>NC_047581.1:34430086-37112586 GCF_011004845.1 Esox lucius | reverse complement strand
CAAAACAAAATGTTACAAAATAAAATTAAACATCATTTGTCATTGACAAATATACAGCTTGCATTCCAAGCAAATGTAAATACAAAGACAATCTGTTGTAGGAGGACCTTTTGATGCTACTTTATTGAGTTATTTTCTTCACTCTGATTTGAAGTCTCTCAGTCTCCTCAGCAAAACCAAAGGAACGATAAAAGAAGCTGAGCTGATGAGAAAGCAGGTCTCGGCTCCAGCTATCCAGTAAACTACGAACCAAACAAAGATGTTGGGTAAATACTTTTGTACTACTATAATATGCATCATACTTCTGCCTTCTTAAAAAATTAAATAGAAATGACATTATTCAAATGGAAAAAGTCACCTGAAGATGCCACTATGGGGCCCAGTGCTCGTGCCAGGGCTCCTAAACTACGTAGAATTCCCATCACTGTGCCTTTCTGATTGGCCGAACCTAAAAGAAAAGGAATTTCAGGTTACACAACACAATAATTTGAAGGTGAGATGTGAATGTAAGAGAGAGGAGAGTACAATGGTTATGGTAGTACAGTTTGAAATATTACCATGATCTGAAACCAGTGTTGTCAAACAGGGGACCACAACAGCAGCAGCTATGACAAGAAATACAATGTGTTAAAACAGGAAAATCACATCCTGGATACCCTTTTTACTTTTAAATATTTGTACTGAAGATAAAACTCACCAAATGAGTATAAAATCAAACCTATGTAAACCATCTTCAAATTCTTTGCTAGTCCAATGAGAGAAAATGCTGGAATCAGTAATAGGATTGCCTAAAATAGATAAAGCAAAATTTCTATACCACAACTAATCTTGAGCATTTGAAATACTTCTTGATGCAGCTTTCAAAGTCATGTAGCAATGAGTGTACTATATTTACCAGGCGAACAGTCTTTATGTGATGACCTGGTTTGATCCTACGGACATATCCCCCTTGGATCAGTGCCATGGTGATTCCCATGAAGAAAAACATCTTACCCTGCTGCATGCTGCAAAACCAGAAGAGGATGTTGGTTGGTTTATTTTTTGGTTGATCAGACATAAATGCTGGTGGTTAAATTGTAGTAAAACAAAGTATGAAACATGTATGCAGTCATCACTCTAAGTCACTATGGATAAGAGCAACTGCTGAATATCTAAAATATTAATATATTGTTAATATATTTTTCCTAAAAATAAAACATAAATACCTTGTGAACTGGAACCGTTGATGGGTGAGGAAACTCAAAGTAAATTCAAGACCAGAGAAAAGAAAGAGATATGTGAAGTAAACGAGGCCCATCACTTTGAGGTTCCGCATGTCTGACGACCGTGAGAAAATAGACAGAGACAAAAAGGTTTTGTAGTAAACTTCTACACAATATTTAGGTTATTATGAATTACATTCCAATAATATTCACATCGATTTTACCTAGCAGAAATCTCAACCAGAAATACATTATAACAGACTAGCCATCAGTTATTTATGAATGCATAATACATAGGGCTGCCAGTTCATTAGTTAATTAAAGCTTTATATTTTTTGTTCACAATTCATGGTATTTTATTCTGATGAATAATGGCAGCTTGAATATATTATGATAATAAGTACAGATTGTGACCTTATGTTTCACACTGTACAAATATCATGTTAATCAATCTGTACTCACTCTCTTTAGAAGCGGGGTCTTTGGTCCTGGTAAGGGCGGTGAAATTGAACAGGGCCACTGGGTTGAGAAGATCTCCTGTTTCCTGAATCCCTGAGGTTACTGAGGACACCTGTGGTAGAGCAAATAAAGAACAACTAACTGTCTACAATGTCAGGTACAAGAGAAAGAAACTGTTTCTATGGACCAAAAACTGTAATGTAGTGTTGTTGCAAGGAAACATTACTGAAAGGTTCTCTCTAGATAACTTTGAGTGCACTATTTTCAGTAGGTCCTAAAATGTATTCCAATGAATCCAACCTTGCTGTGCTTTGGCAGGGTCTCTGGAAGCATAACACTGATGAAGAGTAGGTCAGCAGCACTGAAGACTAGAGCCAGTACTGCTGGGCCAAGGTAGAATACCTCCTCCTTGCTGGAGTTAATGGCAAAGTAGGCCCCCATCAATGGGCCTACCGTGAATCCCAATGAGAAGGCAATTCCAACCATCATCTAAGAATAACAAAACATGCCTTGATAAATTACAATTGTTCATAGGCTACAAAAGTAAAAAGATCAACAAGCATATTAGGGCAATCCAGTGGAAATGATCAATTTCCATTCAATTAAGATCTGTGAATTGGATTTGAAATGATAACAGTGATTATAAGGTTAAACTGCAGTTTTAATTACAGGATATTTTCCTTGATATCAGATAAGCCAGATGCCAAATTGGCACAAAACTAAAGTGATGTAGGTTAATCATGTGGAGTAAAGAAGTAGTGTTCTAGGTTTCACATGCAAAAGTGGCTGCTTTTGATACAACATTTATTTTTGCCAAAGACAGAAATGGGTAGACAGTGCCCTCCACAATTTTTGGCACCCCTAGTAAAGATCACTCAAAAAGGGTTATAAAAAATAGAAAATGGAAAATCACCCTGTGGTGAATCAGCCTTTAATTGAAGTACATTTATTCTGTGAAAATAAATCTGTTACCAAGAAATCATTAATTATAACCAGATCATGTGCCATGATTATTGGCACCCCTAGAAATTCTTATGAACAAAATGTAACTGAAGCATTTGTTCCAGCAGGACAATGAGCCTAAACATACGTCCTAATCAACACAAAAACGGTTCACTGAACAGAAAATCTAGCTTCTGCCATGGCCATCTCAGTCCCCTGACCTAAACCCCATTGAAAACCTGTGGGCTGAACTGAAGTGGAGAGTGCATAAGAGAGAACCAAGGACCGTGGATGATCTGGAGAGATTCTGGATAGAGGAATGGTCTCAGATTCCTTGCTCTGTATTCTCCAACCTTATTAGATGTTACAGAAGACTCAAAGTGAGTTTGTACTAAGTATTGAATGCAGGGGTGCCAATAATCGTGCCACACATGGTTTTGTTAGACATAAAAATGTCTTTATGACAGATTTTTTTTCTCAGAATAAATGTACTTTTTTTTTTTTTACTCATCTTTACTAAGGGTGCCAATAATTGTGGAGGTCACTGTATTCTACCTGTTGTGGATAATGTTCAGAATTACACTGTCATGTGTACATCATCTAAAGACCTGTATAACCACTGAGAGTGTACGTTCTTCTAAAAGGCTGTACATGCCGGTTTTGTGTAGCATGTCAGTGTCCAGATGTCTTTGGTATGTCTTAAACGCCTGATTCAGACGGCTTACCATTCCCTTGTTTCGTGCTTTGGGACAAGGAAGGTCAGCAATAACAGCAGTGCAAAGGCTCACGTTGCCCTTAAAAATGCCGCCAATCACCCGAGACAAAAGGAACATGCTGAAACTCCGGGAAACCGCCCAGACCGCATAAGATGACATTAGTCCCAACTGAAACCCAAAACAGGGACCAATTAAACCACATAAATCAGGCCAGCGCCAATGGGAAATAACACACTGAAACGGACAAAGACTAAGTTGGGCAACATAAGTAATAACATTTTTAAGAATCAGTTTCATTGCAATTCAAAAATGTGTTAATGTTAAATCAACTTAATTTCTGTAACACTGTACCTACCGTGGTAAGAATTAGCAGTGGCTTTCTGCCATAACGATCTGACGCAGCCCCAGTTAAAGGGGATGCGAAGAACTGTAGCAGAGAGAAGAGTGATCCAACCAGACCTGAGCAGTAGAATGCAGAGAACATAATCAGTGATTAGCACATTTTAAGCTATAGTCACTACACTTTGTAGAATTCACATTGACAATATTGTATTTTGGACTATCTGAACATAAACATTACAATGTCTTAATCGATTGTAAAAACAACATTGTGTTTTAGTTTTCGTTCTACTGTACTTGTTCAATGACAATAAAGTTTAATCTAATATCTAATTTTACAAAAGTATGCTGCTTTCATTGCCAGAACTCACTTGGAAAATGTTGATAATCTGAATGAGACCACTTCTTAAATACATTTTAAGCAATAAAAAAAAATAATGTGTTGTATTACGGCACCTCCAAAAAGGACACTATTATATTTTGTTTCCATAGGAACTCCGACAGCTTCCCTGAACCAGTCCACGATGCTCTGTAGTGACTCATAAACGCTGTCCTGTTAAATGGAAAATGTGTAGATAGAAAATCTTAAGTAGAATCCTAATTGAATTTGAAACACAAGTGAGAGAACTATGACTGATACATTCCACACAAACAAACAGCTTGTTTGTCTTTTTGTGTGAGTTTCCTGGAAAAGGGTACCATCACACAAAGCATTAGTTGTCCCTCGTAGAATTAGGCTCAAAATTCTGAGTACAAAGTGACCCACTAAATGATCACTTTTTGCAAACAGCAATATATTTATATACTAATTGAGCTGTGACAGATCTATAAGCAATTACCTGCGTGTGGCCATAGTGGTCCAGAATGGACGGCAGAAGGGGGAGGATCAGGGTGAATCCTAGTAAGTCCAGGAGAAGGGCAAAGAAAACACTCCTGATGATCCTGGAGGACCAAACTGCCTCTTCAGATTCCCTTTCACTTGACATTCCTCCTTACTGATCAAGCTCCTACTTACACAAAAACAAAACAGTGTTTTTCTTTTATCACAAATATCAGCAGATGTTTGTTTGTTTTTTTTTTGAGAAAATGGCATTACTTGGCACTGAGCTATTACTTAGGAATAGGGATGTTACAGGATCAAACGTGTATTTGATGTAAATGCTTCAATCAATACAAAATCACATTAGACCTTTGTAAGGATTTAATAAGATCTTCCAACCAACCTTATTTGAGTGAAAAATAAATGGATAATTTCCAAATGACCAAATGGGAGGCTGTTGGGATAGGACTTTGCCATTCCTCTTTACAAAACAGCTCAATGTGAACGTTCATCCCAGATTCAGTTCTTGCAGAGGGCAACAACGTTTCGTCTAGTACATTTCTGTACATTGCCCATTGTAATTCCTTTCTATTCTGTCACTGACAGTGAGAAACCCCTCATCAACATAAGGCTGCCACCATTGTTGTTCTTTGTGTTTTGTGACATGTTGACATTTACACAATAATTAAAATCCACTGGAATTTTGTGAATATTAGTTACAAAACAACACAAATGCATAAAACTCAGACACTGCCAAACAAATGTAAAAAAACTTTTTTGTACAGTTGTAACTACAAAACCATGGAGGAAGTATCATTGCAAAAGGCTTCTTGTACAAGAGCAGACAGGCCACATATCAGGGTAAGGGGAGACCGGGGGTTGTAACAAGGGACAGTTGCAACACCTTCAATTCCTACAATCAGAAACAAGCTAGAGTGATTACATCGTTACTGTCACGTTCAGTCAGATATGTTAACGGCACATTCATTTCCAACTATGGACTATGGAGATTGCAGGAAATCTGCTTGAAAAAAATTAATGTCAGTATGATCATGTCCTCAAGATTTTGTGGCCATTAACATCCAGATTATTCATCCCTTGTCCATCATTTCGCAGAAAAGCTTTGATATCCTTTACTGGTTCTGAGTACAATGGACGTGCATGGCCAACATGTTTAGGCAGATATGTAATGACAAACTAGTAAACTGAGGTGAGGTGAAGCAAGACAGTCTTCAAGGAAGCAGGAAATAATAAAATACAGGTCAAGACCGAATAAGCTCCCAAGTGTGCCAACATTTCAAAAGGAAAATGAAGGAATTATCTGTAGCAATACAACATTAGACAGATGCCTACAGTACAAACATTGGTGAAAAGCAATGATCGTTTTCCTTAAGTACAACTCAAAGTACTCAAAGTATCGCAAGTGGAAACGACAAAATTTATCTCAAAGTTGCTGAAGAATTATATGTACGTGATCAGTTTGTTACAACGACGAAGAAAGAGGTGATTGCGAGATCCCCATCGTTCAAAAATGTTTCACTTTATCTCAAATGATCACATGTTTATTGTGCATTTTACTTACGATCAATCAGGTAGAAAATCAAATTGTGATGCGCGTGTTTCACTGTTGTAAACTCATCTGGATCTTCGTAGTTATCCACCCATTCGAATGACTGGACCAGGAAAAGGTGTCCCGTTTCATTTCGCATGCATGATGACAAGACTGTGACGTACGCTAAGAGAGGAAAGCCCTCGCTGGTACGTATGTACACTCAGCTATGAATACTAGCGTCAGAAAATTACTGAGTATTAAGTCAATGCAGATATACAGGTGCTGGTCATATAATTAGAATATCAAAAAGTTGATTTATGTCAGTAATTACATTCAGAAAGTGAAGCTTGTATATTATATTCATTCATTGCACACAGACTGATATATTTCAAATGTTTCTTTTAATTGTGATGATTATAACTGACAACTAATGAAAATCCCAAATTCAGTATCTCCGAAAACTAGAATATTACTTAAGACCATTACAAAAACTTTACACTGGACGTCAAGCAACGTGGATTCTGTGCCTCTCCTCTCTTCCTCCAGACTCAGGGACCTTGATTTCCAAAGGAAATGCAAAATGTACTTTAATCAGAGAACATAACTTTGGACCACTCAGCAGCAGTCCAGTCATTTTTGTCTTTAGCCCAGGCGAGACGCTTCTGACGCTGTCCCTGGTTCAAGAGTGGCTTGACACCAGGAATGCGACAGCTGAAACCCATGTCTTGCATATGTCTGTGCGTGGTGGTTCTTGAAGCACTGACTCCAGCTGCAGTCCACTCTTTGTGAATCTCGCCCACGTTTTTTAATGGGTTTTGTTTCACAATCCTCTCCTGGGTGCGGTTATCCCTATTGCTTGTACACTTTTTTCTACCATATATTTTCCTTCCCTTCGACTCTCTATTAATGTGCTTGGACACAGAACTCTGTGAACAGCCAGCCTCTTTAGCAATGACCTTTTGTGTCTTGCCCTCCTTGTGCAAGGTGTCAATGGTCGTCTTCTGGACAGCTGTCAAGTCAGCAGTCTTCCCCATGATTGTGTTGCCAACAGAACTAGACTGAGAGACCATTTAAAGGCCTTTGCAGGTGTTTTGAGTTAATTAGCTGATTAGAGTGTGGCACCAGGTGTCTTCAATATTGAACCTTTTCACAATATTCAAATTTTATGAGATACTGAATTTGGGGTTTTCATTAGTTGTCAGTTATAATCATTAAAATTAAAAGAAATAAACTCAGTCTGTGTGGAATGAATGTATACATTATACGAGTTAAACTTCACCTCACCTAAAATTCTGAATGGAATTACTGAAATAAATCAACTTTTTGATGATAATGTAATTATATGACCAGCACCTGTACAAGGAGCTGTTGCCTCTGCCCTCGATTCCCTGTGCCTTTGACATTTTTACAAACAAAGAAAAACGTTCCACACACTACTTTTTCCACAAAGTGTTGATGATTTCAGAAAGCGCACCTTCCTTAAAATAGAAGGCGAAATATCCTTGAAATTACAGATCTGGGTTAAAATCATTTATTACAAACAATCTCAAAGACAACAGGATTAAAATATATTTACAAAGCATTAAAACAGCTAATTCCTTGGAAACAAGACAGGTGTCGTTCTAGAATGTTGCGGTACACAACCACACTTTCCTACCGTTTCCAACACGTGACAACGACATTCATTTGAACTTCACAGTCGCTCCTGCGTAATGAGCAGCGCTGATATGACATACATCTCCCACTTGTGAACAGCAACAACGCCTTCAGAGTCGGTACATTCCCAGCAGCGGAGGCTACAAGCCATGGCGCAGCACATGTCGCTCCAGGTCAGTGCTGCTCATGAGAGTTCGGCCACAGAGGTCGCAAGAAAGCGCATTTTCATTTGTAGTGGGATTTATCCTCAGGGCAGTGGAGGTATCTATAGGAATGATCATAGAATATGAAACACATAACAGGGCACCAGAAACATTTTAGTAATTTGATGTCCACAGTTACATTATTTAAGCCATAACTTACCGTTTGATGCTAATGTGTAGCCATTTTCGTTGTTTGCGTCCAGCTTTTTCCCCGCCTCTCCTTTCTTATTGCACCCAGGTTTCGGACCGTCAGTCTTCAACGACTCCCCCTCATGTTCCCGTTTCTCACTATGACTGTGAATTTCCACTTTCCACTCTTCGTTTTCGAGCACTGGCATCTCATGATATCGGTCATCTCGTTCTCCTGTGACACTCTCTCTAAGTTCTTGGTACTCCTGACAGTCTGTGAATTGTTCTCCATCCTTGTCCTCGAAGTTGTCGTGACATTGCTCATACTGTTCCTCATACTCTTGCTTAAAATATTGGCTTTCATGAAATTCACATGTTCGGGCCATGTTTTTGCCCACCTCGTTATCTTCCTTTTGGTTTACCTCATCTTGATGACCTCGTTTTTTCTCACAGTCCGGGGATTGTTCATCTATGTTCTTTTTGCCCTTGAGTTCATGTTCCTTATTTTCTTTGAAAATGTTCTTCCCACTTTTCTTCAGCCCTGGTTCTCGAATTGTATACCCTTCTTTAAACGCTTGCTTATCTTTGTGCATTTTGTTAGTTTCTTCCTGGTTTTCCTCTTCATTTCCTTGCAGCTCCATGTTGTCGCCCTTACCCTCCAGCCATTGCTGCTTTGCCACATTTAGGTGTGCTGTCCCTTCAAGTTTCTCTTCATCTCCTGGTTCCTGGTCACACCTCCCTCCCCATTTCATTCTGTTCAGGGTCGTCTCCAGTTCCTCCAAATGGACCTGTCCCACCAACTCATGGTTCCTCATGACCTATTGGAAAGAATAACGCCAGACAGATCTCATATATACCCAAGGATAAATCACTAGACAGAGGACACAGTGATACAGAACAGACTGATCAGACTGAGGAAGAATGAGAAAACCACATGTGAATCAACAAATTCTAACAGACGTGACCCTTGAAGGGAAATGTGTCAATGGTACCCCACTTCATATGGAGACACAGGCCTCATCCAGAAACCACCATCACCACCACGGTCATGTGGTGCAGGTGGAAACAGATAGGTGGAAATTACCCTTCAAAGGTGTATAAACCAGAATATTGGTTAGGTACATCTATGCAGGCCTCAGTGCTTCAGCATTCAGTGCTGTTTCTGGGTAGAACCACCTAGTGAGCAGGGCTTGGGACAGACGGCGTGCATGAGGAGTTTTGATGGAACACTAACCTGGTGCATATCGCACAGGTGTGCCTCCAACTCGCTCAGTTGCGTGCAGTCAAAGTAACACAGTCTGCATTTGTAAGGCTTGAGATCATTGTGTTTGTGCATGTGAAGACGCAGGCTCTCGTCACTGGAACTGGTGAAGGTGCACTTGTGACAGCGGAACACAATTCCCTGGAGATATCGGGACAGCTTCGGACGGCGCACCTCTATTGGGGCCAGTGGCTCTTCTGGAAGAAAAAAAAAACGATTAGAAAAAGTCAGGTACGACACTGCTAGTTATCTGAAAGAATCAACAGCAGACACCGAGAAAAGGCAGTGAGTGTAATGGAGGTCAAAGTCGTTGGTCATTTATTACACCTACCACGATGCAAAATGATGTGGTCGATCATGCGTTTTTTGTTTTTGGTGTGGTAAAGACAGAGAGGACAGTGTAAGTCCTTAACAGCTTCTATTATGACACTGGCGTGGGCCGTCTCCATGTGCATATCCAACTTCTTCCTAATGTAAGCATTCAGAAAACACGTAACAGGTTTGGGAACAACATGGCAAACAACACTCCTTTTTGTCGACCTCTGCTCTTCCGCTATCCAAAGCAGGAACATATGTAAGCATCAAACACAGCGCAGAAAAGCTATTGCCATTTGAGCACATTCTAAAACTGAAGATATTACCTGAAGCCTGTGAAGAAGGAGCAGTCCTTACACCTCACAATCCTCTTCCCATTGTGACGGCTTATGTAGTGGCGACGCATACTCTTGATGTATGTTGACGTGTAGGTACAAAACTCACAGGCGAATAAGCCATCTTGAGTGGTTCCAGTGGACTTTGGTTCTGGGGGCCCGGGGGCCTTGGCCTGAGCCAAATGCCGATAGTGTTTGAGCTGCCGGAGGACATCTGGGGGCTCAGAGTACGCTCGTTCTGTTAGGGAACACATTAGAATCACTCCGATTGTAATATGTAGCAATATAAATGAGGGATTAATAAGCGAGACGTTATGATTTTAACCCAAAAATGTGTTTTGGTAGAAATATGAAGATATTCACGACTATATGCAGCACAACAAATTAATAAACAAATAGGAAATTCTATTCTAATCATGAAGTTTAACAATTCATACGATAAACGTAAAGGACACTTGCTTTCGGTAAGGTCTGATCCTTCAGAATCAGAAAATTGGTTGCAATCCTGAATTTGTGGTAGATTAGTGCCCTCTTCATCGGCCCTTAGGGTGTGCTCTTCGTCCTCGGTAATGGTAACCAAGGAAGGGAGGTTCTTGGATGGGTACTCAGCTACCTCAGCAAAATAGATTAAAAAAATTAAAAAATAAAACACTTGTTAAATTTTTTTAATAAAAAGCTTGGAATTTCATGTTACATACATTAAACCAATGACGGTGTCTCACATTTTGTAGAATTTGAAAAATACTTTGTTTTAAAACACTGACCCAAAACAATATTCAATAGTGACATTTGTTTTTGTTTGAAAATATTAGTAAACAAAGTCATGCTGACTAATTAAAACAATTTAATAATTTAATATCAAACAGAACAAAATGTCCATGTACCTAATTCCATAATATGAGAGAACAGATGAAGGGTCTGAATACTTTTAGAAGGCACTGTTTTTACTGCTCTTTGTGGATGATGTTGTCGTGTTGGCCCCTTCAAGCCAGGACCTTCAGCATGCACTGGGACGGTTTACAGCCGAGTGTGAAACGGTGGGGATGAGAATCAGTACCTCCAAATCCGAGGCCATGGTCCTCAGTTGGAAAAGGGTGGCTTGCCCACTTCAGGTTGGTGGAGAGTGCCTGCCTCAAGTGGAGGAGTTTAAGTATCTAGGGGTCTTGTTCACGAGTGAGGGAAGGATGGAACGGGAGATTGACAGACGGATCGGTGCAGCTTCTGCTGTAATGCGGTCGATGTATCGGTCTGTCGTGGTGAAGAAAGATTTACCGGTCAATCTACGTTCCTACTCTCACCTATGGTCATGAGCTTTGGGTCATGACCGAAAGGACAAGATCCCGGATACAGGCGGCCGAAATGAGCTTTCTCCGCAGGGTGGCTGGGCGATCCCTTAGAGATAGGGTGAGAAGCTCGGTCACCCGGGAGGAGCTCAGAGTAGAGCCGCTGCTCCTCCACATCGAGAGGGGTCAGCTGAGGTGGCTTGGGCATCTGTTCCGGATGCCCCCTGAACGCCTTCCTGGGAAGGTGTTCCGGGCCCGTCCCACCGGGAGGAGACCCCGGGGAAAACCTAGGACACGCTGGAGGGACTATGTCTCCCGGCTGGCCTGGGAACGCCTCAGTGTCCCCCCGGAAGAGCTGGAGGAAGTGTCTAGGGAGAGGGAAGTCTCTGCTTAGACTGCTGCCCCTGTGACCCGGCCCCGGATAAGCGGAAGAAGATGAATAAATGAATGTTTTTACAGTGTTTATACAGAGCCTTCGGGAAGTATTCAGGCCCCTTTCACTTCTTCCATATTTGGTTGTATTATAAACGTTATAATTGATTGAATATTTTTCTTTGCCATTAATCTACACACACAAAACCCCATAAAAGCAATGCAAAAACATGTTTTTAGATTTGTTGAAAATTAAATGCTGAATTATCAAATGTATTCAGAGTTTTGCCATAAGACTCATAATTTAGCTCAAATGCATCCGGGCATGTTTGATCATCCTTGAGATGAACTCAAGAATTCAACGACATTATTTATAAAGGCACGCACATCTGTTAACATGAAGTTCCACTTCTCAATGCATGTCAGAACAAAAACCAAGCCATGAAATCTCTGTAGGCCTCAGGCTTTCTCAAGGCCCAGATCTGTTAAATACTAAGTTCCCAGAAGCAGAGTGGGACCGCCAGACTTCCAAGAGCTGGCCTTCCGGGCCAAATGAAGGAACCAGGCAAGAAGAGAGGTCCCCAAGAGCCCATCGGCCACTCCAACAGAGCTTAAGATTTTCTCTGCAAAGATAGGAGAAGCTGCCAGAAGGACAACCATCTCCGCCCTACTCCATCAATCAGGCCTTAATGATGGCTAGATGGAAGCCACTCCGGAGTAAAAGGCACAATATGACATGCCGCCTAAATGACTCTGAGCCACCGAGACCGGGAGATTGACCAGTGATTTTTAAATGTGGTGCCAGTACAGTGTGATCTAGCAGTATGGTTGTCTCACCACCATGTACTTTGAGAAGATGATTCTTCAAGAGGCTCAAGATGGTGGTTCTGTAGCGACAAAGCGTACAATGGAAGGGTTTGATGGTGCCGGGCCGATGTCTGATGTGACGGTCAAACCTAAAGAGACGTGACACCAACAATTACCTTATAAAATAGTTAAACGAAATCACATACTACCAACACAATACTACATTTAACAGTGTAGTACGACCCTTTTGGTGTCCTCGTTTTCACTCTCTTTGCTTATAGTTGAAAATAACCACATTTTGCTGGCATTTACCATTGACTACAATGGATTATCTGTCAAGGCATGTCACAAAATCCTCCGGGAAACTTCAAAACAACTCATATTACATTAGAATATCAGGCTGGATAAGGTACCGGCCCGATTGTTTTACACTCTCCACTGTGCCAAAAATTAATGTAAGAATGACAAAATAATGCAAATACAGATTATGGGACAGTAAAAGTACTGATATAAAAAAATACATTGATTCATTACAGAAATTACCCCCAATTCCATTATCTATAATGTTGTCTGCAAAACTAATTTTCTCTGTAACAAAACAGAGGAAAACTGTTTAGGGGATCAACTTCAAGAACAGAAAGTGTGAAAATAAGGTCACGTGCAAAGTGATGAACGTCCCCTGGATTTTCTATAAGTTCTATTACCAACAAGTTTCTTTTGATGCAATTGCTTGTTAAACAGCTAATTCAGAATTTGCTCAATGTAAACTGAAAATTAAAGGTTTCATACAGAACACTTACAAAATATACTATTAATTAGTTTTTACTTGGCATTTCAGAGCTGTTGTTTCGGTGAATTTAAAATGATTACGGACAATAGATAACGTGATTGTTAACTTAATTTAACCGATGAACTCTTACAACTCTGATGTACAACAGAAATATTTTCCACTTACATTTGTTTCTGTTGATGAGGTACGTTCTCCAGCCGTTTAAGCGCAGCCGTAGCTGCATGGCTTCGCTCATGTGAGCGTAAACCTTTCAAAGACTTGAAAGTTCGCCCACAATGTTTGCACTCCTCTCCCACAGATTGCCCTTCTGGTTCAGTCCTCAGCGATTTAGAAGGGAACAGTAGTGGACCCATCCCAGTTGCAACAGATTCCACCTTTGTTACAATCCAATGGCTGTCTGACTCTTCTGGGGTCAGTACCTCAGGCTGTTCTTGTCTTTCATGCTGAAAAACAGATATGATAACTGCCCCATGTTTTATGTAAAATTACTTAATTTTAGCTAAATAGAAGACCAATGATTGTCCAGTTTATCCCTCTATAGACCTGGCCGGACAGCCAGTTCTTCTCAGACGTATCACAGAATACTCAATTGTATTTTTAAATGGTCTGTTTGAGATGTAACAAGGATTCTTTTTTTCTATTTTACAGTATGTATTAACATTGGAAGCAACATTTGGTTATGAGTTAACAGAAAATTAACTTTCACGATCCAGTTACTCAAAGAAAATGAATACATTTCATTTCTTTCAATTAACAAATGTCTTACCGCAATGGACTTGGTCTTCAGTGCTGGGTCTCTGAGGGGTTGGGTGCTGGGTCTCTGAGGTGTTGGGGGCTGGGTCTCTGAGGTGTTGGGGGCTGGGTCTCTGAGGTGTTGGGGGCTGGGTCTCTGAGGTGTTGGGGGCTGGGTCTCTGAGGTGTTGGGGGCTGGGTCTCTGAGGTGTTGGGGGCTGGGTCTATGTTCATTTGCTAACTTCAGAGACTCATCATTATGAAGGTCGAGATGGGTGCTTAGGTCTGCATTGCCCTGGATTTCGATGTTACAGTGTTCACATTTGTAGAACTCTATGCTATCCTCCGAAGTCTTTGAAAGTATAACAAAATCCTGTTTGAAATCTTCTTTGTGGAAATTGGTGTAGTGAATACTCAACAGCAGACTTGAATTGAAGAATAGATTCTCACATTTCTTGCATTTAACGGGACACCATGCATTGCCTTCCTCACATTGTGGATCAAATATTTTGCAAACAGGCTTCTGATGCCTTGGCCGAGGTCTGGGCTTGAGTGGAGTGTGCGCTGTTTTATTCGGGCTAGCTTTGCTAGAATCGGGCTTGACAGGAGAGACTCCTGGGTGACAAATCGCATAATGAGAGACCATGCCTTTTTCACTAAGGCACTGGAAAAAACAACAGGAACATTTTATTTTCTCACCGGGTGATTTCATTTCTTGATTCAAAGAATCCTCATGGTTTGGTGAGGTTGGTGGAACACGGAGAGGTCTGAATGCTGGGACAAAGTGGGCGTTGAAAGCAGCATTTCCATGTTGTCTCCTGTAGTGGGCTGCAAGGTACTTACAAATCAAAGTTGTATAGGAGCACAATGCACACTTGTAGGAAAACTCTCTGTCCTCATTTTGAGCCAATGTGCTGTGGTTAATGAGAAGATGACGGGCAAGTCCTTTTTTAGTGGTGCAAAAGTATTTGCAAAGGTGACACTTGATAAATATGGATTTTCCTTTTTTTAAAATTGCAGCCTGGACAATTGAGGTCTGAGAGCCTCTGTATTTGGAGATGAGTTGTTTTTTAATTGCAGCAGATTGTTTTATAGCTGGTTTGAACATATTGGAGGAAGATCGTTTGTGATCCATCTCGTAGTGAGTTTTCAGTATCTTGAACTTTGCATGGATGACTGGACACATATTGCACCTGAAGCCAGCCAATCCCATCCTCCTACCCGATCTGACTACTACACATTCATCTGGATTAGTGAAGTGTACAATTTCTTGGTCAAGTCTTTCAGTGCTGACTTTGACGGCTGGATGTCTCATCTGGGAGTGAGTTAACACACCATGGGCACGGGTGTTCACATACGGACAGGCTGAACACTTGAACACCAGAGTGCCCTCACTAGAACTTGGCTCCTCTTCAGGTACCTTTTCATAAGTTGATGTGTCATGTTCTGGATGTTTCTTTCCACAGTGCGTTAGCATACCATGGAGGGTGTTGAATACCCCGGGACAGACAGGGCACCTGAATCTAAGGCTTGGCTTTGAGGTCTCACGAACATCGGGCTCTTCGTGGACCTTTGTGTCATGTTCTGGATGCTTCTTTCCGCAATGGGTAGACATACCATGGAGGGTGGGGAACTCTGAGGAACAGACAGGGCACCGGTATGTCTCACTTGACACTGAGGTTTCGTTATTATCAAGCGGTTCTTGGACTTCAGGTTCTTGGGTCTGCCTACTACTAATGACATCTAGCACAGACCCATCTTCCTTGACAGACCATGGATGAACAACACGGTAGTGGCTACTGATACCGCCCATGGAAGTAGCCTTAAAGGGACACGCTCGGCATGGATATACTTTCGTGTCACCTCTGGACTGAAACGACGTGGAGGTCTTCTGAACTTCCCCAATACGGGGGGTGATAGGCTCAAGATTAAGATCGTTCTCTGGCTTGAGATTTGTTTCTTTAGGTTGAGAAATCTTAGGACCGGCACGTAACCTCAGGATAATAGACTCAAGTCCAGTATTTTTATCTGGATGACGTTGTCGGTAGTGCCGGAGGAGTCCCTTCGCTTCGGTGTGTGAACAAACACACCACTCGCAGTGATAACCTGCTTGTAAATAGCCGTCTTGGTAAGCCCAACTTATAATGGTTGTGATGGGGGCTTTTTCTTGGTGGTTATTCCTCAGATGCCTTTTCAAAAGATATATATGAGGAGTTGTATAAGAGCAATTGCGGCACTTTAGAGACCGGTGGTTCTTTATGGACCGAAGTGGTGCAGATTTCTGCATGCAGGATTGTGAGGCTTTCATGGAGGATATGTTAGGTTGATGGATTTTGGATTTTTTATTTGGCCTGCAAACAACTGCCGTATACGTCACAACTTGATCAGCAGTTGCCTTCTGATCACTGTGTTTTAATTTCTGATGACTCAAAACCCCCCTCACAGTGGGATTGTCATAGTCACAATACTGGCAGTAAAATACCGTCCCTTCTTCTGGCTGTGAGTCTTCTTGTACTGGCTTGGATTTGCAAAGTGTAGCAGTATATTCAACTATCTGTTTAGCAGTTGCCTTTATATCAACGTGTTTTTTTCTTTGATGATTCAAAACTCCCTTTGCTGTTGGATTGCTATAGTTGCAAATCTGACAGAAAAACATGTCATCAACCTCGTCGTTTTGAAAATGAGTAAACGTGAGGGAAGAGTTCACTGCTTCTGAAGATGTTCTTTGCCCTCGTACTAGAACGGTATGTCTTAAGATCTGGGCAGTGTTTGTTTCAAGATCAGAATGAGATTTGTTGTGATGATTCAAAATGCCTCTGACTGTACAATTGCTATAGTCACAATATTGGCAGAAGAACTCATCTAATTCTTCTTGGACAAAATCAGAACTAAAGAAGGATGACTTGGGTGATCTGCCATTTTGGACCAAAATCATAGCAGTATAACTAAGGATTTGTTTAGCAGTTGTCTTCAGATCCGGATGTCTCTTCCTTTGATGATCCACAACCACCCTCATGGTTGGATTGCTGTAGTTACAAAATTGACAGAATAACACAGCCTCTTCTGTCACAAGCGGAAGAGGTAACATTTGAGGAGAGTTAGGGGAATTTACTCTTCCTGACATTTTTGATTTGTTTGTATGCCCTCGAACCTCAGCAGTATGCCTGAAGACGTCATCTGGATCCGTTTTGAGTTCACAGTGTCTTTTCTTCTGATGGTTCAGTATACCTCTAATTGAGGGATCTCCATAGTTGCAAACCTGGCAGAAAAACAAGCTACATCCTTCATTACTGTTATCCGATATGAGAACAGAGTTGTTGGAAGAGTCAAATCCAGCAGGCAGACATTTTTCTTTTTGATTACGAAGCTTAGATGTATACCGAATGATGTCATTAGTGGAGGTTTGAAGATAACGATGCCTTAATTTCTGATGATTTAACACCCCTAGAACTCTGGGGTTGCCATAGTTGCAGTACTGGCAAAAAAACAACTCATCTACCTCTTTCTCAAGAGTAGATTTGAAAGAGTTATATGCAGGCTTTTCATTTTGACCATGGAATTCCGCAGCATGCTTGACGACTTTCTTAGCAGTCACTTTGAGATGACTGGGATATGATTTGTGTTGGTTCAAAACCCTTCTCATTTTGTGTTTTTTACGGATAACAGCAGTATGTTTAATGATCCGTTCAGCAGTTGACTTGCGAGTAATGTGTCTTAACTTCTGATGATTCATAATGCCTCTCACAGTGGGGTTGGAATAGTCACAAAACTGGCAGAAATATAAACTCTTAGCATCTGCCTGCGAAACACTGGATATAGGACAGGATGAGTTAGAAGACTTAACTTCTGGGAGTTCGAATGGAGCTAACACGTCTTCCTGTGCCACGCTGTTTTGGAGGGGAATTTTAGGTGAACCAACTGCTATGTCCGGTGCCATTTTCTTTCGACTACGAACCTCAGCCGTATAGAGGTGGATCTGCTCAACAGTAGCCTTTAGATCACTGTGTCTTGACCTTTGGTGATTCAACACCCCCCTTACTGTGAGGTTGCCATAGTTGCAATGCTGGCAGAAAAACAAGTTAGCCATTTCCTTCTGTGCAACATTGGGTTCAGAGAGGGTAGAGTTGTTGGGCTTCACTTCTGGGAGTTTAAATGGTTCCAAATTCATCTTGTCAGGAGACACACGTGTTTCATCCCTAGGTTTCACGGAAGTGGCAAGAGATGCTCGTTTTATGCTGTCAATTGTCAATCCTGCCTTCGGGTGGCTTTTCTGGTAGTGAACAAGCATGACAACCACTGAAATGTTACTGAACGCACAGTGTTTGCACTGGTACAGTTCCTCATTCACTCCCAAGGAAACAGAACATGCTTTTGGAGGTGTAGGGTTGACATTGACCGTTTCTTGACACTCTTGACTCTCTGAAATCTTTGGGCTGGAGGTTTCTCCTAAATGTTGCGATTTAGAGGAATCTGCTACTGAAGGCTTGGCAGTATAACTGCAGTACATTAGGTGATTGCCCATTTCCAGTTCTGGGTGCTTATGTTTGTAATGGTATTTCAAGTACTTACCATTAGAAATGGTGAATGGGCAGGCAAAGCACTTGTACACCAAATCAAGCTGATCTGATCGCATCATGAACACATTTGGAGATTCTGGGTGATGATCCCTATAGTGTTTTTTGAGGTCACCAGGAGTGGCAAATTCAACAGGACACTCCAAGCAACGAAAGGTGGCAGTCCAATTACCTGGATCTATGATGTACTGAATGTCAAACCTTATATACGGGTGCATCCTCTGGTAATGGGTGCTCACACCACGGTAGGACTTGTGACTGTATTCACAATGTTTGCAATTATACCGTTTTTTTCGGTTGCTCTTGCTTTTTCGATTTTTCAACTGACCACGCACATATATTTTATTTCCGGAGATATCTAGTTCAGGTCTAGAGGCATTCCCCTCCTCTTCATCTTCGCTAACCTCAAAGGTGAAAGCAGGGCCCCCCACAAGCCTGCTTTGGATGACTGCGTTTTCTGGGCTTGTTTTGATCTTTTTCTCAGCAGGAAGGTTGTCATCATTGGCCCTCTTCTTGGTGGTGTTATTCAACAGATCATTCAGTGACATTTCATTACATGTTTCAGATTTGAGATCCTGCCGTTCTGTAACTTGTTTTTCCAATACACCTGACCCCATGCTGTAAAAAAGGTAACTGTGGTTACTTCTCTGGTGAGTAAGAAGATCTTCCAACCAAGTTGCAGAAAAGTTGCAGAGCGAACAACAGTGAGAATCCTTCTGTTCAACTTCTGCATGAGATCTCTCTTCAGTCACTTTGTCTTGCTCATAACTAAGGAAAGGTGCATCTGATCTGAGGGTAACACCGTGAGCACCAGATGGCATCGGGAGGTTGGTCAGCTTCAACTGGGAGGAATTTAAAGACGATTCATGCGCTGAAGTTCCAGATACGACTCTGAATTTTGAAATATTTCCTGAGGAACCGACTTGAGCTTGCAGGTTTTTCAACAATAAGCTTGAACTAGGAATGTTTATGGTTTTTGAGGAGGACTTGGAAATCGCTCTCCCTTTAACCCCTTGTTTGCGTTGGATTGCAGACACATTCTGGTTATTCTTCCCTGACAATGAGACTTTGGTATTGAGTAGTTTTCCCCTCAAGTACAGTTTCTTGGTTTTCAGGGTACCACCTTTACCATAACCCCTTACCGGTGCCTTGTGATATGTCCGTTCGTGTTTGGTAATAAGTGTCCAATTGGAAGACGTAAACACACAATGTCGGCAGGAGAAAACCCTCGCTGAATTGTTGTAGAGAGTGCTGTGAAGTGCTGTGGAACTCTCTGAGGAGGTACAACTTCCTTCACTTCGTGATGGATCCATTTCAATGCCATGTACCTTCTCCATATGTTCAAGGAGAAAATATTTTGATTTGAAGAGGAGAACACAATGGTTACAATGGAATGACTGACTTATAGAGCTGGTTTGTTGAGATGCTGGTTGATTGTGGGTCATTTGGTCAGACTTATCGAGTTGCCCAGAATCTGTGGGTATATAAAATACCATAATATATTAAAACATTATTATACAACCCGCAGAATATGCAATGTGTCATACTGTATTAGCTAATATGGTTTGCACACAAGGTTCAACATTTTGTTGTATATCTTCTACAAGGGGTGGGATGTTAGCAATGTACAAAAGTAAACAATTACAAAACCATACCTTCCTCCATCTCGCTGACTCTGAAATTCTTGATCCAAGACAGGAAAGAAACCTGTTGGGGAGCATAATAAGCTAATGACATTAGCAAAATCGAACCAAAAGTAAACACACTGATAACTGGGCTAAAAATTAGCTGTGTAATAAAGGTATAGCATTCAGCTCCCCAAATCAAATATGAACATCAATGCACACATAAGCACTTCATTCTCTTGCGATGGCAGTATGGAGTCCATACGGAGATGCTGATTAGTGAAGGAAGGAGAGAAACACAGGCATGTCCAGTGCAAGAACACAACATGGTATCCATTAAACAGTTGAATGTCCTAATTTCTTGGGCACTGCTCTGTGTTATAATTCATGCGTCTTCCAAATTAGAACTTTCTACAGATTACGGATAAGAACTTTCTACAGATTACGGATATACCTTCCGACTTCTTGAACAAGTACAGAATCAGGTCCGGACTAATAACACGTGGTTACTAGGAATGTGCATAAAATGTGGTGGTTTGCAGCCTAACTCATAACTCTGAAAGAAATAACACAAATCTCGTGTTGTGTCACTGACACATCCAGTTGAAGGAATCTGTGTCTATAAGGAGATCAACATCGAAATTGTGGTCATTATATTTTATCATGGCCAAACAGACAATAAATCTAACAAGTATAACTTTTGAATAGGAAATTAAAGTTAGATGGACAGTGGATTTACTGCGTCACACTTCACTTCAGCAAATATACATGCTTGACGCAGCATTTGCAACATACTGCAGTTAAACTCTCCCATATACTACTATATGGGTCTATAGCGACCCCATTTTCAAATCAGGCAACCACACATGGGTGGCGAGCTAGTATCCGTAACGCAGGAGAAGCTCCTTAGCAAATTCTTGGGCTAGACTAAGTAAAACCCCTGGCCTAGTCGAATAAACTCAACTCCAAAATGTCGATGCAGTTGAACAGCGAATAGTGTTTGTGGACTGGGGCACAGGGGGTCCGATTTGATATAAAATCAAGTTGTAAAAATATCATGGATTTAAGCATTTTAAAGAATATACGGCATTTACATGTAATTATTTTGAAGGACTGAAAACGTGATAGCGGATGTCACTGTCCAGATTCGTCAACACTATTCGCTGCTCAACCAGTGTAAATCAGATACCCCTGTCCCTGATGACAACATACTGATCTCCACAGATTCATCAACACTGCTCTGATTGTTATTACAGTCATTGTTATTACATGTGAACATGTTACGTGTGAACAAAACTAAGATAATCCAACCTTTCCTGAAGCAAGTTTCCACCATTTTTGTCTCTGTTAGGTCACTTCTAGGTAAAGAACTAACAAGGCAGGGTACGATCATGGAATCTGAACCCCCTTTCTACTGATGTAAAGAGAATATGAATAATTCAACGATGCAAATACCTACAAAACGTGGCAATGGACATTTAACAGTAATTAATTGGAAAAGCATGCATATACTACTTACACGATTCTACAGAGAATCGCGGCGCCTCAGACAATGTTTTGTGTCATCAATGTGTTAGCACCGTAGATGTTCGTCGCCATTTTTTTCCCGCTCCTACAACAACCTCATGTGTCTTCTTCCGCCTGCGGAGTGCGGACGAGCTAAACCGGCAAAGATTGTTTAAATGATGCCCAGATATACATTGGGTTACTTTCAATGGGGGAAGGGGGTAATGAAGCCGAGTAGGCAGAACATAGGTAGGGGGTGGGAGCTGGGCAAAGCCACAACACGAGCTACTATTTTCCATTGGAGGGGTCTCGCATGTATTTGCATCTTTTCGGTAGGGAATGCCTACTACTTGAATTAATGTAGTAGTAACTATATTCGCCCTGCTCTCCTAAACAATGCATTTTATTAAAACTGCGACGAAGGTTAAAGTCTACAAAACGTGTTCTTATCTTATTGGGAACCAAAATTAGAAAATTGTCACAAAGTCGGTAAATTTCCAGCTTCATTCGCTCTCATTGTCCCGCCGGAAGGCTTCCCAAGATGTAGAACAACCAGATGCTTCAGATTTATACATCCGGTGGGCCATCTGGCTCAAATCTCTGTGACAGCAGGGACCAGCAGTAGAGAGGTTGTGGCTGGGGACTCATAATGAGTCCCAAATATATTATATGCTCCCATACACAAAGAACCCAGCAGTCAAGCAAGTATCGTAGAGCAGTGACAGTCCTAGCCTTTGTGGCGGCCCTAGGTGATGTTGTTCAGGGCCCCCTCTTCCCACATTTTAGTTAAAGCCTTCTTGACTGCAGAGAAAAACATTTCAAGGTGCAACTATATATTATATTATATATGCAATATATAATATATCATTAAACTGTATGCAATAAAAGTGCAATGATAGTGCTTCACAGTATTACTCATCAGGGTTGTGATTGGCTGTAATATTAGCATATTTCTCAAAAGATAGCATTATTTGTACAATAGGAACCTGTTAACCCCAACGCTAACTAGCTGCTGTTGCCAATTACTGAGATTTCACAAAGCCAGCTGCCTCTTTGTTAGCCGCAACGCCTGCAGTACCATAACATAAGATTCCTGTGTCAGATATTGTGTACAGATGAATACAATTAGCTTTGCAGAGAAACATGCTGATTTACAGACTGACATTAAGCATAGAAAGTCTACAGTGTTATGCTAAATGAAATGTTTGTGTAGCTAGTCTTATTTTATTAGTTAGCCTGGCATAACTCACTTTGTCAGTAACCACTGGTAATGTCACTATGGATTGTTTGTTTGAATCTTTGTTATGGAGAGGTGGACATCTTTGTTTAATGAAGCAGAATATTATTCTTATTCATCTATCTTCTACACGAAGGAGAATGCCCTTGTTTCACGCCTTCAAGATTTAAAGTGTTATCTGTGCAAGATTTCAGTGCTCCTCTTCCCATCTAGTCCTGATGGACTTTCTTGAGAGTGGACTGAAGAGAATGAAGTGAGTTTTACAAACAATATAAACATTTTGAAGTACCCAACTAACAGAAAAAAATAAGTGGTTTCAAATGCAGGAAGCTAAGTTTTTTAAAACTCAACTGTAGAAAGACTGCCAACCCTGAATTTACCACTGTGCTGATTAGCTCTTCAGTTTTATAAAATATATTAAATGTCACTAGAGTAATGATCTGTTCATGTCTCCCTTGACCCATTTTGCTTACACAGCCAACAGGTTGGTGGATCATGCTATCAGTCTTGGGCATAAACTACATCTTTCAATGCCTCGACATCCAAAAGATGTATGCAAGGGTACTGTTTATCGACTGCGTTCAACATCATCCTAGAACTAATATATTGTTCCTTACAAACTGTTAACTGTTCATAAGAAAGCTGCACTGTACTGCTCCAAAAACAGTGAATGTCCTTACATTCAGTGGATGCACATACTGGAACTGTCAATCTGTAAATGTTTACATTACTGTAAATTCCTATGTGGGACATATTCTTACCACTCATATTTCATCATCTCCACGACAATCCAGTGTATATAAGTGTATGTCAACTTTGTAGTTTTTGTGTATTATTTCCCCAAAAAGTATTCAGATTTCAGACCCTTTCACTTTTTACACATTTTGTTATATTACCGCCTTATTCTAAAATGGATAATAAATGTTTTACCTCATCAATCTATATAGAGTATTCCATTATGACAAAGTAAAAACAAGTTTTTAGAATTTTTTGCAAATTAATAAAAAAATAAAACCATAAATGTATTCAAACCCCTTTTCTCAGTCCTTTGTTGAAGCACCTTTGGCAGCGATTAAAGCCTTGCTAATTTTTTTCTCGCTTCTGTCTCCAAGCCCCTGCCCATTCAAAAACGTCCCATGGCATTGTACTGCTACTGCTATCCTTCAGCTGCGGGATTGTATTGGCTAGGTGATGAACTGTGCCTGGTTTCCTCCAGAAGTGACCCTATTGCCCATAAAAAAAAAAAACTTTTTAGAATAAGGTTGTAACTTCACAAAATGGAGAAAAAGTAAAGGGGTCTCTATACTTTCCAAATGTGCTGCATAAGAGCGAGGTCCACATTAGGTAACTCGAATTGAAAGTCTAAGATTGAAAAACAGGTTCCAGTAGGAAGCAAGCCTAAGCCTTTTGGCCAGAGGTGAAATCTTTGTTGGTGCTGGAGAGAGAAATCATTAATATACACTTGTTATTCGAACAGCAATATACTGTTATTCTGAAGGATTACAAACATCTGTGACCCGGAAGTACTTGGTATAATTGACTGCTTCATATTATTGTTTGTGTCATCAAAGATTACCGAAAATCTCTAGTATCATGCAGTCAACATTAGCGATTTTCGTAAGCAATAGTAAGACTTCTGTTTTTTTACCGTGACATTTTTTTTTGCTTATTAGTTTTGGGCGGAGACTGTAATGCATCCAGATACACTATATTCTGTACCCCTTTCATAGCCCCCATAATAAACTGTTACACAATGGATACAGATGGCTTTATATCCCAAAAAATATTAAAGGCGCTGCATTAAAAGTATGGTTGGAAATATTCAGTAGAATGTTTATTCTAGAACAGGGGTATTCAAATCTGGCACTTGAAGCCAGTTCCACTCAATTTTTTCAGTGCAACACTCTAATCAGGGACTTATTCAGACTTAAGACACCAGGTGGGTCCAATTAATAAAGAGTTAGAACAGAAAACCAGCAAGCTCCGGCCATCGTAGGGTGAGATTTGAATACCCCTGCTCTAGAAAGTAGGCCTATATATGGGGACAAATCATGGGGCATTGCATAATTGGGAATGGTCTTGGTCTTTTACTGCAGTCATACCATTGGCCACAACTTAAATCACTATATATGGAATACTTATTGCCTCATACAGCAAAAATGTTTTCTAGGAAATACTGAGGCAATATGTATCCCATGTACAGTGAATTGGATTGAGGGCAAAGGAGGGGTAGTAGAGAATATAGTGTTGCTCGATGTGCCAATCCCAAACTTATTTTATTTGGTTAGAAATTCATATACAGTGAAACACTTGCAATAATAGTTACACATGCTTTTACACCGTATTTCGACTCGACACCATCTTGAGTACTTGCTATAATACATTCTCTGTGGGATTTATAATATTATTTCCACTACGGCACATATTTGCATTGGCTATATTTATTTGACCTTGCAACGTTTTTTAAATTCGCATGCTATGCGAATATCACTTAAATAGCAATCACTGATAATGTTTTGACAGTTCTTTTTAATAAATAATACTTTCATGTCGCGCTTCTACTGTTACGTCGGTAGGTTTTATTATTTTCAAATGCTCGAAAATTCCGTTACCCGGAAGTACCTTTTTAGTGTCACTCACAAGACGTGACGTGCATAGGTGCATCATGTTTTAAGGTACTGTATGATTACATTATTGAAATGTATTCATAAAAAATATCAGTGATTAATCATATTTCATTAAACAATCTCTTCTTCCCTCAATGTGTTTATTAAGTCTTATTAAGGAAAGGACATTTAATGTTTATTGCAATGCATGTCAGATATCACCAAGCTAGCTAACATACCATAACTGTTACATCGCTAACATCAAGTTAGCCACACCCTTCATAGCAACGATTTTAGCATGTTTTTGATACACGCATCGCTTCCGATATCATTGGATTGTAAAACATGGGACCAAAGCAATACATCATTTAAAGATTTTAAAAATTACTACATGTTTTATGGGATTGGTGAATGCACGTTGTATGTCCTAGAGTCTGGACTCAACAGGCAAGTTCACACTACTATGAATAGTTAGAGCTTGTTTACGGAAAATATCACCTCTAGTCAGGTTGCTCCGAACATGATTATAATAACTTTGTATTTGAACGTTTATTTTTCTCCATATGGCAATTTCCGTTTTTAATTGTTCCAGTTTATATATGATGACTTGCCATTTTCCCTTCATATTTCTTGTTGCTCCAGATGTGAGTCTGAGGGTCATTTGCGTTTGACGGAAGAGAGGAATAAAATGCTCCCCGCCAGGTTCACCGGTCAAAACATCTGGCTGAGGATTCACCATGGACCCTTATCCAACCTCCACTGCTTCTCCAGCAGTTACCAGAACAGACAGAAGAAAATGGAGGTCTCCACTTGCAACAGGGATTTGTGTGTTTTTAAACGACTCTTCCACAGCCAGAGATCATGGTTGTTACGTGCACCAGCCAGACTGGACACCACCACACTCTTTGGGAAAAGACAATTCAGCCTGTCAGCAGCTGGCATTGTAAACTCTGCTCCAGCTCCTGTGCAACCTTACCTAAGATTAATGAGATTTGACAAACCCATCGGTTAGTAGTTTAGCTATAATATGGACCTTGGATTTGAATGTGGTATGTCAGAGGCATTTGATCGACGGACTATAGAGTGAGAATTAACACAGTCCATGACAGGCTTATGAAGGGTCAGAGCAGAGGTCATCATTCTTCACAGTTTTCTCACATTTATTGGAATGCCTTCCTTCTGTGCTATAGGAACATGGCTGCTGTACCTGCCTTGCACGTGGAGCATTGGCCTGGCTGCAGACCCAGGGTGCCTCCCACATCTAGGCATGCTCACATTATTTGGAACTGGGGCTCTGCTGATGAGAGGGGCTGGCTGCACAATCAATGACATGTGGGACAAGGACTTTGACAAAAAAGTAATCAACTAGTTATCCCATTTCATGGAGTACTCATCCTTTTTGTTAAATAAGCACAAAATTGAACAAACGAATATGCAAATTATACAACCAGAGAGCTTCTTTGATTGCCATTTAACTGTGTTTAATGTTTTTTCCTTGTTGTTTATTTTGTTTTAGGTTGCCAGGACAGCTACTCGGCCCCTTGCTGCAGGGGAGATTTCTCAGATGCAGGCCCTAACCTTTTTGGGAGGTCAGCTCTCTCTGGCTCTGGGGGTGTTGCTTTGCCTCAATTATTACAGGTACATTCCTCATAAAATATAAGCCATTTATTACACACTTTTCTAGGTTATGATGTAGTGTATATTGTTGAATTGCAGAACTGCAGATTGGAATGTTAATAAGGAGACTACTTGGACAGAATATGTTATTCCACTTCCCTTTCCTGTTCATAGCATAGCCCTGGGAGCAGCTTCGCTATCACTGGTAGTCACATATCCACTAATGAAGAGGATCACCTACTGGCCACAGCTTGTATTGGGTATGTCTTTGAAAACAATTGACATACCCAAGTCGTGTACAGCTCATAGGAACATGAGCTTGTTTGGTTTTCAAGTGCAGTGATAAATATTTAGGAACACTTTATGATTTTCTGTACTCCTGCATACATTTTGACCTAAAATATCAGATCTTTATTCACATTCTAAAAATAGTGAACCTGATTGAACAAATAACACAAAATCAATACTACTTTTTAAATATTTTCATAAATCTAACTAACAGTTCCTTTGTTGGCAACATAACATCTAGATTAATCAGCATAGTACACATCAGGTTTGGAGATTTTTCCTAGATTAGGATTAATCTCTGTCCATGAAACCGGCCCAAAGTCTTTTGAAGTAGTTGGGTTAGTCTAGGATTAATATGCTTTGTGTGCAAAGACAGCAAACCTGTAATTTTACAAACATTCGGATGCAAGATCTGATAACAATGTAGATCAAATCTTTTTAGAAATATAGAAAATGCAAAAGGTTTTACAAACTTTCGCTCATCACTGTGTGCCCCTGGATGAAACACAAGCATATTGTTGGGCACCATCCCCGTCGTCTGGTCACATTTTCTTGTGTTGGACTTGATCGGAGACTGAATCAGTCCATCATATGTATTTTATAAAGCCCTTTAAACATAAGCTGTTGTCACAACCTTCCAATCTCAGTGACATAAATCATAATGCTACAGAGCTGGACTTTGCCATAGTGCTGGCAGCAGTCTTTAAAAATTATAAACTGTAGTTAGTTAGCCTGAGGGAGTTGCTAAAGCCCCACCTGGGTGCCCATAAAATATTTTAAAAATAATTGGTTGACATGATACTGCATGCCAAAAATGTTTGACCAGGTACTGTTTCTGAACCACATACAACCCTGTTTCCAAAACAGCTGGGATGTTGCGTAAAATGTAGATAAAAACAGAATGCAATGATGTGCAAATGATTTAAGCCCTTTTTTCAATAGAAAATAGTACAATATATCAAATGTTGAAACTGAGACATCTTATTGTTTCTTGAAAAATATATGCCCACTTTGAATTTGATGCCAGCAACACATTTAAAAAAGTTGGGACAGAGGCAACAAAAGACTGGAAAAGTTGTGTAATGCTAAAAAACTAAACCTGGTGGGACATCACAGATCTAATTAGGTCAGGTGGCAACAGGTCAGTAACATAATTGGGTATTAAAAGATCATTTCAGAGAGGATGGGGAAAGCTTTACCACTCTGAAAGACTGCACAGGCAAATAATGCAACAATTTCAAGGATAACGTTTCTCAATGTAATTACAAAGAGTTTGGGGATCTCATCATCTACGGTACATGATAACTTTAAAGGACTCTGTATGCAAGGGACAAGGCCGAAAACCAATATTGAATGGCCGTGGCCCACTGCATGAGCTCTGGAACACTTCCTGAAAACCAGTGTCTGTGAACACAGTACATCGCTGCATCCACAAATGAAAACTGTACCATGCAAATAAGAAACCATACATAAACAAATCCATAACTGCCGCCACCTTCTCTGGGCCCAAGCTCAATTAAGATGGAATGAGGCGAGGTGGAAAACTGTCCTGTGGTCTGATGAATCATCATTTAAAATTATTTTTGTGAATCATGGATGCTGCGTCCTCTGGACTAAAGAGGAGAGGGACCATCCAGCTTGTTATCAGCACACAGTTCAAAAGCCAGCATCCGTGATGGTATGGGGGTGCATTAGTGGTGACATGGTGACTTGCACATCTGTGAAGGCACCACTGATGCTGAACAGTCTTTGTCAGGGAATGCCTTGCTTATTTCAGCAAGACAATGCCAAACCACATTCTGCATGTATCACAACAGCATGGCTCTAGTAAAAGTTACCAGGTTCTAAACTGGCTTGCCTGCAGTCCCCTATTGAAAACATTTTGCGCATTATTAAATGAAAATTATGACAAAGGAGACCCCGAACTGTTGAGCAGCTGCAATCCTATATCAAGCAAGAATGGGAACACATTTCACTTTCAAAACTACAGCAATTGGTCTCCTTAGTTCCCAAACGCTTACAGAGTATTGTTAAAAGAAGAGGCGATGCAACACAGTCGTAAACATGCCCCTGTCACTACTTTTTTTATAACCAGTTGCTGGGGTCAAATTCAAAACGCCATGTATTTTTCCAAAAACAATAACATTTCTCAGTTTCAAAATTTGATATGTTGTCTTTGTACTATTTTCAATTAAATATAGGAATGAATAATTTGCACATCATTGCATTCTGTTATTATTTGCATTTTATGCAGTGTCCCAACTTTTTTGGAAAGATGGTTGTAAGATGCATATACATTGCCCTCCAGAATTAGTCTCCCTTTGTAAAGATGAGCCAAAAAGACGAAAAATGTAATTGTTGTTTTTATCAGCTTACACTCAAAATATCAGAAATATTTTCCCTTTAATTGAGTAAAAGTAAACATTTTAGAAAAACAAAAATTCTTAAAAAATAAATATTATTTTCTCAAAAACTTCGCAATCTCCTGTCCACTATCACGATAGCTTTTTCCCAAAGACGACAATCTAAAATATTGAAGACAAGGCTGAAATGTTTTTGTAAAAAAAAAGTCCCACCTGTTAGTTGCCAACTGAACATCAGGATAGATTTTTGAGCTATCGTTTAACACTTTCCCCGATAGTAAGTCCAAGACAATAATATTGGTAGGCACAAGATATCACATGAATCATGTCTGTACTTTGAAAGCCATTGGTGAAGTGGCAGTTGGTTGAAAAGTTATGCTGAACTCTGGTGTTAGGTGGGTGTGGCTTGAGACCAGCTGATAGAGCTTCTAATGTATAAACAAAATGAAAAGCATGTTTCTCCTCAGGACTGACCTTTAATTGGGGAGCACTGATTGGTTGGTCAGCTGTCATGGGCTCCTGTGACTGGTCGGTGTGCCTACCTCTATATTTCTCAGGAGTGATGTGGACATTAATTTATGACACCATCTACGCGCATCAGGTATTAAGTGTACACCTGCTTTGTCATGTTGTGCCTAGTTTCAGTAATTTTGTGAATTCATGCCGTTTGTGGGCCTGTGGATTTTTTTAAATTGTTTAATGAATGACGACTGTGTCTTGTATTCCTTACTTTTCTCACCAGGACAAAGACGATGATGTCAGGGTAGGGGTCAAGTCTACAGCATTGAGGTTCCAGGAGCAAACCAAGCCATGGCTCAGTGGGTTCTCGGTGGCCATGATGTCAGGGCTGGTTTTGGCTGGACTCAATGCAGAACAGACTCTGCCTTACTACGCAACACTACTCATTGTGGCTAGTCACCTCTCACATCAGGTGGGGCCCAAAATGTGCTAACATTTTAGTTTTTAAATAAAGATGATGCAAGAATGTTTTACCTATGGTTATACTGCAGTTTTCACACAGAACCCTCAACGGTACTGTTAGTCAACCCACTACACTCATTGCAGACAGTTCACTGACAACTGTTTTAATTGTGTGACCAATTGCAATGCTTTTCTTTTTATCGAGTAGATTTACACATTGGACATCAACAAACCAGAGGACTGCTGGAAGAAATTTGTCTCAAACAGAAACCTTGGACTATTGTTGTTTTTAGGAATAGTCTGTGGGAATTTGTGGAAAGGAAGAAGAGACACTTTATTGCAGAATGACAAACTACCGGCACAATGAACCTTTTGGAAATAAATGTGCAGAGGACATTGTAGATATTGAGTACTACACCACCCATTATTTTGTAGTTCTTTTCTTTTTTGGGTGTTGTCTCAATAAAGCTAGTGTTGGGCAAAAACATGTGTGCTTTAAAGCTTTTGCTTTTTTGAAAATCTATGTGGGGTGGCACAGTCCCTAGTGGAAAGTGTATTGGGCCTGTAACCAAGAGACTGCTAGTTTGAATCCCTAACCTAAAAATATATTGTACCCTTGAGCAGGGCATTTAACCTGAATTGCACTTCTTTGTTTTTCTCTTAAGTGTCTAGTAAATAACAAAAATGTAAATGTAATGTCAAGGATAATAGACTCAAATGTGACAATTATTGCCAAATAATTGTTTCATCACTACACTTTAGATACAATTAAGGATGTATGTTATACATATGATAAACATTCCAAAATAATCAAATGGTTGCCCTGCTAGAGGATAATAACTTCCCATTCAGTCCTCCAAAAATATATTTGAAAAAAAAAAAACAAGCCTTAGCGCAGTTAAAAAAGTGGTAGTGGTGTAGTATTAACTTGAATTACCAAGAATAAAATTCACATTGTCATAAAATTAAGATAAAAAGAACATTAGGAGGAGTAGAAACATTGTCAGACCTAATATTCTCAAAGAGGTAGTATTTTGAAGGTCAACTGCAGTAACGACATGCCACGGTCATCTGAGTGTTCACCCAACCCAGACAGGTGCACACCGTCTCCGACTGGCAGATGTGAGCTTTCGCTTCAAGTCCTTGTATATCTGGTAGTCGGCTTTCACCGCTGCAGCCCAGACAAGAAACCCTGAAACTGACCCATGTGAAAAGCCATGCCACCAAAAAACCTGGATGTCATTACCAGAGGTGCAGTTTTGCATAGCCACATAACTCATTCCACTCCACCGACTGGCAAATTCAGACACCCGACAGGACGTCCCTGTGCCCCAGAGACCTCAATCAGACCGGTCGCTCCACTCAGACCCTCCCTTTGACCCCAAATCCGGCAGTGTTCTTCAGACCCTCGCTGATCCTGCTGTGGGAAGTGTCTCGTCATCAGGGCCACAGCAAGGCCCCCGTCCTCATGACATCAGTGAGGGACATTACCTGAGTTGGAGACAGACAAACTGGTGGCATTCTCTCTCAGGAGACAAGTGGGATAGCCAACCACAGAGATACCACATGAAAGGCCTTTTAGCCGATAACACCCTCAGGGAAGAGATCTGATGATGGTCTGGTCTACAACAGACATATAGATCAGACAAGGCCAGGGGTCCACTGGGCACAGAAGTGAAGAGCACAGCAGATGAGTAAGAGAAAGACTCTGCATTGTTATTGGCTATTTATTGTAACCCCACCCCCTTTCTGTAGGTCCATTGACACAGAGGGGTCTTTGGGCAGCATCAAGGGGACACTAATGGGAAGCCTGGAAGGAAGTTTGAGATGAAGCTCTGCACTGTCTACATGTTACTGGTTGCTGGTAGGCTGGAATGATCGTGTGGAGAATATTTCCTCTCCAATATTACTCATTATTCCCCCATGATAACTATTCCACAGCCATGGTAACCCACATCTTTTAGAAACAAGAATTGCATCGACCCATGGTGACAAAAGCGAGGACAGCCTCCAGATGCCAAGAAGGTTTAAGTTCCCTTTTATACCATCCAGTGCTCAACATACTTAAACTAAGGTTTTAAGTGTGGACTTTAAAAGTGAATTATAATTGGTATCACATTTTAAGACAACTATAGCTGTATTCTTCATCTTATCATACTACAACAGTGATTATAAAATGGATAAACACCAACCTCTAAAGTCTGTTTAGCCAGAATGTTGAACAAAAAAGGAAAGGGAACTGAAAAACATAAATACACCAGAAAGGGATTCTGCTCTCACAGCAGCCGGATAAGCGCCATTTTAAATCCTTTCTTTGAAATATCACCAATAGATCTGAAGTGAAGGAAATCAAGGCACTGTATATATTTCCTGGGTTGCCTGAGTGGATTCTCCACCTGCGACTGGGATGACAATAATAATAAGAAAATAGCACAATCAAGCCATCTGTTTATCTACAGCAACCACAACATCTCTAAACTTTACAATCCACTTGGGATAATACAACTTTACTGAATAGCAACCAAATGCTTAGTCCTGCCACAAATGTATACAGGGCCAGATAGCCCACTGGATGTATATATCTGAACTGGGTGGTCATTTCAGCTGCCAGTGAGGTGAGAAAGACCAGTGGTAAGACACTGAAAGCCTATGGAGCAAGATAGAACTGGGTTGACATTCTGTCAATATTGTCATTGAAGAAACATCTGATCTACATACAGTTTTCTGTTACCATATGCTATGAACAGAATTAACTAAGATTTTTAGACTTCACCTTCTGCCCGTTTCCAAACATTTTGTTTAGAAAGACTCAAGGGCAAATTGAGATATTGCACACACACAGTATACTTTTCCATAACATTCTCAAAAGGCGCTATGCACCAGTATTTCCCAATAGGATCCTGCTAACTAGACAGCTTTCTTATAATTGCACAAATGATGTGACAGAACATACACTACCTAACTAATCAGAAACATCTGACAAGCCAAGCGTCCCAATACTTCTGGTGCACTGAATCATGTATGTTTTCATTTCTAAATGGTGACACCAATATGTAGACAACTATCCTCTGATAAAAGTTGTGAATACTTTGTAACACCCAGTAATTGTTTGATTTAAAATTCAAACTTTTGAAGGATAGAGACAAGAACAAATAAATACTGTCCCAATAAATACAGAGGAAATTGAATATGTATTTTGCGTAGAGAAACAACTCCCTGATGTTAACTATCAGGTTTGATTTGTTAACAGTAGTAATCTATGTTTTGTTCATGTTTAGACCTGTCCTAAATAAATATGTTTTTGTTGCACTTGGTTTTGGAATTTGGTCTGCAGGTCATAATTACCTCAGGTGGAACAGACAAAATCAACTGCCAGTTTACTTAGTGTGTTACACTCAATAACTGGTTATGCCGTCTTCAGCTGCTATGACTGCAACCTAACACTTCAAATAGCCATTGATCAGTCTCTCACATTGCTGTGGAAGTATTTTGGGCCACTCTTCCATTCAGAGCTGCAGTGACCTTAGCGACATGTTATGGGTTTTGGACCACTGTCTTTATGGATGTCCCAGCTGCAATTTAGCATCCGCCCACAGTTGGATGACTCGACATTTTCCCTTACAGAGGTATTCAATGTTGTTCAGGTCCTGAGGCAGTGAACCATTATCAACATATCCCACTACGGTGCCATGCGTAAACCGTTGTTCTGGGTAAATACAGTGTAATGCAGTGTTTGGGTTCTCCGCCTTTGACTCATGTTCAGAGATTCTTATTTCCCTTGAACCTTGAGGAGTCTTGACATGTGCTTCCAATTGCCTTTTGGCAAAGATGACTGGAAATTTGGGTCTTGTAATATCCTGTTGGTTGTTGCATAGCTGTTGAAATTAAGTTATAAAGATTGTTATTTTTGTTCACCCTTTGTCAATATTAGATTTTTGTTGAGATTCTTATATTCTCTGTTAAACGTGGCCAACATTTATCTTCAAAAACAGACCAAGAACTTAGTGTTTTAATGAGTTTTACCACCAGCTGCAGGGCATATTGAGTGATAGTGCATACTAGTATATTGCGCAACATGTTTTGCTCTGGTCAGAGCAGTGAGAAGCACATGGCGAACCTCCTTCAGCACATTCAGTCTGAGCACACACAATTTTATGATCATTTTGTTTACGAACATTGTTGCAAAGATTGCAATAAGGCCGATTACTGTCCAAACAACAAAGGCTTTAATGTGACGTATGTTAGAAAAAACTAAAAACTTTTTTTTCCATGAATGTAATCTTTCTTAACCCTTCAAAATATAATGTCGTTGCAAGCAAGCACCAGTAAGATAGCCACTCATGTTGCTTTTAACATACAAAAAGCTAATATGCCGGCCCCGTGAATATCATCTAAGGAGGGTAAAGTACAAAATAATGAACATGCAAGAGATCAACATGTAAAACAAACGTGTATATATACGGCATCGCCCAGTTACAATGATTCCCCAAGTAGTTATCTATACTTGCCGTGTTGTTGAGTTAATTCGTGTGCTCCTGCTATGCATGTTGTTCGTAAACTAGAAAAACATTTGTATTGTTACAAAAACGACAAATCAGGTCCAATTGAAAGCTCTTTTTTGAAAGGTGAGGGTATTAGTTTAAACATTAAGTGAAAAAGTTGCAGCTGTTTCACTGGGGCTCGTCCGTTTCTCATCACGTCAGCGACCTTTCTCTCATTGATTGGTCAATTCTTGTGTAATGGGCAGGCGTAAAACTAAGCAGTTTTAAGTAGTTAGCTAATACTAGAATAAATCACTTGTGAAGATTCAGTTGAGTACGGTGGCTAGAAGGAATTAGTTGATAGTTTATAGTTTTTGAGCGTGTTAAAAATGCAAAGCTGTGCAAAGTCTTGGGGGTTCCTGTTAGCCAAGTCGGTGAATCCTCGTGCACCTTGCAGGCGCATATGTAGTAAAAACCGTATCTTTGGGAAACTACAGAATAGAATCCAGAACGGAAAGTCTTTTGTTACTGTCCGGGGTCTTCAGACGACCGCAGTGTATGCTTCCAGACAGATTGAAAGAATACTGCCGAGACACGATGATTTCGCAGAGAGGCATATTGGTCCAGGTGAAAGGGAGAAAAGAGAGATGCTGGAATTTCTTGGGCTAGAGGTAATATTCACCTATATTTGGACAATGGGCAAAATTTATAGACAAATATAATCTAATTCAGCACAGGCGCTCTAGCGTGTTTCTTGTCATTAGCATGACATATTTTAGTTTATACTGTTTATTGGGCTGTGTTTTATTGAGTTTTGACAGATCTATAAAATCCTTTTCAGTCGATCGCGCAGTTGATAGAAGATACAGTTCCAGAATCCATTCGTATTCAGAGAAGTATGAAAATGGACGATCCTCTGTGTAAGTTTCTGTTCTTTCCATTATCTTTAACAGCACGTGTGATTGTTGATGTTTAATAGGGTGGACATGACCAGGAAAACCTCGGGACTAACCAAGTATTCACTTCTACTGTTATACAATTCTGCAGATTTGGTATGATTTTTATCTTAGCATTTCTATGGATTCTTTAATTTTCCTGTAACATTAAATGTTGGTTTGATATTTATTCGCTAGCGTTTTTAATGTTTTGTCAATATATTTTAAAGGTTTCTTTTAACGTGGGAGTAAATGAAGCCAAGCAAGCGAGTGGCTGAAATGTAGGTTGCACTCCTATTCTAGTGCCATTGTGAAGCGCTCTTCACTGTTAAGTCTTCCTTTGAACATATTTGGAGTTGTTTTTGCGAAACTCAACGAGCAGCACCAATCTCCTCTTGGGAAGCGGATGCTAATAGGATGGCAACTGGAGTGTAAAGTTCAGCCTTGAGCTCCTGTCCCAAGTCCAGTTCAATCTGGTTATAGCGCCAACATTACATCACAGTTGAATGAAATGTGCGAACGAGCTTCATGGGATTCCTAATATGGTTAATTGAATGTGTTTCGGTGATATTTGTCTCCCTTTTTTACATTTAATGACACTCAGACGGACTATCAATTGATGAAGTCAATCGTGGTAGCTTTGAAATGTTCTACAAACAAAAATGTTTTATTGTCTACAACACTTGCCTTATTTTCTTGGCAGATCTCTGCTGCTTAATTCCATCTGACATAGCCTACTCAAGCAAACCATGTTATCACTAGAGATTTATAAGGCCATTAGCACGAGTCTAGACAAGAATAATACGTTGTATATGCTAATTTAACTTGTTCTGTAATATGTTATTTATTGAAAGGGGGAGTAAGCAACCAATGAAATGAATATAACATACAATTTTGCCCAATGCAATACGCAAAAAAGTCATACAGTACAGTTTATATTTTTGGAAAGTCACCTTTTTTTGCAAAGATAGCCTACATGATTCACATTTTGCTAATATGTTTAAATAATGATCTTGTTAGTATTCATTAGATTTGTCTTTGGTAATCAAACTTCTGCTCAGTGTATTGAGAAATACACAGATACCACTTGTCAAATGCCAAAATGGAACTCGTATTTATCAGCTGTTCATAAGTTTCCAACCTAATTGTGGAAAAAATGATTAACTGAATATTCACATGATTGGACATTATTGTAGGTTGATGAGGTTAGTGTTTGGGTTGTGGGGGTTTAAGACCACCTTTGGTCACTCCTTTCTGCCACTGTTGAGTTTCATTATGAAGCAAGCCATGCTGAAGGAACAAACTGGTTTTTGCTTGTTCAGCTTTTTGGGGGCTTGGTTTGCAAAGCCAGCAAGGGATTCTCTCTTCAATAGATGTGCTGGATGCTTCTAAATCAGGGGTTTCTGTCGCTTTGAGGAACTTTGGGACAAAACTATCTTTCATTTCTCAGTCTATGTGAATTTCTAGTTATACATTCATCTGTCTTATTTTTTTAGGTGACAAATGATAGACACTTTCCCACACTCTTCTCTTGGGCCACCTAAACAAACAAAATCGAAAATAATAAATGTTAGGTTTGTTGGTATACTTGCATTATATATCTCTGAAAAAATGCCCGTCCTGGATAAGAGAGTAGTTTGGGCACTCGGTTCAGATGACCTGTATTGTCTGTTCCTTGTTCAGGGAGTTGCTAAGCAGCAAGGGAATGCTAGAGGAATTCCAGTGTCTCTGTGTGTATTCCCGGCAGGACTAGGGAATTAGGCTACATAACTAGCCATTGGGAAGGGGCCCATATGTTGCACATCATTGTCCCCTCCAATGCATAGAAATATAATGAATTCTACAGGCACAGAAATGTTGTATACCGTTCACACGAGATGTGCAGTAAACATCCAGTGACATATCGCTCCCATGTTTAAATTCCACTTAATTTTTTACAGTGAATCTGATGCTACATTCCCATTTGATTTGTGTGCTTTGTTCAGTCAATGTGTGGTTATAATTGTTTTCAAATTGGTCTCGCGCAAGCATCTCAGGCATACCACATCTCCATCTTGATTTAGGAACACTCAGTCAGAAAGCAGTCCGCTGCCTGGGCGGGAGAAAAGATACTATCAATCTTATCCAGTTTTTCTGTCCAAATTAATACATGTATTTTTAATGTACATCTATCTTTCCTTTTCAAATTTCTTTTCTCACATTTATGCAGGCGAGAATGAAGTCTTAGAGCATCTTCAAAAGATCGCTTCGAAGAACAAGGTGTGGAGGTCTTATATTGGAATGGGTTACTACAACTGCTCCGTGCCTCCCGTTATTCAAAGAAATCTTCTGGAGAATTCAGGCTGGTAAGGGACTTTTGCTCGAGAACGCATGCACACAGAAATGTGATGTTTTTCTATGTAGCCGTCCATCAGTAGGGCAAGCAATATTAGATTATGTATTCAGTTTTCTTAACTGTATGATCTGCTAGTCATTGAAGCGTTGATTGCTACATTGCAGGAAAACATCTGCTAAGTCTTGTGACTTGGGGAAAACATCCAGTGCAGATTTGCACATTAAGTGACATCCTCACATCTGGGATCTTAATCAGAGCTCTGTGATTGTCACGTTTTCCCAATATCTCCATCAACGTATACCCGCTTTGTACTATAATTGTGATTCCTTGAAAGACATAGTTATTGCGTTCATCTTTTTATGGCTCGTGTAGCTGTAGGAAGTATGTTTTCGGCTGTAATGACATGTGTGTTCTCAGGGTGACTCAGTACACGCCATATCAGCCAGAGGTGGCTCAGGGTCGCCTGGAGAGTCTACTCAACTACCAGACCATGATCTGTGACATTACCGGCATGGCTGTGGCCAACGCCTCCCTGCTTGATGAAGCTACAGCCGCCGCTGAGGCCATGCAGCTCTGCCATAGGTGAGGGCAGAATAAACAACCGAGGGATGTAGTGGTGGACTCTGAAAGGGCCGTTTGTTTAGTGGAATTGGCAGGTAGGCGCTGTTCTAGAAATCAGGTCCCGGGGTTTTCCTGGCCAGGTCACTTAAGAACATCTCCTAATTGCACTGCGTCGTTTATTGTTGTCATCTGCTCACAGGCAGAACAAAAGGAGGACGTTCTACATCGACCCACGCTGCCACCCTCAGACGATCGCCGTGGTGCAGACCAGAGCTAAGTATGGCCAGCCCTTCAAAGCGTCCCTTCAGACCAAGGTTAGAACTCTGTGCCAAAAGCAGCTTCTTAAATATAGGCGCTGTGCTCTGTGATTGGTGGCTAACAGCTACATCGGGGTGAAGACGGTGTTAAAGCTGCCTCACGAGATGGACTTCAGTGGGAAGGACGTGAGCGGTGTGCTGTTCCAGTACCCAGACACCGATGGCAGGGTGGAGGACTTCAGCGCCCTGGTGGACCGGGCTCACAAGGGAGGGGTAAGAGAGCTGCCACACCCAGAACCTGGTAGAGATGGCTTAGCTAGGATCACATCTCAGGGTAAATGGGTCGTTGAGGGGCGGTCGTTGGATTTGTCGCTCATGGTTTCGGCCGCCCTGCGTTATAGTGTCAGTATAAACCAAGGAAGGATTGGATGATCAAGAAGGAATGCGGGTTGAGAAGGTTGGCAGCCTCTGTGACGCGTGTGAAGCTTTGCCGTCTGCTCCCTGTAGGCTCTGGCCTGCTGTGCCACCGACCTGCTGGCCCTGTGCGTCCTGCGCCCCCCTGGGGAGTTTGGGGTGGACATAGCCCTGGGCAGCTCCCAGAGGTTTGGGGTCCCCCTCTGCTATGGCGGTCCCCACGCCGCCTTCTTCTCGGTCAAGGAGAACCTGGTCAGGATGATGCCTGGCCGGATGGTGGGAGTGACCAGGTGACCTTTGCACTGGCCTTGTTTCAGAATCGAGGCCGCCCTCATATAATTCTGGCCGTTTGACTTTTAGATGATGCGCATGCCCGTAAAGGTCGGTTTTACCGGTCTTTTGTTCATATCCAGGGATGCAGCTGGTAAGGAGGTGTACCGCCTGGCTCTGCAGACTAGAGAGCAGCACATCCGCAGGGACAAGGCCACCAGCAACATCTGCACAGCACAGGTACCGCAGTCGTGACTGAAAATCAGCACGTTGAGCCTCCAGCAGCCCCACACACACACACACACACACTCATGTTCTGTCTGTGTCTTTCAGGCTCTGCTGGCCAACATGGCCGCCATGTTTGGGGTGTATCATGGACCCCAGGGTTTAAAGCACATTGCTGAGAGGACTCACCATGCGACACTGATCCTGGCTGAGGGTATGTTCCGCGCTCTTCCTAAATCCTCCGGGAACTTTAGACGTCAACAAATGTGACCACGAGGGTGCATTTGAAGGACAAAGGTAACATTTTGACTCTTGGGATGAATTACACGCTTTATGTTGCTGGAAATGCTTTGCTTTCCCTATTTTTGCAACAGGTTTGAAGCGGGCAGGACACAGGCTGCACAGTGAGATGTTCTTCGATACCCTGAAGGTTGGCTGCAGTGTGGCGTCCAGGGACATCCTGGAGAGGGCTGTCCAACGCGAGATCAACCTGCGCCTCTACAGCGAGGGAGTGGTGAGCAGTATCACATGCACTTCAGCAAGTGGTTACATACATGCCTATCAAGGGTTTCCGTGTGGTTCATTGGTAGTGTGTGTGAGAGTACCTTTTCCCAATGTGCACACGGGAACAAAGAGGGCAGTGAACATTTTGCAACACTCCCACTGGAAATCCTCCCTACAGATATAACCATGGGCTACTTCCAAACAGTGAAGTGTTGCAAAATGTTCCAACAGAGACAGCCTTTATTAAGTAGCGCTCATGCGATTCTGTTGCACATTCTTCTCTACTAGTAGCACCTCATGTAATAATCCACTGTCCGGTTCCTTTAGCGTGCCTTAATCACACATTTGTATTATTGTGCTTTCGGGTTGAATTCTTTCTGTGTTTCTAGTTAGGTGTGTCTCTGGATGAGACGGTTACAGAGAGAGACTTGGACGATCTGCTCTGGGTTTTTGGATGCGAATCATCTGCGGTATGTTAGCTTTAAGAAGTTTGCCGCTATAATGTTACACGTGTATTCAGAATTGACCATATTACCGTTTTCAGTGTGAGAGCAAGGCTGAATCTTGAAGCTGTAGCGGAATTACTCAATCTATTGCATATCTAATTTCATCAAAATGTACAGGAGCTGATTGCGGAGAAGATGGGTGAAAGGGTGAAAGGCATTATGGGTAGTCCTTTTAAGAGGACCAGCAAATACCTCTCCCACACAGTTTTTAACAGGTTTGTATGTTTTCAGCAACCCGATGTAACTATACTATGCTCTCTGGGATAAGGATGCTAAAACCTTGATTCAGTCACAGTTTTGTGTGTTGAGGTGAAATCCTGATCCAGTCTTATTCTTCCTCCCCTGCAGCTATCACTCTGAGACCAACATAGTACGCTACATGAAACGTTTGGAAAACAAGGACATCTCTCTGGTTCACAGCATGATCCCACTAGTGAGTCCCATGAGAAAGCAAAGAATAAATGCTATAGTTTGGAGTTTCTCTTTTTGCGACAGTATGAATACTACCCCGAAAAGATTACTTGGCCATCACCATTGGTAATATTCATGAAAAAAGATTACTTGGCCATCACCATTGGTAATATTCATGTTGTTTTTCATGTCAGGGTTCATGCACAATGAAGCTGAACAGTTCATCAGAGCTTATGGTGAGTTAATAACAGCTTTGGAGTCAACTTTTAATAGAAAGTAGTCAATTTAGGAAGTAAATGGAAATTCTGTTGAAGTATAATGTACAGCATTTATCAATGAGAAATTTTGAGGGTGCTTTGTTTTTGTGTTTCAAACATGCTTTAAATACGATAGATACTATATTGGGGTGAATTTGAATTGAGGTATTGCATTCCAGAATGTAAGTATTCCTCTCCCTTTTCTATTGTTACAAGGTGGGATTCAAATGTGTTTCATACAAATACAGTTTAAACATGAACTACATTTTTAAGATTCATGAAAAAACATTTTGGAGCATATTTAAGTCATTATTTTCACTTGACAATATTCACTGTATTCTTGGTAAGTAACTCCATTGTAGATTTGACCTTTAATGTTTTGGTTGGTTGTTTGGCCTGTGCAAAGCTGCATCTAATTTCTTTTGTATCCTGAAAAACCCAGCTTTGCTGATGTCAAACCAACTCAGACCACAAAGGTGCCCACCATTCTGGCAGTTACTCAGTTATGCAAAGCATTTAGGACAAAAAGTGTATTCTTTTGTCTCGGGTTTTGGTGCATGTTTTGGAATGTTTGTATTCTATATATAGGATTGTTTTTCCTTATCACTAATTTACTCACAACAGTGTTTTATACAGCCTACATTTTCTCACATTAAGACCCTGTTTTTGAAATAAGTGAATGTTGTAGCATTCACAGTTCCCTCCCTGTCCCACTGCTCAGTTTGGAAGGTTGACTGTGTCATTAATGTGTCTGGATGGTTTAATACATCATCCACCCAATATTGATGCAAATCCATTGCTACTTATCTGTCTACCATTGCCCATTGCCATCAGGCTTTTGTAAAAAGTCATATCTCTACAGAAAGTTCATACTTAACAGTGGAACCTATATATATGTTGTATAACGGCAGAGCGAGGCAGTCTTAAAAAAGAATGTCAAGTTGTTTCACTGACAACACATGTATTGTGATTTGTTAGGACACGTTTTGTTTAATTTCGGGAGTGAGGACTTGAGGAACGTCTATTTTAGTCGTTAAGTTTTGACATGAGTCTTTTCTCTCTCAGTGGCAAAAAAAATTTCTATTTCAATCCCACTTTGTAACAAAACAAAATATGAAAATGAATCCTGCTGCTCCCCACAGTGTAGCTCCTCATCCCAGACTCCTCCAGTCATCTGGTGGTTTTCTGTTCACCTTGTGTTGACTCCTCTTTTAATATCTGACACCGTCACCTCCCACGTTCCTGTTCCCGTTTCTTCTCTCCCACTGGTTGTAGCCCATCACCTGGAAGGAGTTTGCAAACCTTCACCCCTTCTGTCCCCTGGACCAGGCGGAGGGATACCAGCAGCTGTTCCGACAGCTGGAGAAGGACCTCTGTGAGGTGACCGGCTATGACCGGATCTCCTTTCAACCCAACAGGTAAGCCATGACAGGATCTCCTTTCAACCCAACAGGTGAGCCTGAGTCTCTGGGATTTCAGTCTCTCAAACCCAATCGGTTGGGCTCACCCATTCTTAAGAGTTCAAAGAAATGCCGTGCTACGTCTGCCTGGTTTAAAAGATAGCGGCCTAGTTTTTTTTAAATTGTACTGTACATGTTTTCCATAACGCCCATTGACTGACCTTTGAACTCTGCACATTTTGATGATCATGCTAAGGCAGGATGTCACCAGGAGCCCGGCTGGTATAGTAACAGACTAGTTAACCTTGTCTTTCAGTGGTGCTCAGGGGGAATATGCTGGGCTTGCAGCTATCAAAGCCTACCTGAACTCTATTGGAGAGGCCCATAGAACAGTAAGTATGGTTCTGATGAGAGAAACTATAATTTCAACATAGGTCCTGTAGAGTCAACATAAACCACCTATGGTGAAAGATCATAATAAATACAGTCATACAGTTCAGGAGTATTTTGGGACTATGCACTATCACTGATTAATTTTCAGTCTGAATGTTTGCTGCTGTCAGCCATTTTCCTGTGTAATAAATGTCATAGTGTTGCACACGGAATACTTAGACCTAAGTTCAATCTTTTATTTATTAGTGCACGTTAAGCCATAAAGGGATTTGTTTTAGGTAAGGCCAGTTTAAAGATATGATGATTTAAAATAATCAACTTCTTAATTTTGCTGACAGACATTGTCCTTACAGAGGAACTGTTTAAAGTAGTTTTTAAGTTTCACAATGTGCTGGGTTGCATTGTTTTGAGGAGATGGGAATATGATAGCAAGTAGCTTTTCCATTTGGCCTTTGTTTTTTTTTTTAACAACTCCCTCATGAGCAACTAAGATAATGTGAGCTCTTGAGACAGCCAAGGTCCACAGTCCACAGCAAATGAAGGACAGAAAAAAAAAAAGATCTGGATTTTACCACATTTCAAGATCCCATATTTGGGGATTTTTAAGACTTTGGGAACAGTAAGCCATGGGCCAAATGGATTGGTCCATTTTTCCCATCAGGGGGTTACCCAACAAACAAACAGATTGTGGTGACCTTTTGTGCCAGTGTTGCAAGATGTGTCCCCTAATAAGGTAAATAATCAATGAATGACCTATTCTAAATCATCTATTGACTGAGCAAAGGCAGGTTTGGACTGCCCATAAGATCGCATTGTCTGCCTGTCAAATTATTGCACTAATGCAAGAATGTCGTACGTGTGTCAAATTCCCTCAAGTAGTTTAGGGTGAAAAAATTACGATCAATATTAAAATCACTTAAAACCAAATCCAAACTACACCGATGAGCCAAAACATTATGACCACCCACAGGAGAAGTGAATAATGTTGATCGTCTCCTGAACGTTTCTTTCGATCAGGTTTGCCTGATACCCAAATCAGCCCACGGCACCAACCCGGCGAGCGCCCAAATGGCTGGCATGAAGGTGCAGGTGGTGGAGGTGGACAAGGATGGCAACATTGACATGGCAAATCTGCAGGCGCTGGTAAGAGCTGGTTGGTGTGATTCACTGTTACAGAAGAGCCTTTCGGTCCAAACGCTGGTGTTGAGTATCATTTATAATGACAAAATCAGGATAAAATAACCAATTTGACATTTTACTCAATACATACAAGTTGTATATTGACATTTTGTCCTGTTATATATTTTATTTTGAAACACTGAAACCTAATTGTTGTATGCTGACATTTCTATATTATATTGGGGAGAATTAGTAAGAAGAATTAAAAACTGAAATATGTTGCTTGCTTAAGTATTCAGTCCCCACACATTAATACTGTATTTGGTAGTAACTTCGCTGCAACAACAGTTTAAAGTATTTTTGGGTAGGTATGTACCCGCTTTACACTCTGATTCAGAGTGATTTTGCACCCTTTGTCAGATTTCTGGTTGGTTGGACTATTCTGGGTGACCACCATTTTAAAATGGTGCCATAGATTCTCAATGGGATTGACCCCAGGACTTTGGCTGGGCCCGCTGTAGGAAACACACCTGTTTGTTCTTGTGCCGTGTTGCTTGGGATGATTGTCCTGCTGAAATGCCTCTAGTGTCTTCTCATGTAACTGGGTCCTGAGATTTTCTTGGACGACGAAAAGGTCCCACTAAATAGTGTAACCCATTCCTCCTCTCTCAGGTGGACAAACACAAGGCTAACCTGGCAGCCATGATGATCACGTACCCCTCCACCTTTGGTGTGTTTGAGGAGAGCATTAGTGATGTGTGCCGTCTCATCCACCAGAACGGAGGACAGGTCTACCTGGACGGTGCTAATATGAACGCACAGGTGAGTGAAGAAAATGTGGTTGTCATCTTGCTGATGAAGTGTTTTTTGTGTCACATAGCACATGTGTACATCAACATATTTGTATTTCGAAGAACAAAGTGTGTGTGTGTGTGTGTGTGTGTGTGTGTGTATTATACAAGAGTCTTTGGAGAGCATGGGAGCTCACTGTTCTACAGTATAGAGAGACTGTGACTCATGTGCATTTTTCACAGACCTATCACTCAATTCTCACACCTCCCTGCACCAAAAACAGTATAGTAGAGCCCCGCCTTATAACACAAGGAGAATAGTCACCCTGTCATCACCTTTCCCTGACCGTCCTGCTCCTTCCAGGTTGGCCTGTGTCGTCCAGGTGATTATGGTTCTGACGTGTCTCACTTGAACCTCCACAAGACCTTCTGTATCCCCCATGGAGGAGGAGGACCAGGGATGGGACCCATTGGAGTGTAAGTGACCATATCTGGACAGTTTCACTCACACTGGTGTGTTAAGGAAAACAGAACCTGCCTAAAATAAAGGTATTATAAATGGGAAGATTTTGATGCCAGTTGCCTTGGGCTGGAATCACTCCGGGTAATAAGGATTAGTGCAAACCCTACTGGACAACTAATAGTCATTTAGATGTCTTTTATTATTTGTTTGGATAGAAAGGGGGAAAGATGAATGTGTGTTGGATCAGCAATGGGCTGGATTCTGAACTATGCCACAGGAGTGTATGTGTACCAGAGTCAACAGTGTGGGCAGCTATGCCGCCCTAGGTCACCATGAGCAATGACTTCATGACCAAATGAAGTTGTGTGTGTTGAACAGGAAGGAGCACCTGGCCCCGTTCCTGCCCAGCCACCCAGTGGTCATCATGTCAGCTGGCAACATGTCCAGCTCCCTGGGCACCATCAGTGCTGCCCCCTGGGGCTCTAGTGCCATTCTTCCCATCTCCTGGGCGTACATCAAGGTCAGTACTTAAGGACAGTACCTATCCTGTGATTCAGTGCCATGGGATTTAAATAAATGATGGACAGATTTGTTAATTGTCCAACTCCGGAAACTGTGATCTTGAGGCAAATGCAGGGAAAAAAACATTTCGAAGCGGCAACATTTCACAGTTGCCCAAATGACTTGATGTTGCCCCTCTTGTGTTTTTTGTGTAGATGATGGGAGCCAAAGGGCTGGTTCACGCCACCGAAGTCGCCATCCTAAATGCAAACTACATGGCCAAAAGACTGGAGAGTCACTACAAGATCCTGTACAAGGGCAGGAAAGGTGAGCAGTGGAAGTTTCATTCACATGTGGCTTCCTGTGGCCATCAGTCGCCGGCCCACTTCAACGCCACTGTTGATTTAACGCCACTGTTGATTTAATGAACACTGCCGGTTTGGGTCCATAGGTTTTTGTGCTCATGAGTTCATTTTGGATGTGCGGCCGTTCAAGAAGACCGCCAACATCGAAGCGGTGGATGTGGCAAAAAGGTTGCAGGATTATGGTGAGTTGGAACACTTTCTGCAGCTTACTCAAGTAAAAAAGAAGCAAGGATGAGTCCGCCTTTATTTTATGTTACTAAGCGGGCAGCCCCTCCTCCCTGTGTCTGACCATGGCTAGGTTTCCACGCCCCCACCATGTCGTGGCCTGTAGCAGGAACCCTGATGATTGAGCCCACGGAGTCGGAGGACAAGGCCGAGATGGACCGCTTCTGTGACGCCTTGATGGGAATCAGACAGGAAATAGCAGACATTGAGGAAGGCAGGATGGATGCCCGCATCAACCCGCTGAAGGTACAGAGCTGGCCTGACTCATAGATATACCTGGCTGGGTTTCTACACAAGGTGTCGGTGGAGTCTGGTATCTGTTACTACATGAGTCGTTGTAAATTGATGCAATGTTTACTAAAAGCTATAAAACAAAGATCCAACACGGTTTGCTATCCAAAAATGATAATTCCAAAGCAGAAGTTGTATGTAGACCGTTATTATATAGTTAGACTTGAAGGCTACCAAGAGTTAATTAGATAATGTTCTGCTATGCTATTCCCTTTGTAGACACTAGAGGGAGGAACGTACCAGTTTCTGCTTTAGTCTAACATTAGTGTCAAATTCAATCACACCATGGATGGAAAACCCTCCATTGTCACAATAGAATCATGTTCCAAGTGATCCAGACTCTCAGCAGGGCTTGAGTGTCTGGATCAAAAAGAAATGTGAAAGTTGAAAACTTAGAGGAAAAACGTGCCTTCTGATTTCCTTTTTGTGAGTGGTCAAGTCTCATTCCTGACCTAAAACTGTTTGAAAATCAGAGAAACAATTATTTGTTTAGGAATGTTTTGCTTGACCAACAATATGACCAACAATATGACCAACAATAAATATACTGGGTATATACCAGGGGTCCACCTCATGAAGCTGGTTGAGAGAAAGCCAAGAGGGAGTGCAAAGCTGTCACCAAGGCAAAGGGCTGCCACTTTGAAGAATCAAAAATATAAAAGCATTTTGATTTAACACTGCTTTGGTTACTACATGATTCCCTATGTGTTGTTTCATAGTTTTGATGTCTTCACAATTATTCTGCAATGTGGATAATAGTTAAGATAAACATATACCTTTGGAATGAGTAGGTGTGTCCAAACTTTTGATTGGTACAGTGAGGAATGACAATTTAAGAAATAACAGATTGTGATAAAATATGCAGTAACTCTTAAGGACAAGGTTGTTATAGTATTATGGAACATGCTTTGTTATGTACTGTATTAAGCTGCTGTATATTGCGAGAGAAGCTGAAATAGGGGTTTACTTGGGTTTTCTACACAGATGGCCCCTCACTCCCTGGCTAGCATCACATCCTCCACCTGGGATCGGCCCTATTCCCGGGAGTACGCAGCTTTCCCCCTGGTGAGTCTTCCCTCTGGAAAACATCACACCACTGTCTCCACTTTCCCCGAAGTTAAACATCTGTTTGCCATTGATGTGAATTTCCATTGTGAAAACCTTTTGTGCAAAAGTTTTTTTTTTTTTTTTATATCTCTTTGTATTATTAAATGTACGCCTGGTTAAAAAAAATAATGTTTCCCCATTTTTAAAACAAGCCATTCGTGAGGCCCGAGACCAAGTTCTGGCCGTCCATCTCCAGGATCGACGACATCTATGGTGACCAGCACCTAGTGTGCACCTGCCCTCCCATGGACGTGTACGAGTCGCCTTACGAGGAGAAGAGGGCTTCGTCATGACACCAAGGCTGACGTTACACCAGCCGTCAGCAATACTCCTCACAGTTCCAACTTCAGAAAATCTAAATTCATGTTTTTCTGTATTTTAATTCTCCACCCTCGGTGCCTGAACTCCAGCCATATTCTACGTTGTACAGATAGTTGCATTGACTCTCCCTTCATGCTGTTTCATTCTCTTAAGTACTGGCCGTGGGCTGATCTTCATCCGTGTAGGTGATTTTGTTAATATTTGCTATGCATTCCTTGTATAAAAAGTTTAAATGTGTATTTTGACACTTGTTTGCCTAATCACCTATAGCAGTCTTTGTTAAGATGTTAGACATTTTTATGAAGAAAAAGTTTTCTAATCTTTAAATGGTTTGTTTAATTAAACTTTTTGTCTGGATCTCCTTTGGTCCTGTTTTGGAAGTTGACCAGACTTTTGAATATGATCTACACTGCCATCTAGATCTGAGTGGTAAAACGGCACTATTATTCCACTATTTAGGAGCACCATATTTCTCATATCGGGCCTATTTGAAGCCGCTTACTTCCCGAAGAATGTTGCCTAAAGAAGATATCCTTTTGAACCTCTTTTCGGTGCCACCAAATACTTGCACAATGCTAATGCGTATGCGCAAAAAAATTATTGCAATTTCTAACCAATATTGTGATTTGATTTGCTATAGGCCAAGAGAACCCAGAGTGACACGTACAGTAGGTCGTATTAGCAGATGTCTGACATTCCTTCCCTTACCACAGTGACATAGCAAACTGCCCCTGTCTGTCTAGCTAAATGTGAAAGCACTCAGCGCTGCGCCTAAATGCTGTTCTAAATCACACAAAATGAAGTGTCCTGGACTCACATATCCTACTTGTATTCAGTGACACTAGGTTCATAATGGACTACAATGACTGAGGGATAATGGCCCACTCATGCTTTCCTGACCCAAGTTCGGAGTACACAAAAAACCTCCAAGTGGTGCCAAAAAGGAATGAAATAAGCAAGCATTTGGATGTCTCTCTAAATGATGGCAATTTTTTTTGCCCCTCTGCAGTCAACCGTTTAAAGTAGACCAGAATGGCTTGAAATGAAAAGTGGAGAAAATGTAGTGGGAAACTTCAGCTGCTGAACCGGTTCACAGGGTGCCTGGGAAGTCAGTTAGTCTGAATAACAAACACTGAAGCTGCATTTAAACGATGTCCGTGGGAAAGATGCACATGTTCTTAGTTGGAATCTGGCCCTAAGTGAATATTGCAGTACTTGTGACAAAGTTCAAAGAATAAATGTCCCCTACAGTTTGTGAAAGGAGTACCTCAGACAACGTTAACCCTGTAGAGTGATATTCATGTTGTGGCTTTTCCAAGAGTCATACAGTTTCCGGATCGTTCAAGTTGACCCTGCTCTGAAGTTGTTCCATTAGGCCAGAGAAAATTAATCTCTGGTTCTTTCTGGTCGTTTAAGCGAAAGACAAATACTTGTGCTATTTCTAAGTGTATTGAACTTGGTCTGGTTAGAGTTTGATTGTGAAATTACAGTAGCAAATCCATTTGAAGGAAATCCAAAGTTGAAACGAATACAAAATGTTTTATGCTTCACTGTTGAGGTATTAAACAGGTTCTGGGTAACCAATCAATCTCAAAAAGATATACAAAATGCATAAAACATTTTGTATGTGATGTCCAAATTGACTTATTATAGTAGGATATTTGGTTCTGGTAAAACACAAACAACAAGTTAAGTTTGTGGTTAATATGAGAGACAAAGAGTAATTCAGCTTTGATCCATAGTGTACTTTACTTATTTTGTCCCTATACAAAACATGCACAGTGCCCTCCAGAATTATTGGGAAATAAACTAGAAAACAAGAAATAACTGTTTTATTCAAAAACACTTTTACAAAGCATTGAATTACGTGTCTGAATACTGTTGTACACAAGATAATTCAATTTCTCATTTAAATACATTTTCCACAAAAATGAGTTTTAATTTTGTCATAATGGGGAATTGTGTGTACATTAATGGGGGAAAAGTCCATAACAAAATATACATTAATAAACAGAAATGGGACTGACGAAATAGACACCCTAGACTATTTGGTAGCACAGTCTTTTGCCAAAATAACTGCCATCGAACAGCCCCGCGCCAGCAGTGTGGTCCACAGCGTGCTCCACTCTACTGGTCTAGCTCCCCTAGATTTGAATGGCACTTCCCAACTGCTTCTTTTCAGATCCCTCCAACAGAATTTGATCTGGTGTCCATGCTGACCACTTCAGAACAGTCTAGTGTTCTGTCTCAAAGCATTCCTGGGTGCTTCCAGAATTGGGTTTTGTGTCCTGCTGGAAAAGCCATGACCTTTGACAGAGATCTTGTCCTGTGACCATGTCCAGGCAGGTTGGCTACAGTTGCATGGGTCTTACACTGCTTGATAACATTACGGACACTGAAGAGGAACATCGAGTTCCCGTCAGCTGGACCTGTAGCCTTCAGATTGGCTACACTCCTGTGTCAGACCTCCTCAGGGTTCCTTTCTTTTCTCAATGCTCATTGCATACGCACGGTGACACAAAGTCATTTTCTCTGTTCAATCTAGTTGACTCCATGATTGTCATATTGTAGGCACCTGCAACTCATCACAGGTGAGTTCAATTGTAAAGTAAAGAAGAATCACCTGCTTGCAATCAAATAATTTTGTACTTCTTCTAAAAGGTGCCTAAATATGGTCTGGGTATTTCAGAGTATTTTTGCGGGATAAGTTAAAATTTAGTTAATTCTTTTGGGATTTTAAAACCAAATAAATAACTATGGAGATAATGTTCATGAACTTTGACAATTCAAGAAGAAAAAGTGCATTATTTGAATAAAGTGCAAGTGGGACAATACTTTTGTCCACAACTGTAAATATATATGTAAATTGACTTGCCTGAAAGCTTGAAACTGAAGCTTTGACACAACAAAACATAAGGACTGTACTCTAGGCACTGTAAATACACTGCATGTAGTGAGCACAATGGTAAAGCAGACATTTTATTCAGTGTATTGTAACACATTAACAACAGTAACCGAGATCATGGTCATAAAGATACATACAAACGTTAAAAAGACAAGTAACAATTTGACAACTGTTATTTATAGTGCAAAGGTAACCTATATTAAAGTGGAGTAAACTGGTATTAGCTAACTAATTGCTTGACTGAATTTACTACTAGATCATCTACTATACAGACAGGGCATTGATTCAATCAGAGGTATTTATAACCTGTTTAATCAAGGTGTAGGAAAGGGGTGTGCAGTCAGGACAAGGTTTCTTCAGCTGAAGTATTTTTTGGTGAAAGAAAATGCTACATAAGAAATTCATCAAAACGTTTCATAAAAACTGTTTATCAGGGAAGACCAAAATCGTGTGACAACAGCTGACACCCTTTTTGTAAAGGGAATGGAAGGAACTATTGCAACTGTTAAGCTTGATAGTGAATACTTTGCAACAGTCTAATGAAAATGAGATGATAGTACAGAAGTGACGATACAACAAAACAAGGCATGGGTGACATGTAAAGTGCTCAGGTTACAATGTGCAACAGCGTTGTGTAAAAGAGCGATCGCATAAAAGTCTAATTGCACTTGGTAAAGCTGCACACAGAAAGGACGTACAGCATCTTGACTTAGATAAAGTGCTTGGGGGATGTTAGCAGCACATCTGACCAAGTAACATTAAAAATGTACTTATATACAGCATTCATTGTGTCTTAGGATAAAAACATTAAAATTATAAACATAACTTTCTAGATTTGCATACAACTATTCATACAAGTACTGCCAAGTCTATGACATACCTTTACCACACAAATCAGAGAACATTTCAATACACAGCAGTTGAAATACAACCGTGAATTTGGTTTAAACACACAGTGGTGAGAAAGTTGGTAAAACCTTTAGGATTGTCTGTATTCCTGAAAACAGGTGAGCTAGATTGGCATAAAATATTTATTAAATACCTAATAATAGATAACGGAAACCTATTATTAAATAAAACAAATTACATTTTAATTTCATTACGAAAAAAAAAAAAAAAGGTGTTAACAATCTGGTAACACCTCCACCTGGCCCTCTGATAGATCCACCAAATTATTTAAATCAGTCAACCACTCGTAGATCTCCAGAAGTGCACAGGTTTTAGGGCATAGGGGTCCATTTGGGATAAAAGTATGTTAACCTTTAGGGCTTCCAGCCTACTTAAAGGACCACTGCTCTTCACAACAAAGCTCTGGAAAGGGTTTCATAACGCCAGTCAGTTCAGGAAGCGTTACAAAACAATTTCCTAAACAAGCAGGTCCACCAATCCAAGGTCAGGATATATAAAAATGGAAGAAAACGCAGCACCATTACTGCGCCTTCCTTGAGTGAGTGCCAACAGAATAAAAGTAAGCCATAGAATTATTCAGGTCAAAATAACCAGAGGGCAATCTCTAAGGAACTCCAGGCCTCTCACATTATCTTAAGTCCGTTTTTAAGAAGTCCACAATTGGTAAAAAGTGAAGATCAATCAATCAAATTAATTTTTGCATCAGCAGTAGTCACAAAGTGATTTTACAAAACCCCCGGACATTAAGATGAAGAATGTGCATGGAAAAATATTAAGTTTGCCCAAACAGCACTGGGATATTTCAGTACGACGAGAATGTACTTTGAACTAATGTGTCAAAACTAATTCTTACAATTGGGGTCCACAAGCTACTGAATGCAAAGGTTGACATACTTTTTCCAACAAAAATGTAATAAGATGAATTTAGTCAAATAAACAAATGTTGTTTGGAATAACAAAAATAACTTATCTAGTCATCACAATAACTGGAAGTCTAAGGTATGATTCAGTAGAAGACAGTGGATCAGTGGATCAGAGGATCAGTGGATCAGAGGACAGTGGAAACAAAACTTCACAATTGAGGCAGAGTTCATTTGAATCCTGAAGTATCTCAATAATAAGAATAAAACCCTGACTACACTCAAGTAAACTCAGACTACAACCACCCAAAGAGCTTATGAACAAGCAAACATATCTTCACACCTTCTTCAGACTAAAACAATTAGCAGTTGCTCTCACACACAACCACCGCTTTCTGTCCCACACTAAAACGCAGGCCTTTAGTACTCTAAATATGACTCACTGGTAGCAGCAATCTTCCTCTCTACAAGACGGTCCACTAAAACCACAAACACACCAGACAGGATGAGAACCAATCCAGATAGGTAGAAGCATGCGGCATAGCCACTGGACAGGTCAACCAGCCAACCTGTGCCAAGGAGAGAAGTAGGAGACATTTGAGACCAAACAACTGCCCAGGATAATTAAACCAGCAGCGCCACTGAATCAAGCCATGGTTCACTCAAAGCGTTAAGACATTAATTATGCCCCAATCTCTCACCTGCAGCAGGTGGGCCAATGAAGCCTCCGATGCTTCTGAAGAGCATGAACAACCCCAGGCCGCTGTCGAAGCTCTCCAGTCCAACTACATCCACAATGGACGTCACATGGATGGCCACCACGCAGCCAAACAGAAAACCACAGAGTAAGGAGAAGACCAGGAGGACCCCGTAGTCCTTTCCAATGGGCAGCAGCAGCAGCACCACCCCCAACATGGTGACCACCATCGTCAGGAGCTGAAGGTTCCTCACCAGCCTCAGGTTGGCTAGCCAACCGCAGGCCAAACGGCCAAACAGGTCAGCCAAAGCCAGGACAGAGAGGATGGACGCCGCCCAGTAGTTCTCCAATCCCAGGCTGGTGGCATAGGGAACCAGAAAAAGTGGTGGGATGAAAAAGCCTACGGCAGCTAAAATGGCAAACAGGATGTAGAATAGCAGTTCTGGTTTCCGTAGCAATGACCACTGGAAGCTTAGCTTCTTCTTTGGTGTCGGTTCCGCAGTAGATTTGGACACCTGGATTTGTCCCAAATTTGGTTTGGTGGGACTCTGAGGTTTGGACACCAGAGGTCTCATGAGGGACCCACAGACGCAGAGGTTAAGCTGAAGGCTTCCAATAATGAGCAGAGCTCCCTGCCAGGTGTAGGCCTCGATCAGCCACTGAAAGAAAGGACTGAATAACATGGCGAAGACACACTCACCGCAGCTGGCGATAGCATATGCTATGGGACGCCACCTCAGGAAGTAATGGCTTACCATGCTATTCGCTGGCACCCAGGAAAATGAAAGTCCTAAACCTGCAGAAAAGAAGTTGACGTAAGATTCCAAAAAGTTAATATAATGAATCAATAATTACAATTCAATTTGTTTTGCTACAATGTATTCTGAACGGGTTTTAGGTGAACTTGTAGGTCTTATGGACTGGTGATACGGGGATAATGTCTTATGTGATTGGCTACTGAAAACACTGCTTTGCAATACTGAGGATCTGAACAGCAAATGATACATTACTCACCATTCTAGAAAGAACTCAGAAACACAGTTCATACCTTGCAGTATGCCAATGCTAAGGTACATCCACGGAAGACTCAGGTCAAGAGAAGCCAGCATCATCCCTGATGCAGCAAGTAGTCCTCCCACAATGATGACTGACCTCTGGGTAAAGTGCATGCTCAGGACACTGGCGATTGGGGCTGGAGACGACAAAAATAAATTCACTGTCCCAGTTCAGGTCTTCTTAACTGCTGTCCCACTGGCCAGATTCAGTCCGTTGGGAGATTTTATTTGCCTCCACATAGCCCAAGGTAAATGGGCAGTAATGCTGAAAGCATTCTGTGGATCAGTGCATCAGTGGAGTCTGTAGGTAGCTGAGATTCATAATTTTGAATTTTCCAAGGATTTTGTAAAATTATCAATTTGACCAGGACCACTGGCAGCAAATATTTGTAAAGATCCTGTATTTTCTGATTGCCTGAGTGCACGGTTGTCTTGACTCCATATAGCTGCCAATCAGAGGCTAAGGTTATGTGCCAGACCAGGTGTCTACGTTGGACTACCTCAGAGCTAAACCAGGAGTGGTAGCAGAATTTGGTGCAGAATTTCTTGAGTAGAGCATGTTTGTTGGGGCTGTAAGGATAGGCCTTCCACTTCTTAATAATCACCTTGTCGATACCCCAATGGACATTCGAGGTCTTGGAAGTAATTCTATCCCCTAATCTGTGTCCCTTAGTTCTTTTGAAAGCTTCTTGATGCTCATGGTTTATTCGTTTGCTGTGCAATTAAATAACAAACAGAGGGAACCTACATAAACTGCTCCATTTATCCTGAAATCAAACATATCCAGCCAATTTAACACAGGTCAATTAAGGTTATTTAAAAAAAAAAAAATTATATTTAAGGGAGGAAAATGGTTGAAGAACATAGAAATACAATAAGCCGTAATTTCTCTTCATTTTATACAAAAATGAATGCTTTCCAATTCATTTCACATTTTGGCCATGATTCCTTTAACATGGTAATGGCCCAAAATTAAATGCAGACATTTAACTGTTTAACAATAAATGTATCCTGCAAAACAAACAGACAGGTTGTCCTCAGCATCACTTACCTCCCAAGTGAAATACAACGATCATAGTGGAGGTCACCCATGATGTAGTGCTGGTAAGTACTCCAAAGTGGTTCTGGATCTCCAGGAAGAAGAGGCCAAAGTTCTTAAGGACTCCTGCACTGAGGCCCATAATAAAGAAGGCTGAGGTGACCACCACCCATCCATAACCCCCATCAGGGGGCCCACCAGCTTGACTGGCCTTCATCCTGGCTTTATGCATCACAGCTCTACAGCTTGAAAAGAACAAACCAACAGTAGGCATACGTCCACAATGACAATCGTGAAATGCATAACATTGTATGCTTAACAGAGGTCAGCCCAATGTATCACAAAGGGTTTTGTGATTCAAACCACTTCTGAATTTTTTTCCCCCTGACCTCCAAAGAGAAATAACAAGACTTTTAAGAATGACCTAGTGAGACTAGATGTTGTATAAATATGGCAATAATTAAATCCATATCAAGTTGAGTATTTTGTTCACTCAGGTTACCTTTTTGATATTAGGTACAAATTATATTCATGTGGAAAACATATAGTCAGATACAACAGAGGACCGGCTACTTGGCTTAATACAAAGTGGGCAAAGCTTTTATCATGGCAAAGGATGGCTACTTTGAAGGACCTAATATATAAAAAAGAAGAACATTTGATATGTAAAATGTTTTGGGATGGCTACATGATACCATGGGTAATTTCATAGTTTGGATGTCTTCACTATTATTCATACAGTGGGAGCACTATGTAAAGTCTGTAATTTCTACACAGTTAATGGATTTAAATAGCCTCAAATATATATTATTTGGATTGTTCATTGTGTCACTTGGATTGTGATATAGATTCGCTGTTTTGTGTTGTTGAAAAACACTAGTAGGCTACCATAACACGAGTAATTAACTTTGAGGTACAGCGAGTATGAAATTATTTGTTGGCTCAATGTATTTCTGAACATTTTATTTATAGCCTAATTATGATCACGAAGTGTGGTGACCATTCGTGCTCAAAGCTCGATCTAAAGGCTGTTTCTGACGCTGACCGTCTGATAATGACAGCAGTATGTTCTAAGGACGTAGTATTGAAATGTAACTCACAACCGGACCGTAGACTCCACATTTTGCTTTGCTCCTCCTTCTGTGTTAAGATTCCATGTATTTAATCTTTGGTTGGTTGGTTAAACCGTTACTTGCAGTTCCAGCGTATGGCGTCTTATCAGCGTCTTGTGAGCAACATTAAAGAAAGACTTCCAGGTCACGAAAATTAGGAATTTTTCAAAATAAAAGAGACCAACGTATTACTTCAAAACTGACATAAATTTTGTTTATTAAGTGTTTAAAAATGTACCTCTCAAAACATTGACAACAATTCAAATATGATCATATTTTAGAGTAATAAAAAAAAAGTGGGTATTAAAACACGTTCCAAGGGCATAATTCAGACAATGCCAATGACTGAATATAGACTTCATATTGCATCATAACTCATAAACTATTGAATATTCCACAGAGAAAGCAATATAGGAAATGTTCAGGAGAATGTGTAGAGTAAGACAAACCTGTCTAATCATGGGGAATGGTGTGCTACATCTAGCAACACAGTATTTCCACACCCTCATTTTCCACAATGTAACTCAATGGATATGAAATACATATTGACTCATACAGAAAAAACTGTTCTTTACGCCGCAGTGAATGTATTGTAGGAAATATTCAGAAGACTCTATACAGTGATTATATGCAAAGAAATCCATTGGCCACATTCCAAATTACTGAATAGCCATCAAATTAGATCAATTATTCCTTGTGTTAATGGAGGTGATAATCACTACTGTACTTGGTGATTACTTTACAATTCAGCCAACGATCTTAAGTAGTAGTCACTTACATGAACCGATCATTATCCTGCTGTACCACCTTTAGAGATGCAGGTGAGCCCAAAAGACTGTTAACAGTTTAATACTTTTTAGATAAGCAAAAACATATCTACAACAAAATCACATCATATCACACCAATTTCCAACTATTGCATACTAGAATATGTTCAACTTCATCAACTCTATAAGAAGGATATATTTTATTACAACTACATTCAAGCCATAGCTTAATTTGAGAAAAAATATGTCCTTATATTGAAAGATACATGTTTCAATTGAGAAGTAGGAAGGCTGGTATTGTATTTGAGTATTCAGTACAGTTTGTGTACTCTAGAGAAAATAATAACACTTTAAAATGTTCTTGCTTGGGTACAGACATTGTCTCAGAGCCCCAGTAGTCCAGTACCTCCTGCCAGACAGTAACAGAGCAGCTTATGTAAGATTAGTGTCAGGACTTCAGCCCCTGAAACAAACCTTCTAAGAGCCATAGTGCAAGTGCACATACTGCATGATCACATTATTGCAGACTAATCTTGTAACAATGTACGTGGAATAATTTGTTCATGGTGTTCCCCATCTGCTGACTATGTTCTGACATTAATGCAATAACCTGTTTCTGAGCATTCATATAAAATAGACCATCTCATGTTGTTTTGAATTAATACATTTATGTTATCTCCAAATAGGAGTGCAACACACACACTGGGACCACGACTATTTCCATCTACCTGAGCTTTGAAATTCCCACATATTTCAGAACTACATGTCTACTACAGAACATATGTCCACAACCTTTGTATGTAAAGCCAAATACTGTAATGCCAGATACTTCTGTAGCGGGTGAAGAATGCTCTGCAGTTAATTCTCATGCTGCTTAAATGAGTCCATTAATTTAACATTCAGTGTTATACAGTCTTGTGCATGTACTTTCTTTTTAATTTCTATAGCTATGGACATCCAATGGTCATTTAAATTGACAGGTATTATAACATTTTCAAAACACTCTACTCTACATACCTTAGGCAGAACATCCATCCTTTCAGAAAATAGATTTTGTAGCTGTTGGCTAACGAAAGACACAGGGCATATCAGCACAAAGTGATCCTCCAAATTAGATTTAATGAGATCAAGGTACTCATCAATTATCTTATCACTGAACCAATTTCCATTGCTTATTGTATCACAATGGTTTTCTGTGAGTTGGCTTAGGAATGTCTTTATTTTGAGAGGAATCACATTCCTTGCATTTGTCAGTGCACAAGTGAATTACTTATTTCTGAACAAAGTGGAGAACTTCTACACTACTTGTAAGATCATATGCAAGAAGACAGAATGTGTCCTTATGCAACAATTTCTTGAGTAATACAAAGGTATAGCCCACTGGCATCTTTGATGTCTTAGTGTAGTTTGCATGCCAAAGCTGGTCATGATATGTATACATTTTCATAAATGGGTATTCATCTGAAAATGTGACTATACTGGAAAGAGTATGTGTGTTTGCTAAATATCGAAGGTAAAGTAAAGCTTCTAGGTTAAGTGCATGCTCACTGTGTCCATTTTTATAAGCAAAGTCTTTGGGGTAGGGTAACATAACAGTTGGAATGTTGGGAGCCTTTTGATTTCTTAGATACATTACATGCTCTGTTCTGTGGGACTGAAACAAGATGTTCACCAATGCTTTCTGCAGAAATCTCCCTTGGTTCTACTGTGAGTTGTTTTGTGTTTAGACTGTGAATGTAGAGCAGGTAATTTGCCAAGAAGTTGGCAGGTAGAATTTCTTGAACAAAATCTTCAACTATATCCTTTACATAACTATAATGAAATTGTTGTTGAACCACGGATTGTGAAAACATGGTTGAATCCATTGCTTCTAACTGGGAAATGGCCTTTTTGAAGTGACAAGATGGTTTCACTTGATCAGCTCTGAGTAATCACTTATGGCATTCTTGAAATGCTATTGTAGTTTTTTGAAAAATCTAAATGGGTAACGCTTCATCCACGGTTTGGTTGGAGAAGTATTCGTACTGTGGAATCACAGAAATACCTGATTGTGCATCATGTTGGTGTACATCACTACAATTGGTTTGTTTCTGAGGCTCATTAGCTACTTCATTGAAATATATAACCCCTTCGGTTCTTATGCTAACCCCCTCCCTATTCCTGCCAACAGAAATGTGTACGTCATCAGCCCAAATATTAAAAGTGTCAAAATCCAGCACTCACCAGAAATGCCCCCATGTAGATTTTCTACCTGAATGGCATATCACAGAGCTCAATCTGTACTTCTTATTGACAACAACTGGGATTTCAATTGTAAGGGAGGGAAGAACTGAGTTTCTATTAACTGTAAAGTTGTCTGCAACACAGGGCACAAAAAACACTAGAATATCTGGTGTGGTGTTCCAAACGGTTTGTCTAATCAATACACCACCACACTGACTGCATTTCTTGGGTACTCCACCGCTGGTGATTAGTTGTCTGAAGAGAATATCAATGGATGATGTGTCTGTATTCAGTCTAAGTTGAAAATGCGAGTTGAAGTAATGCTCATTGTGTGAGATGCTGTTTTTGCACATCTATCAGGATGCATAGCACTGACCACTGTTTTGCTACCCAGCTGTTGTAACCAGGGGAGTAATTGATATATAAAATCTAGCGGGTCATTACGCTGACCTAATTTAAATTATGGAATGGTGTGGTTTATCTCTATCAAAACTTGCTTTAATACACAATGCTTCAATTTGTGTCCAGGCCTCTGAACTGCAGACAACAAGGGAGCAGAGCATTTCTCTTAAATATCTGAACATTCTTTAATAGATTGTGAGTCTGGATTTTTACGTTTTACTTACTATGCCGAGATGTAACAAAGATTGCAACGTTGAGTTGAACCAACAACTCTGTTTTGAAGCTCTGTTTTCAAATCTACATATAGTTATTTTAGGATCATTCATAAAATCCTGCTGAGAATTTAACAATTTGGCCAAATTGGACTCATTACACAATGCATTCTGATCATTGGTCATCCCTATTTATTCATTAAGACTAAATGAATTAGAACTAATAGGTGGAGGAACCAGAAAAGACCTACGAAGATGCTTTGGCGCTTTTCTCCTTTTCTTCCAGTCTTCCTCCGGTTGTAAAGTAGGGATTATCACCTCCATTAACACAAGGAATTATGGATCTAAATGATGGCTATTCAGTAATTTGGAATGTGGCCAATGGGATGTAAAATGCCAGCAACAATTGCAAGTACACAGCGCCCCTTGGTTTCTTTTGCATATAATCACTGTACAGAGTCTCCTGAACATTTCCTACAATACATTCACTGCGGCTTATAGAATAGTTTTTTCTGTATGATTCTATATGTATTTGATATACACTGAGTTACATTGGGGCCAATGGGATGGGTGGAGTAAAATGCCAGCAACATTTGCAAATACACAGTGCCCCTTTTTTGTGTGCATATAATCACTCTATAGACACTCCTGAACATTTCCTACAATACATTCACTGCGGCATATAGAATAGTTTTTTCTGTACAGGGCAACATTTATTTCATATCCTTTGAGTTACATTGTGGCCAATAGGATCTAGGATGGGTGGAGTAAAATGCCAGCAACAATTGCAAATACACAGTGCCCCTTTTTTTTGCATATATTTACTCTATCCGCTCTCCTGAACATTTCCCACAATACATTTTTACAATATACACTAAGCAAAGTGTCAAAATCGATACATTTAATTATTATTAAAATCGCGTTTTACCGAGGACTTATATTTTGAAGGCAAAATCCGAAAACCGGAAGTCTTAATGTTGCTACGGAATCTCTAATGTTGCCAGCATGACACTACTTGTCTTTGGCCACTCCTCCAGCAACCTTAAAGAAACCGGAAGGTCCGTTGTTGGCTTTTCAAGACCTCCAGAGACGGAGACTCTGCCCTTGAAGACCCCCACTGATAATATTTTGTTCCAGATATCATTTTGGCAAGATTGGAAACCTCCAGATATACTTTGTTCCAGATATACTTTTGGCGAGATTCGAAACGATCGTACCAAGTAATTGGTACTATCGTTAATTATTAGACAAGGAGTGCATTGTGGTTTGTATGGTTTCCCAAATAATTACTTTATTAGACAAAACTGTTTTAAATAAGTTTCTTGGATTTTGGCACAAGCTCATAGTCTCTCTTTTCAGTATCTTAGTCATTGGTCAAGGAGCATTCATTTACAATATCATAGGTCTGCCAAATCCCAAATGGACCCTACACACTTGTGGGGATCTCAGAAGGTTCGACGGGTCAAAGTCAAATTTATTTATAAAGCACATTTAAAAACAACTCATGTCGACCAAAGTGCTGTACAGTCAAAACATATAGCCAACATATTTATAGGACATGGCAAACAAAGAGAACTTCCTAGCCATTTGCAGATAAAAATTTTAAAGAAAAAAGATAGGTCTTAAGGTGGTATTTAAAAATGTTGCTACTAGTAGAGGACCTAATATATAAAGGTAGGCTGTTCCACAATTTTGGAGCAGCAACCAAAAAGGCACGAAAAAGCTGAAGGCAGGACAAGGTAGACTGACAGATTCCCATATACAAAGAGTTACAATAGTCAAGACGGGAGGAAATGAACGTCTCTAAATCCTTAAAGGAAAGAATGGGTTTCAATTTGGCAATGGCCCAGAGTTGGGAAAAGCTGCCTGTGACAACAGCGTTGACTTGTTTATCAAAATGAAGATCCAAATCAAAAACTATCCTGAGATTTTTTACATAGCTATGTACATTGTTGGATAGGGGCCCTAAGTTATTAACAATAACCTTGGTGGAATATGTGGGGCCAAATACTATAACTTCTGTTTTGGTATTATTTAATTGAAAAAAGTTTTTAGCTAGCCAGTATAACGTCTCTAAGACAATCAGAGTGATTTCAGGGGATTTTCAGGGGAAGGTACAATTGAGTGTTATCAGCATAGCATAGCAAAGGTAAGATATGCTTTATTTCTGAAAGATGGAGGGAAGGGAAGCATATATAACAAGAATAAGATAGGGCCTAGGACAGAGCCTTGAGGTACCCCACAGGTGATTGATGCAGAGAAGTTGTTCCCAATATTTACAGAAAATGTCCTGTCTTTCAAATATTAAGTAAATAGCTTTAGAGCAGTACCCTGAATGCCAACTTCTAGTTTAAGACGGTCTAGAAGGATGGCAAGATCAAATGTGTCAAAAGCAGTACTAAGATCAAGAAGAATTAAAGTAGCACAGTTTCCATTGTCCCTAAACAACAATAAATCCTTTAACACCTTAAGAAGAGCTGATTCAGTGCTATGACATGCCTTAAAACCTGACTGGAATTTATCCATATGATTTTCATTTAAAAAGGAGGAAAGCTGGGAAAAAATTACTTTCTCTAGAACTTTTGATAGGACTGGCAATTTTGAAAAGGGACGGAAATTATTAAGGACAGTTAAATCTAGATTAGGTTTTTTAATAAGGGGTTGGACCACTGCATGTTTAAAACATGACGGGACAGTGCCATTGATGAGGCAGCTATTTATTATGGACAATATACTGGGACCAATAGTGTCCAGCCCTTGTTTAAAAAGGCGAGGGAACTGCGACCTGAGGGCAGGTAGTAGGCTTCGTGTGAGACTGTCTAACACATGTGAAAGAGATACAGGTTCAAACTGGTTAAAAAGAGCGGAACATATGCCTAAATCAGAGGGGTTGTAAACTGGAGGTAAGATGCAAGATCTTATGGCATCTATCTTGCCATTGAAGAAAGACTGGAAGTCTTCACAAGTCTCAGAAGTTGCTTCAGGAAAAGCAGTAGCAACCGGATGTAAAGCCTTGCTTATCACACTAAACAAGACTTTATGATTATTAGAGTTGTTAGAGATAATATCAGATAAATATTTGGCTTTTACAGTCTTAATATAGAGTTGACTTGCAACATGTCCTTTTTCCATTTCCTCTCTGCTTTTCTGCACTCTTGTCTGAGTATGGGTAACATTATCTAACAGCTCCACCTGTCCCTCTGATAGGCTGGATTTAAGATCCAGTAAACTACTTAAATCAGTCAACCACTCTTATATCTCTACAAATGCATAGGGGGCCATTTGGGACATCAAAATCCTCTAGGCTCTGAGTTGCATAAAAGATCTATCAGTTTTATTGCTGATTTACTGCCCAATTCTGATCCAGTAATTTCATCCAACCCGATGAACTATTTTGCCCAATGTTTGAATTAGTTTCAAACGCAGCCAAACATTTAGGTACTATTTGTGATATTAAAAATGATTTAAATAATGTGTCATGACATAGCACTTTAATAAATGTGTCTAGTGACGTTATGACTCATTAAAAACACCCCACTCCATTTTACGGTGATGTCTCACTAGGGTATTCAACCGTCCTACACGTCATCTGCTAATACAGCCACCGAAATCTATACTTTCCCCAATGTTTCCCTTTGACAGACAGCACACACAAGTCTGTCTAGGGACAGTTCCTCTGAACTTGCAGATGATACCATGGTAGTCAAACCGACCTGGTACTGGACACTGACAGAAGGTATTGCAGTCTATCCTACCCAGGCCCTACACGCCCCTCGGAGTCCATCCTCACCCCTCCTTCTGCACCTGGACACTTTGAAGTGTGATCTGAAGACTGGGCAAGGGTCATGAACTAGTCTGCCAGGGGCCGCTACATATGTAAAGAAAACATTTTGGTACACAGCCAATTGAACAAAATGAAGCCGAAAGACACTGATAATGTAATATCTTGATTACACGGAGACACAGTCAGTTGTTTTTGTCACAGAAATGTGTAGAAAACAGGGTTTTCCTGTTGCAAGTGAAATACAGCCACAGAAATGTGTACAAAACAGGGCTTTCCTGTTGCAAGTGAAATACAGTCACTAACAGGAAGGTTTTGGCTAATTTCTGCTCCTTACATTTTTCTCACCTTGTTGCCAACTCCAAGCTCCTGTTCAACAGGCAACGGTCTCACTGGGATGTCCGGTTTCTGAGAGGGATTGGCTTTCCAACTGAGATTTCAGAATGTTTCATATCGGGTGATGGTTCAGAATGTGACTGCAAACAAATCTGCTCATTACATGTTAAGAGGAGTGCCATGTTTAGCGTGTTCAGTTGAAGGGATATTTAAAGAGTGGAAATAGGATATGGAAGGAATGAGTGTCAGCTAACGTCTCTCCAATACTGCTTAACTACACAATATTAGAATTCCTATAGTTTTGAACACAACAGTATTGATTGTAAGACCAGCAGAGGAAGTTGTTACCTTAGCTGAACACAAAGATGGGTTTTAGAAAGACATTGTACAACATGATTTAACATGGCATTGATAAATCTTTTATATCTCACATCACCTGCAAAAAACAAACAATTATGGATTTTTAAATCATCACTGAATGTACTTCATTTTTACACTGACATCTTGTCAAACAGTTCAAATATTAGATTGCAGTGTATTCATTTAATAAAATTATATAATTATCTTGACGTATGTACAGAAATATGTACATACATACAAAATATAACAAATTAAAATAACAAATATTCCTTTTGTTGACACCCCCACAGTCTGACTTCAACTCGGGAGACAGAAAGGTGATGAAGGCTAGCCCTGCTAGCTGGGACAGCAAAGGGTCAAAGAGCAGAAAAACAAACAAAAAAAGTGACCTTGTTTGAAACAAGTATCTAGTGTCCTTGCAGACGAACGTGTCATCAGTCAACTCTATTGCCACGTAATGGGCACACTGTAAAAGGCCCTGGTGGACATGGCATCCACTTACAATCAACCTACAGCAGAGTTGCCAGAAACACAACGTCTTCAAGCTTGTTCCCCCACCGAAAACCAGACGAGTGGTCAGCGTTGACCAGCGCAGGCTTTCCTTTCAAGCCTGCTGTGATCGGTCACATACAAGAGGAAACCATACTGGCAACCAGGTGAAGGCAGAACAGGACAGTTCCTTAGGAGAGAGGCACTGGTCGGTCTACGTTTCCATGGTGTCCCGGAACATGTCCACACGCAGAGCCAGCTCCTTGAATAAAGGCCGCGAGCTCGGGTCTTTGTCCCAACACTCCTGCATCACCTCATATATCTGACAGAGAATAAACCAGAAATAGGTTCACGGATTACGGTGTGAAACACCGCTCATTTAAGGTAGTAATGTGTTAATTGTGAGGGGAAAAAAGCCTCATCGTACACCACTGCATCACTAAAGCACAAACATAATATAGGACACAAGACACTGGAGCTCTTACCTCCATGGGGCAGCCAACAGGCCGAGGCAGCCGGCTGCCTGACTTCAGTAGCTCAATGAGATGATAGACAATCAGCTGTCCCTGCTTGTCATTACCCATCATGCCCATGAACATCTAAAGGACGTGGAGAGATGACAGTTGGTCAGATGGAAACTAAACGTAACACATGGAATCCAAGTGAGTTTATTTGAAGACGTGCCAGTGTGTGGGCAGTATGTACGCAGGTCACAGTATGATTATGTGGAGACTATCAAGCAGACTACTGTATGACAGTGTGCCATAACACATGATTATGTGGAGACTATCAAGCAGACTACTGTATGACAGTGTGCCATAACACATGATTATGTGGAGACTATCAAGCAGACTACTGTATGACCCTGTGCCATAACATATTGACTCTGACACTGTACTACATACTGACGTTAAAGTGTGTATATTGTTTATCTAGTCCTTTCTGAGGTCAGCAGGCGTAGCCTTATACATAAATAGCAAATATTTAATGAAAGTACTTACTACAATTGTTAGAAACACTATCAGAGAAGGAGAGTTCTACACAGGCAATATAACACACTAATCAAAGGGATGGTACAGAGACAGTGAGATGAACTCACTGCAGGAGGGCTGCAGTTCTTGTCGCTGTGGGTGAACAGTTCATACAGCACTACGCCAAAGCTCCAGACGTCAGATGCCACAGAGAACTTGCTCTCCGACAGAGACTCTGGGGCATACCTGCACAACAACACAAATCACACGAGCATTATCTCAGGTTTCTCTGGAGCTCTACCACATGGAATTCCTCTGCATAGGAAACCAATACAGGAAGTAACAGTAACAGAACAAAACTAACCAGAAGATGGGGCTCTCTCCGGGCTCCTTGACCATGTAGTAGTCCTTGTCCTGAGGCAGGACCTTGGTCAGCCCAAAGTCCCCGATCTTCACCCTGAGCTCGCTCTCTACCAGAACGTTCCGGGTGGCCAGGTCTCTATGGACGTAGCGCTTGACCGCCAGGTACTCCATACCCTATACACAGAGCAGAGCAGAAAGGTTCAGGTATTGTTCATACTTGACTGTTATCTGCCAAAAGGTTTCTGTCTACACAAATGGTCTGCCTACACAGCGCTAATCAGTGTGATAATTACAGAATGGTCTCAGCATCATCTACGAGAATAAACCTGACTATGAAAGACAAAAAAGATAATCCAAGGTTACGTTACAATAAGTTAGCGCCGGTACCTTGCATATCTGAGATGTATAGTGCACCAGTTTCTTGTGGTCTATTCGCTCCTTGTTCTGGATTAGATAATCTCTCAGACTCCCAAATGGCAGGTATTCCATAATCAGTCGCAGGTTTCGACGGCCTGCAGAGAAGGCCAATATGTTACTAATCTGTTTTGAATTGGAATTATAGGAAAAATCTACACTGGGCCAAAGTCCTTTACGTCTCCAAGTGATAAGTAGTCACCATACACAGGAAAAACGTAACATCACCATACTAAATATGCAAAGTCACTATTACTAAATATGTACAATAACCACATGTAGTGAACGGTCAATATGTAAATGAGTGACCACAGAAGGTTTCTCCTGTCCGAGTGCCTCTGGCCAAAGATCCTGTCCTGTCTATATAATTACAGAAGTATTTTGCAATCGTCCACAACCCCTTTGAAACAGCAGTCGTCTTGGAACAGAAAAATCAAGCACATACATTTTTTTTAACGGCAAAATCCATGTATCAAACTCTAGCACAACAGGCTAGGTTTCCTCTGAACGCTTTACATGTGGTTTTGGGGATTCCTATGTCAATGCAATGAGCCTAATGACTCGCTAGTGGAGATAAAAAGACCTTTCAAATAAGTGCATTTCATTCCTTCTCCTCACCTCCTTTGACGACTTTTGACCTATTTCAAAGGGACACGAGCGGAATGAAAACAGTGACATTATTTTCCTGACTCCTCTCTCGCCACCTCCAAAGCAGCATGGTTACCTGCACTGTAACACACTCCCTTGTATTTGACAATATTCTCATGCTGAAGAGACTTGAGGATCTCAATCTCCCGCTCAAAATCCCTCATGTGCTCTGCAGTGCTGTGCTGCAGTTTCTTCACGGCCACAACCTCCCCGGTGTTGTCCTGGAGTGGGTCGTACCGGCACATCTCCACACTGCCAAAGTTACCCTGGAGGAAGGAGGCAACACGATAATGTGCGGGGGGGGGTGTCACATCAGCTGATGCCTTTTTATTGAAACTATTTTATTCTGAATCTGAAACATCCATTGGTCCTTTAGCAGGGGATCATAATTGGCTGGGATAGTGTGGTTCTTTGTCTTGGGAACATCATTGGCTGTTATATTGGGTGTGGTTCATTGGCTTGGAACATAATTGGCTGTTATATTGGGTGTGGTTCATTGGCTTGGAACATCATTGGCTGTGATAGTGAATGTGGTTCTTTAACATGTGACCCTCCCTTACCTTGCCTAACTGTTGTAGGAAGATGAGGTGTCGCTCCTCAAACTGGGCTGGCTCCTGGTTCTCAAATGCCCCAGTGACCCACGCTGAGGCTGCTGTTCTGTTTGGCAGAAGGTCACTCTCCACAATCAACTCATAGTCTGGGGGACAAAAATCTACGTCAGATCACACTGACAATTTCAAGACAGAAAGCATTCTTTTGAGAAATTTGTTCCAATGCGGTAGGAATCTCATTAAAAAAAGTGAAACAAAATGTAAGACATAAGTAGCTAAAACATGGTGGTTGTTCTACAAGCTCTCAACCACTCTGGTGTTGGCCAGTGGTCACAGGAGCGTGTATCAGTACACCGACCAGGTGTGAAGAGGCCGTCGAGGTCTCTGATGACGGTTCTGAAGGAGGGTCTGAACGTTGGCTCGTAGTCCATGCAGCTCGTTATCAGGTTGGCGAGCTCAGTCCACCTGGGAGCAGGCAGCTGGTGCCGGTCCTTGTAAAACAGGTTCTTCTGCGCCACAGAATAAATTACAGGTGTGGGTTCATTGCAATAAACATTGTAGGCGTAACAAATATTCTGGGTGCATATCAACATAGTGCTTCATGCATCTGAAGCGAAACTTAGTGGCAGGGCTGTGGTCCCACTAACCGTGGAGCTGTCCAATGTGGCCAGGGGTTTCTCTCCACCACTGCAGATCTCCCAGAGTGTTGTGCCGAAGCTCCACTTGTCCGCCGCGAGGCTCAGGCTGGCGAGATCCTCGATACATTCAGGAGACACCCAGGGGATTCGCTCAACCAGGACTGGGACAGAAGACAACACGCGCATGGAGGCAGTGGTGAACTCGCACTGCATTCACTGTTCAATGACAGCCCTGGCACTATGACGCTCCAACAGAATAGCTACACTGCAATATTTCAAGCTGAGAACGCTTGTAAAACATGATTCGCATCATAGGTAGCGGAGCTTTGTGCACACAACTGCGTTGTAATGGCTAAACGGCGCCCCCTCCTGGCAGTCTAACAGTAACACACAGTATTGGATAGGGAGCAACTCACTGTCTTTAGGGAGGACAGTGATGCTAACTCCAGGATCACTCAGCTTGATGAAGGGAGGATTCCCAGTTATCCTGTCCTCCTCACGGATCAGCAGGACGTTCTTGGCACAGACGTTCCCATGGACAAGGTTCTTTTCCTCCTGTAGGAGTGAAGGCAGGAGGGGGGGGTGGGGGGGTCAGCCTGGATCGGAACACCAACTCATGTGCTGATCCTCATAAACCCATTAGAAAGCACACAATGCACATAGTACTTAAACTGGGACACCAATTTAAACCAGAGTGGATGAACTGTTTTGACTAGATTCTGTTTTTACTAGAGTCCATAGCCACAACATCAAAACTGAAGTTGGCTTTTTGGCCATAAGAAACATAAGAGAAATTCACAGAACAAGTAAAATTTTTGTGAGGGATAAAACTTTAGCTCTGTTTGCACAAAAGTAATCACAATTGTTGTCATCCCCTCCAAAAGTAAAACCAGAAATGACAAATTATTGCAAAGTAACTTCTGTACTTCTGGGTAGCAGACATTAAACACCAGCTGAGTATCAGAAACATTCACAAACTCCTTGCAGGCACTGATGGACTGGTCTGATGACTTCTATTGCTTAGAATAATAAGAATCACAACACATCCTTTATCATTCAATCATCAGGTTGGATTTCACTTTACCAGAAAGTTCATGGCCCAAGCAAGCTGCTTTGCCACTTCGAGCTTCCACAAGATGTTCACAGAGTTCTTCTTCTTCTTCAGGTAAGTGTCTAGAGAACCAAACTTCACATACTCCTGCACCATGATATCTGTAACAGTTCACATTTTGTCCAGGGCTCAAACCAGTGTGTTTTCATTGGGGTGACAGTAGAATGTTAAGCTTGAACCAATGTGACTGAAAGTTTCTCTACTCATGGTTACAAGACAGCATTTAAATGGCCACAGTCCAAAGACTCGCTTTATCCTGAAGGATTTTTAAATGGCACCATTTTTCATACATCCAATAAAGCATATGGCTACATTAGCTTTGATCCAAACGGACTCACTCTCCTCCCTGCACACACACACGCCGTAGTTCAGCACCAGGTGCTTGTGGGATAGCTGGCTCATCATGCTGGCGGCCTCAAAAAAAGACTGTAAAACAGAAAGACACGCTCAATCATCCATTATAAATCGGCCAGAACACACAACGACTGATTTAATCCCACCGCTAGACAAACACAGACGAGTCGTCTTATCATTAACTAGGTCAGCCAATAAATCCAGGAAAACCGTTTCATTTCTGATACGTGCAGAAAATCTTAGTCACCTACCTCAGAGTAGTTCCTGTGAGCCTTGTCCAGGACTTTCACGATAACTTCAGTTTGGTGCATTTCCCCATAATCCCCCAACTCCTTGCGGACCCCTTTGAAAATCTTAGTGAACGTCCCTTGGCCGTGACTCTCAGTCTAAAATCATCCGAATACAAGAGCATACGTACAGCCACAAGTTTAAAGACACTAAGACGATGGATTTACGACTATTTCTTTGATGAGAAAATAAATTAATAAGAGACACCAAACACTGAGTAAATAAGCATGAAGGTCTGTAATGGAAGTGAAATGCTTACATATTCCAGGTCCTCTCTCCTAATCTTGTGGAACACCATTTGGCTGACATTGTGTCTCTGTAGCGTGGGAGAGGGTGGTACACTCGGGCCCTTGTTACTTCTGCATACCAGTAAACTGGACTTGTCTGACAAAAAGAAACAAGACGACTATATAGATTAACCGGAACAACTGCCAGCGTTAGAGGTTTCAGCGGCGCAGTTCATTTCACGTCAAAAATAGTCATGTGAAAAAGCAAGGCGCCATCTAAGGAGTATTTTCTTATATATCTGTACAAATGTTTGTTTATTTCAACACCTTTGACAGGCCAAGGTAACAAATACCGAAATATTACACTTTATTTTCATTTATTAATCAAAAATCTAAAAGGCAATGCAAGCCTCGTGTTAAACCATTATTAAATTATTAGAACAGACTGAGAAAATTGGACATCCTATGGGAAGCTGATTCTCCTCACGCTTTATTTCAGGAACATATTTTTGAGGCCAAATAACAGGCACTTTTCAATAGGACCTGGTCAGCCGGGCACCCAATCCAGGATGAGCCAGCTGATAAATGGCCGCAAAACAAATACTTTCATACACTTTTCATATGCTGCCGCTCAACAGGTTGGAGTTGAGAGGAGTTTCATGATTTGCCTTTTATGTCTCTGTAAAGCTATGCATAAAAATGCTGCTTAAAGATGCTGCTTAAAGTAAAGGTGGTATGTAGAACGCATTACTCGTTTTTGGGTAGAGCCTTTGTATTTCATGCTTTGGCATTGTTTACCACATGATTTTGCCCATATATGCTTCATTGGGGTGTTCTGACATGCAAATAGCCATGGTCATGCAAGGGTACTGATTCTGAGAAGAGTGGTATTCATCAAATATGTCCAAAGTTTCTATTTTCTACTCATGATTCTCATTCTAATTTCAGCCAGTGTGTGATGGTAAAGGTAGGGATGTACTACCTTTATACACATGTGGAAATTGTATTTCTGTTTATTTTAAATTGCAAAATGGTTTCAACGTTGATTTTTGTGTGTGATTTGTTTAATTGGGTTGTCTTTATTTCAGAGAATGTGGTTAGAATTTGGCTCATATCCCCCCCCGCCCCCCTAAAAAACTGAACCGACTCTCACATGTACTTTGCCTGCAGTGTAAGAGAAATGAATAATGATTTAAAGTGGCACACCACCAGGGACTCAATAGGGGATTGGGTCTTCTCTTCTACGGTATATAGAATTGATGGCAATAAACATGGCAGTATAAATACTCAGTTAACATGTTAATATTGCGTCAAGGCATTTTAATGTAATATTAACATGTTAACTTTGACTTTTTAATACTTGGAATTTAGTTTTTCAAATATTTACCTTTGGGTTTGGGTGGGCAACATTTGCTGAACTGGAAAATGATTCCATCAGAGCGCACAGTGTCTTTCTGATAGCAGTTCAGTAGTTCCTGAAGACTGCTGAAGTTTCGTTTGGTTCCACTCAAATTGAACTCTCCATTGGCATCCCTAGTTATCTGGCAGTGCTTATACTCAATATTATCATAAACCTGGAGGAAAGCACAGAAGAAAGAAATTACAATCAAATTAGTGTTCCAGTGATATGTTCCAAACAAACGTACATTACAGATGCTTTTTCTATTATGGAAAAATGTATTGTTATAGTGGACACATCCATTAAATAAATATAATGGATGTCAAGAGAGTCAAGAGAATAGCAGAGATGTCTGTATTCATTTTATGACTGAGTCATGATTTAGATGTTTCTGGGCTCTGGCAGATTGTTGCATATCTTAACATTTGAATTAGGGTAGAGTAGAACTGGGGACCAGTGTGAATCACTGAATCATATAAAGCAATCCTCTGAAAATGTAAATGCTTGTTAGGTAGTAAAATGTTGTCTAAAATAAAGTACATACCCCCAAAGCAAAGGTCAAAAAGTACTTGTTAAAGTCCTTGGGGCTGCATCGCAGAATATATAGACCTTGCTGGTTCCCAGCTTTTTGCAGTCTACTAATTGCAAACTCCATTCTGTGGAGAAGAAAACAAAAGAGAATGTGTGTGAGTGCACGTCAGCGCCAGGTACATATTCACCATCAGATGGTGCACTCAGCGCACACTAAAGTAGTATTCCTCACTTACGAAATCGGACCATGACAATGGCAGGTAATGGCCTCCACCAGTCTAGGGGGCGCCACTTCTTTACAGAGGTAGTGGTGTGCATCAGTCGTCAATCTGTAGTAGCCGTCAATCAGTGATATGAAAGACAGCGCTTCCGACAGACACTTGAACTCCAACTCCTGAGACATGGATAATTGTGTCAAGACAATTTTCAACTCTAATTGTATAGAGAAAAATACATTGTACACAATCATTTAACAGATTCTGTACAGAGTGACTGAAATAGTGTAAGGCTTAAATAAAAAAATGTATTAAGTTTTATTACACATAACATTTATATTAATGCAATATTTTCTATTACTTTAATGGGATACAGTGTTTCCTGTCATGTTCAAGCTAGAGACCAAACTGCGGTTTCACAAGCTTAGATTATCCTCATTAATCCTAGCAAAATAAAAAAGAATATTATTAACTACTTAATTTGCATGAATTAACCATTAAAACTGAGCTCTCAGATCCTCAACCTTGAAGAAAAAATAAAAAAATAAGCCTAAACGTGAACAGTTTCTCAATTTACAATTATGATTAAAAGTTTAATGGAATGGCTGATAGCACGGTAAGACATCGCCCTTTCCTGCTGTAATTGCATTGTTAACTGGTTTAAGAGTAACAAAACATCTCGGGGGTTTGTGGTATATTGCCAATATACCACAGCTACAGTAAGAGCTTTTCTTTTAGGCACAACGCCAGGACTTTTCCACTGCTTTTTACTGACCTTGACAGCACCTACTTTGCTATCTCAACAGCCAATGCAATATGCGTTATGCATCCATGCACGCACGCCCGTCCATGCTGTACTAGTACTGTAGCGCTGTATCAGTGTCATAGTAGGCTACATTCCCATTTCGGTCCCAACACTTATATTCCATTTGTCTTGATTCGTTTCCCGTTCATCATCATGCTACGTTTCTTCCAGAACAAGTATATCCGGAATATCCACATAACCTGTTATGGTAGGCTCCACTCAATACTTATGGTTTCACCTTGGCACTCTAAAATGCTAAAGTATGTGGCAGCCAGCAACTAACAGAACATTTAGAAATGCTCCTTATGATAAAGGTTATAATAATATCTTGCGGCCCAAGGACCTGCGCTGTTGTCTCCTCTTTCTCCCAGTAGAATATATCTGTTAAAACTGGAGGTGGTTGTGTTCATTTGATAGCAGGTAAGCATGGCACCAAATATTTATCATTGTAATAGGAGTTTAAACGTTGGTGGGTGTGTACCGACAGTGCCAGTAGAGCACAGCCCAAATGTCTCAGCACCTGTGTGTGGAATGTCAGCTGGGCTTGCCTTGCTGTTTCTTAACTAGCTTCTCTTTGTGGCAATTCGGGCCTGTAACCTTGAGAGTGAGAGGCTGAAGTCGGTCTTACCAGAGCTTTGCTGTCTTGTTTATTGATGGTGACCACTCGACTCTCCATGGAGCCCTCCTTATTGGACTGTTTGATACTGATGTAAGTAATGTCTGGGAAATCACAGTAGGTCTGCAATTCCTGCTTAAAAAAGGTCAAAAGAAATAAGACTGAGTCAACATACCAGGATATCATTCGTCGGAAGCAGCGTTTATTATATAACCTTAATCAAAAGAAGTAGTCCGTTTTATATCATGATTAGTTCAAATGAATAGTTCAAAGATGTCAATTTTTCCATTAGCAATCAGACATCTGTTCAGACCTACTTTTAACCAGTCTTTAACCCACGAATTAAACAGTTGTGCATTAACAACTCTAAAAGTAAGGTTCTGAAATACAATTACTATCCACAAAATCACTGATAGCAACCTCCATTACAAGAACAGACCAGATGAATTAATTTTTTTACCAGCTTAAAAGGTTTAATCATAGCACAACTAGGCTACAGTAGTACCTGTTCAGAGTCTTTCTGCTGTTCTCTGCACCACTGGATGCCATGCTCAGCTGTCACAGTGATAGTGACCTGCCCGGCCGAGGGGTCCCTGACCTGGAAGCATTCGGTGTAGAAGGCCTGCTCCAGAGACTCCATGTTGATAAGGTATTTGAGCATCAGGTCACGTGATGTGGCCCGGCACTGGCTGAACTGTTGGATGAACTTCTTGAAGCGGTAGCGGATCCTCTTGCGATTCACAATGTTGCAGCCCTGGATGAAAGCCCTCATGTCCTTGGGTAAGAAAGACTTATAGCTGAAGGGAGAGGGGGAAGAATTAAATAAATCAAGCTAAGTGGATCTGGAGTATCTGGGAAGAATACCAATATATCAGGACTATGCGCCTGAAGAAACAATTTACAGTGTTGACCCTTCTACTTACTGTATTAAAGAGATAATACGTACTCTCACTTCTGGCAGTGGTTCCCAGCACCGGGCTTTAATTACCCCAGGAGTACACATTTTTATTGTAGCCCCAGGCGAGCACACCTCATACACACTAATTATCAAGACCTCATTGATTTCAACTGGGTATGTTTGTCTGGGGATACGACAAACATGCGTGTAGTTGGAGCTTCACGAGGACCAGAGGTGGGAACCACTACCTTACTGCATCAAGTAAACACATTGGTCTCTAGCTGCAATGGAAACTCAGGCATTTCAACCAAGTTGGTTGTACCAGGATAACCACTCAAATGGTTTGGTATGTATTCATCCTCCGCACCTTATGGAATTGTAAATATCCAAAGGGGACATTCGTTTTTCCTTGGCTGTCCTTGTCATGTCCAACACAGCCATGCCCAGGCACTCCTCCTGAGTCTCATGTGTGTTGGAGATCTTCACCCGGCCGTTGACAAAATCACTCCGCCACTAAACACAAGAGCCGGAGGAGGGCTGGTTAATACAGTTATACAACAGAATGATTACAATACTGTAGAGCATCCCTGTACAAAATAAGGACAGTGGCAGTACAAAAAGGAGAATGATTATAAAACGTCCCCTGTATAACATTTGCTGAAAGGAACAAGTGATTAACGAACTGAATGGGTAAAAAGAATGCTCAATGATTTCCTCTCTGAAGGCACAAGGAGGGAAACCATCCTAACAGAGAGCATGTGTTGGTACCTACAACCATCTTATAATATGGTCATATGGAAGAATATTCTGTAGGATTTTAGTGTCTACTTACATCAAGGTTCACAATAAATCTGAATATAGAAATAATATTCAACATCAAATCCAATGCCTCACTGTTAGTTGGGTCATAGAGAGACCTGGGGTGAAAGCCACAAGGCCATGGTTTAGACAGTCTGGTTAAGCAAGCAGTGTGATAAGAACCAGGACAGCACCCAAGGTGCTTCAAAAGACACTTATCCTGACAGTCCAGTCTGCTAGGTATTGCTGCAACGAAGCAATGCCTTAATCAGGAATTGGAGATCCCCAAAAAGGCACAGTGTCCGGTACACAGGTACTGCACCAAAAATCTTTGAGTTCAAAGTTCATGGATAAAACAAGACCGAGGTGAAAAATCAATACACACAAAGCTCAGTCAGCTCCCCTCCTTGAATAGCTGCCGTGAAACACAATGCGCATAAATACATGTTTAATTAGGCTACGGCTAAGGACCCGCCATCTAATATGATATAACTGTAAGAGAAACAGTAATACAGATTGGAAGTATGTGGATAAATTACACAATTATTGAAAACTAGGACAAACCAACCACAGAATGAAGACTTAATGTTAAGATTATAAAACAAAGAGCTAAGGACCCATCTCTGAATGAACTCCCTTTGTTCAATTTAAAGCTCAGGCTGAGACTCATGTTAATCACCCAAAAATAGTGATGACAGTGTAGGCATAGTGGTGACGTCAATTTGGAATAAGCACGTAGTCGGGTAGGGCATAAATAATGTGATGCTTACAGGACAGGGCTGGGAGATTTGGCTATCAAGCCAGAGATCAAGCTCAGGCAAAACAATTGATAATAAGACCACAACACAATTACAATCATTTGTACATTACATATTTGTAATTGTATTAAATGTATTGTATTTTTTTTAACGAGTCAAGGGTTCAAGATCTCAAAGTGGTCTTAAACAGAACCATTGTCTTAATGCCATTACATTGGACGTTTTGTGTGCAATTCCAAATAAAATCCTAGGGATTCCCAACCGTTCAGTCCTGTGACCGTCCTCATTCCTTTCCATGGCAGTAGTTCAGTCCTAAATACAGATTTTCCACAGTCTCAGAACACCGTATCAAAGAGCCGGGCTTACAGGTTATGCAGTCATAACATGTTCTGTTCATTGAGTGCTACAGTCATCTCAGCTTTAAGCCAGCTGGACCGACCCGTTATTCCACGATCAAGATACGGTACAATCAGTGCAGGGAGAAAACATTATGGACGTCATTCCACTGTAAACATCCCAAACAAATATATTTATGGTTAAACATCCATGGCCCATCAGCAATGACACGCGGCTGTTGAAGCCAGGGCAGGACATCACATGAACCACAAAGTAGAAATTACAACCAAATAAACATTGTCATGAAACGAATCCCAGAATGAGAATTAAATGGCAAATGTAGGCCATTTCAAAGGAGGTAACTATGTTAATCTGTAAGGGCCTTTATGAGAGATCTATTGACGGCATCTGATGTTTTAGGCCCATCCAAACATTTAGTGTAATCAATCACCTAACACAAACATTTCACGACTGGTGTCTTGAGTCCGATCAGATCAAATATCGAATCGGACCACAGACAAATGTTTAAGGCCCCTATTAGCCAGAAGGTCATTTAACATCACAACGCCATTGTAGATATCAGCCATTTTAACATAGTCAATTACAACTTGTGACAGCACCACATCAACAGCTGATCCTTCCGGATGATCTCCACAGCAGAACCAGAGATCATATCCCCCAATGCACATCGCAGCAAACTGTTATGCTCGCTATCACACAGAGTTCTTAAGACAGGAAAGGTTTGCCCAGTTCACTTCCTACATGCCTGAGGGGAGGCTCCACCCAACCATCAATTTCAGTTCTTCATCTAAGGAATTCAAATCTTGACTTCAAAACAGTCCACGGTCTCTGCTTTAGGCATTCCTGAGAATGTTTTGATGTGGGTTTGGGGTTGAAACCCACAGCCAATACAGACCCAGTTGCTGGACACGAGGTTAAACAATTGCACTCCAAAACACACTGATAATAGACATGATACCTTATACAGGTTTAGTTCTACAGTATCTGAGGTAGCAAAACATCATCAAACCTCCCCAACATCTGACTGTTTAGATGTGTTCTTGCTAAATTCAATTAGGCTTTCTTGTGTCTCTCAGCATCTTCATTTAACCCATCTTGTGCCACAGAAGGAGCACTCGGAGGGTTTTCTTTTCCGGTCAACTCGTAGATCTTCACCAGTCGTGCAAAGGTCTTTGACAAACGTGCGAAAGAACCTTCGAACAAATCTTTACCAGCAAATTGTCTGATAACATTGCGGACTGCGCTAACAGAAATTCCATGGTCCTGGAAGATGGACTTCATAACCCTGGGTATGACTATGAAGATTTTTTCTGCTCCTGTATTCATCATGCTGACAGCAGTACAGGGAGAAAAATGCTAGGTGGTAATGTATACCCTGTAGCTAGACAACTGCAACTTACCACAGGTGATATAAACGACCCAGTAAATGAGGATCACGTGCTTCTAACCCAGTTATTTAGATCTCTCAGGAAGAACGCTATTCATTTTCAGTCCATTTGTTTTTAATGCAAAAACGTCATTCTCAGTTCAAAACTAAACACTTGTCAAAACGTGATGTAAATGTCATGCAAATTCCCCAACATGATCCAAATTCATCCAAAATAGTCTCGTTTGTTTGCGCTTCTTTTGGGCCGTTAAAAGTTTTGTTTATATTTTAGACATTTAATTATAGGTGATGCACAAACAAACGGGATCAATAAAAAACGATAAAATGACAGCAGCACAAACAAAAATTTGAACGGCACAAATGGAGCACAAACTGACTGAGCCTATTTTGCCAACTTCACACAGGCATAAAATATGAGCGATGAGACAATTTGTTAGTCACACGTTACAGACTGACTGACCTGGGCAAAGAGGTATGCCATGACAAAGTCATCAAGGACAGGACTCTCAGAGCCTTTGGTGACCCCATACCGATATGCCCTTGAAGCCCCACTGCTGTACCAGCCTGGAAAATAGTATCTAAAGAGAGACATAATTTAAGAGATTAGTTTCAAAACAGTGTAAATCCATTTTACCCCCCCCACCACAAAATGTGTGAGCTTTTTTTCTTTCTTCATCTAACGTTAAGCAGAAGTCACAGAAATTACTTAAAAATATATGGCTTGGTCTTCTTTTAAACTCTGAATCAACCTTAATTTGGAGTAAAGTAAGATGTTCTTCAATATTTTGAATGAAAGATTCAAGAGGATAAACAGACATTTTCTTCACAGCCCATGCTCATATTTACCAACGATGTCAGTAATAGGGGAGGGCACTGTAAATTCCCCGTCCGAGTTTGTCCAAAACAGACTGTGAAAGTTTGTAATCCGATCATACCAGTGAGGATTAGGGCTTGGCGATGTCTGGATTTGCACATCGTCAGAACAAACCTTCCAAACAGTTATGATGCAATAGTCTTTTTCAATCCATGGAAGACGTGTGTGTGTGTGTGTGTGTGTGTCATGCGCATGGAAGTCTATATTGACAGGAATAATGCAGTGTATAATTAAAACATGAATTAACTTGTTAAAAAGCTGTAAACAGTATAAACATCTGTTCATCTGAAATTACATTTGTCTAGCCTTGCACTTCAAAATGTTGATTCCTTAGACAGGGCGTTGGATCGCCTATAGACAACCAGGTCCTCACTGCTAGTCGGACTAAGCCACAGCCGATAGACTATGGTACAAAAATCACGAGGTCCACTGTCGGAAAGCCATGTGCGTTGTGTCCCTGATTCCTGTCGCATATCTTTCATGCTGCATGTAAATCGCTGCATGGTCAAATCAGGTATGTATAAACTAGGTTTGTTGGGGGGAACAGAAAGGGACCCCTTAGAATTTCTTGCTAAACTATCAACATCTTCAATTCAAAATAGTGTGGTCAAGGGATCTACAGCAATGCTGAAACCATGAGATCAAAACATGGCCTGTACCTTATTCTGAAGGCCACGTCCTCTTTGGAAGATTCATCCAACTGGAACACATGGTTAGGGGAAAACCACACGCCGTCCCTCTCTCTGAAGAGGCCAAACAGGCTGCAGTACACAGGTGACACACCTGGGGCAGATTGAAGATGGGATTCAACATGATGCATCATTCAACACACCTGTTATGACACACCTGAATGAGCTGTGTCCTAACAGGCGCTATTCTTGTCATCATAAAAACGACATTAACGACAACCTTGAAATTATGATAAATAGTATCATACCATAAATTAGAAAATTAACAAAATTACTAAACTTCACCACTAAAAATAGATATTTTCTTGGGAACAAGATGTACTTTAAAAGTAGCTAGAATACATAAAGGCCCAACAGGCTAGTACGTCATCAACCTTATTTCCTGGCGCTCTTAAAATGTCAGGCAGCTCTTCTAGCCTTTTTAGTAGTACTAACTTCCTAGGAATAATCATAAGAATTGAGAAATTTCTAGCAAGACTGAAGATGAACTTTTCCATGCCAGAAACAGTCGCAATATAACCGTAAACAGTTTCAGTTCAGGCTTACTATAATGCAGCTACTGACGGTTTTAGCCAGCAAAGTTTTCGTCAATACGCAATAATTCATAATGCGTACTTTGCTTTGCCTGTGAGGAGATACGAACTCAGGACCTATAGTTCACAAGTCCGCTTCTCTAACCACTACGCTATTTAACAAGGGTCAGTCAGTCAATCACTCCACTTACGCGGTCCGACAAAAAAAGTTAACCCTGCTTGTTATAGCGCCACCATATGGCAACTCATTGTAACCATGTAAACATCCGATATCTATGACAAGACGCATTATTCACCAATTGTAAAATCGGGCCAGCCAGCATTTCCCCGAGATCGAATCTGATGCACAGAATTTACATTTTAAACCAGTTTAGTTCCCCTTCCTGACATTTTGTTACCTCATTTTAATTGAAAATTGCTGATGTCGCTTTACCACAGTTATTTCACTTTTAAAATGACCTCGTCAACGCCACATAAAGGTGAACAGGTTGGAACGATGAGTCGAAAAGTTTGTTAATGCAATGAATCCAGACTATAGCCGGTACCTGGTTCCGCACGCATGAGCATTCAAGCCCAATCATCTCTCTATATCAGACAATTTCTTTACGTTTACAGTCAGAAAACAAGTCTAAAAGCAGGGGCCCAGATGTGCTGTCTCGGGTCTCCACGTCGGGACAGAGTTGTGACAATATTAAAGGGGGCACTTACTACACTCTGTGGCAGCGTTGACACACAACTGCTCAGCTACGTAGACCCCCGGCGGGTAGCAGAGAGGCTGGCAGTCGACTCCATCCTGGCCCCTACGGTAGAGATGTACCCGCAGAACCGGCGTGGCAGCCGGCACGGACCCGCAAGGCTCCGGTCGAGCCGTCCCATTCTGGTGCACTGGGACCGGAGGGGGAAATGGGGTCTCCATGTCCATTAAAATCAGCTCCCTAGATTGGCCAACACGTGAGGAATAAGGAGACAAGGAAAGGCTTTTAGTCCCATCGGAATAGGCAAGACGTGTTGGGGAAGCCTCTGGAAAGCACTGCAGCGCCGTACCACGGAGCATCTCGTGTGATCTACTCAGCGCGGAAACTGTGGAACAAATGTTTGGAGAACTACAACACATTGTCAGCGCAGGAGAACTGTCTGCAGTCAAAACTATTCCTCTCAATTGAAGATTAGTAGTGCAGTCTGAAAGAAATTGAGGGTGGAACCGGAAAAGCAATGCACACATGAGCTTTGTTTCATCTGCCCGGCAGGCAAGAGAGGAGTTTCATAACAAACAAACATACAACCTTAAAACAATGGTGCCTTAGAAAAGAGGAGCTCCTCAGGATGACTAGATGTTTGGGTCTACTGACTGCTGTAAATCCTCCTGCATCATTTGCGTAGTGACTAGTGAGATCATCTTTAATGGGAGGGGAGCTGCTACCAAAGTTCACGGTACACACACCCTCCTGACACTGCCTGTGGGCCCAACCAGCAGCAGCTCATGATAATACTGCCCTACTTAACAACCATTTTGACCAAAGCATGGGTTTTAAGCTGAGAAATAAACTTCTGACGCGAAATAGTAAATGACAGAAGCTGCCTCTGGGCAAAAGCTTGTAATATGATTAGAGTGAAGGGCACAGCCGAATAATAAAGATGAATAAAATTCTGGGCTTACTGGTATACAACACCATCCAGAGTATGTATTGATATCACTTCAGTGTGAGGTGGACCCAGCATTGATGAGGCTGAGAGTGGGTCTTGACTCTCCTTGCACGGACTGAAGCTTTTAATAGCAACTGGAGGATAATAAATAGCGTCTAATAACACTAACAATATTTACAAAACAACAAACTGGTCAAAGAGCAGAGTCAGAGAACCTAACCCAGGGCTGAAATAGGCTGATATACACTCACAAAAGCACATATATACAGTGCATTTGTAAAGTATTCAGACCCATCATGTTTTCACACAATTTATTACGTTACAGCCTTATTCTAAAATGGATTTAAAAAATTCTCATCCATCTACACAGCATACCCCATAATGCCCAAGCCCAAACTAGCCCAAAATTCGTGCAAATTAAAATTTTATTAAAATGGAAAAACAGAAATTGTTTATGCCCCTAGAAGCAGCAGGACAGAATACCATGAAGGTAAGCTATCAAACTGCAGGCAGCATGTTAGTGTTATTTAGCAGGCTATTTAGCGGTCCTAATGTCTCGTTGAGATCATCTATATCCTCAGTGCATATAGTAGGCCCGCACGAATAATCAAAATCTTATTGAAATCGCAATTCCGCAACCGCAGAAAGCTGCATTTTTGGCTTTTTATTTTAACGCTCAATCAAAATAATTTTACTGGTGTTTCATCTTCACTATAATCATATTGATTTTAGAATCCGTTTGCCTACTTAAAAGTCTGTCTGGCAACCCAACGGCATCTTACAATACATCTGCCCCTGCCTTTTGCTATTTTAAGACAATAAATGTACAGAATTTACAATTCCACTGTACAGCTATATGTCTCAAACTGGTCAATCAAACATTACAATAGTGTTCTGACCACGCCTCCCACTCCTATGTATTAAAAAGGAGTATTCTTAAAATATACCAAATTTCAAGATGGTTCTATGGCTAACAAAAGTAATTGCCACAACCCAATAAAGTAATAACACGGGCGGGTCGAGGAGACGATATTAGCTGCAGGCAGTTTGAACAGCAAATACTAACCAGTCAGAAACATTGAGGATGCGGCATGGAGTGAAAGCATAGTGAGGTGTAAGGCTTGCTGTTAGGGAGAGGATCAACTAAGAAAATGAACCCAGAATACAATGGGACAGAGACTTGGCATGATTTGTTTCTGAAAAATAATTACTGTTGTTTGGGAATATTTCGGGTCCCTAAGAGATGGCACAACGTAAAGTAGGCCTAATATGCAAAACTTGTAAGACGTATTTCAACACGAGACAGCGCCATAGGGACTTGCATTAAAAATGTGTGGCCAATAAGTCTCTTGACACACCCAAAAATACATTGCAAACCCAGACCAGTCCAGACAAACAGTCATTAATAATCAGTGTTGGCAGAACTGTTTTATGACAGGATTGCAGGATTTCCTATGTGCATATTAGTAAAGATGTAATTTAACTTTAAATATGCAGTCATACCAATATATGATGAATTGATCAACAGATCATTTTTTATGTAATTGTCTATAGTAAAATGTGGGGGGGGGGGGGGGGGGGGGCTATAGAATATGGCCTAACAAAATAATCCTTTATGCTTTAGAAAAACATTGCCTTCAGGCTATAAACATTCACAAAAGTGGATAATCCCTCTTAAAAAAGCAAGTGGGAGACATTAGCAAAGGAAGTGAAAAGTGCACTCACCAAGACTTAAAGAAATAACAGAGCCAATCACATTATTTGGCCAAAGACTTGCTCTAAACCACATAAAAACAACATGTTAATTTATGTTTATCAAATTGCAATGTCTACCAATTGATTGACAATAACAAAATAAATGTCCATATCATGCAGCCCTAGAATATAGCGGATTTCATTAAAACCTAAAGTATGTCTGTTATATGTAAGAATACACCTTTTAAAATGACAACAAATCAATAGGTTGTAAAGAACTTACTGTAAAATCACTGTGACCAGTGTCCATTTCGAAGTGCGAGAGAAAGACTGAAAAACTATTTTAAAAGGAAGGAAAATTCCAGCTGTGTTAAGGTTAATCAATGATTATCATATAATCAGTCTCTTCATTTTCTGAATACATCATGGGTAAAGTATTTAACCCCCCCTTAGACAGGGAAGATTGGCCTAAACTTGTTGATGCTTTTGTGAATGATATCAGGCACATTTGAGGTTAGGTCAATGCTTGCACTGTGCTCTTTGACTGGTTTATTGTGTAAATATTGTAAGTATTTTGGGTGCTGTTTATTAGCCTCAAGTTCGCTCATGAGGCAAGATGGTCAAGATCTGCAGTCATCCTCCTCATTACTGGGTCAAATTCGCGCTATCTTCATACAGACACTCGATCCTGTTACACACCAGTCTTCTCGGATGTAGATCCTCCCCAATTATATCATCTTGGACTACACTCCATAATCATATTACAAGTTTTTGTCCCATAGCAGCCTGTGACATTTACTTCTTCTGATTGGAGGTTTATTTTGATCTCTGAAGATAACACTTTATGGTAACGCCAAGACATGGAAGGACACAGTGTGACTTAACATGAACACAATGTCTCTCTTTAAAAGATAATTGTTTAATAGCCTGGTTATAGCTATCCTAAGGATGCAGATACACTACAATTGTTGCCATACCATCTGCATCACATCAGTGAGGTTCTACCTGTTACACCACAATCCATTCAAATTAAAATGCTTCTTCATACTTTCATTCACAAAAACAAATGAACGTGTGCAATAGCAATTGTAGTTTGAATCCTGAGCGCTGATCAGCTGAAAGTTGCACTATGACATTACATCCCTGTGTTGAGTCAAGTGTTTTAAATAGCTCTTGTGTGTTTTAAATATACATATTAAATACCCCCTAAATTGTTTAACTTTTACTGTAATCTTATTTTGTATATCATTATTTAAATTATTATATTAAAACTGGGTAAATGCATCAGGAGTGTCCAAAAGTAAAAAGAAAATGTCCCACAAACAAAAACTCAAGAAAACCAGTTATAAATACATAAAAAATACAATCATACTTGAACAAATGCTTAAATTGAAATGTAATGTCACAAACATTTTATCCAGACCTGAAGAGTGGACCACTAAAATGGTTTAAGCATTTTTGCATTTCAACGCCAACAACACATTTTTATCAATTAAGAAAAGTACAGTACAATATCGAGAACAAACCGTTAAAATCCTTGAGAAGTATCAGGCAATTTCTGCCCGTAGTATAGTTTTGGTTTCGAATGAGGTTATACTCGGTATTAAGCGAATGTTCTGTTAACACTTGGTGCAACCATAAATTAAATAATTGTAGACATAACTTATTTTCTTAATAGGTAATGTTACAAATACCTGTCAACGAGAACATTTTCTAGCCCTAACAATACCTCTACACAACAATACTGAAAACTCTCCTTGAAACGTCTGAAGGGTTGCCAACCATACAAATCAAACATGCTAAGTTAACTAATGTTATTAACTAGGTATATCAGATAGCTAACACTAGTTACCTAAATAGGTAGGTAGAAATAGATATCTAATTATTTGTAATCAACCTGTTGGCGTCAGATAGCTAATGACGTTGTTGTGTGTTGGCTAACTATACAAACTTGGGGCCTTGATTACGAGTAGCTAGCTAGTATAAGTTACTGTAATCACAAACTGACGACTTTTATGAATTATAATGTGTTGCTGTCATACAAAATGTAACAGAAACACATTTAGTATGGAAATTCAATTCCAATTTAACGTTAAGGAGACAACATTCAAGTAATGTTAGTTTCGCTAGCTCGGCTCTAGCGGTACAGAATACAATTAAAACATATAGCTTTTCTGAAACTCGAGTAAATTCAATCAATTTTACAGGCTACTTCAGAGAATACAAATAAGTTAAAGATCGTTTGCTTAAGAACTTACTCGATTGTTGACACCAGCCAGCTAGCTAGCTAGCTAGTAGTAGAGCTAGCTAGCAGGGCGGGCTTATCCAGCTTGATTGATAACTCCAGGTCCGCTCCAATTCTTGTGAATCAGAATAATTCTTGTAAACCAAATAATAGTCTAGATAAAGCATTCATTTATCGATGTCGGTCAAAATATAATATCTCGCCATTCTTCTCAGTCAGCAAAACAAAATGTCACACAGCTACGACCGTTCAACAAGCGAATTGGCTATCTAGCTAACTTAACGTAGATTGTATCTTCCTGGCTTGCTAGTCAAGCTAGCTAGCTGCTTCGCGGTTTCATGTAACAAGTTACACATTTAACTAGCAAACTAGCTAGTTGGCTAACTTCTTATTTCACTTACTACAGTGCCTTGGTCAATGACTTTAGCTTTAACTTTAACTATGTTAGTCGACAGAGCAGCATGGCGCTTGCTACGCCAGATATGTGGGTTCGTTTCGCCAAGGGGAACCAGTAAGAAAAAGTACTGAAAAAGATTCACCCAATTTAAACAAATAGCCCGCTTAACATGTTTAAATGTTTTAGGTGGCAGGCAGTTACACTATTAGTACTTTAGCTAGCAGCTACAGATCCAGGTGGGAGCTAGTTCTGTATGCACAGCCGGATCCCTCTGCTGAAATAACAACAAACTGAAATTAACGAGCCACTTCCACCCCAGTGTTGCCAGATATCGCAACAGAAACAAGCAACCGGTACTGTCAATAGACCGAGGTGAAATTTGTTTTATATTCGAGATTCAACAGACATTCATATTCGTTCCTCCGTTCAGGCTCCCTTTCACATTTAGTAGTGATGTGCATTTTGCGAACGATTCTTCGTTTTGAACGAATCTTTTTAGTGACTCGGGACTCACGAGTCCTTTTTTTCTAGTGACTCGTTCAATTGTATCGTATCGAACGTTTGACAGCGGATTACTACAACATGATCACTTGCTTCATACCAGGTCATCCAGCTCATTTCTCCGATCATTTTCTATGTGCATTCGCAGAGAAAAATAGACCAAGGCAGGAACATCATAAAGACGTTTATAACTGATAATTGAACGCAGGCTAGAATGATTAATATAGTTGATTACGGATGCCATGAAAAAAATATGAAAACAAGCACGGATGCCGCTGCCTTCGCCTAAGTAAAAAGACTCATGAACGACTGACTCGGTCAGTTTTATCGTTCAATTGAACCGTTGTTTCGTTCATTTGAACGACTGGCAACAGGGTTCTACCCAACCACGGAATACGCTACTAGTTTTACAATCTCAAAGAAAAATAGTTAAAGACAGTAGCATTATAAAGACATGTTTGTAACAGAAATTGGTCACATTGTAGGTCTAAAATAATTCATGTAGTAGATTTTTGATTAATGATAAACACAAATGAAATAGTATACTGAGCCTTTGCCTATAATTAAACAATTTTGCCAGGCAAGCCTCTTTTGCCACTGGACATTTTCATCGTTAATTGGCCATACGTGAATGACATTGATACAGTTAAACTGAATTGCGAATTGCCAAAGCTACTTTATTTCATGGCATAACAACGTACTTCTCATTCGTGAATTACATTTATATAATAACCATCAATAAATGCGACGATAACTAACCTTTTCATCAAGTGAAAAGACGAGAGAATCGTGGAATCTACCAGAAATATTAAATGTATTACTCAATAGATTCGAACGTAGGTCTTATATGACACTGTCTTTAACCACTACGCCACGGCATCAAGTTTCAGGATTTAACCTTTGCTTTGGTGATCAAGTCATTATGGATTTATTAATAATCAATCAATCAATAGAAAAAAATGTATGTCTGTATTTCTTCAATATTTTTTTTAATGATTGTCATATAGGAACTTCAAACCTGGTGTATATTATTCTAGAAATAGCTGGCCTACTTGTTCAAGCTATCTTTGGTGAAAAAGTCATTATGGATTTATTCATAATCAATAAATCAATGGAAAGCTATTTTTAGAATAATATACATTAGGTTTAAAGTTCATATGAAAATTATTGAAAAAGATATTGAAGATATACAGACATAAACATGCCTCCATTGATTTACTGATTAGTGATAAATCAATAAAGAACTTCTTTGACAATATGAAATGTGGTATAGTATTTAGCATATGGTTTGATGTTGATGAGAGTCCATAATAATACTATATTCATCTTCTGACATTTCGGCAATTACCTGGTTTACTCTTTTAACTCGGTCCCTAAATGTGGAAGGGAGCCTGACCGGAGGAACGAATGTGAATGTCTGTTGAATGTCTGTTCCGTTAAAATATTAAAATTCAGCGAACATATAAAAACAACTCTTAAAAGTGGAATTATATTTCAAACCAAAGTTTCTTTCACCAACGTACTACTTTTCTGCTATGTTTTCATGATGTTTGGGAACACGTTGATGGCGAATACAAAGCTAACGGAAATGTCTTTGTCGTTTGCAAACAAAGGTGAATTAACGCACCTCTAGACACTGAACTAATTTGGGGAGGGGAAACTGTCACTGCTAGTATTAGCCCATTATGTGCAGGAGGGAGCAGGACTAAACAGTATGTCGGGACGTTACAGTTTTTATTTAAACTCGTTCTTAGTATTAGTGTGCCTCGAGGTCAAAACAATACACAAGACAGACAAATATTCCCAAGGCCGAGTTCGTTTATAATAAGCGGACATGGAAACCCTGTTTTACACTATTTTGCATTTCTATAGAACGGGTTTGCTTTGTATTTTGAGCTACGTGAAATGACGACGTTAGTATGCTGATTTAACCGACCCGGAATTTTTTGCTGATGTACTGTGATGATTTTCTTTATATTATTTGTAGATACAGCACCCTGCGATTGCACAGTGACAATTGGGAGCTTTTAAAATGCCTCTACTGGTCAAACCAATAATTCCAGCATATAAACATTAACAGTGGACTGTGTGCGCTCTCACAGAGTAGGCCTATTACACATGCTTGTTTCCAGGCTCAAAACTGGAAAAAAAGCATTGACTCATGACATACACTTTTTCTTCATCACTTCTCAATTAGGTGGTATAACAGTACTTTTGAATGTTCAAACTAAAGCACCCTAGTCAGAGTTAAAAACTGGCTTTCCCAGTCTCCTGACCCTCCTGAACTACAGAAGGCCTCTTGAACACCATATCCAGGACCGACTCTGGGACACAATCAGGCATTCAGAGAGGTAATATTTTTTTCCAAATAGTCAAATAATCAATTAAATACTCAGTGACTGAATTGTGTGTGCGTTGAAACTACAAAATGATTCAATGTCTCAAGGAGAAAAGTGTGCCAACAGCAAGCCTTCCTCCACCTCGGTCACAGATAAAAATGACTGTATCACCTCGCATCTCAAAATGGGACTCCTTGTTAGATCCCTTGCTCCAAAGTTGCAGTAAATGAATTAATCTCTGATCATAAACTAGAAGTTACTGGCTTGTGTGAAACATGGCTAAAGCCTGATGAATTTACTGCCCTAAATGGGCCTCTCCTCCTGGTTATACTTGGGATCATATTCCCCATGCATCCCGAAAAGGAGGGGGTGTTGCTAATATTTATGACAGTAAATATAAATATACTCTTAAACACATCACTGGTTTTCATTCTTTTGAAGTTTACTCATGAAAGTTAACCAGGCTGATGAATCGTTTTACATAGCTATTATTTAAAGGCCCGGCCCATACACAATGTTTCTCAATGGGTTTCCAGAATTCTTGTCTAACCTTGTAGTCATGGCAGATAGTATTCAAATTTTTGGCGATTTCAATATTCATATGGAAAAGTCCAATGACCCTCTTCAAAAAGCCTTTGAAGCCATAATTGACTCAGTGAGTTTCATCCAACATGTCTCAGGTCCAACGCACTGCTACAGTCATACCTTAGATTTAGTCCTGTCACGAGAAAGATATTGTAGATCTAATAATTTCCCCCCCAAATCCTGGAATATCGGATCACTGTCTTATTATATTTCCGTTTAAAGAAGAAATCCACTTGCTCCGCAAACAATGAGTTTCAAAAGCTGTACTATAAATCCTCGGAATACAAATAGATTTCTTGATATTCTTAAAAGCTTGCTCATCAACGACAGAGTAAATAAATCTGCAAACGATCTAATCTAGGATCTAAACTCAGCACTGCAAAATACTTTAGATACGGTTGCACCACTAAAAACAAAAGCAATACGCAACAAGAAACTTGCTCCCTGGTACACAGACAATACTAGAGCACTCAAACAAGCCTCCAGAAAATTGGAGCGAAAGTGGCGTTCCACAAAGTTGGAAGAATTCAGACTAGCCTGGATTGACAGTACATTACAATACCAAAAATCACTCACATCTGCTCGATCAATTTATTTTTCCAACCTGATTGAGGTGAACAAAAAACTCCTTAAATAGTTACGGTCCTCAAAATCTCAGTTGTCCTGAGAATGTCCTGAACCTCCCTGAACAGGTGGGGACACTTGAATTCTTTGATCTTGTATCTTGACACATTGACAAAATTTGTAATGAGTTCTAAACCCACAAATTGTCAGCTAGACCCGTTTCCTACAAAATTACTTAAGGAGCTATTTCCTGTGCTAGGTCAGCCAATGTTGAACATAAATTGCTCCCTTTCCTCCGGATGTGTACCAAACTCACTAAAAATAGCGGAAATTAAGCCTCTTATAAAAAAATCGCATCTGGATCCGACATTAATAGGCCAATATCGAACCTCCCATTCCTCTAAAAAATCTTAGAAAAATGTGTTTCCCAACAACTGAATGCCTTCCTGAAGACAAATAACATTTATGAAATGCTCCAGTCCGGTTTCAGACCCCATCATAGTACTGAGACTGCAGTGAAGGTAACAAATTACCTTCTAATGGCCTCAGACAAAGGTTCCACATTGATCCTGTTGCATCTTGATCTTAGTGCTGCTTTTGACACTATTGATCACTCCCTTCTGTTGGAGGGACTGAAAACCCATATTGGGCTACGTGGACATGTTCTAGCCTGATTTAAATCTTATTTATCTGAAAGATATCATCTGACAAGTAAAACGTATGTTTTGGTGTTCCTCAAGGCTCGGTTCTGGGCCCATTATTGTTCTCACTATATATGCTGCCTCTGGGTGATGTAATCCGGAATCATAATGTCAATTTTCACTTTTATGCTGATGACACACAGTTGTATATTTCAATGAAGCATGGAGAAGCCCCAAAATTAGCTACTTTGGAAGCATGCGTTTCAGATATTAGGAAGTGGATGACAGAGAACTTCTTCCTTTTAAACTCAAGACAAACAGAAATGCTTGTTTTAGGACCCAAGAAACAAAGAGCATTGTTAGCAGATCTCACTGTGAACCTCGACGGCTGCATGGTCGTATCCCAAAAAACTGTAAAAAACCTTGGCGTTACCCTTGACCCTGACCTCTCCTTTGAAGAACATATAAAATATGTCTCAAGGGTTGCTTATTTTCATCTCCGAAACATTGCAAAAATCTGAAACTTTCTATCAAAAACTGATGCAGAAAAATGAATCCATGCTTTTGTTACTTCTAGACTAGATTACTGCAATGCTCTTCTTTCCGGTTACCCTGACAAATCAATAAATAAACTTCAGTTAGTGCTGCACATGGCTGCTAGAATCCTAACTAGAACAAAACATTTTAACACATTACTCCAGTATTAGCCTCTTTACACTGGCTGCCTGTTAAGGTTAGGCCTGATTTTTTGATTGTATTGTTAACCTATAAATCAATACATGGACTTGCTCCTACTTACCTCACTGAAATGATCCAGCCATACTACAAGTAACCTTAGATCCCAAGATGCAGGCCTTTTAATTGTACCTAGAGCTCCACTATTGTGGAATGATCTGCCAATTAAGGTAAGAAATGCAAACTCAGTGCAAACCTTCAATTTTCTACTAAAGACTTCTCTACAGCATGGTCTATGATTAAGGTGACGACAAAGGCTTGATACTGTCCACCCTTGCTGTCTTGCCCAGGTGGGCTCTCATTGCCACTGGGATGCCTTCCCTCCAATGCCATTTGGGGGCGGAGTCACTGGCTTGTTGTTGTCCCACTGTTGCGCACTTGTGCAATTGGGCTGTACTCTGCTGGAAATACTCGGCCCTCCCCAGGATAGGGCCACAGTGTAACTGGACTCCACTGTCTCAGCCCCAAGGTCTTACGCTGCTATATTATTGTGCTGGAATTCAACACTACTGTTGTTTGCTCCTTGGGGTCTAAGGCTGGGTGTTTTGTAAAAGCACTTTGTGACAACTGCTGATGTAAAAAGGGCTTTATAAATACTTTTGATTGATTGATATGCTGAACATCAAATTGCTCTGGTTAAGAGGACCAGTGGTCACAAGTCACAGGTAACCAGCAGGGATAGACAGACACTTAACAGAATTATTGCTTAATAAGGTACCAAAAGTGCAGCCTCAAAAATGACCACAGTATTGAATCAGCGTGTCAGCGTGACTGAGATATTGGGCTGCACACAGCTGGAATTTATTGAAGGGCTGCCATTTAGAAATCTCTAATATCCAAGGCCAACACACAAGATGCAAAACTTGTGTGGTGTAAGGAAGCACAGAACCAAAGCAACGGGAAAGAAGTAATATTGTCCAATGAGTCATCTTTCACACTATTTCCTACATCAGAAAAAGTTTAAATTGGGAAAAAGCCAAACGATACCTTTAGCCTTACAATGTCTTCGTTCAACGATTACGCATGGTGGAGGATCTGTAATGCTATGGGCAGCCATCTTGTGGGAGTCACTTGGGTCCATTGATTGCTTTGCATGTGATAATGGCCAAGGAATGAGAGAATTTAACAGGATTCATTGTTCTCTCTTTATGTTCTAATATTCTAGGATGAGAATCTCCACACCCACAATGCTAAACAAATTTACAAATGCTTTTATGAACAAGAGGATGACATCAAAGGCCTTCCATGGCCTCCCCAATCGCCAAATCTGAACATCATTAAACCTTAATGGTACATTCTGAAGCACATAGTGCCAACTAGATTTCCTTCTCACTAGTCTTCTTGAAGAATGGTGCAGTATCTCACTAGACAGAGTTCAGGACTTGTATGACAGCATTCCAAGGACAAACAAGTCCAATCCATGGAGGCCCCAGCTCACAACGTACAGGACTTGAAGGATCTGCTTTTAACGTCATGGTGCCAGATCCCACAGCACACCTTCAGAGGTCTAGTGGACAGGGTCAGGGCTGTTTTGGCAGCAAAACTGGGACCTACACAATATTAGGCAGGTGGTCATAATGTTATGGCTGATCAGTGTTTTATAGACACCTTCCACCCCATGGCCACAATCCTTCTAATGTTGCGTTCCTCAATGAGCTTGCATTGTGGATAAACTCTTGTGGAGAAAATGGCTTACCGCTTCAACCATCAAACATTCCACCTTTCAACTCCAATCCTCTTTTGAACTTACCCTTTCCCAGACAACCTCTACTCAAAAGGCAGGAAGTCTTGGCTGTCCTGTCCCTACCCCAATGGTGAAACCAGATTCCCTTGAGGCTAGTATAGGGAGATCTCTACCCATTTTCAGGAAAGTTTGAAATCCCTACCTCTTCAAGGACTACCTAGCCAAAAGTAACTCCAATGCCATCCTTTACATTGCCTCCATTAAATAACACTTGCCATGTTTTATGTTTTTCATTTGTATTGCTGTCTTTCACTGCAACAATTGACTATTGCCAATAACAAACTGTAGAATATACTTACAGCTAATGATTCAACTAAGGATTCATGTATTTCCACCTAGCCACCTGAAATATATGTACTAAATGCAATTTGCTCAGTATTAGGAGAGCATCTGATTAATGACTAACATGTAAAAGGTATACATTTTTAACACCAAAACTCCATATAAACATTTAGAAAAGGCCAAATGTACAAAGATTAGCAACTGAAAGCTATTCTGAAAACAATGTCTACAGGATGGAGGTCTACACAATACTTATCACTGGGACAATAATTTGAAAAACATAATTTTCTACATCTTTACAACTTCTTGTGTTATAGGGAGTATCCCTCGATCTCACTTGAGCATAGCACACCCTTTTCATCACCTAGTGTATTCTAAACACTTTCCATCTGTTTTCACATGCCTTTTTCGTTCTAAGGCAGACTTCCAGTAGAATTTGACCAATACACAAGTCCTTCTTTGGGGCGAGGGGGTGGGGCCACACCAGACAAAGTTCATACTCAGGAAAAAGGAAGTTATTGTTATAAATATATATTATAGTTTGTTGTTTTCTGTGCTCAATGTCTACACAGTAGAACTTTGTTTACATAAAACATGAGACCCTTAAACAGATATTTGAAAAAAATAAAGGGGAACACAAACATTGTCATATTAGGAAGCAAGAACTGCTTCAATCTACCTCAACTTTGCAGGCAAGCCTGTGTAGTTTGTCTGATAAAGAGTAATGAAGTCCAAATACTTTTGTCACCCTAAAATCCAGAGATACAGAGGCCTCCAAAATAATTTGTCTTTGTTGGTTCTGTATTTCAAAAGTTTGCTTTTGTAATTAAACCATTACTATGAGGTAAAAGTCTAGATTCTCAGCTTTTATTTGAGGGTATTTGTTTATTTAGGAATGTCAACACTCTTTATAAATAGTCTCCCTATTTAAGGACACCAATGGGCAACATGCTTGCAGTGTTAACAGACTATAGTCCTGGAGATTCAAACTGGTAATTTTGAAATTGCAATTATGGCAATCTGTCGTTGCAATAACTCAACAGAAAGGGCAACATCAACATGATCTGTTAGACCAACAGGCAATGGAGGTATGCTGCAAACAAGATTCAAACCCGTCCACAACTCTGAAATGTTGGACAAAGCCCACAAAAACCCGGAGGAGTCCAAATTTTTTTGCAATAAATTGAGGGAGAGGGGATTTCAGAGCTCTGTGAAAATAAAAAAACACTTCCAACAACTGTACATGAAAGTATATGATGAATATCATAAAGGAATATAATAATGACTAAAACACTGCAGGTCACATTGTCCAGCAAAACATTTCCTAACCAAAGCCCAGGTATGCATCTGACAGACGAAACACATGGCTCAGGGTATATAAAGGGAACGTCCTTCTATCTTGGTCCAGTATAGCAGGAGATCTTCGAGCTTTCAGTCAGATCCTTAAAAGTGGAACAGATTGGATTATATAAAAAAAAAAACTGCACATTGAAACTCCCATGCAATAGAAATGTTAGTGTCCTTTATTTTTTATATATACTCACTTAACATCTTCAATCAGAGCAGGGATCTGTATTATGGTAAAATTAAAAGAGAAAATTGAGAAAATACAATCTGGGCAACTCTCGTGAACATGTATTCAATACAAAAGTACCAGTCCGTGTAAACCACTACTATCATCTGGCAAAAAGTGAGTGCTGTGTTTCATCAGTAATATATACCTATGGAAGAAGGAATCAGAATGGACTCAGCAGAGAAGCCCAGAAGCAGAGAATAGTTTCTAAATCTCTCCAGGATTTCTTCTCTCAGTGTTGGAAAGCGACCTTAAGAAAAATGATGAACACAAATACACAGATACACACACACACACACACACACACACACACACACACACACACACACACACACACACACACACACACACACACACACACACACACACACACACACACACACACACACACACACACACACACACACCTAATGGATTATTAGGAACACCATACGAACTGTGTTTGACCCCCTTTCGCCTTCAGAACTGCCTTAATTCTACGTGGCATTGATTCAACAAGGTGCTGAAAGCATTCTTTAGAAATGTTGGCCCATATTGATAGGATAGCATCTTGCAGTTGATGGAGATTTGTGGGATGAAGCTCCCATTCCACCACATCCCAAATATGCTCAATTGGGTTGAGATCTGGTGACTGTGGAGGCCATTTCAGTACAGTGAACTCATTGACATGTTCAAGAAACCAATTTGAAATGATTCGAGCTTTGTGACATGGTGCATTATCCTGCTGGAAGTAGCCATCAGAGGATGGGTACATGGTGGTCATAAAGGGATGGACATGGTCAGAAACAATGCTCAGGTAGGCCGTGGCATTTAAACGATGCCCAATTGGCACTAAGGGGCCTAAAGAATTAAGGCAGTTCTGAAGGCGAAAGGGGGTCAAACACAGTATTAGTATGGTGTTCCTAATAATCCTTTAGGTGAGTGTATATGTACAATACTTTTACATAAATTGGCATACATTTCTAAAAACACATTTATTTAGTAATTTTTTGTAATTGTGTGTAGATTAATGACAAGCTATTTTTAGGAATCAATTATACATGAAGTCCAAAACACACCAAAATGTAGAGGAAGTGAAGGGGCGTAAAAGCTTTCCAAAGGCGCTGTATGTAATGCCCAGAAGTACTGTAGAAGTAAAGCGATCCACACAAAAGAGAAGACTGTAAACTAACTTTACCGTAAAGAGACACCTGGGAGAAGTTTTTCATGATCTCCTTGTATTTCACCACCAGGCTATATTCGGTGTAATTGCTCTCCACCACTGTCACATCCTTCCATATCTGATGGCCTGTTAATTCGGTGATTAGTTAACATGTTAGTATTCATTATTCAAAATGTTGTATTTTTACAGGCTCAGAATACCAAAGAGACAAAACGAAACAGCGCAGCAACCAAAATAGAGTAAACAATGGATCAGCAACCATCATATTGTGAAACACTGATTATGAGAGGGACTTACCCTGTATAATGAAGGCATGACTGGACTTCCCTCTCACTGAAGTCACAACATTGGCCTTCAAATATCTACTGTACATTAAATCTAACCAGTCTGCAGCAGAAACTATAACTTACGGTCACTAAAGTAGGTGAACTGGCCTGGGAGATCAGTCTTCTTGTAGTGGTACACACCACACATGCAACCCTTTTTCCTAAAAGCAAAATATTGAGAAAATGGTTGTTGGGTAATGTATTCTGCACACCTACAAGACAGGAAAACGCATCAATAAGTGTGAACATTTGATGTGAACTGCTACCAGTTTTCAAGCAAATATAAAATAAAGCACCCAAAATTAAGCACTAAATCACTAAGCAGGCATTTCCATTCAAAGTGATTTTCAAGTCACTATAACCTTTGTATCGTACTTGTTGATTTGTGTAACGTTCCCATGAATGCATCAGCTTTTATTAGGAGTTTACCCTGTTCCCCGTACGGTGAGGTTGGCATTGCCGTCCGTATCAGAGGTTATATTTCCTTTGGAGACCTGCAAATACTTTTTCAACGGCACAAATTCTGGTGAGTCATAGGCCAGGCCAACACGATACCATGGTCCCGAAAACTGAGAAAATCATTGGAAGAATGTGAGAATAGAGCCATTAAAGAATTCATGTATACAATAACAATCTAGCTAAAATAGTAATAAGATGATTTAATAGTGTATACAGTCAAAGTAATAAGGAGAATTCAAAAACTTCAAGCGCAAGAAATGATTATAATAAAATTATTAGTTTCAAGAATAATTCATGATTATAATGATTCAAAACAAACAAAAAAAACCAATCTTATGCAATGTAATTATCTGTCAACTACAACCCAGTTGAAATTCCACTTCTGTTCTTTGACCTCATTACTGTTTGTTTTTCCACTCCATAACGTTTTGGTTTGTTCAGACAGATATTCACATTGGATAATTAAATTAGATATTGGAGGATTAACGGTCGTAAACAGGCATTTCACAATGGGTAAAGAATAAATGGTGAATGTTTTCGGGAAAAACTGCTCACCACAGCGCACTGACAAATGTCAAAAGATTGTTCCTCACCCTTTGTAGATCAAAATCCTTTTGTGGTCGGACAATAGCATTGAAACACTGAGTCCACAGCATCACACTCAAGATGGTCACAACTAAAAACATGATAACGAGAGAAATAACAGACCCGGTTGGGTGGCTGTGCAAGTAGAACAAAATAGATGTAAATGAGGTCTCCTGAGTATTGATTAGACAAGCAGTGAAATTCTGATCATTTGTTTACTGATCAGAAATTTAACCAATCAGATTAGCGCTGACAAAATTCTGATGTGAAAACATCCGATTTGGTTCACCAAAAGAAAAAGAAAAAAAGGACTGAGCAACTGAAAATACAGCCCTGAATGTGGACTCTTAAAAGCATGAAATGTACCCTTTCTGTACACTTCAGAGACGTAGGTAATGCTAAAAAACTGTCAGGGCAGAAGTCCACAAGAACCCCCTGAACAAATACCAGAACATATTACATTGCAAAACAAAATATGAACATCACTAGTTCGATATGAACAACTCTTTATTACATAAAATAATTTTTCTTTTGGCACTGACAATAAATAGTATACCATCTGACATATTAAAGTGTGCATTAATAACTTAATAATTATACACAAGTATATTTTTTTCCATCTGTCTTACTCTGTAAATAAAAACATTTCTGAAAATGGAAAACGTAAACCTTTATCAGGACATTATTGCACACTTACAAATGTATAGATTTCATACTTGAGGTATTAAAAAAGCTTTCATTATAAACCATACCAGAATTATTGTTTCTCTGGATTCCTTGATGATGTTTAAAAGCTTAATCCATTTAGCAGTTGTAGATGTTCCTCCCAGCATTGCTTTTTAAAAGCTTCACCTGTATTCGCAGTGCAACAATAACCCATATTACAGTACCCCCACAGTAAAAAAAAATGAACAATTAATCATTCCAAAAAAAAAGAAAAGCTGAGATTAGTTCATGTCACCTTGTATTCACAAGCTGTTATTCTAGTATTGTAAAAATAAAATAACATGTGTGATGTGTGAATAGAATTATACCAGTGAATTTGGCTTTTGAATAAGTACCATTAGAGATTAATAGAGATTCAGCCTTAATTCAGGATTGGCCAAAGGCTCAGATGGCAGGACCCAATATTAAATCAGACAGTAGAGCAAAACAGTCAGCTGCAACCACTTATACTTTTTCAAGTCTGAGAACTATCAGAACTACTCAGAGGACTATCCACAAGATATCACGAGACACCACAAAAAGTAGTGCTGTCCTTGTTGATGCTACATTTGGTGTTGGTGTCAACTTTGTCTATTGTAGCTCAATTGTTCTGTAGTCCCTTTGAAACGTGCCTGTATCTGCTCCAGAGTTTGGCCTTTGGTCTCGGGGACAAAGAAGATGGTAAACACTACGTTGAGTGCACAACACCCTGAGAAGAACCAGAAGGTCCCTGCACTGCTTAGGAGGTCCTGAAATACATTTAAAGTGGTTGTTACTATCAGATCCCAAAACATCCCTACAGTTACCACTAATCCTGCATAGCTCAAACACTCCAGTAAAGTCGTACATAAAAAATTATACTTAAACTAAACCTATTATCAAACTATATAAAATATTATTCAACTTAAACTTTAGGGCTAGGTTACGGCTAAGTCAGTGAATAAGATATATGCCACATACTTAACAAAAAGGATGACATATTTATAAAACAATTACAATGACATATTACACACTTCCAATGTAGGCTACCGCCAGAAGGTAGGCCACCGCCCGGAAGGTAGGCCACCGCCCGGAAGGTAGGCCACCGCCCGGAAGGTAGGCCACCGCCCGGAAGGTAGGCCACCGCCCGGAAGGTAGGCCACCGCCCGGAAGGTAGGCCACCGCCCGGAAGGTAGGCTACCGTCTGCTAGAAAGCTATAGGCTATACATGATACAACAAGATATCCAGGTTTGCTCTGCTTGCACAACATCCCTTCAGACACACATCTGCCACACAGGATGCAACAGGTCAGCACCAACTCACCATCAGGTCCTGGAATGTCTTGGTAATCAGGAAGGCAGTGCCCCAATTGGTGAGGACACATACAGAGCTGGCAAACCCCTTTACTCGTGAGGGAAAGATCTCTGACATCACCAGCCAGGGGATAGGACCCCAACCAAGAGCAAAACCTGATGGACCACATTATGACACGAGAACATATTTTAAACAAAAGCACTAATGTCTGACCTTTAAATATCAATGTGTATATGGTAATAATATGTTTATAGTTAAAAACCCATATAGTTGACCTCACTATACTCCCACTGAAACTTTACTTGTGGCTTCTACAATGAAGCCACTTTAATGCAAAGTGTGTTTATCCAGCCAGGATAATTCCCCAGGCAGCAAGAGTCACTGTTTTCTAGACTAAAGACTCCCAGTAAGGCAACTGACGGGTAGAGCTCACCTGTGATGAAGATGCCCATGCTGGCTAGTGCCAGCCAGGACAGATCAGCTGCAGGGTCATGGGCAAAGTACTCTTCTATGCCAAGCCCTGATGAGTTGCCATGGGTTTCAGTGGACAACTTAAAATAGACGCCAAAGGCAGCAGTGCTTAGGCACATGGAAATTCCTTGATAAAGGGAGGGAGGGAGAATTTACATTGTTTTCTTCAGCATCAGAAATAATTTCCAGGGAGGTATCTTGAACCCCATTTCCAAAGAGGTTGTAGTGAAATAGAAAGAACGCAGTTATGCACAAATCACTCAAAGCCTATAAACCTTATATTATATATAGAAAATAGTACATCTCATCTCATTCTCATCTCATCTCAGAAAATAGTACAAAGACAACATATTAAATGTTTATGTTTCTTGAAACATTAATGGCAACTTTGAATTTGATGAAAGCAACATCTTTAAAAATAAACAGGGACAGGTGCAGCAAGACTGGAAAGGTTGTCATGCGAAAAAGAAACCTGGTGGAACAACACACAACTGATCAGGTTAATTGGCAACATGACAGTAACATGATTGAGTATAAAAAAAGCATCCCAGAGAGGATGAGTCGTTTAGAAGTAAATATAGAGAGGGGTTCACCACTTCCTGAGAGACTGCATGGGTAAATAGTGCAACAATTTTAAGAACAATGTTTCTCAACATAAAACTGCAAAGGGTTTGGGAATCTCATCATTTACGGTACAAATAATAATTAAAAGATTCAGAGAATCCAGAGAAATCTCTGTACACAAGGGACAAAGCTGAAAACCAATATTGGATGGCTGCGATCTTCTGGCCCTCAGGCGGCGCTGCATTAAGACAGACATGATTCCGTAGTGGACATCACTGAATGGGCTCAGGAACACTTCCGAAAAGGATTGTCTGTAAACACACTGTTGCTCCATCCACAAAACCAAGTTAAAACTCTACTATGCAAGAAGAAACCAGATATAAACAAGATCCAGAACCACTGCCGCCTTCTCTGGCCCAAGCTCATTTAAGATGGACTGAGGTGAAGTGGAAAACTGTCCTGTGGTCTGATGAATCAAAATTTTAAAATCTTTTTGGGAATCATGGGTGCACACCAAGCTAAAGAGGAGAGGGACAATTCAGCTTGTTATCAGCGCAAAGTTCAAAAGCCAGCATCCGTGATGGTACATTAGTGCAGAGGTGCATTAGTGCACATGGCATGGGTTACTTGCACATCTGTGAAGGCACCACTAATGCTGAACAATATATGCAGGTTTTGGAGCAATATAATGTCTTTTTCAGGGAAGGCCTTGCCTATTTCAACAAGACAATGCCAAACCACGTTCTGCACGTATTAAAACAGCATGGCTCCATAGTAAAGGTGTCTGGATGCTAAACTGGCCTGCCTGCAGTCCTGACCTGTCCCCCATTGAAAACATTTGGCGCATTATGAAATGAAAAATACAACAAAGTAGACCATGAACTGTTGAGGAGCTGAAATCCTATATCAAGCAAGAATGGGGAAAACATTTCACTTTCTAAACTACAGCGTTGATCTCAGTTCCAAAACGCATAAAAAGTGTTTTTAAAAAAAGAGATGCATCACAGTGGTGAACATGGCTCTGTCACAAATTTAAAATGCTCATGTATTTTTCCAAAATAGTTTGAACAAATGATATGTTGCCTTTGTACTATTTTCAATTAAATACAGGGATGAATGATTTGCACATCATTGCATTGTTTTTATTTGCATTTTTAAACAACATCCCAACTTTTCTGTAAATGGGGTTGTGGTTTAAGTGACAATCTTATATCAAGTTAATAAAAAGGCATCTTATTTCTAGCCCAAACATGTTTGAACTGGAATTGCCCCAAGGTAATGGCACCTGAGAGGATGAGGAGAAACTTCCTCCCGGCATGATCCATGACCAATGCTGCAACTGCCGTGAATACTACTTGGGTTCCCGCTACTACCACAGTAGCAACGTCGCTGTTCTGAAAAACAAATCAGTGATGTTGATCATATTATGGTTTAATGTGGTTTATTAATTTGGATTCACGTAAGCTTTTGGTGAAGCAGTAGTTACTCTTCCTATGGTCAAAAATATTAAACACTAATATACTGATGACACACACAACAAAAGTTGGCTTTTTGGGGGGAGGAGGATGTTCATTTCTGTTTGTGTAGTTTACGATAAGAGTTCCGGGCAATCACAGCCCTGTACAACACTGTGTTGGCGTCATTTGATTGTGTACATTACAGCAATATTTGTCAAATACTAAAAAGAGAAGCAGAAAGGCTTGGCAGGATATGCTTGGGAGGCCAAGTCTTCAAATTCTATTCCCCTGAGCTTGTCAAAAGCTGTAAGGCCATAAGCGTGAACCTGACTGGAAAAACGTTGGATACATAACTATACATAACTAAATACATGTTGAACACAACAGGGCAATTCTTACCTTGAAGTGGGCATTTTCAAAGATACTCTGAGCATAAAACATGATGGCGTTGATCCCAGTAAGCTGCTGGAAGAGCATCAACATTATACCCACTCCAAGGGGCTTGTACACCCCAGGGTCCTTAAGATCAGCCATCCCCAAACAGCCTCGCTGGATACAAGACAAATTACACAGTCACACCACCACACACACACACACACACACCTTCTGCTGCCCATTAACATGCGTCAGATGTGTTAGCAGTCATTGTTGTTGATTAAGTGCACAGCATTGAGGACAACCGTTGTTGCTCGGCATCCATACAGTAAGGAGAGACTGCCCTGAAAATCCCCACCCTATACTGAACAAAAAAAAGAAGAAAAGCTCTCCGGGTTGACTTGTTATTATGCCCGCACGACAATTCTACTGTTCATTTAGTAGGGGTCATTTTTGCTAGACTGTTGCCACCCATCTAAACAAAAACAAAAAAATAGTGCAGGTCACATACTAAATTACATGTATGAATGTATGTGTATATACACACATTCCTTGTGTCTAAACACTTTCATGCACCCTTAACTGAATTTAGAAAAGGCCAGTAAGTAAGCCTTACGCCATTACCTTTTGTTAATCTGATTCAATTTGAAATCATATGGATCTGTTATTGCCTGGGGAATGTGGGGATAATGATTAATTACTGTCAGCTTTAATCAATCAGCAACCCAAATCCAAACAAACAGTTTAATGACGTATATTTTTGGGGGACAATGATGTATGATATCAAATTGAACAAAAGGTCATGTCAGGGTCTAAAACAGATCCTGGATATATTAGAGGGTGGAGTGTCATTATACTCAAAGAATCACAATCTGTTGGCGCATATTTGGGTCATGGGTGCACGGAAACGTAATGTTTGTTCTCCGGAGAAGAAAAAAAAAATTGGCTTCTTTTTTTAAATCATAGACAAACAATCACCCAATTGTTTAGTTTAAACACCCTTAAAAGAGTTACATGTATATTTTAGCATTTTTAAATCCATTGTTGCTGGTCAACAAAAAGTGGCCAGAATTGTTTATGGAGACCCAATCCCCTCACACATTCCCCGGTTGCTAAAATTCAATACAGCTAACTCAATTTCTGATTCAAGTGAGACAAAAGTTTAATACAGCAAACCTAAACAAGGTAAGAGCAAATTGGGGCTATAGCCTTTTAAACTGTAAGAATACACAATGCTCACAGTGTCTTCAGAAGCCTCTTCGATGCGGTCACACTCCCACTCTACCGGCGCGTCTGGGCCCCTCAGAAAGCGGAGTGCCTCCACGGCTTCCCTCCGTTTGCCCTGAGACAGCAGGAACCTGGGGGTCTCGGGCATGAAGCACATAATCACCAACATCAGGGTTGGAGGGATCGAGCAGAAGATTGCCAGCCAGCGCCAGTCTAGGAAAAGCCCTAAGAAGCGGACACACAAACACAAGGGAATTTCAGGGGACAGTGCGATGAACCCAATACAGTGAAAATTTACCAAAAAGAACATTCCGGATTCCACGGACTGTCGTGTTGTGGTAAATGTAATGTCGTTTTATGAATAAAAATTATCGGCGAAAGGCCAAATGCTGAGGAAACTACGGTCTACTGATGAGACACGCACGTTGTTAATTAGATTAGGCGTAGCGGTGCCATTTGAGGCCGGCACAAATGAGAGGTCTCCGTTAACAGGGTGGAATCTTGATCTTGCCAGGCAATGGCGATCACATGAGTAGAGCCATATATCTTGGTTGTTTTGTGTTTTTGTCTGATTGTCTCCATTCATAGAAAAAAGGTCAAAATAGTCTGTTGGCTTGTGTAGGCAGGTCTACATCAATAGAATGGCACACAAAAACAAACGTAGGCAGGTCTACATTATTTTTTGCCACTCACCCCCATTTTAATAATTTCATCCTATTCTGATCAGTTTTAAAAGGAAAGTGCTTATTTGTTAACTTTGACACACCTATAATTTCTTTTTCATCAAAATCTATCATGCCACTTCCAGCTAAAGTGTCCACCATTCTGGTTATGAAAACCACAAATCTTTCGGCCTATTCCCTTACATGTACCACTGTGTTAGGCTGGTTAAAATGGAGCCCTTGTTTTGAAGCATGTAAGCGGAGGGTGAGACTGTGTCACCCTGACAGGGTGTTCTCAAGCGTCTCTTAGTTTTAATGTATGACATTTTATTTTCAAAAAATTAAATAGGCTAGCTGTTTAAGTAAAAAAAAAAAAAAAAATGCCTTGACAGTTCTACACACATCCGTGGTGAATGAACATTGACCTCTATCCAAACTAAGACTACAGTTGAAACCTCGGTCATAAAATTGTACAACATCCATAATCCCTCAGTGACATGATCAACAGCATGTAGAATAATGTCAGCTGACAAGGGACAGGGCCAAAATGTAATAAAGACTTTCTCACGAGATTCAAACCCATGAAGTCATAACATCCAAATGCAGTTTGTAACAAACTGCCAAATTGCGTGGTGTACCTGCTATATATGCTCCCATGATTCCTGTGACCACCATCAGCTGAACACAAGAGCCCACAGTTCCGCGGACACGCTCGTGGGCCATCTCAGAGAGGTATAGCTACCAAACGGGAAAAAAGCGGAGTTGGGAAAATTATTTAGGAAGAATATTCAGCTTTGCTGAAAAGCATAACACCATTGAGGTTTAAAGTAAAATGAGAAAATATACTGATTAGAATGCAGGCAATTACAAACTACAATGCATCTTGGTCAAAATTGACCTTATCTGACCTTAAGAAGATAACTTCGAAGTAGACATTCCATAGTACTTACTGGCACCACAAGTGATGTAATCCCACTTGCCAGTCCTGTGAGTACCCTACCCAGATACAGCATCCACACATTCTGAGCGGCAATTATGACGGTAAAACCAAAGATATAAGGTATGGCGCAGAACATGAGACTCAGCTTTCTTCCAATTTTGTCCACCATCCAACCGCCAAGGAGACCCCCTATTGCAGCTCCTATGGTCACTATAGACTGCAAAACAAACAAATAATCAATAACAACAGGGCTAATGTCCACTTCCACTCAGGAATGATTAGGATCACAAGTTTCTCTCAACGGCACAATCTGACCTAGAAAAACCTGTCCTTGTAATGGCATTCCAAGGATCCATATCCTGGTGGGGTTATGAGAGTATGGAAAAATCTGGTCCCAATTACAAAGACATTATCTTACCCCAAACCAAGAAGCCTCTTCATCGTCTAGTTGTAACCTTGAGTCAGTGATCACGCTTAGTTCAGGGATGGTAGGGGAGCTGTAGCCCAACACAAAACCAAAGCTCAAAGGACCGAGGACAGCTGCAAAAGATGCCAGGAAAAGCTTTCCATTCTTCACCTTGCTGTTGAAAGACAGAACATGTGGGTTGGGTAACGAATTAGCATGTCTTGTAAAAACATGACACAAGTCTTTACAAACTTGACCATGTTGTTAGTAAACAACAACTTCATGCTAAGTATCTAGCCATCCAACTGACCAACACACAGAAATATAAGTCTGCAGACAACTCTCTAATTAAAAAGTACATCAACAACACACTCTTACTCAAGATATTCGTCCTGCTCCGACCTCACTGCTGTCTCATCTTCTCCATCCTCTGCATCGAGCAATCGTCTTGTCTCCTCATTTTGGATGGCCATCGTGTTCTGTCCAGTTGTTCGCTGTCACTTCAAAAACAATGACCATGAATGCTGAGCATGCAGTTCTAGCAAGTAAGCCTGTGGCGAAAATCTTGTTGAAGGAAAAACACCGCGCGCGAGACTAAACTCTTAATTTAACAAGAACTGTTTAGAGATATAACGAAAGCCATTTTGTTTTAATATTTTTAAAGTACTATCTCCGTTTCAACTGGCCTACCTATCACCGCATTGTCAAACATGGTCATTATGTTTTCATAGAATCAGCTGACGACAAGCACAAAATAAATTGATATTTCCGGTTGCGTTTTTCAAAATAGAAGTTGCTGCTGTTCCCTACGCGTTCCATTTAGTTCTTTTCAGTTCAGTAAACCTCGCTTAAATCTTCCCTGCTACGGGCCGCAGACAGACCTTATTGTGGCCGGTAGAATAGAAGGGACAGGGGATATTTGCATGGCAAGCCGATTTAACATTTATTGCCTGGCACTACTTTTGAATGTGAACCCCATGAAAAGCAGCTGTTGCAATTAAAATAGATCCTGATATACTATATGATATACTATATTCCTTCCCCTTGCAGTGCTAAGCCCATTCATTCAGTGGTTCCCAACCAGGGTTGGGAAGACTCACGAGTCCATAGGCTTTCTGGTCAAATTAACATGAGCGGGTTTTTCAGGGGTAGTACAGACAGACAGAGCAAAATTAAGGTGGTAGTACAGTTTTTTCAGGGAGTGGGACTGGTCAAACCCTAGGTATGAAAACAAATGCACTGGGTCAAATGGAAATTATATTTCCACTTCACCCACCCATTGTATTAAAAAAAGTTATAACCCCCTCCCCATCTAGATATTTGAACCACAGTAAAAATGATAAAGTAGACCTACCTCAGGAAACTACATCAATGTGCGACTGTTACCAGAACAGCTTCCTCCAAGCAGCTTGCCTACATCGAGTGAGACCCATCCTCTACTTCAACACAGATTCCTACCTTGACAATGTTCTAACCTTTATGGATTACAAGTATTTACTTTGCAACTTTTGGACCTGTTTCAAAATAAATCCACATCTCTCCCACCTGACTTGAGATGCATAAATAAAAAATGGAAACCTTTTGTATAGAACTGAAAGTAGAAAGAGAAACAAAATCTCTACATGGTGCAGCTGGTCGCATAAAAAGTCTAAACAGGCAATATTGGCTATTAATATCCCACGTACGCTGTTAGGCCACATACTACATCTTACATCTTACAAATAACCTAGCCTACCCAAGTACAAAATATTTTTTTGCAATGACCTGACAAATTATCTAAGATCTGGCAATAAAATATTCTGTCAGATTATAAAGGATAATTCTAACTGCGCTTGTTAGTTTGTGTTGACAGATGTATTTTATACATTTTTGACCAAAATAATGAGTAATTAACTTAAACCGTGCATACTCCCAAACGTCTGGAGGGTTTGAAAAAACACAAAGCCTAGTATATACCATGAAGGAGAATGTCATATGGATGCGCTACTTTTTCTATAATACCAAATTGTTTTTGGTGGCTATACTGAAATCTCCGGGTGCTAAAATGTACCGTACCGTTCAGTTCAAGAACACAGCGAACTTTTACGTTCAAACAAATTGAACAGATCTAAACCGTCAGACTGGTCTCAAGGGAATACGTCATGAATTTTACGTACATAAGGGGCGAATTCAATATGTTACTTAACACCCTTAAACATAGGTGGAAATCCGGGAGGACAAGACCCCCCATCCTGGTGAAAACTATGATTTGTCCCCCCAAATATATCACTGTAAGTATAACTATGTTATTTCACTAATATGAATATGGTGAAATAACAGCCCAGAGCAGCAGCACATGCTGCAGGTACAGTGCATGGGTGGGAGTTGGTCATTGGTGGCTGACTCACAGTAAGTGGTTCAAACAAAGGATGTGTTAGACATTTCTTTACTTCAGCCACTCAATACAATAAAACATATAACCATCACCAGCCTTCATTTTCACTACATTGAATTACAGGTCACACTTCGTTAGCTAGCGGTTAGCTGATGTTTGCTAGCAAGCTGCAGTAACATCTAGCAGTTGTTTGAATTCAAGTCAATGAGAGAAACTTGCAATGCCATGTATGTAGTGTTCCTTATCTGGCAAGGTGGCAGTGTCGTGTCTACCATCTGAAAGGCACTCAATGCATGTAGTTATTGTGAGGTTAATCCAGTAAATTTGTTTTATGTTGGTAGGGTTCACACTCACTAGCGCAAACTAAAACAGTATTACAGCACTACTTTTGGTGTCCCCCTCAATAATTGCTCTTGAGAAAATGTATTGTAAGTTCCCCCTCCAAATTGATATCAGATTTTTGCCCCTGCTCTTAAACCTATTTTGTTTTCTAACCTTAAAAGCAAATGGTAACACATTCAAGTTTTTCTAAATGTATAAGATAAGAGAGCATTCACAACATAATATACAATGTTGAAGAAGTATTGGAAGCGAAATGTAATAATATGCAATTATACGACATCAGTTGTTACAGATTTAGGCAACCTCTAATGTTACATATTCTCCTGAGACCAGGTTGCACACGTATTCTGACATCTTCGTTGCTTTGGCTACCACGTTATCAACACTGGAAAATTTTTCAGTAAACATCCAACGGTCACTGACTAAATGCAAATAACGATTAAAAACACTACAGAACGCTTTCGTAAAGGTAGCAATTCGAGTATCAATAACCTGTTCCCCTACTTTATTAGGGGAATGTAAACAATGTTATTTGCTGCTACATTTAACGTTTCGGAATGAATGACATCAAAAGTTTGTTCGTTAAATGTTTTATTGTAATTAGTCTGTAGTTGAAGAGATGGCTGTTCCTGTTCTGAAGATGGATAAACAGGTCGACGATGCCATGGGTTGGTTCCCCACTACCGTGTCGAAGGAATTGCTCTTAGAGGCGCGGCGCAAACGAATAATCGGTGGCATTGGGTCCAGCAGCAATTTCCCAACACCTGGAAGGACAGAGAACCACCCTGAATTCATTAGTTGTATAAAAAACAAAGCAGTTGAACAGTGAGTTTGATATCGCAACGCGTTAACGCGGCTTTAACAACGTGTTACTTTTTACATTTGGATTTCCGATGACTTTACCATAAGGGTATCTTACCTACTCTTGGTTTATTCATTTGTAGCTGTGAGAATGGAGAAAAGGCATTGATGGAATCTCAATTTTCCAAGGCTGTGACCTGCTTTGCCAAAGCCATCAACCTTCAGCCGAAACAGGTATACATACACAAGAACCACATCACATCAGGTCAAATCTTTTCACCATTACAAAATGGTAGCAGTTTTTAAACTGCATGGAAAGTGCAATTGTCTAACTGCATTTAATTATGACATTTTGGATGCATTCTAACAGAATTCAGTTATTACATTTTGGATGCAGCAATTGCTAACAAATGAGTGTTGCTACAGCAGTTGACATTTGTAAAATGTTAAAGCAGTATTTGCCACCCACTGCAGTTATACTGCCCTCTGACTTCAATATTCTTTTTTAGAAACTATTAGAACAGAAAAGACAGAGATTGTTTAACTCAAATAAAGTCTGAAATTGTCATACATGTCCTGAAATCCAGACCCAGCTCTATGTGAGGCAGGCAGAAGCCAATCTACAGATGTGTGATTTTCAGTCTGCAGCTGTCAGCTACAGACAGGCCTGCCTCCTGGAGCCTCAGGCTGAGGCCTTCCACACACGACTGGCCTTCATTTATTACCTACAGGTGAGAGTGAGGACGGAGATATGATCTTATCGGAAATGATTCAGAAATGTCGATAAGCCATACCCTGCTAGGGGAAAAATAGCGTAGATCAGCCTACATTCCAAGTTGTCTATGTTGGTCCAGCTGGTCTTACAAAACCACGGTAGTCAACATCATTTCCCAGCATGCTCTAATGCGTTTGTTTTCCAACCCAATATCCGCAATAAACATAAAATCAAACCCATCTGCCAAAATCTTTGTTTTGATTCATAACAACAAACAGGGAGTCTATCAAAAAGCAGTAGTAGCAATGCAAACTAGAGAACCAATTGTTCTGCTTTTTCACTGATGCTCCTCAATTTGCCAAATTGTTTATTTGCACAGCAAAGACCGAAACACAGAGAAGGCTGGTCAGTGGTGTCCAAAATACTGAAAAGGCAGGTTACTGGTGTCCAAACACAGCAAAGACCGAAACACAGAGAAGGCTGGTCAGTGGTGTCCAAAATACTGAAAAGGCAGGTTACTGGTGTCCAAACACAGCAAAGACCGAAACACAGAGAAGGCTGGTCAGTGGTGTCCAAAATACTGAAAAGGCAGGTTACTGGTGTCCAAACACAGCAAAGACCGAAACACAGAGAAGGCTGGTCAGTGGTGTCCAAAATACTGAAAAGGCAGGTTACTGGTGTCCAAACACAGCAAAGACCGAAACACAGAGAAGGCTGGTTAAGTGGTGTCCAAAATACTGAAAAGGCAGGTTACTTGTGTCCAAACACAGCAAAGACCGAAACACAGAGAAGGCTGGTCAGTGGTGTCCAAAATACTGAAAAGGCAGGTTACTGGTGTCCAAACACAGCAAAGACCGAAACACAGAGAAGGCTGGTCAGTGGTGTCCAAAATACTGAAAAGGCAGGTTACTGGTGTCCAAACACAGCAAAGACCGAAACACAGAGAAGGCTGGTCAGTGGTGTCCAAAATACTGAAAAGGCAGGTTACTGGTGTCCAAACACAGCAAAGACCGAAACACAGAGAAGGCTGGTCAGTGGTGTCCAAAATACTGAAAAGGCAGGTTACTGGTGTCCAAACACAGCAAAGACCGAAACACAGAGAAGGCTGGTCAGTGGTGTCCAAAATACTGAAAAGGCAGGTTACTGGTGTCCAAACACAGCAAAGACCGAAACACAGAGAAGGCTGGTCAGTGGTGTCCAAAATACTGAAAAGGCAGGTTACTGGTATCCAAACACAGAGAAGGCTGGTGACCAGCATAACCTTCACATTAAAGTAGTTTATCAGCTCTTATCCAGATCACCCTGTTGGATTGCCTGTTGGGTGTATACTCTTCTACTCCTTCTCTTGTCATTTAAATCATTTAAGCTGCAAAATATTATTAGTCCATCATTGAAAGATAAAACCCCTAGAGCATGTACAGGACTCATAACAAACAGGGAATCAGATTGGGGGAAAGAGAATGTTATTATTTATGAACATATGACTTCTGAAACTTCCCAATATCTTTATTTACCTAAGTTATTATACTTTCATCAGATTGAAATGTCAGACATATTTGGAACAGACTTTCAAAGAGTTGATTACAAAAGGTCAACATTGATTGTTAATGTCACTTAATGTTTTATTTACATGGCGGGGTCCCAAAAATGAAAGTCTCTATCAAAATGACCACAAGAAAGCAAGCAACCACCACAATATTAAATACGTTTAGCTTTCACTTAAGGACAGTATATGATACTGAGTTTTCTCCTCTCCACAGGGACAATGTTTGTATGACAAGGGGATGTTCCTGGAAGGTTTGGAGTCATTTGTCAAGGCTGCTGAGCTAAAGCCTAGCTGCAGGTCATATAAAATGAGGAGGTCAGTGTAAAATAAAGGTATTTACTGTATATTAATAACTGCATAATAATACATAAGTTGCTGTTAAGTGGTTCCACAATTTAAAACCCCTTTTTAATATTTTGCTGAATCCACACGTTATCTGCCTAAGGAGGTCATCTGAGATACTTTTTGACCTCAACCATCTCCAAAATCAGATTCCTTGCGTAGCCAGCAGATGGGGGTATTCACAAAGACCTCAAGATTGAAATGGGTCGTATGTGAAAACTGTAGACGAGCCTCTCTGTGTTGCTTTTGTAGCCTGGCATGTCTGACAGCCATGGGCCGTTATACTGACTGTGTGAGGCTGGTCAGTAACTGTCTGGAGACGGACTCTCAAACTGCTGATCTCTTTACCCTCAGAGCACGGCTCCACAAACAGCTGGGCCAGGTAAGCGGTGCACCCCCACCCACTCCGTTACATTTACATTTGAGTCATTCTGCCGATGCTCTTATCCAGAGCACTTACAAGAACACATTTTAGGTCACACTGACATGTTGTCAGCTCAGGATTTGAACCAGCAAACACTAAGTTGCGCACAAACTGCCAGACTACCTGCCACACCTGGTGTGAAAATACCACGCTAGAAAGAACCCAGCACCAAAATGCAACTTGGACCACCAGCTTAATGAATTGTAACCTTAGGGAAACATGGCCCAACATTGTGTGTTTTGTCTGATCTGACATGGACTCTATATAGAAACGATACAAATGACATCACTATTCCCCTACACAGGTATCACTGTGCTACCATGATCTAAGGTCAGCCTTGGCCCTCAGTCCAAATTGCCCCGTGGCCAATGCGCTGCTGGGCCAGCTACAGGAGGCCAGTATGAGGGCCAGGCAGCAGGCCATAAGCTGGGCCACGGCGGGGAGGATCCCAGATGCCCTGTCCAAGATCACCACGGCTCTGGAGCATTGCCCCGAGACTGGCCAGCACTACCTCTTCAGGTATGGATGGCAGTGTAACTTGGTCTCCAGGGTAGCGTGCACTGGAAGGGTCTGGGAACCAGGTCAATGGCAGTATTTGTCTGTACTTGTGTAGGTACGGAGTGAGAAAGCAATGGTGTTGATTTGGCCTGTGGTTTAGCTGAAATGTGTCTGGTTGACCCCTGATTTTACCAGATCAGTCTCAGCCACCAAGGAAGATTTATAGAACAACTACATGTTCACTAATATGTAGGATTTGTACCATAGGGGTATTCTTCACCGCAGGCTGAAAAACTTCTCTGCATCCATTGAGGACCTGGTCCTGGCTGTGGAGCTAAGTGAGGCTGGAGGCCAGAGGGTGGGGCCAAGTGGACACACCCAGGAAGACCAGAGGGAAGTGCAGGAGGAGGCCCAGGCCCAGCTGGTGCTCACCTATAATGACTTTGCTGTCCAGTGCTTCTCCCGTGGCTTCTATGCAGAGGCCATCACCCTGCTTAACAAGGCCATTCAGGAGCAGAAGCAGGAGAGCGGCCTCTATATCAACAGAGGAGGTGAGAGAAGAGGAGGTGAAAGAAGGGGAGAGGAAAAAGGAGGTCCGAAGAAAGTTTGCATGAGGTGAAATTAGAGGGGGAAAGGTTGTGAGCTGGCCCTTTGAAAGTCTGGCCCAATCTTCTGAATGTAATACAGTCTGACCCGTGGGTTTTCACTGCTTCAGGACCCATCGCTGAAACATCAGGTCCGGTTCACTTTCAATGAAGGGTTTCTAAGTGGGATGGGGGGCACTGGTTGGTGATGCGAGCATGGGGTGGAAAGCGAGGGAATTGGTACTTTTGGAACGCTGGGAAACAACACTGGAAGTCTGTATTTACCAGGACAGGGTTTAAAACTACCAACTGAGTTGCTGAGAATCATCACAAGTACAGTACATATGTATTGACAAAGCGGGCTTCTATCTGGGCAAAACCTGACACAGTGTTGGCGCTATATCACAGGCGTTTTGGAAACATATCCCAGTGTGCAGCCATTATCTGAAGATGGGTTGGTAGACCATAAGGCCCTTCTTCGATCTTTCAATGCTGTGTCTGAAATTGTGTGGGACAGTGTTAGGTTCCACCAGTCAAAGGTGATTCAGGAATGGTTTGGGGCCAATCTCTGATTCCTGACCCTAGACCTGCCCCATAATCTACGTTCCATCATGGAGGTTGAGGGTCGTGACATCACATGTCGTGACATCACATGTCGTGACATCACATGTCGTGACATCACATGTCGTGACATCACATGTCGTGACATCACTGTCAGGTCTGGTGTCCAATGTCAGGTTTGGATTTGACATCTTTTTCCTGCAGTGCATGAAAAATGAAGATATTCATTGTGACATGGAAAACATTTCATGGCCAAATCACGAAGACACTTTCAACACTCATTTTAATGGGTTCCAAGTGTTATTAGTTTGGAGTTTTTTATGATGAGTTTTGAAAAACCACACTACACTATTGATATTGATACTACCACACCGACCAAAAAATGTGAAGTGACTGGAAGTGGGATTTTATATTACCTATTAGAGATTGATTACGTTAAAGCATCAAGTGTGAACTTACATTCATTACATCAGATTTCAGGACAGGCCGCATTCGAACACAGTCAACTTCACCGATTTACAGATGCGTTTTTCTGTGCAGACTGTTTCTTCAAGCAGGAAGAGTGGGGGTTTGCACTGGCTGACTATCAGCAGGCGGAGGAGATATCTCCAGATGACCAGGTCATCTGGGTACGCCTCGCTGTTGTCCACAACACCCTGGGCACACAATGCTACCAAGACCAGTAAGTATCAAGAAAAGCTACGTAGGTTAGAAAGAGCTTAGTAAACGTGGCTTTCATTAGCCAATAAAAAAGGCTGTGAGAAATTCCTGTTGCTCCCATATGTACAGAATACCCATTGAGACACATCACAAATGCCAAACAGCTTCAGAGTGTGATGTCCACAGAGTGGCTAGGCGATCAATAAATACATTAACGCCCGGACACACTCGTGACTTGAATAACACAATTCATTGTTCACTTTTTATTAATAATAAAACAATCATGAAATTCAAATAAATAAATCTCTATTGTTTTGGAAGAGATAAACCTTTAAACTTTAAATGTATGTTGTTTTACTCATGTGTCAAGTCTCCAAATAAAAGAAAAATGGCAGCCCTATTGGGAAGGCATTTATAGCTATAATTCCCATCTCCTGCTTTATATCCATGTCCAAAGCACTCTGGGATAGCAAGAAATTTCCATCAAGACCAGTAAGTCTCCATCCGTCGTCCATAACGTTGTATCGTCTTCACCCCAGGAAGTACCGGGAGGCAGCTGACAGGTTCTCTGAGGCCATCAAGTACAGCCCTGGAGTCAGCCAGTACTATGAAAACCGGGCCAAAGCCCACAGTAGAGTGCCCAATGTGGAGGGAGCCAGGTGGGATGCCATCAATACCCTCATCCTGGATCACACTGACAATCAGGCAAGATCTTCAACGCCTGTCTCATCCAGTTTACCCATAACACTGACCTCTGTCTGTACAAACCCACAGGGGAGATTGACTGGGCTGTTATTGCTAAGGCGTGCACATAATGTCCAAGTACAAAGCTCTCTCCACTTGTTTCCTGTGCGTATTGGGGAGGGGGGGACCGAACATGGTTTTCATAACTACATGAATGGTTCATTATTTCTTTTTCAGTTTCCCTTATGAATGTTTCATAAAGTGGCGGTGCAGAACTGAATGCTATATTAAGTGTGCGTGCGTGTGTGCGTGCGTGCGTGCGTGTGTGCGTGCGTGTGTGCGTGCGTGTAGGTGGCCTCGCTGCTGCTAAGTCTGTTTCCAGGCTACTCTGTGTCAGATGTGCTGTCCAGCAGAATGGCCAGGACTGTCAGAGCCCAGCTGATGGACAGCATCCAGACTCGTAGACAGCCTGTGTCCTCTGTGCTGAGGTTAAACCGGGCTAGAACAATTGCTTCCCCACCCTTCCACGGATGAAACCGGTCAGACCGGAGTCCAAAAGATGTATGTCAAATACTTCCTGTCGGTTCAGTTTGCCAGGTAAAACGGACCCGAGGGAATAATCTCCAAAGTGCAGATTCCAAGCTAAATCATGCACAGTTCAAGTACTTTAATGTATTTTACATACATGTTTTTACTCTGGTCTGAAAATTATCAGAAGGGAAGTCACATAAAGCTTTTCAGTCCTAACGTAGACTAAGTGTGGGTGTGTGTCCCAAAGGATGCAAAAAACTGTGGATGGTAATTACAGATTTCCATAATCTTTTTGTCCCCCCAGAATGCGCAGTGGACTAAACAAGATAAACCTGTCATGTGACAAAGACAGCATGTCCCACAGTGAGTCTTCAGAGGGGGCGGAGCCTCTTAAAACATGCTTGGCACAGCATGATGTCTGCTAGCAGATTGTCAGGATCAACCAGCAGGAAAGACATCAGGAAGACACCCAGATGCTGTGACCGACGAACTTATTAACCTTCATCTAATGGCTCACTCAATAAAGACCTTCAGTTTAAACTCTCTTTTCAATACCTCTTATTCACAAAATCTCATAAAACACACCACTAGCATTCACCATTGATCAGTATTTGTTTTAGTTGGGTCTTCCACCCGTTGAGAGCATTGAAAGCGTCTCTCTCATACTTACCGGAGGGGAACTTCCTGTGTTGGTGCCAGGTGAGGCAAGCCCTGTGATTGGCCCTCCGCATTATGATGGGCGTCGCCTGGACCCCGCCCATACAGTGGAACAAGAGCAGTCTGCACTGGGCTCTAAGGACAGGCTTTAACACTGAAGGAGGTTTAGGGGGTTTGGAGTGAATAGCACTTGAACAACAACACTGGAATCCCCGTAATGTTAGGTAGATACGGGAACTGTCAATCCATCTCAACATTCCGGGGCCTTGAGTTTAAAAGCTAATGTGGTTTATGTGTGTAGTTGGTGAGTGTTGTAGCAGTGAGTGCAGAATACTGTAGATGAGAGAAAAGTTGTTGTTTTGAGGGAGAAGCAGCTGCTTCCTCCACACAGACAGCAGCTGTAGTAACAGCTGATAAGGAGAAAGGAGCTGTGACACTCAACCCCTGTGGAAAACACCCAAGCAGCAGCTGATCAAATGCATTCCATCCATTATCATCCATCCCAGGCATTTGTTCAGTGACTGAACATGCAATTCTTAGTTTTGATTAATTTTAGACCAAGTCTGAATGTGTGAGTGATTTAAGGCAGTGGAATACCATACAGTGGAATACCATACAGTGGAATACCATACAGGCCCTTTCAATATCTCCCCATTTTATTTTACTTGATTATATATTTGCTGTCAGTGTTCATTCAACACCCCATAATGACAAAGCGACTTTTTGCTAATTGATTGAACATTAACTGAAATATTAACTGAAACTGAAGTATTCAGAGCCTTTATTCATTACTTTTTTAAATGCCTTTGACAGCATTCACAGCTTTGAGTCTTCATGGATATGTCTATACCAGCTTTGCATACCTGGATTTGGGCAGTTTCTCCCATCCTTCCTTTGCTGATCCTCCCAAACTCTATCAGATTGGATGGGAAGCGTTGGTGAACTGCAATCTTCAGGTCTCACCACAGTTCAATGGGGTTCAAGTGAGGGCTTTGGCTGAGCCACTCAAGGAAATTCACAGAACTTGTCCTGAAACCACTCAAGTGTTGGCTGTATGCTTTGGGTCGTTATCATGCTGAAAGATAATTCTTTAACCCAATCTGAGGGCCTGTGTGCTCTGGATCAGGTTTTTGTCAAGTGCCAATCATGCCAATTTTTACTCCAATCATCCTTACCTCATTCCTGACCAGTCTCCCAGTCCCAGCCACTGAGAAGCATGTTGCTTGGTTTTTGCTCTGATATGCACTGTGAAGTGTGGGACCTTTCAAATTCAATCAATTGAATTTGTGACACGCGGTGTCCAATCACGTGTTAGAGACAACTCACGGGTGACTGGAGGATGCAGGAAGCGTCTGAGCTCAATTCGGAACATGTCAGTGTCATGTAAATGAGAAATTTCTGTTATTAATTTTCATAAATTGGCACACATCTGAAAACTATTATTTTTGCTTTTGTTGCGGGATATTGTATGTAATTATGTCTGTAACACAACAAAATGTGGCGGAGTCTGAATACTCTCTGAAGGCATGTTCAAACATAAGTACACCTGGCACAAACAGTGTGACACTATCATCAAAGACTCTTCCATGTTGGTTCAGATGACCAATGAGCCTTTGCTCCCACAGATGTTAATAATCGGATGTAGTGTTAGCATTGTCGCTCCTTTTGAAGAGTGTGGTTGACCACCACCATAATAGGTTGTCTCAGTGGGGATGCTTGGTTCAGCTCCCTTAGACAGTGTGTGTGGGCTACAAACCCTGAACAAAGTGGTCTGGGACAGACCGTGGTTGTAAAGGAGACGAAAAGTGTTTCACACCCACATAATAAAAGTTTCAGGTTACCGTCCTGTCAGGAATGGGAAATGCAGCCAGGAGGGCTTAGCGGCCGCCAGGTTCTACCCCAGACAAAAACACCTTTCACCTGGCACTGGAGCTGTCGGCTTGGCCCGCTGTCAAAAAAGTATTGGTGGACCGGAGGAATTTCATTCACGTTTGGCTGAGACTGTTTTGTCTAAGACATGCAGAACATGTTTGTAATCTTTGGGTAGAGTTTGGAGCAGGTGACGATCAGCTAACGCGCACCGCTATGACCTCCTGAAGCGAAATGTGAATTCCTGCAGTTTTCTGAGGAGTCAGGCTTTACGTGGATTAGTGTGGCTTGAAATTAGTATGTGTGCCAGTCTTGGTGTGCATCAGTGGTGGGAGAAAATGACTGCTAGTTGTCCTTTTCCACCCTCGTGAGAAGTCTACACTCAAACCTACACCTAAGACTAAGTATGCAGAAGCAAATTGCATTTTAACATTTTATTTACACACGTGATTGTGAAACCAATCTCCATAAAGAAAAGCCACCCATGGCCCGTAAATAAACACATAGAACACAGTTAATTATGGCTGCGAAGTGAGCAAAGTGGAAGTTCCCAGTGCCACAATCGTCTGCATATAATTATGGTTATTATTCTGATATTAAAGTTTCTTGGTCACTCACTTGGCTGGAATAAATACCTGCTGCCTCAAAAACATTCTAAACATTCTGAACTGCCACAGTTGGTTGCAGCTTTGTGTCTGGGCCGTATTCCTCTGCACTCAAATGCACCAGATGACATGTTTGGCATTTAAGGGATATATAAAGCGAGTAAAATGTGCTTTTACAATCTTGTAAATTTCATAACCAAATTTAACTGCATAGTTTCTTTCTCAGAGAAAGAGGTGCAGACGAAGGGTCCCTCCCCTGAGAAACATTTGAAAGACAATTTATTCATCTTGGAGAGATAAAATGTCTGACGGTTTGTGCTCCTCACAAATTTTCCAGTCAGTTTTACTGGCTTGCTTTGGGAACCCTCTCCCTGTCAGTCTATGTGTTTTGAAGTAGAGGGCTGCTCTCTTGTTTTATGTACAGACAGAAGAGACAGACATACTTTTTGGGTCATTAAGGGCGTAGGCCAGGGTTTGTCTTTAGAGAATGATGTCTTTGTTGCTGTGACATTGTATGACATCTTCTTCTGTTCTCTGTCTGGACATCACCAAGACCAACTGACTCATAAAAGTTTATCGGCCTTGTTGAGTCACTTCCATCCATTCTGTTCTTTGAGTTTGTTGATGTCCAGTCCTTTGTGAACTGGGTTTAGGTTGCTGAAGTCCAGTGCTTTCCTAACAGTTTTAGTACTGATATTCTCCCATCCTTTTTTAACATGTGTAATGTTGATGTCCATTGTTTTCTTAGGAGGTGTAGTGTTGATGTCCAGTGTTTTCTTAGGAGGTGTAGTGTTGATGTCCATTGTTTTCTTAGGAGGTGTACTGTTGATGTCCATTGTTTTCTTAGGAGGTGTAATGTTGGTGTCCATTGTTTTCTTAGGAGGTGTAATGTTGATGTCCAGTGCTTTCTTAGGAGGTGTTGTGTTGATGTCCAGTGCTTTCTTAGGAGGTGTAGTGTTGATGTCCAGTACTTTCTTAACAGGTGTAGTGTTGATGTCCAGTGCTTTCTTAACAGGTGTAGTGTTGATGTCCAGTGCTTTCTTAACAGGTGTAGTGTTGATGTCCAGTGCTTTCTTAACAGGTGTAGTGTTGATGTCCAGTGCTTTCTTAACAGGTGTAGTAGGTGAGTTGTATAGAGGAAGTGTTGGTGAACCACTGGTCCGTGTCCAGGGCCGTTCAGTTGGAATGGTCCAGATGGAATGAGACCGGGTCTTTTGTTGATCCTTCTTCTTTGCCGAAGCGGGAAAGGGTGTCTGATAATAAATGTCAGAGTGAGAGAAGTTAGAGGATGAACAGACAGCCAATATTAATCAGTGCCTGAGTTTAGAAACTAAGCGACCTGGGAAGCTTACAGTCCATTATCTGTGACTGGCATTTCAGCAGGCGTGGTTTGCCTTGGTAAAAGACACGACCTGCCATTGTAATTGCTGCAAATGATTGCCTAAGTTACCGGCACGTCTGTCTACACACGGTGCCAGCTGAAATAACCCTGTACTGCCCCTGTGATAGTGAAACCCTGTGCTGCCCCTGTGATAGTGAAACCCTGTGCTGCCCCTGTGATAGTGAAACCCTGTGCTGCCCCTGTGATAGTGAAACCCTGTGCTGCCCCTGTGATAGTGAAACCCTGTGCTGCCCCTGTGATAGTGAAACCCTGTGCTGCCCCTGTGATAGTGAAACCCTGTGCTGCCCCTGTGATAGTGAAACCCTGTGCTGCCCCTGTGATAGTGAAACCCTGTGCTGCCCCTGTGATAGTGAAACCCTGTGCTGCCCCTGTGATAGTGAAACCCTGTGCTGCCCCTGTGATAGTGAAACCCTGTGCTGCCCCTGTGATAGTGAAACCCTGTGCTGCCCCTGTGATAGTGAAACCCTGTGCACTGGTGAGAATTAAACGTTGTCCTACACAGCAGAGGAGGGTGTAGCAGCTGAGCTTGACAGGGCTTCCGTCCGTCCCAGCATAGCGGTTCCTCTTGGGCAGCAGCAGCACGAAGGACACAGCCATGGACAGGTGGTAAAAACTGTGCACGTAGGCGTAGTCCCACTCCTGCCAATCAAATTGAACCCAGTCAATAAATTAGTAATTAAAAAAAAGAGGCTTAACATCTATCTTAACAAGGTTTTGGGGGATTTTTACTCGTTGCTATGGCCTTCACTGTGAATGGTGAGATTATGAAGGATAGGAAATTGGTTTGTTATGACACCTCAAAGTAGAAGTGAAGCATCAGCGCCAGGGCACCAAAACAGCATCCTGGTCCCACCTGCTGGGTGTAAACACTCTTCTCTGGGTACAGGCCTTTTATCTCTTTCATTTTCTGCAGCTGAAATAGAATTTGAACAAAGTGAATAGACAATTGGCTCTGTGTTCATTCTAGGCAACACCTAAATCCCTAAGTGTGAACCTACGCTAACACTTCACATGGATGAGGTTGTGAGAAATGTTTCAAATGACTGTAGAGTTAACATATTAGGGTGTTTCGTCATCCACGTTTATCATGACCGTATAGTAGGCTCGGATGTTCTCACGTACCCATTTGACAGTGATTATGAATACCGCTGATCCAATTGGTCCAGAGTAGATGCCGTAGCCCCAACGGTCCTGGTAGATCCTCACGGCACAGGTCAATATCCCAAACATTGTCAGAGTAGAACGCCTTGGCTCATCAAAATCCCCTAAAGCTAATACAAGGAAGTAGAAAAATAAGTGTGTGTTCAACTGCATGCAAGTGCAAACGTGTGTGTAAGAAATCATAAAGTGTGTGAGTGTGTGAGTGTGTGTATATACCGAAGAGAGTAAGAGAAAGAGACAGCACATGCTTCCAAAAAAACAGGTAGTTGATAATTCAGTGGTCACTTGCTCTCTCAAGAGATAGCTTTAGCCCACTTAAGACTTAAAACATAACATACCAATTAAACACACCACAGGCCACTTAACACACAACATGCCATTGACACTCACCTATCAGCGTGACCCAGATAGAGATGGCTGTTCCGTACACACTGAAGTACTCCAGAACGTCGTACTTCATGAAACATATGATGGAGAGGCCCGGCCCATCGCACGCATGGTAAATCTAGTGTTAATCAGATCCCATTACATTCCCATTATAGCTGGATCACACCATAACTACTTCTCTGTTTTTGTTTTGACAGGATAGTAACATCAACCAGTAAGTTCTTTGGTAGCTTAGCAGTGAATAGAGACATAATGGGCAAGTAGACCCGCACTTCAGGTGGTAATTATATGCACCTTTAATCAAGTATTGCCATTCCCGTACAATTACTTTGTAATAATAACATTGCAATACAGCATAAGATGCATTGTATTGTTGATTACATTTTTCATTTTCCTTCATAGTCCATATCAGCAGTTAATGAGAAACTCGTTGAAGTAGCTGCCAGTGATTCTGCAACTGATCTGTGTTCAGTGAAGTGATCGGCATTCAGTCTTTTGTGTGAAAATTACTGTCTGATAAACTGTCAGTGTCCAGTTTCCGGTTGATTCTAAAATACAACCGCTGCAATCCAGATTTTAGACCATGCATGTAGATGACCAGACACTGGCCTTTTAGCAGACCCATATTTTCAAGAATCAAGAATGATAATCACATCGCTAAACATTGGCTGGTCAGATAATCCCTGGTGCCGTTTTTATTCAGTCGCTGTGCAACCGCTGATAGTGTGAAAGAACAAACATCAGATGCCAGCAGTACAACATCACTGCAAATGATCAACATCACAGGCCGTCACGGCTCTTACCGCGGTGAAGAACATGGTGAAGAAGTAGACCATGGCCTCCATGTGGAAGCCTCTCTTGGCAGCAACACTGGCTGTAGGTAGGAACACCAAACTACTGACAGTGGGAAGGAGCATCTTGGCAATGAAGGCTCCCATGGTGGCTGACTCCTCCGACTTGCTGGGGATGGTAAACGGCTGCAGGTGACCTATAGTAGTCCTTTAAAATGGGGTCACCTAATCTAATACACGTACACCTAATATATTGACACGGGCTAGCTAGCTGTGCTGTGTGGTTATCTGGCCACCGACAGGAAGACGTCCTGGAGTCCCAAAGTCTTCGCCGAGAGAAATGGGCGAGGTGGTAAGTGGACTGGGAAAAGCACAGAGTAAGCTCACACCAGCTGTCCTGCTTGGGCCATTTAAAGTCCTAACGTCTCCCGGCGAGGCGAGGTCTGCACAGCAGGTTCAGCAGGCATGGCTGGGAGGGGAGAGTGGCTGCATGCCATTAAGCTGTGGCATGTTTGTGTGGAGTCGCATTTCAAGTCACTAGTGAAGCGTAATGTAGACTCAAAGCAAATTTGGCAGGGGTTTTGTGGGTTCATGACCGTTATTGAGACCATCTATGTCTTTTGTCAGTGGCTGGATGGGCCGGGGTGTCAGTGGTCACTTGTTCTTCCCGTCTGGGTGTGTCAGTCATGTTTTTACAATACCGCTCCAATTCTAGCACTCCTAAACTAGTTTCCCGTAGTATATGTTTTCCATGCTGGATTAGTATTTTTCTTGAGCTAGTTATGAAGAACTGAATATAAATACTGCCTGGATTTAATTAAGAGAGAGGGAGCCTTTCAAGCTGATATAAGTATCTTGTAGTGTAGCAGTTGCCCTCTCCTCCTCTGGGCTCAGCTGTTGCACCTGCCTTGTTGGGCCGAAGGGGAACACAAAGGGTGCAGTGTCTTTGGGAACACACTCCATGCCTCAGATTCCTGGGGGCACTTGAGACACAACTAGAACGCCACCATCAGGATCTGCTTGGACCTTGCTCACTGTCAGTGGCACTGGTCACTATCGTCTCCATGCCAACGCATTGTCCCCCCACTGGAATGTTTGCTGACCTCTGAGAATCTGAGGTCAGAGGTTGTGGGCCAGTTGAGAACGCAGTGTAAGAGGAGGGAGAAGTGTAACAACTGAAAGTGTACCGTGGTTACTTTCATGTAGGCGGGCCCATGCCCCTGCTCCGCCCCTGTCTAAACATGGGCATGGACAGTCGTGTGGGAATGTGTCAGCAAGGGACTTTCTGTAAGCATCTGAGAAAACAATGGGCTTCCTTTTGATTTGGTCATAAATAGTTTTGCTTCATGCCCTCTAGTTCTTTTTAAAATAATTAAAAACTAGATGTTTTAGTCAGCTCTGTGCACAATAGTAAAATAAACAAAAGCAGTCAGAATACATCCAAAGGATATCTAGAAAATGTGTGTATATATATAACCCTAACCCTCTTTTTAAGAAGGGGGACCGGAGGGTGTGTTCCAACTATAGGGGGATCACACTTCTCAGCCTCCCCGGGAAAGTCTATGCCAGGGTTCTGGAGAGGAGAATACGGCCGATAGTAGAACCTCGGATTCAGGAGGAACAGTGTGGTTTTCGTCCGGGCCGTGGAACACTGGACCAGCTCTATACCCTCTACAGGGTGTTGGAGGGTTCATGGGAGTTTGCCCAACCAATCCACATGTGTTTTGTGGATTTGGAGAAGGCATTCGACTGTGTCCCTCGCGGCATCTTGTGGAGGGTGCTTGGGGAATATGGGGTCCTGGGTCCTTTGCTAAGGGCTGTCAGGTCCCTGTACAACCGAAGCAGGAGCTTGGTCCGCATTGCCGGCAGTAAGTCAGACTTGTTCCCAGTGCATGTTGGACTCCGGCAGGGCTGCCCTTTGTCACCGGTTCTGTTCGTAATTTTTATGGACAGAATTTCTAGGCGCAGCCAGGGGCCGGAGGGTGTCAGGTTTGGGGACCACACAATTTCGTCTCTGCTCTTTGCAGATGATGTTGTCGTGTTGGCCCCTTCTAACCAGGACCTTCAGCATGCGCTGGGACGGTTTGCAGCCGAGTGTGAAGCGGTGGGGATGAAAATCAGTACCTCCAAATCCGAGGCCATGGTCCTCAGTCGGAAAAGGGTGGCTTGCCCACTTCAGGTTGGTGGAGAGTGCCTGCCTCAAGTGGAGGAGTTTAAGTATCTAGGGGTCTTGTTCACGAGTGAGGGAAGGATGGAACGGGAGATTGACAGACGGATCGGTGCAGCTTCTGCAGTAATGCAGTCGATGTATCGGTCTGTCGTGGTGAAGAAAGAGCTGAGCCGCAAGGCGAAGCTCTCGATTTACCAGTCAATCTACGTTCCTACTCTCACCTATGGTCATGAGCTTTGGGTCATGACCGAAAGGACAAGATCCCGGATACAGGCGGCCGAAATGAGCTTTCTCCGCAGGGTGGCCGGGCGATCCCTTAGAGATAGGGTGAGAAGCTCGGTCACCCGGGAGGAGCTCAGAGTAGAGCCGCTGCTCCTCCACATCGAGAGGGGTCAGCTGAGGTGGCTTGGGCATCTTTTTCGGATGCCTCCGGAACGCCTTCCTGGGAAGGTGTTCCGGTCCCGTCCCACCGGGAGGAGACCCCGGGGAAGACCTAGGACACGCTGGAGGGACTATGTCTCCCGGCTGGCCTGGGAACGCCTCGGTGTCCCCCCGGAAGAGCTGGAGGAAGTGTCTGGGGAGAGGGAAGTCTGGGCATCCCTGCTTAGACTGCTGCCCCCGCGACCCGGCCCCGGATAAGCGGAAGAAGATGGTATGGTATGGTATATATATATATATATATATATATATATATATATATAATGAATTTCACTCTGTTTTTTTTGGGCTTTGTGTTACAGCCCTTTATACAATGGTGTCATACTAGGAGGTTAAACTACAGGAAGTCAGCTTTATATTGATTTTATTTTAATCAATATTGGATTAAATATTTTAAAATATCAGCTCCCTTTTTAGTAAAAGACATATTTAAACAACTGGCTTTACAGCTGTTTCTTGTTAGGCTTTTTTTTTGTTTACGCTGTTAACATGTACAAGAGCTGTTAATGTCTTCTCTTGGTTTTGGTGCTAAAAGGAGACACAAGGACCAAATAAGTGTCAGCACAATTAAAGATGGCCATCATCAGCAGATAAATAAGAATAAATTGATCAGAGACAAAGCTTAAACACAAAGCATTAAGAAATAAGAAAGCACTGTGGATGGCAAAGACATGGTAGACCAAGAACTGCCAAAACAGTGGATGACTGAAGAAAACAGCTCTAAGAACATTGGATGTATCAAAGACCACCATAAGCAAAATATGACCCCTGCAGAACTTTAGAGAGTACAATGCAAGATAAAAACCAATGGCAAATGTCTAGAAGAATGGCCAAAACTCCCAAACAAAAACCTAATACAGCCAGTAGAGTTCTGAAACAAATTCTTATGGACAGATGCAATTAATATTAGGCTGTACCAGAGTGATAAAAAGGAAAGTATAGAAAACAAAAGTAAATATAAATTTTCCAACATACACCATCTCATCTGTAAAACCTGGTGGAGGTAATGTCAGGACTTGGGCATGTATGCCTTCAACAAATGTATGCACTTGCCTTCATTGATAATGTGACTACTGAATGCAGAAGGGTGAATTTGGAAGTTTCTTGTCTTCTCAGATAAAACCAATTGCCTCTAAACCCATTGGATAGCATTTCATCATAAAGTGAGGCAATAACCCCAAATACACTGCAAATAGCTACCAAAGAAATTTCTTGCCTGGCAAAGTCAATCACTCAGTCTAAATACAATTGACAGTGGGTTTCACATGCTAAAGACAGTACTAAGACAACAAACAAAAACAAGCAAGAGCAAAACATGGCTGCAGTACAGACCTGGCAGAGAATCAACCGGGAAGATGGCCAGTGTCTGGTGATGTCTGTGAGTAGGAGATTTGAACAAGTACTAAACATGAGTACTTTACTGTACGTACTTTTAATCTGTCAAAGTACTCATACACCCTCAAATAAGAGCAATTACATTTCCTTATGCTGACAGTCTATAGTGAGAAGGCCTGTGGGCTGGCAGTGTTGCGCAAGGGATAACTCCATTCACATCAACAGGACTGAAGGGGCGAAGAGCGAGCTTGAAATTCCATGGTGTCCACATCATCTAAAAACCTACATAGTTCACAACCACAATTTCCACAACATTTAGCACACATTTGGGGTTTTGTGTGTAGATTGATGGCAAAAGATAAAGTGGGGCAAAAAAGTATTTAGTCAGCCACCAATTGTGCAAGTTATCCCGCTTAAAAAGACGAGAGAGGCCTGTAATTTTCATCATAGGTACACTTCAACTTTGAGAGACAAAATAAGAAAAAAAATCCAGAAAATCACATTGTAGGATTTTTTATGAATTTCTTGGTAAAAAATGGTGGAGAATAATTATTTGGTCAATAACAAAAGTCAATTTCAATACTTTGTTATATACCCTTTGTTGGCAATGACAGAGGTCAAACGTTTTCTGTAAGGTTTTCACACACTGTTGCTGGTATTTTGGCCCATTCCTCCATGCAGATCTCCTCTAGAGCAGGGATGTTTTTGGGCTGTTGCTGGGAAACAAGGACTTTCAACTCCCTCCAAAGATTTTCTATGGGGTTGAGATCTGGTGACTGGCTAGGCCACTCCAGGACCTTGAAATGCTTCTTACGAAGCCACTCCTTCATTGCCCATGACAATGTTTGGGATCATTGTCATGCTGAAAGACCCAGCCACGTTTCATCTACAATGTCCTTGCTGATGGAAGGAGGTTTTACAATCAAAATCTCACGATACATGGCCCCATTCATTCTTTCCTTTACACGGATCAGTCGTCCTGGTCCCTTTGCAGAAAAACAGCCCCAAAGCATGATGTTTCCACTCCCATGCTTCACAGTAGGTATGGTGTTCTTTGGATGCAACTCAGCATTCTTCCTCCTCCAAACACGACGAGTTGAGTTTTTACCAAAAAGTTCTATTTTGGTTTCATCTGATCATATGACATTCTCCCAGTCCTCTTCTGGACCATCCAAATGCTCTCTAGCAGGGGGACACGTCTGGTACTGCAGAATTGGAGTCCCTAGCTTGTGTAGTGTGTTACTGATGGTAGCCTTTGTTACTTTGGTCCAAGCTCTCTGCAGGTCATTCACTAGGTCCCCCTGTGTGGTTCTAGGATTTTTGCTCACCGTTCTTGTGATCATTTTGACCCCACAGGGTGAGATCTTGCGTGGCGCCCCGGATCGAGGGAGATTATCAGTGGTCTTGTATGTCTTCCATTTTCTTACAATTGCTCCCACAGTTGATTTCTTCACACCAAGCTGCTTACCTATTGCAGATTCAGTCTTCCCAGCCTGGTGCAGATCTACAATCTTGCTTCTGGTGTCCTTTGACAGCTCTTTGGTCTTGGCCATAGTGGAGTTTGGAGTGTGACTGTTTGAGGTTGTGGACAGGTGTCTTTTATACTGATAATAAGTTCAAACAGGTGCCATTAATACAGGTAACGAGTGGAGGACAGAGGACCCTCTTAAAGAAGTTACAGTTCTGTGAGAGCCAGAAATCTTTCTTGTTTGTAGGTGACCAAATACTTATTTTACCGAGGAATAAATTCATAAAAAATCCTACAATGTGTTTTTCTGGAAATAAAAATCTAATTTTGTCTCTCATAGCTGAAGTGCACCTATGATGAAAATTACAGGCCTCTCTCATCTTTTTAAGTGGGAAGACTTGCACAATTGGTGGCTGACTAAATACGTTTTTGCCCCACTGTATACATATATATAATCAATTATAAATTAAGTCTATGACACAACAAAAAGTCTTAATACGTTCCAAAGGCACTGTATATTTAACGTGAAGTTTATATATATTTGTATTCTTTATATCACATTAGGGATACACCTTTTTATTTTAGAACATCTTTCACACTATTTATTTTCCAACATCTGTGGACGGGGGAAAAAAAACTCTGTTTCCTCTTGTCTGTGTGTACAAACCAGAATGTCTCCAGACTGCTTCTCCACACAACACCAAACCTCACGAGTATTGTTAGTTGTCCACGACACATTTCCTCCGTTTGACTCTGCATTCTTCACAGTTTTATGGCGGAGAGAGACCATACTCCCTCTGAACTGTGTCTATCACCATATAAATCTGTTTGATTGCGTGGAGCATGTGATTGAAGCCTAGTGGTGCAGCGTGTCCAAGCATTCCTAATGCACATCGCAGACACAGAGGCCTTGCTGCAGAAGGGAGTGCAGACGTGGTGGGCAGGCATGGTGGTCCTCCCAGTCCCAGAAATCTCTCTATTTCTCCTTCGCTCCATCTCTCTCTTTCTCTGTCTGTGCAGCTTGAGACATTCTAGCTCGGTGGTTCTCACTTGGTTGGTCTTCGGGGATCCAAACTTGAGGATGATAAGTACGTTGCGACCCTGGTTTTTATTGTTATGGATTGTGTGTGAATTATAGTGGTGTGCTGTAATTTGATTGTTGCTGCCTTATTGGATAGATCTCTACTGCAAATCAGTCTCCATTGGGTTTTGGTCTGGTTAAATAAAAGTAAAATAAATAACATAAATACGCTGTGGTTCTGTTTTGAAAGACAAGACATGACAACTATTCACCTTTAGAAAACACATTACCAATTCAAGATAAATATTCATTATAAATGATCAATATACTCAGATCAATATAATAAGTGATTATATACTCAGCTACTCAAAATCAGTGAAAACATTTAGGCATTAATGAACAGTATTTTGGTGCAAATAAAATATGCTAAATTGGCCTATCAACCTTCAACTGACTTTGTAAAAGCATAAAAAAACAGAACAGAGTGTTTTCTTTAACAATACATGTTTGAATAATTGCAATAAATACACAACCCTGTACTATCTAAGCAATTGGCACTCTATATCCCTATATGTTAAGGCACCTAGGCAGAAACAGGCATTACAATCAGTGAGAAAGGCGTGTTTTTTACTATAGGACTCAACTGTGATCACTCAATGGCATTTTAAGCCGCTGATGTAACTGCCTCAGATAAACAAAGAAATATTGAAATAATGTATTGTCAACCATCTGGCTCCTAGCAGGTTTTTCAAGCCCCATTAATAAGAAACAATCCCTCCTTAGCTAGCTAGCTGTAGCTAATAATGGAAAACTAGCTAGCAAATTGACACATTATCTGATATGAACATCTTGCTCAACTAGTTAATTTTGCATAATGTTGTTGAAGTTCTGCCTCTATGTAGCAACTGACCGTAGAGCAACATCCCCAGTATGCTATTTTAAAAAAGCAATTCAAAGCAGCAGCTGGCACAAATGTCTACTGTAATATTACTGCAGGTGTCAACAGGGCAACAACACATAACTAGCTTTGTGAAATCTCATAACAGGCTATTGCCTAGCAGCTACCGATCAACTACAGCTAGCTAGCCTTGGTGAAAAATGTGTTACTACCTATTCCCTGCAGTGGTTAGCACAATCCCTTTTGTTTGTAACTTAGCTAAGTAACAAACTTAGCAAATCCTGCAAGTTTCTGTGACTTTATCTAACATCCTAAAAACTCCTTGACATGTTGTAACATATGTAAAATTTACTAATTATCAACATTGGTTTACATTATTTACAAAGACATTATTTTAGATTTGGTTATTTCAGCCTGTTAGCTGTTCAAGATCAGGGCTATTCCTTTATATAGCACAAGGTGTCTCTGATTTAATTGAAGTTAACAAACAAATGGCTTCATAGTCCACAGTTGATTTTGATCATTCTAGAGAGTCCCTTTCTCCATTATTTTTTCTCATATCTGTAACTTTTGATGTGCAATGCTTTCTTATTGAAATATTTGTTTACATTTACAGAATAAATCTTCTGGATAAAGCTTAGTGATCAGCAGAGGCCTGTTAAGACACTCATCAGTACCTTCTGCCAGCTGTGTTCTCTCCAGAAACATACGAGATTACACAGGGGAGCACACAGTCCAAAACACAAGCGCCTGAAAAGGATGAGAAAAAGGATGGTTTAGGGACTGAAAGGATGAGGGCCAGGGATGGTGTGATAAAGGATGTTAGGGACTGAGAGGATGAAGACCAAGTGTCATGGGATCAAGGATGTTAGAGACTGAGAGGATGAGGACCTGGGGGATGGGATCAAGGATGTTAGAGACTGAGAGGATGAGGACCTGGGGGATGGGATCAAGGATGTTAGAGACTGAAAGGATGATGACCTGGGGGATGGGATCAAGGATGTTAGAGACTGAGAGGATGAGGACCTGGGGGATGGGATCTAGGATGTTAGAGACTAAGAGGATGAGGACCTGGGGGATGGGATCAAGGATGTTAGAGACTGGGAGGATGAGGACCTGGGATAAAGGATGTTAGAGACTGAGAGGATGAGGACCTGGGGGATGGGATCAAGGATGTTAGAGACTGAAAGGATGAGGACCTGGGGGATGGGATCAAGGATGTTAGCGACTGAAAGTATGAGGACCTGGGGGATGGGATAAAGGATGTTAGCGACTGAAAGGATGAGGACCTGGGGGATGGGATAAAATATCTTAGGGACAGAGAGGATGAGGACCTGGAGTGATGGGATCAAGGATATTAGAGACTGAGAGGATGAGGACCTGGGGGATGGGATAAAGGATGTTAGAGACTGAAAGGATGAGGACCTGGGGGATGGGATCAAGGATGTTAGAGACTGAAAGGATGAGGACCTGGGGGATGGGATCAAGGATGTTAGAGACTGAAAGGATGAGGACCTGGGGGATGGGAGGGAAGGTTTGGGGTTTATAGGAGGGGTCTGGGTTGGGTCACATTATGGGAAACAAGACTTCACCTCCTCTGTCTGTCTGCGAGTGGAGCAGAGTGGTGGGGAGGGGGGGAGCAGAGGGAGTTGAGCTGGCCAGGCTTGGCTTCAGGCTGTCAATGGGACAGACTCCTCTCCACACACAGCAGCCGAGGCAGACCCCAGCGCTTGGCACCAGGCGGGAGTCTCCTGTTTTTCTAGGCGTTCCTCCCTCGCTACTGCCACTCTCTTCCTGCTTCTGGGAGGAGAGGTGGGGGGAGTGGGGGGGAGGGAGTGAGTGAGGGAGGGAGGGGAAGAGGGATGCAAAACGCACACCTTACCTCTCTCCCTCTCTCTCCATCTGCACACAGCTCTACAGCACCTCCACCACCACACCACCCACTCTGACCCGGAGACGCACAGCTCGACGGCTCCTGGACTGCAGCTCGCTGAGTGGGTAAATATTTACACTCCTCCATCCTCTCTGTGTGTCTAACTCTGTGTGTGTACGTTTGTGCTGTATGTGTGTGTTTGTATGTGATTCTTTGTGTGTGTGTGTGAGACATGAAGCATGTTTTGTGAGATGGCAAGACCATCTTCCATTCCAGACCAAAACAAATACTCACTAAGTTGTTTATTTTCCTACTGTAGTGTGTTTGTGTGCGCATGTCTGGGGATGTGTGGGTGTGGGTGTGTGTGTGTGTGTGCGTGTGTGTGTGTGCGTGTGTCTGGGAGCTCTCGGTTGCTGTGGGAGAGACTAATGAAGTGGAGACTCAGTTTCATGGTAATTCAAGTTCAGAATCTGATGTAAAAGTATGTTCCACAATGAAAAACTGATCTGAACACTAAAGTATGTAATGTGTTATAAATGCAATGTGTTTGGATCAAATTAGTAATTTATTTTCAGGAGTGATCTTTTTTTTTTTTTCTTCAGTCATTTCATTTTCAGTAGTCCTTTCTTTTCAGTTGTCATTTCTAGGTAATATGTGCTCATTTAAAAGTGTAAAGATGATCAGGTCTTGTACTCAGAGAGATGACAGCAGAAGAATTAAGAACTTGAGCAGAAATTGACACAAGCTATTACACAATAATTGTGGAATTAGTATAGTGAACAGCACAAGTCCAATACACAGCAACTGTTAAGAAAAGGGATAGTCTGAGATTATAGCAATGATCAGAACTGGTGAATACCATTTTCATGTCTGTACTTGCAGGTTGCTATCTAGGGGTGACTAGCGTTAATGCTGTGATTTAACTTATCCTGTAGACTGCTGCTTGCAACTAGAGGGTTGTGGGTTTGATTCCCGTGGGGAGCCAATATGAAAAAAATATGGAAAATGTATGTACTCATTACTGTAAGTCACACTAAGTAAAAGCATCTGCTAAATTACTTGTTATGAATGTTACTATCGCTTATAACAATATATATATATTGAAATTGAATTAATTTGAATAAAGACTGATGCTTGTTGAGATTGCTGCCTTTTAAAGTAGAAATCCCTACCAGCAGCTCTGGGGATGATAGGCTGTTTCAAAGTGCCTCAGTGGGAAAGAATATGATTTGTTACACCATTACTCACAAAGGACATGCCAGTTGCTTTAATGGCCACTGAGGGAAGACAGTGAATGCAGAATGAGCAGGGAGCAAACTCCTGGAAAGCACTCAAGCCCAAAGATGTGTCACCAAAGTGTGGTTATTAGAAACCATGTTTGAAGTGTCACTCATTCATCAAAGACAAACCACGTTAACGGTCTCTTCAGTCCAAATCGTGTGTCCGCTCCCTCACATCTCACCGCCTCAGTTCCTCTGAGTGCCTTCGCTCCTTTCTAGCTGCGCTCCACAAGCAGGTAGAGGAGTCATGGGGAGCGGCACTGAGTCGAAGCTATATCAATTTTCCACTTCACATATGAATGTAAGAAGGCTGCTGTGAAAGGTGAAAGAAGGAAGGAGGCCCGGTCTGGTTGAGCAGCTCCTTCAGAAAGGATGAGTCTGCCTGGGCCTTTGGGTCCAGACCAGACAGCCCCGGTCAGACTAGACCCAGCTCTCCACAGCCACCCCAGGGACAGCCTGCTGTCTGTCTACTGCCAGCACAGGAAAAACACCCCTCCTCCCTTGAGTGGGGGGGGGGCCCAGGGGGGCAGGGAGCTGGGCGGGGAGATTGGGTGGGGGTGCGAGGAGGAGGAGAGGGGGCCCGTGGGGAGACGCACTGCTCTGTGTTTACTTTCCTCAGTGACCCTGTGAAACCGTGTGAGGGGGAGGGCCTGTCTCGCGGGCGACAGACTGCTGGGTCTGTGGGAGACAAGGAGAGAAGGAGAGAGAGAGAGAGAGAGAGAGAGAGGGAGAGAGGGAGAGAGAGAGAGAGAGAGAGAGAGGGAGAGAGAGAGAGAGAGAGACACAGAGAGAGAGAGAGAAAGAGAGAGAGGGAGAGAGAGAGCAAAAGAGAGAGGGAGAGAGAGAGACACAGAGAGAGAGAGAGAGCAAAAGAGAGAGGGAGAGAGAGCAAAAGAGAGAGGGAGAGAGAGAGACAGAGAGAGAGAGAGAGAGAGAAGACGAGAGAGGCAGAGGGAGAGAGTGGCTGTGTTTGGCAGCTGGACGTGCTCCAGCTGTGTCTGGGAGGATAATGAACTCCAGGTGTCCCAGTGGGTAGTTTAAGACACCTGTCACCAATATTTAGTGCCAGAAAAAGCCAGACTGCAAACAGGGCTAGGTGATCTGTTTGCTTATTTTAAAAAAGCCTGCCTAACTAGAGTTGTGTGTGGCTGATGAGGAGGAGAGGTGGGACAGGGGGATGTGCAAAGGGGGCCTTTCCTAGAATCACAGGTGTGTGTGTGTGTGGTGTGTGTCAGTGACTAGACATGTGTGTATGTGTGTGTTTCATTACAGTAAGCGCCTGGGGCAGCCAGTGCCTTCATACTGAGGTAGAGGAAACAAAGGCCTACCTGTGTGGAAGCCTAGGCCTTGAATTAGGAAACTTACCTTAGTCACTCCAGCGCTGAGAGTTGTTTAACTTTTACATGTTGCTTTCATGGTCCAAATCCTGTCTCCAACACCTGCGCTCACTCAGCAGCAACAGTCTCAAACTGTCTGTGTCACTGCCTGACGGCGTGTCTGAAGGTTTTATCCAAGTATACAGTGATTGCCAGTGCTCTAAAATGTCAGAAGACATTTGTGTTGAAGCCCGCACGAGTCTGGCATGAATATGTTTCCTCTGAAACACCTGTGAGCTCTCTTCATTCTAACGCATTTTGCAAGGACAGTTGACTCCAAATATAAGCTATTGCTGAGAACTGTTGAAGAGCCAAGGAATGTTTTGTTTTTAAATTAGTTTTATTGAACATAGAAAAAAATGACAAAAGAGCCTTTACTAAAAGATACAGTCCACAATTTTCGGACACTATTCATAAAAATAGTGCTGTCGGGACAGAAATGGTCCCCAAAAATGTTGCATGCCTGTGATATACGTGTGCATAATTGTGCCCATCTCATTAAAATCACTGGCTTTTCAACTTACAATTTCATGGTTAATTCAGGTATGATAATGATCAATCAATCAACCAATCAAATGTATTTATAAAGCCCTTTTTACAACAGCAGTTGTCACAAAGTTAAACCCCAAGGAGCAAACAAAAGTAGTGTTGAATTTCAGTGGCTAGGAAAAACTCCCTAAGAAGGCCGAATTTTAGGAAGAAACCTAGAGAGGACCCAGACTCAGAGGGGTGACCAGTCCTCTTTTGGCTATGCCGGGTGAGATATTAAGAGTCCAACTGGAATAATTAGTACATTTATCTGGGCTAAATATATAAATTTAGACTAGGTCAGAAGTATGACGAGATGGAAAAGGACAGGGACAGCAACGGGCCCCCCACTAATGATCCCACTTGTAGTTTTGGCACTTAGACAGAACATATTACACATTCAGCCCCAAATGATTTAAAATATGATTTAGTTAACAGCAACCGTCCAAGGATACATCTTTAGAGTACTAGGATTTTTAGTTGTTGATAAAAATAGAAAACACAAACACAAACAGTGGAGAAAGAAACACATGATCATAAAAAAAAATGATAACAACAATGAGGAAAAACCTCCCTCCCTCCCTCCGCAGATAGGACCCCTTCCATCTCTCGAGCCAAATCCACCCCAAAGTGTTCACCCTCTGAATAATGTTTTGCACCACCTAATGAAAGTTCAGAAGTAGGTAAAAATGATAACATTTTGAATTGGGATTAATGACCACTTGCAACCCGAGCTTGTTATAACCTATTACGTATCCGAGTCTCCTGACCTAGTCTTGTTATAACCTATTACGTATCCGAGTCTCCTGACCTAGTCTTGTTATAACCTATTATGTATCCTAGTCTCCTGACGTAGTCTTGTTATAACCTATTATGTATCCTAGTCTCCTGACATAGTCTTGTTATAACCTGTTACGTATCCTAGTCTCCTGACGTAGTCTTGTTATAACCTATTATGTATCCTAGTCTCCTGACGTAGTCTTGTTATAACCTATTACGTATCCTAGTCTCCTGACATAGTCTTGTTATAACCTGTTACGTATCCTAGTCTCCTGACGTAGTCTTGTTATAACCTGTTACGTGTCCTAGTCTCCTGACGTAGTCTTGTTTCAACCTATTACGTATCCTAGTCTCCTGCTGTAGTCTTGTTATAACCTATTACGTGTCCTAGTCTCCTGACTTAGTCTTCATTAAATGTTTTTTTTTAAATCACAGTGTTCTTCTCATCCTGTTTTTCTTTACAGTACCTAGTTAACATTTATGGGTTTGATTCTTTCCTGCCTGTTCTTCTGTCCCGTTGAGGTCTAGTATTTTCTCTTGCCAGGATGAGGATCTGGTCGTGGAACAGTGTGGGGAGACCAGCCTGGTTCTCCTGGGTTCCTCACCCTAGCTCTGTCTGTAGGGAAACCTCTCAACCAGGGGACAGGTACACTATCCCAATATCTCTCTCTTATTATTAATAAACGCAAAAATGCTGGCTTATCTTCAGTCTCTCTGTTGCGTACACGCTCACCTGGTCTGTCAGTTGTACAGTCAGTTGACAACATAGTCGGTCACACAGACTGAGAGATGCCAGACCGACAGATGGCAGACCGACAGATGCCAGGCCGACAGACTGCCAGGCCGACAGACTGCCAGACCGACAGACTGCCAGGCTGCTAATTTGTTGTTTGTTGGTTTGTCTGTCTTGCTGTTCCAACTTTTTCTTGATTTGCCAGATTTCTAGTCACTCACTCTCTCTTTCTCCTACTTCCTGTCCCTCTCTTCTTGAGAATATCATTTTTTACGTGAGTTCTCTTATAAAAACTCACAGCTGTTTCCCCTCCCACCTTTTCACCAAGCGAACACAGTTCATATCAGTTGTCTGCACACAGATTGGCTGAGTGGCTAGACATGCTTATAATTAGTCACGGTGTGTGCGCGGGACAGCGTTCTGACGGTGCTGTGTTGTGTCTAGGAGGAAGCGGTGGCCTCTAACAGTCTCGAGGATGAGCTGGAATCCACCACATACTGGTGGGGGGAGTGGGCCAAGTGGACCGCCTGTACACGCACCTGTGGGGTTGGGGTCATGTCCCAGGAAAGGCACTGTCTCAAACAGAGGTCAGTCCCGCCCGAAAGCAAGATGTTTTCCTTTTTGTCTGACTTCTTCCCCCCTGCTTAATAACGTTGGGGCCTTTCTTCAAATCTCAAGTAGATTTTACAAAAAGTGTGCATTTTGTCTTTCGTCCAAAGAAAGAAATCAGCCACTGGTGGCAGCAACATGACCTGCACTGGCACGTCGAAAAAATATCTCCTCTGTAACACCAAGGTAAGCTCTCGTATTTCACTACCACCGTTTCCACAGTCATTTGCTGAATTAGTGTTCACGCAACACCCCACCACACCACGCCCGCTATGCTGAAGTCAATATATACAGTCCAGCTCGTGGTGTAATAAATTGGCATACACGTTCCTTAAAGGGTCTATCTGCAGTTATTACGTCATTTTTTATACCTATAAATAAATCAAGTAATTCTTGAGGGACACATCTTTTACAAGCCTAATGAGCTTTGGTCAACTGTCAGTCCCTCATCACAAACCGACCAATAGGCTGGCTTCACTCCAATGTTTAGAAACAAGTTCAGTGTAAATTGTTCACAAACACTGTTCAGTCTCAAAACAGGGTAAAAGCTATCATTCTGATACCTTGGGTCATGGGTCATGCTCGTATCCATAATTCTGGCAATGCCTTTAAGAGTGGATACATTTTTCCGTCCCTCAACCTATTTAGAGCTGACGCCCCTTTAAGGTTCAGTACAGCAGCCATAAACCCCTCACAGGCTTTCATACCCTGTCACAGCCCTTTTTAAACATTTTCTGAAAATGTTCATGAGTAAAAAAACAACACGAACAGAAAAGTGTGCAGATATTATCTGTCTTGTATAGGACTGCCTTCGTCTGGGAGAAGCTTCAGGGAAGAGCAGTGCTGGACTTTCAACTCACAGACATACAATGGCAGGAACTACCACTGGAAACCCCTGTATCCGGGTAAAACACCCATGTGAAACCACACAGCTCCGTGCCTCTCCCTCCTGTGGGGCCTGCACTTGAGGCCCGTTGTCACACCGTGACCTTTGACCTTGTATCTCCCCACAGATGACTTTGTCCATATCTCCAGTAACCCGTGTGACCTGCACTGCACCACGGCGGACAGACAGAGGCAGATGATGGTTCCTGCTCGAGACGGGACCTCTTGCAAGTACAGCAGCTACAGAGGGGTCTGCGTGGACGGCAGATGTGAGGTCAGAGAGGGTCCGCCACTAGCACACCCCATTCAGATGATCAGTACCTCGTTAACTCGTTAAGATAGATCAGGTGTGACGGTGTCGGAATTGACCGAATCCATTGAACGGCTGGGTGGCCTCGGGGTGGAGGTGTGGAAATGGCTAGGCGACACAGTTTGATGGACATGAAACCGTAGTTTGGTATCAGCGGTGCAATACTCAGTGGCCATATGCCTAACCGGATTTTCAAAGAAGTGGTGCTCAAGCTGTTCATGAAGACGTTTGAAGAAACTGGGCGAGTTGAAGAAAGAAAACGTATTGGAAGACCCAAAAACTGTCTACATCTGTTGAACAGGTCTCTCCCTTGAGAGACAGAAGGAAGTCTAGTGAAGTTCTCAGTATCTGGCAGTCATCCGCAGAGTCATCTGTCACCAAAGTACAGGCTTTGACTGTGAGGGTGTGTTGCAGGAGAAGAGATTGCAGTATGTGAACGAAAATAAAGCATGTACGACAACCATCTCTTACGGACCGAGTCCAATGTTTGAATTCAAGAGACGTGTGTGTTGTCGAAGGAAGAGTAGTCGAGATGCATATTGAGGCCTACATCCATCTGTGGAACACGGTGGGGGCTCCGTCATTGTTGGGGGTTCATTTCAACAAATGTCATAGGGATCTAGTCCAATTATACATTTTGAGAAATATAAAAAGATCTTGATTCATTATGTTGTACCTTCAGGAAAATGATTGATGGGCAAAATGTCATCTTTCCTAATGACCCCAAAGACCTCCACAAGACCTACTTCGCTGACGTCTGCATATGGAACTGTCTCAGTATTTCTGTAGTTAGCCACATCAGAGCCTCCACGTTCACATGGCCGAATCTGTGTGGGTTCTCTTGATGAGAACAAGAGAACCCAACTTACCTGGCCCTGTGTAAACCTTGTCAGGACAAGGTTTAATTTGTCAAATTTTCATCAATTCACTATTAAAAAAAATGTACATCTAAATATTGGCATATTGATAAAATTCGTCTAGTTTACAAAGTTATCAAAATGCAGAGGTGGTGCAAGCCTGCACAAGACACAAAGCTTATTTGAAGTGAATCTGAAATTCCCTAAGGAAGAAATTAGTTGTAAAAATACCCAAAGACCCTCGTTCAGATTTTGCTACAAGGTGTTATGGGGATTATGCATAATTATTATAAAGTCTATGAATTTAAAATGGGATAATTTACTTTCTGAACAAATACAATAGGGGCTTGGAAATACGCCAACATGGCTAATGTAAGCTAATGTTAGAAAACAGCATTGTCGTTTATCAAATGTAAGAGATGGCAAATTCTGTCAAAAATAACTTGTGATGCTACTGTTGGGTTAGCTATCTTACATTCAGTGGACTCCGCTCAATATTACATAGCTAGTTAATGTTATAGTGCACCAAAAATAAATTTGATAATAGAAGGTTTAGGTATTGGTTATTTCCCTTCTTTAGAGCTGGGATTGTGTTTTCAAGGCTTAGAATTGCTAAGACGTAACCTTCATCACCATTGAGGGTGTTTGAAACACTGGCGATTTTGCAGGTTTTCCTACTTACAAAGCATGTAGAAGTCTGTAATTTTTATCATAGGTACACTTCAACTGTGAGAGACGGAATCTAAAACAAAAATCCAGAAAATGACATTTTATGATTTTTAAATAATTAATTAGCATTTTATTGCATGACATAAGTATTTGATACATCAGAAAACCAGAACTTAATATTTGGTACAGAAACCTTTGTTTGCAATTACAGAGATCATACGTTTCCTGTAGTTCTTGACCAGGTTTGCACACACTGCAGCAGGGATTTTGGCCCACTCCTCCATACAGACCTTCTACAGATCCTTCATGTTTCGGGGCTGTCACTGGGCAATACGGACTTTCAGCTCCCTCCAAAGATTTTCTATTGGGTTCAGGTCTGGAGACTGGATAGGCATCTCCAGGACGTTGAGATGCTTCTTATGGAGCCACTCCTTAGTTGCCCTGGCTGTGTGTTTCGGGTCGTTGTCATGCTGGAAGACCCAGCCATCTTCAATGCGCTGACTGAGGGAAGGAGGTTGTTGGCCAAGATCTTGCGATACATGGCCCCATCCATCCTCCCCTCAATACGGTGCAGTCGTCCTGTCCCCTTTGCAGAAAAGCATCCCCAAAGAAGGATGTTTCCACCTCCATGCTTCACGGTTGGGATGATATTCTTGGGGTTGTTTTCATCCTTCTTCTTCCTCCAAACACGACGAGTGGAGTTTAGACCAAAAAGCTCTATTTCTGTCTCATCAGACCATATGACCTTCTCCCATTCCTTCTTTGGATCATCCAGATGGTCATTGGTAAACTTCAGACGGCCTGGACATGCGCTGGCTTGAGCAGGGGGACCTTGCATGCACTGCAGGATTTTAATCCATGATGGCGTAGTGTGTTACTAATGGTTTTCTTTGAGACTGTGATCCCAGCTCTCTTCAGGTCATTGACTAGGCCCTGCTGTGTAGTTCTGGGCTGATCCCTCACCTTCCTCATGATCATTGATGCCCCACGATGTGAGATCTTGCATGGAGCTCCAGCCCAAGGGAGATTGACCGTCATCTTGAACTTTTTCCATTTTCTAATAATTGCGCCAACAGTTGTTGCCTTCTCACCAAGCTGCTGGCCTATTGTCCTGTAGCCCATCCCAGCCTTGTGCAGGCCTACAATTTTATCCCTGATGTCCTTACACAGCTCTCTGGGCTTGGCCATTGTGGAGAGGTTGGAGTCTGTTTGATTGAGTGTGTGGACAGGTGTCTTTTATACAGGTAACAAGTTCAAACAGATGCAGTTAATACAGGTAATGAGTGAGGAACAGGAGGGCTTCTTAAAGAAAAACTAACAGGTCTGTGAGAGCCGGAATTCTTACTGGTTGTTAAGTGATCAAGTACTTATGTCATGCAATAAAATGCTAATTAATTATTTAAAAATCATAAAATGTCATTAGATTCCGTCTCTCACAGTTGAAGTGTACCTATGATAAAAATTACAGACCTGTACATGCTTTGTAAGTAGGAAAACCTGCAAAATCGGCAGTGTATCAAATACTTGTTCTCCCCACTGTATATGAATAGGTCTATGAATTGTGTTATTTCAAGGAAATGAATACTGATCAGATCAGGCTTTAAACAACTTTCTCAAGTTGCCTTAGAGACATGCTCAGTACGCTTGTGTACACGCCAATAACCTTTGTTTTACTGGCAATCTCTTGCAGCCAATTGGGTGTGATGGAGTGCTCTTCTCCCCGAACACGCTTGATAAGTGTGGAGTGTGTCAGGGGAACGGCAGCAGCTGCACCAGGGTCAATGGAAACTTCCGACGCGGCGCCACCAACTTGGGTAGGAGTGTGTTCAACTTCAACCACAGACTCTGACGCCTTGGTTGTGAGTTGATAGGTGACCGAGCAAGGATGGTATAACAGACGCTATTCACCACCACTGGACGTCTTCATATTTGTTTTCTTTAAAAAGTGGGATTGAAATTGTATTTTTTTAATTCAACCATTTCCACGAAAAATGTACTTCATCATGTCAAAGTACAACACAAATTGTATTATTATTATGTCACTAAAAAATAAAACACCAGTATACTACAATCATTTACACACCAAAAGTCAATATGTTGCATTTCAACGCCACCAAGATGGAAATAATCAGTCGAGTTGTGACTGATGCCATTTCAATATTAACCTTTTTATAATTATGATACCTCTGTGCTTGAAAATAATACGACGATCACTCTGTGCTCTTTTGAATGGCCAAAAAAAACATTCCCTCAGCATGTTTATTTCTATTATTAGGTTAACGCCTTTTGCACACAGGATGCATATTAAGGAATATCTTTAGTCTGTACGTGTGTATTGTTCTTTTAGCTCTGTCATTTAGGTCATTATTGTTGAGTCACCAGACTGTATTTATTCATCCTGTGTTTTCTCCCATCACAATAAGACTGTGTTACTGTTTTCACATCACCAATGTCTTCATGGTGACATCCCTCAGCAGTTTCCTTCCTGTCCTGCAGTTCAGTTCAGAAGGACTATTGTATCTTTGATGTGTTGGGTGGTTTTCATTCATCATCCACAACATAATTATTGCCTTCAAAATACTTAAAGGAATTCGACATCTGATTTGTATTTCTTACCTACCCCTCTTAGCTACCATTTCATATCTACCCAATCACTGCCCTTCTTTTATTGTAGGGTACTCTTTTATAGAAATGTGTAAATCCCTATTATTTCACAAAGAGTGAGTCATTGTAACTTACCACTGTATCTAGGACAAGCCACCCAAATATGTCACTTAATAATTATAGATAAATATAGACAGAGTTAATTCCGATAACAAGGTCTATTATGGGCAACTGCAGCCAACGCCTCTGATGTTCAGGCTATATTGTTGTAGGTAAAATGGAGTCTTATGATGTTTCCTGTTTCCTATCTCCAAGGTTACTCCTTTATTACAACAATCCCTGAGGGCTCCTGGGACATCCAGATCATTGAGAGGAAGAAGTCAGCTGATGTTTTGGGTGGGTACTTCCTTCTTAGTCTGCTCACTATTACACACACATTTCTAATGTCCCCTGTTAGCACAGTTTTAAATACACATTTCATGTGTTTCACATATTGTCATGGCTAGATGATGGTGCAAAACAGTTTTCTCAAGATTTCCAACAATTACAAAGGCTTCTTTCTTCGCCACATGGGGAGAACCATCTTGATAGTGGGAAGTTAGTAAAGGAATTACATTGATAACCTGAAGTGAACCTAAAGCTCTATATACTTCCATTTCCTTGTGGTTCACTCTGCGATTGACTCTATTGTATCAATTTCCAGTTATATAGAGTATGTGAATGAGAAATTTCAGTGTAGAGTGAACAGAGTCAACTAGCCGCTCGTCCTCCAGTGGCCCTCTGTGAGACTGTGTTCCATCCTATCTCCTACACAGCTGTGACCGATCAGGCGGGGAACTTCTTCTTTAACGGGAACTACAAGGTGGACAGCCCCCAGAACTTCCACGCTGCAGGAACTGTCTTTAAGTACCGACGGCCCATGGATGTCTATGAGACGGGGATTGAGTACATTGTGGCCAAAGGGCCCATCGACCAAGCCATCAATGTTCTGGTACGGGTTCTGCTCTGTAATGTTCTGGTACGGGTTCTGCTCTGTAATGTTCTGGTACGGGTTCTGCTCTGTAATGTTCTGGTACGGGTTCTGCTCTGTAATGTTCTGGCTGAGTTCTGCTCTGCTTCTTCCCCTTGCCTGTCAGCCAGCCAGGGCTTCTTGTAGTCTTTATTTTAGAAGTGGTCTACATATAGCCAGTAACATGCAGATATAGATAGTGTTGTGCTCATAAGTTTGCATACCCTTGGAGAATTGATAGTATATGTACCATTTGTAAAGAAAACATGAGTGAGCAGGCAAAACACGTCTTTTATTTCTTATGGGATTCATATTCAACCGTAGGTCACAACAGAATGTCACAATCATAAAACAAAAGATGGCAACAAAGAAATAATGAACTGACCCCTATAGGTCTTGTTGAACCCTCTCCAAACATAGCACTTAAAGTTGTGACCAAAAAGCTCTATTTTGGTCTTGTTTCTCCAAATGACAGAGTGCCAAAAGGCGTGTCAATGTGTTGTCGTAACCGGGCTTTTTTGCATATTGTAACCAGGCTTTTTTGCATATTGTAACCAGGCTTTTTTGCATATTGGAACCAGGCTTTTTTGCATATTGTAACCAGGCTTTTTTGTGGCATTGGCACAGTAAATGCTTCTTTCTGGCAACTCAACCATGCAGCAAATTTTTTTTCCAGTATCGTCATATTGTGCTCCTTGAAACAACCACACCGTCTTTTTCCGGAGCAGCCTGTATTTCTCTTGAGGTTACCTGTGGGTTTTTCTTTGTATCCTGAACAATTCTTATGTCAGTTTTGGCTGATGTCTTTCTTGGTCTACCTGACCTTGGCTTGGTATCAAGAGATCCCTGAATTTTCCACTTCTTAATAAGTAATTGAACAGTTCTGACTGGCATTTGCAAGACTTTGGATATTTTTTATTTCCTTTTCCATCTTTACAAAGTTCCGTTATCTTGTTACGTATGTCTTTTGAAATTTTTTTCTGCTCCCCATGGCTCAGTATCTAGCCTGCTCAGTGCATCCACGTGAGAGCTAACAAACTCATTGACTATTTATACACAGACACTAATTGCAATTTAAAAAGCTACTGGTGTGGGAAATTAACCTTTAATTGCCATTTTCACCTTGTGTGTCTGTAACAAGGCCAAACATTCAAGGGTATGTAAACTTTTGATCCGGTCCATTTGGGTTTTTTTCGGTTATCATTATGATTTAAAAAGTAGTCAAACACCTATATGACAATAAATGGCTTCATATGATCACTATCCTTAAATAAAGTTGTTTTGCATGATCTGTCATATTTTCATAATGTCACAATTTCTGCCAGGGTACGCAACCTTATGAGCACAACTGTAGATAGATAGCCTGTACAAGCACCCCTTCTTGTGTTACACATTAAAACAGGAGTCTTCAGGAGTCTTCCACACTGTACAGGTATCCATCTTCGTGTCGTGGACTCCCACTCACAGCTCAATGACTGCAGGCAGGCTAGTCAAAGGTTTTTACAGCCGTCAAGAACTGTACAGTATAAACTATGTGCAGTTGACTGAGTTTTATAGGAAGGAGCAGGAGGAAGTATGTGCTCTCAGTTGTTGCTGCTCTGCTGGTTTGTCTCTGCTGCTTCGACATTCACTCATGTAATCCAAAAACAACTTGGAATGTCAGTAATGATTATATTTGACTGCAATGTATTTCGGCGCTGCAGGGATTATTTTAGCAAATTTGGTCTTTACTGAACGAAAACATAAATGTACCATGTGAAGTGTTTACATGCTGATCAGCTGTCCCAGGAATCTTCCATACGCATGAAAAGCTTGCAGTATTTCTTTCAAATGTTGCATACGAATGTTAGTAAGCGCTTTTCCTTTTCCAAAATAATCCATGTAGTTGACAGATGTGACACAAATTGCTGAATGTTGCGTTTTTATTTTTGTTAAGTGGGCATCATGATCTGAAACGTATATTTGGCTACATAAATTTGTATCTGATCTGAAAAATCTTTTTAGAATTTTGTTACTCTTCTTTTCACTTTTGAGCACCAGCCATAGCTACGTTCCATTTTCATGTTACTTTAGTTTCTTTAGACGATACAATCTGAAATTACATTCTTACCAATTGGTCGATCCTAAAAATACATTGTGCAATCCTGAAACATACTCAGACGCAAATTACTCATCAACGCCAAAATACGTATTTTCTAAACTAAATCAACAAAAAGAATGCTTTACCAATTAATATTCTGCTAGTGTTGATTTTCTTTCAATGGCAAACATTTTGACCCTCTTACTGGTTGCTGCATCGCACCCATTGAAGCTCCGCCTCTGCTACAGACCATTTTGTCTCCTCATAGGTGTGGAACCAGAACGGTCGTATCCCGTACATTACGTATGAGTACACCGTCCTGCGGGAGTCCCTGTCCCCCGTCCCTCAGCCCCCAGTCTACACCGGCCCTGACAGCTCAGCCCCGGGGGGGTCACTGGAGATGGGCACTATGATGGAACCCAATGGGAGCTCTTATGACAAAGCAGCCCCTGAGACCCAACACAGCCAGGTGCTGAAACTTGGGGCCAAGGAGCCAGGGGCCGACAGCCAGAAGGGCCAGGAGACCAATGAAGTGTATGAGGAGACAGCAGCAGTTGACTGTGGTCCGGACAGTCCAACCCCGCCACAATACACAAGTAACACAAATATATAAGCATCCGCCAAAATAATCATTTTCACACTAATAGCTCTAATTATACTCATAAACTGGGTGGTTTGAATTTTGCCGTGGTATATTAGACTGTATAACAAGGGTGTTACATCATATCACTTTTTACTGCTCTAACTGCATTGGTAAACTGCGTTTATAAAAGCGATAAGGCTTCTCTGGGGTTTTGCTACATTGCCAAAACACTGTGGCTAAATGTTGTATCAGGCACTCTACGATGCAATATGCCTAAGAACAGCTCTTAGCTGTGGTTTATTAGCCATATATACATACATATATATCATCATCTTCTTCCGCTTATCCGGGGCCGGGTCGCGGGGGCAGCAGTCTAAGCAGGGATGCCCAGACTTCCCTCTCCCTAGACACTTCCTCTAGCTCTTCCGGGTGGACACCGAGGCGTTCCCAGGCCAGCCGGGAGACATAGTCCCTCCAGCGTGTCCTAGGTCTTCCCCGGGGTCTCCTCCCGGTGGGACAGGACCGGAACACCTTCCCAGGAAGGCGTTCAGGAGGCATCCGGAACAGATGCCCAAGCCACCTCAGCTGTGCCCTCTCGATGTGGAGGAGCAGCGGCTCTACTCTGAGCTCCTCCTGGGTGACCAAGCTTTTCACCCTATCTCTAAGGGATCGCCCAGCCACCCTGCGGAGAAAGCTCATTTCGGCTGCCTGTATCCGGGATCTTGTCCTTTCGGTCATGACCCAAAGCTCATGACCATAGGTGAGAGTAGGAACGTAGATTGACCGGTAAATCGAGAACTTCACCTTGTGGCTCAGCTCTTTTTTCACCACGACAGACGATACATCAACCGCATTACTGCAGAAGCTGCACCGATCCGTCTGTCAATCTCCCGTTCCATCCTTCCCTCACTCGTGAACAAGACCCCTAGATACTCTCCACCAACCTGAAGTGGGCAAGCCACCCTTTTCCGACTTCTGACATACATATATATAACCCAATATACTACTGCGCGGTAACCAGTATAACACTAAAATGTTTTTTATCCAAGGTTTTCATACAGAGCTAGCCATGACATCATATCAGTGAGTTCATCGTTCTGTGCTTTCACAGCACCTAAAGTGAGAGGAATGCTAGGGGTAGAACAAGACAGATGGTGAGATAGTGAGAGAGAAAGCAAAGATTTACATACAGAGCTAGCCATGATGTAATATCAGTGAGTTGATCGTTCTGTGCTTTAACAGCACCTGAAGTGAGAGGAGGGCTAAGTGGAGGGAGAGCACAACACGGTTCACTGCTCAGAAATCAGATGAGTTAAAACGTTGGGGTTTTAAAAAAGAGAGTCCTCTCTGCTGGCCTTTTGGAGTGCTGCATTATTCACAGGTGGATATAAAAAATGTCTGCACCACAAACATGAGTGGTAATGGGTACAATCCTGCCTGCCTACCTGACTTTACCAATGAACCAGACAGCTCTTCAGACTAGGGTTGTGCAAAGGCTTTCTGGCTTGTTTAGTTGTTGGACACAAACAGCGAATAGAACTTCTCTTTGCAAACAGTATAAACAGAACCAGAACTGACCTGAACAGGATAAGCTTCTGGTCTGGATTAGTATAAGGCTTTCTCCCAGTTTAATCACATCCTGTCTTTCCCATCATCCACTGTCATCCTAACAGACTGTAATAGCAGTCATCCAGCCGGCGGTGTGGCAGTCCCTGACCCGGCAGCAAGCAGGCCTTTAGAGGAGGTGCCACACTCTGAGAACCTCATCTGGAGAGTCTTGCTGGGCAAGCGGATTGGTGTGGACGAACTGCTCATCAACATTTCAACCAATCAGCTACTGACGGAGGGAGGACTTTTCTCATCGGAGGTGGGGCTGTCGGAGGGGGACTTCGGCAGCGTCGAGCAGGGAGGCCTGTTTCCCCTCAACGGCTCTCTTGGGGAGTTCAGTCTGGGCCGGCGGAGGAACGAGACTGGAGACCTGCTGTTCTCCAACAGGACACTGCTGCTGACGGGGATGAAAAGCAACAACCGCACCAACAGAACCAGGTACAGTGAGGAGGGATCCACACAAACAGAACCATGTACAGTGAGGAGGGATCCACACAAACAGAACCATGTACAGTGAGGAGGGATCCACACAAACAGAACCATGTACAGTGAGGAGGGATCCACACAAACAGAACCATGTACAGTGAGGAGGGATCCACACAAACAGAACCATGTACAGTGAGGAGGGATCCACACAAACAGAACCATGTACAGTGAGGAGGGATCCACACAAGCAGGCAGATATTCAAAAAGGGGCTATCTACAGTTTGAAAGGGTTGTTCGGCTGTCCCTGTGAGAGAACTCTTTTGAAGAACCTTTTTGGTTCTGGTTAGAACCCTTTTCTGTTCCATTATAGAACCATTTCCAGAAAAGATACAACAGGAGCAGAAAAGGGTTCTCCCATGACCCAAATGTGGACAGATCAACAACTCTTTTGCGACCCTTTTTTCTAAGAGTGTAGTTAGTTGGTAACACTAATGAGCTTGCAGCCCGGTACAGGAACCATCCAAACAATTAAAGTTTGGGAATAACATCCACAGCCTCTGTCATCTTCGGCCTCCTCAAAAACACCCCCTCTTCACAACGTGGATGCGTCTGCCGAAGGGTTTAAAATGGTCCTGTCGAGGCCCTGAGCAGAGGGGCATTTAAAAGGCCTGGATAGTCTGGTTAGGGACAAGGGCCCATACTGCAGGTTGGGCTGGCTGAGGGAATGGAATGTGCTCCAGGCTGACTTCTGGCCCCATCCTTTGCTGGCTTTTTTTTTTTCAAGAATCACATGGAGAGTAGACATCCAGGGCTGGCTGGGGTTGCATTCCATCATATTTATAATTCATGTTAGCTTCCCTGGGCTTCGCAGGTTTTCCTGCCAGAGCTCCATAAAACATATCACATGACACACGCTGTACTCCTCTGCCCTGGGGAGAAGAAAGGACTGAAGAGGAGGATGGGGAGAAGGACAAGTGGATGCAGGGCTACAGATTAGAGAAAAAGGGGGCATACGGATGAAGGGAAGGGTGGAGTGAATGAAGAGAGGATGAGACAGTAGAGAGGCAGAGAGAAGGTATGGATGAAGACAACCGAAGGGATACAGTCTATCACTTAAAAACAAATAATTCAAGGTATTTTTGGCAAAGTGAAAAATATGACTGGGAAGAAATATATTGTGAGAGTGCAGTCACCTCTGGGGATAAATGTGCAGGAATTAGTCACAGTTACACTGAGATATGCCAGTGAAGTAGAAAGTTCCTGTGTATTTTCAAATAAACATCTCTGTTCCAGCAATAAAAAGTGGACAGTGATATTACAAGAATGTGCATGTCAATTTTATGTGAATTAATGAAAAACAGAATGTCGCTGGATGTTATGATTTGGTGAGGAGGTGAATCGGCTGTTGCAGTGATGCAGCTGTACGTGTGTGTGTGTGTGTATATGTGTGTGACGCTGGGGTTCAGTGAGTTTGCTGTGAGGGCCAGGTCATGTTTTGTTTGACAGGGCCAATCATGTGAGACATTGTTGTCATGTGTTGTTTTTGACAGGACCAGTCAGAGGTTCCTACAGAAAAACTTAAAGCTGAGCCCTGCAGACATGTACCGCTGGAAACTGTCATCTCAGGAACCGTGCACCTCCACCTGTTCTATAGGTAGATGCACACACACGCACGCACGCACACACACACGCACACTGTCCAGACAGTCCTTTAAAAATCCTACTCTTACTAATCTTTACCCTAACCTTAATAATCCTTACCCCACATTTTTGTCCCAATAATACACACTACTCCAAAGAAATTCTGGTAACAATGAAATCACACATCGGGTCTCGGTGATCAAAATCTTTACTGTATTTTATGTAATTCGTTGAGGACAAAATGATGTAACCACGGTCAGGGGAAACCAAAATCACCAACTGATTGAGGACTAGATTCAAACTCAAATTGAAAATCTAAGTGAACAACTGAAATCACAGGCTGTTTCCAACTTGCGTGAATTTCACCACGGCAACTCATAATGTGACTCAGTAGTGGGTGTGGCCCCCACGTGCCTGTATGCTCTCCCGACAACATCTGGGCATGCTCCCGATGAGAAGGTGGATGGTGTCCTGGGAGATCTCCTCCCTGACCTGGATCAGGGCATCAGGGAGCTCCCGGACAGTCTGTGGCGCTACTTGGCAGCATCGTGTGCAACAATACATCAATCAATCAAATGTATTTATAACAGCAGTTGTCACAAAGTGCTTTTACAAAAACACCCGGCCTTAAACCCCAAGGAGCAAACAACAGTAGTGTTGAATTTCAGTGGCTAGGAAAAACTCCCTAAGAAGGCCGAATTTTAGGAAGAAACCTAGAGAGGACCCATGCTCAGAGGGGTGACCAGTCCCCTTCTGGCTGTGCCAGGTGAAATATTAAGAGTCCAATTGTAATAATTAATAAATGCATGTGGGCTAAATCCAGAGTCTATTTAAATTTAGACTAGGTCAGAAGCATGACCAGATGGACAAGGACAGGGACAACACAGGGGTGGGAGGAGGTGTCAGCACAGTGGCAGCTGAAATCGTCAGGTATCATCTTAATCTGCAACACAACCAGGAGGACTTTGGACAGGGACAGCAACGGGCCCCCCAAACCAGGTACTCCGCAGGTGTGGACCAGGACCACATGTCCTCCTAAAATTAAAAATGTCTGGAAAAAATCTGAAAATGCATTCCTCATATCAACAACGATTTATAGTGGAGAAGGAGAACTTAGTGGGGAAGGAGAACTGACACAATCCCCCAACACAATAAAATTGCAGCGTAAGATCTTGGGACTGAGACAGGGGGGGTCCGGTGACACTGTAGCCCTACCTGGGGGAGGCCCCGGACAAGGCCCAACAGGCAGGAAATCAATCCACCCACATTGCCAAGCATCAACCAAAGGGACACCCACCAACCGCAATCACCCTGGATGAGGGCCGAGTATTGCCAGCAAAGTAGAGCCCGATTGCACAAATGCGCAACAGAGAAACAACAAGCCAGTGACTCCTCCCCCGAAAGGCATTGGAGAGAGAGGGCAACCCAGTGGCGACGAGAGTCCACCTGGCAAGACAGCAAGGGTGGACAGTATCAAGCCTTCTGGTCACCTTCATGCCCCCAGGCCAGGCTACACCTAATTATAAACCGTGCTGTAGAGATACTATCTGCCATGACTACAAGGTTAGACAAGAATTCTGGAAACTCATTGAGGAACATTGTGTATGGCCCAGGGGGCCTGTAGCTATGTAAAACGGCCTGGTTAACTTTCATGAGTAAAACTTCAAAAGAATGAAAATCAGTGATGTGTTTGAGAGTACATTTATATTTACTGTCATAAATATTAGCAACATCTTCTCCTTTTCGGGATGCACGAGGGATATGATCACTAGTATAGCCAGGAGGAGAGGCCTCATTTAGGGCAATGAATTCATCAGGCTTTAGCAACGTTTTACATAAACCAATAACATCTAGTTTATGATCAGAGATTAATTCATTTACTGCAACTGCCTTTGGAGCAAGGGATCTAACATTTAGGAGTCACATTTTTATTTGTGACCGAGGTGGAGGAAGGCTTTATCTTAATAAGGTTGTTTTTGTTATCACTACCTTGTTTTCTCAGCCTGGAACGAGTCACAGTGGCAATAGGTAAAGCTGTACTAACTATGGCTATGCAATTGACAGACTCCACTATTCTAGCAGGCTGGCTAAGAGCCTGCGGCCTGACCTGCACCCTATTTCATGTTGAGGCTATAGTAGTGAGACTCCAGTCAATGTTCCAAGATAAAAGAAGAGCACCACTCCAGCTTGCCAGTTTTAGACTTCGCTAGCACCAGCCCCAGATTTCCAGATTACAGTGATAAGGCATTTTAATGATACTTAGCGTCGGGTGTTCAGGGGTTGAGTAGTTCTGTTAATTATGTCCAAGAAGAGTCTGTGTGTAGTAAAGTTGGGTAAGAGGTCAACAGATAAAAAAAATGGTGTTGGTAAACTCTTAAAGTAGAATTTGACCAATTAGTTTATGTAGAGTAAATTCGAAAAATGTTGTAGCCAGGTAGGTAACAGCAGGCAGCGTACAGCACGTCAACAATCCCACAATGCAATGCAAAAATCAGGTGACCTCTCTATTTCTCTCCTCTTCCCATAATGTCCCAGAGGTTCTCAACTGGATTTGGGTCTGGGGACTGTGAGGGCCAGTCAATGGCATGAATGCCTTCGTCGTTCAGGATCTGCCTACACATTCTGGCCACATGAGCCTGGGCATTGTCCTGCACCAGGAGGAACCCAGGGCCCACTGTACCAAGTATAAGGGCCAACGATGGGTCTGAGGATTTCGTCCCGGTACCTAACAGCAGTCAGGGTACTGTTGGCTAGCACGTGGAGGTCTGTGCTACCCTCCAAGGATATGCCTTCCCAGACCATCACTGACATTCTGACACGTTGGTCAGAAACATGCACACCAGTAGCCCACTGGAGGTTATTTTGTAGGGCTCTGGCAGTACTCCTCCTGTTCTTCCTCGCACAGACTAGCAGATTCCGTTCCAGCTCCTTGGTTGATGCCCTTCTATGGCCTCGCTCTCCTTGTGTAATGGCCCGTCTCCTGGTATCTCCTCCATGTTCTTGAGACTGTCCTCGGAGACACAGCAAACCTTCTTGCGACAGCACATATGGATGTGCCATTCTGGAGGAGCTAGACTGCCTTTGCAACCTGAATGGGCTGCAGGTTCTGCCTCATGCTACCAGTAGTGACAAGGACACTAGCAAAACACAAAACTAGAGCAGAATCAGGCAGGAAGGATAAGAGGAGAGCAATTGTCTTTGGCCACCACCTGCAAAACCATTCCATTTTTGGGGGTTGTCTTGCTGTTGCCTCTCCAGTGCACCTGTTGTCACTTTCATTTGCACCAAAACAGGCGACATTGATTCACAATTGCTTATGCTCCCTAACTGGACAGATTGATATCCCTGAAGTTTAATTGATTGGGTGTTTAATACTTTGACAATTACGTGTTCCCTTCATTTTTTTTGAGCAGTAGTTAAGTTACAAACACACACACACAGGTTTTACTATCAAAATGAGAACGCAATTTAAAACTGATGTCACATGATTTTCCTTTTTTTAATGATCTGAATGAGGACCCTCAGTGTGCATTGACCTCTGGTGCTCAGGTAGTAAAAGAAGAAAACACACCCACACGCACACACACACACACACACACCCACACGCATACACACACACACACCCACACGCATACACAGTCTGTATGGATTTACGACATACTGTATCATTCCACATCATGCTGGTTATTATCCTCTGCAGGAGTGTCTAAGTCTTTTGCCATGTGTGTGCGTTATGACGGCATCGAGGTAGACGACACACACTGCGACACGATGACCCGACCTGAGCCTGTTCACGACTTCTGCATCGGCAGAGAGTGCCAGCCCAGGTATGGACCACAAAACCTCCCACTCCAAAACACGTCTAAAGAATGTTGACCAGGCAAACAATTTTATTACAGTATTTTTTTTGTTATTTATTTTGTGGTCTACCTCTGCATTTAATTATATCTCTAATTGGCCTAGCCCATATGAATATATGTGTAAAACTGGGCTCTGATGGTACATGAACTCCTGTGTGCCTCAGGTGGGAGGCGAGCACCTGGAGTGAGTGTTCTCGCACCTGTGGGGAGGGCTTTCAGTTCCGTCTGGTGCGCTGCTGGAAGATGCTGTCGCCCGGATTAGACAGCTCCGTGTACAGTGACCTCTGCACCCTGGCAGAACTGGAGAGGCCCTTGGAACGCCGCATCTGCAAGAGCCCAACCTGCGGTCCCCAGTGGGAGGTGGCCGAGTGGGCTGAGGTAGGCAGAACTCAGATGGGAGTGGGCTCAGATAGGAAGAACTCCGGTGGGAGTGGGCTGAGGTAGACAGAACTCCGGTGGGAGTGGGCTCAGATAGGAAGAACTCCGGTGGGAGTGGGCTCAGATAGGAAGAACTCCGGTGGGAGTGGGCTGAGTTAGGCAGAACTCTGGTGGGAGTGGGCTGAGGTAGGCAGAACTCCGGTGGGAGTGGGCTGAGTTAGGCAGAACTCCGGTGGGAGTGGGCTGAGTTAGGCAGAACTCTGGTGGGAGTGGGCTGAGGTAGACAGAACTCTGGTGGGAGTGGGCTGAGTTAGGCAGAACTCCGGTGGGAGTGGGCTGAGGTAGACTGGTTATGGGTGCTGAGCCGTTCCAGAACATTGATGTCCACTATCACATGGTGTGTTTGAACAGCATGAGATGATATTGATACTGAGTGTTTCCTGTCCAGTGTCCAGCCAAATGTGGCCGTAGGGCCCTGGTGACCCGGGAGGTTCGGTGTTCAGATGAAATGAAATCATGTGATCCCCTGACCGTCCCCCCTAACGCAAAGAACTGCACAGGCCCCCCCTGCGAGCGCCAGTGGACCGTGTCTGAATGGGGGCCGGTGAGTACACTGCTTTAATACACAACTCGCACTGATCACTGCTACAAACAGTTTGCTGTGTCATTCCCGTTAACCTCTGACCTCTGGGCGTGTGCAGTGCTCAGGGTCGTGCGGCCAGGGAAAGATGGTGCGCCATGTGTACTGCAAAACCCCTGAGGGCCGCGTGGTGCCTGAGTCCCAGTGCTCCCCGGAAAACAAGCCCCTGGCCATCCACCCCTGTGGGGAGAAGGACTGTGGCCCCCACTGGCTCACTCAGGACTGGGAGAGGGTAAGGCTGCCGGTTGGTTTCCTCAACGGTCTGTCGATCTTCTCCTGGTTAGTGATTTGTTAGCTAAGAGCCGGTGTTCGTTTCCCATCAGTGCAACACCACGTGTGGCCGCGGCGTGAAGCGCCGGATCGTCCAGTGCGCCGGCATTGCTGACGGGAAGTTCCAGACCTACGACGACGAGCAGTGTGTCAACACAGAGAGACCGGAGGAGGAGAACACCTGCTTTGAAAGGCCCTGCTTCAAGTGGTACACCACGCCCTGGTCCGAGGTGAGTCACAGTTCGGACGATAACCATCACAGTAAGGCCGCACTCACCGCTCCACGTACGTCAGTGGCATCCAGAACACGGGACGGTCAAGTTCGGTCACAGTTATAGTTACAAACGGTGCGACAATAAGTGGCGTCCAGGTCGTCATGGCCGCGACTCAACCGTCACACGGCGTGCTGTGAGCGTGACCGTGGCGTTGCCGTGTGTCGTCCGCAGTGCACCAAGACGTGTGGCGTGGGTGTCCGGATGAGAGACGTGAAGTGCTACCAGGGCAGGGACATCGTGAGAGGCTGCGACCCCCTGACCAAGCCCGTGGCCAAGCAGACCTGCGCCCTGCAACCCTGCCCCACCGAACCCCCAGGTTTGGAAGCCACCGCACACACGTTCCCGCAGTGACCACAGGGACGGGGCCATGCGGCACACCCAGACCTGGTATCAGGACACGGCCTTGGGTAACATTAGCAAGGTTTAATGGTCAATCGGAAGAAACGCGGCGCGGCCAGGGGCAATGGTTTTTCCGGAGCGAGTGCTTCCTTCCTTCATAGCAGCCGAACGCGTCGAGTGATTTAAATTGTAAAAGTGACTGGTGTGTTTTCTTGAATGTGATGACGTTTTTTTTCCCATATGATTAAACAGAAATGTTTCCCTGCCATGCAGATGAGAGCTGTCAGGACCGGCCCACCACCAACTGCTCTCTGGCGCTGAAGGTGAACCTGTGCAGCCACTGGTACTACAGCAAGGCCTGCTGTCACTCCTGCAGGAGCCAGCGCAGCTCCTAGTGTGGCCTGACATGCCGAAAACCCCACCTCCCAGCTCCCCCCACCAGGCTACTATATAACCAAACAGCCTGATCCAAATGAGAAGGACCAGTAGAATATGATGAAGGCTTCGCACGGAAGCACAGCCACGCTCGCACGATTCTTTCAAAGATGCCATTTGGGCACATGCTACGAAACCCTGAAGTGTTGAGAATTGAGGGGGGTGTGTGAGTAGAAGGTGAACTGATGTATCTGTTTGTGTTTTCAAGAGAGAATCCTACCGCAGAAGTCTCTTAAACCAGCGCTGTCATTACTCCTAAAATATTAAAAACGTCCTATGACAACGGTCCACTCATGTGGAAAGACAGTGTACATTAAATTATTTCCTTGTCGACTATACTGCATGTCTAGATTGTTAGGACAAATATGTACTATGAATATTATTTAATTATATTTTCAAATTAGTGCCGTGCACAAGAGGACCATTCAGAGTGTTATGAGAAATAATGTCATATAAAATGTCTAAGGGCTTGGACATCCCTCATCTCTTTGTAACTTCCATTTTCTTCTTCTGCCCCTCATTTATATTCTTGTTAATTTTTTTGTCATTTTTGTAAATCAGATGCTCTTAACCAGAGTGACCTACACTGTCAGCAGGCCCATAATGCTATTTCTATATTTTCCTGATGTACAATTAATTTATTGCTCATCACACATTGCCTTATCATTCATGGCATATAATTATTGAAGTTATGAAATGTAATTTAGCTAAGTGTGAATGGGAGAGTGAATTAAGAGCCTTGCGGACTAGTTATCTGGCATTTGAGGCTAAATGTGCTGATATATTTTCAGCCTTGTCTAACTTGATTTCTTTTATGGAAAAAAATAGAATGAACTGGCTCATACTGGTGGCCTCAATTAAAAATGGGTGATGTGGAAACTTTGAGAAAAAGTATGGACTGGTCTGTAGCCAGGGCCGATGCTTGGTTGCTGTCTGCCCCTGATTTAGAGGGTAAGACTAGAGTCTACAATATGGCCAACATGGACTGAAAGATTCCTGAAACTTGAAAAGTTTGAAATACATTTAAAAGTGTATCTTACTTTGACAGTATATATGTCTAATGTACTGTTATATATTTATGTAACGGATACTGCTTTGTACAAAAAATATATAATTTACATTTTGTACTGTTGTTGACTGACATTTTCAATGTATTTACTTGTATTTCCATTAAAAGTCTGTATTTCCATTTAAAAATATTTGCTGTTTCTTTGAATGCTATATTGGACTCATAATTTTAGATACAAAAAGCATGGTATAAATATTTCTGTCTGTTGATTGGTTACTGTATTACTACAAAGTAAAACACTGTATTTCACATGCGATACTTAAGCAGTTTTATCTGTGATGGAAAATGTCAGAACCTGATGCCACCTGCTGGTTTCTGTATGGGGCTTTCCCGCTAAAATAACAAATATGTTACTCACCAATAAGACAAAAAACCAGTACAGAAAATGAAACAGCATGTTACTTTGTTTTATTAATCAAACAGCGTTTGGCAGCTAGTACTTGCTCCTCAAAGGCTCCCCTGCTTGAGCTCTTTGTCTTAAATTTTGAAGCTCCTTCATCTAAAGTAAAACAGTACCGAGACCTAATCCAGCCCAGGTCAGGCACCACTGGCCCCCCATACTGACCGAGTGAAGAGGACAGACATGACTAGAGCAATCAACTCAATTAAAGTATGTTACATTTATTGTGGGACTTGAAGAATATAACTTGACAATAAGCTACATCAAATTCACTTTAATATATATTTAAAAATGTATTCATTTTAGGTTGTTACCAAATAAGCTCCTAAAATAGTTCTGCTTCCACACTATTATGTATTGAGAGGACACTCAAAACTGAAACAAAAACACTTCAGAAGATTAGGGAACCAGAAGTACTTTTTGTTGAAGGGGACAAATACATTACTAAGGGGCCTTCACTGATTTTAATAGCTTAAAGTACATAATGTTTTGCCAGCTGCATAAAGCCCTAGATAATGCACAGGACAGATATCACACAACATATCCAGTACCAATGCTTTAATCTGCCTGCTTCTCTGGAGAGAAGAGGTCTCCCTCACCATCACAGATCCTATGTGCCTATGATAACAAGCCCTTATAAGATACTGTTCATGTGCTTCCCCAAACACACACACACACATTGACACACACATTTACACATGCACGTCATGTACTTGCGATGTTCTTGCTATTTTCACATATTTAGACACATTTTCACGCCAACTGTTGCCGTCATCACACTGACAGAGTAACGTGCATAGTGAAAACAATGAAGTGAGAGAAAACAAGTGAATTCAGCAGTAGGTGTCCATGTCTGCACATCACACACAAACAACCCTCCCTACATCGTGTTAGCGACAGAACGTATCCATTGGTCGGGTGAGGTGGAAAACATCTACAATAATTATCTAACAGTGCGCTAAAATGACATCCAGCCGGACCAGGCAGCTAACAGGGTTCCCCTCCCGGTTCCCATGGGGGGGGGGTGGGGTTGGGGGGAGGGGGGGTGGGTGGGGTGGGGGCTACACATCGGTGCTGACACTGTGGGTGACCACCTCTCTCATGGTGACCGAGCGGATGAGGTTAAGCTTCCGGTTGAAGCTAGCCAGTTCCACAGGCAGGTCCAGCTCCTGCTGCTCCACAGTCCGGTAGCTTATTCGTGCGCCGCCGTTCCGCAGTCTGTCGCACGGGTGCTGTGGGTGGAAGGGCAGGGAGTAGCGTGAGCAGGAGGGGCAGAAGGTGTGGGAGCGCGTGACCGGTTTTCCCACCAGCGGCGGCGTGTAGACGAACGTGGGCCCGTTGGCCTCGGAGGGAGGCGTGGTCGTGTCGCCGGGGGCGTCGGCCGCGTGCACTGGCGTGGGCAGGGAGGACATGGTGGTGAGCTCCGGCTGTTCCTCCTCCTCCCTCTCTGGCTCTTCCCTCTTACAGCAATAATACTGCCCAGGGATCACAGAGAAATGTGACAAGAGTGAACACGCCAGTGGACGTACGGCTTTAACATTCATGCAATCATCACGGCTAGGGTAGAGACAATCTTTTTCGAAAGATTTGGAAGTCGTCGTGCCAAGACTATAGCTTACCTGCAACCTGCAGTAGCACAGTACTGCAACAATGGTCAGTAAGATGACTGTAGCTAGAATTCCACCACAGATAACCACTGTCCCGGCTGACATTCGAAATCCTCTCCATCAACACTCTGCAAAGAGAATCGAAGAGAGGGAGGGGGTTCTGACATTTACACAGTCTAGCTCTTAGAGTCCTCAACGGCCCTCACTGCCGAATCTGATGTTACTGCTTTAAGTGATCTCGTCCATACTTTAAGTGATCTCCTCCATACTTTGAATAAATTGACTAGACACTGTGCAGGGTCAAGGTGACATCTTGACATCAGGTCAAGAGGCTAGAAGAAGAGAGGTGATTACATTTACATAATCTAGCTCTTAGATATAGAGCCCTCCACCGCCCACATTTTGAATTTGATGTTACTCCTTCAAGTGAAGTGATCACTTCCACTCTTTGAAGAAATTGACTGGGCATAGTAAGGTAATTAGAAATGATCCTTCAGATCATCAGGTCACCTTACAAATCTTTAGTTGCTCAAGTATCCATTCAACTATCATACATCCATTTAACTACAACATGGTGTCCAATACACATAAAAATAATAATCCAATGTAGGCAGATTTCGCCAGGGAGCAAGAAGATTCCCAATCTTTCCCTCATACAGTTCCATGGTTTGTATCAAGTGTCATTAACCATTAACAAGCCTGTATTATTTAAGCGAGATGAAACTGGCCTGACACAAACACCAATGTCCATTTTTATTTAGAATTGGAGGGTGAAATGATTGCACACGAGCACTTCACTGAATAGGTTTCCCAAACCGAAACATGCTACGACAGGTGGAAACTGCCCAACGGGATCTTTGTGGCGCTTGCTTGGCTTTGCCCACATCCTTTCTGAGGTTCTGTCTACTCCAATTCATTAGCCTCCCAACAGGAAAAAAACGTGTAGGTCATCTTTGTTCCGTTATGAAAATGTTTTAAGCAGTAGTGTGATGTTGTCAGCCGCCGTTGCTTGTGGAACAAAAGAGGAGCAATTCAGAAAAAAATGGAAGGGCTCAATCTCCACTTAAGTTATGTCACAAGTTCGCTAGGCCACATATTGAGATGTGGCTTTTGTTAAAGATGCATTCTGGGACTTCAACAAAATAATATAAACGAATGTAACCACCCATTATAGCATCCATGTGTAATGTGTCACTGATACAGCTCCGGGAAAAGGAACAAAAAGGGTTAAAATTAAGAGACCACTGCAAAAATGCATGCTTCTGTTCCTCACTCAAAACCATCCTTTTCGAACTTTTTGGAAAGGAAAGAAAAAGGTGCAATGGTCTCTTAATTTTTTCTGGAGCTGTATATACAAATGAAATTTCAAGTTTGAAAGCGAGTGGTTTTGATGATGCAGGACACTATTGGTGCATACATAAAATGTTCAAGCCAAATTGGCTTTACTTCCTGGTTAAAGTTTTACTGTGGAAAAGGATCTCAGAACGTATCATTCAGTGTGGGAACATTGTGGAATGCATGTGTGTTACACAGCAGAAATGACATCAAACCCCAAAATAGCCCCAGCACTAAAGCATGGAAAGGGAAAGGCTTAAAGGCAATGCATTTCAATTAAACTTTTGTTTTCTCAGATTCTCACATAAAACCAAATAAAAGCAATCAAATCCCAAGGCAATTGGTCACACATAATAAAAATAATAATAAGAAATAGAAATAACATTTCAAAGAACATTACAGAATATTTAGTCAGACTGAAGTAGATATGGACCGAAGTAGGAGAGGATTTATATCATACATCCATTAAAGAGGAATACTGTCAATGTTAAGAAAATGTATTAAAGTTCATAAAGCCCCTAACCTATTGTTGCACAGGTCAAAGTGTGCATCTCTCCTAATCAGGGTGAATGAGGAACAGCTACAGTAAGACTTAAGTCATAATGCTATACAGATTGCCCTCACTGGGATGTTTCACCAGTGAAACTTGAAGAATTATCATTCTTGCTGTGACTGAATGTGGTGGTGTTTCTATTGTGCGGTCGCAATCTACTACACTATTATATGCAGTGCTTCATAAATAGAACACTGTGATCCTATACAACAGTATTGTTGATTACTTCTTTCTAATTCGCTAGAAATTAGTTCTAGAATGCATATTAATTCCTGATATATGGGACAATCATGTCTTCGGGACAGATAAAAGGCACAACTAATCAAAACCACTACATCTAGAAAGCAATAAACAGACACATTTACGGAGGCATTTATCCTGCTTTTAACACAGTTGCCAACAAACAACAATACCAACATGTTTTTGTTTATATTTACATGTTTAGTACTGAATGTATGTTTTCTTATGTTTTGCTAGCTAGACATGCATTACATTTGATTAGATCTATATTTGTGGATGTGACCTTGTTAACTGGATCACTGCAGACTGGTGATGTTCTCTTGTCAGTCTTATCCCTACATTTGACATTTGGGGACAACTTGATCTATTTACAGTCTTAAACCTACAAACTAAATCATAAGCGAACATTTACTAATAGAAATGACATTTTTGTTCACATGTCCATGTATAATTAGTGATTATGCATTCTGATGTTTTGTTTCATTCAGATGCTACAGGTTGCTACAAATGTGACCCAGTTGTCCGTTAAGTTAGTCCTATATTTAATATATAATAGAGCAACCCAGGCTACCTTACAACACCACAATCAATAATAAGGGTTTCCAGATAAGTACAATTGAGTACAACTCTACTACTGCATGGGTAATCTGCAGTGTAACATCATTTGAATATTGCCAAAAAAAGTAATTTTTATTTGATTGTTTCTTTCTGGAACCACACTCCTTGAGAGAGGATGGACTCTTCACCACTCTGGAGTTGCCCATGGTGAGAGGCGGCGGGCTGGTGTGGGTTTGCTCATAGCTCCCCAGCTCTGCCGCCATGTGTTGGAGTTTACCCCGGTGAACGAGAGGGTCGTTTCCCTGCGCCTACGGGTCGGGGATAGGTCTCTCACTGTTGTTTGTGCCTACGGGCCGAACGGCAGTGCAGAGTACCCGACCTTCTTGGAGTCTCTGGGAGGGGTGCTGGAAAGTGCTCCGACTGGGGACTCTATTGTTCTACTGGGGGACTTCAACGCCCACGTGGGCAACGACAGTGACACCTGGAGGGGCGTGATTGGGAGGAACGGCCCCCCGGATCTGAACCCGAGTGGTGTTCAATTATTGGACTTCTGTGCTAGTCACAGTTTGTCCATAACGAACACCATGTTCAAGCATAAGGGTGTCCATCAGTGCACGTGGCACCAGGACACCCTAGGCCGCAGGTCGATGATCGACTTTGTTGTCGTCTCATCTGACCTGCGGCCGTATGTCTTGGACACTCGGGTGAAGAGAGGGGCGGAGCTGTCAACTGATCACCACCTGGTGGTGAGTTGGATCCGATGGCGGGGGAGGAAGCTGGACAGACTCGGCAGGCCCAAGCGTACTGTAAGGGTCTGCTGGGAACGTCTGGCCGAGTCTCCTGTCAGAGAGATCTTTAACTCCCACCTCCGGCAGAGTTTCGACTGGATCCCGAGGGAGGTTGGAGATATTGAGTCCGAGTGGACCATGTTCTCCACCGCCATTGTCGAAGCGGCCGCTCGGAGCTGTGGCCGTAAGGTCTCCGGTGCCTGTCGAGGCGGCAATCCCCGAACCCGGTGGTGGACACCGGAAGTAAGGGATGCCGTCAAGCTGAAGAAGGAGTCCTATCAGGCCTGGTTGGCTTGTGGGACTCCTGAGGCAGCTGACGGGTACCGACAGGCCAAGCGGGCTGCAGCCCGGGTGGTTGTGGAGGCAAAAACTCGGGCCTGGGAGGAGTTCGGTGAGGCCATGGAGAAGGACTATCGGCTGGCCTCGAAGAGATTCTGGCAAACCATCCGGCGCCTCAGGAGAGGGAAACAGTGCCCTACCAACGCTGTTTACAGTAGAGGTGGGCAGCTGTTGACCTCAACTGAGGATGTCGTCGGGCGGTGGAAGGAGTACTTCGAGGATCTCCTCAATCCCGCTGACACGTCTTCCATTGAGGAAGCAGAGGATGAGGGCTCAGAGGTGGACTCGTCCATCACCCGGGCTGAAGTCACTGAGGTGGTCAAGAAACTCCTCGGTGGCAAGGCACCGGGGGTGGATGAGATCCGCCCTGAGTACCTCAAGTCTCTGGATGTTGTGGGGCTGTCTTGGTTGACACGCCTGTGCAACATCGCGTGGCGGTCGGGGACAGTGCCTCTGGGATGGCAGACCGGGGTGGTGGTCCCTCTTTATAAGAAGGGGGACCGGAGGGTGTGTTCCAACTATAGGGGGATCACACTTCTCAGCCTCCCCGGGAAAGTCTATGCCAGGGTTCTGGAGAGGAGAATACGGCCGATAGTAGAACCTCGGATTCAGGAGGAACAGTGTGGTTTTCGTCCGGGCCGTGGAACACTGGACCAGCTCTATACCCTCTACGGGGTGTTGGAGGGTTCATGGGAGTTTGCCCAACCAATCCACATGTGTTTTGTGGATTTGGAGAAAGCATTCGACTGTGTCCCTCGCGGCATCTTGTGGAGGGTGCTTGGGGAATATGGGGTCCTGGGTCCTTTGCTAAGGGCTGTCAGGTCCCTGTACAACCGAAGCAGGAGCTTGGTCCGCATTGCCGGCAGTAAGTCAGACTTGTTCCCAGTGCATGTTGGACTCCGGCAGGGCTGCCCTTTGTCACCGGTTCTGTTCGTAATTTTTATGGACAGAATTTCTAGGCGCAGCCAGGGGCCGGAGGGTGTCAGGTTTGGGGACCACACAATTTCGTCTCTGCTCTTTGCAGATGATGTTGTCGTGTTGGCCCCTTCTAACCAGGACCTTCAGCATGCACTGGGACGGTTTGCAGCCGAGTGTGAAGCGGTGGGGATGAAAATCAGTACCTCCAAATCTGAGGCCATGGTCCTCAGTCGGAAAAGGGTGGCTTGCCCACTTCAGGTTGGTGGAGAGTGCCTGCCTCAAGTGGAGGAGTTTAAGTATCTAGGGGTCTTGTTCACGAGTGAGGGAAGGATGGAACGGGAGATTGACAGACGGATCGGTGCAGCTTCTGCAGTAATGCAGTCGATGTATCGGTCTGTCGTGGTGAAGAAAGAGCTGAGCCGCAAGGCGAAGCTCTCGATTTACCAGTCAATCTACGTTCCTACTCTCACCTATGGTCATGAGCTTTGGGTCATGACCGAAAGGACAAGATCCCGGATACAGGCGGCCGAAATGAGCTTTCTCCGCAGGGTGGCCGGGCGATCCCTTAGAGATAGGGTGAGAAGCTCGGTCACCCGGGAGGAGCTCAGAGTAGAGCCGCTGCTCCTCCACATCGAGAGGGGTCAGCTGAGGTGGCTTGGGCATCTTTTTCGGATGCCTCCGGAACGCCTTCCTGGGAAGGTGTTCCGGTCCCGTCCCACCGGGAAGAGACCCCGGGGAAGACCTAGGACACGCTGGAGGGACTATGTCTCCCGGCTGGCCTGGGAACGCCTCGGTGTCCCCCCGGAAGAGCTAGAGGAAGTGTCTGGGGAGAGGGAAGTCTGGGCATCCCTGCTTAGACTGCTGCCCCCGCGACCCGGCCCCGGATAAAGCGGGAGAAGATGGATGTTTCTTTCCGTCTAGAACATTTGTGGGTCTACACTCAACCAATCATGAAGGTCCCAGCAGCAGAATGTACGTGTTTGGTTCTGATACTGATGCCTGTGGTGGATCAGCTGTCGCCCAAGTCATTCTATACCCGTAGTAGACCACCCTGGTCCTTGAGTACCCAACCTGGAAATTGGAACCAAATCCTGCAGAATGTACAGGCCTCAAGCTTTTTCTAAAAGTGGTGAAATAAACGAAAAATGTGTTTGAACCCCTGTTTGAACCCTTTTTGGGGGCTCTTGAAACACGGACAAATGTGTAAACAATCAAACATGGACACAGGATTTTTATTACTGCTTAGGAATACATATAATCTACAACCAGTTTCTGATAAACGCTTGGATGTGGTAAAAGTTTTAGCAAACAAACATAGGGACAGGTTGACAAAAACACAGAGAAGCTCCTACACAGAGATATAGCGGAATACACAGCCTTAGTATCACTGGGCTGTGTTGTGGCACAAAGACAGACCATTACCTCTCCTGTCCTCCCTGAGTGTGACATCGCTCCAGTCTTTCAGATCCAAATCCCCAGGGTCTAGAATCAACAGAACTTATTGCCTTCTGTTCCCATGGCGACCTGGGCAGAACATCTGTGCCCCTGAGGTTAGAGAGTCATTTACACCCACACACTCAACAAGCCTTTTGCTGAGTGGCTGACTGCTGTGATTCACTATCAAACACAAATCACTAGCCAACCACATGCAGCCAGACTTCAAAAGGTCAATATTGTAGTACACAAAACTACTTAGCTAGAGTTGAGAATTATACTCTCTGTGAGACACTCTCTGTGTCCTCTAGCTCTACATAATGATACATCTCACACATATTTTGTGTTGAGAGTCTTAGGTAACATTATAGGGTATAGACCCCGGCTTGCCACACACACACACACACACACACACATAAACACGCAAACCTACCCACACAGTCCATGGCCCCATCCTAAACAATGCGTGCTAAATATTTTCTGTTCACATTGTGATTAGAAATAACATTATAGGCTCTGTTTCAATGCATTGGACCAATTCTCAAGACAATGGACAAGCCTTATTATGGATATTACTTATTATAATATCATCAACAAAGGGGAATTTCTTTAAAGGGAGTTCAAATATGTAGTTAACACATTTGCACGAGGCATCTAACCACAATGAATAACAGCAGATTACACAAATGCGAAACCTCAACAGTAAAGAACAGTCTGGATCCCAGACAGAATGGGCTACCTAAGAACTAGAGAAAAACATGAAAAAAACATAGCCAATACATTTGAACCAATCTTGATGTCTGCACAAATCACACATGGCACATGCTACAATTGCCAGGTTTTAACCGCACGGCAGCAGAGAAAATCAGTACCATGGACAGCCGCACCGTGCCCAGCACTCTAACATGGAACTGAAATGATAAAAAACGCTTCGTATTAAACTACCCTGAAAGCCTAGATTTTCTCTTTGAGTCTTTTATGACACACTTCATTATCTTTGTTTTAAAGGATCTTTCATCTAACCCGTTTCATTATCCAAAATTTTGTTTTTAATATATGCTGCTCACGTCTTGAGGGATCAAACTTTTTCTGTAGGCCTACATGAAGAAAACTAAATTAATTTGTAATAGGCCTAATCTAGCAATGGCCAGACTACTCCATGAACACAAGCAAGCCCGCAATCAAATACATCTGTGAGAAAATGTGTAAAAACCGACAGGAAATTTCTTGATGAATAAACTACCCTAACAATGGCTGTAATCTTACCTTTAGAAGTATTTGAAACGTCCCATGACGCTTTCCCCGCGCCTCCAGCTCGCGCAGCCCAGGTTCTGGGCATCCGTATGGCGGACACGTGACGCTCAAAGGCAACCGCGCCTGAAGGTAATCGACAGAGTTTCAACCGAGATGATTTGAACTCTCATCAGGTAGGCTTCCCTTCAGTGTACACATTTGTCTCGTACCTTTATCACAGAAAACCAGAAAATTGCCAATGCCTGTTGATCTTCTGTAGGAGTTTAAAACACGTATTTCCTTAGGGAAAAAATCGGGCAAGTTTAAAACAAACACTTCAAGTAAATATTCCCATCACAATTTCCGACGTTCTTCTTCACCTGTTCATCGGACTTAAAATGCTTTAGGCCAAACCTTGCATGATTAATGCAATAAAATGTATGGTCAAATTAAATGTAGGCTAAATTAAAAAAGTTAATTACGCTTTCCCGCGCAATTAGATTAGATAGTATACATTTGATACTGGTATAACGGTGAATGCAAGCCCTTCTACTGTGTCGGTGCAGAATCCAATTATCCTTGTGGAAAGAAAAAGCATCTCGTTACACTCCTAATGCAATGTTTCCTTTCCCCAGCAAAAAAAGAAGGAAAATGACTCCCCAAAATGAGAAAAAATACCGTGTAGATAACACGTAGACTAATTTGTCATCTTTTCCGCATGTGTTGTCCCGTCCACTCTCCTCTGTATTGATAGGACAGCGGACCTCCAAGCGCGCATTAATTTCTTCTGCTGATCTGACGAAATGTGGCCATGCGGCAATGCAGCGGTGAGTTGTTTATCCTTGACGTACTTTCACGAAGGGCATACAGACAGTTTACTTCCATGATAGAATAACTGTGCATCTACTGTGTTGTCGCTGTTGAGAAACAGCAATGTGGGATAGGATGTAATTGATTATTTAAGCATTCTTGGTTAACTTCCCTGAAGAAATGTAATAAATTGATATTATTAGGGCCACTGGATAGCTAACACACAGTGGGCCTAGTCTACAGATACTATTTGATGGTAGGCTTTAACTTCAGAATAAACTACATTTACAAAAAGGTCAAAGATAATGGTATTATCCCTATTAATTTGGCACATACAATCTTCATAGAAACCATTGAATAGCTGCAAGGATTTGAACTTCATAATAATGTCAGTAGCAAAAGAATCAGCATACACAGCCTGCCATCACCTAGGCTGATACTGACTAAGAATTAAGTGCTTTTTGACAGCCTGAATAAGCACCGGGACAGAATCTTATGCTGTCTATCTTCAAGTTTTATCATTATTTTAACTCTCTTTTTCTCACACACACATGTACGTTTTAGTGTCAAGGTTAGATCAGGCAGTTGTGTATCTTTAAAAGTAACTATTTTATCTAACCCCTAACTCTAACTTTAACCCTAACCTTAACCGAACATTAACCTAACTCTAACTTTAACCCTATTTCTAACCCTTACCTTAACCTAACATTAACCTAACTCTAACTTTAACCCTAATTCTAACCCTTACCTTAACCTAACATTAACCTAACCCTAATGTATAAACTTAACACTAACATGAATTCTAAGACTTATTCTAAATTTAACATTAAACTTAACCCCACCAGGCAACACCTATTCTTTCTTTTCCTTCACTTTAACAACATAGCTTCCTGTTAAAGCTTCCTGATTTTCCCTGTTTTACTATTTTAGTGAGGACAGGAACACACACCCACTCACATACACACACGCACACACACACACATGCACACACACAGACACACACACGCACACACACACACGCACACACATACACACACACAAATCCTTCAGTCCCCACTTCCACTATCTTCCAGCAACTTGCCTGCTTCTGAAGCCTTGTATCTAACTATTCCAACTTTGAGTATGCCCAAGAAAAGAAGACAGTTTGAGCAAAGCAAAAAACAGCATTTTATCGCATTCATTATTCAGATGTTGAAGGAGGCTGAGATTCCACTGTATTTTACAGACAAGGCCATGTAAGATTTATGAGTGGGATATGTATGTGGTGCGAATTCGATGATGGTTGGGCCATTTTCCCCCTTTTCCTGTTCTGGTTTGTCTTCCATTCAGTTTCACATTAACAGCCCACTCCCCAGAACCCCATGAGGCAATGTGGGCCATATCTGTATCGACTAGCGGCTGTGTAAAATGTCTGCAACACTCTCATAGATCCTGCATCGTCCTGTCACAACATACAAACCCTCCACCTTGTTGAATAGCACCGTCAAGTGTGAGACGCTTAGTTCCAGGGTTATAATTCAACACGATGGAACAGTGTAGGACATCCGGTTGAACACAATACATGTCAAATAAAAAAAAAAGCATTGTTTTGAAGCAGGGGTCAGGGCAGATAGACAGCTCAGAGGGATCGTGTGTACAGAAGTTCTCAGCCAAGGGAAAAAAATAATCTGCTTCTTTCTTGACCAGGTCAAACCCAACTGCAAAGAAATAGATAACAGTCTTCTTCTGCCCTCTTGATTTCCTTTCCCTTTTTCTCTCCATTTCATCTGTCTGCACCTGTCAATAACCCGGGCGTCTCTGGGCTGCGTGTCCCCCCCCTCTCTGCCACAGCCCAGTTTCCCCCCCCAGGTTTATTTGATTGCATGTCCAATATCACTGGTGCTGCTGTTTACAATTCAATAGCACAAACATGGTTCCCATGTCGAGTCATCTGTTTAGCATCGATTCAGTCATTAATGCCATATACGAGGACACGTTGACCTGACAAGTCCAGCCGACCGATACCAGCCCTGTTTCATGCCTTAACTAACCGACCCACTTCCTCTGGATTAAACTGAGTCACGGATTAGATTTTAATTGTATTTCACTCATGTGGAAAATTATTCCATGAAATTACTTGAGGATTGCTAAAATGGAATGCAAATTTGATACAGATCTTAAGCTTTTTGGTGGGATGGTAAAACCCAAATAATGTTTCTCCGTTACTCTTTCTCTAACTGCAATATTTCCTAATGGCGGTCTTTCCCCTCCACCAAAATGTGAGGATCCAAAGAGCTCGTTCCGTATGTTGGTGTAGTTCTAAAGCTGAGATTTCTGCATGACCGACCTAACTGACTGAAATAGAGAAGGTTGACACAAAGGCGTAAACCAGATTCTGAATGTTTAATGTGGCTTGGTATAATGACACCCAACAACTGCTCTTGTGCACACTGTGTCGCTATGACACGCCCCCGTTCGAACGCGCCGCACTCTTTCTACAAGAACATGCTCATTCGCGCTGACAAGCAGAGCACGACGTTAAACCCACAATGTCTCTGTCTTGCCGTGCCGGTGCCCACCAAAGCAGCGTCAGGCCGTGGCGGTGAAGCAGAGCTGTGGGCAGGAGGCTTCCCTCCATCGCCTCCCTGCACATCTCTGCTGCTGCTCTTGGTGATTACTTGCCATAATTACAGCGATAACCATTAATTTGTAATCCATCATGAGAAATGGATGAGAAAAACAGGAGCTCGATAAGGGCTTGACAGAACCCTACACAGTCTCCCTGCTGTGGCGGAGGTTGATTTGCGGTGCTGCAGTGCTGACTCTATGGACACTGTGGGCCCATAAACCTTTCCTCTGGGTACTGCCCATCCCAGCTGATCACTCACTGAATGAGTGAATGAAAGGAGTTCCTGGGACCGGCTGATAGATGCAGGTGCTGAGGGGTCTCAAACCCCAACCAGTCAGATTAGCTCATTTTATGATGATCATTTTAAGTATTGAGTTGGTCTACTGTGACTTTTGATTAATATTGGGATTGACACTGTCCCTTGTTGATATCACCGTTGTCATTTGGACAGAACTGCATTTTACAGCAATCTTTTTTTTAGCACTCATTACAGGCTGTCAGTGCCAAGATAAGTTAACTTACTTGTCTAGCTACTGTACATCTTTGTCCAATCAGATGTTTACATAAAAACTGCCGCTTGGTAACCGATTATTTTCCAGGTAGCCCACAGGTCAGGAGACAAGTTTGACAGAGTTCCTCCCAGTGTTGAGACTGGAGAGACATCAGCCAAAGAGCTACTCAGAATAAGGGTTACTGTGGTTGACTTGTTTGTTTGCCAGTTGCCCAACCTACAAAGAACGTAAGGTCTTTTTAGAGAGAGTGTGAGAGAGATCACATTGCATGGGAAACCATGCCAATTGGCCATAGTCATGTATTCCTATCTGAAATCTGGCTGGGTATGTTTGACTGTCACACTGATGTAGATAATTGGGAAGTATGCATCTTGTTGCATTTTGTTTGCCATGTCAATTTTCTTGATGGTTTAAATCCATTATAATGTCATCCAGAGCAGTAGAAAAAGGTTATTTTATGTAAATGTGTAAAAATTATATGTGAAGTTACATGACCTGTTAAATGCTCTTGGATGTCGTTGTTATAATTTTGTGGGGGGTAGATGGTAGTCCATAAAGGGTAGGCTGCTGGCTAGACAGTAACTTTAGTGTGAAGGTCTCTGTATTGTGGGTGCAAAAGGCTTTAGGTGAATTGGCCAAAAGTGCTGTGGCTGAGGAAATGTGATGTTAGATGGATCCAGCACAAAGCCTTCGTCGCGGCTCTGTACCAGACCTCATAGCTGCCCCCTAAACCCCAAACCCCAATGTTTATAAAATATATAGAGTTAGCCTCGAGTTACTGCCTCTGATGTCAGAATGCACGGGAGGCGGCCACTTAGGGCCCCTGCATGCGTCACCATCAAGGCTCCGTGTGAGGGTTCAGAGTCTGGATTCATTCAAACACTGTTCAGTGCCTGGACCTTCAGACAAAACAGAGTTAGAACCACTTCCGCCTGTCTCTGGGGTCAGGTTATGGTGTGACCATCCCGGGACGGCTTCTTATCCTTCTTTTGTTTGCTTCCAGTCATTTGTTATGTCTACATCTTTAGGGCCACTTGAAATGGTTTCTGTTTTGGGTCAGTAGCTTCAGTGCACTGGCTGGAGAAAATAAAACACTTGCACGTTTGCTGTCTCCACCTTCAAATCGAATGCCCATGGGGGACTTCACTCAAACACGATGTTGACATTTGACTTTCTATATTCTTTTACCAGATAAGTATGATAGAACTACCATTTTTTAGCAACAGCCTGGGAACAATTAGAGTTAATTGCCTTCCTCAGCGACAGTTTGGGAGATTTTCACCTTACGGGCTTTCAGCTCCCGGTCAGCTGCTTTAACCTCTAAGCTACCCATCTGCACCAAAGTGCCTTGCTGCTTCTTTAAAGCATGCATACTTACAAAGCTGAACTATATTGATGTTTTCTAGTTATTCACTGCATGTAAACAGTAAAAACCAATGACATACTGTTAACTAGCTCCGGCAGCTACTCAGAGATTGACCAAATGCATGCTTTTCAGACATTATGCCAAACACGTACTATAACAGCCCACACAGCATGTGATTCTGTGAATTACGTGTACAGAACATGCCAAGCTACGTGACTTTACATGATTTTAGTCATCCGCCCGAGCGTCCATGTCCCAACTGATCACCAATACCCTAAATCCACTAAGACTGCATAACTTGGAACTGACAGGAAATAAATAATGAATCCAAATGTTTCTGCTAGATGGTGTACTCCTCCAATTTGTTCTGCGACCCCACTTTCAGAAGAGACTTTTTCAAAGAACTGAGGCCGGTATCCATTGAAGCGCATGGGAAAACATCCCAGGAGGAACATCTCTATGGAGAGGGGGAACTGCAAGGCTATTAAAGGATACAGGGCTTAAAAGCACCTGACTTACAGTGCCCGGCCTCAGTCAACGCTTCGCCGGCTTACGTCTCAGCACCAATAACATGCCTTCTCTGACTTACAGAAGCCGTTCCATGCTCCCTGAGTACTCATACTTTTTCAGCTTGGTCGTGGACAGGTTCAACGTATACTTTTAAATTTCCATACCTTTTTAACCAAATATCTAAGTATTGCTGACATGTTAGCAGTTGTATAATGCTGATGTTATAGTGCACGTTAGTGGAAAACTAATTGACATGTTCATTTTGGGTGCTATAAACAGTAAAACCGCAGGAGCATTACTCATTATGCTGCGTTGAAAGGAAATGAGGTTGGCTGGCGAATATTGTACCATTTCAAATGGTATAAAGAAAATCCCTCAATGAGTTAAATTAGTGAATTTATGCATCCTTTCATTCATGAGGATTATGATATATTTTCCTTTTTTAACAGTATATAGTCAATTCCACGGTCGTGTGACATGACAATACTTGCTTTGACAGTGCATCTAGGTTGCCATATGTACACTATTGTAAATACTTGCCAATGAGCTACTTTGAAAGAACTGTCAATTTACAGTAAGAAAATGACCGTGAAAGTTCTGGAACCGAAGTTGTTTGGCTGTAATCAGCCAAGTCCCCCTGGCAACCCCTTTATTGTGTCTCTGTGACATCATCAAGCCCTGGCGCCGCTTTCCTTAATATTTCCACCAATGATGAACTCATTCATATGTAATCTTGACATTAGCATTTTCCTCCAGTAGATTAACATTTTCTACGACACAAACAAATCCCTCAGAGAGAGGGAGCAGATTAATCAGATGGGATGGCGCGTGTGGGTTGAACTTGCTCAAAGCAAGGCATTTATTATGTGCCTAAGATAGGAGGGCTGGCTTTGGGGGGGGGGGGGGCTTTGAAAGAGAGGGGGCAGTGAATTAGAGTTAACTACAGCTGCAGCCATCGCACACATTTGGTTTTACGTAGACACACATTAATGCATTATGAACTGTTGTATAATTTCGCTATATAGAGTACATTGGCTAAATGTAATGGAAAATAAATTGAAATTTTCATTTTAGGTAATACGAACAATGGGAAAGCACATTGCATTATGGTGCACTGATGAAGAATATTGTTGGCTGGGGAATGCTGTAGCGTTTCAAATGGCTTTAATTAAAGATAAAGAAAAATAAGGAAAAAAATATCCCCTCAATTTATAAAATTAATTACTCATTCATCCTGTTCTTTCTCATTGGGTTTACGGTTTAATTTACCTTTTTATAATATAAAAGGGGTATTAAAAGAGAGAAGGCAGTTTAAAGTTAAATAGAGTTAGCTATATATTATCTGAGATGATGAATCTAATGGTTAAGGTGTGCAAACATACACCATACACTCTTGGGCGTATATAGACACAATTTACATAGACACACACACTCATGCATCATGAACCCATTAATTTACAGCATGTATAGTAGCAAGCATGCCCACACACACATACACATTCACACACACAAACACACACACACACACACACACACACACACAAACACACACACACACACATACAGGTCTTGAAATGCAGTTGGATGAAAAACAAAGCCATTGCATCTTTCATAGAGAACATTAGTTTCTGTTGTGTGACAATGAACACTCATGCATCATGAACGCATTAATCTAGAGCATGTATAGTAGCAAGCATGCACACACACACACGCACACACACACACACAACCATACACACACACAAACACACACAAACATACAGGTCTTGAAATGCAGTTGGATGAAAAACAAAGCCCATGCATCTTTCATAGAGAACATTAGTTTCTGTTGTGTGACAATGAACACTCATCTTCAGTGCATTCTCATTGGGAGTGCTATAGCCACAGTGAGCACAGATGCCAGCTCTCCTAAAGATATTCAGCTGCACAATCTGTTGGGTCAGTGTGTGAGGACAAAAGTCCCTAAAATTAACTTAAAAATCCTGTTAACAATTATTTGCTGGTCCCCATGATGGCAATTTTTCAATTAGGGTTAGGGTTAGACTTAAAGTTAGGGTTATGGGATGGAGAGCATCAAAAACACCTTGTTAATGAGAGAGGTCAGAGGAGAATGGCGAGACTTGTTTTCTGACAGAAGATTCACAAACACTCAAATAAGCACATTTTACAACAGTGGCATGCAGAAGGACATCTCTGACAGCACAACGGGTCAAACCTCGAAATGGATGAAAAAAAAACAGGGTCTGACTGACACTAGGTAGGTGTACCTAATAAAGTGGCCACTGAGTGTATGTTTGGGTCCCTGCAAAAGACAGTGTGTGTATATGTGTGTGTTCGTTTTTCTATTCAGTAAGTAATGGAATGCCACAGGCAAATTCAGACCTACGGTTCGGGTCTCGCTTAAACTTGCATGGCTTTATACATTATACAGTAATGAATAAGTCTGAGGTCATAATGCCATACACAACTCTCTGGTCTTTGGAGTGGGAGGGATCGTTCCCCCATACTGGAGCCTTGTAGGGTTAATCCTATCAGACTACAAGCTAATGGGCAGATTCACATAGACAACACCTGGAGCCAGTTCCATTCTGAGTTATTCTGGAATTTGCATTTTATTCCTGAAGGTTAATAAACATATCCATTTCAAAATGAGTTCCCTGTTTTCTGGAATAATGTAAAATCCATAGACATGACATCATACCAGCACCTCACGTCCCATCCCAAGCACCATTCCCAAACCAACGGCTGGCGAGACCAGACCCGGGCCCTGACGCAGGCGTCGGGGGGAGAGGATGTAGAGTGATACAGAGCACACCTTGGCCATTATTCCACATGAGGGAGAATTACTGGAGCATCGCATCTCAGCCATGAGAGAGGGAGAACAGAGGGCATGGAGCATCTTTTATTCATTCCACTGGTAAGTGCAGTTACAGTGGAGGGAGGAGGCAGCAGGTCCACTTCTCTAGGTTGGTCACATCGTCTGTATTCTGGTCCTCAAATGTGAGCCTTGAGACAGTCTCCCAGAGAGCCAGACCACAGACCATCACAAGAAGTAGCACTTTTTTCCCCCTGGCCAGACTATCTCACCTGGTCACTGTTTGAAAACTCACAACTACGTTCCTAACCGGTATGCTTTGTCTTTTCATAATGTGAAGTGTGTGGCAAGGTTGTAGCCCTAGACACTGCACAAACATTGCAACGACGGTATTGAAACCATGACTTAGCCTCTTGCAGTCAATAACTGTCAGTAGCAACATGGGGACGGGGGCAGCGGAATGCACAGCCCTCTGGTGGAACTCTGTCCCGGCCTCCCAGAAGGCAAAGCAGGAACCCTTTCATGAGACAGGGCCACACATACGACCACATTGGGGAAGAGCGGGGGGATTTAATTGTTTTTAAATTATTTAAAGAGTCCTCATTCATTTCTCTTCTCAGACACTAACACACTGTAGCAGTGAGCAATAACAACGTGCTAACTGATACTGTAATAGAATTAAGGTACATTATGAGAAGACAAACACACGTGGACATTCACACAGGATCATCTAATACCATCTTGGGTCACAGCTCTCCAAAATCTAACACCATCTTGTGTCACAGCTCTCCAAAATCTAACACCATCTTGTGTCACAGCTCTCCAAAATCTAACACCATCTTGTGTCACAGCTCTCCAAAATCTAACACCATCTTGTATGACAGCTCTCCAAAATCTAACACCATCTTGTGTCACAGCTCTCCAAAATCTTTTAGGTGTTGCTGCCCCCTTCTGCACTACTACTGCAATGGCACTTAAGTTAAAAATATAACTTTTTGTGAGAAGATTTTCAAGTACAGTTTTGCTCTATAGGATACAACGTTTTTTGGGAACTGTGGTTAACGCCACCACACATTTAACCAAACATTTTCCTAAACCTGTTCCTCTAAAAAGCTGAGGGACGGGGCTGGAAATAACATTGTTATAGCCAGAGCTATGGATGCAATGATTGACCATGGATGACATCCCAATAATAGTTATAACCATGTCTTACTGCTTCATACTATATACATTTTTACATTTGTATAGTTTGTCTATTTCTCTTTGTTTTGGGTTCTGCTTGGGTACAACTTCATCCCTGAGGCCTTTATTAGTTATCTGTAAGTTCAAGAATGAATGGATGAATGTCAAACATTTCAAAGTAAACACAAATGTATGTAGCAACACCAAATTCCTGTTGTAAATACATTTTCCGATTGATTCTTTCATGAACCTTGATAGACACATATCTGCAGAACTTCAAATATTATTGTCATTAATGAATTCAACATTTACTGTCCAGTGTTCATCAGAAGAGAAATTTTTTGGTACAATACAGAAAGTCCTCTTCAACATTGTGACCATTCATTACATAGCTTTGCTTCAATGTGGGTAGAGGCCCATACATTCATAACTATTATGATGTAAAGTATTTTTTCTTAATGTATTCATGCAATGAGGGTAAAAAAATTGCCATTTGTTCAATTAATGTAAATATTTGTTGACAAAGTTTGAAAAATGAATTAATGCAGGGTAAATAATTATCCTTCTTTGTTGTTTAAGGTTGTATATTCACTGAAAGTATGTTACACAGATCAGAAAGAAACAGAGTTTGAGTCTCAAAAAACAACAACTTTGTTCCATAAAGACTGAGGTTTTCTTTTTTATGGCATTAGGTAGACGATAAGAAGATAATACAAAATAATTCAATGATAAAGAGAGATTAAGAGTATGTGTGCATGTATTTTTCTGTGATCAATCATTTCAAAACAGACATTCTGTATTTCATGGTTTGTATTTCAATTCTTAAAGGCCAACAAAGGGCTTGATAAACAGGCAAACTCTGCCTGTCTCCGTGGGTGTGCCTTTAGTGGGTAATTAATGATGTCAATGAGTTACTCCCACCTGCTGCCAGGTGAATTTCTAATTTATTCAGCAGACACTCTTGTCAAGAATAACTTACAGTTGGTGCATTCATCTCAAAATTGCTCATCTGTAATTATATAGTTTAATGCAATAATTTTTGTGTTTTTGCCCAAAGTCACTCCATAAAATTTGCATTGGTAAAAACATTCAGAACAGAACAATATCAGGAGTCACTTTGCCATTGCTTTTCACTTCACACCTGGCCGGGAACCACAAATTGTGCAATACTCGTGCCTCACAATCATTATTGGAGTCGCATTAATACTGAATCACATATACAATACACTCTATATGGTAGAAGAATGTAGATCTGTTGAGATGCAATAGTTCTGGAAGATGTCGTTCTTAAGGACAGGGCTTAGCATCCACCACAGGTTCACAGCGGTCCACCACGGCTCTGATCTCGCCAATCTGGACCCCGTCATAAACTCCGGTGATGGTGGTCCACTGGGTCTCGCCGTTGCGGTACGTGCGACTCAGCCGGGCTGTGAACGGGATGTCCGCCGTGATCTTGCGCCCCTCCATTCGAACGGTACAGGAGTGGTTGGGCGGCACCCTGAGCTCCACCGACACGGAGTGGCTGAGGGCCTCCACCATGGTGGTGCCCCGGTTGAACTGCAGGGTCTTCTCGGCGCTGAACTCCACCCCGCCGGAGCCAATCAGGGGGATCTTGGCCGTGATGCCGGCAGTCACCCCCAGCATGGTGGTGCGCCCAATGTTCCAGGTGCTCTCCACCTCGGACGTCTTGGATATGGTCACAGTCTTCACCACCTCTTGACACTCGTTGTTGGTGACGCTGGAGAGGCGCATGGTCTCCGGGGGGTACTGGAAGATCTCCACCTCATCGATGCCATACTTGACATGGGAGATGTGCTGGCTGTAGGCGTCCCGGTTGATGGTCAGGACCTGGTAGTTCTTGTACCAGTACTCATCCCCCTCCCAGGGCAGGAAAAAGGCCTCGAACTCAGATACCACTTTCCCCAAACCGTACTTGTTCTTTCCCACATAGGTGGACCGTCCAGAGCACGTTCTGACTGAATGTTTGGGCACAGAGCCATACGAGTCGTCCTTCCACTCCACAAACTCAAAGTTGTCAATGTTGGTCAGGACCTGGAACTCCGGGGCGTAGTACTCTCTGGCGCCGTACGGGTATTGGCAGTAGGGGCCCTTGCTAGGGGTGTAGAAGCCTGCTTCACACTTGTATTTACAGATGTAGTCAGTGCGCTCGGTGTAGCCGTTGTAGATGCCCACAGCCGCAGTGGGGAGGGATCCGGTCCAGTTCTGCCACTGGAGGTTGACATTGTCCCCAAACATGAATGGGGACGGCTCCTGTTGGTCCTCAAACTCAGACGGGGTCAGGGGCCCCTGGACAGGACCCTTACTGGCCAGTGGAGGGACCCTACCTTCCAGCAGTGGGTTTAAGAGTGACGCTAAAACAGGAGAATAGAGCGGGACCCGTTTATTTTGTTTTGGAACAACTGTCATTGAATTGTTTTATATTCTTTGAGGCCGAAAGCAGGGATTGACTGAAAATTAGGAGTATTTGTAGAGTTTTAAAAGTGCATTCTCATTTACCCTTCTGTCCCAGGGAGCTCTTCCTTACTAAGTCCCGGAGGCTGCCTGGAGGAGAGGCTGACATCTGGGCCAAGGACAATCCCAGGAGCAGCAGGGAGATGACCACCAAGACTGACAGCTTCATCTGAGGAAGACCAGGAGACAGGAGGAAGATTAGGGACAACCCAAGGAGTTACAACTGAATACGGTTACGTTCAAGGCTATACCAAAAAATCAACATGACGCTGTGTTTTCGATGAATCTTTTATAAACCCCCAAGGTGCTTGTTAATGCTGCCCGCTATGATGCAGACTCCACTGAACAGCAAGGCATCATTTAAGATTCTAGAATAGTGCCTGAAATGCACAAACAGAAGAGACAATGCACTCACGTTCACAATCTTCTCCTAGTGATCAGTGCACCTGCTGGCTCTCCAGTCTTATATAGCTCGTTTATGACACCCATAAAGTACCATGCTAACCCTCTTAGGCCGTTAACTGGCATGAGAGGACAACATTAGTTTAGTCATGCACATCCACAGGTCCCACTCCTTCCTGACCCTGTGATTTGCGCTAGTCAGATACTTGACCTGCCGTAGAAAGAGGAAGAAAGTGGATGTCACTTTTTCTTCTTTTAATGTGTGTTATTATTTGGTTAGCATAAGAAACCATAAGAACCATAAAACATATTTATTTGTTTTTCACTCGTGACAGTCAGTACCACATTATGTCAATGTATTAAGGGTTTGACAAAATAACGTACATCGCATTTAGTTCAGACACTCTACCATCTCTTATAGATTCTTGTTTTTGTGAAGATTTCTTTGGAGGAAATATTGCCCTGTCCTCCCTTTAATCAAACCATCTACCCAGTATGATAGGACGGATACATTCAAGATAAGATAACGTCTTATTAACCTGACTATGCAATCTATGTAAAGACCTTTATACTTTATCTGCAGAGGAACACAGAGTCTTTTCTGACTGCCATGATAAAGTCATTGATAATAAGTCATTGATAATATCTGTCTCAAGGACCTGAGGTGGTCTTCTCGCTTGGTGTCAACTGTATATTTTCCCAGTAAGAACACTTCCACATGTCTGGCCTTCAGACAGATCATCCGTAGGTTTTTCCAGGGAGAACATTTCCACATTTGGCCTTCACCCCTATAGAGTCAATGATAATACTGATTGTGTCTAATATAGTTGATGCCCTTTGTCTTTGTTCATCAAAGTCAAGTTTGTTATATCTCCATGCGCAATCTCATTTCTTAGTAATCAGAATAGCACCACAGAATCACACCAAGTTACTTATTGCAAGCACAAAGCCTTACTCACGCCACCACTTGGATCAATGCCCGCTCTGAATGACATTTACCAATGAGGAACACAGGCCAATTGTGTGATTAGGGGTTTAACAAGTGAACATGGCAATCAGTTAACACTGAACTGCTCACCGACTGTCTGAGAAAGTGCACCTGGTCCTTCTATGGCTCGTGGATGTGTTGGCTGAACCTGGTCGCCTGGCGTTACATTGCTTGGTGGTTGTAGCCTCAACTCATTTGGGCGTCCAGCTTCCTTTGAGTCCATGGGCATGTGAAACATGCCTCTAGTGATGTTGGTCTTCCATGGATGTTAACTCGATAAGTTACGAGGCTCGTGAGAGGGAGCACGGAGCATGGCATGCCTAGCAGAAAGATCCTGGCCATGTCGGGCAAAATAGTCACTCATGCTACAGCTAGCTAATGCTAAATACATCAGTTAACTCACTAGATAAGTGCTTTGGGCTGTCTACAAACAAATGAACAAATGAGTGCCATCAGTCAGAAATTCTGAATTATTTTGATGTACAATTAAATAGGATTTTCTGGGAGCTTCACAGGTGTTGTTACAACGATAATGGTCGAGATAAGCACAGTTCAACTCCACCTAACTCCACCTAGCAACAACAAAACACTGCCAGGTCTGTTTGTGCTGCTTCATTTATAGTCTTAATATTTCTAAACAATTAAAATGTCCAAACAAGCAGTTGAACATCTTTTCATAGTCTATATAATGTTTACTATGACAAAACAAGGGGTTTTGTATTTTAGGGGTTTTATATTTTATATATCAATAATGAAATTAATAATCAGTATACTCTTCAAGCAGTATTTTTTTTGGGCGAAACAGACATTGAGGGAGAGAGTTAAAAACAGAAAAAACTCTCTGATTTGCTTGTTGCAATTTTGCCAGTGTTTGGTTTTGTCAGTTTAGGCTTAGGAAAAAGATTTCAGGCTTCTGACAATAGTAAAGGTAAAGATTGTTGTTCATGATGATGTGTCTGATTGTGTGAGACATCCTTCATGTGTTGCACATAAACAGGTTTAAACACATTGGATACTGCATGTAAGCCCGCTGCTTTAATGCCACTGACCAACAACGAGCAATAATGTCAACGTTTAACTAAACAGCTAGACATTAAATGCTGTATCAAACATGTATGCATAATTATTGAAGAACCCTCTAAATGGCAATACAGATTTTTGTTTTCATCATCATATCAAAGTTACTCTTTCCATTACAAGTGCTTGATTTTGCAATCATATATATTATTGTCTGTTGATGTGTGCTCCTATCAAACAGGGGGAAATGCTTGTGGTCATTTCCCCCGTGTGGTCAGTGGCAGATCAAACAAGGTTGAATATCATTGTTGGTTCCAGGACAAAGCGGACAATGTGAGAATGGATAAAATTATGAATATGTGATGGCCCTGCAGGGGACAAATAGCAACAGTATCATGTCCTTTATTGGGGGCAATTATTCTACACGGAGCTATAAAACTCTGCAGGGGCTGCAGATCATGACACTGAAGGAGGAACCTGTCAAGGTAAAACAGCTTCTTCACATCTACCTGGGGTATGAAATGTAATGTTACTGGTAACTCTTGGCTAAATACCATTATCATGAGTCAGTGTATTGTAATCTGCTTCACATAACATCAATGCAACATCGAATGATTGATATTGGTTTTATTCAAACAGTTTTTGTGAAAAATTCTCTTTAGTTCTGTACATGATTAACAAACGCTAACAATCCTCATCTTAATAATGTATTCTGCCCATCGGGAATCTACTGAAGTATTCAATAGCCGGTGAAACCAGGACAGAAACATATTATGATTTTGCACATGTTCACAAACTTCAGAAACAACTTGGAGTTGGTCTGTTGGAGCAAGGATTGTTAAAATATATTATACATTTGTATTAACAAACATAATGTTAATGAATTGCCATAATAGTAATAATTTATCAGTCAGCATAATACAAACATTATAGCCATGCATGCCTCCATTAAAACTCCATGTTTAATCTGAGGGGGCTATAAAGCAAAAAATGTATGACTTCTGAAGGTTGCTCTATAATGTGACTACAATTTGCAATAACCTTATCGTTACATTTGTGAATGAATATTAAAGCATCTATAAAAGGTCTTCATATGTCCTTAAACATATAAAACATTTACATTTTTATTTTTTACGATATACACCGATCAGCCATAACATTATGACCACTGACAAGTGAACTGAATAACACTGATAATCTCATTATCATGGCACCTGTGAATGGGTAGAATATATTCTGTCCTCAAAGTTGATGAGTTAGAAGCAGGAAAAATGGGCATGCATAAGGATCTGAGCGACTTTGACAAAAGCTGAACTACGATGGCTAAACATCTGGGTCAGAGCATCTCCAAAACTGCAGCCCTTGTGGGGTGTTCCCAGTCTGCAGTGGTCAGTACCTATCAAAAGTGGTCCAAGGAAGGAAAAGCAGTGAACTGGCGACAGGGTCATTGGCGGCCAAGTCTCATTACAGCACGTGGGGAGCAAAGGCTGGCTCGTGTGGTCAAAAGCCAATAGACGAGCTGCTGAAGCTCAAATTGCTGAAAAAGTTAATGCTGGTACTGAAGGATTGCATTGTGCATTGCAATTTGTTGTATATGGGGCTGTGTAACCCCAGACCTGTCAGGGTGCCCACAGAGCAAAAATGGTGCAGGAATGGTTTGAGGAACACAACAACCAGTTCAAGGTATTGACTTGGCCTCCAAATTCCCCAGATGTCAATCCAATCGAGCATCTGTGGGATGTGCTGGACAAACAGGTCCGATCCATGGAGGCCCCACCTTGCAACTTACAGGACTTATAGGATCTGCTGCTAACATCTTGGTGCCAGATACCACAGCACACCTTCAGAGGTCTTGTGGAGTCCATGCCTCAACGGGTCAGGGCTGTTTTGGCAGGAAAAGTGGGATCTACACAATATTAGGCAGGTGGTCATAATGTTATGATGGGTGTATTTACATCATTCTGTACTCATACGTTACAGCTTGATGTCAGATGGTCCCTCATCCTGAATGTAATCTGTGGGCCTAGACCAGGGGTGTCCAAACAGTTCCACGGAGGGCTGAGTGTCTGTGGGTTTTTGGTTTTTCCTATAAATTGGTTCCCAGTTCACCTAAACAACCAGGTGAGGGTAGAAACTAACCAATAAGTATTTCTAGTACTAGGTGAGAGCGAAAACCTGCAGACACTCGGCCCTCCTTGGAATTGTTTGGACACCCCTGGCCTAGAGAAACTGTAATCCATGGTTCAGATTTCTTCACACAGCCGTTACACACTTCATATGCTATGCGGAAGAGTAAGCATATATTCAAAACAAATCTCCAAACCACCTAAAATCAGCACCATATTGGGTTTATTTTTCCTAAAGGTAATTTGGACATAAATAGTTATACAATACATGCTCCCTATTACATGCTCCACTTTATGTTTAGTTTCCAGTGGTTGAAGTTCGCTAAGTTTCAGCCCAGGCTTATAGACCAGACCAATATGATAGACATACATTTGGGTATGTTATGTTTTGTCTAGCCAATAGGGACTATGAGAGGACATGATGAGAATTAAATTGAGTATAGACCAGCTAAGCTATTCAATGTAGCTAGACAAATAGACACATTTTTTGTAGTACTATAAAGATTCTGGCGGTGAACACCTATTTTTGCACCTCCAAATGAAAGATGATTTCATAAACATGTCAAATTCAAATTTCACAGTTACACTTCTCTTTCCTCCAAAGGATCTTTCTGGGAATTACATTTTGTGGGAATCCTCAAAATCATGGTCCACTTTTCTCATACTTTCATATGTAATCATTTAATTGAGAGTGTATATTCAAATGGAAATGCCAGCAAAAAGACACACAAATAATTTTCCTGATTGTGGATGGTGAACAAATATATGCACAATGTAGTACTGCTAACATTGTGTTTGTGTCTGTGTGTGTGCGTGCGTGCATGCATGTGCGTGTGTGTGTGTCTGTTTGTATGTATGTGGGTGGGTGTGTGCGTGCGTGTGTGTGTGCATGTGTGTGTGTACATGCATGTGCGTGTGTGTGTGTCTTTGTGTCTCTTTGTATGTATGTGGGTGGGTGTGTGCGTGCGTGACTGTGTGTGTGTGTGCATGTGTGTGTGTGCATGCGTGTGTGTTTAGATGAGGCTGACTGTCCTGGTTGTCCTAGCAGTGTTGCAGCTCTGCAGCCCAGTCTTCCTCTCAGACCTGCAGCTGCAGCAAATCTCTCAGGTGGAAGAGGGACAGGATGCATCCAGCAGTTAGTCTGATTATTTTACACCATATTACACAAACACCTTTATCAAACACCTTCCCCTGGGTCTCACGGTCTACAAATGTTGTCCCAACATTCACTCCTAGACAATTTCATTCAAAACCATTATATTTTGACACCACAAAAATAAAAATACTAACCTAACCTACCATCTTTGCTTTCTTTTCCTTGTCACAGATCCTAGGCTTAATCCTCAGCTTGAAGATGTTGTCCCTGATCTGGACATTCACAGCCCACCCAGGCTGACAGAGATTTCAGATCTAGAGCTCCAGGTTCCTGACTCCTTGTTAATGTATGGAGAAAACGCTAACCTCAAATGGGTAAAATGGGAAGGGTCCCTCCCTAATGGTGCTGTGGGCATTTACAATGGCTACACTGAACGACATGATTACATCTGCAAAGTGAACTGCCAAGCTGGCTTTTACACCACAACCAAAGGCAGTTTTTGCCAGTACCCCTATGCCGACAAGGAGTATTCCTCCTCCGAGTTTGAAGTCCTGGTCAACGTGGACGACTTTGAGTTTTTGGAGTGGATCGACGGGAAATACGGTGCTGTTCCCCAACATTCTGTCGAAACCTGCCCGGGCACTGAGATATATGTTGGCAAAAACAAATACGGTCTGGGAAAAGTTGTGACCCAGCACGAAGCCTTTTTCCTGCCGTGGGAGGGCGATGAGTACTGGTACAAGCAGTACCAGGTCCTGGCCATCAACAGGGACTCCTACACCCAGCACATCTCCCATGTAGAGTATGCCATTGACCGGATTGAACTGTTCAACCACCCTCCTGAGGCCTTGCAGCTCGCTAGGGTCACCAACTTGGAGTGCAACAGTGTGAAGAAGACAGTCTTGCTGGAGAAGACCAGCACTGTGGAGAAGACCTGGAACATCGGCAGGGAGAGTCGCAACAGCTCCACCACTATGACGGCCAAGGTGCCCATTCTCAACCCGGACTCGGTGGACTTCACCAAGGAGCAGACGGTGAGTTTCTCAGAGGGAACCACCCTGGTGGAGTCCATCAGCCACTCCATCTCTGTGGAGCTGCTGGTCCCTCCCAACCACTACTGTGGCGTGAGGATGGACGGCAGGAAGATGACAGCAGACATCCCCTTCACGGGTCGGCTGAGCCGGACATACCACAACGGAGACACTCACTGGACCACCATCACAGGGACATATGACGGCGTGAAGGTTGGAGAGGTGAACGCTGTGGTCGAGAGATGCCAGCCCGTCCCGGATGCCATTCCCTGTAATACCAGTGAGTCAGACTAAAGAGACAGAAATGCAGATGTATTAACTATGAACTCAAATGCGCCCGTAGTGTCTTTTCAGTCACAAGGCAGAACAATTAGAATCCACGTTCACAATGACTTCAGACTGTAATAAACTGACATAACTCAACATTCAGATCAAACAGCAAGTCAGTTGACATTTTGAAGAAAATGTATTTTTCCATGCATGTTTGGACAATAAATATGATCTTCATGCAAACTTTTGTGTGGCTCTTTATTTACCCAACTTACTCCACTGGTAATCAGAATTGCATTTATTTGATAACTATATTTACTCATACCCAGAATTGTAATTGTAATTGTAAATGTGCTGTTAGTGGATACAGAACACACAAATTAAAAGTCAACATGCATGTATGTGAAGTAGGCTTGGTCGGCAGCTTAGGAGACAAAAAGTTTGTCCTATTTATTCAGTTATAGTCATTTTAGGCTACATGGACCTGAGAATTTTCATCATCATTAATCATTTGTTAAAATGACCTGTAAGCAAATAATTATTTCAACACAAAATGTATTTCAGTTCAGTACAACATCTATTTTCCAAACGTGTAATAACCTAGGCCTGGGCTGTGTATATTACAGGGCACGTTTGCTATGAGTGCATTAAAAAATCTCCACGCTAGATGGCGGTAACGTTGAAAAGACAGGGTAACAAGGGCGCTCAGTTTTCTAGCAACTAGTTTCTTTGGTTAATGTTTACATCAAATGGCAGGGTTATTTTACAAACAGAGCTAACTTTTTATTGTTATATCTGCGTTTGTGTTCGCTATTGTATAGATACATCAGACATTTTATAAGCGATACATATTTCAAATATTTGTTCGATGTAGGCTGGATCTGGGCTATTCATAGTCTCAGAAAGCAGGCAATTGACTCCCCAATGTCACTGTCCGAGAACATGAATATGACAGTGTTTGTCCAAGTGGCTTCTCTGCATTGATGGCAAAAGTCTCTTTTTTTAGTAAACTTTGGAATTGTGTTTTTGAATTTGTCAAGACGTTTAAAGTTGTTGCAATGAAACGACTTTTATCAAAACTAATCAACCGCGCGCTGCTAACTGAACCATTTGGAACAATAATGGGTGGTGAAGCAGGTGTCCACACAAATTCCCGTCGAAGACTGGTAAGAAAAACTAAAGCTGTCCAAATAATGCAACACTTGACACTTCATGCGGATCACTATGCTCAAGAAGTTGGACAATGCTTTTCTAAGTGTTTTGCATTCAACAAACCCCACCCATCCACAAAATATTGCGGTGAGATTCCAGTATGCTGCGTCCAAAATACTTTTTTACAGCAGACATTTTGCAGTACAATTGAACTTCCTGTGTCAAAAATAACACACATAATTGCAGTTTAATAACTGTAATCTTCTAACCAACTGTATCATGCAGCCTTTCCTTGTTAGTGGGTGGCACGATTCGTTTACTAGCCTAATAAGGAGTCACGCGAACTTAAGAATGAAACAGGAACTTTTCCATGATTGAGGTAGCTTTTCAAACAGTGAACACGTGGATTATTTCACCCATGTAATCGAAAATATTGTCTTTAAACTAAATTGTTTTAAAACGTTTTAAACAAATAGTATAATTAAATAATCCCTAAAAGATCTAAAAATACCATAATTTCAATTTTTGTTTTCACAACATCAAATCCAGAGACTGGGATCGCTATTGCAAAATGTTTATTTTTGTAGTCCGTTAACCATTTCTTTGGGGCTGAACTCATCATAAGTACTGGTTAACATAAAAAATATTACTCCTGTATATTGTGTACTCAATGTCCTTAACTAAGAATGGACTACCTGTATTTTCTACTTCATGATTATGAATGAGACAAAAAGTGTTCCTAAGTGATCGCTCCCAGGCACAGTTATGAGACCAACACATATTGATTATTTTTAGTACCCTCTCAGGTCAAATGTGTGACTTATCAGATAGAGCAATGTAATATGCAAATATTAAAAAGTAAGTATTTCTTTTCTTCTACCTGTGTAGATTGTAGGATTGGGCAACCCAGGAATGAACGGTTCTCGTCACAGTGTGGGTATGGCGGTACTCGAAGCACTTTCTGCCCGGCTCGGGGTCGCTGACCGCTGGCGTGGTGATAGGCAGGTGTCTGGTGAAGTCATTGTGTCAGACATCCAAGACACCCAAATCGTGCTTCTACGGCCACGACTACTGATGAACATAAACGGTGTATCAGTGGCCAAAGCAGGTGTGGATTCTTATTTTAATATTTTCTGTGTTTTGACATGTATGCGCTGGGCCTGCAGTGCATACATTATTAAATGATATTGTTTTAATGACCTTGAATCAAGCGGGTAAATACGGCATCAAGCCTGAGGACATCCTCCTGGTTCATGACGAACTGGACAAGCCCCTTGGGAAGCTCGGTATGAAACAAGGAGGAAGTGCCAGGTGAGTTCATTTGCAGCCCGTTGTCTGCTTGACTGATGACAGGACACCACCTTTCCAACATGCTCATCCTCTCTCTGTTGTTGATTGACAGGGGTCATAATGGCGTGCGGTCCTGTGTTGAGTGTTTGCAGACAGATGTAAGTTGTGTTCCTGATGGATATGCTATTATACTACACCTTTCCTTATGGCTTTGAGAAGATACTCAAGATGAAACTTTTAGGGTGGAAATCCTCAGAACTATCTGCCAAAGGGAACTGGTGTGTCTGGGAGGCATTGGAAGCTGAGTGTACAGACACATTCCCTTTGCGGGATTACAGTGTACTAGTCCATTTTACGCTTGTGTCCTCTAGGTGATGCCTAGGCTGCGTGTTGGCATCGGCAGACCAACAAGTAAAATGTCAGTTGAGCGCCACGTTTTGGGCCGCTTCTCCAAGGAGGAGCAGAAGGTTCTGGGCGGGGTCCTGGAACAGTGCGTAGACACCGTCCTGTCTCAGCTCACCGACACGGAGCATGTCGAGTCCCCACCAGGAGGCAGACCAGCGTCACGAGCTGGAGAACAGAGGGAGCGCTCACGTTCTCCACCAACGGACTCCACCGGCCAGACGTGAAACTGGAACCATGGCTGTATTCTGGGATAGTTGGTGTGGAAACAAAGCTGCCTATTGAAGAAATGTGCATATTACTGGGATATGATTTACACTCTGCTTGAAAGTAAGCACTCAGTTTCAGGACAACAAATTCAGATGTGTTAATTATAATGGTGGCGTAAAAAATAAAAGCTGGCCGGTGTGCATTGCCGATGGTGGTCTCATGTGCGACGTCCAGTGAGAGACGAATTCTTGATGTTACGAAGATCCGATTAAAATACTGTCATACAAATGCCATTGACTAGTAGTAATGAATTAACTGAGGGATAAATGGTGGGTCTCCTGATAACACTCATTTTGCAGTCACACTGAAGTCTTTCCACATCCTTGTGTCTTTAAAAGATAATTTGTCTAGTTTCTGGTTCAATATGTTGTTCTCAGCCTGTAACCTCACTTTGTAATCCACAGGAGTTCCCAGTGCGTCGTTTAAAACTGTCAAGAAGTGTAGCACTCACACTACAGTGAAAATCAGAGCCTTCAACTGAGAAAAGAGCATATAAAAATCACGGAGAGCGGTGGGGTGACGGAAAAGAAAACCGATACAATGGGCAGAATAAATTGCGATGCAGGGCAAAGGAAAGGGAGGGGGGGGAAACAATGGGGGCCAAACATTGTATGATAGGGCTGTTTGAAGCCTTCTGTTTGGCTGTAGCTCAGAGTCACAACAAAGCATCAGGGACACACTTGTGGATGTGGGGAATGGGTCTCAAAAGGAATCTCTCCACTCATGACAAACCCCCCCCCCCCTTGCCCCTTTCCCTTTCTCTTGTGTGACCCCCTTGAGCCAGCAGTCTCCCCCCAAACCAGGGCATTTTCCCAGCCCCTCTGAGTGGTCAACCTGGTAGGGTACGCTGGTGGCCTCAATAACCTTTCTCTGAAGGGTCACAGGTCACGTAAATGGTTGGCCACTGGGCTAATTAATTCAGGAATGGTTTCCCTTCCTCAGTCGCTATAGGCTGAGCTTCACCAGCCCAAAGCCCAGTGGGGGGTCTTCCCTAAGCTCACAGATGTGCTATGACCAGGGATACATACAAAGACAAGGGAGGAGGACAAACCACATTCTTGACTGTCCAACTGCAGACACCTCAGAGAGATTTCTGTATTTTGAGGTGGAATCTTTGAAGGTTTGAGTTTAGATTGGATTTGGTTTTTGCCATGATCCCGACTATGACCAGTAATCGATAAAAGCTTAACATGGACAGGACAAGTACGTAAATCTGAATGATATTGACCGATTTAATGAACAAGTAACATTGTCAATGCAGTCTTTTGTATTTATTAATGAGGATACTGTCTACCAACCACTGTTTGGTATGTAACTGAATCTAAACGTCATGGTTTAGTGCAGGGCCTTGTTATTGAGGCTCAGTTCAGCGATGCCAAACGTCACAGCCAAACTCACCTAGCTTTTTGTGGCCCATATGCCCTCGTTACCTAGCAACCGTGAAGTATTGGTATGTTGTTTTAAGTCGAGAAAAAGGCGAACATGACAAGAAAAGTGAAAACGAGACCTCAGTTCCACTGACTCAGAGGCTTGAGACTGTTTCCACATCCATCTAAAGACTGAAGGTGTCTTCATATCATCAAATGAACATCGACAGTGTTTATTATATTAACATAACTTGAGTTTACAGATTTTACTGAGATTTACTGATCACATGTGGTCTGTAGGCTTAGTTAATATTGTATCTTTTACTGATCTATATAAGCTCGTTGGCCTATTTATGAGAAAGTGAAGGGAATATTTCCAATGAAAGGGAAAATGCTTCAGCCTGACATATAATTAAATATAACATACACCTTGAAAAATAGACTACACTCTAAGAAATACCCCCATACAGTAGATTCATAGATGGAAGACCCATTGCTTTTATTATTTAAATGTAATCATTTAGCAGATACTCTTATGCTGAGCAACCTGCTTTACATACAATTACAGTTAACTTTGTTGCTCAAGGATAGAATGACAGACTTTTCACTTTGCCCGGCTCAGGGATTCAATTTAGCAACCTTCTGGTTCCTCAACACATGAATGTCTTAACAATTAGGGTATTTGCCACCCCAGAGTCTGTCTACTAAAATATATACTATAAAAGATTACAGTCAAGAGTGCCGTATAACTATTAGAAATCAAATATGAGTGTGAAATACAATAACACCTTTTAATACTGCAACAATTCTGCAGTGTAACTGTTATTTTTGTGGTATTTAATTCACACACAAAAAACATTAAAGACATTAATTGCATTTAAAAAAAATACCCCCCACAAAAAAACATTGCACAAGATATATGTTCTGCTTGATAAGGTGGAATGGAACTTTAGGCCTCATTTATGATTTCACAAATTTGATCTCATTTGTAAATTTACCAAGAACTTCATCTGGGTCTGGGCTCTAAACCAGGTCTCCTCAATTGTGTTCCTGGTTGGTTAAAATGTACCATCCTGTAGATTTAAACCAACGCTCTTCTTGGAGAGCTACTGTATTGTTCTCTCCAACCCTGCAAGATCATCAAATCATTAAAATAGGGTAGTGTATGTAAATACAGCTCTGAAAAAAATTAAGAGACCACTGCACCTTTTTCTTTCCTTTCCGAAAAAGTTGAAAAGGAAAGTTTTGAGTGAGGAACAGAAGGGCTCAAATTGCAGTGGTCTCTTAATTTTAACCCTTCTGTTCCTCACTCAAAATCTTCCTTTTCAACTTTTGTGGAAAGTAAAGGTGTAGTGGTCCCTTAATTTATTCCAGAGCTGTATATTCATATTTGTTTCCTGTACAATACTGTAATGCAATGTATTCTGTACTATGCAGAAAAATACTGTGCTACAAAGGCAGGACCCAGTAGTGACAAACTGAAAATAATATTTGACATTTTTGATGTTTAGCCAAATATGTTGAACATCAACACATGATAACGTACTGCTGCATAAAGTGTGCATAGGGGAATTGTTTTCACACATCAACTATGATAAAACCATGGAGGTGGTGGTTGACTTGAGGAAAGCTTCCCAACTCCACCCCACCAGTAAATGCACAATTTAAGGCAGCAAAAAAATAAAAATCACCCAGTCTATGGCTGGCTCAGCACTACACGTCAATCATCAAGTCCATCCTCACATCCTTCAATATTTGTGTGGTTTGGGTCTGTGTCTACCTGCTGCAGAGGTGAACTGCGATGCATTGTATGGTCCACAGAAAGGGTACAGTAGTCAGCACTCCACATAGTACAACCAGATCCTACTTGCAAGCAGGCAAAATCATTGCTGACACCGGGCAACCGCTGCAACAAAAATGATCTTCCGGTAGGTGGAGGGCAGGTGAAAAACAGTTCACTCTTGATTTTCCTGTGCTGTGGCCCTTAGTAATCTGCCCTACAGGGGCTAAAAGGACAATGCTCACTGCATACTGTTTACTGCTAACTAAATGCTCACTGCATACTGTTAACTGCTAACTAAATGCTCACTGCATACTGTTAACTGCTAACGAAATGCTCACTGCATAATGTTAACTGCTAACTAAATGCTCACTGCATACTGTTAACTGCTAACTAAATACTCACTGCATACTGTTAACTGCTAACTAAACAGTTTTACTACTTTACTGCTACACTACTATACTATACTAGTTCGCCATACTGCTTCCAAAACGTCTTCCTACATGTATTTGGATAATATCTAGATGTAATCAAACTGTAAATCTCCATGTTGACATGGACAGTAAGTTCATGTACAGGATATACATTATACAGTATCCCTTCATCTCTTTATGCTCACCACGTAGTATATTATTGTATCTAAATACAGCTCTGGAAAAAAAGACCACTCCACTTTATCTTTCCTTTTTCCAAAAAAGTTGAAAAGGAAGGTTTTGAGTGAGGAACAGAAGCGTTACATTTGCAGTGGTCTCTTAATTTTAACCCTTCTGTTCCTCACTCAAAACCTTCCTTTTTAATTTTTTTGGAAAGGAAAGAAAAAAGTGCAGTGGTCTCGTCATTTCTTCCAGAGTTGTATTTGGTATCTTTAAGTAGAATTTGTTTATTCTGTCCTAATACGGAGAAAATGCAGCTCTTTAAGGCTAAATTTGACCCTGTTTCCTGTTCAACACAGGACTGGTGTAGTGTGCTGGACAGTTCTAGATTGGATATAATGGTATCGGCAAGGCTTCCTATCATGGATGAAATCCTGATGTGGTATCTAAAGCTATGCTGGACAGATGACCTATTCACAGCGCAGACGTGGTTCCACAGGGGTTCCACAGGGGTTCAACACGAACATTATTTATCTGTCCCATGAGCAAAGAGGAGCAGGTTTTGGTAACTACATTTAACAGATGTTTGTAAATAACTTTCAAATATCTTTATACACGGAAATTAAACCTTTAAAATTGTTATTATTTGAACTAGCATTGATTATTTGAACTAGTGTTGATTATTTGAACTAGCATTTATTGTTTGAACTAGCATTTATTGTTTCAACTAGCATTCTCTTTTCATTTCCACCACTTTTACTTACCTTACTATCCACTGACCATTTTAAAAATTGTTGCAGTTACGGTTTGTGTATTTTATTATTAATATAAATGTTTGCAGTGTGTTTTGTTCCTGTTCTGCATCTCCAGTGAGGCCGCTCTGTGTTCTGTGGGTGTCAGCTAGAATAATTCTTTAGTTTTGTGAGATGGTATAAGGGAAAATAGAGCTAGTTACATAAGGGAATGGGTAGTCAATTTCAAGGGGTCACATGGTGGATGTTTGTGTAGGGGCCAAATTGTGGGACCCTTGACAGCACTGTGCAGCTGTTTTTATTGACCTGGTGAAAGCCTTTAACTCTGTTAATCTCCCCATACTAATCAAGACTCAGCGGCCGTGGGTTCTCAAAGAACTGCTTAGCTGGGTTCCAAAAACGAATGCATAAACTAGTGCATAAAATCTGAGGGATTGCTGTCTAGTCAACTGGCTCATTTAATGGGTGTCCCTCAGGGTTTGATTCTCGGGCCAACCTTATTCTCTGTATACTTCAAAAATGTTGCATTTATGGCCAGTGACTCTCATTCACAATCCCGCAGACAGCACTATTTTGTATCTGGCCCCTGTTTGCTGACTATCTTTCATCATAGCTTTACAAACAAAACCCACTTTTTCGTTGATTTCCAACTTATCCTCAATTCTAGTAAAACAAAATGCATGCTCTTCAATTGTAAAGAACCTGTACCAGCCCACCTTACAAAGATTCTAACCTTGGATGGAAAAGTTAAAGTATGTCAATACTTAAGTATCTCTGTATTGGGTCGGACTGTTAACTTTCTTTCCAGACCCACATTAGCCACCTTCAGTTTAAAATCAAAACCAGAATTGATTTCCTGTTTTGCAGCAAAGTCTCCTTTGTGGCGATGCCGCCAAACTGAATTTTGTAAAAATGACCCTACCAGTTTTAGACTTTGGCGATGTAATTTACAGGATCACATCTAACAATTACCTGAATAAATTAGATGTGAATTACCTGAATAAACATTGCCATCCTCATTGTTTTCAGTACCCCTTACAATACTCACCTTTGTGACATTTATGTTCCCAGCATACACCACGCCAGATTCACTGGTACCAACTCACTGTACTGTATGCCTACTCATTAGATATCTGTGATTTACTTACCTTACACTGATTATTCCTGAAGTAGACACTTCATTCGGCCTCAGTTCTCTGCTGCCAATGACTGAAACGAATTACAAATGACTTTCACACTTACAGTAGGGAGAACAAGTATTTGAAACACTGCCAATTTTGCAGGTTTTCCTACTTACAAAGCATGTAGAGGTCTGTAATTTTTATCATAGGTACACTTCAACTGTGAGACGGAATCTTAAACAAAATTCCAGAAAATGACATTTTATGATTTTTAAATAATTAATTTGCATTTCATTGCATGACATAAGTACTTGATCACCTAACAACCAGTAAGAATTCCGGCTCTCACAGAACTGTTAGTTTTTCTTTAAGAAGCCCTCCTGTTCTCCACTCATTACCTGTATTAACTGCATCTGTTTGAACTTGTTACCTGTATAAAAGACACCTGTCCACACACTCAATCAAACAGACTCCAACCTCTCCACAATGGCCAAGACCAGAGAGCTGTGTAAGGACATTAGGGATAAAACCGTATACCTGCACAAGGCTGGGATGGGCTACAGGACAATAGGCAAGCAGCTTGGTGAGAATGCAACAACTGTTGGCGCAATTATTAGAAAATGGAAGAAGTTCAAGATGACGGTCAATCTCCCTTGATCTGGGGCTCCATGCAAGATTTCACCTCGTGGGGCATCAATGATCATGAGGAAGATGAGGGATCAGCCGGGAACTACTTGGCAGGTCCTGGTCAATGACCTGAAGAGAGCTGGGACCACAGTCTCAAAGAAAACCATTAGTAACACATTACCCTGTCATGGATTAAAATCCTGCAGCGCACACAAGGTCCCCTTGCTCAAGCCAGCGCATGTCCAGGCCCGTCTGAAGTTTGCCAATGACCATCTGGATGATCCAGAGGAGGAATGGGAGAAGGTCATGTGGTCTGATGAGACAAAAATAGAGCTTTTTGTCTAAACTCCACTCGCTGTGTTTGGAGGAAGAAGAAGGATGAGTACAACCCCAAGAACACCATCCCAACCGTGAAGCGTGGAGCTGGAAATGTCATTCTTTGGGGATGCTTTTCTGCAAAGGGGACAGGATGACTGAGGGGAGGATGTATGGGGCAGTGTATCGCGAGATCTTGGCCAACAACCTCCTTCCCTCAGGTTTTTTATATCCACTGTATCTATACACTGCTCAAATTAATTAAGTCTGTCCAGTTAGGAAGCATATGCAATTGTGAATCAATGTCACCTGTTTTGGTGCAAAAGAAAGGGACAATAGGTGCATTGGAGAGGCAACAGCAAGACAACCCCCAAAAAGGGATTGGTTTTGCAGGTGGCTGCCACAGACAATTGCTCTCTGCTTATCCTTCCTGAATGATTCTTCTCTAGTTTTGCGTTTTGCACCAGCTCCTCCAGGATGGCACATCCATACGTGTAATCGCAAGACGGTTTGCTGTCTCTCCGAGTACAGCCTCAAGAGCATGAGGGAGAGCAAGCTTGAAATAATTTGGTCTGTACAATAAAGCATGGACTCTCCAAGACCCCTGGAGGAGTCTTGTGGTGTTTGGCACCAAGACATTAGCAGCAGATCCTTCATGTCCTGTAAGTTGTGAGGTGCAGTTACCATAGATCTGACTTGTTGGTTCAGCACATCCCACAGATGCACAATCGTATGGAGATCTGGGGAATTTGGAGTCCAAGGTTACACCCATGTTACACCCATGTTCCTCAAACCATGCCCGAACAATGTGTGCATTATGGCAGTGTGCATTCTCCTGCTGAATGAAGCCAGCTGGATAATGCCTGCACTGCCATCAAGGAATATTATTGCCATGAAGGGGTGTACCTGGTCTGCAACAATGTTTAGGTAGGTGGCACATGTCAAATTGACGTCCACATGAATTCCCAGACCCAGCGTTTCCCAGCACAACATTGCCCAGACCATCTTGTCGTCTTCCCACAGTGCATCTTGGTGCCATCATTTCCCCAGGTAAATAGCACAGTACACCTTGGCATAGTACACCTAGTAGGCCTTCCACAAAACGGGACTCCTCCGACCAGACGACTCTTTTCATTGCTCTAAGGTCCAGTTCCAACACTCACGTTCCCATTGTAGGCTCTTTCAACAGTGGATGGGCGCAATGCAATGCGTTGTGACACATTGCTCCACTTACCAACATTAACGTTTTCTGAGAGTTGTGCCACAGTAGACATTCTGTCGGTTCAGACCAGACGGGACAGCCTTTGCTGCCCTTGCGCATCGATAACCCTTAGTTACACAAGGCTTATCTTGCAATTGTTATGCTGGGTTGTCATTGTAAATGAGAACTTGGGAATCGGCTTACGCCTCTTCATATACAGCTCTGGAAAGAATTAAGAGACCCTTGCAAAATATCAGTTTCTCTGGTTTTACTATTCTTATGTATGTGTTTGAGTTAAATGAACAGTTTGCTTTTATTCAATGAACTACTGACAACATTACTCCCAAATTCCAAATAGAAATATTATCATTTAGAGCATTTATTTGTAGAAAATAACAACTGATCAAAATAACAAGAAAAATATGCATTGTTTTCAGACCTCAAATACTGCAAAGAAAACAAATTAATATTCATTTTTCAACAACAAAATAGTAATGTTTTAACTTAGGAAGAGTTCTGAAATCAGTATTTGGTGGAATAACCCTGATATTTAATCACAGCTTTCATGCGTCTTGGCATGCTGTCCACCAGTCTGTCACATTGCTGGTGACTTTATGCCACTCCTGGCACAAACAAGTAGCTCGGCTCTGGTTGATGGCTTGTGACCATCCATCTTCCTCTTGATCAAATTAGGTTTTCAATGGGGTTGAGGTCTGGTGATTGGACGGACCATGACAGGGTCTTGATCTGGTGGTCCTCCATCCACACCTTGATTTACCTGGCTGTGTGGCATGGAGCATTGTCCTGCTGTAAAAACCAATTCTCAGAGTTGTGGAACATTGTCAGAGCAGAAGGAAGCAGGTGTTCTTCCAGGATAACCTTGTACTTGGCTTGATTCATGTGTCCTTCACAGAGACAAACAAACCTTGCTGAAGCATCCCCAGATCATCACCGATCCTCCACCAAATTTCACTGTGGGTGTGAGACACTGTGGCTTGTAGGCTTCTCCAGGTCTCTGTCTAACCATTAGATGACCAGGTGTTGGGCAAAGTTTAAAATTTGACTCATCAGATACTCCATTCCTCTACGGTCCAAACCTTATGGTCTTTTGCAAACTTTAGCCTGGCTCTTCTTTGCTTCTCATTGATGAAGGGCTTTTTTCCCTGCCCCTAGGAGCCTGTTTCGAATCATCCTCGCCGTGCACTTCACCCCAGCTGCTGTTTGCCATTCTTTTTGTAGGTCACTTGATGTCATCCTACAGTTGTTGAGTGACATTCAAATGAGTTGACGGTCATCTCGGTCAGTGGACAGTGGTTTTCGCCCTCTGCCAGTCTGTAACTTTGTTGTCCACAATGTCTGTTGCTTGACCTTGTTCTTATGAACCGCCGTGTTTGAGATTTTCAGGATGGAAGCAACCTGCCACTCACTGTACCACTCTGCCGGTAAAGCCAGAATTTAACCCTTCCCTTCCTCACTTGAAGCTTTTCTTTTCAACTCATGCTGAATAGTTATTTTTTTTATTCAAATTACCTTTGAGGTACTACTTGCACTGTTTTTTCCATCCAGCAAGTCCTATTACAAGAGGATAGTGATGACCACAGCAGTGTTTTTTTATACTTTTCCTCGTTAAATAATATTTGGTTCAGGTAATCACCTAATCAGTACCTCTAAGTAAAATGAGGTGAGCCTGTGTTGGAATTTAACAGACACTGGAATGGATGCCATATATGTAGAGATGCTGATTTAAGAAAAATTAGGAGTGGTCAAATTTTTTTTTCCAAAACTGTATTTACGCATTAACTTAGATTTTTTTTGCCCTTCACGTGCATGTAATCACCATTAGTAGTGTTTTAATAGGACTGCTTGGTGATTTGTTGGTTTGGTCTGCATCTTGAGAGTTCCAGTTTAGATGACATCGCTGGCTCTACATAGCTGAAGCGTCCCACTTTGCACACTAAACATTAGATTCTAGCTTTGGAAAGCGTACCAAAACCAAGTTTTGGTTGGGAATTGAAGGTGGTTTTGATATGTCTGTGACAAGGTGTGTTCATGTTTAAGATCAGTAGGGGTCTCCATTCACTCTTAAAACCAACGTTGAATATACAGGCCAAACGCCCTGAACTTTCCTGCCCACCAGCGTCCGTGGTGTTTAACACGTCATAAGTTCATCCGTAATTTTGAAGATGATGTTCCATGGAAGTTGTAAACAATTTGTTTTAGAAATCGTTTTTTGCTGTGTCTGTGGAGACGTTGCACAAAGATGTCGACAGCCGTATTACTTTTTCGAAATGGCGGTTGATCATTATGGTGGTCATTTGTCAAACTAGGAGGAGGGCCTGACCTTTTTTTGGTCAAAGGCATTTATTGCGCCACCATTTGGACACATGGCACCATGTGTAGTGGGATGTAATCACCTGACATGTTACATCCCGAGTTTGGTCTCTGTAGATCTTACCATTTAAGACCTACAGAGACCAAATAAAAAAAATTCCAGTCCTCCTTTCTGTTCAAGTAAGTCGAAGATTTAAACTCGGGATTCATGTTTTGCGAGCCCCAAAAATAACGTTTTCTTTTACGTCCTTCTCTCTAGCCATAATCTCCAGCGATCTAGGGCCTCCAGCACATAATTATTCTGACATGGCTGTGAAAAGGCAGCAGCGGGCAGGCCCTTTAAGAAGCAAATGAGCATCGAAAGTGAGAAGATGTTCCCAGCCAAGGAAATGTTAACCCACTCCCCTCAAAGGAGTGCCATGCAATGAAGGAAACTAACTGATAATGTTCTTAAAAAGAAATGGAGAGGAGAGCCCAACCCCTAAGGCGGTCACTTCTCCATAATATATCAAAGAGGTGTATAAACCAGAGCTGCGATAGGGCTAAAGCAGGGATTTTTTGTCAGAAGGAACATTCAGGGTGCTGGAAAAGAATTCCCCTAGGCCTAATAATTATAAAACATAATTTTTTTTAATGCAAATTGACCCCAACTATGTCAAAACAATTTATTTTTTTTATACAAATATTTTGTACATTGTTTAACACGACCCCGCCTCTTCCTAAATTAAACATACACATTTTAGCTGAATAGTTGGTGAATTAACAGTGTTATTATTTTCTACCAAAAAGTTACAAAAAAATAAAGATTACAATAATAGGTAATAAATTATAATAATTGTAATAATAGGCTAATTATCATTTGCATGCCGTATTCGCCTTTAGTCTTTTTCATGAAACCTGTTCTAAAGCCTCTGAAGCACAAGTACACATAGTTATTGTGGTTCTATCGTTTGAATATCACAGATCATATAATTTTTTTTTTTATCGATATTTCGATTTTATTTTTAAAAGGAGGTCTAATTTTTGGCCAATTATGAAAAGAGTGCTTGCGGATTCGACTTCTTCGGCAGCTTCCCAAAGCTTCTGCGCATGTGTGGATAAATGTTCAACAGTGCACACCTCCAGGCAATATACACAGGTAGGCTATGCTACAGTTTGTTACCTCCATCCGCTCAAAGATTTGTATACTGTAGGTTGCATCATTCAGGTCAACACTCTTGGCTGGTTCAAAACAACAACGAAAAGCTCTAGGAGATCGAAATGCGCACCATTCTTTTGAGAAATTAGTTGTATGCCTAGGCTATATACATACATCCGCTAATATTCCTTAGTGATTGTTTATTTCTAGGCTAATGAACTTGATCTCATGGTCTTTGAAAAGCCAGCAACTGGCCATTCATGATCAATTTCAAATATATTTACGAACAAACAAGTTGATATGCAGTAGGCCTATTTGTTAGTGCAGTTACTGGGTATAAACAAGACCGGGGGGGAGGCGATATTAGGCTATGGACAATAGCCTACATTTTGCAAGGATAACAGTGTTTTGATTGAAAATAAATGTCTTGGAGAGGCAAAATAGGGCTGTTGTATCTTTAAAAGGTTGCTAGTTCTTCATTCGCAGCTGTTGGCTTGTATGTGCTATCAGAGACAGCGCAGATTCATTACTTCTTCTGCACAATGGACTTTTATCACCCCGTGGTGTTATTCAAATTCAGTACCAAGCGAAGACCATCCCCACTCCCTCTTGCCGTCCATCTCGCTAACACCGTTATTGTTAGTGGAGCAGAGCTCAAGAAAGGCCTTTGGATATCAGAATAGCGAGCGCGCAGTGCCATTCCCATGCAGTCTTCCTACCAAGTAATAGCCAGTTGAAGGAGCGCCACGAGTTTACTCAGATAACCCTTTTTTTCGCTTCTTATAATTTTTCTTAAAGCTGGAGTATACAAGACATCCTGTTTGGGACCGCGGAGGAGCAGGTGCATTAGCGTTTGAACCATTTCCTCTTCTTCCTCGCATGAGAAATGTTCGGCTTTGTCGCCTTATAAAATTACTATTATAAACCATAAAACGGCAACCAATGTTTCTACGATTGGAAGATTATGAAGTAGATATCAATGGCCTGTGTTTGGCTTTATAATGATGGGGGAACTATATGTGCAAGATGCGTCTTACAGGTGCAGATAGGGGAAAACGCAACCGGAATGGAGTTTGAAGAACGCCTCGTTCCAAAGTGTGCGTTTCTCTGATGATTTCGTACCAAATGCTGATGCTTAGAGGAATCCTCACATAATCAGCCATCATTTCATGTGGGCTTATTATGACATTTCATTAAGAAGTTACTCCAGTTTTGTATTGGGAAATTGTGTAACCTTGAGGGCCTTCGTTGATTTAAAAAAAAGTATTCGTGTTATCATTGCAATTGGCGATTTATAAGCTATCGAATTGGGAATGTGTACTTTGCATTTGTTATTGGACCTGCTGGCTTATTATAAAACGTTTAAGGAGAATGATGTTTCGCTGCATTAGGGCAGTGAGCCGACTGCTTTTTAAACTTTATTAGCTACTTTAATTTGCTCATATCCAGAATAAATTAATTAATATGATCTTTCTATTGCCTGCAACTTATTATACTTCAAATATGATAATCCGTGGTAAGTCAGGTGCATGATTCGTTTGACATTGAACGTGTTACATATTTAAAGGTAATGATACAAGATATTTGATCGATTAAATGAGAAATATATTTAGAACTATGAGAGCTATACGTTTGAAGAGACACACTTTGAGCCCTTGCAGTTGATTGTCCAAACGCAATTCTTGTGAAATTTCAAACACAACCCGAGAATTGTGCATGGACATCTGTTGCTAGAGGTTCCTTTCACATCAGTGTCGTAAAAATACGTTTTAGTCTTGTCATCATAGTCATATTACTTATTTGGAAAGCTGCAATGTTGATTATTCGATTTATTTACAATCCCACCAATTATTCAGGAAAACACTATATGGGTCAAAATAAGTTTTAGACGATTAGCTCATGTTAAACTAATCGTCACTGTAGGCTATAGTTTGCAGTAGCCTACCCATGTTTTACATACATGAACCTTCTAAATCAACTATTCTTAATTTATAGCAAATTAAGTAGCCTAAAAACTTTATAAATTTTTGCAAGTTGTTCAAATTACGCAAATGTAATATTTATAAGGCCTAGACCCAATCCTATTAAAATAAACTTTTAACGTATTCTGTTTTCTTCCTACTTTCGATTGCACCTATAAGCAAAAATGGGTTTATTGTCGCTCAACTGGTGGGCTTTTGTTGCGGCTCTTTGTTCTGTTTTAGGATTACAATTTGCATAATTCTTGAGGAATGTATCATTTTCATTTTGTTTAACAAACCTTGACCTTTTCAATCTCTTTATGTTCTGAAAACACCATTAGAAGCCAATAAAGAGGGAATTCGTTAGTCATTTTCGGTATATAGGTTTATATAATGACAAACATAATTGCGATCTAAGCCTATTATTTTTGTTTTGTGCTTTGGTTGATCTTCTTGGGTATATGGGCATTTGTTGTTGGTTTTGTTGCATTTTTAATAATAAATGAATAAGAAATTGATGTAGTCTTTTCCATATATGTTCATGTATAATCCAAATGACAACTAAAAATGCAAATCTTTTTTTATTTTTATAAAACAATGTATTCTTTGTGTTACTATGTACTGCTTAGACCAGTCTTTGGTTTTGACCTCATTTAGCAGGTACATTTTCGGTCTTAAAGGCCTTCCAAATTATTTCTTGATACAGTTATTCCAATATGTCTATCGGTCAGTGTTTTTTTAAACTATTCTTTGTTATTGTATGTCCCTCTCAACTATTAATCCCTGTGATATCTTCAAACTTTAATGATTTGACCATAGGATCTTGTTATTAACTGTGATAGGAACCTAGATATAATGCTTTAAACTAAAACCTAGAAAACATAATTATATAGTTGCTCTAATTTAAACAGTATGGCATTTGTACCAAGTTTCAAGTGCAGGAAAACCAAACATGGTTTTGTCTTTAAAGATAGAGGGTATTTAGTTTTTTTACATCACAATTTCATCTAATCTAGCTACTGAAAGCTACTGTTCTGAGTAATGCATTCCCCAAACATAATCTCTAATTCTACATGCTAGCATGTAAAGCTTATAGGAGAATCAATTGGAGCTGTCTCTGTTAAATAAGGAAGGTCCTTTCACAGCCAACACACTGATCTAAAACCACCAACCAGTGGTTTCAAATCTGTATCTTTCTGATTCTAATCTTCTAAAAGGGAGATGATGATATTGAAAGATTAAAGCTAATGATTTAAAATAAATTGTTTGTGAATTGTATTTATTAATATCTTGAAAAGCCCATTAAAATTACTGGGTTTATTATCTGACATCCATTCATAAATATGTGTTGCCTCTGTAGTTTTATGGAAGTTATTTGGTATACAGCTAGAGAGTGGTGTGTTTGGGAGGTGTAAACCCAGCCTCATACATCTTCTGTTGAACACCTAATGAGATGTACTTCAACACGAAACGTCTGGGAGGAGATGTTATGTCTCTCAATGCCTGTATTTTTCAATGCCCAACTAGGAAGCACCACTGTATGCCAGAGAAAAGCTGTGATTTGACTGCATTTTATAAGCTGATAGTCCATTTAAATAAAATGTGGTCGGATTGTATGATTGTAGGTGGAAATGAGATGAGGTCAGACGTGTTGTTTAGCCAATCTCTGACCACCACTGCTGAATGATCAGGTTCCATGAACGTCAGCAGTCTTTGTTCTGATCCGGGTCATTCTTCCTTCCTCATGTCCCTTGGACACCCCAGTCACCTGACCAGATGTCTGTGTCATTGCTATGGGTGACACAACACCACTCCAAGAGCAGGGGATGACTGAGGGCTCGGGGCGGCTCGGCTGACACTACACCCACAGCGTTAGCTGTTGTGGTTGCTTGGTTCAGCACGGACAACCTGAAAACCCCAGGCTTTTCCTATATGGTTAGTTATACTATAAACGGTCGTCCCTGACCGTTTCAGAGCACAAAGTTTAGTAAGTGCATGAAGAAAGAGAGGAGGATGGGATGTGTCTGTATTTAAAGATGTGGCGTGAATCTTAGAGAATTTTTCAGGATAGTCCACACAAAAGTTTTAGCCCTTACAGCCTTCTTCAGTCTTACAACAGGCTAAACAATATCTTGACACATGATAAGAGATTTGTTCTCCAAGACACAGGGTGTTTTTCCATTGTAAATATTATTACAATAACACTTTAACATGTACTACATGTGATCTATACTGTAGCCGCTTTAGTAGTGCAATGCATACCTTACATATCACAGGTCCTTAAGGTCTGAAGGCATAAACACAGGTGCATTTATAAAGAGCATATAAAGCTGTGTGGTTGTAACAATGAGTGGTGTAAACACCTGGTGTCTGTATTTCTTTCATTTTTGAGTGAAATGTAGAGTTACCACCTGTATTTGTTAGTGGCTGTGATATGGTGCCTGTGAATTTGAATAGGTGAGTTACTAGGTCCATCTCAGCATTATAATGTAACACAGACATTGCATTGATCATAAGACCTACTTTTTATGACATAGCAGAACCCTGATGGTGGTGCCTGCCGTGAGGTGATGTGGAGTTATTGTAGAAATGCAGACCGAATTAAAACACCCATTAATTAGATTGTTTTATTCCTAAGCAAACTGCATTCATAAATAACTGTCAGAGTTCCGAAAAATAATAAAGGAGACTAACTGATCTAACTGAACAACTGATCAAAACAACTATAGTAAAATAATATGTTAGTTTGGTCTACCTGGGATGTAGCTGAAAAACGACTAACATTGAAATATGATGGAACCTCTTGACTCTGGACCACACATGCCCCCTAGCGACGGGGATTTGAGCCCTGGCTCAGTCGACTGGTTGTGCACTCTACATACCTGTCTCCCTAGCTTCTCCGTCCTACTTTCCTGTCAATAACAACAGAATTCCACTAATAATTAGTTAAATAATATGGCAGAGTAGGTTGCGCTCCAATTCCAATTCCAAAACATTTGGGACGCTGTGTGAAATGCAAATAAAAACAGAATGCAATGACATGCAAATAATGTATCCCCATATTTAATTGAAAATAGTACAAAGACAACATATCAAATGTTGAAAATCCATCCATCCATCTTCTTCCGCTTATCCGGGGCCGGGTCGCGGGGGCAGCAGTCTAAGCAGAGATGCCCAGACTTCCCTCTCCCTAGACACTTCCTCCAGCTCTTCCAGGGGGACACCGAGGCGTTCCCAGGCCAGCCGGGAGACATAGTCCCTCCAGCGTGTCCTAGGTCTTTCCCGGGGTCTCCTCCCGGTGGGACGGGCCCGGAACACCTTCCCGGGAAGGCGTTCAGGAGGCATCCGGAACAGATGCCCAAGCCACCTCAGCTGACCCCTCTAGATGTGGAGGAGCAGCGGCTCTACTCTGAGCTCCTCCCGGGTGACCGAGCTTCTCACCCTATCTCTAAGGGATCGCCCAGCCACCCTCTGGAGAAAGCTCATTTCGGCCGCCTGTATCCGGGATCTTGTCCTTTCGATCATGACCCAAAGCTCATGACCATAGGTGAGAGTAGGAACGTAGATTGACCGGTAAATCGAGAGCTTCGCCTTGCGGCTCAGCTCTTTCTTCACCACGACAGACCGATACATCGACCGCATTACTGCAGAAGCTGCACCGATCCGTCTGTCAATCTCCCGTTCCATCCTTCCCTCACTCGTGAACAAGACCCCTAGATACTTAAACTCCTCCACTTGAGGCAAGAAACTGAACATTTAAACTGAGAATTGTTATTGTTATGGGAAGAATACATGCCCATTTTTAATTTGATTCAGCACATTTAAAAAAAGTTGGGACAGGGGCATATTTACCTCTGTTTTGCAACACCTCTTCTTTCAACAATAATCTGTAAGCATTTTGGAACTGAGGAGACTGATTGCTGCAGTTTCGAAAGTGAAATGTTTTCCCATTCTTGCTTGATATAGGAATTCAGCTGCTCAACAGTTCAGGGTCTCCTTTGATGTATTTTTATTTTCATAATCCGCCAAAAGTTGTAAATGAATGACACATCTGGACTACAGGCCCCTGGACTCTTTTACTACAAAGCCATGCTGTTGTAATAGCTGCAGAATGTAGTTAAGCATTGTCCTGCTGAAATAAGCAATGCCTTCCCTGAAAAAGATGTCTGGATGGCAGCATATGCTGCTCCAAAACCTGTATATATTGTTCAGCATTAATGGTGCCTTCACAGATGTGCAAGTCACCCATGCCATGTGCACTAAAGCACCCCCATAACATCACGGATGCTGGCTTTTGGACTCGGTGCTGATAACAAGCCAGATGGTCCATCTTCTGTTTAGCCCAGAAGACGCAGCGTCCATGATTCCCTAAAATAATTCACATTTTGATTTGTCAGACTATAGGATAGTTTTCCACTTCGCCTCAGTCCATCTTAAATGAGCTCAGGCACCCAGAGAAGGCGGCAGCATTTCTGGATCTTCTTTATATATGTTTTCTTTTTGGCATGGTCGAGTTTTGACTAGTATTTGTGACTGCAACTACATACTGTATTCACACACAATGCTTTTCTGAATGGCTCTTGAGTCAGTACAGAACTGTGTCTGTTTTTACGCAGTGCTGTCTGAGGGCTCGAAAATCATGGCCATTTAGTATTGTTTTTCAGCCTTGTCCCTTGAGTACGGAGATTTCACTGGATCCCCCTAATCTTTTAATGATATTATGTACCGTATATGATGAGATCCCCAAACTGCGATTTTACATTGAGAAACGTTATTCCTTAAATTGTTGCACTATTTGCTCGTGCAGGCTTTCACAGAGTGGTGAACCTCTTTCCATCTTCACTTCTGAAAGATTCTTAAACCCAGTCATTTTACTGACCTGTTGCCAACTGACCTATTAGATGTGAGATGTTCCACCAGGTTCTTTTTTGTATTTTCTAAATTCTTTAAGCACACTGTGCAACTCTAGATGAATTCCAACATGATGAACGCATGCTGTTTTAGTGTATTTTATTGTGGGAATTTTTGAGGCTTAAATCACATTTCCTGCAATTCTACACAATGCTTGTTATGGTAATATCAAGTCTTATGTGCAGGATACACAGGTAAACTGGATTGTGACATTTTTTCCTGCAGGTTTCTGCTCGACAATGCTGGGGGGAAAAATCATGGCTGAGGTGTGTTGTCGCTATAATAATCAGGTGACATTTGAGATACAAAATGTTCACTTGCTTATTGAAGTGGGAATGACAAAGAAAATCAGCTGGTCTCTATGGAGTTCAGGGCCCCATGGAACCCTGTGGGCCCAGTCTGTATTTAGCCATGATTACTACAACTCAACTTTACATCACTGCCTAGTCTAACTACACATTAAAATGATCCGGAAAACAAATAATTGCCAGGACACACTACTGTCTTATGAATATCAAACATTATCAAAATGTCTTAATACAACAAATAAAATAACATCTACTATATAATTTGCATACAGTGAGGGACCTACAGTGAGGGACCTACCACCTACCATGTGGGCACAATCAGAATGTGGACGAGTACAGAACACATGTTAGCACAACGTATAAACAAGCATAATGACTGAGATAAGGAGAATCACAACCAAACTTGAGTATTTTTGCAATTCTTCGTCTCAATGATACTTTCAGACCACGACTGAGTTAGAGTTTTGTATTAGTTTTAAATAGATCTTGGTCGGGGGGACCCGTAGAGGCCAGAGCTGCAATGTTGCCCATGGCTAGAGCCAGACCGAATTGTGGAACAGTAATGTCTTGAGAGAGAGCCTGGTAACAACGCTGTCTGTAAGCCTTTCTACCCTGACGTATTCTAAGATCAAAACTACTAGTTACCCAGTGTTAGCACAGCCGAGGTAGATAGGAACTGCAGAACCCCCCCCCCCCCCCCCCCCGCCCCCCGCCCACCCCCAACTAGCCCCACCCGGATATGTCATCACCAGCTGCCTACGCCGAATCAAGCCAGTTTCCTCTGCGATGGGAAGCTTCCGACGGCACCTTGGACAGACATATCTAAACATTTCTGATCCTCAGACACACACCATGTGTGAAATGTGGAACTTTTGTATGCAGGTGTGTCCGTGTGGAGCAGCTGTTCAGCCTAGCGCCGCTATCCTTCACCCGGTCCATGGCAGCTGGGAGTCATGTGAGCGGGCGAGGATGTGACTCTGAGTGTGGGATGGCTGAGGAGTCTGGATGCGTCGCTGACGTGACTGACCACTCACAGAGCCAGAGCGCTCACATCGCCTGCTCTGTACTCGTCATCCCCACCACGCCATCCCCTTCAAACGCCTCCGTCCACACCACCCCAGCACCGCCACCCTCTGGTACCACCGAGGAACCCGGCTCTATTGTCTAGGACAGTGAATATCTGAAACACTGCAACGCTGACCAGCCTCTGAATGGAGCCAACGTTACTGACATACTCTGTTATAGCAAAGCTCTGACTGTTAGGAGAGCGATGAAATCACTGATTTGAGCCAGCGACCAACACAATGCTTTTGTTCTTTTTTCTTTAGCAACACCATTCAGCCAATCGGAGGGAGACATGATCTGTCCCTTAAGGACAGAAAGATAAACAATCACTTTCTTATTGCCCGTGTCATCATCAATGCCCCATCTGATCTTTAGAATTGCTACTAAAAGACCTGGTTATTATGTGTATTTGCGATTTAGTCGACATTGGCTTAACACTAGCAGAAACAGTATTGGAACCGATGCAGATGTTTCTACTTTGCTTGTCGTCACAGCACAGACATGGCAGTTCCAAAGCTGAATATTCCTTTGCATTATCGGCCACATTACCATAACCTGTGGGTGGGAATGCAGTCACTCATCAATCAGTGGTGTTGGGACAGTGGCTGTGTCAAAGGACGGGGGTTAGTGTTTAAGCAGCAGCAGGCCTACAAAGGTCAGATGGCCTGCTGTTTGTGTGTGTGTGTGGTGGTGGGATTTGGGAAGGGGGAGACAGGCTGATGTTGTCATTAATCATTCCAAGTTTGAAGGGAGTGAGCCGTCGTGATATTATTCCTCCTCACATCTTCTCATTCCTAAACCCAGCAGGCCTGTGGCCTTTACAACACATCTGACCAATATAGAAGCCAAGGTCACCCTTGCCCCTTCCTTCTTCCCCCATCACTCCCTCTCAGACCCCCCCCCACCCCCAAATCGCTCCCCCCATTGTCCACCTGTTGTCGTGGAGACTCTGTGGCCACAGAGACAACCCCTTTGTTGGGGGTTTGTTGAGGTCAGAACAGAAGCTAAAATAACATATAATCCCACATACGCTGACCAAGCCATGACCAGGGTGGCCGTTCGAAGCTTGTCCTTCCCTTTGTCCCCAGGACTTATCCACCCACACGGAAACTATTCCTGCCAAACATTTTCTATCCTTAACCCAGTCTGTTGAAGTAGGGGATATTATAACACCGCATCACAGCCAAATAATGTGCCGCAACAAAAACAACAGCAACAGACATTATGATTGAATAGCTAATTTAGAAATTGGTTACAACTGTATTATCCCAGCGCTGTCAGATTAGACCAATAGGATCATGTTCCAGACTCCCAGTCACACTGCTTGCAGTGATAGTGATCCAGTGAGAGTCCAGTGGCTTCTTTCCGCTGCTTCTGCTGTGCTAGGAAGGTTACAGGAATGCGGGCGAGAGTTCGGTTTGCCAACAGTCCCAAATGATTGCACACAAAAAAAGGATTTAACTCTTTGTCGTAATTGTCCCCCCCACCCCGGCCCACCCGACCACCCCCCACCCACCCCACACCCTCCCCCAGCCCCCACCTTTCCTCTGAGCCCGACCGGGTGGATAAAAGACCCATCAGAAGTATCGCTGGCCACATTTACAAGTGAAAGAAGGCCAATAATGGAGCGGTTAGGGGAAGAATGAGCAGGCAGAGGGGCACTCACAGATGTGGGGGGGAGGGGTGGGGGGTTGGAGGTGCCCATTGTTGCCCCGGGAACAGGGGGAGTGAGGGAGGAGGTGCCGTGCCTTTTTAAACCCGATTTGTGATGGAGGAGCAGAAGGGACGAATGGTCATAGAGGGTCTGGATGGAGGCCCGGGCCGGTCCAGCTGTCCTGGGGGAGCGTGTGAACGCAGGCACTAGTAGGCCCAGAGGTCAGGCCAGGAGTGGTGTCGGAGGACGGGGGGTCATGCCGACATTATCCGGGCGTCTTTTTGTCCAGGGATGGCGACATATTAAACCTTTGTTTTACTCCAGCTGAGGTGAAGAGGCCTCTCAGAGCAGTGACTCTTTAGGTCCCTAGTCCTGGGGGTGTGGGGGGGCTAATGGAGTCATCACAGTGGAGCAGGATGGAGAGAAGTGGCATATGTGTGAGGACGTCTGAAGGGTCTTGAGACAAGGCTCTCCAAATGTTAGCCTTAGAAGAGGAGCATTGGACTTCAACAAGACCAGTGGCATCAAGTCTAGTGACATCAACCCTGGTGTGACATGGCTTGTTTTCTTCCCCGGCTTTTCACAGTGACTCAGCAGAATGCACACACAGTTTTCCATACCTGTTTATTTCCTTGGCGATATGGTGAACGTCCCGTTTGAAACTATCAGCCATTCACTCGTCAGAGAGGAGGGACGCTTCTGATTCATCAGATCGAGGTTCTGGGGGGGCAGAATGTGCTCTACCCTGGGTGACTGGAATTGACATGTCATATTTGCCTCTGCATGCCCCACGACAGAAAGTTACAGATTCCAGGGGACATGGAAACGGACTCTGTGACACATCTTTAGCTGGCATAAAATGTTTTCCCACTAAATAGAGGTTCTAGTTTCAGGAATTTCTTTGAATGCCTTCTAGTTTAGATTATACTTGGTATGACATAAGGAGTTAGGTTATACTTGGCATGACATAAGTAGTTAGGTTATACTTGGCATGACATAAGGAGTTAGGTTATACTTGGCATGACATAAGGAGTTAAGGACTTAATGTTCAGAATGAAAGGATTTAATTCAGTGACAAACCTGGAATTTGTCATAATGTCAGCAAGTCACTTAATATTTGTCCTGCAAACCAGGACTAGCAATCCCTCCCCCTTGGGCACAGACATCAGTTTGTCTAGTTTTGATTTACATTTGATTGAGTTGTCAACTAACATGAATATTACGTAAACTTAACGAAACATTTAACTGCCACTGTATTAGGTTAAAGGTTAAAACCAAAGGTAAAAGGTTGCTAAGATATTTATTGTGAATAAAAGGAACCTGGAACCGTGGACAGAAAACCAGCCAGAATCAGGGTTGACGCAAAGAACATTGAGGGGGAATTATATTAGAACACACTCATCAAAAAACACTTTTAAGGTTGAGGCTGACAAAATGTAAGACTTCTTTGTGCAAATGAAGCATGAAATGTACTTTTTTGTAATATAACGCTAACAAAGCAACAATATACATTTCAGTCACACTGAAGGATGAGAGAAACAGCATTTAATTTCATACTTGTGCCTGGCAAAACGATCCAGATTAGAGACAAACTACTTAAATTAACAGATGGTGTATAACTTTCTCTGGAGTCACTTTCAGGAAGGAATAACTATTAGATGATAATAAGGGGAGCGTAACAAATGACAAACATTATCTAAAAGCAAATTAAAATAACTGATGAAGACACTAAGGCAATTAACGAATTAAAGTTTCATTTGACCCTTAAAAAAAAAAAATAAGCAAGCAGTTAATTTCTGGATAAATATACATACAAACCAGAATTTTCATTTCTGTAGTCAATATTGCAAAAAAATCCTTAAGTTAATGGTCTAGGATGTTTCAGCATTCAGGTTTGAATGCATCCTCACATATTATGGACACCATCATATTTTCTCAGTTATTCTGTCTCTCTTTTCATTAACAGACAATGTAAACAACATTCTTCATTAAAAAAAAAAACAATGATTAAAAGAAAAATTCATATTAAATCATTAAAAAACTTTTGAGGCAACCTCTTGGCAATTGAAGACCCGTTACTGCCACCTGCTGTCTGGAGGAGCACACTCTCTCTCCAAGTAGTCACATTTATCCCACTAATTGGAATGATTCTTCCACTTTCAACTAATTACAGATTTAGTTTCAAAAATAAAATCTGGCGGAAATTGATAGGATGCATCAACTTCTATGCCTCCATTACTACATAACGTCTCACTTCCCCAGTAAAAGATGGCAGGACATTCACTTTGAATTATACTTCCCTAGAAAAGGATTCCGTGGATTGGAGGTAGAAACCCAGTTACACTCCAGGCAACCCATCTCCATCCCGTGGCTTCCAGGTCCTGGGCTAGGGACACCGGACAAGTTCAGCATTCAGCATCACTAAGTCATGGAGTCATTGTTTGCAGCTGTGTCTCTGACTGTACCGACCATAATGACAGGATCTACATGCCTCCACTGGAGAGGGTCCATTCAGACTTCCACTCTGAGGTGTCTGCATTCTGTAGTTACAATTATCAGTTAAACACACAAGTCAGGATTAAATTCCATCCCAACCAGTCTTCAGGGTTTCCTTCCATCCTCCCACTTCTTCTGGTCATCCGAAACTCTTACTTTAGCAAAAAAAAAAAAATGTCTTCCAACTCATAGGAATAAGTTGATTTTGGCTGGCACAGACTTGCAGCCCGTGCTGGAGAAATGTTGTCCCTGCTCGGGCACGTAGACAACAGCTCCCCCTACTGCCTCCACCACGTCTTTACGCTGGCACTCACCACGCTGACACAGCTCTCTGTAAGCACAGCGCTCCACATGCCTCCTGCCCAGGGGGAGGAACGGCACAAAACTGGTCAACAGTTTCTCCTGGATGATCCTGGAATGGAAGAATCCACCTGGGGGGAGAACAGGGCTGTTTAGAACGGACTGAACTAAAAAAAGCATTGACTTGAGAATGGTTGTATTCAAAATGACTTGAGAATGGTTGTATTCAAAATGACTTGAGAATGGTTGTATTCAAAATGACTTGAGAATGGTTGTATTCAAAATGACTTGAGAACGGTTGTATTCAAAATGACTTGAGAATGGTTGTATTCAAAATGACTTGAGAATGGTTGTATTCAAAATGACTTGAGAATGGTTGTATTCAAAATGACTTGAGAATGGTTGTATTCAAAATGACTTGAGAATGGTTGTATTCAAAATGACTTGAGAACGGTTGTATTCTACAATCCCGTTTCCAAAAAAGTTGAGACGCTGTGTAAAATGGAAATGAAAACAGAATGCAAAGATGTGCAAATCACTTCAACCCTATATTCAATAGGAAATAGTATAAAGACAACATATCGAATGTTGAAACTGAATTTAATTTATTGTTCCTTGAGAAATATACACCCACTTTGAATTTGATGCCAGCAACACGTTTCAAAAAATTTGGGACGGGGCAAGAAAAGACTGGAAATGTTGTGTAAAGCAAAAAAACTAAACAGAATATGAACCGGGCAAGCCTAGTTCAGCCGGCCCACATTTAAAAGTGATAAATGTTGTTACCCTCACTGGATTCAAACCGGGGTCTCACACGTGAGTGGCTGTGCTTTAACCACTATACCACAGTGATACGTTTGCCCACTGTCAGTATAGCATCTCGACGTTAGATCATCTTGTCAACAGCTTATTAGCCAGTAATAGGCTTACTAGTATCTAACTTACAACTTTAAATTAACCAAAGCTATTTCATGGCGCAAAAACATTCGTTGTTCTTTCATTTAGTGAATGACATTGATACAATAACTGTCAATATAGGTGACGATAACAGACTTTTTCGTCAAGTGAAAAGACGAGAGGAAACCCCTACTCTTTCACTGCCCAAGGGGTTTTTGTCTAGCCTATGTTACCCCAAAAAATCGTGCATCATTGCATTCCGTTTCTGTTCGCATTTTACGCAGCGTCCCAGCGACTTTGAAAACGGGGTGGCATATGACTTGAGAATGGTCGCATTCGAAACGACTCAGCTGTGTATATTCTTCACGTTCATACTTCTTTTGTTGTTGTACACAGCCTGTGAGATGGCGTCCTCCAGTTCCACCAGCCGTATCTCTTCTCTCTCCCTGCCAGCCTGCCGCGTCTCCAGGGCCAGCCGGTTGATGACCTCCTCTCCAATTGTGCTGCAACCACAGAACACAGTCAGTCAATCACACTCTGGTCACAAATCAAACGGACAGATTGCACAACATTGTCCATCGCCCAATGGCAGGCAAGCTCACGTCCCTGCCAAAGACATGACCTGTCGTCGACGAGGGAGTGACGCTGAATAAAACATCCACAGCAACTGTGATTCGGGCAAGACTCGGGGGGGAAAACCCGTGGAATGGGTAACTCCGATGTGCCTGTGGTTTCACGGTGTGCGAGAAGGAAGAGTAACTGCTAAAGATGTCACCAAGCGCACACGCGCGCGCACAGAGATGCAGAAGCACTTCCATCTCAGACCCATGCTTTGTCATACCTCCACGATAAACCCCTGGGGTTACAAAGCAATAACCAGAGCCATCACACCCCCCCCCCCCAACCCATTCAGAAATAAGCTCGACCAAACAGAGCATCAGCTGTATCCTCAGTCTGTGCACAGTAACTGGAAATACACTACAGGGAATGTACTAATAATCACACTGACATTTTCACATTCAAGCCTTCAGAATAAACACGTCTACCACAACAAGACATTCACTGGTCAGCCAGAGGCCGGTGAAGATAAACAACTGACAGGCCTTCAACGTCTTCACCACAACCACCGGAGCGCCGACATAGGTTCCCTGAACTGCACAAAGACCAAGTACATTGACTGTAACGTTGAGATGAGGGTCTCCTACGTCCTGTCTTAACCCGCCAGCCGCTACCTGATGAAGATGTAGATGGCCTTGCGGTAGTTGGTGCCAAACACGGAGTGCGAGGGTCCCAGGAAAGGCGCCACGATGTCAATGACCCCCGGGGGCATCTTCTCCATTTCATCGAATATGAATATGGAGCGGGCACAGGCCGTCAGGTTCCCTTTTAACCAGCGCTTCAGCGCCACCTACGAGGCAACGCACGAAAAGGGAGAAATGAACGAACACGAACGGAATGGAATTACACGCCACAAAGACTAACTCTAACTGTGATGTGTGTATAAACCTTAAGCAGGCCATGACAGAGTGTTCAGGTGACAGAGATGAACTACCTGGTACTGTTTGGCGTGTTCAGGCATGGGGAAGTGTAGGGTGGGCACAAACTGGTGGATGTAGGGGCTCCCCATAGCCGTGCCGTACAGGTGCCTTCCAATCATGGAGCTGACCAGAGTCTTGCCCGTCCCAGACGCCCCGTGGAAGGACAGGACTAGGGGCCGGTCAGGGTTCTCCGCCTGAAGGAAGTTTGCCACCTCCTCTGACACGATGTCCTGGGCCAGATGCTGTCCGTAAAGATTCTTATACAGATCCCATTCCAAACCTGGGAAGGGAGAAACGAAAACTAACAATGTGGACAGAAGAACAAGCTTTCCCTGATTTCACTGTGACAGCAAGAAGAAACCCTTGACATGCATGCTTACTGTCAATCTTAAATTATTGTGAAATCTCAAAAACAAAATGAGTAAAAATTTGAAATTATCTATATCTCACAATTCAGAAACACTTAAATAACTACCTTGGATGGTTTACAAATTGAATGTTTTTCCTCAGAATTATTTTGGTATTTGGTTATTTAAAGTATGATAATTATCATTATCATTTAAAACGTGTACAAATCAAGACTAACACACATGTTAATCAAAATTGGATTCCTCCACAGAAATAGAGCAAGTTTATCTTTTATTAGAAGAAATGAAATAGCCCAAGCCACTTATTTCTGCCTTTTCTAAACTTCAAACATAAAACATTTGTCTGGTGTTTGTATCATATTATATGTTTATTATACATTGCAATAGCGTTTGTGAGATATGTTACATTTTAGCCAATTTGTGATGTATTATTTAGCGCATTGTAATGTAACCTAACATAAAATACGAAATTGGGTGCCATGGATTTACAGTGGATATAAAAAGTCTACACACCCCTGTGAAAATGCCAGGTTTTTGTGATGTAAAATAATGAGAAAGATAAATCATGTGAGAAATTTTCTACTTTTAATGTGACGTATAATGTGAAAAATTAATTTGAAAAACAAACTGAAATCTTCGAGGGGGAAACATTTTAAATAAAAACCTTATATTAATAATCTGGTTGCATAAGTCTGCACACCCTCTTATAACTGTGGATGTGGCTGTGTTCAGAATTAACCAATCACATTCAAACTTATGTTAAATAGAAGTCATTACAAACCTGCCATCATTTGAAGTGACTCTGTTTTGAAAAGTTCAGCTGTTCTAGTAGGAGTTCCTGACATTTTCTTAGTTCTCAGAGCAAAAGCCATGGTCCGCAGAGAGCTACCAAAGCAGAGGGATCTCATTGTTGAAAGATATCAGTCAGGAGAAGGGTACAAAATAATTTCCAAAGCATTAGATATACCACGGAACACAGTGGAGAAAATATGGCACAACAGAGACATTACCAAGAACTGGATGTCCCTCCATAATGTATGAAAAGACGAGTAGAAAACTGGTCAGGGAGGCTTCCAAGAGGCCTACAGCAACATTAAAGGAAATGCAAGAATGTCTGACAAGTACTGGCTGGGTGCTACATGTGGCAACAATCTCCCGTATTCTTCATATGAATGGGTTATGGGGTAAGGTGGCAAGACGGAAGCCTTTTCTTACAAAGAAAAACATTCAATCCCAGCTGAAGTTTGCAAAAACAAACATCAAGTCCCCAAAAAGCACGTGGGAAAATGTGTTATGGTCTGATGAAACCAAGGTTGAACTTTTTGGCCATAATTCCAAAAGATATGTTTGGTGCAAAAACAACACTGCACATCACCCAAAGAACACCATACCCACAGTGAAGCATGGTGGTGGCAGCATCATGCTTTGGGGCTATTTTTCTTCAGCTGGAACCGGGGCCTTAGTCAGGGTGGAGGGAATTATGAACAGTTCCAAATACCAGGCAATTTTGGCACAAACCTTTCAGGCGTCCGTTAGAAGGCTGAAGATGAAGTTCACCTTTCAGCACGACCCAAAGCACACATCCAAATCCACAAAAGCATGGCTTCACTAGAAGAAGATTAACGTTTTGGAATGGCCCAGCCAGAGCCCAGACCTGAATCCAATTGAACATCTGTGGGGTGATCTGAAGAGGGCTGTGCACAGGAGATATCCTTGCAATCTGACAGATTTGGAGCACATTTGCAAAGAAGAGTGGGTAAATATTTCAGTTTGTTCTTCAATTGAATTGTTCACGTTATAGGTCACATTAAAGGTGGAAAAAGTTCTGACATGATTTATCACAAGAACCAGGCAATTTAACCGGGTGTGTAGATTTTTTATATACACTGTATGTAAAATAGTCTATGTAGTCCCCTGAGACTATGTTGCAAATCTAGATTATGCCTAAAACATGATTGAAGTTTAGCTGTTTTACTCCAAGCCTGGTTAATGTAGGCTGTACACATGACCCACTTTAATCTCTCTTCACACTGTTTTTGTTGTCCTGGTCCAGTCTGACTGGTGTTCCAAAGCCAGGTAAACCTAGATCATAATTAGTGATTGTATTGTCCAGCCAATTCTCAGTACCACATACCAGACCTGCCTCTCCAAGCACCCAGTGGTCTTTCATGTAGTTCATCCAGTATGTTGCCCAGGGATCTGGCATTGGCCAATATGACAGAGGTTATGGCTGCTTACCAGACAGTTTCTTTGGCCTTGGCCTCACCCTAGCCTCCATATCAGCAGACCTAAACATGGGCTTGATCAATAAGCCTCAGTGGCTTGTGGATATCTGGCCTCACCCTCCAGTCCTGACGCTACAGAGTAGTGTTGATGTTGCAATGAAAGCAGGTTCTTTGGTGTGGACTGGAGGCTCGTTTTATCATCGGTTTCCAAGGTAACCGCAGGTGAGACGCAGATTAAAAGCACCAAATGTGTATTTGGCATTTGCAATTCTGATATAATATTGTACAGTAGCATTAGCCATCTTTTAAACTGAAGTGGTTCTGACACAGTGATTTGTGTATATAGCTGTTCCAGTCAACTCTTGGGTAACAGTGATGGCCGCTTAATACCATCAGTCCTGACGTGTAACAGATCCAGTCCCTTCTTCACTCTCCTCTCCTTCGGTGGGAGATACAATGCAGGAGCGTTCTCCGGATATTTCAGTAAATATTTAAGTATGCCATACTTACACGGCCCTAGAAATTACGTTTTCGGAACCAACAGCCATGCAAGTCACATAGAAAAGCGCTTATCTCAGTCCTGCACTGACTGGTTGCTATAATCTCTTTAACTCTACTCGGAGCTAATGATGAGAGAACGAAAGGAGGCGTACAAAAGTAAAGATGTTGGTCATATTCTACCAAAATACCAGTCACTATCACGCGGTGAAGAATGAACATGCAACAGTCTGGATGTATAGCTACATGGAAAGAGCACACCATGGATTACTGAATCTAGTTTCAGTAGTATTCTAAAAAATAATATTAAAAATAAAAAAGTAACCAGCTAGCTAGTCATCTGCATACATTTTTTTATCACTACCAACTGGACTTAGGAACTCTTTTTGTTAGCTAGCTAATTAGCTACCCTTACATTGTTACTAGTTTCTTACCTCGTACATTTGGTTTAAAATCACAATCGCAGTTCTCAGATATGGTGCAGACTAGCCTTTCAAAGACACCTTCCACGCAGTGAAAGGAATAAAGTAAAACCATTAAAACGAACTGGATCACAGCACTTCTGACAACCAACATCTTGCTGTAAAGTGACCACGTATGGTGTTACACATTGCACAATAAAAATATGTAATTTCACGCTAGGGGGCGTTTTTTTGTAGTTCTCTACGTTTCTAAATTGATTTAACAAACCACAGCAATGATTGAAAGGAACTTCAACTCCCACAATACATTTGATGGAACGTTGTCAAAACCAAAACACTACATACGGAAGTGGCATATCAAGATACGGACAAGCAACTTCAGGGAAGATACCTCACGAGAGCTAGTGTGGTGGTTCAATCTCTGTCGCGGTAAAGAACGTTTCATATTCACATATTTGACTACTGCCAAGTGCGGATAAAACTGTCCAGGTCTACGGATTGCCGGACTAGGTTATATCTACGAGCCGGCGAATTTAGGGACCGGGGAAAAGTGCAGTCCTGAGAACGATGGCTTTTAATGATACTGCACTTTTCCCCGGTCCCTAAATTAGCTTATTACTTTAAATATATATTTTTTTAAAGCGGAGATACTCATCAGAAATCACTACAGACAGTGACGCCGACAGGGGACAACAACCGTGAATGTTGTCCTGGGCCCAGGCCTGGGGTGCATTTGGTTGGCTTACAGTCAGTCAGTGTTGTATTCAGTACTCTCGAGAAGGTTAACAATTTTTAAATAGAAGAATTGCATTGATGAAGGGATTCATGTTTTTTTTTTTTACTTTTTGCTGTTTTTGTTTATACAGCATTATGATTAAACCCTTTTCTGTAAATATGGTTTGTTCTACCAACAGCCAATCAATGATACCCTAACACGTACAGCCAATCAGAGTGATACCCTAAACACCAGTGCCAACAGAACTTTGTTAAAGCTGCACTAGTAGAATTTATTCAGTAAAAAACAAAAAAGTGAAGTGCCGGTGGAATGTCATTTTATCATTTTTGGAGCATGCCGCTACTTCCCAGCCAATCGCTTTCTGCGAGGCAGGCTTTCCTCCTTGGCTTATTTTACCTGGATGATATTATATATAGCATAGCATAGCTATGCCGTAAGGGGCGACGTTTGCTTACTGTAAGAAAATATAATGGCAGCTAGAGACCAGGACGACAAACCGTCAGTTCCTCCCTTGTCCTACTACAGCACACACTACAAAAAAAGCGAAAGAAGGCTTAGACCAACTCTCTGTAGCTAGCTACCAGAAACCCTAAGCTAACATTAGCAAGGCTAAGAAGAACGTCGTCGAACTCTTGAGTTAGTGCTTTTTTGGAACAGGTAATTCCATTTTTCATACTTTTATTCGGAACGTGATTCTCTATCGGGCATTGGTGCAGAATCGCTTTCTGACGGATGAGTAATTGCAAAATGCTGTAATTGTTTTTTTTTTACTGAAAAACCCCTACATAATGGAGCTTATTTTTTCTCTCCAAATTTAACCAATAAATGTGTCTAACTACAGTACTGTAGCTATCTGGCTTAAACATTGCCACCATGCAACCAAAACTAGGAGCACAGAAATGGAAGGACAAATCTAAAAGAGAACGTCTAAATATGTGTAGCAGTTCAGTAATGACTGATCGGGACTGAGTAGGTTCTGAATTGAAAATATGTGACATAATTCCCTGTGTTGAAAACAAATGTATTTGAATGTGGCCTACTTGTGAATTAAAGCATTAAACAATAACATTTGTATGACTTGTTTTTTGGACAGCCATTTAATTACTATTAATAAAAAAATGTGTCCGGTGGTTTGGGTGCTAAATGTTAAATTCTGTCCCGGGCCCTGTCATTCCGGTCAGCGTCCCTGACTACAGTTGATTCCATTGACATAATTAGGATGGTTGATTCTACATGACATTATCTAACAGCCTCAACTTTTTTTTGAACTAACAGGTATTGATTTTTAGCTAATATTTAAAATCTTCCAAATTGTTAAATGTCTCAAATGTATAGATAATAGTAAAAAATCAGTACTTGTTATTTCGTGAAAAATCATAGTTGCGGCTGTTATAGATAATGCCATATAGAATATACTGATACGATTTGGAATTAGTACATTTTAACAGTTTAAATAGCTATTTTAAGTATAATTTAATTAATTAGTCAATGTTGTGCACCAAAGTTGGGTTTCATATTCAGAGATTCAACAGACATTCAACAGAGTTTCAACAGACAGTTGAAGCAAACATTTAAATGTTAAAAACTACTTGCATTCTTCACTGATAACTATGACTGACTTATATTATAAATAAATATTCTATGTTATGTTGGATAACATTCACAAGCCTTTATTTGATAAAACAATCAAACATAGCTTTTATGCACATTCTCTAATAAATGAAAAACACTATTATATCGCAATAACTTTTTCAAAAAGTATCACAGACTTCATTCCAAGTTCAAAATATTCTGCAGTAGGCTGGATAACTTTTACAACCTTTAAATGTATCAATATTTCACCATTAGAATCTTTGATCATTCGCAAATTTGGAATAAACAAATTTAATACACATTTTCATACTGTGAAAATTACAATTATATTGCAATAACTTATACAATAACAAAAAGATTCATAGAAAATGTATTCCAAGTTCAAATATTCTCCAGGAAGCTGGACAACTTTTACAACCTTTGATTTGATCCAAAAATCACAACTAGAATCTTCAAAATGTAGCAAATTTGGTAAAACCCAGTGTTATTGAAATAACTTTTTCAATTTTTTTTATAGAAACCCCATAAGTTCACAATATTCTCACGTAAGCTGGAAAACGTTTACAACCTTTAAATTGATCAAAATAGTACACTTAAATTTAATACACATTTTGATTTGATCCAAAAATCCCAACTAGAAATTTAAACAATTTAGCAAATTTGGAAAATCAGTTTTATTGCAATATGTTTTTCAGAAAGTTTCATAGAAACTTCATTCCAAGTTCTAAATATTCTCCAGTAAGCTGGACAACTTTTACAACCTTTGGTGTTACTTTTTAACCTTTAACTGCACTGTCAGGAGTAGGAAAACCAAGCATTTCATTGCTGTAACTTGTTATTGCAAATGACAAATAATTGTTTTGAACTTGAACTATAGTTGTATTTGCTTTTTGTATGATAAATAGCATTGTTTTGAGCAAGTTCAAGCAGTTTTATTAGTCAGCTTTCATTCACAGTGAGTGACATGAGCACAAGGAAGGATGGCAGTGACATTGGTTTTTTGGGCAGCCTCAGAAAAGTAAGCTGAGAGCAGTGAGAAAATGGGTAACAGTCAGATGATAGACGTATACAGTAGCACAAAAGGTGAGTCATAATTTATTGATATAATAATCATTGTCATTCAGATTGGAAATGGTTAGTAATCCATTCCTGAACATCATGGTAAGAAACAACTTATTTACTGATAGTATTTATGTTCACTCTGGTGCGTTCAGAGTGAAGAAAGCGAGGGAGAGAGAACATGCCAACGGAGCAGGGAGAGTAGGCGACGTGGAGGTGAGTGAGAAAAGGAGCAAATATTGATGAACGATCTGATATCGACGTGTTGGTGTTGTTCCAACAGAATCATACTTAATGCTGGCACAACAGAGGTTAGGTTAAGGCACAGGCGCTACTAAGGTTAGGTTTAGGCACACGTGTTTCTGATGTTAGGGTTAGGTTAAAGAGTGGGAAGCAGGGGAATATGCTGTCTTTGGACTGGGGTAACCAACTAAAAAATTTTTGATTTTTTTCTTGGGGGACCCCCAGAGATCCGGCTAATTTGGTCCCCCCCAATGTTGACTCCATGACTACGGCCTTGCTCCAATGGCACCCAATCGTAATTCACTGCTAGCAAGTACCGTTCGTGTCTGATTTGGGGACCGGACCGAACCATTTCGTGGGAGCACAATACAAAGTTTCCGGATGTTTTCTTAATCCAAACAAGGAAAGAAAATTGGATAGGTGTTAAAGGTTAATATTTATTGTTGAATTTTTTTAACCTAATGTTCTATTAACTTTTTAGGGCCCCTGTCAGTCACAGGCTGTTGGAATCGTCCTAACCTTTCCAGCCCATACGGCGCCCCTGGACACAGGAAAACACAACCTGAGCCACCGGGATGCAGCCCCAGAGTAGGAATGGGAACCTGAGGCTTTCTGAACTATTAAGGCTTGTTTCGAAACAAGAAGCCAGGCATGCCTACAGTGGGGAGAACAAGTACTTGATACACTGCCGATTTTGCAAGTTTTCCCACTTACAAAGCATGTAGAAGTCTGTGATTTTTATAATAGGTACTCTTCAACTGTGAGTGACGGAATCTAAAACAAAAATCCAGAAAATCACATTGTATGATTTTTAAGTAATTAATTAGCATTTTATTGCATGACATAAGTATTTGATACATCAGAAAAGCAGAACTTAATATTTGGTACAGAAACCTTTGTTTGCAATTACAGAGATCATACTTTTCCTGTAGTTCTTGACCAGGTTTGCACACACTGCAGCAGGGATTTTGGCCCACTCCTCCATACAGACCTTCTCCAGATCCTTCAGGTTTCGGGGCTGTTGCTGGGCAATATGGACTTTCAGCTCCCTCCAAAGATTTTCTATTGGGTTCAGGTCTGGAGACTGGCTAGGCCCCTCCAGGACCTTGAGATGCTTCTTCTAATTATTATTTAGCCTTAGAAATTCAATAGCGTCTACAAAAAGTGTGCCATGACTACCAAATGTGTATATTCTGATTCGGTGGAGGATGGACTAAACTCTACGGGTTTTAGTATTCTGAAGATAAAAAAAAATAAAATGTGTTTAGCCTTAGAAATTCAATGGCGTCTACAAAAAGTGTGCCATGAATTCAAAAGTTGTATATTCTGATTCGGTGGAGGATGTGCTAAATTCTACGGCTTTTAGTATTATGAAGAAAAAAATAAAATAATAATTGTTTAGCCTTAGAAACTCAATAGCGTCTCCAAAAAGTGTACCATGACTACAAAATTTGTATATTCTGACTCTGAGGAGGATGGGCTACAATCTACGACTTTTAGTTTTCTGAAAATAAAAATAAATAAAAATGAGTTTAGCCTTAGAAATTCAATAGCGTCTACAAAAAGTGTGCCATGACTACAAAGTGTGTATATTCTGATTCGGTGAAGGATGGACTAAACTCTACGGCATTTAGTTTTCTGAAGATAAAAAAAATTAAAATAATTATTTCGCCTTAGAAATTCAATAGCGTCTCCAAAAAGTGTGCCATGACTACTACATTTGTATATTCTGATTCAGTGGAGGATGGGCTAAACTCTACGACTTTTAGTTTTCTGAAAATAAAAATAAATAAAAATGAGTTTAGCCTTAGAAATTCAATAGCGTCTACAAAAAGTGTGCCATGAATTCAAAATTTGTATATTCTGACTCTGAGGAGGATGGGCTACAATCTACGACTTTTAGTTTTCTGAAAATAAAAATAAATAAAAATGAGTTTAGCCTTAGAAACTCAATAGCGTCTCCAAAAAGTGTACCATGACTACAAAATTTGTATATTCTGATTCGGTGGAGGATGGGCTAAACTCTATGGGTTTTAGTTTTCTGAAGATAGAAAAAATTAAAATAATTATTTCGCCTTAGAAATTCAATAGCGTCTCCAAAAAGTGTGCCATGACTACCACATTTGTAAATTCTGATTCGGTGAAGGATGGGCTACAATCTACGACTTTTGGTATTCTGAAGATAAAATAAATAAATTAGTTTAGCCTTAGAAATTCAATGGCGTCTACAAAAAGTGTGCCATGAATTCAATATTCTGACTCAGAGGAGGATGGGCTACAATCTACGACTTTTAGTTTTCTGAAGATAAAAATTTTTTTGTTTAGCCTTAGAAATTCAATGGCGTCTACAAAAAGTGTGGTATGACAACACGAGTGCTATAATCTGATTCGGTGGAGGATGGGCTACAATCTACGGCATTTAGTTTTCTGAAGTAAAAAATTAAATAATAATTGTTTAGCCTTAGAAACTCAATAGCGTCTCCAAAAAGTGTACCATGACTACAAAATTTGTATATTCTGATTCGGTGAAGGATGGACTAAACTCTACGGCATTTAGTTTTCTGAAGATAAAAAAAATTAAAATAATTATTTTGCCTTAGAAATTCAATAGCGTCTCCAAAAAGTGTGCCATGACTACAACATTTGTATATTCTGATTCAGTGGAGGATGGGCTAAACTCTACGACTTTTAGTTTTCTGAAAATAAAAATAAATAAAAATGAGTTTAGCCTTAGAAATTCAATAGCGTCTCCAAAAAGTGTGCCATGACTACAACATTTGTATATTCTGATTCAGTGGAGGATGGGCTACAATCTACGGCTTTTAGTTTTCTGAATAAAAAAATAAAAAAATAATTGTTTAGCCTTAGAAATTCAATAGCGTCTCCAAAAAGTGTGCCATAATAATTGTTTAGCCTTAGAAACTCAATAGCGTCTCCAAAAAGTGTACCATGACTACAAAATGTGTATATTCTGATTCGGGGGGAGGATGGGCTAAACTCTACGGGTTTTAGTTTTCTGATGATAAATTTTTTTAAATAGTTTAGCCTTAGAAATTCAATAGCGTCTCCAAAAAGTGTGCCATGACTACTACATTTGTATATTCTGATTCGGTGAAGGATGGGCTACAATTTACGTCTTTTAGTATTCTGAAGATAAAATAAATTAGTTTAGCCTTAGAAATTCAATAGCGTCTCCAAAAAGTGTGCCATGACTACTACATTTGTAGATTCTGATTCGGTGAAGGATGGGCTACAATCTACGGCTTTTAGTTTTCTGAAGAAAAAAATAAAATAATAATTGTTTAGCCTTAGAAATTCAATAGCGTCTCCAAAAAGTGTGCCATGACTACTACATTTGTATATTCTGATTCGGTGAAGGATGGGCTACAATTTAAGTCTTTTAGTATTCTGAAGATAAAATAAATAAATTAGTTTAGCCTTAGAAATTCAATGGCATCTACAAAAAGTGTGCCATGAATTCAAAATATGTATATTCTGACTCGGAGGAGGATGAGCTACAATCTACGGCATTTAGTTTTCTGAAGAAAAAAATAAAATAAAATGTGTTTAGCCTTAGAAATTCAATGGCGTCTACAAAAAGTGTGCCATAAATTCAAAAGTTGTATATTCTGACTCGGTGGAGGATGTGCTAAACTCTACGGGTTTTAGTTTTCTGAAGAAAAAAAAATTAAAATAATTGTTTAGCCTTAGAAATTCAATAGCGTCTCCAAAAAGTGTGCCATGACTACAACATTTGTATATTCTGATTCAGTGGAGGATGGGCTAAACTCTACAACTTTTAGTTTTCTGAAAATAAAAATAAATAAAAATGAGTTTAGCCTTAGAAATTCAATAGCGTCTACAAAAAGTGTGGTATGACAACAAAAGTGCTATAAACTGATTCGGTGGAGGATGGGCTACAATCTACGGCTTTTAGTTTTCTGAAGAAAAATAAATAAAAAAAGAATTGTTTAGCCTTAGAAATTCAATAGCGTCTCCAAAAAGTGTGCCATAATAATTGTTTAGCCTTAGAAACTCAATAGCGTCTCCAAAAAGTGTACCATGACTACAAAATGTGTATATTCTGATTCGGGGGGAGGATGGGCTAAACTCTACGGGTTTTAGTTTTCTGATGATAAAAAAAATTAAAATAGTTTAGCCTTAGAAATTCAATAGCGTCTCCAAAAAGTGTGCCATGACTACAAATGTTGTATATTCTGATTCGATGGAGGAATGGCTACAATCTACAGCTTTTAGATTTGTCTAAAATATTTGGCACATTTTTGTGTTTAGCCTTAGAAATTCAATAGCGTCTTTGAAAAGTACTGGGCTGTACGCTGCTGGCAATACTCAGCCCTCTTTCAGGGGGGTTGCGGTTGGTGGGTGTCCCTTTGGTTGATGCCTGGCAATGTGGGTGGATTGATTTCGTGCCTGTTGGGCTCTGTTCGGGGCCTCCCCCGGGTAGGGCCACAGTGTCGCCGGACCCCCCGTCTCAGTTCCATGGTGTTACGTTGCTATATTACTGCGCTGGGGGATATGAGGAATGCACTTTCTAACTTTTCTCAGTCTCCTCCAGTTTAAAATTTTAGGAGGAGATGAGGTCCTGGTCCACACCTGCGGAGTACCTGGTTTGGGGGGCCCGTTGCTGTCCCTGTCCACCTGGTCATACTTTTGACCTAGTCTAGAATCAAATAGACTCTGGATTTAGCCCAGAGAAATGTATTTATTATTCTAATTGGACTCTTAATATCTCATCCGGCACAGCCAGAAGAGGACTTGTCACCCCTCTGAGCCTGAGTCCTCTCTAGGTTTCTTCCTAAAATTCGGCCTTCTTAGGGAGTTTTTCCTAGCCACTGAAATCCAACACTACTTTTGTTTGCTCCTTGGGGTTTAAGGCCGGGTGTCTCTGTAAAGCACTTTGTGACAACTGCTGTTGTAAAAAGGGCTTTATAAATACATTTGATTGATTTGAATGAAAAGTGTGCCATGCCAAAAAAAAGTGCTATATTTTGAAATGAGTTTAACCTTCGAAATTGTCTTAGACAATAACTGCAATCAAGTCAGGAAAGGGTGTCCCATTTATTGTTCCACCACTTACCCTTATAGCTCTCTTTTTTAGGTTGACTACTCACCTACGGTTTTACCACTGTCCACACTGTGGTATGGAGAACCTGGAGTGTGGCAAAACCCTGATTGGTTAAGTGAATCCAGAAGTTGTAAAATTATGTCAAAAATAATATTTTGAAAGGCTTTGTATCTGATCTGTATTTTGCACTAATACTTATTATTACTCTTTCAATTAGCGCAAACACGGCTCTGAATCTGTTGTATTTTGTGTGTGGGCCCTCCTACGATCAAGGTTTGTTTCTGTGGCATAACATCACTATAGACTGGGAGGGGAGGGTCCAGACTTGCTCAACACCAGACTGGCCATAAAGGCATTTCTCTAGCAGTTCTACATCGTAGCATCCCAGAGTTTTTATTCATAACCCACATTTTTTTTTACATTTTGATATTAACTTTGACTGTACTGTATTAAGTGTCAAAGATTGAACAAAACATAAATGAGAACTTTCAGATTGGGTGTGACCAGTGCATCAGGTGGTACCAACAGAACTGCCTGCGAATGTCTGACAGAATACACTACAAATCAAACAAAGCAATGGAAATCCCCTTTTGTTAATGCCATTTCATTTGTAACAACTGTTTATTCATTAAAGCAATGAATGTTGCAATTTAATTTTTTGTTAGATCCTTATTATAGAATTAAGCAGTTTAACAAGCTATTACAGTATTATGTACTCTTTATAAAGCCATTTTGACAATATTTTAGCATAGTATTTGTACAGTTATTGTAAAATGTATAAAATATTTTAATTTCATTTTCTCCTATTGTGGGTTATAGTGTCTCCACCACAGAATCAACATGAGTCATTGTTATAGTTATTGCACATTTGAGCCCTCTCCAGTAATAGATTCAACGGTTCAAGGTTTTGATTAGAACAGGGGGCATTATTCTTCAATTGAACCAACCTCGAGAAAATTGTTGGCTTCAATTTATGGCTTTAAAAAAATATATGGCTTCTAAATAACATGTCAAGTCATAGATTGTAGCCCATCCTCCACCGAATCAGAATGTTTATAGTCATGGCACACTTTTCGAAGATGCTATTGAATTTCTAAGGCTAAACTTAAACTTTCTAAGGAAAACATTTCAGAAAACTAAAATCCATATATTGTAACCCACCCGAGTCCGAATATACCACTTTAGTTGTCATGGTACACTTTTTGCAGACGCTATTGCATTTTTAGATATTTTGGAAAAACGAAAAAATATTTTAAAAATCACCTTCACTTACCTTTTGGTGTCTTTAATTAGTTGGTTTTGTCTGGCGAGTTACCTCGCTACGATAACTCCTTTTTGTCAAGTGAAAAGACGAGAGAATTGTGTAGCCAGCAGAGGCGTCGCTAGGATCACAATACATTCGGAGCTTAAATAAGGCTAATGGGACATCATGTTTCGCTTCTAGAAGATATTGCCTACAATTAGGCCTATTAATAAAAATTGTAAGCGCAGCGTTGTGCACTTTATTGAAGCGTGAAATGTAATAATCCAGTGGAAAATGCGTATTGCTCACGTGTTATTGTTCGCGCAGTGGACTGGACAATGATGGAAATATCAGTGTGTAAGAAATATATAAACGAGGGAGGAACAGAAGATTCAAAAACGTTTTGATATTTAACAAATTAGGATATACACGTCTCTCCAGACACCACACCATGGTCTTCCCCGTGCGTGTAAATTGGGATGCTGCGCTTTCAGAAGTCTTGATCACACCTGAAACCGCATCTTGGGGAAAACAAATCCTTCTTTCTCGTTTTTGCCAACCAAAATTAAAATTATTTTTAGTTTTTTTCTGTTTCTATTCAGTCATTTATCGTCTCGTCAAATGCCACTGAAAAATAGGTAGGCTTTTTAACGAATATTTTCGTCACTATTTTTGTTGACGAAATGAACACTCATACACATTGTCCATTACTCCAATACACAATCCTATGACCCTTTCCGAGAACCTAGCTAAATAAGCAACACTATTAATAATTATCTTGTTTACTTCTCAAATTACCTACTCTTTTGTATGACTCTCAAATAATAACTAACCAACACTGAATACTCTAGCGGGGGCATAACTTAATATGGAGGTTCCTTAATATTAAGTTACGCCCATTGACGGTTTCCATTGGTGTAGTGTTTTTGATTTAGTTGCATGCGTTTATGAAGGAAGAATTACAGGGTCAATGACGAAGATTTCAGTAAGTGCTTCCATATGACCAAATCTAGCTATGTATTTAAGGATAGTTAACGTGTTCACTAAGATCGCTTATCTATTAAATTATTTGAATCCGAGATTCGAATAGCTTGAAAACAGAAAACACGACAACCCTTATAGCTACTTTTAAAGATAGCTAGCTACGCGACGAGTTAGGCTAATTGTTTGCCAGCTCTAGTAAATTAAGGTACGTTATAACTAACTAAAGATGCATGATGCACCTGTAACTATATGCAAGCAGGCAAGATCCATTTATTTTTTTAGCTTCATATACACTATGTTGTCATTATTTAGAAATGTAAACAAAATAATAATTTGCCATGGCCATCTTCTATGCAGTGGTGTAAAAAGTAGATGTATTTGGCTATGTTCACCAGTTTTGGGAAGTTGCTAAGGATGAGCTAAATTACCTAAACTTTTTTTTTTATTGATTACTGGTTAGTTTTGAACTCTCTTTACCTGGTTACTTGGGTCTTAATTAGATACTTCCCTAAAGTGGTGAACACAGCCGAACCTAGTTCAGTACTTTAACTTTGTACACCTCTACTCCTCTGTGATTGTTGTGATCTTTCATTTCTGTTGCCAAGATGCGTTGTTGACCTGGGGGATGCTGTTGCCTGGGTAAATGCCAACACGGGCCTCTTCTGAGACAAGTCCTCACCCCTGAGTGATGAGGAAATACAGGGTGCTGTGCAGATGCTCAGAGAGGCCTCAACTCTAGAGGAAGAACAAGAAGCTCTCACTCCATTCATGTTTTTGTTTAATAGTTTTGAAGATACTGAAACATTTGTAGATTAAATAGACAAGAGAGGACTTTTGAGCTTCTCTGTTAATTATTTTTGTTGATGAGGATACCTATTGGCTGTCTTTAAACCATCAGCTAATGCTAGTTTCCACACAACAAAAATTATAAGATCCAGAAAACACAATATAGTTTGACGAGACAAGAAACATCAGTTGTTTAGCCAGAGTAAACTGGACAGTGTTTTGGAAGTGTTCACCTGGCCATACAACATGATAGGATGAAACCAAAGCCTATAGAATCTGAGCCAGGCTGAATACACAGTACATAAAGAAACAACTTGACAGCATTTCTAACTCAGTTTCAAGTGAGCTGATATCAAGACTTGACAGTTCTACCTGACATGGTAGTCCTCGTAGACGTGGGTGTGTTTTCACCTGAGACTCTTTCTCCCCAGTCAGATGAGCTGTAGAGTTCCGAATTAAATGTTCTCACACGTCAATAAAATGCGCATCCAGCTTGTGCCTCAACAGTGGTTTGGGCTCTGGTCTCCTGAAAAGGGTAGGGACGGCACACCGGGCAGCAACTGCAAGTCCATTTGTCTGTCTGGGGAACCATTGATGTTTCGAAATGATAACAGTCATATTATTATGACTGTCATCATAATAATATGTATAGACACTCATATGTATCTATAATATTCAATAATTCTACCAAATTGCTACTAGCTAACATTGTTATGTATATTACTGCCTTGCCATATATATAATAAATAATAGGCTAATACCAGTACACTCTTTTAAACTGCTGCTAGCGTGCAGTGTTGTGTGTTGCGTTTATGTATTTTTTGTCTGGCTATATTTTTGCTTATATATTCTTCTTACCTCTTCCTACATAGTTCTCGGGTGCCATGTCAAAATATTTTAATTGTTCAGGATGACGGTTTTTCTCGGTACATTTGACAAATAAACGTTGAAACTTCTAACATCGCTTGGAATTCTAACTTGATTTTTAGAATCCAGAGGAGGTTACCCAGAGGAGGTTTTGTAGGTTACAAAATAGCGCGTCTTATAAGTATCAAGGGGATAACGAGTTGATTTCAATGCCAGTGCGTAGGTCCAAAACCGATAGGAGTTTTGGGAAAATACGATCGCTCAAATGACGAGTCTGGTCCTATGCACTGGCACTGAAATTAACTAATTTCAATGCAAGAACTCCTGGCACAGACGCGCTAAGAGGCGCCTTGAGTCACTCTTGTCCAATCAGAAGTCTTCCGTCACCTTTAATATCGCTTCAGCTCGGTTGGAACCTCGACGAAGCAGGTACTAAAAATATTTCTGGTACCAGGTACTATCCCAATTTTTGGCCAGTGGAAAATCAAAAAAGGCGAGCCGAGTCGAGCAGATACCATGCAGTGGAAACGCTCCCAAAGCGGGTAGAGTCTTAGCGAGTTTAGTCGAGCCGGTACCATGCAGTGGAAAGCGACATTAGAGATTGTTGGGCCGTGTTGGAACTTAAAGGTGATGCTTCGAACGTCATTGGTCACGTACTTTGAAACGAGCTCCTGGTAATCTGCATCGAAACAGCAGAGCTCGGAAAACTGAACGGTGCTTTGGAGCTTCGTGTTAATTCCTCCCATCCCTATCCCAGAGGTGATCCCAACACGTCACCCCTAACATTTCTCTTTTATAAAATGCTATAATGCCCAACAGCCAAATATGCTCTGTGTCCATTCCCTACCTCTTACCAGATACTATATTTACATATAAATTCACATACACATTGTGCTCTTTTTATTGTTTTAAATCCAACTGAATGCCAACCACCCCTAAAACAAAAAGTGTAGCTATACTCTTTCCTTAAATATATTACAAACATTAACTTTTAAAAAGTTACAAAGTAAATGTTTGATTAAATGTAAGTATTGACAAATACATAATGAGTTTAGGTTCCTAGAAAAGAGTTCACTACAATGTGCAAGAACACACTTTTGTTTAAAGACAATGACCATTACATTACTGAAGCAACATCTGTATTTAGACCTCTGTGTACCATGAGTAATGTAGCAATGTTCCCATTTAGTACTACCAAAAAAAATATTTCAAGTAAGGCACTCTCACAAGGCACAGCCTTCATAAGCACGCTTATTATAACACAATCAAGCGCAATTGATTAAAACAAATAATAATAATGTAGAGTGATAATTGTGCACTCTGTACAAGGTTATTTCACTACAACTACAACATATACTGAAATGAACCACAACAACCTTGGACGAGACATTTAAAAACAGCATGATTCATGTCATAGTATTTCAGAGAAGTGTTTTGAAAACATTTCATTAGTAGGCGCTCTCTACATCATTACATTCATCCCAACATCATTTCATGACCCTTAATAAACTTCAGCTATGTCATGGCACCTCAAGTGAACTATAAAGACACAAACCCTTCCCGGGGTGTCCTGAGACAGAGCGTTGGACAATATTTGCTTGTCAAGACAAGATAGAGACCCAGTCGATGGTCCAGTTCGGGCATGATTGGTTGGAAGGTCACTGTGCCAGATGGGGGGGCTCCAGTTTATTGGACAGAGCACTCAACACCTGGTCAAATTTGGCGTATCGCTGATCCTGGTTCTCCTCCGCTCCCCGACTGCCCCACAGCAACCTCATCTCGAACTCGGTGAGGAAAAGTTCCAGAACCTCGGCTTGCTCCTGGAACCCTGGATGTCCACATCACAACAACACACACGTCGCCCTTAAAGTCTCATTCACAAGGCTATGCCTGTAAGTGGTGAATTCTATGTGGTGGCGAACGCAAAGACGTACTTTCGGGATCTTAAGCACACCTAACGAGACTTCCATCCTCTCACCCTTTAATTTGGCCTCTGCGTTGGTCCGGTAGATGCCCCCCAGCTGTGCGATGGTACGCGCGGCCTCCAGGTGACTCATTAACACGTCCACCCCAGTTTCCGCAGTCTCCCATGGCTCTGCCCCGTCTGCCACCGCCACGCTCTTCTCCAGTAGGGACAGGAGGGGCAACACGTGGGGGAAAGATGTGTTGGCCAACGCACAGGTCTCTAAAAAGAGGGGAGGAAGGTGTCCATTATATACCCACTAGGGCACGTGTTTGCACCCACTGCCCTCAGAGTTGACACCCTTTTCTCTGCTTAGAACAGAACGCCAAGTCAGTCACAGCAAATACTACATACTGACATGTCCATGTCTCTGGGGAGAGATGAGGATGGAGTACCTTTCCCATCATTCATTCTCTTCATGAAAGGCTTCAAAGTTTTCTCGTAGAGGACTGCGCCCTCTGTGTGTCGCTGGCGTAACACCATCCACGTCTGCTCCAGACGGGAGATCTGAGAAGGGAAGACAACAGCTCAATGCAACTCGTGCATTTCCCAACCATACATTTCCAGTTTAATACCCAGTTTCTGTATTAAAATCACACTTCGCACAAAGGGGAGTAGGCGTTGTGTCCGTGCGTGAGTGTGTCTGGAGTGGCGAGAAATCACTACAGCTAAAGTTGTTGTGTATGAGTAACTCTCCAGTTAAAGAGCCGTACCTGTGGCAGCTCTAAAGCCCTCATGATTGCAGCGAAACCAAACATGTTCCCCAGGCTGTTCTTGAGCTCAGCGGCCATCTCAATGGCTTTGTGCAGCAGGGCAGCTCTCTCTTCAGCACTACCAGTGCAACCCAGGACATCCACGGCTAGCATGAGGGACATAGTCTGGAACCTGAAGCGACAGAGTTTGGACTCAACAAAACATGAATCATTTGGCGACGGCACAGGAAAAAAGGAAACAAAAAATGTTTTAAGTGTGTGTGGATTGATATCTCAAGTCAAGCCTGTCCACACCTTTCCAGCAGGTCCAAGCGGAGTTGGTGACCATGTGGGAGGGTCAATAGCTCCATCCCAGAACTTACACCCATTTTCCTCTGCGTTTCTGGAGTCACATATAATATCCTGGCAGCCTGAGGACAGAAACATGGTAAGAAAGAGATCTATGGGTGGTGCGACCGGGTGCGTGTGTGTCGGTGTGCATCAGTACCATGCAGTCAGCCTTGGTGATGTGTGTAGCCAGTGTTTTGGCATCCACCTGGGCCAGCAGCTCCTTGACCCTCCTCAGAATCCCCATCTCCAGGGGTCTGTTCTCGGTGGGCATTAGCAGGGACCGGTACCTTCTCGGTTTCAAGGCGGAGGCTGTCTCTGCTATAGGGTCCTCATATACATTCCCATTGTCCTCCTTCACAGGGTCTCCAACGCTCAGCCCCTCTTTCTCTGCACACAGCCGCGCCACATGACTCTGAGCCGGGGGGAGGGCCAGGCAGATCCGGCTGGAGCTGCTGTCTGTGTCTGGAGTGAGATAGATAAGGTCTGGAGAAACCTGGATTCTGGTCTGTTGACTGTCTGTGTCTGGAGTGAGATAGATAAGGTCTGGAGAGACCTGGATTCTGGTCTGTTGACTGTCTGTGTCTGGAGTGAGATAGATACGGTCTGGAGAGGCCTGGATTCTGGTCTGTTGACTGTCTGTGTCTGGAGTGAGATAGATACGGTCTGGAGAGGCCTGGATTCTGGTCTGTTGACTGTTTGTGCTCAGAGAGCAGTAGGATGAGGCCTGGGCTGTAGTGGTCTGTTGTGTGTCTGTAGTTAGAAGAGTCGAGGGACTTTGGGCTATAGTGGCCCATTTTGTGGCAGGAGTGTTGTTTTTGGGGAAGGGAAAGGGTGACAGGTGGGTTTGGGTCCTGCTTCTGGAGTGGCTGGAGACAGCTGGGGAGCGCATAACGCCTGGCAATCTGAGGACGGGAGGACTCCGAGCCTGCTGGGTGCCTCCACATGCAAACAGTGTAAAAGCACATTAACTAATCACACAATATCACACCGCAATATCTGTATTGGAAACTGGAGTTGCTGAGGAGCAACGGAATGTGTGGCACTCTCACTACAGTGCAGGTCTTTCATCTTGTGAATGTAGTACAAAAACATCCCGATGCGTGTTGATTTACTCACTGAATGTCACTGAGAGAGGGTTCTCCTCGGTTGGTGAAGACGGCAAGCTGAAGCTTTTTACTGCCCCCCTGTGGTGAACCGCGGAAGGGCTGTAGACAAACACATCAAACATAGGTATAAAAACGGGGACATAAACATGTGTTAATTCTTAACATATTCTAACATTAACCCTAACCTTAACCGTGTTTAAAGAAATATGCGCATTCATACATACAGACACACAACACTAGACACTTGGTAGTCAAAACCAACAAAATATCTTTGTAGCATGGCAAAATGGTAACAGCGAAATAAGTCTCTCACCTTAGTGGGCAGATCCTGTCCGTCACATTCCCACTGCAGCTGTTGACTAGAGCCCCTCTAGAGCCTTGCTGGCAGTAGTGAGAGTTTAGACAGCCTCTGTGGTCGGCCTTGTGGTTGGCCAGAGAGAAAGCGGTCTCCCGGTAGCGCAGCGGTAGAGTGCGATTGACGGGACGGTGGATCTGAGCCCCACTCTGCTGAGTCAAAGCCACCTTGTTCCCCACATAGAAATTAACTAAAGCGGGCAGAGAGTGGAAGGCTTCTCCCTCCAGGGTGTACTGGACCCGGGTGTGGGACTCCCCTTTCCTAACGAGGACCCTGCTAATTAGGAAGTGCAGGGTTTTGTTGCTCCAGTGGCTAGTCAGGACATAGTCCCCCTGACTGGAGAGAGATTCTCGGATGAGAAAGTCCCCGTGGTTCAACACCAGTGTCTCAGACAGCTGCCAATCAAATGGACACCAGTGTGAGGGAGAATACCAATGACGTCATGATGTGTGAGAGCAGTTGTGCGTGATTTGGTCCAGTTGTGTGAGGGAGCAGGAGGATGTGTGATTACAGTGGATATAAAAAAAGTCTACACACCCCTGTTAAAATGCCAGGTTTCTGTTATGTAAAAGAATAAGACAAAGATAAGTCATGTCAGAACTTTTTCCACTTTTAATGTGAACTATAATGTGAACAATTCAAATGAAAAACAAACTGAAAACCTTACAATAACCTGGTTGCATAAATGTGCACACCCTCTTATAACTGGGGATGTGGCTGTGTTCAGAATTAACCAATCACATTCAAACTCATGAATTAAAAAGAAGTCATTACACACCTGCCATTATTTAAGTGACTCTGATTAATCACAAATAAAGTTCAGCTGTTCTAGTTGGATTTTCCTGACATTTTCTTAGTTTCATCTCAGAGCAAAAGCCATGATCCACAGAGAGCTTCCAAAGCATCAGAGGGATCTCATTGTTGAAAGATATCAGGAGAAGGGTACAATATTTCCAAAGCATTAGATATACCATGGAACACAGTGAAGACAGTCATCATCAAGTGGAGAAAATATGGCACAACAGAGACATTACCAAGAACAGGACATCCCACCAAAATGTATGAAAAGATGAGAAGAAAACTGGTCAGGGAGGCTTCCAAGAGGCCTACAGCAACATTAAAGGAACTGCAGGAATTTCTGGCAAGTACTGGCTGTGTGCTACATGTGACAACAATCTCCCGTATTCTTCATATGAATGGGCTATGGGGTAGGGTGGCAAGACGGAAGCCTTTTCTTACAAAGAAAAACATCCAAGCCCGCCTGAAGGTTGCAAAAACAAACATCAAGTCCCCCAAAAGCACATGGGAAAATGTGTTATGGTCTGATGAAACCAAAGTTGAACTTTCTGGCGCAAAAAAAAAATCACACACATCACCCAAAGAACACCATACCCACAGTGAAGCATGGGGGTGGCAGCATCATGCTTTGGGGCTGTTTTTCTTCAGCTAGAACCAGGGCCTTAGTCAGGGTGGAGGGAATTATGAACAGTTCCAAATACCAGGCAATTTTAGCATAAAACCTTCTGGCATCCATTAGAAAGGTTAAAATGAAGAGGAAGTTCACCTTTCAGCATGACAACGACCCAAAGCACACATCCACATCCACAAAAGCATGGCTTCACCTGAAGAAGATTAACGATTTGGAATGGCCCGCGCCTGAGCCTAGACCTGAATCCAATTGAACATCTGTGGGGTGATCTGAAGAAGGCTGTGCACAGGAGATGTCCTTGCAGTCTGACAGTGGGCAAATATTACCACGTCAAGATGTGCCATGCTAGTAGACTCCTACCCAAAAAGACTGAGTGCTGTAATAAAATCAAAAAGGATGCTTCAACAAAGTATTAGTTTAAGGATGTTCACACTTATGCAACCAGGTTATTGTGAGTTTTTTTGTTTGTTTTTCAATTAAACTGTTCACGTTAAAGTAAAAATTTGTCTCATTCTTTTACATCACAAGAACCTGGCATTTTAACAGGGGTGTGTAGACTTTTTATATCCACTGTATGTCCATATTTGTGAGGAAGCAAGTGTGTGTGGTCATATCCTGATGTGTGAGGGAGCAGGTGTGTGTGTGTGTGTGTGTGTGTGATTATGTCCAGATGAGTGAGGGAGCAGGTGTGTGTGTGTGTGTGATTATGTCCAGATGAGTGAGGGAGCAGGTGTGTGTGTGTGTGTGATTATGTCCAGATGAGTGAGGGAGCAGGTGTGTGTGTGTGTGTGTGTGTGTGTGATTATGTCCAGATGAGTGAGGGAGCTGGTGTGTGTGTGTGTGTGATTATGTCCAGATGAGTGAGGGAGCAGGTGTGTGTGTGTGTGTGTGTGATTATGTCCAGATGAGTGAGGGAGCAGGTGTGTGTGTGTGTGTGTGTGATTATGTCCAGATGAGTGAGGGAGCAGGTGTGTGTGTGTGTGTGTGTGTGATTATGTCCAGATGAGTGAGGGAGCAGGTGTGTGTGTGTGTGTGTGTGTGATTATGTCCAGATGAGTGAGGGAGCAGGTGTGTGTGTGTGTGTGTGTGTGTGTGTGTGATTATGTCCAGATGAGTGAGGGAGCAGGTGTGTGTGTGTGTGTGTGTGTGTGTGTGTGTGTGTGTGATTATGTCCAGATGAGTGAGGGAGCAGGTGTGTGTGTGTGTGTGTGTGATTATGTCCAGATGAGTGAGGGAGCAGGTGTGTGTGTGTGTGTGTGTGTGTGATTATGTCCAGATGAGTGAGTGAGCAGGTGTGTGTGTGTGTGTGTGATTATGTCCAGATGAGTGAGGGAGCAGGTGTGTGTGTGTGTGTGTGTGTGTGTGTGATTGTGTCCAGATGAGTGAGGGAGCAGGTGTGTGTGTGTGTGTGTGTGTGTGATTGTGTCCAGATGAGTGAGGGAGCTGGTGAGCCTCACCTCCCATGGGATGTTTCCATGATACCATCCATGGCTCATCAAGTTGCTGCTGCTCAGTTTCAGCTCCTCCTCCAACTCCCTGCGGAGCTTTTCAGATGGGAAATCCAGCCAGGACCCATCCTTGGAGAACTTAAAAGACATAGGATGAAATGGTAAAAGGAAATAAAATTTAAACAAACCCCTATGAGACGACAGTTATCCAGCACCAAGCAATCACTTTGTTCCGTTTTCCCCCCTTAGTCTGTTGTGAAATACAGTAGATAGTGGGAGGCAGAGATGGGTCGAGAAGAAAAGTTGGGCATTCCCACACTGGCAAGTCACCAGAGCACAGTCTGGGGCAGGTTGTCGTGGTAACATCATTGTGTAACTTAGCCCTCATTCAGCCAAGATTTGTCACCTCTACACACAGAAACCTAGATACAGTAGATAAGTACCATCAATTACCACTCATCTCTGCTCAAAATGTTTAGTGGATTAATTTAAACAAGACAGGTCTTAACAATTATTCCCTGCCCCGGCCTTTACCGAGATGACATGTTGTTTTTCTCAAAAATACATGTTTGTCTGTATAATGGGGGGCAGGTGTATATTTAGGCACTGGTCCAAAAACCTTTCAGAACATATACAGTGCCCTCTGGCCTTAAAGAATACATCAAATTTAATTATTACAAACCCCTTTGTTGCATCAAGATGATTTTTCTTTCCAGAACGGAAAGTATGTATTTTAAATACAAAAACAGGAATACATATTTTATTTTATTGAATATGTGATAAAATAAAGCCTAATGATGAGTTCAGTGTAAATGTAGTATGTAAGTTTGCCAATTTAAGAATATCTAACAGTGACAAGTGAATGCATCTGTATTCCTTCAGTCCTTCCACCAGGCATAACCAGTCAAATCCAGATCAGGCTCAGTTGCCTAGATCACTCCAAACTATTCCTCTTAAATTGGCAGGCTTACAAAGTCTTTTATTTCCCCCAAGCTAACTCAATTAGAGCTTGACCAATGTGCTCACTGTGATTCCCTCCAGTGTCCTCCTGTTTCCACACAAACCCAGCAAGAGATGGGATTAAACACACACACACACACACAGTAGGAATAAGAGAACAACACTGTCTGTTGTCATTTTGCTACACTATTTGGCCCTGAGCTAAATGGGGAGGAGGCTTGGTCCGACGTGTGGGAGATTTGTCTAAAATGGTTTTAGATTCGGGGACATTTGTGTTGTTCTAAAATGGGCACAGAAAAGAGGAAGTTAATTCTTTCCTTGGTTTACATTCTACGTGTAGCCAGTTTTAGTGTATACTTTCCAGGGGTGTGATAAAGTTGTCATACTCATGAATATATCTTTCAAACTAATACTCATAATTGAATTTACTCGTTATTCGAAAAAAGATGTGTGCTTTTAGCTTAGGTCATTAAAAAGCCTATAAGTCATATACATTGTGACACAATCCCTCGGAGCACATCCTGCTCCTTCACTCAGACATAGTTCAAGGCAAATAACTTATCTAGACAGATGAAAATTCTCATGATTTAGTCCTATTCAATTATCTAAATGTAATGTATGACAGGCTATTGCTGAATACATTTTTCCTAGACACGGATAAATGTACAGCAAGTCACTTGCCCCAAATTATTTCTAAAGTATTATTTTGGTCAGAAGTGTTGAAAAAAACAATGAAGACATGGGCCATGTACCTCAAAAAGCTCTCTCCTATTCTCCCACAATACAATGAATAATTACTTAGTGTTTCCAAGAGAGTACAGTTCTACTCCAAGTGTAAACTGCAGTGTAATGACATTTGAATGCCACAGTTCTGTTATTCATCCTTCCGTTTGGATGAGTGTACTATCGACCAAATGTTATGTCTGTAATTGTCATATGGATGGAGCACAGCCACTGTGCTCAAGGAACCTTCTGGCTCAAAGGCCTATTTTGCATTAACTGTGTCACAAAAACATGCTGAAGTGGTTAAAGTAGAATTGCATATTTATATTTACAGGGTTGCTACAGTTATTTTTATTTTAGGACATAATCGTTATTAACCCCCACACAATAAATTACAAACTGTCCTTTAAAAAGGGAGCTCCCATAGATTATTCCTCAACAAGAATCATACTCATACTCATTAATATAAAAAATATCTTACCTTCACATATTCACCTTTGCTATCCATGGGTTCTAATTGGCTGTAAAAGAGAGGGGGAAACATAAAATATGAATGGTTAGTGTTTTCTTTTACCCCTTATCTAACTTTAACCCCTAAGTATTACATTTTACTTTAAGCATTTTCTTTTCATGCATTTCAACTTCACTGGGGTAATGTCACGATTCGTTAGAATGGAAGTGGATGTTCCTCATTGTAATGATATAACACTGTGTTTCTCTTATGTAATGTAATAATTCTACTATAAAACTGTACACCAGAACCAATGTCAACAGTGAAGGGGTGACTCCGGGGCAACTCAAATGGTCTAAAGATGACAGTATTATTGCTTCTTTAGATCAGCACACAAGTTTTCAGCTGTGGTAACATCATTTGCAACATGGTTTTCTAATGATCACATAGCCTTTTAACATGATTAGCAAACACAATGTGCCATTAGGACACAGGACTGATGGGGGCAAATAATCTGCCTCTGTACGCCTATGTAGATATTTAAAAAAAAAAACAGCCATTTCTGGCTACTATAGTCATTTACAACTTTAACAATGACTACACTGTATTTCTGATCAATTCAATCAAAAATGACGCTTTTCTTTCTAAAATAAGGACATTTCTAAGTGACTCCAAACTTTTGATTGGTAGTGTATATACAGGGCTGGCTCCAGGCATGAGTAACATCAGCAGTCAGTTAGGTTCCCTGGCCACTAGGGGGCACCCCAATGAACAAAATGTTTTCATTTATTTTTAGTTAGGGTAGTTTCTTTCTGCCCCGGTGTTGGATTCAATTCTAGGAACCCCTAGAAGTAAATGGTATGCAAATGTTACTGTAAGTTGCATAACACATCTGCTAAATGGGATACAGTATATACTCTTGAAATGTCTTTCACATTTAGCCGCTTGTCAATGTTTAGTTAGTCCAGCCTGCATTCTAAACTTGTGGTATTCGTAACAGTGTTTCAATATTTAATGGTGAAAATGTATTTAATTTGGACCTTTTGATCAATGTCAAAGTGACAAATACAGTCTTCAAATTGTTCTATATTAATTACACTATGAAACAGAAAATAACTAATTACATAACTGATTACAAGTAATCACTCCCTTTGCTAAGAGACACCTGAATGAGCTGCGGTGCAGCTAATTGTCTTTAGAAGTCATGTAACTAGTTGAATGCAATCCACCACCATGCACTGCAGGTATTTTGACATGATTTCAGGTTAAATACACCTGTCTCTGGGAGGTCCCACATTTGGTTAGTACAATTCCTAACCAAAACTATATCACAAAGACAATAGCCCAGGTGGTTCACGAATGTGGCCTTTATGTGAAAGTGGCAAAAACACAAAAACATTCCACATATTGTTGACCAGAAGGCGTGTAGGAGACTGAGACCAAGTGGACGAAGATGTGGTCGAATGAACCGAAAATATCGTTTTTTAGCCTCAGTGGTAAGCACGGTGTTTGGCACAAGCCTCATCGCCCTGAGAGCACCACATTTACTGTGAGGCAGCATCATGCCATGGACATGCTCCTGTGTGTCAGGCCCCTGGAAGCTTGTGAAGATAGAGGGCAAAATGGATGCAGCAAAGTACAGAGAATTCCTGAAAGAAAACATGCTGAAGTCAGCAAGAGACGTGGGACTTTTTCCATTTTCCAGTAGGACAATGATAACCACTGTAGTGACAAAAAAAATTCAATGTCCTGGAGTGGCCCAGTCAAAGCCAATTCCCACATCCCATGGAACATGGAAAGGAAAAGTTGAAAATTGCTGCTAAACAAATGTCCCAATCCAACTTCGGAGCTTGAGAAATTTTCCAAAGAGTGGGCAAACATTTCTGTGTTCAGATGTGCAAAGGTGCTAGAGACTTATCCAAATAGACTCAAGGCCATACTTGTTACCAAATATTAACTAAAGGGGGTGAATACCTATGCAATCCATTATACTACATTTTTTATTTGTTTTGGACTAATAATAAAATACATTTTCATTTCACGTTGTGACAATACAATTTGGAAAGGTCCAAGGGGGTGAACACTTTTGAAAACCACTATATAACCCATACCAGGAGGCCCCTGTACAGGAAAACATCTGAAAAGGAAAATATGTGCTGGTCTTTCTCATATGTCTCCTTACATTCTCTATGGGCCTTCACTAAGGGAAGTAGGCCTATTACATAAGACTCTCTGAAGAGTTTAAATCTGCAATACCTCCCAAATATGTTCTACTGTGACAACTCCTAGCAACAGCCTGCTGAACTAAACAAAAAAGCTGTCAGGTTAAAAGTTAAGGATTCTGAAAAATCTACTCCCTGAACATTTTTGGTCTTTCTGTTGTTCCTCAGCCCAGCACATTTCCACAAGTTCTCTATGAAGAGAAATGTCTTCTTGTTCCCATGAACTCAATCTCTTTACAAACACGCATACACACACACACACACACACACACACACACACTCAAGTTCCGCAACTTCTCGTCCTCCCACACATACCGTTCTTCATAGATTCCCACCACTTCTTTCCTTCCTTTCAGCTAAAGTTACATCCACAAACAAAAACATATGTCCCACAAGGGTTCCCCAACCACAAATACACAGTCTTTGATAACAATGGCATTACCACAAAACCACGTAAACAGAACTATGGGCTCATACACAATATTTTACTTCAATTTAGATTAACAAGACTATTTGCAACATTTCCATAAATTATTAAAAACATATAGCAGGTGTCAATCTAAATTGTTGACAGTAACCTTCTGAGTTAATGTGAGACGCTGTCGCTACTGCCCCCACACCCATTAGTTTACGAAAATAACAAAAATAAGCACGCTAGACAAATATCTACTCGTTGCCCAGTGCTACTGGTAATATTTTGAGAGGCAAGGCACTGCACTAGCATGTCTTCTGCATAGCGCCAAGCTTTGTCAGAGTGATGTATTCTAAATGCAAATGTAAACAAAAGGGTATGTTTACGCTTCATTTAAATATTACTTAAACTGCAATACTGCACTGATAGATGTTGTTAGTGTGAAAGGCCCTATGTCAATATCTGGCAAGAAGAAGAATCTACAGACTGCCTGGGGAATAATTTTTTTCCTATGATATGTATAAAACCAGTTCAATGTGATCCAAGGAACCTCCCCGTTCTTGGCCGGGTGGGTTTCCCACATGAAGATCCCTATTAACAACATGAACAAAACGCCCTGCCTCACATCCAACATTCTGATGCAGTTGTGTAGGGGCATCTCGCATTCACACACAGACACAATTGTTTTACCTTTCTTGTGGGGACCAGAAAAAAGATTCCCTATACCTAACACTAATCCTAACCCTTACCCAAAACATAACCTTAACATAACTTAAACAGACCTTAACCGTAACCTCAATAACCTATCCTTTATGTCTTATTTAACCTAACCCTGAACCCAGAGATTCACACTGAACCCCTTTCCCCCTCATTTACCTATTGTGTTCTTTCCTCTTCTGATTGCCAAACATATCAACACTCCATTTTTATGTTTTGCAACTTTAGCTAGCTATCTTGCACAGCTCAGATCTTTACCCAAAGAGCCAGCAAGATCTGCTTTTACGCCCCCCCTCGGTCACTCAATCCTAAGAATGCATAATGGACTCCTAAAACGTATGCAGATGTCTTTCACTTCAATGTCCAAATATGTATTCACTCCAATATATATAAATATATAGCAAATCAACAACAACAAAATTCACGATATATATTTTCAGTGATAAGACAAACGTTCCTGCATGCCCCTCCGATTGATTGGCTTCCACGGTCCCATCGCACCCCTTAAAGCAGGGGTGTCCAAACTATTCCATGGAGGGCTGAGTGTCTGCAGGTTTTCACTCTCTCCTTGTATTTGATTGACTAATTAGGTCACTAATTGGTTAGTTTCTACCCTCACCTGGTTTCTCAGGTGTGAACTGGGAACCAATTTATAGGAAAAACCAAAAACCTGCAGACACATGGCCCTCCGTGGAATGGTTTGGACACCCCTGCCTTAATTCTTTGCCTCTGCCTGAACCTAAGCTATAATGCCTAAACCTACATCAACCGTATGTTTTACTCTAAACATAACCCCTAAACCAGAGATTTTTCATTTTCCTTGTGAGGTCCATGGAATTTTGTTGGGACCAAATTGACAGATTACTCTTTGCAGCGAGTGTTGGTCTCCACTTGCAAAACCAAGAACGCACAATTGTTTTTCCTATCCTTATATCAGTTCCCTATAAGAAATATCTATATAATAAGAAATAGTTTAGCAGCAGTGCCAGCTACTGTATGGGCAGATATGTCCCACATATAATGTTTCCATGAAGTGAAATAATATCATATTTATATATACTTTAAATAATTACACATTGTTGTAAATAAATTATTTCACAGGCCATCACATCGATGTGGCACATGCTGGTTTTCTTTCATGAAAACCACCTGGGCTACTCAAATTACAAAACATTCAAGCCTGTGACATGGAACTACAAAATACTTGTAGTTAAGCATGCAACTATTAAAATAAAAAAATTTTCTGCAGTGTTCAGGATACAACGTAACAAAATGACTTACAGTACTGTACCTGCAACATCAATGAGTCCAAATTATAAAATATTACCTTATTCCCATGGTGGTGAAGACTCGAGACAGAATAGAGTACACTATCGCTTGTTTGGCAGCAGGCAATGATTATTTATATCCTATATGAAAACAAATATACTTATCAGGGCTTGACAAACGCTTGTCCAAAAAAAAAGTCTGAAAGTTAGAATGCGCTTGTCATAAGTGTAAGAAATCATTATTTATTTTTTTGCAGCTTTTACAGAGATTGCAGGTGCTAAACAAATTCAGCTTTAAGTTCGTAGCTCAATTTTTTGTCACGAGAACTGATTGGGATGTTTGGCTGCGATTCTACCAATTTGGGTTCTCACATCTTACTCGAGAGATTAACACAAAAACGTGTGTAATGAATGAGTATGCAAGGTTGCTATTTATAACACACACAATCTGATAGAGGTCTTTTCAAAGTATTTCCGTCGTTTTTGTTTTATTATATTCAACGGCACGCAGTAGATACCGAAAATAGGGGAGGAGAAATGCACATTTTTAGAAGCCCTTCGCGGTTGAATATTCCTTAAATTAAACTCACTCCCGTTTTTCTCAGTTTCTGACATTGTTTACGAGTTTCGAGGTATTTTAATGTTAGAAGTTAAACTTAAACCGCTAGCATTCCAGTAGGATTCAAGCTAGTGACTGACATGTTCTTCAACGGAGGCAAAAGCATTAACTCCGTAACCATGGCAAGCTTCATGCCTTTAAAGTGGCAGCTGATATTTTAGTTAAGAGTGTCACAGATGTTAAAGAACATTTTGGAATACATCTGATTACTACTGGGAATACATTATTATTTGAGAAGGAATATTTGAGAAATAGTACACACCATAATTAGTGGAAGATATCCCACATTGATTGACATATCCCTGGTGATAAAACGGCACAGTGTTATAGAATAGATAATGAAATAATCAAACAGGCCATTATATAACGAAATTACGAAAAGGTTTATGACATTATGAAATACATCTTGTAATGAAAAAAAGCAATTTGATATTATTATGAAATATACCTTCTTTTTTTAAATCATAATGTGCTACTCAAAATTAGGCATTTCATTATTTATTTATTTAATTTTTACTCTTTTGGTACTCCATAATACCTCGTGTAGCTAACGTATTCATATGAAAATCAAACTTAAAAGGTTGGTGGTCATAGCAGATGTGGATTTCTTGATCAGAGATGTTACTTCCAAGTCCCATTAACGATCGAGACGCGCGCAAATCGGCGAGGGAAGGAGTTAGCTTCAGAGCTTGGTGTGCGATTATGATTGCAGCTGAATTTGGGGATTCAGTTTTAAAGATTGATTTAACAGTCATTCAAACATCTGTCATTCACACTCAAAATGGGGTAGTCTACAGCCGAGGTAGTCTACATTCATGGCTACGAATGCCATGAATATACTCTAAAAAGTATACTCTTACAATAATGGTACACTGACTTTACATCATGCTAAAGAGAAACATTTTCCCTGAAAGGAGAGTTTTTGCTGAAAGAGCAGTGGTACATTTTAAAATCCATGCTGTAGCAGTACATGCTCCCGAGAGGGCAGCGGTTTAAACCACCAAACCAGGCCACACTGATCAGATTTTCAACCCTAACCTTGTTTTAGATGAAGGGAATCTTAGTGACCAGATTCATAGCACAATGTATGGACTCTGATTACGACACGAAGAACTGAAAGGAGATGGGGCAGCAAGGTAGACTATAGTGGCTAGCCCACAACACCATAGACCAGTTTCATTACCTTACCTTTGGTAGACTTGAACCAATGGTAGAGGTGCACTAGAACGTTCAAATGCGGGGCGGAAGGAAAGGGTTTTAAGTTGTACAGCAAGGGGGCTGGTATATGGATATATAGCTCTTAGTAGAGGTGTAATGGCAAAATATATATAAACGCAATTTAGCAGTAATACTTGAAGGAGCGTGGCATATGACCAATTTTGACAATATACAATAGGCTACCACAAACATCAAACATATTGCTATGAACTGATTTTCAACACAATTGATAGTAAACCGTTTTTATGTAACTGTGGTATAACGTCTTAAACAGCGTATTATTAACCAATTAGTGTTTGGGTTTCGAACAAGCGGGTTTAATTAGGGGATTTGGCTATAATTTCAGTGTGGGGTGAAATTTCCTGCCGTGACCTAGTAATAATTCCGATGGCACATAAACACGGCATAGACGTTTAACAGCCTGTTCTATTGATCGTGGTCAATGCCGTGCAATTTCACATCCATGTGAATGTCAAAACTTCTTTCATATGTAGCGTAATAAACTGTAGCCTGTGTTTTCTCGAGTTGTAGTGGGGCGAAGTATAAAATGTGTTTTTTGTGATGTGGTTTATCACTCAATGTAATACTACGGCGAAGCAGGATAAATGCGCAAAAATAGAGAACATCTGACAAGGGCAGTAAGGTATTCCAAAATCATATAATGTAAAACATATTTGAGATTAGAAAAAAAAAAAAAACTTTAAAAAAACTCACCTGTCAAGTGTCTCCCTCCTCTTTAAATCTCCCGGAGTCCAGCTGTAAACGTCCCATGTCTTCTTTTCCGCATGGCTGTTGACCTCCTCCGCTATTGGGTCCATCAGCACATACATGTCCTTGTAGAGTGTTGTGGCTGACGCTGAGTCGGAGGGGCACTGAGGGCGCTGGCAGAAAGGCATAACGGCTCTGTCGTACACACCGGTGTCGGTCCCAGTCTTGGTTGAATTGACCGCTGGTAAGACCTCACTTGTTGATGGTGCATCTTGATTTCCTGAGTGCCTGTTAAGTGTTGTGGTCTTGCATCCCTGAAATGAGCCTCTACTGAATGGCAGTCTGTCTTCTTCAGGAAAGGGTTGGGGGGAGTGGACGGGGGTCTGAGCCACAGGCAGGGTTTCCCTTTGAAGGCTACTAGGCGATTGTTTCTCTAAGGCAGACAGGTGAGTACCAGAGAGGACACTAAGTAGGGGAGAATCTCTTACAGAGTCCCCAATCTGACACTGGCTCGGATCTTGGTGGATCTCCTCTTTGTTCCTCCTTTTCTTCTTTGCCGCTTTTCTGGGTTTCTGCCTCTCCTTTCTGGCTACTGTAGCTACATGGCCTGGGCTGTGGAGGCAGGTATCCATGTCATTGACTGAGTTATCCCCGGGCATTTTGTCTCTCTGGCTCCCATCCGGTTTTGAGGTTATCTTGGGGTCTGTCTTATCTGACAAACGCCAGTTTGAGCGACTGGAGAAGCTCCCAAACCACTTGACACCTTGGAAGAGAGAGAGATTGTCTTACTTGATCTACTGCTGACTATTTTGATATTCTGATACATTGATTTCTGTGGTGTAGTATGCAATTTTAATTTGTAGATCTCTTTAAATTTTTAGCATGCGAAAAATATATTTGTTGTAGTGTCTGCTCTGTCACATCTGGAATATTATAACATCCAAGTTGAGCCTGCTGAATCCATCACCAGATTTATATTATTGTAGATTTGATTATGATACTGCCCTAGAGACCCATTAGACTCCAAGGGATCTCAACTAATAGCCTAGGGACACATGGCAGTTAATTGCTTTTCCCTGGTGGACCAGGTTTCAATCAGTCCCTGATTAGAGGGCTAGAATAAAAACCAGCAGTGCTTTGGGTCCCGAGGACTGGAGCACGAAAACCTAATAGTGACATTTAATACAATGATGACTCAGTAGAGACTGCTGAAAATGGTGGGGATTGGGGGGGTGAAAAGTGAATAATTTTTTCTTTAACCTTTCCTTTATTTCCTTTATGTAGATACATGAGGCCAGTGGGTGGTGTTACACACTGAAATACATGACCTAAGCCCTAATGCCTACAAACGTGCTTTGTTTCTCTATGGCAAAAGAAGTTCTTCCCGAGTTAGAGTTGGCTTAATATTGTATGCCATGTTAGTCTCCATTTATAGTGTTCAGCTGAGTTGCTATTTTAAACCAAACAATGAACAATTTATGTATTTGTTTACGACGGCACATAAACCTCAATAGTGCATTCACAAGTGGACACAACAGCACACAATGAGTGAATGGATGAAATAAGAGTCAATAGGACTCATTCTTTACATGGAGTCACAATAAGAGATGAGGAGCAACCTCTCTTTCCCTGACTCATCATATAGCCAGAGCTGTGGGACAGTTGATTTCAATTTGAGATATTTATTAGGAAAATATGACTTACTCAGTTTTTGTTTGCTCATGGTTTAAGATATAGGTTCAGACCTGTAAGGAGACAGTTCCAATTATATTCCTTGTTCCTACTTTGTGTTTAGACAACTATGGTCCAATCCTCAAAAAGCATACAGTTCCCACAATGCGATTGAATGAGCAGCACACTTTTGCCCAACAGAGAAGTGTGCTTCCTGTCATCTAGAGCGAGCGGATATGACAACCGAAATACTCGTCAGCCGTTCGTAGTAATTTCTGCTTATGAAAGATGTTGTTTATTACAGCAATAAAACCACACAGTTTCCCACTAAAATGATTGTGACCCCTAGTTTCACCAGCATCGTGAAACTGCGGTCAATACAGTTGTGTTATTTCCACTGACAGTTTCAGGGAGCTTTCATCTTGGCTGTATGAAATGTAAATGTACTACCAGAAAATATATGAAAACAGTCAACGAAAGCATCAGGAGAGCATCAAGAGGCATCAGGGGGGCATCAGGGGGGCATCAGGGGGGCACTTGCATTTCTCCTATTTAGGGGTCAGGGATTTGACTCACTCATCCTTCAGCAGAAATCTTTCTTCATGTTCTCTGGGTTGCTACATTTCCTGTCACATGCAAATGAATCAGCATTAGTATGCAATAGGGTGTAGTGTTCAGGGAGGTGTAGTATTCAACAAGGTGTGGCATTCATTAAGGTGTAGGATTCATTAGGGTGTAGGATTCAATAAGCAGTTTCCCAAGGGATAAGGAACAACATTTAAGCTCCAAACAAGCTTTGACCTTTGGAATGATTGGGTGACTTAGTTTAAGTTAACACAAGGGTGACATTGTCAATGAAAGCTGACTTGTTTATAAATCTGCCTGGGCCTGGCAAGTACCATACATGCCTATTCATACAGTCACAATGTCTTTCTTATGAGCAGCAGAGATGAGCACCAAAAATAAGTTACTTGCTCTTGGACAAGGAGTAGAGATTGGCTTGCGGAATTAAAAACTTAAAGTTGATTTAAATTACAAAGAAATACATTGTATATCCAGATTGTTTGGTGCGCAAGTGTGCATCATACATTCCCAATGAAGGCTATTGTACTTAATCTGTGTCCTTGTAGTCCATGTCCTTTGTATTTTCAGTGTCCTTTGTGTCAGTTCCTCTGTGTAGCTGTGTACATACATACAAACCCCCCACACCCCCACACAAGCACTTACCGTTCATTGCATCTTGACTCTGTTTATTATTTTCACTTGTTTTTTATTTAATGCGCTTTGACATTATTCTTAAAAAAATACTTAAAATGTTAAAGTTATTAAAGAACACAACATTAATTTCGAGATTAATTGGACGAACAGAATATATTGTGAATATTTGTTATTTATTATTGTTGTTGAAGCCTAAATTGGCAGAATTCTCTGCAGTTCCAGTACCCGTTCCGAAACCACGGCCAACGAATTACGTCATTCCTTGGTAACTGCATTCTGTTGTAGTTACGTCGTGGTTTCATGGAGCAATAGATTTTAATATAATTTGAACAATTCAGTGCAAAAATGTCCAAAAACAATGGAAAGAAAAGCGACGACAAATCAACCAAAAAGGAGGCCTTAGGATTTGGAGACCAAAAGTGTTTTGACGACGGATTGTCTGAGGGCGTAAAAAACGTTTACCGGTTGCAGATACAGGACCTTGAGGAACGATTGGATAGGTGGCCTGCCTTTTTATACGTTTTGATTAATTGATTAGTTAATATTTAAATGTAGGCTACAGTAGGCTACTCTCTTGTGCTGAAATTAAATTATTGTTTGAAGGTGATTGTATAGTTTGGTGTAATAAGCGCACAAAGATCGAATTAAAAAGTGGCAACAAAATATTTTTGCCTAATTTAGTGTAAACTGGAGTTAGCCCGCCTGGAGACCTTGTACGGGAACAAATCATTTAAAAATATGTTTGAAATACTATCCATTTATACAAAATCGATCATTGAATATTAAACTAACTCATGTAAGCAATTACTGGACCATTAATGTAAAATCATGAAAAAAAGTATTTTATTTAATCCTTGAACCAGAAAATATGGTCCTGGCAAAGATCAGATAGACAGACCTTAATAGGTTTATAGGCTTAAAATAACCCCTCATATTACAAAACAAATGCTAGGCAAGAATCATAGAGAAAAAATGTATATGATTCTTTCTGGTGGAGATAAAGTTAATTAATTGCCTGTTGTGCTTTGGTACAGTTTGGTACATGTGCACAGAAATAATTAAAATACAACCGGAATGCTGGGATTATTGAGAGTAAATCCTTGCTATCAACCGATCGCCATTCAGAATTCAAACCTGTTTTAACTCATCCTTGCAGATATAAACACAAATGTGATGAGTTGGAGGTGCAACAGAAGGACTTGTTCTCCAAGTATACTACAGTTGAGAAAGAGAAGAAGGACATAGTGCGCTACCTGAAGCGCTTGCTGGCCCAGAAGGAGGATGACCTTAGAGACATGTCAGAGCAATTGGTGGGATTGCAGCAGGCCAAGGACGATGAGAAGAATTCATTTGAACTGCAGCTCAGTCAACTCCGCCATGAGTTCCAGGACAAGAAGGACAAGCTCACTTCAGAGAACATGGTCCTTGGTAATATACCAAGAAACCTGACACCACAACATTCCACCCACCTGATCACCAGTTTAGAGTTAATAGATCCCTGCATGTTTCATTCCCTTCTCCCAATACTAATCAGCTTACTCGTATTGTCCGGGGCCCAAAATGTCCCGATTAAACTGTGGGTGAAAGATTATCATGTTGATCCATTCATGTCATTATCCTCTCTCCGTGCGCGTACAGTAGGTAAGCTAGCAACTCTGGAGGAGTTCCGTGTGCAGAAGCAAGAGCTGACTGCACACCTGGAGAGCCTGAAGGAGCAGCTTGAGGAGCAGAGACGAGAGCACCAAACGGTAATCTACAGCCTGGAGAGGAAGGCCGTGCTGGACAATGACAGGTCAATGGCATGCACGTAGACAATCCATTAAAAACACGTAATCATTTCGGAGTCGATTTTCACGGCGAACACATTTTTGCCATAAAATAGTTTGATGACTTGTGGGAAGGGAATTAAGGGCGCGTAAGACACTACAGTGGCACTCCTCAGAAAACAACACCATGGGTAGAACGTGCGTGTGTCACCCAGGCGCTCCTGCTCATGCTCTCCTCCACCCTCTCTGCCCCTTGTAGGTTAAGGAAGGAGATGCAGCAACATGTAGCGGCGGTGGCCGCAGAATTCCGGCGTGTTTCAGACAAGAAGATGCCAGATACGGTGGTCAGGGCCTTCCATGAGAACGTGTCTCTGACGGCTCAGCTTAGCCGGCTCTCCGGCAGGAGCAAGGAGCTGCTGGAGGAGAATGAGGATCTGAGAGAGAGGGAGAAGAGGGTCCGCCGAGAAAGGGAGGTGTCGGAGTCTCTCTTCAGCAAGATGACCCGCAAGGTCATCAGCAACGAGAAGGTACTGGGAGAGTGTGAAGGGAGTGATGCATGGAAGAGGTGAGAGATGATTGTCATGACTGTCAGCTTCCATCAACACTTCCATGTGATAATGACTGGGCCTTCCATGCAATAATCAACACTTCCATGTGATAATGACTGGGCCTTCCATGCAATAATCAACACTTCCATGTGATAATGACAGGGCCTTCCATGCAATAATCAACACTTCCACGTGATAATGACAGGGCCTTCCATGCAATAATCAACACTGCCCTATGATAATGACAGGCTCTTCCATGCAATAATCAACACTTCCATATGATAATGACAGGGCCTTCCATGCAATAATCAACACTTCTATATGATAATAACAGGGCCTTCCATGCGATAATCAACACTTCCATGTAATAATAACATGGTCTTCCATACAATAATCAACACTTCCACGTAATAATGACAGGGCCTTCCTCGCAATAATCAACACTTCCATATTGTATTCAACACTTTCACGTGATGATGGGGCCTTCCATGCAGTAATCAACACTTCCACATGATAGTGACAAGGCCTGTCAGAAACCCTTTCTGGCTGCAATGTGGTTAGTCTGCTTTTGCTTTCTCTACATCAGGTGATCCATCAGCTCATGGAAAAGTGTAAACAGTTGCAGGCTGATCTGGAAGAGTGTGCGAGGGCTCAAAAGGAGCATCGACAACTACAGAAGGACCATGTTTCCCTGCTGGCCGAGACACATGCACTAAGGTCTGATAATTACATTTAGAATTCAACTCCTGGTTGCAGGAAAACTGATAACGTCCAGGCGCCTTTTATGTAGTGGTGCAAATTAGCTCTGCACTGAGTTTCCTTACCTTGTGCTCTAGCAACTCCTTGTGGTACATTGGGCACCTGAATGCGAAATGTGTCAGTTGCAAGTGAACAGTGAGAATTCTCACACAAAATATATTTCAACTGAATGGAACTGAGTGCATGGAAAATGTGTCTGCTGTCTCTTTTCCCATTGGTGTTGAGGAGCTTCTTTCTGCCCAACCCCCTGGTGGGTTCTGACAGGCAGATGCAGACCTCTATGTTGGAGCAGTCAGAGAGGAACTGTGCAGAGGAAGACTGGCTGGAGGATGACAGGGACGTGAGAGGGCACCTTGAGGCAGCTGGCTTGGCTTGCAGGCAGGCCCTCAAGGTGAAAGTGGCAGCAATGAAAATAACAGCAGTGTAAATAATGAATCCTTGTTGGTCTTTTATGCATTAAGAGATGTTCCTACATTAGTAATTTGTAATTAGATAATAGCTATGACTTTCCCATAGTTTTCCCAGTTACAGATTAAGACTACTTCTGGACTAAAATCAAGCTTAATGAGGAATACTCATGTAAATACATTTTTAGTCCTATACTAGGCTCATTCTGTGTCCACAAAATCTTAACCTAAATATATTTTTCAACATCGAGAAAAAAAGATTTACCTCACAGTTACATACTGGTTCTAAATGGCACGTTGGGAACCTATATTACACTAACAGTCTGACCAAGAGGTACCTAAAGTGGAGGACTCTGAGTTGAAGACTCAGGACAGTGCTGCTGTGCTCGGGAAAGGGGCTGCCATGAAGGCCTTCATCCCAGAGGAAGACTCCCTTTACAAGCTCAAGACCAGCCCTGGCCCAGAAAGGTACTGAGGGCTGTACACATACTGCTTTGCTCTCATTCAATGCCAGTGTAGCAGATATGAGCTAGAACACATGTAGCCATTGCGTAGATTAAGGAGGAGACAAAAAATTTACACTACGTTGCTCCTGGACAAAGCGGACTATAAAGACAACTACAGCATGGATCATTCCGACTCTAGCCTTTTGGGGTCCTAAGCAACATTTTATTTGGGGCACCCTCCCCTAGTGATCCCCCTAGTGGTGGGCCTCAACCGTCCCTGATCTGCCTAGAACCGTCCCTGATCTGCCTAGAACCGTCCCTGATCTGCCTAGAACCGTCCCTGATCTGTCTAGAACAGTCCCTGATCATGGATTTATTCATCAATCAATCAAAATGTATTTATGAAGCCCTTTTTACATCAGCAGTTGTCACCAAGTGTTTTTACAAAACACCCAGCCTCTGTTAATCCCACAACAGATATTGTAAACAGAGTTAAAGAGTTTTTAGTGGCGCGTAACAAGCTAACTCACTATATGTTTCTGAAATGACAATCCTCCAGGTCATCAGGAATTGGTCCTCTCCTCAAAGCCACCACCCATCTGTCTCCCTTTAAGACGGGAGACCCGGGTCTCGTACCGCGGCCAACACTCAAATACAACCACATCTTGTCCCAGATGGGACCCCTGTCAAAGAGCACACGCCTTCAACTGCACAGGTGAATGAACTGCTTTTTATGCTTTAAAAAAGACCCAGATTAGTAAGTGTAAGAAAAGTCACAGTATGTCAGTGTATGTTCATACATGGGCGGTTCAACAGAGCTGCTGTCCATCAGCCAACACACAGTACTACATAATGACCAAGCCAAAACAATGTTTTCTAACCTTGCATCATTCGTTTAACCTTATTGAAAATGCTAAAGTGAAACATCTCATGTGCATATGTACTTGGACCCTTCAGAGCAAATACCAGACCATGAGGTCCAAGGACCTCTCCATAGACCTCAGGGATAGAATTATATCAAGGCAAAGGTCTGGGAAAGGTAATAATAATAGATAAAGAATTGAAATGTTTCTAGGAGCCCAGTGAGCTCCATTACTGTGAAAAGGATGAAGTTTGGAACCAAAAAGACTCTTCCTTGAGCGGACCAACCAGCCAAACTAAGAAACCAGGCAAGAAGGGCCTTGGTCAGAGAGGTGACCAAGAACCCACTGGGCACTTCAACAGAGCTTCAGAGTTTCTCTGCAAGGATCGGATAACCTGCCAAAAGCACAACTATCTCTGCAGTCCTCTATCAATCAGACCTTTATGATGGAGTGGCTAAATTGATGCCAGTCCTGAGTAAAAGGGATATGACATCCCACCTGAAGGACTCTTAGATCAAGAGGTCTGGCAACAACAACAGGTCATAACGTTGCTGATACCATTGTGATGGCTATGGGCATGCTTCGCAGCGGCAGGGACTACAAGTCTGGAAGGGACTGGGGGATGGATGAACAGATCAAAATACAGAGAAGTCCTTGAAGAAAACCTGGTCTGAGAGTTCACGAGATCTCAGACTAGGTCGAGGATTAATCTTCCAGCGCAACAAGGACCCGAAGCACACAGGAAACGTCTGGGACTAAATACTTGTATAGCAAATATTAGAGAATTTATATTCTTTGTCATTATGGGATATTGTGTAGATTGATGGCAACCACATCAATCTATTTTACATGAATCAATTATGAATAAAGCCAATACCACCACAAAATGTGGAGAAAGTGAAGGGGGACTACATTCTGCGGACACTGTACTGCATGTTAACCTGACAGTTTTAAGTGTGTGGAGCGTTTGGAAAAGTAGGCTTTACATTTCTATTTTTACACTACTTCTATAGAACAACCCTGACAATATAGCCTAGTTAGAGCAAATACATAGCATGGGTGATTTTTAACGAATTCAAACTTCACAAGAATGTTTTATGTTTGAGCAATATGTAATATTGATAATTTAAGATAAACATAATGGTAAACATTGCATTTCGTAGAATCTGTCTTATTGACTGTAGCATCTCTACAGGAAACCCCCAGCAACCAAGACGAGGACAAGCTCATCAAAACCCACTGCTCCAGGGATGCTCTGTTCTCCGTCGAGGACACTCCAAGAAGTGTCGGTTTCACCACCGCAGGCCTCACCGAAACAGGGCGGTTCACTGAACCCATCCTCAGATGAGCAGGCTGGGCTGTAAATCCATTTAGTGGGACAATATCAAATTAAATCTTTTGCCACATGATTATGGTAACTTTTTGGAATATGGTCTCTAATGCAGTTTGTTTATCAGCCACTAGGCGGAATCAGCAACCCTTAGTTTAGAATATGTTGTTTTGAATGATAGGGACAAAGATCAGTCAGCAATTTCAAAGATCAGTCAGCATGAAAAATCTCTTAAAACTGATATATTCTGGTACGAGTTTGGCCAAATTAATTTGGGGCGATAGACACCAGAAAATGAACATTGACAAGGATGTACTGTCATTGACCATCTACTAAATTCAATATATAAGTCATGAAGTAATAAACAGTTGAAATACTTGATTTAAGTATTTTGCAAGGTTTATTGGTTGTTCGGGGAACAGGAGTGTGGGCTGTTTATTAGTTGTTCTGGGGACAAGAGTGTGGGCTGTTTATTAGTTGTTCTGGGAACAGGAGTGTGGGCTGTTTATTTAATCTGCCCATCTCTCATTGACTGGTGTTAAACATTTTCAAGGTCCCATTCAAATACAAAGTCTGTGAGAACATATTTTTTTTCATTTTTCAATCTAATAAAACCAGCATTAAAGTTTACAAACCTACCCAACAATTTTAGACATTCACAAGTTATATGGTGCTAGAACCATATGTTCATGGAAATTGTATTTACTGTGTAATTTAATGAATTAGACATCAAGCATCCTCATAGAAATGCCATAGCGAAGTCGACAGTATATTTGCAGTACATTTTATGCCATGATGTAGCCTTCTGATTCAGTCTTGATGTTCTTACTCTGTCAACTATTTGTCTTTGTATCCTTTTGATAGGCGGAACACATTTTTATCAGGAACACTTCAGGACCCCAGATCTGAAACAACCGTGGTTGTGTTCTGACAACAATGTGAATAAACAATTATGGTGATCCAGCAATCTAAATTGATGCCTCATACAGTGCCCTCCACTTATATTGGCACCCTTGATAAATATTAGCAAAACGTACAGTGAACTTATAACAATAATATCCTCCTGATACTTCATTAAAAATATTAACAAAAATCTGAACTTAAATTAAACTTAAAATAATTAAGAGCTAAAATAAATTCTAATCCTACAACAAATACTTTTCTCAAATGTGTGCCACAATTATTGGTACCCCTTCATTTAATAGTTTGAGCAACCTCCCCTTGCAGCGATAACAGCTCTGAGTCCTAAATCAGCACCTCGGTGAGGCTGATGTCGTTCTTAGAGGATTCTGGGGAGACCTCCTGCTACAAATACTACCACTGGCTCCAAAATGGCTGTCCTTGTAGTGGTCACATATGACCTGTGCAAGTGTTTTACCATCGACCATGTGCATCCTAAATCATAATGGCCTTCAGCCCCTCCCCAAGGAATTGGACGCTGTCCTCCACATCAATTGGGACAGAGATGCCTAAACACCACAGGGCATGCCGAACCTCCAGCACTGTCCATAGATTTGGATTTGGGACGGCCGTTATAAACAAGTCCTGAGAATAGTTTTGTATTGCTGCTCAGGAGAGTTCATTATTCTCACACTAGGTCAGCATGAAAATGTTTACTTTCTAAGGCCAGTTTTTTCTAATGGATTTCACAACCAAATCACTTTATCTGGCTTAATTCCATGCAACTTTGGTGGTTGTAAACTTTCAGCATATAGGACAGTCGCCCCTTCAACACCTGCTAAACTCTGCTACAGTGGATACACATTTCATAAAATTGAGGCCAAAATGACAGCTTTCAATATAATGTGACCTGGAAATGTAGAAACAGAAATGAAGACTAATTTCACCACTAGGATTTCCTTAAAACAACCAGGCACTTAAAGTGACATGTACAGACAGGCAGAAGATAAACTCAATTGGGCAAATCTTTATTTAAAAAAGAAACACAAATAAACACTAAACTGTTATTTACCCATAAACATGTGACTTGTTTGGGACAGAACAAATCTCATTCCAGTTATTATGGTCCAGTGGAGCCTCCATCAGAACCGTCCAGATTACGTTAGTCCCCCCTGAGGGCAGTGGAGCCTCCATCAGAACCGTTAAGATCACGTTAGTCCCCCCTGAGGGCAGTGGAGCCTCCATCAGAACCGTTAAGATCACGTTAGTCCCCCCTGAGGGCAGTGGAGCCTCCATCAGAACCGTTAAGATCACGTTAGTCCCCCCTGAGGGCAGTGGAGCCTCCATCAGAACCGTTAAGATCACGTTAGTCCCCCCCTGAGGGTAGTGGAGGCCCGTGGCTTTGTGCCAGGAAGAAGGCAGATTTATTACCTAAAAAAACTGACTAAGGCTCACTACGCGCATTTGGTTTGGGGCCCACAGCACTACGAGCAGCATTACCGTGAGGAGCTTGACCAGGCCATGCAGAACAGCAGAATTTAGAGGAGGGAGTCACAGTGCTGGGAGGAACACTGGAGACTTATAAACAAAAACAAAATTGAGTTAAGATAGCCTTAACGTTGGTATAATTAATAGCTTACATGACCCAATCAAAAATGTCCCTCTGAAAATCAGTTCCTTGAATCCAAAGTTATTATCCCATGAACAGGCACCAGCTGACGAAACCCCATGGTTACCAGACAAAGGCCTAGCATTTGAACGGTTAGTCACCGCCTTTACTCTCTCAGGGTCGTCCTGCCTTGTGCAAAGGCACGGCCTGGTTCCTTCCCGGCCAGCTGTTTGGGTGTTCACGGATCTAATGCCTGCGAAACAGGACGTCCCAGCTGTCCTTCCAGCGCAGTGAGTCCAGCTGCTCAGCGCTCAGCTCTGGGTGGCCGTAGGTGAGGGGACTGAACTTCCAGAAGGTCAAGTACACAGAGGACAATCCCGCCAATACAGCTCCGTGAAGAGCCCGTCGGTGAGAAGTACACCTAGAGACAGGAGAGGGCGGCAGGACAACCGGGTTAGGACGACTAATGGGACAGGCAACCGCGTGGCGATCCTGAGGCGAGATGCTGGTGCTCACCGCAGAACGTGTGTGTGAACGTGCTCCAGGACCACAGGGATCAGCAGGATCTGGAAGGTCAGCGCCGGCAGGTAGTGATACAGGAACAGTGTCTTCTCCATCATGAAGAAGGGCAGGTAGTTGACGGCCCAGCCGCCAGCACACACCACTCCTGCCAGAAGCAGCTGGCGCCAGGTGTCTGAACGACAACAGCGGACATGAGCCGTTGGCACGTGTCAACAATGGTCCTTGCAACAGGCCACTGGTCTAGAATATGGGGTAGCATTTATAATGTGCATGAGAAGTGCGTGTACCTTCAGGAATGTCTTCAATTTTGCGTCGCCTCCTTAACAGATAGGACAGGAAGAGGAGGAGATACCCCATCAGTGCCAGGTTGCCCAGGGACCAGGTAACCAAGTTCCCCATCAGGTGGATCTGGGCCTGAAACAACAGTAGCTACTCAGAAAAAACACTTGGTACCATTCTAAAAACTCAACGCTGGAGTTCCATTTCTGTCCGGACGACAGCAGTGATATTAGAACGTGTCATTTCCTTTAGTGAGCGAGCGGAAGGCCACTGAAGGCCGAAGCAAACCTACGTTGCCAGTGTGATGCAGCCAATACGCGATGTTGGTGTCCATAGTGATCCAGTCTAGAGGTGAAGAGCTGTACTTGTGCTCAGACGTCTCCTGCTTCACCGTCAGCATCCTCCACTGTCGGACCAACACAGAGGAGAAGTATGGGAGGCCCACCTTGGGGAGGCCCACCTTGGGGAGGCCCACCTTGGGGAGGCCTACCTGAGGTTGTCACATGGTCAGCGGTGTGCCACGCTTCACCTTACCTGCAGCTCCAGGAATTTAGCCATGAAGGTGAGGTTGCGGTTGATATCAATGTGGGTGGGGGAGTGCAGCTCCAACTCCCTCTCCTTCTGCTCCTGACCTGACGAGGAAGCCTGTCGTTACACCCGCCACACACTCGGAGCGACGCAGCAGCATTTATTCAGTTAAGTAGATGCGTTGTGAAGTGAGGTAAACGCATTGCTTTGAATGACACAGGCAACTCTCAAAAGGTGTCATGTCTGGTCTCATAAATGTGTACAGGGCCTGTTTATTGAAGGGTTAATGAATGCGATCGGTGTTTGGGCAATGTTACTTCTGCCATAGCGGTGCTCCTCTACATTCCACACGCCAGTGGGCTGGTAGCCCTTGTAGATCTTATCTCCCACTACTTCCAGTTGTCTGAAGCCCCACTCTGGAAGGGCGGAGCCACTCAGCTGCAGTGGCAAACGGAGGAAAAAGGGTTTTTCAAATGCGAAACTGAGAAGAAGTGGTTTAATCATTTAAAATAATGGAGTCCTGGAACATACCTTGAGCACAGCTGACGTTTTGACGTGAACCAAGCGTACTTCAGACAGAATAGTCTTCCAGACCTCTTGTTCAGTCTCCCGATTCGCTATGTCCTACAGAACAGAGTAACAGTGTCTATATGTTTATCTGGCTGCCTACGATACACGGGTTCTCAGTCATGTTCAAGTATAGTTTCCTCATTTGTTTAGAACACAAGGAAGATCATGACGTTGTAATTGTGATTGGACGGTCTCCATGTGAGGTGGGCGGAGTGTCTCTTACCACTTTCCAGAGGTTCTGGGCTGGCATGGACACATTAAAGTCAATGTACCCAGACACTTCCTGTGCATGTGGACTCATGGGAGCTGCAACATCATGCCTAAGAGACCATGGATAATGTTCTCAATGAGGTCAAGTAGCAGCCAGGCAGACATACATATTGGTTACAAATGCTAGAACAGTAGGTCGTAGCACATGACAGATCAGACTGTGGTGCAGATGGGAAAAGCCCCAAGCAAAACCGCGTGTACAGTACGTGTTGAGGAAGCGCGAGGTCATGCCGTGAAGCAGCTGGACAACGTCGCCATGGCGAACAGGGCGGGGGGGGCTGCTCACAACCAGGTCCTGTCTGGAAGGGAATCCCAGACAACAGTGACAGTTTAGAGGAATGGACACAGCGCCACGGCCCAATGATGCCAGTCAGCACACACCTGCCCGGGTCTTTGATAATCCACCAGTTGTTGACGTCTTTGAATGGATAACAGGTGACTTGCTGCTGGTGAGAGCTACCACGGCCGTTTTCATACCTTCAGAATCAGAGAACAATTTCCATTTAAGTTATCGAGCAGACACTCCGATCCAGAGCTACTCGCAGCAGCAAGTGCATACATTTCATCTGCATTCATACCGGCCCCCTGTGGGAAACACGGCCACCATGACTTGTGTAGTGTGTACGGTCCAGATCTACAGTGAATAACGGACAACCGGAATCTCGCCCCCCACCTGATGGGATAGTTTGCCTTGTGAGAGTGGAGCCAGCAGGGGATGGGTTTACTGGACACGCTCCGGAGGGTCACCTGAGAGCCATAAGCCATCTCCAGAGGCTGACCCTGAGTAATCCTCGCCAAGCCTCCCTGCATACAGCCAAACCCACCGCATATAAACACAGAGCAGGACGAAACCCATGTCCAGATGATCACTATGAAATTATTTGAAACCCACACGTTGCAGCGGAAACACAGAGTGTGGGCAGGCATCTTAACGGAGACAGAGGGGGCCGCTGACCTCTAGGCTGGCCTGGAAGGCACTGCTCATCATCTGGTCGTGAGGCCCACTGCGGTACAGCAGGGTCAAATGGACATAGAAGAAGCCAAGATAGAGCAGCAGGGGGAGAACCACGAGGGCCAGGAAGCGGGTCAGCACCTGCACCAGAATCACACTCTGCATGGTGGTGGAGACATTAACAGGATGCGTCGGTCACACTCTCCCATAGCCTCCCATACCCACATTTAGATGATTAAAATGTGTCTGGGAAACCACACCTCTATGTTTCAATCAGTAAGGAGATTAATAAAAGCAGAAATAAACAAGCAGCAATCAGCAGCTCCTGAACTCACATTGCTCAGCGCTCGGTCCCCAATAAGCTGCCACATGTGCACGGCCGCCAGGCCCAGCAGCAACAAGTAGGTGAACAGGCCCATGTACTTCACCCTGGGACAGGAACAAAGCTTAGATATGAGAGTAAAGCCAACATTAAATGAGTGAAAACCAAAGACGTAAGACACAAACAGGACCATTGTTTCCTTTGCGAGTTTTGAAGTGTTGAACCTACCCTACAGCGCACGCACATGTAACTCCAGTCAGCAGGAGCCATACCAGTCGCCATGGAGAACTGGAAAAAACACAGAAACATCAGCCGGGATGAAGAAAGGCTGAGAGAAGGCGGAGTAAACACCCAACATAATCAATTTCTGAATACTTCCACTGAACTCTGTATTGACGAATCTGGAGTAAAAAAGGTAATCACCATCGGGTAGTGGAACACAGAAAACTGTGACACTCACCTGCTTTGTGAATTGTGAAACCGGAGGTAGGACACAACAGCAAGCAATAGGAAAAAGATGAGCACAGATTCCAGCAGCATGAAGCGGGACTGAACAATCAAGGAATTCTCTGTTTCATAAGAGTAGAAAAGACAGTTGCACTACCCTCAGTAAAATATGGTAACCAATAAACAACAATGGATTCAATATTTTCTTGCACTTCTGGTTTGATGCTAACTGCATTTCATTGTACTGTACTTGTAATGTTCAATGACAATAAAGTTGAATCTAATTTAATCTAATGAAACACAGCAATTAAACTAAACCTGAATTGGGCAGGTAGAAAACAGATAAAGAGACAGGTTGTTATTTTTACTGTGTAAGAGAAGGAGAAGTCCAATGTTACCCATGAGGAAGAGCAACGTGGCACCTAAGGCAGTGAGATGTGAGTAGCCCAGTTCCACGACCAGAATGTAACACAGAGGGACCGACAGTGAACCAGCCAGAGCCGGGATCAGTCTCAAACTCCACACAGGCACATTACTGGAGTACTCTGCAAAAACGTTATGACAAAACAGCAACCACGTTAAGAAACACAAGGACAGCGTGCACCTTTGAATGTTGGGAGACAGATCTGAAGATGCCACTGAAATTAGGCTTTAGCAAAGGCAATGAGCATGACGGTTGTTAAAGTGTTTACCTGCTCCAATCCTGTTCCAGATGAAGTTACCATCAAATCCACCGATATAAGCTGTAGAAGAGGAAAAAAAAGACAGAGGCTTATTTAAATAACTGATACTTTTTTATTTAAATGTTATGTCTATGAAAAGTATACTGCACTGTATGGTATCATTAAGGGTTTGTACTGACCTCCAAATGCTAGAATCATGTGACCAAGAGGTGGCCCACTCTCATCAATAAAGAAGACCCGTTTCATGTACAAAGACACAAACTGTCCATAGTACACCTCATCAAACCTGTAGAACAAAAGATATCAGGATACCATCTTGCTCAACATAATAAAACCAATGTCTTATTAAAATGTTATCCATCAAGGTGACATAGTTGTCCTAGCTTAGGAACAGTACAGTCCCTATGGTTTAATGAAGGGCCTTGAGTTTGGGTCCAGTGGACCTTCTGGCTACAGCTTGTAGGTTTTTGTTTCTGAGATGAGCTCAGGGCTTTACACACCTGATTGATTAAACTAATCAGTGGTTCAGTCTGGTGTGTTCTGTTTCAAACTGGGTGAGGGGGGGGGGGGGGGGGGGGGGTCTGAGCCCTGTACCAGAACTGGACCACTAGTGAACATGAAGAGGGTGAATAAATAGCAAACCAGTATCTGGACAGAGTTGAGTCTTCCTCATTTTAAACACTGGCACTATATAAGCTACTTACACAACAGCTTTAGGAAAGTGAATTCCATAAAGCCTGGAAAAGACTCCAAGTGCTGTCAGCACCACCAGAACTAAATTGATTTCAGCTCTGATCACGATAGGCAGCTTGATAGACGACAGCATGGTTCCTGTGTGCAGTAAAAGTACAGTAACAATATATTTGTCCACGGTTCACCTTTCCCACGTTTCAAATGCAATATACTAGGCTATATCATCACACCAACATGCAGGTTTAGTTAGCAAAAAATATAAAAAGACGAGGCTTGTCTGACGGAATTCAATCTGCTTGCATAGCCACATCTCCTGAATACATCATTATCCATATTTCTTTTATTTCCTTTTAGTTTTTTGTGCATACAGAACGATTAAGGACCTAAAGAACACCTGGTATGTCAATGTGGATGACTACAGTACTGTACCTCTCTGTTTTAAACATGTCTGGTTAGGGGTGTGTTCATTCCTACAAACAAAACGTATACATGTACAATAGTTACGAACGATTTTGATCGAAACAATGAGGAAACTACCAGCACATACATTTGACCGTCCTCCTTGTTTTGCTGTTTGCGTGTTTTGAAACTAGTTAAACGTTTTGTTGTGGCAGTAAGAATAAAGTACAACCCCAGACAGATATTTATATTCCAGTGAACCGTGAGCTACAGTTAGCTAGCTACAGTACCGTTTACTCATCCTATTGCATCCACTAATAGCTTACTGCAAGCTACAAGAACCTTAGCCTTTAGTGTAGTTAAAAAAAAATGTGAGAACGCAAAAGCAGTGTTCTTTATCCATGACTACGACGAATCTATGGCAATTAAAAAACCTTTTTTTTCCATATTTCAAAAGGTAAGGTACATTTTACATTCGAGACGAGACCATACCTCTCGATAGTCGATTTTGTGGGTCTGCTGTCGCACTAGAGATGACCATTGATTGGCTAACGTTTTGAAACGCCGTTTACGTCGATTTGTGCCAGCGATCAATTATAACGAAAACAACGGACTTGTGTTAGACTTAATATTTTATTGTCAGTGATACACAGCTTAAGGGTCAAATAAACACGCGCTATCAGTTCAACTTCTACACCCCCTTCAAAAATCAAGACTAAAGAAGTTTCCCATGAGCCTTTGCTCTTCTGCCAAGACAGAATAGCATTACAAAATAAGAGTACGAAAATACAATCACAGCTCTTACATTATCCTCCGTTCATGGCCGGGTGGAGCTCAGATAATGTAAGAGATTGTGGGGAAAATTTGATTATTTGCTGTTAACAGCAAAATATTATTTATAAATGTATTAAATTTAGTGGTGTGGGTTTTGGACAATTAAATTGATTTACAAGCTTGATAGCTGTACTTCTCTTGAGCCATTTTCCACCTTGGGTTTGAATGCAGCTTGAGCGTATCTAATCTGGATATTCAATTCTTCTTCTATCAACTGATAATATAGTGGCCAAGTTGAGCAAAACAGATTTATACCGTATGTTCACCAACTCTTTATATACATTTTTAGTAATTGAGCAGGCGCTCTTATTCAGAGGTACGTATAGTGGTGAGCGCATAGTTAATACTGGGAATCCATAAAAAATGTAATACAGCCATGGATAACAAGCCACTTTAACACGTATTGCTAAATACTTACTAGTAACTATTGTGACTAGTACTTGTTATTCCTAAAGACGTACTAGTAACTAAGTGACTAGTACTTATTAGTTCCTAGTAACTAATCAAATAGTTACTTGTATCTATTTCAGTTTTACAAGTAACTATTGATTATATTCTTATTTAATAGATACGTATTCCAGTTGTTACTTTATTATTGTTACTAGTAACATTTTAAATTGAACAATCCAGTAATAATTTTGACTAGTCATCAGATGACCGATTGAAAAAGCAGTTGGTTCTAGTAAGAATAAAAATGTTACTAGAAGCAACAGTTACTGGTAGTAACTAATGAAAATCTACTAGTATTGAATGAATAGTTGCTAGGAAAACTGGAATAGTTACTAGTAACTAAGGAATAAGTAGTAGTCATTTAAAAATTGTTACTAGTATGTGTATAGGAACACATTTTAAAACGATTAAGTTAACAAGGAGCAGTATGTTGAAACTGCGCGCTGTCACACAATGACACGAACAAGGAATAAAAAAAGTGATTCACAACACAGAAATACTTCATGTTTTATTTATTTGCACAGGGATCTGTAGGGCCTGTTCCGGATGATTCTGTCAAGAGACAGCGGTACCGATGTGCTATCCTGCATTTGCAACGGCCTTCATTTGGCATTGAGGGGACTTCAGTCTTTGGGTATCGGAGCCAAACGCCATCCAGATTAAACAGGAGGTATTGGGGACCAGGTTGGGGGGGGGGGCACCCTACAGGTAGAACCTGCATGTTTACAAGACGACCTTCGCGTTCACTTCTGGTTTCTGTCTCCATTGCTATTTACAGATCCCGTGACACACTGTTCACATACCATTTTGTTCATTTGATATTAAGTGCACAAATATGAGCTTCATGTCTCATGTCTCCCCATTATCCTTCTCAGATCCTTTAAAAGAACCAAAGGACAACTGCATTGCATTAGTCAGACAGGATTATACATACAATACTTCCTTGAAAAAAAAAAAGAAAAAAAAAAAAATACATTTTTTTATTATTATTATAAAATTCCATCTTATGTGCGTCTGTAAAATAGTTTTCTACCTGTCCAGAAACAGACATGGGGTGATTTGAGTGTCTTTGTCTCAAAGTTCTGCACCACTAATTGCAGTTCATCAGCTGTGTTATGTTGTCACAGTTTATGGCAAAAAAAAAGAGCTGGTGTCCCGTGTAAAAAAAGAAATTCTAAATTGAGTGCCACAGAACAGTGTTTCCAATGCCACACACCTACAGGGTTTCAGTCAGACTCTCTCAGGCCATGAGAGGGAGAACCCCTAAGCACATTCTGAAGTGCTTGAGTTGTACCCACAACATGGCATTGGGTGGATGAGGTTGGTGCCACAAAGGTGAACAGGAGAACCCTCTTAGTGGGCCTCCCAACACGTGTTCTGCAGTCTCTCTCCACGGGCCGTCCTCATACCTGGACTGAAACCCAGTGAAATCGCAAGTCATCGAGCTCCTGTAAACAACTGTAACAAAAAAAGTGCCAGTCTTTTAGCTGCCTTCACAGTTCTACTTGATTGTAGTCTCTTGTAATTCCGTTTTAAGTTTGTATGGTGACCCGAGGGCCGGTACACCAGGACCCAGCCCTATGTCTTCGCTTCACGCTCTGTTTTGCGGCGCGTAATATTCCGAGGTTTGATCTTCAGCGACAGCTCCCACAGAGCCTCTTCTGCCAGGTGGTCGCCGAAGTCATTGAAGAAGGAGACAATGTCGTCGTTGTGTTTCAGATCATAATGCCTGGAAGAAAAGACAATGAAAACATCCCCTAAACCCTTCAAATAGTGGGAGATGTCCAAGTAAAACATCCCAAAATACCAATAACATCCATTGAGTTTTCATGATTAAAACACACAACGCTATACTGGAGTGACAGCCACATTAGCCACATAACGCTTACACTTGTTGGAAGCGCCTCATGGTGTCCAGGATGTTGAACTGTTGCCAGCGCTTAGAGAAGTTGACCTTGGAGTTGATGTGGTCAGGGTTGCCCAGATGGACAAAGGTCAGGTCCTGAAGAATAAGACCCCTGTCAGGGTCGTGCAGAAACGAGACAAAAAAAGAAAAGAAACATTGAGTAAGACGAATACACGCGGGTCTTGTGACAATGAAAGGCAAACTCTTCGTAACCCCTTGACTTACAGATATGGTATACATGGGGGCTCCACATCAGCCAGAGCTGCTCGGTAGGCCCGGAACGAGGAGGAGCTGTCTATTAAGGTGCAGTATTCCTCTAGACCCTGTGAAACAAACAGGATGGACCTTAGTTAATGTAACCCTCAACCAAAACACTGACGCGTGTTTGGGAGCTCAGCTTAGAGGAAGTGCTGTGTGGAAAGGTTCACAATAAACCCAAGTTTCCAAGCAATCTTTTGAAATGTAAATCATTGCAATTTTACAAATTGGAAAGATCAACTGTGAAAAGTACACTTCAAATCCAGTACACACTAGCCCCAACGCAGGCACACCCATATAAGAGTTCCTATATTAGAAATCACAGCTCAATTCACCTCTGAGGTGGTTTTCTGCCATTCCAGTCTTCGGATAGGAGCTGAATCCAAGGCAGACAATATTGCCAAATACGAGTTGAAATTATTTAACTTCCGTAAGTGCTGCAAGAAAGTGGAGAGTCTTAAATTACAGAAAATATGTTTCTTAGAAAAAAGAAAAAAAAAACTCACAAAGCAACACTTTCTTAGGTATGCACATTTTTACACCTACACACCTTCATTATTTTGATGAACTTGAGGAGGAGCTTCTCCCGGTCCTGGGCTTTCTCCTGCAGAATGATTAGGGAGCGGACCCTGAGAGAGAAACAAAGGACTAGCGATGCATCAGAATGTCACCACATGTCCCCCCAGATGGGCCTGCCGGCAGGAGGTCGAGCAGCTTGGTGACTGAGGGAAGGTGTGAGGTCACAGTAGTGTAGGCTTACCAGTAGGACATGTTGTTAAAGTGCTCTGTGAACTGTGTGAGGTTGGGACTCTTCTCCTCATTCTGCTCCTTTGCCCAGAGCAGAACCTCAGGAATCTGTGCAGAGAGAGACAGGATCACATATAAGGACTTCCTCAGGAGAAGGTAATGTACAAATAAGGGAGAGAGGAGGACATGCTTGGGTTCGCCACCTCGATTTTGTAGAAGAGCTCTGCGTCCAGGAGAGTTAGCTGATCGGCAATCTCGTGACTGCGAAAATCGTGCAGGGTTCCCGGTCTGTAAAAAAAAGAAAAAAGGAAACATGGCCCTAGTCAGAACTCAGCACCGACAATCACAGAACTCCTAAAATAACAATTACAAAGCAGAACATTTCTTAACGTGTCGGCGTGTGCACGGTATGTTAACTGTGACGGTATGCTGTCCTCTAACTGCATGGGCAGCGCGGGGGGCGGGGGGGGGGCTACCTGGCCGCTACACCCCGTGCAGCCAGTGGTTTGAGGGAGTGGGTGTAGCGAAGCTGCTTCCTCTGCTCCACTTTGTCCAGGATGTTGTTGCGCAGCACGCGGGCCAAGCTCAGCTCACCGTTACACACCAGCCTGAACACCAGGTCCATCAACTGCTTCAGGATGTCCTCTGTCATCTCCACCAGACTGACACACAGGAAACGATGGACGAGACGGAGGTGTTGAAGGAACAGAAGACAAGACTAGAGAGAGCGTCTCATTGCAGACGAATGTTTACTAAGTTAGCTCCTCTCTCGTCAGGACGTTTACAATAGAGAATAGGAACTGCTAATTAAGGATCATGGACTAGGTCGGTTGGAGCTGGATGGACCCCGTCAAAAACCCATTTTGTATCCTTGGAAAATGTATGAACTGTGCAGTTCTATACTCTGTTGTCGGTATGGAAGGAGAGTCCTGGAAGAAACGTCACTGTAGATTGCATTCTACGGAACTCACCACAACTCGTCGACCACACGGACCAGAACAAAAAAGGTGTTTTTGCTCACTCTCTTCTTGAATGTATCTGGGCTGTGACAAAACCTAGTGTATGTGTGGAAGGGTTAAGAAGCACAAGCAGTATGTGAAAGTACACAACACACTGCAGTTTGACTGTTCTGTCCCTATATGCTGGCCACCACATTGTCTGGGCTGTCTTAATAAACAAGCAGGCTGTGTTAAAGGTAACGTGTGAGAGACGGCACGGAAAGGATATCTGTAGTGCAGCTTTTTGATGAGGTCCTCGGGTGTTATGAAGGTCCTGTACGTTGTCAGGAAAGCCTCACAGTACAGGACAAGATCTGGTAATGAAGACCACACAGACGATTACCAAGGACTCTCTCCTTTCCCAAGAGATTAATTTGGGCAAAAGAACATCTGGGTCTATTAAAGCTAAAGTAGCATTATTAGCAGTAATACCATTCCAATTTTGGTAGAGCTTAATAGAGACAAATCATGAAAACATCAAAACCTACTTAGTTTGAACCATATTCTGCTGTGGACATCATACCGACACAGAAGATGTAGTTCATATGGAAGTTCATATGGAAGTACATATGGAAGTACATATGGAAGTACATATGGAAGTTCATATGGAAGTACATATGGAAGTACATATGGAAGTGGGAGTGCAGAGAGAGACCCTCCCATCTGAGCAGACCCAGATGGTGTGTACTAACCTCCTTTGGGGGATGTGTTTGATGTGTGCGTGCGCGCACGCTGGGGATGCGCTGGGGGATGAGCGTGCGTGTGTGTTTGGGGACGTGGTTGTGTAAATGTCACGGAGGTCATAAATACCTTTGCGGTCTGTTTCTGTGGCGTGGACTAACAAAATATCCCCTGATCCGGCTCGGACATCTGGGCCGTCATCATTCTGGCAACATGCGGTCAGATGAAATGTTGTAAAGGGAGGAGAGGATTAGCCTTAATGTTGCCCTCGTGACAAGTCCCAGGGTCGCCCTACCAGCGGCTGTCCTGATTAAACCGGACCGGACATATCAAAAAAATGGACGTTTTGAAAAGCTAAACTCATTAGCCCCGAGTGGGTTACCTACACTAAGCACTACTAAAGCTGGTCTGATCTTGCCAACTGCAGCTTTTCTCCTATAATCACATAGTTCACATACAATCACACAGGCAGTAACAGAGTTTCAGGCAGGGGGCAGCAGAGGGCTCTCTGTAAGGAGGCTTGTATTAGCAAGGATGCTGACAAGAACCTCCACAAAGAGGGACCTCCTTCACTGTGATTATACGTGATAATAACAGACTGCTGGGGGATACTGGAGCGCCGGCCGCACGGTTACCTCCTGCTTTAGTGTTATCCGAGACATGATCTCCGCGTGATCGACCAGAGAAAGCTCATCAGCCTCCTCGCCGCTCTGCCCTCCGTCACAGGAGTTCTGCCTTCGTCTGACAGAGAAAGGATTATGACAAGGTGGGGGGGGGGATCATTACGGTTTGACTCGTTCAATCGTGAGAGCAGGAACAATGGAGGATGGAACGGTGGCGGGCTTACCCGTCATCGGCCACGTCCTGGTTATTGCACAGCGCGTCCTTCGAGGCAGCGTCGTCCAGTGAGTCGTCTAAGGCAGACGAGTCCTGACAGTGAAACACGACATGGTTAGGACCTGCCTCTGACCGGCAGCCAGAGCTCGTGTTCATGAGGGCACTCAGCAGGGGGGGGGGCACGTTTTGCAGTGGAAACGCAATGTGTTTACAGAATGCACATGTGAATTCTCCTGTTGGGGGGCTAATGAACATCACCTGCAGGTTAAGGGGAAGGTGAGGATGCGTTCTTATTTAAGCTAGGTGCATGGGTGTGTTGTCCATGCCCGTCTATTCAGTGAGCTCTTTGTAAAACAGACAATGGTATATTATGCTTTATGTAAACAGGCATAAATCTAGGTCAGGCGTTTTCAACTCTGGACCTTGAAGCCAGTCCCACTCCGTGTTTTCATTCCAACCCTCTAATCTGGGAGTATTTAGACCTGGGAACCCAGGTGGATGCAATAAATGATGAGGCAAAAGAGAAAACCAGCAGGCTCCGGCCCTCTTTGGGTAAGAGTTGAACACCCCTGTTCTAGGCTTACTTCTCCAGTACAGTGAAGACAAAATAAAAGGTGCAGCCAACCACAGACACCCTTGCACAAATAATTCTCCATTTCTTCTAAAATAATTTTAAATGAAAATACCTGTATATTTCTATTGTAAATCCTATTAGATAATTTTTTTTAAAATTAATTTCAAATAGCATAAAACAAGTGAATTAGAAAAAAACTAATAAGATCTAGTGGTGGCTTTTTCAGAAACAAATTGCTGATTTCTCAAATGTTTGAGGGGTGCATTTTAACAAATGTGTTCAGCCCCATGCTGTCCATACTTTTTAGATACGATTCAGATCTTTGTTCTCTAGCCCATTATGAATGGTCCATCATTTACTATGGAATTATGAATGGTCCATCATTTACTATGGAAACAAGGCACTTTTTTAGGGTGTCGTTTTTTTGGAACACAATGAACTTTCAACAGAGACAGTTTTTGGACACTGGGTTAAACACAGAACTCTGTTAAACCCTTGACAATCAAGATTATTTCAAAATATTCTGCAGACATTCAAGGCCCATTGTACAAGAGGCTCCAATGAAACTTTACCACATAATCCTTTCACCCCCTTATAGAATTGTAGGTGTAACTGGGGTGAAATAGTTACCCAGTTAGGTCATCCCCAAATGAAAACCTCCCTGGAAGATGATGTAACAGCACAACTAAAAAGAAAGTTTAGGAAAGCTGAACAGCCATGGATGAGGTTTTCATTGACCGGGATATTTTAAAATGTCATATTGGTATCTATAATGAGGCCATTTAACATGTTAGAAGAACTTATTTCTCTGAAACAAAATTGGAGGGTGTTTTTGTCAGCCAACGACATCCTTATGAATCCTGCTCTCTCTAATCCTAACAAACTACTGTCCAGATCTAAATGTGAAGCGTCTGTAAAATATTGTCAATTATGTAAGGAACGAGTCTGAGCGGACAGTCTGAGGATAAACTGCTATTCCTGCCATGCAGTCCCTATGGATTACTTGGTCCTAGTTGACAAAACCATAATCAGGAAGTTATCAAACCTTAAGTCATCTACCTGTCCTCTTTTTAGAATTGTACTTATCTGTAGGAATAAGGTGGTTAGAATTATTCTCCCTGTCGACAGGCACATTTCCAACTGCCCTGTCACATCGATGCTGTTGAACAGATCATGCAGTTGGGCTCTGCAGCAGAGATGGAAGAAGTGGTCAGCGTGGGTCAGCGTAACCTAGTTAGCTAGCAATGAGTGTTGGTAGCATTTCAATCCGGGATTTGACTCACTCTCAGATCTTACAGTAGTTGCGTAACCTACTTTACATGCCACAGCTTTTGTGGGCAAAAAGATTCAAGCTCATGGTCAAAATGGAGGAAGACAAAAAATCTTAGGCATAAAGTTAGTTTTTTTCTCAATTGGCTCAATGGTAAACAAAGAAAAAGAGGAAAACCTCATTGCTGAAATGGGACAAAAGGAAGCATGACTGAATTGAAAAGGACAGATTAAATAAACTGATAATCTGGTATTTGAGTCCAATGTTCAAACTGGTGTCCAAAAACTGGATCTCCATGTAGATCTTCCAGCACAAACACATTAGGGCTGCACAATTAATTTAATTATAATCGAAATTGCCATGTGCAATATCCAAATCACCAACTTGTGCAATTTCCAGCTAAAAAATGTGAATGATATGAGCTTCACGCGAGGCAACGGAGGCACGCATCGTAGGTATTTTTGTACATGACTTAAATACTTGGACTAATTTTGTTTAAATACCTGATGGTTTTTCAATGTTAGTTTGAGGTAATACTGCAACTGCTAGCGAAGACGTCTGCTTCAAGTTAGCGAGTGGTACCAAGATATTGACCCACACACACACAACAGCACGGTTATTAAAAGTTTCAACTTCAATGTCAGCGCCTACAAGCAAATTTAGTATGAGAGAAAATATAGCTCAAGGGTTGAAACATTTAGCCTAAACAGCTTTGGCAACGGCACAAACATAGCAAGCACTGCAAACACCACTGCATTACAGTAAATGTGCAGTTAAAAAAATAGTTTGATACAGGCTGCACCTTCAAATTGGTAATAAGTGTAAAATAGAAAACACTGAACTTCAACTCGATTGTTATTCACTTTAATCACACATTATGTAGGATATGATCTCTATTTTTAAGTGAGATTACCTACGATGTTTACGCCCATGTTTGAATATCGCATAACTGTAATAGCAATATTTGTCAAAGAAATCGCGATTCAATATTTTATCCAAATCATGCAGCCCTAAAACACATACATAAAAGCACCCAAAAACAGAAGAATAAAATCTGCTCTGGTGTGGTCAGGGAAGAGTCTATATCTATATACAACTCCATATCTGAATCACATCAAAGATGTTTGAATGTTAAAACAGCAGTTGTTATTTTATTTTTAGAAAAATATCATGCAATATCATGTTGAAAATCCAACTTACCACACTTTCTTTTTTTAAATTCTATTTATTTAAAAGAAATTAAGAAAAGTGCAAGGGTGACAATATCTTGGATATACTGTATTGAATACCTATTCCAAAATACATGGTCTCTAAAAGTGGCGGGGGGGGGGGGGGGGGGGGCAAAACTGCTTTGAAAGACTGGAGAATGATCTGTGATTAGTAGCTTTATTATGTTAGGCCGGTTGTTCGTGAATAAAGACATACAATTAAAAGACTAAACAAAGCCAGGCACTCATTCTTCCAGTTTACATGAAGCTACTACTCTCCCGTCCAGACAGAAAGGTTGGAGACAACCACCATTGGCCGTAACAGCCATTTATAGATGAACGTTACACGAAAACGTCTAACTGCAACCTGGAAAAATCTCTACCTTCAGACCATCACAAGGGAGTGGACTCGGATGTCCTCTGACTCCTGAAATACACACACGCCCAAGTACTGGGGAACAGGGACAGACCAGAGACCAGGTGGTTTGGGAAGGGAGTACAACCCAGGGTGACGGACAGGCAGTTAGCAGAGCATGCCGGGAAGGCGGACGAGGCGCCGTGAACCCCTCGCGCTCAGTTCAAGTTGGGATGGGTGGTTAGTTAGTGCGGTTGCTTGTCAGTCACGCTGTGCTGTGTTGGTGAAGGCACGCTGTGCTGTGTTGGTGAAGGCACGCCGTGCTGCCTGCGCTCTCAACCCCATGCCGCCTGTCAGCCTGGGCTACTTACTGGGCGGGGGGGCAGCCCGTCTCCGTTGGCTTGGCTGGACGAGTACAGGTCGACATACTCTCCCTCCCCTCCTTCCTCATTAGCGCTTTCGCTCTACGGGGGGGGGGGGAGAAGGAGGACAGCAGAAAGACAGATGCCGGGGGTGTGTGGGGGCGGTTGCATGCTTTTTTTTATACACCAGACACAAAAAAAAAACTGCTTGCAGGCAAGCCGCTCAAAACAAAGAGGCAGCAATATCAGCTCAAAGAAACACTATTGTTCCAATCACCATATCATACACAGGCCTGGAGCCTAGGTTTTATTTACATAGGGTTTGGCCTATTTTCGCAGATGAGAACATCCAGTCCCTAAAATTTAAACAGCTCTTTGCTAACAATATTCATACCCTATTCAAGACCAGCTCTTCCACAAGAGCAACTCGCGCCCTCCGCAATCCCCCCCACCATCAGACTGTTAGTATACAATCCCATTATCACCTTGCACAGTCACAAACGCTTGTCACCACACACAGCCAGGCAAAGGGCTCACCAAAGAGGTCTGACGCGTGTCAGAGAAAGAAGAGTCAGTAGGAAGGCAGATGCCAAGACAGGCACCAGAGCTGTCCAGCGAGCCATTGGCCACCAGCACAGGTTCAGGGCAGCCACTGGGCGGGGCCGCGAGGTCCATGCTCTGTGATTGGTGGACAATGGGAGAGTAGGGAGAGAAAGATGAGAGGAGATGTGGAATGGAAGACTGGCAGAGAGGCCCAAAGTCCTGAGAATAGGACCGGAGAATTGTCTTATGCTGAGAGAGCGAGGGCGAGAAAAGAGAGGGACAGAGAGAAAGAGATTAAGACAAAAAAAACTGCGAGCGATCTGTAAGTTGAGAGAGTAAGAATAAAGTTGTGGTTGCAGATCCAACTTGGTTGATGTGCGCATCACATCTCACAACATCGCCGTTGGCAAAACACACACGTTGCTACGCTACAGCATGACTCGAAAACTGTTTCAGTAAATCAATGACAACAATAGGGATAAAGTCAGGTCCACGGCCTGAAATACACACGAAACAAATCATTAAGAAACTCTGGCACTCTTGCCATTAGTGAAACATGTGACTACAGACTTGTCTGTGTGAGTCTGATCAGTCGTTGACCATGACTCTAAATTCAACTTAGTCTCTTCAGAACTACACGTCCATAAAGAGTGCTTGTTGACCATAACAGTGAAATCGGGGAGGGGGGCGTGAGCTGATATCCACCTGGTCGTACTGGCACCTGTGACACCTTAAACACCACTGACCCCATGTGTGACAAAATCTAGGTCAATCATCTCACCAAATGGTTCCAGCATTCATAAATTAAAGTCATTGGCCTACATGGTGGCACTACAAGAAGTGACTGGAAAGGTTGGCTGTGGTCTGGCACATAATTGCCAATAAATAATTTAAAAGATATTGGTGCTGTAACCTGATCTGTCAAGACCAAATACACCCCACACAACAGGGTTACAAAGTTTCTGTCTGTTGATGCGTTTGACTCGGGGGGCACAGCTCTGGCCTCTGTTGATGGGTTTGACTCGGGGCACAGCCCTGGCCTCTGTCGATGCGTTTGACTCGGGGGGCACAGCCCTGGCTTCTGTTGATGCGTTTGACTCGGGGGCACAGCCCTGGCCTCTGTTGATGCGTTTGACTTGGAGGCACAGCCCTGGCTTCTGCTGATGTGTTTTACTTTGAGGCACAGCCCTGGCCCGACAGTGACTAAACTGGGCACAGAGACATGGCATTTAGAGAATTACACTGATTATAAAGGGCCATGCTGCATCCTTCCTGGGTGACTTCATGTTCTATGTAGCATGGTTGTTACTAGTAACAGATTTGATGAATCTCCCACGGAAGGGGCCTGTGTAGCTCAGTGGGCAGGTCAGGGCGATTAAAACTCCCCTGTTGTGGAGGTGGATTCATGAGGAGGAGCCAGTACAATTACGAAAACATCTGCAGTCACTATATAAGTGGCTCTGGGTGAGGTTATCTGCTAAATGACTGAAAGTGTAAATTAGTTTAATCCAAACCAAAGGGTAAAACATCCGGTTATCGCTCCAAAACTAGAGTTATTAGACATAGGAAAACATTACGGGAATTTGAAAAGTTGGTATATTATTATTTTTTTGCCAGTTTTAGAAAGGCAGTTTTAGAAGCGTACAGTATCTGGTCTGCATGCTTTTTACATGACACATTTCATAAACACTGGACGGAAATATACAGTTCATGCTTTATCTCCGATTTATCTCTTTATCCAATTGTTTGGAGTGTGTAAACATGGAGAAGTCTGGCAAAGAAAATGGAAAGCGTATTTGCACATTCTATGCCTGTTTTTTTACCCAATATACTCCCTTATCAGTTGCGAACACATGGCTAGCACAAGGGCTAATAAGAGAACTAAAGCAGAAGCAGTCTGTGGTGGAAGAGAGAAGGGCTCAACTTGTGTCCTTCTGCCGCATTTCATAAAGGTTGCTGGTGTGGCCATTGGAAAAGTCCCTAAAGTGCAAAACTCTCTCCAGACAGTACAGACACGGATCATGAACAACACACTGCTAGACAGACTCTTTATCGCCACTGATATGTACAGTGGATATAAAAAGTCTACACACCCCTGTTAAAATGCCAGGTTTTTGTGATGTAAAAGGATGAGACGAAGATAAATCATGTCAGAACCTTTTCCACCTTTAATGTGACCTATAATGTGAACAATTTCAGCACGACCCAAAGCACACATCCAAATCCACAAAAACATGGCTTCACCAGAAGAAGATTAACGTTTTGGAATGGCCCAGCCAGATCCCAGACCTGAATCCAATTGCACATCTGAGGGGTGATCTGAAGAGGGCTGTGCACAGGAGATGTCCTTGCCATCGATTTGGAGCGCTTTTGCAAAGAAGAGTGGGCAAATATTGCCACGTCAAGATGGACCAAGCTAATAGACTCCTACCCAAAAAGACTGAGGTAAAATCAAAAGTATTAGTTTAAGGGTTTGCAGACTTATGCAACCAGGTTATTGTGAGTTTATTTTATTTTGCCCCCTCTAAAGATTTCAGTTTGTTTTTCAATTGAATTTATTCACGTTATAGGTCATATTAAAGGTGGAAAAAGTTCTGACATGATTTATATTTGTCTCATTCTTTTACATCACAAGAACCTGGCATTTTAAAAGGGGTGTGTAGAATTTTTATATCCACTGTATGGTTATGTTTAAGCCTGAACATTTTTAGAAATGAAACCAACACTCTCAAAGCCAAGCAAAACAACCACACAGACAGAGCCACAGACAGAGCCACAGACAGAGCCACAGACAGAGCCACAGACAGAGCCACAGACAGAGCCACAGACAGAGCCACAGACAGAGCCACAGACAGAGCGACAGTGGCACTCACCATTGGGGTGGTCAGGGAGGTCTGGCGGCTCAGGAAGGAGTTAGAGACAGACATGCTGAGAGCAGCCCCAACCTCATCCACCACCAGCACGGCATTAGATTGCTGGAGGTGGCAGGAGAGAGAGGACGAGGAGGAGGAAGAAGGAGAGGAAGAGTGGGAGGCCTGGAAGGGGGAGACAAGAACAGAGTGGAGAAGAAGAAAGAGACAAAAGAGGAGAAGATAAAGAGCAGGAAAGAGTTAGAAGGAAAGTGCAGCGAGATGTTAGTTAGAAAAAGAACAGTTGGATCTTTGCAGCCAGCTAAGCCCACAGTAGAAGCAGAAGAAATGAAGACACCGGGTGGGCTAATGGAATGCTAGCACAGAATAAATGGTTTAAAAAGAAAGACGTCAGTCCTAAGCGTTCTCTAACATTCTACTGTTACCTCTGCAGCATGAATCGCTCTGATGGAGGGTGGGCTTTCCAGGAAGAAAAAAGGAATGACATTTCATGAATGCAATGGAAAGTTAAGCAGGGGGGAAAAATAGATTGGACAGTATATAAAACACTAATTTGTTCACTTAGTGTCAAGATAAAAAAATAGCAGCCATACAGTAGAAACATCCTCTATCTTACACAGGGCAAAGGCAGTGAGTAGAGTGGGAATGGACAATTCAGACCAGAGACCAGACCACACGTAGCTGAAAGCAACAACACAGCTCTTTTACAGAGTAATTGAGTTAGAGTATCAATTCCCAAATCTCCCTCACAATATTTGTTGTAAAATATATATTACACAGCTATCTGGATGGCAACACTACTCCGAGCAATATTAATTACTTTATTTCTAACAGAAACACATTGCGGGAATGGTGTATAATGTCAGCAACCAGGAGATTCCAATGTCTACATTGGCTGTACATCCAGTCACAAAACGTTGCTATTCCAACAAATCCAGACAGGGGGGCGGAATCAACAGGTCATTATCACAGCCAATCACAACACCGACAGCTCAGTGACACAGTGAAACAGCAGCATTCCACAATAACAGCTAATATATTATGGACATCTTCTGCAATTACTATGCAAAAATAAAAAAGCACCTTTAACTATTTGATTACATGAAAATCAAACCAGCTTTGCTCTCCCTCCCCACACTCTGGCTTTAAACCGATCCATGTTTTCCAACCCTACTCTGAGGGGATTCATCTTAATCCACACCCAATACTGGGATGTACTAATCCACAAGGCCAAATAAGCAAGCAAGTATTCTCATATTTTGATCTGCTTTGGATGAATTAAAAAAACATCTGTAATCATGGATGAACCTTGATTTGATTCATATTGGTTGTGTATTATTTTTCTTCTGGAAAATAACGTTATTTTTTTTATGTGTGGAGATGATGGTTTTGAGAGCGAGGTGAACTACCACAGGATTTAAAACCTATCAAACAAATAACAATCAGTAAAAACAGGAAAATAAAAAAGGCAAGTAGATTTCATGTCTAGTCTGTCCAAAAGGCTAATCAGCTTATGCCACCAGGGTCTAAACTGAACAAATGTCACATATAAATAGTAGCAATTTAGTTTATACCTCAGCAATGATTTGGGAACCACTCTAAATGAGGAAATGCTTAACGACTACTATATTAATAGAAATTCCTTCTCATACACAAATAGAATTAGAAGCGGTGTGAACAACAGACTACAGGCTCTGTACTGCTCCTCACTTCGGCCCTTTAACATCCTCACTTCTCACACGGATGATTCTAAAACATCACTGACCAACGCATGCCGATGAAATGGTTTCCCTGAAACGAGCGGTGGCGAGGCGCGGTAGGTGACAGATGTGTGTGTGCAGGGTGTGTGGGAGGGCGCCTGAACCGCACTGAGAACGAGACCTCAGCCGTGTGAAGTGTTGGCGGTGGCTCACCAGCTGCCTCTGTTTGGGCGGTAGTGCCGGGGGCGGGACGAGCTCGTGAACAGAGTCGCTGCTGCTGAATGAGTCGTTGAAACCATACACTTCCTGGAAGCGCTTGTTGCGCTGCTCGTAGATGCTCTCGCTCTGCGCTGTCTGGTAGAAGACAGAGGGCTGGGGCTCGGAGTAGTCCTCCACAAACTGCATGTACTTCAGGACTGTGACGGCGTGATGCAGGGACACACAAACACAGGGGAGAAGAGAATGACAAGGGGGACAAGCAGACGTTGTTAAATGTCTTACACTGTGGTTTAAGGGGGGGGGGGGGGGTCAGCTTTTGGAAATCAAAATAAACAGGGGAAGCACCAAACCAAATGTAGCACAGCCATGTTAATGTCCTGAGGAACTGGCCTTTCCTCAATCACCATGGTTGGGTATCATTTCAGTGGCCTGGCTGATAACAGAAAAGGCAGTTCTCAGATGGTTGAAAAATAAGCATTACTATAGTTTATAGAAAACCATTCAGAAGCATTAGAGTTGGGAAAAGGTGGTAATATCTGTCTCCTGTTTCTACCACGAGTTAAGGAACTGTAGTGAATTTATGAACCTACTTCAATATAAAGAACGCCTCTATCACTGGGCGGGACATAGCGAATGTGCTGATAATGACATCCTTGAATGACATGTTCAAGACCTCCCTGGGCCATTCAACACACTCATTTCCTGCACGGCCAGGAGAGTCCACGCCTCTGTACACTGGGACATTCGATCAACAAAAGCATTATTCAACGTGAGCTCACAGGGCTGACATCAGTGTTTCCCTGCAGAATCATGGGTGTGTGTTAGTGAGAGACAGAGGGAGAGAGAGAGAGAGAGAAACAGAGAGAGAGAGAGCGACAGAGACACAGAGGGACAGACAGAGCAATAGAAGGGCTCCCAGCTGTGAACTCATTCACACACACATGCCTGAGGGCCAGCCCGCAGCAAAAACATGAAACACATGGAACTCCCAAGTGCTCTCTGTTCAGCTGCAGAATGTCCTATCCAACATGACTGGCCTTGTGTGATGGCCTAGCTAGCAGCCGACAGAGAGGAGGGCAGCCTGGAGCGCATGCCAAAACAGCCAGGGATTAGCAGCCGATCAGACAGACAAACGTGGCCACCTTGTACTAGGATAAAACTACCCTCCCCAATGTTACAGAGAGAAAGAAACAGAGAAACAGACAGAGACAGAGAAACAGACAGAGACAGACAGAGAGACAGACAGAGAGACAGACAGAGAGACAGACAGAGAGACAGACAGAGACAGAGAGACAGACACAGACAGAGAGAGACAGACACAGAAACAGAGAGACAGACACAGAGAGAGAGACAGAGAGAGACAGACAGAGAGAGAGACAGACAGAGACAGACAGAGACAGACAGAGACAGACAGAGACAGACAGAGAGACAGACAGAGAGACAGACAGAGAGACAGAGAGACAGACACAGACACAGAGAGACGGACACAGACACAGAGAGACAGACACAGACACAGACACAGAGAGAGAGACAGAGAGAGAGAGACAGAGAGAGAGAGACAGACAGCGAGAGACAGACAGCGAGAGACAGACAGCGAGAGACAGACAGCGAGAGACAGACAGCGAGAGACAGACAGCGAGAGACAGACAGCGAGAGACAGACAGCGAGAGACAGACAGAGGATGCATTCTACTTAAAACTCTGGTTTTATCATTCTGCTCCACCAGCAGGCCTCTGTGTGCTTCGCAGACAAACCATATGGCTTCGCAGCCTGACAGATTTGGAGATGGAATTCAGACTCACTGTGACGGCTCTTCTTCTCCGGTAGTGGGGGTGGACTCTGTGGGGGGTCTGTGGCCTCGCCAGCGCCGAACTCCGACACAAACCCCACCATGGACGAGATGTCGGGCGTGGAGAGGGGAAAGGGCGGCACATCCTCCTCCATGAGGTTGTCATACTGGGACGGGTAGCGCTCGAACGAGCTGCGCCAGGAGGAGCCCGAGTAGAAGCCGTCAGAGGAGCCGGAGCAGGCGCCGCTGCGACGCTTCTTCTCCGGCAGCGCCGGGGGCGGCGGGGCGGGAGCCGTGCGGGAGTACAGAGGGGAGGAACCCTGGAGGGAGGCGGGACTGAAGTCGGGCTGTGCCAGCGGTGCACCGGGGCCAGGGCAGGGGGAGGACGATTCGCTGTGGGACTCGGGCAGGGGGCTGAGGCACCCGCCAGCCAGCACAGGAGGCATCTGCTCCAGGCTGGACAGGTCCTGGTGCAGGAAGTCATAGTCCGGGTCGTAGTGTTCTGCTGTGTCTGTGGAGGGAAGAGGAGGAGACGGGGGAGGGAGACGCGAGAGGGAGGGAGATGAGACAGAGACACAGAGCCCTGAAAACAACCCACACAGTCACTGGGACATAAAGGGCACCTGACAATATAAATCCCATCTGTGAACAAAAGGAGCAGGAGAAACACACAACGTTCTCCCTTCAGTTGGTACTGAGGTGTGGAGCCCTGTGTGAGAACCAGATCTACAGCACATGTCACTGGATCACAATGGAGCAGGAGAAACACAGCCAACTTCTCTTCCCTCAGAAAGGGGAAGACAGATACCTGGGTGAAGTGCTCCACTTGTCCGGACAACCCTGGCATCTCAACAGCACGGCTTCCTATCCACATCCCCTTTCCCTCGTACGCAACCAAAGAACAGGACAGATAAAACAAGTTCCCAGAGGGAGTCAGCCATATTGCTACGCTGCTGCGTATGGGGCCGCCCCCCCCCCCCCCCCCGCCACATTTCTAGAAGGCTGCAGATGAAGTGGAGGAGGCCGTGTGTTGCCTCTGTGCTGCCGGAGGCGTCGGGAACAGGAAGCCACGGCCTGCGTCTGTCAATACACTGCATGCCTGTTTACACCAACCCGGCAGCCACATGAAGACAACCTGCGGCGAGGCTTTTGGAGACCGCGGCGCACAAACATCTCAGAGACACGCCTCTCCGGCTCGGCTCCTGGAGGCTCCTCTACAGCCATCGACAAACTCATCGGTCCACTGCAAAGTCAGTGCTGGAACATTCATGTGCGCGCCTTAGATGTGCGCGTGCGTGTCTCTCACCCAGAGTCTCACAGCTGGTGTTGCGTGAGCACTGCCCACTGTCCACCGTCCAGGACAGCTGCTCGTCGGACTTGCTCAGCTTGCCCATGCTGTTGCAGGGCGACAGGCGCGGGGACTCCCCTCCGTACGAGTGGCTGCCCCCGGAGAAGCGTCGCTGCAACGCATCCACTTCGTTCTCCTGCAGATCAGAGGGTGGGACAACACCAGACGTCACCCACAATGTTGGTCAGAACATTAGTAGAAACAGCCCGGACCAAAGAAACTGTGTGACAATGTCTGCTAATGCCGTGTCCCCGCCCAAACGCTCTACTTTAAACCCAACATCAAACACCGTAGTGAACCCTGGTGCCATTTCAGACCCACCCCCGCTGAGGGGAGTGGCTCCTTCATCAAGCTACTGTACCTGTTTGAGGAGGCCAATGCCCAGTGGGAAACTACCACCACTGGTGGCCCGGCTCATCGGTGACACCACTGCCAGTCGGGTGGGGGAGGGGGCTGACTGGCGCTTCTTTGGAGGGAGAGCCGGCGGACTTGGGAGGAAGCAGAACCGGACATTGTATTCATTAGGAGGCAGCGTGAAATGTGCTCAGTATTCCAAAAAAAGCAAAGGCATTCGGCCCAATGTATGTTTGGAAAAGAGAGAGGTCGGGAGAAGGATGAGGCCTGGGAGAAATGGGAGAAACCATATCCGGCAGTCTCCAAGACACTTCCACAGCATGCACTACATTAATTGTGTTAAATTAGAAAGAGATGACTGTAGATGGCTAGCTAATAGCTATACAGTAATGAAAACAATGACTCCAATCCCTCCATGTCTGGTTCGTTGCTTTAGAAACCAACGACATTTGAATAGCCGTCCATTACGCCATGTGAACCACTATGTAAATCGAAAGGAATGGTTGAATCCAAAATCGTATACTACATACTACAAGTACGTACTTTGTGGATGATGGTGAAGGACATACTGTTTTGTATATAGTAAGCTAGTATGTTAAACTGACTAATGTTACTTCCACCACAAATAGCATCTATGAACTGTATTGCATTCGACACTGGCCGTTTCAACAGCTTATTAGCCAGTAATAGGCTTACTAGTATCTACTAACTTACTACTTGGAATAGTCATAAGAATTGAGCAATTGTTAGTGAGACTGAAGATGAACTTCAAACTGCAAAAGCTATTTCATTTCATGGCACAACAATCTTCTTTCATTCTTGAATGACACTGATAAAATAACCATCCATATAGGTGACGGTAACTGACTTTTCTGTCAAGTGAAAAGACGAAAGAATCATAGAAACCCCTCCTCTTTTATGACTATAACGTACCTACTAAAGCTTGAAGCCAGCAAAGATTTTGTCTTTCCTGATCAAATCCTAATGGAAACTTTGTTTCGGTCGGTGGCGAGGATCAAAAACTGGTCGCCTACATGGCAGTCCGTGTCTCTAACCACCATGCTATTTAACAATGGGTAGTCAGCCAGCCAGTGAGTCAGTCAGTAAGAGACATTCGCTCTTCTTGGACGGCTCCGCTCACGCGGTCAGGCAAAAAGAAATAAAATGATAGTGGCCGACAGTGCCTGGATGCTTCTCCCCCCACAAAAACAGAAAGCTCTGGAGAGGGGAGAAGCTACTGAACAGCAGAGAGGCAGACAGATGGCCTGGTGACAGTTAGGCAAGTGCAGAATGCAGGGCAGGTTGTCAGCTGGGTTGTCGGTGAGGAGGTGAAACCGGAGGATATCCTCTCTGCCTATAAAGGAAGGGGGTGGGCAGATTTCAACCACAGGACGGCCCCCAGCACCTCCGTACCAGAACTATTTACGCATAACAAAAACAAAATATGCAGTGAGCTGCTGCTTCTGACAGCTTTCCCCACCTGGCTGCTAGCAAAGTGAATCTCAGAGAGCTACTGTTGGTTTGATGGAAAGCACAAAGGCAGGCAGAAAGCCTTCCAATGCATGTCTAAGTGTCAGAATATGCTGCAGTCCAGTTCGGATGTTTTCCACCTCCATTATCTTGTCACTCACACGCTATGAGCTTACAAGCCTCCGCGACGTTTCTCAGAAAAAGGCCCCTGAGTGACAGTTCTGCGACATGCTTTCTCATCAGAGGAAGTCACGTTCCTGACACCTCTCTAATACAGCCTTTAAAGACTAGAACCACTATAAATGGCCGTGTTGATTTACACGTTCTCCAGCTACCGCCAATGTCTTGATGCAAAACAAACGAGAGAACAAAACATTAGTCTGTAGTTCAAGGACAATCGATTACCATTTTTTTGCTGATGAATGGGCCCAGAAAGCTATGAGTGGAGGTTGCTGCAGGTCCAGCAAACATAAAGGGTTGGTGACTAAGACAGTGATTGTTGACTTGATTAGACCTCTACTGTATTTACGTAAACTCAGACTAGACTGACTGACGGCGACATCAAATATTCTGACAATAGATAATGAAAAACTGTACGAAGGGTTCAACTCCCTTTTTTGAAGCAGCTTATGTAACCTAGATGCTGTTGTGTGACACTGATATGGCGTTTGGAAGACAATATGACAATGTGCCATCTAAAGAAAGAACCAAATCTTGACTTACTGAAGTGACTAATTGAGTCTGGGCCAGCAGCACAGCGGTAATCCTGTGACATACAAGGGCAATGAAAGGCACACCATCACCAGATGGACTCTTACTTGTGTTCAGCCGTCTTGGGGCCCGGAAGAGGGGGTTTAGGCGGCGCCATCTCCACCTCATCCTCCTCCGGTCCAGTGTGTTCGTTCAGGACCTCTGTGGACGGAACCGGGGACGAGGTTTTGTCCAGACGGTCCTTCTCCTTTTCATTGGCAGACAGCTCGGTCGTGCTGTGGGTGTACAACCTGATTACCAACGATGGTTCCCGCGAGCTACAAATACCTCACAAGCGTCTGTAGTGTGCAGTAGATACGATGAGAAAGAGGCTCAGATTGGAGTGACCCACTGACCTCTCGGGCAGAGCAGCCGGTGGCACTGGCTTGACGGGGGATGTGGGAGAGGGACGCTCCCGTTTCTCTATGGTCAGTTTAACCAGCTCCTGTGGACAATTACAGCGTGCCGTTAATAAACACTCGCCAACTTCCACCGTCCCCTACCAGGGAGTTCCACGGTGACATCCCGCCGGTTGGCGTTTGCTCGTTTCCTGGCATGGCGAAGTTACCTTAACACCGTCGAGCACGGCTTTGATCACAGTGGTGACGGTCACAATGGTTTCTTTGTCTTCCAGGTCAACGCCCTCCAGCATGACCTGGTCGGACCAGCGGATGAGATTGCCCAGACTCTGGTAGACACGGTTCAAACAGGAAGACACCGCCGAACTGAGAACAAAAGAAAGAAAAACTTCATGACTATGTATTGGTCTCTTGAGAGTTCCTTATTATTTCTACCTATTCCTAATTACATTTTGGCTGCAACTTTTGAAGCAGTATTTATAATATAATTTCTCCTCCTGGGCCAAACTCACCTGTGCTGGATCCTTGGCTCCACTTGAACCAGAGGAAGAACGGCCTCCAGGACCTTACTGGCAGAACCTGGTAACATCTCCAGCACCTTCTTGTCCACCACCATCTTGTCAATGATGGTCTTGAAGTAACGCAAGGCACTAACCACGTCTTTCTCATTCTCCTCTAACCGGCTGAGACTCTGCAAAAGGAATCCAACGTGAGAACTGTGGTGAAGCCTGTGCTGCAAATCTCATTAATGTCATATTGGTTACGGAATAATGAGGCTGTTTGCTTCTCTGCCTTCACAGCCTGACTGTTTTGTTGTAGGATATAGATAAACCAGTAATCACACTGGACTTGAGACATATATAGAGGGAGACACAAAGACATAAAACGAACCTTGATGTTGGGTTTCTCTGCTGTGCTGACGCTAAGTTCTAAAGGTGGCTTGCTGACTTTCTTTGAAGGTGTCCTTTTGATTTTGGGAGAGTGGAACTTGTCCATGAGCTTCATTGTAAAGGAAGACAAATGGGAGCGTTGAGAATCTGAGGAGGGAGACAAAAAGCAGGAGTTAAGAGAAGGAGCGCTAATCTACAGAAAACGTGACTTGGGGGAACTTAGCAAGCTAGATGACCCCCGACATACCGTTCCATCTAGTGTAACATGAGCTCGCAACTGACACTGAAACACAACCTCTCACTAGGTCATTGGATAAGATTTCATAAGAAATTCTTAAATTGTATACATTTTCCTCAAAAGTGATTTGTTTAGGTGAGACAGCCTATGAAGAATAGCATCGTGGATCTGTCCTGTTTTTTTATTTTACTACAAAAAAAACGTGTTGTTCTTCAACTTCTTAGAAATAACCCTCAGAACCTGAAGTACATTTGAGATTACTACAGTTCTGCCCCGTAGCCAACTACATCAAGGCCACAGCCCCAAAGAAATCCTTTAGCATCTAATACAAACATGACCCACATATAGAACGGTTGAGAAAATATATATAGTTCATAAACAAACACTGATGATTGAGTTGCTCTTCCGAAGCATGGGACTCATGCCAGGGACAGGAACTGTCAGTGGCTTAAGACAGAGGATCAGCAAGCTTCACAGCTGGGAGGGAAAAGCTTCTGCCAATGGAATCAGTGAGGAATGCTGTCTGGATCTCCATTCAATGCAGATCTCATCCACGGTTAGCTGTGAATTCCTGGCTGTGCCAGTCAGTTTGGGGACGTGCCACCCTTCTGTGAAAACAGGCAGGTTGTTGTGAAAGTGACTGATTGTGGCCAGCGGTGAACAAAGTGACTGTTCCTTCAGAGTAGTCAGTGAGTCACAACAAGTCATCGTCTCACTTCCAATATAGCTTTGGACAGACGCAAATGACGCTGCGTGAGAATCTTTTACTGGAGGACGATTGCAATCGATCCCTGATAACTCTTCTTCCCGCGGGCAGATTATGGGTAACGTCTCCCTGAAATTAGGGCGGAATGGATAATCAGGCGTCATGCTCAGGTTTCAGCTCGTAGAAAGCTAAACAAGTGTTGGTGTGTCCCGTGTTCAGTGCTTCACTTTAGCCTCCCAATGTGCGGTGATTTCCGCCAAAGCCCCGTTAGTTCCACCTCAGGGGAGACGTGAGGCCAGGCCGCATCCCACCACGGAGGCAAAAAACACCCACAGACAGCAGGCAAGTTGGCCGATCCTTTAGGACGCATGTCAGTTGAGTACCATGCACTTGGCTCCTGGTGCCTCCTGGCGCCTCCTGGGGCCCTCGGCTCCTGGCGCCCTCGGCTCCTGGCGCCTCCTGGGGCCCTCGGCTCAACCAGCGACACACTCGGCTCAACCAGCGACACACCAGCTCTACTCAATCTGGCATGAGAAAAGGTTCGCTAAAATACGCCGCAGTCCGGACACGCGTAACATGGTAGTCAGCCAGCGCATGGAAAACACGACAGAATAGACAATCATGCAAATATGCACAGCGTATCCAGAAAGAATCTCAGAAACCCCACTGCAGTCAAGTTCTGAATCTAGCACTGCATGAAGTGCCACGTTTTCACATGTGGGTGTGAATTATGCAGACTCAGTTTTAATAGAATAACTACAGTGACCCCATTTAGTCGACTGGTTAATTGTTTGGTCATTTTCTTATGAGTCAAAAAACGACAGGTATTACAGGACTAATCCACTGCGTATTGGGAAATTCTGCTTTTGCATTCTAAAAACAAATGTCTATGCCTACTTAACATGACAAGACTTTTAATTTTAAAATCTTTTTAAATTATAACAAACGGATTACATAGGGCTCCTGCGTTCTCCCAGACACATGCTTTTGCTCTGCCAATCTGCGGCGGTCCCGGAGGGTGTATGTAGCATGAGTTTGCCTGACATTGTTGAACTCTGACCCAGGACTGCAATTTGCATTCTAGAACCCTCCTGGAGAGTCTGGGTTTTGAAAGATGCCTGGCATTTTACTTGAACATGTAGGGTGGGTTTATATATTGAAAAACTACATTTTACATCTAGACCAAACTATATTTACAAAGAATAGTCAAATCTAATTCCATTAACCTTTTCGGTGACATCCGTAAACTGTATACACATGGGTTTTAAACCCGGCCTACTGCTTTTTCAGGTAAATAGAACAACCCACTATCTTTCCCCACTGTCTCTGTACCAAATAAACTCAAAAAATGCCAGAAAAATGCCTGAAAAATCTAAAAATAAAACACAATTTACACATAAGATTTTACACCCAGTTTAAACAAAAATTATTTGAATTGAGCAAAGCAGGGTAGAAAGACTGAAGCAAAAACAATCGCCTCTGTCTATTTTGCAGCTTCTATTCACTGCCAGCAAAATGTATTGGACGCCTCACCCAGTCATCAAATAATACAGAATTACTATTACAAAGATTTGTAAGAAACACTCTGCCCTTATTCAATAGCCCAAGTCATTAAATGGCAACCAGGCCACAAAAGCAATTGAGTAGTGCTTGTCAAGTAAAGTAGTGCTTGTCAAGTAATTAAAAACATTCCTAGATTGATTACGTGTAACAGAACTTATCCTAGACATTGAACAACAAATAAGGCCCCGGTCAGCAAAAAGAAAACATACCTACAGAACAATCAAGTCGAAAAACACAACAAAGAGGAACTAAGAATTGGGACATCATGTCAATGTTTGACTAGCGTCACAGAACAAACATAAAGGCCCAATTCATGACCAATCCTGTTCTGTATTACACAAGATTTTACTCATCATTCTTTATTAAAACATGATGTTTAAAAGACCCTCGAATAAGGTGTGTGTGTGTTCTGACTGATGTCACTGCCGTGAATAGGCTGGGGCCACTGAATACCGTGTTAACAGCTAGCTAGAGTGTCTGAAAAACACTGGATAACAAGCACTTACTATGGTGAATCAGAATAACCAATCAATTACCAAGTAGCGGACATACTTAGACTGCGGCGGCGGAGGTGCATTTTTTATATATGCATCTATCTCACACAGGAAGTGGCATAGGTGCTAAGTCATTGTTTATCTCCTGTTTTGACTACTGAATCTGCACTGTTGGTAGGGCCCCCTGCATGTGCCATCAAACTCCCGCAACTTATTCAGACTGCTGTAGGGCATATGATGTCCAACTTCCCAAAGGTATCCCATGTCACCCTGTTCACTCAACTGCCGGACAGTTCAAGCTTGCATCCACTACAAAGACATGAGGAGGCATAACGGGAACTGTTCATCCCTGGCTTCAGGCTATGCCCAAAACCTACCTCCCTGCCCAGCTCAATATCCTGTCACCTAGGGTGTTTTGGATGTGACTGGGGGAGCAAATCCCACTCAGCCCAGGTAAAGCCTTTTCTCGGCCCTGGCACAACAATGGAGGAACCAGCCCATCCTTTAAGGTAGAAGACTCCCTACCTGTTTTCAGAAAACCTCTGAAATCCTACCTTTCAAAATTGAATAAAAACATTTGAATTTAAAGCCATACTACCTGACAGGCCTTCTCCCAATATTCATTTTCCCTGTGTTAGCACACACAATCACATTCTCCCATTAGGCCTAGAGCATAGGTCTTCAACCCTCTCCTGGGGACCCCCTAGCCATCTCACAGTTTAGTTTTTGCCCTAAACTAGCTCACCTGATTCAACAGGTAAGGGCTTGTTAATTAGTTAATAAGTTGATTGAGGGTGTGCTAGCCCTGGGATTCATCAAATAGATGGAGTGGCTGGGGGGTCCCCAGGGGAGGGTTGAAGACCTCTGGCCTAGAGGAACCGTTCTCAAACAATGGGTTGTGAAACAAATTGGGCCGTGGGCCTGTTAATGGTGGTTCAACACCACTGCCGCAGAGCAACACCACTGCCGCAGAGCAACACCACTGCCGCAGAGCAACACCACTGCCGCAGAGCAACACCACGGCCGCAGAGCAACACCACGGCCGCAGAGCAACAGTAATGCCGCAGAGCAACAGTAATGCCGCAGAGCAACAGTAATGCCGCAGAGCAACAGTAATGCCGCAGAGCAACAGTAATGCCGCAGAGCAACAGTAATGCCGCAGAGCAACACCACTGCCGCAGAGCAACACCACTGCCGCAGAGCAACACCACTGCCGCAGAGCAACACCACTGCCGCAGAGCAACACCACTGCCGCAGAGCAACACCACTGCCGCAGAGCAACACCACTGCCGCAGAGTAACACCACTGCCGCAGAGTAACACCACTGCCGCAGAGTAACACCACTGCCGCAGAGTAACACCACTGCCGCAGAGTAACACCACTGCCGCAGAGTAACAGTACTGCCGCAGAGCAACAGTTTTGCGCGGTCACCGACATGTCATTCTGCCATCAGTCACCGCTGTCACTAAATCACACTGGACTGGCAGGTATCCCACAGGGCTGCCTTGTCTTAACACACCTACCAACTCGTTATGGTAAGTCACCTGCAAGCTCAATCCTAGGTACCGACCAGGTAGGTACTACAGGAACACTACTAGCAGAAAACAGTGCTTGGTATAGGCTATGCACACATGAAGGGTTTCACTGACTTCAGAAGTAGTATTCTGATTTGGTTTTAGCATCCAATTTCAAAACTTCTTTTAAAACAAGAAATTAAATCCAACACTTAACCATAAATGCTCTGTTTTTTTGTTTTTTTTTTAAAAGTATTTTCTCTTTCTTTAATTGGACATTTTTTATTTAGAACGTTGTCATGGGTGAACAGACGCATTTAACCAAAACTAAAATGAAATAAGGCACTTATTTTATCAAACTGTTTTACATGTGCATGTTAAAGACCATTAAATTGTTTGGGAAAGTAACTTTGACCTCATGGCAAGTAAATCATTACCTTCGTTGCCCTATGGTAAAATGCCTTTGAGGTCTTAAGGTCAGCCGCAGCTAAATGACTACTTCATTCACATCAGACTCCAATCTCGTGTAAATCCTGAACAATTTTCCACTGTGTAAGTGCTGAAACATTTTCCATTGTGTAAGTGCTGAACCATTTTTAATGCTTACTTCAACGGGCAATGGAGAAATATGCTGTAATACTGAACCACCTGGATGTCACATAAATAAACGTTTGAGCTGCAAAAGACAACAAGACAGGTTGATCATTCCATTGCAGAAATATCACTGCATTTACACTGAAGTAATGTAGCAGACGCACTCATGCAGAGCAACTTTCAGGAGCGAGGGCATACATTTTATTCACACTTCCATTACAATCATTCTGACGAAAGATAAATTAGCCAACTTTCGCAAAGTTTGTTAACCACTGCAGGCAATGGTAGCCACGGCATTATCTGATGACAAAGAGGGAGTGTACGCTGGGTGAACACAGTGAAAGGTGGAGTTAGCTAGCACATTATGGTTTATAGGAATCTGTGGTACTGAGCAGCAGGGTCAAAGTGCAAAGTCTAGTATGATGACATAACTTTTCACAGATAGGGTGTTTTGATAGGTTTAATGCAACGATACACTAAAATAGAATATTTCGACACGGTGCGCATGAATTAACTAGGAACATTTGAAAATGTAAATTGCTGTAACATTTCCCTTTAAGAAATTTGCCAAATAAGTAACACCACATTGTATTTAATGTTATCCTGTTTCAGAAAATGTGGTTCCTGCTCAATACAACGTATTCCATATTAATAATTGTTCCTAACTACATTTAACAGTATGGCAAGTTTGCCGTCTTCAAAAGTCAGCCCAGCAAGATTGAGCAGAACATTACAGTAACCACTCCCCTGTTTGCTCCAACTCTGTGCAAGGTTCTCCACCACGGTTGTAAACAAAGGCGAGGCCAAAACAGGCATGACTGATGCAGTGTTCTCACTAATGTGAGTAGGTCTCAGCATTTCTTCACAATGAAACCACCCAAAACTACCAGAGAAGTTGGTCACACATACTCATGCATTTGACCTGATCTGGCCATTTTACTATTGACCAAGAGGATGTTCATAAAACTAGTGGGAGTACTATTGAAAAAGATTAAGATTAATTATAGAGATGCAGCCACAACACAGCATTTGTCAGACTCCAAAGTTATCTCTCCATGGGAGGAGGTCTGCCTGAAAGAGGCTTGACTGGTATCTGGCATCACTGCTACAAGGGCAGTGCGTAGCTAAGCTGATAGGAAAACGCCAGCTAGTTAGGTGGTTCCTTCTGCAAGTCACAAAACGTCTGAGACTTGAGGTGGGCCATTGACTTTGTTATGTGATGGGCCTAAGTTTGTTTTCATGAGTGTAGCTGTGCTGAGGGTCCCTGAATTAAACCCTGAGGGACACAGGTGGAATCTACTCTGTGAGTCTATACGATAGTAGTATCCTCGTAGCAATTGGCCTAATGTATCCTCGTAGCAATTGGCCTAATGTACCCTCGTAGCAATTGGCCTAATGTACCCTCGTAGCAATTGGCCTAATGTACCCTCGTAGCAATTGGCCTAATGTACCCTCGTAGCAATTGGCCTAATGTACCCTCGTAGCAATTGGCCTAATGTACCCTCGTAGCAATTGGCCTAATGTACCCTCGTAGCAATTGGCCAATGCTAATTTTTAAATCAACCAACCTAAAAAGACTGTGCTTTTAACAGCCGCTAAAGACTTGAGGGGATTATATCTAATCAGCTCATTTAAACACCACTGTAATTAGTAATTACATGTTCAATGAGTCAACACTGACAGTACTTAAAGAGCCAGCTCGTCCACAGTCAGGTCAGCCAACACCAAGCAGCTGCCACAGATGGGAATCACAGCAGAATGCACACCCTCTACAAGGACATTCTGATTCTACCAGTTCTAGTGCTCTATGCACTAGATGTGAACAACATATCCAGAGATGAGCACTGGCCCTGCCATATACAATTCCAGATGTAGTGAGCGTTTCTTGACACTCAAGTCATTTCTAATCTTGCAACAACACAATAGAGTGCAAATCAATGGTCTATAAACATTAAACATTAGTAAGCTGATTCATTGAAAAGCAAGGTTTAGTGGGCTTACGCATAGTGGCAAATGTAATCATTATCACACCCAATTCATTTGATGGTGGAAAACAAGATTGGGTTGACTCAACTTCATTTTCAGGTGCAATTTAGAAGAAACTGATTAAGCCTAGTCTAGGATTAAAAACAAAAACATCACTCCAATGAGCTCACTCCAATGTTTTAGTCCTAGACTAGTTTTAATGTGTCTGCAAAATCAGCCCTTAGTGGTGACAATAACAGTCTACATAGTACAGTCAGTGGAAAAAGATGGGTACATTTGAATAAAGTAGAGGCGACTCCCCACAGTTAAAGAGGACGTATGAATTGGTTCAGTGTACCGGTGATAACAGAACGATCACTCACACACTAGAACTTCTCATCCAATTGCTAGTCCATACTCAGGAAGTTTGAGTAATAACAGCTACAGCAAAAATAGGGATAGTAATTATCAACTCAATATTATAGCGGTATAACAACGACAAGAAAATTGACATCGCAAGGAGAAAACACTAAACAGGCACTGCTACCTAAGCTAGAATGAATAACGGCTACTGTCATTATATCCTGTTTATTTTATAAAAAGGTACCGTATGTTAACACTAACAGAAACAAAATCAGCAGATAACAAATGCAATGAAATAAACTAGATCGCCAATGAACTACTTAACTAAACCGAATTACAAACACTGTCGATTATATTCGGACTACTACAACTGACTGCTAATCCTATTAACACATTTGTTAACAGTTCTTCAGAGAAAACGAGTAACAAACGGCAGGACAGTCGGTATTAACATTAGGCAACAGATGAAACCAGTAATAACATGTCATTATCATTAGCTAGTTCGGCTTGCTTGTAACGGTAACTTAGCTGTATTACCTCTGTCTATGTAGCTAGCTACGGGTTGCCAGTAAACGAACGTTCCGTTGTCTGGCTAGCCTAACGTTAGCTTGACAGCAACAAGAATAACTCGCTAGGTAAAGACTTATTGGAATAGCAACCAGACAAAATTAACAAAGTAATATCGGTGGCCAGCTAACGTTGCGACAAAAGGTGGATGTTTGGTGTGTGTGTGTGTGTGTGTTTAATGCGGCCTTGGTTCCACAGCTAACGTCGTTAGACTAAACTACACTGGCTGGCTGTATTACTAAATACAACAGCGAGGCAGACAAACCCCAGACTAGCAGCTAACGTTAGCTGGTTAGCTATTTAGTCCAGTCTAAGCGAACTTACCTTGCTTACTCTCTATTTTCCCCGACATTTCGAAGCAGAGACCAGTATCGTATAACAAATGAATCCAAGAAGGTATGTTGTCCTTATTTTTTCTTTTAATCCCACATCATTTAGTCAAAGCATTTGAGCTCGGACAGTTCCGTCGCGAATACAACAACCTGCAATTCCGCTATCCCAGCCAGACAGACCAAGACGATGATGATGATGATGATGATGGGCAGACTAGCAGACAACTCCATTCAGAATCACCATCAACACCTCCCCCTTGCTGCTGGAATGAACTGTGCATGCATGAGACGAAAAGTGTGCCCATCCTGTGAAGGATTTAATGTAGTGAAATTCTCGTTTTAGAATAGAGAAACAGATATATATATATTATATTACGAGGTTTGGTGTAGTATACAGTCCATGTTATTAAAAATGAAAAGCAAAAATAGTGGGCTAACGTTTGGGATATGTCCAGCTGTTCAGTGTTAATCTCAAATTATAATATTGTTTGAAACAATTTTTGCAACACAGTAACCGGTAGCAGTTTCCGACAACTTGTAACGTTTTATTGTGCTGGACTGACACCATCAGTGACCTTAATAAACTCGTGGGCAGAGCTAAAGTATCGCTGAACATGCTACATTGGTGTCAGAGGTGGGAGAGAAGCCTGATGATGACATTAAGGTAGTGTGCCACTAAAGATAACTCGTTGAACGGAGGATAAGTAACGACCTTGTCACCGCAACTAAAACGACATCATGTGTGTCTCTTCGCTACAGTACAACCAGAACAGCTGTATGAATGACTTACAATTCGTATATACACAGCTGACTGTGCACCGGTCATAGTGCTGTGTACAGTTGGCTACATCAAGTATTTTCTTAATGTTCGACCAATGGTCACGGACATTTAGAAGATACGGGTTGGTGCCCACCCTATATTATGATCAAACTCAACCGACTTGTACAATGAGACGTTTCGCATACACACTTGGAATACTTCACGTCGCAAAAAACGTTTTAATAAGGGAGTGGAGACTGTATGACCGATTCCAGGTTTTACGATCAATTCTCCGGCTGCGCGTGTTTTTTAAAAGTACATATTTTGGGCGTTTGAAAGTAGATACAGTTTCAGAAAGAGAATATCAATGGCCACCTCAGGTCACACAGGTTATGAAAACCATTACTGACAGCAACAGGAATATTCGAAGTTAAACGTTAACACTAGATTGAGATGAATACAAGATTACAACTGTAGCAATGAGTTGAATACATGAAACACCCAAATAACACCTAATTACTTAATGTATTGAATTGCAGTGTACAAGAGCTCCAGGAAGATTAGCTGTTGCTTCGGCAGGTGCTTGTGGGGATTAAAAGCTGTTTCTACTTTTTTACTACTTCTTTTATCTGGCTGGGTTAGACTCTGCTAGATTTTGAAAAAAAGGAACTTGACACAATTGTTTGCTATCCTCAACTTCCTACAGGTCCTCTGGTGCATGCAAAATCTAGAAACTATGGTTTGACAACCTTCTATTTTGGTTTATGTAAAGGTAACACCAGTGGCGTTTTTATATGTAAAAAATTGGTGGGGCACAAGCCATTTCAAAATATAGGATACATATCAGTAAAGCTACAAAACTCCCTCTTGCTACTGATGTGTTTATTTAACACATCAACAAACAGCGTGGCTCCACAAAACACTTAACGACAGAGCGGCTTGCTTCTGCCAGGTGTTGCAGAACACATGCTGAGGGGTCACTTGAAGAGAAAGGTGGCACGGCAGTTCTTCTTCTAGGCAAACTTTTTGATGACTTTGGGAATTAAGTCATGTAGTTGCTGAATAAGCTGGCTTTCGATGGACAACATGGCCAATGCGTTGAGTCGCGGCTGTCCCATGGTATTGTGAGTGAAGGTTTTTACCCTCTTCAAGGTGGAAAAGTTCCTCTCTGACTCGAATGTCATCATTGGTGTTGTGATAATTTTCAGCAGAGTGACGGTCTCAGCAAAAGCCTCCTCTAGGTTGTTCTCATGGATGGATCTTAACAGAGACAGGGCCGTATTACCAGTGTGAAGCTCAGTGTGGCTGTACAGAGTGGTCAGCTCAGACTTCAACTTTCCTAGAGGCCATAGTTTCACCACACAGTCATGCTCAGATGTAGGGAATGACAGGACAAATTGTGGGAAGAGCGAGCTGTCAACTAGCTTGGCAGCGATCAGGTGGTCACTTTGTGAAAACCTCTGCTCCACCTGGGAGATGACTGTGTTGCATGCCTCTTTCATCACTGGCGCTGTGTTGGTTACTCATCGGCCTGGCTTGTCTGTTCCATCGTGAACAGTGGCAGCCCATTCATCAGTTTGCTTCCTCATATTCTGGACATTCTCCTTGAAACGGGTGAGTGCACTACTAATCCCAGATGCATCGATGCTCCGTTTTTTTCAGAGTGAAAACTTCTAGCATAAGGAAGAAAAAAAAATCCAGCAGCTGCAGAAAGGCTCGGTCCCGGAGTTTGCCTCACTTATGGTGGCCTCATCCCATCCTGGTTGTCCTCCATACACAGGTGCAGCGCAGCGCGGTTTTCCCCTCACACACACACAAGCATCTGAATATTCCAGGATTCAGGGAGTCCACCGACTGCAGTGCGGTTTCACATTTTCCACATAGTTTAATACGTTATGATCCGACTGAGAACGTACCTGTTTTCCTCCACCTGTTTGTTATGCTGCTCAATGGAGTGCCTGTATGCACTGTCAACTTGGGCTGTGACATTTACCCTTCCAAGTAAGCCCAGTTTCACAGCATTGTCCAGATGACTCCCGCTGCTCTCATATTTTGTAACCTGTCCTCGACCAAGTACCACCTCCACCAAATAGCAGAAATGGAAAACAGCAGAGTGCATTCTTTTGTATGCTAACCGTTAAGACACTTTTTCTTCAAAAACCACTCCACGTTAAAACCGCGTTTACTTTTACCAGCAGTTTGAGTGATGACAATATCCCGTGGCTGATGGGCACCAAGTCGCTTTACTTCAAGTTTCTCCTCCAAATTAAGGGTTTCAAACGGGTGCTTGAGTATGAAATCCACTTTATTCCTTTTCTCAACTTATCTGGCGTTTGTGAAGCTAACAAGCTAGCTAAGACAATCTACCCTCCACACTCTTCTTGCCGACTAATGTTAGCGCCGGACAGACAGCCAATCAGGTCTGAAATATGAAATTACGCTGTAGTGGGGCTACCGGCTGTCAGCCCCACTTGGCATCAAATTTGTGTGATCTACATTGATAACACTAACATTCTGAGCATGCATATTAATATTTTCACACGTACAATGTACATTTCATTGTGAGAGAGGGGCTAGCCCCACATTCACGCTTAGCCTATGGCCTACTACTGCAAACTTGAATCAGCAGAACACAGTCTGAAGCAGCAAGGCAGGGACCAATGAACATGAAATAAAATTCTAACACAAATGATATGCAATTTAGGAAGATGCTATTTTCATAGAAAATCAATTATAGGAAGTAATCTTCGAGAAATAAAAAAGAACAATTTTGTTGCCGTTATTTGTTGACAACAAGATGGGCTGTGCCCCACCTGCCCCTAATGACCAGTCACCCCTGGGTAACACATTCCTAATTTCTTAGTGACCAAATGAAAGAGTTCAAAGAATCAATGGGGACAGCAAAACGTCTATAGTCAGTCCATTCTCAAAGACAATGTCAGGCTGGTTGGGCAGGGATGAAGCATCTTCGTTCATGGAAACAGATGTATCATTAAAAAGTGCATATAATCTGAGGAGATGTACAAAAGCAACTCTACTACAACCTGAGAATATTCCTTTTAGGATACTCAGTTGTTTCTAGGTGTTCTGGTGGCCACTAGATGGCCATCTCTCTCTATTATCTTTCATCAACTACTAATTTCCCTTCCATAACATGTTTTATTCATATGCACTTTTTTGAAAAGTTATATCAAGATTGATAAATCTTTTTAGTGACCCCTTGTTAAGGAAACTAGCATAATGTATTAAAATGTGCATTCCCTTCTGTACATCTTAATAGTTTTTCTTGCTCAACCCTTTTTGTTTTCCACTAGTTGACTAAGAAAACTCTAATTTACAGCAACGATCTGGATTGTAGCTACAGGGTTAGAAAAGATGAAAGAGCACATTGAAAGCTGAGGATCATTAAGTGGTCATGATGGTACGATTTGCCAGATTGAAAATGTAACCAGGACATTTAGGTTCACATTGCTGCTCTTATGGTAAGTGCCATGGAATCTTTAGCTGCCACAGGGAGTCCAATCTGAAAGACCAAAGAAAGCAGTAATTCTTCTAATATTTGAAAAAGTGAACTTATGTACAGTGCAGTCCAGTGATTTCAGTGCAGTGGACAGTGACACAAGTTGTTTTAGCTCTGTACTCCACAATATTGTATTTGAAATGAAACAAGGACTAAGAGTCATGCTTTAATATGAGGTATTTACATCCATAAATCGTGAACCGTGAAGAAACTACAGGCCTTATATATAGTTTCTCCATATTAGTGAAACAAACGTAATTGGAAAAATGACCATGATCTTAAAGTCATAATATTTAGATAGCTGAGTATTGCCCCTGGTGATGAGCTGCCAGTCCTGTAATGTAGCCTTATTGAGTTCTAGTTTGTTTAGGGGCATCTTCCTTCAGTGGATGCTCAATTGGATGTGATTAACATGGCCAGTTAAGAACATTCCACTTCTTGACCCTGAAAAACTCCTTGGTTGCTTCAGAAATATGTTTGGGGTCATTGTCCTTGTACCAGGTAAGTCACCATCTAATGAGCTTTGAGGCATTTTGTTGGAACTGAGTTGACAAGATGTTTATGTACACCTCAGAATTCATCCTACTGCTGCCATCAGCAGTTACATCATCAATGAAGACAAGTGAGCCAGTTCCTGTGGCAGCCATATTCAAACGCATAACACCTCCTCTGCCTGATTTCCCAGATAAGCTGGTATGTCAGTAAAAAAAAGAAATCTCCACACTTTCATCTTGTCATCACTCTGCTACATGCTAATATTTTTCACATTTTCTCACAATATCCTTTTCTAGAATTATGCGGTCCATTTTGAATATTTTTTGGGCCATTCTGTTTTTGAGGCTAACTAATATTTCTACACCATGCAGTCCTGCAACTACAGTTATGCTGATGAAGTCCTCAAAGGTTAGTGTCTGATACACTGTAGAGGTCTTAATTTGTCTAGCGGGTCACTTGCCATTGCTTAGCAAACCAGTCCTTTATTTTCTCTCAGTGGAGGATGTAGATGATGAAGAGTGAGGGGCTCATAAGAAACGAAGCAAAGTGGCGCGGCACAGATCCCGAGGAGACACCTTGGGTAACGACGGCAGTTCACATTGTGTAACAAGTTTGAGGTGCGGCAGTTCACATTGTGTAACGAGTTTGAGGTGCGGCAGTTCACATTTTGTAACGAGTTTGAGATGCGTCAGTTCTGGTGTTTTGCGGTGTTCGTAGCTATGAGAGTGCAGCGGCGTCAACACCCAGAACCTCATGCTTGCTTACGAGGATCTGATGCCTCACAGTGTCAAAACAGGCCCTCAAGGTGAAGACAGTCTGTATGTTGTATATCTTACTAGCCTTACAGCACCATTTCCCGCAGCATCTGACCTGCCATCCAAGGAACAGACAATTCTGCTTAGCTTCAGAGGCAATAGTTGAATGAAGGGAGGTGTGCTACCAATAAGGACCTCACTTATATATATGGCCAAACCATCTGTCTGATTATTAAAACTTACATAAAAAAGAAGAGAATACATGGTTATGGGGGTTATTTTGGGTAATCTTTCTGTTGAAACAGCATACATTAACTGCCATAAACAAAGATGTGACAAGATTTCAAACAGTTTTAATGAATTGATGAAGACTTTACATTTTAAATTATGAATATTGCAAACTCTCAGTTGATGAGTAGTACAGCTATGCGTTTATTCACGTGTAGATGGGTTTGGAATAGTATTCCTAGATACTGTTTGTTTAAAAGTATTGATCTGTATTAGAGGATTAGTTGGAAAGGCATGGTGCTTGCAGTGCCCAAGGTTGTGGGTCTTATTCTCACAGGGTACCTTTACGAAAATGTAACCCCTCACCAACGTAAGATCATAAGAGCGTCTGCTAAATTACTCAATAGTAAAAGTGCTGAATATGCCGTAGTGTGTAGAGAATTAGGTCCAACAGTTGGATGGGGTAAAAGGCCCAGACATTGAAGTGAGTTTACCAAGACTTATTGTTCCTTCATCTGATCAATAATACTACTACAACCGGATCACAGTATGTTACAAACCCAGGAGGATTGCTAAGACTTTAGTCTAACATCTATAACATATTTCGTGTGTTGTTTTTCTTCTACCCTTCCCCCTGTCATTTGTACTGAAAGTCCCTCAGTGCCCAGAAGTCTACAGGCATATAGACTGCAAAAAAGGCTAAACTAACAATAGCCAGCACTGAGTGAGTGTTCTAATTCAGTAACAGTTTTCCTAACAGCTCTGTGAATAACAAAGAACCTTCCCTCTGTCCAACCCTCTCCAAGTTTTCCCAGTGAACCGATAGTCAGCTTGAGACGCTCAGTATGCTGCTGCGTGTGCTCAACTGAAACAGAAATGACAGTGCACTCAGTCTGTGCACTTCCCAGTGCCTCAGTCTATTTATTATCAAAGACCACATTTACATCCTTGAGAGGAAAGAGGGATGGATGGATGTAAGGGGTGGGTGGGAGCCATACACCTGTGAATTCATTAAATGTGGAAAACGTGCTTTTCCATTTCGTGTGGGGTAAAAGTGTGACACGAAGAACCGTCTGTCCAGAATGACTTACCTAATTCAACACATGACAGGCCATGTCTGAAGTAAAACAAAGCTACAACACTTGTTTTTTATTCAATATCCTATCAAAGTTTATCCACCTATTTCCCAATACGTAATACATCCTCGTGTTACCTAGATCAACACATTAACCTGCCAATATCCCATATCATTTATGTCCAAATCTCAGTAACTAAATTCATTTATTTTCAGTAGAAGTTGTTTGGTGGAAAGCTGAGACCAACAACAGTAATTACAGTCTACTAGATGTGTTCTAATCTAAAGGTTTCCATCTACCAACCTCGACAAAGGTCACCTCCAAAACTGCAGTGGGACTTTAGTCTGTGAAAGTACATAGACGGCCCGGCCAAACCACTCATCCATCACGAGCTGCCATGCCAACTTTGCACACACCGATAACAGGGGAATATAAAGTCCAGAGATCAATACATTATTTAAGAGGCAGCATGCAGATTGGTGATGAAAATTAATGAGTATCCCCCACCCCATCCCTCCACAACCCCCTGCTCTCTCCTATACTCAACCCCCCACCATACTCATCCCCCCATACTCATCCCCCCTCTGTCATTCATCCTTTCACCCCCCCCCCCCCCCAACTTGAAGAGGACACAGATACTTTATATGCACACTGTGCACATAGTGACTGCTGACAAAGTTAGCTTACACAATTTTGTAAAATGTAAAACAACCTCTAGGCCTGTGAGATGCATCTCTCCCATCCATTATTGATACAGGCCTTGACAAGTGTTCCATGAAAGACCAGAGGAGAGAAGAAGGCAGGCCAGGCCCTGTCAGTGAGGTCACATGGTTTTATTCCAGATGACAGGCCTTGTGATTCAATAAATACTTCCTGACGGTGATCTGCTATCCCCGATTCCTGTGTACCCTAGAGCAAATGTTGACTTCTGGAACAGGAAGAACACATCATTACTGTAGTCTGCAGGCAAGAACATGCAGAGGTAGTTTCTCAATGACCTTGGCCGATCACACAACTGAGGTCACTGTCCTAAACAGGCCTCTCCACGGCAGTAAAGGAAGAATACAATACCTTGTGCTTGCAGAGTGATTAAATGGGCCTAGCATTATGGGTTCCGTTTCAGCGATTCAGGAGAAAGATGCAAGCAGTCTGAAAGGGGCACAGGAGAAGCACGTCTGCAATGCACCTCGTTTAGAGCCTGGCATGTGAAGCAGGAGAGAGGAGCAGTGTTCAAAGACTGCTCTTTAACTTTCTGGTTCCTGATAAATGTATCATAACGAAGACCTTTGAGAGCAGCCCCTCAAAGATTCATTATTCATGTCCATATTACAAGCAAAATGTATTGCAATACTATAAAACATGCCTTTGTCACACATAATTAAGGTTGTTGCACTGTCAGAGTTTGCACTCATAGTGATTGAATTCTATGAATTGATTAATTTAAAGATGACTAAAAGATTGAATAGAACAATAAAAAAAAATATTTACAAAGAATATTTGAGAATTTTTGCAATATTATTTCAAATTTCTCAAACTACCCTTGGCGTTATATGGCCAGAGTACTGATGTTAAAAATATATTTGTATGAGGTATCTTTAAAGAAATACAGCTTGAAAGATATTCAAATAGATTTCCCATCAAAAGGAATTTCTAACATCCCTACCTCATTGGAATGCATGGTGTGGTGCGCTGTATTTTCTCTCTGCTTACATATTAAGTGGGAATATGACAGTTAGAAGATTGCTCCCAAAGTAATGAGAAAAGCTGGGATAAATATTCACACATTAATAAAAGTATGATGAAGCATTTTCCTCCAAATGAATCTAGATTCAGTACATTCCTACACAAACTAAAAGCAACTGGGTGGTATCTGATTACAGAAATTAGCAGCGTTGACATTCCTTTCATCCCTGCACGTTAAGGGGGTTTATAACCTCAAGGTATGAATTGATAATGATTCAAATGTATATACTTTTTCTTTATGTAAGTTTAACCTATTTGAAAGTAGTGCCTAAACCTTCAAAACTTGCTTGACAGTATTTCAAAAACCTGACAGTTTTTCTTTAAATGGAGGTCAATCAATTTAGTTTGTGCACAGGCACATACAGTAGGCTTTTGAGGGCATGTTGATAGTATTCTGGTCATGCCGTTTGCCGTCTAAGTATGGGGCCTTCAAATAGAAGAGAAAACTCAAATCAAACACATTTAGGTGTCATTAAAGAAAGTCCCCTGAGGTGATCTGGTCATCTCTAATGAAGGTTAGACTTTCATGCAGCAGCAAGTAGCTATGCTCCCGTTAGAGAGATAGATCCAAAATAAATTGGAACAAGGATGCGCCACACATTCCCTGCTTGGTGGTCAAATGTAAGAGCATATGTTTATAATTGGTTGCCTATCTGTTGTATAGTAAAGAGCTGACCCTTATTATAAAACTCTGTGTTTAATGGCATGTAGTAAAATGACAGTGCTACAACAATGTTTGAACAATGTATTATAAACTGCTACATCCAAACAAGGATGTGAACATGAGATTGTTCTTGACTTTAGAGTTGTTTCAGAAACAGTAAGCTTAAGACGATTTTGGTGGATTGAAATTGTCTTTTTTACAAAGCCAATAACTCAAACAAATTAAAGGGATAGCTCAGCATTTAGGCAGCTAAGGCCTTGATCTACTTTTCCCGAGTCAGATGAACTTTTGAATGCCATTTTGCCGTTCAGTCTGAAGGGAGTTTCCAACTGTAATTAGTGCACTGCCTGACAACATGTTAGCCATTCTGGAAGGCTTAGTCATTCTGCTAACACTGGTTAGCACTGACTTGCACAACTAAGTCTAACTTTTTTCAGACTAGATCTAGAAAAAATAAAAAACATCTTCATTTGGTAAAGAGATAAAGGGCTTAATTGCCAAAATCTGTAACTATGCCTTTAATATTGCACATTACATACCAGTAGAAAGGTTTTATGAATATACCTGTTGGGTCATTCATACAATGTTTTGGCATTTGGATTTAACCAGTTTTGCCAAAATAATCATATTTTAAAGGTTTTTTATATGCTTTCAACATTTTACAGAAAAACATATTGGTTAAATCAGGCACTTAAATCTTAATGAATTTGACAATGAGATATTTCCACCCTGTTTGAGACATGGATTGAGATGATTACGTAAAATGTACAGTCCAGCAAATGACCAATGCAATCCGTGTGTCCCCGGCCACTGAACGCTCTGCCTCCATAACGCAATGCATTAACGCATGGGTAACGCTGTGGGTGTGGTCTTATCTTAAGGTGTTGGACCCTCCCATTGCCCATACTGGAGATCGCCACCGGAATGCTGTATCTGCTGATGGCAGCCCCATGGAGGCTTATTTCATAGGAGAACGGCCTGGTATATCAGTTAAAATGCCTTTTATTATGTCTTTTCGTGCATCTGAGAGGTTGACAGAAATCAAAGACAAATCAAGTCTCTGGCCCATCTGAGGAAAAAAATAAAGCAACTAAGTAATAGAATTTGATAATGAGCCTCAAATAAACATTGAATGCATTATTCATTTTGAGTAAAGGTTATACATGATCGTGCTCGACAAATAGGATTTCATCAAGGTAAGTTATTGAATTCCATGAACTCTATTAGACCTTTTAGCTTTCCTTCTGGATGAGGGCTCAAAGAGCGGTGCTGCCAGGCCCATTGAAACTGTACACATAAAACAATGGGGGCATGACACTACTGATCCTCTTACTGCTGAGACTGCATGCACCATTTTCCAAAGAGGGAGTGGGTGGCAATTTCGATCTTGCAAGTTCCAAGTTTAAATTGGCCATTCGCATACGATACGAAGGGAAACTACACAACACAATTCCTGAATTCGAAAAAGACCACAGCGCCAGCGATGCCTTGTGCTGTCGTGTCTTCACCACCTGCTGGAGGGCCTTGTGGTCAGGTGTGGAGCAGTTCCCATACCAGGCCGTGATGCGGCCAAACAGGACGCTCTTGATGGTGCAGCGATAGGATTTGGAGGGGACCCAGGGTGGCGTGCCAAATTATTTCAGTCACCATATGGATATGTGGACTGAGGCGTGTTTCCTCCTTTGCTCGCTAAAGTAAACTCTTTTGTGTTGTTTATGTTGAGGGAGAGGTTGTCATCCGTTACCATGGTGACAGTTTGCATGCCATCTCATTATCAGCCCCACTGTAGTGTCACCATCAAACCTGATGATGGAGTTGGTGTTGTGCAGAGCTACACAGTCATGTGTGGACAGCAGTAAAGCCGAGGTATAAACTCCAGTATCCAGTTGCACAGGGTGGTGTCTAGACCCAGTGGGGTCCAGTATCCAGTTACACAGGGTGGTGTCCAGACCCAGTGGGGTCCAGTATCCAGTTGCACCGGGTGGTGTCCAGACCCAGTGGGGTCCAGTATCCAGTTGCACCGGGTGGTGTCCAGACCCAGTGGGGTCCAGTATCCAGTTGCACCGGGTGGTGTCCAGACCCAGTGGGGTCCAGTATCCAGTTGAACAGGGTGGTGTCCAGACCCAGTGGGGTCCAGTATCCAGTTGAACAGGGTGGTGTCCAGACCCAGTGGGGTCCAGTATCCAGTTGCACAGGATGGTGGGAAACGATAGTGTTGAATGATGAATAACGTTTTCCTACTCAATGAACAGCATTCTCACGTAGGTGCACCTGTGCTCCAGGTGTGTCAGGACCATGTCAGGAAATGGCCTCCACCGTGGATCTGTTGAATTTATATGTTAATCACAATATCTGACCTTCAGCGTCAATTGTGCTCTCTTCAGGACAAGTATATGGAGAATGGCTCAGATGCTTCACTGTCGGTAGTTATGATCCGAGAGCTTATATGTGGCGAGGTCAATGTGTGACCACCTTTTCCACACGCATGTATTTGTGTCAGAGAACCAGCCGGCTCAGTAGATTCTCCCTGCAGGTGCTTGACGAGTCCGGCATCCACTGGCCCTGCAAGACACAGATGGTCGCAATGGATACAGATTAGTCTTTAATGTTGGTTCAGGGTCTCTCTCTGTCCGGTCTCCCAGGCTATGATTTAATCCAATAGGGATAGACTATTTTGTTTTTTAGAGCACATGGAGTAGTTTCCTGGCAAGCAGGTGTCACTTATTTCTTGGCTGCTTTTATTTGGGATCTTTCTTCCAGATTCATTCCTCGCCTTCCTCTTTCTGCCTGCCAGTTCAGGGATTAAAGTCATTCTTTTTAACAGAGCTGTGCTATTTGGTATCAGGCTACAGTGTGAAAAACCAGATTTCTCAGAGTTTTAAAAAAGGATTAATGTATAGCTCCCAAACCATCAAGGTACGCTGAAAGTAATAGTCTTGGAATACCCAGAACCACTTGAGAATTAATTTCTAAAGCCACTATCTGTAATTTGTGTTGCATGTAATTTGCTGCCATGGAAAATTTTAACCATGGAATGTGGTCAATAAAACCTGTTTGAAACTCAAAATAATTTATAATTATCGTGTATCTTGAATTAATCAAACAAAAATTAGTTACTTTGTTGGAATGGTTAAATGTAAAACTTCAAACAAACCCCTTTTCAATAAAAGAAGAGAAATAGGCCTGGGTGAAGAGGGCGGGTGAGTGGAAGGTTCTGAACTTAGGGCCAGCGTATCAGTTTCTCACGGCACAGCTAGCTTCCCGGGCTACAGCCAGCTGCAGCGTTTATTGATTGGCTGATAAAGCACAAATTGATTAGACGGCCCTCGTTAGCATCCCGTTAGCGATGACCTATACCTACTGAGCCCCACAGAGATCTGACTCCAATGGATTAACAAGCACAACAATTCTGCCAGGACAGAAAATCAGTTAACACTTGTCAGAGAGCCCAAAATCAATTCAATTCCCATAATGAACCCCCTGTGGACCCCACAGAAGCACATTCAAGCTGCAACCCTGATGAACATCTATTTTAATATTTGCATTTAATTATGTTATCAATCAGTCTTCTGACCTCAGCGACCTTCTGCTAAGCTCCAATCCAGATGCACAGGTGTGTTTTCTACCAAGGATGGCAGCTACACTGACTCTGCTGCACTGACTCTGCTGTGTTTCATTTTCTGGCACTATCTGTTGATACTGTTATCCCAGTAGGGCCTGACTTTCACCACACTCCAGCCAGAGACCGGCCTCCACGGCTGAGGCCGATCCTGGGGTACACACCTCCCACATACCCCTTTGGGTTTTCAAATCACTTGTGATGAATCCAAAACAAGGGTGAGTTGTCGTTGTACAAAACCGTGATTTGGCCATCTCTAACCAGTATCAAAGTATCAAAGCCAATGATACATTTTCAAACACAAATGTACACGTTTTTTTTCCTCTAAAGCAAGTGGCACATTCGCCACGTGTGCTTTGGCGAGCACTGTGATTTTGTCCTCCCACCTGAGATTGTGGGAGAAGACAGTTCCTTTAATGATGCCGCCAAATAACCATCTGAGCCTTCAAGGGTAAAAAAGGGGGGTGCGGGGGAGAACTTAGCGGTCTGTAGGCATCTAAGAACAGCCTTTAACTATTGTCTACTGGCCAGATATCACACACCCTTGTCCCTCATTGCCAAAATATTCATATTTTTTTTAGACAGCCAAGTAAGTGATTAATACAGTAAATTGAATGTCCAGCATAAACTCTCCAGTGGGACTGGTAGGCTACTTCAAGTGTTAACTGTAAATGTGTTGCTTAGCTTTTGCATAAACACAATTACATACTCATTTGTTTATATTGGTTGTGAGTATTTATTGTTAACCTGTTTCGGAGCGATCCAGGGGTCTGGGCTGCTGTCTCCAATGCTGCTGTTGTGTAGGTTAGGGTATGGCCCTTTCCAGCATGGGGTCTCTGCTCTGATAATTCTGGGAATATCAACACAGAAGAAACTAACGTACATTCATGTTTGGATAGCCAGGCGCCAATTATTTTTGTTGTTGTAACTTACTGAACTCATGATGGTAACTGATGCTCATTGGAAATGTCTAGGGACAAGGTAAATGTCTAGGAACAAGGTAAATGTCTAGGAACAAGGTAAATGTCTAGGAACAAGGCAGTCTTCTCTGAAGTAAATGAACATTTTGTGAAATACAACACTGCTTCCAAATAAAGAAACTGTCATTAGAATGTTGTAAATTCAGCATTTAGAAAACCTCAAACATGTATTCATTGCAGTAAATTTGCATACATATAATGAAATGACATCACTGAAGGACCAATGCCCAGGAGTTGATATTTCATTGGAAGATGATCATGAATATTTTAATATTCAGGGTTTGTCTGGGCAGTACATCTCTCTCTGTTTATTGCGAACTTGTACAGTGATAATCCCATCTAATCATAATGTTGTGCTTTCCATTTTCTTTCTCCCAGCCATTCAAATTAATTGCACAACATTATACATTATAAAGTGAAATGACTTCATCATAAAGCTATACTCTGCTTGTTTACTTTTACGATTGTTATAATTATTACTATTATATACTGCATATTAGTGAATCACATTTCATTGTTTAGATAGGAAAGCCCACTCAGGAACTCTCACAGTCTTCCAGGGAGTCCTTGGGTCCATGGAGGTGTTTTTGTAAAACTGCTGTTGTAAAATGGGCTTTATAAAAAAATGTGATTGATTGATTGATGGAATCAATTAAAAACAACACAGGTCATTAGAAGTAAATGTGATCGTAAAGCCCACCTGCTTGGCTGCTGCAACCACCTGGGCTACATATGTATCTCAATCAGACTCAGCATAACCACTGTTGAAATATGGTTTAACAAGATATCAATTGTATCTCACTGGAATGTGCACTCCACTAAAGCTATCCTTAAGAAAAATAGTTCTTTTTGGAAAATAATTAGACCAACACTGAAGACATAATAGGCCATCTGACACAACACTGAAACCAAACCCGAACCTGTATTTCTTGCCAGATTTGTTGACAGAAAAATCAGAAAACACTCTTGACACACTCCTTGAAAATGTTGGCTAGATGCCATACAAACAAGAACATTTTGAGTGAAGTCTCTAATTGGCCACACTACTCCAAAATGAGGACATTTTCAAATGCATCTTTAAGAGTGAAAAAGGTCTTCAACTACAGGATCTTTTCATTCCTGACCAATGACACAGTCCCCTCTAACTTCAACCAGAATCACCCCCTTCTGAGGGAGAAACATGTTTCTGTTACCAACTCTCTATCATTTCATCATGTCATTTGGCTCTGTAATATTCTCCCATAGTCTCTCCAATCATTGCTAAGATTATGACACTCAACTACTTTTCTCTGTCGACCTGTTTTGACAGATGATGGCACACATTTCTGCATGCTGGCTTTCAGTTGAAACTTGCATTCACTGCAGTACAAACCCACGGTTTCTGGCCTTGATGCAGCAAGTGGAACTGCCCTTTCCCACCTTCAGGCTCCAAACCTACATCCCTGCCCGAGCTCTTTGTTCTGCCCATTGCCTCTGGTCTCTTAGTCACTCAATCCCTACAGGAGCCTCATAGTCTATTAGAGCTCAGATCCTATACCATATACAAAGACACAGACACCACAATCATCTATTAATGAACTGATGTGGTATAAACTTAAGGACTGTTGCATTTAGCCTATATGTGCATTGTTTGAAAAAGCCACAACTGTTACTTTACCCAGCTTGTAGCTGTTTTCAGATTTCTAGGAAATACAAGATTACATTACTTACAATATGAGGGAATTAAATTAAAGGGCAGGTTTTCTACTTTGCTATGGTGTCAAAATATACAGATCATAAAAATGAATGTGAGTATCTAGTGATTGTCCAGCTCCTCCTCTTCAAGAGTATTACACATACATCACACCCCATTGCATTTTCTGGAAGTTCAGGTTTTTTTATTTTGCATATATGAGTTTAGGAAAAGTAAATAGTTTGTGTGTGAGTTAAAGTACAGATGCATTCCAGGACATTTGCAAATAAAAATGTTTTGAAAAAGGCATATGATGTGCACTACGTTTGTAATGTACATCTCAATGTTTTTGAAAGGCATGCAGAAATGTTGTGTGAAACAGTGTATGCTTTGGTAATTAAAAAAGAATTGCAGCCACTAGTTTAAAGTAAACTTCACTATCCAAAACAGGTGCCAGTATAATAATAAGAATATGGAAAATGTGTGACAATGCTTTATGTTATTCATCGTTAACTGAAATTACTTTTAATTAGTAGCGCACTAGACCATAAAACAGACAACAAAGAGCCAGCCATTAAATCTGAACTCCACCGAGTCGCCCCCCCCTCAGACGCCCCACCACAGAAGTGTCTCTCCACTGAGCAGGGTGAATGCACGCAGGGCTGCTGGTCCTGATGGCGTCCCCGGCGTGTGCTTCGGAACATGTGCTGGGCAGCTGACTGAGGTCTTTACCAACATTTTAAACATGTCACTGGCCCAGGTGGTTGTTCCAATGTGCCTGAATGACTTCTGACCGGTTGCACTCACCCCCACAATCATGAAGTGCTTCAAAAGACTGGTTCTGGCCCCCCTTAAGTCCTGCCTCCCCCCAACACTGGATGCCTACCAGTTTGCCTACCGGTCGAACAGGTCTACAGAGGACGCCATCTCCATGGCTCTACACTCAGCCCAGACCCACCTGGACAAAACCAACACCTATGTGAGAATGCTGTTCAGACTTCAACTCAGCTTTCAGCACTGTCATCTACTCTAGGCTGGATGACAGTGAGGATAAGCCCCTCTCTCTGCAACTGGACTTCCTAATCAACAGACCCCAATCTGACAGGTTAGACAATTTCCCCTCCTCCACCCTGATCCTGAACACTGGTGTTCCACAAGGCTGCATGCTGAGCCCCCTCCTGTACTTTCTCTTCACCTCAGCTCTGGTCAAAAAGGTATAGCAGTGCCTGTACTTTTTGAGGAGGCTGAAGAAAACCTGTCTATCATCCAAGATCCTTTTACCGCTGCACAACTGAGAGCATTCTGACAAACTGTGCCACAGTGTGGTTTAGCAGTTGCTCCATAACCAACTAGAAGGCCCTGCAACGGGTGGTGAAAACCCAACACATCACTGGTGCCCAGCTTCCTGCCATCGCAGACCTCCATCGCAAACGGTGTCTGTGCACACTGTTCAGCCTTATAGATTCTTTGTTTTCTTATTGTATTTGTTATTATTATGATGTATTCATTTGTTTTGATGTTTTCATTTGAGTATTTGTTTTTGTGTTATTGTACTTTCATGTATTTTTCTTTGTAAAGCACATTGAAGAGCCACTGCTCCTCCACATCGAGAGGGGTCAGCTGAGGTGGCTTGGGCATCTGTTTGGGAGACCCCGGGGAAGACCTAGGACACGCTGGAGGGACTATGTCTCCCGGCTGGCCTGGGAACGCCTTGGTGTCCCCCCGGAAGAGCTGGAAGAAGTGTCTGGGGAGAGGGAAGTCTGGGTATCTCTGCTTAGACTGCTGCCCCCGCGACCCGGCCCCGGATAAGCGGAAGAAGATGTCATGTCAAGCACATTGAATTGCTTCAATGTATTAATTGTGTTATATAAATAAACTTACTTGCTTGTGCAGGGCATGAGGCATCATCAGGCACCCTTCGCATCCAGGTCACAATTAGTTTGCCCTTCAACCATCAGGCAGGCAGTACAGGTCTCTTTGGTCCCGCCTCAGCTCAGGAACAGTTTCTTCTCATCCACTGTAACCCTGCTGAACTCAGTGACTCATCACTTACCACACCCACTCCCACCTCTCAGGTCCTGTACTGTATTTGCCTTCATTGCAAATCTATACATTCCACTTGTAACATACCCTTTACTTAACACATTTTCTGCCCTCTATTTGCACTTTGATTAGATGCTTACTGCATTTTGTTGTACTGTACTGTACTGTTCAATGACAATAAAGTTGAATCTAATCTAATTTTGAAACTTTAAATGTCTGAAATGTCACAGACCACCGATTCCTGCCTAGTTCACCTACATTTTAATTTAGCAAAAATGTTACGTAGTTTCAGTAATAAGCTATAGCAATCAAAGTCAAAACAATTATGAAATCCTGAAAACACTACCACAATACGAAATGTATTCAACTACTACCGAGCTTCAACAAAACAGTTAGATTCTTCGTTGTAATTCACTGCTTCCCAATACTACTGTGCATGTAGTTCACATTTGCCTCTCTATAAATGTTTTACCATCTGTTGGGGAATGGGATACAATTCTATTTCTGTCCAAGAGCCAGTAAAGCATTTGATTCAGAGAAATCTTCCATGGCTGTTGTATCACCAGCTATGGTGTCTAGCTATTTCGCATCCAAGTGCAAGATTCCCAACCCCCGCCAGCCATTCAGTAGTATGAAGGCCAGCTGAGATCCGATGGTATGACCTTTCTTGTTTAGGTTCTGTTTAATCATGGTTTTGAAATCCATGGAAATGTGTCACTGTACCTACTGAAGCGTGCCGTTTCACCCAATATTTACTGGGATTTGGACGGGTTCACTGTTGGGAACCAGGATAGCAGGACTTTAAAATGCGGATGTGAGCCCTGCTGATAACCCGGGCCTAGGTGGGGATGTGGTTCTGGAGCCGTTGAACAGATGGGCCGTGGATGTGGCCTCCACCGCAGAGGCCGATCCTGGTGTACACACCTCCCACATACGCCTTGGGTTGTGTGAATGGAGCTCGTCCAGACAGCTCCTGGCACCAAGAGGAACTCATCACCATCTGTCTCCAGGGACAGTGACCTCCCTTACACAGTCTTCCATCTACCACCATGTCTCTATACTCGGCAATGCAGACAGGATGAATGAAAATGTCATTCTGAAATATCAAGACGACAAGTTGCTGGCGGTTTTTCACGTACTTAGCCCTTATATTAGGAGGGTAAAACTTTTCGATATTCGTGTATAAAATTGGGGTTGCATAGGAAGTGTTCATTTCTGGAACATTTCACAATGAACAACTAAACTGAAACCTATCAAATATTGTCAACAATATAGTGTGTATATTCTTGGTATACAATTTTCTCCATACATTCTTCTATCATTATTATATATAAAATAGAGCATCTGAAATATTTAAACATGAAATGATAGAGACAAAGCTGTAAAACAATATCCTTAACACAGTGCACCACACAATTATTGGCAAATATTAATAAAAATGTCAAGGAGAAAATGCTTTTTTCTTCAAAGAAATTCATAGGCAAGTAATCAATAGTTGGGTTGGATGTGTTGTATGCTGTTAATGTGCATAATCTGTAAGCACTGCATAATCACCACTATACCTCACTTATCCATTAATTAAAAATTTGAAAGCAAATGGTTTTGATGACACTGGGGCACATATCGGCACATACAATGGTGACATTATATCCGGGTCAGTTTGTTGCAAAGAAGCCTCACACAACCATGTTGTAGCCGGTGGACTCCGACACCTGCCATGCTTTATTGAGCATAGGTTCTTCACCATTTTGGAAGTGACCATGCTATCCCTGCAGGATGATTAGCTAAGAGGAATTATCTACACAAACAGCTTCTAACTTGCTAGCTACTAGCTTGCATGTTTAAACCCTGCCCTAGTCGGGAAGATAACGATTTGTATTTCTGCATTGGAGCTGTGCTATCATGTGAGTTGGATTCTGGGATGAAGCATGAACGCAACAAGTAACATACATGTATGCAAATAAAAGACAGAGCTGGATATTTGTTTGCTACAAATGTTAGCTAGCTAACTACAACAAAACCACTCTTACCTATTTTGTTGGCTAGTTCGGTAATTACTAATGAATTTAACGGATTGTGAGCAATCCTCAATTAAAATCATCTTGTGTTACTTCACTAACAACCTGAAAAAGTTGAATTAATTTCAGGTCACCATATTTCGGATTCACATTTTTATTTATTAACAAATAGGCTCTGAGGAATAAATACAATAAAGTGTGCCATACTAATCAAAATGCATGTTTCAGTCTTCACAGGTTTACAGCCTGTTAGAAGTTTACCCTGTGGGCAAGAGTTTGCTTGAAGCCATTAGTTAACTAGCTACAATCCAAACAATCCTGTCAATGAGATGTCACCAGACTGCTAGGCACCCCCGGACCAATAGAGGAGAGGAGGCACCCAAATCAATTTTGCTTAGGGCCCCTAAAAGGATGGGGCTGCCACTGCGTTGGTTTAACCTAATTTGTTTGAATCTTCTGTTCTCTTGTTCTTACATTTCAGTCAATATCAACATTGTAAGCAAAACATTACGATATGTTCCACTGACCTAATTTGATATGGTGATCTGTTAAGGCTACTATAGGTTAATAAGGCAATAATTGTAATTCGACTAAAATGTCACTAAAACATAACAGGATTTTGTTGACAAAAATGGCTCACTGTAGACTAAATCATTATTCAAATGATATATGTGTCTAAAACCTGATTAAATAAAAAATAAAAAAGGGTGCCAAAATGAACACTGCTGTGCAACATAACTACCTGGGATCGGCAGTAATTGTAGCCTATCCCCCCAGCACAGAACTATATGATGCTGTCCTTGGTGTTGAACAATGATCAATGGGACCTATAGCTCTGTCCATTAATTGTGCTGACACGATTGTGCTTTTGTAGTTGAAACTTTTTTTGAAGAAAAAGACTCTCTTCCATAAGTGAACATGTATAATTGAAGGTAGACAGCCACCAGTCTATTAGCGTAGGAGGCAGTGGTATAAGCTAATAGATGGAGATACATTTTGAGGGGGTTTCGGGGAGGGTCCTCGAGCTCTGACCTTGCAGGGAGGACTCTGTAAAGTCCCAGCTGCCAGTGAGTGGGGGGGGGGGGTGCAGGCACAAAATAAGAAAAAGCACAGCCCAAGTGTCTCAGCTGTTAGAGCACAGCAATTGCAATGCCAGGATTTTAGATTTGACTCCCAAGAGGCAGGAGTATGAATGAGAAAACTGATTAATTATTTATATTTCCCCTAACACTGAGCAGAGTTCTATCGGCGTGGTCAATCACTTCAGAAAATGCTGCGGCATGGTGAACGAGGATGCAAACAAAGAAATCGTGCAATCTGTAAACTTGAATCAAAGCGAAACATTTCACATCAGAATTGACGGGCAGGAAAACATCCTGAATAATTAATTTGTTTGAAAACGTATGTTGAGAACACATTATGACTTTTCAGGCACAACACCACAATAGATTTATAATAAACAGAAAGGTAAAATGAAGTAGAAAATGGGGACAATGCTAGTAAGGTATATAAAATGCTGCCTAATATATAAACACCCTTGCACTTTTGTTAAATATTTCAAAATGTTTTCCTCTGAAATGGAATTGTCATTGTAGTTATGCAAGATACTCTTCAAAGAGGAAGAGGTTTCAGGTCTGTTTTCTGAAGAGCAGAGGGACTATAACTTTAGGGCGGAGCCTGTCCAACCATTAGGGTGCCAGGACAGAAAAAAACATTAACAGGTATTAGCAGAAGCTGCCCTCCCAAAGGTCTGGAATAATAAAGAGAGCCCAGTTGGTCTGGAGGTAGAGTTTGAGCATAGCCTGATGGTAGGAATGGACAGTTCACCTCGGGAAGCAAGCTCCGGGATCTGAAAGATGATGGAAGCCAGTGTAGTTTACAAAGGAGATGAGTGACCTGGGATTGCTAAGAAAGGTTGAACACTAGATAGGTGTTACAAGCATACAACCCCTGTGTTGTGTACTGCTATCCTTGAGTTACTAATATTTGCTGAGCAATACATGAGCAAATTACAATACATCAGTATATTTGTAAATACAATTCTTTCGTTTTTTTCTTCTCACACTTCTCCCATCGGGTAAAGGTCACGGGGTCAAGTACGTTTGTCAAATAATTTAAGTAGCTGAATGAAACCAAACTGGTCAGTTTCAAAATGTTTGGGTTTTTCACTCAAGGCAACTGCACAGAGAGTTCCACAAGAAGTTTCATCCAAAAATAGAAACTAAAATGAAATGAAACTAAAACTGAAATGTCAAAACATTTTTTTTTTTAACTAAAACTAGTGAATAAATAATAAATTCAAAAACAGAACTATAACCTTGATGGGTACAGGGGAAAAGAGTTAATTTGTTAATTTGGGATTCAGCCCAGCGACAGTACTACACAGTGGCCATTTTACACAGAAAAACAAACTTCAGGAAATGGGTGTGTGGAGATATCCTAGACGGAACAGTGACTACTTCTTATGGCCGGTTGAACAAAACAGATTGACGGACACTAAAAGAGCTTTTTCTTATGCTCCATCTGACCTGCTCTTCCGGTGGCCAATTCTAAATTGCAACATAAACAAACCCAAAATAATTCCGAGCTGGTAGTCCAGAATGTAATGTGTACTGAAGTGACTCAGCACAATGCCCATGGAGCGGTGGGAAAGGTACGGAACAAAATCCCGTTCCAATTCCATGCTTCATATAGTTGTAGTGGTGTTTTTCCTTCAGTGGTGGGCAACACTTTTTAGTTGGGAATATTGTGCAGTCCATTTGGGACCTAAAATGCCATGTTTCAGTAATTCACTTTTGCTTGTGGTCTAAATAAAGGTACAATACATTTGACGATTTACTGTAAGCTGTTTGATAATGAGCCAAAGACTGAATATCTTTAGAAATTACACAAATATTTCTTGTCTGTGTTAACAGGGAAATTAAGGATTTAATTAGATTGAATAAGTCATTAATTTATATTATATATATACACTCACCTAAAGGATTATTAAGAACACCTGTTCAATTTCTCATTAATGCAATTATCTAATCAACCAATCACATGGCAGTTGCTTTAATGCATTTAGGGGTGTGGTCCTGGTCAAGACAATCTCCTGAACTCCAAACTGAAAGTCAGAATGGGAAAGAAAGGTGATTTAAGCAATTTTGTGCGTGGCATGGTTGTTGGTGCCAGACGGGCCGGTCTTAGCATTACACAATCTGCTCAGTTACTGGGATTTTCACGCACAACCATTTCTAGGGTTTACAAAGAATGGTGTGAAAAGGGAAAAACATCCAGTATGCGGCAGTCCTGTGGGCTAAAATGCCTTGTTGATGCTAGGTCAGAGGAGAATGGGCCAACTGATTCAAGCTGATAGAAGAGCAACTTTGACTGAAATAACCACTCGTTACAACCAAGTTATGCAGCAAAGCATTTGTGAAGCCACAACACTCACAACCTTGAGGCGGATGGGCTAAACAGCAGAAGACCCCACCGGGTACCACTCATCTCCAAATAGGAAAAAGAGGCTACAATTTGCACAAGCTCACCAAAATTGGACAGTTGAAGACTGGAAGAATGTTGCGTGGTCTGATGAGTCTCGATTTCTGTTGAGACATTCAGATGGTAGAGTCAGAATTTGGCGTAAACAGAATGAGAACATGGATCCATCATGCCTTGTTACCACTGTGCAGGCTGGTGGTGGTGGTGTAATGGTGTGGGGGATGTTTTCTTGGCACACTTTAGGCCCCTTAGTGCCAATTGGGCATTGTTTAAATGCCACGGCCTACCTGAGCATTGTTTCTGACCATGTCCATCCCTTTATGACCACCATGTACCCATCCTCTGATGGCTACTTCCAGCAGGATAATGCACCATGTCACAAATCATTTCAAATTGGTTTCTTGAACATGACAATGAGTTCACTGTACTGAAATGGCCCCCACAGTCACCAGATCTCAACCCAATAGAGCATCTTTGGGATGTGGTGGAACTGGAGCTTCGTGCCCTGGATGTGCATCCCACAAATCTCCATCAACTGCAAGATGCTATCCTATCAATATGGGCCAACATTTCTAAAGAATGCTTCCAGCACCTTGTTGAATCAATGCCACGTAAAATTAAGGCAGTTCTGAAGGCGAAAGGGGGTCAAACACAGTATTAGTATGGCGTTCCTAATAATCCTTTAGGGGAGTGTATATACAGGTGCTGGTCATAAAATTAGAATATCCTCAAAATGTTGATTTATTTCAGTTATTCCATTCAAAAAGTGAAACTTGTATAATTTATACATTCATTCCACACAGGCTGATATATTTCAAAAGTACCTATCAAAAGGTGTCCAAAGAAGGGGGAAAAAACGGTGACAGGGTCATGGGCGGCCAAGGCTCATTGATGCACGTGGGGAGTGAAGGCTAGCCCGTGTGGTCCGATCTAACAGATGAACTACTGTAGCTCAAATTGCTGAAAAAGTTAATGCTGGTACTGATAGAAAGGAGTCTGAACACACTGTATGTCACAGTTTTTTGCGTATGGGGCTGTGCAGCCACAAACCAGTCAGGGTGCCCATGCTGACCCCTGTCCACTGCTTACAATTAGCATCAGAACTGGACCACGGAGCAATGGAGGAAGGTGGCCCGGTCTGATGAATCACGTTTTCTTTTACATCACGTGTAAAACCTTACCTGCTTACCTGGAGAACACATGGTACCAGGATGCACTATGGGAAGGCAATGTTCTGCTGGGAAACCTTGGGTCCTGCCATTCATGTGGATGTTACTTTGACCCATACCACCTACCTGAGCATTGCTGCAGACCATGTGCACCCGTTCATAGCAACGGTATTCCCTGATGGCATTGGCCTCTTTCAGCAGGATAATGTGCCCTGCCACAAAGCAAAACTGGTTCAGCAATGGTTTGAGGAACACAACGATGAGTTCAAGGTGTTGGACTTTGCCTCCAAATTCCCCAGATCTCAATCCAATCGAGCATCTATGGGATGGGCTGGACAAACTGGTCCGATCCATGGAGGCCCCACCTCACAACTTACAGGAGTTAAAAGATCTGCTGCTAACTTGATGCCCGATCCCACAGCACACTTTCAGAGGTCTAGTGGAGTCCATGCCTCGACGGGTCAGGGCTGTTTTGGCGGCAAAAGGGGAACCTACACAATATTAGGAAGGTGGTCATAATGTTATGGCTGATCAGTGCAATGTTCAGCACTAATGGTGCAATCACAGATGTGCAAGTCAACCATGCCACGTGCACTAATGCACTCCCTTACTATCACGGAGGCTGGCTTTTGAACTGATAACAAGCTGAATGGTCCCTATCCTCTTTAGTCTGAAGGACTTGGCATCCATGATTCCTGAAAATAATTTCAAATTTTGATTCGTCAGACCACAGGACAGTGTTCCACTTCGCCTCCTTCCATTCTAAATGAGCTTGGGCCCAGAAAAGGTGGTAGCGGTTCTGGATCTTGTTTTATATGGTTGCTTATTTGCATGGTAGAGTTTCAACTTGGATTTGTGGATGCAGCTACATACTGTGTTCACAGACAGTGGTTTTCAGAAGTGTTCCTGAGGCCAGGCAGTGATGTCCACTAAAGAATCGTGTCTCCTTTTCATGCAGTGCCGCCGGGGCCCGAAGATCTCAGCCATCCAAAATTGTTTTTTGGCCTTGTCCCTTGCATACAGAGACTTATTCAGTTTCTCTGACTCTTTTAATGATTTTATGTACTGGAGTTGATGAGATCCCCAAACATTTAGCAATTTTACGTTGAGAAACTTTATTCTTAAATTGTTGCACTATTTGTCCGCGCAGTCTTTCAGTGTGGTGAGCCCCTCCCCGACCTCACTTGTGACAGAACCATCCTCACTGGAATGATCTTTGAATACCCAACTTTTGTTGCCTCTGTCCCAAACATTCTTAAATGTGTTCCTGACATCAAATAAAAAGCAGGCATATATTTTTCAAGAAACAATTAAATGTCTGTGTGTTAAAGTTTTGTTTTGTTCTTTGTACTATTTTCTATTTTACACAACATACCAACTTTTTTGGAAACGGGGTTGAAAATGAATGACGCATTTTGATGGTTTTTATAAATTTCAACAGTGAATCAATCTTTTTGGAGTTGACTCTCCACTAGTATAAAATGTATGTAATCAAGATATATAATCATAAAGGTGATTCTAACATTGTCTGCACTGTATGATAGTGTTTTCCAAAAGTACAGACAAAAGCAATTTCAACAAAATGTCTTAATATCATCACACATCCAGGTTTGTTATGAATAACACCAATTTCACGTTCAAATGAAACCTTTGTTAGTTGCACCCAGTCATATTTTCAACTGTTAAAAAACACAATATCATCCTTTATGATGAAGTAATATGGTGCCAAAAGGAAAAAAACGTGTAAAATGTATTGTAAAATATGCTTTTTATTAATTTTTTCAAATCTAATGTAAAACATCATGCCAACTGACTATTAAGGGGCAAGACAATTTGCTCAATCCTATATAAACTTCAGCTGAAATTACACAAATGGCTAGTATTTTACAAATTCTGCACTTCACATAGACAATCGACATATAAAGATGTTTGGAAAGCGTACAAAAAGGTAATTACACAATTTTATGAAATGAGTGTCTCCCTTGACTTGAGCTACAAACCATGGTCATCATCTAGTTACACTTAAGTTCCCTCCCACCTCACAAAAAAAAGCATTTTCCTCCACGTATCTAGCATAGCAAATTCAGTATTAAACAGTGCATGTAGAAAAGGTAACACAGAAGAATTTGGGAATAAATATGTTCAACATAACATTTTCTCTTGTTATTTGGAGAGTTTAAGGAACCAAAGTAAAGTTGTTTTGAACAAACAGGGGACTCAACCAGCCGCACAGAACCACTTCATATTTTTCAAACATCTGATCAGCTGTGTGAGACTGGGATAAAGGTACACACATCAATGTGGCACTATCCAGTAATCACTGTGCACAGACATACAATCAAATGTTTTGCATGTCATCCAAGAGGGAAGAGTCCATGGTGGCTGTCTTGAAATCTGAGACTGTTGACTTCAGACAGCTGACATCCCAATGCAGCTGAGCTACTAGAGGCATATTCAACCAGGAGGACAACTACCAGGTATGACAGACAACCAAGGGACCGCTGTGTTGGTGCTCGATATCAGCAGGGGTAATTTCACAACCCTTCTGGTCTCGGTTTCCACCTGGTTCCTACGAAGTGTTCTGACCTTGACAGACCAACATTTAACAGCCTGCTCCATAGTTGTAAATAAGAAGGCATCCTTAATTCACTTGTCTGGTAAAATTAAGTGTAAAACATAAAATAATGCTCCACAGGCATAATGTAGATAGAGGCTAAAGAGAAGGTGACGTTTTTGCTGTGCAATGGTCTTTTTTGAGGAGGCGTCAGCGAAGTAGGTACCTCCCCCCACGGTCTCCTCATTGCCTGCATGTGTCATGGAAGGCCTCCAGGGTACGAAAGTCCCTCCAGGTCGGGGGAAGACCCTCCTGCAGAAACCTCCCACAGCGCTGACAAGGGGTCTGGAACAGCTTGATGTAGCTTCTCAGCCAGGTCTGCCGAAGAGAGGCCAAAAGGGACATACAGGAAGGACAACAGTAACACATTGGTCAGGAGGATCCACCTATGGACTGATTCGAGTACAACATTTGGACCACACCGACGTGTTCACATGGTGAGAGAGACACTGTGTGGTGAGTGGCTGACCCACCCACAGAGCCGGTTCTCCTCTGACACCCCGTCCTCCCAGCCAGACCTCGTTCACACGGTCACATACCTGTCTGAACCAATTCACGAGCACCATCAATCTGCAGGATTAAAGCCCTGCTCTTGGATTTATCACTAGCCAGGATAATAACAGTGATCACTGGCCGGCATAAGAAAAGACCAATTACAACAAGTTAGCGCTGCAACAAGAAGGGTGAAGTTATGAATTAGTCCTCTATCTGTGAAGTCCATGAATAGCATCTGCAAAACTTTAAACATATTTTTGTGGTTACTTAAGGATTCCTTTAAACACAATTGACTGGGGGCAGCACTGTTAAGCAGACAGTGCTAATGTCTCACTGGACAGAGACGAGCTGTAAATGAGAGGGAGCTGGTAATGGAGGCACCCTGTGGTTAGACCTGAAGCCAAGGCGTTGAGCAGCCTGATTAAATGCCCTCCTCACACGATGGCGACGCCCACCCCGCCACCACGGCCAAATCAGAGGTCTCCCATTGATTCCCGGCACCGGAGGGTCTGATCAATCTCCTGACCTCAGCCCCCAGAGCATGGGTCTGCAGAGTGAACAGTCAGACTATTTCAAGGAAAAGACAGCGATATGCAACCCAGCCAGGGCTTCGGGAAGCCGGGAGCACTGGACACCTCAGTCAATAACAAGAACAATTGTGTCGTATGTTTTGTAAGTTACTTCCTTGTTAGGACCGTGTATATATATATGAGGACTGGCTACAAGTTCAGTGGGATGGGGACTCTTCGACCGAACTAACTATTAAGTATTACAAACTGGGCTGATTCAAGCCCTGAATGGTGATTGGCTTAAAGCGGTTTCCTTCTCAAAACCTATTGGAGGACAATGTCAGAGGGAAGGCCCTACTGCGGTTTCCAATGGGTTTTGAGAGGAAAACAGATAGATGTAGTAAGAAATATCCAATTGAGAATAATTCCAGGCAAGGCATTTTTCAGGTAGATTAGAAAATACTTATTTAAACAGAGTTTTGAAAGTAGATTTTGTGCGTAAAGGCAGCAAATATTTTAGTTGTTCAGCAAAACTTTCTATTTTGGTGGGTGCCCAGCGGATTTTGACATTGTAATGTTTTCAAAGCTGTTATCGGACAACTGAATCAATGCTTTCTGAGCGGTAGAAAAGGTCATGTCAATACTGCAGTTATTGAGGCAATCCATGCTAGGACACCCCCTGAGCCTTGTTGCTTAAATAGCCAGACATGATTACAACCCTGTCCTCTGCTTCTGAAAAATGAGCGTCAGTACTGCAAAAGTAGTACTCGCAAAACGTAATCCATCAGCTATGTGTACATAGTAACGATGTGTGACCAAAGACAAAGTCAAGTGGTTAATCAATTACAAGACCTCAGATGGGGAGTATGAGTTATGCAGCAGGTTGGGTTTGTCATTGTGCTCACCATGAAGGACCGTACCACCACATCGGGCATCTGGGGGAGCTGGTAGTGCAGCAGAGCGGTAGTGGCGTGATCCGTAACCTTAGAGATAAAATAGAGCTTGTAAAAAAGCACAACAGTCATATTAACTTACATCTTTTATTCATAGATTAAAAAAGCGGGAATTGTAAAATTGCTTTATTGAAAATGCAGGGATTGGAACTGAGATCAGTATCCTTTTAATAACCTATACAGGCAAAGAAGGACCTGTCATATTATTAGATGATTTATAAAGCCAGCCACATTAAAGGCAACCCCGCCCCCAAAATAAAAAGGGATTCAATACAAAATGTTGGTTATGTAGCCTATATATTGCACCTGAATGTCTGAAGTTCCAGCAATAGATTTCAAAACGTTGAATGAACTGTTAAGACAGAATACTTTAATTCTAGGCATGAATATTGTTTAAAAAGCCCAGGCAACACACTAATAACTTGACCTTGGCTCCCCAAGGCAGGGTAAAGTGTCACCATAATAATTATTTTAGTGACCTGCAGTAAAGATATTCTAATCCTGAGGGCATTATTTTTTTTTTTTATGTTTTAATTAATGTAGGCAACTGTGCTGTTTGCAGGCAATATGTCCATTGCTATTACAATCTGACCATCTGTTGAAGCGTGAGGGACATGGCTGTTAACAGCACAACATAGAAAAACTGAGGGGAAAAAACACTCCCAAACGAAGATGGAAGAATATAGCTGGGCAAGTAACAAAGAGAAGCTCTGATAACAAGTCAGACATTGGGAGTGCCGGGACAGATGTGAGGGGAAGCAGAGCCCTCCATCCCTCCCTCCAACTGGGTTTCTTTGACTTAGTATTAAGGACAGGCCGATATCAAGATATAAACACACGGCGCTTTGATCAGCCAGGGGGCACAAGTGAGAAACGTTGGAAAAACACAATTGGGGAGGGGGTCTCTTTCTACTACAGCCAGCTCCATAATGGTCATCAGTCGGTGTGTGACAGTCTGGTTTGCGATACGCCACCATGGCAATGTCTACACCTGAAAACATTTACTGAGACGACTGGACAACTCATGAACCACAACACGGTCCTCAGAAATTGCTATAATGCAAGGTGAATTTTGTTTCAATTAAATAAAATAGTCAAAAAAGATGTGAAAGACTAGAGAGCTATATGAATACTCAGTAGTTCTTCAGGCTAGAGTCGGCCAAGTGGGTATCACACCTCCGTCTGGGCTGAAGAGATGACATCTCACCTTTTGAAATACTTGATAGTTTGACTTTGACCAGATATCCAGCTGAGGAGAGAAAATGACAATCATCTCATTGTAAGGTTATCAAACATTTTCAAATCATCCCATGCAATTTCAGTTCTATGCAATATAATTCACAACGAACATGTTCATTTTGCGCATTTGAACAGTAGGTTTAGATCATACGTATTCGTCAGCCAGACTGATCATCCAATTCCACTTAAGTCTGTCATTTTTATAACACCATTATTTGTATTGTATTGTGGTGTGCTGATCCATCGATCCGGTCTATAGTATTTGGTTCAGATCTCTCCTCTCGTCCCCTGCTATCCTGTGGCTTACAAGGCCCTTACGTAAACCGGACGTGGTTGGCAGGCAATTGTTCGAAGGTCGTCGGAGCAGTTTCAAAGGCAATAACAAATCAAAACGCTCCCCACCATCTAATATCAAACAGGCCCAGTGTCAGCATGTATTAGAGAAATCGGATTCGATCCCCCTCTGTCCCTCTACCCACTCCCGACACACAGAGACCCTTTGAAGGGAAAATAATACAGGATCGCAAATTACCCAAGAGATGCCTTAGATGGTCTTTGAAGCCCTCCTTTGATAGTGCAGTTTTCCTTCTCTTTTTCGCAATCTTTCTGTGTGCTAGGAGGCATAGCTTACTGCTCCTGCGGCTTCTTGCCGCGTGGTAATTAGTGGAGAACATGGCAGGATGGGGGAGCCTAAAGGGACAGTAGCAGTGTGTTCTCCTAAACATAACCAGAGCTGCCGCTGTTGTGTCTAATTCATCCTACATGGGGCTTTGTAAATGTCTGGACACTAAAACAGTTTGCAAGGTGCAGATTATCTCTGTAAAATACCTTGTTAGCTGTGATGGAACAATGGTAAACACACCCAAACTCACACACACACACACACACACACACACACACACACACAGACAGTTGAGCAAATCCGACAGCATTGTTCTGGCAGGAGGTTCAGAAGTCTCCAATTCACTGGCATAATTACCAGTGATCAAGGTTCTTCATGGCTTTGATGGCCTCTCATATTCATGTCAGTTCAAAGAGTCCCAGCCCTCTGGCCGAGTGAGGGTGAAACACCAACATAGAAGCATTTTCCAAACGAATGAGGGACTAAGGTTGAGTCTGACAGAGGGGAAAGCGTAGAGGAAAGCCAACGTCTCCTATTCTTTAGAAGGTTTTCATGTGAAACTGCGAGAGAGGAAGTGGTCACCTAAATTATTCAGCGATGCCAACAGAAAACTGACAACGAGGGCTGGACGTCCAGAGCCTGGATTGCACACTCTTACGTTATCGGTCCTCTAACAAAACTGTTCCATAAGTCTACGTTGCCGATAAAAAGTATTCCTCCGCTTTCTGATTCTCAATGTATTTATTTAAAAAACAAAATCTGGGTCACGTGAATGCTTTATTTGACACAGACAATGTTGGGCCGAATTCAAAACCCATGCTGCAGCAGTACATGCGCACCACAGGCAGCAACTTAGAACCCCCAGGACCAACCCAGGACACCGGATTCTCTATTTCTTTGCAGATTGTTTCACAGTACATTTTTATACCAACAACCAAAATATTGGAATCCTTAGTGAAACAATTCTGTTAAATGTGTGCATTTATTTATTTAAAAAAATGTATGCAATACCAGACTGCCCACACTTAATAACTGGATGTGCACTATGACTATAAGAGAAATTGAACAACATCTTCACAGGTGTCTTTTTTACTTACAGAGACAACACAAGCTTCAAACTTTTGTTTCTGGGTTTTTGCTTGGCTCCACTTTTATTTTCACTACATATGCTAAGTTGGTGTGGGTATTTATTTTGGTTTCTTTAAGTTTCATTGGTGCAACTGTTTTTCGGCAATCATGGTGGGTGTCTTTGTTTGACAACATTCAGTAGACAGCCCTGTGGGAGTCTTTCAAAAATCCTTATGAAAAACCCTTTTCTTTTGTTTTGGCTCTCAAAGGTATTGTTGTTAGTTCTCATCCTGTTTTGCATTTTTTTTTACAGAACTTAATAAAACAGGGGCTCGTCCGGGATCCATTTATTTCTCATGAGTATAGCAGTTACTGTAATCTCCTACTGTGATATACGGTGCTGAAATATGAATGTTTATAAACGCGACTGCTGTAGAGCTGCTATCACTGACAACCAACAAATATTTTGCGATTGTTGAAATCATTTAGAAAATTGCATACAGAAGCATGCTTATAAAGACAAAGAAACCGTTAAAATAAACTGGACTTTAAAGAGCCTACTTTAGAACACTACAGATACACCAAAGCAAATCAGTGTGGCATCTACCCTGTCACAAGCGGTTGTCAAGGAGCTGCTTTGGTAAAGATGGAATTTGTACCAGCAAGAGGCTGGTAAGAAAGCTACCCCATTCGATGTAAAACTGATGGTTAGAAATGTGAAGTTGGAGGAACAAGAAGTTGATGTCTGAGCACAGGAGAAGGATGGAAAATGTTTTGTAGTTTGAGCACAGGCAGAGAACAAGATGCAGCCAGATAACAAGAACAATGTCAACATTTGATTAAAGGGATCAAATTGTAAGCAATCTGAATCAAGTCAGGATATCCTACACACTATACAGAGATTACCATTGGTTGGAAGAGCCAGCTTTCTACCACTTTTGAACTAAACATTTTACTTACATTGAGCAGCGTGCCAAAACTCTAAAATATAAGCCTTAAAATCTGGTCACTGCTCCTCCAGAGTGTTCTTAAGAGAAGAAAACTTCAAGTGTATGATCTCTAAATTGTGAGAGGTTCTCAAGGTCATGTTCTCAAGGTCATTAGAGGAGTGACAGTTTACAGGTTAAAACCTTTAAAAGACGGTGACATCCTTCTTTTATGAAAACAAATCCTTAGAATTTTAGAGGGTACATTTTTTAAAAGCCCTGTTTAAAATCAAATGTCCACATTTGTTACATCCCTATATTAAATTGCAAGGGAAACCCAACTGTTTTATTGTTTAAAATTGAAATCTAAACGAATGCTTCAGATGTTTTGTGTTTGTTATATCTGTTGTAGTACCTTGCCATCTTCAGAATACACATTCTCATTGAATCCTCTCACAATGGTCCGATCTATAAACAGGCTTCTCATCACCACGATGGCTTTCAGCACTTTCCCCAACGTCACCTGAAACAAGAGGCAGAGAGAAAAAGACAATGACAAATGTGTCCCTGTTCAGTCTTCTCCTAACCAACCGCCATGTCAAAAAAGTGCTTCACCCTTCTCTCCTCTTATTTCTCCACTTGAGGCAGTGGTTAACCTACAATGTTCTTCACTAGAGGGCCATTTAGGGTTGTCGTACCCAACCTTATAGTGAATTAACCTTGGAAAAGGGCAGCCACCTTTCGTCATCCCACACACATTTGGCAAACAGAATTACGGAATTGAAAAGTGCGCTCGTGTTAGATATTGACCTTGATCTTTCAAAGCAGTGCAAAGCTTAAAAAGGGCTTTGACTTGCAGTCTTAGACCATCTCAGTATAAGAGCGAGGGGGGGGGATCCTCCCAGGGCATGAAGACATACTACCTGAGAGACAAGGACGGACAAAGAGAACGGAGAGGGAGAAAGTAAAGATGAGCCAAGAAGGTAAGCCTGATAGGAGAAAGCCCCTGATTTCTAAACATCAGCATTAGTTTTCACAGTAAGCGCAACATGTATAAACGTCAATACATTTTCATAGCTATAGAACGAACAAACGTGATAAAATATACGTTTACTTCTGGCAAAAAAATAGTTAAGATGTAGATCTTTATTTTCAAGTTTAATCCAACAAACGTTACAGTAGGCTGCTTGCTGGATAACACTGAGTAGTTTCTATGGCCGTGTGAAAAAGTGAGTGAATGATTTGAAAGGAAAAACACCTGCTAAAATAATTTGCACAATCTATGTCTTAGTCTTCACCACAGGGTCCACAAGCAGCTAGCTAAGTAATGGACGAGCCACCACCAGTCAAGAATGGAGTCAAGTAGCTAAGGTTCTTAGTAACAATCTACACACAAAAGCTGGCAATTGTTATTCTTCAGTTTATTTTCTGAATCTAGATATAGCTAGTGTATAGTTATTATTATTGATTTGTGTTTTTGTATAGTGCTATTACTGATTGATTGCGTTTCTCCTTTATTTTTAAATGATGACTACTGTTACTTTCTATCTTCATCTGCACTATCGGGAGGTAAACCAAGCATTTCATTGTCATAACTTATTGCAAATGACATATAAACCCTTTGAATCATTGAATCCGATGAATCCTTGAATCGTGTGTTCAATTATTTGAGAATTTGGTTCATGCTTTGTACGATCATGGCAGGAAAGTGATAGACATGAACATACAGGCAAGGAGAGAAAGAGGCCACAAACCAGCAGGTAAATTATTGATAAGTGCCACGCCAAGATAGACTGTTCATCTGTCATCATGTAAATCAATCAGTGTAACTGAATAGGATCTCTGATAGCAGGACAGCATCTGAAATTGGGATTGTACTGTATATGTTTACTTCATTCAGGAGAGAGGCCATTATAACAATAACATGGATCAGAAAAGTAGGCTGAGGGTGAGAAAGAGGCCACAAACCAAGGAGGTCTATAGGAGCCAGATTGGAAAACTTAAAGCTGGACTAACATGCCTGACTGAGATGTTACCAACATCATTGTAGTATTGGTCATTTTAAAAATGCACTCTGGTTACATTATCATCTATCCGAAATGCCTTTCCAGCTGAAAAGTCCCACCATGCAAAAAAGTCACACAAGGTATAATATGAAATCACTACTTCCTTCAAGTCAAACTGGAATTTTCACACTGAACTCTTGAGTCCTAGCAACACCCGCAAGGCACCGGTACAGAAAGCATATTGAGTAGGAAACTTCGTTTGGGGTAACCATCTATTTGCTACAACCTTCCCAGACATAATGAGTATGGCAAGCCAGCGTTGTGGAGACAATTATCGACCCAGTATTGTCAACCGGACTACCTCGGTTGCACCGGTCATATCCGCACTTTATTGGTAAATAATGCCAACGCCTTTTTTGAACCAGAGTAGGTCTATATCTAAAGTAGTCATGGACAAAGAGAATCAAAGTAGAAGTGGATTCTAGAAGTGGAAAAACACATAGAACTACATATTTAAGATATTTCAGTGAATAAATGAACATACACGCTTAATAAAATGTGCCCCCCTGCCCCCCAATATCAGAGTCACTCCTACGCTCTTGCATGTAAGAACTTTTACTTCACTAACCAATGCTTTGTAGATGTCTGATGACCTCAGCTATCAGGTGTCTGATATGTCAAAAGGAGTAGCTAACAAACAAAGAGACAACCCCTGCAGAACATGAGATCAATTTGTAGAGACTGTTTATTCGGCTTTGGTAGCTGGTGTATATATATATATATATAGACTACAAAACATTACCCAGATCCAAGAAAATGTGTTTTTTAAACAAATACATTTTAACAAAAAAATTTTTTTTAGCATTCTCTCTCTAATTGCCATCAGGTTTCACTAAACTGACAACCTTCTGTACTAACGCAACAAAATTGTAACCACACACACAATAGGCTAAAGACTGAATGTTGCGTTGTGTTCTTTGGTACTCTTTAGTACTAGGACAATGTATGTTTTGTATTCCAGTCTATCTATTTGTTGCCAGAGTTTCAGTTCATAGACAGTAAGTGAGCTCTGTCCTATTGGAGAAAATGGTCATCTTACAACCAGGTCAGCATTTGAATTTGTGTGGCGAGAAAAACCGACACAGCATAGTCAAACACTTCAAAAGCATTTGACTTGATGGATTATTCTGCACTCCAAAACAAGAAACAAAAGGACACTTTTTAAGTCCGGCAACAGAGAATCTAACGATCCTCCATGCATAAATGAATAAATCCATTAATGGGGAAAATATCACCAATGAAATATTTGCTTCTCAGCCGATGACGATTGGTTAGGCGGCCTAAGAGCCTTCTGTAAAAGGCTGGTCTTTTTCAGAGCTATTGTAAGCCCTCTAATTGGAGAGGTGACCGGGAAACACATTTAAGCATCAGTAGCATCAGAAGCTGGAATGTCTTTCTGTCTTCCTGTGTAGTGCTACCACTAATGTTTAGTGTTAGACTAGTTACAGTTTAATGAATCTGCCCAATTACTGACTAGCTAAGAAAACGCTTGGCGAGCTAAAGTAGTCTATACATTTAAATCAGGTGAAACTGTGGATCATCCGAGAACACGCACGCACACCCACACACCTCTCGAAAACACCTTCATAGAGATGACACACCAAAATACACTTTGAACACTTGAACACCGCAGGCCTGGACAGCCCTTTTAAATTCAACGAAGGAGAGGGGATTAGAAAATCCTCTGAGGTGACTAAACATGTCAAGAAACTACCTCCATTTATATTTCATGAGGCTGCCTCAGCAACATACATTTCCCCTTCTTTAGCAAAGGGGCTTTTTACATTCAGGAGTGTCAGGGAAGCTCAAAGGCTGACATGCCTTTCCGGTGGCCTGCATCCTACCCACTAAGACAGGTGCTCAAAGGGAGAATCCATTACTGATGACAGGCCTTTTATAGAGTTGTGACCCTCTCTGCTCTTCTCTATCCAGGCCCATGACCTGAGACTAGAGCACACAGCACCAGCCTCCATCTCCCATGTACAGCTGAGCAATATGGCCTAAGAATCATATAATGGGCCATTTAAAATCCAGAATGGTAACTGTATATGTTATTGTTATATTAATACATGCAGTTACATTATTGCTATGTTATTGTGCCTTTAATTGTAATAAAAAAAAAACTATTTAAGAAGTACTACAGAACTCTAGGACGGTAACTACTTATTTCTAAGAGATACCGATTGAGTTTCTCCTGTGACGTTCCTACAGCATGCTGGGTATTAGAGGCCAAATGTTAGAAATACAAAAGACTTTGGAAGCACACAATGAATTTAAATAGGTTTTCAGATAGCCAAAGGCTTACAATATAATTTAGCATTCAAGAGCTTCAACATGATTTCAACTACCTGGCTACTCCATAAAACAATGTAATTCACAATATAATTATTAAAAAATGTTTACAAAAATAACTGATTTTGCCATAGGGACAGCTGCTGGTCTTGACTCTGGCAGCAATGTATTCTGTGTTCTGGGTTTTAGACACACAACAACCCTGACGCTGATTTCTTAACTCATTCCACAACGCCACTCATACTTGTGCACATTTGTCTTGAGGACACGGAATGAGCCAATTGTGTCGCCACTGTCGCTGGACATACTATGCAGATGGAGGAGGTCGTTTTAAAAACATTCTTAATTCTGTCGCTGGGGTTAGTCGTGGTTAGCTGGGGGTCCTGTTGTACGTGCCCTGCCCTCTTCAAGTCTGACACTCATCTTTGCTTGTAGAAAGCATGCGTGTGTGTGAACAGTTAAATAATATCCAAGTGTACACAATTCAAATAAAACAAAAATAAAATATCCAAGAAATGTAGGTAACAGGACTGAACATTGTGATTGACATTCTCAGTCCTACTTACAATACGATAATAAAATACAGTGGGAGAATTAACCTTTGGGCTGCATCCTGTTGCTCATGTGACGAAGGGGGAATGTGTCAGGGGAACAAGACTCAGGGAAAACCTGGGGACGTGACCAATACATGTTGTATTTTAGCTAACATATTATGAATTTCCGTTTTACATGACTCATCAGATTGCTATTAGGATAAAGTACAGGACACTTGATAATATAATTATTGAACAGATACTTTTCATGCATTTGTGCATGTAATGGCTTGGGGACAGAAAAGGCACCAATTTGGCAGAATGGCCGATAAAATGTCAGATAAATCAATCAGAAGACAAAAAACAACCAGATCCAACAATACATTTTATTGGGGCGAATTTCTTTAACCATAATAAAGCAATTTCTTATTTTTATCCTGAGACCTGCACATTTTGCAAACCCCATACGAGTATAACAGGATTTATGAAGCAGATGGCATGAAAACTAGACCAAGTTCCACTTTAGGGAACTTGTTGCAGAAACAGTAATTCCAAGAGATTGTGCCAAACTCCACACACAAAAAAAGCCTCAGTGGATTAATTCAGGGGAAGGGGGTATACATCCCATTTCACACGGCGCCTTGTTCAGCTCCCAGAAGCGTGTCTCTCTAGAGATCCCAACAGAGGTGTGGCGGTATACAGTATTAAAAGCCTGCGTGAGCAAGGCATTAAAAAAAACACCATCTGCTAATGCTCGCCTCCGCTGACATAGAGCAGATTAAGACCTAGCAACGCGCACACACACACACACACACACACATGCACACACACACACGCTCACACACACACACGCTCACACACACACACGCTCACACACACACACGCTCACACACACACACGCTCACACACACACGCTCACACACACACGCACATACGCACATACGCACATACGCACGCTCACAAGGGATCGATCTCAAAGTGTCCTTTCTGAACAGCTGCTGATTATGTTTGACGTAACCCCAACCACAGTGGTCAGCACAAGCGTATAGCTCAAGGCTTCACCAACCGCAAACTTGTTTAAAATGACTGACAACCCAGCCCATTTCAGTGGCAGCTATACTTTATACAGTTTTAAAAAGGGCTTTCTTGACAGCCAGACTAAAAGGTATGCCAACGGCAGGGCATAGGTAGCCCCCCCCCCACCCCCCAACTAGTGAGCAGAGCGGAGCTTCACCTGGGAGCCCAATGGGCCAGCCTAGGGAGGTTAATTAGGAAAAGTGAAAGAGCATTTCAGTAACTGCAGCCCCGGCTCACAGATGGTGGGCATTTTTATTTAGCAAGAGAGAGTGGGCCGTCGAGCTCGTAACTGCAGAGAGCAGAGCACACAAATCCGAGGCACTATTAGCAAGTTTCCAAGCAACAAGTGGGTCTGGATGTGACTGACGTCCGCCATGGTCCTGAGTGAGTGCCAGCGAGAGAAACTGACACCCTGGGTGGACGAGGAAAAAGCGGAACAGGGACGTCAGGCTGGCACAATGTCTGAAGCAGAGCCGCTGGCAAACACGTGGCAAGCTGGCGTTGTGGCACCGGGGTTGTGGCGCTGCCCGGTCTCTGTCCCTCAAATGCTGAGATGAACGGGGGGGATTTCAGAGGTATACAAATTACAGAAGAACACTAATAAAATTCTGAAATGGGTTTGATGAGGTACTTCTGCATTATAACCTTTGCCTTTTTTGTCGTTGGTATTTTAATTACATGCGTGTGGTAGGCTAGCTGTTAATCTTGGGCCAGCAACTGGAAAAAAAAGATGACAGGCCTGTCAATTTGCCCATGAGCAAGGCACTCACCTGTAATTGCTCTGGATAAGTTGATGCTAAAAGACTTGTGACAGTTCTGCACAGGGCGGAAGATAAGACCCAGCAATAGCCCCTCCTGGGGCGTGACAACAGGCCAATCAGACGTATCGGGGGACTCCTGTGGTGTTAATCTGCTCTCTCCCTGCCCTCCATAAAACTGGCGCCAACCTTCAGTATGAGGAAGACGCCTAAAAACAGTACAAGCCGACACAAAGAAACTAAAACGAGATGCCACGGCTCGCAGAAAAGCTGTGAATTGTTTCGTCGTGTATTCATTTGTTTTAATTGAGTGTACTGATACATGTGGACTACAGGCTACGTGGCCTATAGACCTGTTACCAGAAGTAGAGTCCGAAGTCCTCGTGTCCTACCACTAGATGAATTGTCGAATCTTCGGTTTGTACCTTTACTAAATCTTATGGCTTCTCCCCATGTTCTATGACCGCAAAGACTTGTTTTGTTTTGTCTGTTTTCCACAATAAAGACTCAAACTCTGTATTTCTTCGTTCATACTTGTTTAGTAATTCACCAGATCCACAAAGAAAAGTCAGCCAAAACATTGGTCCATTCGCAGACAAAAATTTGAATCTAAGGTTGACTATGACTATCTACAATAACCTTTCATCAACACGGCCTACCAGTAGGAGCCAGAGTTTTACCTACAAAAATTATCCATCCACAGCTATTAGCACACTGATATGTTTTATGAGTTTGCATGACTTTAGCCGACAGTTGGTAGAAAAATAACACCAACTGCCTTTCATTGCGACAGTTAATTATCTGTAAGGCTGGCAGAGTCACAGCAGAGATCAGCCAACGGTCACAGATAAGGACTGTCACAAAAACAAAAGAACCGTCACAACACTACATTTGACAACAATCTTTTGCATTGAACGAAAACCTGACTGAAGGCAGGCTGGCATGCATTTCTGCGGCGCCATAGTTTTTTGATGTAACATGGCACTCTAGACAGTGAAAAACCGCATGGCTCCACGCTGAGATCATATGAGATGGGAAATATGAGGAACCTCCATGGCTGAAGACAAGTTAGGCGTGTTGAGGCAGCAGCAAATACGGTCATTAATGAAGGAGAGAAGACAACGCGCCTCAGGGTTAAAATTGGCCAACATACGGTTAGCGTACACGGACATTACTTTCACCACAGCAATGTGTCTGGCCACCGACCGTCCTCAAGTCCGTGACCACCACGCCTCACAGCCCAGACCCAACCCCTACAATACCCAGCGCGTCACCATTCAGTGGGAGGGAAGTGTTGAAGGTGAAGCTCAGTTCCCAGTTGGAACACACACACGTGTGAGGAGAACCACGCAGGCTTGATCTTGTTTAGACCGACGACAGGACGACTGACACCATTCACGTCTTTGCTTAATTCAATAGGAATAGAAGCCCGGAGCGAATCTGACCACCAGCCAGTCTCCCACCTGAAAACACTTGGTGAGGGCTTGATAAGGCTGCTTCCATTTTGATGACGCCCATATTTATTGGTCTCCCTGCCCTGACCTCTGTGCCCGGACATTCTCTCCTTCTCAGCATTAAGGCGGTCAGAGGATGTCCTGTCAAAGTTCCAAACATGGAAGCGCTGCCCTGCCAGCACAGCTCCCTTTACATACCGGCTCCAAGTAATCCCACCCTACAGCCACTGCAGAGACCTTGAGGGGGCAGAATTAGCTTTCAAACTGAATCAAAACCACAACAAGGTCACCTTAAAATTCGACGAATGTAAAAGCACACGTCCCTGCTCTTCTCAAACGAAACAATCAGGAGCTTTAAAACACGACTATCAGGAAGCAGCGACGCAGTTCCTGCATTGGCTCAGATGGGCGGTCCGACATGCAACATGACTCTATTGACAAAACGCAGTAGCCAACTAGATGCGACTTAGGTACAAGCTGATGAACAGATCAATGTTGTGTGAACGGGGGAACACAGACGACCCACGAGTAAATGGCAGGTTTAGGGCACAGACTGCAGTGGAAAGGGTGTGACAGCGATGGAGGGGCGTGGCCCACGGAGGGGTGTGGCCCGTGGACACATCACAGTCTAATTATGGCTGATTAATAGCTACAGTCTAATTATGGCTGATTAACAGCTACAGTCTAATTATGGCTGAGGGACCCCTCATTAGCCTTCCACTGCCACTGTAGGGGATCACACGCCCAGGTCCTTTAACTTCACCCCAATTTACACAGTATCCCTTTCACTGCTGACACTGTTCACCAGCCAGTCTTTGGATCATCCGCCCCGCGCCAACAACGTCTCCAGAAATGTCAGGCATGTATCATTAGTAGCAGATGTAATCAGCCAGTCGCGTCTCTCTGGCCGCCCCCTTCAGCGGGTCAACTCCTCCATCGGTTAAAAAACCAAAACAATGTACCGGTTATGGCGAGCGCGGGGTATCCTGAACGCAGTTCTCTATGCTCACAAATACAAATACTGAGATTTCACTGCCGGGAGTCAGCGTGCATAAAGGAGAAGGCACCAGGAGTGCTGTTGGTCCTGGCAAGCTCTGTGGTGACGATGGCGGTGAGGTAATGAAGCCTGGGTGCAGTATGGAAGGCAGGGCTGGGTCTGGTCGGCCTGCCAGCCTGCCAACTGGGCCATCTGTGAGCCAGTGCCCTGTGAGTGTGAACCAGAAGCTCAGCTGGTGGGGCCGGAGTGTGTGTAATCTTCCTGCCTCCCCCCCGTTCAGCCTCCCCCCCCCCCCGTTCTCGTCATGCGTGCCGGGACGCCAAAGTTCTGACAACCCGGCGGTCATCATTATAACGGTAACCTCATGATTACATGGCAACACTGGAAAGAGAGAAATACCAAACATCCCTCAAGACGGACACCTTGACCCGGAGAAGCATCTGGTCAGGAGTAAGTGGACCCTGCCTCTGAAATGGTGTTAGCGTTCTTTATATGGCAACCCTGCGTCTCAGGAACTGGTTTGAAAAATGCGATTATGTTTACTGTCAACATATGAGAAGGGGGCTGCCAGCACCTCAACCCGGACAGTAGGGGTAGTTATGAGAGCATTCACGGTTAAATGGGGCAGATATTTGCTGGGTCGTTGTGGTCGGGGACGGTGAGGGGGCAGAAACACACCCGACCTGGACTCCCATGGTCGCAAGTTAGATTCCATCAAGAGACTTTCTGGTTTAGTCTGCCGTTTTCTGTATTGTAACCTTCAACTTCATCATAACCCTGACCCTAACCATAACCAAACCTTAATCCTAACACCAGCGTAATTCGTAGCAAGGACTTTTTCATTTTGAATCGATTATGTTAAGGACCACCATAACAGCGAATCATCAAGGAGCAACGTAATAGTGAGTTGTTCAGGAGTAAAGACACTTGCAATAGCACTGGTGATATGTTGAAACTGAATGCAATAGCACTGGTGATATGTTGAAACTGAATGCAATAGCACTGGTGATATGTTGAAACTGAATGCAATAGCACTGGTGATATGTTGAAACTGAATGCAATAGCACTGGTGATATGTTGAAACTGAATGCAATAGCACTGGTGATATGTTGAAACTGAATGCAATAGCACTGGTGATATGTTGAAACTGAATGCAATAGCACTGGTGATATGTTGAAACTGAATGCAATAGCACTGGTGATATGTTGAAACTGAATGCAATAGCACTGGTGATATGTTGAAACTGAATGCAATAGCACTGGTGATATGTTGAAACTGAATGCAATAGCACTGGTGATATGTTGAAACTGAATGCAATAGCACTGGTGATATGTTGAAACTGAATGCAATAGCACTGGTGATATGTTGAAACTGAATGCAATAGCACTGGTGATATGTTGAAACTGAATGCAATAGCACTGGTGATATGTTGAAACTGAATGTAATAGCACTGGTGATATGTTGAAACTGAATGCAATAGCACTGGTGATATGTTGAAACTGAATGTAATAGCACTGGTGATATGTTGAAACTGAACGCAACCGCTGTGTAGGAGCTTAATTCCTGCGACGCAGGTTGTTTTTGTGGTACGGGACTGAAGAGTAGCACTGTAGCTCAGCTGTACATATAGAGCTGTAAAGCACAGCTCTAACATATCCTGGGGGAACCGTGTCAATTATTACAGCTGGTATGAATATTTAACACAACAAGCCTTTTTGAATCCTTGAGCACTTCATTAAAATAAAACTCAGAGCAAAGCAGGGATGGCGAAGAAACTGTTAAAGGCTGGAGGTCTAAAGCGTTCTACCCGAGACACCTTTGAACAGCACACCCGGTGAACGGTACACATTCCTCTGCAGTCTAAATGACAATTATTGGTAAAATATCTGGACATGTCATGGTCAGAGAATGCGCACAGAATGGCACATTGGTGTTTTCTTTGGCCGTCATTCATGGACAGAAAGGAACCTTTGGGGTCCTCCCTTATATTCAGTAAGCAGCTGTTAAAACAGCATATGACATGGCCAGAATTAAGAATTGCAAGTAAATGTCATTTGAGTGGCATTGTAAAACATGCAAAAAATGCCTTTAAAACAGATTCTCTATGACCCAATCTGAAGGATTCCAGGAATCTAGCTTTAAAACTGTACAATTCCCTCTTGGCCCCATGAAAAATGTGTAGGATTTCTAGAAATCGGAAATGTTTGTGTCAGGGAGCACATCGTTGACCCCCCAAACCCACTGACTTTTGCTGGATATTGCTGACATCATGCGAATGTCCCCATGGTCAGCATGTTCAGCTCAGTATATTTATACTGGGAGTAGCCCTCCAAACTTCAATAACTGCTCAGATATTGAATGTATGCAAAGCATATGGACCAGAGACCCGTTGGATTCCCAGTGGCGAGGAGGAATCTTACCAGAAGAACTGCCGACGTTCCGTTGGGCCGGAAGAGTTCGATTGACATGTCAGGAAACATTCTGCCAATCCTCGAAATCACATCATCCACATACCTGGAGGAGATAGTCATCGGTTAATCATCTGAACATAAAAGATAAACACAGTGTTTAGACCATATCAATCCTAGGACGGAATCCTAGGAGGGCAGACGAGTTACATTTTTGTGAGATGTTTAATACCACTATTTAACAATCCGAAATATGACAACTAGGGCTGCATAATAAATTGTGTTTACATTGAAATCACAAAACATTCTCCTGCAATATTTATATCACAAGAGCATCCAATATTTTGAAACCTCACTACCATAGGTAATCAGTTTTTACAGACTATTTATGCTTTTCTTCCTCCCATGGCTGCGGCCCCCAACCAAGCCACGCCTTGTCACTTAAGGAGTGCAGTTCTTCTTCCTCACTATTAACTTGACTATAAATGTGCATGCAGACCTGTAAAATACAGTGTTTAAATGTGTAAATGTGCATGCAGACCTGTAAAATACAGTGTTTAAATGTGTAAATGTGCATGCAGACCTGTAAAATACAGTGTTTAAATGTGTAAATGTGCATGCAGACCTGTAAAATACAGTGTTTAAATGTGTAAATGTGCATGCAGTCCTGTAAGATAGACTGTTTAAAACAAGAACAATGCTCCTTGCCAATCATTCTGATTCCAAAAGTTCACTCAAGTGTTCGGGTCTTGCCGAAAAGAATGAAAAATATATATTTTGCACATATAATGTACGCGACACACAACTGGGAAGATAATGAATTAATCACTACCATATCTTGACTACTAGGAGATTTTCTCCTTTTAGAAGGTCTCCAACATCGTCCTCCAAGCCAGTGATTTGAACAGCCTATAGTGGCGGCTGCAGCTTTCACTGACAGACACAGACCAACAGACAGACAGCCCGAACGACATGGCTAAGAGGGACAGCCACTGAGCTTACAAATCCATTGGGCTGGCCTCCATACTTCCTAAACATCAATCCACCCGCACTCCTAAACCTTGGCCACAGGGACCCTGTTAACTGTCAGCGCTGTCAGGAATCACTTTTAACCCGGACTGCAAGGCCACAAGGGCCATGCATACTAATGTGGATATAATGAGAATCGTGTTAGCCATTAGCCACTGACAGAGCTAAGGATGTCATGCAAAACAGACATAAAACGAAAATCCTATGTTAAGAGTGAGTTTAAAAGTCATATGAAAGTCAACAGACAGACAAGCTTGAAATTATCATTTTTGGACTACTGAGGGCAGAAGTTTACTGGCGGTTTATTTTTCCAAACACAAGTAAATCTCCCACTGTACACACAAACAAACTTTGTAAGGGGTTCTCAAACTTTTCAAACCCACAATCCCATTTAGACATCTGAAAATTGTGAAACCCACTACATGAAAAAGTTACACTTCCTTTTTGCCAGACCGCGTAAGCAGAGCCAGCCAAGAAGAGTTAACATCTCTTAATGAGTGAGTGACTGACCTACTGACTATCCCTTGTTAAATAGCGCAGTGGTTAGAGAAGCGGCCAGGCGAACTATAGGTCCCAAGTTCATATCTCCTCGCAGGCGAAGCGAAGTACGCATTATGAATTATTCCGTATAGACGAAAATTTTTCCGGCTTAAACCTCCAGTGACAACATAATAGTAAGCCTGAACTAAGACAGTTTACGGTAATTTTGCGACTGTTTCTGGTGGATTTTCAAAGTACCCATCCGATCATCCGTTTTAGGTCAGGATAGACAAACACATTTCCAGGCTACAACATACAGTAGTTACGTTATAGTGAGCCTAAATCTGTATACGGTTATATTGCGACTGTTTCTGGCATCTTTCATCTTCGAATCTCAAGAGGGCAATACTTTCTATTGCGGTCCGGAGGTTACCTGGTGTCTTGTTCACATGTTACATAATGTAAAAAAGTACACCTTGAAAGTTTTTTTATTTGTGAGCAAACTTTCCTTACACAGAAAAGTTAGTACACCCCTATATTGAGCACCAGATAAAATGTAGAATCTGAATCATTAGCGTAATATCAAAGGGTCCAACCTTCCATAAAGTTTAGAAAAATGGTCCGGTCTTAACTATATGCGAGTTGGTACATGAGGTACATGAGGTCAGGAAGGAAAGACTAACAAAATCCTGCCTTTGAACAGACAAACCTAATACCAACCATACAGATTGGAGGAGGCAGCATTAGAGTTAGGGGCTTCTTTGCTCCCACAGGGCCTGGCCAACTTTCCAACATTAAGTCAACCATGGATTCCATATTATTTCAGATTTATTTAGGGGAATGTGAGGTAACCTGTCTACAGCTGAAGTTGAAACGAAAATGGATCTTGCTACTAGAGAATGGCTCAAAGAAGAAATGGTTGGTAATAAAATGGCAGAGTCAACGTGAAGCGAGACGCGAATGCAAAAATGCGCTCATTGCTCAGAGACATGGCCAAGGTCAAGAAGCTAAAACATGACCACCACTGAATAAGATTTGAAATGTACTGTATAGATAGGGCTAAGAAATACCTGAAGACAGATTTTTCAAATGTTTTATGGACAGATGAAATGAGTGAGTCTTGATGAATCCATGGCTGGATCACTAATGGACACACGGCACCACTTCAGTCAGGTGCCAGCCAGGTGGAGGAGGGGTACTGGTATGGGCTGCTATTATTTAGGATGAGGCAGTTGGACCTTTTCAGGTTGAAGATGGACTAAAACTCATCTCCCAAATCTACTGCCAGTTTCTGGAAGATACTTTCTTCAAGCAGTGGTACAGGAAGAAGACCTCAGCATTCAAGAAGGCCATGATCTTCATGCAGGACAATGCTCCATCACTTGCATCCAAGTACTCCACTGCTTGGCTAGTCAGCAAGGGCCACAAAGACGCCCGAATAATGACCTGGCCCCCTTCCTCTCCTGACTTAAAACCTATTGAGAATTTGTGGGCCCTTCTCAAACGTGAGATTTACAGTCAGGGAAGACAATACACCTCTTTGAACAGCATTTGGGAGGCTGTGGTTGCTGCTTCAGCGAAAGTTGATCGTGAACAAATCAAGAAACTGACAGACTCCATGGATGGAAGGCTCATGGCAGTTATTGAAAAGAAGGGTGGTTATATTGGTAACTGAATATTTTTGGAAGGACAAACATTTGAATTGTCATTTTGTGTTACTTATTAATATTAGAGGGAGTTTTTATTTTGGGGGTGTGTAATTGTATTTGTGGTTAAGTTTTACACTTTTGGGGGGAGTATTTTTATTGGGGGGGTGTAATTGTCTTAGTGGTTGTGTTTTGCACTATTGGGGGGAGTATTTTTATTGGGGGGGTATAATTATATTTATGGTTGTGTTTTGCTCGCCTGGGCCATCGTAGTAAAGGGATGTACATGGAAAATAAAAATAAAAAAGTAATATACAGTAAAGGTAAGTACATGGAACACAATATAGGTACTGTAATATACAGTAGAGGAATGTACTTGGAACATAATATAAACACAGCAGATACTGTAATAAACAGTAGAGGGATGTACATGAAACAAAATATAGATACTGTAATATACAGTAGAGGGATGTACATGTGCAAGATATGGATAATGAGTAAGCATGGTTATTTAGATTACAAAGGAATAGCCACCAGGATATCTGGGTCTACAAATCATTAAGGCTTTTTTCTATCAACCTTGTAATTTAAATGCAAAGTTAATGAATGCTCTAAGGAAATATAGACATGAGGGAGGTTCCGTTACAGTTTAAGAACCCCTTGTAAAGAGTGTCTTGAATTTTAATGCCGGAGATTAGCATTTGAAGCATCTGAGCAGGTGAAAACCTTTTTCTGTCCAAAATGTATTTAAAAAGTGAGCCGCAAGTACCAAGACAAAGCAGATGTAGCAGCTTTTTGTGACGTGTAATGATTACCAATACAAAAACACCTAACACCAACAATGCAGGGTGCTTGGAGATGGGGGCACATCATTTATTTCACGACCGGTGCATTTGACAAGTGGTGGTCAGATATTCCTGTGCTTGTGACTGCATGGCTCGCTGAGATGAATACTGATAATTCAGTGCTGTCTGATACGCCGTTCAGTCTAATCAGGGATCACTGATGACTAAAATGTTCATCCCCCTTAACTATACTATGTCGCAATGCAGCAGTGGAAACAGGATGCAGTGGACCAGACCATCCTGAGCATGCCATTCATTAGGCCTACATTCGCTACGTCAATCATTTGCAATTGTTTTAGCGTAATGGATCAGAAATATGCTAAAAAAAGATTAGCTGGAATTAAAAATAAATGGGCAGTGTGCAACCGAGCCTGGTGAATGCGAAGAACTACATGGATGCGATCACACCAGTTACAGTGTGACGTCCCCTTTAGAACTAATGTGAACGATTTCTACATGCGATGGGGACATGCTCCTCCTGTTTAGCGTTAGCGGCTGTCAAGCTAATGACAGGGCCAGACCTACAAAAGCAGCCCTGCGGGTTAGGGGAAGGCGGTCGGCTCCTAACAGACCAGCTCAGCCGCTACGCCGATAGGAATAAGCGTGCTAAACTGACGACACCCCCCAGAATGGGAGCACCGAGGACATAGGCCAGTACTTCCTATCAAAGTGACCTTACAGGGCTCAGTTCCCTGGTGACTTTGCATAAGCACAGGCAATAATACCATCCTAGTTTTCCAAAGAATTCATTCATTCTGTTCAAATTCGGCTTTAATGACCAGGTTATCTTTGCTTTTAACAACAGAGAGCACAATACCTCGCATTCGGACACCGCATCCCTGGACATCTCTGGGAGATGCTTAAATAACCTACATGTGTCAACCACTGAGGACAATAATATATTTCCGACCGGGGGTGTTAGCTAGCTAAGGAAGGTTGACTTATGCATGACAGGAGTCAGTGAATATGCGCCAGTTTAGCTGATTACATTCAGCATGAACCCATTTATAGGATTAATCTACGCAGATGCATGAAAGTGATCTGCCTAATTGACAGTGTTCTGACCATCAATCAGACCAATATAATTGGGCGCCTTTGCTTCTGTCATAACTGTATGGGAAACCTGTTTTTCTTTCTTTGATTTTATTATCGAGACACTGCAGCAGTTTCCTAGCATAAGGCCTTCTAGTTAGCAGGCTGCCGTCTTTTATCAGGCCAACCATGTGTGTTAATCTCTTTAGCAACCATTCTTAGATCGACTCCGGCGTGCCAGTCTTTCTGCGGGTTTGCCTATCTAAGGGCTGGTTAAAGAATAGGTAAAAGAAGAGAATAAAACTAGGTAGACTTACCTTGGCATGCATAGTAATTTCCACAGCATTTGAATTTTCACCGGCATGTTTGAGCCTAAGGATTGCTGCCATCTGTTGCGTGAAAATCAAGTGATATGCAAGCATACTGCACAGAAACTTGACACAGTTCTGACACAATTGTCTTCAAACTCCGGGGAGCTCTATCGAAAACGTGGCACAAACTACCTCAGAAGGTAGCTCATTTAGAAGAGTCTGGCACTTGCAATGCCAGAGATTGTGGGTTTGATTCCCATGGAGGACCATGTCGGAAATGTGGGCTCTGGGTCAGTGTTGCCAGGTAAAGCAAACATTTCCAGAACAACGATGGCTCAAAACCAGCCCAAAATGCCTGAGAACTAGACAAAATACATAAACTAAATAATGAATACACTGGCTTACAGTTGCATGTGTCAAAAATGTAGGTGGAGAAGGAGCCGGTCGCAGGAGTTTGAGGAAATTTGTTTTATTACTCAAGTTCAAACACTACTATAAAATCGAGGGTGCCGTTATTGTTTCTGTTATATTACTACCAGAAAAATAATGCCTTTTATTTTTAGTTGAGAGAAACCAAATCGTTAAGAGAAACAAAATGATAGTTTACTCCTCCCTCCCCACCTGAGCCCCTCCTTAAGTCCTCGGTACCAAACGTATAGTCAAAACAGCAAAGTCTAGAGCCAACATTAGCATACATCACCTGTGTAGCCCTGGTACCGGGGGAAAGCACCAGGGGAAATGCGGCAGTTACATGCCACTGACCATAATTGCACTGCAAACGTTCTGGGACAATTCTATACATACAGTAAAGAAAGATGCATGGCAAAAACATTTGGGTGGATGCAAAAAAAAAAAAGTTAAAAGCCACCGCGCACGAAGGTTGTGCTGCATAATTCATGCACAGGCTGCTCCTTTTAGAAACGGCAAATTCATCAGGACAATGACGTTTGACAGAGGAGCCGATGGTTGGCTTCACCTTGCTCTGCTCTTCACCCACTCTCTTCCTGTGCTGTAAGGAGACAGAGTTCCCAAAAGCCCCATGTCACACAGGCACATCGCAGGAAACCAGCCAGTGAGATGCTGCTCCGGGAACATTCAAACTGACAGCTGGGCCTTCACTGCATCCCACTATTGATAGTTACTTGTACATCCAGAGTGCAGAAACTTTATTGAGCGACAGCGGCCTTACCTCCCATGCCAATAAACAGATGGGAAATACAGGGGGGAAATGTCACCCAAATCCAGTGAATCTGACATTTTGTAAGGATCTCTATTTTGTTGACAAGGGTGAAGGTGAACAGAAGGTGCACTTCACACACTCTGCAAACCTCAACCAGTAGATTGAAGGGGCACAATAACTTGCATTGTAATAACAATATGAAACCACATGCTTGTATTTACCAAAGGGCACATTGACAAAAAAAAGCATAGAATGTCACTCTGATCAAAGACTACCCATAAAAGCCCAACACACAATAGATTTGTGCTTTTCTAGCTGCTCCACCAGCTGGGTTCCACTCTTCTCTCTCTCCTTCAACCACTCTTTCATCTTCCATTGGGGATGTCATTCCCGAAGTCTATCCTTCCAGACCTCCTGCATGCCCTTCACCTACTCTCATCACTCTCCTATCAAAGCAAGAGGTCTACAGACCCAAGAGGTCAAAGATAACAAAACAAGACAATGCACCATTTCATTACAGTGATGTCATCAACTGAGACTATGCCTTTGAAACTAAGAGATCATTAGGGCTGGGTATCATTTAAATTTCATCGTTTCCGATTTTGCTTATCAAAACCGGTTCTTATCGAATCCCAATTCCAATTCCATAATTCTTGGGAGAGAAGAAATAGAATGTATTTCAAGAAGGAACATTTGCCTAACTTTTATTCTTCGCACATTTAGGCTATAATCAGTCAACGGTGACAGGATTCAGAAAGGTTACTATAAAATGCCAGGAAGAAATAAAAATGTCTTATAAGGAATGACCAATAGTGTGATAAGTTGGCTTTCTAGTTTTAAAGAAAGAAATTACCAGCAAGCTGGGTAGATGACATTAATTTACCCACAGACCAGTTGGTAGGTAATATATAATAATTACGATAAATATTATAGTAAACTAGCTGGCTTGGTGTCCATGTATGTAAGGACAGTATGCTGAGTTAGCTTGCCACCAGTCAGTACACTCCATGTTGGCTAGCTCGCTGTGGTTGCTATGGATGTCAAAGTGATACGTTAATGTGCTACATTTAAGGATTAATACTCAAATATATGTCAATGTCATTGACATAACTCCAATATCAAAAATAATAAGGAATGAACATCTAATAATAATATAGAGGAACATAAGACAGCCCTACTGCGTTTTGCGTACCTGAGCGTGAGAAGTTGCTACTGTTAGCAGTATCTGGGACGTTATTTTGGCCTGAAGTGAGCGTTCGCTGCGGTCAACCATGGTCCAGGATGTAAACAGTAGTGTCTCTTCTCAGTTCTCACATGCTTTGTTGACGTACTTTGTGAAATTACGTGACATTAGGTCCGCCGTCCGTGTAGCAGGTGCTGGCAGATAAGTGCAACTTTTATGGACTGTAAAATACACGACTGAAAATCTGACGTAAAAGAACCGACGCAGAATCGAAATGCACGCGTTGACACCCAACACTAGAGATCATTCATATTTCAGGAATATCATTCCCAACCATCCAGAATATGGGTAAGTACCAGGGGTGGGATATGAGAATTTCATGGCACGATTATCCTGGCCAAAATTATTCCAATTTACGATTTTATACCGATTAAAGAGGGGCTTTTGCGGGGAACTCCCAAGAGACAGAGAGGCTGTCAGCCCAATAACAATTCCCCATTACATAACTTCTGTCCTTGAGCATTAAAAAATCCATTGAAGTAAAATAACATGGGTCTTTATTGCATTAATCAACATGTAAATATCTAAATGTATATGGTTGCCCGCTAGCAGAGCCATTCAGCTTCATTGACAATACATTGCAGAGGATGTTTAGTGGCATAGTTGCCCACGACGTGAGATGAGATGCGCTCCACTCGTAAAATAAAACGTGTAGTCAGGAACACTTTGGTGACCCGCAAGAGCTTTTTCAAGTCACTCATCTGAGGATGAAGTGTGAAAATAGATGTAATTTCTTACCAGTAGTGATCTGTTGGTGCACGCACTTGCATGCACATTTTAGGTGCCTCATTAGCTAACAATAGGCCTATTTGATGAGTCGATTCTTCGTAATAACTTCATCATTCATTATAAAAGCTCCCTGTTATGTTGTACGCATCATGTATTGTGGAGATAACACACAGTCTGTGTTATTCTGGCCTGCGCAAATGATATTCTATTTGTCTTCTCATGTCACTGTCAATAGTAGGAAAGTGTTAACAATTAAAATATAAACAAAATTATAAGAACATCGACAGATATGTACAATCATTTAAATCATTTTCTACAATTTGCAGTTTGTTTGCTTGCATCTCATAACTGCATACCTTTTAAATAAATATTACAGTTTTGTTTGAGCTCAGCATTGTTTCAGCTGGTTATTTTCCATGGTAATGGATTGGACAAGTATTGGCACAAGCAGGAAGTGGAGACATGATCCGGAGCTTTGTCTGTAGACTGCAAAGTGTGGCGGTCAGACTAGAACTGTTGCAAAGGAATTGGAAAGCATTAGCTTATTCATTATAAGATCCTCAATCGCAATGAATAGTCTAAAACACTGTTGACTTTATGCGTGTGAGGTGATGAAAAAATACAGAAGCACGGTCACTCTTGAGGGAAGTTCATTTTAATTACTAGCCCACTTTTAGACACCCCCACACATGCCTTTATAGCCCTACACATAGCCCTACAAATGCCAGGTCATTTGAAAAACAAGCAGTATTATTCAACAAATAAATGAAAGTGCCCAAATTAGTGGGAGAGAGATGCATTTATAATACACAGACTCTCTTCGCTCCTCATTTTAAAACAGGGATGCCTTTGAGAAAATACTAAACTTAGATCCTGAGAAATGTGGAGCGAAGAAATGTGAGAGTAGCAAAGGTATAATACAAAATGCATGTGCCAGAAAGGGTAAAACAATTTAGTGAGCTAATGCAGCATTTTTTTCTATCAGACATATCTATCTGATAGTCTAATTATCAGACAAAATTAAGATCTGATTATCCCTCATCTCTGGCATATTTTGGATTGGATATGGCCGACTTCGGATCCTGGTTGGATTAGGTATTGATTTTACAACAAATCGGACAGATATTTTGGGTGTCGGATAAAAAAATGTCACAGAGGCAGTTTGGCTGGGATTTACATTTCGTGATCTGACGAAGACCTCGTCCATGAGGACACTTTCATGACTGACAGTGAAGCACATTCAAGTTGTTCTCTGTCTTTCATTCTTGTGCTTCCTCCGGGCTGAGAATGATTATAGGGCTGATGGAAATAATGGGCCTTTTCATCATTTAAGATAGCATTCTTGCAATGGAAAGTTTTTTTTGTTAAATCTATACAATACAAACTCATGACATTTAAGAACTGCAATTCAATTGTTATTGTTTGGACAATATTCTTCTATTCTCTTACCCTGCTTTCTTTAGTTTCTGCTGATTTTCTTCCATTAAATAAATCTTGTTCTTGTGCATTTAAAAAAGCAATTACAATAAAAGAAGAGTTTTCTTGCATTAATAAAAGAACATGTAAATCTCTACCTTTATATGGCTGCCAGCTAGCAGAGCCATCTGGCTTCATTGACCATACATTGCAGAGGATGTTTAGTGGCGTGGTACAACTTGAGATGAGATGTGCTCCACTTGTAAAATGAAACAAATAGTCAGGGACATTTCAGTGACTGGCAGAGCTTTTTCAAGTTACTCGTGTGAGGATTATCCTGATAAACGATTAATCCCGATTATGGAATTTCTCCACAATATCATAATTCATGGAGTATTTTCCATGTTGATTAGTACTGACATTGTCTATTGTCCCTTCCTTAGTGAGTACCTAGAAGATGTGTTACTCACTGTGGTGGCAAAACCAGGGTACTCGGCTGAACTTTGGGTCTTCTCTTGGCAGATGCCCCCATTTGGTTAGCTGAGCGTTTGAGTGACTGCTGGTTAAGAAGACTGGATGCCAAGCCAGCATGATACTGCAACTAAATGAGAAGAGAAAAAGATTAATTAAAATAAAAGATATGCCAGAACATTCAACTTTCTACTATTGTGAAATAAAATAGGTCTATAGACTTCTCATAGGCACTTTTCAGCCATTATGCTACCGGTCACCATGTTCTATGACTTTATTTAGCCTTTTAAATGTCTTATAGGCCATTCAATACTCTCATGCAATTTTGTGACTGTTTACTGCAATTGTACAGGGTAGGCTATACGATTTAATTGGGTATGGGGTTAAGTAAAAAAATTAAATTAAAATACAGGCACTGACACAACACTTTAAAAAGTACAACCGGGGGTGTTCGTTTTCAATGCGCTGCACTTTTACTACTATGGAATAAATCCCACATATAACATGTGTATGTAAGCACTACAAGCACCAACTTAAATATCTGTATATTATTTACGATTAGGAATACTTTTTTCAGACCAAGTAGAGCCATCTCTCTGTAAGGGTTTTCTCAGTGCCAGCATGTCCAATGACAACGTGGGAGAGAATCTTAATACTACATTGACTGGGTATGAAAGGCAGAGGTGATTTAACTTAAAACCAGAAGCCCAGATAGGAAGAGGTCCATTTCAGGGTTGTTTTTGGAATGACAAGGCCTGATACAGATGTGTCAGAGTCTGCCCTGTTTGTGCCCTGAGTGTGCAATGCATTGTATGGCAAAAACAAGTCTTGCTAGTATTATTAGAGGTACAGGTGCATGCTCGAACATCTGAAAGGGACTTTGCCACATGACAACATGGGTACAATTGCAGGAAAATAAATAGAAAATATCCTGCTTTTTATCTGCCGCTAAGGAGAAGCCCTCGAAGATCTCAGTTCATAGCGGTGGAAACGTAACCTTGAGTAAACAGACACTCGACAAGTTGAAGCGCTTACTATTAGAAACATGGTGTACTATAATTTGTACTTTGTTCTAGCCGCGACTAGCCCACACAAAATCTGAAGACTCACAGAAAAACATTATTGGCAGAGAGTACAGGAAACATAAGACAAGTGTGAGTCATTATGAAGTTTAATTGAGACGTTGTAGCCGACCAGTTTCCCAAAGCTAAATCCCAAGCCTAACAACAATCTGCTCACTTAAAAGGAGAAATATTTGGTTTAGTAGCCCAACTAAATCCTCTACTCCTTCCCACTCTGACTCCCCCTCTCCTCCTGTCGTTCATTTGGGAGCGATGCATGGCAAGTAAAGCAACTCTCACTTTGATGTGGAAGCGGCAGAAGCCTGTCAGCAGCTCGACTCCCCGACTGATGAAATGGCGTGAAACAGATGGAAACCAAGCAGAACACACAGGTGTTTCAATCAGAATCAGTCCAATGGCTGGTGTTCAATGTGACCAACAATCTCTCTATTTCAAAGCCAAAATGTAACTGCAAATGACACCAGGATTTATAAATCAGGGTGTGAACAAGTCAAATAACAGCAAATCGGTACTGGTAAGAAAATGGTAAGTATAAATATATATGTACAGTACTATGAAAAAGTATTAGGCGCCTGAAAGTCAAACTAAAGTCATTTCTTTTGGAGTGCATGGTAAGTTTATTTGTTAAATGTTTACAGTGCTACAGTGAGGGGGGGAAGTATTTGATCCCCTGCTGATTTTGTACGTTTGCCACCTGACAAAGAAATGATCAGTCTAATTTTAATGGTATATTTATTTGAACAGTGAGAGACAGAATAATAAAAAAAGACTAACAGAAAAACGCATGTCAAAATGGTTATAAATTGTATATAGGTGAAGTTGAAGTTGTCCTGTCCCCTTAGCAGAAAAACACTCCCAAAGCATAATGTTTCCACCTCGATGTTTGATGGTGTGGATGGTGTTCTTGGGGTCATAGGAAGCATTCCTCCGCCTCCAAACACGGCGAGTTGAATTGATTCCAAAGAGCTCGATTTTGGTCTCATCTGACCACAACATTTTCAGCCAGTTCTCCTCTGAATCATTCAGATGTTCATTAGTAAACTTCAGACGGGCCTGTACATGTGCTTTCTTGAGCAGGGGGACCTTGCGGGCGCTGCAGGATTTCAGTCCTTCACGGAGTAGTGTGTTACCAATTGTTTTCTTGGTGACTATGGTCCCAGCTGCCTTGAGATCATTGACAAGATCCTCCCATGTAGTTCTGGGCTGATTCCTCACCGTTCTCATGATCATTGTAACTCCACGAGGTTAGATCTTACATGGAGCCCCAACTGTTGGCAGATTGACAGTTCTTTTGAGTTTCTTCCATTTGCAAATAATCTCACCGTCTGTTGTCACCTTCTCACCAAGCTGCTTGGCGATGGTCTTGTAGCCCATTCCAGCCTTGTGTAGGTCTACAATCTTGTCCCTGTCATCCTTGGACAGCTCTTTGGTCTTGGCCATGGTGGAGAGTTTGGAATCTGATTGATTGACTTGCTTCTGTGGAAATGTGTCTTTTATACAGGTAACAAGCTGAGATTAGGAGCACTCCCTTTAAGAGTGTGCTCCTAATCTCAGCTCATTACCTGTATAAAATACACCTGGGAGCCAGAAATCTTCCTGATTGAGAGGGGATAAAATACTTATTTCACTCATTAAAATGCAAATCAATTTATAACATTTTTGACATGCGTTTTTCTGTTAGTCTTTTTTCATTATTCTGTCTCTCACTGTTCAAATAAATATACCATTAAAATTAGTCTGATAATTTCTTTGTCAGTGGGCAAACGTACAGAATCAGCAGAGGATCAAATATTTATTTCCCTCACTGTATCTTATAAATGACTATTGTAACCGGAAACTGCAGATTTATTATGTAGTACTGTATCTACATAGGCGTACAGAGGCCCATTATCAGCAACCATCACTCCTGTGTTCCAATGGGATGTTGTGTGTGCTAATACAAGTTCATCATTTTAAAAGGCTATGTGATCATTAGAAAACCCTTTTGCAATTATGTTAGCACAGCTGAAAAAACGTATGCTGATTAAAGAAGCAATAAAGCAGTCCTTCTTTGGACTAGTTGAGTATCTTAAGCATCCGCAATTGTGGCTCCAATTACAGGCTAAAAATTACCAGAAACTTCTGAAACTAGTCAGTGTATTCTTGTTCTGAAAAATGAAGGCTATTCCATGTGAGAAATGTCCAAGAAACTGAAGATCTCGTAAACCGTGTACCACTCCCTTTCAAAGAACAGCCCATACTGTTCACACAGGTCCTCAACTGGAAGCTTCATTAAATAGTTCCTGCAAAACACCAGTCTCAACGTCAACAGTGAAGAGGCCAGGATGCTGGCGTTCTAGGCAGAGTCGCAAAGAAATCCATCTCTCAGACTAGCGAATGAAAAGATTAAAATGGGCAAAAGAACACAGACACTGGACAGAGGAGGAACTCTGCCTAAAAGGCTGCAGTGCAAACAGGTGGCAGGTCTCATCTGGACAGAATTCACTAGCTATCCTCTAGTACATCACCTCTCTTCTTTGGGGATTCATCACAGGGCTCATACATAGACGAGCACTTACAATAGGGCTAACAGAATCCCGCAGCTCATTAATTGCTATTAAAATATTCCTCCTCTTAAACTAATTAGCCAACATGTGCAGCTACGGAGCACCGTTCACTAGGCAAGAGGCAGTGCTCCCCTGGCTTAATTTGGCTGACCAAAGCAGCTGTGCTAACAGGGAATTATTTTAATTGACCGAGCCTCCTCTTTGAGACTAATGAGGCTAGTTTGTTAGGCCTGGATCCATGGTACCCAGCCCAAACTGAATGCTAAACACAGCAAATCCAATGGACAGAAATATATATAAAAGCTGTAGAGGAGACTGTTGCCTCAGCCCATTTGTCCAATGGTGTTAGTAGCTACATAACTACAGTAAAAGTCAAGTACCGCAGGTCTGTCATGAAGCAACGGTCTGGGTGAGTTAACACATAGCATCAGTCTCTGTGGCTTGGCTAAGTCCTACATTCTCAGGTCTTTCCATTCAAAGGGAAGATTTGGCCCATTAGGTTGTTAGTAAATTGAAAAAGGAGGGGGGTGGACTCTTTGTTCCGGTTTTGACCCAAAACCTAATTATGAACAATTATGTCCAATAATACAAGACTTAGGTTCTGGGTTTACATAGATTAGGCTGATCTAGATCCCACCACATTGCCAGATGAATAGTCATAAATCAATTATAATCTGATCGCACTGTGATGCCATGATGTGGGTCAAAAGCTTCCCTCCACTTAAACAGACATAGGTTTTAAACAACTCTTCAAAAATAAAGAGGCATGACTGTACTTCAATTTCAAAATGTTATTTTTACTTCAGGGCTTTTTGGTGAACATTTATTTTTACAAGTAGCACATGATCTAAGTTGACAAATTTAGGGCACGCACAAAGCAGAGTAAAACAAAAATATATTAAATATTAAATTCCAGTATTCTGGATTATTCCTAAATTAAAAATCAAGGTCAAACAACAGAATATTTAAATGCTTAGTAGATGAACACAGGTGCATTGATTAGCCACTCTGTGTGGAGACGTGGATATGCAGAACCAGTTAGCGCACACGCACACATTCAAGGGTATTTGTTTATTTTAACTTTTGTTCCACATTGTAGAATAACATTCAAGACACTTTTTTGGTTAATACACGATTCCATATGCATCGTCATAGTTTTAATGTGTTCGCAATTATTCTACAACTTGGAAACCCTTCAAATGAGTAGGTGCGCCCCAAATTTTGACTGGTACTATATGCACACAGGTGTAGATATACATAAATATTTTAGTGTATTGTGTGTGTGTGTGTGTGTGTGTGTGTGTGTATATAAATAAATGAAATACACTCTACATTTACAGCACCGACCGTTCTTCCCTGTTTTCAGTCAAGTTCCAAAGCGTGTGGGAGAGCGGAAGCAGCAGGGGCTGTGTGAATACAACCTGTCATTATCTCCATTGAGCTCCAACATGAGCTGTAGTCCCCTGCTACCCATTCCATTCAATTAGAGCCAGCTGTCTCCCCAACCTCCACAACCCTCCCCAGCCAGCATAATCACACCAAAAGGCCGAGGGTTTTACCACAGGACCTGTGGAAGCACCAAAGTAAGCCTGAATAAACCATTTAATTCACATTTCAGATCGGAAAAAAGCTCAATGAAACGTAAAACAAAAACAAAGACCGACGAGGGACTCATAGAGGGGCAATTGATGACCGTGACTGTAAAACAGTAGTTACATGGAGCCTGATTTAAAATTTGCCATTACTTTTCTTTATCACAGGGAAGACACCTGTCCCTACAGGAATCTACCTAGACCTGTTTTGCAATTTTTTTAAATGTTTTTTTATTTTGCATAGCAATATGTTATGATTTTGTCACAAATGCACTGACGAGGCAGGTTTGTTGGCATGTTGCTTTATTGAACCACATTACACATTAAATGCGCAGTGTTTGGTGCTACGCACAACAGCAATGGGTCCGTTTTTTGATAATGTGGAAATTGCACATTCACTGGCTTCATGTGGAAAATCTAGCATAATATGCAAGGATTGGCTGTTTTTTCAAAGAATTCCACTTCGGCAGAATTATGTAATTCAGGAGGTACTGAGTAGAAGGAAATAAGATGAACTTTGATACTGAATTATGACAGTTGGACCAAATTTGGAATTATGACAGATGAACATATATTTAGAATTTCCTGAACTAGGACTTTTCCAAAGGCAGCAAAGAGGAAGCAGTGAATGAGAGGGGATGTAGAAGACAACAGGCACAAAGAGAGATGGGGTGACATGGGGTTAATTAGTCTTTAAAGAGAGAAAACAGAAACGTAATATTAGGCACAAGGATCGAACAATGTAGACAGTCGTCTGAGCTGTCAAATTCCTCCTCTTCCCAATGCTTTATTGATGTGTATATCACAACCTTACCCTCTCTCTTAATTAAACTAGACTTGGAATATTCCATGACAAGTGTTGTTGACAATTGCCTAGATTCAATGAAGAGTGAGATGGAAAGAAGCCTTGTAAATATTAGTGGTGTGCATGACAAATACTTTCACTATCAATAATTCCTCAGCTTTGGCCGTCAAATAGTTGACCCAACCCACTCAAAAAGAGAGGTATTAAATAAGTACTGTGATATGTTATGCAATCAATTCAATGTTTTATTTAAAAATGTAGTTAACCTCAATAACATTTTAGAATAAACTATTTGGCTAGATATAGCTACTTTTAAATCGGGTGATATTCAGATTCAGAAAAGCCCTAATAGCAGCAAATAACCTAATGTACAGGCCTGTCAAGTGGTTAGTATTTTATAACAAGTGATTCATTTAAAATTATTGTTACAACATTTTCTATTAATTACAATCGCAAACGTTGTCAAGACAGAGTCACGTTGCAGTCTGCATTAAATCAAACAGATATACCGATACGTTCCAGTTCCACAGAATAATAAAATAACCTGGGAAGGAAGCTTAATAGGAATAAATTATATACAATTAACAAAAACCAAACAATATTTGGTGAGCGCATGCAAGATCTTAATACAAAAATAAAGAATCATTAGGCAATGTGCATATCATTATGGTTTCACTAGCCGTGACATTTTTGTAACTTTCGAAAAATAGATTCACTTATTTTCGAAAATTAAAAACTATTTGTTCTCACCTCTACTAAATATTCATAGACTGTCTGGATTTTAAAAGGGACTACTCTAACAAAGTGTATTTGCAAGATGTCAAATGTCCTATATCAATTCACCCTTCACAACTTGTGTGTTACAAAATTAAATGTGCCTCACATTGCAAATGAGGCTGTCAATGTTATGTTCACCATATGTAACACCTTCATAGACCTCCATAGAAAAACTAATGCTGGAAAAGATACATTCTCTGCTCTGTTACGCCTCTTCACCCGTTCCTCTAAAAAATCTCTCTTCAATCCTTCCTCCTCAATGACCAGGATAATAAATAATCACATTTTTGAGGCTACTGGAATTGTTTATTTTACCAGCGAACAAACCAAGTAATTTGGGTGAACAGCCTTGGACAGCAACGGAACTACAGATGTTAACCGTGCAGGAAGAGAACTCAATCTGACCATTTTTTGGTTAATGGACAGATGCTCTACTGGTACCTGCCACCAATCTCCTCTGTCCACAGCAGACTTTCATTGAAAATACACATGAAAAAATATTAGAATTCTGCCACACATCCATTAAATCAGGTTTTGTTTGGCTGAAAGACAAAAATCTGGGATGATAAATGTTTTATCAATAAAAGGTTTTGCACGAACAAGTATTATTATTAAAAAAAATTTACTTGGCACCCCTGTAGACCTCACTGCTAAATATCACTCAGTTGGACAGGGCAGGTGTTATTTCATACAAGCAAACTGTGCACGTTCTATCTCCACGCTAACTGTCCTTGATTACCTCAAACTTTTTCAAAAGTAGATACAGGCAGAACAGGGAAAAGGTGAGGAACATTTCTTTAGAAATCCCCACCATCCACCAACCCCGACCCTCATACACATTGCACTGCAAAGTCTTAGTTCATTATCAAAATCACTGTAATTAGATTTTGTATTATATTTTGACTCATTATGATGCCACATGACTGTATTCAAAGAAGGTAAGTGTTTCAATTCAGTTACACTTTAAAAATCAGCTACAGTGCTGGAACCTGCGTCTCATAAATCAGGGTTGTGGGAAACACAAATGAGATCGCACATATTCCTCACAGGAAACTAATTTGGGTTTAAATAAGTTTCTACTGGCTGTGATTGAACAAGGAGATGAAGCTGTGTGACAGTGCAACCACGTTTTAATAAGAGCGTATGACCGCAGCCGGAATTACTAAACATTTTCCATATATATATATATAATCTCATTAATAAAAAACTGAACTGAAACTTCTTACTTAGGGCAACCTCCAATTTACACCACAGATATAAGCACTTAGTTCTCAGAAACAACATGGTCGCACAAATTGGCATGGCAACAGCTGAAGGCATAGGCTAATACAACTGAGAAAGTGTGTGAAAAACTATGAAATATTCTAATAGTCGGGTTGCTTATAGACCATGATGGGCTGAAAATGATCATGCCCATGGAGTTCAACAAAACATGTAGGTTAGTTGCAGTAAAACACACTGCAAAGAATAAAAAAAAATCTAAGATGAAAAGGTCCTTCTGAAAGCATCAGACATGAGCAGTTACAGACGAATGTGTGGTATTCAGAAAACAAATATTTGGAATCTGTTATCAGAGGTCCCCTGCAGTCCTGAACTTTTTAATGAGGAATTACCAAGAGAAAGCAAACAGAGGCAACTGTTCTCCAAGCATTACAGTCCCCTTGTCTGAGAACTAATAAGGGATCCAAGCTGGCAAAGTTCGAACATCAAACATCTTTTCTCTGAGCAGCATATTTTCAAAAGGTCGCTGCTTCTTAAAAGTTGATTTCCCCGCCCCTCACAGTCCAGACCTTCCAAACTGACCAGCCTATTAGTCGTGCCTGTCACAGCAATCTACAGACTTGTGCTCCATCATTACAGATCGGGCAGAGCCGAGGCGTTTTGAGGACAGCTTCCTGCACTCTGATGCTAACATGGGTGAGGGACCCTGTCAGTCGTCGGCTCTGACAGCCTCGTTCAACAGATTACTGAGACATAAAACCTGCTGGTGCAAAATCCGGACTGTACAGAGAAATAAATCCTCAGTACTTGTTTTGACCTCAGTGTTTTCTGATTGGGCTACTTTAATAGAGATACTGATATTACCAATGACATTGCTATGGAAACGATGTTCACGTGGCCAATACACATGGCTTTTCACACCCAATAAGTGCGGTTGTTCACAAGCCACATGAGTAAGTTTCATGTTACATTGAATTGTAATGCATAAAAGTGACTAGTGAGTTAAATGTCAGCACAGCATTCGGCAAAAGAAACATAAGGAACCGTCTCTGATTAAAGTTAATGCAATCTAAGTGTAACAAGGGATCCCTTTTCTGAAGGGTTGGACTAATTGTTACTCCTTAATCTTTGAACTCATTAGCGGCCTGAGTTTGCATACACTGGCCACTTGCTTTTAAGTGGGAAAAGTATGACTGCCGCTGGCAAAGTGACCTTGCGGAAGCAGACAGGGCTGGATGGGTTGAGGGGAAATTCAGCAATGCAGTCTTCAGGATACAGTTTTGCCCTCTACATCTGTGGCCTCGTCACATCTATACACTAAAGCTAGATAAAACTGGATGAACAATGAGAGGCATTTTAACTCCTTCAATTGTACCCAGGTAGGAGATACTCTTTGGTAAGTGGTGTTGGAGGACAACTGAATAAAAAATAAAATACTTGAATAAATGTGGTTGGGTTATTTACTTTAACTTTTTTTGACCAAAGCAATTGGCTCTTCACAAGTATCAAAAGATGATCATCTAAAAATGAAAATAAGGACAGCAAACAATCTGAGCTCTACATACTCAGACTTCCTTCACGTAGTTTCATTCACCACCACAGGAGTGATAATGATCAATTCTTGTTAAAAAACGTCTTTGGGGAGGATCAGGCGTGTGTATGAAGTAATTGGCAGGATTAACCCAAAAAAAGAATGGAGATCATTCATTGGTTAACAATTTGAAAACCATTGCCGGCATACAAATGCCGCCAATGGTATGCATAGGATACTCATAATATAAAACTCATTTTAGGGGGAAAACGTTAAACCTATTTTCTTTTTTTGTCTAGTCTAGCCTTAATTCATTTTTCTAAATTATTTAGGGCAACACATTCTCTTGTAGCCTTAATACAAATAATTAAATATCAGGTATAGATGTTTACCCTAAAAACAAATATAATTTTCGGTAACATACCTAGCGTTTTGATATTTCATCTTGATCTGAACAATCAACGATCTGAATGCAGTAGTTTTCATAAACCTAGAAAACAGAAAACTCTTGTGTTCATTGCCAAAAACCTTTAGAAAGAGTTATGATAAAAAAGCAACTGGACAGACAGTTCCTTATTCCACTTTCATCCACTTTATTCCACAATTTACACAACTTACTAAACTAAATTAAGCTATCAATAACTAAAATATTTTGTCAACCCTTGCAATAATTTCTAATTTGCTTTCAAGTGTTATAAAGAATATCATAGCTTAACAATGTGTTACCATGTTGCAATTTCAATATTCTGAATGTTGAGTTCATGCAATGAAAAATAAATATAGTAATCTTCTGTATGATTATAAATCCACTATTGTATGCAGGTTTAATTTTTTTATCAAACATATTTTCTGTTCTCTGCTTGCAACTGCAGGAGGCTGTACCCTGAGGAATTTTAATTAACAGTTCCAAAAATATCAGAAGTTGCCTAATCAACCTACAAGGTAACATCTACTTCACCTGTTTTTACAGAAGACTGTTTACTGTACATTTTAGGTTGGCACAAAATGATTTCAGAAAGAAACCATTTGTGCCTTAAATCTAATAAAGCAGAAACACATCAGGCATGTCTAAACGCATTTGATTATTCTGGAATGCAACCGTTGATACTCTCATTATTTTAAACACGGCAGCTTTCAGAAATCAAACTCAATTAGGCCCATACTTAGTTTTAAATGCGCTTCTCTGGCAGCTACATCTCTGAACGGTTTCGGCTATTGCTCAATGTCCTGCCCGCAGAATTCAGATTGGTCATAAATAAATACTCAATAAACACTATGTCATATTTTTGAGAGACACGTTGGAAGGAAGAACACAAAGAGATGCATGGCGGAGGCGAGAAGTAAGAATGCTGACGTTGCTATAAATACCACAATAATCGGAACAGAAGTTGCAACAAACATTAACCTCATTATGATATTTTTCTATGATGACAATACCCAGTTTAATTTTTTTTGTGGACTATAGTTACTCCACCGGAAATGAACTAGAACTAGAAGCAATTCAGTGTGCTTTAAAAATAAACAAATATAAAAATACAATAGCCTAAAAACAAATACTCAAATAAAAACAACATTCTTAGTATGGTAACATTTAATATATAACAGAATACTCGCCCGTATACATATATGTTTTAGCAAAAGTAACGACAACTTTGCTAACGTTGTGAGGAAATTCTGATGCCTTTCATTTGCAATTTACTATATTGGCTACCTAGCAAAATACATGAACGAGTGTTACACCGGTAGCTAACAACGAGTCTTGAATTAACGAGCGTTTTTTGAATACGACAGCTAGTGTAACTTTAACATTTATTTGTTTACCGTTAATTCGGTCAGCGGACTAGCTAAACATTTGAGGACGGTCATATTAAAAGCATGATGCAATAGCAGAAACACTCCCTGTTAAAACGTTAATACATTAAAGTTGATAGAATTTGAACCAACTTACACACAAAAGCTTTCCAATGCTTTCGTGCTGTAATAAGTGAAGCATTTTTGTGCTCTAATAATTTAATCATATTTTAGTTCTTAGACCCTTAACTTTCTCTTTTGAAACCCCCTTTAATTGCAGATGGCTACACCACAGAAAAATGTAAGTTACATAAGTGTCATTCATTTATAGAGGAAAGAAACCTGACAGATTGTAAACTGTAAATGTACCTGATTTGGGAAGCTATTTAGTTTAGCATTAGCATTTCCTGTGAAAGGTGCTCCGGGCACTTCATTCTGCAAAATATAAATGTTTCAACTGTTCGGTTTTCTATTACTTAAAATGTTGTCAGAAAAATTAAGAGCATTTTTACTGGAAATATATCTCAGACCCAAATATCGGTCATTGGTCTCCTTGATCAATAATAAACCGGTATTGGAATAGGCCCGGAAAAATATACTGGGTCAACCAATAATATATATATATATTATTTTTTTTTCAGGGACCAATCCGATATATACAATATCTGACAAAAGTGAGTACACCCCTCACATTTTAGTCAATTTGAGAGTATATCTTTTCATGTGACAACACCCAAGAAATGACACTTTGCTACAATGTAGAGTAGTGAGTGTACAGCTTGTATAACAGTGTAAATTTGCCGTCCCCTCAAAATAACTCAACACAGAGCCATCAATGTCTAAAACCCTGGCAACAAAAGTGAGTACACCCCTAAGTGAAAATGTCCAAATTGGGCCCAAAGTGCCAATATTTTGTATGGCCACCATTATGTTCCAGCACTGCCTTAACCCCCTTGGGCATGTAGTTCACCAGAGCTTCACAGGTTGCCAATGGAGTCCTCTTCCACTCCTCCATGACGACATCACGGAGCTGCTGGATGTTAAAGACCTTGCGCTCCTCCACCTTCTGTGGGATGCCCCACAGATGCTCAATAGGGTTTAGGTCTGGAGACACGCTTGGCCAGTCCATCCCCTTTACCCTCAGCTTCTTTAGCAAGGCAGTGGTCGTCCTCGAGGTGTGTTTGAAAGGGGCATCTATAGAAGAGGCTTCCTTCGGGGACGACAGCCATGCAGACCAAATGGATGCAGTGTGCGGCGTATGGTCTGAGCACTGACAGGCTGACCCCCCCACCCCTTCAACCTCTGCAGCAATGCTGACAGCACTCATATGCCTATTTCCCAAAGACAACCTCTGGATATGACGCAGAGCATGTGCTCTCAACTTCTTTGGTCGACCATGGCGAGGCCTGTTCTGAGTGGAACCTGTCCTGTTAAACCGCTGTATGGTCTTAGCCACTGTGCTGCAGCTCAGTTTCAGGGTCTTGGCAATCTTCTTATAGCCTATGCCATCTTTATGTAGAGCAACAATTCTTTTTTTCAGATCCTCAGAGAGTTCTTTGCCATGAGGTGCCATGTTGAACTTCCAGTGACCAGTATGAGGGAGTGTGAGAGCGATGACACCAAATTTAACACACCTGCTCCCCATTCACACCTGAGACATTGTAACACTAACAAGTCACATGACACCAGGGAGGGAAAATGGCTAATTAGGCATAATTTGGTCACTTTCACTTAGGGGTGTTCTCACTTTTGTTGCAAGGGTTTTAGACATTAATGGCTGTGTGTTGAGTTATTTTGAGGGGAAAGCAAATTTACACTGTTATACAAGCTGTACACTCACTACTTTAGATTGTAGCAAAGTGTCATTTCTTCAGTATGGTCACATGAAAAGATATACTCAAATATTTACAAAAATGTGAGGGGTGTACTCACTTCTGTGACATACTATATTTCTTATATAAAATAATTCTCAGGTGTTAGGTTAATAATTTAACCCAGGGATTCCATTAGGGGTTATAGAAGTTTTTGGCATAATATAAGGAATTAGGAAGGGGCATCAGCCGAAATTTAAGCAGAAATCATCTGATTCTGGTTGTGGGCCTATCAATCGGTAAATCCCTAATCACCACAGTGATTTAACAAAACAAATATCTAGAGGCATGGAAAAAAATAAAAACATCATTTGAGGTAGTTCTGCAAAAGACAACAGATAGCTGGATACCAACTGTTTGCCATTTGTCTGATGAATATATATAACCATAGGGGACAGATCATTAGTGAGGACTTTTTTCCCATTAAGTTCTGATGAGTTAAGAGTTATCCATCCAACATTCCTGCATTTTTTTACTTTCGCCTATTCTCTACCCATATGCACGTCTAAAAACATCTTTGATATTTGTGACCTGAACATCTTTACAAGAACAGAATCATGTGTGTGTGACACGCTTCACTTAATACTAACAGTGATAGGCTTAGTCGGGGCAACTAAGTCAACCAGTACAGTGGATGTGCGTGAGTCCTGACCGTTGTGGTTTATGTACATGTAGGTGAAGGTGGCAGTGGATGTGCGTGAGTCCTGACCGTTGTGGTTTATGTACATGTAGGTGAAGGTGGCAGTGGATGTGCGTGAGTCCTGACCGTTGTGGTTTATGTACATGTAGGTGAAGGTGGCAGTGGATGTGCGTGAGTCCTGACCGTTGTGGTTTATGTACATGTAGGTGAAGGTGGCAGTGGATGGATAATTAACAGTAGCAGCACTCTGTAAATGTGACCTGCGTGTGTGTGTGTTGCAGTGTGTGTAGTGTCTGCATACAGTCAGTGGACAGACACAAAGGCATCCCATAGCAGGCTCTTCGGTGCCACTGATGCATCCAGGGGGGGTGCTCAGAGGATGTTTTGTAGTGAGGATGGGCTTAATCTGCTATCAACGCTAGTTCAGACCAGGACAAAGCCCAACCCGAACTTCGCAGCCTCCAGGTAAATCACCAGGGAAGCCAGAGTGAAGTCTCTGCTGGAGTGAGTTTAGCGTGTTAGCGGGGAGATAAGCAACCACTTAGACGTCTCAGTGCTCCCTGGTGCCTTGGTTAGGGCTGCAGGCAGAGAACGAAGCGTGTTAATCACATTGTTATCAGTCATTAAACAGGGATGCAGACAAGGAACCGACAGCCAAGACGTAATTGACAATGATAGACTGGCCGCTGTGTAATGTTGTAGAGATGTAGAATTCCATTAATGAAGTATGTGACAGGAAGAAGAAGGGGGAGGGGAAAAAAGGAGTAAATTGCTCTGATTTGATTTTAAAATTAATTTATATTATAATTGTACAGCCTATGAGAAAGAGGTCCACCGTTGAATTAAGGACTAAAAAACATGCAGGCTAATGCACTGATTTACCTGGCAATTATATTTGGCAGTAAATACTGATGTAGTAAACTAAACGGGATTATATTCTCTAGTCATAAGCAACTGTGATTTGAAGAGATAAGTCAAATCATGTGTAAGAGTGTGTGCATTTTTACATAGAAATACACTGAGGTCAGAGGAGTTAGCTAATACATCAATCAAATGTATTTATACAGCAGTGGTTGTCACAAAGTGCTTTTACAAAACACTTGGCCTTAAACCCCAAGGAGCAAACAACAGTAGTGTTGAATTTCAGTGGCATGGAAAAACTCTAAGGCGGCTGAAATTTAGGAAGAAACCTAGAGAGGACCCAGGCTCAGAGGGGTGACCAGTCCACTTCTGGCTGTGCCGGGTGAACATATTAAGAGTACAAACTGTAATAACTAATAAATGTGTGTGGGCTGATTCCAGAGTCTATTTAAACTTAGTCCAGGTCGGAAGCATGACCAGATGGACAAGGACAGGGACAGCACGGGGGAGGGGGAGATGTCAGCACAATGGCAGCTGAAATTGTCAGGTATCGTCTTGATCTGCAACACAACATAATTCACGTTGCTTAAGAACCCAACAGACTTTCAGCTTCAATTCAAAGGGTTGAACAAAAATATCGTATGAAACATTTAGGAATTGCAACCATTTTCATACACAGTCCCCTTATTTCAGAGGCTCAAATGTAATTGGACGAATTAACACAAATCATAAACAAAATGTTCATTTTCAATACTTTGTTGAGAATCCTTTGCAGGCAATGACGACTGCTTTAAGTCTGGAACGCATGGACATCAACCACAAGGTTTCCTCCTTTGTGATGCTTTGCCAGGCCTTTAATGCAGTGGTCTTCAGTTGTTGTTTGTTTGTGGGTCTTTCTGCCTTAAGTTGTCTTCAGCAAGTGAAATGCATGCTCGATCATGGTGCGATCATGTTATTTACTAGGCCATTGCAGAATATTCCACTTCTTTGCCTTAAAAAACTGGGTTGCTTTCACAGTATGTTTTGTGTCACTGTCCAAAGAATGCTGTTCCAGAACTGGGTTGGCTTTTTAAAATGTTTTTTGGCTAAATCTGACCTTTCTATTCTTGAGAAATATGAATGTTTTGCACCTTGTGTTGAACCCTCTGTATTTGCTCTTGTGAGGTCTTCTCTTTATGGTAGACTGGGGTAATGATATCCCTGCCTCCTGGAGAGTGTTTGTCACTTGGCTGGAGGTTGTGAAGGGGTTTTTCTTTACCATGGAAAGGATCCTACGATCATCCACCACTGTTGTCTTCCGTGGACGTCCAGGCCTTTTTGTGTTGCAGAGCTCACCGGTGTGTTCTTTTCTTAGAATGTACCAATCGGTTGATTTGGCACCTCCTAATGTTCCCGCTTTCTCTCAGATTTTTTTTTTTTTTGCAGCCTAAGGATGGCCTGTTTCACTTGCATTGAGAGCTCCTTTGACCGCATGTTGTGGGTTCACAGCAACAGCTTCCAAATATGAATGCCACACCTGGAATCTTTAGACCTTTCACCTGCTTAATTGATGAAGAAAAAATGAAGGAATAGCCCAGACCTGTCCATGAAACAGCTTTTGAGTCAATTGTGCAATTACTTTTGGTCCCTTGAAAAAGGATATTAAAAGAGCTGTAATTCCTATACTCTTCCTCCAGTTTGGATGTGAATACCCTCCAATTAAAGCTGGGAGACTGCACTTTAATAATATTCATTATTTAAATCTAACTTGAATATATTTTGGTAAACAGCCAAAATAAACTTGTGTCAGTGTCCAATTATTTCCAGACCTAACTGTACGAGTCAGATATTTAATCATTTTATATTAAACAAATCTGAAGATATATATATACTGCTCCAAAACATGAAGGGAACACAATCATCACAGCATAACACCAAGTCAATTAAACTTCAGAGATACCAATCTGTCCAGTTAGGAAGCAGAAGCAATTGTTAATCATTGTCACCTGTTTTGGTGCAAAAAAGTGACAACAAGTGCAATGGAGAGGCAACTTGAAGACAACCCCAAAAAAAAGGGAATGGTTTCGCAGGTGGTGGCCACAAACAATGGCTCTCTCCTTAGCCTTCCTGACTGATTCTTCTCTAGTGTTGTGTTTTGCTAGTGTACTTGTCACTACTGCTAGCTAAGAAAATCTAAGAAACTCTAGATTAGAGCGTTCTCTAATCTAAGAAATCTAATCTAAAAAGTTCCCTAGTTAGCAGGGCAACTAAACTAAAATGAGCTGCTAGCTAGCTAGCTAGGCAACTTTCCACACTGTTTATTGAGCTAAATACAAACAACGATGACATCATTGCAAAGCCCCCAAATGCCTTTATAGATAACAATACACTAAAAAGGGTGACATTCAGGCAGGGTAGGGGGCAGGAGGGTGGCATGGATGTGTATAGACTGACTTTATTATAAAAAAAAATTGCTTTGTCATTACGGGGTATTGTTGAAATTATTAGTTAAATTAGGGTGGGGTCACTCCTTACCTATTGCAATGTTGGATCGATCAATCATCAAATCATGTGTAAAAAGCATGCAGGAGGTATGGATTGGTTCTGCAGATATTTTTTGCAAGTATATCTGCAGATAAACCTAAATGATTTGTATGCTTGCATTTGATTGGTACATATGCAAGCATGCAAGCAGGCAAACAGATATAACATATTGTTCAGAAGTCAAGTGGGGTGTATTTGATATTAATATAGGGCACCTAGATTCAAATTAATCCTAATTATGTTCTGGCTAACCAACTATCAGCTTTGAAGAAAATTGGCCCAAGCCAACCATAGCAGTCAATAGTTTTTCTATGAATGTGTGAGACAAAAACAAATGTATCATTAAACATTATTTATAACAACCTTAACACTAGGAAACACAAATTTATGCTAACAATTAATTGCCAGTAATACATTTTTATATTCAGAGACTTTTCCCAAAAAGGCAATATGCTTTATTTCCAACCTGACCCGATAGAAATGTCAACACAATGGGTGCAGCTTTTCCATTAGAAAGTCAGCATTTAAAAAAAGTTATTTTGTATGCACATCCAAAACAATTGCTGGATTGAAGAAATTACAAAAACACTTTTTCACTGATGTACTTGTTTAATGAGGGTCTAAATACTGGTTTTAAAACACATAATCAATATGCTAAAATAAGTTGTGAAAAGATGTTCAAGATAAAGCACTAAAATTAAGTCACTATCCACACAGACACACTGTTGTGGATCAAAAAAATTTAATGTAATTAATACATTTTTCAGATGCAATATTAATGAAGTGTATTCTCTGGGTTAAGCGGGGGTGGGGTTCAGTGGAGGGAGGGGGGGGGGGTGACCATCTTTGTACAGGTTTCCAACAGAATGATGGGATGGGACAATGTGTTTTTATCTACACATTGCCAATGCCTAGTCAGAACAGAACCGTGTACCACAGAACCTTTCACAATTATTTGAGCTTCAAGAACCTCTGTTTTCTGAACTGGTAATTCCCCTATCGATTGTATTTACATAACAGAGACGGCAGGGAAAAGGGTCAGCACTGCAGTCTGGGGCCAAGTGCACAGGGAGCATGGATACTCGTGCACCAGAGCCCTGGCCCTTCCCTGGGCCCACTCTGGAGGCGTGGGGGAGACAGAGCTAATCCCTCTAACTCCGCTTCACCCCTGGGCTGTGGCCTGAGTGTGGGAAAACACCACAAAAACCCTGCAGGGAGGCAAAGGTAGAGTGAAAGACAAAGACGTCCCCTCCCTTTACCAACCTCTGTGCATGTCTAGCTTCTACACAGAACACGGCAACTTGCTTCAAGGACACGAATTCAGTCCTGGACAAGGAAGAAATACAGTAAGAGCCCTTGTGGCGTTAACAAAACATTTAAGAGGCATAGAAGCACATCTACTAGAATGTGTAACACAAATTACAGAAAGACCATTCAGTAGGTAAGCACTGACACGTCATAAATAAGGGGAAATACCAGAGAGCATCGAAGAAAGATCACCCAACATCAGGAGTTTGATCTGCCGTGAGACAAACCACCATAGGAAGTGAAAGTGAGAGTGTATTTGGGTGGGGGCCCTGCCCCAACAACCGTGGGGCATCAAGTTGGCAAGCAAGTCAGAAGCAGACAGAGGAAAAGACAGCAGAGGTATGCAGCCTGCCTCAGCGGACTGATCAATAGTCGGAAAACTGCTATTGATCCACTGCTTTTATCCTCCTTTTGGCAAAGCAACAACAAACTGGAAGGAAGACAGTTACGTGCCTTTTGATTTACTTACTGTCTGCAGTTAGTGTCTGCTAGCATAGCATAGCATCATCTTCCGCAAGTATCTAGGGGTCCTGTTCACGAGTGAGGGAAGGATGGAACGGGAGATTGACAGACGGATCGGTGCAGCTTCTGCAGTAATGCGGTCGATGTATCGGTCTGTCGTGGTGAAGAAAGAGCTGAGCCGCAAGGCGAAGCTCTCGATTTACCGGTCAATCTACGTTCCTACTCTCACCTATGGTCATGAGCTTTGGGTCATGACCGAAAGGACAAGATCCCGGATACAGGCGGCCGAAATGAGCTTTCTCCGCAGGGTGGCTGGGCGATCCCTTAGAGATAGGGTGAGAAGCTCGGTCACCCGGGAGGAGCTCAGAGTAGAGCCGCTGCTCCTCCACATCGAGAGGGGTCAGCTGAGGTGGCTTGGGCATCTGTTTCGGATGCCTCCGGAACGCCTTCCTGGGAAGGTGTTCCGGTCCCGTCCCACCGGGAAGAGACCCCGGGGAAGACCTAGGACACGCTGGAGGGACTATGTCTCCCGGCTGGCCTGGGAACGCCTCGGTGTCCCCCCGGAAGAGCTGGAGGAAGTGTCTGGGGAGAGGGAAGTCTGGGCATCTCTGCTTAGACTGCTGCCCCCGCGACCCGGCCCCGGATAAGCGGAAGAAGATGAATGAATGAAGGAATGAATAATTACTTAAAAAACATACAATGTGATTTTGTGGATTTTTGTTTTAGATTCCGTCACTCAGTTGAAGAGTACCTATGATAAAAATTACAGACTTCTACATGCTTTGTACGTAGGAAAACCTGCAAAATCGGCAGCGTATCAAATACTGTAGTTATGAGTTCAGTAACAAACGGTGCAAGTAGTGAATAAAGGTGCAGATTTTGTTCATGCATCAATAGTGTATTTAACAGGTTTGAATAGTTATGAAAGCAACATATTTCAGTATCTATTCTTCAACATAAATCCAAGGTCAGCTTACAATATTTGAGTGTTAGTGTTTTAAAATAAAATATAAAACAGCCATGAAACATCAATGTAACATTTGTAATTCAGGTTTTGAATACTTCTGCAGGGCACTGTAAATCGATGTACAAAATAGCTTTGAAAATTATTTAAAAACTATTGTTTTAAAATCTAAAGTGAACCCTAAACCCACCGATAATGGCAAATGTAACCCTATCTTTAAATGTGGACGACAAAACGTAATTCTTGTCTCAAATGTTACACTGGCTGTGGCACTGAACTGTGTGAAAATATAATGTAGTGGAAATTCAAATTACCTTGTGAAAGAGGACATTGAAAATGAGGACATGATTGTAAAAGGTTCAAGATCACTTCAGGCATAAGTGTGTCAGCTATTGGAGTAGGGGCCGTCTGTGTATTCTCTAAAGGACAGCACTTAGACCTTCGTAATACATCAAACACTATGGCTGGCTACATCAAATGCACTCCCAAACCCATGGTTCTGTCCAAACTTTTTAAAAACAAGAAAATTACCCATCTGACAATCTTTGTTTTTTCAAATACAAAAAGGCTGATGGAAACTGCAAAGTATCAGTAATCTTTCAAAATAATGCATGTGCTCTTCATACTAGACATCTTTCTAGAGGTATAGCAAAAATAAAGACGAAGTAAAACAAACTCTCCAAGATTGGACTTGTAATCCGGCCTAAACATAATTTAAGTAGTTTGTGACAATTCATGTGTCAACATTTGAATCGCTGACAAAACATGAAAGAAACTGCTCTGCACAAACACCACTCAGTCTTACAACTGACTACTGAGCAAACTTGAAAAGCGTGGCCTACCTTGTTTGACCACTTATATGCCTGAAGGAGCTGGCTGTACAGCGGCGTCTTGTCCTGAACAGGGTCCAGACTCAACAGGCCACTGTTGTGAAGGGGGTGACTCTCTGAAGGTCTGCCAACCAAGGTGCTGAGGCGTTCCAATTCACTATGATATATAGTACAGCACCAGAATCAATAGGCGTGTCATTCTCTTTAACACGTCAATAACACACAATTAACCAGAATTGCTTTTTATTTGCCAAGCACATGTATGGATGGCCAGAATTATTTCTTGGTACTGAAAGCTGCTGCAAGTCGTTGATAGTGTAAAAAAAATAGATCAGACGGATTCGTAACAGTTTCTTGAAAGAAGACCTCTGCTTGGGAAAAAAAGAAACATCCACAAACATGCAACATTTCTTGGTGGTTGAGAAAGGGGATTTGAACACATTGTGAAAAAGTATAAAAGGATAGCAAAAAAAGATGAGCTGGGCTGATGGAGAAAGGCATTTGGAAAAAGGAAGTGAACTACTAATAAATTGTATCTAAAACAGGATATGGTAGTTTTGCTCAATGACTCAAATATAAGGATTTTCACCTTGTCAGCTCAGGAGAGTGACCTTTTGATTGTCACCATAATTAGGCTTCCTGATTGATGCCCTGTGCCATTAAACAATCCTCTTTTGGCTCAAGTTCTTATTCCTTTAGGTAAAGGGCAATTATAAAAACAGTCACAGACCTTACAAGATGATTAAAAAAATCGTTGGAAATATACATTTATTTCCATGCAATCAGGGCGGGAAAAAGACGCAGACTGCGTCTCCGACGGATTGTTGATGAAACGTCAGATGCAATTTACTAAGAAACATTAAGGAGGTGAGGCGTGGGTGACTTCGCATAGTGTCAGTGTTTTGCAGGCCAATCGTGTCCGCACAGAATGCGCTTCCTTACAGAAACATGATAGTTGCCCAATAGAATGTCGCTAAAATGTGCTTGTCTCTGCCCACCTTTCCTACGTTTTGTTCTGGCCACTTGGTTTCACTAACCACCCACTGGTAACGGTATCTTATGTGATATCTTTGTTTAGTTATACACGTGTCACTATGAGCTGTTTCACACTGACAACCACTTTGCAATGTTTACATTTTTTTCCCAAGGTGTGCATGTTTCTGTTTGTTTTATCATGTCAGCTAAGTAGTTGCTAACAATTTTTCGCACATGATTTCTCACTTGTCTTCTCATACTAGCCCATTTCTAAGCAACCAGCTCATGGATACTGACCAAGTTGAAATATTAATGTGGAGGAAAAAAGCATTCATTCGTGGAGGACGGAAAGCTAGTTAGCACGCAATCTCTTATTATGATCCTCTCTGTTTATGGCTAACCAGCATCGTAAGACTACTCGGCTGCTGTGCTGTACTCACTTCAAGTCTCGATTCACAGACTGCAGGTTATCTTGAAATTCCGTAATAAAAACTTTTTCGCGACCTTCAAGGGTTTCTTTGTTTTTCATTCCATCTTTCAGAGAGTCAAAAACCCTCGTTACACTGGAACGAAGTGCCTGAATTGCACTTATTGCTTGAGAAAATGCTTCTAAATTTACACCGACATTCATTGCGTCCGCCATTTTTTCTGCAGCCTAGAACGTTAGACGTCGCATAAAATACGTCATATATTTGGAGTTCTTGTAGCAAGGGAAATGCAGTCCTGTCTTCGCGTGCACGTTGAGCTGTCATGTATAGGCTTAAAATATTTAACATTCTACTAGGTTTAAAATATTTGTTACGGTTGGTATCTACAAACAAATAGCATTAACCTCCTAAGACCTGACCTTTGGTGCAGGAAGCCTAAAATATCCACATTTGTGGACACAGTGTCACTGTGGGACACCTGAGACTATTGTTCGTCTTCAGAGACTGAATGAATGGCAGGACTGTTCATTACTCTGTGGTCAACTAATCAGGAACACTCATTACTTGTGGTCATCTAATCATGAACACGGACAGTTCAACTTTGAGTTCACAGTTTGGTCATTTAGCAGAGGCTCTTCTCCGGAGTGGCTTTCAGTTAATGCATACATTTTAAGAATCTAGGTTGAGTACACAACTAGGTAGTAGTAAGTACATCGGCAAAAGTCAGCGTTATGAAGACAATAAAAAAAAACGAATGAACATCACTGTTAATTTACGAAGGCAACAGAAAGAGTGGCTGTAGTTATTTTATGTAGTATTTAAAGAGGTATTGTTTCAGATGTTTTGTGAAATTGGCAGATATTCTGCAATCCCAGCTTCCAAGGAGAATCTGATTTCACCATTGGGGTGCAAAGACAGAAGAGTTTTGCCTGGGCAGATTGTGCGTTGCCTTCCCGTAGGGGTTGGACGGCCAAAAGCCCAGAAGTGGCAGAACAAAGAGCCCGGATTGGGTGTAGGGTTTGAACAATTCAAAATTCAATTTCTTAAGTAAGGAAAATGACTATAGCATAGTTTACGCTCGTTTTAGACAATATTACACTGGAGTATCTATGCTTGCTAAAACGATAGAATCCTAACGTGCAAGTGGTTAACAAATGTTGTTAGTTAACGTATTGCTAAGCGAAAAATCCATATTGAGATCCATATTGGCCTTGAATGATTCTTATGAACTGCTCCTTTAAGCAGAACGGATAGCCCGATCGGCTCATGGGATGGTTATATTTCTGGGCGGTAGGTGAAGTTGCACCCTCTCCTCACACACAGATTCACAGATCTGATAGATTACTGAAAGCCAAATAGGACTAGAGGACAATGGCAGAAGGGAATTTATGAATTAAGGGCATTTTATGCACTGGGGAAAGTGAAGTCGACAAAGAGAGAGAACTGTTCGTTCTACACCTTTGAGCACGCATAGACTACAATTGAAATGGTAAAAAGTAGGGGAACAAGCATAGAGGCATTGCCACTCCTGTAAAAGTATTACATTCAAATATATTTTGCACGAGAACGCATCGATTGAGCGTACGGGACGTGTACGGTACCATCCTAACAACGCGCTGCTTTCCTCAAAAGTACCAAACAGAAGAGAAACAAACAGAAGGCGACAGCATATCATCTAATCCTCTTACAGAAGAGAATACTGTAACCTTAAGCTTGATTTAAACGACGAACCTAGTTCCAACTGCTGGCTTCATAATGCTGAGAACACGTTCGCAAAGGATGCACCTATGACAGAATATGAAAATGACAATACCTTACCGGAGCAATTTGGTAAGTGTTCGTGGTCTACCTTGAGGAATTGCTTGCAGTTGATGTATCCGGTGTGATTACGCACCATCAAAACATACAGTATTGTTAAATACATAATCCTGCAATAAAGCAATTACTTGATGTCATGATGTATGCCTAGCAAATGTATTAATCATTCTCCATTTAAAGACGACACCAGCTTACACTTCAGGCATGAGAGGTTTGAATAGGCTAGAGGTGTCAAAGTTCAAAACATCAGTGTGCCACCTGGGACAAGTGCAAAAATGTCCAAAGTTGTTAAAGAATGAGATAATATACAGGATTTCTAGCATAATTATTTATAGTGTTGTAGTTTCTTTAAGTGTTGAACTAACTTTAACTGTCAGCCTGGGAAATGTTGTCGACAGTTCCGTTTACCTCTCATAGGCATAGTATGACCGTAGCAGACCGACGTGGGTTCTTGTTTTTCCTCTAAATAATGATTCATATTTGATAGTAGTTGTCAAAATATATCTATTTAAAATAACAAGCAGCAGTGATCTTTTAGGTAGAGTTTCTTTTTGCCCTATATATTAAATTATTATTATTTTCTCTAAAATAAATGATTTTTTTCTCCTTCTCGATATAGCCATGGAGAGTTTAATCCCATCCTTTGACTGACATGAAACTCAACAATATCTAATCGAGAGAGCATCTAAGTGGACAGCGGAATATTCTCAATGGTCAATTCATGGACATTCGACTTTGCTGTGGATTGCCTTGAGTGCACAAGGTGATCTGCGCCGGATTTGCATGTCATCAGTTTCTAATAAAATAGGCTCCCTTAGCTATACTTCACTGTTACGTTTGAATTGATTTGTTTATAACATACGATTATATATATGAAAAAGGGAGTTCATGTGACTTATTTGGTCAGATAGCCTATACATTTGCATAGACATCCTGCCGAGTTGTTGGGTTGTAGCCTCTCCTGCAAACGGCAGGTGTACCAACATGGAAACCAGCCAGATTCCAAGCTGATCCTCTCCCTATGTGGACGGACGGTGGCATCGCTTGCCTCCCTCTGGACTCTCGGTCTTGGACCATGGGTGTGGTCTCTACGAGTGCCATGCTCTCACACGTGCTTTTTCTCCTGCACTTTGTGACATTGACACTTTGCCAGTATGACAACTGCAAGTCTCTGGTTAGTTCAGATGATGGACCAACATGGGAGTTTTATGCTTGCCAGCCCAAACCCATGGCTATGAAGCTGTTCATGCAAATTAGGGTGGATCCCCCTGGCATCACTTGCGGCAATCCACCGGAGAGGTTCTGTACTCTGGTAAGTTTGAGTTTCATAATTTTTTACAGTTGGCCTTAACTGAATATCAAAGAGTGATGAAAAACTGACTTTAAAGGAATTGTTGATTAGGATTTATGTAGGGTATAAGACAGGCGTTATAAATGCTGACCAAGGACAAAACTACTGATTCTCCAAGTCTTAAAGGTGTATTAACTGAGTACCACTTTGGGTTTAACAAAGTAATCAAAATATTCTTCTATGCCTGCGTGTCCCACACAATAAATTTAGGGCTAATAGCAGGACATATAGCAGGACAGAATTTCAAAGAATTGTTGAAACTATTTTCATTTTTTTTATTATGATTAATTTTTTTCTATTCCAATTGAATGCATGCTCACTGACTTAGTAACTACACCCATATTAAAACAGAATTACTTCATTCTATAAAACAAACAAACTCTGTATTTGAAATATGATAAACAAGGAACTCCAAAAGGATTTGGTCTGTGACACATTCTTTTTGGCTCTGTATTCCAGCTCTTATTATATGAAAGTAAAATATGACTATGGGGTTAAAGTCCAGACTGACAGCTTTAATTTTAGAGTATTCTCATCCAGATCAGATTAACCATTTAGAAATAACAGCACATTTGAAGTACAGCCATACTGTAAGGTGTGATAACACTAGTTAAATCTTAATAAATGCCTGCAGAGTTCTTGTGGAAATGTTAAGATGGATTTGGTCAAATTAAACACGGGTTAATCAGAGAGAGCCACGATATAGCATAAGCCAGTGGAAACTAGCAAGGACACCAAATCATAAGGATCTTCAGAGCCCATAGCGCTGTCCATTGGGTGAGATGTTGAAAGCACTATGGTCTCTGAAGATACTTATAATTCTTAACATTTCCACAAACATAGCCATCTTTCAAATTTAACTAAACTGGTTTGCATACATTAATCCACTATAAGTGACTGCTGAATTGTTAAAGCTAGAGACACTAAAACCAACATTATTTCAGGGTAGGTAGCGTTCTCATCCCCACTACCCCGGGAGAATTGGATATCCTTGCACCCTACAGCTGGATGACCTACATCAAGTACAGCTTAAACTTGACTTATCTAGGTGGTCTCCTGACCAAAACCTGATCAGGCCCAACCTTGATCAGCTTCAGATAGAGGCCAAGGGTTCAGCAGGGTGATGTGGCTGTTTGTAAAGCCTACTCCTTCAAAAAAGAAAAATGCTGATCAGCCCCCATCTGAGTGTTGATGACTCCTTGGCCCAAAAGTAGTGCAGAATTAAAATTTTATGAAAAATAAAGTGGTTTCTTGTTGACTGTGCTTTTCAAGAATGTAGACTATACCCCTTTAGTAAATGATAATTCCCTCAGTTGTCTGACAACCTACCATGTAACTTATGGAAAGATAAATGTGCCATTATTTGCCTGTTTACTAAAGGGCTGCTCCATACGGCCAGGCGACATTTACTCAGACAGGCCATTTCGGATGTTTTGCCAATTATTTGCACATCTGATACATCTCTGATATTTTCAGCAAAATAAAAATCCCTGCATGGATTCAGATCTTTTGGCTCTGATTTATTCCACACTCATGGCTGCATTTTAACAGGCTGCTTAATTCTGATGTTTCTTTCAGATCCAATCATTTGTATTCTGTGATGGCAATTCCATCAATTATAACTTTTTGTAAGGCAGGTAAAACAGACATCAAAATGCTCTTAAACACAAATAACAGTTTATCATATAATATTTGCAAATAGAGACAGCATATCTTGCATTCTTCCTACTTGGCAAAATACAGGTTCGGTACCTTTCTAATTAGCCTAGTGCTAAACCAGTAATTCTCTGCTCCCCTATTAATCTGTAGAAGTCACAAATACATTAGTTCAACAAATGTCTATAACAATTCTAACAGAAAAGAATTGAGAAAAATCTAAAGTGATTGGTCAAAAATATTAGACTTAGTAACTTTATATGGTAGACTATCTGTAGACTAGGGTCCAGCTTTACAAGTGCTAAAGTAGAACTCTCATAGTCAGCACCATGAGTAGCGATTGGATCCAACTGAAAGTTTAACCTAACTACTACAGAATCTGTTGTTCAAGGTCACCGACAGAAGACTGAAATCCGCTGGTTTCTGGATAAATGACCGTAAGAATCGAATGTGAACGTACAATAAATATGCTACAGAATGTATTTACTTTTTTATTTGTATGCATGTGCCCACCAACATTATTCTCTTTTTATATTTCATTGTCCCCATATTACCTTTTATTACCATGACAACCACCCTAATATGTTTAGGAACAGTAAAAGGAAATTAGAATTTCATCTGTGTGCTACTTCAGAAGCTGCATCTTGTATAAATCTGATATAGGTCACATATAAAGAAAAGAAAACATTTTACAAATATTTCAGTTTTTTTTTGGTGGCTGTGTAAACACAGGCTGTGTACTGCAGATTGTAGTGTATATCAATGCCATGCTGTGTACTGCAGATTGTAGTGTATATCAATGCCATGCTGTGTACGTTGGGGTTTTGAGGAAGTGCACTCAGCTGACAACTTCTTCATGCAAAGCAACTTCATTGCCGATTGTGTATGTTGGCTTTCCTTGGGAAAGCTTTCCTGTTCATGAATGATTTAGAGCTAATTTCAGTCACTCTCAGCCCACAGGAGATGCCGTTGCATTTTTTAACCCCCCTTGCATGATGTTAGCTAGTGCTGGGAGTGAAGTGCTCACTGTATGTAGCTGTGCTTAATGAGAAGAGGAAAGAGTAATACTCAGGGAGGGGAGTGAGGGAGGGGCAGATATCCCTTCTACTACTGATGCAATTATTCACACATTCAAAGACAAAAGATAAGACAGACATTGTATAGAGAGAGAGAGAGACAGTGTAGAGAGAGACAGACAGTGTGAAGAAAGAGACAGACAGTGTAGGGACAGGCTGACAGTGTGGAGAGAGAGACAGACAGCATAGAGAGAGGGAGACATTCATTGTAGGGAGAGAGACAGGTAACATGGTGCATTCTTTTGGGTGAAAATACAGAAACAATAGACCTAGCAGCTGATTATGTCCGGATCTGTCATTACAAAAAAGAGACAATACCACCCAGAATGTAAATGTCTGATTATTGTTATTTATGTATTTATGTTAATTCTCTGTAGAAATATACAATATAATTTGGTATACTGTATTATTTATTTTAATTGTGCTTTTATAGTGTCATTGTATTTATTTATGTACTGTATCACTATTGCTACCTAAGCATGTTCGCTTTGGCAACAGTGGCCACCATCCATTCATGCCAATAAAGCACCTATTGAATTGAATTGAGACAGACAGTGTAGAGAGAGAGACAGACAGTTTGTAGAGAGAGTGAGAGAGAGAGACAGACACAATGTAGAGAGAGAGACAGTGTAGAGAGAGAGTCAGACAGTGTAGAGACAGAGAGACAGACAGTGTGGAAAGAGAAAGAGACAAAAAGTGTGGAGAGAGAGAGAAAGAGACAGACAGTGTGGAGAGAGAGAGAGAGAGACAGACAGTGTAAGAGAGAGACAGACAGACAACATAGAGAGAGACAGGTAGTGTGGAGAGTGAGACAGACAGTGGAGAGACAGAGACAGTGTAAGAGAGAGAGGGAGAGAGACAAACAGTGTGGAGAGAGAGAGAGACAGACAGTGTACAGAGAGACAGAGAGACAGACAGACAACATAGAGAGAGACAGGTAGTGTGGAGAGTGAGACAGACAGTGTAGAGAGAGAGACAGACAGTGTAGAGAGAGTGGGAGAGAGACAAACAGTGTGGAGAGAGAGACAGACAGTGTGGAGAGAGAGAGACAGACAGTGTAGAGAGAGAGGGAGAGAGACAAACAGTGTGGAGAGAGAGACAGACTGTGTAGAGAGAGACAGAGAGACAGACAGACAACACACAGAGAGACAGGTAGTGTGGAGAGTGAGACAGACAGTGGAGAGACAGAGACAGACAGTGTAGAGACAGAGAAAAACAGTGCAGAGAGAGACAGACAGTGTGGAGAGAGAGAGACAAACAGTGTGGAGAGAGAGACAGACAGTGTAGAGAGAGAGAGACAAACAGTGGAGAGACAGAGACAGACAGTGTACATATGTGGAGTTAGGCATCAATGCCACACCACGTCCCACATGCTAAAATGAGTCAGGAATAATATCACTCTGCACTACACTGCAGTTGTCCGTTTTAGAATGTACAAACATTCTCAACTAAAAATAGCAATGCAGGTTACAACAGCAGTGATATGCAGTGCACTATGGTAGGGTCTTTACAGTGGACTATGGTAGGGTCTTTACAGTGGACTATGGTAGGGTCTTTACAGTGGACTATGGTAGGGTCTTTACAGTGGACTATGGTAGGGTCTTTACAGTGGACTATGGTAGGGTCTTTACAGCGGACTATGGTAGGGTCTTTACAGTGGACTATGGTAGGGTCTTTACAGTGGACTATGGTAGGGTCTTTACAGTGGACTATGGTAGGGTCTTTACAGCGGACTATGGTAGGGTCTTTACAGTGGACTATGGTAGGGTCTTTACAGTGGACTATGGTAGGGTCTTTACAGTGGACTATGGTAGGGTCTTTACAGTGCACTATGGTAGGGTCTTTACAGCGGACTATGGTAGGGTCTTTACAGCGGACTACGGTAGGGTCTTTACAGCGAACTATGGTAGGGTCTTTACAGCGGACTATGGTAGGGTCTTTACAGGGTACTATGGTAGGGTCTTTACAGTGGACTATGAAAACGAATGTAATCTTATCTAAAGTAGATAATGTGAGGACGTGTCTCCACAGTGTGTTCATCTTACCAGTTTAGAATGTCTGTAATGTCACAAAACATGCAGCTTTGGGCAGTTTTATCCTGTCTCATCAATTATTTTATGGAAGCTTTAGCCCCCCTCCTGTGCTCCCAAAGGGGAGCGATTTCATTCCGTTTGGCTATGACCAAATGAAATAATCTCCATCTGCCTGTTTTCATGCCGCTACAGCTCTTAGGGGATTCTTCAAATTAAGTTGTTCATCAGATATTGCTCAGAAAAAAATCCTTGATTTATCACATTCTCATACTTCCTCATTATCTGAGCAGCCCTTTACAGTGCTCTGAACATATAGTGTGAAGTTTGTGTCTGTGCATGTTTCTGTGTGGGTGCAAATGAAAAGACAGTAGGCTATAGCCCATGCTGGGACAGGCAAGGCGCTTGTGCGGTTTGTTTTCTCTCTGGTATAATTAGGCTGCTGTTTCTCAGCTGTTGTTTGAGCAGTCCTCTCGCGGGAGCTTCCTTCACTGTAATTAAGTCAAGCAGTAGAGGAGACACATCACACCATGTGGGGGAATAGTAGCGCTACTAGCTCTCCAGTCTCAACACTGTACATGGCTCCCCATCCACACCAGTTCAGTCTGGTATGTTTGTGTGCAGTTACACTTAGCACTGTCACCATAAACGGCAAGTGTCTGTTTTAAAGTGAAACAGTATCTTCAACATAACTTATTTTACCCCACTAACCGTATGTGGACTGCAGTCGGGGCTTTTGTATTTTTCTGTTTTCTTTTAAACCTGCTATGTTAGGCTTGTGGACAGTGTGCCTGATCTTGGTGTTTTGCTGCTGTAGTTCAGCTTTCTCTTGTGTTTTATCTTTTATCTTTACTGGTTTTCTCACCTCACTTCTAACAGTATTTCCCAGAGTATTTGTCAGTCAATGTCCTTCTGATTGGACTTGACAATGTTAAGTGGGTGTCTGCGCGGATTAACTGATGGGCGTCTTGATGGGTGGTCAGAGGTCAGCAAACCCCGGCCTCTCGCTGGGAGGGAGACTGAACCTGTTGCTAATGCTATTAGACCGCTGCTTAACCCTTTCCAGCCGGAGCAGAATGCTCCTTTTCTTACTTGATCAAGACCTGCTGTTATGTTAATGTTTATAACGTGGTGGGGCAACACCCTTTCTGAAATCATGACACAGCTGAAGAAAGCTGAGAAACAGCCCTTTGAAATCATATGCGTATTTGGGACAAAATCAATAATTTTCCCCCAAACAACTGCTATTTATCCAGTTTGTTAAGGAAGACTGATAAGAACTGAGTCTTCCCCCTCTTCTATGGTTTGAACATCCGAAATCCGTATAGAAATACCTGATACCATTAACCAGTTACAGCCATTAGACCACAACTTCAGAAATCAGCAGAGGGCTTCCACTCTAATGGCAGGAACATTGGATTGTCTCAAAAACAAACAAAGAGATCCGTTGTTCAGTGGAAAGGCATGCTGCGTGTGTGTGCATGTGGGTGTGTGTGTGTGTGTGTGTGTGTGTGTGAAATGTTTGTGAGAAGAGAGAGAGGGTCAGGCAGAGAAAGAAAGCTATCCATTCTGGATTTCCTGACAGAATTCCCTGCGGCTGTCATTGAGAGGCGGGCAAACTGTCTGCTTAGCACTGGGCTGCTGTGACAGGAATCCTGTGTGGATAATTGCCGGAGTGGTTTAGCGAAGAAAGCCACCTGGTGCAGTGTTTGGTCTGGATTTGTGTGTTCTGCCAAGAGACTTAAATTGTAGGCTAAATGTAAAGGACTCCCGAGGCCGTAACTTGGGCACCTGTTGTTCGTGGTCCTCCTAACACCAGTGACATACAGCGAGATAATGTGCCACTGTTATGTGTCAGGGACTGGGTGCTACATACACACACACATATACATGTTCCTACATACACACACACACACACACAGTGCTGTAGCTAAACACTGTCCGGCCCGTGTGAAAATACTAGGTGAAGACGTTCTTAGTGTCCTATTGGTTACATTGGACCGGCCCGAGCTAAATGAAGCTCGGGTAAATGCCTTGAGATCATGTGAGATTGTATTTGAACCCCAGGCCTGGAAGCCGTGAGGATGAGTGTTGGTGACAAGAGTGTGACAGTTTGCACTCAATCCAAGTGCTGTGATGTAGTGACACTGGGATTTAAGGATCAGGGATGACCACGTTGAGGGTAACCTCCCTGGTTAATCAGTTGTGTGTGTAATCCATGTGTCAGTAGAGCAGTATTAGTAGGTAAAGTGACAGATTTACAATACTTACATACACTGGCAGCCTATGACTATTTCCTTATACCCCCCCACCCCAAAAAAAACAAACAAAGGGGGGCGGTTGACACACTTAAATTCTCAGAATGGTTCTGTCAGTTATGAAAAGTTCAATCAAAATTGGCATATTTACGACATTCTGGAGCTCAGACCTCCTCCAAGACCCTGTAATCATGCTACAAAACCACATTTGTTGCCATATGAATTCATTCTTACCGTTATTCTGCCCAAAATGAAATTAGAAGACAGTGTGCAGCAATTCCAAAACGGAAGGAAAAACTGACCAGTTGTCTGCGCGACCCTCTTCCAGGAGAACCCGTACATGTGCAGTGACGAGTGTGACGCCTCCAACCCAGACCTGGCCCACCCGCCCCAGCTGATGCAGGACCGCGAGCGCGGCGGCCCGATCACCTACTGGCAGACGGTGACATGGAGCCGCTTCCCGGAGCCCCTGCTGGCCAACATCTCCCTGGCCTGGAACAAGAGCCTGGAGCTGACTGACGACATCCAGGTGACTTTTGAGTACGGCCGGCCCACCATCATGGTGCTGGAGAAGTCCCTGGACAAGGGGCGCACGTGGCAGCCTTACCAGTTCTACGCCGACGACTGCATGGACGCGTTCGGCATGCCGGCCAAGCGGGTGCGCGACCTCTCGGCCGCCAACGTGACGCGGGTCATCTGCACGGAGCAGTACTCCCGCTGGGTGGGCTCCAAGAACGACAAGGTGGTGCGCTTCGAGGTGACACAGCGCTTCACCGTCTTCGCCGGGCCCAACCTCCGGAACATGGACGGCCTCTACACGCGCATGGAGAGCATGAAGGGCCTGAGGGACTTCTTCACCTTCACCAACCTCAGACTGAGGCTGCTCAGGCCGGCCCTGGGGGGGACCTACGTCCAGAGGGAGAACCTCCTCAAATACTTCTATGCCATCTCCAACATAGAGGTACCGGCCAGGTAAATGCTTCTAATTATGTTTGCCTCTTTTGACAGTTTTTCTTGTATGTAGGGTTGTGGGTTTTAGTCTCATGCCAAAATGCTTGGTCCTAATTGTACGTATTCCGCCCGAGACACAAATGGTTTTGTACATGCATAGACATGGTCACTCATTCTGCTAACAGACAATTCTACTCAAATCCCATCTCAGTGCTTTATTCAGTAGTCTTCGCTTATGTCAATATGGATAAAATGCACAAATTAGCTCCTCATGGCGTCCCTGCATTGCCCAAGCCTTAAATCAATAATTACTCCTGCATGTCAAAAAGGAAATAGTTTTTAAAGGGAGGATATGTGGGGGGGGTTGAGTGGTAAAGTGGACACATGGAAGTAAAGAGCAAATGACTGATGTTCACTGGCTTGTAACGATCAGGGAATAGAGGGGAAATGTTAAACTAATACCCACCTGAAAAGGGTTGCTCGATATTTTATTCATCCCTCAATATTGCAAAGCACTCGCAGTGTTTGAAAGATGGGGAGGGGAAGGCGTCCCTGATGGCGCGTGTGTGCTTGTGCGTGCGCGTGTGTACGTGTGTGTGTGTCCCATTGCTGAATGCACTGCTCACGCAGACAGAAGAGGCCCAGGTCTTAGATAATTAAACATTGAAAAGATGTTGCAAAGACATCTTTCTAGTTGAAAAGAAGTTGAAAGGATGTTGAAAAGACATCTTTCTGGTTGAAAAGAAGTTGAAAGGATGTTGAAAAGACATATTTCTGGTTGAAAAGAAGTTGAAAGGATGTTGAAAAGACATATTTCTGGTTGAAAAGAAGTTGAAAGGATGTTGAAAAGACATATTTCTGGTTGAAAAGAAGTTGAAATGATGTTGAAAAGACATCTTTCAAAAGACTTTGCTTGCTGGGAGTCTCTGTAATGTAATTGGCCCATCAGCACGGGGACGGAACTGCTGCTGCTTCCTCCTGTTCTTCTTCCGCTTCTCTCCTCTGCCTCCTTTCCTGCTTCTCCTCGCCTCCTTCCTCCCTCTCCACGGCTCATTTTCCTTTTGCCATGAGGAGCGCTGTAATCAACTGGTGATTAAACCTAATTGGGTGAAGCACTAAGATCCTAATTCGGTAAGATGCTGCTTTTGGGAAGCAGGCTGAATTGTCTTACAGTCTCCTATTTTGCGATTTGAGTCATGCTTTGAGGACTTTGTTATGAATGCTCGGACAAAGCTTGTTCACAAAGGCAGTCATAGTAATTGATCTTTCCACTGGATATGTCTCTATTTATAGCCGTGCGGAAGCAACATAGAACATTCTGGATTTTCTGCGGAAGATAATGTATCGTTAGTCAGAGCTTCAAACATCACCACCAGGCTCCTCTGGTTACGGCAAAAGCTCTCTGATGTAGTCACTTTTCAAGCTGTAGTTTGAAGCGGCCCCCAGGAGGAGGGACCATAGATGGCATGTGGACCAGGGCCAAGCAGATGCATTTGTCAGTGTGCGTGAAAACCATCAGCAGAACAAGAGGAGACAAGGAGTTATTCCTCCTCAGACAACCGCTCAGCATTGTCATTCTGGGTGTTGAACACGGGACCATTCTTGAGAAAATACGCCACACACACACCAGCCTTACATGGCAGCATTTAAGTGATAACTAGCTGGTGTGGATTAAGTTTAGTTAGCAGGGAAGTCTACAGATGTTACCCCACAAATCATTATTCCGTGAATCCTATCTGGGTCCACTGTCCAGAAGTCATTTCTCATCTCTCGGCCTGCATTATACAAAGACTATCAGTCAGTCAGCAAACAGTCAATCAGGAAACAGTATAATAACAGGCGAAAATAGGGACTCTGTCATTGATATGTGGATTGGGGTGAGAGGGACCCCGGAACCTATTTTCCTGTTAGGCAATGGTACCATGTCAGATGTGACGGATGGATCCAGTTGGGTCTAATATATTGGCATAGCCATTATCCTCCTCAGCTCCTCTTCCACCTTCCCCCACTACCTAGTGATAAGAGACATGTCAAGCTGTCAGCTGAGAGCATTGTGTTCGACAGACAGACTGAAGCCCCGCTATGTCTTCATTTGCCATGGCTCTGAGAAATAGGCTCTGGAAACTCTGGTGCTCATTCTACACTCGTCACAGTAGGGACAGCTGTTTATAACCACGAAGCGTTTTCCGTGAAAGTTTGAGATTCACCGGCGTATCTCAAGTTAGGTTCCCACAGTGTCACCTTTTGCACCTGTTTTGTGGTTCTAGGGTGATAAAAGCATTATTAAACTTTACGTTTATATGAAATGGAGTTTAAGTTTTGAATTTGGGATTCTATAGTACTCCTTCAGGGGGTATAAACACCAAAAAGGGGCCTTTGAAATGTTGGAATGTTAAAATAATTAAGCCAGTTGCATTATGGATGATGAACTGGATTTGCATTTCATGACAAGTTTTTATGTCTTAGTTCAAACATGGATAGCTCAAGGAAAAGTCTGAACAACACAACCTTTTTAAACAGCAGTCATTTACATTTTTACTTTAGAGTGCACGTTCCATTATGGATGTTATAGAGTCTGAAATTGACAATACAGTCTTAAAAATATCTTGATTAATGCCTGTCTTAGCTAATGTCTTCTTGTCGGCAGAGAACATAGTACCATATTAAAGTGCGCTTACAATACAACCCCCCCAAATTGACGAGGTTCAGGGAGCTGCCTTATTGCATTTAGGGTTAACTAAAGCCAGAATGGAGGATACAGTATTTGCCCTCCTCGGGGTTAACCCGTCCAGTTAGAAGTCAGCTGCATTTCTTGTTAGGTTTAGATATTCGAGTTAAGTTCATTTGAGGCATAAATGTTAAGTTATTTAGTTATTTTCTGGTTATGGCATGGGTAAGAATTATGCATAGTAGGATTACATTATTAGACATGGTCAAAAGAAAAATCGGACAAATAACTCAATATACAAATTTCTTTACTTTCTTTTCGATTTAATGTCAGAACAAATATTCCATAATCTTTTTGTTCATAATGTGCAAATAAACAACATACTGTGGATATCAATGTCTACACATCCTTACAACATTTAAGTGAAAAACGTGAAGAGTTCAGTCAAATTGCATCTCCTGTGCGTAGCCATCTTTAGGTTGGTCCAAAGATGTTCTATGATTGGGCTCTGACTGGGCCATTCCAGGACATTGATCTTCCTTTTTGCTATTGATTGGTTGATTTTGACTGTGTTTGGGATCGTTGTCATTTTGGAGAGCAAGGTTTGTTTAAAGATATCTTGACATTTTGGAGTTATTTATTGTCCTGTCTGTCTTGACCAGAGCCCCTGTCCCTGCTGAAGAGAAGCAGCTACATAGCATGCATGTCATTAGGAGGCACTCTGGGTAATGAAGGCCAAAAAGTTCTACCTTAGTCTAGGCAGTAATACATCTATCAACATGGTTTTGGGTGTGGATTGTGGGGAGATGTCCTTATCTTAGTCTAGGCAGTAATACATCTACCCACATGGTTTTGGGCTTGGATGGTTTTGGGCTTGGATGGTTTTGGGCTTGGATGGTGGGGAGATGTCCTTATCTTTGCAATGTCCTGGTGATGCTGTTCCAGTGTTTCATGACACAGGCAGTACCTTTAAAATTTATAAATAATAAAAAAAAATAGATATTCTATGTAGCAAATTTCCCTTGTGACTATTTAAATCTGAACTCATTTACAACCCCAATTATAAAGGATGTGCACACCTATGCAGCCAGCGCCTGCCCGTTTAGATTTTTTTGTGTATTTTTTCTTAATAGAAGAGATCTATTTGAGCTTCACTTAAATACTTTATTGTTGGTTACAAGATCTTCCCAAATGTGACAGGATTTGTCTTGATTTCAGAAATGTTTCATACACAAAAGGGTGTGTACATTTTAGTCTTCTGTACAAATCCACTTTTCTGGACACCGGATGAAGTCAGTCTATTTTGGATGCTTTAGTAACAGAAAATGTAAACATACACTCAAGGACTTTTATCTCTGTTTATATGAAAACAATACTGCCACAGTGAAAAATGTATTTCACCAAATAGTTCCAAGATAATCTGAATTAGTACACATCATTTTCAAGATATCAATAATTGCTTAAATAAAGGTCCGTAAGTAAACCCTTAACAAGCACACAGAATGTGATGAACGCACCAGCTTCTAACGATCTGACATGATCACTTATTATCCATCACATCCAGTACAGTTCTGATATAGACATCATAAAGCTCAAAAGGATCCAGATGATGAAAGGAATCATAAGGACACCCATATAGAAAGAAACCAATTATAGTCCATATATTACCTTGATGAATTAACTTTACAGAGAAAGAGACTGACAATCCCATGAGGCAAATGTTGTAAAAAAATACAAATCCTTTGCTGAAAAGGTTCCCCTTCCCTCCCGTTATCTCAGTAAGAATGTAGAACAAGCAAACCAAACCACACTTCAATTTTCGCGGTGTCTGTTTTGCTTCCTAAAATATATCTCATCTTCATCCCTAACCCTGGGGAACAGTTCGTTTGAGCAAAAAAGCTCGGTCAGCACTTTTAAAGCCACCAAATAGCCATGAAAAGCTTTGTTTTACTTGACACCTTACTGTGTAATGGAAAACGCAAAACCTCAGAAAACCACTTAATTATTTCAAATCAAACTTTCACTCCAACAAAAGTGTTGGGATAGTGAAACATATGCTGTGTTTTTCTTTCTCTCTGTACTAAGTCAGTTTGGATTTGGAATGATCCAATAGAAGTATTTTGTCAGCTGAACATTATGTACAGTATAGTAATCATGTTTAGTACTTGGTTGCATATCATTTGTATGCAGTGGTGGGGTGAGGTCTGTCACACAGACATCAGCAGACAATTGGTCTCTTCCCTGGAGGTGCTCTGCCAGACCTGTACTGCAGCCATCTTCTGTTCCTTAGGTTTACGCTGTCTCTGATTTATCTGCCTCATAATGGCCAGTTTGACTTACATTACTTTTGTCCTCATGTTGACAGACATGCAAATGTGAAGCCTAGAATCAGCTAAGAAACAGCTGTGAAGCCAAACTGTCCAGATACATTTGAACAATTTTTGAAATGGGGGGACTATGTACAAAACATGCTGTAATTTCTAAATGGTTCATCTGATATGGATACATTTTCATTTAAAATGTAAACTGCACTTTAACCAATAATGCTTGCATCATTTCCAATTCACACTGCTGGAATAGATAAAAACCAAACCATTTGTCTCCCTGGACAGTTGTGAATGTTTTTCCAGAACTTAATAACCTTATTGCTCAGGTTGAACATTCCATCGAATTGCCATCAAAGTTTCCCAAAACATTTATTGGTTGTTGAAATGTTAATAGGATGTGAAATTTGATGTAAAATGATCTGTTCATCCTTCTGCCCTATCTGACTAACGGTCAGCAGAACAGGGGATTTCCTTGAGCTTGGACTCTCAGGAGAGACACGGGCAGCCTGAATCTACTCTACAAGTGTGTAGGAATATCTCTGTGTACTAATGTGATTTATTCATCCACAACAGGGATCCTGTGGGCAGAACTGACAGTGATATTGGGGCCTCCGTCCCGTTAACCTCATTCTCATCTGTCTTCTGTTTCCTCTCCCACGAGGAAACACGTCCAATAAAAAACATAAAAATCCACACAGAAACCTCTTAGAGTGTAAGTGGATTAGTGGTAGAAACGAATACAACAGACGGAAATAGCGCGTTCTTCCGGCTCCCAGCTCTAAACATGCACCAGCCCAGTCCACAACGCATGTTAATAATGCCGTAACGTACATTGTTAGCCGTGTTTTTGGCGGGGCTGGAACGAGGACTCCACCACCGAAGAGAGTTCAGCGTCCAACATTCATACCCATGCAGACAGCCTGGTGGACATGGTTTGAAGACGGTTGTCAAACGCAGCCCTGCCCGGTCTCCTTCAACACACAGCCGGTGTTGCTGCTTGGCCCCAGTTGGGACGCTGGAATGGATTTGAGCTGGGGGGGTGGGGGGGGGGGCTGGGGTCAGGGGAGCCCAGAGAGAGTGTCACGGCCTGACGCCGATCTGTCACACCTGACAGGGGCAGCGGTAATCCTCACAGCCCCGCGGGCCTTTCCAATCACAGATGTGAAGAGTGTTATGAGACACATCCTTCCACTGGCCTCCGACACCATTATTTCACTGTGTTGTCCCTTTCCTTGTCCATCTGGTCATGCTTCTGACCTGGACTAAGTTTAAATAGACTCTGGACTCAGCCCACATGCATTTATTAATTATTACAATTGTAATCTTAATGTGTTCACCTGCCACAGCCAGAAGATAACTTGTCACCTCTCTGAGCCTGGGTCCTGTCTAGGTTTCTTCCAAAATGTTGGCATTCTTAGGAGGTTTTTCCAAGCCACTGAAATTCAACACTGTTGTTTGCTCCTTGGGGTTTAAGGCTGGGTGTTTTGTAAAAGCACTTTGTGACAACTGCTGATGCAAAAAGGGGTTTTATAAATAAATTTGAATGATTGATTGAATTCAGCTGTCTGCGTCCTTGTAAGGTCATTTTGAGCGGGGCGAAAAGGACCCCGTGCTTGTCTCCCACTGTCTCAGCTGATGGAGCTCTCTGTCTGGATGACTCTGCGGCAGAGGAAAACAGAGGAGATTTTAAATGATTACATTTCAGTGTGGCCTCAGTTGTGCTTCTTCGTCCCACCGGGGCATCGTCTTTCTAATCTGCGTTGGTCTGCGTTGGCTTGTTCGTGACGCAGGGCCTGGGCCTGGTTTTGGAACAGGTTGTGCTTCTAGAAAAATAGTTGGGTGGCGTGGAACAGTAGGTTGAAAAGAAAGCGGTAAATGTACAGTGGAGGGGATATGGTGGAGGGTAAAGTGTAATCTCTGGTGAAAATCTTGTTAGTTCTTTCTTCGTTAAGCCCTTATGCAATCCCCATCAGAGACGTCGGTCAAACATCCAGTTGTCGGCCAAGGCTTTGGTCAGGGATAGGTCACGTGATCAGTCCCTCATTCCCTCGTTGTGGCGTCCTTTAGTATGCCTGTCCTTGTCTTTGTCAAAGTGTTCCACCGGTTAATGTGTGGGGAACTACTGGCGGTACATTTCCACAGTCGCGTTTTGTGCATTTCTCCCTTTTTCACGTAGTGCTTATACAGTATGTTTGTATAAAGACTTACTGTCGATATCACCACAACCTGACAGGGTAACACCTGTGTATAATGCACACACACACACACACACACACACACAAACACACGCACGTTTACAGTACGTGCACACACAAACGCACACACATTCTGTGGAATCACGCCGACTCAGCACTTGATACAGCCTCTGAACTTTGCGTTGCTGATCAGTATTCCCCTCTTCATCGAGGCACATTCTCCTCTCATTGATCTTGTTATCGGTATTCTCAAAAACTTTCATGTCTGTCTGGAGAAATGGACCGTTCTGGAAAATATGTAAAATACATTGGGTGGATCTGTTACTATGCCTATGCTATGCATAACTTTCATGTGAAAACTTTTTGTGAAATGGCTGTCTCATCCCAACGAGAGTATTTCTATTAGTACGCTATCGGTTCAGAAATGTATAGATTTTTTCTCCTCTTCAAACTGCAGTTGTTTTCTCTCGCTGTGCTTCCTTGCAGGGGAGTAACCTGTCGTCTGACTAATGATGCTCTTCCCAGGATAACACAGTTAACCCATCCCTGCTTTCTGCCCTGTCGGCTTCGTCTTTGCTTTGGCTTCTCGCCTTCTGCTACTCTGAACACTAACACTTCTGCTACTCTGAACACTAACACTTCTGCTACTCTGAACACTAACACTTCTGCTACTCTGAACACTAACACTTTTGCTACTCTGAACACTAACACTTCTGCTACTCTGAACACTAACACTTCTGCTACTCTGAACACTAACACTTTTGCTACTCTGAACACCTAACACTTCTGCTACTCTGAACACCTAACACTTACAAAACCAATGTGGCTAATTAGGTTAACATTTCAGGGGCTGGAATCCAAGTTCCCAACACTGTCATATGGGGAAGTTAGCTCCTTCTCAGTAGAGAACAGCACCCCATTCCTCCCCAGCCCCGACCCTCCCCAGCCCCGACCCTCCCCAGTTCCAAGGCTCTGCAGCCTCGTCTATTTCTGTAGGATCCTCTTTTTCCTGGTGACAAGAAAGAGTCCATTTACACTGTCAGCTTCTAGTGTGTCAATTTGTGAATAGAAAAGTGAGCATCCGACTAGCTTTGCATTGTCACTCAGCAGGTACCGGCTAATTTTAGGAATGTTATTGTAATATGAAACGTCCATCTTTAAAATACTAGCTGAGGTAAGATATGAAACATGAGGAGGATATGGGGATAAGCAAATTTCTATTTGGAGGGGGAGATAAAAAAAAAACGTAGGGCCTAATTGAGGGAATAAAGCATCATTTGAAGTGAAGAGCGGTTTGTTTCCCCAACGATGCCAGTATCTTCAAAGGTTACTAGGCGGGCAACGCGTCTCTGAGGAGAAGGCTGAAATATCTGGATTTTATGCAGAGAGCAACATTTGCAGGGATGGGATCTTTGAAAGGCTGCTAAGTGTGGGATCCTCCTTGTACGCCAGTAGCACCTCAGGCGTAAATATCGTGGCGGGCAGCTGACGTGGATTCCCGTCCCCCAGGGGACCAAACAAAATTCACTTGCAAAGGCAAACGGAATATTTCAGCAGCGCGCTGTCCCTCATCAAATTTTCATCTGCCCATTTTTATGATGAGGGGGTTTATTTTTGGTGCAGCTCGATCACAGTCCTGGCCGACCGGCCGGCCCCGTCCATCCTCTGATGAACAAGAGCATCTGGTTGGTCATTATCGTCAGCCTTAATGCCAAGGCGGCTGTATACAGATGCAGATAAAGGCGGCGTACGACGGGCGTAGCTCAGGGGGTCCCGTGCCTGACAGTACCTGCTGTGGACAGTCGCGCTGCGGGTGTTTTCACAACATTCTGGTCGTAATTGGCAGAATCCCACAGAGCCTCAACTGGAAAGAGTCCACTGTTTCATTATGCTTGGACTTTCCAATGTACTTCAACAGTTCTGATGTCCTCCGAGAAACGTTGGGCCGACTCGCATTCTACAGCTCTACTTCGTCTAAACGTCTTGCTTCCACTGAGGTCATTTATCCGTGCCCATCTGCATAGACCATCATGAAAAGGACTTGGACTTGCATTTGACTTCCGTTCATATTGGTTGGGAGTTTTCTTTTTTTCATCCTGTGAATAATTTACATGAGCTGTCTGCGCCAAAGATTTCAAGGTCGTTTGCGATTTGGTGGCGAAGAAGCCAGGAGCTTGATGTCCTGGACAGACTGCTGCTCTCTGCATGGGGAGGTGTCCCTCTGGGAAGAACCGGTCCTCAGCGATTCTCCAAGAGGAGGGCAAAGGTGAAACATTCTGAGAAAAAGGTTTTCCTTAAGCTGACTGTCCCTCTGGGTTGGATCCTTCACACTCTGAGGTACTGGACGGAAAGGGCAGGATTATATTTTCCTCTCTTTCTTTGTTCTGGGCACGCAGAAGGAGAAAAGGAAGAAAAGGCAAAATGCCTATGGAGCAATGAACTGTGTTTGTCGACCTCTGTCAGACATTTTCCTTGTCAAGGGCATAGCAGCTTTATTGAATTGTAATACACATGTAGAGTTCACAGTACAGACCCTTCTGGTCCCAGATCAGATCCACATAAAAATATATTTTTAAAGCCTCATTTGAATGCCAGTAAGGATGACCTGTACTGAAAGGCAATACCAAGGGAAATATTAACAACAGATACACGCCTATAGAATGATCTGTTTTTATCTTCCCATATTTACAGACCGTCAAGTGAAGCCCACGCAATAAACGTATCACCATGGTAATGGGCCAATAGCGGACAGTATTAAAACATATAGACATTTAGCCCACCTGGACAACCGTCCAATATTGACCATTACCAGTTGACAGTACATTCGTTGAGAGCCTAGCGGTCCTAGCTGAACAGTACATTTGCTGAGGGCCTAGCGGTCCTAGCTGAACAGTACATTTGCTGAGGGCCTAGCGGTCCTAGCTGAACAGTACATTTGCTGAGGGCCTAGCGGTCCTAGCTGAACAGTAATTCAGAATCAGTGATAAGATGTGTTTCTTGTTTGAAAACGGCATTTCCTCCTGTTTCCGCGCAAGAACAGCCCCCCTCAGAAGGACTACGTCGTAGCAGCCGGGCTAATGAGGAGGAGGGTGGCTTGCGGGGCACCGTTTTGTCCCTGTCTCCTCTCTATCCATTCTTATGTATGCAAGTCACCGTGAGGCAGTAGCACTGGGTGCCGGGCAAATGAAAATAAATATTGGATTCTCACGAGAGAAGTTGAGGCAATAAATAAAGCTCCCATTAACGGCAACTCCCAGCTGTGAGTAGATGGAACACCCAACTCTGTGCCAGCCTTTTATCTGTCTATCCATATTTGTTTTACACTTGCTGTTATTTACTCGCCTAAATGCTGTGTTTCTCATTTCAGGCTGATTCAAGCTAAGGCAACCAGCCCTCACAGCATTTAGCTTTCTGCATGTATTTCCTTAACACTCTAGTATGATACAGTATATCACAGTAAGTTACATTACTGTGCATTAGGCTACCAGCTCAAAATAATTTAAATAAATTTTGTATGTATTTCAAAATGTTTTATTTTCCAAAACTTCCAAAAGTTAGGATGATTTACTAACTTGATAAAATGTATAAAATATACTATGAATTCCAAGGTTATGTTCCAAAGTAAGACTCATATTCCCCATATTCCATATCTAGACCTTAGGTGTCAGTCCAAGGCTTAAGTGCCCAAATGCATCTGGTCATTTCAGTGTCTCAGATTTAAGTCTACATTTTCGTTTTAGTAATTTAGTAGAAACTCTCATCCACAGCGATTTAATAGTGTTAGCAATCCTGTTTATGTGCTTTGCTCAAGGCCACAATGAAAGACTGTTGTCTTCGTCAGGTCAGGAATTTGAACCAGTAAACGTTTTGGTTGCCAGTCCTGCAGTCCTTCATCCGCAGTTCCAGACTTCTTATGATGTCATTTTGTCCTGTACATTTGTACACTGTTAATTAAAAGTTGCTTATTTCATGAAGGTGACTGAAATAGCAACACATATGTTGTGAGAAATGGTAGAAACACTGTGTACACATGCAAACATAATCGCTATGTAAAACAATCAGCAAGCTTCCAACTGCCTCGAATGCTTTTTTACACTTCAGCGTTTTTACCTTTCGGTAGCTTGCATTTGCTGGTGACCTCACTATGTACAGTGTATTATGTTACTTCTGGTCTATGAGACCAGGCTCTAAAAAGGGGGATGGTGGCTCCGTCTCACCAATGCCAAAACATTTTTTGCAGTTCAAGAGTCACAATTCTGTCCTTAAACTATCCTTATACTGGCAGATATATAAACACCTCTCATGTGATCTCTGGGTGAATCTGTACTGTGTGTGATAACTGAAGTATGGCTGGGTCAGGCCGCGTGTACGCTCCTGTTTCTCCTTCCTCTCCAGATGGCCGGATGAGAGTTTGATCCTGGCCCAAAAGCAGAGGCTGGCTGGCGCCGGCCCTTAACATGAGCTCATGAGCCCAGGCCGTGGTGGTTGGTGTGGGGGGGGGGGGGGGGGGGGGTTTGCCCTGCAGCAGCCGGATATAGCCGCCCTGGTTCTGGGAGGGAAGGAGAGCACTTCCCTCAGAGAGAGCCGGCGTGAAGCCCCATCCTATCTCGCACAAGAAGGTTCCTAAGGCGCTTTGAGAATCCGGTGTGTCTCAACACCTGGACACCAGTGTACGTCCCCACTCTTGATTGTTGCTCTTGAAAGTCTAACGTGGTCCAAGAAATGAACGACTCAGCATAGTTGGACAATGGCTGCATGAAGGCAGGACACTTCCGGAATATAGACAGAGATGTGAGCATAGCCATTAATATACAGTATGCCGCTCAGTCTGAGAGTACCTTCCCTTTTCCACAGCTTGCCTTGTGCTTCAGTGACTTATAGGCTTTGAAGCCTTCAAAGAAGGCAGGGGGTTTCAGTCGGATACAGAGTTGCCTTGTCCACACTTGTCCTTTATATTGGAACAAATGATTAATCCTGTCCTTGGGTGGCTCTCTGTTTTTAATCAAGGGTCGTCACTGTCCAGTTTGCACTTTCTTTGAGGTGTCAATCATTTAGAATATTCATGGGGATGTTGATGCCTACCAATCTGCCTTCTGGTGTGTGCTCATTGCATGGGGTTTCACAGCCCATAACTAAGCACATTTAGAATATGCCAGCAGGCATTTATTCTGCCATCAGACAAGACCGATCTCTTTTGCATCCGATTTTTTTGCTTTGTTTTGAGTGTGCAGTTTCTCCTCCTGGAAGCGCTACAGTCAGGGATGGGGCTTGGGTAGGGCCCCCCAACATTAAATATGCCACAGTAGCATTCTTACAGTAATGGGCGACCTGCCAGTGGATGCAAATGCCTTGTAGATTAACACGTGTGTGTGTTCATGCAATATTTGTAAGCATAAATGGGAGAAGAGGATGGAAAATGTTCCTGTTAAAGCTGAAAACTATTTTGAAAGTATTCCTGTATTCTTTCAGATATTTGTGGTGGAAAAATAGCTTGAGTGTGAAAATGTTCAAAGCAGTCTTGCCAAGTTGTTGGCAAGCAAGTCTCATGGGAAGTCCCATGAGTATGTTGAATAGGTGGTTTTGGATTTTATTCAAAGTTACAGTGTGGTCAAATATTTAGAAACTTAATTCTTCTCACTATTGGTGAAAAATTGTAGCTCTATTTTTAAGTTTAGTAAAATGTACTAATCTATTTTCTTCTGATTGAAGCACAATGCACTTTTGTAAAATTACCCATTCGGATTGTACTGTTTCACATGGTTTGGCTATCCCAACTTCAAAGTATGTTTTTAATGTAAATAAGCTGGCAAGCAAACCACATTTACTTCTGTAAATGGATTTTCATTTGTACAATTTGTTTCTACCATTTACACAGGGAAATCACACTGAGACCAAGGTCTCTTTTAAAGTTGATCCCTGTAGTTCAGCAATATAGAAAATACAGAAAAAGGAGAACACATGGAAATGAAGCACAAACACATCAAGAAAAGCAATCACAGTTAGAAGTAAAAAGATCATGTATCAAACATGGAAACTGCCTTATAGGCACCAAGACTTATCTTAAAGCTACTTTGCAAAACATTCCATTAATGTAGGGCATGGCAGTTAAAAGCAGTTTTACCTAACAGAGAGTAAGCCCTCGGTATCTCTAGTACTAGCCAATGTTGTGGGCAATATCTGATAACTTCTGTTTTTCCAATTATTTTTTGAGGTGAGACTGTGTCCCAGTCTAAAACTGGACAGATATCTGTTCAGAATGGAGTTCTCAGATAAAAGGAATGCAGTATGCTTACCAATGACCACAGGATTTTACCAAGACAATTTAGAGATTGGATAATAATTGTCAAGGTCACTGGTATCCCCACACTTATGTAGTGGCAGCACATGGGTGGTTTTCCATACTTTTGGACCCCAGAAATGAGTTGATTGATACTTTCTTTGAGCATGGCGGTTTGGTGGGAGATTTCGAGCTGCCCAATGAGTTCTGTAATTGATTAATAATACGGCTAAAGTGAAGAATCCAATGATAAGCAGGAGCCCAGGGGTGTTCCCAGAAAGCACTGCGAGTGCTCTGAAAGTGGCCGCTGATTAATTTGTCATGAAGAGGTGCTTCATGGGAGTTCTGTCTCCAGGAGCCCTGGGATGAAAAGCCCCAAGATTGTCACCAAGTTTTTAATTATGGCTTAAAGGTCTCGAGAGGGTGGGAGGAGCTCCAGCTGTTTCCAAGGGGGTTTTTGAAAACAGACTTAATTAAAGTAAATGGGATTGGAATGATACCGAGCTGTCAGTTTTCCTCCTCAGTGTGCCGGGAAAGAAATGAGAAACCCACATCCTCATGTGATCCCCCTTATACACATCTTTCCCAGCAGAAGCATACACCTTAACTTTCCAGTCAATAATGAAGAGTGTGAAGAGATGCTTGATTAATTAAAAAAGTGTGAATATCATACCCCTCTGAACATCTGGTCAGTGTTTGGATAAAAAACCAGGGATCCTTTGAATCAACTGCAAATTCACTGCTAATTCATGGAAAGGGTAATTGTTTTTTTATGACAGTAGCCTGACAGCATAATTTGTGGTTGGACACAATGTTGATTGTGTCCAAATTTAGCCATTTAAATGTAAGATTTCTCAATGGAAGTGTAACTAGAGCAGATTTCTCAATGGAAGTGTAACTAGATTTAGGGAACAGTAAATGTAGAATATATATACTAGAATAGATAGAGTAAGGTGTCAGAAAGGAGAGAAGGGGGAAGGACAGATGGAAAGGACAGAAGATGAGAGGGAAGGAGAGGACACGAAAGGCTAGGAGAGGAGAGGAGTGGTTAGGAGACGAGGAGAGCCGAGGAGATGATCGGGTATGAACGTAGAGGCTAGGAGAGGAGAGGAGAGGAGTGGTTAGGAGACGAGGAGAGCCGAGGAGATGATCGGGTATGAACGTAGAGGGTAGGAGAGGAGAATAAATGAGTGGGTAGGTGAGGGTTGTGCAGGGTAGGACAGGAGACATCCATGTGGAGATGTGAGGGTCCATCCTATGAATATTTAATGCAAATGGAGGGTGGACGCCTCACCAGAGGGGAACTGTGTATTGGAAGTCACTCCCTCATCTGATTATGAAGATTGTTATTCAAATGTCACAATTTCCATGCTAACCTGCTTGCCACCTCAATCTTACTGTCTGTTTTTTTTACACGTCAGTTGCCTGGGGTCTGTTTTTCAAACGTCGTCTGATCGGATTACCCCTATCGGATAGGATTAATGTTTCCGCAGCGAAAAATGGTATTCTGATCCTCTGGATAGGGATAAGGATTTGGTAATCCTTGCCCCTTTTCGGAGGGATAAGGACCACGGCCTGTCCATTACCAGCCCTTCAAGATTGTTCCACATATTGGGATGAGGATTTGATAATCCAATCTGAACTTTAATCAGGGTTCCAGGGACGTTTAGCAACTCAAACCTTTCCTGGGATAGATCAAGATGATCTCGATCCCACTGGATGTGTGGATTGCTGGTGGATTTAGAAAAAGGCACGTCAAACAAGAAATGTAAATATATGTCAGGATGTTTAAGAAAAAGTTATAATATCTGAAAAATAAAGGCAACCCTACATTTACTCCAGGATCATTTTTAACATGGAAGTCTGTCAAATAAATGAATATACTTAGTTATAAGTACTTATGAATATTATTTTGAATCAATATACAGTTATTCATGTGCCGTAATTAGCTGATTTCTCTTTTCTTAGGACAGTGTTGTCGTAGTAACGTAACCTTTTCCAATAGATGCCAAGGTTTATACCTGTTCAAAGCACAAAAGCATTAATTATAAGATCTTGATATTGCAGAGAATCAGAATAATCTTCTTAATTATCTTCTGAATTAACCACAATAAATCAGCAAAATATATGAAAAAGATCGATCTGATCCTGGTCCTGTAGGCTATAGCAAAACAATTACAGCAAAGAATTACTCATTCGGATCCCCACAAAAGGTTTGGAATAACTGGCCCCGTGTAATCTTTATTTAAAGGTAATTGTTGTGTTACCCGGGAGTTAACATTTTCTTATCTATTTTGCTGTAAGATTTGGCTCTGGCCCTTCTAAAACATGCCAATGTGTGCTGCCAATCGTGTTTTATCTCTTCTTTTTTTTTTGCTCTCTTTTTCACTTAAAAGTCATACTCAGCTTAACATTAACTTAAATGTATATTAACATCGTATCGCAAACCATACTTTATATTCTTTGTCTTTAACACCCATTTTCATCCATGTAAACAGCTGAGAAAATAATGTCTTCTCGATCTATAATGACCTGCTCATTTCGACAGAGATTTTACACTGATTGGCTTGTCCACAATTACGTCAATAACCGCACATTGTCCTTGATCGAGCATCATCGCCACAGCAGTTCTTAATGTATGGCCGTGGTAGGTACTCGTTTGGACTGACGTTGCTGGTATCTCACTCTCTCTCTCGGTCTCTCTCTCTCTGTCCCTCTCTGTCTTTCTCTCTGTCTGTCTCTCTCTCTGTCTCTCTCTCTGTCTGTCTCTCTCTCTCTGTCTGTCTGTCTCTCTCTCTCTGTCTGTCTGTCTCTCTCTCTCTGTCTGTCTCTCTCTCTCTGTCTGTCTGTCTCTCTCTCTCTGTCTGTCTGTCTCTCTCTCGGTCTCTCTCTCTCTCTCTCTGTCTCTCTCTTTGTCTGTCTCTCTCTCTCTCTCTCTGTCTCTCTCTCTTTGTCTGTCTCTCTCTCTCTGTCTCTCTCTCTCTCTGCCTCTCTCTCTCTCTGTCTCTCTCTCTCTCTGTCTCTCTCTCTCTGTCTCTCTCTCTCTGTCTCTCTCTCTTTGTCTCTCTCTCTCTGACTCATGCTGCCTCAGGTGTAAGTGCAACCTCCATGCTGACCAGTGCACCCTCCAGGAAGGCAGTTTGCAGTGTGACTGTGAGCACAATACGACGGGCCCGGACTGTAGCCGCTGCCAGAGGGGCTTCAAGGCCAAGTCATGGAAACCTGGGTCCTACCTGCCCTCCCCAAACGGGTCCCCGAACACTTGTATGTTGTCTATTCCCATGGACTATTCCCGGGACCCAAACAGCAACAACAAACAAAACATTACGTCCCACCGATCAGTAGAATCATGCAGTAGAATGTTCAGTTGCCCATCCATCCTAAAGACAATGTGTGAAACAAGGTTTTGGCGAAACGTGAAACCATTGAGTACACGCCTAACATCTCATTATACCATCTATATTACACCAGGCACATGTTACTTGACAGATTAAATACTAGTTGAAGGATTTGGATAATCTGCTCCACAGAGCCACAGAGCTATCATGTTTCCGTCGTCAGACAGAGTCAATTAGCTTGATGAGTCCTACATGGACTTTCATTGGAAACATACTACACAGAAATGGCAGATATGCTAGCTGATGTACCACACATTAAGCAGGGAAAGTTGTGTATAAATAAAAACAAATATTACTAAACCTCCATTTGTTTATTCCCCCATCTCTGCTCTCTCTTGTTCCCTCTCTCTCTCTCTCTCTCTCTCCCTCTGTCAGGTGAGGCTGCTGGGACGCTTGGCAGTAAGTAACATCCAAATCAAACTGGATAGAGCTTGTTGTCGTTTGCTTTTTTTATTCCCTGTTCATATTCCATCATTCTTTTGTCTTATTTATAGTCACATTATTTTATTTATATTCCATGTCACTCTCTTCGCTGCAATCTGGATGATCACACCTGCAGCACATTTTTCCACAGTTTCGTGTCCCTGAGTGTGGGACTGGCCAGGGGATTAGAAGAGTTTCAGCATGACAGGGCGCGTAGATGAGAGTTAGGACATGGATTGGGTGAGACGGACTGGCAGTGCACGTACTGCAGTGGATTTACCGTACGGCTGGAAATACAGTGGATGTACCGTACTGCTGGAAATACAGTGGATTTCTCCTCGAATGTGTCTGCCGACAGAGCAATCAGATAATGGGTTGATTTAGGAGATGACCCACGCATGGTTTGGTGGCGTGTCCACGATCCGGATATTCCCACGCTTGAGCGTCTGTTGGTATAACTGTTTTCTCTGTGCCTTCCTGGTGTGTTGCCCTCTCAGTACCCACAACAGTCCAGCCCCTGCCAACAGTCACACCTGTGCTGGCCACCACAACCAATCCACCCACAGCCCAACTGCCCACAGTTACCGTGGCTACGGCAGGTGGGAGAACAACTTCGGCTGCCACGTCTGACAGCCAATTGGAGCGCCTGTCTAGATAGAACATCGTCTGCATCCTAAATGGCACCCTATTCCCTTTATGAATTACACTACTGAAATCACTACAGCACTTGTGTGCGCTTGTGAAATAAGGTGCAATTTCAGATGCAACTACTGTATGTCCAGAGGGTTCATCAACCACCTGCTTCCTATCGACTTTTCATTCAGACTAGTTTCACAAAACAGCAAATTCAGTAGGTTGCATTCCTGATCAGCAGGACTGTGTAGTCCAATAGGAAGGCTAGGTTATGTTGATGAAGCACAAGGGCAAACAATGGTCATTTAGTGTATAGTAAAGTGCAGTAGTAAAGTATTTGTACATGTTTGTGTGTGTGTGTGTGTGTGTGTCTGTGTGTGTGCTGAAGAGGGTTTGAGTGATTTGGCTTGTTTAGTTGTAGATGATGGTTGTACGCACTTCACTAAATATCACTCACTCATTGTGCTTCTATAGAACTGGATCTGCCAGAGGGTCATAATGGACAGTGTGTTTGTGTGGTGCTCAGTAGACTGGAACCTACTAGACAGTAGCTCTGTTGCAGTGAACTGACACTCCACAGGTTTTGAAAGCGTGTTTGGTGTGATCCTGGTCTAAAGTGACTTCAACCCCTCACAAGTAACGCATTTTACTTTCATGTCAAGCTATATTGTCTATTTTAAATTCCACAAGACAATCGCATGAGACACACAAACATGGGGTTTTATCCCTCTTCTTAGAAGGACATTGTAGACATCCACAAAATGTGTAAAGCTAGCTGTGTTTCTACTTTAACTGTTGATACAGTAGCATATACTTACTTTGAATTAGCTCACATGAATCATTTACAGCATAGGACAGGGTACAGTAATGATTTCAGCTACAGTGGGCTGGATAGGGAAGGTGATATGTTGTCATCAGGGGAGCACCTCGGGGGCTGTTGTTTTTAGCTTTCACCAAGCGGGGTCTTCCTAACGTTAACGCGTTAGTCTCGTTCTAACCTGATAAACCTGGCCAATGCTTAACATTTTCATGATATCTTTATTCATGTGTGGATTATTATTATTTATTTTCTATCTTGGAAATCACCAGTAATTTGCCCTGATGATTTATGAAATACTTCAAAGATTCGTACGTACGTTTCTTGTAAGGCACCTTGCCCTGATACCTGCAAACAGTAATCTACTAAATACAGTTTGAGAGCAGATTCTAGGCCACATCCAACCTAAGATTATATGCAGTAAAAATTATTGTTGATTAGACATTCTCACTCGATAATCCCTTGAATTTCAAAATAGCTGAAGTTCGATATAATTGATGTAACATTTTGATTATAATGAATATGATTGATATGAGTCGTAGATCAGCCGTCTGTATTCAGGTGGACATATGCAGTCAGCACCATTGAAGGCTGATGATAATTGAGGATGTCTGTATTATTCTGTTTCATAATAATTTCACACATGATCCCTGTATCACAGCAGTGTGGGTTCTCCAAGGTGAGATTCCTCGCTGTGATAGAACCGTTCCCTGTCTCAGGGAGGGAGGGGGCGATTAGCTGAAACAGTTGAGGGATGAGTGGTCTTTTTTATTGTCTCATCCCACAGCAGACATTTTGCACGCTGTACAATACACTCCCAACAAAAGATTGTTTTAGCCATATCGACTCTAAAGCATTTACAGGGCAGTCGCGGTAGCCTTATAATGCTCTATACAAGATGGCAGTCAGGACATGTACAGATGACCAATGACAAATCCAGGCAAGGACACACTGCAGTAGTGTCCATTTACAGGACCTTCTCTCATTACCTGCCGACATCCCTGGGGCATGTGGTGGTAGATAGATGGACACATGCTCACACACAACTCGGCCAACAAGAGTGCTCTCTAATCTCGATGACCACACTGTCATTTAGTGAACAGATCTAACGTAATAACTTGGTTGGTAGTGGTTGGGGTGCTGGCTCAAACCCGACATCCGCTGTACGGGTCAATGTTAAATGACCTCGGGGTCTTTGTCCACATACATTACACACGACTCTCAGTTCGCCCAGATACGCACTTTACCACAGGTAGTGAATCCACCTCTGGGACTTCTACAGTTCCCGTTATTAGCACGCCATCTCCAACAAAGCCAGGATGTTCCCCCGCGGCATCAAACGTTCAGATATGTAAACAGCTTGTAATAAAATGGAACGTGACCGAATTGAATTCCCCACTCTGATGCCTATTAAATACACCCTGGCTGCTGCACAATTGTAGACAAGCATTTCCTTAATGATAGCGGGTTGTGTTTGGTGCCCAGCATGTAAAAACTCAGCCCAGCTATTAATTGGAACTCTTTTTATGTAAAGATTGAATTGGGAGATTGTCCCTTTGGCCATGCGCTAATTATCAACCACTGGGGAGGGCCACTGCGTTAATAAACCATCAGCATGCCAGACAGCAGGAAAGCTCCCACTGTTCTTAGTGTCCCCCACTGAATCCCAATGCAGCCATCTACAGGAGGAGGCCGGGTCGCTCCTCTCTGCCACTCCTCAGTACGCTGCAGGGAGACTCCACGCTTATTGCTACACAAGGAGCATGTTGACGCATAATATCAGTATGATTAAAATATCAGACATACAGTACTGGATAATGGAAATATGATTTGGGCCAAGGACAAAGAAACCAATTGTGTGAGTGTGCGTGTGCGTGTGTTTGTGTGTGTCTGACTGTGTGCGTGTGTGTGTGTGTGTGTCTGTCTGTGTGTGTGCGTGTGCGTGCGTTTGTGTCAGTCCTGCCCATATGTACAACCTTGTTTCCAAATACCTTTTTGAAACGTGTTGCCGGCATCAATTTAAAAATGGGCATGTATTTTTCCAAAAACAATAACATTTCTCGGTTTCAACATTTGATATGTTGTCTTTGTACTATTTTTCATTAAATACAGGGATAAATGATTGGCTGCATTTTGTTTTTATTAGCATTTTACGCAGCGTCCCATCTTCCTTGGAAACGGGATGGTATCTTTGGTGGCTAGAAGCGTACCGTGGCGTTCAACAGTAACATTTTCCGACGTGTCAGACTCTCACCCCAGAGCCCATATGAACCACGTTGTCTCCTGTGCCACACAGACCGCACCACCTTAAGTGACAAAGTGACAGCTGGGGTGGCTCCTACACTCACCACACAGCTCAAAGATCCCTTCACTGGCACAGGTGGGAGACTAGTGAGATAAAGACTAAACACCAGGCCTTACATAGTAGGTAACCTAGTAGTTGTGTTAGCAGTAATAATTGGCTGTCCTAGTTTAAGTAGTAGTACCACCAGTAGTAGTTATGGTATTTAAACTGTACATTATAATTGCAAGTACTGATCAAGAAGGTACATGATTTGAGGTAGAATATATTTTGTAGTAAAACTGCCTATACATCATACATGTCTATTATGCTAGTCAACATCTGGAGAGCATTGGTATTTAGTTGACGAACAAAAGACTGCGTTATGAAAATGCAGTAGACTTCTCAGTTGTCTAACTACCTCATTACTGGCCCAGTAAATGCTCTCCAATTGCTCCCTCAAGTGCTGCTTATGGCACCAGACCAAACCTCTGCCCCAGCCACTATACCAGCCACTGCGCCAGGGAGTATGCCAGCCACTGTGTCAGTATTTGCCAATCTCGACCAGACAGACAGTCCATCTTTAACCACAGTGACCTCGCCCCCCCCGGAGGTATCGCCCCCGACAACCGCAGTGAGAGTGCAGCCAAAAGGTGAGTTCCCAAATACACCAGAGGGTCACTGACCTCTGACCTCTCACTCGCATGAGATTTGACACCTCAAATAATACTTTTTTCTCTAAATGTCTTTTGATATTGTAAATGGATCAAAATGCGAAAATTGGTTAGACTATTCCTGAAATATATCTGATGTACAGATGAAATCACATAAATCATCCAGCACATGTAAAATACTGTGTCTGAGAATATGAGGTATAGTAAAACAAACCAGTGTTGAGACCATATAAAGTCAAAAATGTGCTGGTGGCACTTGTACTTTGGTGTAATGACAGATTGTTGTTGTGTTTTGGCCTTTTTAACTAATTGAGAGCAGTAAACGATGAGATAAGATTGATAAACTAAGGATAGTGACGTGGAAGTGCTGGGATCCCAGATACCTGACCTTGGGAATCCGGGCCTAAAAAACATCTGTTTTGTGGCACGTTTCCTGTAGGCCAAGCTGAAATCACAGGTCACAGCTGATGTAAAAATCCCTTCCAGGGATTCATGAGAGGTTCATTAAACTAGTGTTGTCTGTAAGTCGCGATAGCTGCTACATCTGGTTGTAATCAACGTAGTGGTTTCAAGCTATAAAATGTTGACAACATCACTAAAAGATGAAACTCTCGGGAAGATGTATGTGCCTTCGTGTTAATACGAAACGTTTTCGGAATCCCTGGGTTAAATACTGCTTCAGTAGCTACAATGAAATGGTGTATTGAGTCCTTGAAACAGATTAACAAATCACCTCTGTTTGGCCGAAACAACAGTAAGAAGCCTATCTTGTCCTATTTACCCCCATTAACCCCCAACAGCGTGGGTCAACCTTGATGGAGGAGTGTGCCTTTTTCCCCCTGTAGGTTGCACATGGGCTACAGAGATTAAACATGATTACTGGGCTAAAGTAGTCCTTAAGGCACAATATGCTATGTGGGCCATGTCGCTGCCCTGTTAACATCTCCATGTGTTAGGCTACTTACGCTTACACAGCGTTTCCTGACTGGTGCCAAATACTAGCTTACATTTAATCTGTATTAGTGTCTCCCAGTGCCTGCAGCAGTATAACACCGAGCCATGCAGTGGTGCTCTCTGTATAGATCCTGCATTTGGAAACTCCGGCTTAAAGGTCCAGAGACAGTGGGAGTGAATGGGAAGGTGTTTGGAAAGTATGGAATTCATGAGTCGACAACGATGATAAGATACTGTAGTCAATATCTATCAGGCTGTTTTCAGTCTTTACTGTCCACTGTATATACTGCATGTAGTTGGTCAGGAGTTTCCTACTCTGTTTCTGGCTGTGTTGAGGTTTCCGAAAGATTTCCTAGGCACAGATGAATCTGCCCACTTTGATTCCCTCTGGAATGTTTGATAGGAAAAGGACATTCTGTCTGCTACCTTCTACTGCCCTCCTGCCTGGCAAAATTCTGATGACTTCCAGCACATTGTGTGCTGCCTGACCAGCCACACTTCAGGCTGTACACAGGGAAAGTGTTGCCACTGGACGCGGTCAACAGCCAGGGGTTATACATCATGAAATACGTTGCATAAGATATATTTCTGGACCACTGTTCGAGCCAGCCATACGGTGCTAGGGGCCAAAGCTAAAGCTTTTCTGATCTATTTCTGAATTTCAGTTTAATGAACAGACGCTAAATATTTCACAAGACAAGTGAAGGCAGGTCATGGTAGGGGATATCAAAACAGGCTAAGTTCCAGGCCCTGTGGAGATAGATACATGAAACCATAACAGGATGGAGGCACAGAACGCTGTCCTTGAGGTGTAGCCACAGGACTGATGAAGGGGAAGTGATGCTATCAGGGAACGGGATATCCAATTTCTACTGATACCGACTCAAATTGGGAAAAGTGTAACCTGGTACATTTTACAGGACATTGCCAGCAAAGCCAAGAGCAACATATTATAGAGGGTTCTGTGGTTAATGTGCCATCTCTACAACTCATGATTTTTCTGTACATAATTGCAGTTACTCAATCCTCTGAAGCAGCTGACGCCACATCTGACTCAGTCACACCTTCATTTGATGCAACCACTCCAACATCAGATGGATTTACTCAAACACCAGACAGCACGTCTTACACAGTGACTTCTGACACCAGTACCACGACTTATTATGACCCAATGACAACGCTGTCTGACACCAGTACCACGACATATTACGACCCAATGACAACACTGTCTGACACCAGTACCACGACATATTATGACCCAATGACAACGCTGTCTGACACCAGTACCACGACATATTATGACCCAATGACAACGCTGTCTGACACCAGTACCACGACATATTATGACCCAATGACAACGCTATCTGACACCAGTACCACGACATATTATGACCCAATGACAACGCTGTCTGACACCAGTACCACGACATATTATGACCCAATGACAACGCTGTCTGACACCAGTACCACGACATATTATGACCCAATGACAACGCTGTCTGACACCAGTACCACGACATATTATGACCCAATGACAACACTGTCTGACACCAGTACCACGACTTATTATGACCCAATGACAACACTGTCTGACACCAGTACCACGACATATTATGACCCAATGACAACGCTATCTGACACCAGTACCACAACATATTATGACCCAATGACAACGCTATCTGACACCAGTACCACAACATATTATGACCCAATGACAACGCTGTCTGACACCAGTACCACGACATATTATGACCCAATGACAACGCTGTCTGACACCAGTACCACGACATATTATAACCCAATGACAACGCTATCTGACACCAGTACAACAATCTCGGCAACTAGCATTGCAACATTTTATACAAGTCCAACAACACCTGACAAAAGTGCCACGTTTGACACAAGTACCACAGCATTTGATACAAGTACATTAACATTTGACTCAACTACCACAGCATTTGACACAAATACATTCATATTTGACTCAACTACCACTGCATCAGACAAAATTACCACAGCCTTTTACAAGAGTACTTCATTTGACACAGGTCCTACAAGAATGGACACAATTACTATATTTGAAACAACTACTACAACATTTGATACAGTGACTCCAACATCTGACATATTTACCACAACTTCTGACACTTTTACTTCAGCATCTGATGTATTCACTTCAACATCTGGTGTGCCCTTTCTGGCATCGGACACAGTTGCTCCTGCTTCTGATGTAGTAACACTACTAATAGATGGATTTACTTCAGCCCCTGATGATGGTACCTCAGCATCTGCTACATTTGTTCCAGCATCTGAGGGAGATACTCTAGCCTTGGATGTGGCTACTTCAGCATCTGATGGACTTACTTCACCACGTGAAGAAGCCACCTCTACACTTGGAACAGTTTCTCCACCTCCTGACACAGTTAATTCAGCAGCTGCCCCAACCTCTGACACAGATACATCAACATTTGATGCTCCTTTCCAGGCTCCAGAAGTAGTTTCTACAATTCCTGACACATCTTCATCAGCTCCTGAAGCTGCTACCTCATCTTCTGACACTGGTGACCCAGCTTCTGATGCAGTTGAACCAGCTACTGATGCAGTTGAACCAGCTACTGATGCAGTTGAAACAGTAACTAATTCAGTTGAACCAATTCCTGCTGCAGTTGAACCAGCTCCTACTTCAATTGAACCAGCTCCTGCTGCAGTTGAACCAGCTCCTACTTCAGTTGAACCAGCTCCTACTTCAATTGAACCAGCTCCTGCTGCAGTTGAACCAGCTCCTACTTCAGTTGAACCAGCTCCTGCTGCAGTTGAACCAACTCCTGCTGCAGTTGAACCAGCTCCTGCTTCAGTTGAACAAGCTCCTACTTCAGTTGAACCAGCTCCTGCTTTAGTTGAACCAGCTCCTGCTTCAGTTGAACCAGCTCCTACTTCAGTTGAACCAGCTCCTACTTCAGTTGAACAAGCTCCTACTTCATTTGAACCAGCTCCTAATGTAGTCGATATAGATCCTGATGCATTTGATCCAGCTCCTGAATTAGTGTATCCAGATCCTGATAAAGTTGATCCAGCCCCTGATTTAGATGATCCAACTCCAGATTCAGAACCAAAACCAGATTCAGTTGATCCAGCTGCTGATGCATTTGATCCAGTTACATTTGACACACTTACAGTTTCTGAACCAAATCAGGATTCAGTTGACCCACCTCCTGATTCAATTGATCCAGTCCCAGATTCAGTTAATCTAGATTCAGTTGACCCAATTATTGATTCATTTGACCCAGCTTCTGATTCAATTGATCCTGCTCCTGATTCATTTGATCCTGCTCCCGATTCCTTTAATCCAGCTTCTGATTCAGTTGATCCATCTTATGACTCAGTTGGTCCAGCTTCTGATTCCATTGAGACAGCTCCAGATGCAGTTAATCCAGCTACTGATGCTTCCGCTCTAATGCCTGATGCTTTGGGTGGTGCAAAAGTGGAAAATAAAGAAGAAAATGTTAAACAGGAAAAAGGTACATGGTGGTATAGCAACACCTTTTTTTTATGTCGATGTATTATTGGTAAATCCTGGTGCACTGTAAACATAGAAAGAACCACACTTAGGACTAACAACATGAATTAGCCTTTTTGTATTAAGTCTATATGCTGTAAATTTGCAGTTTGGTTTATTCAATATGAATAAAGACAGAGTGAAAAGTTTGACTCTTTTTCCTGATCTTTCACAATCTCTCTGGTGTACCCAGTTACCACCAAAACTGAAGGCAAAGGGGAAAGCAAAGAGGAGGAGAAAAAAAATGATTTTGAAACGAAAGACTATGAGAAAAAAGGTATATTGATCAACAGTAGTCTAGTGGTTTTTGTACTGTATTGTTGTGAGCTAGAAATATAGTGGTGACATTCAAATCTTATTCAGTGTGATTAAGCCATTAATATCAATGTGTAGTGGTGATGTTATCCCTCCATACTGAATACCTTGACCTGAAACTACTCACAGTGACTCATTAGGTTTAAAGTTGGCGTGTTAGTCGTCTGGTTGCTATCGGAAAACCTTCTCCGCCACCGCGGGTCAGAGTGCAAAGAGATAATTGATGGACAAAACAGATGCGGAAAAGCATTGAGCCATCTTTGGATACAGCCATTTCCCAATAGGACCTGAGCCACGGTTTCATCAAGCTATTGACTTAAAGCACCAGGCTGCTAACATGCTTTAGTGGTAGTCTGTATGTGTGTCTACCCTAGAGCATCTAATGTATTTTTGTTGTGAACAGTGTCAATATGTTACAGAACGGGCGGCTTTGTCCCCACTCGTCAGCTGTAGATGCCGATTATAAACTGGAAATCCAAGTTTCTACTTGGTTATGGTGATTACAATATGCAATATACAATGCTCATTTCGTTTTCTGTTGTAACAATCACATGACATCTCACTGCTGGTGAGATGTATTGTCTGTTTATGATTCTGATGTTGTGCTGGTAGAGGAATAAATGTCTGTACTGTTTGAATTACCGTTAGTTGTGGTAATACACAGTGCATGTGTTAATGAATAGATTTCCTTAGTTGAGATATTTATGAAATACAGCTTTAACCCGTGAATCATGCAAGATGTCTGGTAATGACTCACCGTTAGCAGTTGGCACCCCCTTGTGTTTCCTTTGGCATACATTTTAGAATTTAGCGGCCACTATATTTCAGGAACTCTGTCATAGGGTATCATAGTTATATGAAATAACTCAATTAAAAAAGATGCTTTATTTCCAAAGCTGTCGTAAAACTGTTGATTCCTGGTGGGCCCAAAAACAGACAGTCCAAAGTTGCATTCGTCCAGTTTCAAGGTAAGAAAATATTTCCCAGACTGAACCATAAAATTTTGTGGAAAAACTATGGAACTGTGGAAAAATGACGGAAGTTGCTCATTCTTTTCTTTTTTCATTTGTAATTTGTTGTTGTGTATTTTGGTCTTGCATGTTTGGGTTTTGTTTGCTTTACAAGGTAAGCAACACATTTTCTCTCTGGCAATACAGTGGTTACTTTTTATCGTGCAACTTTTTAATTGAATGTCACTTTCGTAGTCTCTGCTGATTGATAGTGTTATTGTAGATGCCTGTTTCAACTGAGGATTAATTGGTGAGACAGTGGTCCTGTCACTCAACAGGGTAACTGGTCCATTCATATTTGATAGGCTGTTCTTTTACTTCATATTTCAACAGGAACATCTTCAAAATAATGTATCAATAATTACTCCCTTATGAACAAATCATGCCTTAATTCAACAACAAAACGATCATATAAATTCTATTGGAAATAACAATAAAAAAACAGCCTGTTCAGCTTGTTGTGTTCCTTATTTATGGAATAAACATTAGAATCACCATTATGAAAAAAAATGCTATTTCTATCAGCTGTCAATATCTGTTGATTAAGACTAAAAAAATAATTAAATAAAAGCACAACTTGTTTGGTGTACTTTTGCCATTAATGACACTTGAATGACCCTGAATATATCAATGTAATCAAAGGCCTGATTGTTAACTGGTTGCATTCACTATTTGAAGTCACGTGATTTCCAGTGTCATATATTGCATGTGTGTATAATGAGAGGAATAATTTGTTGGGAGGTCATACACCTACATTTAAGTTGTGCTCTTATCCATAGCAACTTACGGTAATTGGTTCATACGTTTTTATACTTTATTTAACTGGCCCTCTATCAGAATGGTACGCACAAGCCTGGCATTGCAATCAATCAATCAAATTTGTTTATAAAGCCCTTTTTACATCAGCAGTTGTCACAAAGTGCTTTTATAAAACACCCAGCCTTGAAACCCCTCGCGGCAAACAACAACAGTGTTGAATTTCAGTGGCCAGGAAAAACTCCCTAAGAAGGCCGAAATTTAGGAAGAAACCTAGAGAGGAACCAGGTCAGCAGAGTGGCAGCTGGAATCGTCAGGTCATAGTGCAAGCACTGTGCTGTACTGTACATGGGGCCATCTCCTTCAGTGCTACAGTGCCTCTAGGTTTGAATAAGACGCCACTCTTTCTAGCGCTCTTCCTCCAACCACTTGTACTAACGCTTCTCTGCTCTTTCCCCTTGACAGACTGCGAATGCTATGGCCACTCGAACCGCTGCAGTTATATTGACTTCATCAACATCGTGACGTGTGTCAGCTGCAAACATAACACTAGAGGTCAGAATTGTCAGTACTGTCGACTGGGATACTTCCGGAATATCTCTGCGGAGCTGGACGATGAGAACGTTTGTATAGGTTAGGACCTCTCCATGCAAACTACATGTTAACACAGCTGAACTGGTTTGCCCACAAATGACATCTACACATAAGTTGTTTTACTTTTCTGTGAAGTTCCTTTACATGTATAACATAAGAATACACATAAATTACAATGATAGGCACAGGGGAAAATAGTTTGATAAAGTTTATGTTTGCAAGACAGATTTATAATTATGTATATCCTTGCATCCTTACTAATCACTTGCAAATAGGTCGCCTCCAGTATGATCCCTTAAAGCTGTAAATTTGTATGCCAACCAGATGCAATAGGATTGAGTTCGCACAACATTTGTAAACATACCATCCTACTGCAGACTGTTACCTTTATGAAGATACTTGGAATACATTTCTTTATTTGTTTATAGGAAAAATGTAATCGTTATCTTTTAACCTTAAAGCAGCTAAAGAGTATACTTGTACGTAGTTAATCAGTCGAAAACTACGGTTTAAAAACATTCAATCTGCATGACCTAAATGTATCAGTCAACAGATTATGTTTTTTTTCTTCAAAGCAGCACACATTATTATTAATACATTTTATTTGGGGGACGCCTTTCAAAACACTCAAGGACATCTTGCATATAAATGGGGCTATATTGGTGAGTTAGCAAGTCACAAATCGTGACAAATAAAACAAACACACAGGGTAAAGATAGGAAAGGCTAAAGGTTGCAGACAGTACAGAAATTATGTATTTTGAGGAGTGTTGTGAATGAGGTGACTGTGTCGGCTTGTTGTGTGTGAGGGGGCAGTGCATTCCAGAGACTGGGTGCGGGGCAGCTAAAAGCACGGCCTCCCATGGTGGAGAGGCGCAATGGGGGGTGACAAGGAGACAGGCAGAGGAGGAAATCTATGAGGGTTTTTATGTAGGAGGACAGAGGGTGTTTTCCAGGGGGACAACGATGACTTTAAAACGCTTTATTACTCATTTATATACATTTTTAAAGTTATAAATCTATGAACATAAATGTTCAGCCCCCTTATAGACCCTTTAATGTGTGCACCATAAAGGAATATCACAGTCACATTTCTGAGCAGAAATATTATAATGACATACTGACACCTACTGGAAAATCAGTCATACACAGCTGGTACTAGGTCATGTTCCTTCCGGCATGCAACAGACCATGTTTGGCAACATAAAATAAAATCCTACTGAATGTTCCTTAATTATTTTTACCCCCCACCCCTGCAATTTCAGTTCCTTTTCTAGTGTTTGGTGACAAATGAAAATTACAGTGTGTTGTCGTTTCCTGTTTTAAAGGAACAAGTGAAAAAAACAACGCCCACACTGTTCTTTTAAATGTGCATAGAATCATAGCAACACCGCTAACCTGTTAATGCAGTCACTATGCATGGATGCATGGGACGGCTGCTAGCGACACTGCCTGTTTTGACTGGACCGATTGGTAGTGAACAGCAGATAACCGTGTTGCACGGCCACCCACGCTAAAGCATCGTTGTCTCGTCCGTCTCCGCTCAGAGTGCAACTGTAACCAGCTGGGGTCGCTCCACGCCCGCTGCAACGAGACAGGCTTTTGCCAGTGTAAGGACGGCTCCACTGGGCCAAAGTGCGAGGACTGTCAGCCAGGATACACAGCAACGAGACAAGGCTGTTACCGTAAGTAGGATTGTGGGTGTGTTGTTGGGTGAACGATCTGGCTAGGTTACCTGTGCAATCAGTCATCCACGAGGACACATCACTTGTACAGGTAAGGTGACACCACATTATAAATGCGTAGTTCAAACATTTCCCATGGTGGACATTTCTCACGGTGGACATTTCTCATGGTGTCCTCTGCAGTAGTGTCTGTCCTCGACTCACTCAGCGGGCCTCACTGATCCTTTCCACTCTGTCCTCACTCCTCCTCCGTCACCTCCCCATCTCTCCTGATAGCCAACGTCTGTGACGACGAGCTGCTGCTGTGCCAGAACGGAGGCACCTGCATCCAGAATCAGAGGTGTGTGTGCCTGCCGGAGTACAGTGGCGTGCTGTGTCAGCAGTTGCTCTGCGAGGGCGAGAAGGGCTGCAACGGGGCCTCCGTCTCCTACCTCAGCCTGGCCGCCACGCTCAGCTGTCTTCTAGCCAGCAACCTGCTTAGAGTGGTCAACGCTTGGTGAGCCACACCTTGGACATCTGTAGCACACCTGGCCGCGTTATTCGGGCACCACGCGCTAACCTCAGTCTTCTAGTGCTGTTGCATTCTGGGACAAAGTGTGCGGATGCCCCGGCTTCCCGTCGCCTTTGCCACGATGAGATAAAGACAGAGCTCTGACTCCGACTCTATAAAAGCCAGTGCTGAAAGAACTTATACCAAAAAAATTTAATCACTAAGAAAAGTTCAAAGTGAAGCGTATTCTTTACGAAAATGATTTTATTTGTGGTCATTGTCGTACATCTATGTTTGTTTGTTCTCACCGAAACACTGCACTTGTTTTTTTAACGTAGATGGCTGTCATTGCTGCGGCCAATTAATGCCAAGTTTCGCTTACTCTCAAATGTGCAATTACTTACGTTGCTGCATAGCCTATTTGTTTCCTGGCAACCATCATGAACTGAAATTGACTGAAGAAATTCAAGTTAAAAAAATTGAAACGTGATGTTTCAGTAGCCTGGTGAAGAATCAGTTGTTGCATGGAAATTCTGAAGCAAAGGGAGAAAGAGTATGCCTATCCAAATTGAACAAATTAATGTATGTTTCAAATGAAATATATGACTATTGTATATTAACAATGTTTGAATATTTTTTTGTAGAAATTGTTATTTTCATGTTCTAAGTAAACATTATAATTGTAAAGAATATGACCGATGATGAGCTTTTTATTATTGTAAACCCACCTGCCAGTATGATTGACAGATTCTCCTGATGCTTACCAAGACACACAGTTGAAGGAATAAAGTGTGGAGGTCTGACACAGTTCAAGTCCAAGATGTTGTAGCAAAACACACACACACACACACACACTTGCTTGCTTTTTCCCCAGGTGAATAGAATATTTCTGGAAGACCTAGTTTTGGATGTTTCTTTTTTTTTCCATACGATTATTGATAACAATTTATAAGATGCAGTACCTCTAGTAAAAACAATCATGCTGTGCAAGAGCTTTATACATTTATTAGGTTTTGGTTTTAGGCCAATGTTACGTTCCAATAAAACAAAGTCAAAATGCTAATTCACAGAAAAGTTATTTTTCTAATTAAACCAAAATCGAAGTTTCTATAAAAGGTTTTAAAGGTGGAAAACTGAAAGTTGAAAAGGCACCTACTGTGGTGGGCGGGGTTTTTCAGACCAAACGAAATGGTGTCATAAATAAATGTTTTAATATTCTTATGTGTAGACAGTGTGAAGACGGAATACATTGGTTGACAATTAAATCATAAAAGCTTTGGCTGTTGTAAAATAAATTTGTCTCAGCGAATACATTGAATAATGACTTAAACACTGCCGACTTAACTTATTCAAAACTGGGAATTGGCTTTTTGGATAAGGTTTTGTACTTTAATCCATAACTATGGAAGTGCTGGTGAAAGTGCAGTAATACATCAAAACGTCATTTAATCGAGGAATGACGTTAGTAAAGTAATTCAAATTACAGGTATTAAGCTCAAGTTATCCCAAACCGTACATTCGTATAGAGCCTACTAGTTTGTTTCGTATACCTTGACGAATTCTGTACTGTACCTTTAAGATGCAGCTACTGTCATATCCATGCGCCTGTAACTGAAATCGATATGCAAAAGAGATTTAGGACGTGTTTTTTTGTGATATGAAAGTAAATTTTTCTTAATAAGCTGATTGTTGCAATATCGGTGAAGACCTGTCTGGTTTGTCCAAATTATTCAGGTGTATGAAATGTATCGGGTTATCTGTTCTAAGTGGTTTATCTCCGGCGTGTCCTTGACTGTCGGGGCAGCTATCGGTGTGTCGGTGAACGAAGGTTTGATAGACTGTAACACCGGTCCGAGCTATGGTTTGCTTAGCCGTGTCCCGGTTATTCCTATTCCTTGCGTGGACGCAGCAACTGACCTCACCACCACGTACCAAGGAGGTAGCCAAATGGCTGGGCCCCGCTCATCAGCTGCGATGAAGTACGGGTTTCCATCTCTTGCCAATATCAAGAGTAGAGAGTCCTACGTGACTTCTTATGATCCTAGAAACCGGACTGCTGCGTGGGTTTTAGAGCAGCTCAGCCCCGAATGCTTGACTGGACCGTCTGACAGGAAATATAGTGAGTTTAAAGAGGACGAGACGGTGCACGTGTACCACAGGGCTACTCTTGCGGACTACCGAGGCAGTGGATTTGACAGGGGGCATTTGGCAGCAGCTGCCAATCATAAATGGAGCCAAAAGGCAATGGATGACACTTTTTACCTTAGTAATGTCTCACCACAGGTAAGTCATTCATTGAGAGGAAACATTAAACATACAGTATTAGTGGTAAAGTGACACTAATGAGACAAAATAGGTTTCTGAATATGATGTAAATTTGGTTCAAGTGCAAAGATAATCATGTTTCTTTCATTTACACGCAACATTCTCCAGAATCCTAACATGAATCAAAATGCATGGAACAACTTGGAGAAGTACTGCCGTTCACTTTGCAAGCACTACATGAATGTGTTTGTGTGCACAGGACCACTTTACCTCCCCAGGTGAGTGTAATCTGAAACAGATTTCCCAAAAAAATGTGTGTAGACCCCATTCATAAAGGCCTTTTACAGAAATATTTTCCTTAAGCTTCATATTCTTTGTGTTAAGACTGGCGTTTGGCACCAGCCATCCATTCTCATGTTCTGTGTGAATGGGGTCCAAGGTGAGTGACACAGCTGTCATCCTTCTCTCCATGCCTGCAGACAGGAGCATGATGGGAAAATGTATGTGAGGTACCAGGTGATTGGGAAGAACCACGTGGCTGTCCCCACCCATTTCTTCAAGGTGGTGATCCTGGAGAAGCAGAGGGGTGACGTGGAGCTGCGCTCGTATGTGATGCCCAACACACAGGTGGATGACAAGATACCGCTGGAGCACTTTCTGGTGCCCATTGAGAGCATTGAGAGAGCCTCTGGACTGCTCTTTGTACCCAACATTATGAAAAGGACAAGTAGCTTGCTAGCTATCACTGCCGGACGCAAATAGGTTTGGTCACCTTGATGTAGTGTCCTGTTCATTTGGATACACACCCTTTAGACTGGCAATGGCCAAGCAAGGCTTAATTCGTGTTATTTTGGCAGCAGGATATTATGCAGGCATGCACTTAGATTTTCTTTATCACAATAAAGGCCCTCATTGAAATATATAAGGCAAGATAGTTAACGGTCTAGGCTGTGAGAAAGAACAGACAAGAACAACATTTGAATGGACTTTAAACATAAAATGATTGTTAACTATGTTGCCTTATATATTTCAATGATGACTTTTATTTTGAAAAATTAAATCTGAGTTAACGCTGCTAGCTTAATATCCTGCTGCTAGAAGAACAGTAATGAAACCTGGAATGGCCATCACTTCTTTAGACTACTGGACCGGGCCTTGTCCCTCATCATTCAGGTCTGTTTAATTTATTCATCTACTCAGGAAGGCATTTGTGATCTATGAATTTGGGAATTGTAAGTAGGTTTGCAGACAGCCCCAGTTTAACTTTGCGTAAAGTTGTTGCTATTGCTAGACAAAATAGGGACACAAACGTTTTTTTTTACATATGCAGTGGGTGGTGTATATATGAGATAATGGGCTATGAGTGGAATTTACAAATGATTTTACAGGTCCAGAGTTTTGGGGCAATATGGTGCTCTTATGTAACAGTTAAAGGTCCCTTGATGTGGTGAGAACAGTTCTATTAGTCTCTGTGGGACACACGGTAAAACAGTCCTTCCAGCAATTACTCTTGCAGATTATTTATTGATTGTAATATAATTGCTACTGAACTGTGTGTTTTTCCCCCCACATTGCTCTCTTAAAATGTATTCACTTACTGTACATTGCTCTGGATAATAGTGCCTGCTAATTTATTCAAATGTAATGTGAATGTAGATGGGCAGTTGAGCGCTGTTCAGGTGGTAGGATTTCTTTGGTCATGATTGACCTGTACTGTAAAAGTAATAATTTACCTCTGGCCATGCTGTTGTGCTGTGTCAATATAGTGTGTCACTCAGTTATGTGAGCTTCTACTAAATTAGTTGAATTTAATTCAACAGTGACAAGTTTTGTTGTTTTCTGTCTGTATTCCATCACATAGGATTTGAAATGAAAGAATAACTAAGAGGTTAAAGTGCAGACTGTCAGGAACTACAGGCCTTTTTATACACACACCGGCCACTTTATAAGGGACACCTATAAAGTATCAGACAGGACCCCACTTGCTTCTCAATCCATTTCAAGGCTGGATGCATTCATTGGGTGTTCAGAGAGGCTTTTTTTTCAAAAGCTATATGAGTATTTGTGGCCTTTCTGTCAGCTTGAAATAGTCTGACCAATCTTTTCTGACGTCTCAGTAGATATGTGTTTTTGTCTACAGACCTGCTCCTGTGGATGTTTTTATTTATTGCACCATTTCTTATAATACAGGATTGGAATTACAGCATTTTAGTACCTTTAAAAAATACTCCTAATGGATACATATTACAATATATGGATAAGTATTATTTAAAATACATCCTATATTTAATTAATTACATATTACACTTAATTACTTATTACTATTTAAATTGTAATTAAATACAATTCAAGTTCCAAAAAAATACACTTTAAGTATACTGTATACCATGGTCAGAATAGGCAACAAATGGGTATTTTTAACCATACACCGATATTACGCCATAACATTCTGATCACCTGCCAAATATTGTGTAGGTTCCACTTTTGCTGCCAAAACAGCCCTGACCCGTCGAAGCATTGACTCCACTAGACCTCTGAAGGTGTGCTGTGGTATCTGGCACCAAGACGTTAGCAGCAGATCCTGTAAGTTGCGAGCTGGGGCCTCCATGGATCGGACCTGTTTGTCAAGCACATCCCACAGATTCTTGATTGGATTGAGATCTGGGGAATTTTGAGGCCAAGACAACACCTTGAACTCGCTGTTGTGTTCCTCAAACCATTCCTGAACCATTTTTGCTCTGTGGCAGGGCACATTATCCTGCTGAAAGAGCCCAATGCCATCAGTGAATACCGTTGCCATGAAATGGTGCACATGGTCTGCAACAATGCTCAGGTAGGTGGTACGTGTCAAAGTAACATCCACATGAATGGCAGGACCCAAGGTTTCCCAGCAGAACATTGCCCAAAGCATCACAATCCCTCTGCCAGCTTGCCTCCTTCCCATAGTGCATCCTGGTACCATGTGTTCTCCAGGTAAGCAACACACACACACCCACCCACCATCCATGTATGTAAAAGGAAACATGATTCATCAGACCAGGCCACCTTCTTCCATTGCTCCGTGGTCCAGTTCTGTTGCTCACGTGCCCATTGTAGGCACTTTTGGCAGTGGACGGGTCAGCATGGGCACCCTGACTGGTCTGTGGGTACGCAGCCCCATATGCAACAAACTGCGATGCACTGTGTGTCCTTCCTTGGACCACTTTTGATAGGTACTGACCACTGCAGACCAGGAACCCCCCACAAGGGCTGGATTTTTGGAGATGCTCTGACCCAGTCGTCTAGCCATCACAATTTGGCCTTTGTCAAAGTCGCTCGGATCCATACGCTTGCCTATATTTGACTATATTTCCTGCTTTTAACACATCAACTTTGAGGACAGAATGTTCACTTGGTGCCTTATATATCCCAGCCACTGACAGGTGCCATGATAAGGAGGATATCAGTGTTATTGACTTCACCTGTCAGTGGTCATAATGTTATGGCTGATCAGTGTACGTTGTATAAGTTTAGCTAAAATGCCACTTAAGTTAGCTGTTATCTGGTTAGCTCCTAGGCTAGGCTGAACATAGGAAGCTCTGTCCTGCGCCACGACCCTAGGAAATGTAGCAAACAAAGTTTTTGTTTGCTTGCTTATTTTGTGTTCCACCGACATGATATGATACAAAAACAGTAACCAACCAAACCTTATAGCTAGATAGCCTTACCATTTAACTATAAAACAACTATGTTGAGTTTAAAATGTTTTTGCTATTCCTCTAACAGACACTAGATGGTGTAAATGATCAATTTCACCTATAATCTCTGATTTAGACTGATTTACACTCACCTAAAGGATTATTAGGAACACCTGTTCAATTTCTCATTAATGCAATTATCTAATCAACCAATCACATGGCAGTTTCTTCAATGCATTTAGGGGTGTGGTCCTGGTCAAGACAATCTCCTGAACTCCAAACTGAATGTCAGAATGGGAAAGAAAGGTGATTTAATCAATTTTGAGCGTGGCATGGTTGTTGGTGCCAGACGGGCCGGTCTTAGTATTTCACAATCTGCTCAGTTACTGGGATTTTCACGCACAACCATTTCTAGGGTTTACAAAGAATGGTGTGAAAAGGGAAAAACATCCAATATGCGGCAGTCCTGTGGGCGAAAATGCCTTGTTGATGCTAGAGGTCAGAGGAGAATGGGCCGACTGATTCAAGCTGATAGAAGAGCAACTTTGACTGAAATAACCACTCGTTACAACCGAGGTATGCAGCAAAGCATTTGTGAAGCCACAACACGCACAACCTTGAGGCGGATGGGCTACAACAGCAGAAGACCCCACCGGATACCACTCATCTCCACTACAAATAGGAAAAAGAGGCTACAATTTGCACAAGCTCACCAAAATTGGACAGTTGAAGACTGGAAGAATGTTGCCTGGTCTGATGAGTCTCGATTTCTGTTGAGACATTCAGATGGTAGGCAGAATTTGGCGTAAACAGAATGAGAACATGGATCCATCATGCCTTGTTACCACTGTGCAGGCTGCTGGTGGTGGTGTAATGGTGTGGGGGTTGTTTTCTTGGCACACTTTTGGCCCCTTAGTGCCAATTGGGCATCATTTAAATGCCACGGCCTACCTGAGCATTGTTTCTGACCATGTCCATCCCTTTATGACCACCATGTACCCATCCTCTGATGGCTACTTCCAGCAGGATAATGCACCATGTCACAAATCATTTCAAATTGGTTTCTTGAACATGACAATGAGTTCACTGTACTGAAATGGCCTCCACAGTCACCAGATCTCAACCCAATAGAGCATCTTTGGGATGTGGTGGAACGGGAGCTTCGTGCCCTGGATGTGCATCCCACAAATCTCCATCAACTGCAAGATGCTATCCTATCAATATGGGCCAACATTTCTAAAGAATGCTTTCAGCACCTTGTTGAATCAATGCCATATAGAATTAAGGCAATCCTGAAGGCGAAAGGGGGTCAAACACAGTATTAGTATGGTGTTACTAATAATCCTTTAGGTGAGTGTATATGCGCCATGATGACCAGCATGATGCTTCATTAATCTTTGTTATACTCAAGCAACCAACTCTAAATGCAAATCTGTCAATGTTGTTTTCCATGTAGAATATGGACTGGCTTTTAGTATGTGGTACATTTGTCTGCAACATCCTGAATGTTTCATACAGTGGGTAGAACAAGTATTTGATACACTGCTGATTTTGCAGGTTTTCCTACTTACAAAGCATGTAGAGGTCTGCAATTTTTATCATAGGTACTTTTCAAATGTGAGTGTAGGAATCTAAAACACAAATCCAGAAAATCACATTGTATGATTTTTAAATAATTAATTTGCATTTTTATTTAAAAAGAAAATAAACTATTTTTATTTAAAAAGAAATGTTGATACAGGGTTTAGGATAATATGAGGGACATATTGATCAATAATTACTCCAAAATCTTTAGAAATGACTGTCAAAGAAAGAACATTTGTTCTGTACAATGATTTTAAACACTCTGAGAAATGTTGTTCAAATGGGTTCAAGTCTTCCTAGAATTTGTAAAAAAAACACTAAAGACATGTTCAAATGCTATTCTTAATTGCAGGTCTTCATCATACAACAAATCCAAACCATTTTATTTAATGAAGATTATTTAATAGACTTTCAAAATGCTGTATTGGTGCACAATCTCTACTTAAACTATAGATTAAATCACTATGTAGTTTCCCATAACAACCCTGTCCTTTAATATAACATTACATTTTCTTGCCGACACATGCCGAGGATTCACCAAATGTTCATGTTTCATGTGTATACTAAACCCCCTCTATACAGTTAACTGTCCACCACCCACTATGTTTGCTTGAGTTTGTTTTCTATCCCTGGTTCTGTGTGCCTGACTCTGCTTGTGTTTCAAACCCCTTCAGACTGTAGAGCCTTTTGGGAGGACAACCGCTACAATGCTCCAGAAAAAACGCTAGGGTTAAAATAAACTGAACAGATTATTATGTAAGACATCCTGCTTAGGTGCCTGAGGTGACAGTAGAATAAGGAGTGTCATTTAGTATGACAGATGTACAGATTTTGGAAATACTGCCATTCTTTTAGTACCTCAGCATCTGTTTATTTTTCATGTTTTCAGAACAACCCGCAGCAACAATTGTATTGGTGGAAGGCAACAAATCAGCATGATAAGCATGCTTTAGAATGACATGACATGCTTTAGAATGACATGACATGCTTTAGAATGACATGACATGCTTTAGAATGACATGACATGCTTTCGAGTACAGCAATGATTGTGGTTTGACACAGTGCCATTGTGCACAGTGATTTACAGTTGTAATTTACTTACGGTAACGGAACTGGATCCTAAAATACATCTTGTGCTGATGGAAACCTTACAGTACATAAGACAGAATCTAACCTCTCCATATTACAGAAGTTCAGAAGTAATTCAGGGTCAATGGTTATGTGACATTTTGTTTTAAATCCATGTTCTGTTCAGTCATTCATATTGGAGACCTTTGAAGGAGGTTGGTATAAGTAGCAGCATGATCGATGATGTTAGCTCTTTGTCACTGTGGCATCTAATGGGGTTCACACTGGATGACATCTAATGGGGTTCACACTGGATGACATCTAATGGGGTTCACACTGGATGACATCTAATGGGGTTCACACTGGATGACATCTAATGGGGTTCACGCTGGATGACATCTAAGGGGTTCACACTGGATGACATCTAATGTGGTCATTATTTTGTGACATCTAATGGGGTCCCCAGTGGATGACCTCTAATGTGGTTCCCATTGGATAACCTCTGTGGTTCCCACTGGATGATGTCTAATGTGGTTCCCGTTGGATGACTTCTAATGTGGCTCCCATTGGATGACCTAATGGGGTCTCCACTGGATGACGTCTAATGTGGTTCCCGTTGGATGACTTCTAATGTGGCTCCTACCGGATGACCCCTAAAGTGGTTCCCATTGGATGACCTAATGGGGTCCCCACTGGATGATGTCTAATGTGGTTTCCGTTGGATGACTTCTAATGTGGCTCCTACTGGATGACCCCTAAAGTGGTTCCCATTGGATGACCTAATGGAGTTCCCACTGGAAGTGGTCCCAGGAATATCTAGGACTAGACTACCCTCCTCCTCTGTGCATTCAAGAGGGTACGAGGACAGAATTGAAAGAAAAATCCAAATCTTTCTGGCTAAATGTGTTCTGGGGTATGTGTATTAGCTATATCAATCCCAGTAGACTATAACTATCTAAAAGGACTCAACTTGCTTTATGGTACCACTATGTCATTTTACTTTTAAACATTTTCCTGATCCGTGCATTTTAGATTCTGAAAACAACACATAAGAACTTTACATTATTAAAATAATGAAATAAATCTTTAATTCTAGTTGCATTTTTACATAAATTACAGACATTTTATCTCACGACGGTAGGGCTACAGTATTCTTGTTACCACATCCAATTATTTTAATGTTCATACAAACGTTTCTAGGAGTTTCCAGTAAGAATGTGGCAAAATATTGTTCAGTATTATATAGGGCATGGAGAGGAGAATGGCTTTGGTGAGTACTCTTTAGCAAATTGGTGGCCAAACATCCCTAAAAGAAGTGTGAGGCAATGCAGATACATTTTACTGTGACTTTGATCTACAGTTTCAGTTGCAGTGCAGTATACTATCCTTTCAATAAAATAAAACCAAAGTGGTTACACTGTTAGCTTCTTAAGAGAAAATCAATTGGAAACCCTCTAAAGACATTTTGTCTTGTTCGTGCAGGTTGGGTGCAGTAAGAACACTCGAGGGAAACCGCAGCACATTTGTCTCAGAACGCAGATGTTTTATACCTGCAGTTTCAGCACAATCTATCATACTCTGACAAATAACACTTCAGCATTAGGGCATTTTATTTATAACAGCAATAAAGAAATTCAATAAATTATTTTAACTAATTGAAACAAACATAATTTAGAACATAAACACAATCTTACAAATAATCGTACATTTTTTTTATAAAATAAGTTGATGTTCAGTGCCATCAGAACGTATTCAGACCCCTTTACCTTTCAGAAATGTGCCTATAAAAATCTCTCTTTCTCTCTCGATATATACATATATATATCATGTACATAAGGATTTAGACGCTTTGCCATGACACTGAGAAATGTTGGGACTTTTATTGGCCATCTTTGATTGACCATCTTTGATTGACCATCTGTGTCAAATGGACTGGACATGATTTAGAAAGACCAACACCAGTCTATACAAGGTCCCACAGATCACAATGCATGTTGGAGCAACCACTAAGCCATGAACTCCAAGGAACTCTCTAGACCTGTAGAACTGTGCCGAGGCATAGATCTAGGTAAGGCTATAAGAAAAATGCTAAAGCATTCATAGATCGGAGGAGCACAGATGGCACGATTGAAGAGGTTTGGAACCAACTACTTAGAGCTGGCCAAAATAAGTAACCAAGCAGGGAGGTGACCAAGAACCCAATGGCCACCCTAACAGAGCTTCAGCGTTTCTCTGCAGAGATGGGAGAACCTGCCAGAAGGACAACCATCTTCCAAATAGTTTGACACCGCTCATGACCTGGCTTATACCACCGCTACAGTGAAGCATGGTGTAGGTGTATCCTGCTATGGGGATGCTTTTCAGCACTTTATCCTCATGTGTTATTGTGATGGCAAAATAAATATTTAACCAATTCTTTATTAAGTTTGTAACACATCTAAATGTGGAGAAAGTGAAGGGGTGTGAATACTTTTAGATGGCACTTTACTTAAACAATGAACTTGTTCATACAGAAAAAATATATATTTATATATTTAAGCTAAAGATTTCCACAGACCAGACCACGGTTCAACACAGTGATTCATGTCAATAAAAGCTGATTGAGGTGTCTCTAATTTCCTGAAAGCAGATCATTTGTGTTTTTAGGAGGATTAGTGGAAGTCAGTATCGATTAAGAAACCATGCAGAACCACTTGTTGAGATCACCTTGGATGGCTGCTGAAGGTAGCTACCTGCATCTTAAATAAGACTGCACAAAAAGCCCTTGAATCCACTCCAAGCCTGTAGCTTCAATAATCACTAACGGAAACTAGGAACGACTGACACTGAACCAGATGACCGCCTGAAACTCCATATGGATCTAGAGTCCGGGAGACAGTTTCATTCTTTCATTAAAATGGAATGTATTTTAAATTGAAGCGTTTGTGTTGATTGAAAGTGCATGTTTGTTCAGTTTCAGGAGTGCTATGACAGAGGAGTGGATGTTATTTTTTTTTAGTTCAGTCCTATTCTATTCACCACTGTCAAACGGCAAACAGGGAAGGTCTGGCCTACACTTAACCATATAGATACACAGATGACAAAACAGTAAACTATGTTTATCAATATTATATAACAGCATTATTAAAATGTTCATTTTTAACAAACAATACCCACATATGACAATGGAATAATGTGTGAAATAATGCGTGAACTGTGTACTGAAGTAGATTTAAAATTACAATCAGAACTCTTACAATTGATTTGTAATATTCAAACAGCTGAGTTTAAGACAAGGAACCAATATTGTACAAACTACTATTCCTCATCCAAATAATCAATAAAAATACTATAAAATAATATTTTATATACAACTCTGAGGTATTTAAACCTCTAAATATCCTAATATTCAAGCACATACAAAGTATGCAAAAACAAAAGACTATAGTTTAGCTTTTTTCATTACAATTAGCGTTTCAAAACAAAGCAAGCTTGTTGTGCTACTGTAGTCCTGATATGATACATGCAAAAATTCATTTGAGGTAAGATATGAAGGGGATATACATGTAGAATACAGAAACACTTGCTATTGGGATGTATATTCAGGACATGTCTGACCAAAGCTGTTTTCAAAAGCTTGTCAACATGAGGCTTTAACTGATAAGAGAGAATTGTTCCCTTGGCAACATCTGTCACAGCGGGCTGAAACAACTCCTATTGAGTGAATTAAAAGATGAATGCTACAATATATCATACAGATGTGTTTCACTGTACTGTTGCTCATTTCAGTACGGTGGTATTTAATGAGCTCTGAAAGCATGTTCAGTCCACCCTGTGCTATATCAAAGTAGTGACATTCTGAATATAATGGTTCAAATCACTTCAAAACTGGCTCTCAAAGTTAACAGCACAAACCTATTTGATACCAGTTTGTCAAATGTAGTGGGAAAAGGTTTGGGATATCTTGCATCTTGCTTGCGTTGTCGACGTTATGCTGTAGCGTCCTCTAATGTCATTCTGTCCTTTTATATAAGTCCTTTATATTGTTCACCGAGAGCTGTCATCCTACCTCTGGTATGTAATGGATGACTCCTTTCTGTGACCATGAGGTCATCCATTGAAAATAATGGATTTGTACAGTACAGTATGATTCTGTTTCTCTGGAGTCGCTCGGTGTGGCTCACACCTAGAACCTCCTTCCTCACCCCTAGAACCTCCTTCCTCACCCCTAGAACCTCCTTCCTCACCCCTAGAACCTCCTTCCTCACCCCTAGATTCTCCTTCCTCACCCCTAGATCCTCCTTCCTCACCAAGGCCAAACCTTGCAGTCAGCCTCCTCCGTGCTCCCTAGCAGTTGCCACTGTTCCGGAACTCTCCGTTCTCCGTGATCTGGAGCTTGCTGGGGTTGGTGGGGGAGATGCCGTTGCGTGTCTGCAGGCTGTAGCGCTCCTTGAGCTGGGTCAGGGCGCTCATCAGGCGGGCGTTGGCTGCGTCCAGAGAGGCGATGCGTTTCTCCTAAAGTGCGAGCAGGTGAGAGGGGAAGACCGGAGGAGGGTGATCACACATCAACTGTCAGCCGTGTGCCACAGAAGCTGCCACTGAAGACGCATGGTGCTGAGGTCTGAAGGCACACTGTCTGCATGCGGTACATTCTGGGCTTGTTATACTAATTGCTACAGCAGGATTGTTTGCTGTGAGGCACTGCAGGCTAGTCATTTTCTATTGGATGAGGCTGTTAAACAATGTTGACAGCAGAGGGTGCTATTCCCTTGGTCCAAGGTAACACTAGGTCCCCGAATAGCAGCGACTGCATGTTCCCAGCTGTGAAACCAAAAATGTTGTGCAAGACAAAAAAAATCGAAGCACTCACCTGGGCTTCAATGATCTTCTGTTTTGAGTCCACTATCGATTGCATATCCGAATGATCTTTCTTCAGCTCCTCCTCAACCGACATTAGCCTGAAACAGTAACACATAGGATGTTTTCAATGAAGTTTGCCGATTGCTGGAATTGTTCATTAATTAAATTTTGTATTAGACTGGTTATATTTATCTTCTGGATACAAAAAACACACAGATACACAGACACAACAAAATAACAAATCACAACAAATGAGTTTGCCAATGTTAAGCACAAAATGTACACAACACCAGTCCCCTAGTCTGGTTAGCTGTAGGTGTACAGGGCATTGTGGTGGCTCTACAGTGTTGGGCCAGTAATACAAAAGCTATTCAAATCTGATTCAAATCCACGATAAACACCCGTGGTGCTTGAGCAACGGATCCCAAATGCTCCTTAATGTTGCTCTGAATGAGGGTGTCCACTACAGGACTAAGATGTAAATGTGAAGGAAGAGAAGAACAGAGATTAGTGCCGGAACAAAGCTTTGTAGTGGTTAAAATGGAAGAAACCCCTCTACATACAGTACCAGTCAAACGTCTGGACTCACTTCAACTGGATGGGTGGGTGTGACCAAACGTTGTGACTCAGTACCAGTCAAACGTCTGGACTCACTTCAACTGGATGGGTGGGTGTGACCAAACGTTGTGACTCAGTACCAGTCAAACGTCTGGACTCACTTCAACTGGATGGGTGGGTGTGACCAAACGTTGTGACTCAGTACCAGTCAAACGTCTGGACTCACTTCAACTGGATGGGTGGGTGTGACCAAACGTTGTGACCACAGTACCAGTTAAACGTCTGGACTCACTTCAACTGGATGGGTGGGTGTGACCAAACCTTGTGACTACAGTACCACTCAAACGTCTGGACTCACTTCAACTGGATGGGTGGGTGTGACCAAACGTTGTGACTACAGTACCAGTCAAACGTCTGGACTCACTTCAACTGGATGGGTGGGTGTGACCAAACGTTGTGACCACAGTACCAGTCAAACGTCTGGACTCACTTCAACTGGATGGGTGGGTGTGACCAAACGTTGTGACTACAGTACCAGTCAAACGTCTGGACTCACTTCAACTGGATGGGTGGGTGTGACCAAATGTTGTGACTACAGTACCAGTCAAACGTCTGGACTCACTTCAACTGGATGGGTGGGTGTGACCAAACGTTGTGACTACAGTACCAGTCAAACGTCTGGACTCACTTCAACTGGATGGGTGGGTGTGACCAAACGTTGTGACTACAGTACCAGTCAAACGTCTGGACTCACTTCAACTGGATGGGTGGGTGTGACCAAACATTGTGACTGGTGCCATATGCCCCAACGGTCAGCTACATGGAGCCAGCCCTCAGATTCAAAACCGCACCTGGTGATGATGCTCTTCATCTGGAGCTCCTTGTCCTCCTGCTGGCGACGCAGGCGCTCCTCCGTGTCCTCCAGACGAGCCTGGTACTCCAGCAGCATCTTCTGGGTCTGCTCGTCCTGGCCACTCAGGTGACATTCATACTCCTCCAGCTTCTTGGCCGACAGGTGCAGCTTCTCTTGCAGAATGGCGATCTCCTGTTGGTACTGGACACCGGACAGAGAAACAATTACACACAAACACCTGTCATTCTGAAATCTGCTTTCATTCAGAGGGGATGACCCAGGCTGTATATACTTAATGAAAGTAATGGAATGCCCGAGCGGCTTCTCAAGCAGGATCATGTCAAGCTTTTAGGCACATTTCCGCTGTCTGGGAAATACTGTAAGCATGTGAAGTCAAAAAAGGAAATCAAAAAAGAAAATAATTCCTGCAGCAGTAACCAAGCTAATACTATTGTTCAGGAAGTCTCAACAGGGATTTTATTTCAACAAAAGCACTTAGAACATGATCCAAATGTTTAATGATTGAACATTCTGTTCTTGTGTTCCTTTTGGTTAAACATTAGTTTATTTATATTATCTTGAATCTTTTAGGTTTTGATAGAGACATGGGGAAAGATTGTGTTTTTGCTGTAACAGCAGCACGTTAATGGAATCCATGAAGTAACAGTAGATGAGCACTCAAGGCAGCAGCTGGACAGTACATTTTTTACCTGTCTCACGAAAGTCCTGAACAAAGTCCCCCAAAATGCATTTGTATAAAGCACTGTCATATAAAAAAAAAAACATGAAAAATATATCTCCATCGCTGAGAGTTTAAAACAACAAAAGTCGTTTTAAGCAACAAGTATTGAACAGGACATTGAAAGCAAGCATATTTTTCTTTAGCTAAATCTCCAGGAATAGTTAAAAAAAATTTGAGTCTAATGGCATTCAAGCCTGAACTAAATTTGTAGCAAATTCCACTTCTGTTAAAGCATGAAATCTTAAGGTAGCCTTTATAAGCTCTTAACAACTTTAGGTATATCTAAGAATACCCTAAGGATTAAAAAGCCCTTTAGGTAACTTCAGCTAAGGATTTTATAATGGGGATTTACTAGTAGTTGTTAGAAATAATCAACAGTCATTTGATCACTATCATTAAAAGGGCAGTGATCCAATATGCAGACCTGAACAATTTGAAATATCACCAAACCACCTCTTAAAAAATAAAAGTTGTCTTTAAGCTGAAATAATAATTAAAACATATTTTCAAAATAAAAGTTGTGTCAAAGCTGAAAGCCAGTTGGTACGTGTGATGAAGAGTCAGTTCATGTTTGTCTTCAGCTTGTAATTCTCTGCAAGTGCCATATGTTCCTGGTCTATAATTCATTTAAGTAGCTAGGGAAATTGGCAGAGGGAGGGCACACTCTTGCCTTGTCACCACTGTGCCTTTTGAGATATGGCTTCTCTTGAGCTGTAGTTCAGTCAATTCCCATCGTTGGACTAATTAAACTTACTATAATTACACCAGCAGTATATATCACAGGGCTTCTGCGTGGTGTATCATTTTTCATACCACTTCAGCAGCAATTCACCCAGTAAAATGAATTCCAATCATGGACAGTCCTTTCAGAGCAGAAAGTAGAGATGCAGGAGTGTACGGCTTTTCGCTCTGCAGGACATTCACTTCATTACTGACAATCAATAGGAACCCTAAACTCAGACATCGACAGCTTGCGTTAAACCTGGTGGCAGACAGCTCAGTGTTTGGAGGATTGGGCGATGACCAACATGTTGTTGGTTTTGAATCCCCAAGCTGACATGGTGAGCTGTACTCCAGCAAGGCACATTACCCTTATTTGCAACAGGTTCACCACCAATAATGATTCATCCCCTGGTAGTAAGCCACTCACCACCAATAATGACTCATCCCCTGGCAGTAAGCCACTCACCACCAATAATGACTCATCCCCTGGCAGTGAGCCACTCACCACCAATAATGACTCTTCCCCTGGCAGTAAGCCACTAACCACCAATAATGATTCATCATCATAGCAGGTAGCCACTCACCACCACCAATGACTCATCTTCATGGCAGCAAGCCACTCACCACCAATAATGACTAATGTCCAATTCATACCAGTCACGTGAACCTGTGGAACAGGACACACATCTGCCCCACATTCTGGACATTATCGTTCTGCCTCCTTTCGATCCTCTGCTAACGTAGCTGTGCCGAGGGCCACTGCACATCAGCATTATGCCAGGTTTTACCAGACGCCCAAAATGAGTTACCTTTTCAGTTTGAGTGAGTTCCTCTATGTTTTGGAGGTCTTCCCTGTGTTTGGTATCTGGGTCAACTCCCTCATGGTCTAAATACTGCACATTCATATTCAACAGCCAGGCAGCAGTTCGGTCCAGGGCATTGGGGTTCACAGGGGAAGGAGCCTGGTGAAACACACACACACAGACACACACACAGACACACACACAGACACACACACAGACACACACACAGACACACACAGACACACACACCTTCCGGTAAGTAATCAGGAAAAAGTGCAGCAGGGGTAAATGAAAGTTGCATGATGACAATCACAAGATACAAGAGAATGCCGGTGTATTATTCAGTTAAAGGACGTCTGAGGAACAACCGGGATCCAAAAGGGGGGGGGGGGGGGGGGGGGGGGCAGAGCGTTGGTCACATTGGTGAATGACTGCTTCATTACACAATCCCCACATCTGGGTGTCACATCCCTGGAACTCGGATGAATAATATCTTTGTTTTAAAAATACATTTACAATCAGTGATTATATTGATTTATCGAAATGCATAATGGTCCATTTAGTCTTTTTCATCCAACACCCTGGTGTCCTGTAATGGCCTCTGTTACTTTGCCAGTGACCCAGTAACGGCCACACACTCACAGAGAGAGACACACAAATGCTTCCAGACCAGTGACAAAACTGATTTAATTGAACAGGACAGGCATTAAATAACCACACTGCTGTCCCAAGTCAGACAATTCATTGTGCGTGTTTAATCTCCTGACGGTTTCTTGTTAAGAGCTCAGTGCCTCCAACACCAGGGTTCTGGGTTCGATTCCCACCGTGAGCCGCTATGAAAAAGTATTCAAATATATGTACTCACTACTGTAAGTGGATCTGGATGAGTGTCCACTAAATGACCTCAACGTGAACCAGCTGAAGCCTGTGGCCGACCCCTCCAGGCTTCCTGTGCCGTGGAGCCACTGGCTCATCAAGACTGGCTGTTACTACAGCTCACTGAGGCCAGTGGGGCTCTCCATCCATCCCACCTCCACCCACCGACGCCGTGATTCGGACCTCCACCCAGGTCATCCCAATCCCTCTGGACCAAAGACGCCGTTACCCCCGGCGCCAGGCTTCAGCCGTGTTACTACGGACATCTGTCGCTGGCGGTGGAGGGTTACATAACATCCCACGAACGGCTTACCCCCCCACCCGAAAGCCGGCAGACACCGGGGCTGTGTGCTGATGTCATGCTGTACTCACTTTGTGTGCCGTGTGCTGCTTGGTCTCAGGACTGTCCCCTTTGGATGACGACGACTGCTGCCTCATCCGGGTGCCGCCATTGGGCCCCCAGTCGGGGGATGAAGACATCATGCTGCCACTGGAGGGGCGTGGTCCTGGGTAGGCCGTCTGGAGCATGTTGGGCGGAGTCCTGCCCCGGGTGACGGGCGGAGGGGGCTGGTCTATCCTGCGCTGGGGGCCGGCGCTGTTCTGCCGCGGCACGTTGGACGGGTGCTGTGGCTCCGTGAGGGACAGCTGCCGGCGGGCGGTGAACTCGCCGGAGCGCCGCGCAAAATCCTCGGCGCCTCCCCCGCCACCTACCGCCACCCCCTGGGTGAGGAAGACCCCCGGGTGCTTCGGGGCCTCCTCCGCGTTGTTCCCCTGGGAGCTGACCGAGCTGTGGCCCTCGGAGCCCGAGTCGGCCAGGGGCCCCCGGGGGGAGACGCTCACGGTCATGCCGGTGGCCATCTGGTACACTGGGTTCTGGAAGGAGAGCGGAGCCAGGAGCTGCGAGGGCCTCCCAGGGGCCGGGGCGCTGCCGTCCGTGTTGGGAGTCTGGCCCGTCCTCCTCAGGGTGGGACCGGCGCCAGGGCCGGGGATGAGGCCGGGGACGAGGCCGGGGACGAGGCCCTGAGTGGGGCGGGTCGTCCAGCACCCGGGCCCAGAGGGGGACTGGCTGTCGCCGGGGGCGGCCGGGCCTGGGGTGCTCTCCGGGCTGCGGCCGTCCTGTAGGTCCACCATGGACAGACTCTTGCTGCCGTTGGGGAGCTGCGCGTCGGCCTCGTTGGTCTCCGAGTAGCTGGAGCTCCTGGCCGGAGACTGCTGGACCCCCGAGTTCCGTGTCACGAAGAACAGGTCCTTGTTCTCGGGAGTTGGGGACGGCAGCCTGGTGAAATCCACCAACCTGCATGAGGACCACATCGCCAAGTCAGGGGAATTCCTGTGGTCTCAGACGGGAGACTCTATACAGACGAGATCTATTAAGATACGTTTTCACCAGCAGGACGTTTTCATTAGGAGGCCTCCATACCCAGACAGCTCGCTGTCCACGACCATCTTGTGGAGCGGGAGGCCAGTGGAGAGGCTGCACCCTGCCAGGGGGAGGGGGGGAGAACCCATCCGTTCCGTGGTACTGGACACTTGGACTCCAGACGGGTTGGTCAGGGCTGAGTTCACGTCTCTCAGGATACGGGCCAGCGGACCCAGCTTGGAGGCTGTGCTCTGCCGAAACACACAACATCCAGTCCACACTGACATCACCTACAGACTATAGCAACCATCACGCTCAGAATCAGTGTGTCTAGTTGGGGGGTGAGGCTGGCATTAGAAAGGTGGGAGGTGTTATTCTGGTACCTGGTCCAGTTGGGACACCGCCTCGGCCAACAGGGAGTGCAGTGTGGAGAGCTCCCGGCCCAGGTCGATGTAACCCTCGAACCCGGCCGTGTTGGAGATGGTCTCTGGGTTAGAGATCTCCAGCAGGAAGCGTTGCATGTTGGTCCACTCGTGCTCCAGGAACTGGTTCATAAAGGACATGTACTCCTCCTTGTTACCAAACCTGGACAGACACAGGAGCCGATTTAAAACAGAGCAAATCACGCCGTCAGATGCTTGTATCGTAACGTTTGTATTACATGGACGTGCGGCGAGCACACCATACCTCCCCCCACCCCGCACACCCCCGCCCCGCATACACCCCCTGCCCTGCGCACACCCCCCGCCCCATACACCCCCCCCCCCACCCCGTGCACACACACACACACACACAGCTGCACTCACTTGGTGAAGTTGGCGAGGTTCTGCGTGACCTTGGCGATGAGTGTTAGGGTGCGTGCGGTCCGGTCGTCGGGGTACTCCTGCATCAGGTTGAAGAGAGACGGGGACATGACGGCTGGACACAGGAAGCGCAGGAACAGAGAGGCGCTGATCAGACGCTCGCTTATGTCAGGCCGACCACGACTGCTGCATTCCTGCCTCCAAGAGGCAAACACCTCCTTCAGCTCCCGTGGAAAAACACTGCGTGGAAACATTGGTTGAGTAAAGAAGTGTCACCCTGGGTTAAAATACCTTCCATGCCGTGCTGTTTTGAGCAACCGTGTGTAAAGCTGTTTGTGTTTTGGGTTTTTTTGTGCCTAATTTTAGACAATAATGAGATCTCTGAGGGATAGTTGACAGCAGAGCCTGGGGGCTAATGCTAGCTAGTTGGTGGGTAGGTGTTGTTAGTTACCGGTAGGAGTCGATGATCTTGCAGAAGGCCAGCTCACAGCACATCTTCAGGTTGCTCTGGTGCTCAAGAAGGTCTCCTGAAGAACACTTCCCTGGGTCCACCTCACAGTTCTCGTCTGACTCGTACAGGGCTTTGATGAACTCACCTGGGAGTGGGACACAGACACAGTCTTGGGGTCATTACACTGGCTCTAATCTCCCCTGTAGGTCTAGGTTTCTGAGGTAATTTAACTGGCTAAATAAATTACCTTCAGATTCAATTTCAGTTGGGATTAAAATCTCTACATATAGAGTAGAGATCTGCAAGGTTGCGTAACACTAATTTAATGCACACAGAAAACTGGTGCTGCCCTTTGCTTTGACGGTTTACTGTGTCATACAGTAGATGATCATCATAATTCATGTCAAACATGGTTAAACATTTAAATAAACATTAGTCCCCTTTGTTGTGCTCCTTTTGGACAAGCTCGTTCTATTCCATTGTGCATGGTCACAGACATCAGATCAGAGCTTCCAGGTTCAAATCGCAAGATCCTTTGTTCTTGCTACCCCGCAGCCAGACTGATGAATTGCTTTCTCTGCAAAAGAGAAAGTCTTTCAAGGGCAAACATCGCCAGCGAAAGAGCCCATAGTTCTCTGACAGTTCTTTTGTTCCTGTTTTATCATCTTTGGCGATAAAGTGGGCCAGTCAACCTTCAAGGACAAATAATACCCACAGTACATCTGCCTACTACTCCACGTGTTCATGACTCCAATCCCCTCTAAAATACTTTGCCTCTCTGCTGTAACACTTTAGTGGGTCCATTTGGGTGTTACCTACCTAGTGCATCCTGCAGGTATTTCTGCCCCACCAGCTTAAGGTACTCCTCGATGGCTTTGGTGGCCAGCGTGTTCTCCCTGAAGATCAGCTGCTCGTTCTCCCCACAGCGATCCACTTCCGACATCATAAGGTCAGTCAGGAAGTCCTGAAAGCAAACATATTACAGTGTTTTCCTTCCTTCCTCGTGTGGAATGCATTAAGGTGGTCAGTGATTGGACAGGCAGAGGCTGATAAAGGCTGCATAATGGAGACAGGCGACCAGCAGGGCAGCTTTATTGAGGTGTGTGACGTGATGTGGCCGTGATATCGGCAGAGCTGCAAAGAGACCCTGAAAGGCTCATTGGCTTGCAATACACTCCATCAACATGATCTGTATTGCGGCATGTGAACAGAATCTACATGAATAAATAACAGTGTACTGCTCTGCTCCACAGGCCTGATGATGAGTCTGACTGACATGGAGAGCTGTGGATTCGTGAAGGGAAGATGGAGGCAGAGAGACAGAGAGAGACAGAGAGAGACAGAGAGAGAGCGTTTCCTCTCTATGGAATCCTCTGGTCTGTTCCAGCATTGACAGACTACATTCTCTTCTATTTGAGGCCTGGGGGTGTTAGTTAGCATAAGGCCATACAATACATACTAATGGGAAGTCACTCAATAGAAATAGGCTTTTGTGGTCATCCGCAAAACTGCACAACCTACTTCATGCATGCTCAGGTATTTTTGAAGGTACACTTAAACAAATGTCCTTGGTATGTCCAGATGCACACTCAATCGCCGTAGTAACCAACCCCTACCAATACCACAGCAAAATGTTCACATCCCTCTGGTGGGCAATTAGGAAGACCATCTCCTGCAATGCTGGACAATCTGCCCTGTATTAACTGTGTTCATACATAATAAAAATCCATGGCAGTGGACATAAACATAATCTAGCCATGATATGTATAATATTTAGATAAGCTAAATTAGCATACCTTACCTATCTAGTGTACAAAAGCTAAATTGGTACAGTAGTATTTTTAAATCCTTTCTTATAAAGAACCTAATAGGTCAATTGGAAGTCTTTTCAGACTCATCTCATTTTTATGTTGAAATACATTCCAATATATTGCAATTATTTAGCCGACAAGAAAGTGGCACAGGGCAGTAGGTAGAGTCACAGGGCAGTAGATAGAGTCACAGGGCAGTGGGTAGAGGCACAGGGCAATAGACAGAGGCACAGGGCAGTAGATAGAGGCACAGGGCAGTAGATAGAGGCACAGGGCAATAGACAGAGGCACAGGGCAATAGACAGAGGCACAGGGCAGTAGACAGTGGCACAGGGCAGTAGACAGTGGCACAGGGCAGTAGACAGAGGCACAGGGCAGTAGACAGAGGCACAGGGCAGTAGATAGAGGCACAGGGCAATAGATAGAGGCACATTGCAGTAGATAGAGGCACAGGACAGTAGACAGAGGCACAGGACAGTAGACAGAGGCACAGGACAGTAGACAGAGGCACAGGTTAGCGTGGTGAATCAGATGGCAGTACATTGAGTCACAGGGGAGGAGATTGAGTCAGAGGGTAGTAGATTGGGTTACAGGGCAGAAGACTGAGTCAGAGGGCAGTAGATTGAGTCAGAGGGCAGTAGATTGGGTTACAGGGCAGCAGACTGAGTCAGAGGGCAGTAGATTGGGACACAGGGAAGTAGATTGAGTCCTGATGTAGTAGACATAGTTACAGGGCAGTAGATATAGTTACAGGGCAGTAGATATAGTTACAGGGCAGTAGATATAGTTACAGGGCAGTAGATTGAGTCCTGATGTAGTAGATATAGTTGCAGGGAAGTAGATATATCTGAAATTGCAATTTGAACATGTGCGATTTCAAAACCGCAGAAAGATGTGATTTTGGCTTTTTATTTATTATTATTATTATTATTATTAAGCACTCATACCACACATCTTCCCCTACCTTTTTCTATTTTAAGACCATAAACATTTACAATTCAAATGTACAGCCATATGTCTCAAATCGGTTAATCAAACTATACAATACAGTGTTCTGATCACGCCTCTCACTCCTCCTAATTATTAAAAGTGAGTGAAAGAGAGTAAATATCCCAATTCCGTGATTGCTATATAACTAACGAAAACCTTAACGGGACAGAAACCTTGAATGTAGTCACAAAACAGATGCCACAATTTAATGTAGGCCAAATATAAAAAACCCATAAGACACTGTTCAGAACAACACTCAGCAACAAATGCCATCACAACAAACAACAAACCCTGAATGTTTTGTGATCATAGCAACGTCTCTGGAGTAGCACATACTGAATGCTCAGTTCGCAAAGATTGTGAAGGGTTCATTCTGCTGACTAATTTAAATAAAAACATTTGTTGGATCACAGAGTTTGTGTTTTATTGCTGTTTAAATGTAGGCTGTTATACATTAAGGCTATTTGAAACATGTTTGGTAGCTATTCTATATGGCTGGAATTCGGGAATTTTAACGGCCATATTGGCTGATTTGATAAAACAAATGAGTTGATGCAAAAAATAAGCGACTGACGCATTTGTCTATTAAATGTAACAGAGTAAACTCTGACACCTTATTGCCAGTTTTCAAGTCAATTCGCAAACAGTCATAAGATGTGTGTTTCTACCATGCCATACTTCAAAACTAGGATCGTAACAAATAGTTCTGCTTTGTATTTTATTATTTCTTAAGATAATTAAAATGTTTAAACAAATAGTCTTGATTTCTGTGTAGACTATTGTTGTATTTCTTCATTAAAATATATTGTAATTATATCAGTGATGAAGTAGCAACTTAGAAACACTTCGCTTTTTAATTCATTATAACCCTGTTATGTTAGGAAAACATTGTGAACATGTACTGTCGTTTAGAAAACGATTTTCGAGAACTAATAGCATGTTCAGCGTTCTAGCTCCCCCATGTGTTTGGAATAGTGCATCACAGTTTGACACGATCTACCTGATCTTACCGCGGTAAGAAAACACTGTAAATAAGTAAGCGACATCTGTAGTCACAGGGCAGGTAGATAAGAAGCTAAATGAGACCCCTTTGCGATTCAGGGACCCACGGTAGGATGTGAGGTCCATGGTCAAAGCTGAGGCTAGTACACCTTAGGTAGAGTGTGAGGATCTCACCCTGGTCTAACAAAACTACGATTAGTAGACTTACGGTAGGGTGTGAGGATCTCACCCTGGTCTAACAAAACTACGATTAGTAGACTTACGGTAGGGTGTGAGGATCTCACCATGGTCTAACAAAGCAACAGCAGTTTAACAGAGCTTAAATTACTCTACTAAATAACAAATCATGGGGGTTTTGTACATACACACTATTATGTATATTTTTGCTTTAAGTATTTCTCAATTCTTACTGCGTAGATGTTGTGTGACATGTCACAAGAATTTCATTGTTCAGAATGAGTCTTTTCTATTCAGAGCATTTGGTAAATAAAATACTTTGACTTTGAACAAGCGCACGGCACACCGACGGTAGCATTTGGTCTCACTGCATGGTTGTACTCAACAGCGGATGGAGCGGGGCAGGAGTTAATGAGGATGTGTAGGCTAATTATCACAGGGGTTGACTCCCCTTTCCTCCCTGGCAAAGACAGAAGACAACACAGTAGCTCCAGGCCAGAGACGTCACCAAACCTGCCAAAGTCTCGGGGCTCGGACAGAATGTCATGGTCTGAGTGATACGGGGGGGGGGGGGGGGTTTACATACAGTGGGGAGAACAGGTATTTGATACACTGCCGATTTTGCAGGTTTTCCCACTTACAAAAATCCAGAAAATCACATTGTATGATTTTTAAGCAATTAATTTGCATTTTATGCATTACATAAGTATTTGATACATCAGAAAAGCTGAACTTAATATTTGTTACAGAAACCTTTGTTTGCAATTACAGAGATCTTACGTTTCCTGTAGTTCTTGACCAGGTTTGCACACACTGCAGCAGGGATTTTGGCCCACTCCTCCATACAGACCTTCTCCAGATCCTTCAGGTTTCGGGGCTGTCGCTGGGCAATATAGACTTTCAGCTCCCTCCAATGATTTTCTATTGGGTTCAGGTCTGGAGACTGGCTAGGCCACTCCAGGACCTTGAGATGCTTCTTACGGAGCCACTCCTTAGTTGCCCTGGCTGTGTGTTTCGGGTTGTTGTCATGCTGGAAGACCCAGCCACGACCCATCTTCAATGCTCTTACTGAGGGAAGGAGGTTGTGGGCCAAGATCTCGTGATACATGGCTCCATCCATCCTCCCCTCAATACGGTGCAGTCGTCCTGTCCCCTTTGCAGAAAAGCATCCCCAAAGAATGATGTTTCCACCTCCATGCTTCACGATTGGGATGGTGTTCTTGGGGTTGTACTCATCCTTCTTCTTCCTCCAAACATGGCGAGTGGAGTTTAGAACAAAAAGTTCTATTTTTGTCTCATCAGACCACATGACCTTCTCCCACTCCTCCTCTGGATCATCCAGATGGTCATTGGCAAACTTCAGACAGGCCTGGACATGCGCTGGCTTGAGCAGGGGGAGCTTGCGTGCGCTGCAGGATTTTAATCCATGACGGCGTAGCGTGTTACTAATGGTTTTCTTTGAGACTGTGGTCCCGGCACTCTTCAGGTCATTGACCAGGTCCTGCCGTGTAGTTCTGGGCTGGTCCCTCACCTTCCTAATGATCATTGATGCCCCACGAGGTGAGATCTTGCATGGAGCCCCAGACTGAGGGAGATCGACCGTCATCTTGAACTTCTTCCATTTTCTAATAATTGCGCCAATAGTTGTTGCCTTCTCACCAAGCTGCTTGCCTATTGTCCTGTAGCCCATCCCAGCCTTGTGCATGTCTACAATTTTATCCCTGATGTCCTTACACAGCTCTCTGGTCTTGGCCATTGTGGAGAGGTTGGAGTCTGTTTGATTGAGTGTGTGGACAGGTGTCTTTTATAGAGGTAACGAGTTCAAACAGGTGCAGTTAATGAGTGGAGAACAGGAGGGCTTCTTAAAGAAAAACTAACAGGTCTGTGACAGCCGGAATTCTTACTAGTTGGTAGGTGATCAAATACTTATGTCATGCAATAAAATGCAAAATAATTATTAAAAAAATCATACAATGTGATTTTCTGGATTTTAGATTCTGTCTCACAGTTGAATTGTACCTATGATAAAAATGACAGACCTCTACATGCTTTGTAAGTAGGAAAACCTGCAAAATCGGCAGTGTATCAAATACTTATTCTCCCCACTTTACCGACATGCTCAATTTAATGCTTTATGGTCAGCTCGCCCGACAAGCAGACATCTTTGCACAGTTACATGCATGCTTATGCAAAGCCATCAGACCCAAAATAAAAAAAATACTTTTGAATAATTGTTTTTGGAATTGGATCAAAATAATAATAATAATAACTTGATTTGTATAGAACATTTCTAGTACAATTACACAGTGTTTTACACAAAATAAAAAAATATTATTACATTTTTTTATTATTATTATTTATTTTCTTAACAATAAATAAACAAATAAAAGAAGTAAAAAGAATAAACAATCAAGTTAATTTAAAAGACCTGTTCCTATGCCAAAAAGAACCAGGGCTACTCCAAAAGACCCGGGGCTACTGCAAAAGACTCAGGGCTACTCCAAAAAGACCCAGGGCAGAAGTCCCAGAAGTCAGGCCTAATGACGCCACAGCTCCAGGCATGGTGAGATTTAATCATCTGCACAGCAGGATTGCATTTTCCACTGTGATGTACTACACACGCCCCCTTTCAGCTAGTCCTCATTAGAGAGTGCTGATACGAAACATAGTCATCAATGTCCCACAACTAATTGGTTTTGGTGAATGACAAACTCCAGTAACAAAGGTGCTCATTGAAAGTCATACGATTCACTATATTCTATAACAATGTATAACAACGCATAAATACACAAATATTTGGGCTGAGAATAAGCTGGAAACCATTTTTCAAATGTGAAAATGAGGACTCTGGGGGAAGAAGGTTTGGATACATCTGCTCGGTGAGACTGCTTAAAGCACTAGATTTCAGAGTACTAGGCTCTGTTACATTATACTGCATGTACAAATCTGAGTTCCACTGGACCTTGAAAGACAAATCCTAGAATTAGAACTCAACTGGAGGCCTATTTAAATCCAGACCCCTGTTCTATCTCGTCTAATACTGTCTCTTTCGTGTCATAGGCAGCTGAATAATTAACTGTTATTATGTATTTTTAGAACACTTACATTGTTGAAAACCTCCCTAATTTGCTTATAAACTGCAAATAGCCCTAATGGGTTAGCCCTCCTCCCGCCCCAACCCACCTCCTCCCGCCCCAACCCACCTCCTCCCTCCACAAATGAGCAATTAAGCAACTGAAACGTATAAACGCGGTTCACCTGCCAATACGTGGTTAATAGGGGCTGTTTGAATGGAGTTCATAAAAAACACATCCCCAACACTTTTTCTATACATGAATGAAATGTGAGACCGGTATCTGATTCTTACTGATTGCTAATCAATGCACTCACAGCTACACTGACAAAAACAGGACCATCTCCCCTTTGTGAACACTTCCACCTGGGTAGTGTTCACATCCAACATTTGGCCATTTGACCGTGTTGGGAATACCACGTGAAAGCGGACCTGGAGAGAACACAGCACTAAGCTAAAGACATGACTGAGTGTAGCACGGCCTCTCTGCAGGGCCGTTTGTCTTACCTTGGCCTTGCCGGTGCTCTGCAATATGTGGACCAGGGCGCTGGCCATCTCCTCCTTGTTCTTCACACTGAGACCCGGCTCCAGGACGGAGCACAGCAGCATGTAGTTGTTGGTTATGTACTCGGCGAACTCCTTGTATAACTCCATGGGCAGGATGCTCATGCTCTGGTACCGCGACTTGAGGCGAATCATCGGTCCGGGGGTTTTCCCTTTGTTCGGGTTGGGCGTGCTCACGGAGTACCACTTCTCCACAAACTGGCGTCCCGTCACGGCGCAGACGGGAATGTTGACCAGGCCCACGTAGTTGTTCTTGTCCTTCTTTTTCTTTTTGTCCGACTCCTTGTACAGGTGGACGGTGGCACTGCTGACGGCCGGTAAGTTGTTGAACTCAAAGTGCTCCCCCCAGAACACATTGTCTGTTTTCAGTTTGCAGGAAGTCCGGGCATAAAGAGTGTCATCCAGGCACAACTCGCAGAAGTACCTTTTCTTGGCAGGAAGGTCCTTGGCCTCAATAATCCACAATTTTAAAAGGTTCTCCACACGACGACTATTGTCCTGTGGAAGATATCAGCGTAAACAAAAAACCAGATACCAAGTATGTAGAAAAGATGATTCAGCTATACGTTTTCACCGCTAACAACCGCTAAAATAACTACTAACTACCTAGCAACAGGCTTAGTACTTGGTGTTCACTACAAAATGACACAATGACTGTGTTCTAGTATGACACCCAGGTAGATGTGAACAAAACCCTCTTTTAAACTCTATGGGCCGGTTTCGCAGACACAGATTAAGACCCGTCTAGGACTCAAGAAACAAGCTCAATGGAGTTTTCTATTAACTTTTTTAAACGGTTTCCGCGAAAACGGCCCTAACAGTGCAAACAGTTCAAATATCGGCTTTATGTCTCTCTGGTCAAAAGGAAAGAGGGCTTGTTAACATTACACTATATTTTCTGTAACATTTTGAACCAGACGCTAGATGCTAGAATATTTTGCTGTGTAAACTTGCAAATATCAATAGCACAAGACACCACGTCTTAGAAGGTTGAGGGTCGGGCCCTCATTTTTGATAGAGCCCCCCCCAAGAGGTTTGCAAGAACATTTTGCTGGGAACTGTATTAGGTTTCTGAACAGGGATTACTTTATTTGGATGTACAGCTCTCCTTAGGTTCTCCATCCATTTGTCCCTCTCAGCAGACGACCGGCATGAAAAGCATTTGGTTCCAGTGGAAGTAGTAACCTGTAAAAGTAGGACAGATGTTCGAGCCCTTCCATGATAACAAAACAAACCCCCATGTGACGATCTGTGACAGACATTCAGAGACAGATATTCAGACAGACAGACATTCAGAGACAGACAGACATTCAGACAGACATTCAGACAGACAGACCTTCAGACAGACCTTCAGACAGACATTCAGACAGACATTCAGACAGACAGACAGACAGACAGACATTCAGACAGACATTCAGACAGACAGACATTCAGACAGACAGACATAGCTTATCTGCAGGGTCTGCACTGTGTAGTGATAAAATGCAAAATAATCACTAAGCCTGGACAGCCACTGAAATCCTATGGATCAAGACAGAGACGCTTGTCGCTTTCTGGCTGACCCATCACACATCCTGTCGGTCACAGAGCCGTGGTCTGTCCAGCTGGCAGCGTGCTTAAGCATAATAGGCTGTAAATCCTTGTGAATGGGGTCCTCTCTAAGTTCACCTCTCCGAGCAGATCCACAGAAAGCAGGAGCACGGACATGCCAACAGATTGGCTAGAGAGACACTCAAGCCCCTACCAGGCAGGAAGCCGGGGCAGATACACACACTTCCCGAAGGCCCCCGGCTGCCTGACCAGACCCTCAGCCATCCACCCACCTCTCGTTACAGAGGTTTTCAGACAGGTAATAGTCACAAAATTAAACAATGCATTCAATACAGTGATTTAGGATCCTAAGATAGGACACACAAAAGAATGAGCGGTTGGCAAGCCTGGAGAAGCAGCGGCCATGACATGCAGCGGTGGTGGCGGGGGGGCGGGGGCGGGTGGGGGCTCACCTCGAAGCAGTAGTCCTGGCCCAGGATGCTGCTATGCACCGGCTTGATCAACACCTCGTCCTCCATGCTGAGATCCAACGCTTCCACTGCACTGCTGGGGCTGAGCAACGACTCGTGAGACCGCGATTCCTTCAGCCTCGGCATCAGATGGGATCTGGTGGACAACAGGAAGGGCCACGCTCAGTCAGGCGTATCCTCTCGACACAAACATCAACCAAACCAGTGTTGTGAGTACGCCCTTGTCGGATGCCACGGCTGCAGGGGCGCGCCGCCACCAGGCTCTCTAGTGTTTCTCAGCCGGCGGTTCTTTGGTTCAGACAGTCAGTGTTTGGCGTTTAGCAAGCAGTAGAACTGCTGCAGAGACCCAGGGGAATTCCACTGGTCCCTTAAAAACAAGGCAAGGACAGTAAGACTGGAAGGAAGTACCTCCATGCACACTAGAGGTCAACAGCAATACTGTAGTTGTTCAAGAGAACAATCCATACTGTTACATTTATTAGCAGGCCTCCACAGCGGCTGATATGACACCCGAAACAGAATGTACAACACTAACAACTACAAAGGTTAAATGCTTAGGATTTATTGTTTCCCTGTTTTTTTCGTGTAATCACGAAAAACAAGCGCCACTTTAAACCCACCACCTTAAACCCTCGACTCAGTATTGATCAAAAAAGACAAAGAGACAATTAGGTTTTACAGATAATCTGGTCTAATCCAGTAGAAGGTACATGTGTTGGCCCCTACAGTGTATGCTCTTCTCTCTGTTGTTCCATAGGCAATGTTGGTTAACTCCGGCACATTACAATTAACGTCTAGGAGAGTAAGCAGGGCAATTAGGCACCTGCTGGGCAGCAAACAGAGAGATATGTGCTGACTCATTGCTCCCCTGGCTCTTCATTGGCTGCATGAATTAAACATGGCCCTACTTCCTGCTTCGGCGCGTGTGTCTGGAAAAAGAATGATCAGGTGGGTAATGTGTCATTGCATTCCATAGCTCATCACTGGTGTTAGGGATACAACGCAAGGCCGAGAGACATACACCGATATCTGGCAGAGCTGAGCTTCAATAAACCTCCCTTGAGAAGCTCTGAATGAAATGTGCTGTGTGTGATTGTGAGAGTTAAAACAAGGTTTACAGGGCCTAACATAAAGCAGCCTACGATGTCAACAGGGAAGGACTATATATGACCAATGTCCCTGACAAATATTTGGCAAGTGTTGTATTACCAAAGGATATTAATGACCACTGTCCTATTCTACGTATCAGAGATGTCACAATTCATAGTGCCCAACCTTGCATTGTCACAAAAACTTCTAAATGTTAATGAGCAAGCTTTCTTGCAAGCTCTTTATCTAAGTTACCTTGACTGCATTTCTGCTATACCAGAAGCTGAGCTAGTGCTAGAGCATTCAAGTTCTGACTGGCAGACATTTTGAAAGTTATGTATAAAGATTGTTCCCAAGGCAATACTATGTAAACACACTGTCTAATTGTAAGGTGAATCTGTCCAGATTCTGGTAAACTGTAAAACCCCCAAAGAACAGTCCAACTGATTGAAGAGAGTGTTTGGGACCATTAGTGAAAAAATTCAATAATTGATGGCTTTAATAACCCCATCATCGCAGCATGCTCTCTGAGAGAACTGCCATTGCTACAACGAATGAAAAAGAAAAAGGAATACATCATAATCAAACATTCATGAAACGTTACTCAAATGTTAATAACCAAGGCTTTCACAGACTCCATTCACTGTAAAAGACATCCTTGATTCTTTCCTAGCGATCAACACTAAGAAAGCAACAGGGGACACAAACTTGATTTGCATTTTAATGAGTAAAATAAGTATTTGATCCCTTTTCAATCAGAAAGATTTCTGGCTCCCAGGTGTATTTTATACAGGTAACGAGCTGAGATTAGGAGCACACTCTTAAAGGGGTTGCTCCTAATCTCAGTTTGTTACCTGTATAAAAAACACCAGTCCACAGAAGCAATCAATCAATCAGATTCCAAACTCTCCCCCATGGCCAAGACCAAAGAGCTGTCCAAGGATGTCAGGGACAATATTGTAGACCTACACAAGGCTGGAATGGGCTACAAGACCATCGCCAAGCAGCTTGGTGAGAAAGTGACAACAGTTGGTGCAATTATTCGCAAATGGTAGAAACACAAAAGAACTGTCAATCTACCTCGGTCTGGGGCTCCATGCAAGATCTCACCTCGTGGAGTTACAATGATCATGAGAACGGTGAGGAATCAGCCCAGAACTACATGGGAGGATCTTGTCAATGATCTCAATGCAGCTGGGACCATAGTCACCAAGAAAACAATTGGTAACACTACGCAGTGAAATCCTGCAGCGCCTGCAAGGTCCACTTGCTCAAGAAAGCACATGTACAGGCCCGCCTGAAGTTTGTTAATGAACATCTGAATTATTCAGAGGAGAACTGGGTGAAAGTGTTGTGGTCAGATGACACCAAAATCGAGCTCTTTGGCATCAACTCAACTCGCCGTGTTTGGAGGAGGAGGAATGCTGCCTATGACCCCAAGAACACCATCCCCACCGTCAAACATGGAGGTGGAAACATTATGCTTTGTGTGTATTTTTCTGCTAAGGGGACAGGACAACTTCACCGCATCAAAGGGACAATGGACGGGGCCATGTACCGTCAAATCTTGGGCAAGAACCTCCTTCCCTCAGCCAGGGCATTGAAAATGGGCCGTGGATGGGTATTCCAGCATGACAATGACCCAAAACACACAGCCAAAGGCAACAAAGGAGTGGCTCAAAAAGAAACTCATTAAGGTACTGGAGTGACCTTAAGCCAGTCTCCAGACCTTAATCCCGTAGAAAATCTGTGGAGGGAGCTGAAGGTTAGAACTGCCAAACGTCAGCCTCGAAACCTTAAAGATCTGCAAAGAGGAGTGGGACAAAATCCCTCAAGAGATGTGTGCAAACCTGGTGGCCAACTACAAGAAACATCTGACCTCTGTGATTGCCAACAAGGGTTTTGCCACCAAGTACTAATTAATGTTTTGCAGAGGGGTCGAATACTTATTTCACTCATTAAAATGCAAATCAATTTATAACATGTTTGACATGCGTTTTTCTGGATTTTCACTGTTCAAATAAACCTACCATTAAAATTATAGACTGACCATTTATTTGTCAGTGGGCAAATGTACAAAATCAACAGAGGATCAAATAATTTTTTCCCTCACTGTATGAGTGAATATCAAACAGATTTTAGACCTGGATACAGCACTATTACTGCTACTTCATTGGGTGTAAAAATTTGATTTTGTGGCACTATTTATTTACCTGTCAAAGGTTTTTTTCATACAGTTGATCATTCCACTTAGACAAAGAGACACCCCGGTAGGGCTGGATGTGGACACCTGCTGGTTTCAGAATTACCTTATCGACCATTGTAATGGATGGGGTTGAAACTAATTGTCTACTCTCGCAGGAGTTCCACTGGGTAATATTTTGGGTCATTTACTGTCCACTCTGCATAGTAATTATACAGAATCTGTAACTCTGTGGGAAACTGTTATTGTCTTTTCCATGCTGATGTCAACACTGGTCGCCGAAATGAACACTGGTTCAATACGATGACGAGGGTAAGAAGCCCGTAAACAAAGTACAGTCTGCAAGCATTGCTTTGCTACTACTCAAGTGGAAACACTTCTAACATGATTACATGATTCATACCGAAACCATACCGTTACTGTGACCCACAGACCAAGGCAGGCCTACCAATCCATGGGCCGACAGTACCGTTGCATTCCTAGGGCACAGCCCACATGCATTTACTAATTACTACAATTTATACTCTTAAAATGTTCACCCGGCACAGCCAGAAGAGGATTGGCCACCCTTCAGAGCCTGGTTCCTCTCTAGTTTCTTTCCTAGGTTTCGGCCCCTTATGGGGATTTTCCTAGCCACTGTTGTTGCTTGCTCCTTGGGGTTTTAGTCTGCGTGTCTTGTAAAAACTCTTTGTGACAACTGCTGATATAAAAAGGGTCTTATAAAATAAATTGGATTGATTGATTGACAGATAGATAAATTACCTATTTATGATTAAATTAGACTGTCTTCACAAAACTGTGTTTTTCATATTTGCACGTTTTTAATTTGCTGTGACACAGTCTGTAAAACAGACTCCCCTGTATAAAAATATTTTTTTATCTTATGATCTTGTTGAAACAGTGCTGTCTGATGGTGGCCAAGCAGACAAATAAGGCTGTTATGTAATTAAATAAACAATTACATAATAAACCAGCAGGCCAAATAATGATGACAGCCGCAGAAGGTCAGAGCTAGTCTGGATAACCCTAGGCAACAATGACCATGGTGTTTCAAAGACTCTTTAACTTAGAGGAACTGTGTCACTGCCAACGGCAATACTGTACCTCATCCACTAGTTACATTTAAACCTTTACTGGAACGCAAATATCACATTTATTAATGAGATGCATTTAAACCGCTTAATAAAGAAAATAATGTTAGAAAGATAAAATCTAGACAAATCTAGACAAATGTTAATTGTAGCATAACATTTGATGAAATAGTAAAATAATGACAAGAGACCTATGCATTAAAATGGAAAGATGTCCAAGCCCTGGACCATAGTGTCTGGAGGCAGCCTCACACAACCTTTTGGTTCTGACCTTTGCAACGATTAAAAGGCCAGTGCCAGAGGGACTGACCATTTACATTTAAGTCATGTAGCAGCTGCTCTTATCCCGAACGACTTACCTTACTGGCCCTACATGGTTATCAAACCCAAAACCCAAGGGCCACGCTCTAACAGCTGAGCTACACGGCTCCCCAGGCAAATACTGTATCTTAAAAGCACATCTGACAGCAGGGCAGAGATCACAGAGGTTATTTTGAATGAGTGCATTTCACAAGTGGCTAGTTTGGTTCAACCACCTTTAGTAAAACTACTGCAAAGCCACCAGCACTCAGAATCCCAGTGCTGCCATGACTCTAAAGCTAAACAGGTTTGGTCCTGGTTGGTCTCTGGATGGGAGACCAACAGTATCTACATGTAGTTCAACTGCCACCACCTCTGTTGTCTTTTGAAAAACCTTTTTTAATGAAGTTGATTATTTGTATTGTTTTCTTTCCAGCAATTACTTTTGCCGAAAATGAATTCACTGATTAGATTGCACTCACCACTTATCTATTTGGTTGTTTCACCTAGCTTCCTTAAAATGCATGCTAGTCTCTTGACAGGAGGCCCACCTCACTCTGGTCTAAAGATCAAATCCAAATGGCCCATGGGACATTCCCCTGGAAATTTGCCATTTTTCAGAATGTTAAACGAGTGTCCTGAGTATCTGTGGACAATAAAGATCCCCATGGCACTGACTATAAGTGGATGTGCTAACAAGGATATACTGGCAAAATACCAATTCTGGCTCTCATATCAACATGGCCACCCAATCATCCCCAGCTATCCTCCCCCTGTAACTATTCCCCCAAACGAAACATCCTGGGATGTCTCATGATTTGTTGAGAGAGTTGTTAGTCTGAAGAACACACACACTGAAACTGAAATGTCTCTACTGCCTGATGTATTTAGACTAAATCAGATCTTTGGATTTTCTGGCTTTGTAAGGTATGCTAAAGAGTTTTAAGCTCCAAAGCCACACAGTGTACACAGGCAGACAGTTAAATAAATGTGAACTGTTGTCTCAGCACAACAATGTACTTTGATTTAATCATATATTTTTTTTTTTTTTTTTTTTACAAATCTCTCACAGCAAAGACCAAATGTCATAATATGGTAAATACTTTACTTTAGTAGGTTGTGTTACTATTTACCAAACACTCCAGATAGGTCCAACTGCAATCATTTGAAAGATACATAGTTTCAACAAATATCTAACCTACATGGCTGTACTGAAAAACATTTTCTTTTGGCCATATTGATTTTGTCTCCAAAATCCACCCAAGGATTAAGAAGAGTGCCCAAATGGGGTATACACAAATTGCAGGATGTAGGTCTCACAATCAAAATGATGTCAAGCCTGACAAAATGAAGATCTGGCAATGCTGCCAAGGAATTGGGCTGGCCTGATAGGAGCTTGAATACAAAAACAGAACGTATTCTGGGAACATAACAGGAAATGACATGGCGATAAACCACGGAAGAAACAAGTGGTTTTAAAACTTGGCTGAGGCAATGGAAGTGCATAACTAAAAACACATGAGATAATTCCTTTTAAGTTGTCTGCTCATTTACCATAGTACAGCACTAAATTAACCCTACAAATGTTAATGACTTTCCTTTCAACAACACTTAATGATAATGACATGTGGATTATTATAAATGAAAGTGTTTGTAAGGGTTGACACCCGCAGTACTTTGTAAAGGAAAGTCAAGTCTGAAGTTTCAAAGTGGAAATCACCAACTAAAGGCTGAACCTCAAATACAAAATAAACAAGTAATAAATAAATAAATGCTCTTGCTACAGGGAGATCTAAGATATAACGCCCATAAACCTCCATAAACCCTGGCTTCAATTATATGTTTTTGAATCCCCTTATAGGCTACTATGTATAGTGTTCTGTTCCACCTTGCAACAATGACATATTTTTAGCTTCAACATTTAATTTGACTCATATGGCTTCGCCATTCAGACCATGCGCCATGGCCCATTCTACTTATTTCTGTCTCATTATCCTCTCATTTGGAGTAAATGCATAAAGCTGGACTGCAGTGTTATTACACAAGATATCTTAAAGTTTTCTGGGTGGTCAAGTAGCCTTGGCTAGGGTACTGACTTCCTGTACTTCAGTAAAAATACTCTCGCTTTGATTGTACTTATTCAAGTGAAAGAAGACTTCTTGAAAAACTACTCAAGCAAAAAAGTATCCAGTCAGAAAACTATTTTAGCAGTAGATAGAAAATTGGCTTGGTGTTTTTAAGCCTTATGCTAAACAATGACAGCAAATCAAAAGAACAACTTAGTACCATATATTTGACATTGATGCAATATAAAACTCACAGATATTTATATTTGTTTTCCAGCAGATGACTTTGTTGTATACCGTTGCTTATGGGGTTCCTTATATTCATATGTAATTTATACACCAGCTAAATTGAGGAAGAGTGGGATGATGAAATACCACCCATATAGTATGTCCGATTAAGATGAGTTTTTCCCAAATCAGAGGTTGTTGGAAACAGTACGCCAGATGCCCAACTTCCCATGGATTTCTGCAGTAAATGCAACGTTGCATTACTTTCAGGGTTTATAGTCCACGACCCCTTGCAGAACAGAAGAATATGGGTTTGCAACAATTCTCCCGACTATTCAGGTAACGAAAAATGGCGGACTATTCAATTTGCGAGCCTGGAGTTCAACATACGTATCTAAAAGTGAATTCATAATCAAGTTATCACCACCTAAGCGCACAAACGCCCAAAAAGAACCGACCCAAATAACCCTTTTCGCCACAGAAAATCGTCACACTACAAGCCTTTGGTCTTTTTTTTGTGCAGTCCGTGGGTGATGCCGTTTACTGTCAATAAAATCTGCCAACCCTGCTCTCTGCTAGGTTGTCAATACAGCGCGGCGCATCAACCGGAAAGAAACAGCCATTTCCATCAAATATATATGAATTTAAAAGTACTTTTCAGTTGGGAATGCAGGTTTAGATTTTCTATCAAAAGCAATCAATGGCAAGTAAGAACACAGAATTCATTTACATTACATCAAGTGCTTAATTACATCGCTTCGGTTTGACGCCGACTCACGTCTGGGAGGCAGCCGGGATCCAAACCAATGTAAAATACAACTACAACGGGGGACTGGCCCAGACTAAATAAGTCCCTCAGTGTGGTTGCATCTCTGGTTAAATATTGTTTAGCATGACAGAGTGGGATGCCTGGACTGTCTGCTCTGGTATTAGCTACAATGGCAGAATAGGAATCGGCCAACATTAAATTATATGGGCCTATATATTCATCATATCATGTAAATCTACAAACATTTAGTGATTTGTTTAAAATGTTACCTAGCGAAGTTCCTGGAGAAACATTAGAAGTACCACCCACAGAAAGTAATGAGAAAACAAATACCAAAAGAAACCGGATTAAAGTACTACCCTCCCCTGCCAGAAGCTTTGGGGAGTAGTATTCCACTGAATTCCAACAACCACATTAAATAAAAAAGCAATTCACTATGTGCACAGAAAGTAGTTGATTTGCACCTGCCACAATGTGTTGTGGAGTTCCAGTCACTACAAGTTAAAACACTAAGGCAATATAGGTGTAACAGAAAGATTTAACAGTTTAGTCTAACAGATGGTGTGCCCATTAGTCTATTTATAGTTATAACTCAGATATCAGTTTAAGGACTATTCATTCTTGACACCTACAAATATATTTTGAACACTGAACCCTCAATCCTAAGAGGAAACCTACCTCATGAAGGGTCATTGTTTAGAAAAGTAAACATCAAGCATTTCCCAGAAAATAACAAGCAGAAAAGGCATGCTTCTGTGTAGAACAAAAAGCTATGTTTCAGGCAGTGCTGTATTCTGTGGGTCTACCCAACTCTAAGAGTCCAGACCACAACAACGAAAGCAGAGGTTACATCAATAACATCAGAGTCAGAGCATGAAAATAAAACAGGTGAAACAATAATGTTTTAAAAGATGTCCATGGAGACATTGCTGTGTGCAGTTTATCCAGAATAGCTTGGTTAGCGATCATGAGAAAAACAGAACATTACCACCTAAGCTCCTGGATACTGAAAAAACATTGGCTACAAGATGTAATTATTCAAGTATTCCTTTGTTTAAAGAACTTAACCCTACTCTGGTTCAGAGTACAAAGTAGAAAAATTACTTCATAAAAAAATAACTCTACCTAAATGAGCCATCACATGAATATAACAAATGATTTAGAGTCAGTTTCACAATACACCCAACTGACAGTGGCGACATGACAGAACAGGCCATATGGCAGAAAACTATTTAATCGGAATGTTCTATTTAATCAATGAACGGGACTTTTCTAGCTGAAACTTTAGATTACGCAATATCCACACGGACGGCCATTCCATCAGATTCGCAAGCCTCTTTCTCAAAGCAGCTTACCATGGTAATAATCTGGCATAGCAATGCCGTTTTTAAAAGGAAAGGGGTGACAGTAGGCAAGGTGACATGCTGCAGGCCCACAGTAAATATAAATATTAGCAATTGTAAACGAGTAATGTCAACCTTATCACTGTGAAACCTGAACACCACCACACATGGTGCACTAGTTGTAACCTGAGAAATAATAATTGCTGCCCTGTCTGACATTTAACGTTTGTTGGGTGTGAAGTAGAATAATATAATTAATTGAAGCACGCTAGATTGTATGCCTCATATTATAAATCTGTGCTGCGACAGGGAACATATCACATTGTCGTAGAAACATTATGACATGTTTTTTGCCTCCTTCCTACAACTGTGTGCAAGAGACTTCTAAGAAGATGTCTGACGGCTTCCAAAAATAAGATGTGACAGGAGTGTGGATTTAATGAGGACCAGCACTTTATTCCAGATGCAGAAAACCTGTCTCCATGGACCCTGTTCCAGCCTCTACATGTGCACAGAAGCCCTGTTTTTCTGGACTGAGGTCTCAGGGGCCCTCTTGTATCCTCCTCACATGCACAGAAGCCCTGTTTTTCTGGACTCAGGTCTCAGGGACCCTCTTGTATCCTCTTCACATGCACAGAAGCCCTGTTTTTCTGGACTCAGGTCTCAGGGACCCTCTTGTATCCTCTTCACAGGCACAGAAGCCCTGTTGTTCTGGACTCAGGTCTCATGGACCCTCTTGTATCCTCTTCACATGCACAGAAGCCCTGTTGTTCTGGACTCAGGTCTCAGGGACCCTCTTGTATCCTCTTCACAGGCACAGAAGCCCTGTTGTTCTGGACTCAGGTCTCATGGACCCTCTTGTATCCTCTTCACAGGCACAGAAGCCCTGTTGTTCGGGACTCAGGTCTCATGGACCCTCTTGTATCCTCTTCACAGGCACAGAAGCCCTGTTGTTTTGGACTCAGGTCTCATGGACCCTCCTGTATCCACTTCTAAGCATTAGGAACAGCAGCATATGCGGTGTGTGTCGCTGCATTTCAGAATTTAAGATCATCTTTTATTTTGAAATCCACCTGGCCTCTTCCCGACAAACCACCAGCTTTGCCATGTGCAATTGAACCCCCCACTGAGTGAACACTGTGTTTTTAAGCCTTGAGGCATGTTAAACCATCGCTAATCTGAGAAAGATGTGAAGCGCAGGTTGGAGGACATTCTTGAGATGTCATTACAGACAAAACAACAGTGTTGTGCTTACTGTATATTCTGACACATAAGAACGCGGAGCTGCTGAGCTAAATGCAAATGACTAGATCTACAAGAAGCGAACACACTGACAAGCCATTATTCAAAATGTAAATTGCAATCCCGGAAACGCAAACCAGGGCCAGATGAATCGAGATGACAGAGAGACTAGCACCTTGCATCCAAACACGAGAAACACCCTCAGCGTGTGTAGAGATGCCAAGCTTCACAAAGCCTAGCCTATATGTAAATGCAGCCCATCTCTGCAGAGCCTTTTGCATAGAATCCGGCTTCTTAAGTCGCCCAGACCCACTGAGACGGAGACGGAGCAGGACACCAAAGGGACGAGGAGATGAATACTCACCAGACATTCTGTCCGAATCCCCGGAAACAATCAGAGCGACGAGGGAGCCGTCTCAGTGCTCCATTTTCCTTGCTGTGTGTTGTGAGCCGTGGAGAGCGTGCTGGTGATCCTCCAGCCCTGCACAGTGCGCTGCTAGCTTCCTGCTCTCCCCTCCCTCACAGTCTGTCTGGCTCCTCTGGACTCTTTACTCCAGCCCCGCTGAGGGAGCAACTGACACAGTCTGCCCTTTCTTCTTCATATCTTCCCCAGCTCCTCTCCGCTCTTTTAAGTGGGCCACAGCTCTCTCTCTCTCTCGCTCCCTCTCGCTCTCTCTCTCTTTCCTTGTATCTGGGAGACCGCTTGGAGCCGACGGTCCTGAGCTGTCGTTCCTTCTCTCGATCACTCTTCCTTCTCTCTCTTACATCTGTGTGTGTTCACAGTGCAACCAGGTCGCATGGTGTTCCGTAGCCCCGCCCCCCGCCCCCCCCCCGCTGCAGTGACCCTGTGTGTTGGAGGGTGTGTGGTCTTTTGTCCTGGTGTCTTTGTGACAGACTGAACAGGTCTCTGCGCAGGGATCTGTTTCTGGAGGATCAGCACTGTCACTCTGCAGATCACACAGCTCCCTCTCTCTCTGTCTCTCCCTCACTCTCTGTCTCTCCCTCTCTATGGCTCTCTCTCTCTAAGTCTCTCCCTCTCTGTTTCTCCATCTTCAAGCCGTGCAGCAGCAGAAGGGCCACACCAGAGGTTACCGGTGCTGCATCACACACTGAGGGGGTGTAGCCACAATGAGAGGCCATATGGTAAGCTGTCTGTCCGCTTGGGGCTATTTGGTCAAACATATCGTTTGGGGGCTCGCTCGGTTCCACAGGCAGCGCTCACAACAGTATGAACAAGGGTGGACATAAGTGGCCACTGTCATCACCATGCAGTCAAATTAGGGACACTCATTGACTGCCACCTCTGAGAAGACTTTCACTCATGCGTGGCTTATTGGCGGCACACACACACAGCACTACAATGAATAATACACACTGATAGCCTGTCAGGTTTTTCATTGTTTCTATGACAACACTGCATAAGGGAACTGGTATCTTTATTTCCCCAGCAACTGACAATTTCCACAGCTAAGTGAGCAATTCTAAGCCAATTCTCTTTTTCTAGACTTCGCCAGATGTTTTTTTTCTTTTTGTCTTTTCTCTTCAACACAATCGTTTTTTTGTCTCTGGAGTCTCACAGGTCATGGAAGTGAAACCGCACAGCTATAAACGTAGCACCACAGAATTCTGGTACATTTAAGGCATTCTGCTCATTCTCAGTTACTGCATGTGATGTGAGCAAATATAGTTGCTTGCATAAAACCATTGAGTACTCCAGAGGACAATAATATAGCTAGGTTGTAGTACTGTAGGCTACTGCGTTTTTGGTAGCATAATGAAAGAACAAAGACATCTTAGCAGAGAGAAAAAACTGTCTGTGTCCTACCAGATGATTATCGCCTGCTTTACCATCGTTTAACGATACAGGTACCCAATTACAGGCAAGCACCAGACACCCACACAGAACCAATAAGTATGTGCGCGCCGTTGTGCGTGTCCAAACAGTTGAAGCGCAGCGAACAGTCAAGGATTGGGCTAAGCTCTCAATCAAAACAAATAAAGCCAAACTAAGTAGATAGAGGCTTTGTGCTGATCAGATGGATTCACTGCCGTCAGCATTGCAACCAACCACTTCCACCGCCTGATTCCTGCTCAGTGAGGGAGATGCTGTTTGGTCGGGTAAACCAGGACGCCATACCATCCCGTGTCAACAACATCACCAGCACCGCAACAATGTCCAGACCCGCTGCCATGATGACGTCACCTCCAGTGGCTGTGAGAGACATTGCCAGGCTAGTGCCTTGCAGCAGACCAGACACAGTTTTCGGTAAGCGTTAGGCACTGATTTTCACTAAACATTTGGTAAATGCGGGACACAGCACCGATGAGAAATCCGGCACTGCGCGACTGGTGCAGCAAACAAAGCGGTCCTGGAGCGGGGTTTGCTGCCGGACATTGGAGACTCTGAGTCTGATTGGAAGGAAAGTGAGCTGCATTAACATGCAGTCTGCTGGTGAGAAGATCTGAGAGTCATTTCCCATGTCGGACTGTTTTCAGTAGCAACAGAAAGGCACCATGACAGCCCCCTTCAGACAGTAGCCCCCCCCGTCTCACCACTCCTGACCGGAGTGACCGTATGGGCCTTCATTCACATTTTCCTCTGCTATGAGCTCGGTGAACAAGAGATCACAGTTGTTATGCCAGGAACATTTGGCTGAAAGTCTCAAACAACAGCCTGCTTGAAATCAAATACTCTCGATACAAGAGCCAAACGTGTTTGTAAGCATACCCACCTGGTGAAATAATGATTAAAAAATATATAACACAAGAGCCAAATTTGTTGTTATTTTTCTTCCATGAACTTTGCTGAAATTACAGTAACTATCAAATATCATGCATTTAACTCTCTATGAAGCTGTAAAAATGACAAAGTGGAATTTGACCTGGCACTTGGAAACCTGCTGGGCGTTCTTTCATGGCTTCAATGGTGTGTGGGTGTGGAGAATAGGACTGGCCTACACATTTGGGGTACAATGGGCTCTGTGGCTTGAGAGTTGTCTTTTTTCTCAAAAAGAAGGCTCTTGTAAGTCATATCAATGTCTCTGAAAAGATTTGGTCATATATACTATATATAAAGGCAGGGCTACATACTGTGTGATTAAAATAATCGGGTTCATCAATTATTTGATCAATGATTTGTTCCAAGCTGACACCCTGAATGTTCGTTATTCTCTGGAACAGAAACCTGAAAATTAAAAAAAATGCTGCATTGTTTCGTTTGCGTAAAATCTCATTTACAAATTGTTTCCTGATGATTAGGAAACAGATGAAACCGTGTTTACAAGAAAAATCTGAAAATGAAACATATGCCCAGAATGAGTGAAAGGCATACTTTTGTATTTGTATTTTTCTCACAACTTAAGTTAAATAAGGACAATACATGTGTCCTTGTTCTGAGGTCTGGGTCCAAGCCACTGTCAATGACCACAACAAAATTAAGAATTCTGGAGAAAAATGTAATCATGATTACCAAAAGTAGTAAATCATAAAAACTTTGCCTTCAACATCCAACATTATGAATTTCCACACCTTATGGAACACATAAAACACCAGCCATTTATCCCGTCAAGCCTGAATCTCTGATATTCAAAACGGCAACAGACAATGTTTTGACAGTAAGGCCAAATCCTCATCCATTAATTATTATGCATTACATCCATATCACTTATTCCATCCGGCCTGGCCGACTGACAGAAAATACCTGAGTGGGATTGAACAGTCTGGATGACTCTGAGGGCATACACTGTCAATCTGCTCAGTGGATGAACCATTTGCTACAGTTAATTCTTCCTGGAAGGATGCACAAAGCATATTTGGTTGAAGTGTTTGTCAACAGACTGTGGGATGTGACCAATAACGGGGAAATCTATCATCTGTATGAATTATCGTTTGACATTTTAATCATTTTATGTATAAAACCAAGATTTTTCTTTCACATTTTGAAATTGGCAGAGGGTTTCTGTTTAATGTCCAGGGACTGTCAGTCCGTCAGAGCAGATGGCTGATCAGGAATGACTGGGGCCTCAGACAACAGAGATGTGTGCCAGAGAGAGAGAGATGTTCCTTTGGACTCCTGGTCTTGTCTATTCAACACTACTCTCCTCCCACTACAGCCACAATATGTCAAGCTTCTTCCTTCAATTCCAGGAAATGGTTTGGCACCTCTTAATATTTCCTTAATCCTCCACTTCGATCTTCCTTCTCAGCGGACAACTTAGTCAACCACTTTGAAGAGAAGGTTGACATCTGCATCTCATTCACTCAGCCTACTGACTGGTTCCTCACACTATACATTAACTACTTTTTTTATGTCCGGTCACCCAACAGCCTGCCCCTTGACTCAAACCTCCCCTCTCTTCTCCAGACAAAACCCGGAACCCTTCTACGAATCCTCACTTCCCTCATCAACTTGCCTTAGACATTTGGTTGTAACCCCTCAAACTTCAATTTGTTCAACGTTGCTCCCCTCCTCAAGAAACCAACACTTAACCCCTCTGACATAAAAAAAGAAAACACATACCTGTTATCTCTTCTATCCTACCAAAACAGTAAAGTGTGCTGCCTCTGACCAATTCTCCTTTTAAACTCGATTTCTCAGAACAATCTCCTGGAACCTATGTCAGGCTTTAGGAAAGGTCTCTCAATTGTGACCGCTCTGCTTTTTGTAAGAGAAGATTACTCTCTCCTTGGTTTTTACATGGTCTCTACAATATGTCAGTGTTTACATTGAAATAATTTAACTGACCCTGTTAACCAGAGACCTGCATACATCGCTAACTGCACACATTCAATAGATATAAGACACGTTTCCTTGATTTTTGTGATGGGTGAGGGTTTACATTTTTATTACAAAGCAAAGAACAGTTTGGAAGTTTTGGATGATTAGGTGACCGTAATGTTGTGAGGTACAGATTCCATGGTGGTTACCGCCCCTACTCTCACAATATATTCCAAGGGATCTTTAGTGACCACATGGGATTACCAAAGGACTCTTTAACAGCATGACTCTTAGACTGACACCACTTCCAACAGCCTCTGATCTCCCATCACCACAATGACCAGGACCGACCCTGGAGTCAGCACTGGGAGGCAGAGTGCTTTACATCAATGACCAGGACCGACCCTGGAGTCAGCACTGGGAGGCAGAGTGCTTTACATCAATGACCAGGACCGACCCTGGAGTCAGCACTGGGAGGCAGAGTGCTTTATATCAATGACCAGGACCGACCCTGGAGTCAGCACTGGGAGGCAGAGTGCTTTATATCAATGACCAGGACCGACCCTGGAGTCAGCACTGGGAGGCAGAGTGCTTTACATCAATGACCAGGACCGACCCTGGAGTCAGCACTGGGAGGCAGAGTGCTTTATATCAATGACCAGGACCGACCCTGGAGTCAGCACTGGGAGGCAGAGTGCTTTACATCAATGACCAGGACCGACCCTGGAGTCAGCACTGGGAGGCAGAGTGCTTTACATCAATGACCAGGACCGACCCTGGAGTCAGCACTGGGAGGCAGAGTGCTTTATATCAATGACCAGGACCGACCCTGGAGTCAGCACTGGGAGGCAGAGTGCTTTACATCATTGCTATGCCCGTCCAGTGACCAACCTTTCCAGGTCTCTCTCATGTCACCCCCCTCCTCTGAACATGTCAACGGATTTCGGTTAAAACCTGTGTCCAGTGCAAAACCATGGTTCATGGTTCATGGTTCTTGATCGGCCAAGTAATTGTTCTTCTGTCCTGGAACCCCATTGGTGGAACTAGCTCCCCATGAATCTATGCCAGCAGTCTCCGAAACCCTACATTTTCAAATAGCATCTAAAAAATATGTAACCCTAACCCTTTTCAGATAATATCTAAAAAAATAAACGTACCTTTTCAAATACCATCTAAATTAATTCCACAGCCCTCCGCCTCAGCATACCCTTTGGTGAACAAATACTTGTGCTTCACTGAAAATGCTTTAGAAAAACATAATTCATATATTTCCCACCTAGCTATCTGAAGATGAACGTGCTAGCAAGTGAGCTGCTCTGGCTAAGGGCGTCAGCTAAATGACTAAAATATTCAAATGTAAATAACAGACAGCTGGCTGACAGAGACTAAGAAACAGCTTGTGGAAAGAGACCAGCGGAGAAACCCCCCAAATCAGAGCAACACAGCCTGGGTTAGGGTCCCTAAAATAACAGACTGGACAGGCTGGTTAGGATTTACAATAAGCTAAAACCCAATGGGCAGAATGCCGAGGACCGTCATCACACACACACACACACACACACACACATAGACACATGCATAGACACCACCCTACCTCACAGACACTGTACAAATGTGCCCACTTTTTAGGCTCCTGGCACTATAACAGTAATGTCTCCTCACCTACCCTCATCACTGCCATACCTCAACAACACTCCCCTGTCAGAGTACCAAGGAGACCTTCCCACTGGCTCAACAAGGCCAATGGAACCAAAGGACTCAGCGCAGCATGGGGTAGGTCTCCTGGGGTAGAGACAGGCAGGCAAGAGAGAAACTCTGGAGACAATATTGCTTCCTTTATAGATCCATCCATTGATGAAATAATGCCTTTTTTTCCCAAAGTAGTCAGATTAGGCCAAACTGTGAGAGGGAGGGGTATTTTTGGTCTGGTGGGGGGCTTTCATTCGTTACCTTTTATTTTAATTGTATCGATTTTCTATTTCCAAAATGATTACTATCCTTGAGAAATATGAAAAAAGAGGGTATATACAATAAACAACACAGTTAATGCACTATATTTCATGCAAAAATGGGGAAACAGTATTATATTATACTAATGTGATTGCTCAGAGAAGAAAAGTTAATGTTTTCTCTAAAAGATTGTTGTTAAATTATTCTTAGGAATAAAATCAAACAAAATTAAATCTACATTAATAATCAGCTTCCATTTTACATCTCCATTTTAAGGATCTGTCCTTCCTGTATTCTGGCCTTGCTGGTTAACTGGTGTACACAAACTAGGTGACCTTATGTAAAACCCCTTCATCATTTACCACCATGGGGAAAGGAAAATAACAAATGTAAAGAGACAGCAGTTCATAACCTGTTTTTATTTCATATACACTCAAATGCAAAAATGTTTAGCTAAAAAATTTTGCATTTCAAATTTCATTCATTATCTTTACAATTTTTGGTGAACCCATCTGGGTTATTAATTAAAATGTCAAATCCACTCAGCAATTCAGCAATAATTGTAAAATTATTTATAAAATTATTTTTAAAAAAAATACAATCTTTTGTCTCTGCCTGGTTGCGGTTCACTGGCAGTGAACTAATTATTATAATTGTGTTCTGACCCCATGACCATTCCGCTCTGTTAGAAATTGTCCCACGGCTGAATAAGTCTGCCCCCCCCTGCAGTAGAGTATACATCAGGCTGAAAGCACGCCTGAGTGTCTATTGTCAAGAGGAACACATCCTCTTCTTAAAGGTTCTGAGACCAAGACAGTCTAGTTCCTGTTTTTCTTCTCTTAAATACAGTACACAAACAGGAGCCCAATCGAAGACACAAACGCATTCAATACAGGTAGAAACACACACACGCACGCACACACACACGCACGCGCACACACACACAAAGACACGCACACACATCTGTAGAGAAGGCTTCAATGCGACAAGGCAGACCAGCCCGGGGGCCCATGTCCGTTGATATTACTGTGTGTTTGGTTTTGAGGCCGGGCATTCTCCCTGTTGTAGAGCCGTGTAGCCCTGTATTTAACTAGGCCACTGACTGTGGCAGCACTGCCCTGAGGTGGAACTCAAACATAACCCGGAAACTTTTTCTGTAGCTAACCAGGCAATGGAAGGAGCAGCGTGGAAATGCTGAAAGCCCTGGGTGCGTGTCTTGCCCACAATCACTGTTTTGAGAATCTCTCCAGAGCAAGGTGAGTCCCTTGAGGCCAAAGCCATGAAAGTCCATTGAGTTCTGCAGAATGACTCTCTCAACGACAAAGGAGATAGAGACAAATGTTGATATCACAGAACAATGTGTGCAGTGCCGGCTCTAGCCTTTTGGGTGCACTAAGCAAAATTTAATTTGGGGCCCTCAGTGACTGCTTATGTCGCTTATGCCTGGAGTCGGCCCTGAGGGTGTGGAGGAAATGTGTAAAACCCATATTGATAGTGAGATACACCTATGGCCACTATGGATGCATCCATGTTTCCTCCAGCAATGGGAATCTGGCAATTATAGGCAAAAATGAAATAATCCGTACCAGCTGAATGTGTTACATTAGCCTGGCATTTCAGACCGATTGTGCTTCCCTGCGTTCAATTCACAGAGGCAGTCCGCAAAACCATAGACGCCACAGAAAGAAAAAAAAAAATCCTGACATTAACCGTTTGTTTGACACATTTTAATTGCATTTTCTTTGTATGTAGATAATCCTGTCGAGTTACAACACATTTGTTAACGTTACTGAACACCTGATGCTATGCTATTGTATTCACGCGCGACACACTGTCCTTGTAGCGGGAGCAAGCAAATGAATCCAGCCCACTCTTTAACGACAAGCCGCGCGAGCAACTGCCGAGTGTGTATGGTCTTAGGGGCGGAGAGAGAACACAGCAACAACGTGTGTATGGTCTTAGGGGCGGAGAGAGAACACAGCAACAACGTGTGTATGGTCTTAGGGGTAGAGAGAGAACACAGCAACAACGTGTGTATGGTCTTAGGGGTAGAGAGAGAACACAGCAACAACGTGTGTATGGTCTTAGGGGTAGAGAGAGAACACAGCAACAACGTGTGTATGGTCTTAGGGGTAGAGAGAGAACACAGCAACAACGTGTGTATGGTCTTAGGGGTAGAGAGAGAACACAGCAACAACGTGTGTATCCCTGTAGCCAACAGGAGTGGATCATTGAAAGATTCAATTCCAAGATACTTTTCACCTGCAAATCTCATGAAGTGTGAACAAAACACACGCATGGTGGTTTTCAATGTTAGTTTGTGTTAAAACTGCAACTGCTAGCAACAGCGTCACTACACGACAGTCAGATTCTAGTCAGCTAGCAAGTGGCGACAGACATGCAAGTGGCGTCTCCATTACCACAGTTAGCTTTTAGGCGCAGCTGATCATTTCAGATGTGTTAATTTAGAGTACACTCAGGTGAGGTCACAAGACCTTTTGTAAATTGAGAAGCAATATACCACATTAGTTCCTACTATACATATTTGTTTTATATTTTCTAATCAATACACGCATATTCGGATGGTGTTTTTTTGTGTAAATGGTTGGCTGCCAAAATGAGTGGCTGGTCGATTTTGAATCTACCTGGCACATTTAACTGCTGAATCACAAAGTTCACTTGCCCTGCCTACTAGAAATAAGTGCGTTCAAGGCCAAAAACTATGTCAGAGTCTTTAGAAACAAAGCTAATTTAAACAAATTACTCCTTAGAAAATGACTCCCTGTCCAAAAACAAACAATGCAATTTGTTAAAACAGTTATGAGAGTTAAATACCTTCCCTACCATATTCACTACATTTCTATCCAGGCATTGTATAATACACAAATGCAGAAAGGGACAATCATATCGTACTCATCATATCATTTATAAATGTTTCATTCATTATCAGACTAATTACACTCTGTTGTAATTAACATATATAGAAAGATAATTTTTGTATGATTGTATTTACATTTGTTGAAATAAGAAGCATAACCAGAAGCAACATTTTATTATTTATGCCAGGGTACACAAGTACAGAATTGACAAAACTCCAGCATCGGGCGATTGTGACATATGAACATCGGTGCCAGCCGCGAGTTTCATGTACTGCCAGCATTAGAGGTGATACAGTACTGCCAGCATTAGAGGTGATACAGTACTGCCAGCATTAGAGGTGATACAGTACTGCCAGCATTAGAGGTGATACAGTACTGCCAGCATTAGAGGTGATACAGTACTGCCAGCATTATAGGTGATATAGTACTGCCAGCATTAGAGGTGATACAGTACTGCCAGCATTAGAGGTGATACAGTACTGCCAGCATTAGAGGTGATACAGTACTGCCAGCATTAGAGGTGATACAGTACTGCCAGTATTAGAGGTGAAACAGTACTGCCAGTATTAGAGGTGATACAGTACTGCCAGTATTAGAGGTGATACAGTACTGCCAGCATTAGAGGTGATACAGTACTGCCAGTATTAGAGGTGAAACAGTACTGCCAGTATTAGAGGTGATACAGTACTGCCAGCATTAGAGGTGATACAGTACTGCCAGTATTAGAGGTGAAACAGTACTGCCAGTATTAGAGGTGATACAGTACTGCCAGCATTAGAGGTGATACAGTACTGCCAGCATTAGAGGTGATACAGTACTGCCAGCATTATAGGTGATATAGTACTGCCAGCATTAGAGGTGATACAGTACTGCCAGTATTAGAGGTGATACAGTACTGCCAGCATTAGAGGTGATACAGTACTGCCAGCATTAGAGGTGATACAGTACTGCCAGCATTAGAGGTGATACAGTACTGCCAGTATTAGAGGTGATACAGTACTGCCAGTATTAGAGGTGATACAGTACTGCCAGCATTATAGGTGATATAGTACTGCCAGCATTAGAGGTGATACAGTACTACCAGCATTAGAGGTGATACAGTACTGCCAGTATTAGAGGTGATACAGTACTGCCAGTATTAGAGGTGATACAGTACTGCCAGGATTAGAGGTGATACAGTACTGCCAGGATTAGAGGTGATACAGTACTGCCAGGATTAGAGGTGATACAGTACTGCCAGGATTAGAGGTGATACAGTACTGCCAGGATTAGAGGTGATACAGTACTGCCAGGATTAGAGGTGATACAGTACTGCCAGGATTAGAGGTGATACAGTACTGCCAGGATTAGAGGTGATACAGTACTGCCAGGATTAGAGGTGATACAGTACTGCCAGGATTAGAGGTGATACAGTACTGCCAGGATTAGAGGTGATACAGTACTGCCAGCCCACGTCAGTACGGAAACATGCGTTGACACGGTCCAGTAGCGGCCATTCAGACACTCCCACGGCGGTCTGTGTGAGCTCATTGACAGGAATGGACCTACCATTGACTGGTGTTGATGACACCCCCTCAGCTAAGACCCGCCCACGCAGGCGCAGACCAGCGCACCCTCAGAAACAACGTGCACTGCTGAAGGTGTCATAATCCAGGAGATTGTGCACGCTACTCACGCGGGGCACGGCCGCTCCAGTGGATGTGTAGACAATGAATCATGATCCAGTACCTTGGCATTCCCGTCAGGAGGATTTCCTCCTCCTTGGGCCCGAGGCAAATGGGCAGGTGTAATGGGGTATGAAATCTCCAGGCAGCACGGCACAGCCCAGCCCAGCCCAGCCAATCCCTCCCACCTCGATAGGAGCCTGTATTCTGTTTGTGTTTGCAGGTAAAGAAACCCTGTTAATCGCTGAGTGATGCCTAGCTACTGTACACGGCGGCTGGCGGCAACGCTACCAAAGCCAGCGCCCGCTGAGGTGTCACATCCCCATAGAATGAGGCTCGGGGAGGACCGCACCACGTCCCACTGGACCGGACTGTATGTGAATTAGCCCATTGTACACCAACACAAAGCTTCGCTTTCACAGAGAAATCCCTGACCTTGATACCATGGAGCAGTAAGTGGCAGGAAGACAGCCAGCACACAGTAATAGACTTGTGGAGATGTGGGCGGATGAGTGTGCTTGTTTGTGGAATAACAGAGATGTATGAGTGTGTGTGTGCGTGGGCGCATGTGTGTGTGTGTGTGTGTGTGTACAGATCACTGTGCGTGTTTGCTTAGCTGCATGCAACTACAGTGGTGTTGTGTACAGGCTCCGCTGCACCTCACCTGTCATTGTCTGCAGTCCTGAAGCCTGGCAGGATGTTTCTGAAGCTGCTGTTGCGGTCCAGCTTGGGTTGACTCTTGGTGCGCTTGATGGAGCCTTTCAGTCGACGGCTCAGGAAACCCTGGGAGGGGGAAGAGGAGAGTCACAGTGGCCAGGGGGGGGGAGTCACCACAGGGGGGAGGAATTACTCGCACTCCCCTTTCATTGAGGCAAAACAACACACAATATTAAAAAACGCTGGAGCGGCAACAGAAAATAATATTGATTGAGCTCCCTCTCTCTCTCTCTCGGTGTCCCCTCAACCGTGGCATTTGGAGAGAGCTGTGCATCGCTGAGTGGATTTCTCCGACACATCTGCTGGCTGTACACACACAGAGCACTGATGTTACTCCCCCCAAGTCCCTGTTACCATGGAAACTGTTGGTGGGCGCGGGGAGGGGAAAGAAAACCCGGTATTCAACGTAAAATGACAGCACTGGAGCAACCGCAAGTTCAGTGGGGGAAAGCTGAGCATGTGCTTTTGATAGGCTGCACAGATTAGAGACAGATAAACGGGTTTGATTATATCTAAACCCCAGAGTGGCGAAGGGGACGAAATAAAATGCAATCAGTAGACCCTGTACAATTATACAGTTGTCTTAAATCAGTCTTCCCAGTACAATTATTCAATTGCCTAAATAACTATTAGACCTGATGGGTGACCTAGGGACTTTTATTAAAGAGATGGAAAACACTGAGTGGAAAGAAGTGAGTAGGTGTAAAGCAACAAAAAAGGGACAAATAAGACAAACACTGGTCAGTGGTGGTCTTCACTGAGTCCGTTTCAAGGAACAACATAAGATCATAACTTTTGCTCAGGCCAGAAAACAGAAACCCATCCGGCAACACTGCACAAGCATTGTTCATAAAAATATAGTCGACACCAACCATTGTATTTGGACAGTGACACCATGTGTGTTGTTTGGGCTCTGTACTGCAGCACTGTGGTAATTTTTTAGGCTATTTTAATCAATATAAGATGAGAGATTTAGAAATGACAATACATTTTACACAGTCCCCCCATTATAGTGCCAAAGGTATTCAGACAGATTAGCACTACGTAAGCTAAAGTAGCCATGTGAGGCACATGGTCATGTATCCTTTGCGTGCAATGACTGCCTGATGTCAACAACCCACAGACATCACCAGACGATGGGTACTTTGCCTGGTGATGCTCTGCCTGTACTGCAACCATTTTCCGTTCCTGGTGGTTTCGTGGCCTTTTTCACTATTTACTGTCTTGTCCTCTGCATCTGAAAAACACGCTCAACTGGACTGAGATGTGATGACTGACTAGGCCAGTCAAGACCTTTCCACTTTTGGCCATGAAATACTCCTTTGTGGCTATGCAACAGCGTTTGGGTGTCTTTGTCCTGCAGTGCGATGAAGCGCCATCTAATTAGTTTAGAGGCACTTGAGCAAACAAGATGTTTCCATACAATTCATGCTGCTGTCGCTGTCAGCAGTTACTTCATCAACAAAGGCAAAGTGGCCCAGTTCCAGAGGCAGCCATACATGCCCAACACATAGCCACTTCACAAGAGGAGGTAAGGATATTCAATTCATAGTAACAGCCCTGTTTCAGACCAACAAGATTCAGACCAACATGACTCAAGCCAATCTGATTCAGGAAAACATGATTCAGACCAACCTGTTTCAGACCAACCTGATTCAGACCAACCTGATTCAGACCAACCTGATTCAGACCAACCTGATTCAGACCAACCTGATTCAGACCACTACCTCTAAGATAGTGGTCTGGATCTGTCTGACTTTGGCTTCTTGATTATGATGAGCATTATTTGGTCATCCACTAAAGACGTCCACATTGTTTTACCAAGTGATTTTCTACTGCTTAACCACTGCTTTCTTTTTTCAAATGTCCATAAAAATAGATTTTGGCACGCCTAATGTTTTGAATATGTCTCTGATCGACGGTTATTTTGACTTGCATTGACATTTGCACTGGTCCTCTGTCAAACACCAGCAATCGACTCCAAATGCAAAGACTAGAAAAAAGACTAGATATTGACAGCTCTATTGTTCATGAACTAATTGTATAAACACACCTGCATAATAACAAACAGCTGTGAAGCAAAGTGCTCAAATACATTAGGCACTATCACATGGGTGGAGGGAACAAGTACAAAACATGATATAACTTCTAAACGGTTAATCCAATATCGATGAAAATACCCTCACATTAAAGCTGTCAGTTTAACATAATAGTGATATAATTTCAAATCCAAAACGCTGGAATACAGAGGCAAAAAATATATATAATTATGTCACTGTCCAAATACGTTTGTAGTTCACTGTTATAACAGGTTATTGCTGTCAAAAATGTCCAAAGGTATAGTATCTTAAATGTATATAAATCTTTTTGCTACAGATTTTACACCCAACACTATATTTATCTGCAATGCCATAGGCATTCTACCAATCCCCAATGAATCATTAAGCCACATGCAAACAGAAAGGAAGTCTGCAACATGTCCTAGACACTGATCCAGACAACTCAGACCTGCAAGAGGAAAGGAATCATTAAGGACTTGACATTATACTGTAGATACAGAACATGGCTGACGAGGTGGTGGCGGATTGAGGTTGGGTTATACAACGCTGAAGACTCGCATTTCTAAATGGGTTCCTTTAAACGAGTCCTTCAAAAGACCTTCCAGATCCAAATGTTTTTCCTTCAAGTAAGGAAACCATCCCTTCCAATTATGCAAGTCTCTAGGGAGGCATTACTCTTTTTCTGCTGTAATTTGTGGGGAATTTGGGAATCTGAGCTTTCTATTCTTAGGCCTTCCCCTCTTTTGACATTTGCAGACAGGCCAGGGGGGGAGTTATTGATGGTGCACGACAGGGCTGGAGAAGAGGGAGGTGTTTGATGATGCAGCATGACAGGGCTGGAGAAGAGGGAGGTGTTTGATGATGCAGCAGACCCCAGCTCTCCTACAGAGCACCTCTGACATGGACAGGGTAGTGCAGGACAAAGACAGGCACCATTGTAGCCATAATGGATTAACCACCGTTGGCCTGGCGGCCCTTTGTTTTTCGGCAGCAGTTCCTCTTAGACGAAAGGCGACTTAGTTTAGATTATTTTATGTTTCTTCAAAGGTTGTCTAGAACCAGAAGCATCATTCCAATGGGTGTGTGTGTATGTAGCGACGGCCAGCTAAGGCGAGAGAGGTTTGAGGGCTGAAACTGTTGGACAAGATGTCTTGACCTGCCCCTTGTGAGTTTTCACGATACAGATGTACTGTACTGTTGGCTAAAATACTGTGAATTTGGATACACAAAGCAGAATGATAAAAAGTAGGCTAACTGCCATCTCTTCCTCCACCTAAATCACACTTACTAATTAGGCAAGGTAAAATATATGCCATGATTGGAAGTGCATTTCACGACCTCATACTTAATCGTTTATATACATTGGATATTTGTTGTTAGGCTATATATGAGGAAGGGAATTTGTCATTCTCTCATTAGCACAATGGCATATAGAAATATATCAACATCAAGGAGCACTCTTTTTTTACAGAAGCCTTTTGCCGATGTCCAATTCATTGCAATGAAACACATTAGTTTCCAATCCTATTACTGTTTTCTTAATCGAACCACCCCTGTTAAACTCTGCCATTTCCCTGGAGTCACCACTGATGTAGAATGGTGATAAATACATCGACACCCAAGCCTATAGCCTGAATGATACCTTAACAATAACCTCCTTAAGATATTAAGGAACCCATACAGACCAAACAGAAGTGTTTCTTGAAACTTCCTGTGTCAGGTGATTTTCATCAAGACTTTTAGAATAATGCTTTTCTATCTTTCATTTTCAGTGATGTGATACAGTGGATATAAAAAGTCTACACACCCCTTTGAAAATGACAGGTTTTTGTGACGTAAAAGAATGAGACAAAGTTAAATCATGTCAAAACTTTTTCCACTTTTAATGTGACCTATTATGTGAACAATTCAATTGAAAAACAAACTGAAATCTTCGAGGGGGAAAATGGAAAAATAAAAACCTTACAATAACCTGGTTGCATATGTGTGCACACCTTCTTATAACTGGTTAATTCTGAACATAGCCACATCCCCAATCACATTCAAACTCATGTTAAAAATAAGTCATTAAACACCTGCCATCATTTAAAGTACCTCTGATTAATCACAAATAAAGTTCAGCTGTTCTTGTAGGATTTTCCTGACATTTTCTTAGTTGCATCTCAAAGCAAAAGCCATGGTCCGCAGAGAGTTTCCAAAGCATCAGAGATCTCATTATTGAAAGATATCAGTCAGGAGAAGGGTACAAAATAATTTCCAAACCATTAGATATACCATGGAACACAGTGAAGACAGTCATCATCAAGTCGAGAAAATATGGCACAACAGAGACATTACCAAGAACTGGACATCCCTCCAAAATGTATGAAAAGACGATAAGAAAACTGGTCAGGGAGGCTTCCAAGAGGCCTACAGCAACATTAAAGGAACTGCAGGAACTTCTGGCAAGTACTGGCTGTGTGCTACATGTGACAACAATCTCCCATATGAATGGGCTATGGGGTAGGGTGTAAAGACGAAAGCCTTTTCTTACAAAGAAAAACATCCCAGCTCGGCTGAAGTTTGCAAAAACAGACATCAAGTCCCCCAAAAGCATGTGTGAAAATGTGTTATGGTCTGATGAAACCCAGGTTTTACTTTTTGGTCTTAATTCCAAAAGGTATGTTTGGAAAACAACACTGCACATCACCCAAAGAACACCATACCCACAGTGAAGCATGGTGGTGGCAGCATCATGCTTTGGGGTTGAAAACAGGGCCTTAATCATGGTGGAGGAATTATGAACAGTTCCAAATACCAGGCAATTTTGGCACAAAATTGACAGATTTGGAGTGCTTTTGACAGATTTGGAGTGCTTTTGCAAAGAAGAGTGGGCAAATATTGCCACGTCAAGATGGACCATGCTAATAGACTCCTACCCAAAAAGACTGAATGCTGTAATAAAATCAAAAAGTGCTTTAACAAAGTATTAGTTTAAGGTTGTGCATACTTATGCAACCAGGTTATTGTGAGTTTTTTCTTTTTCGCCCTCAAAGATTTCAGTTTGTTTTTCAATTGAATTGTTCACCTTATAGGTCACATCAAAGGTTGAAAAAGTTCTGACACGATTTATCTTTGTCTCATTCTTTTACATCACAAGAACCTGGCATTTTAACAGGGGTGTGTTTTTATATCCACTGTATCTGTAAAATCCTTGACGTTTGTGTATGGGAAGGATAATGATGTATCATATTTGCTTCAGAGGCTGGGCATTCACATTAAGTGTGCTTATTCTGGAATGCATTCATCTGACTTAAAAAATTTAGAAATTATGTGTTCTAATTTAATTTAGAATTTGGGATAGCTATGCTGAAATGCATTACTCATACATAAAAAGATGAGAAGAGTGTTTTATAAATACAAATGTCTGTTAATCCGTTACAAGTCCATGGTGAATTTATTCACTCAAGAACAGACCACCTTTTTATTGAACTGGATCCTAGTTGGATGTACATATTTGACATGAAAGTGTTGTTTCAAATGCCAGTTTAACCTCCATAATGCCGGAATCGCCCCTATAGCATGCTCTAGAACTGTGTATCTTGAATGTATATATATTTAACCAGGTGTTTTTTTAACCATGTTAACTGAGAATAGATTCAAATTTCCAGCAACAACCTTGGACCAATTAGGGTTAACTGCCTTTCTCAGGGACAGAACAACAGATTATTAACCTTGACATGACGTAAATTGGAATGTATTCTGGCTTTAACAAGAATTATAATTTCACCAAGCTACAGAATTATTTAATAGACATTGATAACATTTTAGGAATAAATAATAAGAATAAACTGTTTTCAAAATTAGAAAATAATGTCCATTCCTGATAATTAATTCCCAATTTTGTTGCTGATCCTCTGAAAATGCCATTATCGTTTTGGTTTTCTGTTCATTTAAGTGGTTTCTAACCTCTGCTCTGTGTGTAGAGGTAGGAAAATTGTGTAATGTACTGTATAGATCTATGCAACAAACTGTATGTACAGCTCCGAAAGAAATGAAGAGACCACTGCACCAAAAAGCTGAAAAGGAAAGTTTTGAGTGAGGAACCGAAGCGTTCAATTTGCAGTGGTCTCTTAATTTTAACCCTTCTGTTCCTCACTCAAAGCCTTCCTTTTCGACTTTTTTGGAAAGGAAAGCAAAAGGGGCAGTGGTCTCTTAATTTTCTCCGGAGCTGTATGTGCCTCTGTCATGTAGTGGCCTGGAGGTCTCTCTGGTAATGGGCCACCAAGCCCTAATCTACCACTGTGTGCACTAATGTCTCTCAGGTACGGCGAACCAAGCAGAGGCAGGCACTCAGCGCTAAAGTCACCATGGTAACCTGCACCTTGGGGGACGGCACCGTAGGCACTGTCGCCGGGGCGACAACAACAACTCGGCCAGGCGATTCAGCCCGCCATGACTCTGTTTGACTGGGAATTCTCCAGTCCCATCTCTGGCTGCACAACAAGCCATTAACAACTGATTATGTCCTGTGGCACAGAGGCAAAAGAGGATGAGCAGATCGGATCTGTCTTTCCCTCCGGGGTGACCACTGGAAGCCAGAGTGCCACTGGACAAGGTGGAGCTGGCACTGGCAGCCAGAGTGCCACTGGACGAGGCGGAGCTGGCACTGGCAGCCAGGCCCGTGGGCTCCACCCTCTTTCTTGCCCATTAAAACACAGTCAGGGCGGCCACTGTGATTGGCCTAAAATCCAACCGAGCAGGAACGAGATGAGCTCAGTTTGAAAGGAAGCCACTGATCCGCAGCGTGACATTATAAACATAAAACCAGTGTGTGTGTGTGTGTGTGTGTGTGTGTGTGTGTGCGTGATCCTGGTCTTACAGTACACATTGGGATTTAAGATAAAACCCAAATATTTCGTCCCTTCAAGGTTTCTTTAGTCTGTCACCACAAAAAAAAAAAGATTTCCAGCTTAGAGGTTAGGTAAAGGGGAAAATGTACAACTGAGGTAACAATTAGGCACACGCACTATGGGTTAGGTTTAGGGTTAGGAACAGGGAACAGGCACTATGGGTTAGGTTTAGGGTTAGGAACAGGGAACACGCACTATGGGTTAGGTTTAGGGTTAGGAACAGGGAACAGGCACTATGGGTTAGGTTTAGGGTTAGGAACAGGGAACACGCACTATGGGTTAGGGTTAGGAACAGGCACTATGGGTTAGGTTTAGGGTTAGGAACAGGGAACAGGCACTATGGGTTAGGTTTGGGGTTAGGAACAGGGAACAGGCACTATGGGTTAGGTTTAGGGTTAGGAACAGGGAACAGGCACTATGGGTTAGGTTTAGGGTTAGGAACAGGGAACACGCACTATGGGTTAGGTTTAGGGTTAGGAACAGGGAACATGGATTTCTAACTTGCTGGTGCGCAGAATGATATAGAAACAAACGTGTGTGTGAGTAGCAAACGCCTGATGTGAGTGATTACCCTATCTGATGATGTTATCCATCAGCTCCCAACATCAGCTCCCAACATCAGCTCCCAGGGGGAACTGTCAATTCTGGTGAAATAAACTGGAGCTTCCATTCCTGGGCAGGGGGACCATATTCTACCTTAGTCCCCACATTCAACCCTTGCTTTCAACATTCACAGTAGGCGAGATTTTCATACAAATGCTGTCTGAGGGAGTTTGAGAGCGAATACTTTCGTTTTCGCACGTTCTAAACCGCGCCGGCTACTGAAATGAAGAGGCATGAGACTGGCGTTACGTGGAGGGAGAGCAGTGATGTACAAGTTAATGCTCACCGTGACTTTGAAAGGGGTGGGCTCCATGGGGGGGCTCTTGTCCAGCGGGCTGCCTGGCATGCTGCGTCGACGCCCCGCCACCTCAGGAGGAATCTCTGTGTGGATGTGGATCACATTTACCTCCAGGTCCAACATTTCAGACTACCATATGAAATACACAGCACAAAAACTAAAGCTACACAATCATCGCGTCACCAATTTAAAGAATTCCAACTGTAAACATTTGCATGGCTATTATAATCCAGAAAGGCCGTGCATATACATGTAAATGGGGTACATGCTTAGTATGACATTTGTGTGTTCTTAAAAAAGGCACAGCCTTTGTTTTCCTGCTGTTTGCTGGTAATTTCAACATCTGGCCTGCCTGTTGATTGTTGAACAGGTCATAATGATGTCGATCTTGATGTCACTCTTGCCTGTATCTCACCCATACAAACATCTAAATGACTTGTGTTCTGTATTCCACCCCCTCATCTGTCTACACAGAATGAAACAAGAGGAAGGCACAAGTGGAGATTGCACAGAAAACAAACGAGTGACATTGTGTAGTCTTCCCTGGCAGACAAATACCTATGAAATCCGCACTGTGTTTTTCTGTGTGGCTGTAACTGTTCTAAGCTGATGGGCTGACGGTAGTTTAGCTCTCATTTCTGCCTTGCTGCCTTTGTAGTAGAGATAACACCCTTACAAGATGACAGACCTCTGAGCTCCCTCATATACTGCCTCACACTTTGCCTAGAGGGAGAAGGCGATAACAGACAATTCAGGGAGCGCTACATTCATTCACATGACAACCTTTTGTGTGAAATACTTCACTTCTGGCTTGTAAAAATATTTCAGCTAATAATGGGTTTCTCTACACTAGCTAGGATAGCTTATCAACCACAGAGAGGTCAAAAGATAATATGAAAGTGCATCAACATGATGAGCTCACTTCAAACAAGCAGGAAGCGAACGCTGTCAAAATGGGGACGTGATGTGTAGAAAAAGACTCCACGGTAGAGGTCTGGAATTTACACTGAATTGGGCTGTTTCAAGGGAGATCCTTTCCCCGCATCCTCCACTGGCCTGCTTCCAGGAGGCATTTTTATAAGTCTGTTAGCCGACGCTTCTTCAAGTGTTCTTTCATGCAGAAGTAAAAGAGCCTAAATGTTTTAGGAATACAGCCTGGAATACTGTTTTGAATCACGGTTTCTACACAACACTTGGCTAATTTAAACCCTTTACTGACAGTTCTCTTCAAATCCAACTACTTTATTCGAAATGAGTTACTTATTTTATTAACATTGGCAGACTAACAGTGCTCCAAAGCCACAATGTATATAATCGATAGGAAACCCATTAAATGGCCAGTGGGCTGTGACTGCCTCCCCTGAATTCAGAGATGTGTCTCAAAAAGTGGTTTCCTCCAGACAATGGCAATCGTTCATGCCAGGAGAAGACCCCAATTCAGTTAACTGGACTCTTGCCTACACAGCACCTCTGACACCAACCTGCAACCAGGAGAGTTCAGTTAACAGTAACACAATGAGAGGCCTTCATCTGTCTCGGAGTCTGACACTAAAGACCCCATATGGCCACACAAAGTACCGCACAGCCTCTCTACAATGTTCCACTTCACTGACAGTAATATAATAACGCCCGCCATTTAGCAGAGGATTTTATCCAAAGGGAGTCAAATATTTCCCACATGGGTAGTCCTGGGAATTGAACCTGCTAACCTGGCATTACAAGTGTAATGCGATACCAACTGAACTACGACGGACAGAGCCGAAGGGGTTTGTCTACCTATTTTGTGCCGCCAGTCTTTGGCAATCTGGATAGTGGGAGAGAATCGCCAGAGGACATGTGAAGAGTCTCCACAGTAGATAGCTGTTATATGACCAATCAAATAGCAAACATTTTATTACTTTAAGGTATTTCAAACTCTGACTATTCATAGCTCTTATCACCATGTGGTGAATGATGAACCTCAGTATTTTAAACACTGGAAGACATCTTATGTATTTGACTAACCAAACACTGTAGCTATTTGGCCTGTGTGAGAGAGATTACCTGTCTTCTCAAAAATCACTCCGCCACGCATTCAAAAAGGAACATGTGGCCACTTCTGACAAGCACTATCGAGGATAATGTCCAGTCATACATACACCAGCCATTATCTTCTACTGGGACATTTAGGTTAATGTAGAAACAGAGGGATGAATTTGAACCCTCTTTGTACTTCTGATTTTGACTGAATATTGGCACAATCCACAAACGACTTGTGCTGGCTGTGAGATACAGTTTGTTACCCGTTTGTGCATCTAATCCTAATCCTGGAGTGACCGTGCAGTCTACACAGACGGGTCCGGCCCAGTGGCCTGTAGTGGTCGGACGTCCTGCTCAAACAATTCGTTCCTGTCCTCAACATGTTCAACCGACAATATACTCTATTAGTTTGCCGCAGAGAGTAGCTCAGGCAGACTTTTGTCCCTCTCTGAAATTTACTCACACTGAATCTTTTTTTGAAATGTCAAAGTTCATTAAACTCTATGTTGCACAGCTGAGTTTTGCAACTTCCAATCCCACATTCTAGACTAGAAGGCTTTCCTACATCTAGTCTACATAACAGGACAGCCCCCGCACTGAGGATATGTGAGTTGATCTAGAATAGAAGACTGTCCTGCATCTAGTCTACATGACAGGACAGCCCCCGCACTGAGGATATGTGAGTTGATCTAGAATAGAAGACTGTCCTGCATCTAGTCTACATAACAGGACAGCCCCCACACTGAGGATATGTGAGTTGTTCTAGAATAGAAGACTGTCCTGCATCTAGTCTACATAACAGGACAGCCCCCACACTGAGGATATGAGTTGTTCTAGAATAGAAGACGGTCCTGCATCTAGTCTACATAACAGGACAGCCCCCACACTGAGGATATGTGAGTTGTTCTAGAATAGAAGACTGTCCTGCACCTAGTCTACATAACAGGACAGCCCCCACACTGAGGATATGAGTTGTTCTAGAATAGAAGACTGTCCTGCACCTAGTCTACATAACAGGACAGCCCCCACACTGAGGATATGAGTTGTTCTAGAATAGAAGACTGTCCTGCATCTAGTCTACATAACAGGACAGCCCCCACACTGAGGATATGAGTTGTTCTAGAATAGAAGACTGTCCTGCATCTAGTCTACATAACAGGACAGCCCCCACACTGAGGATATGAGTTGTTCTAGAATAGAAGACGGTCCTGCATCTAGTCTACATAACAGGACAGCCCCCACATTGAGGATATGAGTTGTTCTAGAAAAGAAGACTGTCCTGCACCTAGTCTACATAACAGGACAGCCCCCACACTGAGGATATGAGTTGTTCTAGAATAGAAGACTGTCCTGCATCTAGTCTACATAACAGGACAGCCCCCACACTGAGGATATGAGTTGTTCTAGAATAGAAGACTGTCCTGCACCTAGTCTACATAACAGGACAGCCCCCGCACTGAGGATATGTGAGTTGATCTAGAATAGAAGACTGTCCTGCATCTAGTCTACATAACAGGACAGCCCCCACACTGAGGATATGTGAGTTGTTCTAGAATAGAAGACTGTCCTGCATCTAGTCTACATAACAGGACAGCCCCCACACTGAGGATATGTGAGTTGTTCTAGAATAGAAGACGGTCCTGCATCTAGTCTACATAACAGGACAGCCCCCACACTGAGGATATGTAAGTTGTTCTAGAATAGAAGACTGTCCTGCACCTAGTCTACATAACAGGACAGCCCCCACACTGAGGATATGAGTTGTTCTAGAATAGAAGACTGTCCTGCACCTAGTCTACATAACAGGACAGCCCCCACACTGAGGATATGAGTTGTTCTAGAATAGAAGACTGTCCTGCATCTAGTCTACATAACAGGACAGCCCCCACACTGAGGATATGAGTTGTTCTAGAATAGAAGACTGTCCTGCATCTAGTCTACATAACAGGACAGCCCCCACACTGAGGATATGAGTTGTTCTAGAATAGAAGACGGTCCTGCATCTAGTCTACATAACAGGACAGCCCCCACACTGAGGATATGAGTTGTTCTAGAATAGAAGACTGTCCTGCACCTAGTCTACATGACAGGACAGCCCCCACACTGAGGATATGAGTTGTTCTAGAATAGAAGACTGTCCTGCATCTAGTCTACATAACAGGACAGCCCCCACACTGAGGATATGAGTTGTTCTAGAATAGAAGACTGTCCTGCATCTAGTCTACATAACAGGACAGCCCCCACACTGAGGATATGAGTTGTTCTAGAATAGAAGACGGTCCTGCATCTAGTCTACATAACAGGACAGCCCCCACACTGAGGATATGAGTTGTTCTAGAATATAAGACTGTCCTGCATCTAGTCTACATAACAGGACAGCCCCCACACTGAGAATATGAGTTGTTCTAGAATAGAAGACTGTCCTGCACCTAGTCTACATGACAGGACAGCCCCCACACTGAGGATATGAGTTGTTCTAGAATAGAAGACTGTCCTGCATCTAGTCTACATAACAGGACAGCCCCCACACTGAGGATATGAGTTGTTATAGAATAGAAGACTGTCCTGCATCTATTCCACATAACAGGACAGCCCCCACACTGAGGATATGAGTTGTTCTAGAATAGAAGACTGTCCTGCACCTAGTCTACATAACAGGACAGCCCCCACACTGAGGATATGAGTTGTTCTAGAATAGAAGACGGTCCTGCATCTAGTCTACATAACAGGACAGCCCCCACACTGAGGATATGAGTTGTTCTAGAAAAGAAGACTGTCCTGCACCTAGTCTACATAACAGGACAGCCCCCACACTGAGGATATGAGTTGTTCTAGAATAGAAGACTGTCCTGCATCTAGTCTACATAACAGGACAGCCCCCACACTGAGGATATGAGTTGTTCTAGAATAGAAGACTGTCCTGCACCTAGTCTACATAACAGGACAGCCCCCGCACTGAGGATATGTGAGTTGATCTAGAATAGAAGACTGTCCTGCATCTAGTCTACATAACAGGACAGCCCCCACACTGAGGATATGTGAGTTGTTCTAGAATAGAAGACTGTCCTGCACCTAGTCTACATAACAGGACAGCCCCCACACTGAGGATATGAGTTGTTCTAGAATAGAAGACTGTCCTGCATCTAGTCTACATAACAGGACAGCCCCCGCACTGAGGATATGAGTTGTTCTAGAATAGAAGACTGTCCTGCACCTAGTCTACATGACAGGACAGCCCCCGCACTGAGGATATGAGTTGTTCTAGAATAGAAGACGGTCCTGCATCTAGTCTACATAACAGGACAGCCCCCACACTGAGGATATGAGTTGTTCTAGAATAGAAGACTGTCCGGCATCTAGTCTACATAACAGGACAGCCCCCACACTGAGGATATGAGTTGTTCTAGAATAGAAGACTGTCCTGCATCTAGTCTACATAACAGGACAGCCCCCACACTGAGGATATGTGAGTTGTTCTAGAATAGAAGACGGTCCTGCACCTAGTCTACATGACAGGACAGCCCCCACACTGAGGATATGAGTTGTTCTAGAATAGAAGACTGTCCTGCATCTAGTCTACATAACAGGACAGCCCCCACACTGAGGATATGAGTTGTTCTAGAATAGAAGACTGTCCTGCATCTAGTCTACATAACAGGACAGCCCCCACACTGAGGATATGAGTTGTTCTAGAATAGAAGACTGTCCTGCATCTAGTCTACATAACAGGACAGCCCCCACACTGAGGATATGAGTTGTTCTAGAATAGAAGACTGTCCTGCACCTAGTCTACATAACAGGACAGCCCCCACACTGAGGATATGAGTTGTTCTAGAATAGAAGACTGTCCTGCATCTAGTCTACCTAACAGGACAGCCCCCACACTGAGGATATGAGTTGTTCTAGAATATAAGACTGTCCTGCATCTAGTCTACATAACAGGACAGCCCCCACACTGAGGATATGTGACGAGCACAGAGACTAGTGAAAAATGGATAAAGAGAAAAATGGAGGGTGGGAGGAAGAGTTTGCATAACTCACAGGGATAATATGCCGACTGGCATAAAGAATTTGGTTTGCAGCATGAAAACAACTAGATTGCTACCTACTTATTTTCTTTGGGAACGACAGAGCCCTCTTGAAGAAACACAAAGAATATCAGTTAGTAAATGTTAACAAACACTACTGCCTGAAAACATGCTTTGTGCTATACCTTTGGTGTCATGGATGGTCAGTCCTTGCCTTCATGGCTATAAGAATTGCAGTGGTTACTTTGGTTTTCAGCCAAATCACTTAGCTTTCTTCAAGAACAGGTGGGGAGTACAATTTGTTTAAACTGATGATTCCGATGGCAACTTCTTTACATGAGTGGGACTCTTTCCCCAAGGACTGGGAGGAATAATAATAATAATAAATTTTATTTATAATGCACTTTATATCAATTAAATGACCTCAAAGTGCTACAATGCACTAGCCTAAAAGCATAGAACAGCGACATTAAAATAACACAATTAAACAAAAAAGGCTTTTCTAAAAAGATGGGTTTTCAGGCCCTTTTTAAAAGAGTCCACAGTCTGTGGGGCCCTTAGATGAGCAGGAAGAGCATTCCACAGAGCTGGTGCAACTGAGCAGAAGGCACGGTCACCCATTGTTCGCAGCCTTGTCCTCAGAGGCTGTAGGAGGTTAGCCTGTCCAGAGCGGAGATGGCGTGAGGCAGAAAGGGGAGTGATGATTTGTTTGAGGTATAATGGTGCAGTGCCATAGAGACACTGATGGGACAGAAGGGAAACTTTTAATTCAATCCTGTATTGGACAGGAAGCCAGTGAAGCGATTTAAGGATGGGAGTGATGTGGTGGTGCTTCCGCACCCCCATCAGGGTCCTAGCAGCACAGTTCTGAACGTACTGCAACGGCTGGATATTCTTGCTTGGGATCCCGATGAGGAGTGAATTGCAGTAGTCCAACCTGGAGGAGATAAAGGCATGGACAAGTTTCTCAGCATCTGGGAGAGTAAGTGTAGGGCGGAGTTTTGCAATGTTCCTGAGATGAAAGAAGGAGGTTTTGCACAGATGTTTAATATGGGCGTCATAAGTCAAATGGGGATCCATTCTAACACAGAGGTTTGTGACTGAGGATGAGAGGTGGATATCGTGACCAGAGAAGGTGATGCTGGTGATGGTAGATGACCGGGTTTGGTGTGGAGTGCCAACAAGAATGGCTTCCGTTTTTGAACTGTTTAGTTGCAGAAAATTATCCGCCATCCATGTCTCTATCTCCTCCAAGCAGATGGAAAGTGTGGAGAGAGCTGTTGCCGGGGTTGGGTTGGTTTTGATGTACAGTTGCGTGTCATCAGCGTAGCAATGGAAAGATATTCCATGCCGGCTAATGACATGACCCAGGGGGAGCGTATACAGTGTAAAAAACGACGGGAGTCACCTGAACATACCAGGAGGAACTATGCCACACTGTACATATACCAGGACATAACTAAGCACCCTCATTAAAGTCCATGACAAGGCAGACATTTGTCAGTCGTAAAAACAAATATATTGTGATTCAGAGGAAGATTCCAGCAGCACTGCTACTATCAAGTTGTTAGCAGTGTTTCTCACAAGGCAGGCTTAGAGGTAGGTGGTGGAAACACAGAGCCCAGGCATGCGTCCCTCTCTGATGAAGATAACAACATAGAGTCTTGGTTTGCTGGTACTTTCCTGCCTTATTGAACAATTTGAAGCAGAACTAATAACATCAGAGCAGGTGCGTCAACTCAAAAACACTGTGCCGTCATCCCTGACAAACACATCTATGAAGTGTGTGTTCCTGTAACTGTTCAGAGTCAAGGTATACGCACAGAACTTCACAAGGGAAGTTACACAAAAGGTAATAGGACCGTCTGAGATTTTGGCAATCAAGCCTTTTCTCTATAGTACTGCTAGGCTTCTACTCATTGCTGTAACGCTAACTGGCACTGACTGTAAAAACTACCTCTAATCTCCTTCACACTGGATGCAGATAACATACAAACGCATCAGTATTCTGGGAAGTTTCCCAGTCTCTTGTTTAATCGTGGTTGTTAGCTAGAAGAGTGCTTTCCTTCAAGCTTGCTGGCTCTGGCCTTTTTCTGGCTTTTCATAGTTTAGTAAGAAATGTGACAAGACGCAGAGCAGTTCGCTGGGATGGGCATCCTGCCAGCTACTGTAAGGTGTAATCATGCTAGATTATGACGGGAACTAGTGACAACGACTAGAACTAGTGACAACAGCTAGAACTAGTGACAACAGCTAGAACTAGTGACAACAGCTAGAACTAGTGACAACGGCTAGATCTAGTGACAACGGCTAGAACTAGTGACAACAGCTAGAACTAGTGACAACGGCTAGAACTAGTGACAACGGCTAGAACTAGTGACAACAGCTAGAACTAGTGACAACAGCTAGAAGTAGTGACAACAGCTAGAACTAGTGACAACAGCTGATGTACAAAGAGATTTACAAATGAACTTGATTGACTGATAATGTTACAGAAGGAAATGGAAATAGTAAGTGGGGAGTGGAGTGTGACTTTCTGTATTTTCCTCTCTTTCCCTTTCAATCTGAAGACCTCTCGGTGAACCCAGACTATGCCCAGGAGGAGCTAGACACTGTCTGTACCCACACAGAACTGGCTTCATCATCAACGACTGATGATATTATTACTGCATCTCAACTATTATACAATGCCCTATGCCTGTTTTTATAAAGCATTTCAGAAGAATATAACCCAGTACAAATGGTGTGGAAGAGGAAGGCGAGTTGGTTAAGACAGAAGCAGTGAGAATCTGAGTCCCAGAGTCTCAGCCAAAACCGTGTACAATCATTCCTGACTTGCCTGTCCAATAAAACACAATGAATGTCTGAAAATAAAAACCAAATAATAGAATAAAATATTAGAGTAGAACAGGCATCCTGATCTAGGATCAGATTAGATTATAACAGAATTGTTATATGAATGAATGGGGGACCTGATCTAGTACCCTAACACTAAAGACTTCACCAAAGAACAGACTTAATTAACGAAAAGAACTGAACATTCCAAAACAGAAACAATGAAGAAACAAAGGCAGTCCAGAATGTCATTAACAGTTTATGCTTCATCAGTAAGCTGTGGTAGTCATGGAAACGGAGCAGAACATCTTAACTCTTGGACTCTCAGAAATGACGGGACACTTAAAAAGTGATAACAAACATAAGCTCTGCTAGGAAAACAATGTTTGAAACTTAAATTAACAAAGCTGATTAACTTAATAAAGTGTTAAGAGGTGTGGCTAGATACAGTTGACTGAGTGCCAATCAAACCAAATACAAAGGAACATCAAAGAAATATTACTAGTTCTCATACAGCTGCACAATCATCCGTAAATAATAAGGGATTTTACATCACATTTTAAGCCTCAGAATTGTTTAAATATTTGTCCTTAGAGCACACCCACTATCACTACAGGACCAATGAAATACACTCTCCAAGAAACCATGCTGTGTAACGAACAACTGACTTCAGACAGGTCAGACGAACATCAGTAGCGATGAAGGCCTCGGAGGAATTCACGGTGCAGAACCTACAACCTACGGATGTCCGACAATCTCTGGATCCCTACTAGTTTGCCATCAAGGTGAAGAGGGGCGCAGTAATGCTGGTCGCGCAGTATCGTTCATTGACTTCAGCTCTGCCTTAAAACCCAATCCAAGGGCATATCCTAATGGAGAAGTGGAAGCATACGAGGGCGAACCCTTTTACTATAACTCATTTCTGACCATGAGGATGCAGCAAGTAGCCTGACTCTACTCTTTATGAAGCCTTGATTGGACGCCCCAAGGCTGCATGAATTCCACTACACTCTTCACAGTGTTTCCAAATGACTGTCTCCAAATGTCTTCTGGCCCAGACACCAGTGGCCACGGGTCGGATACAACATTTGTTAGATGGTGTGATGAACACCGACCGCAACTCAGCATGAGAAAACAAACCAAAACAAAGTGGAACAAGTGGAAAGAGGACCGTAGCCCTACGATGTTACACTGCAGTAAAATAAGTCAACTAGGTGTCCACGTGAAAGCAGTACAACTCTCTGTTGTCCTAACATCCCCTTCAGGGACAACAATGTCTTCTGTCTCAATGACTTAACTGTCAACTGGCTACCCTGCAAAACCTTATGGACTGGGTTAGAGTTTATTCCGTTATCTGCAGACTGGTGACAATAATTGAGAGGAGGAACAAAACAAATGGAGATGCTTCCATACAGGTGTCCTGCATGACACAATTAAGCAATCAACTTCCCATCATGCTCTGTGGAATGTAGAAAACGTCTGAGAAGGCCCCAGCGGACCTCAAGTTTGGATCCAGAAAGCAAGAGGAAAAGGTCTAAGCGTCAGAAGGCACTCTCCACCACCATCATCAAAACCCCAAATGAGGGAATGTCTTTTGGAGGAACGCTGTTCCATCCCTCCAGTAGAGTTCAAGAGACTCGTAGACTCAAGGCCAAGGAGCACTGAACCAACACCTCACAGAGGCCAGAACTGTTTTGAGGCAATTTGGTTTGTGTTTGCGTGTGTTGTGCGTGTGGTTTAAAGATGGAGGGCAGATCCACGTCCCAATCCGTAAAAGCATTATTTCACATATCAAGTTCCCACATACCGATCCAAGCGATCAGTGAAGAATGTCACTGATCCACAAAAGATCACTTTAAGCGACACTGACTTATAAATAAAAACTTTAACCATAAGTCCATCCGCTGCTCCACCACATCCTCTCTACAATACCCATAGTCCCCTGGGCTCCTGGAAAACAACCCACAGCTTACACAGCGAGAGGCTGTACACACAATAGGCCAGTACAATGTCACACCTCCACATTTCTACTGTGGTGAATTTTGTCCTGCCGCCCAGGGAGACAGTGGTGCTGAAAGGAATCAAATGAAGCGCTTTATGGTTGGTAATCAACAGCGCCTCTTAGCCCCAAATCTTTCCATGCAGCGCCCTCGTCTGGAGGAAGGGGGAAATGCTACTGAAAGCACATCCGGCTACCTGATCCGAGGCTCTCAGAGGTGTGTGCTCCGTTACTAACTCGGCCGGTGCTTACTCCCACCAGTCAAATGTTACTCAGTTACTGACAGAGAATGAGCAAGAGCACACTTTGGCCAGGAAACCGGAAGAGCTTGTGTCTGTTTACTGGCTACTGAGGCAGATGTTATTCATGTTGTTATCAACAAAATGCTTTTAACAGTAGTATTAGAGCCACTGGCTTTATATCTTCCAAACAGGAAACTTGAAAATCTTCCCAAATTACCTCTAGAGACCATTCATGTATAAGAAAACAAATCTAAGAACTAAACTCAAAGCTACAACTTTGGACACATTTTCAGTTAGCCTTATTAAATTGTTGAAATATACCTTGGTATTACTCTTTGTCTACATCTCAGTAGTTACTACACAGAAGGGCATCAGCCTGCTTCACAGCATGGAGAACCGAGGAACCACCAGCATGCTGAGCACAGCAGAAGCTGCTGGGTATATTAGACGTAACCCAATGAATCATAGACTGATGTTGAAGACCATGTCTGTTTAATCTCTGGACCACAGCAACCTAAACATTAATAAAACTAGAGATAGGGAGAGAAAATAGGCTGTCCTGATGTGCCATCATAACAAAGACTGATTCATCAAAGGATGTGCCAACATAACAAAGACTGATTCATCATCGGATGTGCCAACACAACAAAGACTGATTAATCATCGGATGTGCCAACACAACAAAAACAGATGAATCATCATTGCATCATAAACATGAATTTGGGGAATATGAACAATAAGGAGATTTGTGATGTGAATATTAATGACACTATCATTGGTAATGTTTTTCCAATCCTCCTTCTAATATGGTAAACCTGGTCTCTGTACTGTAGCAAAGGCTTTTTTTAATGGCTTCAATAACCTTCACCTCGAGGCAAGATGACAGACTTAACATAACTACATATAAATCTCTATATGTAAAGAAAAGTGTTCGGCAGGTTATTTTCCAGCTCCTCAGACACCCAGACATTGTTCTTTAAGAACAATGTTCAGTAGTTCCCTGCAGTTCAGACTCCCTGCAGTCTGCAGAGCATTACTACTTTTCTGTACTTGGTCATATTACAAATATTGCACCAAGCAGTTAGATGTACAGTAAAGTTTCACAAAAGAAGATCTAAGTAAATCTCTACATTTATTACAGATCAGATATCATAAATATATTTAAAAAAAAGATTTACCACTGAAACCCTATCGTATTTGTTACCATTGGTAATTATTAGGGATTCAAGGATTCTGCTGTTTTTTTTTGCACATTCCTGAGATTAAATTGTGCAAAAGGTCCCAAACGTGCCTGGCAGAACAGGCCCCAGGGCCACTGTGATAGCATGTCAATTGGTGGTGCTCTAACAAGCATCTAAAGTAGCCAACTCTGCAAGCTCACCATACCCACCCAATGTGACACAGTTTTGCAAATTTGTATTTAAGTCTAACTACTATAAACGAACATGAGCGCAATTGATCAATAAACATTTAAGTGGGCATGGTTTTACACATGGATTCATTTAAATCAGACGCAGAGAATAATATAATATTAACTGACTGTGCCAAACAATATTATGTTGTATATCCAAGTAAATTCCTTATTATTTTTGGCAGTCATGCTCAGGGTTAGAAATGTAGCTAATTTATAAACAATTGTTCAATTTGGCCACATGGGATCACCTGTGGATAGGAAAAATCCTCTGTGTGTCATTTGCTGCCAACGTTCATCCCATCTGACACAGCCTTAAAAACCACTACAATGGTCCATCCCTGACAAGGAAATAATTTGCCATTGGGGATCATTAATTCTGCCATGAAAAATGCTTCACATGCTCCTCCTAGAGCACCAAAAGAACAACTTTCAAGTCAATTTATATTTAGATTCTATAAATAAAGATTTTCAAAAGAAAAGAAAAGAAAATCTTCATCTCGGCAGCATTTGGTGGGACAGACGCGGTGCAGGAAGGCCAACAGTAGCCGAACGCGGAACCCTGCTCAATGCTGCATGCAGATTTCCTTTTTCTTATTGTTCAAATTAATGTCCTTTGGGCAGCATGCAAGCACAGATGTTCGGTTTCGCCTTCCGATTTTCTGTTAGGAGCAAACAGAACCTACTCTATGGGTTCCTTATATGCGACGCAAACCACAGATTTTACAACACATTGTAAACGTGGGCAGAAACGTTATTTGGAGGTCTCCCGAGGACATACTTTTTTTTTTTGCATTTAGCAACCTCAAGAAGCTTCAGCTTCTAGTATCATAACAGGAAAACATCCTTAGGAAATAATCTGAAGATAAACCCCTCTTTTCACACAGAGACATTCAATGACACCGAGGTGACTGATGACGAATTAATAAGAAATTAAAAGGGGAACTAAGCATTGCAGGCACACGTGTCTGATGCCTGTAAGTAGAACTGAAACATTCCAACAACGTGGTGCTGCATTACTCACACAGCAGACCAGTTTACCTCAGAAAGTCCCATCGGCCACTGAGCAGCCTCTCGGTTCCATGCACATGCTCACCGACAGCTTAGTGACCAGACCCTCAGGCTTCTGTGCCTGACGGCTAAGCATCGTAAGAGGATGGACACCCTTTTCTGCACCGTCAACCTGACAACCCTGCGATACGCTGCACATACTCTGAGCATCTGTGAGCATTGAAAATGGAAAATGTAAGCATTGAAATCCACCGGATTCTGGATGTTATACGCTAGATTTAGAGATTAAGTCAATCATCCCAGTGCTACATGGTATTGTGATTACCATGCTGGTGGCGTGGCCGATTGGCCTAGATTTGGAGGGTTTCACACCAGGGGAAAAGCCTTTGCCATTGGTGAGCCATTCAGCGTCCCTTTATTGTATTAGGCTATATCATTCAGGTTTTTATTAAAACATCCACAAAGGACATCTACTGAATCATGCGAGATCATTGTGATTTGAAAAAGTCCCTGAGAAAGACCCTAATGACAGGGGATCCTGAACATCCTCTTATGCTCTGTGCCGAGCTTAGAGCGGGACATGGTCTGCTTCCTCACAGCGGGGCTCTCATGAGAACACATGTAGCTGTCTCACGGCTCTGGGAATGACATCAGATGCATATGGCAGAAGACCTGCAGCTGATGGACTGCCTAATGTCCAGCTCTACAGCCGTGCATTGTTTTGAACTAAAACCGTGCTCATTTAGCTATTGAAAACATTAGACAAACAGAAAATAGAACAGACTGAAACGAACATCACGAAACACCTACGAGTCTTTTGATTGTTGTAGCTATACATTTTAACAATCACCCACATTAAATTTAAAGTGTGGCACCTTTTTCTGGTAGAATCACAACTTACTTTCCGTTATAATTCTATTAGACTTTTTAGGCTTGCAGAGAAATCAGGCTAGGACCTAGGTTTCAAACAATATCCGCAAAATGCATGTCACATGTGACTGGTATAAGTGACATTCCTAAAATGCAAAAATGATATAGCATGCTGTACCAGGAGCCTCACACATGAGACTACAGCTACACCTGGACTTGCCAAAGAAAACCACCTATTTATTCCAGTGTGCTCTGATGAACAGGACCCATGGGGCGCTGTAGATCAACACTACATCTAATCAACACAGTGATCATTGACACGGACAGACTGGCACTGGACTGTGAAGAGGTGTGACGTTATTTTTCCTGCTTTAGGACTGCTGCCTCAAAGTCAAAATCGATTTTGCTGAATATGTTGACATTGTTTTGTTTTTTTGTCGCGGATTCTACAAAATCAAATGCCAGATTCTAATTAAAACATCAAAATAGAGGAGGAAAAAAAAAACACTATCATTTCATCTCTGTGCATTTTGTTTATATTCACATCAACATTTAATTGAAAATTCTGTTTAAACTGAACTTCTAACAAATTTAATTTAGCAGTTTATTAAGAGCCTTTCAGTATTTATTAATTTACTCCCACACAAATCCCTTAACAATGTCAGTTGCCAAAATTGTCATAGTACCAAAAACATTATATAACTTCAATCAAGCGGCTTGTTTACTTTCCTCAGTGATTTAAAATACAGCCGTCAATGTGTTTGAGTCAGCAAAAGGCCAGGGTTTATAAAACACCCTGGTATGCTGGTTTGTCAGCGTCCACATCCACTTATGTCCCACAAGCCTCGGTACACAGATCTTAAATGGAAGAAGAAAAATCTGGAAAAGTTTGGGCTGACCCAGTCTCACCCCAGATACTCTAAGTCAGAAACAACTTAGACAGAACTTTGTCTACACGTCGACTTTTGCAATGGTAGGTCCGATAATGACGCATTGGTGAGGTGGAAAGTTCCCACTCGGAGAAAAAATGTAATAAAATGGAATTCACTGTCTGGCATTGAGAATTATCTAATGTTTTTGTACTAGCTTGCTTTATCCGTATCAAAACTCAAGTGTTTTTCCTTTAAAACTAGTTTTTTTTTAAACACTCAATGCCGTTGCTGGACTTCTACGTTCAAAACTGATCAAAACAACTTTTCCCATGTCTGTCTGCCTACAGCTGACATGCTGAGAAATGTTGGGTACACCAAATTGCAATACTTAAAGAATTGCGAGGTTTGAGGATAGAAAATGCCACCTAAGAATGTACAGGTTCCTGGCAATTCCCAGCACTGATGAAAAAGCCAACAGCCCTGTACACAGCACCGAGATACAACCGCTTTCAACCCCAGCCCTGCATTGCCAGGCTCCGCTGACCACACTGCAAACCCATATATATGGCTGGGACATCCCCGGGAATGTCAGCAGGCTGTGTCTTCAACCATTGGAGGTCCTTAGGAGACACGAATGCTAAGAATCCACATTCAGCAGATGCCACCTCCAGAACATGCGTGACAGAAAGAATGCTCCGATAACCTCAAGTCCCTGAAACATCTCCGCTATGCTGGAAACATTTTAGAAGACACGTGGCACCTTTAGTTTTTTCGCCCTCAGAACTTCACGACACGCACCATTACTCAGGACAGCAGGTGACCCAATGGTTAGAGCATCTGACCCGCAACCAAACAGTTCCTAGTTCAAATCCAGATCTGGCATGGTGAAAGAAATCCATTGTTCTGCCTGTGAGCAGAGCAAGTAACCCCAACAGTGCATTGTGCCAGGCACCTGCATCTCTACAACAGTTATCTCTGTTTGACCTTGTGTGAAAAATATCCTCTTTACCAGACCAGCCAGCTCATAGAGAAGGTTAGAAGCTTCTAGTGGCCAAAACACTTTTTACCATGGACATTGATAGACAGACAACTTATTGCTCTAGTCGATTAGTCGATGTGGATGTCTGTGGTTACACTAGTGCAAAAAGGAGGGCTTTTCAGAGAGTTTGTTTTAGTTTGGCTGCGTGGTGCGAGTTGTGTTTTGAAGCATGTTCATCTTGAACGCATGATTAGGCTATTTGGTCTATTTGGGCACATGGAAGTTGGCTAGTCAAGCCACGCCAAATCACCAAAAGCATTCTTTCTGAAGGATCTCCTCAACAGAAACTTTGATGAAAATGCATTCCCATTCAATGTATCTGTTTTAACAGTGATGTTGTTTGGGTACTTCAATTAAAGCTGCCTGCAGTGATGTTAGCATTCCCTACTACGTGTGTCCTCTACAGTTTACTGGTTCATTAACCACGCCGCAGATAAACCGCAGATACTAGATTAATTACAGTAGTAATCGACAGATCAATCACTGACAACAATACCAAACCTTGTAAGTTGGACGCCACCAATGCATGCTTTAAAGGTGCAGTCCATATGCCCCGACAGACGCCGCTAACGGCAAACATGCATGGGCTGGGTCCTCTTTCCTTCTCTATGGGTCTGCTCCAGAAGGCCTACATGTAGTGTTGTTTTGTCCTGCCTGCGCCCACCCGCCGCCGCCGTGAGAGCTTTCTCTGTGAATAGAGTAGCCCGTGGGGCTCTGAATGCTTCACAGCTCTGCGCCTCCAAAAACAACACGAATCTCGGGAGTTCTTTCAAATCAGCCGTGTTCCAATAGCTGTCGCGGTTTAAAGCTGCATTGGTTTCACACCATGCAGCATAAAAATAATATCTTAGGAACAGGGAATAGATCAGGGTGACCTACTTCAGTCTACATGCCATTCTCATCCTTTCAGTGGTAGTATGGCCACTGTATTAGCCTGCAAGTCATCAAAGCTATAGATATACTGCAAAGCCGAACATAGCCTACAGTCAAATTCCCAATGTATGTAATTTTGTATTAAGGCTGCTTACATCATGAAAATGGCAGATTTGGGGGAAGAAATTGTTACATTTGAGCCATTTAGCAGGCTCTATTATCCAGAGCAATGCAGAACTGAGTGAGTGAGTGAGTGAATACTGTACATTGTAATGCTTCCTGGTTGGAATCACACCCATAACCTGGTCTTGCAAGTGCCTTTACCAAGTGAGCAAACTATAATTTAGCTTTACAAAAAGGTTGTTCTCAACTGTGGGGTTTGCCTGAAGTCCATTCTGTCTGCCTCTTTGACTTGCAAGGCTACAACATGCTGGCCTGTTTTTTCAAGGTGTCGAGACAGACAGCTTCTTGGACCAAAGTAAATAAAATAAAAATATCTAAAACTCCTTGCTATGTTTGGGGCACTGTTCTAAACTTCTGATAATTATTCTAATTATATTTGTAATTATATTAAGATAACTACTTGACAAAGGATTATTCTAAACACCTGCAATAAGCTTATAATTCCTGCCACTTCTGGCCAACAAAAACTTTCCGGAAGCTTTAGCGCTAACTCAAGGTCTAATGTTGTCTCCGTCGGATATAATTCCTTTTCTTTCGTGCCAAAACAACTAACAAACAAAAAAGAAAATCTGACGTGTCAAACAATATGTCAAACCATCGAAAAAGCAGAGGTCTCCCTTCGCCAGGAGTCCCATTGAGCCTGTCACCTATTGATGCACACACCAGAAGCAGCCAAAAACACCCACAGAGGCAGCATCTACAGCAGTCGGAGCTAGACAGAATCAGGCATGCAATCCATCATGATACCCTGCATTAACTATAAGCACTAACTATTAGCTATATTCTAATAATGTTCCTGTGGAAAAGCCTAGTCACAGGTCAGTCATTATTTCAAGATAACAACAGATGGTCCGTCGTTTCCATGGTCCACACATAAAAGAAAATCATGGTTTTGTTACTGTTTTAGATGGTCCTGTTACAGGATTAAGAAATAGCTAGTCACAATTGAGTGGTTTCACAATCTTATCACAAGCACGCCGTGAGGCTATGTGAAAAGATTATACCGGCCACATTTTCAGAAACGTTTCACTAAGTTCCAGAGTACCGGAAAGGTTTTGAAAAAGAATTTGCAACCCTAGTAAAAGATTGATCCAAGCCACATACTGTATATTGACCTCTGCTCAGAAGCACAGACACCGTTCTAGGAGTGAGCAAGCTATTGAAATGGAAGGAAGGGTCTCCCTCTGGCAAAAATTCTGGAAAAGTCTACAGATAAAATGCCTGAATGGGAGGATAATAAGGCCCTGTTTCTCTTTACTTCCTAATCCAGTGGTTTTCAACTGGTACTGGAGTGTGACCACAGTGCACATTAACGAGAAGTGTCTGAACCCCAGACCGTCACTATATATGATGGCATGTCACACAGCAACAAACCAGGTCTGAACATGTCTTCCTGAGTCCACACATGACTGACATTGCCCAAAGACAACAGAAACACGTTGTAGATGGTTTCACTGTAGTTTCCGTCTCATATAACCCTGTCCCATCTCTTTTTTCATTATTGGAAATTCACTCCTGACGGAGGATTAGAAAACGGACATTCACACGGAGTGCTTGCCGACTTTAACACACAAACCTTTTTGTGGTATGAAGTCGCAACATAATCGAAGAGCTACCTTGCTTTAATTGCTGTCATGATTTCCACACCTAGAGCGAACGCATAAATCATTGTGTTGCTGACCCTTGACACCGATGGGTGAAATGCACAATACCTGTGGTATTTCTTGGAAAACCACTCTCTCCTGGTTTGGAAACATCAGCAAAAGATCACACCTGGAAAGGCTGCTTTTGATGGGGGAAATTTCCAGAATATATCCTGACTCAAGAGAAAGGCGCTTTCATAATTTCCTCTGAAATCCACACAGAGTTGGAGTTATCCACACTGCCCCAGACATTTTAACTAAAGGAGAGTATGTCACATCACCCACTGAGGTCTGTCCCTCCCTCTTTCAAGAGTCAAGAAAAGAATAGAGATGCAGCATTCTTCTGTTCAGGAGCTGTCTGAGTACTTGGATACAGCCACACTCTCCCACTCTCTGTGTGGCATCCAGGGTAACAAGCACTGTAAAGAGATACATTCCTGGGTTAGAGAAGCCAATCAGAGGGCAGAGTAAAAGAACTGACGTTATAAAAGGCCTAAGCCGGGCTTGAACTTGTAGAAAACTCTTTCTACCAGTCAATACCAGTCAGAAGTGAGAGGGCAGACTTCACAAGCCCGGCTTTAAAATGCTTTGAAATTTGAAAAAACACCATCAATTCTAACTCATGTACAGTAAAAATGTTCCTTTGTAAATACGTGAGGATGAAAATATGGCCTTGTTTTCTGAGGTATTTTTATCCAGTGATTTGTCTCTGCCATGGCAGCCCGCTGCTCCATTGAACAAGGGTGCTGTTTGGCCCAAAAAACAGTTAGCACTGTTCTCACCACTCTCTTAAAAAAAATGGTTCCAAAGGGTTATTTAGCGGTCTCTTTTCTGTTACAGACAGAACACTTTTGGGTTCCATTTAGAATCCTCTGTGGAATGGGTTCTCCATGGAATCAAACAGGGTTCTATGAAGACCTAAAAGGATTCTACCGGGACAATGTTTGACAGTCTATTCCAGGGGTAGTCAACTCTTAACCAATGAGGTCCTGGTTTTCTGTTCTACCCCATCACTAATTGCACTCACCTGGTATCCAAGGTCTGTTTAGAGGGCCACAATGAAAAACAGAGTTCCACTAGGTCCAGAGTTGAGTCTGAGGTGCATATGCTATAGTATGTACTTTTTAACTGCTAGTTGAATACTTGCAACTTAAACTGTAATTATATTGACTGCAAACAGCACAATGGACTAGAATCTGTATTAGAATCAATCAATCAATCAAATGTATTTTATTAAGCCCTGTTATCATCAGCAGTTGTCACAAAGTACTTTTACAAAACACAGACTGAAACCCCAATGAGCAAGCAACAAACAGGGTTGATGCACAGTGGCTAGGAAAAAAAACCTAATAGGGTTGAAAGGAGGACACCTATAGAGGAACCAGGCTCTGAAGGGTGGCCAGTCCTCTTCTGGCTGTCCCGGGTGAACATTTTAAGAGTACGAATTGTTATAATTAATATATGCATGTAGGCTGTGTCCAGAGTCTGTAAAACATAATCCAAGTCAGCAGCATGACCAGATGGACAAGGACTGGGAGAGGAGCGGAATTCGAGCCAAAATCATCAGGTATCATCAGCTACTTCATCTGCATCACAACCAGGAGGAATTTGGACAGGGACGACTACGAGTCTTTGGGGCCTGGTAGTCCTGATGTCTGGTCCAAAGGTTCATATCGGCCTAATTTTAACAGAACAGGACACAAAGAAAATGTACAGAGTACATTCCTTAGATTTACAAGGGATTTACAAAGGAGAAGGTGAACAGACACTATTCCCCTGGCACAATAATATAGCAGCATAAAACCTTGGGGCTGAGGCAGGGGGGTCCAGTGACACAGGTCCAATCTGAGGGGAACCCCGGGCAGGGCCCAACAGGCAGGAAGACAATCCACCCACTTTGACAAGCATCAAGCAGAGGGACACCAACCAACCGCAACCACCCAGAATGCAAGCATATTGCACAACCTCTTCGGCTTACACATGGCCTAGACTTTTGGCCCTGGGTCTTGTGACGAGAACAAATCCCATTAAACTGCATGTTGGAGATGGAAATGGCTACTGCTTGATTAAAAAATGAACTCTCCTCGCATCTCTGGCCAACAGTCTACAGTCTACACCGCTAAATTAATATAAATTAATATATTAATATAACTATAACTGCCTCTCATTGGGTGGTGTACGCCAGTGTACCTATTGGCCTGACCAGCTGTGAGACAGAAGTTCCTGAGTGGAGGTCTATAGAGACAATAAAGATGACTGGGCGTGGGGATTATACAGCTGCTCCTTCCCAGACAAAGACACTTGTGTGCAGCATGAGAGGTCAGCAAACTGCCCTGTCATATGACCACCAGCTGAGCCAAGATCCTCTACATAAGAATTCGGACCTCAAATGTCACCAGCTCACGCTCTTCTAAATGTTTACGTCGATGGTGAACCATGAGATCTACAGTAACGGTGGCGTCTAAAGAAACACAGCTAACCTGTCAAACATTTCACATCAAAAACAAGATTTTGTCAAACCTGACCAGAACATCAGTGACTCCACCATGAAATGTGGCTGAATACAAAGAGCTGTGTCACTATCGAAAACATAGAAATATGAAATGTTCTAATCACTACACAGCTCTCAAGGTGAGCTGAAGTTCCAAAGGCAAAACCAAGGCAGTATTTGTTTTATCATCATACCTACATTAACAGTAAAACCTCAGGAGCGGAACGCAGGAGCAATGACGGCTTAGCCATGTTACTGGATTCAAAGATGCCAAAGGATGAAGATAAAAATATTTCCACCTACAGTAAATTACATGGAAACAGCTACAGTGCAGTGTAGTACAAAAACGACTGTTTGTGTCTGTGCGGTGTAGTACAAAAACGACTGTGTCTGTGCAGTGTAGAACAAAAACGACTGTTTGTGTCTGTGCGGTGTAGTACAAAAACGACTGTGTCTGTACAGTGTAGTACAAAAACGACTGTGTCTGTGCAGTGTAGTACAAAAACGACTGTGTCTGTGCAGTGTAGTACAAAAACGACTGTGTCTGTGCAGTGTAGTAAAAAAACGACTGTGTCTGTGCAGTGTAGTACAAAAACGACTGTTTGTGTCTGTGCAGTGTAGTACAAAAACGACTGTGTCAGTGCAGTGTAGTAAAAAAACGACTGTGTCTGTGCAGTGTAGTACAAAAACGACTGTTTGTGTCTGTGCAGTGTAGTACAAAAACGACTGTTTGTGTCTGTGCGGTGTAGTACAAAAACGACTGTTTGTGTCTTTGCAGTGTAGTACAAAAACGACACTTTGTGTGTCTGTAACAAGGCCAAACATTCAAGGGTATGTAAACTTTTGATCAAGGACATTTGGGCGATTTCTGTTATCATTATGATTCATGACCCAAACAACTATGTGGTAATAAATGGCTTCATGTGATCCCTATCCTTAAATAAAAGACAGTATTTTGCATGATCAGTCATATTTTCAAAAATGTCCCAATTTCTACCAGGGTATACAAATTTATGATCATAACTTTAAGCTTTCAAAAAGGTAGAACTCAACTGAGTGCTAAAGGTATAACTCAACTGAGTGCTAAAGGTATAACTCAACTGAGTGCTAAAGGTATAACTCAACTCACTCTGTAGGTAGTAAAACTATCTCCTGTAAAAATGAATTGGGCCTAATACTCTGCTTTCCACCTGAGCAGGCCTCAAACTGTTGTCTCTATGAATGTCCTCCAAAAACAATATACTAAATATACCCATTACAAAGCGTTAAAATCCACTGTTAACACCCACTTTATACCTGTTTTAGAAAATCTCCTAAATATTACGTAATGTTATGTAAATCAATTGTGAGGACATACAGTACACTAAGGAAAAAATGACCTTCAATGTCTCTCTGTTTAATGCTAAATAAGTAATGCAACTACACAGTTCGAAGTAGTTGAGTCGAAAATAACTGCACAATTGTTCTGTCAGTCCTCCCATTAAATTCATAGGCAAGCTTTTTAAGAGCACCAGAATGGACTGGGACCCATTAAAATGTCATCTACAATCCTCAGCTTTTTTCACACCGTATTTCAGAGGTTGCTCAGATACAATTTATTTTTCTCAAAAGGGATGAACAAGATGTACCATCTTTTTGAGGGCAAAGAGACTTAACACAGGCTAGAGTAATTTTTTTATTTTTTGCACAAAAATAAGGCAGATATGTAATTACACATGTATCCAGTACACCAGAATAATTTCAGATCCGGGGAGGCGATTCACACTGAGCAAAACAGTGCTTTCATGCTTACTTGGTCAAACAAAATAAATAAATAACATGGGAGATTTTTTGTAAGATGCCATGTTAATTCTTTGATTGTGTTGTCAATCGGCTGACAGTAGTTTGGTTCTGTGTTGGCAATGAACAGTAGTTTTATGTTGGCAATGAATATTAAAATGTTTGTAACTAAATGACAAGCATTACCAAGTGTTGGTGTTAATAAGTAGTGCAGATTGAAACATTTTAAATGTTTGTTTTAACTTCTCAATAAATGTTATGCTACCCAAATATAGTAACTACTTGTTACTAATCATTCGGACTTAATAGATCCATTACCAAAATACAATTAAATAGTATCATTTCTTTGTCTCTCAAAACCGGTTGTTCATTGATCAATGTAGGTTTCAGGTGAATAACATTTTTAATTGTTGGACATTCTCACTCTGGCTGTATTCCAATAGGAATTACTCACAAAAAGCCAGTAAAATGTGACTTACAGTCCTGAAAACCTTGAGGTTTATGCGATTGAATTAGGGTATATCACATCCCCTAAAACTAAGGGTTTATTAAACACTATTTTGGAAAAAAAATGACTGTAATGATAAAATATTGATTTTACTTTGTAAAGGCCACATGATTAAATGTGGATGAATTCAAAAAACATCCATCCATTATTAATAATAACACTAACTCTCTTTACAAGGCTTCACACTTAGCCGTATGCTAACTCTGTTGGAAAAATGTGGACCAATATAGACAAAAGACCGGTGTCACTGTAAACACGGTCTTTGCAGAATAACACCAGTACATTTGAGTGTAGAATAAAAATCCTCTCTCAAAACAGATCCATCATTGGCCATTTGCCACCACTGGCCATCATTGGCCATTGTTAATCTATCAGGGAAACATAATAAGAAAATGTTGCTTCTATTTTCGTGCTAAAGCAGATTATGTCCAGTTAGAAAGGGCAGATTATGGTCATCCCTCGCACAAGCTGCACAAGGCCTACTACATGTATGGAATGAATGTATGGAACATGTAAACTTAAACAGAGTCAGCAAAACAGTACAGTGATGACAAAACATTGTATGTGGAGTTTACTGTTCATATTTACTGTTATTCACAGTTAAAGCTAGAAATGCTAGAATATGCATTCGCCGTTAACCAAGGAGAATTTTAAACTGCCAAATTAATCCATGTCTTCCTTTAAATTTCTTAAAAGTATTTCATACAGAAGAGACTGGCAGGCCGGCCTGAATAAAACCTGTCTTGCAGTCATGAACAGAGGAGGTTCTGGACTGCTGCATCGGGAGGATGTTGGGCCATGCTGAGTACCAACACCAGGGTGGATGGCTATTTCCTGACCACACCGGAGTGTGTTGATACTAGAGACTGAAGTTTTAATGAAACTGGCCAGGAATGTATTTATTTTAAGGAAACGAAAGTGGTTTTGGTATGGTATTCTTGTGACAAATCTAAAAGTGGCACACAGCCCGGCTGATAAAACTGAATTAGTCAAGTCAGCCAATTGTGGCTCTGGAAACATTCTAACATGAACTCATGTTGAAGCTAAAGCACTCCCAAGTAGATCACTAGGCTATATGATACAAAGGAGAATGTATCCTAAACAGTCGTTTTTCTCAGGAATGTTAAAGTACAAGCATTTAAATCAATTGCATTCCTCTGTTTTCTCAACTTCTTAATTAGATCAACTCATTCAAATCCTCAAATATATGCTTTTCCTTCAAGACAGTATTTTGGAAATCCAGTTAATGCAAATACTGTTTGAATTTATTCTAAGCAAAAAAGAATAATCAGTTAATCATTTGTTGCAGACATTCTTGCAAGCAAAAGCATTAATGTCCTATCACATCTTACCAAGACAATCTCTACAAACAGAAAGTTATAACAAGTGGCTTTCTAGTGGCTAGGTCATTCCTAGTTAACTGTCTACTGAACACAGAGCACCCCAGGACCCACTCAGTCTATCTCAACAATACATTTGATCCATTGGAATTCAACCAGCCTTCTGCATCAACTCAAACTATGGACCTGAGAGAAAGAGTTAAGGACAAAGAAAACTACCGCCAGTCTTGCTCCTGTCGCCACGGGTACAGGAGCAGGCTTCAACAGTTGGTCTGCTTCATGAACAAGTCCTCCTTACCATTGTAGCTCTCCGGTTCAGCCGTGTTTTCCAACTCCATAACTTCAAAACACTGAAATAGGCATGCTCTTCTCTGCCTGTGCCTGAGGATGTCCAACTGATTGAGGCGCCGTAACCGTAACCTCGTCTCCCTCCTCGGCAAAGCGAGTGGCGCTGCCTGGTTGTGCGGGGGCAAGCTGTGCTTTGCTGTGCTGTGTTTCTGGTTGCTGCTGTGTTACATCTGGCAGCCGTTCCAGGGCTATGACTGGTTTGAGCTCAACTCAGGGCCCCACTGCCAGCTCTCGCTGCTCGACTCTTAAAGGCACAGCGCATTTGTTCCCCCCCCCATTCTTTCCCAGCTCGTCATAAGGTCACTAAACTAAACGGGGAGTTCAGAATCCCACCCACTTCACAACCCTCTCGGAGATCCTGCCCCGTGGTCCTCAACCTCCTCCTCTGTACAAACACGTGGGGATGCAAGGCGCCTGGCTACTGTGGCACTACTGAGCAGAAACGAGCACTAGTTGATGGATTACACGAGATCAGCAGTGGATTTGAGTTCTGTGGTTCATGGTTAGCCAGTAATACTGCGTGTCATGAGGGGTCAGCCACTGGCGGCCAACAGGCCAAAACGGACCCACAAGAGACTTGTTTTGCTGCTTCAATATATAAATAACATATACAGTTATTTAGCTAAACCGACACTGTAAAATCACCAGGAATTATTTACTTAATGTGTTTAAATTTAGGAAACGTTTCCCCAAGTTTTCCCACAAATGAATTTAGCCATTACATGATCTCAAGGTATGCTATTGTTATATTATAATACATAATCTCCTTTTTGCCTTTGCTGTGGGCCATTTGCATATATAAATCATTTGTTACAGTTATCCTAATTAGGATTCCAGCCTCTCCCACCATCATCCCCAAAAACGAACTGCGGCTGAAACTGGTTTCTTGCCTCTGGGCATTTTGGGAAAGTAAATAAGAAGAAAATGTCTGAAGTTCTGACTGAAACCTCGAGTCAGTGGTAAGGCAGGACAGCGGTCCCGCGAGCCAGCTTCACTGACATTCAGTCAGAGACGTCGTAAGATCTATGGCTGAGTTTCCCGGACTCAGCAACATGCTGCCACCGTCTGGAAAATGACTTAAAGGGACATGGGGAAATGACAGTATCACTGAGCTGCTCTGCTTTGCAAGCCAAATAACACATTACGTGTCTCCGCGGTTTAACTGCTCCGGCCACATTAGCGAGAAGAAACCGGGAGAAACGGGTTCCAGTAATTGCTCATATGTAAACAACGGTCCAAAAAAAACAAAAAAACTTCTTACATAGTTTAACAATGCATCCGACTGCTGCAGATTTAGCATTTGCGTGGTAAAATTCACGAGTTAAAAGACCACGCACGGGGCTGTCCGATGCCACCGCACTGTGTAGTAACGTGTGCGGGTCTGGTTGGTCAGTAGTAGGTGTTTTTTTTTTACTCACCGTTGTCGGAGTGATCTACGGGGGCGTGGCTGTCCGTGGGCACCGTTAGGGTGTGACGCAGTAACCACACAGTGATTGACTCCGCGCGGCGCTCCTGCAGCAGCAGCGGGTGAATCTGAGGAGCAAGCAGAGCGCGACGTAGAGAGAACAGCTGCAGGTCTTGTCATAATACGAAACACACTTCTGCAAGCCCAGTGGAGTAACTTTTGGCTTTCATATGCCTAAAATTTGTCGGCGACCTAGTGGTTCTGACCATCTGACCAGTAACTCAAACGTTGCTATATTGAATGTGGCAAGGTGAGAAAATAAAAGCTGTGGTTTCCTTCACTGAGCAAGTCAGTTACACTAACTGATACCCATACATTTACCGTGGTGGCTCATCCCCACACCTCTCCAATATGGAAGGGTTGGGATGAACACGGATGCCAGTAGGACATTGTGTTAAACTCAAAAATATCCTCTTATCCTTTTGTGTCACATTTAAAATGAATAGATACTAGTTGGGAAATGTGGGGAAGACCGCATTCCAATGATTTCCAATTACGTTAATGGCCTCACTACATTATTTGGAAAGAATTCAATACCTCTTGTTTGTTCAGTATGAGTAGCTGACAGTCAGAAACGATGCAGAATTTATGCTTCCATATGGCGGGTTCAGTGAAAGGCTGGCCGCAGGATATCCAGTTAGTTGATGAGCTCTTCATATCTGCAAAACGTTTATTGACAAACTAAGACAGTGTGTGGATCCCACTTGAAAGCCATTACCTGTATGTATTTAGCATATCCTTAGAAAGGATGAGCCAAGTATACATGAAAAACATCCCAGCATCTCAGATTGTAAAGTGATGTGACCCACACAAGCTTATGCAAAGGTAACAATCAACGCATTCATTGACTTTTTCCCACATTACAATAACATTGTGAAATTAAGGGGATCTTTCAACCCCTCCACCTTGCTCCAGCTTGTTCTTGTGGCACAAAAAGTCAGGTGACTCAAGAACACATTTACTGGAACCACGACCGCGGATTTGTACCGACAACTCAACATAAATTGTTGTTATGCTACGCAGCACTTGTAGCCTGCCAGGAGTTCCTGCTATTGCAGGCGAATGATGTGCTTTCAGTAATCCCCACTTTCTGGCAGATTAAGGTTACTACCAGGGTTCAAATGTCCACCATTATTGTTGTCCACTAACGTACAAGTAGAAATGGTGCTGTTTGATTAAAAAATAATAATACGAATTTCACATTAACCTAATGACACGCCAGGGTTTTCGGTCAGTGTTTGCCCATATCTGATTGGTGATATATAAGGATGAGTGGTTGTTTCTGATAGAAAGAAATTACAAGGTTGTAACCTGAAGTATGGTTGCATAAATTGCTTGCCAACGAAGAAAATAAAACAATTAGCTACAGATTATATTTGTCAATCTCACCAGTCGCCATGCGCACTAAACTGGTTGCTACCACTTTATGGCATTTTATCACGCATGTCAACAGGTCTTTGCTAACGTTCTAGCTAGCTATTTTAGTAATTGCACAGCTGCCGAAGTAATTAGTAGTTACTTCTAATTTCATCAGTTATATCTAGGTAGTATAGTTGCTATCCCCGTGGGTTGCTTACCTATAACCTTCATCCAGCCTTGAAATTGACATCTTGAAAAACGGGTCACCAAATTATCCATATTATTTCGTAGTAAAGCTCCCTTTTCCCAGGGATAACGATTCAAAAATACAGTTGCGTTTTTCTCAGCTATCAATGATTGAGGCATGTAATCTGCTTTTTGATTTTTTCCCCACATCACCCCATAGTAAATAAAAATGTGAAGTCAGCGCGCGGGAATAACCCGAGGCAGATGTTCACTCTCACTTTTCAGGATCACGCACATGACACCCACAACTTCATAGGCTCCTCTGTCCGCATTTCAGTCCACTAGTTACAACTCTCGCTGAAAAAAAATAGGGCCGTGTTTTGACATACTAAAGACTGGTCCTTAAACACCTTAATTATATTAAAGGATTAACTGACTGGCTTGGACCTTGTTTAGATCTATTGTTTTGAGTAAGTTGATCTTATTTTGAATGTATTTAAATATAAACAATTTGAGACGTAGGCGTAACTAGAGCAACATCTAATTTGATTGTCATTTTGACGAGAATTACTCCTCAATTAAAGTCGTCTAGTGTTTTTATGCTATTGTGCTGCCCTCTAGTGTCAGTGCTGTGTTCACTGTTTACAGACCAAAGCAGATCTGACCGAAGTATTTTACAAATTCTACCAACACTTTTGCCTGTGGCTTCCTTAAAACAAAGCACGTTTGAGATTTAAGTTTATTTACCTTCTGATGTTTTCATACTATGTGTGGCGAATCTGGCATAGATGATGAAAACCTCAGTGATGCTGTGCCAACATGTCAACTTGATGATACCTTTTATCTATGAATATACAGTGGATATAAAAAGTATACACACCCCTGCTAAAATGCCAAGTTCTTGTGATGTAAAAGAACGAGACAAAGAAATCATGAAAAAAAAAAAATCACAATAACATGGTTGCATAAGTGTGCACACCCTTAAACTAATACTTTGTCAAAGCACCTTTTGACTTTATTACAGCACTCAGTCTATTTGGGTAGGAGTCTAATAGCATGGCACATCTTGACGTAGCAGTATTTACCCACTCTTCATTGCAAAAGCAATCCAAATCTGTCAGATTGCGAGGACATCTCATGTGCACAGTCCTCTTCAGATCACCCCACAGATGTTCTATTGGGTTCAGGTCTGGGCTCTGGCTGGGCAATTCCAAAACGTTAATATTCTTCTGGTGAAGCCATGCTTTTGTAGATTTGGATGTGTGCTTTGGGTTGTTGTCGTGCTGAAAGGTGAACTTCCTCTTCAGCTTTCTAACGAACGGCTGAAGGTTTTGTGCCAAAATTGCCTGGTATTTGGAACTGTTCATAATTCCCTCCACACTGACTAAGGCCCTGGTTCCAGCTGAAGAAAAACAACCCTAAAGCCTGATGCTGCCACCACCATGCTTCACTGTGGGTGTGGTGTTCTTTGGGGGATGTGCAGTGTTGTTTTTGTGCCAAACATACCATTTGGAATTATGGCCAAAAAGTTCAATCTTGGTTTCATCAGACCATAACACATTTTCCCACGTGCTTTTGGGGGACTTGATGTTTGTTTTTCTTTGTAAGAAAAGGCTTCCGTCTTACCACCCTACCCCACAGCCCATTCATATGAAGAATACGGGAGATTGTTTTCACATGTAGCACACAGACAGTACTTGGCAGAAATTCCTGCAGTTCCTTTAATGATGCGGAAGGCCTCTTGAAGCCTCCCTGACCAGTTTTCTTCTTGTCTTTTCATACATTTTGGAGGGATGTCCAGTTCTTGAAAACGTCTCTGTTGTGCCATATTTTCTCCACTTGATGATGACTGTCTTCACTGTGTTCCATGGTAAATCTAATGCGTTTGTACCCTTCTCCTGACTGATATCTTTCAACAATGAGATCCCTCTGATGCTTTGGAAGCTCTCTGTGGATCATGGCTTTTGCATTGAGATGCAACAAAGAAAATGTCAGGAAAATCCTACTATAACAGCTGAACTTTATTTGTGATTAATCAGTCACTTTAAATGATGGCAGGTGTGTAATGACTTCTATTTAACATGAGTTTGAATGTGATTAGTTAATTCTGAACACAGCCACATCCCCAGTTATAAGAGGTTGTGCACACTTATGCAACCAGGTTATTGTAAGGTTTTTATTTTAAATTTTTCACCCTTGAAGATTTCAGTTTGTTTTTCAATTGAATTGTTCACATTATAGGTCACATTAAAAGTGGAAAAGTTTCTGACATGATTTATCTTTGTCTCATTCTTTTACAACACAAAAACCTGCCATTTTAATAGGGGTGTGTAGACTTTTTATATCCACTGTATATACACTCACCTAAAAGACTATTAGGAACACCTGTTCAATTTCTCATTAATGGAATTATCTAATCAACCAATCACATGGCAGTTGCTTCAGTGCATTTAGGGGTGTGGTCCTGGTCAAGACAATATCCTGAACTCCAAACTGAATGTCAGAATGGGAAAGAAAGGTGATTTAAGCAATTTTGAGCGTGGCATGGTTGTTGGTGCCAGACGGGCCGGTCTGAGTATTTCACAATCTGCACAGTTACTGGGATTTTCACGCACAACCATTTCTAGGGTTTACAAAGAATGGTGTGAAAAGGGAAAAACATCCAGTATGCGGCAGTCCTGTGGGCAAAAATGCCTTGTTGATGCTAGAGGTCAGAGGAGAATGGGCCGACTGATTCAAGCTATAGAAGAGCAACTTTGACTGAAATAACCACTCGTTACAACCAAGGTATGCAGCAAAGCGTTTGTGAAGCCACAACACGCACAACTTTGAGGCGGATGGGCTACAACAGCAGAAGACCCCACCGGGTACCACTCATCTCCACTACAAATAGGAAAAAGAGGCTACAATTTGCACAAGCTCACCAAAATTGGACAGTTGAAGACTGGAAGAATGTTGCCTGGTCTGATGAGTCTGGATTTCTGTTGAGACATTCAGATGGTAGAGTCAGAATTTGGCGTAAACAGAATGAGAACATGGATCCATCATGCCTTGTTACCACTGTGCAGGGTGCTGGTGGTGGTGTAATGGTTGTTTTCTTGGCACACTTTAGGCCCCTTAGTGCCAATTGGGCATCATTTAAATGCCACGGCCTACCTGAGCATTGTTTCTGACCATGTCCATCCCTTTATGACCACCATGTACCCATCCTCTGATGGCTACTTCCAGCAGGATAATGCACCATGTCACAAAGCTGGATTCATTTCAAATTGTTTTTTTGAACATGACAATGAGTTCACTGTACTGAAATGGCCCCCATAGTCACCAGATCTCAACCCAATAGAGCATCTTTGGGATGTGGTGGAGCGGGAGCTTCGTGCCCTGGATGTGCATCCCACAAATCTCCATCAACTGCAAGATGCTATCCTATCAATATGGGCCAACATTTCTGAAGAATGCTTTCAGCACCTTGTTGAATCAATGCCACATAGAATTAAGGCAGTCCTGAAGGTGAAAGGGGGTCAAACACAGTATTAGTATGGTGTTCCTAATAATCCTTTAGGTGAGTGTACAGCATCTTAATGTACAGTATATTATTTTCTAGCTGTTGTTTTCTGTAACACTTTATTACATGCTGCTCTGGAAAATCACCAGGTAGGTTTTAGGAAGGATGAGGCTTTTGTGGGTGTGGTTCATAGACCATGCACCTATTGCATCTGTATTCCTATGTGAATCAATGTTCTGTAAACTTCGCAGTCAACTCATTATATGAATAGAGCAAATACACATTACATACAACTCGCAAATTATTTTTATTACATTTTAAAAGTCAAAATAAAGATTCACAAAGAACAAATAAGGGTAAACAATGCCCGATGAGATTTAACAGCTAAAGAAAAATTTCATTTTTTCAGAAATTATTTTTATTGCTCCCTGAAAGAGTTCTATGAGCCAAGAGAAACAGTAACACATACCTCATGTATCTTTTTACAGCCCACACACATTTCTCTAAATTAACGTAAGTATTTAGGACATTTGAGCTTAATATGAATCTGTCCAATAAAAAAAGATAATTAATATGTCCCGATTACCTCCACTGGTTTTTTGATTGTGGTGGCTAAAGCTAGCAGATGTTTGTTAAGTTTGTTTTATTACAACTACGGATTACAGTTTCTATTGACAACTTTCAGTGTGGGAAACAAACAAAAATTTGGAAAAAAGTGAAACTGTCCTTTAACATTTCTAACAACAAGCATAGGAAATGGGCAAAATATATGCAGTTTCTATGTACACAGCTCTGGGCACGTGATATGGTAAAGAATCAAACATTACAGTCATTAATGTGATGTATTTAAATGTTTAAATACAACTACATACCAAAAGTCAAATGTGTAGGCTGCATATAGTATACCATTGACCTGTCACAATTTAAGTCACCCATAAAATATTTATTTTACGGAGACTCCATAGGATCTATATAATGAATCTACTCATAAAATAAACAGCTTGTTTCAGAGTGAATACAGTTATACTGTAATTGAAAGGAAAGTGAGAGCATAAATGGTTGCAAAATGCTGAAGGGGAAACATATTACAAGTACCTTACATCTTTGCTTATTAATAACACAATGCATATAGCATGTGACTTTTGATCACAAATGTACGTAGTAATCAATTATAACTATATGTAGGCTAAATAATATTTGGTTATTTAGTAACATCAATTGAAAAAACAAAACAATCTTGCATAGTTTAAGATGTGTCAATAGTGCAATGAAGGGGGTAATGAGCATTAACAGGAATGTTAAAAGGAAAGCAATATTTCTTTCATTAGGTACTGACATTGATTCTAATCATATTTATTCACGTTGAAAGATTTTCTATATCATGTTCATTAGATACAAACAAAAGTAAACAAAATGAAATGTGAAGGAACTTCTTGGACAGTTTTTTCACTGAGTGAAATCAGACCAACAGTTTCGCATTGCCCAATATATCTGTCTTGAAGCAAAACAGAAGTATCTATAGAGGCTAGGAATATTTGAAAAAAATCTTTGGATATTGTAAGAGCATAAACCAAGACTCACCCTTAAAGTCCATGATTAAAGAAATACTCTCATCTTTTTAACAACTTTCCAGATGTAAAAAAAGATCTTACAGTGTCTAAAAGTACTATGTTAAAATAGGTTATCAATCCTCTATGTTGAATTTTCATAAAATACAACAGTATTGCATCTACTTATCCCAACTACCTAAGTCAGCATATCTGACTTAACAGTAAACAGAAAACCAGGAACAGTATCCAAAATACTTGCAATATTTGCTTTGGTCTCTTGTGCCCTAACCATGCTCTAAACACATTTGAAATTGTAAAGTAAAAAAAAAAAAAGAATATCTACTGATAACATCACATGTATTTATATTGTATTTAAAACCATAACACTGCTTTTACAATTGGCATCACAGTACTAAATAAAACTGATGAACTATGGGGTTTTTTTGTATTCGAGAGGGACACTAAGTTGACCAAGGTATAACTTGTTACAAGTTAAATGTGGCTTAGATATGGCATATCGCTGTAAAAGAGAAACTGTTTAAAACAGAACTAAAATACAATCTTAAAAACAAATCGAGCATAATATTATTGTCAGTCACCAAAGTTGAATTTAGAGACACTGACAGCCCACTTTAGTAGTGCTTTTTTGGAAGCTTTGCTGCCTTCCTTCAGAATCAGTTTTGTTCTTTACTGGACTCTGGAGTCATATCACGTCACCTCTACAGTGCCATCATTAAGTCTTCTACTTAAAGTAGATTCAGAATAAGACAAAAGCAAAACAAAATCTGGACTGTGTTACTAATCAAAATGTTCAAGAGGACATTCCCAAATGTGTTAAGCAGGCAATGTACCTACAGTTTCTGTTCATTCAAAGCGAAAAATTCTCTGGTTGTATTACAAACAAAACATTTGCAATAAAATACAGCTTAGCTATGGTGGAAGATAACTATTTTTACTTTTAATATTATATACTAAAGTAAGGAGTACTGTAAAGCAAGAGGAAGCAACATCAAACATGAAATCACCACAGCTTGGTAGACCTGGCTTGGCCAATCCAGCCCATGACTCCCCTCTTCCAGCCAGTTGGGCCGGTCAGGTCAGTAGGGCGTGGTGCCCTCCCACTCCACCAGATACTGCACCTTCCCCTCTGGAGTGACCCTGCGGGCCAGAACCTGGTACTTCTCTCCGCAGGTAAGCCGCCCCGCCGCCCCAAAGATGTTGGTGATGGAGGACTTGAGGTGGGAGAGGGACGAGTCATCCTCGCTGATGCTGTCAAAGGTATGGCTGTCGATGGCGTTGTCCAACATCCCAGAAGCAGCCTCGTCTCCTGGTAGGCTCAGCTCACTCCCCACCGCCTCCTTCCTAGTGACCAGCACTGTGTAGTTACTCGTGGGCAGTTTCCTCTTACGGCTGCCAACGTTCTTCCTGCAGCAGATGGACAAAAACAGGTCTTCAAGGCATGTTTCAAATACACTTTTGTTTGGACAAGTCGAGTTAGCTCCTCAGTCTTTTTCTATTTTATTGCATTTGACTAATGAATGCGATCTTGACACCAGCAACCCATTGAAACAATAGAAACCAGTCAACCGGAGTTCCCTGTATCGGTGGGCCTGATCACTGACGAGCCGGTCGATAACCAAGAGGTCAGAGACCTGTCAATGTGGCGCCAGGACCATCATCCCTGCCCCAACGTCAGGAAAACGAAGGAGACCATCGTGGACTGGAGGAAATGAAGAGATCAGCACTTCCCAATTCACATCAACAGGAGTGGCTCAGTGTACACCAATTGACAAAAATTGCAAACAACATTTGTGAAGAAATCGTGAAGTCATGAAGAAAGCACAGGTCATGGCTGCATCACTGGGCTGTGGGGGCCTGTATGCATTTTCAAGATCACCACTCAAGGCCATTTTTCCTCACAATTCATTACCTCCGTATTTTGGGGAAAATAAGACGCTGCAGAAAGCATTTTGCCGTTTCATCTGTTATGAACAAAGCAACTAAAGTTGGTTTGACTCAACATTCTAAGATTACAAGCATTGTACAAATCAGCCACCAGGGGGAGCTGTGGTCCTTTACATCATCTATTCCTTGGTGGTTTTTGTGTGGGCTGCTTTTACATGTCCTCCTTAACGCCACTTTAAGAAATAGTCTCAAGAAGACTACAAACAAATGGTGTGAACATTTTTAAGACTAATAAATGACAACGGAAACAGAGAGATGGATTCCCACTACAGATTTGGTCTGGTTTTCCTATACCAGCATAACTGACATTTCAGAGCCCACTCGATTTGTCATTACAGTGACACATGCTGGTAAGCCAGGACCCAGAGAGGCAGTGGAGAACAGGCAGATATTGAACTGGCATCTTTGATCTGAGCTACAGCTAGGAGGGCACAGCCGGGGCCAAGCTCTGTGTCACCCCAGACAATCTGTCTCCAAACACACATGCCTTTATTTTCTCCACAGCCAAGAGCGTCGCGCAGAGGATGTTAATGAGAAGCCACATCTAAAAATAAACAGGCTAAAGCAGAGAGATAGAGGGGTTTGTGAGGTGAAATAAAGTCTCATCTCTTGACACACACCTCTGGGCACTGCTCTCAGCTGATCTCCCAGGACAGTCTTTGTGTGTGTGTGTGTGTGTGTGTGTGTGTGTGTGTGTGTGTAGGCAAAGCCCCAGAGAGAAGATAGGCAAGGCAGCGTAACATTAGTGTAAACATCATCACAACACACAGTTCTCCATCTTAGAGTCACAGGAGACGAGCCACTTAGAGCACCTCTGGGACAACCACCAGCAGGAAAAAGAAATCCTCCAAAAAAACACATCATGCTGTAGAATCGTCTGAGAGAAGGATCCAGCACAGAGAGCAACAAAAGACAGTCAATTAAGAGCCCAGGGATGATCACAAATGAGTTGCTTGGCACCAGACAAAACGACAAATATCTGAAGATGAACTGGAGTAATCCGCTGCGTGCGTTTCCCAAGATTGGCTCCCAACTTCTCACACAGGAGCAGGGGAAAGAGTGTCAGTTTCCTGTCAGGGGGCTCATCGATGGGGTTTTTGAGACACACTCCAAGCAGGGGAGCAATGTAAAACTAAAATAACCACTGACAGTGTAAGAATAGAAACAAATATCATAATCAATTCTCTGGCCTACCCAACAAAGCCCTGCGCGCGTGGCCACCAAGATGCTAGCCAACAACACGCGATGACCCCGGCAAACCCGAAAACCCCTGCCCATGGTCCAGGCGTCTTCACAGAGGACAAACAGGTGTAGGAGGTACCTGAAATCATACGAGGCACTGGTGGTGGCGGACCCGGACGTGCTGGCCGCGTCTGTGGAGTCCAAGTCCAGGCTGAAGGTCCGTCCCGAGCTGGTGCTGAGAAGTAAACAACGACGACACATATCAGTGCAAACCCCCTGGAATTATGGGACTCAAATTCTAGTGCTAATCAGAGAATCTTGGGATTTTGTTACCATGAGCCTTACCCCTCACCTCGTGACTGGAGGTTACTGTCCTGAGCCCAGTTGACAACAGAAATCAGGCCAAAGTTAAGATTATTGTTGCCTGATAAGAAATCAGATTTCAGGTCCCCAACGAGGATCGAAAACAAGTGTATGCGCGGATGTGATTTTGTGTGTGTGTGTGTGTGTGTGTGTGTGTGTGTGTGTGTGTGTGTGTGTGTGTGTCTGAGAGAAAGTACTAGATTTTGCTAGAAGGAAGATAATGTAATGCTCCGAAGCCTGCTCTCACTAAAAATCCTCATTAGCTGTTTCTCCTCAAGCTCAGCTCAGAGGTGCTTCAGAGTTCTCGATTCTCATAGAAACCTCTTGTTGATTCTCAACAACCCCCTAAGTGTTTGCCTTTCTTTTATTATTCAGCACTGTTTGAGAGACGATAACCTTTACAGGAAGGCGTAATTAAATCTCTTTGTTCAGCACATTGATGAAAATCATCAGAGGGGGGAGAAAACAAACACTGGCAGAAATGGTGTCTTTCAAAGGGAAATGCATGTAAATGAAGGAGATTCGTTAGGGCCTAGAAGGCAGTGAAGTCAATGTCAATTGTCTGCAGTACTAGAGGCTTCACTGGAAATAACCTTCACTGTGTAGTGAAGTTCAGTTTCGAGACAAAAGTGTCTCATTTCCTGGACACAGATTAAGCCTAATCCTAGTTTTAAAAGAACTTCAAATGAAAAACCTCCATCAAACACGCTTCTTAATCCAGGAAAAATTTTAATCTGTGTCAGGGGAAAATGTCCAGTATTCCAACAATTTACCTTTTGAGGCTCTGCAACTCGTCCAATGTGAAGTCAAATATGTTGGCCATGTGATGGTTGGTGCCCCAGGTGGAGGTCAGGTCGTTCTATATGAATAATGTTCACACACACACACACACACACACACACACACACACACACACACACACACACACACAGAGAGTAATTATCAGTCTGTTCTTTAGGTTGCAGTATGCCATTATAAAGTGAGTAGTTAGTGTTCTGAATGCTGGTCAGAAGAATAACGTAAAGTTATTAGGTTCTGTTTCTAATTACTTTGGTAACCAGTTTCTGATATAAATAATGTACCACTGGGATTTGTGTTATATTGCCAATATATCATGGCTATGGGCCACATCCAGGCACTCTACATGCATGCATAAGAAGCCCTGGGCATATTGGTCATATACCAGAAGCCTCCAGACATTAATGTTTATATGCTATGTCCATATTTTAACTGGATCATTACTCAGCGGTCAGAGTTTCGCTGTTTGAGCAGAATTTGCCTCGGGAACAAAACAGACACTGCATTGCTCAGTAAGATGTAGTATGTAATCCACATTGAGTAGATCCACAGAGAGAGAAAGTGTGATGAAGGCAATGACACACAAGGACTCCCTGCTACATGTAACATGTAACAGAGCTGGTATAGGAGGAGGTATTACAGCAGCGTTAATAACCCAAAAAGGTAGGGAGGAGTAAAAGCAGCAGATTTACAATACAACAGAACGGTTATGATTTACATTTTACACACTTTCTGTAGTATCAACTGAAACGGGAGAATAATCGTGAACATCACAAAACAATGCCTCTGCATAAAGAACAGCAAATGTAACTGCCATCATCACAAGTGCAGCACATGAACCACCCGTGCTAGTCGAGAGAAAGAGTGGGTGTGGTGAGGAGATACTCTGCCTACCAGTCACCAATAAGATATCATTATTTAGTGGGCCTGTAGAAATGGTGGTTAAGTAGCATTATGCACCCTACACAGGCGAGTTGTCTCCCACGTATTACATAACGTTCACGTCTTCGAGGCTAACTGCATTCCAGGCTCACTGTTACCTGCTAGGTGCGTGCATATGTTCTGAGGCAAACCGCCTGTGTTAGGGACAATCAAAGAAATATCGGAAGGTTTGTCAATCGCCAGTCCGTGGGGGAGTGCCTCCCGTTCCGCGGGGGAGTGCCTCCCGTTCCGCGGGGGAGTGCCTCCCGTTTCGCGGGGGAGTGCCTCCCGTTTCGCGGGGGAGTGCCTCCCGTTCCGCGGGGGAGTGCCTCCCGTTCCGCGGGGGAGTGCCTCCCGTTCCGCGGGGGAGTGCCTCCCGTTCCGCGGGGGAGTGCCTCCCGTTCCGCGGGGGAGTGCCTCCCGTTCCGCGGGGGTGTGCCTCCCGTTCCGTGGGGTATCCCTCATGAAAAAGTAAATCGATTGCATTGATGCGCTCCTCACATTACCGGAGTAATGTGTGTAAAAACATGCCCCTGTATGTTATTTAGCATGAAAACGTATTTTCATTTCACTCCAACCAATGTGACTGTAGCTTTGAATTGGTTTTCCCTTTCAGCTAATATTACACCTTAACTGAATGGGAAGATGTCAAGGAGACGGTTATATTTAACTGCAAAGGCAGAAGCATTCGCTTCAGAGTATCGAGCTGTGCAACAGAGCCAGCGCATTGGGAAACCTTTGCAGCCCAACATGGTCAAGACCAACTCCAAACAATATTGGCATGTTGATTTTCCTCTCAAAAAACACTACAAATGCATACATGCTCAGATAAGTCCAGAGAACCAGCAATGCGCTGTTTCTATTTTCAGCTGTAATGATTGCCATGTTATAAAATCTGAAAACATTCTGTTTCTAAGCACTAAGCAATGTTCCTTAACAAGGTAAATTATGCTTTAATGGTAACTGTTAATAAAAAAACATACTTGATTTATTACACTTTTTGCCGTGGTTATTGAAAATACTGTAAGAATAGAGAATTGTGTAATTATTGTGTCGAAGTTCAAAATTCTGGTTTGGTGACATCCTTAGTTGAAACAGCATAAAGGTGATTGGCGGAACTGGAGTGAGATGTTCTGAGCATAAGAGCAGATAAGAGACATCCTAGGACTCACATTCGGGATGGCGTCCTCCAGCAGCCATTTTGACCTTTTCTTCCTCCTCTTCTCAGCAGGGAGAGAGCTAAAGAATAGAGAACTTTGACTTTATAATCACACAATATGAGAATTGACTGACAGTCTGACAAAACCAAATAGCATTCAGTTCATCTGTCATTCTTAACTTCTCTAGCCATCACAGCTAAATGAAGACTTCCCTTTCGAGATGTTTGTTCTCAGTTCTGGGAAAGTTCTGGGGATTGATGGAGGTCCCAGAAAACATTCACATATATCAAGATGTATTGGCATCTGTCATGAAATGAAGCAGCCCAAACAATTGGTCATATTTTGGACTCAAACATAAGGGGGAGTCGTATACTGTACTTTTATTTCAACCCAATCATTTCAATGACCGGTGTGATATATTTTTTTCAAACACAGGGAAATCTTAGGGAGTTTTTCCTGGCCACTGAAATTCCACACTGTTGTTGTTTGCTCCTTGGGGTTTAAGTCCGGGTGTTTTGTAAAAACTCTTTGTGACAACCACTGCTGTAAAAAGGGCTTTATAAATACATTTGATTGATAGGTTGCTTGCGTTGTTTATTTTTTGCATTCACTTTTGCTCAAGAGGTCTTGAGTTGACAGTTCTTTACACGATCTTTTAAACATCCATCGACACTGTGTCAAGACAGGTCTTTCGGAAATGTCACGGAAAAGTACCTGAACTACCCTTTTCCCAGGGGAACAGATTGACATTACCACAACGTAAAATACCTGGTCCTGCCCGAGCCTTTCTTTCGTCCTCTCCATCCCTCGTTCTGGGCCCTCTCTGGGAAGAGTTTGGAAGGAGGGTTAGGAGGCACTCGCGTTCTCAGACGGAAGATGCACTTTCTCTTTTTGATCTCCTTTCCACAGAGAAACCTGGAGTAAAACAGTGGTGGTGAGAGGTCATGGAACGTAAAGGATGTGGGATTTCACATAATAAGTGTTCGGCCAAGGAGCCATGTCTGTCAGCAGCAGCTTTACACTTCATTATTTAGAGATGTTGTAGTGAGAGGTCTTACTTGCTCTTGTAGTTGTTCAGAGCATCAAGGAGATGTTGGCCTCTTTCTGTTGGAGGAGTGTTGGAGAGCTATGGGAAATATCAAAATATCTGTCTGAAAAAAATATATTAACATCCCTGAAAAAGATATGCATTTTTCAACAGACTGCAACAAAAAAAATTCCTTTCCAGATTAGTATTTAGATCAGCATTTAGTTGTGCTTCTGACCTTGCCTAACTGAAAATGCTCCCAGTTGTTGCTGACAAAGTTGAGGATCTCTTCAAGCTCAAAGTATTTCTTCTTACTCTGGACACCCAGGTTGTAGAGAGCCAGATGCACTACATCCACCCTGGATAAGAAAACCAGGACACTCAGTGAGCTGAACTCATACTGAGATGAAATGACAGCAACCAAAAGGTATGTACAATATGTTAAAAAATAAAGAGAACAAATCAAATTTTATATTAGAGTGAATTTAACCCTGGAACAGGTTATGCTCACCTTTGCGATTTAAATGTATACAGTGCATATCAGAAAATAAGTTTCACTCTGTTGGCTTCATAAATAGACTTCACATTTATACACAAATTCAGTAAGACTTTAGGTATCACTTTAGCACAGCACATCCTTTTCACACATTCTTAATATTATTAAAGAGATGCTATGAGAATTTGGATTTCTATTTCTCCAGTAACAGTCATAAAAACACTTTTAATATCACTGTGTACAGTTTTAAGATCACTGAATATAGTTCCCTTTGCACAATTACTGGAGGTCTACTGAAATAGAAGCAACATAGTGGTTTTGTTGATTTTCTAATTGAAAATAAGTTAACACAATCTGTGCAGTGAACAAATTCAAACTTGTTTGCACAGTTTCTATTTATTTGCTAGATTTACCAGATGAAGAAAAAAAATACAGTAAATGTGCTTAAGTTTACGCAGCCTTCCAGTATATCCACTAGTGTTATTGTCCTGTGAGGTGTCAGAAATGTATTGACTAGGACTTAATCCAAGTCATGTGATTCCAGAGCTTAATACATTCTGGCCCTGAGAGTCTTGGAACCTCTCAGGGCCACACTCAACAACCATGGGCCCCTATAGGCAGATGTTGTTAACTGCTTTTCACAATGAAAATCAACAAAACATGTAATTTGGCCCCAGCGGCCCAAACGTTTGCATGCAACTGTAAGTAGGAAGAGATACTGGCCAGTTACCATCGCAGTGCCAAACGTTTGACATACTCCACTCCTTTATTACACACGGAACAGATGAACAAATAAAACCTGAAAGGAAGAGTGAGAGAGATCAGAAACAGAGAACACCACACACACAGGGGAGATCAAAATCAATATACCCTCGGTCATCTTGCTACGCCCACACCTTCCATGACATGTGGGGGACTTTCCAGACTAGAAGTATTTCCCCCATCGTCCCAGGATTTGCCCCGAACATAGGACCCCCCCCCCCCCACCCCCACTCCCCCAAGAAAAGAATAGCTTCTGTTTTGATAGCAATTCCACATGCCTATCTCCAAACATCATGGACTCCTGTAGACACTGGATACAGGCCTCATGGAACCACTGTTGGCACCGGAAGCACTGCAGCATCTTCAGGTACCACCTGGGGGAAGAGAAGAACACGCTCCTGAATGACTGAAGGGAAGAGACAAGCAGCAAAAGAAAATAAAGCTGCCCCCTCATTTAGCTGCAAAGTGGGCAAATGGATCATAAAAGTATGGAAGTGTACACGCAGCGTATTGCCACCACACTCACTCTCCAGGTCCTCCACAGTAGCAATAACACTGTTGGTGATTCGTGCGGTGCTGAGAGTCCCACTCCAGCTCATCTGGGGTGTAGGTGAGCACTTGCTTCATGGCCTGCAGAGCTTTTGCTATGGGGCCCTTTTTAAGAGCTCCCCCTTTCTGTACAAAAAAAAAAAAAACACAGCCATATCAACGTGGTTGGGCAACAGGATGATGCTTAGTAAAACACATCCTAATGAAATAAAAGGAGTGCAAAATTATCAAGCAAGGTCACTGGTTAGTCATTAACAGCCTTAACCTTGTCATATAGGTCTTGATTAGCCACTAGGGCTGCACAATTAACCAAATTATATTCGAAATTACGATACTGACCCCATCAACTCCAAGAAAAGGTGAATGAGACGCGTTTGTGAGTTGACAGGCACACATGATCCATAATAGGTTCTCTGAAGTAATTATGTAGATAACTGGAATACCCAGACTAATTTTGTTCAATTACCTGATGGTCCTAATTGGGCTATTTATAATGACACTGTGCGTGAAATAATGGTCTTAAGCGGGATTATTTATAAACATGCCTATTTTAGCCAAATTAAAATATTGCCTGGCATACCTAATGCAGACGGCAGGATTTAGGCTGTGATTTTGTAGTCTATTGTCAATCAAAACTGGCAAACCTGATCTGAATAAAGTAGATGTATCCAAATGAACTAGTTCCTGGGATTGTGAGTGACTTTTGGCTACACACACAACGTTTTCAATGAAACTATGAGGTTGTTCATCTATTTTGCTTAGGGGCGTGATAACTGTTTAAGGTCAAATGTAAATATATGTACTTTCGTTTAGCAAATCAAGCCCGGTCTGGAGATTTTAGTGAATACGCAGCTGGCTGGCTGAACACGTAATATAACTATGTTTAGTTAATGAAGCCCTCACTCTGACATGCATGTGGCATCGGGCTATCAACTCTTTTTTTGCCTATCAATAATCATTTTGGGTTTCCATTGCACACTGGGCAGCTAGTAAGAAATGCACTCTTGCAACAGTCTGAATCCTAGTCAAGAAGGAATATTCAAGTTTGAGCTACCTTCTCCTTTGTCAAAGACTATAAGAGGGCTTATAATCTTATTTGTGATCATTCAATATTTTTCTTAACAACAAAAAAACCACAAGAACAGATAAACACAAATCCCTAACCCAAACCACTACTTAACCCTGCAGGCAGCCATAATACAAATGACATTACTGTGACTTTTGCTCCCTTTGCTCTGTCGTAGAGCAAGTTGTTCTATCAATATTACCCACCCGCACAGCTAAAGCAAAGATGCACCTCCTGCAAAACCAAGGTGACAATTCCTTTGAGGTTTCCACTTGGGGAAGGTGACACTGCTGGTGGTAACCTGGAGAAAAAAAACAAGGAAGACCATGGAAACATAATGCTTGCATCCAAGTACATGAGTCAGTGAAAGAATGGAGTAATTAAACAGCTCCACTGCCTATGTGTTTTCCTGAAGGGGGCACCCAACCAAGTCTTTAGAAGCTTTTAATCCTCCCCCGTTTTTTTTTACAACACATTTAGGAAAGTCAGAGGACATGGACTGCTGAAGCAATCAATTACTTTAGGTGCCAAAGCAAAACTAAACCTACCACACCACTACACCCTAAGGACAGGATCTGGCCCCACCACTACCATGTCCTCGCCCTCATGGATAACACGGTAAACAGCAGAAGGACTGTGTCTCTTTAAGACAGACATGCATGGAAAGTACTTGGTTTAACGTACAAAGGGTTGAAATTATGTTATGAGTCAGAGAATTGCCGTGCTCTTCCTTTGTCCAACTGAACATTTGTCTTGTTTCAATTTCACACTCAGTGACCTTTAGCAGATATGATGTAGTTAGTCAACATTTCATGGAGTTAGACAGATGTACCCTTCTTCTGCACACTATTTTGTTCCAGTACATTTTGCAAGTAAAAAAAACTGTTCATAGTTTTAGTGTGTCAAATCATGAAAGACTTTAATTTGCCAGTAGTCAACCCAATTAGAACAGTAAAATGTTTTTTGTTGTCAAACCCAAGGTCTCCTACTGTATGTCACAGCTTTCAGCCAAACAGGTCTCACAGTTAAAACCACCTGGGTTATAGTGAAATATATTCAGCCCTGTGTACTGTTAGTGATTAAACCTCCCACTTTACCAAAGTCTGTAGTCACATTTCTAGGGAATAATCCTTATTTCTGTGTCTCTTTGAGGGTAGTCAGACTACAGTGACTCACCTATTCCACATTTCCCACATATCAGGATCTGATTGTCGGACCCCAGCACCATTTCAAAACAGACAGAGCATTTTGGCTTCTCCCCCGGAACTCCAGCTACAAGTGTTGGCAGAGAATCCTAGCATTAGTGCACACTAACTTCAATATCCTCTACAAGAAACAAACATAACAAGAAATCGACAAAGAATTGCATTTATAGAAGAACACATCTCCTTAGTCCACTAGGGAAGAATGTCAGTAAATCATTAAGTGGCCTCACTCACCATGCTGCACATCCTTCCAGAGAACCCAGAATTTAGAATTATCTTCAAAAGTGACAAAGCAGCTCTGCTTGGAGGTACTCACCTTTAAAAGGAAATAGAAACCAGACAGCATGGGGAGGGGGGCAAACTGTATGCGACAAGTACAAGTGTCTTTCCAAAAATTATGTATTCCATTAGTCATAAGACACAGGTAACCGTTGTGGCCCATCAATATAAAGAGGAGCCAACCCGTCAAGTCAATACATAAGAGCAGTAATCTGGCAGTTCTTATTGCTATGAAGACATAACGAGTCCAAACCATTGCGTAGCTGCAGAATACACTATTTGACCGGTTCAAGAAAGATAATCTGCTGTGTTGGGCTCTTACTCTTTGGATCTTCCCCAGGTAGTACAGGCCATCGGACCAGCGGCACAGCACATACTGTCCCACGGTCAGGCTGCTTTCCAGGTCGGTGAGGCTCCGCTCCATCTCCATCTTCTGGGGTAAATGCTTGGTCTCCAGCACCTCCTCTGGCTCCCCAGTGCAGAAGCCATCTCTGTAGGACTCCAACATGATGCGTCTGGGATGCTTAAACACTACAACACTCCCTGGGACAATCAGAGGTTCAGGTGGTCAAAAAGGAAGCCACTCTGTGCCCTCATAATCACAACGCTGTAATATGTATTAGTTACATGTACATACAGGCTGACTGGTAGGTTTCATTAAGGAAATTCCTAAAATGCAGGTACAATAACATATTTCACAGACATGTGATATGCACATGTATGCACATCTTGACATTCAGCACTTTCAACAATTTGTAAACACCCCACCCATGTTCGGATGTAGGTTGATGACTCAAAACGAATCTTCTACTCCTGTGTTGGTCTTACTCACAAACCAGCTAATTTACAGCCAGCCTTGACGTTTGAATTTGACTTGTCAACGCAGTCGCAGACTGCAGCACTTGTGCGAGCCAAAAAATGTGACATCCAAACTGGAAGATACTAAACTGTGCAGTAGCAACTCTTGAATGTAACTTATCAAACTGGTAACAAACTAGTACAGGAGCTTTACTAATTTAAGTACAATCAATACGATGGGCATTACGCCAGCTCAAAGTTAAAAGTATATATTTTTCATGAAATATGATCGGACACTTTCGCATCTCCTCCATTGCACGTCTTCTCACTCAAATCGACAGTTTGCCAAAATATTCGAATTAGCAGTAAACTTGCAATTTATAACATAGGAAGGGCTTGAGAGCTAGTACAGTAGCTGCTAACTAGCTAGCTAGCCTGCTAAACTGTCAAGACACAATGCAAAGACAATAATCTGTTGCTTGCCTAGTGTGTGTTTCGCATGCTATGCATTTAGTCACCGAACATATTTAACACAGTATAGCACTAGCTAAATGTTATCTATCAATAATATTGTTTGACATGGTAATAACAATAGTTTGCGACATAAAAAGTAAGACGAGATGCGAAAAAGACATCAAAATGAGTTTTAATTTACCGTTAGCTGTAATAATGTATCTGGACTTTTCTTACCGTCTTAGACTTCCAGTCCAGGCTCGATGGAACTCGAAATAACGTTGCTGCTGTAGGGTAACGTTCCATTCGCGAGGAGTTGTCTCTTCTTGCAAATATGTGTACAGGCGCTAAAGTTCAAACTATGCAAGTCGCCATTTTTCACTTTTTCCCGCGAATCATTTACGTTTTTAACATAACCACATCATCATCATCATTACACAGGAAGTTCAACATTTCCCTTGCAGCAGGGGAACAACTTTAATTTTTCTTCTTGTGAACCTAAAGGTTTTTCTTAATCTCTCCAAAACTGGATATAGCATCTTAAATGGCATATGTTATTATAACCTTATCATATAATCCGGTATTGATTATGATTGATGTTGGGCTGCCCTATTTATCATCTGTCATCTTCATCATTGTCATTATCCTCATATGTCATATTCATAGTTTTTTGTAAAGAGCTTGGATTCTGAAATGCCTGCAACATATCTAACTTTAGGCTACTGTTGCATGATTGAATGCATTCATGTTTCTGTACTTAATTAACTATACATTACATGACAATATATTACATTAATGTTTTTGTATTCGATTTTTGTATTCAATGACCTATAGTTTGTAAATAAATCTCAGGACGTATGTCGCATTCATTTGAGTGGTTTTAATTGTTGGTATAGGATTTACTATAACAAAGACACATTGACAGATTACCCATATATCTTATTCATCTTGTTAATTTATATGTGTGTGTGTGTGTGTGTGTGTGTGTGCGCGCGTGTGCATTTTTATTTGGGCAAAAGGAACAGTATGTCTCCCTTGAACCCACGATGAAGCAAAACATGTGTATCAAAAACTGTGGCTGAGACAATTGAATCACTGCTCTACAATAGGATACTTCTGTATTTCTTACACCAGTTGTGCTGCAATATCACTGCAATATTAGAATCAGGATTTTTTTCTATGTTTCCTACACCAGTTGTGCTGCAATATCACTGCAATATTAGAATCAGGATTTTATTCTATGTTTCCTACACCAGCTGTGCTGCAATATCACTGCAATATTAGAATCAGGATTTTATTCTATGTTTCCTACACCAGTTGTGCTGCAATATCACTGTAATATTAGAATCAGGATTTTATTCTATGTTTCCTACACCAGTTGTGCTGCAATATCACTGCAATATTAGAATCAGGATTTTATTCTATGTTTCCTACACCAGCTGTGCTGTAATATCACTGCAACACTAGAATCAGGATTTTATTCTATGTTTCCTACACCAGCTGTGCTGTAATATCACTGCTACATTAGAATTAGGATTTTATTCTATGTTTCCTACGCAAGTTGTGCTGTAATATCACTGCTACATGAGAATCAGGATTTTATTTTATGTTTCCTACACAAGTTGTGCTGTAATATCACTGCTACATTAGAATCAGGATTTTATTCTATGTTTCCTACACCAGTTGTGCTGTAATATCACTGCTATATTAGAATCAGGATTTTAGGATTTTATTAGGATAGCCATTATCCTCTGCCCAAAAATTCTTCTTCTGGGGTTTACACAAAACAAAAGACATTACACAATATAAAATATTAACAAAGAATGTTTATTACAAAGACATAACATTCTACAAGGAACAATTATAGTATTAAATAAAGAACACAGATAGTAGACTTTTTCATAATATTCAAGTCTAGCATTAGACTCAACCTTGAACCAACAGGTTTAATTACAAAATGTAACTGTGTGAAACTCCCAGTGAACATGCTAAACAAATCTCTCCCTAGGCTTCCACAAGCAGACCTGCATATCCTAACCTCATATGCTCTGCAAACACAGTAAACTATGTATCACAACCCATTGACTGAGACCATCCCAGAATACAGTAATACTTTTACATACTGCTATACTCTTCTAACTCCTTTCAGTCTTACCAAAATACTTTGATGTGGTTTAATTTACAGTGGATATAAAAAGTCTACACACCGCTGTTAAAATGCCAGGTTTTTGTTATGTAAAAGAATGAGACAAAGATAAATAATGTCAGAACCTTTTCCACTCTTAAAGTGACCTATAATGTGAACAATTCAATTGGAAAACAATCTGAAATCTTCGAAGGGGGAAAATGAAAAATAAAAACCTTACAATAACCTGGTTGCATAAGTGTGCACCGCCTCTTATAACTGGGGATGTGGCTTTGCTCAGAATTAACCAATCACATTCAAACTCATGTTAAATAGAAGTAATTACACACCTGCCATCATTAAAAGTGACTCTGATTAATCGCAAATAAAGTTCAGCTGTTCTTGTAGGATTATCCTGACATTTACTTAGTTGCATCTCAGAGCAAAAGCCATGCTCCGCAGAGAGCTTCCAAAGCATCAGAGGGATCTCATTGTTGAAAGATATCAGTCAGAAGAAGGGTACAAAATAATTTCTTACAAAGAAAACATCCAAGCCCGGCTGAAGTTTGCGAAAACAGACATCAAGTCCCCCAAAAGTACGTGGGAAAATGTGTTATGGTCTGATAAAACCAAAGATAAAGCCATAATTCCAAAAGGTATGTTTGGCACTAAAACAACACTGCACATCACCCAAAAAACACCATACCCACAGTGAAGCATGGTGGTGGCAGCATCATGATTTGGGACTGTTTTTCTTCAGCTGGAACCGGGGCCTTAGTCAGGGTGGAGGGGATTATGAACAGTTCCAAATATCAGACAATTTTGGCACAGAACCTTCAGGCGTCGGTTAGAAAGCTGAAGATGAAGTTCACCTTTCAGCATGACAACGACCCAAAGCACACATCCAAATCCACAAAAGCATTGCTTCACCAGAAGAACATTAACGTTTTGGAATGGCCCAGCCAGAGCCCAGACCTGAATCCAATTGAACATCTATGGGGTGATCTGAAGAGGGCTGTGCACAGATGTCCTTGCAATCTGATGGATTTGGAGCGCTTTTGCAAAGAAGAGTGGGCAAATATTGCTACGTCAAGATGTGCCATGCTATTAGACTCCTACCCAAAAAGACTGAGTGCTGTAATAAAATCAAAAGGTGCTTCAACAAAGTATTAGTTTAAGGGTGTGCACATTTATGCAACCAGGTTATTGTGAGTTTTTTTGTTTTTTGATTTTTTCAGTTTGTTTTTCAATTGAATTGTTCACGTTATAGGTCACATTAAAGGTGGAAAACATTCTGACATGATTTATCTTTGTCACATTCTTTTACATCACAAGAACCTGGCATTTTAACAGGGTGTGCAGACTTTTTATATCCACTGTACATGAGAATAGTAAATAAGTAGCGTATAGAAACAGGTTTTTTCAAATTATTACCTGAAAATGCTTGGGGCCCTGACTTACCATAACAACATTGCACTTTGTAGCAAAACAATCATTGGTCCGTTGTATTATCATTTATATTAATTTCACTCAGAAATTCAATCATTTTAACAGTATTATATCATATCAAAACCATTTTGGGTTTCTGAAATGATTACTGAAAATAATCTATGAAATAACATTTCAAAAGACTATCGAGAACTATTAACCTTGGAAGTGATTTTAACATAATCTAATAACCAACATTTGGCAGGTTAGCATAATTGCTCTTATTTTTTGGTCTCACTCATCTATGTGATATTATTAAGGCATGGCTCAGGATGAAGTGTCAACAACACACTTGATGAAAATGGTGTTGTCTTTACAGTATGCATGCTTGGGCGAATTAAGTTTACTAAGGGGAAAGAAAAGCGGACAACCACTGGCCACATTCATATCTGAAACAGGCCGTTGGAAGGATGAAGACGTTAGGTCAGGTCTGAAGGCGTCAATCACATGTTCTCTGTGATTCTGATCAAGTAGGAAGAAGGTGACCTGCAGAGGTAATTAGGCTAATTAGACATTACCACATCTAACAGTGAATTTACAAGATGGCTGACTTCAACTTCATAAATAAAAGGGAATGAGATGACAATCAGATCAACAGTGACTCACAGGCTTTTATTCTAGGGACATTATTTAGTCAACTAACATTTTAAATTAAAAACATCACACCATGCAAAAATCTATGTATGCTGTATGTTACAGAGAGAACCTTACCTTGTGCTTAAATGGCCATGAGAGAAGGGAATCATACTCTCCCTTCATGATCACAAAGAAAAGAGAAATATGAGTGCCTTTTCCCAAACCATCACCATTCAGGTACAGCCTCATGCACACCTTGAATCCATACCTGGATGTGTAGAATGCTACGAAAAAGCAAAAGAAACAAACAAGCCCATAAACCTGTGCCCATGATTCCATAGACCGAAATAATATCTTAGGAAAATCTCTGTCCTATGCCTAGAATGTTGCAACAAATCAACTCCCTAAAAACAAGTTTGTTCAAATGTTTATGCACAGATCAGGCTACACCGTTGTTCGCCACAGACTCCTTTGTTTTTGTTGGTGCTGAACAAAGTACTGTACCTGGTGAGTACAGATTTGGTCTGTTCCCATGGCCTGAGATGGCCTCTTTCATTTTGGAGTTGAGGTCCGAGAGCCTCCAGATAAAGGTGCCGTCATAAGAGACCTCCAGGTGTGCAGTCAGGCTTTGTTTGAGGGAGTTGATGACTGTATCTTTCCTGGTCAGTCTTTCCTCTTGCTCTGCCACCTAGAGCTCAACAATACATTAGATTAAATGCCACTTCATTCATACAAGACGAACCACCAGAAGGTAAAGGTATGCAAGAACACATTCACAGTGGTGAGCCTCAACACAGGGCCCCAATGGGTGTGTGCTCAGTTAAGACATTTATCTTGGATCTTAGAAGTCCCTCACATGTTTTTAGAGTGCCCACAATAAGAGCATCCTGTCAGGCGTATCACCATTTGGTGATGAAGTAACCACAGTGTGAGCAACCATCTGGGTCTTCAGAGGGTTTTTAGATAAGCCAAATGCACCATTGTGTGTAAGATGCCCAACCTACAGAACACTACACAGGCCAAAGGATTGTCTATCATGAACCGTCCTTTAGGATTCTTCAGTTTCATTTTGGAGGACATTCCTATGAAACTATACTAAACTGTAAGGGAAGTCTGTTCAAAATCTTATAGAATTTGTTCCAATCAAAATCATATAAGAAAAGCCCAGAAAGAATACTACAGGTTTGGTTCCTACTGTATATTAAAGAAATTCAATATAAAAACTCAATAACAATCCTAAAGGGTTACTACAAACAGTGCCATAAATCATCACGGACTGTAGCAACGTGCAGCACAGGCTGTTCTCTTTGTGTCTATCTAGGAGTTCTACCCACACAATCACATCCACAAAGCTCATACACACACCTCAGTGACTCTAACAAACACACACAGACATGTACTCACACACGCATACGCACACGCACACACCTACACACACTGCACACTCATGAACTCACTCAACCTCACACCAAATCAGTTTGACATCCGGTGCAAGAATTCATGAAAAATTTTATAATCTTCTGTATCAACCTCAGACTGCTGTATGTCTTGTAACAACACATGCATCCAGTTTCTACAATGTACATACTGTGTCTCTAACCAATTATTTCTTATTCTCTAGTTTTCTGTTTTCCTGTTCAGTATCTAGTTCACTTTATATATCTCTTATATTATGGAACTTTTACAGCAGTACTGTTAGGAACTAGAAATGCATTTCTAGAAACCCATTTTACTAAACCCTGCCATTACAACTACATCTGTATGCGATCAATAAACTTGTACTTAAAGTTAATGTTCAAAGTTAATGTTCAGCCACACCAGCATTTTGTTTTGGTCTGTGTCTTCAAGAGTAATGGTTGATACTTCTATGTATTTAGCTTATTTCTTAATAGGATAGTTGATGCCTCCACTCCTTTTCCAGAAATATTTGTTTTCTATTTTTAAGAAGAACTATTCAAATTCACTTTGGATTCAAAGCCTGCCCTGAAATGAATCAGCATTAGGTCATCATATCACTGTTTTTTCAATGACAATATACTGTACCTTTATTTCTAAGTGATGAATCAAGTATTGACTGCTTTGGTTCTCCCTCTCTAAAGCCTCAACACCCAGCTGGGTCTTCTCCACTTCCCTGTTCAAGACGGAAATTATGTTTTCCGATATCTGGACCCTCTGCTGCAGTGTGTCTATCTGCCGCTCCAGGTCCAGGAGGATGGTCTGCTGGTCTTCGCACAGCAGGCTGTGGGCTGCCGAGCACTCCCCTCCGTCTGTCTCCAGCAAGCCCCGCTCCCCCTCTGACAGCCCCATGTCCCCGTGGAGTCTGAGGCCAGACAGAGTCTCCCTGACCTGGGGCAGCTGCTCATCCGTGGCCATGTTCTCCTTACACGAGGCAGGCGCCGGCAGGTCACTGCTGCCAGTTCTGGCGGCCTGTAGCAGCAGCTGAAGGTGGCTGACATGGCTGCTGTTCTCATGCACTCTGACCTTTTCCATGATCCCCTAAGAGACGTGGGGTTCAAACGCAGAAACATAAATAACTGTACCAGAAATGCCGAATAATATGTTACAGTCTTTGAATTTGAATTGTATTAATTGATTACCTTAAATGTGCAACCAACTTCAGAGAAAACACAAGACTCTTTCCTTTTGGAACCTGGAAGCTGATACTTCTGTTGAATCAAGACAATTACTGTAATTCTATTACCTGCATTGCAGTAACAACCATCAGCTATACAACAAATACAATTGGATTTGAAAACTACTACATTAACAACAAACATACCTTTTGTTTCTTATCAGATTTTGTCACCTTTTTCTCTTGAAGACTCTGACATGAGTGTTTCTGCAAAACAGAACCATAAAGGCAGAAGATTATTGTTGTCCTAGAACCAACAACAGTGACAGGTAGACTAGCTGCTTTAGGAGGGTTTGTCTTAAAACCAGAAGACATTGTGTGCAACTGATGACTAAAGTATTTTTATTTGATCAAGTTTATCATGTTTACTGCTAACACATTCTCATTTACACAAGCAACCTGAGGAAAAGTTAATGGGTGAAGAGAAAGGAAAGGCCAGATTGGACAGTGGCCATGACACCTGGGTTAACCAGCCTCACTAAAGATCAGTGCCTTGGGAGACGTCACCCTACACAGGGCAATGTCCCCTTCACTGCCCTGGGGAAATGGGCTTTGATATTTAGACCTGAGTAAAGAAAGTCCTCCTACTGGCCTTTCTACACAACTTCCAGCAGCATTTGGTCTGCCATCGAGGGCCTGACCAGGACCAACCCTGTTCAGCTAATACCGTTTATTAAGTATGAAGCACAGTATTACAATTTAACAATTGTAGTGTAATATCTGTAGTTAATACACATATACATATAAACATGTATGTATGTCAATTCGCACGCTTTTTACCAGAGTACAGTCGTGAGTGCGACATTGTTACATATGTGTGGCCCCAGATGTTCCCTCCACCGACATTAGAGATGTCCTTCTCATATTTTAATTTTTGCTTAAATGTGGCTTTCCACTGCTTTTCCCTGCCTTCCGATGTTCTCACAGCTCCAGATTCTCCCCAAAACAGTGGTGAAATGGAATATGGGGCAGCAATAAACACTACAGACCACATGTGGCTTCCACTGCTCTGCGGGAACCCCTCCAAAGTCACATTGACCCCACCCCCAACCAAGGATTCACACTGTACTGAATACGTTTGTCAGAAACGGAGCCTCAGCTATTTATTTGCATAAGTCCAGGCCTTAGAATGCACTGCATTGTTATTGAGTACATCCAAAAACTATGGAGCTCTTTACCAGTTTATTTAACAATTTTGCAGGACAACAAAACACTTCACTGCTTGGCTGAGCATTTGCGAATGTCAGCGAGACCTGCCAGTAGCCAGACACACAACTCAGAAAAGGTGGTCAGTTTGACAGTAACTGAATGCAAGGCTGTAAGGGAATTATTTTGTCTCACCTGTTGCTCTGACAGACTCATTAAGCGGCTGCATGCAGGGCATGCTGACATGTTGTTTGGACAGGCGTTCTCCAGGTGACACGCCAAGGCCTTTCGCAGCACCATCTGGCCGCAGCCAATGTTGCAGGGAATCAGGGCGTACTCACACTGTCCCTGGTGCTCCTGAAAGAGGAGTTGAGACAATTAAAAAATCACAACAAAGCAATCAATAATCAACCCGATGAAAGCTCAGCATCTCAGGAAATCAACATTTGGAAGATGAACACCCTCGACCGCAATAAAATCAATATGAGCCATCAGGGGCTTTTCATGAAAGTGAACCAGATCATACAAAATAGGACTGCGGTTTTTATGATTAGAAACAATGTATTTTTTCAAAGAATGTTTCAAAGTCAACAATTGAACAAAAGGCTATGCAATTAAATACAAGAAACAAATGTATAAATGTACATCTAAAATGTCTAATAAAGTACTGTCCTTACTGTAATTGCATCAGGATCAAAATAACTTCCATAATGTTAAGCTTGCAAATTTCTAACATATTTTATGAATTAGATCTGCTTGATATTATATGGATATTTTATTTGCAGTACATTACATATTAAGGCCATTACATATTATGCAAAGTACCCACACAAATCAATTGGCAAGTGGGAACTGCTTTCAAAACTAGGGATGAATTTATAAATCTAAAAAAGGGATATAAATGTGTTAGTACCTCAAATTCCTTGAGAATACTCCTCCAGGAGCAACCTTGGTTAGCACAATGTACTTTCAACTCCAAAATCTCCTTATTGATGGCTGCATCATTGAATAACTGAAGTAAGACAGGAGAATTTATCAACTTTCTGAACTTCAATTGCTAATTCATTAATTATTTGTTAAAATCCCTTCAGCCCACAGAGAAAAACATTTTTGCATAATAAAGATTGGCAGTACTTCTACATTGCACACTGAAGGATTCTTCTGTGCAAACTGGTTTGAATGACAAAGTTCACTAACTGTTATTGATGTTGTTGAAACAGTGTGAAGACGAACTTCTAAGTGCTGCTGTCTGAATCTCAACAGCTGAGTTTCAAAAGCAGTAAAGACCCAAAGCATTTCTACGACTTTAATTATCATCATAATAAAAATTAAAAGCAACAAAAGCTGCTTAAAACTGACAATCAACAATGCACCTACAAAGGAAGAGACGAAGACAATCCAGCATTTGCTTTTAAAGTCTAGACAAATTATGATGAGTGCTAAATATATGGTTAAAAAGTAAAGCTACTGTAATTATTGTGCTTGCTAAGTAGTAAATGGGACTCAGTTGCCTGATAAAAAAAATAGAAGCCATTCGTCATGAAAATATACTTTTCAAAATGTCCCATAGTATTGTTATCAGAGAGTGTACCCCTAGGGGGCCTATGGGGACCAACCACAGTCTTTTCGGGCTAGATAAGTAATCTGGCAGTAACAATGTAGTGAGAATTAACCATCACAGGTACAGTTAGGTCCGGAAATAATTCAGACACAGGTTTTGTTATTTTGCTGGGCTGTGAGCACAGGTCCCACTAGAGGACGTCAGGCCCTCGTGCCCCCCTCATGGACCCTGTTTCTGACACTTTGGTCATTGTGTTGGACTCTGGCAGTGCTCCTCCTGTTCCTCCTCACACCAAGGATCAGATACTAGTCCTGCTGCTGGGTTGATGCCCTTCTACGGCCCAGTCCAGCTCTCCTCGTGTAACGGCCCGTGTCTAGCTCTTGATAGTGTACTGGGAGACACAGCAAGCATTCTTGCTTGCGATGGCACATATGGATGTGCCATCCTGGAGGAGCTGGACGACCTGTGAAACCTGAAAGGGCTGCAGGTACCGCCTCATGCTACCAGTAGTGACAAAGACACTAGCAAAACGCTACACTATAGAACAATCAGTCAGGAACGATAAGGAGAGAGCAATTGTCTGTGGCCACCACCTGCAAAACCATTCCCTTGTTTAGTTACCGGTGGACATAACATTTTACATCTTTGTGAACTCCACTGCCATTCTTATTAAATCATTCCATTCCACTACTCCAGCAATGTATTCTCATAAGATATTCTTTCTTAAAGGTAAAAGATTGTATTTTAATATCAGAACATTTTGAAGATGTGAACTGTACTTCTAAGCCTTTAGTTTCCAAAATGTCTCCACTCATCTGCTGGCTTTGGTGCGGCACACTTTTGACACCATTGTCTGATAGTGGAGGAAGACATACTTGCTACAGAGACACATCTTTATCAGTGATGCTGTGCTGAAATGTTGTGCTTGGCTCAACCACTCTGTTGAACAGGTGGTTGAATGCAGCACATGGAAATGAGTCACACTCAGCCTAAAATGCCCATGTCGTTTAAGAATGCTCAAAAAACCAGGTGAATTCTGAGGCTGTACATTGAATATATATATATATATATATATATATATATATATATATATATATATATATATATATATATATATATGTAGTTTTTCCTTCTTATGTAGGAGCAATATCCTACCAAATTTCGTTCCATTTACATAGCACCTTGGTGTCTGTATCATGCATAATGGTCCATAAAAGAAAAGGGAAAATAAGCATCACATTTCTCTGTAAAGATTCAGAGACATGGGGAATTTTCAAATATATGTTAAACTTTTTATTCAACTCATCCCACGCTGTGTCTTGCACAAGAAATTCCATTTGTTAATAAGGCTGTCATTTACAATTAGATTGAAAAGGTGACTGTAACACACTGGTACGTTTGACCAGAATTATGAAAGGATTGTGTCAGGGTTCGAAGGTAACATGTCAGTATTCAAAGATCATGTTCCAACTGCGTAATAAAAATGTGTGTTTTTTAAATCTGTTTTTTCAAGGTCATCCAGGCCTGCCATATCATTCCACCCTACCCACTTGTGCCATCAAATACTGTATACAATGTGCATAAATACTATACATACATTGTCTGATGTCAGTATGCTTGTTTCACTCTCTGAGCTGGGATCCTCCTCTTTGCACTTCTTGCAAACAAGTTTATTGTTGTTCCTAAACAAAAACAGTGAACACATGGGCAGTGGATTAGGTTCATGGTACACATCATAAATATAGATTGACATATACTTTTAATTCCTTAGCCTTTAAAAAAATATACTGGGAAGGTGAACAAAAAACCATACATTTAGGGTTGTATTACATACAACAACTTTCAAGATTGTGGAGGGTATATGAGGCAATTGCTATATTTGGTTATTTCTGAAAATGCCAATAATAATAATAATAATAAAAACAATAATAATAGTACTATTAATAATAAGCCTTACCTCACTAACCAATTGACACAAGCAAGGCAGTAGCGATGGCCACACAATGTCTGACGTGCTTCATTTAGGACGTTATTACAGTTACTGCACAGATACTTTTGCTGGGGCACATCATCACAAATACTTTGAGGAAATCCAGAAGGATACTCATTTTCCCCGGGTGCAGACGAATCTCCGTGGTCCGCGGGCTTTAAGCAAGACTCCATTTACAATTCTCCAAGTTGTGCTTAGGAATGATGTGCCACTGTTCTGTCCGGCTACATGATCTGTCCGTCCATTAAATATCGTCCACCCATGTGTATTTCTTGAAAAACACTATGGGTTTCCCCCTTGTGGGGGAACTCGGAAACATTTTAAAATCCCGTGTGTGGTGGTGAGAAATATAAAATGTACTTTACGGTGAGTAAGCAGTCAACTTTAAGTATAGGGTGCAAATATTTCCAGAAGCCGCTATGGTACTTAGAACTTTCTCTTTCTCATTCTCTCTCTCAAACACACACGCACACGCACTCAGACACACACACACGCACACACACACACACACACACGAACATCCCCTCAGAACTTGTGAGGTGTTCGTTCGACTCCCCTACCGTCACATCCGCCATATAGGAAAGTCCCCGTGCCATCATTTCCACACTTCCTGCCCTGCCTGTTATCTGTCACTGTGCATAAACCTAATGGCAACAGCTCCGGTTCACATGACAGGTGGAACCGCTGTTGCTTTTTCTATCACTATTTCTTTTGTCACAGGATACAGAAGTACAGCACTCAAAAAGTATTACAGTAGGCCACTCCTGAAGCATGTGAACTTGAATGCCTTTTTCAGGATTGTTAAAAACGCACAACTCATGAAATGAGATGAGCAACAGTGTCATGGTAACAGCAAAACGTCTGGGGAAGTGCAGTAAACATCCAGAATATGAACACATCCGAAATATCCCAGACGAGAAAAACCATATGCATGTTTTTTGCTTGTAGGCAACACAGACAAACAGGGGTTTGTGTGAGACTAGGTTGACTCGAATCTCACAATGCCTCACAGCCTACTATCCCCATCAAAACGTCCTCCCAGGACCATTTTGGAATCAATAAAAATTACATTTATTACATTACATTTTATTACATTTTGGTCAATACATTTCAGTTTAGGCAACATGCAGACAGACTGGTGGATAATAGCCAGGCTTATGTACAAATAGGGAATATTAACTCAATCTGAAATAATGTGCTTGATGTCCTCTTAATTACTTATATTTATTTATTTTATTTTATCACTTATTGCAAGAGAAGGGTTCAATGAGGCCTGCCTTTCAGCCGCGTGGCAAGGGAGAGGAAAATTCTTAAATCTTAACTGCATTAGGTTTATGAATAGGGTTGAGACTCTAGCCCTGTCTCAAATTTCCTACTCTTCATCTGAGCTTAGTTTTGTCACCCTCCCCTGGACAACTACATCACTGCAGTCTGTAGAGTGAAATCACAGTTAAACTGCCAGCAGGCTGTGATTAGAAGGCTTGCTGGGAGGCTGAGAGTATGTCAGATCAAAATGAGAGAGTTCTCATTGGATTCATATTGAGGACACGGTTCTAAACACACAGATCTATGATAAATTAGACATACAGTCTTCTTGTTAAAAAAAGGAACAGATGTTCCATTTTTTTTATTTTTTATGTTTATGTTAAATAATGGAACAGGTGAAATATAGTGTATAGTGTTATGGCAAATAATTATAGACACTGCCTATTATTAGCCAAATTAAACGCAATTGAATGATAATTTTTAAATAATCATAAAACTTACTTCAGTAATATTTAAAGTAGCTGAATGTGTAGAATGTATTCTTCATTTGGATGTAGAAGGTGAATCACCGCAACAAAATGTTACATTCAACCCAACCCACACTATCACCAGGTTCCTATTCATGCTACTTTCACTTTTAGTTGACCAGCTATAAAAACATAGTGATTTGCACGATTCCCTACACTGTTCAGTTCTTTTAACAATGTAGAGTATTAGCAATTATAGAAATTCAATTTGTTGAAATTCAATCTGATTTACTTGCTATTGCTGCTTCAGAAGATCATCTCTTTTAGTGATGCCACTGATAGAAAGGAAGAGTGTAGCTCTTCATTTGGTATGTTTCTAGAAACATTAGAAACATTGTAATTGAGGCTTTAACTAGAGGAAATTACACCAAAAGGGAAAGTGTCTACGTCTACATTGTACAAGACAATGTTTTGAACCTTTTCCAATAATAGTTTTCACACCTTGATTAAGGTGTTACAAAACCTTTTAAAACCTCAAAGCTCAGTTGCCACTAGTCTTGGTGTTATAAAGCATGTAACTGAAGTGGCAAAGGGTCACATCTTCCCCAAATATATGATATGATCCTACCTGAAACTAAGGATTTCTGAAGTGTGATGAAATACACTTACATACAGTGAGGGAAAACATTTTATTTGATCCCCTGCTGATTTTGTACGTTTTCCCACTGACAAAGAAATGATCAGTCTATAATTGTAATGGTAAGTTTATTTGAACAGTGAGAGACAGGCAGATCTTCTCCAAGTCATTAAGGTTTTGAGACTGGTGTTTGGCAACTCGAACCTTCAGCTCCCTCCACACATTTTCTATGGGATTAATGTATGGAGACTGGCTAGGCCACTCCAGGACCTTAATGTGCTTCTTCTTGAGCCACTCCTTTGTTGCCTTTGGCTGTGTGTTTTGGGTCATTGTCATGCTGGAATACCCATCCACGACCTATTTTCAATGCCCTGGCTGAGGGAAGGAGGTTCTCACCCAAGATTTGACGGTACATGGCCCCGTCCATCGTCCCTTTGATGCGATGAAGTTGTCCTGTCCCCTTAGCAGAAAAATACCCCCAAAGCATAATGTTTCCACCTCCATGTTGGGGATGGGGATGGTGTTGTTGGTGTCATAGGCAGCATTTCTCCTCCTCCAAGCACAGCGAGTTGAGTTGATGCCAATGAGCAACACTTTCAGCCAGTTCTCCTCTGAATCATTCAGATGTTCATTGGCAAACTTCAGACGGGCCTGTACATGTGCTTTCTTGAGCAGGGGGACCTTGCGGGCGCTGCAGGATTTCAGTCCTTCACTGAGTAGTGTGTTACTAATTGTTTTCTTGGTGACTATGGTCCCAGCTGCATTGAGATCATTGACAAGATCCTCCCATGTAGTTCTGGGCTGATTTCTCACCGTTCTCATGATCATTGTAACTCCACGAGGTGAGATCTTGCATGGAGCCCCAGACCGAGGTAGATTGACAGTTCTTTTGTGTTTCTACCATTTGCGAATAATTGCACATAATTGCAACTGTTGTCACCTTCTCACCAAGCTGCTTGGCGATGGTTTTGTAGCCCATTCCAGCCTTGTGTAGGTTTACAATCTTATCCCTGACATCCTTGGACAGCTCTTTGGTCTTGGCCATGGTGGAGAGTTTCTGACTGATTGATTGCATCTGTGGAAAGGGGTCTTTCATACAAGTAAAAAACTGAGATTAGAGTGTGCTCCTAATCTCAGCTCGTTACCTGTATGAAAGGCACCTCGGAGACAGAAATCTTTCAGATTGAGAGGTGCTTCAAATACTTATTTCACTCATTAAAATGCAAATCAATGTATAACATTTTTGACATGCGTCTCTCACTGTTCAAATAAACCTACCATTAAAATTATAGACTGATAATTTCTTTGTCAGTGGGCAAACGTACAAAATCAGCAGGGGATCAAATACTTTTTTCCCTCACTGCACACACAGCAAGCATTCAATCCTTGTTGTTCTGGTAATGATAAGTTTAACCATAGTAACAAAATGTACTTTTGCAATACTGTCATCTGTGTTAAATCTGAGCTTGTAGACGGTGAACAGCAACACTGCCTCCTTGGGTAATGATGATTATGGCTCAACACAGTGCTAGCTTTTTAATCCAGAATACTCCCAATTTCCTCTAGGTACAAATTGCACAATAGCTCTGTGCAGTTGAAATGTAACCGTCAAGTATTTTACAAAATGTGTCCTTTGCTGCTATAATGGTGGGATAATAAAGGAATGTAAGTAGCCCATATCTGGGGTACCTCAGTTACTTAATTCAATTCAATCTAATATAAAAACGGTAGGCCCTATCTGGGTAACCAGGGTGTCTCCTGAATGCTGAGAGTCTTGCCTTTTCAGCGGTGCCTTAAAATCTTTGGTGTGACTCACTTCCATAGAAATCTACCATGTTGTGATTACACATTACCTATTATATAATAAATTGGGGCTATTGTGGGTATTCCTCTGAATCATTAAAATAAAAGATCAGGGTTTTGTTTCACCAGGGCCCCATATTTTACAGTGGATACACCCCGTTCCCAGAAAAACAAAAACAAGACCCAAACCAGAGTTATGATCATGTTCTTTCAATGTGTTGAAGTTTTGTCATATTTTATTTGTTTTTTGGAGGGAAGAGGGGAGCTTAACTGGCCTACATGCAACGCTTTAACTGACAGTCAGTACAGTTAAGTTGTGTTGGGAGGACAGTTACGGCTGAAATCGTGTAAGTCCATTCACACTGAATGGGTTTAAAGTGCTTGGCTCGACAAGAACCAAAATGAGTTTGTTTGCTTTTGCAAGACCACTCTAGATATTTAAAATACTAATTCTATTCATTATTGATTGAAACCACAATAATAAGCAACAATAAACATTTTGGGAAAAAAACTTGAAACATACCACATTAATATACATAGATGAACGATAGATATATAGTGGCTCTCAAATGTATGCACCCCACAACATGAAAACAATAAGGATTTAATTAGGTGTTTTTTCTACCGATCAACACAAAAAAGTCCATTATGTCAAAGTGAAAAATAAACTCTACAAATTGTTTAATGTTGTTTAATGTTTAGTTATTGAATTAGAGGGCCAGGAAAATGTAGTCTCTGGTATTGCTTGGAAAGCACACCATTGATGGTTACACAAGCTTGTAACAATGATTCAGAAAGGGAGGGAGATGATTCAGAAACGGAGTGATTCAAACAATGATTCAGAGAGGTGGGGAGATTCAGAAAGGGAGTTATTCAAATAATGATTCAGAAAGGTGGGGAGAGCTCTTCTTCAGGGCACCTTGACCTTGATCTCTGACATTCATACGTCCTCTTGGTTTAGGATATTGCTTTTATTCTGTCAACTTAGTACACATCATGCAATCCTTATTATTTAATAAGAAACAGTTAGGTGCAAAAAACTAAATCTGCACTGCATTAAATATTCAAACACTAGTCAACATGCCAAGGTCAGAGTCCTTAACTTTAAGAGTCCCTTAAACTGTGTGAGTTATTATTACCAAAAACATACAGTATTTCTGGTGAAAATGCAGTTTTTTATGTATAGCAAATGTTTACAATATTTTCTAACTAGACAACATCATGGCAGCTGATGCTCTTCTAATTTTTAACTATTCTTTATTATCAGGGACATACAGTATAAAGACACACAATCCCTTAAGCGCATCAATTCAATTACCAGATTATGCAACCTGGTCCTCCTCCAGCTTGGGCTGGCTTCCCGCACTTGGAAAGATCACACAAGGCATAGATGGGTCGATTAGTTATAAAAAAAAATAAATGATACAGAAACCACTTCGACGCACCCAGGGATACTCATTAAGAAAATGTATGTAATTAAAGTTGTGAACAACAATTTAAGTTGTTCACAATTTAAGGATTTAACAACCATAGCCATGGAAACAGCACGATCGGGAGATTTGGTTTAGACTGAACACCTCCACAGGCACAGCACTGTAATTGTCATTACAGTATAATGACTGTGCATGCCTGCCCGCTCAAATTTCCTTTCACTAAACAAACCATGTACAGTATGTCCCACTTCTGGGGTCAAAGCAAAATAAAAATGCAATGAAATGGAATGGGGAAGCACATTGTGCATTTTTTGGGGAAAACAATGACAACAGCGGAAGTTGGTCTTCCTAACTGGACGGTTCCCGTTGAAGGACTTCTACAATTTCATGCCTTAGCAACTCCCACCTAGAGGTTCTAGAGGAGAAACCTGTTTTCAGGGGACACTTTTTGTCATGTTATAACAGCCCATGTTGGATGAGGCATGTTTTCTGTGGCCTCACTACTCCAAATGTTTGGATAATCCAGAAATGTCAGATGAGTTTACTGAATTGATTCTCCTCCAGAATCCTCCCTCATGCTGTGGCCCTTAGTAACTGGCAATATGGTCAACAAACGCCAGCAGTACCATCAAGACACCTCCGGTTAAATGTTATTTAAAATACTTAACTTCAGTGACCAACTCCCAAAACACTCTCCATCTCCCTACATCTAGATTGATGTATGTATTATCCAGATTGAATTGTAAATTTTTAAAGGTGCCAAACCAACTTGTCAATTCATGAATAGGATATACTCTTACCGCTGATATTCCTTCACACCATATGTCTACAACTTTGCTTATTCCAATAACAGCACCTTTACAGCACATTCTGGGTTCTTGTGTAAATGTAGTTAGTGAATTAATTTTTTTTTATTCACAGCGTTTATTTAATGGGAATTACATATTAGTTTCACCATTTAGAAATGCCAAACTTTTTTTTATGCCCAATGGCTCTATTTAAGGACACCAAAATAATGTCCTAATTGGTTTAATGTCCTATTAAACTAATCTGCCATGCCCGCATTTTTCAGCCATCATCAGTTGCAATGTCCAAAGTGTGTGGAGATGACATGGTGTGTTGATCTTTGTCTTATGTTTCCAATTAATTTTTCCAAAAACAACTGCCCCTTTACACCTTACTTTATGGCCCCTGTAATTCTTCTAGAAAAGTATTTTGTGCATGTCGCTAGTTATCACATCCACATCTACTTCCTGGAGAGTGATCTGTCAGACAGGTTTTTTCTTCGTTGTTGTGATCATTCATCCGTTATATTTCTAGGCCTAACAGGCCATATGTGATGGCCTGTGCCTTCCAACCTTTCATTTCTTAATTTTAAGTGTGGTATGTTTGATTGCCCATGTTCTTAGCTATTGGTTATAATGGCTAACACCTCTTTGGTGTATTTGGTGTATAGCTATTACACAACATCTCATTGGTTCTCATAACTGACTCCAATAGATGACTCCAAAGGCAAAATTAGACATTAACATCACTCATATGCCGACACAAATGTAGGCAGTATGTATAAAAATGATAGGGGGACACAGCCACAGGATCTAGGGTTGTGGGGGGCACAGCCACAGGATCTAGGGTTGTGGGGGGTGGGGGGACAGCCACGGGATGTAGAGATGCAGGGGGGGGGGGCACAGCCACGGGATGTAGGGGTGCGGGGGGGGCACAGCCACAGGATCTAGGGTTGTGGGGGGTGGGGGGACAGCCACGGGATGTAGAGATGCAGGGGGGGGGGCACAGCCACGGGATGTAGGGGTGCGGGGGGGGGGGCACAGCCACGGGATGTAGAGGGGACACAGCCACAGGATCTAGGGTTGTGGGGGGGGGGGCACAGCCATGGTATGTAGAGGTGCAGGGGGGGGGGGCACAGCCACGGGATGTAGAGGTACAGGGGGGGGGGCACAGCCACGGGATGGAGATGTGCAGGGGGGGGGCACAGCCACGGGATGGAGAGGTGCAGGGGGGGGGGGCACAGCCACGGGATGTAGAGATGCAGGGAGGGGGGGGGCACAGCCATGGGATGTAAAGGTGCAGGGGGGGGGGCACAGCCACGGGATGGAGAGGTGCAGGGGGGGGGCACAGCCACGGGATGTAGAGGTGCAGGGGGGGGGGGCAGCCACAGGATGTAGAGGTGCAGGGGGGGGGCACAGCCATGGGATGTAGCCTCCTCCTGAGATGCAGAAACTCACTTTTAGCTTTCATCTGCTGCCACGTCCGTTTGAAACTGCTGATTACCGCCCCTTCCCGTGCTCAGCGACCACCAGCACTTCCTGATCAAAACATCTGCCCCCGGCTCTGTGGGGGGAAATCATCCAATTCAGAAAATGTAGTCTAGAGTAACGTGGCTACAATTGCAAGAAAGCAAGAAAGCACGATGCAAAATAATACTCACTTATAAACGTCCTGAATATGTTTGAGACCTGCTAGGTCCGTTTGAGATATAAAACAGAAATTACAGCAAAACATTGTTCTGCCGACAAATATCACTGCTTGCCCATAATGGCCTGGAATGGATGGTTGTATTCAACACAAGAATATCATTTGGTTTTCACCGCCATGGATGCTCCCCAGCTCTGTCAGTGATATCAAAACAATACCTTGGTTCCTGGGTTGGGCCGTGACGTCTTTTCCTGTACAGCAGATTCCATATTTCGAGCGTCATTTCAATGGGTTTCACAAAACTGAAATAACATAAACATAAAATGTAAATACAGTTTTCTATCAACTAAAAACTGTCACTGTGCTGTTAGGCGAAAAACACGCACAAGCATCGCTTTGGCCAGACTTCTGACCAGGAAGGCAGACAAACCCACGGACAACGTTGTTTTCCTAGTAGCTCAAATGACGCTCTCTGTCAAATTAATGTTTTTGCTGGTGATTTTCGAATTTTTTCAATGCCAATGAGAAATGTTTCAGTTGATTCCCAACAACACATTTTTTTCCAGATTTTGTTTATGCATGGAGCAGGCCCCGACTTCCCAAGTCACTGGTAATTCCACTCCAATACACACTGAGCGAGACATCGTCATTAGACCACAGTAGCCGCAGGGAGTATCTGTCAGGAATGTTTCCTGAGAGATATCTGGTATCTAATGTGTTATATTGCATTCTTACTTTGCGGCTCCCAGTGAGAAGCATCTAAAATAGTAACACTATAATACATAACACACAAAGCACACAGTATTTCCAAAAATGCAATTAGGGGATAAACACAAATGTTTTCTGAATGATCCTTTCTGATTATTTAAACAGGAAATGTCGATTAGCTATTTGCACTAGCAAGACTCACCAGAACTAATCTCTTGGCAGCATATGCCAGATGCGTGCACACATTTTTACTTTACTCATCATTGAGTGAGTAAGTGCCACTGGAAACTTAAGCACAAAAAGGTTCTCCTCCAGTCTGGCTGGGCATGATATTATACAATGTGTCTCCTTTTCTAATAGCCTGGATGGTTATATTCCAGACAAGGCCATTTGCATTGACCTCATCAAGATTCTGATCATGCATATAGACATGTCAGTTTTTGTGGAATTGCATGAATTTACCAAGATCCTCCAGATGTTTTACCGCTAGTTGACGTTTAGCTGCTCAAACATTAAACTCACCGCCGGACTTGGAGAGTCGGTCCTCATTTGTCAAAATTGTTGTATGCAAATGGTCTGTGGGTCTAACAAAAGGTCTAACAAAAGGTCTAAAAAGAGCCCCATATGAATAATAACAGGGTATCTTGTTCACATTTATCTTGTGGTAAATGATACAATGTGATTGCAAACATTTTTATATAAATATATCTGGGTATTTCTGCTGTGTTTATCCCTTCACTATCCCTTAGGCCAGCTACATAACAATTTCTGCCTACGCTCCTGAAATAAATAAATACACAATTACAGTGAATGAACAATGACGGCAACATAATTAAGGATGGATAGGGGACCTCACTGAATTCCCATGAAATAGATAACTACCATCCAGTGCTGTCTCCAGACCCACATGGTGAGCATCAATGTGCCTCAGCTACTTTAACCGCACTTTGTCCCTATGACTTTTATTGTGGTGCCTCAAATGTGTTGTGTTGCAGATCAAGACGATACCTGACGATTCCAGCTGCCAGTCCGCTGACCATTCCTCCCCCCCGGACGGTCCCCGTCCTTCATCTGGTCGTGCTTCTGACCTGGATTATGTTTTATGGACTCTGGACACAGTCCGCATGCATTTTTTTAATTGCTACAATATGTTATGCTCACCAGGCACTGCCAGGAGAGGACTGGTCACCCCTCAGGGCATAGTTCCTCTCTGGGCTTCTTCCTACATTTCGGCCCCTTTTTGGGGCATTTTACTTTATTTATTTTACTTTGGCCGCCCATTTGGAAATCAATATTTGGTATTCATTTGATATTTGGAGTAAAATACGGTGTCTTCCCTACACGCACATCAATGAAGATGAGCTAACAACACATCAAAACAACTGATGTTGAGTTTGAAGTCAAGAAAGCACATCAGTCAATTGACTTCTCAGTGACTCACAGTTTCTCAACAGACAACATGGTGAACATAAAATAAGCTAGTACCTCCTGTGTGAAATGAATCCACCACCAACTGGACGTCTACACAGATCCAAGCCTCTGATTATAATTGGCACCCAGCTGTTTCAGTCCTCTCACCTATTCTATCCATTTTCTCTACTTCCATGTTAACAGGTCCCAGAAAAATGTCACTCAAAGCCACAGTAAGGGGGCATCATTGTCTTCTGAAAACGCCACAAGTGAAGGCTACTGTTTGTGAAGGATTCGGCTTAAATCCCCTGTCCCAGTGATAGCCTTTTCCCTATGGTTTTTCCAATGTTGTCTTCACTATGTCCTCTCCGAAACCTCCTTTTGAAAAAGATCAAAGGTAACATAGGGGCGGAGTAGATGCTAGGTAAATGTGCCTTTGATATTTGTTATTTTACCAGATAAGTTGACTAAGACCGAATTGTAATTTTCAGCAACAAACTAGGAGCATTTAAAACTGCCTGCATTCCTCTGGGACAGAATGATCAATGCATCCACCTTGCCAGCTCAGGGATTTGATCTAACAACCTTTTGTTTACAGGTCAGATGCTCTAACTGATAAGCTACAGCATCGGCGGAGGGTGACACTTTCTTAACAACACCACTTATTTGTTTCTGGATCATGAAGGAGGGAGGAGGACAGGTTTTCTGCCCAACCGCAACCTCGTCTCCTGCCATTGTGCACAGGTCATATAAGCATGGGAGATCAAATATTCAAGTGTGGCTTTAACGGTAGTGACCATAGAATTATATCGGTGACCTATTTAGCAAATATTTGTCCTCACTGAATTTAGTGGTTTAGGTTTTTCCAGTGTTTTCCACGCTGACCTGTTGCTGCAGCGTGAGTTTGATTCAGGCGTACGTCCATTTCAGCCTGTGTCATTCCCACTTTCTCTCTGGTATTTTATAAAAGACCACTAGTTAGACAGCATAGTGTGGATTGTTTCCGATAGCTTCTTCCCACGACTCAGTGTCTTGTTTCCATCTTAGCAAAAACAACAACACTTTACAAAATGGGTCAACGTAACTTATATCTGTAATTAATGTTGAAGTTTTGCACGGGTCTTGGTTGCAAAATTTTCACTACAGAGTTCAGTGCTTAAAGAGAGGTATTTGTGATTTGATAATGTGTATTAACTTTCCATTACATTTCTATGTCTGCCACTTCATTTCGAAATGAGAGAGAAGCCAACACCCAGTGCAACAGTAAAATGAACTGTTCCTTCAATATTAAACTACTGCGCATTTCTTTATCACAATCAACACATTTTAATCAAGCAGCAACTGTCTGTACTTCCCCTGCGTGTTCAGTCAATATGCAGGAACTCAACAGAGGTACCAAAAACATGGGGAGGAAGTTATTGTAGTAAATGATTTGTGGGCAGATAAAGTATTATTTTTCTCAGAGCTTTGAGAGCACCACTGCAACACACTTGTCTGGGAACAAGATTAAGACAAAAATGTCAATCTCCCAAAACCTTTGTCATGAATGTGTTTTACTGGGGCACACAAATGACACATCATCACAATATGCTATATGTCTACAGGTCAATCAGGAGCTAGGGTGCAACCAGAAGCTCAAGTAACTGACAGAGAGTTCAAATCTGCGTCTCCTTTGTTCCAAAAGACAGTGTTAGCCCACTGAGGTAAAGCTTAAGCATTCGCTCTGGGAACTATCACAAAACTACCTGTGTAACACTTAAAACTCAGGATGCTGTCAGATGCAAAGTTAACAGTACCACAAGGACAACCAAAATAATCTAAGAAATATAAATAATTAAATTCAATTAGTTCAAGGGAAATACATAAATCCTAACATTTCATACTTAAAAATTCTACAGCTTTTCTTCCAAATGCACAACAACACCGTAGTTCTGACACTGCCTGTATTACTTTGTGATGGAGTTCTTATAAATATGATATCAGACCAGCAAGAGGTTGCAAAATGTCACAGAACCTCAGAGGCTTCAACACAACACCACAGGATGGTCAACCTTTCAAGGGCATAAGAATGTTTTTGGACAAGGGTTACAGTACGGGTGGAGCTGGGGTCAGAGTCCTTATTCTAATTCTCGGCAGGCAGTGTCCTCAACAACGCCAAGTCTATAGGTCTATGGGTTCTCATAGGGCCCCCCTCCTCCCTCATTTGTTCTCCTCTCTCGTGGCTCTGATTTTCATCTCAACAAATTTGAGAGAGTACTGCCAGCCCGTCCAGGAGGACCATTCGATGCCGTCAGCGTAGGAGGTGTGCTGCCCACGGAGGTACTGTCCGTTCAGGTTGGAGGTGTGGCAGTTACGGTACCACCAGGCGCCGTGGTAGAAGGAGGCGCAGTTGTTCTCAGAGTGATCGTTGTCCTGGTCCTTGGTGGTGAACTTCATCCCGTTGTGTTTGAGCATTGAATCACCTTTGCGAAGACAAACAGACAGAACAGGAGGCAGGGAACAGGTGCAGCAAAAGGGAGGGAGGGAGACAGACACAGCGTTAAATGAATCTTGGGTTTGAATGAATCCCAGCTCGATTCCCCCTTTTCTGCTGCACTAAGGTCTACTCTGGAGGAGCTGATTCCACTGCGAATGGTCAGATGCTTATTGCACACTTCTCACTACATCTTCTCAGATATTTTGGGTCCATATATCATGTCTCATAATGCTAGGCTGATGATTACAAGCCGCAAATGGATTATATTGTATATTTTAATTTCCCACAACAGTGTGTGCCTCAAACCTGCCTTTGTATCAGAGGGTACCGTGAATGGACCCAAAGGTAAAACCATTAAAGTGCAAAAAGGAAAGTGCCAAGGGAAAAGTCTTCCTATTACTTGTACTGCAGGCCTAATGAACAAACAACCATGACTTGTGGACAGCTGTTAAAAGGTTGATAACCTTTTAAATGTATAGTGTGATATTATACAACCTGTTTCCAAAAAACTTGGGACACTGTGTAAAATGTAAATAAAAACAGGATGCAACAATGAGCAAATCATTTAAACCCTATATTTTTTTATATTCATTAGAAAATAGTACAAAGACAACATATCCAATGATGAAACTGGGAAATGTTATTGTTTCTTGAAAAATATATGACCACTTTGAATTTGATGCCAACAACATGTTTCAAAAAAGCTGCGATAGGGGAAACAGAAGACTGGAAAAGTTGTGTAATGGTAAAAAACTAAACTTGGTGGAATATCACACATCTAATTAGGTCAGGTGGCAACAGGTCAGTAACATGATTGGGTATTAAAAGATCATTCCAGAGGGTCTGTCAGTGAGGATGGGGAGGGATTCACCACTCTGTGAAAGACTGCACAGGCAAATAGTGCAACAATTTAAAAACGTTTCTCAACGTAAAATTGCATAGAGTTATTTTTGGGATTCATGGACATGTGTCCTCTGGACTAAAGAGGAGAGTGACCATCCGGCTAGTTATCAGCGCACAGTTTAAAAGCCAGCATCCGTGATGGTATGGGGGTGCATTAGTGGAGCAACATATGCTGCCATCCAGATTACATCTTTTTCAGGGAAGCCCTTGCATATTTCAGCAAGACAATGCCAAACCACATTATGCACGTATTACAACAGCATGGTTTCAAAGTAAGTGTTAAACTGGTCTGCCTGCAGTCCAGACCTGTCACCCAGTGAAAACATTTTGGGCATTATGAAACGAAAAATACAACAAAGGGGGCACTGAATTGTTGAGCAGCTGCAATCATATATCAAGCAAGAATGGGAATACATTTCACTTTCAAAACTGCACCAATTGGTCTCCTAAGTTCCTAAATGCTTACAGTATTGTTAAAAGAAGAGCTGATGCAACACAAAAATAAACATGCCCCTGTCCCAACTTTTTGAAACGTTGCTGGCATCAAATTCTAAATGGGCATTTCCAAAAACATACATTTTATTTGCATTTAATGCAGCATATCAACTTTTTTGGAAATAAGGTTGTATTATATCATTGATGCTGGCATGGTATGATAATGACAAGTGACACTGACAATGCAAACCTTAAATTCTTAAAGATGTCTGTGAAAAAAAGAAGTCAGACTGTTCCAAGTATAAACATATACGCAACGTATATGCATTTGAATCAAATTTCTTAAATCTACAACCAGAGAAGCAGTCGTAATTTAAAGGGCACCAGAACTCACGATCGTATTCATAATGAACACATTAATAACATCAGAGGGAAATACTGCACCAAAAGAATTGTAGAACAAAAATTATTCAACAGCAATTGTATTGCTATTTTGTGCTCCTAATGATGTTTAAAACACTTCAGATATGTAAGAAACTGTAATTAAAGAGTTACTGTACTTTTAAGTTCAGAGTAAGCACAGTGTTTTTCGTGATTAGGACACCCCAGGCAGAGAACAGCCAGCGTGCCTCATCTCCACATGTAATTGCACCTTCAGTTTCTCTCTTTCTCCCTCTGCCTCTTTGTCTCTCATTTCCTCTAATTGTCTATCTTTCTCTTTTTCTCTCATTTCATGTAAATGTCTAATGTACAATTCTACAGGATGAAACCATCTTTTTTGTTATCAAGTACTGTTGACTACAATTGATGAAGCGCAAACAAATACATAATGTACAAGAGCAATGCACATTTGTCATTGGTTTTCAGCAGTAAAATCTCAACCTGATCCTCCTAAAAGTAACTCATATTAAATGTGAACAAACTGTGAAGAACAGCTACAGTGGATATATAAAGTAAAAATAAATAAAAAGTCTGTTAAAATGCCAGGTTCTTGTGATGTAAAAGAATGAGACAAAGATAAATCATGTCAGAACGCTTTCCACCTTTAATGTGACCTATAACAACCAGGTTATTGTAAGGATTTTATTTTTAATTTTTCCCCCTTGAAGATTTCAGTTTGTTTTTCAATTGAATTGTTCACATTATAGGTCACATTAAAAGTGGAAAAAGTCCTGGCATGATTTATCTTTGTCTCATTCTTTTACATCATAAGAACCTGGCATTTTAACAGGGGTGTGTAGACATTTTATATCCACTGTACCTGAAACCCAGAACACAGCTAGGACCTCAATCTTCATTTAACAAACCGCTTATTTTTTTACTGGAGGTCTCACTTAAAAACAAAAAAAGCTTAAAATGATAAAATTGAAAATCAATGTTCCATGAATCCTAGGCAGACATTTAAAGACCACCTCACTAATTAAATGCAAGATAATCAGACAGTTTGTTTATTCTGGGCAGTGCTACTGGCCTGCTTTATTGCCCGTGGCCACAATGGCTTCCTGCAGTTTCATTATACCTGCCCTTTCCGACAGTTCCGGAAGGTCAAAGGTCTTTCCGGTAGGATCAAACCATCAATGAAGAGCTGAGGGGAGGGACGCGGTTAATATCCAAAATGGCCGCATACTGACTACAGCTGTTCATGATCTACTCCGGATGTAGAACCATCAACAGCCAGAGAACATCTTTATTACTGATAATTGAATTGCACTGTACTCATATGTATATGGTTCGTCATCATATTTATTCCCAGAGAGAGGTAATTAACATTTAAAAATCATTATTCCCTTTTAGGGGCATTGTGAGGGGCAGTGTGAAGTTGCTTATTAATGACAAGCACCTACTGATTCTTGAGAAATATAACTTAAACGAGATATGAGATATGTCTCACTATCATACCCTCAAGGTTGTCAAATCAGTGTTTGAGAAGACAATACAGTTGTAAAGTTTGTAAACAAACGCAGGGTTTTTCCTACATATAAATCTCAAATGCAACCACCTTCCCAAAATCTCAAACCGCCTCTGTGAGTTGGCATGATTTTGTGCAACTAATGTGACAGTGACAGTAGGATTAAACTTTTTTCATAATGGCAGTGTTGCCAGATTTTGAGATTTCCCAACAAAAGGGGCTTTTTATTTACAGATAGGGTTATATGGAAAAATTACATTTGGATGTTATTAACTGTCAATGAAATCTGGCAACCCTGCATACAGGACTAGACTTGTCCAGGCATTGTGGAGGTGAGTAACCACCCAACCATGTCAAAAAATTTAAATAAAACGTAATAACGCCTAAACTACATCGTATCCACACTTTATTGTTTTAACATTTCAGATGACTTCTAGTAGAACTTCTGACTTTTTTTTTAATGAGTTTGTGACACCAACTAAGATGACTGGTGAAAATACGATCAGAAGAGGATCAGAAGAGGATCAGAAGAGGTACTGTTCCCAAAACCATAATTTAAACAGTGTAAAAAATATACAATGAACATATTTAAGGAACTAAGAATATAAATATATGAAAGTGAAGACACTCAGGGACAGCAACAACAACATAACTTATATTGATTGTGATTAATTATAAAGTTGATGAGTGATTTCATGTGATTTCATGTGTCATGTGTTTTCTAAGAAGAGTGAATGTCTCTGACTGACTGACTGAGTGTCTGACTGACTGTCTGACTGACTGACTACCCAATTTAGACATTTTAGGGGTCTACATACTTTTGTTGCCAGCGGTTTAGAAATGAATGGCTGTGTGTTGAGTTATTTTGAGGGGACTGCAAATGTACACTGTTATACAAGCTGTACACTCACTACTTTACATTGTACCAAAGTGTCATTTCTTCAGTGTTGTCACATGAAAATATATAATTAAATATTGACAAAAATGTGAGGGGTGTACTCACGTTTGTGAGATACTGCATGTATATATATAATTGATAGTTGGTAATTGCATCTATAGCCCTGTCTAGGAATCTGAGAATGATTGCCTTTATTTAACCACAACCCTCTGTATTTTACAGACAGAGGGGAGGTGAGAATACTTTGCTATTGCTTCTAAAGTGTACAACACAAACAGGTCTGAGCTGTAATTAAAAGCTACAGGATAGCTGGACTTGGCTGGACTTGGTACCTGCAGTGCCTGAGTAGTCAGCAATCGTCAGTGGGTATCCGTCTTCATCTGGGTCGACAGAAAACAGTCCCACTCCGAAGGCTCCATACTGGGCGAAGGCTGTGCTGTTCTCGAAGTCCTCCAGGTCAATGCGCAGCTCGTAGTTGGCTTGAATAGTCAGAGCATGCATCCTCTTTAAACCTGGGACAGAAGACAAGAGCAAGGCATTTCATGATCTGACCCTAACGTGCGGTGACCCAACATCTAGGGATTGGTTTGAGTACTTTCATAACTTTCCATAACCGATAGGAGCCAAAACAATGTCAGAGGCACAGGTGGCCACTATATGAACTCCATTATACACTCACCTAAAGGATTATTAGGAACACCATACTAATACAGTGTTGACCCCCTTTCGCCTTCAGAACTGCCTTCATTCTACGTGGCATTGATTCAACAAGGTGCTGAAAGCATTCTTTAGAAATGTTGGCCCATATTGATAGGATAGCATCTTGCAGTTGATGGAGATTTGTGGGATGCACATCCAGGGCACGAAGCTCCCGTTCCACCACATCCTAAAGATGCTCTATTGGGTTGAGATCTGGTGACTGTGGGGGCCATTTCAGTACAGTGAACTCATTGTCATGTTCAAGAAACCAATTTGAAATGATTCGAGCTTTGTGACATGGTGCATTATCCTGCTGGAAGTAACCATAAGAGGATGGGTACATGGTGGTCATAAAGGGATGGACATGGTCAGAAACAATGCTCAGGTAGGCCGTGGCATTTAAACGATGCCCAATTGGCACTAAGGGGCCTAAAGTGTGCCAAGAAAACATCCCCCACACCATTACACCACCACCACCAGCCTGCACAGTGGTAACAAGGCATGATGGATCCATGTTCTCATTCGGTTTACGCCAAATTCTGACTCTACCATCTGAATGTCTCAACAGAAATTGAGACTCATCAGACCAGGCAACATTCTTCCAGTCTTCAACTGTCCAATTTTGGTGAGCTCGTGCAAATTGTAGCCTCTTTTGCCTATTTGTAGTGGAGATGAGTGGTACCCGGTGGGGTCTTCTGCTGTTGTAGCCCATCCGCCTCAAGGTTGTGCGTGTTGTGGCTTCACAAACGCTTTGCTGCATACCTCAGTTGTAACGAGTGGTTATTTCAGTCAAAGTTGCTCTTCTATCAGCTTGAATCAGTCGGCCCATTCTCCTCTGACCTCTAGCATAAACAAGGCATTTTCGCCCACAGGACTGCCGCATACTGGATGTTTTTCCCTTTTCACACCATTCTTTGTAAACCCTAGAAATGGTTGTGCGTGAAAATCCCAGTAACTGAGCAGATTGGGAAATACTCAGATCGGCCCGTCTGGCACCAACAACCATGCCACGCTCAAAATTGCTTAAATCACCTTTCTTTCCCATTCTGACATTCAGTTTGGAGTTCAGGAGATTGTGTTGACCAGGACCACACCCCTCAATGCATTGAAGCAACTGCCATGTGATTGGTTGATTAGATAATTGCATTAATGTGAAATTGAACAGGTGTTCCTAATAATCCTTTAGGTGAGTGTAAATGGTTAGCTATCAGCCTGTAGCGAGGCCCTGGTTTCCCAATCTAACATGCTGCAGTGTGCTGTGAGAACCAGCCATAAGGGCCAGTTTCATGGGCAGATGTAATGGAAGACAAGTCATCCGTCAGGTCCTGTAGAAGGGCAATGTCGCCAGGGGCACTGTATACTAGGCAGAAAAGTGAGATGAGGCTTCATACCACCATACCCACTGTATACTAGGCAGAAAAGTGAGATGAGGCTTCATACCACCATACCCACTGTATACTAGGCAGAAAAGTGAGATGAGGCTTCATACCACCATACCCACTGTATACTAGGCAGAAAAGTGAGATGAGGCTTCATACCACCATACCCACTGCGTTCTTATACAACCCCATTTCCAAAAAAGTTTGGACGCTGGGTAAAATGCAAATAAAAACAGAACGTCAATGTTGAAACTGAGAAATGTTATTGTTTTTGGAAAAATACTTTTTTGAATTTGATGCCAGCAACACATTTAAAAAAAAGTTGGGACAGGGGCATGTTTACCACTGTGTTTTATCAACTCTTCTTTTAACAATACTCTGTAAGTGTTTGAGAACTGAGGACACCAATCGCAATAGTGTATTCCCATTCTTGAGTGATATACAATTTCAACTGGATAACAGTTCGGGGTCTCCTTGGTTGTATTTTCTGTTTCATAATGCGCCAAATGTTTAACACTTAGACTCTTTTATTACGGAGCCATGCTGTTGCAATACATGCAGAATGTGGTTTGGCATTGTCTTGCTGAAATATGCAAGGCCTTCCCTAAAGAAGATGTTGTCTTGATGGCAGCATATGTTGCTCCAATATATGTCCAGTGGATATAAAAAGTCTACACACCTATAACGTGACCAATAACGTGAACAATTCAATTGAAAAACAAACTGAAATCTTTGAGGGGGAAAATAAAAACTCACAATAACCTGGTTGCATAAGTGTGCACACCCTTAAACTAATACTTTGTTGAAGCACCTTTTGACCTTATTACAGCACTCAGTCTTTTTGGGTAGGAGTCTATTAGCATGGCAATATTTGCCCACTCTTCTTTGCAAAAGCGCTCCAAATCTGTCAGATCTCTTGTGCACAGCCCTCTTCAGATCACCCCACAGATGTTCAATTGGATTCTGGCTGGGCCATTCCAAAATGTTAATGTTCTTCTGGTGAAGCCATGCTTTTGTGGATTTGGATGTGTGCTTTGGGTCGTTGTTGTGCTGAACATCCTCTTCATCTTCAGCTTTCTAACGGACGCCTGAATGTTTTTTGCCAAAATTGCCTGGTATTTGGAACTGTTCATAGTTCCCTCCACATGCTTTGGGGCTCTGTTTCTTCAGCTGGACCTGGGGCCTTAGTCCAGCTGAAGAAAAAGAGCCCCAAAGCATGATGCTGCCACCACCATGCTTCACTGTGGGTATGATGTTCTTTGAGTGATGTGCAGTGTTGTTTTTGTGCCAAACATACCTTTTGGAATTATGGCCAAAAAGTTCAAGCTTGGTTTCTTCTGACCATAAACCATTTTCCCCACATGGTTTTAGGTGTAAGAAAAGGCTTCCGTCTTGCCACCCCAGCCCATAGCCCATTCATATGAAGAATACGGGAGAATGTTGTCACATGTAGAACACAGCCAGTACTTGCCAGAAATTCCTGCAGTTCCTTTAATGTTGCTGTAGGCCTCTTGAAAGCCTCCCTGACCAGTTTTCCTGGTCTTTTCATACATTTTGGAGGGACGTCCAGTTCTTGGTAATGTCTCTGTTGTGCCACATTTTCTCCACTTGATGATGACTGTCTTCACTGTATTCCATGGTATATTTAATGCTTTGACCGGAGGGTGTGTTCCAACTACAGGGGGATCACACTTCTCAGCCTCCCCGGGAAAGTCTATGCCATAGACTTTCGGCTGATAGTAGAAACCTCGGATTCAGGAGGAACAGTGTTTTCTTCGTCCGGGCTGTGGTACACTGGACCAGCTCTATACCCTCTACAGGGTGATGGAGGGTTCATGGGAGTTTGCCCAACCAATCCACATGTGTTTTGTGGATTTGGAGAAGGCATTCAACTGTGTCCCTCGCGGCATCCTGTGGAGGGTGCTTCGGGTGTATGGGGTCCTGGGTCCTTTGTTAAGGGCTGTCAGGTCCCTGTACGACCGAAGCAGGAGCTTGGTTCGCATAGCCGGCAGTAAGTCAGACTCCGGCAGGGCTGCCCTTTGTCGCCGGTTCTGTTCGTAATTTTTATGGACAGAATTTCTAGGCGCAGCCAGGGGCCGGAGGGTTTCAGGTTTTGGGACCACACGATTCCGTCTCTGCTCTTTGCGGATGATGTTGTCATGTTGGCCCCTTCAAACCAGGACCTTCAGCATGCACTGGGACAGTTTGCTGCCGAGTGTGAAGCGGTTGGGATGAAAATCAGTACCGCCAAATCCGAGGCCATGGTCCTCAGTCGGACAAGGGTGGCTTGCCCACTTCAGGTTGGTGGAGAGTTCTTGCCTCAAGTGGAGGAGTTTAAGTAACTAGGGGTCTTGTTCACAAGTGAGGGAAGGATGGAACGGGAGATTGACAGACGGATCGGTGCAGCTTCTGCAGTAATGCGGTCGATGTATCGGTCTGTCGTGGTGAAGAAAGCTGAGCCGCAAGGCGAAGCTCTCGATTTACCAGTCAATCTACGTTCCTACTCTCACCTATGGTCATGAGCTTTGGGTCATGACCGAAAGGACAAGATCCCGGATACAGGCGGCCGAAATGAAGTTTCTCCGCAGGGTGGCTGAGCGATCCCTTAGAGATAGGGTGAGTAGCTCGGTCACCCGGGAGGAGCTCAGAGAAGAGCCGCTGCTCCTCCACATCGAGAGGGGTCAGCTGAGGTGGCTTGGGCATCTGTTTCGGATGCCTCCTGAACGCCTTCCTGGGAAGGTGTTCCGGGCCCGTCCCACCGGGAGGAGAACCCGGGGAAGACCTAGGACACGCTGGAGGGACTATGTCTCCCGGCTGGCCTGGGAACACCTCGGTGTCCCCCCGGAAGAGCTAGAGGAAGTGTCTAGGGAGAGGGAAGTCTGGGCATCTCTGCTTAGACTGCTGCCCCCGCGACCCGGCCCCGGATAAGCGGAAGAAGATGGATGGAAATTATTTTGTACCTGACTTATATATTTCAACAATGAGATCCCTCTGATGCTTTGGAAGCTCTCTGCGGACCATGACTTTAGCTCTGAGATGCAACTAAGAAAATGTCATGAACATCCTACTAGAACAGCTGAACTTTATTTGTGATTATCTGGAGGACGTGACGTCCATGATTCCAAAAATAATTTTGATCCCTCAGACCAAAGGACCGTTTTTCACTACTCTCCATTCCATCTTAAATTAGTTTGGACCCAGAGAAGGCAGCAGCAGTTTTGGATGTTGTTAATATATTTTTTTCTTTGCATAGTACAGTAGGAAAAATGGTTTTCCTAAGTGTTCCTGAGCCCATGCAGTGATGTCCACTACAGAATCGTATCTGTTTTTAATGCAGTGCAGCCTGAGGGCCCGAAGACCATGGCCATCCAGTATTGGTTTTCGGCCTTGTCCCTTGTATACAGAGATTTCACCGTAGTCTCAGAATCTTTTATGATATTATGTACCGTAGATGATGAGATCCCCAAACTCTTATTCTTAAATTGTTGTTCAGAGTGTGGTGAACCCCTCTCCATTCTCACTTCTGACAGACACATCCTCTCTGGAATGATCTTTAAATTCCCAGTCATGTTACTGACCTGTTGCCAGTTGACCTAATTAGTTGTGTGATATTGCACCAGGTTTAGTTTTTTAGCATTACACAACCTTTCCAGTCTTTTGTTGCCTCTGTCACAACTTTTTTGAAATGTGTTGCTGGCATCAAATTCAAAGTGGGCATATATTTTTACTGGACCGCGTAAGCGGAGCCGGCCAAGAAGAGTGAATCTCTCTTACTGAGTGAGTAAGTGATTGACTGACAACCCCTTGTTAAATAGCATAGTGGTTAGAGACGCAGACTTGCAAACAATTGGTCCTGTGTTTGAATCTTGTCGCAGGTTTTTGTGTTATTTTTTTATCAGGTTACCTATATCAATGATATCCTGTGTTCATATGTGTTAAAAACAATACAACTTTGCAGGGGGTGTCCTTGTTTTTTCACATGACTCACTACTAAGGAGTGTGAGCAATGCAAGTGAGAGCATCCATCAGCATCCATCCATACATTCTTTTTGCCCCTAAATAAGCACATTTCCCAAATCAACTCAGAAACTGTAGTAAATGAACTTGCACAGCCTTTGATGTCTTCTCAGGGTGAACTTGAGCGGATGTCAATGTTGTCAACACAACTACTCTTTGATAATCATGCCTTTTTGGGCATTGATTGCAGTGTCTGCTGGCTAATCCCTCTGCATGGAGCAGTCTCCAGAGACAGCCTGACATTCTACCCAGCCTGCAGTTCACAGGGAACAGGGCAGGAAAACAACACATTGGAATACGTTGTCTTTCTATGATACTGGATAACCCTTTTGTGTCTTCAACTTGTTCTGTATTTACAGTTTACTTCGTCAAAAGCATGGTTAGCATGTTTATTGAATGGTCATTTATGGAATGGGAAATGTACCTAAAATCCATAAATCACAGGAACGGGTAAGTATTGTAAGAATGGGTGACAATTCCAATTTCTGGATTCACCTTCCCTTTCAGGGGGTGTTGTGGAAATGTGGCGTTTGAGGAAATAATACATGTGCCTGAAGCTCCATCATACCCAGTGCTGTGACGCTGTATTAAAAATATATCTCAGTTACACTTCTTATCAACGTCTAAACTAGAGCCACAAGTATCAGCACAAGTAGATCAGATTTTTTTGCAAAATGTCCTAGACATTAATTGGTTTACACAGAGCCTCAGACTTACTTAGACAAAATACTTACTGAATGTTGACACATAAGTATTCTGTACACAAAGAAGACAGCATTTCCTTGGCAGAACATTTCAACCTATTCTGTCTGTCTTTCTCCTAATCATCTCAGCTGTGCACTCTGGCAGATATGGTCGTCTGTATCAATACAAATTGGTCGATGTCTCAACTGTCAAGCCTTTGTGTCTCAGTGTTGTCTTAACTTCACCTCCCTGTGGCTTGACTTTGTAGTTTACCAGAGGCACCCATAATGGACATGGGTTTTCATTCCTGCTCCTTTTGGCTATTAAAATGACACTTATATCAAGGCAAACATTTTACCATTCGCAATTTAAAAGGTAAGCATTTCACTTTGTAAATGGATTTTCCTGCGAATTTCCATAATAGTTAGGTTTTAATTACACCATTAAAACTTGATTTAATTCATATTAAATCTAAACACGCAGGCGTTTATCGGCAAATGGTAATGCCTTAAAATGTTCTGTTAATCAGTTTAACTCACAAATGTATGATTTCTTTGCAACTGTAAGATGTTGAATGTAGTTTTTCAGAAATTGTTCATTTTGTTAGGGAAAAAAAACTAAGTTTGATTGGGTGGGCTGTTTGATATTTTTGAATATTCAAATACTGAATGTTCTTAATTGGTGTAAATATGGATTTGGTAAAATATCATACTTTGGATTATTCAATTATTTTATTTTGGATATCCAGCTATGGTGGATAAAACAAATGCAGAAAAATATTGACATTATTCACAGTTGGACCACAAGTCTTATCAGGACTAAAAAAGCAAATGAGTAATGTCATTCTATTGATTTGTCCCGTGCATGGTGTTAAACAAACAGTGGCTATGGAAATTAACTTACTTTTGGCTAGGCTAAAAACTTCACTGTTGAGATCTGTAGATAACAATATTTAATTTATAATATATACTGTTTTCAAATAGGCTAACTTCCACTGAACTTGCAATTGATTTCAGCCTTGATTATTGAAAACAGTATATCTGGGAATTGACTATTGAGACCTGTGGCCAGCTATGATTTTAGATATGGCTACCATCGTTAAAACAGCAAGTTGACTGCAACATTTGTTTGCTAATCATCCTTGATGTCAACTGTCTACTACTTTTATCAGTCTTTAAAGAACAATCCTTCACAGAACTATCACCTGATTTAGTAGAAATTTGGGAAAGCATACATTTTCTTGTCAAAGTGAAATTATATTTGGAAAGAAAATGTTTACTGGCAAAGGATTGCTTAAGTTATTGTTTGTATGCATTGGTATAAGCCGGATAAACAAGTCTCTAACATTCAAACCATGGACTTACCAGTGAGGTCTGTTCCTTATGCACTAAGGATGAATCTTCACCAAGCAAATGAAATGCAGAAGAGCCCTTTTTTGTGCTTTTGTGTAATTAGCACAGTGAGGCACTGAACACCTCATGGCCATGATCAGTGTTGACGTTTAAAAAGAAAGTATTGTTTTAAAAAGTATGCCTTGTAATATTTCTGTTGTATTTTCCAACCACCCTTTTGTTTGGGGTGTGGTATCTACAGTTGCTGAGTGCTGGTACTTGGGGTATTTTATAAACAGACTATAAATCAAGATGAAGTTGATAGTACTGGATTCAAGCACAAATTACATTTGGTCATTCTAGATTTTGGAAATGTGTTTTTATGACAAAAACATATCCTAGCTAACATAGGTAATTAGTATATTAAATAGCTATTGTGGAAGCTATTGTGAAATTCCCTGTTAAAGGCAATTTAATATATCACATTAATTGGAAAGAAAATGTAAATTTGTTTAATTAAATTGGAAATGTAAACAAATTCTGATTAAACCATCAAGATTTGTTCATATTGGGTAAATAGCCACAATGGATTTGGGGTAGTAAACAAGGAAATACTTTATCAGATGTACAGAAAATAGATAATGGGCAGACTAATGGTGATTTAAGTATGACTAAGTCATTCCGAAGTCAATACCAAGCAGAAGGTTATATAGCCTTGAAACATTGATGTTTGCAATAAAGACTTAAAGAAAACCTCAACAAGCGGCAGGAAGAGGTAAATGGGTGGCCAATGCTAGTTGCAATTAAGTTCAGCTGTGCGGGTGATTTTAGCATGCACTGATAAATTAATGCTGGATCTGTGATACTCTGACTTTTCATGGTTCCAATTGGCATTTATTCTGCCTCTGTTTCACTGAAGCACTAAGGAATCAAGAAACCCAATCACTCCCACATTGCAAGATAGAGCTGTGAATGCAAAGATCGAAAATCCATGCTATAATCGTTTTAAACTACAGCACTGAGGCTACACAGTGTTTGCAGATGGTATGCACAACAGAATTGCCTGTTCTAATTCTCAGATATGCTCCTAAATGTTTGGAGTTTTGCTACATTTGATGCATTTGTTAGCCAACAGTAATTTTCTATTCTGCCAGGAATAAACATTGATCCCTCCACCTGGTTCTGATAACAACTGGACTCCCTTGTCCCCAGGTGCAACATTTCTAGCCATCAATTATTAAGAAAAGATTCCCTTCCATTTGTTCAGCGGCAGGTCTCTACCATTGAGTAAAGCTTGTTCTTATTAACACATCTAGCTCTGCTGTTCTCTTTCCCTTGTCAGATAACGGCAAAGAGAGAGGTGAGAAACAGAGGATGCAGGGAAATACGAGGAGGAAGAAGATCCCTGAGCCAGCTTCATAAAGTACACCACTCAGACATTGGCACCTGAGAGTGGCAGGTCCAGGTTAGGGGGGTCTTTGAACACCTGTCAGTAAGGGTGACATGGAGTCCCATAGTTCTGCCCTAAATTAATCATCAGGCCATGACACACCTGGGGCCATCCTTACGCCTCACAACTTTCACATATCTGTCTCCGCCACCGTAGCCCGACACGCCATCAGATCCATATCGATCTCACTCACTCCTAGTGCCTGTCTGTAGTGAGGACACTCCCGTCCCTGTTCAGGGTTTTGGCACTTCTTCAGCGAAGTCCCATGAGGGTGAACATTTAATTAGTCTTGTTTAGTATTTCACATCCTTCTTTTTAAAAGGAATCCTCCTGGTGTCAGCAATTCTAACGGGAACACGCCCACTACCACTAACCTCTGTCATTGTTTAACCTGGAGGCTTAAGAAATAAGCAATAATTCAATTAAAAATCATCAAGAGTTTTTCCTTGCGAAGGCTGAGCTAATGAAGCTTGTACAATTAGGATAGGGGAGAGACTCCATAAGAGGGAAGATTAATTCAAAGATAATATCTTTCCATCAGTATATTTTAGTGCCTCTCCAGGTTAACATGATTGGATGCTAAAATCAGTTGGCATTAAAACACAGCCACAGGCTCTTCTGCAGTATCGAAACGTCTATCAGCAATGAAATCTTGAAATTATGTAATGGTTGTATGATAGCATCAGGAGAGACGCTCAGATAAAATCGGGCAAAACTCACTCTTGGGGGTGTCAGCGTCTTATCTTCCAGGGCACTGACCTGATTTTGCCTCCATGGCAAGTCAGGCTTAATCTCCCTCTGAGCGTAAAATACACAAGATTAGTCATTATGCCTCTCGGACAAATTTAAGGGAAAAAAGAGTGATGGTGAGATCTTAACTGCATCAACAAGGTCACATACATACAGACCGACAAAAAGAATACCTTTATAAGTATGAACTGCATTCAATTCGAAACAAGCCTGTCCAAACAATGAGTATTCAAGATGAGATAACAAGGAAATATTTTGTGGTATGCGACCAAGATGTTTCATTAGTCAAAGGAAAGAACTTAATCTACTTGTAGCACTGCTAATCCCATTTCCCTGCCTCGGAAAGTCATCTCAGTTGAACACAAGTTGGCTGCAGATTGGAAGAAGTAAGGATTGGATTGATAAAAAGGCTTAATGAGATATACTGTGGCCGAAACTAGCCAGTTGCTCTGATAAAATCTCAATTCCATTGCAAAAGGAGTTGGCACAAAAGAGCCGTGGGGTTCTAATTTATTTCAGCCCATTTCTGGACAGTGGAACAAGCAAAGATTGAGAGTTCAAGAAAAGTAGTTAGATTAAGACAAAAGCCATTAGTGAAATCCATTATTATAAATGTTGAGCAAAACAATGTTTTATTGAAAACAGCGGGAAGATGGGCCACACGACATAAACTAGCTGATATCATGGTAGCTCCTCTCTATGAATTTCTGTAAAATAGGGCTGCTAGGAGACACTGGGAGTAAAAACCGCTGCATTGTAGGGAGAAAAATGATGATTGGAACCGGATTAGGGCCCATTCATTAAACAATACTGCATCTCTTCATGGTGTTATTTGAGTCAAAGAAAAGGGATCACTATCTGAGATATTCCTTTAGAGAGAGCTACAATTAGAATAGTCTAGCATGGTTGTCCTCAACTGAATTTTCCCTTGGGACTCAAACTGAACCATGTTTTCCATCCCAAATGAATTTTGCCAAAATTCTATCTGGAAAAAAAGTTATGCTACATTCAAAATGGACAACGTACCAATTACACTGACGAGCCAAAACATTATGACCACTCACAGGTGAAGCGAATAACATTGATCATCTCCTAACAAGGGCACATGTTCAGGTCTGAGTAGATTAGATGGTAAGTGAACAATCAGTTCTTGTTGGCAACGGGTTGAATGCAGGAGAAATGGGCCGGAGTAAAGACCTGAGGGACTTTGACAAGGGCCATATTGTTATGGCCAGATGAAGCATCTTTGAAACAGCAAGGTTTGTGGGGTGCTCCCAGTCAGCAGTGGTGAGTACCTACTGTACTGACATTGGTCTGAAGATGGACAAACCACAAACCAGCGACAGGGTGTTGGGCGCCCAATGCTCATAGATGCGTAAGGGTAACAAAGACTATCCCATTCGCTCTGAACCGACAAAAGGTCTACTGTGGTACAAGACGCAGAAAATTGTAATGATGCTTGTGGGTGGAATGTGCGACAACACAGTGCATTGCACTCTGCTGCGTAAGGGGCTGCGTAGCCGCAGATCGGTCAGAGTACCCCTGTACACTGTCGAAAGTCCCTACAATGGACACACGGAATTAGATCTGGACCTTGGAGCAGTAGAAGAAGGTTGCCTGGTCTGATGAGTCCCGTTTTCTTTTGCATCACATGTACGACCATGTAAATGTGTGGTGTTTACCTGGGGCAGTGATGGCACCAGGATGCTTTATGGGAAGACGACAAGCCGGTGGTGGGAGTGTGATGCTCTGGGCAAAGTTCTTCTGGGAAACCCTGAGTCCAGGCCTTCATGTGGATGTCAATTTGACATGCGCCACCTACATTAACATGGTTGCAGACCAGGTTCACCCCTTCATGGAGATGGCATTCCCTGGTGGCAGTGGCCTCATTCAGCAGGATAATGCGCCCTGCCACACTGCACACATTGTTGGGGAATGGTTTGAGGAACATGTTGAAGAGTTCAAGGTGTTGCCCGTGCCTCCAAATTCCCCAGATCTCAATCTGATTGAGCATCTGTGGGAAGTGCTGGACCACCAAGTCTGATCCACGGTGACTCCACCTCGCAAGTTACAGGACTTGAAGGATCTGCTGCTAATGTCTTGGTGACAGATACCACAGGACACCTTCAGGGGTCTGGTAGAGGCTGTTTTGGTGGCATGTGGAGGATCAACAGCATGTTACTGTAGGCAGGTGGTCAGAATGTTTTGGCTCATCAGTGTATATGTTCCCATCTTGTGTTCCCACATTGTCAGTAATTTAATATTGCTCACATTCTTGATTAACAAAAAACCTGTAGCATTTTATTGTAAATACTGTGACTGGATGAAGTATGCATTAAATTCCCACGACCCATTCCAAAGCTCCCAGGGGAAACCAGAGCTCCATGAGCTATTGTCAACATAACTGAACACTAACAGCAACATATTCAGTCACTATTGGTGACATCTGCTGAAAATGTATGTATTGTGAGAAATCCTAATAGATAAATAAAATAGAATGTGTTACATTCACTTTTATTTTTATCTTTGCAATTAAAAGTCATTTACAGCAAAATCACATTAATTTACTGTCATGACTATATACCAATAATTGACTCAAGGAGAGAATACAATACGCATTCTGTATATATAATGTATATGTCTGGGTGGAGAAAGTACTGCCTCTACATCCCTTGTCTGATGGCTGTATTCCTCCTTCCAAGTCTCCCTTGTCGCTTGGGAAGTACAGCATTGAGGGTCGCATTGCTTCTTCTGTTTGCTTCTGGCTCTCCCTCTGCCAGAGGCACAATGCTGCTTCTCAAGGCTGAATGAATTCTGATTAGGAGCAGGTGTTAAAGGCAAAGCTGCCAAGTGGTGAGATAGTGGTTATCACAGGGGCGTCGCCCTGACGGCGTTGCCCTGAGGCTAATGCAGGAGAGGACCCCTCACAATATGGCTGATCCAAAACGACTACCAGTTTCATAATCCTATATGCATTTTAGGGGTTCAGGGCATTTGCCATGTCTGGAGAGAGATAATATACAAAAAAGGATTACAACGGATGGTAATTTGATGAAATATTATGGGATTCAAAAAGTACTGTTATCCAAATCAGTTTTTTATCTTTTATCGTTGACCAACGTGGCAAGAAAAACAGCCAATTGTCAAACCGGGATCTAAAATTGTTTTGACTTTAAAATCTTCAGCCTGCAACCACGGGAGAAATATTGTTATGGCAAGGATTTTAGGCAGACTAGCTTATGTAAAATATGTCCCAATTTTAAAAATATTAACTAGCTAAGATAATATTTTTTATGTCTCCGATGAGACATGTTACGAAACTGTACCGAACAGCTATATAATATTCAAGTCAAAAACAACATTAGCTATGTGATCAGGAAGTCAAACTCACTCCATCCTTCAGCTTAAACAAACATGTGATTACCTCTGAATACATCACTGATGGTAAAAGGAGTCCATTGATAAGCTCTTTTCACAGTCTGTTTTCACAGATGAGCTGTTTTCACATGATCTTCACAATGACTGAGGTGTTTTGTGGTCTGGAGTTGTCCTTTAAGTACACAATGGTGTTCTAACTGCACCCATGATGCATAACACTCAGTGTGCACACAAAGAACACAGAAGAAATAATGGATATAGCGTAACGTTTGTCCTACAGCAGTATTTCAATTAACAACTCTGAATGGTGAGACTCTCAAGACAGTGTTGTGTGTGTGTGTGTGTGTGTGTGTAAGGGTAAATGTGCTTAAACACAGAAAGAGCTAGCAGAGCAGAGCTGTGAAAGAGGAACACATATTGCCAGCAGCTTATGGAAAAATGGCACTGCATAATGACCACTGTGGGTCCTGGAGTGGGTCAGGCTTACAGCATGGACGTTTATAACTAACCCAAGACAGACCGCACACGATTGTTTCCACTGTGACACAAGTGAAGGTGCACGGGCAGAAACCAGGAACAAGGTTAGAACAGCCAAAAATGAACCAACAACTTCCTATATGCACATTCTAGCATGTATATATACTCTGTGAAGTGCAACTCAATTTGTGCTGTAAATTAATTTGCCCAGCACTCCTTGCAATTTCTAGATGGTCTTACTATATCCAGTGAGACTGGAAACAACAACATAGACACATCTGTGGCTCAACATATGAACAATCACAACACAAATATTTATATACTAGTTTCTTACATTTCATTTAACCATACAGAGTTCAGTGTATAATAAATCTGTTGATAAAAGCTGACTGTTTCTCATAGGTTAGATAACATCCTAAAGCTATTTCCTCCAATAAAATGGAAGAATTTCTAATTAAAAAATGTGTGTTGGCACAAAAATGCCTATATTTAAATTGGCAACAAAGATCAGACTATTTAAATCATACAGTACAACACCTAGCAAAAACAGAGAAGTGGCCACAGAAGAAGTATAACAAAAAGGACTAATGTGAGCCAATGACCATAAGCAGTAGATACCACATCGTTCCATCAGAGATCATTGAGTTTTTTTTATGGACCATCTTCCAATTAGTGAAAAAAGTGGCCTACGAAGTGAAGCATGGGAAAAGCTATTTTACAAAGAGTCCATAGCCTACTCTCTAGGCAGTTGTTAAAATTCTAATGGGCAGAAATGCAAGGTGACTGAATCATGCACCAAGGGTGAAATTGCTTATCTAAGCTTATTGAAATCAATGGAACTTGAAATTTAAATATGAAAACGAAGTGTACAAGTGGGCGAGGGCGAGATTGAGAGAGAAACGGGGGGGGGGGGGGGGGGGGTCAGAAGGATTAGGCAGTTACAGAGTCAGCATTTCAGTCAGGGAAAAGTGGGGCTCCACTCTCTCAGTAGCCTCACTTTCCATCCCTGGGTGCTGTTCATTACGGCACGCAATGGAAGACATTTAAAAGCCTTTCAAACCAAACAAAAATTAGTGTGTCAGTGTCTTATTGGACGAAGGCTCCTAAGGTTATCAAGCCACTGTTTCTGACACATAAACTGCACACACATACACATTCACAATTGCACAGTAAACTTACACACTTTCTTTCCACATTGTCTTTTCAACTATGGCTTCTGCTTAGTCAGTTCTAGGAACTATGGTTGCTACCTTTTGAATTTGCCTAATTTACCGTAGAAAAAAATATATTGAGTAGTGGCAAAACATTTCAGTAGAACAAAACAAAACAGTAGAATTAAAATAATAAAAGAGGTATTAAATGAAAACATCTATCAGGTTTGTTCATGTTTTAGAGAACTATTAGGTTATTGAGAGCTCAGTTAATGAGTGCTTTTGTTAAAGTTCTAAGTAATTCATTTCTGAACATATTTTTTGTGGACTGTGGAGGATTCAACATTGGTATGCTTATACACAATATTTTATGCATGTTTTGTGCCTAGTTTAAATAACTAAAAGTTTATTTGTTAATTAATATTAAGCAGTTTGTGGGAATATGAGGTGTAAATGATGATGATGAACAGATACCAAAAAACAGACATTCTATAAATAGACTTTCCCACATTCAGCCAGGTCATTTGTACCATAGAGGCAAATGCAAAGTCCTATAACGCTTACAGATCTACCTCCAGTTACTGTTAGAAGAATCAACACTGTGCCTGTGCGGTGAGGTGATTTAAAATGACAAGTCACCAAATATATTATGTCTAACTTAAGACAAATGTCACGTTTGAGGAATGGATGGGGAGCCACTGTCTACATGTATGGGTTGAACCCAAAGGAAACTCGCAAACAAAAGAGAGTTGGGACGTAACCCAAAGTAAATCTAGCCCGTACATAGGATGTAAAACAAGAACTATAGCACTCTAAGGCAACTTGCAAAGTGTAGCGCAGAGCATGCAGACACCAACATACCATACACAATAACCCACAAGGTCACGGGAGAACAGATGGACATATATAGACACAGCCAGTGCTGGAAACAATAACCAGGTGATCACTGCTTGCAGAAAGGCAGTCCGGGATTGGATAATGAAAGACTAGGGCGGTACTAGCTGGAAGGCCGGTCTGATCGGAAACATTAGGAGGATCCTCAGCAAAGGAGGACGTGACAACAGGACCCCTGGAAATAGTGAACAACATCACTAACTTACACTTGAAAAAAAAGGTCATTAAGTTCATGCAGAAGGAACTCCAAACTCTGTAGTAACTTGGCACTGCCTTCTGCATGAACTTAATGACCTTTTTTTTCAAGTGTAAGTTAGTGATGTTGTTCACTATTTCCAGGGGTCCTGTTGTCACGTCCTGTTGTCACGTCCTGTTGTCACGTCCTCCTCTGCTGAGTATCCTCCTAATGTTTCCGATTATTATAGTTCAGAATATATAATGTACTGTATATATTTTATGCTTTACTGTCAAAAAGCATAAAAAAAGTTATGTATTTACATACAAGATAACCATATGGGTGATCATTTGACTTTATTACTGAAAGATTGTGGTTACACACTTAAAAACATCAAATCAAAACTGTAGAAGAAAACCTCAGGTTGATGCTTTTTCATAAATTCACCTCTAAAAGGAGAATACCCCGGATTCAGGTGAACTAGTGCACGCAAAAGTGAACTAGTTTGAAGAAAGTTGTGCTCTAAAGTTTGCACAATTTCAAACTAGCATTAGCACAATGTCTTAAAGTCTTTGGGAAGAGCTGTTCAAACAGATTTCCAGTCAGTGCACTTGCTAATTAGCATTGATTTGAGACTGGCTCTTAGTTCCTTAAAGGGGAGTTAATATTTATACTCTAGGTGACCAAAAACTAACCTCATGGTTCCTCATTTTAAGTTGCTGAAGATCAAATAGAGTGTGTGTAATTGTGCCATATACTCCCAAAAGAAATCTGAGTCAACAGCAGTAGCCTACCCAGTTTAAAAAGAAAACATGACACCTCATATAATAACTATGTTAAAACACATTCTAATGAACTTCAATGTTCAGGGTGATGAAATAGGCTAATTCTTATGGTTCTGCCATGATCCCTAAGAAGTGTGTGCATGTGTGTGTGTGTGTGCGCGCGCGTGTGTGTAATCTTTTAAACGAGTGACGAGAATGTATGGCTAGCAGCGCACTCTCCGGCGCTCATTGTCATTCTGCAGTACATAATGAGCGGAACGGCATTACTAGGCCAACTACGATCAATACGCTGGGAGGCAGCGCCAAGCTTGGCCCATGTCACCAATGAATTACCTGGAGAGAAAAATGCCCTGTGTTCTGCTGACTGGCCTGGCAGGTATACTCACTGCTGCTCGAGGAGGAGCTATTATGTTATAACACGGATAATCACATCAGCGCAGGTGTGTTAGTCCCTGTTAGCACCCCCCCCCCCCCCCCATACACACACACACATTCATAAAGAAATGAGATTCCCTCCCTGTGTATCAAATTAGGAAGAACTTCTGATTGGTCAGCTCCGTTGACCTTTCAGCTGGTTTGACTAGGAACTTGTGACAGAGAAAGGCAGAGAATCAATGTGATCATAGATTAAAGGGCGCTCCTTCTGCTGATGTGTGTGTAACTGTCTTGACTCTTGCTGGTGGCGCTTGATGACCCAGCACATATTGAATAGTTCAGAATATGGGAGTGTTAGCGTTTGCTAAATTACTAAAAACCTTCCTTGCTCTTGTAGGAATGAGAGATAGGACTCTGTATTTTTCTGTGTTTTTATAATAGAAAACATAGCAGTGAAGCTTCTTTGACGGAATTCCATCTGTGTACAGACACAAACACAAGGCTTTTATAATCCCTCCCACCCCTAAAGACCATTGGAGCTGGAGCACAAAGCGTGTGTTTTTGTGTGTATGTTTCTATGTTAGTGCATGGGGGTGGTGCAGGATCTAATGTTGAGAGATGTGTTCATTTTGGAAAAAGGCTGCTATATCATTTACTCCATGTAGACAAGCTTTTGGGGACAAGCTTCTCAAATATCAACCCACGATACCAACATTGGAAAGCCATATAAATACAGCGGGTGCTTGCTGGCATCACTAATACAGTGTTTCAGTCTTGGACACAAACAGGTTTGCAGTATGTGGCCTACAACTTGTAGGGCCACCACAGACTAGGGCAACACAGTTGCCTACATACTGCTCTGGTTCAGCTGTAGAGGGTAGACCAGCAATTTGGAAAATGAAGCAGCTGTCTATTCCCCAGAGTGCTCACACCTTTGGGAACCATTAATATATCTGGACCCTCCATGAAACATACATTTGCTAGTTGGATCTAAGTATCTGAGATGTATATGCGTGTGTCTTCTCACACGTGTGTCTGTGTGAGGTGTGCTTGGGAAAGGATTTGCAAGGGGCTTCTTAGGCACATGTCCATGCAGCTTACTGGCATGTGTAAAGGGTCAGAGTTCAAAAAAAGTATCACCAATTCCCATTAATTATTTGAAAATTACCTGTATAAAAAAAAATAGTTATTATCTGAAATCATCTCAAGCGAGTTTTAAATGACTATGCTAATTCTTTACAAAAGAATAATATGGGGTGACAATTTCAACCTCTCCCTTTGATACTTAAAAATACTCATATTGATATTAATATGTCCAACCATTTAAAAAGAACACATTAATATTTCAGGCTAATGCATGAAATCAATCTGCAGGACACTACACTGTAACCACAAAGAGTTATTGAGTTAATTATTGGAAATAGATCAACAATCTTAAATATATAATACATCTTTGACTGCGGTGTTCAGCATGTGCGTGCGTGCATGTGTAATCAGTGGGGTCATCTTCTAAGCGGAGGTGACACAGACCTATCAGAATGTACATTTACATTTCACATATTTCACATATCCTAAGTGACTCTCAGTAAGGGCATCCATTTTAGGACAGCTAGTTGGACCTGATATTACCAAACACCCAACCTGGTAATATCAAGTCAAACTGACAAAATGTCAATTAGAACTAGCAAACATTAGTTCAAGAAAGGCACGTGTTTGTGGTTTTGTTTGCTGTTTTTTGTGTGTGTGTGTGTAACAGTAATAAACAGTATATTGTGGGGGCGAAGAAATGACAGCCAAATACAAATTCGGACTAAAGTGTGACTGCTTACAGGAGTTGGAGTCTGAGGTGTTTTAGGGGTATTGAATGAGCCAACTAGCCATATGTAGGTACCTGTAAGTGTTGACATCCTATAACTCTGATCCACTTATTGTAGTTGAAGAGTGTTTAAGGGGGTTTGCAGGTGATTGAAGAACACACGTTTGCTTTAGGGGGCCACTAAGGAGTAGATGGAGGTCAAAGAAGACATTTTGGATGTTATGACCAGAAAAGGAATCAGGCATGCCTGGTTCAGCCAGCCCGCAATTAGAAGTAACGTTGCCCAGTTGCCCTCAGGATTCAAACCTGGGTTTCTCAGATGAGAGGCTGTGTCTTCGGCCACTACGCCACGGAGCTACACATTGGCAGGGTTGGCTTTCACCATTGAGCATTGTGTTAAACTGACTAACATTTCTAATTCCACCACAAATAGCATCTATGAACTGTATGGCTTTTGGCCACTGGCCGTCTAACAGCTTCTTAGCCAGTAATAGGCTTACTAGTATCTACTAACTTACTACTTGGAATAGTCATAGTCAATAGTCAAGAATTGAGCAATTTCTAGCGAGACTGAAGATGAACTTTGCACTGCCAAAGCTATTTCATTTAATGGAACAACAATGTTCGTTTATCTTTCATTCGTGAATGACATTGATACAATAACTATCAATATAGGTGAAGAAAACTGACTTTTTCGTGAAAAAGTGAAAAAATGAGAGAATCATGGAAACCCCTTCTCTTTTACTGGCCAAAGGATTGTGATCTAGCCTATATGACCCCAAAAAGAATGCACGGATACGTACTTCGAAAATCCACCCGAAATATTCCCAAAATAAACATAAACTGTTTTATTTTAAGAAAATTATAACGTAGCTACAGCAACGTTTCTGTCAAGCCCGAAAAAATCCTAATGCATAATTTCTTTTGACAGTGACTAGGCTCAAACACAGGACCTCTGGGTTCATAGTCTGCATCTCTAACCACCATGCTATTTAACAATGGGTAGTCAGCCACTCAGTCAGCCACTCAGTCAGTCAGCCAGTTAGTAAGAGACTCCCGTGGTCAGTTTTGTTTTATTCTATAAACTACTGACAACATTACTCCCAAATTCCAAATAAAAACATTGTCATTTAGAGTAGTCTTTTGTAGAAATCAACAACTGTGATTGGGCTGGCCATGACAGGGACTTGATCTGGTGGTCCTCCATCCACACCTTGATTGACCTGGCTGTGTGGCATGGAGCATTGTCCTGCTGGAATAAACAATTCTCAGAGTTGGGGAACATTGTCAGAGCAGAAGGAAGCAGGTGTGCTTCCAGGATAACCTTGTACTTGGCTTGATTCATACGTCCTTCACAAAGACAAATCTGCCCGATTCCAGCCTTGCTGAAGCATCCCCAGATCATCACCGATCCTCCACCAAATTTCACATTGGGTGTGAGACACTGTGGCTTGTAGGCTTCTCCAGGTCTCTGCCTAACCATTAAACGACGAGTTGTTGGGCAAAGCTGAACATTTGACTCGTCAGAGAAGATGACCATGGAGAAGATACTCCATTCCTCTATGGTCCAATCCTTGTGGTCTTTTGCAAACTTCAGCCTGGCTCTTCTTAGCTTCTCATTGATGAAGGGCTTTTTTCTAGCTTTGCCCGACTTCAGCCCTGCCCTTTGGAGCCTGTTTCGAACCGTCCTCGCCGTGCACTTCACCCCTGCTGCTGTTTTCTATTCTTTTTGTAGGTCACTTGATGGCATCCTATGGTTGTTAGGTGACATTTGAATGAGTTGATGGTGGTTTTCGCCCTCTGCCAGTCTGCAGCTTTGTTGTCCCCAATATCTGTTGCTTGACCTTGTTCTTATGAACCGGCGTGTTTGAAATTTTCAGGATGGAAGCAACTCACTGTATCCCTCTGCCAGTAAAGCCAGAATTGAACCCTTCTTTTCCTCACTCAAAGCTTTTCTTTTCAACTCTTTTGTCATGCTGAATAGTTATTTTTTTATTCAAATTACCTTTGAGGTATTACTTGCACTGTTTTTGCCAAACAGCTGGTCCTATTGTAAGAGGATAGTGATGACTACAGCAGTGGTTTTTATACTTTTCCTCATAAAATTTGATTCGGTTCAGGTAATCACCTACTCAGTACCTCTTTAAGTAAAAACGAGATGTGCCAGTGTTGGAATTTAACAGACACTGGAATGAAATGGCTGCCATACATGCAGAGATGCTGATTTAAGAAAAATCAGGAGTGGTCTCTTAATTTTTTCCAGAGCTGCAGTTCTGAAATCTGTCTGGACTGTCCTCTGAGAACCTTGGGTCGTTGTGTCTATTAATTAGGGTGCAATGGTGGGTGGAGTCAAAGGTTTAATGAAACTGATTTAAAAAAGCCCCTCAAAACTGTTTGTTGTCTAAAGAAGACTGTCTATGATGTAATTTGGTAGCTTCAGACATGCTGAGAGCTGGTCACCTATGGTCTCACAGCACCGCAGAGAGAACACTGTGGAACTCTTTTTATTGACCAGGCATTTAAAAACTGGGCAAGCTGGAGCGGGGCAAGCTGGAGTTAGGAGTACAGTCAGAGTCTATCTTCTCGTCCCCTTGGAAAAGATGAGTGGTGACGGCGGCTTCACAGTCCAGTGCTGATGTTTCCAATTACTGATGTTTCTAATGACAGGTTCAACAGGCAGGCATAATGAACCAGGATAACAGAGGCAGACAGCCTCAGAAAACAGGGGACCAGCTCATCAGGCCATATGATTCATAATGGGCCATATCACTCCTTCCGCACCTGATTCATGCGGTGCTCTGAACAAGCTGCATGGGATTGGAGCCCTACCAGCAGTGAGCTGCAGTAGCCGAGACTATAAATAACCGAGTGCCTGGATTAGGAATCAGGCAACCTCCTGTGTGTTTTAAGGTTGCACTCTAATAGTTGTAAAGCATGAACCTGCATCAGCGTGTCACAGATTTGATGTTTAAACAGAACAACAGGGATGTTTTCCAAGGTTCCGTCTGGAATCCAGTGGGGGGGGGGGTGGGGGGGGTAGCAGCTATAGGTGCATATTACTGACAGACCCACACAGAACCCTGAGATCAAATTAAACGGAGCCCGTAAAAAGAACATTCTCCCCAAAATGTACAATACTGATAACGTTTGACATTTGTCACGTCTGTCATAATACATTCCTCCTCTTTGAGTCCCATGGAACGAAAGGAAATGTTTCTGCTTGGCCTGTAGTTAAAACACACACTGCCTGCTGTGGTGAGCAACAGATTTCCTCTTTTCTGCTCCTCCTTTGGACAACTTAGATTGTGTCAATCCTGACATGCTGATGCTCTGTGGCAGGTCTGTCATTTTAAATCATACAGCCCAGAGTTATGGCCACGGTTCACTGACTAAGGGCAAATACAACACAAGCTGGAAACTCATGCAAGCCCACACCAACAGTAAACTGATGTGTTCACCCACTTTGGGTCACGAAGGGGAAAGACAGTGGGCGCGGACAGGAGCAGGTCTGGAATGTGCCCCAATTTGAGCAGAGCCTGGCAGGTGGTATGTCCTGCAGGGACATGATGATTACATCTCTGTAGTATGAGTGCTCCAAAAAGGCAACTTGAGAAATAAAACATACAGGTTCATCTAAAAAAAAAAAAAAAAAAAGAATATTGTGGAAAAGTTTTTTTCATCATTCAAATCAAAAAGTGACACCTTCATATATTCTAGATTCATTGAAACATTTCTAAATATTAGATCAAAAAACGTACAATACAGAAATGTCAACCTTAGAAGAGATCTAATCACCTAATTAACTACCTGAGTCTTCAGTCTCTCAGTCTGGTTCAGTAAACACAACCACAATCATGGGGAAGACTGCTGACTTGACAGTTGTCTGGAACACTCTCATTGACACCCTCCACAAGGAGGGTAAGCCACAGAAGGTCATTGCTGAAAGGGCTGTCTGTTCACAGAGTGCTGTATCAAAGCATATTAATGGAACGTGTGGTAGGAAAAGGTGCACAAGCAACAAGGATGACCACAGCCTTAAGAGGATTGTCAAGCAAAGCCGGTTCAAGAACTTGGGGGAACTTCACAAGGAGTGGACTCAGGCTGGAGTCAGTGCATCAAGAGCCGCCATGCACAGACGTGTCCAGGAAATGGCCTACAAGTGTCACATTCCTAGTGTCAAGCCACTCCTGAACCTGAGAAACACCAGAAGCGTCTTACCTGGGTGAAGGAGAAAAAGAACTGGTCCAAAGACCTCTTCTCAGATGAAAGTGACATTTTGCATTTCCTTTGTAAATCAAGGTCCCAGAGTCTGGAGGAAGAGTGGAGAGGCACAGAATCCAGGTTGCTTGAAGTCCAATTTGAAGTTTCCATAGTCAGTGATGACTTGGGGTGCCATGTCATCTGCTGGTGTTTGTCCACTGTGTTTTATCAAGTCCAGAGTCAATGCAGCAGTCTAGCGGAAGGCCGCTATCAAAGCTACCTGGGCTTCCAAAACACCTCAGATCGACTCCATGCCATGCCACACTGATGCAATAATTTGGGCAAAAGGAGCTCCGACCAAGTATTGAGAGCATAAATTAACATAGGAAACCTTTGCAGGTGTTTGAGTCATTTAGCTGATTAGAGCTTTTCTCAGGTCGACATTTCTGTATTATACATTTTGTATTCAAACATTTTTAGATACTGGATTTTTGATTTCCATGAGCTGTCAGCTGTAATCATCAAGACTGAAAAAAAAAAAGGCTTGAAATGTTTCACTTTATGTGTAATGAATCTATAATATATGAATGTGTCATTTTGCTATTGGAATTATGGAAAAAACTGAATTTTTCCATGATATTAATTATTTTTTTGATGCACCTGTATATGGCCGGTATTGATGAATTTAGCCATGGCCAGGAGTTGGCTTAATCTGTGTCTGCAAAACCAGCCCATAAACCCTATACACCGACCTCTTGTTTTTGATGAGGTAACAACACCCAGTGGAATATGCTATGAGGAAAACAACTATTGATCTCCTTTTTCAGTTTATTTATATCGGCAGCGTGACAAGAACGTGAAGCGCTATTGGACCACTGCTGAGCCATGCACGGTGTCGCTAATGATTCCGAGTGCTCACCAAGCCAGTGTTCCCCGGTGATCTTTCCGAAGCCGTCGCGATAGGCATCCCACGCTCGGAAGAAGTTTACCGCGCCGTCCTCTCTGCGCTGAATGACCTGGGAGAAAGAAAACAACCATAGAAACAGCCAAAATTATTACCGTGGCAACATTGTGGTACACTGTTGGCTGAGCACGGGTGCCCAAATGCCCCATTACACGGGGCTGTAATAATATTAGCCTGTGAGGTTAATATCAGGTTGAATGACTTCAGTAGCTCCAGAAAGTCTGTGTGAACTTCATTCCTCCCATCCCCGGGAGAACTCTGACGCATTGCTGGAATTACAACAGAGCTTCAGACATTAATTGACTCCTGATCCCTTTATAGAAGATTAATCAGCCATGCACTGGATCAATGGCAGATGAAACTGCCAGCAAAGGCAAGAGCCACCATTAATGTAAATGAGCCAAGGCCAGTGTCCCTCTCTCTGACTTCCCAAACCACCAACAAGTTGCTGCCAGCAGAGACCACACACATCGGCAAATAAACAGACCGAAAAACAAATACTTTGTGACAGAGGGACTGTCTCTGTGAGATTGGCTAAATTGAATTATAATATTGATTCAATCGAGGCGTTTTTCCTCCAAGTGTTTTCTAGGCCAGTCATCAGTTATCCATTGGAGAAGCTTAAGTACTTAGTGTTAGTAAAGGTGGGACTCTTTCAAAGCATGTGAAGCCTAATGACTGACAGAACATCTTTACCTGTAACTTTAAGTCAGTATATTTTGTTCTTCTTAGTCATATGATGGCATACATGCTTTTGAAGATTGCTGACCTTGGTTGTGAAACGGTATCGGGGGAAAACACTGTAATTCTCTTAATTAGACATTGCCAACTGTCATAGCAGGTGGGCTACATTCAAAATAAATATTGAGGGGCTATTCTTTACTAAGAAACCTGTTCACTTCTCAAATCCAGCACCAACTCACAATTCAACCAAGGACATTTTAATTATTCACTTTAATCTGTGAAAATACTCATCGAGACACCTCTCGACAGTTAATCTATCCCAATCACCACAGCACTGTGTGTATGAACCAGGTGATTAAAATAAAGCAAAATGATCATGTTTCAATAAATATTTGATGAGCTGGGCTATAAATATTCTCATCAGTGGGCCTGATGCTGGCTTCAACAGAGGGTGTTTAGATGGCGTGAAGAAATTCACAATTCAGGAAGGCAGTCCTGGGCATCGGGAGAGATAGTGAGATGAGAACTTGGGGATGATTGATGGGTATGGCTACGAGGTGCTTGTAATAACGTTGCAGTGGAAAGCGCTGACTCGAGAGGCCCTTAGTCTGGGTACAGACACATTTATTTATATTTTTATTGTGGCATAAAATTCAAAAAGGCGGAGATACTGCCCCCCCCCAACCCCCCCACCCCCTATCTCTGCTCTATCTGTCTGTTCTGTTGTGCTTTTCTGTACAGAGTGAGTCCCGAAAGCAATTTCACCTGATCCAATGAATCTCTTTGCCAGCCCCCTAATACAGAGCAGTCATTCAGTCATTCACGGTCAAGCTCTATGCTGGATCATAGCATCCGAACAGAAAAAGCCAGGAGACACTTTGTTCGATGTGCATGGCATCAAAAGAAGAATGATCTTGTTAAACTTTCCACAACGTGTTATTAATCCACATAATCACTTGAATAATATGTCCTGTGTGTCTGTGTGTGTCTGTGTGTCTGTGTGTCTGTGTGTCTGTGTGTGTGTGTGAAGAGCTTAATGTTTCCAGTGCTGCTGGTCCCCATCTAATTTTTCAATTAAAAATAACTTATTTCCAGAGAGGGAACTTCAAGAGTAGTGACGAGACATGACAATGTGTGCGACAGAAAAAACACTACAAGAAGGCTAAAGTCTCAAGTAGCATTCAGGTCCCGTCCCTTCTAAAAGTATTCAGACCCCCTCACTTTCGCCACATTATGTCATTGACTGAGTTTAGAATTGCTGAAAGTTATTTTTTGCCATCAGTCTACACACCATACCCCATAACGACCAAGCAAAAACACAATTAGAAATCTGTTCCAATCTATTGAAAATGAAAAACTAAAATATACTGTGCGCTTAAGCACTCCTCAGTTGACACTCTCCAAACTGAGAGCAGAAGCACCCCGTGTCCTTTGATCATATTTACTGGAAGCAGTCTCTACAACTTGATTTGAGTCCACCTGTAGCAAATTAAATTGATTGGACATGATTTAGAAAGGCAAGCAAATGTCACACTTCATATTGTGTGTCAGAAGAAAAACCAAGCCATTAAGTCCACGGAATTCTCCAAAGCTCTCACAGCTGAGTCATCCTGGAGTGGCACAGCCAAAGACTGCACCTGAACCCCGTTGAACATCTGTGGGGAGACCTGAATATCACAGCTCACTGATGCTCCACATCCAGACTGAAAGAGCTTTAGAAGATCTACAAGGAAGAATGGAAGAAACTGAAACAAATTCAGGTTTGTAAAGCTGGTAAAGGCATACCCAAAGAGACACTAAGCTGTGATCAGCGCCCAAGGTGCTTCTACAAAGTAATAATAAATAAAAGGTTGGAATACATATGTTCAGTGGATATAAAAAATCTACATACCCATGTTAAAATGACAGATTTTTGTGATGTAAAAGAATGAGACAAAGATAAATGATGTCAGAACCTTTTTTTAAGTGATTTATCTTTGATCAATTATTTATCTTTGTCTCATTCTTTCACATCACAAAAACCTGACATTTTAACAGGGGTGTGTAGACTTTTTATATCCACTGTACATGAGATGTTTTCATTTCTTATTTTAAATCAACCATATGTGTATAACAAAACAAAAATGTGGAGAACAAAATTCTGCGAGCAATGAATACAATATATATTGTATTTACTTAAATACAAAGAAATCCTTCAAGAGTTAAGTAGCTGGACAGATGTTGGTACAAAAGGAGAAGCAGCCTCCTTAGACTTCAGTGGGAGATATAACTATAACTACGCCTGGAGAGTAGGGTCTGTACCGGTCATTCAGTTAATGTGTCAGGGCAAGGTTTGATGTCTTTGTGTTACTCAAATTCCTCAAGATGTTTGGACAATTTCAGACTCCATTGCTTAGTTCTTCATTGACTGCAAGATGGGATGGTGCAGCTGCCAAGGACAGAAGGGAGGGGTGGACAAACTCTTGTGGATGACAAATGAACCTGGAAACACATTTCCTATGGCCTAGTAGTCCCATCATCCCAGCAAACAGGGAACGTTCCAACACTGCTATGCAACATCTCAACGAGGTTCCAATCTGGTTTCAAGCTACTACCCATACTATAGTAATGAACAGATTAAAAAACCAACAAAACAAAAAAACAGTGTTCCTTCATCACTTAATTATGTCTGAGAACATACTTTTTCTCTGTGGCGCAAGTTTTATCTCTGGAGTAAGAAGGAACTTTAAAAAGTGTTTTTGTAGGACCCCTAACGCAACAGTACAAGACATTAGATGGTTTGTGGATTGTGTTTCTGCCGTGTGTGCATTGTGTGATGGAGTGCTCAGCCCGGCTCCACTGCTAAAAGGATAAAATCTTACTTCTCAAACAAAATAATGCAGTGAAAAGACACAGAAAGGAAATAATGTCAACTGAATATTCCCCAAAAGACTCTTAGAGCATCAAAGAAATGGCAGAGCAGAATAGTACACCAATTTGCTGGTTAAAAAAAAAAAAGGTATTTCCAATGCCAAAATCATTCCCTCTTCTGGTCAGTCTGGTATGGAACGTTAGACACTAAACGAGCCACGGAGAATAGATCTGTGTAATAGACTTGTACATCAACTAACATGGTAAACTCCGATGTATTCGTGAAGCTCTACTTTGACCTAACAGACCTGGGTAGATACTAATACCTTTGGGAGGGTTGTGTTTGTTCGTTGTTTGACACAGATGTGGGAAGGTAGTGTGTTTTATCTTCCTTGTTTAATTTGTCATTTAGCAGGTTTAAATACATTATCTATTTTGAGTTTGGCTTAAAATGCAATTTACCTACTATCTCTTTACATTATAATCACATCAGTGCGCACACTATGGTAAGCTTTGTGCAAAGGTTCCAAAATGCAACTGAAAGTAAAAAATATTTCTCAAAGTACAAAGATAACAGGTATACCGTACATTTAGAATGTACCATTAACTTCTGGTCAATTAAAGAAAGTTTAAATAGAACCTGAAAGACAATAATGCTGGTTAATGCCAATCCGAGGAACAGTCCTACACAAAAGACAGTAATGCTGTCAACTTTGTCGTCCACTGGCACATACAGGGTGAGGTGGGGGAATGGCATCTCCTCAGACGTCCTGTGGTCTTTACAGCACACTGATGGTGAACATTGCTCTTCCTTTAAGTCCTCTGCTCAAGTAAAATTACCCAGTTCCATCACCGGCCTCTACACAGGGCTGCTAACGAGCCCAAAAGACAGATGGGCTGCGGAGTGTGTCCGTAAACCACTTTCCAATTGCACAGCACCATTCTTGCCCAAAGCCATTCCCACTGACGTCAGTCCGCTGTAGAAGACTGCTGCAGCCCCCGTGAGTCTTGACCTTTGCTTTTTCTGTGGCTGACCAACACTAGTTTTTGGTGCTACAGAATACAAAGTGCATCACTCCACAACAAAACCGATGGCTTTTTCTTTAACCTGTAAAGTACATTTTCTCAAACAGATCACACAGCTAAGGCTACTTTCTGAATCAGTATAATGATATGGTACTCTACATCGGATGGTATAAACCACGTTTACTGTAAATACGTGTTAAAAATATATTGGGTAATTAAAGGGATGATTTGGGATTTTGGCAAAGAGGCGCTTAATCTATTTCACCAGATTCAGATTGATTTAAAAATGGTATAATAAAACAGGAGAACAGGCTCCAGTTTTAATTAGAGAACAGGCACATGTTTACCCTCATTAACCTTACTATCAAACCAATCAGATCTACAATGCCACATGCACAGAACATTTATGACAACAATGTTCTGCCAAGGACACTGTTCCCCATGTAGGACCCAAGGGCCAGTGGAGATCTACAGCAGACTCACATCTCTGAAAACTTACTGCCCCTCCCAGAAGATACAAATCGTCCATCTGGGTGTCAAGCATAAAAAAAGCTTGGTGAGGTCTGGTCAGCTTGGTGGGGTCTGGTCAGCTTGGTCCGGTCTGGTCAGCTTGGTGGGGTCTGGTCAGCTTGGTCCGGTCTCGTCAGCTTGGTGGGGTCTGGTCAGCTTGGTGCAGTCTGGTCAGCTTGGTGCGGTCTGGTCAGCTTGGTGGGGTCTCGTCAGCTTGGTGGGGTCTGGTCAGCTTGGTGCGGTCTGGTCAGCTTGGTGGGGTCTGGTCAGCTTGGTCCGGTAAGCTTGGTGCGGTCTCGTCAGCTTGGTGCGGTCTGGTCAGCTTGGTGGGGTCTGGTCAGCTTGGTGCGGTCTGGTCAGCTTGGTGGGCTCTGGTCAGCTTGGTGCGGTCTCGTCAGCTTGGTGCGGTCTGGTCAGCTTGGTGGGGTCTGGTCAGCTTGGTGCGGTCTCGTCAGCTTGGTGCGGTCTGGTCAGCTTGGTGGGGTCTGGTCAGCTTGGTGGGGTCTGGTCAGCTTGGTGCGGTCTCGTCACCTTGGTGCAGTCTGGTCAGCTTGGTGGGGTCTGGTCAGCTTGGTGCGGTCTGGTCAGCTTGGTGCGGTCTGGTCAGCTTGGTGGGGTCTGGTCAGCTTGGTGCGGTCTGGTCAGCTTGGTGGGGTCTGGTCAGCTTGGTGCGGTCTGGTCAGCTTGGTGGGGTCTGGTCAGCTTGGTGCGGTCTGGTCAGCTTGGTGGGGTCTGGTCAGCTTGGTGGGGTCTGGTCAGCTTGGTCCGGTCAGCTTGGTGTGGTCTGGTCAGCTTGGTGGGGTCTGGTCAGCTTGGTGGGGTCTGGTCAGCTTGGTGCGGTCTGGTCAGCTTGGTGGGATCTGGTCAGCTTGGTGCGGACTCGTCAGCTTGGTGCAGTCTGGTCAGCTTGGTGCGGTCTGGTCAGCTTGGTGGGGTCTGGTCAGCTTGGTGAGGTCTGGTCAGCTTGGTGCGGTCTGGTCAGCTTGGTGGGGTCTGATCAGCTTGGTGCGGTCTGGTCAGCTTGGTGCGGTCTGGTCAGCTTGGTGCGGTCTGTCTCTAGGATGGTCAGTGTAACACAGCTCAGACATTCCCAGTGAGATTGTGACTGTGCCTCCATCACCCCACTTGTGGTCACCATGACAATCTCACTAGATTATAGGCCTTCCCGATTCTACGACCCAACGGCACAGGAGCCATTTGAAAAAAATAGAAAATATCTCCCCCCAATATGAAACCCCGCCTACACCCTTGGTCAAACCTTACTTTTCAAAACCCTTTATGCTACGTTAGATCCATTACTTCCAAAGCCATGAATAACTTAACAAAAACGTTAGGTGATTTGGCCTGAGTGAAAACTGGCTTAAGGCTGATGTTTGTTACTGTCCTGTCAGACTGTTTTTGCCTTTTGAGGTTCAGCCTCCTCAATTACTTTTTATAGCTCCAGTTTACAGGCCTCCTGGGATGAACACAGTGTTCCTTAGAGATGCGAATTCCTTTAAGACCTCATAGTCATGTCACATAATTACATTTTCTTTTGTGACTTCACACTGCAAAAGGTTCTTGACACAGAGGGTTTGGTCCAACATTCAGTTCAGTTTTAGCCTGTTGTGTAGATATAATGGTTCTAAATGTTTGTCCTCATAATCCTGGACTATATGGTTGTGTAACCATTATAGGTTTACAGTCACAACCTATTCAATTAGACCCCAACCAAAAACTTTGAAAAGCCACAATAAGTTTCTCTGACAAACCAAAGATTTCTAGAGAACCCTGACTTCACCTACCCAAGGACATCAGAGTAAACCATCTGAGGTACTAAACTAAGTTGGCTTCACTAATTTATTAATCGACTTGAAAAGAAGTTATGGATTCCTCCCTGATTATGTAATATTTTTCCAGAACCGACATGATAATGGATCAATGGGATTTAATTGGACTTATTTTCAAATTGCAAGTTGCCCAACATAACATCTTTCAACTCAAATTGGTCACAAATACTGAAAAAACAAATGGCATTCTCATCAGTTTCAAGCCGATTACATTCAACAACACACTAAAAAGCTTAACTTTAAGCTGGGTTTCATTTCAAGCTAAAAAGCCCTTTTTATTTGCTTTTGTTGAATTATTGTAATATTATGTACACAAATGCCTCAGGGTCTTGCCTGCACACACAAGAAACACTCCAGTATACTGCTCGTTGATTTTGAACAAACATAATACCTCATGCAAATCACAGTGCCTCATATCAGTTAGCAGGATCTTACTGCAACAGACTCAGGGTTATGTTCATCTAAAAGGATATTTAAGGGCAGCTGCCAATAAATTGAAGTACTTTATTCACATTACAGACTAAGGGATATTAGCATACAGGATTGAAAAACTGTACCGTGGAACTGTAACTAAACACTGAGTTCTTCCCCACCATTTCCACCCATTGAGATTGAGGGGGCTCAGCTAGTTAGGCAGAATCACTCAGAATCCTAGGGCCCATAATCTCCCACAACCTGAACTTTGATGACAGCATCAAAGCAACCACCATCGGCTGTAACACATGCACTTACTGTAAAAAGCTCCTCATCAAACCTGATCCTGCTTTATGCATCCATCATAGAGTCCATCCTCACCTCGTTGTATGGTCCATGGAAAGGGACACCGGCTGCTTCCTGAACTCCTTGGAAGTCCTACGTGCCTCCAGGGTAAGGATGGGTGCATGGCTGATCCCTCCCAAACAGGTCACCCATCACGGCAGAGGTCACCATCAGTGCAGAGGTCACACATCACTGCATAGGTCACCATCAGTGACGAAATTAGCCAGTTCCAGTGGTAGCCATAGCAGCCGAGACCTTAACAGCCCCTCCATCATACAGTACTTCATGAGGTGGTACGCTAGTTCATTTTCTAACTCCAGATTTTCCAACGTACCGTTACTCTGGCAAATGTCAATCTTTGTTTCATCTGTACAAAAAAAACTTTACCCAGAGCTCTGCAGGCTCTTTTAGGTACTTTTTAGGTCATCCTGTTTGGAGTATTTGCAACTTAAAGTATATCTTCTGTTGTTCCGCTGGTGCCTTCTATGGATGGTTGTGGCTCACACAAATCCACCCCTACCTCCTGGAGAGTGCTGCTGATCTTTCAGACAGTTGGGGATTTTTCCTCATTACGATGAGCATTCTTCTGTTATTCTCTGTTGAGTTTTTCCGATTGCTGAGCTCACTAGTGCATTCCTTCTTTCTAATGATGTTCCAAACAGTTGCTTTTGGTATGCCTATGGTTTTAGCTATGACAATAAGGGGTTTTTCAGACTTCACAGCCTCATAAAGCCATGCTTGTCTTTCATTGACACGTTTTTGGTCCTGGAAGCAAAACATTCCATAGGCAAACACCAAGCCTAGAATAAAGGTTAGACATTAAGACTGCACCAATGATGGGAAAACCACACCTGACTAACTAGAAACACTTGTCAAGCCAACTGTCTCATTGCTTTTGTTAACCTGAAATACAGGGTCAATGTAATGTTTATGTACACAATATGTAAACGTAAATAAAAGCTGAAAATCTATACGTCACAAGATACTTTCAGACCATTTATTTTTAATATAGAACATTTTGGAATAAATTATGTCTAACTTGCCATTTCAGGGTATTTAATACAGACCATTTTCTTGAGATATTATCTGTGGGCTTAGGCAGACAGAACAATTGGCGGATGCATTTTATGCAAATTCTATAATGATATTCAATGGGCTTGAACTCCTGGCTGCATTCGATGTAGCTGAACTGCAAGGCAACGACTAACCGACAGGCCATTCAGCAGCACCCCTACCAGGCACCCCCACTCTGTCAGCAGTCAAACCAACTTGATTGAGGAATTATATTATTCCCGCAAATAATACTCCAGCCCCGTACCTTTTATAATGGGACTATGCCCCTCCTAGTGGATATCATATATATGTATCTGCGTCTAAGATGAATGAGGTAGATCAATTCTGGATTAAAAAAATGCTATCTACGACTTCATCTGACTCTGCAGAGGTAGATAACAGTTTTAATACCTGGATAACTAAAAGCAACTGTACAGTGTACAGTGTCCATTGATAAACACCAGAATGCTAACAAAATACTGTTGTCCCTGTGACACTCATTTATGTCTGCAGAAGAAGTCCTCTGGAACAGTTTAGTTTAGTTTAAGTATCATACCCATTAGCTGACACCATAAAAATCTAAAACTACTAGTACAACTACCGCTCAAATAAACCATGTGGGGTTACCTTTCTTTTGCCAAGAGCCAATGTGAGTAATGTGAGTAATGTGAGTAACACGGTAATAAACACTGTACTCTCTGTCAAATCTGATTTGCGTTAACACTCAAGAGCTTTAAAAATTAAGCCAAATAATGTGACTTACCAACATCCATTTGGGCTATTTACAGGAATTATGCTGAATGAGTGAAAGTGAAAGAAGCAGAAACAGGGAGGGACTACCTGAAGTACTGTAAGCACTGGTGTAAGCACTGGTGCAAGCACTACTGTAAGCACTGGGGTTTGTGTAGCTAATCCAAGCTAAATATTGTTCACATGCATATCCCTTGTTTCAAGCCCCCAACACTGCTCTTATCTCAGTATATCTGGAGTAATCCTGAAGTAATCCACAGATAACAACTACAGTATATACACTTTGATTAATATCACACTTTAAAGAATTTACTTGTGACACTCACAAATGTTGTTTGTGTAAATTCACGGGTCCTGCACTTTCCCCACAGCTGCTCTTCCCTTATTCTTACATCAGCAATGAAAATTGCATCACCTGCCAATCATATTTAACCAAATCAGAGAGGACGTTTTGAAAACACACCGCTGAAATACTGTGGATGATTATAATATTGGATTTCCAATTCCAGGCATCAAACCCATTAAGAATTTATATATATATATATATATATATATATATATATATATATATATATATATATATATATAGAAGGAATCGTTCATGTTTTATGTTTTAAACCCATAGGAAAATCTACAGGATTCATTCAGAGGAGTGAACAAGAAATTCTCTTCAACTCTTCCATTGCTGCTAAATCCATAGAGAACATAAGTTAGAAAATCAAAACGCGCTACATTACAATGACCTGCCTCTTCACAATGGAATTATCGCCATAAAATCAGAAAGTAGGCTAGTAGGTCTTCAAGTCTTATAGAGATGCGTTGGCCTAACCATACCCAGCAGAGAAAAGCAACATACTGCATGTAATACATTTCTTTTTAAATACAAGGACACTTCAGGAGCAAAATAATTCAAGGGCCCAGAAAAAGTGTTATGAGCATAAGAAATACATCCAACTTTGAAAAATAAAACTAAAAGCCTGCAGTACTAGATCCAACTCCAACTGGACATCCAACTGACTGTACCGTACACCAAAGATAAATATTTCAGCAAACCTTCTTGCACATAGTCAATAATGAATAAAACATTCATTTTAACTCTCTTTTAGCAAATAAAATATAAAAAAAAAAAACACTCATTCTGATTATTTGTCTAGTTCTGTGTTTCTCCTCATATGCATCATGATCAATAATTTAACAGACAAGTAATTTAGCAGACACGTTGATCCAGAGGGATTGCATTGTGGGTGAACAAAACATATTGGTCCACCATGGGAATTGAATGCACAACTCAAGTATTGCAAGGGTCACGCTCTTACAAAGTGAGCTATACAAGACTCGTAGCAGGCTCAATGGTCAAGCCACTTCATTTAAGTATGCAGGGATCAGTTCTTGTGTTGCTTAGCACAGCATCGGCTTTCAGAATATAAAAAAGTAATATTTTTTGCTCCTGTAGACCTTTAGTGATCATATAAAATTGAAACCACTTCCGTGGAAAAAGGGGAGTTGCCCCTCCTGTATTAATGTAACTTTTATCTTTCATCTTAAAAAAAAAAAAAAACACATTCACTCCATAACAGTTTCCCACATTCGGAGAGGTAGAAAAACACAGCAATTACTGAGAAACCAGAATGAGAGATGAGGACTGCTGAACTTCAGGGACTGTAACTGAGACGATGTGTCTAAGTTCACAGGCTCACATTTAAACTGCTGTTTCAAAGTCCGTGAAGACCTGCATCCTGGTCTGACGGCCCAGGCAACTTACTGACCGATAATGTTTCCCAGGTGACTGGTTCCCAGTCACACCATCACAATGAAAGGCCTACTGGTTTGCCTACTGGTTTCTTATGCATTCCATTTCAAACAAACAAAAAAAATATTGAACATATCAATAGCACATTTGTCTCAAAAACACTAGCATTACTACAGCTCCATCTAGGCATTTTTTTAACTGAAAAAAGGCAGAGGGCAAACTGCAATTCTCTCTGTCAGGTAGTAGATTATTAAAAACATACCCACCAGCCTACTTTTTAAAAACATACCCTACCACCAGCCTACTGTAGGCCTGCTTCATGGTGCACAACCTACCATTTAACACCTGGCAGAACAAACAGGTGGTATATCCAGACAGGCTTCTGTTCAGATGCAGGTGGATGGGAAGAGTTTGTGAGTAGAGCTGTAACGCGCAACTATTTAGCTATTAATGCTGTTCTGTAGGATAGGCTCAGTTAATTACAAGAGGGACTGCGAGTGCTTTCTGTTCTTCTGACTATTATAAAACTAAATCCACTACTGCAATAAAAATCTTATCAAACACTTCTATGAAATCAAATGCTGATGACAGTTATTCGTAAGTACCTATAACACAGTTAATCTCCTGCAAATACATTCATTTCTTCTTCCCTGCCAGTATTATACAGATTTTCTGTTTCTTCTATACACATCTTATGCATGGCATATCTCAGCAGAGTAGCATCATCATGTCCTTTGATTTACTATGTGTTCATAATTGTATTATTTTTCAGTGGTGTTTGCCCTCTTTTAGTAATTGGGAATACTTCTGTTTCCTAACGGCAACACAGATAAACTTCTGTATACATCACACATGTCAGCTGACCAGCATGACTTTCTTGTCCATTTTCTATTTCTTCATAATTGTGTTGTTTTCTCAGCATTCTTCTCCTCCTTTCACTCATGGCATATGTCAGTTGACTTGCTTTTGCAGGGACATTTACCCCTGTCATGAGAAGGGGTGGGGGTCCTTACAAATTGGATCACCTCTTGAGGAGATTAAACTCATCAATCTTGTTTCTAAAATAGCTTTCAGTTCATCTAAAAACTCTGACATCCCAGGAGTGATCTGTCCTGATGATGACTGCATTTATTTCAGCAGTGATGGAAAAATTTGCATTTCATGTTTTGGCTCAAATCATAAAGAGCAGCCTGTTTTTAATCATGTCAATAACAGTTTTATCCCTCCCTTGTAGTGCCAAATTAATTTAATTTAAGTGATTGAAAATGCCACCGCAAAAACAAACCTCTGGTAAAACGTCCCCATTAAGATGTCTTTATTGTGTTAGCATTAAAAGCATCTGTCAGTATCTTACGCATGGGATACTCTCAAGAGAGCATTACCCTTGTTTAGCAAAACAACTTGATGTTAAAGTAGGCTAGATGATAATACACAGAGGATAAACAGTGGGTGGGTAAAATAACGGAAACACCAAACAATATATTAATATCAGGGATTAATACTGAGTAGGGCCACCCTTCGCTCACAGAAAAGATCCAATCCTTGGAGTGTTGTCAAACAAGTCCTGAATGGTGTGTTCTGGGATACTCCACCATACAAGAAGAAAAGTGTCCAGTTCCTTGGGGAATGAAATAGGTGGATATCTACTCCCCACTCTGCTCTCCAGAACTTCCCATAAAGGTTCAATCTGGTGATTGAGGAGGCCATGGAAGGAGTTCTGGTGCATCCCTGCCAATCAGCCTGCGACCACTCTTTGGATGTTTGCTAGTTGACTCTTGTTGCTGTGAAAACTCAAACCCCTAAGTGGTGATTGTCATACATACATACTGCTAATTGGCAGGCCTAAGGTGACCTCTGTAGCTGTGTTTCCATTTTTCAGTAGAGGTGTTGTATTGGATAGGGTTTGTGTTTTTTCACTCAAAGCTGAGTTGAACAGGATGCTGTGGTGTGTCAGGCAGTGCAACGACTCTCATCTCATTATAGACACTTTTGACAGTGGATAGGGGTCATTTTGGGCACTCTGACCGGTCTGTGGCTACGCAGCCCCTCACGCAGCAGGGTGAGATGCACTGTGTTGTGACACATTCCTCCTGTAACCATCATTAGCATTTTCTGTGACTTGTGCGACAGTATATCTTCTGTGGGTTTGGACCAGATGGGATAGCCTTTGTTGCTCTTGCGCAGTTTAATACAAGAAACAATGGACTATATGGGTATATCAAAGGTCCTGAGAAGGATCGCTGCTAGTTTTAAATGTACAGCCAAACATAGAAATTTGAGATCTCATACTTATCCGTGCCATTAAAACTTCTGTTCAAGCAAAGACTGTACCATTGATGCCATCTCCATGGGTGAATTAGAAGAACATTATGCTTAATTCAAAACCAGGTTTTTTTCCAGCAGTGAATACACCATTACCCATCCACTGTTTATTGCATGTTTTTGCCGGACCGTGTAAGCGGAGCCGGCTAAGAAGAGAGAATGTGACTGACTGACTGACTTATACTGCGACTGTTTCTGGCATGGAATAGTTCATCTTCAGTCTCGCTAGCAATTACTCAATTCTTATGATTATTCCAGTAAGTTAGTAGATACTAGTAAGCCTATTACTGGCTAATAAGCTGTTAAAATGGCCAGTGGCAAAAGCAATACAGTTCATAGAAGATATTTGTGGTTGAGGTAACCTAAATAAGAAACGTTAGTCAGTTTAATACAATCCTCAATGGTGTCTAGCGACTGCTGAAACGCGTAATGCCGTGGAGTAGTGGTTAAAGACAGTGCCTCTCATATGGAAGACCTAAGTTCGAATCTATTGAGAACAATGACATTTATTAATTATTTCTGGTAGATTCCATGACTCTCTCGTCATTGGAATTGATGAAAAAGTTAGTTATCTCCGCCTTTATTGATAGTTATTGTATAAATGTAATTCACGAATGAAAGAAAACAGTATGTTGTTTTGCCATGAATGAAACAAATATGTTCTTATGCCATGAAATGAAATAGCTTTGGCAGACTCCCCAGCAATTGCTCACTCCTTATTTCAGTAAGTTAGTAGATCTTGGTAAAGCTTATTACTGGCTAATATGCTGTTAAAACGGCCAGTGACAAAAGCTATACAGTTCATAGAAGATATTTGTGGTTGAGGTAAACTTACTAAGAAACGTTAGTCAGTTTAACTATATCAATGTGATACACAAATGGCCAATTAACTATTAAAACGATTTGTTCAGGATAGAGACAAGAGGCTTTACTGACACCCAACAAATGTACAGCTCTGTGGTGTAGTGGTTAACGACACAGCCTTTCATATGGGTGACCTGGGTTTGAATCTCGAGGTGGCATATTTTCTATTGCAGGCCGGCTGAACTAGGCTTGCCTGGGATCTTGTTTCTTAACCTTTGTCCCTGAAGGTTTTTTCTTAAGTTTTCAAAGCAACATGAGGCAACTAACTGAGTACCACAGAGGCAGAATAGTCAGTACCTGAATTGCAGGTGGTCAGCCACAAAAACTGCAAAATTATTCAATGTGTCATTGGAAAATGATTACACAAATGATGACTGTATACACTCACCTAAAGGATTATTAGGAACACCATACTAATACTGTGTTTGACCCCCTTTCGCCTTCAGAACTGCCTTAATTCTACGTGGCATTGATTCAACAAGGTCCTGAAAGCATTCTTTAGAAATGTTGGCCCATATTGATAGAATAGCATCTTGCAGTTGATGGAGATTTGTGGGATGCACATCCAGGGCACGAAGCTCCCATTCCACCACATCCCAAAGATGCTCCATTGGGTTGAGATCTGGTGACTGTGGGGGCCATTTCAGTACAGTGAACTCATTGTCATGTTCAAGAAACCAATTTGAAATGATTCAAGCTTTGTGACATGGTGCATTATCCTGCTGGAAGTAGCCATCAGAGGATGGGTACATGGTGGTCATAAAGGGATGGACATGGTCAGAAACAATGCTCAGGGAGGCCGTGGCATTTAAACGATGCCCAATTGGCACTAAGGGGCCTAAAGTGTGCCAAGAAAACAACCCCCACACCATTACACCACCACCACCAGCCTGCACAGTGGTAACAAGGCATGATGGATCCATGTTCTCAATCTGTTTAGGAGATTGTCTTGACCAGGACCACACCCCTAAATGCATTAAAGCAACTGCCATGTGATTGGTTGATTAGATAATTGCATTAATGAAAAATTTAACAGGTGTCCCTGATAATCGTTTAGGTGAGTGTGTATGGAACATACAAAATGCAACGGCAAAGAGAAACCGTGTTCACAAGCCCATCCCAATCAGGTTAGATGTCCAGTATTTTGAGGCAGCATCTTCATGAAGGCATGTTCATGGGGCTTCCACTAACCTTCCTCTGGGCCAGGAAACCTGTCCTTCAACCCCACAACTGACGCAAAGTGTCAACACGACATCTGCAAACTAGTCCTGTGTACTTTGCCACGTAAACATCACGGCTGCCCCAGGAATATGACTTTACCTGCATCCCATTATGATAACATTAATCTGGATTTCACAAGGCTGCCGACGCTACTGTCAATCTGGATTCAAAACCTGACACAGCTGGAACCACTTGAAGGAGGCTTGTACCAGAAATGTGTCCTCCTTATTAAATTAATGTGTATATGACAAACAAATGAAATATTTACAGGGACAGAGAAGGACAGAAAGAGAGACGGAGTAAAGGGAAGACAGTATGTGGCTGAGTGTGTAGCAGCAGTCCTCCTGTATCCCAGTAAAGCAGAGCTCCTAGCTCTTCAGCGGTGCAGAGAGAGATGAGAGAAGTCTGCATCCACATCAGAAAACTGCTGGAGGCCAGCGATGATGAATAGGGCTGCTGTGACTATTAATTCCCTATAAAAGCTCCATTCTTTGCCTTCCGTCTCCCACTGCTGAGATGTGCTCAGAAGGTAGAAAATATCTATGAAATATGGGAAACTATACAGACCTGGGTTCAAATCATTTTGAGTATACAGTATATAAATAGATACACTTTTATATTCTGTGTAATTAAGGAATGTCAGGTGGAGAGATAATTTTAACGGTTTGTTGTAAAAAGACAACAAAGAATGATGGACTACCAAACTGTATGTGAGAGTGTTTTCAAATAACTTTCTGGAACATTATTGTCAACCCTTTCCAAATTTCTTACCACCAAATACATTTGAAATACTCAAAAGATTAAAGGCAAATGTTTATGTCCAATTCTATAAATAGAGTGATTTAAAAAGGGCAACCAACATGCTGAGAAAAGTGTGTGGAATTGTTTGGTGGAACGAATTGCTGGGTTGAAAGCATTTGGTCAATTGGTTGTTATCTATAAACATACTTAGTGCAAGGTTAGGTTACAGATGTTGGGTTACAGAGGTTGGGTTACAGAGGTTGAGTTACAGAGGTTGGGTTACAGATGTTGAGTTACAGAGGTTGAGTTACAGAGGTTGGGTTACAAAGGGTTGGGTTACAGAGGTTGGGTTACAGATGTTGAGTTACAGATGTTGGATTATAGATGTGGGTTATTGATGCTGGGTTATTTATTCAGGCTGTATTAACAATGGACCAATAGGGACAAAGCGAATGCAGGCATCCTCCACAAATGGAAAGGATCAGTGTAGAGAGGCAGTAAGAGGATATTAAATGACTATGATCTGCTAATGATCTTGTAGATAGATCTGAGAAGTAGCGTGAGTTTTGGAAATGAAACAAGCCTGTAGGTTAACTATACCACCACCAGCATTTGAGATGGTGGTAAGTCTCTTAGAGGCACATGACAAAATGGAGAATTGATACTCTTAAAAAGACATTGGGTCTGACTGCCAATTGTAAAAACACTAAAGATGAAATCTTACTACCAATTAACTGTACATTTCTGGGCTGTTCGGACAAGCATTAGCGGTAGCTAACATGTGCTACTTGTCTGCGCTGTGGTCATTTTGAAAGACACATTTCCTGTGATATGGTCATTTTTGCTGGCTAGTGTTCGCTAACATTTGCTAGTGTGGGACTTCATCGACTGACTGCACTGCAGGAAATGTTTGAATTAAGCATAAATATATGCACCTTGTTTCCTAAATGTTCTATATTGTTACAAGCAACATTTCCTCACTGCAGATATTTTCCTTGACTCAATCATTTCTTTTCAACTTTTTGAACATCCTATTGACTAGGCATTCTTTGCAGTGTGGTGATGTCACCAGGGAGTTAGAGACATTATCATTCCTAAATGATAATGTCTGGGTTCACTAAGCGCTGTGTGTCTCTATTAAACACTTGGGAGGTGCACACGTTGATGGTCTGTTTTTAGTAATGTAGGAATACATGGACTGAATTGGACCGGCTAGCTGTTGGCTATATTTCTCATCTACAAATTAGCTACACTTCCAAGTAGCATGAGCTACTTTAATTTTGAAAAACTTTAATACTTATAAGTGCTACTCATCATTAATTCACTGTCAGGAATCACTTGCCTAGGAAATGCATAAAAAAGTGTTTGTTTGCTTGTTTAATTATACCACAGACAGGATGGATGAAATGTAAATTCTTGAAAAGAAATGACTTGAAAAGACCCACGGTCTGGAAACAAACACTCATTGGTGGGAAGCAGTTTGATCTGTAATCAAGATGTAAAATGTTGTTATCTTTTGGTATCTATAGGCGTTGAGAAAATAATGCTAGCAAATGCAAATTATTGTAAATATATTCTCCTTGTTAATTGCCCAATTGTGTGAATAGCATATCCATGCCACTGGTACTTATCAACAGAGGTTGCTCACTGCTGGTTTAATGGGGTGCTAACAAAGGATAGTCAATGAATGATTCATCAGATGTTTTGGCCTGGGAATGTGTCTCTTGGTGCTCCTCAGTTAACCCAAACAGAGCAAGTCTCTTATCACTAAGCTAATAGGAGACGACTCTAAAACCCTGTAGACCTCAACCAGTCACAGAGGCAATGCTGCACTGTCACTCAACTATCACTATCCCTAACGATTGAATGTACGAATACCACACTGATTTCAATTTAAAAGGCCATTTCACCACACTTCCTCTCAACAAAGGCAATCTGGTAGCGTCTGCAGATGTTTAGCGCGACTATGGCCAGGAGATAAATGGAACTTTATTATCGCATAGGGCCTCTACCGACATTAAGTGCCTTAAGCCACCTTCACCTTTTCTAACATTTTCTTATGTTAAGGACTTAACTGATAATTGATTAAGTAAATAAAACATGCCATCAATCTACACACAATGCCCCATACAGGCAAAGCAAAATGTCATTTTTTGAAATGTGCCGGGAAAATGGTAAACTGAAATATTTAATTTACATTTGTATTTAGATCCTTAATTGAGTACTTTGTCGAAGTGCCTTTGGCAGCAATCACAGCTGTGTGTCTTCTTGGGTATTCCTCTACCAGCTTTACACACTGGGATTTGGGCAGTTTCTCCCATACTTCCTTGTAGATATGTTCAAGCTCTGTCAGATTAGATGGAGAGCGAAAGTGAACTGCAATTCTCAGGTCTCCCCACAGACGTTCAATGGGGTTCCAGTCAGGACTTCAACTGGGCCACTCCAGGACATTCACAGAACTTGTTCAGAAGCCAATGCAGTGGTATTAGCTGTGTGCCTTGGGTTGCTGTTGCGCTGAAAAATTTATATGAGCCTGACGTCCTATGAATGTAGGGCTGACGTCCTATGAATCTAGGCCTGACGTCCTATGAATGTAGGCCTGACGTCCTATGAATCTAGGCCTGACGTCCTATGAATGTAGGCCTGACGTCCTATGAATGTAGGCCTGACGTCCTATGAATCTAGGCCTGACGTCCTATGAATCTAGGCCTGACGTCCTATGAATCTAGATTGGATTTTCTTCAAAGACGTCTTTGTATTTTAACCCGTTCATCCTTTCCTGAATCCTGACTGGCTGACAAATTGAGCTCAGATGAACAGAACAAAATACAGTTCACCGACGCTTCCCATCCAATTTGATAGAACTTGAGAGGATTTGCAAGTAAGAATGGAAAAAAACTCAAAGCTCAAATCGATGTATGCAAATATTGAATACGTACATAATATATTTTAGTTTTAAACAAATTGGCAACAACAGCAAATAAATATAATTAATGACTTACATATGAATTCTATAACAACATTTGGAGAAAGAAAAGGGTCTGAATACTTTCCGAAGGCCTTGTGTGGCAAAGTGGAATACCAGTGGCTGATGAAAAAAGTAACCCAAAGAAGGATTTTGTTTACAAGATGTGATGTTGTCATATGAAACTACTGATGCTCTGTAATGGAATTTGGTCTAATGATCAACAGATAAAAACATGGCCCCAACAACAATGATTCACATCCTAAATGTGCTGGCATCCATATTGTTCTCTCACTCTGCCTATCCTTCTATCAAATCAAGGCTATCAGAAAGACATTGTTCTGTCTACATTGGCAGTGTGGTGGTGTTAAACAGATGACATTTCTTTGCAAGTAAAATATAATCTCATATTTGCTGTGACCATACAGCAAATATGCTTCGGTCGTATACCTTCCAATGAAGGACATAATAATTCTTCAGTGATAAAAACCTACCCACATCAAGCCCTGCAAGAAGATTAATATTGGTTTGACAGGATTCAATATGTAGGGGACCTAACATAAACATGTTGTACCATTTTATGCAGTTAGCTGGTATAGAGTACTAGTAAATATAAAAGCAGTAAAAACTCAGATTTGATGGGAACTCAAACAGCAGTTATCTTGTATGCCATCTTAAACCTCTGGACAGAAAAAAAAATGAAATGCTGGTAAAAAAACAGCTGAGCATCACCTTTTAAACACATTAAATGTTTAGGGCTTTGTTTGAAACACACTGTGTTTCACTGAAAACACTTGAAAGAGACACTAAAGTGATTTCACACAGAACCAGAATTCAGAATAATTAGCTTTTTGAGCAATAAAGTAATGGAGTTTAATCTACCAGAGAAAAGACCTATAAATTAATTTGCCCAAAATACCCTGAAAATTAAACTTTTTATTTAGCCCTTTACTGATTACGTGAGGACTGTCACGTCCTGGCTGTGCCCCTAGCCATCTCTGCGCTGGGCTCGGGGCATAGCCAGGACAGGACAGGAGGTGGCCTTTAGCCACCTCTACTCCTTTTTTTGGTTTCCCCAATTGGAGGCAGGTGTTAGTCATTGCCTCCAATTGGGGACCCTATTTAAGTTTAGTTTGTAGGCCCCAAGGCGTGGTTCATTTTGGTTTTGTTTGTCCTGTGTAAGGAATACCCACGTCACTGGTTGCTGCCTTTTTGTTTTGTTGGAGTCCTTCTTTCCTTTTCATTAAAACATGGATTACCCTTGTGACCTTCAGTCTGCGCCTCTGTCCTTTCCACCCCACGACCGTGACAGAATGAACCACCAAAAAAGGAACCGCAGACGCACGAGGAAGACCCGCCATGGCCACAGGGACAACTCCCTGTGGTTGTGGGAGAAGCCAGAGACGCCGGAGGAGGAAGCTCGGCGTCTCTGCGCTTATTCCGGCTACGCCCCTCCGGTACACCCGTTGAGAGGGGAGTATGCCTGGAGAGGCGATTGGGGGGCTGACTCCCTCTCCCCGGACGACGAGGATGTGTATGGGAGAGTGGAGGAAGACCCCCCGGAGGCGCAAACCCGGAGGTCGCCCCAAGACTTTTTTGGGGGGGTGCTATGGGGCGTGGACCAGTGGGGTGATGTCAAGCCCCTCAGCCGGCAGGAGGAGGGGGTCGTCAAGGAGCTCCTACAGGAGATGCAGAGGACGGAGAGGACGGGCCGTAGGAGAGGAGGCCAGAGGAGGAAGCAGCAGCCCGTGCCTCCTACCAGCCACGGGTTGGATGGTACGAGTGGTCCCCTGTCCAGTCGGCGTGTCCCACTCCCTACTCCGCAGCCTACTACCACCCCGCGGCCTACCCCGCGGCCTACCCCGCGGCGCCCTGCTTCCCCTGCTGCCCGGGAGCCGCAGCAAGCGCTGCCAGCGCCCCCCGCTGCCTGGGAGCCGCAGCCAGCGCCGCCAGCACCCCCCGCTGCCTGGGAGCCGCAGCCAGCGCTCCCCGCTGCCTGGGAGCCGCAGCCAGCGCCCCCTGCTGCTTGGGAGCCGCAGCCAGCGCCCCCCGCTGCTTGGGAGCCGCAGCCAGCGCCCCCCGCTGCTTGGGAGCCGCAGCCAGCGTCCCCCGCTGCCTGGGAGCCGCAGCCAGCGCCCCCCGCTGCCTGGGAGCCGCAGCCAGCGCCCCCCGCTGCCTGGGAGCCGCAGCCAGCGCCCCCCACTGCCTGGGAGCCGCAGCCAGCGCCCCCCGCTGCCCAGTGGCCGCAGCCGCCAGCTCCTCCCACTGCCCAGTGGCCGCAGCCGCCAGCTCCTCCCGCTGCCCAGTGGCCGCAGCCGCCAGCTCCTCCCGCTGCCCAGTGGCCGCAGCCGCCAGCTCCTCCCGCTGCCCAGTGGCCTCAGCCGCCAGCTCCTCCCGCTGCCCAGTGGCCGCAGCCGCCAGCTCCTCCCGCTGCCCAGTGGCCGCAGCCGCCAGCTCCTCCCGCTGCCCAGTGGCCGCAGCCGCCAGCTCCTCCCGCTGCCCAGTGGCCTCAGCCGCCAGCTCCTCCCGCTGCCCAGTGGCCTCAGCCGCCAGCTCCACCCGCTGCCCAGTGGCCTCAGCCGCCAGCTCCACCCGCTGCCCAGTGGCCTCAGCCGCCAGCTCCTCCCGCTGCCCAGTGGCCTCAGCCGCCAGATCCTCCCGCTGCCCAGTGGCCTCAGCCGCCAGCTCCACCCGCTGCCCAGTGGCCTCAGCCGCCAGCTCCACCCGCTGCCCAGTGGCCTCAGCCGCCAGCTCCTCCCGCTGCCCTGTTTTCGCCGCCGCCAGGACCCGCCGTGGACTGGCCGCCGCCCGGGCCCGCGGATGACTGGCCGCCGCCGCCCGGGCCCGCGGATGACTGGCCGCCGCCGCCCGGGACCGCGGATGACTGGCCGCCGCCGCCCGGGCCCGCGGATGACTGGCCGCCGCCGCCCGGGCCCGCGGATGACTGGCCGCCGCCGCCCGGGCCCGCGGATGACTGGCCGCCGCCGCCCGAGCCAGCGGATGACTGGCCGCCGCCGCCCGAGCCAGCGGATGACTGGCCGCCGCCGCCCGGGGCCGTGGATGACTGGCCGCCGCCGCCCGAGCCAGCGGTTGACTGGCCGCCCTGTCCCGCAGCGCCTTCACCTGCCCAGGAGCCCCCGCATCGTCCCACGGCGCCCTCGCCTGTCCCGGCCTCAGCGGCGCCCTCGCCTGTCCCGGCCTCAGCGGCGCCCTCGCCTGTCCCGGCCTCAGCGGTGCCCTCGCCTGTCCCGGCTCTCCCTGTCCCTCCGCCGGCTCTCCCTGACCCTCCGCCGGCTTCCCCGTCTCCGGCTCCTTCGCCGGCTCTCCCACAGGGTTCTGACCCTCCGCCGGCTCCCCCGGCTCCTGCTCCTCCACCGGCTCCTATTCCCCCGCCGGCTACCCCGTCTCCTGCTCCTCCGCCGGCTCCTGCCCCCCTGCCGGCCGTCAACCCTCCGCCGGCTCCCCCGGCTCCTGCTCCTCTGCCGGCTGCCGACCTGCCGCCGGCTCCTGTTCCTCCACCGGCTCCCCTGTCTCCTATTCCTCCGCCGGTTCCCCCGGCTCCTACTCCTCCGCCGGCTCTCCCGCCGGCTCCGGACCCTCCGCCGGCTCCCCCGGCTCCTGCTCCTCCACCGGCTCCTATTCCCCCGCCGGCTCCCCCGGCTCCTACTCCTCCGCCGGCTCTTCCGCCGGCTCCGGACCCTCCGCCGGCTTCCCCGGCTCCTGCTCCTCCGCCGGCTCCTACTCCTCCGCCGGCTCTTCCGCCGGCTCCTGACCCTCCGCCGGTTTCCCCATCTCCTGCTCCTCCGCCGGCTCTTCCGCCGGCACCGGACCCTCCGCCGCCTCCCCCGGCTCCTGCTCCTCCGCCGGCTCCTATTCCCCCGCCGGCTCCCCCGTCTCCTGCTCCTCCGCCGGCTCTTCCGCCGGCTCCTGACCCTCCGCCGGTTTCCCCGTCTCCTATTCCTCCACCAGCTCCCCCGGCTCCTGCTCCTCCGCCGGCTGTCGACCCTCTGCCGGCTCCCCCGGCTCCTGCTCCTCCGCCGGCTGTCGACCCGCCGCCGGCTCTCCTGCCGGCTCCGGTCCCTCCGCCGGCTCTCCCGTCTCCTGACCCTCTGCCTCCCTGGCCTGTCCCTGCAGCTCCGCCTCCCCGGCCTGTGCCGGCGGCTCCGGGCGCTGAGCCTCCGCCGGTCCGGGTGTGGTCGTCCCGGTCTTGCGGTCGGGGGCCCGCACCTTTGGGGGGGGGTACTGTCACGTCCTGGCTGTGCCCCTAGCCATCTCTGCGCTGGGCTCGGGGCATAGCCAGGACAGGACAGGAGGTGGCCTTTAGCCACCTCTACTCCTTTTTTTGGTTTCCCCAATTGGAGGCAGGTGTTAGTCATTGCCTCCAATTGGGGACCCTATTTAAGTTTAGTTTGTAGGCCCCAAGGCGTGGTTCATTTTGGTTTTGTTTGTCCTGTGTAAGGAATACCCACGTCACTGGTTGCTGCCTTTTTGTTTTGTTGGAGTCCTTCTTTCCTTTTCATTAAAACATGGATTACCCTTGTGACCTTCAGTCTGCGCCTCTGTCCTTTCCACCCCACGACCGTGACAAGGACCACGATTACAGCTTCCATGTGTTTGATGAATTAGTGAGTAACACTTTCAGAAAAGGCCACCCTTGAAACATCTGTGATTGAAAAAAAATATGTTGATTTGTTGCGAGCACGCACGCTCGCCTCTGTGGGTCTGGGAGTCTGCCTGCTGGACAAAGGCACCAGAGACTCACCGTCCACCCTCCTCCGTCTGTGGTCATGTCACAGAACACCTGGAAGCCGGCAGGGAAGTGTGTGGGGAACACAGAGTAAATCCCATCCTCTCGTTGGCCACTGGCGTAGATATCACTACAGTCTCGAGGTCTGGAACCTAGCAGGATCAGACAGACACCCCATTCACCTTCGGACCCTAGATATTAACAAAACCATTCCCATAATATTCTGTTATTGTACCAAAAATCGAGACTAGACCCCCCCGCCCCCTTGCCCCCCCCACCATGCTTACCCCAATGGCAAGGGAACCCATGGTTAGTGAAGGTGCCATTGGATTGGATATTCTTACTGCACATCTTACAAACTATGTTTTAACAGGTTCTGAACAACAGTCAGCTGGTAAAAACTCCCTACTGGCTACTGGAGGGCCTGCGTGTGGGACATGAGGGAGACAAAGACAACATGCAAACAGACTCTAATCCAATATAAACTGCATTCTCCCCTCTGGTGCAGTTGAGAGAAATACAGAGAATACATCCTGGCCAATGGCCCACTTGAAAAGAAAATAAATGTCCATGTGCTCGCTGCCCTTTTCCCGTTCCAGGAGTCGCTCCCGATGGCGACCTGCAGGCCTACCATTGGAGCAGCCTTTGGGCCGAGGGCTCCGGACAGGTGCTCTCTGGAGGTCTGCCTTCAGCTTGCTCTTCAGGCTGCCGGTTTCCTTCTGCATGGAGTTCACTGAATTCACCACTTTCACCATGTTGAGCTCATTCTCAGACAGCAGCTGGAAATCAAAAAACACAAACAGCCCCATTAGAAGTCCAAAAATGAATAGGCTTTTTGAAAACACATCCAGAAATAATTCCATTGAAACTCATCAAGATATTTTTCTTTTCATCTCCTTCAAGCCACTCTTTTCAACACAATCAAATGGCTCCCCAGAAAGCAATGCCACGCATGACAATTGTTTCTGATTTTAACTTGCACCTAGAAGGCTCTAATCTCTGAACCAAGACCCTTCCACACTGATCTTTGAGGAAGGAAACTGCCTGGTAGTCATTTGCCTTCACCTGTTGTTCCAGGTCTGAACTTAGTTCAGTAGAGGATAAAACTCTGATGTGTTATGGCCCTCCAGCACCAGACCGTCACTAAACGTAGGAACAGTTAAGACTGTGTGTGTCCAGCTGTCAACGAGCGTACGACTTGGAGACACGGGAGGAACTGGGGAGGAACTGGGGAGGAACTGGGGAGGAACTGGGGAGGAACTGGGGAGGTGTGCCAAACGGTAATCATTTAACGGCTTGCGTGACAGACGAGTCGAGATGAGCCAAGCATCCGTCTTGATTCCCATGACTCTGAGAGGGCAGAATGAAGGGACGGATGCCACTGTGACAGAGACAACCATCACCCCATCCTGATGGGATGTAGCACTGGTGGTAGACATGGCATCCATAATATTGCCCGTGGCGATTTCAATTTGTTCTTGCTTTTTTGCTTCTAAGTAAGACGCGCTTATGCAGAGCAACTTACAGGAGGGGTAATTCGAGGCTGTCTTGCTCAAGGATAGAAGAACATTTTACACTTTAACTTCGCTGCTTCAGTGATTTCATCTAGCAACCTTTTGATTACCTGTCTGAAATGTTTACCACTTGGCTCTCTGCTGCTTGATGGTAACCATTCGGATGAGGTTTATTTGATAATAAAATGACAGTAGACAGCAGTGGGTGTTCAGGACTAAACACCGAGAATCAAGTACTTAATACAGATCTACTTAAAGGGTAAATCTCAACCCAATTTCAGCATTTTCCCAGCCATAAATATGCATTTATTTTGGGCAGGTAAAATGTTACATGGTACGTGGTTAAGTGCTCACTGTGCCAGGAGAAAGAGGAGCAACAGCGCCACTCTCCTGCTGTAGCCTCAACCCCTCTCTGAGATGACAATAGTGTCACCTTAGCGATGTGCATCTACACAAAGATCAACAGACGAGTTTAACTGTTAGGGGCAAAAAGGAGCTAGAATTCCACAAAAACCTCTCCACTATCTTTCTCCACTTTGCTTCACAACAAAGCATAAACTATGTGTGATAGAGAGACGAAAAGAAGATCAATGAGTTTTACAACACTGGGGGGTCTCAGTCCACGACACGCCTGTTGTAGATTACATTTTGTCCTAACGTGTTAACAACTGGCCGTGAAAATATTCATAAAAGCCAACTGACATTTACATTTCCTGCTGAGGAGTAGGCATTTATTCCCCCGCTGGTCATCAGAATGTTTGAATATCTTGATGAACGATTTGGCCTTAAAAAATGTCAAGTACTTTTATAATCTCCATCCAGCATAGCCATAAGACTTTTTCCCCCTCTCTGTTTCATTCCAGCTTCCTATCTTTCTGGGGACATTTTATCCATTTTGCTTCATCCTGCTGTTGCTTTTTGGGATTTTTGCCTGGGTATCTGTCTAAGCACTTGGTGAAAACTGTTGATGTAAAAAAAAAATAAAGACCTCTTTATAAAATGGACTTGATCGATTGATATGGTATGGTACTGTATGATAGGACATGAAGTCAGAAACCCAACCATCAGACTTTCCACTTATACTGTACCACAAGTGTTTAAAAATAATATTGAAAAGACGTTTTACAGCCCATACATCTCACGTTCTCCTCATGAACTATGCAGGTGTTGTCAATTAAATGATGGTATGTTAGTAAAGTAGACATGTCTTTCCATTTTGCAGTTGAATCCAATACTTACATGAGCAATTAAAGTTGAGCTATGAGAGAAGACAAATACTAAAACAAATTGTGTTTTCTGTTGTAGACCTTTAAAAACTGGGCTATGGGAGATGTTAATCGTCTGCCTCCCAACATCCAACTTTCTGGTGCAACTGAGGCTTAACTGTAATTACTCTTGTCATGATCTTAAAGTTGTGTTGCTTTGCATTCAGCAGTTCTTCATCTGCTCCTATCCTATGTAAATTATCCTACAGTATGTAGCCTACAGTATACAAACAAGTTGGTGTGCGTGCCTGTGTGTGTGGGTGTGTGTGCAGCTTTAATTTGAGGGTATATTCCTCCATGTCAGATGAACTATTAGGAATAACAGCACATTTTGTACATAGTCCCCCCATTTTAAAGTACCAAATGTATTTGGACAATTGGCTTCACAGCTGTTTCTTATTAAGCTGGCATGTTGATTTGTGCACATGAGAGATGTCCATTTACAGTCCAATTACATTTCCATTGCGAGGCTTTCCAACTGTTTGTAGCATTAAGGAGAAGAAAGAAACCACTGTTGTACTCAGCAATGGTACATGACAAGCTAGACCAAGGAGTACATCCACAGTGGAGCACCAAAGAATGCTCAGCGTCATAAAAAATATATATTTAAAAAACTGTCCTTACATCAGGAACAGCTATGACAAGTTCCTACTTGTTATCACACAATTTCATGATTTTTAAGAAAGTAAAGTTGCATGTCCAAAAACAAAGTTATTTTAGCCATTGATAGAAAATGAGATTCATTATTCATTTCTGGTGGTGGATTACCCCTTTAATGACAGAGCTCCTGTGCAGATTCAGGATCCCAGGGTTTGAAAGACAGTCAGAGGACACACGCACACTTAGCATATCAACATTACCATTCAGTACCAGATGAAAGCGCCTCTATTGATTAGAAAGGGGAACAACAGTGTTGAAAATGCCGGATAAACGCCAATGCAGCAGCAACTAACCCTTTACTCACTCACCGCGAATAATCCTTTTCTGGTAGCTGAGTGATGAACCACTGATATCCTGTTTTGCATGTGCTGTCCCCCCCGGTATAGATCTTTCTAAATCACTACTGAATCGATACAGTATGTACTGTACTGACAAAGACTAAATATGCGGTCTGTGTGTGTGAGACTCACTCAACCAATGAGAAAGCTACTTCTGTTAAAATGCTGTGCGCTATGAACACAATGTACAGGGTTTATTCACTTCCCCTTAAAAAGAATCAGTTGACTATGACACACTTTTATGAGAAGATACATTTACATAACCTTGAGCTTTCTGCAAATATATATTAACACGGTATACAGTGAATGAACTGTATGTATGTTACCTTTAGAATTAAAGCCTGCTTCAGACTGAGGCCTCTTGAATGGGAATATCTTCCTTCCAGAACAGGAACAGAGCAGTCAGATGCAACACAATACCCAAGAAAGGAAGCCTCATTTGCAGCTACTCGGAGCTCTATTTGAAATTGAACTACCAAGACGAAGCATTAAAACATGATTATTTTACTGTATTTATCCAAAGGTGTCACCAAACTAACACATTAAAGAGATGCTATTTTACACTATTTTCCCATTCTAATCTCATAACAACCCTCTTATGTTGCTAGGTTTCTAGCCAGGTTTTACCTCTGTGATGAGAACTGCTGATTTTCCTGTAATACAGTTTATCTGCTCATAGGTGGAGGTCAGTTTGTACCAAGCGAAGGTTAATAGGCAAAAACAAGGAGGAATCTGTTTGAAATATCCGCAGTGTGGCTTTGTGTTGTGAAGAGTTTTGAAAGCATTTCACCTGAATGCAATAATGAACACATTCGTATTGAAGCAGAGTTTAAAATGTTTGTCGTCACCACACCTCCACACCTGCATCCACGTAGTTGACAAATCTTCCCCCAAGAGAGGGTTGGGGTTATACAGTATATTAGGGTAAACGTGAACAGACAGCGGTACTCCCTGAACCAGGACTAATTGGATTACAATGGTGTATTTTGTCTCAGCGAGAAACTCAAATTGATTGAGGTTTGTGTGTTTGTGTGTGTGTGTGTACAATGGATAAATGTTAACACACATACTTGAGAATAATACTCCCTGGCTGTCACACTGCGAGTGTGGTATCACAGACTGTTTAAAATAACCAATCTCTTTCCTACCACGTTTTGGATTGGTCTAATGTATGAGCCTGAACTAACAGGAAAAATAACTGAACTGTTATTATCAAAAGAGCAGGGACACGTTTCTCAGTTATGATGATACTGAAGCATTACAATGACTGTACAAGCTGCAGCGTTATAACAATCCAATGATTTGCTATGTGTCGATACTGATGGGATCACAAGGAGAGCCACACCTCTCTGGGATCAGGCAGCACAACTTTGTTTCAACTGCGGATTCCCACTTTAATACTGCCTCATGAGTTAACAGTTACAGCTTGACTTTATCCTTCATTGGCTTGGCAACTTTGTATTTGTGGTTAAGTTTGTTCTGAATTTAAAGGGCAAACCTGTTGCTCTGTCACTCCAGGGAATCACATGGATTAGGTTTGTAGACAGTCAGGGCAAACACGGAATAAATATTACAGCAAATAGTCGAGTGCGCAGCGACACTTTATCTCTTGACAGTTTTAGATATTTCCATCAGATACAGCCATTGGATTTGCCAGATTGACCCAAGTGGTTTGGGACGGAGGATCAACAGAACCTGATTACACACGGAAGTAGTTTTTGCTACCCTAAATGAGAGTGAAGCATATTTCTTTGTCTGCAAACTAGCAATGTGTAGTGTTTGCTAGTTAAGCTCTGATCTTGGGAAAAGGCTACCTAATGTTGTGCCATGTTTTGCACTGTGGATGGATTCCCTGTGATGTTAACTGACAGTTGCTATGTTTATTTTTATGTGTGACATCGAAGCGTTGACCACATTAATGAGGATAAATGGCATGCCCCTAACATCGGCTAAGCTGTCTGAAGAGGCAGAGAAATCAAACCTAGAGGTCCTTAAAGACTTCGTAACTAGTCAGACAGAAGCCTTAACATAAATGTCAATCTGTGAATAAATGCAGGTTTCATCAGCCACTGCAGCATGCACACATAGACACCAAAAGGTTGACCAGAAGGTGGCCTGAATTTCAGGGAGAGAATAATGCAGTTATGTCCTTGACCACAGCGCCTGAATTACTCCTCTGAAGAACTAACTCAGCTAGAAAACACTTCGAAATGGGAGTGTCAATGACACTTGGGCTGAAAGACACTCCTAAACAAAGAATCCATTGAAGTCCCACTTCTCTGGGTCACCTTTGAATTTGGGCTTTGGGGCTATTAGGCAGATGGGACCTCAGGGCTATGAATTAGAGGCTCTCACCTGGATCAGTCGGCCTTGCTCTGTCTGCAAGGTGTTGAGCTCCTGTCCCAGGTTTCCCTGGCCCCTCCTTAGAGACTCGTACTCCAACTTGAGCTGACCGGTGTGGGCAGAGAGCTTGGCCACCTCCTCGGCCAGCTTCACCAGCAGGGCACGGTCCTGGCCCTTCACTGACTTCAGGTCCGTGTCATGGTGGGTCAGCGAGTGGAGCAGCGACGTCTGCACACCCTCCAGCCGCAGGAAGTTGTTGTTGTAGTCCGGGCAGTTGGGGTCGATGAAGATGTTGATACGCGATCCGTCGCCCCTCTCAACTGTCACCAGGGCGTTGCCCTCATCTTGATTGGTGGTGATGAGGGGTGGGCCGTCATTACTTCCGGGGGGCGGGGCTTGGTAATGGTTCATGAAGAGGATGGTACCAGTCGCCGTGACGGCCAGGAGTACAGCCACAAAAAGCAGGATGGTGCACAGAAAGTAGCTACAACCCATCCTCTGGAGAGAGAACAGAGAGACACGAAGAGAATAGACTTATATTAGGACCCAATTCACACAACTTAAACTTTTACAGGTCATTTACAGATCTGTCATATTACATAACGCACAATATAAAGCGGACCTATATGTGAATGTGGTGCTGTTTTGAATTAGTTTGCTTATAACTGATTTCATACGCAAGTTGTAGGAAGCATTTATCAGTGAGCACAGAATGAAAGACACCTGGGAAATATAAAGATGAAAAGATCAATGGAACACAGGCCAATCTAACAAAGTCGATATTCGTCAAATCCTCCATGACATTTGTGTTCTGACAGGCACAATATGGTTACTAAAACAGAGATACAGTTTTTGTCTGTTTACTTAAATAGTCATTTTTGGGGTTAGAAAATAATTCAGGTAAATACTGACTCCCGCCTGTATAAGCTGGTAGAATTGTCCTCGAAAATATATTAATATTTCTAATCCAGCACAGTATGAAAAAAATAAAAATAAACAATAGCTTAAATAGATGATTTAAATGGAGGGCAATTATGAGATTCTGAATCTCTCCTCCACAGGAATGAATGACATTGCCGTGACATTTCCGTTGTTTTGATCGAGTTGCATTGACCACTTTACGCCATCTATATCACAGACCTCCATAGCCATAGATTATCACATAAGTGGGAACCACAGTATGCTTTGCATTATTTCCCTTCCGATTGCTTTGGGCTGACGAGGGATTTGGAAAACCAACTCCTCTCCTCTGAATCTTTATCTTGTGTTTCTCCTCTTTTACATCATGATGCTGAGGCAAGCATCCCTGTAGGGCAGAGAGAGACAGTGGAGCAGGAAATAAACGGGGCCTTGGCTTACAACTCATGTGGTTTGGTGCTTTAGCGTATCCACATTACAGCTCTCTTAAATCTGGGAGAACTAGAATGTGTGCGCGTGTGAGTGTGTGTATCTGGGTGTGTGCGTGCGTGAACTAGGCCATGTCACTTCCTGTTAGCTATAGTGACAAATTGATTGACATGCGAGGGGTGAAACTATGGCACAGGGACCCCTGTCCCTGGCACATTGAAGGCCTTACTTTGTAGCTTATTTTTCAAGGGAAGGCGCTCAGAGTTTGTTTTTCCCCCTCCTCCAGTTTTTCAAATGCCATTTCAATTTGTTTCTAGTTGATAGGAGAGACTGCTCCCTTGTGTAATCCCAGAGCATGTTTTCTTACATTTCCGTTCACTTTTCTTACAAACTGCATATATTGACAGCTACAGCACTACTGCAGTATGTATACATTCAGTATTGTACTTCTGAATGGGGCTCACAGGCTCGTATCGTATCACCTAGAACATGGTTACAATCACTGTAATGCATGTGGTCTATAAAGTTACCCAGCTTGCAAAACCTATCATGGGATGTAAGAACGACAGTTTCTATTTACTCTTTCTTATTTGCGGGTTACAGGCATCTTATTCACAATTAAATACACTATTAAAAATGATTATTACTCAAATGAGTCACACTCGGTTGTCTTGAAGCACGTAGCATGTTCCTATGAAGGGAGCTCCATTCAGCAATTGGGCAATTTTGCTACATTCAAACCTTTTTAATGTGATTGAGAAAATTCTCATTTAGAGAGCGAACGAACTCGAATGGTAGGGGCAGTTACGAAGTGAACACTTAAATCACACATTGGGTGTCGATGAAGGAAATATATCTGTACATTACTGTACATTGTGTAATTCATTGAGAACAATATGACATAACTACGGTCAATGGACACCAAAATCACCAACCGATTGAGGACTGGATTCAAACTCACACTGAAAATCTAAGTGAACAATTGAAATCACAGGCTGTTTCCGACTTGCGTGAATTATACCACGACGACTCATAGTGTGACTCAGTAGTGTGTGTGGCCCCCACGTGCCTGTATGCACTCCCCAACAATGTCTGGGCATGTTCCTGATGAGACAAGGGATGGTGTCCTGGGGGATCCCCTCCCAGGTCTGGATCAGGGCATCAGTGACAGTCTGTGGCGTTACTCGGTGGCATTGGATGCACCGATACAGAACGTCCCAAAAGTTCTCAACTGGATTCAGGTCAGTCATTGGCATCAATGCCTTCGTCATCCAGGTACTGCCTACACACTCTGGCCACATGAGGTTGGGCATTGTCCGGTACCAGGAGGAACCCAGGGCCCACTGCACTAGTGTAAGGTCTGATGACTAATAGCAGTCCACAGACCATCACTGACCCACCGCCAAACCAGTCATGCTGGATGATGTTGCAGGCAGCAAAACGTTCACCACGACATCTCCAGCCTCTTTCACATCTGTCACGTGTTCAGTGTGAACCTGCTACTGGGAGACACAGCAAACATTCTGGCAACGGTGGATATGGATGTGTCATCCTGGAGGAGCTGGACGACCTGTGCAACCTGAATGGGCTGCAGGTACCGCCTCATGCTACCAGTAGTGACAAAGACACTAGCAAAACTGGAGAAGAATCAGTCAGGAAGGATAAGAGGAGAGCAATTGTCTGTGGCCGCCACCTGCAAAACCATTGTCTTGCTGTTGCCTCTCCAGTGCACCTGTTGTCACTTTCATTTGCACCAAAACAGGTGACATCGATTCACAATCGCTTATGCTTCCTAACTGGACAGACTGATATCCCTGAAGTTGAACTGACTTGGTGTTACACTGTGATGATTAAGTGTTCCCTTAATTATTTTGAGCATTGTACTTAAATAGAGTAACTGTTGGCTAGGGCGTGGTGGTGGGGGATTGCAGGGGGGCAGGTAATGCAACAGACTTTCACTCTGGTGGTTTTGAATACGATAACATCGAAAGGCAAGACATTTCTGTTATTGGCCCAACAGCCCTTCTCATATGTTGACATCAAACGTAATGATGTTTTACATTATAGTCGTATATGAACGTAATTCTTGAGTTGGAGGGTTGAACAGAACATATAATTAGTTGTTTTTATAGACCAAAGCTAACCGAGTGCAACATTATTGAAACCTTAAAAACAAAAACAAATTTTTCTGTCACATATTAATATTTTTGGATGTAGATTCACCTGTTAATATTCAGTTCATCAACATTAATCAATTTCCATCATAAATCACAGTTTGACAAAGCAATAATTTAAACTAAATGGTATTTATGAGAATCCTCCAGCGATGCCAAATGATATCTGCCACCCTTATACACCCAGCATGTATGTATTTAAATTCTTGGGTTTATTTTGACAGTTATAAAATGACAGAGTGAATAAAACTGAGTGTGGAAGTGAACATGGGTGTTGTCATGAAGACAACACAAGTCTAGGTCAGGAGGATCCCCACTAGACCAAAGGGCCTGCTGATGTCGCACGAGAATCCCGTACAAGCACCCTGGCCCTGAACACTTCATTGAAGTGCCCTCTGATGTGTGTTGCTAACAAAGTTTTCCAGGGGTAGTTAGGTGTTCATTTGGCATTAAACATTTATTTGACTTGAAGGGATTGGGAGTGATTTAGGATTCAACGTTGGTTTCACACCACAGGAGAAATTCTAGCGAGACACAGACAGCAACCCCAGTGCTTGGACATCACAGAAGCATTGGGCCCTGTGAATCATACCCACCTTTCCCTGTACTAGTATGTACACTTACCTGCAGATACACATACTGTAGACACGCACACACACAGACACACACACAGACACACACAGACCTACATACATACTGTATACGGTACATAAACGTTGGGCCCAGTAACTTTTTAAAATCATTTTCTTTACATGTTAAACTATATTCGTCAAGAGTTAAACATTTCCATGACTAGCCCCAGTCGTTTTGTGGATGATAATTCCATTAGGAACATTAGGAAAACCATTGAGTCCGTTGATAAAATTGAGTCCATTGATAAAATTGAGGTCATTGCCATCTAATGGCCAACAGCTTTCTAGAGCCGTTGCCTTTGAATCATAATGACATAGAGAATTCAGACCATCTGGGAATGATCTTTTTCTTGGTCTGTCCTCGTACCAGAGCTGTCCAGCAGTCTAAGTCGTTTTCCGAGGAGCACATGTGTACTGCTGAAGTGTGGGTTCAAACTGGGCTTACTGCTCTTTCAGGAAAAACCCCCCTCTGTCTTTCCACTTTCCTGTCCAACAACGCAGAGAATTCTCGAAAAGAAACATCTTGATGTGTTGCGGTCCTTTCATCAGTATACACACAGCCTGACCAGTAACATACAAACAGAGCTTGATTTACTTGCGTCTACTAATACCCATGGCTCACAGTATCACAGCGGAAATGAGTAATGCAGCCAGTCCTAAAATGAGAGCCACGGCTGCAGTGAAGCATTCAGCCTGTTAAAACGAGGCCTGGCCCGTCCACAGAGTACGGAGCTACTCCCTACCCCCCACAGGGTCCTCTGAGGGCATTGTCATATTTATTTTTAAGATAATTAATGTGCACAAAGGACATCAGCCTACTGCTGCACAAGAGGAAAGAGTCCCCAAACAATTTGTTACAACCAAAACAACAATGCTGCCTGTCTGCAAGAATGATCAGCCTTTATTAGAGAGAAAAGACCCGTCGACTCTCTTAATACGTCCAGGCGAGGAAGCGCTGAGCAGGGATAACTCCGGCTTCATGCCTCTAGCGTGCCCATAAACCCTCAGCGCTTACCCTGCGTGACACACTGGCCGAGCAGCCACACAGGAGCCGTGCCACATCAGTCTCCCAGTGGGGCACACTTTCTCCACAGCTGTCTGAAAACAAGGGCAAGCGGACACCTCTCATCTCTAGTCAATATTTCCGTTGCGTCCTCAAAGGGAGACAAAGTCTACCCGGCATTCCCGAGGGAGGGCCGCCGAAGCCGGGGCGTGCGCAGCGGCAATGTGGGCGCACGTGTCATCTCGGCCGCCCCGGGCCTGCTTGCCACCGGGCTTGGGATTGAAATAGCACACGGCTGAGCACAGACAATATGTGAGACTGACTTCTGTCTGTCCATCCAGCGGCGAGAGGAAAGCTGATTGAGGGTTAAGGCCTGGGCTGTGTCGGCGGCAGGAAACTGTGGAACACAATGAGCCCCTTTCACTCGCCCCCGTCTCTCTCTCTCTCTCTCCGCCGCTCCCACCTCTGCCTCATCGCTCTTCTCCCTCTCCTCTACCTCCCCTCTCCTCTACCTCCCCTTCCCTCCCCCACTCATTTCCCTCCTCTCCCCTTCCTTTCCTTCTATCTCCTGTTTCACCTGGGGGCAGCCAGACATGGGCCAGACAGCCAGTGAAAAGGAATACCTCAGGACTATGGGGCCTCATTTATCAAAAGTGCACTTGCATCTGCAAAAATATTCTAAACCTTGTGTGACAATTTTCCCTAAATACATTGTGACGCCACCTTTGGCAGATTTTACTCTGAATCCTTTTGATTAATATTCTAACAACCTTGAACTATTCTTAGCAACACTCAGTAATGTAGTTAGAAAACACTGATTGACAGCAATATTTGAAATCTCAGCTTTTCATGTGACGTCAGGACAGATATTGGACCATATTCAATGCCTCCTGGAAAGCCATTCTGCATAACAGTCTCCCTGAAAAACAACCCTATCTAACGGTGAATTCTCCACAGATGGAGGAAGGTTTTCCAAAGTTTAACCATTACCTAAGTGTTACTGTTACCTAAGTGTTACCATTAACCTAAGTGTTACCATTACCAAAGTGTTACCATTACCAAAGTGTTACCATTACCAAAGTGTTACCATTACCTTAGTGTTACCATTACCTAAGTATAACCATTACCTAAGTATTACCATTACCTTAGTGTCACCATTACTTACGTTTTACCATTACATGCTATACAACTAAATAACTAACAAAAATCTAAACAATTGTCCATGATTACTTAGAATGTCTTTAATTGACAGTTAGCTTTAGATTGCCTTTAATGTGCAGCTAGTGTTATGCCCAATGTATATTCTACAAATTCCTGGCGCTAATGACTGGCTGCATATGTGGGAGTTTTGTGATTCAACAAATTATATTTTTGAAGATTGACAATGTTCACGGAAACTAGGTTAAATTTAAACATTATTAGCTGACTAGCTTACTCAGTCATTCTTCATTTAGAGCGGGATGCTACCAGCATACCAGATACATTAGGCTATAAACGACGCTGAATCCTGAAACTAAAAGCTAGCTAGCTAATATTATTGAGTTTCTGTCTGTTTTATAGAAGCAGCTGTGTTACCCATTCTGCTGCAAGTCTCAAGTTGTTACCATTAGTTCCCTCTCAAGTCCAGCTGCCGTTGAGCTCAGCTAAGCCAAGGATAGTGTACTAATCGCAGAGGGAGGCTTGATCTACAAATGTATTTCTCGAAACACTCCTTCTGATCAAGGACAGTGCCGTTGCCATACCAAGCGTTGCTGCAGCCAATCAAGATATTTTCAGTGGTGCACCTGCATATATTTCTGAGGATCTGCCACATCTGTTTAGCTTCCTGAACGGGCACTGAGTAGCCACCTTCACATGCGTATATACGTGTGTTTGTGTGGATTTCTCAATGATGTGGACGCCTGCCACTGTCGTGTTGGTGCCAAACTTGATCATACTGTCGCAGTTGTCCGTCGCCTCACCGTCGTGGCTGACAGGAGGTGACAGGCCGTACACTCTGAGGGGACCCCCTTTTTGAGGGTCAGAACGGCGGACGTGGTGTCACCTACGCCGTTCACTGTCAGGCGGTGGTTTCATAGCTCCCAGATCACGGCTCAGCCTGAAACACTACACACAATAATCCTCTTGAGCAGATAACCTTGGATCTGAGCCGTTTTGAGACATAGCCCTCACTTAAACAGAGGAAGCTTGTCCTCAGGATCTCCTTTTGCCACACGACGATTAGCGCTGCATTTGGGGGGAAGCAGATGTAAAGCAGGGAGCATCTGTGAAAACCCCATTAAAGCTAATGCACCATATAGTTAATGCAGTGGCAGTTTAACCAAGGCCCACATTATGAAAAGGGAAGCAGAGGGAAAGTTAGCGAACAGCTCTGTACCTTTAAGAGCGGCTAGGATAATGGACATCACGAGCTGCTTACATGAGTCTGACCCTCATGCGTGACCCAAGCTGTGGTGCTGGCCTTTCCATTGTACCCATGCTCTAGATACAGGGAGGCCATAGCTGTCTCACGTTAACATATTGGCGCCAGATCAAAAACATTGACCCTGCCGTTGGCTGAGAGTAAAGAGTCTGACACCGCAGCAATTTCATTTCAATACAGTACATGCAAACAAGGCCTGGGATGAGCACTGCATAGAGGATGGACACACACACCAAGCGCCTAATTTATCCGACTTGATTTGGACGCCCGTGGACGCGATTGCCTGACACACAGTCCTGATCCCGATGGATGCATCGCACTGTCGTGGGCAGCATATTGATACATTAAAGCCATACTCTATTTGCGCGGCCATTTGACACAAGAGCTATGGGACAGTAATCCAGGGGAAAGCTGAGAGTTAGCCTGAATCATCGAGGGGGGGGGGTCTCACACCACACTGTATCATATAATTCTTTTGGAGAAGACCAATCCCTACAAATAGGTCTGTAATATTAGTAAACCCAGATGCTGAGGCTTACACTTGATCTTTAAAATGGCTTTAGGCACATGTCCTACTGGGCTTACTTTGAAGTGACAAAGCTGCACAGCTTCAGTGCAAAGCTGGGTTATACTGTATATTGATAGCTCACTACCAAGAGCTCGCTACTATCTCATGTTGACTACTTTCACCAGTGCCCGAACAAACTCCCAAACCCAATTAAGTTATCGGGGGAAAATAGGCCCAACGTGTCATGGCACTGTGACATGGTCTCTGCTGGCTTTTTAAACGGTCTAGAATAGCACATGTAAAGAAGTGGCCACGGGGGAATCCTTGTGCTCTGGGCTCACTAGTCCATTTACTCCTCTGCAGCTGGGTGATTAAGTCTCCCTCTTGTGAGTGTGTTAGTCTGATATTCTGGCCAACAGGGTATGACACACAGGCCACCGGGCCGCTACATGTTGAGGTTCATTGGATTTCCTGATATTTACACTTTGTCCTCAACGCCACAGCAAGTGATTATTTAGGGCAATTCTTTTTTTTTTAATTATTTACCTTTATTTAATCAGGGGAAAAACACTGCGAACAAATTACATTCTGGAAGTGTGCCTTGTTGAAAGAATAAATATGTTGCAAAGATTGCATGAGCTAACACAAGCAAGCACACAAACATAATAAAACACAGGCATATTTGTCCTCAAGCAAAACATACAGCAGTGCCTTACATTGTCTTAAAGGCACAATGCATGAGATCATTTTGCAGCTTATGACGATAATTTTTTGCACATGTAATTATGGACACTCCAATTTGCATGATACTTCATGCTATGGTAAGTGCTGTTATATGGTGCTTGCTAAAACGATTCATAGATTACAGACATTTTTAAGAGGGGTTTGAGGAAATGACCATTAGAAATTCAGCATTTTAGGATTAGCTTTGTATGCACTGAAAATTATTTCTGGTAAATAAATGTTTGTAAACACAATCATTTCACTATTACTAAATATAAATGAATGACATTTTATGATATTACAATGCAAAACCTCTACATAATGGCCCTTGAATATAAATACAATGAATAACACTTCCTAAAACATGCCAATATTCATAGCAACATAACACCAGAATCTGGCAAAGACACATTTAATTAGCTGTATACCGACTCTTAAATAGATGTGACCCCTTCCAGGTACACTTTATCACTGCACACTTCGGGCAAACATTGAACACTCACAAAAGGTTACATGAATAGAACCAAAAACAATTGACAGCCACGTAACACATAGCAACACGCAAAGGCGTTCACCCTCCAAATGAACAACCCAAATAGACAGATAGTAACGCAAAAGCATGAACAGAATTAATTAAACATAGCTTCTAGCTTGTGAATGTTACAATAATTATGTGCACCAAACTACTCGAGTACAGTAGGCTAGAGACAATGGTAAATTTAACAACAATAATGACAGGAACAGATTTCACGAAAATAGTTAAATATACATACGCATTCGGCATGGACTATAAACTGTAGTTCAGCATGGACTATAAACTGTAGTTCAGCATGTACTATAAACTGTAGTTTCCTGCTAACAAAGTAGCAGAAGAATAATGGGCAGTATATAGTCTTCAAAACCAGGCCATGCAACTGTAGGAATGTCGAACTAACGTTGATATTTTTTTTTTAAAGCGGTGGAAATCCAGTGGAAATTAATGATGCCTCACAACACGTCAACCCAATCAAAGACTTTACTTGGGCAAAGCTCCAAAAGGTGCTTACTCGATTGCCTGAAATTGCCTGACATTTAATACAAATAACCGGAAAATCTGCGATTAAAACAGTATTCCATGTTTGTGGTGAATCATACATTTCTGTTGAGAAAAGACACATCATTTTGCAAAGGTATAACATCACTAGTGTGACTGGATTTAACATGGAACTATTGATTGATAAAGCAGCATGTAGCGCATGTAGCAGTCTTTTACTTAAACATGAAAGCTTATATTACGTAGAAAGAATCAGCAAACAACACTTCCATGTGAGGTCAGAGGTTCCTTGAAATGTAACATCAAATAGAAATCTTAGTGAGCGGAACGGTCATTCCCTTCAAATCGCATTTGAAGTACAAAAGTCCCAAGAGCTAAAAGAGTCTATACGAGGAGGCATGGCCTCGTGAGACAGTGTGCGGTACAATGCTTCCTGAAATAAATGGCAAAATGCATAAAGAAACGCTGGCAAAGCAGATGATGATAAGAGGGCATAAAAGGTGTGTTTAAACAAATGGACACAAAATTCAGCTCGACAATGCACTGTCATTTACAACCAGTGATAGTGGCGTAATATTACTGTGGCGTGGCCCAAACCCTGATTGATGTCCATTTAAAACCCAGCACTCAGACAGAAAGGAACGGTAGCTAAACATTTTCAACTGCTTCTATAAACGCTAGACAAGACAGTTTAGAAATGTGGTGATATAGTTGACAAAGATAGCAGCATCCCCACTTACGGTGACCATGCACATAAAAAGCTTTCCACACTGTAGGAGCATCTGCTGAGACTACGGATGAACAGATATACTGTCCCGTCATCCGTATTGGATGATTATAGGCAAAAATGTAATAATTTGAATCATCCTGACTTTCTGAATGACTGTGCTTCCCAGCAGTTCCGCTGTGCTCATTCTACCGTGGCGCTTGCGGAACTAGAGATGCCATAGCAAGAAAAAAAATTTGTTAGCCACAAGAATTGCATTATCTTGGTATGTAGATAATCTGTTGAGTTCCAACACTTCTTAAAGATGTTGAACTCCTGGTGCTATTTATGTGCAACTTGAAAAATAGAGCACACTGTCCTCGTTGTTGGAGCCAAACAATGAATCCAGCACACTGTATGCAGGCCAGCCGTGTGAGCACCTTCCGAGTGTGTGCGGTCATTAGTAGAGGATAAGGAGTGAGAGAGCGCACAGCAAAAATGTGTGCAGTACCGGAGCTGATCGTTATTCATTATTTCCAGCGCAAGATAATTTTAATCCGAAAAGCTCTACAAAACAAATATGCTTGCATTTTGGGCAATATTGACAAGTCAACTTGTCCTATAGCAGAGGTCTCAAACCGGTTCCACGGAGGGCCATGTGTCTGCAGGTTTTTGGGTTTTCATTTAAATTGGTTCCCAGTTCAGACCTAAACAACCAGGTGGGGGTAGAAACGAACCAATGAGTGACCTAATCAGTCAGTTAAGTACAAGGTGAGAGCGAAAACCTGCAGAAACTCAGCCCTCCGTGGAACCAGTTTGAGACCTCTGGTCTATAGATATTTACTTTATTGGGATAATGGTACATTGGTGTAAGCCTTCATGAAATACAGGCCTTATTTAAAGTGAATCTAAAAAATTCCCATGGAAGAAATGGATGGAGTAAGAACTGAAAGAGAAATTGTTCCCCTTTTTGCTGCACGGTTTAATGGTTATTATGACTATAATCTTTAATAATATAATAATTATTTCAAGCCATTACAACAGGACGGTAAGAGTCTAGTCTGCTAGAGAGTGGCGCAGACAGACAGACAAGGGCTGTTTACTCAGATGTCTTTGTGATGTCTGTCTCGTTAGGGCAACCCACTGCCACAAAAAAGGCCGCAAATGATGCATTCTGGTAACGCATTTACCGTAATGGCTAATATTGCCTGGTGTGCAAAATTCTGCTGAACACAATAAAATAAAAATTGTGTAGCTAGCATGAATATGACCGAATCAAGGGACACATAATGACATGACCGAATTCAATCATGCCTGCACGATGACTCTTTTGGATAAATATCCCGGGCAAATAAACATTCGACATGGAAGATACGGTTTGGTAGGCACCGAAAATACTGAGGATATATTATGGGAATTTTATTTTTACATTATAATACAAAATTCTGCTCATGGCCCTGTTAACTAATACAGGTTGAAGTCACCCATTATTAACACTTCTAAGGAAAATGATGACACTAACTTTAGCTCTTCTAGTGAAAATACAAAAGGTTTGCAGAAGGTGGACTCCTTTCATTGTTAGAGCTGAAAAGCCTCCTAAGAGTACGGGAATGGAGACAGATTTCAACATATTAACAAAGAGATTAATTTTGACAAAGATAGTTGCTACACAACCTTGTCCCTTGTCTGCCAGTTCTAAAAACACATCACCATCAAGATTAATATAAGAGTCAATGGTGCTTTCATTCATCTGAGATTCTGACATTATAAAAATACCAGTAATTGCCTGAGCAGCCCAAATCTGGAAAATATTCAGTTTAGTAGTAGTCAAATTCACACACATGAACCCAAAACCTTTTTTGACAGTTGATCAGCTTGATAATTATCTGTTTATTATAAAAACAATTAGTAGCAATATACATTAATCTACCAATAATAATTTACAGCTCTATGCCTAAGTCTGTAGCATGTGGTACTTAAGACATTGTTGTAGTAACCAATAAAGCAATAGTGTCCTTTATCTAAAATGGGCTAGGGACCAACAGCATCTTTGCTCTTTGGGTTGAGTCAGTTTCTTAGGGTAGCATTCTGGCTCCATAGTCATTAGAATGCATCTCATTGAAATTGAAATTCCTGGGCTGTTCCCAGAAAGGAGTCAAAACTGTCCACAAACGAAATGCCAACAGAGCTGCAATGTATGTTTTCACCATAGATGTAGCAACCTCACACAAGAAAATCTCAGGAAAATCTCTCAGAGCCCTGGAAATACTAAGAGACACATCCATTTAGTGCTAGGGAGGCTGTGTCTAATTGAGAAGCTGACAATGAGTGTATAGTGGAGACCTAACACCTGACCTAATTAATCAAGTGTACACAAGGATTATTTTGTCTCAGCAATCTACGCTGTTCTTAACAACCCCCATCTCACACGTCTGGGAGGCAGAGGAGTTATTGTGGTCATGTCCTGGGTAGGTCTGATATCTGATTTGAAGCTACCTTTATAGGAACAATATTGGTGAACAACACTTTCCTTTCCACTACCTCTCCGATAATGTCTGGAATAATGCTTTTTTTGATCCAGTAATTTAAGCCGTATGCTTTATTAAATGCAATTAATCATTTTACAGTGTGAAGCACACTCAACTCACACCCAACTCGCACCCAACTCGCACCCAACTCGCACCCAACTTTGAATATGCGTCATACAACCCTCGGTGCCCAAGTGACCTCAGAGTTTAAAATGGAGCAGGAGAGGAGCAGAGGAAGTCGCACGCCAATCTAAACAGGCAAATTACATAGTAAATGTTTCCAATTAAAGACAGAGGTTGATATCAACTGGTTCAGTGCAGGATGTTAGTGAAGACTGCATTGTTTCATTGCTCACCTTGCAACTCCTTGTGCTAGGTCAGGCCCATGGTTGATGCCCAGGGAATGCATCCTCATCCAGGGTGTGTGCTGGTGAACACTTGCTTTTGATGTGCATTGGACATCATCGATTCAGCTATGGAGTTGACAAGACAAGTCTAAGCCATAATTAAGAATTCCGCATCACTAAATTGGGACAGGGGGAATAAACTGACAAAAAGAAAGCCAAAGTCACCATGTTAAATTTGACTACAATTTAGCTGACAGATTAGTTTAAAAAAAGATAAGGGGAAAAGAGCAGGCGGAACAGTCTGCATTAATGAAGTGCAGAGAGCACATCCACCGAAAGGCCCCCCATGTTAGAATTTATAGAGAACTATGGGAGCCTCCAGTTATAGTTTAAAGAGCAGCAATTTGGGTGTGTGGGGGCGGGGCATTGTAATGATTTTAGTTTACTCTCTGTACAAGGAAAAAGTCAGTTTAAAAACCTGATTAATACAACTGACCGCAGGCATTAAGTTACCAAACCACAAACGTTTTGCAAAATAAGCAGTGCCGTAACTATGTTGCTATACGTGATGAAGTCATCAGTATGATTGCAAATGCTTCATACTTTAGCAAATGTAAGTACTGTACATTTAAGATTCAAATAAATTAATAAATAACAGCTACAATGGTAAAACTTTCCAAAACAGTAGCCTGTGTGCATGCCTATTTCACAAAGATAGTGGTATTGTTTATTTTATTCACTCTAATGAAGAAAATACATATATGTATTTAGTTTTTTAGCCGGTTGAGCGGAAAACAAGAAAAATCAAGGTATAAATCATTAATCATTTAGTTTTGGCCAATATCTCCCAGCCCCCTAACTAAATTTGTCACTACAGGAGAGATATAAAATAGTAATAGACATGATTCAAAAACATTATTCTTTATTAAAGGCTTGATTTGCCTGCATAGCACATCATTATCAGAGATTTGAGAACTGAAAGCTATTTTTTAAAGAAGATGAGGATTTGAATGTTAATGAGCCATTCTGTTAAGACAGGAATGACGCCATGTCTGAAAGGTTAGAAAGAAGGCAGAGAAAACCAAATTATGAATAAATAAAAAACTACAACGTGATGCTGGTCAACTGAGATATGCCATCCATAAAAGTAGATTTATGTTGTATAAATCAGAAAAGATGACAGAAAAAAATAATAAAATTAAAAGAGATAGAAAATAGAAAAATAAAATGATAAAGGCCCACTGAGCTGAGCCAAGGACAAGAAACTTTGTGATTAAACTATATAAAACAGACAGGAAAGTTAGTAAAAAAGTATTAATTGGATGGTGATTATTACAAATGTGGCCCATTATAATTTGTTTTAAATAGATGCACTCAATTAGTCATGATGCACTGAATTATATTAAAAGCACTTAAGTACATTTAGCGGCATTTCATTTGATAAAAGTGCATTCTAAGATTATAATTGTGTTTCTAAATGTTTTAATATCAGTTTAAGGAAGTGTAATCCTATATAGAATATGTCTGACCCTGCTCACAAACGACCACATTTTAGTTAGGCAGCCTTTTCACTGAAATAGACACATCACAACATGTAGGAATGGGCTGGCCTCTTCCATTCTACCTGAAGAATGATTCATTTACGATACATTTCCTAAAATTCTGGATGACTATTGTTTAATTATGTTGTGTTCATCATTTTCTCTCTTGACAGGACATTCGTTTCTATGCCAATCTGGGATGGGTAGGTTCAATTTGCACTATATGTCAGAATGGTAGAAAAATGATTTTATGTTTCTATGGATTATGCATATATGCATAAGTCTACATCAAATATATAGATTTGTGTGCAATGAGTGGCAAGGCTTCTGTTTCTAATAAACTGCCTTGAAAATGTCATCTGCGGTTTGCTAATGTTTCATTCCTGAAGACTAAGGCTTCTGGGACTAAAAGGCGTTGTAAATGTATTTGCATAGTCTTAATTTTAGATTTTAGTAATGGTCACGTTTATAAATGTGACCAAAGAGCTGACAGGAGACATGGTTGTTGACCTACACTGACCAGGTACAGGACATAAACAATACATAAAAAGTTGACAACACCACCACACATAGAAAAGAAAAAAGAAAATCAGAAGTTCGGAACAGTTGCAAATTTGCCAATAGGATGCAGGTGCATATTGCCCCCATGCCTGGTGAGAGAGATGGTGAGGGAAGCAAAGAAGTGTCTTCACAGTCAAGTTAAATCTTAGGGTAACCAAATCTCAAAATGAAACCCTCAATGGCAACATGTTCTTTGGAAGGGTTGCATGAAAGCCCTTATCTTATGTGCACATAGTCCACTGCTCAACTCGCATATCGCTCAATCTCTGGCGAGCTTTCACTGAGCCGAAAATAGCGTGGCAGGGCGTATCTTCCTTATTTATGCCAGCAAGAACCAGTCAACCAGTATAGGGGAAACATCTGTCTCTGTAAATATTAATAAGTATTTAGTATTTGTGTGACTCCACTACAAAAAATGTATTACGATGATGCCAAGTCAAGGATTTGTCAAGGTTCAAATAGCAATTTACTTCATTTTAAGTTATGCATGTATCACTCACCCGTGATCCCAACGATCTCCAAAAACTTCCATGCATCCATTTTTTATAATTATATCTCTGCATGAAGCCAGAGAAGCATCATTAATAATGGAGGAACCTGACACAGCAATTATGAGTTTCTCTCTCGTCAATTTATTTTAGCTAGAGAGTGAGTTTTTAGCTAGCGAGTAGAAAAGAGAAGGGATTTCAAGATGCAGAGAACATCTACCCTGCCACTGGTAGTCGCCGAACTCCGTCATTGCCCGCTCGCAGGAAATTAGCATAATGTTGAATATTTCTCAAGGCTCAACTGTCGCTGGGTGATTTTGTCTCAGAGAGTAGCTCCGCCCCCTGCCGCCGTGATTCGCTGGCTTTAGCTGGAAATATAGTGGGGAGAACAAGTATTTGATACCCTGCCGATTTTGCAGGTTTTCCTACTTACAAAGCATGTAGAGGTCTGTCATTTTTATCAGAGGTACAGCTTCAAAAATCACATTGTACGATTTTTAAATAATTAATTTGCATTTTATTGTAAAATAAGTATTTGATCACTTACCAACAAGAAAGAATTCCGGCTGTCACAGACCTGTTAGTTTTTCTTTAAGAAGCCCTCCTGTTCTCCACTCATTACCTGTATTAACTGCCCCTGTTTGAACTCGTTACCTCTATAAAAGACACCTGTCCACACACTCAATCAAACAGACTCCAACCTCTCCACAATGACCAAGACCAGAGAGCTGTGTAAGGACATCAGGGATAAAATTGTAGACCTGCACAAGGCTGGGATGGGCTACAGGACAACAAGCAAGCAGCTTGGTGAGAAGGCAACAACTGTTGGCGCAATAATTAGAAAATGGAAGAAGTTCAAGGTGACGGTCAATCTCCCTCGGTCTGGGACTCCATGCAAGATCTCACCTCGTGGGGCATCAATAATCATGAGGAAGGTGAGGGATCAGCCCAGAACTACACGGCAGGACCTGGTCAATGACCTGAAGAGAGCTAGGACCACAGTCTCAAAGAAAACCATTAGTAACACATTACGCGGCCATGGATTAAAATCCTGCAGCGAACACAAGATCCCCCTGCTCAAGACAGCGCATGTCCAGGCCCGTCTGAATTTTGCCAAAAATTTTCTGCAAAGGGGACAGGACAACTGCACCGTATTGAGGGGAGGATGGATGGGGCCATGTATCGCAAGATCTTGGCCAACAGCCTCCTGCCCTCAATAAGAGCATTGAAGATGGGTCGTGGCTGGGTCTTCCAGCATGACAATGACCCAAAACACACAGCCAGGGCAACTAAGGAATGGCTCCGTAAGAAGCATCTCAAGGTCCTGGAGTGGCCTAGCCAGTCTCCAGACCTGAAACCAATAGAAAATCTTTGGAGGGAGCTGAAAGTCTGTATTGCCCAGCGACAGCCCTGAAACCTGAAGGATCTGGAGAAGGTCTGGTTTGTAGCTCTAGTAAGCAGACAGTGTGCATGCACCATTACTGAGATCAACCCAAACTGGAGGGCCCGATCTTTATCAAGCATTATGGGAACTGCAGTTGGAATTGTGAGTTATGGTCAGATGAGACATAATTTGAAATGTTTGGCTATGCACACCATTGGCATGTTTGGTGACAAAAGGGGAAAAGCATTTGATACCCAGAGTAAAATATTGTTCAGTTGGCTTTCATGCCGGTTATTGATTATGTTGATATTATTTATATGAATGTTTCTAACTTGGTTTGAAAACATCTTAATACAGTTTATCATAGTGCATTATGCTTTATTACAGGTGATTGTTTCAGCACACATCATTGTTCTCTGTACAAGAAAGTAGGCTGGCCCTGTTTAAAGTCACGTAGTTCTATGCATTTTAATATTTTTATTTTTCAAGATATTAAAATTAGCACCATACATTACTTCTCTGCTGACACACTGAAATACAAACTATCAAACATGGTCTGCAATCTCCACAGAGTGAGGCAGACAAGCGTTGAGTTTTTCTGCACCTCACATTTAGAATAAATTCCAAGATCATTTTAAATTGAATGATTTGGTGCCTGTAGAGCAATTCAAATGGATGAAAGAGGAATATTTCAAAGAAAATGTTGTTTCTATCTTATGAATTATGCGTTCATATTTTTATTTTTGGGGGTGCTCCCCATACTTTCTATTGTTTAATAATTGTGTCAATGCAGGGCTCATCCGCAAATGAGACTCAGCATGGTCTCAACATGACCTCCCTGCTGAAATAAAAGTTAAATAAAGAAATAAATAAAATGCTTTGGGGAATTCCACTAAGTACCAGGATGTAACAGCCAAAACCTGCTTGCCTCTGCCTAGATATTGAGAGCTGGCCATGGATGGACCATGGATGGACCCAAACATACATTAAAATCAACACAGAAATGGTTTCGGCACCACCAGATCAATCTTTTACAATGGCCATCTCAGTCTCCACAACTAAATCCAATTGAAAACCTGTGATCTAAATTGAAGAGGGCAGTTCGCAAATGCAAACCGTAGACTATCAAGAATCTTGATACAGGAAGGGGCTCGGTGCTTTGATCCACTCCACAAAATATTGATTGTGTGGGTGCCAATACTCCTTAAAGTTATGTTAAGCAAAAAAAAAAAAAAATTACTACTTGAATAAAATGTTTTGTATTTGAGAAGTTATTGTGTTGTAATGAAAGTATACAAAGACCAAAATATCACTCACAGTTTGAGTTTTGCCTAATTTCATGAAGGGTGTCAAAACATCTGGAGTTGATTGTGTTTTTTTGGGGGATATTTTATGCACCATTGAAGGAGAATGCAAAATACAAAGGAGAGAGTGGACTTTTATAACAATGGGCATGCAGCAGCAACATATAAACTTTACAAATGTCTTAAGGAATAGAGCTGCCATATTAAAAGTTCAGTTCATATAAAAAAATCAATGAGGCACACACACAGACATATGACTAATCACGCGAAATATAAAGTAACCTTTATAAATGAATGTGGGCAATGACATGTGGAACTGTGGGCTGTGACACGGGAGGATTGAGCTGATAATGCACCATGTTGACGACTGTGCCAATCTTACATCTTGGTTTCCAGGCTCCAAATGGAGTATCGATGCACAATCATCAGTAATAGAATGCACACGGTCCTCTTCCATGGAAATGTCCCTGCTCTGCAGTGTGCCTGGATGGAGGTGTGTTTTGTGTGTTTACTTTTACTGGGTCCCTCTTAGCCTAAAGCCTCAAGCCATTTTCCATGAACACGGACCTGGTCTCCAGCTGTAGTGACAGTAGCCCATGCAGGGCAGGTTCCTCTGTGATTGGACCCCAATGACAGGCAGCCAAATTGGGGAGACAGCAAATTGTCTCGCAGGCTAGAGCCGGGCTCCAGAGACCACTTTGACAGGCCTGATAATATCCTCACTATGCTATAGGGCTCTTACAGGGGTTAGGGTTTGTTGCTTACCCTGCCTTGTTCTTCTGTAATCTGACATCAAACAGCCCACACCACACTTTGCACTCCTCTAAAGAAATTAAATCCACCCTGGGTGATACTGAATTTGGCACTAGTTATACAGCCTCCCCTGTCCTGCTTAAATAATTTTTTTATGACAATATTTCCAGCATGTAATAGTTTTATTGTAGTTCGGGGGCCACACTCAAATGTGTGGTGAAAAGCAGTCATCTCCGTGGAGGTCTATACATTAAAGGCCATGGTGTTTATGATCAAATGAATCCCAACCACTTGCAAAAAAGATACATCTTCTGATCCCTTGCCTTGACCCAGTCCCTCACAGAAACTGAGATGTTAAATTTACAGTAAGTGGAAAACAAATGGGAATGTTTTATCATTGGAATGAAGGACAAGCGTGCAGATTGGGTAACTGGTGCTAATCACAATAATCCAGTCCTTTCAGTTACTGAATCATGGCATTTCTACAGGTCAGCATTACTCAGAGGACAATGGATAAGCTAGGGAACACGGAAAGAGGAATGTTCATAAATGTATATGACACTGGCCATACCAACAGAGTAAAATCTAGAATCCCAGCTAAATCTATAGGTCAACTAGTGTACTAAAGTTTGGGTTCACTTAGAAATGTCCTTGTTTTCCATGAAAACATACATGAAATTAATTTGTTCTCTTGCTCAGTTGTGCAATGGGGCCTCCCACTCCTCTTTCTATTCTGGTTAGAACCAATTGGTGCTGTCCTGCGAAGGAGGTTGAACACAACATTGTACGAGATCTTCAGTTTCTTGACAATTTCACGCATGGAATAACCTTTGAATAAGCCACTCCTCAGAACAAGAATACACTGACGGGTTTGAGAAGAAAGTTCTTTGTTCCTGGCCATTTTGAGCCTGTAATCAAACCCAGAATTGCTGACGCTCCAGACACTCAACTAGTCTAAAGAAGGCCAGTTTTATTGCTACTTTAATCAGCGCAACAGTTTTCAGCTGTGCCAACATAACTTCAAATTATGTAATGATCAATTAGACTTTTAAAATGATAAACTTTGGCATGTGTGTGTTTTTAACTGGGGACTGGACTGGTGAAGGTGACGCTGAGCAAGGCTGGCAACAGGGAAACATGAAGCAGAGATATTAATGGGCCCCCCTTCCTTCCAAATGTGGTTTGAGCCTTGAATGTGCCGCTAGTTGATGAGTAGCCAGGTGGAGTGTGAAAGCGTCCTCACTAGGAATCATCACACTCCGGGGACTACTCAGCCACTTGGCGTGCCTGAAAAGCTTACAGACTATTTGGACTACATCAATTGTTGTGAAAACTCTAATAAAATTAACCTAATATGTAAATACAGATTTCGATTCCCACTAACAACGAGAAACTCTTGCTGGTCCGCAAGGTGCAACACATGAATGCACCACATATTGGCAAGACCATAGACCTGGACGACACAACATTATTTACCTGGTGACTAACACGGCACTATTTGTGGAACAAGTGACGTTCCTGGTGATAGTAGAATTGTTTTGGTGCCTGTGTGAGACATTTTTCTGTTCATGGAGCTGGAAGGACTTAGAGAACCAGACTTCCAACATTTCCATTAATTCCGGCTCCAAAACAAATAAATCCGCAATCTGTCGGAATAGTGTCCCACTTTACCTCGGGAAGGTTTACACCCGTGTATCTTTGACCCAAATTTGTCATCAACTCTAGTTCACCTAAATAAAACCATTGTGGTGCAAAAATACTAACTGGTTATCAATGGGGGTAGATACCCTAATAGTTGACACAAAATGTTTTGTTTGGACGAACAGCATGGGGAAAGAACATCACTTGGTATGGGTGCTGAGAAGGATTGCTTGCTGAAATCTTGAACTCTCTGGAATCCATTGGGAGCTTTTTTAATGAGACCAGGCCATAATTGGATATGAAGAAACTGGGGAACGGAGATAATGCAGGCAAAAGGGGGTATGCCAAAATTAAATAATTAAAAATAATGTCAGCTTCATAGCGAATGGTGCATGGTTGATCCTATATCCACACCTGACCAATTGATCGTGCATCTAAATCTAGTATTCAATGGTAAACTGTAACTGTAAGAATTCAGCCTTTTCGTATTGTGATCACTATTGTTAATCACGTACCCGCCAAGAGTCAAGGGAAAGAATTCAACTCGTATTGAAATTATCGCATTATCGTGTAGTCAGTTATCATTCTCAGTCTCAACCATACTTCTGGTTCCACCCCAATTTATACAGGAGACATGGCTACCAAGAACTCAACACAGAATGGTGAATTTCTGTGAACGTGACATCCTGTACGTTTGGATACAAACGGATGTTCTGTTTATTATCTAAACACTTTTAACTCATAACAAGCATTTCCATGCAGTAATGTTCAGGTTGACAATAGGTACGTGGGGGTACTGGGAAATGTTATTGGGTCGGACTGTGCAGCAAATGTGAGCTGGCAGATTGTGGGCCAGTCAGTGTATGGGCCAGTGGCAGAAGAGGATGCGTTAATGAGCCATCTCTATGAGATAACATTCTAAGACAAATAAGGAAGGGGGGACATAAATATCTCTGCTTCATGTTTCTCTGTCGGCAGCCTTCCTCAGCGTCAGCTTCCACATTTCAGTCCCCAGTTGAAACACACACTCACACACATATAAACACACATGCCAAAGAGTGTCTTATTGATGCAGAACAATAAGCCCTTTGAGATGGAAATAAAAGCTCCAACTTCCATGTAGGCCTACTGTACTGTTATTACTCGTTAACCTTGAGCTGTCTTATTATATGAAAGTGTAATTATGTTTTTCATCAGATTTTTCAAAAACAGTCAACAACAGTCCCAATGATTTAGGATTTTAAATCTTAAATTGCAAATACTAATTCATAATTCAAAAATAAAAATAATCAGCGCTTTTGACTTTAAAAGGCTGAGAATGCCTTTTCTTTCTCAATTTTTAACCTTTGACATTTGCCTTTTTGTAGGTGATTTCTTGGCTAAACGACAAAACAACAGGGCAATATCAAATGCTGCTCAAGCGCTGAGTAATGTTTATAACAGCCAAAACTCATGCTTTAAAGGGGCACTGTGTAGAATCTTACAGTAACATGACTCGACTCCTCCTCTTTCCTTACCAGGATAGTATTAGCCCATCAAAGCCAGTATGAGGAGACTACAAGTCACTGCAAACTGATAGACCGACCAGCGAGATGGTTTCAGTGGATGGTTCTGTTAATTTATAATGGTATTTTATGCTTGTGGTACAGTAAAAACATTAATTTAACAAAATAATTAAGAAACAAGCTGACATAGCTATCTTAGAACTGACACTTACTGAGTCCAGTATACATGAACACAATTCCAGCTCCAACAAGAAAATTATTTTACAAAAATAATAGTGCTGATATGATGTGTATTTATTATTATTATTAGTTGAACCACAGTGGCAAGCATTGCTGTAAGGTCATATCTAAATTCTACCAGTTTTCTAAATTTTTGCCTTTCTTAGTATTGACTGACAATTCAAAAAGCGGTTGAAAACATGATGTATGCTACATATGATACAACAGCGTTTAATACAGTACTGCTCCCCTTAGGAGACATTCTAAGCAGGAGTACTGCTTTCCCTAGACATGCATACTGAAGCACAGTCCTGAGAGATAAGTAGCTGCACATAGTGACACGAAACTAACATGTTAGTGAACGACTAAGTGTGTGTTACTGGCCAGGGTCCTCCCCCATGAAAGGGCCAGGGTCCTCCCCCATGAAAGGGCCAGGGTCCTCCCCCATGAAAGGGCCAGGGTCCTCCCCCATGAAAGGGCCAGGGTCCTCCCCCATGAAAGGGCCAGGGTCCTCCCCCATGAAAGGGCCAGGGTCCTCCCCCATGAAAGGGCCAGGGTCCTCCCGCATGAAAGGGCCAGGGTCCTCCCCCGGAAAGACGTCAGTGTCAACAACCCCCACCCCATGGAAAACGTAGCCACGACGTTGTTCATCAAAACCTCACAATTCCTCTCTTGATTCTCTGGGGTCTAATGGCGTCTCTGCCCCATTTCAGCTCCCCCTCCCCCGGAAAGATCGGGAGGTCCTAGTCTTGTCTGTTTCTGCATAATTGACCCTTCACTCGTCTCACCGTTGACCTTTCCTGATGCCACCCACTTAAACAGCACCAAAGCCTTTTCCGACTCACCACCTCACTGTGCACCACACCACCCACAGTACCCTAGCACACCCAACTCTGAACATGCGCCAGTGAGAGAGAGAGAGAGAGAGAGAGTGGGAGAGAGAGAAAGAGAGAGAGAGTGGGAGAGAGAGAGAGAGAGCAAGAAAATGTGGGTGTGAGTGTACTCCCTGGTCGGCAGTCTGTGTAATCAAATACAGAGTTTGGCTGGGATTAGGGTGAGGAATCAGTCAGATGCCAACAAGCCCATGAGGCACTGACAAGGGGATGCAAAAAAATACAGGCCTAGTGTTAAGAAGGCCTAGTGTTAAGAAGGCCTAGTGTTAAGAAGGCCTTGTGTTTAGAAGGCCTTGTGTTTAGAAGGCCTAGTGTTTAGAAGTCTGTTGTTGTGCCCTTGATAAAAGAACTTAACCCTAATATCCTCTGTAAATCCTAAATTGATCTATTCACTGTATATTGCATTAATGAAAATGACAATGTGTTTCCCATTCTTGTTAGAAAGGTACAGTTGTGCGAATTGACATTTTCTGCTGGTTACCAAGTTCACTGTTCACCTTCCAGAAAATAACTAGAACAAACCTAACAAAATGTATATAAATGAAGGCAGGCAAGTTTTTCAGTAAAAATCTGGCTTACCTAGCATTGCGAAGCAGACATCTTCCATCTAAGAGTGTCAAATCTGACCATTGATTGCTATTGATTCAGTTTAATGTACAGAGTGCAGGTGGAACTACCCACGACCATAAATCCAAAAGCTTTCCTAACCTCCTTGTCAACTCAGCATGCCTGAAATGCATGGTCAATATGTTTTCTGATTCATTGCCTGATTAACTCGGGGGGGAGACATGAAGGTCTTGATGAGGACCTATCCACTACGAACCAACTGAGAAAAAGCCTAAACCATTTCCAAGGACTCAGCCCCTCCAGCCCTGTGACGTTCATCGGCCTACTGTTGCTCAGCCCGGGACGACACATAGGGTCTCATACCAACAGGCTTGGAGACTGTGATCTGTTTGCAGGCCTTCAGACCGTTGAACACTTGACATGATTATCTACACTGACTATGATCAGCTTGACACTCATGCACCCACTCACCCCTATGGAAAGATAGAAATGCACTCACACCTGTTCTTTCTGTAATCAAATATTTAGGCTTTTTCTAGCGTTGCCAAGCAGGGACCTGTAAGTATTGTGTGGTTTGCCTCATGTTTCCTGTGCACACAACTATGACAAAAACTTGAAAGAGTTAATAACATGCTGGTAACAATACTACTGCAGCATTTCAAGAAAGGGATCCTAATGAAGACAGGCCAAACAGCCATGAAGGCCGACACCAGTCTACGAAACAGAATGTCTATGAAACTCATCTGCTTTACCTCAGCCAAAGCCAGAGATTTTCCAGATTTTTCTACAAGCACTCTGCATGGATATCAGTTCTACGTAGCAATCAAGCATACTATAGGGGCAATACAGAAATGGTAGCACAGACTGAGAAAAACTTGTGTTGGCTTGAATTGAAATTTAGGGTTTATATATTGTTGAACTGAATGGCATAGATACATTGATCAAGCATTTTTAATCTATTTACTAACATTATTTATTCTAACCAGAATCCTTAGCCACAGAGAACCGACCACCTGACAAAATTGATCTTGAAAGCAAGCCTGAACTATACCCTATTGTACTTTACATTGGTGTGCTGTGATGTCCAAACCTATGAACTATGAGGAAAATTACCTTTACATTCACCTAAAGGATTATTAGGAACACCTGTTCAATTTCTCATTAGTGCACTTATCTAATCAACCAATCACATGGCAGTTGCTTCAATGCATTTAGGGGTGTGGGACTGGTCAAGACAATCTCCTGAACTCCAAACTGAATGTCAGAATGGGAAAGAAAGGTGATTTAAGCTATTTTGAGCGTGGCATTGTTGTTGGTGCCAGACGGGCCGGTCTGAGTATTTCACAATCTGCTCAGTCACTGGGATTTTCACGCACAACCATTTCTAGGGTTTACAAAGAATGGTGTGAAAAGGGAAAAACATCCAGTATGCGGCAGTCCTGTGGGCGAAAATGCCTTGTTGATGCTAGAGGTCAGAGGAGAATGGGCCGACTGATTCAAGCTGATAGAAGAGCAACTGACTGAAATAACCACTCGTTACAACCGAGGTATGCAGCAAAGCATTTGTGAAGTCACAACACGCACAACTTTGAGGCGGATGGGCTACAACAGCAGAAGACCCCACTGGGTACCACTCATCCCCACTACAAATAGGAAAAAGAGGCTACAATTTGCACGAGCTCACCAAAATTGGACAGTTGAAGCCTGGAAGAATATTGCCTGGTCTGATGAGTCTCGATTTCTGTTGAGACATTCAGATGGTAGAGTCAGAATTTGGCGTAAACAGAATGAGAACATGGATCCATCATGCCTTGTTACCACTGTGCAGGCTGGTGGTGGTGGTGGTGTAATGGTGTGGGGGATGTTTTCTTGGCACACTTTAGGCCCCTTGGTGCCAATTGGGCATCGTTTAAATGCCACGGCCTACCTGAGCATTGTTTCTGACCATGTCCAACCCTTTATGACCACCATGTACCCATCCTCTGATGGCTACTTCCAGCAGGATAATGCACCATGTCACAAAGCTCGAATCATTTCAAATTGATTTCTTGAACATGACAATGAGGTCACTGTACTGAAATGGCCCCCACAGTCACCAGATCTCAAACCAATAGAGCATCTTTGGGATGTGGTGGAACGGGAGCTTCGTGCCCTGGATGTGCATCCCACAAATCTCCATCAACTGCAAGATGCTATCCTATCAATATGGGCCAACATTTCTAAAGAATGCTTTCAGCACCTTGTTGAATCAATGCCACGTAGAATGAAGGCAGTTCTGAAGGCGAAAGGGGGTCAAACACAGTATTAGTATGGTGTTCCTAATAATGCTTTAGGTGAGTGTACATCTATAAGTATGCATTTCTGTGTAATATCAATCAGGGACCTGTGATGTAATTCCATTACGAGGAGTGAATCCACTTCACATAATGTAGTCTAATGTTGTCAGGAGGACACAACAGTGACAGGACTCCCTATAGCAAGTAAAGAAATTTGGCTCGCCACCCTGGGTCCCCTCCAAATCCTATCGCTGCACCATCAAGAGCGTCCTGTTTGGCCGCATCACGGCCAGGTATGGGAACTGCTCCACACCTGACCACAAGGCCCTCCAGCAGGTGGTGAAGACACGACAGTACAAGGCATCGCTGGGGCTGTGGTCTTACCCATCACCCACCCAGGACATCTGCCCGAAACGATGCCTGACCAAAGTCACTACCAAGGACCCTTCTCATACTAGCCACACACTCCACATTTGTTTACCATCGGTCAGATAGGGACTGTATGGAAACACACTGAGAGGCACTCTGCCATTCCAACAGACATGTATAAATACTCCACAATATTAGCGCTGATACTTCTGTTGGTTTGCGTATTATTATTCATTTTAAAATATATCACCTTCATCGATATTTCTAAGCACTGTCTGGCAAGAACCCGCAGGTAGGATTTGTGTTGCGTAATTTGCTGTGTAGACAAGTGACAATGACACTTGAAACCCGGAAACCAAACTAAATGGTTCTATCATAGAAGACAACCCATTCTAACTGCAGTCAACTTTGAATAGAAAAAAGAGGTTGGAGAAAAAAACTGCATGAAAACCTGAATATTTTTTCGGTAATCCATTACCAATGTTTTCATATGGACAGTTTCTCAATCTAATTTGTTTTGTAATTATATTTTTATGGAAATATTAGTCCCTCTACACAGATTTTTGTTTGGAATAATTTTAAGGAGGTAAAAAATGAGTCAAAGTGTAATTCTGTTACCGTGGATTCGCCCCACGAATTGTTCCCAAAAGCACTGATAAATCTCTAACTAGTTTCTATGAAAGGGTCATTCATAAATCACATTTGTATTGTGTTGCATGAGGGAAGGTTGTGGTTTGGTCTGTTGGAATATTCAATGAAGCAAAGACAGTCATTAAAAAGCATTGATACAACAACATATTCCAGGATGGTCCATATGGAAGCAATGAAGCGATTATTCCATGCTTATCTGGGAATGTTGCACCCTCATTGGGCTTACATGAAGACAGCTGTGTGTGTGTGTGTGTGTGTGTGTGTAGGCATTCATGCACTTAGTCAACTTCACACTCCTGAGGAGAGAAAAAAAATACATGGTGGGTGTCCACCTGTGACAAGCAGCTGCTAACGTTCTGATCCCGTTTCGCCTGTGAGCAGACACAGTTTATATGTTTCACCTGAACTAACAGATGAAAATCCATCATCAGTTACATTAAGCCAGGGCTAAAACACTGCCACTTCCAGAATACACCAGACACTCAGAACACTAAACTACACTTACAGAACATTATTCTAGCCATAGACTTCTATGCGTGACATTTCACAATGCCAAACCCTTCACTGAGACAGTAACAAGCATAGAAGTGCCTCACTAGTTTGCAGACACTTTAGTAGAGCTAATTAGTGAGATATGAATCACATCAAATGGCATCCTCTGCTTCTCATTGGTACATGTGTGTTTTACTTCAATTTCCCTATGATCATTAGGATTTTTTAAATTAGAAATCACCATGAAAGTGATTCCATTACATTTTATTGATAGCCTATGAACAATAGAAATCTGCCATATACTAGATGTAACAGAAAAGGATAGAATATTGGGATTTATTATTATTATTAGATTCTACATAATTTAAAGTGAGAACAATTAATATTTACAGTAAAAGGCAAGCTATGTGGCTTTCTTTAAAAGGCACATTTAGTTTTTTTTTAAATATTAATTAGGTCTCTCTTTGAAACAGTTCTGCATTATTGCAAGCCACCCTCTATACTGTCATAGGCATGCTAGTATATTAAATACTATGCTACCTGCAGTCTTACACCTGATTTAAGTTTTGTTTTTGAGCAGTGCAGAGCAATGAATGAGTCTGTGCAATGCCTACCTGAGATTTATGCTGTTGTCCATCTTCGAGTTCTGAAACACTGTTCATGATTGTCCATCGATCATTTACCATTCTCTGAAAATCTTAATATCCGAGATGTGACATAATTGGTAACGGAAGAGTGTCAACCGCAGGATCTGTGTTGTTTGAAATATTCCAATAAGGGGGAAAAAGGTTTCCACACAAAAAACTACTTCAATCACCGCACAGATCTCTAGAATTCTACAGGAGAAGATGGGAATCTAGCACTACAAACATGTTTAAATCATACATACTTGTGGGACCCCTTGCAAAGAATACCTTGTACAAAATGCACTTGCACTTTAACAGTGTGCTCTCGACGCGTAGCAGATCTTCGATTCCGAAAGAAACGAAACTTCATCCGTCGTTATCCAGAACCTAAAGGAAAACCTGCTTCTAGGCCTATTTCCTTCGTCCGCAGACTCAAAATTACACGTCCACCGCGTTATGAACAGTGCACTCCAGTATAGCTTCTAAGCGTGGGATACGTTCAAGGTAGAAAGTGAGAGAGCTCCCCGGTTGACCATAATAAGCATGGAGCCGCTCTCTGATAGGATTCAACGCGCAGTGTTTCAGAAGCAGCACTGGGCACGAGCGGCTCGACGTGAAATCGAAGCCTCTGCGCGTGTGCCTAGTAATCGATCTCTTCTGTGAAATACGCGGGCGCGCAGCCGTGTGTGTGCTTGTTTCTTTGTGTGTGTGTGTGTGTGTGTACGCGCGTGCGTGCGTGTGTGCTTTGTGTAAACCTACAAAAATGTATGCATTTTTTTGAGTGCTTCATCATAAGTTCAGTCTGTTTGGAACATTTTCTCTGCGATCCTTTTTTTCCAATTGACTGTTTCATCGGTGAATTATTATACAATTCACCTATATTGGGTTAGGCAAAGATTTCAATATTGGGTTTAGGCAAAAGTACCTTGTACCCGGTGATCCCTGAATGCTGATTGGCTGAAAGCCATGGTAGGCCTATATCAAGGATGTGACAAAAAGTTTTTCCTGTTCTAATTACATTGGTATAACAATCTTATAATAGCAATAAGGTACTTTTAAGGGGTTTGTGAGATATGATAAAAATTAGATTGTACAAAAGATTTTCACCTTGGCTCAGGGGACCATTCTCCTGTTACTGGCCCAAATGTGAGGTGCATGCTTCTTGGTTTTGTTTGATATTGCCGTTAAAAACGTGTGAAAACAAAAGTTAGCCCTTATACTCCATCTATTGTGTCAATATTACTCTGGGACAGTAGAAGACAAGGACACATTATTACAAATATCTCTAGATAGCTGTATACCTTTACACAGCATTCTAAAATAGCTGTACTAGCCCAAAACCTCTTGAGGTGTGATTCTCAATCTATTAATAAGATACTGTATACTCGTACTTATTGACTTGTAAGGCTTTTGCCGCACCAGTTTTGAGCATATCATTGTCATAACCATGAACTCCTATATATACCTCTGTATTAAGGTAGATTAAGCCGTTGATTCAAACAAGACTGATGATGTGCAATGTACTTACATATAGTTTAATTTTAATGACAGCATTTAAAGCCATTGGCCTTTTAATGTGAAACCACTGTCTCCGTCACCAACAAAGACAGTCATGTGTGGTAACTGGTATAAAATTAAAAGCAACCTGGGAAATATGCAAACTAGGCATTAAAACATGCCATGTTAAAATGACACCCTGAGTGATAACAGACAACACTGAATAGTGTAGAATGGGTATGTGGATTTGTTAATATACAGTACACACTCCATCGCAGGTTGATAGGCAAGGGGAACGCTGGAAAGCACACTGGGGCTCTGACTGAACCGATACAGCCTCACTGGAACACATTTTATGGTAGTGCTGAAACACCTCAGTGGCTCCGTAAATAGGCAATTATTTCAGAAGCATAATGTCAAGGATTTGCATTGACAGCTGCAGTGCGTTTAGCCAGCACACTAATAATGAAATAGCGTCCGTCTCAACAATCAGTGGGATAATTTGATAAATTAGAATGACCCAAGACTCATGACCACCCCCCCCCCCCAGCCCAGGCTTCTGTCTGGGGTTTTAATAAGACACTCAAAAGACACTGAGAAGAAAAAGGCAGTTACGCATTCATTTCCCATGAATCCATCACCACGCACCACCATCTAATAAACACAGAAAGAAAAGTGTAGAAAAACATACTGTATCCTAATTTAAGCACAAGCACATACTGCATACTGATTTAAGCACAAGCACATACTGCATACTGATTTAAGCCAGTGTGTGTTTAGGCCCTTTATTCAATATGTTGCAGAAGTGCCTTTGGCAGAAATCACAGCATCAGGTTTTCTTAGGTGCGCTTTTAATTGCTTTGCACAGCTGGATTTGGGGAATTTCTCCCATTCTTCATTGAACATCCTCTCAAGCTATGTTAGACTAGATGAGGAGCAATAGTGAATTGATCTTCAGCTCTCCCCACAGATTTTGAATATGATTCAGGTCCGGGCCACACAATGATATTCACACACTTGTCCTAAAACCACTCCAGCGGTCTTGGCTTTGAGCTTCTGTGGTATGGATTTTTGTGCTATGAATCTGTTTTTCTGCAAGGAACTCAAAAATGTTTGCACACTTCATTCTTTCCTCAATCCTGACCAGTCTTCCAGACCTGGCCAATGAGAAGCATCCTCTTAGAATGTCCACAAGTCATCTCAAATAACCATAAATGAATTCCAATCACATTGTGCAGACATCTCCAGGATGTTAAAAGGACACAAGATGTAACTAAACTTAATTTGGAGCGTCATGTCAGAAGTTCTGAATACATATGAACATTGACATATTTGCTTCACCGTTATGGGGTATTGTGCGAGATTGATATAAAAACTTTTACTTGCTTAAATATATATTTTAAGTCTATAACACAACATCCTTTGGAGAAAGTGAAGGGGTCTGAATACTGTGCATTCCAAAGCCACTGCAAAGGTACTGTACTACTACGCTACATTACTATTGGTGTGCATGATCAAGAAGGGCCTGAAGTTGAACACTTTCCGGGATGAAACATGTTCCTCTCAGCATTTTTGTCGATAACTAGGCCTGCCACTGCATTCCTTTAAGCTTGTGGGAGCTTTGCGAGGCTAGCATTTTATAGGAGCATTTCTCATTTTGAATAATGTTGCAAGGTGTATAGCCCATGCATAATGTTGGTCTCAATAGTTACCTAATATGTGCAGTGTACACTGCTATATGTGGAATGGGAACAATGTTCAGCACTTTTGGATTGGAAATAATTAGTTTGAACCACCTACATCTTTCATCATAACAAACAAGGCTAACAGGTGACTACAGTATAACCAAAGGCAATCCAGGAGATGCATTCTCTTGCAGTCCACTTAAAGGTGCTATTTGTAGGATTTCCGCCATACAAACACATGCTAGTTTTAATAGGTTATACTGGTTAATGGGTATTAAAAAAAGCTGTTATTATAAATGGAATATCTCAGAAACAGTTTGTTATTGTAGATGTTCTCACTCTGTAACAGAGAGCAGCGGAGATGCTGGAGTCAGGAAGCTGGTGCGAAACCCATGTTCAATGACAATACGAAACAGAAACAGTCAATAGTGTGTGGTCAGGAACCAGTGGGCATGGGAAACTACAAACAATACAGCCTAGAGAACTAGGAAAACAGACGGGTAGATTAATGGGACCTGATTAGGGGAGTGATGGGATCCAGGTGTGCCTCATGATGGTTGCCAGGTGTGGACTGTTGCCAGGTATGGTCAGTTTACTTTACCGGTGGTTAGTAGACCAGCCACGTAGAGCTGTCTGCAGGTTTTCGTTCTCACCTTGCACTTGACTGATTAATTAGGGCACTAATTGTTTAGGTTCTATCCTCACCTGGTTGTTCAGGTGTGAACTGGGAAACAATTTCAAAGAAAAACCAAAAACCTGCAGACACTCGTCCCTCTGTGGAACCGGTTTGACACTCCTGGCGTGGAGAAATGGAGTAGGTGCTACAGATGGTCATCCTGAGAATTTCGTCTTGTTTATTTTCATATGTCTTTTTGCATGGCCAGTCTCAAAGGAATTTGAATAAAGTACTGGATTCCACTCAAATACATGTGTCACTTTCAAGCAATGGAATACACTGGCTGATGTGGACCTGAATCAAGTTCTTTGACATAACCTTCCTCCAGGTGAGCTCCCAATTAGTAGCAAGCTAGCTACTTAATACTAATAGTAAGCAACCTACAATATGTCTCTCTCTGGCTATAAAATTTTAATTTCTGAACTATACATTGTACAAGGTTAACTAAAATGCCAAAGTAGTTTGCTGTGATCTTGTTATCTCCTAAGCTAAACGTATGAAGCTCTTCCTGACCTTCGGATCCTAGCTAGACGAAAAACTAATATTTGCTTATCAGAGACAGGATAGGCTATTCCCCTTGTAGACAATAGAGGGAGGAACCTATACATTTTTCCTTTAATATTTAATTTAATTTGTGACGTTATGTTTTATTTCCATTTGAATGGCAACTAAAATCTCAGCTTTACATTATTTTCTGAACTCATACCACACAAATTATATGGTAAATTAGGCCCTTTAATATCCATTACACCTTAATTATTTAATGGATATATACACTGATGAGCTAAAACATTAGATTAGATTCAACTTTATTGTCATTGAACAGTACAAAACAACAAAATTCAGTTAGCATCTAACCAGAAGTGCAAATAGAAGAGGGCAGAAAATATACAAGTAATAAGTATATGTATATTACAAGAGGAATGTATAGATGTGCAATGAAAGCAAATGCAGTACAAATGGCAAATGTGCAATTAAGGCAAATAGAGGAGAGCAGAACATTGACAAGTATTAATTATAGTGTATGTTACACATGGGATAATAGTTGTTCGGGTACAAATGGCAATTCTAAAAGACATTCTAGATGTGCAATCAAGGCAAATTGAATGAGTAAGTTAGCACGTGAAACCGGGATGCAGTGATAGCAGCAATGTGGTCCCCAAGGTAGACATAAGTATGTAACAACTGTATAAATGCAAGCACAATGGTAGTTCTAAATGTGCCAAGAGGCAAATTGAATGTGCAAGGTGCACGTGCAACTAAAATGCAGGGATAGCAAAAGTGAGGTTACCAAGGTAGACACTTATCTGTAACAACTGAAAACCTCCATTATCAGACTTTGCCAGGCAGAGTTAGAGTAGTACAAAGGGAGTAGTGCAACAAGGTCCCTGAGAGGCGAGGGGGGGTGGGTTTAGTGATGGATCAAAGAGTTCACAGAGTTCTTTGGGTCACAGAGTTAAGCAGGGTTACAGTAAATGGAAAGAAAATGTTACTGAGCCTGCTGGTGCAGGAATGAAGAGACCTGTAGTGCCTACCTGATGATAAGAGGACAAACAGTTTGTGGCCTGGATGCGAAGGGTGCCTGAGATCCCGCCCGCCCTGTGCAGACACCACTTGCGCTGGAGGTCTATGATGGCAGGAAGCTGGGCACCAGGGATGTGTTGGGCGGTTTTCACCATCTGTTGCAGGGCCTTCCGATCGGCTACAGAGCAACTGCTAAACCACATTGTGGCGCAGTTAGTCAGTATGCTCTCAGTTGTGCAGCGGTAAAAGTTCACAACGGTCTTGGAGGACAGACAGGCTTTCTTCAGCCTCCTCATGAAGTACAGGCGCTGCTGCACCTTTTTGTCCATGACTAAGGTGTTGAGGGTCTAGGAGAGGTCCTTGGAGATGTGGACACCCAGGAATTTGAAGCTGGACACACATTCCACCTCAGTGCCATCGATGAAAACGGGGCGTGACTGCAGCCTTTAGACTTCCTGTAATCCACAATGAGCTCCTTGGTTTTCTTTGCGTTGAGGGCCAGGTTGTTGTCAGCACACCATGCCGCCAGGCACTTGACCTCCTCCCTGTAGTCTGACTCGTCATTGTCACTAATCAGGCCTACCACTTGGTGTCGTCTGCAAACTTGACGATGGAGTTGGAACTGGGGACAGGAACGCAGTCGTTGGTGCAGAGGAAGTACAGGAGGGCTCAACACACAGCCTTGTGGAACACCAGTGTTCAGGATCAGGGTGGAGGGGGCTCAGCACACAGCCTTGTGGAACACCAGTGTTCAGGATCAGGGTGGAGGGGGCTCAGCACACAGCCTTGTGGAACACCAGTGTTCAGGATCAGGGTGGAGGAGGTGAAGTTGTCTAACCTGACAGACTGGGATTTGCTGGTTAGGAAGTCCAGAGTCCAGTTGGAGAAAGAGGGGCTGATACCCAGGTCATGGAGTTTGTTGACCAGCCTAGAGGGGATGACCATGGCAAATGCTGAGCAATGACCACTCACAGGTGAATCGAATAACATTGATCATCTCCTAACAAGGGCACACGTTCAGGTCTGGGTAGATTAGATGGTAAGTGAACAATCAGTCCTCATAGTCAACATGTTGGATGCAGGAGAAATGGGCAGGAGTAAAGACCTGATTGGCCAGATTGTTATGGCCAAATGACTGAGTCAGACCATCTCTGAAACGACAAGGCTTGTGGGGTGCTCCCGGTCAGCAGTGGTGAGTACCCACCAACAGTGGTCCTTGGAGGGACAACCCATAAATCAGCAACATTTTGTTGGGCGGCCAAGGCTTATCAATGTTCAAGGGCAATAAAGGCTATCCCGTTTGGTCGGAACCGACAGAAGGTCTACTGGGGCACAAGTCACAGTCAATTTTAATGAAGTTTAAAATCTCTATTTGTATTTGTTAAGGGGGAAAAAGTATTTGTATTCGAGTAAAATTCTAAATAGGCGTGTTCACCCGATTGCAGCGTAATGAAATAATATCCCGATCAAACTCCGCTTCCTGAAAGTTATAAATTGCCTTTGGATCCCAGTTAAGGTTCAAAAATCTATTAAACAAAATTGTGACGCAGTTAAGTTTTTTCGCTCAGCCGAGCGCTATCTGTTGCTGTGTGGAGAATGGAGATGTGTGGAGCAGCCTGTGTCAGTTACCGCTTTTATTATTTTCCCCTCCCCCGACTGAACGTCACTCACTCACTCATCCGGGCATGTACTGCGGTCTCATGAGAAAACGCAGCTTTTTGATATAACGGTTTTCTTGTTCCCGAATACAAATATTTTTTAAAGTATTTGTTTGAAATAAGTATTTGTAAAAACCACGTTATTTGTGCCTTTCCGAACACCGTATTTGGGTTCGGCTCCACCCCTAGGATCACACCCTGCTGTGTGTGGGGCTGTGTAGCAGCAGATCTGTCCGAGGGCCCATGATGACTCCTGACCATGGTCGAAACCACCTACAATGAGCATGCGGGCATCTGCTGGGAATCCCTGGGTCCAGGCATTCATGTGGACTTCAATTTGATACGTGCCACATAACTAAACATTGTTGCCGACCAGGTACACCTCTTCATGACAATGGCATTCCCTGATGGCAATGGCCTCTTTCAGCAGGATAATGCCCTTCCACACTGCACACATTGTTCGTGAATTGTTTGAGGAACATTATGAAGAGTTCAAGGTGCTGCCCTGGCCTCCAAAAAGTCCATGCCGCAGTGGGTGCAGATTTGGTGGCACCTGTTGGATCAACAGCATATTAGGCAGGTGGTCATTATGTTTTTGACCACCTGCCTAATATGCTCTTGGTCCACCATGTGCCGCCAAATATATATATTTTCCTCTTTTTGTCCTTGTTTTTCTCTCCTACAGAGTTCGTGATGCCAAATTTGATTATGGCCTTGCCTCATCGCAAGAAATCTACAACATGAGCAGAGGCGTCACAGAACCTTTCCTTCAAAGAACATCTCACCAAACCGTTCTGCTTTGTATCAGGCTGTGTGCACAAGTGTTCTGTCAGTACACTCGTGCTTAGGAGAACGCAGTGCCTGACAAACAATCCCCACCCAGATCACAGGCATCCGATTTACCAGGAGTGGCTGAAGTGCCATGACACAACGCTGCCCTGTTCGACACTCACCTGTCCATGCCGGGCAGCACTGAGCCAATTCTAGCCACCATTCGTAGGATCCCTGGGCGTTATCATCCTGCCTTGACCAGGATTCGAACACCTGGCTGCAGTTGTTGCGTCATTCAGGGGCCCCGGAGCTATTGTAAATATTTAAATTGACAGGTTTGTGAAATAAGCACTGTGTTTGTTTCTGAGACATACTGTAGCAGTCCCTTGGTGATGCATTCAAGCTACTGGAAGGAAGATGAGTATTTGTTTCTTATTTACATACAGATGGGGTTAACACGTGATTCATCTTTGGCAGATGGAAATTAAGAAAAAGGTCTTACAAGCAAAGGAAGTGTGAAAATTAGATGAAGAAGTTCAAGACTAGAAAGCTTGCTGAAAGGGCCACCTCAGAGACAGTGAATATTGAGAGAGGATTAATAGTAGAATCGTTGTGCTTTCGATTTTCTTTTGATTGCTTTGGTGTCTTGATATTGTTTACATTTGTTTGCAGGGGGCCCATAAACACAAACATGTACCTACTGCACTCAGTGTGTTGATACATGAAAATGAGGAAGGCTCAAGACTGTCGATGCTCAGTCAGGTGGGAAGCCATTACTTTTGAATGCATCCCCAAAGCCTCATTATGCAATAAGGAATGTATAAAATGCATAACGATGAATGAAACTAATCATAACCTCAGAGGGCCTTTCAACATTGACCCAAATGGTACAAACATTTATAATAAAACAAAGAGCAAACAAGGCCTGACAGATCCATTGGACCTGTTTGAAGTGTATTTGGAGAGGCAGAACATTGATAAAATGTATTACATTTGGCTACTTGTCTTAGTAGACTGGTGCCAATGAGTGTCAGTGTTCCAAAAGCACAGATATTACATACACCTGCAAAAGATCTCCACAGTGTCATTTACATCACGTGACCGAAGAACAATCTTGGAGTAAGCTAATCTTATTTTTTCCCAAATATACATATGTTAATAAACATGTTAGCACTTGTAATCCTTGTCAAAAACTGATAGGGACAAACATCCTGTTTGTTGGTTGAAGGCGCCTGGGTGGAGCTCTCAGATAGCGATCAAATGAAGTGGACGGAGCCTTGGAAAGACGAGTGGATGCAGCCAGTGTAATCTTGACTGATTGGACATGCAGTAGGAGGGTCTGATTTCTGGCTTTTCTACCTGGTGACTCCAAGCGAGAGAGAATCAGAGAATATCCCAACTGTCTAAACAGCAGCTCACAATAATGTGAAAGGTTTTGTAATTGAAAAAAAACATAGACGCTACCTTAATGGATTCCCAGGCTGCCTATACCTCTCCCAATGCTCAGGGGGGCTGTCAGAAAAGGGTCATGCTTTCAGGAGCAGAATCAGACAAATAGACACAAAATAATACCAAAGCCCATAATTTGTCAAAGCTCCAACACACTGTTGAAATGAAGTGCTTTGAAACACTAAAACTAGTGCAAACTAAGCTGCCACTAACGTAAAGAAGATAAAACCTTAACATTGTTAAAGTATTGAAACACATCAAGTCAGTCTGAGGTATTTCCAAACATGACATGGTTTGTTCTAACACCCCTTAATCAAAAGCTGTGTAACACCTTGTTAGAAACACGGAGAACTACTGGAAAAGGTTGAAAACACAATTATGGTGTTTCGAATCATGTATAGTACTGTATAAAATCCCTTATTTTTCAGGTCTTGTTTTCTTTAAGATCTTATAAGACTACAACAGTGTTTTGAATGTTAACTAGTTCAGTGTTGAAATGTGTCTTGTACCAGACAAGATCCTTTCTTCTGGAGTTTCCATATTGTGTTCGTCTCGTTTTATGTTCCTTGCTCCAACATTTTGTCTTGATTAACCATATTGATTTCACTCGGTCCCAGCGATCAACTTAAAACCATAAAATGCTTTAGGGAAACTGGGCCCATTACGAAAAATGATCAAATAAAAAGTTTTAAAAGGGTTACCACTAGAAGGTCACCGGGGGTCGGCTAGGGAAATGAGTGCAAGGAAACGTAACCTTAGTGATAAATAAAAATATAAATGTTTAAATAATCTGACTCCATATTGTGTGTATACATACGCAATCAAAAATGATCATGATATGCTGGAAATTCTTAGAAAAGGTAGCTAAACTTTCAAACCAAACCAAACATTTAAAAGAATGTTTCACGGCCTACGTTATCCTCAATGCTCCTGATCAGTCAAGTGCAGAAAACAGGGGATCATGTAACAACCTGGAACTCAGAGACGATCAGTCTGGTGACTTCGATGTTCATATGTGTATGTGCCTATATCAGTTATCATAAGTGCCCATAAGCTGTAGGTCGTTTAACACAAACCATATAGTAAAATGGCCTGTGTTCCTGGGTCTAACAGAAAGTTAATATGCCCAACGGCTCAGGGATAACTAGAATGTCATAGGTTCCTGGGCCTAACCAAACTGCTTCGAGAATTTCTGGACTCAGGGACTCCAAGTCTGGTCGCTTAGACTTACTAATGTGTGTGTAATTACCAGCAGCCCTATGAGTTGAGTATGGAGATGAATGAGGAATGCCGTAGTAATCTATATTCCAAAGTAACACAATTTATACTAATCAAGTAATAAAGTTACAATACAAAACATAGTTACATACCAGCACCATCCAACGTCTCCCTTATTAGCCTAACAGTCTACAAATTATACCATAATTATTAAGACACTTTAGCACGGAGGTGTGCTAGGAACTTCTGTTAAAGATAAACTCCTGAATATGACTACAATACAACATGTCAGGAGGTCTCTTTAACAATGACAAACTTCTAAAAATGACTACAACACGATGTGTTGGGAGGACAAACTCAAATAACTTTTTGGAGACATGGCAATTTATCCTAAAATCAGACATGTCTAAAATACTCCCCCAAATAGTCATTAACATTACTTTACCTTGGCAAACACAATGAACACAAAGGACAGGAACTGTCCCACTTGATCGATGCAAAATTATTGAATGGACGGGGCGTTTCTGAGAATCAGAATAACAGCCTTTTCTACCATTATGGGGAACAGGGGAAATCCAAACAGTAGAGATAAATGTCCACAATATCATGCATTTAGTTACACTCCAGAGTTTCACACCTCTCCAGGTGAGCTCAGGAGGGTGGGGCTGATGGCCCACACCTGGTGTTCCAGACCTTTAGAGAAGCAGATGTTACCCAGGACACTGAGAAATAAGATAACAATTTTAAATGTGGTATTACCTGTTGTAATATTTAAAAAATATATTGAAATAGTAATAAAACATTATTAGCATTATGACAAATCCATATGAATGAATGAATGAATGAATAGTTTATAAATGCAACAAAATAAAAATGTATTTATTCAAAGTGGGATACAATGGGATACAATAATTGATTATACATTGATAAAATGTGTCACTGGAAATTATTAACATAATAAGTCTGCAAAAGACAGTGGGTTCTGATGGTGATGAACTTCATGTGTATTGACATTCACATTCTATGTTTCAAAACACTTACATTGGTTATATATTCAAACTCTTCACACACCAGAGCTTGCACTTTATACTTAAGGTCACGTCACCGAATCCTACACTGAATGAAAGCCAATACAGCAAACTCATAATAGAAAGCAACATGTGACAAAATGGCTAAACTGAGTGCCGTTTTCCACATGTGAGGGAATGCCAACCATTGAGTGCTTTCTGACTTGTTTGTGGAGCAAGGCAATTCCCATGATTACATTTTCATGGGCATAGTGCCTGACATTATGGTATTTTTATTATAAAGGTGGAGAGGTGAAATATATCAATAATTTATTTTGTCAGTCAAAATAACAACTGGTTTCATGAAGAACTATGTTATACAGTGGGGAGAACAAGTTTTTGATACACTGCTGATTTTGCAGGTTTTCCTACTTACAAAGCATGTAGAAGTCTGTAATTTTTATCATAGGTACAATTCAACTATGAGAGACGGAATCTAAAACAAAAATCCAGAAAATCACATTGTATGATTTTTAAATAATTAATTTGCATTTCATTGCATGACATAAGTATTTGATCACCTACCAACCAGTAAGAATTCCGGCTCTCACTGACCTGTTAGTTTTTCTTTAAGAAGCCTTCCTGTTCTCCACTCATTACCTGTATTAACTGCCCCTGTATGAACTTGTTACTTTTATAAAAGACACCTGTCCACACACTCAATCAAACAGACTCCAACCTTTCCACAATGACCAAGACCTGCACAAGGCTGGGATGGGCTACAGGACAATAGGCAAGCAGCTTGGTGAGAAGGCAACAACTGTTGGCCCAATTATTAGAAAATGGAAGAAGTTCAAGATGATGGTCAATCTCCCTCGGTCTGGGGCTCCATGCAAGATCTCACCTTGTGGGGCATCAATGATCATGAGGAAGGTGAGGGATCAGCCCAGAACTACATGGCAGGACCTGGTCAATGACCTGAAGAGAGCTGGGACCACAGTCTCAAAGAAAACCATTAGTAACACATTACGCCGTCATGGATTAAAATCCTGCAGCGCACGCAAGGTCCACCTGCTCAAGCCAGCGCATGTCCAGGCCCGTCTGAAGTTTGCCAGTGACTACCTGGATGATCCAGAGGAGGAATGGGAGAAGGTCATGTAGTCTGATGAGACAAAAATAGAGCTTTTGGTCTAAACTCCACTCGCCGTGTTTGGAGGAAGAAGAAGGATGAGTACAACCCCAAGAACACCATCCCATCCGTGAAGCATGGAGGTGGAAACATCATTCTTTGGGGATGCTTTTCTGCAAAGGGGACAGGACGACGGCACCGTATTGAGGGGAGGATGGATCTTGGCCAACAACCTCCTTCCCTCAGTAAGAGCATTGAAGATGGGTCGTGGCTGGGTCTTCCAGCATGACAATGACCAGAAACACACAGCCAGGGCAACTAAGGAGTGGCTCCGTAAGAAGCATCTCAAGGTCCTGGAGTGGCCTAGCCAGTCTCCAGACCTGAACCCAATAGAAAATCTTTGGAGGGAGTTGAAAGTCCGTATTGCCCAGCGACAGCCCCTAAACCTGAAGGATCTGGAGAAGGTCTGTATGGAGGAGTGGGCCAAAATCCCTGCTGCAGTGTGTGCAAACCTGGTCAAGAACTACAGGAAACGTATGATCTCTGTAATTGCAAACAGAGGTTTCTGTACCAAATATTATGTTCTGCTTTTCTGATATGTATCATGCAACAAAATGCAAATTAATTACTTAAAAATCATACAATGTGATTTTCTGGATTTTTGTTTTAGATTCCGTCACTCACAGGTGAAGAGTACATATGATCAAAATTACAGGCCTCTACATGCTTTGTTAGTGGGAAAACCTGCAAAATCGGCAGTATATCAAATACTTGTTCTCCCCACTGTACATAAGCTTTATTCAGGAATTGTATATACAGTAATGTAGTGTGTTAAAATACATTAAAGTTAAGATCCATTAAAGTTGCTTCATACATTTATATGTATATATAATTGATAGTTATATGAATATGTATATATAAGCCCTATGATTCTTGAAGAATATGACTTAAAAATGCCTCATGAGCTTTGCTCAACTATATACCCAATCAAAACCCCAAATATAAGCTTATTTTACTCTGCTTGTACATGGTAACACTGTAATTGTTAACACACTTTCAAGCCTCAAAATATGCTTAAAACCATAATGTTGATATCTGAATGGTCAAAATATGGTTAAACTATAATGTTGATATCTGGATGGTCAAAACATGGTTAAACTATAATGTTGATATCTGGATGGTCAAAACATGGTTAAACTATAATGTTGATATCTGGATGGTCAAAACATGGTTAAACTATAATGTTGATATCTGGATGGTATGTCCTTGCTTTTAGAGCTTAAAATTAATTTTAGATTAGTTACACATCTGTAGTCATAACATTTTTCTCCAGACCCATCCCTCATCAATTGACCAAAAAGACTGGTGGATTGATAACATGTTCAAATTGTGTTAAAGATCCCTGCTTAAAACGTAAGTATCACTGAAGGAAGAGGATGCAGAGTTTTAAAAATGTAAATCTGTTAATGCATTATTTGTTGGGTTTATGCAGGGGAGTGGGGAGGGGGCCACTATGTTCTGGCCTGTTCCACTGCTGCCCTTGAGAAGAAAAAGGGTGCAACTGCAAATGGAATGTCTGGTGTCCCTGGGGAATCTCCAGCAGTCAAGCCTATCACAGAATAAACAGGCGTGATTGGAGATGCTTCTGGACTCACGCTAAAGGGTGGTAAAACACTATTGAATGTGGCAGCATGGAGTCTCATGCAGCCAGTCAGCCTAAAGTGTGTGTATGTGTGTTTCGGAGGGAACACCCACAAATTCATGACAGTCACTCTTGTGAGTCTCCTAGCACTCTTCCTGAGGCACATTGGAACTGGTCCATTAGCGCTACTGTAGCCTGGGGGGCTACAGTAGAGAACCAAAAGGTAGGTGATTCTCACGCCTACGCATATTACATAGAGCTACAAACTGCCTGTCTCAGAGTGACCATTAAAGTGCATTTTCAGCAGGATTTTACTTTCCCACGAGGTCAAAGGGAAAAGGCTCTGGAGAAACATAATCAATATTTCCATTAATGTGACTACGTTCAGGCATATACTGTATAAACTAAAGCAATAGAAATGACCGTTGAGCTCTGAAGCGGACAGGGTTTTTCCTCCAACTTCATGACCAATTCTGAATAATGCCACAAACAAACTTGGGTGACTGTGACCTTTCAGCTGCACCCCATGTCAATGATTTCCAACCACCACAGAGGTTTTAGCTCAGCTGGTTGGTAGAGGCAATTTTCCTTGGTTTGAATCCAGTGCGGTCACATTGGCCTTCACATTTCAATCACTCTGCCTCTCAACTTTGGATTGCAGGGAAGAAAGTACAGAGAGAAAAAAAAACATCAGGACATTTCTACGTCTTTGCACTTAAGATGTACTGTTTCTTTTTTGTTGAAGTGGAATTCCTGAAATAAAAATGCAAAGAAAAAAAATATTGTAGTGGCTTTAGCTAAACATATCAATACTTAATAACAGAATGTATTTTGTTTTATTTATTTGCTCACAAGAGAGATGGCTACCCATGGATTGGTTGGAGAAGCCACTTTACCTTCTGTTTGAAGCTTTGCAAAGGGGAGCAGCAGTTGTCTCTAAAACTCAGCCCTGATGGGAACAGTCAGGGATGTGCAGAGAGTGTAGGCAGAAGTGGAGACTTAGCAGTGCCAGTAGGCTCAGAGATGGATGGTGTTTTGACCACAACACTTTTTACTTGTATTCATCTATCAAAAGCTTCACGTATCTTGGCTGTCTCCCCGGTCACAGATGTATTAAACACATGCATATTTCATGTTGCCATTTAATTTGATCCTCTAACACTTCATTCAGAATAATCAAACTCATGCTAATCATGCCGCAAAATCCTAAGCGATTTGACGAACGGCTGCTTATTAAGAACGGTAATGGAAATAAATATCTTAATTTGCATTGACAAAAACGTTCGTATCACTTTTTTTTAAAAATCTTTTTTTCATCGAGTGTTTCATGATCTTGATATGGGAGATTATGTGTGTGAACACGTCTAGCCTGATGCACAGGTCCTTTCACTTGACAAACCGGACCCAGCCCAGGACCACTGTCATCCTGTCAACTGAGACAGACAGTTGGGTCCATAGTCATGCACATGAACAGTACTGTAGTCTATCAGAAGCGTCTTTAAAGATGCCGTCCACAATTTTTGCCCACTGGTTGTAAATGCAGCACTGTTGAGCCAAAAAAAGGTCCCCCGGAAATAGTTTTGATTCGCACCCCATTTGGTCAAAACCACTCGCTTTTTAAATTGGGATATTTGTAGTGGATTTATTGAGCTGAGGTGAGCAGAGGTGAGCAGAGTTTGAGGGCAGTATAGTGCAGCTGCTGTATGTAGTTCATGGACTGGAAGTGGCTTAAGGATTGTCTTATTAGTCACTCTGGGAAAAATGGGCCACAGAGCAAGGAAAGAAACCCTTGAAATCTTGTTCAGGTGGCAAGATTTTTTTGGTCATTATTGTCTCTGTACATCCCCACTACCTGACGGAGGACCATTTGTAAGCGGGTGATCACGTGGGAGGGGTCATGCTTCCTTGCCATGGAGTCATTACATGTAGTACACAACAATGCAGGCCATGGGTGAGGAACCAGCCTATACAGGGCGAATGGCTAGATAACACAGTTGTTTCCACAATTATCTCCTAAAGCAGGATTCAGCAGTTCATACAAAAACAAAGTTATCTTTCTGTAAAAAGCAAAAAGATGGGGTTAAAAGATTTTGCCACTCTAAAATCTTTGGAGCTATGGATGCAACCAGTGACCATCCAGATTTCTAATTGATTATGTTAAGTAGCTGTTCTGTTTACATTTACTTTACGCTTTGTAAAATTGTGACAGTAAGCATGTTTGCCTTTTTTGGCTCCTCGTTCCAAAATGTTCCAAGATATCAATTTTAAGTTACGATGAGGTTAAAGTGTAGATTCTCAACTTTTTATTTGAGAGTATTTGAGGGCATATTGGTTTCACCATTTAGAAATTCACTGGGACTGGGGGTGCATGGCTTGCTAACTAAAGCTGTTGTGGACTGCATTACTTTCTACCAACAATTTCGCTCCACAGTAGCCTCAAGTACCCCTCAGCAAAAGTAGCTAACAACCTGTCTGAGTTTTCTTGCTGGTCAGCCTAACAGTTTGCATTGACTTATACTTTCATCATTCTTGCTTTAGACACTCGCAGTACAATACCCAAGACAAGGCAAGGCAAGTTAATTTGTATAGCACATTACATACACAGGGTCATTCAAAGTGCTTTCCATTACAAAGCATCACATTTAAAACAGCTAAAAGATTATATTTTTTTTTAGAAAAGGCGGAAGAAAACATTAAGGTTTTTAGCTTACATTTTGAAGTGGCCAATGTTGAAGCAAGTCTAAGATATTCTGGAAATTTGTTCCAACTCTGTGCAGCATCGTGACGCTGCCTCATCAGCCTTTGTCCTTACTCTCGGAACGATTAGCAGATCCAGAACCTGATGACCAGAACCACCCTGGAGTAGCTTATGCTATTCCAGTCTCGTTCAGTTTGGGAAGAAAAGAGAGACAAGAATTCTGGAAAATCTGAAAATGAATCGATCTGAAACAGAAAAAAAGCTGTAAAACATCGGTAAAGTCAGACATTTTACAGTGGACAACTAAAGAATACTTACCACAATGAAGACAAAAACCTATCATCTGCAGGAGACTTCAATGGCAGAACTACAGTATGCTACACCGTAAGGTGCAAAGTTATTAACAGTCAGTAATAGCAGGGCCTAAAATGTACCAAAAAGACTCTTATGGACAGATCAGACAAGTATTTACATATACCAGAGTGATGGCAAAAGGAACATTTGGAGAAAAAAACGAACTGGCTTTCCACTTCATCTGTGAAATATGTTGGGAGGATGTTACAGATTGTGCATGTATGGCTGCCACTGAAACGGTCTCACTTGTTTCCTCTAATGAAGTACAAGCAAATGTCTCCAAACATGTTGGATGTCTCTCCATCTCACAGCGAGACAATAACCCCGAACGTACTGAAATAGCAACTAAGACATTTTATAGCCAACAAGTGGAATGTGCTTGTCTAGCTAGGTTAATATGCAATTTAATGTCCATTTGAACATGTCTGTAATTTGGTGAAGATCAGACTTCAATGGGAAATTCACAACAGTTCACCAACAAAATGTCCTAATTACTAATGTTAGTAATGAATAAGTTACGTCATTAAAATACAATGTCTCTTCAATATATTCTATAATATTTGCAGTAGAATCCGGAACTATGACCTTCTTCAGTATTCTTCTGTTTGTAAAATTCCAGCATTTCCAAAGGTCCAGCATTTATAGTGAACATAGTTACAACTTCCCTAAAATAATGGCAAAATCAGAATGCATAAGAATACTGAAATGCAAACCTTTGAAAACAACAGTTGTTTTTGAAAGATCAACATTATTCTTGCCCATGTGGTGTTCGGCTCATGCCTATAGTAATTACAAGCAAGCATGAAAATGTGCTCCTTCCTAAGCTTAAGTTATATTCTTCACAAATCTAACTCCAGAGTGGTGCTTTAATTACATAATGATATGATATGCATGCATGCTGTTATTAATTAACACTGGCTGTCATAACTGTCCCTCCAATAGTTTCTTAGAATGCCAATACTCTACATGAAGTTAGTCAATGAAGCTGAAGTTGTTTTTAAAATGAATTTTCATTATCAAAAAGTTGCCAAGCACTTGGTATCATTTTCCAACTCTGGAACTCCACTACAAAGGTATTTCTAAATTACCATTGACCAACTGCTTAGTAAAATGTTGATCCATGAATCTTCGCAGAATCAGAGGTCTTTGAGGCTTTATGAGTTGATGACAGAATGCAAACCACAGTGGCAAACAAGCTACTGTAGACCCAGATCTGCTGGTGACTGCTGCACTGTTCATTTCTAAAAATGTTTTTGTTATCCAAAACTAATTTCAGGCTGCCACTACATACGCTTGTGAATACTACCAACCTTGATAACTATGGACCTCTAAATTGTCTTTCCTTGCTAAACTTCTCCAGTCATTGTTTAATAAATAGTAGCCTAGATTTTTATCTGACAACTTCATTCAGAAAATATACTAGTCTGATTTTGAATTGGGCACGGTGCTATTACAGCTACTTCATTGGTTGTAAATGATGCAGCCAAAGCCTTGCAAAAAAGTTCAAATGTGTTGCTCTATTTATTGACCTGTCAAAATCAATCAATACAGTGGATAAACTCTGAATTGAAACTGAACTCTTCATTTGTGACAATGAGCACTTGCTTAAAATGTCCTTAGTAATTAGTTCCTTAGAACTCAGGCTACCATAACGGACAGATTCAAATGTACATGCCTTGATGTTCAAAAAATAGTTTCTGTGGGTTAAAGTTTGGATCCTTTCCTGTTCGCTCTAAAATGTAATGATGCCTGTAACTTTGTGAGACTATCCCACCACCCAAATAATTTCTGTCTTCTCAGCATTGAGATTAAATTCTGCAAGGCCCTTTTATGTCCATCGCGCAGCTTTGCGTTTCATTATTGATGCAGACTTTTGCAAACACCAGTGCCCACAGGCACTTTGGTTGGCCCGGATTTCAGATGGGCCAGCTGATGTTTGTATATAAGGCTTCTCAGCAAAGACGTCTGAATAATCTCACCTGATAAATTCTGTGTTTTCTTTCTGGGGTAATTCCTTAAGTATGGAAAACCGGCAATTTTCTTACACTGCTTAACAGTCTCATGCCTTAACTCCAATGTCATTGGGAAAATTGCCATTTGTACTTGCATTTGCATTATTGCACATCTATTGACTTCCCACTTGTACATGCATATACTTAATTCTGGTAAATTCTCTGCCCTCCCCTATTTGCCTTCATTGCTCCTTTAGAATTGCCATTTTGCAGAGTTTTTGCCATCATTGCACATTTATACATTCCACTTAACATACACTATACTTAATACTTGTAATACTACATTTCCTGCCCTCTTTGCACTTCTGGTTTGATGCTAACTGCACTTTGTTGTACTATACTTGTACTGTTCAATGACAATAAAGTTGAATCTAATCTAATAATTTACAGTTGAATTCATTTTCAGCAACTAGAACATGCACTTACAGGACTCACAGTCGTGGAGATAGTGTACCGCCATCCAAAAACTGTTTTTTTGCAGAATGATAATAAGTTGGAAGCCCTGGTGTCTTTAAGGCAGTGTAAATGTCTGAAAAATCACAGTTTCATGGCCAATTGTGATTGCTTTTTCTTAACTGTGTGTGTTCCATGACTGTGTATTTTGTGTGTGTTTTATTACTGTAACAGAGGACTCTATGTAGGAAGAGAGACGGAAACACAGTCCTGGCTGAGACCGTGCAGGCAGCTTTATTCTGTCCCACTGTGTTGTCACCTTATCCAATAATTAAGTTACAATTGAAACAAACAGTAAACCGTAATAGAGCTGAAAGTAAAGTCTTGCTTTTTTGCAGCCGTATTTTCCATGGCGTTACGCTACAACTGCCACCCAGCAGAACAGTCTATTTCAGTTTGCCAACAGTCATAAGCTGTACTAATTTCATTGCATTCGGTACGTGGCTGCATCTCACCTGGTAGGGGATTTGAGTCTCAATGCAATCTAGTTCTTAATCAAAACATTGTGTTTAGGGGATAAGCCCACAGTGATTTGTAAAGTTTAGGAGAAGAAACCTATGACAATCAAATGTGAAATGTGCACGTAGTTCTGTGGAGTAGGAATCAGACAACCGTATGCAGAACACTGGGAGTGTCTATAGGTTCTGGTTTAATGCATAAATCGAACCTATAGCATGGGAGCAAAGAAGCTATGACAGGTGACGTTCAGCCGTCCATAATCTGGGAAATTAAGTCAACTGTCACCCTCTAATGACCATACAGCCACAAAGACGGATGTAAATCACACAGCCATGTGAAGGGTTAAGTGACCTTTCTGGTTGTGTGATTAGAAAGGCCTGTGTTTTCCACATTAATCACGGCGATGGCTGCAGATTAATTAACTTAGAGACATTGCTTTAGAAGGGGGGAAGTCCCTGTGTAAACCCACATCTGTGATTACATCTCCTGGCCTGAAACTCAAACTGACAGCCCTGATCGGATCCTGTCCTGGCTGGCCCAATTCAGCTAAGTCTTCCTGAGGGAAAGCCTGTTGACCCTGGGCTTCCAGTCCTGTTGTCCGTGTGAAGGTGTTGGACCTAGGGCTCTGGCCCGGCCAGACGGTCACGTCAGACTGGACAAAACATGTCAGCACAAGTCGTTTAATTGCTTCTGACTTGGACTGTGTGTTGGAGGTGTGAGTGTAGGGGCTGGCGCTAACCATTTACAGAACATGTTTGTGGCTTAACATCTAATGCTTATGATGGTCAATGTTCATTCCCTGCAATACGGATGGTTAAGAAAATGTTGCATTTATAAAAGGACATTTTACACAATTGCCATTGGGTGGAGATTCATTATTAAAGCAAGTGTTCCTACAAGTCTACTCATTTTGCCATGACCTACGCTTTGTTAATAAGGCAAGAGTCACAATAACTGAGAAAGTCTGCGGTGGCAGTCTCAGAGTGAGGAACACTGGACATGGGACCTGCCTGCCCAGGCAGAGTTGGGCAGAGTAGGATCAGGCCCAGTTCAGAAAGTTAGGCTAGCCAGATATATAAAAACGTACTTTCTGACTTACTAGAATGACAGCTGATGGACACCCATGTGTTAATTACACACGCAGTGTTTGACTGTTAATAGTAAGCAGAGTTCCTGTATACTGGAAATCTGTATTGTGATGTAGTGAGCTCAGAGTCTGTGTGTGTGTCTGGGGTTGTGTTGTCCAGCACAGCTGCCGTGTTAATTCTAACAACTGAGAAAAGGAGCTTTAACCTAGCTGGCTCTTCTTAGAAAGGCCTACTGATTAAGATCGAGTAATCTGCCAGTGAGGAATAACCAGTGACAGGGGCCTTCCCAGGCTAAACCTCAGCAGAATGAGAGGAATAACTGGTGACAGAGGCCTTCCCAGGCTAAACCCTGGCAGAGTGTGAGGATAGCGTGGACACCCAGCCTGTGCCCACAAAGTACCCAGAGATATGAAAGCGATCTGGTTGACTGAAATAGAAGACACAGACTATTCCTTTCTCACCTGTGTTCAGCCTGAAAGCCATGCGAAACATGTCATTCATGTGCGCACACAACGAAATATATCTTTTTTTCCATTTAGGTTGCAATTGCATACAAAAGTTGAATACAATGACAGCATGCAGGGACTGGGCGTGTTTAACTGTTAGATCCGTTGAATGTTCAGCAAAGGTCTGACAACATTGCGTCGTCGCCAACCTGTCGTCTAAGCCAATTCCAAACGTGACATTTAGACAACAGCCTCTAGCAGAGTGCCATTTGTTTTCTCATTCATTGACAAATAAATAAATAATCTCTCTGTTATCAGGGCACATGAGTGCACATTGTAATGGTGTTTTCGCTTGAATGTATGTTTGTGTATCATTTAGTGAATGTATATAGGCTCCCAGGGTCAGACACTGTGATAAGTAATGTTCCCTGTCAGGATAAGTGAGCTGAGAGGATTACAGAGCACCGCAAAATCAGAGAGAGCATTAACACCAACGACAGACGCCATCCGCCAACAGCTTTTAACGCATAGGATTTAAGCAAAGGATAAACAGTCAAGTGTGCGGTTGAAGTAATCCTATGTAAAATGTGTGTGCGTGAGTGTGTGCGCGAGTGTGTGTGTGCGAGTATGCGTGCGAGTGTGTGCGCGAGTGTGTGTATCCCGTTCCAAACTCAGTTGGTGCCTTTCACATTCATTGCAATGGCGTTGACCCAACAAGGTGCCAGAGGAGATCGGGTAGAAGTCAGGGTGCCGTTAGCACGGCGCTTCCAAGTGCCACTGAGGCGTCCTGGCGGTCAGTCAAGCGGGCTTGTTGGACTCTGTATCCATTATTGTCTCAACATCCACTTGAAATGTTTATCAACAAAACTGTGAAAATTCCAGATTCTGGCGAGACTAAAGAGAATTGGAAACCGCGGAAACCGTAAGGAAAGCATTCCCCTACTGCAGCAAACATCCTCTCACGGTGCTTTGATAAGCCCTTGTGCTCCTGACTCATACAAACACAGCAGGGTGCTCAGGTGCCTCATTCTGGACCTCAACAATTCAGCACATTCCTCTCCAGTGTACCGGGGTCTTGGTCCCAACCAGCTGCTTGTGAGAGAGGATGTGACAGAACTGTAATCTAGATTAGATTTCTAACTCTCACTTTCCCCGGCACAGACTAGGAGACTAAGAGGGGACACCCTGATCTCTGTGTGATCACCATCAACGTAATTGTGCATGCTGACCAGCTCCTAATAACAAACAACTGCTTTCTGATGGAGTCATTTATGTCATGCAGAGAGCATACATAGATAAAACATGCGGAACGTTTTATCTGTATAACGTGCAGAGATATTGCAACCCCCTGCCTTGCAGAACTGATGCATTCAAGCATAATCCTGAGTTAAATTTTTTTCAGTACAATTGTGAACGCTTTGAGCCTGCGCTGCTATAGTGAATCATGTAGACCTACTGTGTAAGTGTTGTCATTAACAGCATTTGAAAGTCATTTGCTTTAGGACGGCATTAACATGTATGCACCACATCTGCCACCAGGTGTTTTCTTGAATTCTGACTCTATAATCCAGTTAAGTTGTTGTGGCCAGGGGTTGCAGCCTGCTGACGGAGCCCTGGGATTCCTTCAGAAGGTACAGTAGTTAAAATTGACACAGCTGGGTGGATGTCAATAGATGCTTGACAGAGCGACTTGGTGAGATGTGCATCGGAGGACAAATCTTGAGCTTCAACTCTCCTGAACCTGCTATAGATTTGTTGCCATGAGGCACATTTAACAATATGTTCTCCTCATAGGCACTGGGGATGCTTATCTTTATCTGAACGCACATCTTTTCTGAAATCCCTCTTTTTATGTTATTTATTAAGCTCTATTTATGACTCATCTCACCGCAGAACCCAGTTCTGATGGCGCTTTGCATCTCCAGACGCTGATGTTTATATCTTGATGAGAGTGATGTTTCTTCTGGCAGAACATCCAAAGAGCTTGTTTTCATGGGTGTGCCATCGTTTAGTGACTCCAAAATTCCGCAAAAGTTTTCATTTCTCCAAAAGTGATCATTTTCCCCTCCTCAAACCACCTATCTCACCATGCATAGAAACAAAATGTATACATTCTGCCTCATCAGACTTTGACAATCTGACCTTTCATTGTCGTACTATAAACCAATTTGAAAACTGCACTGCAAATGAATTCACTCCAGTGTAATATACCACCAAGCATACCCAGATCTGTTCCAGCTCATAAGCTTGGACTAATTATCAACTTGGGGAATAAAAATACAATTTCTGTAATTAGCAGAAGATAATAACAAAAGCTCAATCCTAATTGACATGACAGAGGATGCTTTTGTTAAGTAATAGGTTTAGCTCAACAGCGACGTTGTTTGCCCAGTAGTATAGTACATTCGTAAATACATTGTAAGTGGAAAAACTGAAATACTACTTTAAGGTATTAACAGGTGCACATAACAATGTTTGCACAAAGGTCTTGTGAAGGACTCGTAGCAGAGCGGGTTGTGATTTCTCTTGGCCTTCCTGACACTTCCTCTAAAACCCATCCATAAATGTGACTATTGAGCAGGCCCTGCCAGCTGGGTAATTGCAGAGTAAACAAACGGAGCAACAAGCTGCAGTGAAGGTTGCGTCTGCCGCAGCGACGAGCCAAGTCAATGTTGGTTCTGTTCTCCACACTGAGCTAATATGTACACAAGTTACACACCGTTACCAGCATAATAGAACACTGTACATACACTCTACTAGAACTGGAAATCACACTTTGAACAAGAGCTATATTTGATATTATCTGGTGTTACATTCCCATAATATGTGCGAGTACCCAGTGTGGAATTTGTGGTTAGGGCAAGGGGGGATTTTAATACATCTATTCAATCAACAGACTAAAGCATATGCAAAACAGCTGTCTGTATTCATTTAGTTTTTTTGCTTTAGTGCTGAGTGGCCAGATGTGAATAGCCAATCAGAGGACACTGTCTGAAATTCACCAGAAGACATTTAGTGGGTTCTGCTGGCTGGGTCAGAGGACACTGTCTGAAATTCACCAGAAGACATTTAGTGGGTTCTGCTGGCTGGGTCAGAGGACACTGTCTGAAATTCACCAGAAGACATTTAGTGGGTTCTGCTGGCTGGGTCAGAGGACACTGTCTGAAATTCACCAGAAGACATTTAGTGGGTTCTGCTGGCTGGGTCAGAGGACACTGTCTGAAATTCACCAGAAGACATTTAGTGGGTTCTGCTGGCTGGGTCAGAGGACACTGTCTGAAATTCATCAGAAGACATTTAGTGGGTTCTGCTGGCTGGGTCAGAGGACACTGTCTGAAATTCATCAGAAGACATTCAGTAGGTTCTGCTGGCTGGGTCAGAGGACAAGGCGGGGCTTAATTGTTCTGAGGATCCTTTTGTCACAAAAGAAGATTTGCATTCCGTTATATTTTCTGTATGTTTTTGCTAAGACCTGAACTAGTGTTTGTACAGATACCACACTGTAAATGGCAACTTAGTACCTTAATACATTCCATTTTTGTCCAAACAAATCACATGTATTTTCACATAAGGGTCTTGAATATGCTTTTGTACTCATCTTTTCCAGTCTATTGAGGGTGTGCTGAACTCAATCAACAGCTGCATAATAACAAGGGTGATTTACCCCAAACAAAAGCAATGTTGACTAAACGCAAACTACCTCTTGTATTTTTCTATTAGATAGGATTCAATTCAATTCATTTGAACAGATCTGGAATCCCCATTCAAGTCAATGATTTGTCAGGTAGGCAAATCATTTGTCAGGTACTGTATACCTGATTTGTCAGGTCTTCCATTCTAAAATCAAGATGGGTGACTTGGAAAAACCCTTATTGATGACTTTTTCTCTTAGTAAAAGTTTGTTTAATGCCAACATGTCTTTTATACAGACACACATACATACGTACATACAATTTTTATCATAGGTACACTTAAACTGTGAGAGACTGAATCTAAAACAAAAATCCAGAAAATCACATTGTATGATTTTTAAATAATTAATTTGCATTTCATTGCATGACATAAGTATTTGATCACCTACCAACCAGTAAGAATTTCGGCTCTCACAAACCTGTTAGTTTTTCTTTAAGAAGCCCTCCTGTTCTCCACTCATTACCTGTATTAACTGCACCTGTTTGAACTCGTTACCTGTATAAAAGACACCTGTCCACACACTCAATCAAACAGACTCCAACCTCTCCACAATGGCCAAGAGCAGACAGCTGTGTAAGGACATTAGGGATAAAATTGTAGACCTGCACAAGGCTGGGATGGGCTACAGGACAATAGGCAAGCAGCATGGTGAGGAGGCAACAACTGTTGGCGCAATTATTAGATAATAGAAGAAGTTCAAGATGATGGTCAATCTCCCTCGGTCTGGGGCTCCATGCACTATCTCACCTCATGGGGCATCAATGATCATGAGGAAGGTGAGGGATCAGCCCAGAACTACAAAGCAGGACCTGGTCAATGACCTGAAGAGAGCTGGGACCACAGTCTCAAAGAAAACCATTAGTAACACACTACGCCGTCATGGATTAAAATCCTGCAGCGCACACAAGTTCCCCCTGCTCTAGGCCAGCGCATGTCCAGGCCCGTCTGAAGTTTGCCAATGACCATCTGGATGATCCAGAGGAGGAATGGGAGAAGGTCTGATGAGACAAAAATAGAGCTTTTTGGTCTAAACTCCACTTGCCGTGTTTGGAGGAAGAAGGATGAGTACAACCCCAAGAACACCATGCCAACCATGAAGCATGGAGGTGGAAACATCATTCTTTGGGGATGCTTTTCTGCAAAGGGGACAGGACGACTGCACCGTATTGAGGGGAGGATGGATGGGGCCATGTATCGCGAGATCTTGGCCAACAGCCTCCCGCCCTCAATAAGAGCATTGAAGATAGGTCGTGGCTGGGTCTTCCAGCATGACAATGACCCGAAACACACAGCCAGGGCAACTAAGGAATGGCTCCGTAAGAAGCATCTCAAGGTCCTGGAGTGGCCTAGCCAATCTCCAGACCTGTAACCAATAGAAAATCTTTGGAGGGAGCTGAAAGTCTGTATTGCCCAGCAACAGCCCTGAAACCTGAAGGATCTGGAGAAGGTCTGTATGGAGGAGTGGGCCAAAATCCCTGCTGCAGTGTGTGCAAACCTGGTCAAGAACTACAGGAAACGTATGATCTCTGTAATTGCAAACAGAGGTTTCTGTACCAAATATTAAGTTCTGCTTTTCTGATGTATCAAATACTTATGTCATGCAATAAAATGCAAATTAAAAATCATACAATGTGTTTTTTGGATTTTTGTTTTAGATTCAGTCACTCTCAGTTGAAGTGTACCTATGATAAAAATTACAGACTTCTACATGCTTTGTAAGTGGGAAAACCTGCAAAATTGGCAGTGTATCAAATACTTGTTCTCCCCACTGTACATAAAAAAGATACTAATCCATGTTATTTACCAGTCATTCATAAACATCTATCAACAAAAAACACAAAACAATTGAAGAAAAGAAACAAATTGTAAAGAAATATTCACATTAATTGATCACACAGTAAAAATACATCAAAGATCAAGGGTTGTAATCCTTGAGAACAGAGGAAGTTATTATTTTAGTGCATTGTGTAAACTGGACTTCATAAACTTCCCCTTTTCTCACACACACGTAGAGAGAATAATGAAGACTTTTGGAAATCAGGGAATGACATCAATTCCTACATTGCATGTTTGCTCCAGTAACAAAATCAAGGGAGAATAACAGTATTCCCATGTGGGAAGCGGTAGGATAAAGGCCTAACGTTTTTGATTTAATGTAGCCCTGGGTGACAATTAAACTCCTCCAGCCAGTCCAGAGAGAGCAAGATGTGAACTGGGACATGTCTCTTTGAGACGTACTGTATTTGCATCGCATTCCCAAATACGCTATAATAAAAATAAAAATAAAGTGTTGTGTATTAATTCAAATGAAATGAAATCAAGGAAAATATAGACTTTGACCATCTGGCTCCTTTACAAACAATCTTAAGACAGAGGGTTCCTGACATGAAGGACTGTAGTACAATAAAGAAATGTCTTTGTACTTCAGGAAGAATATGGGGTGCAGAGGGAATGTGGATCAGTCAGCCTCCAACAGACCTGATGTAATGTTAATCAGATTTCGATCACCCCATCGGGACCAATTGCTTCTAGATCAAACCAGACAACAAACCTGTGGAGGTAGTCTGCCCCACCAGCATGCCGTGCTGAGCACACTCAGAGCCGATGAGACTGAACACAGCTGAGGTGTAATGCAACTCAATGTCTTGTGGGGATTTTCCTAGGAGTTCCTTGGCATGAGTACTACTCCAGTATGTTCTATTGTAATGTATGAGTTATGGTTTAAATGTTCCAGGTACATTTTAGAATTGTGTGCTGGGGCCTGGGTCAAACAAAAAGATAATTGAGCCCAAATGGTCCCCTTTGTTTGTTTTTTTACAATGGTTCGTGGCAGTTTCTGTTTTGTTTTCTTTTTTGTTAGGCCAAGTTCTTGGAGAATTACTTAATTAATCTTCTGGAATACTTAGGAATGCCAGAGCTATGAGTCATTACATTAGACTTTTGTTTGTATTGGATTGGTATGTTAAACTCGTTTGATGTACTGCACATTTATAGATGAACAATTACAGTATAAATTGAATTTCTTTGAAATATAGAGGCAATTTATATCTCATAATCTTTGATTTAATCTTTTCATTTAATCAACATCAGCCTTATTTTTTTAAATGTCCACGTAGGATCACATATGTCCAGTTTCCAGACTTTTTCACCTCTACTTCCATTATAGAGGATTACTGGTGACTGAATTGTTGCTAAAGTATGTCTAGTTACTCAATCTGGACTGAAATGTTATGGTACGGAAATTATTAATATAATATAGGCATTATGAATCTGATTTATTTAGGTAGATAACAAGATAATAGTTCCACCCAAATATTTTTCTGTAACAAGGACTGAACAAACATCCCTATCTTTTATTTGATTTTTATTCTTACACTGATCACATGAATAACGTAAAAATAATAAATAATAATGTAGTGCTGGACATGGACATACCATTACACTATTCAAGTCACAAGGCCCTGGGGCCTCATTTGTTGTGTATCTCGTATTAACAGAGATATTTGTGGAAAATGTTCTATTTGACCTGTTAAGAGGTGTTGGAGGGTGTGGCCTAGAGTGTTAGCTGCTGTTTCAGCTGCTTCTTCTAGCTCACGTATTGCTGCACCGCGTAGTGTTGAATCCAACCCACTGCTCTCTCAGCAGCAACTTTGTCCTCTAACAATGTATGAAATATTCAAAAATATTCCCGTAAAAAAATTTATAAAAGCTTTCTGGGTCTTGTGTTTTATGTCAGACAGGAATGCATTTTTTAATTCCTCACTTCACTTTAGCGCACATGAAACTTGGGCTACAGCTGCTGACATTCTGAGCTAACTGAGATTTTACAATGATTGCCTTCACCGTTATTTAATGAGCAATCAATACCCATACAACCAATGCAATAGCATGTGTCACCTTTGATGCAGAAAGGCAAATTTTTTGCACAGTCAAAATTTTATAGAAAAGAGAGAGAGAGAGACAGGGAAGGTAGCGAGAGAAGGAGGCAAACACAGAAAGGAGAAGAGAGAGAGACAGGCAGAGAAGGAAGAGGAGAGAGAGACAGACAGAGAAGGGAGAGGAGAGAGAGACAGGCACAGAAGGGAGAGGAGCGACAGACAGACACAGAGGGAGGGGAGAGAGAGACAGACAGAGAAGGGAGAGGAGCGACAGACAGACACAGAGGGAGGGGAGAGAGAGACAGACAGAGAAGGGAGAGGAGCGACAGACAGACACAGAGGGAGGGGAGAGAGAGACAGACAGAGAAGGGAGAGGAACAAGCAGGTAGAGATACAGAGAGATGGAATAGGGGAGAGAAAGAAAGTAAAACACTACACATTGGTGTAAGAAATTACTCTATATTGCGCACCAAAACAAATTATTGTGGAAACAACTTATTTAAATGCAGATTACTCTTTGAAACTGTATACTGCATTGGGTTAAGAAAGTATTTTAGTTTGGACAATAACATGGAACATTTTAATGGAACTACCAAGCCACTGACTAATTAAGATTTTGTGTCTTGATTGTACAGCAAATGGTGTATGCCAATACTTTGGTAACTGATTGACAGACATTTTACTAGATATTCCTCTGGTGGGAGTCAAAGTAAAGGGGCTTAATTTGTTGCATTTTATTTGATGCCAAACATTGGAAATGGCAGGACCCCCCCAAATAACACACCTAAATCAGAAAACCTCAGTAAGTAAAGTCTCTCAAAAAGTAATGTATGGCCCAGTTAAATATGCAAAGCGGAAGAAGATTTGAGCATTCTGACTGTTCTATTTTTGCTAGGGGCTGACGTGCTGTTGAAATGGCTTTAGCCATGCACAGAGACTATATACATCCCCCTAGTAAATATGACAGCAAGGGCAGAGGAAGAGTGAACACAAGTAATTTACTTCCAGATTAGTCATAAGAAAGCTCCACTATAGGGTATCTGAGGATGCTGGGAGGACTAATAAATGGTATTGATCTCCCTTGTCTATGACAACAACAAGCCCCCAGAATTGTCTCAGCAAGAGTGCAGGCAGCATTTTCTCTCCATCGAATTTCTAATGCCAACAAAGCTTTCTGAAAGGAGACAGCCACGCACATTATTTCTATATGGGACAGAACCCGGTCACCAGGGCTTTAATTGTCCCCCCGCAACATAGCTCCAGAGACATCACCAAGGACAAGACCGCAGCTCATCCTTCATGTAGTTTCCTGGGACCGGTAACCTGAATGTAACTGCAACATAACACGTTGAAAATATTCTCCATATATCCATGGCACAGTGGTGGATTGAGAGATGTACGGAAAACACCTATTCATTTCCAGAATATCTGTGGCAGCTGCAGAGTGTGTGAACAACTGAGTCTGGACCACAGAACTCGGTGCGGGACATTCGTTTGGCAAATGACCGAAACAGACCAGAGCTGGTTTGGCCATGTTTAGTCACCAAGGGGTTCAACAGACAGGGACAAATAAAGAACCGGTGTCTTGCAGTAGTCTGTTGACTCACTCTAAATTATTCCAGTGCTCTGTCGTTTCGCTACAGTGCATATTTCAGTCTGAGACTGCTTCAGCTGAAGTGCACGGTAAAAAAAACGACTATTCAGCAGAGAGATCGTCCCTAGACAATCCAAAGTCAGTGCACATTTTCATACGGCCACGTTACCTTTATGTTCTGGCTCTTCAAACGGAAACGTTACCTTTTTGTTCTGGCTCTTCATACGGAAACGTTACCTTTATGTTCTGGCTCTTCATATGGAAACGTTACCTTTATGTTCTGGCTCTTCATACGGAAACGTTACCTTTATGTTCTGGCTCTTCATACGGAAACGTTACCTTTATGTTCTGGCTCTTCATACGGAAACGTTACCTTTATGTTCTGGCTCTTGCATATCTGGTTAAACCCATTGTGTTCTCTAAATGTATTTATGGACCTCACTAAGGAGAAGAAACAAATACTCATGGGTGTTGCTTAGCATTTAGTTTGTGTACACCAACCCTACTCATTGATGTAGTGATAAAAAAGCATGGGATTTTATTTATAAACTATCAACTCCAGGCGTTAAGAAGAACAATCATCATTCACAGTGAAATACTGTCCCAGGCCCTGTATAGAGACCAGTGAAAGGTCTGCCTCTGCTGAACAGAAGTTATTTGTCATTAGAATTCATGCAGGGATGTTTAACAGAAGGGCATTGCTACAGTATGATAGCTCAGAGAACTATTAACTCCTTCTCTACTCATCTTTCCAAGGCCATGTATAGCCATGTATAGCCATGTATAGGTCACAGTGTTCTCTCCCATTGCACCAGCCTGAGGGGGGCGGGGGGGCGGTATAAAAACAAACAGAAAGATCTCAGTGACTCAACCCCACTCACGTTGAGCAAGGGCGAAAAGCCTGGCGTGACGCGATGCACCCTCTTAAGCACATCATTGGAAAGCTCAAGTAGGCCAGTGACTCAGCCTCCACGGGGTCAGTGGCTCGACTGTCCCAGTGGAGAGAGGGGAGCCTGCCAGGGTTGATACCGCAGAGGTGATCCGTCAATACGGTGACCTTCACAAACCTGGGTCAGACAACACTGAAACATGGACGCTACTGAAGAGATGACTCCTCAGAAGTCACTTACAGAGTGTGTGTGTGTGTTTCACATGGATAGGCAGATCATTACACAAACATTGATTTGTCTAAAATACCCAATAATGGATCATTTACATATGTAAAGGTTTAACTGATGGTTTCAGTACCATGATGGAGTTTAAAACCAGACCGGAGAATTTGAAACTAAAAAACATCTTCAGGAAGGCATTTGGAATAGGATAATTGCTTTTTAGTTAGATATTTGAAAATGGCCAATATGTATGTTGCTCTCGATACGAGTGTCTGCTTAATAATTAAAATGTGAATGTAAAATGATTTATTTTTCCATGGCAGGGATTGGTGTTTTATGAGAGACTTTATTATTGCCATTTAAAGAGTTAGGTATAGTGTGGAATATTTTTTCCCCTTTCAGATTCTCTTTTTCTGCATGTTTTATTTTACACTGGATATTTTCAGCTTTTAAACCAAAACCAAAAATAAAAAACGGCTGTTGAAGTAACAAATAACTTATACTTATTTCATTTATCAGAAATACACAACTTTATCAATGCACTGTATTTCCAAATGATAGGGAGCCATTTATAATTTAACATAGTTGGGTCAAGCACATGAAGCAGATCCTCCTGTAGTTTAGTTGGAATAGGAACCAGTAGACAGCTGGCAGGTTTAGAGGCCATTACTATTTAGCAAATGTGTCAAGCAACACAGGGTAAAAACATTAAAATTAAATTGTGTCTCCATTTACCCCAGGTCCTGTCAGTTCTGCATGTACTCAGGACAAAGGGAGGAGTACGCAATCATTTTTTTTATGACAGTCAAATAAGTGAATGGTTTTGAAGTTAGGCCAACTTCTCCTGAAGAATTATGCTTTTTAGTTAGCTTTGTGACTGTAAAGTAAATGGTGGATTATGCTCCTCAGTCATGGGATTGGGACAACTCTATTGTTTACATTGCACCTGAGAATGTCAATCAACTGCATCTAAAGCATCTGAAAGAAAATAGATTTCAATCATTATTATAGGATTATCTACCACTAGACAGTCATTTACACATATTGAAACAGGGCTTCTCAGGGTTGTTAGAGATGTGATTTGTGAATTGTTGATTATAAATGAGTGGAAGAGTGAACAGATGCAACTGGGAAGAAAGAAAAGACTGAAACATTTAGTCACTGGAGTGCCGGTTGAGGCAACTGATTGCCTTTGCCTTGCAGATGTGTGTTTGTGAGCTAACACAGGCTGCCTTTAATCTTACACCAGGAAAATGTTTGAGTGCAAAAGTCTTTGCATTACTGGCGATATGATTAAATGCGTATACAGTATCATCTATCCCTTAGTCAGAGATTTGATTTATGTAGATACTTTGCAGGCAGTGCCTTTACCATATGAATGAGTGTGATCTCACAAACACCATGAGCTCCAAAAAAATACATGGATTCATATTGACCAGGGAACTAAGTACTCAAGATATACATGCACTTCCTGTTTGCCCGCCTGGGTGAGAGAAAAACTACTGTACATTGCAGATTCCTGTATGTATGTATGTACAGTGGGGAGAACAAGTATTTGATACACTGCCGATTTTTGCAGGTTTTCCTACTTACATAGCATGTAGAGGTCTGTAATTAAATCAAAAATCCAGAAAATCACATGGTATGATTTTTTTATCATTAATTTGCATTTTATTGCATGACATAAGTATTTGATCACCTACCAACCAGTAAGAATTCCGGCTCCCACAGACCTGTTAGTTTTTCTTTAAGAAGCCCTCCTGTTCGCCACTCATTAACTGTATTAACTGCCCCTGTTTGAACTCGTTACCTGTATAAAAGACACCTGTCCACACACTCAAACAGACTCCAACCTCTTCACAATGGCCAAGAAAAGAGAGCTGTGTAAGGACATCAGGGATAAAATTGTAGACCTGTACAAGGCTGGGATGGGCTACAGGACAATAGGCAAGCAGCTTGGTGAGGAGGCAACAACTATTATTAGAAAATGGAAGAAGTTCAAGATGACGGTCAATCTCCCTCGGTCTGGGGCTCCATGCACTATCTCACCTCATGGGGCATCAATGATCATGAGGAAGGTGAGGGATCAGCCCAGAACTACAAAGCAGGACCTGGTCAATGACCTGAAGAGAGCTCGGACCACACTCTCAAAGAAAACCATTAGTAACACACTACGCCGTCATGGATTAAAATCCTGCAGCGCACGCAAGGTCCCCCTGCTCAAGCCAGCGCATGTCCAGGCCCGTCTGAAGTTTGCCAATGACCATCTGGATGATCCAGAGGAGTAATGGGAGAAGGTCATGTGGTCTGATGAGACAAAAATATAGCTTTTTGGCCTAAACTCCACTCGCCGTGTTTGGAGGAAGAAGGATGAGTACAACCCCAAGAACACCATCCCAACCGTGAAGCATGGACTGTATGGAGGAGTGGGCCAAAATCCCTGCTGCAGTGTTTGTAAACCTGATCAAGAACTACAGGAAATGTATGATCTCTGTAATTCCAAACAATGGTTTCTGTACCAAATATTAAGTTCTGCTTTTCTGATGTATCAAATACGTATGTCATGCAAAAAATGCAAATTAATTACTTATATATATTATATTATTCATTATATTATTCATATATATATATTATTCATCAGTACTATGGTTCAATTTAAGATGCATACAATACTCCCACAGTGCATGGATTTGCCTCTTATCTGTTGTTTCTTTTCAGTGTACCATAGTCATAATCATATTGCATGAAATGACTCTCTCTTTACTTGACAGGACTAGATTATTCCTGGTACCATTGGCCCACAGTAAATAGCATCATTATTCCATTGCTCATTCAGCCAACTCTGATCAAATAAGGGCAACAATAAACATCTTATTCATCAATTGACGCACCCGCCCCTCTGTGCCAATCAGTGTCATTTGGAAAATGACAAATCTTTATTCACCCAAGTTTAGTCAGAACCATACCAGAGTCCCTGAGGGTGTGTGCCAAATTTCGTAACTCTTGAGTAAGATGAAGAAATGTGGACAATATGAATATTATTGCAATGGTTTGAGTCAGAGGCGTCGCTAGGATCACAATACATTCGAGCTTAACCCACCCTCCCACCCTGCCTGGGACAGAAAGTGCAGAGTTTTGAATGTACCTGCGAAAAATGTCGATGTACACTGTAGCGGCCTACACGTCTACATCGTCATAATGCGCGATTGGAATTATAGATGGATAGATCAGGGGCTATTTTTTTATTATTATTATTTTTGTTCCATTTTATTCATAAAATATTCAGGGCTACAGCCCCGGACGCCCCAGGCCCTAACGATGCCACTGATTTGAGTAAATGCATTTATATCGCAAAACATTTGATGTGAATTTTTAGTTCATTAACATACATTTTCTTTTAATTGTTTATGTGAAAAATAAATATAAAAATAAATGTTTTGTTCCGATAATTTGGTGTCAGAAAACAAGAATTTAAATGTTTTTTACAAAATGTGAAACGCCAAATATAATATCTAAGGTAACACTTAAATCACACATCGGGTCTCAACGAACAAAATATATTAAAGATACAAATCTTTATCGTACATTGGGTAATTTGTTGAGAACACAATATGGCCAATTGAGGGCTGGATTGAAACTCACACCGAAAATGTCAGTGAATCACAGGCTGTTCCAACTAGTGTGGATTTCAGTGAACCTGTTGCACTGTTGCACTTTCATTTGCACCAAAACAGGTATCACTGATTCACAATCGCTTCTGCTTCCTAACTGGACATATTGGTATCCCTGAGGTTTAATTGACTTGGTGTTATACTGTGATGATTACGTGTTCAGTTCGGAAATATTTGTCCACTGACACAATTTTCATAATTTTGGGTCTGTATGCCACCACAATGGATTTGAAATGAAACATCTGAGATGCAGTTGAAGTGCAGACTTTCAGCTGGACTGTGGCAAAGTGAAAAAGTGTTCTGTGGTCAGACAAATCAACATTTGAAGTTCATTTTGGAAAACTGGGACGCCATATGTCATCCGGACTAAAGAGAACAAGGACAACCCAAGTTGTTATCAGCGCTCAGTTCAGAAGCCTGCATCTCTGATGGTATGGGGTTGCATGAGTGCATATGGCATGGGCAGCCTACAAATCTGGAAAGGCACCATCAATGCTGACAGTTATATCCAAGTTCTAGAACAACATATGCTCCCATCCAGACGTTATCTCTTTCAGGGAAGACCTTGCATTTTCCAACATGACAATGACAGACCACATACTGCATCAATCACAATGTCATGGCTGCATAGAAGAAGGATCCGGGTACTGAAATGGCCAGCCTGCAGTCCAGATCTTTCACCCAAAGAAAACATTTGGCGCATCATAAAGAGGAAGGTGCGACAAAGAAGACCTAAGACAGATTAGCAACTAGAAGCCTGTATTAGACAAGAATGGGACAACATTCCTATTCATAAACTTGTCTCCTCAGTCCCCAGACGTTTGCAGTCTGTTATAAAACGTGGCCTTGTCCCAACTTTTTTGAGATGTGTTGATGCCATTAAATTTAATATCAACTTATTTCTTCCTTAAAGTGATACATTTTCTCAGTTTAAACATTTGATATGTCATATATGTTGTATTCTGAATAAAATATTGAAATTTGAAACTTCCACATCATTGCATTCTGTTTTTATTCACAATTGTACAGTGTCCCAACTTCTTTGGAATCGGGTTTGTATTACACTTCTTTGCCTTAAAAAACTTCAGAGTTGTTTTCGCAGTATGTTTTTGGGTAATTGTCCATCTGTTAAATGAAGAGCTGTCAAATCAACTTTGCTGAATCTGAGCAATATATCCCTATACACTCCAGAATTCATTTAGCTGCTTCTGTCTTTGGTCACATCATCAATAAACATTAGAGACCCAGTGCATGCCCATGCCATCCCACTGCCTCCACCGTGTTTTACAGATGATGTGGTATGCTTTGGATCATGAGCTGTTCCAAGCCTTCTACATACTTTTTGCCAGACCACGTAAGCAGAGCCTACCAAGAAGGTCAAATGTCTCTTACTGACTGACTACACCTTGTTAAATAGGGTAGTGGTTAGAGAAGCGGTAAATAGGCTTTATCGAAACCCCTTGGGCAGTAAAATAGCAGGGGTTTCCACGATTCTCTCGTCTTTTCTCTTGACGAAAAAGTCAGTTATAATCAGCTATGTTGATAGTTATTGTAATAATGTCATTCACAAATGATAGAAAAACTGTTTTTGTGCCATGAAATGAAATAGCTCTGGCAGGGAAAAGTTCATCTTCAGTCTTGCTAGCAATCGCTCAATTCTTATGACTATTCCAAGTAGTAAGTTAGTAGATACTAGTAAGCCTATTACTGGCTAATAAGCTGTTCAAAGGCCAGTGGCAAAAAGCCATACTGTTCATAGATGCTATTTGTGGTGGAAGTAAACTTAATAAGAAACGTTAGACAGTTTAACACAATCCTCAATGTGTCTAGCGACTGAACAAATGTATTGCACTGTGGCGTAGTGTTTCAAGACAATACCTTTCACTTGGGAGACCAGGATTTGAAAGTGCAACAACATTTATCACTTCTAATTGCGGGCTGGCTGTACTAGGCTTGCCTGGTCTAATCAGGCCTTTCTTTTCCTGAGGTTTATGAATGGTTTGCACCTTGTGGTGAACCCTCTGCATATGCTATCGAGAAGTCTTCTCTTCTTGGTAGACTGGGGTAATGATATCCCTGCCTCCTGGAGAGTGGCTGGATGGATGTTCTGAAGGTGTTTTTCTTCACCATGTAAAGGATCCTACGATCATCCCCCACTGTTGTCTTCCGTGGACGTCCAGGCCTTTTTGTGTTGCAGAGCTCACCAGTGTGTTCTTTTTATCTTAGAATGTACCAAACTGTTGATTTGGCCACTCCTAATGTTCCTGCTATCTCTCTGATGGATTTTTATGTTTGCAGTGTAAGGATGACCTGTTTCACTTGCATTGAGAGCTCCTTTGACCGCATGTTGGGGGTTCACAGCAACAGCTTACAAATGTGAATGCCACACCTGGACACTGTAACTGCTAAATTGATGAAGAAATAACGAAGGAATAGCCCACACCTGTCCATGAAACAGCTTTTGAGTTAATTGTCCCATTACTTTTGGTCCCTTGAAACCAAGGGGGCTACATATTAAAGAGCTGTAATTCCTCAACCCTTCCTCCAATTTGGATATGAATACCCTCAAATTAAAGCTGACAGACTGCACTTTAAGCCCATATTCATTATGTTACTGTAACTTGAATATATTTTGGTCAACAGCCAAAATAACAATGCTTGTGTCAGTGAAAGGGCCTGTGAACCAAATGTCATGACCTTTCATGACTTAGGTTATTTTCATAGCTGTCTTTATATTGACGTGAAGTGTTTGTTATTATATCTCTGAACAGGGAGGAAAGTTGCTAAACGTTGTGCCACGTTTCCCACTGCTGTTGACTGTTACTGCATGCTCAAGCTCCATAGCAACCTCACCCTGAATCTGGGCTGAATTCAGCCTACAGCTGTATTTGTTTAAATAACCATTATAAAAGCTTATCATGTGCATGCTTAGTACACAATCAAGGGTTTACAGATTCAGAAAACAACCTGTTTTCTGTCAAGATAGGCATGTGTATAAATTCTATGGACTCTTCTTACTAAGTGGGGAAACAAATATATTCCTTGATATCATCAAACCATCCGTTCTATCAATAAAAAATAGTTTTTCTCCAGGTAGTGGCACTAAAATTACTACAAGTTCCTATAAAACAACCTTGGTGATGCCATCGTGTTTGGGAAAGAAATGCAATGATCTAAATTAATTGGGACCTCCTGGAGAAAAACTGATTTATTGAGTAGGTTTGTGTATCGTCTCCACCTACAGTATGTAGCAACGCACAACTGAAGATGTCGACATGTAATTATCTGATCATTAATACAGAGACAAATCCTTAGTTGCCAATGGAGCTTGAGTGGAAGGTGTGGACAGTACCCTGTCAGGAATTTCCATACATTCTACTAACAACTAACATTTTCACAGAAATACCTATTACTGACAATGCACAATCATCAAGACTAATATGAACACAGGAATGTGACTATTCATAAAAGCAAACATGTAGATAAAATGACAGGCTAATGTACCTTGATTCCCAGTATTCAAATTATTTCAGAGGTCCTCAGATTACCACGTGCATAGCACCATCTAGTGGTTCTAGAGTATTATAGCTTGTGGTCCAGCATGTTGTCAGACATTTACTGTAGAATAGCCCTCCCTTTGTTGGTTGAAAACAACACACAAAGGATAAGGGCATTCCCACATCACAGTAAGATTGAGTGCCATGTTGATTCAGGGATAGGAACCAAAACGCCAAGCATTAGGATCCCTGTCCGACCAATGTTATCACATGGATGTTATCACATGGATGTTATCACATGGATGTTATCACATGGGTGTTTATTTATTTCAAACATCACTACTTCCATGGAGAGTAAATTGTCATTTCAGAACGTTGCTTCTTATGCTGATCCCAAGAACTGCCTATTCAGTTCAATATGGTGGAATGGCAGGGTCAGGAATCTTTCACAATCTCTGATTGCTTTCCAACCTCCTCTCAGAATGATGGCAATCGTAAAATATAGATCCAAATATCCTGAAAATTGTATTTGCTGAATAATTAAAACGAACAGGGCAAGTCCCCATTTGAATACATTTCATTTACAAATGCACATATTTAAACTTATGCACATACTCATATAAAGCACATCCTTAAAGTTTCATTACACTGCAGTCCACAACAAGTCCATCAACAGATGCTTATACTGGAACTATATAGTATTTCCAGGCACACATTGGCCCTCATTTATCAAAAGTGCGTACATCAAATTTCCAGCGTACACCTGGCGTACACCCAAAACCACGGTGACTTTGAGATTTATCAATATGGACGTTGGCCTACGGCACTCTCAAATTCTACGCCAGCTCAGGAGGTGGTGTACGCACGTTTTGAGTTAGTGCGGAAATGCGCATGTTGAGTTATATGTTCTCATCATTTATGTTATATTATGTTGTTTAATTATGATACTGACTGTTGTATACCCAAAATTATGCAAGAGTTAATTGTGCGCATGTGTGAAGAGACGGGACTTTTATTTTGACCTGTCTCAAGTAAAAAATGTGTAGCCGTATACTCAGCCCCTGCTGCAGTTCCCTCGTGCACTGATGTTATGCCAGTGCAGAGATGTAAACTGAAAATAAAACAGTATTAATAGTTATATTTGGAGTGATCTTTGGTGGATGGATGACAACAAAATATTGCACATGGACATGGCGGAGAGAAATGAAACCTTAACAGCGCAGAAAAGAAAATCCTAACGCACTGACAAACTAAAAGATGTGATATATTATGACCTACTGTAAAAATGACCTACTGTGTTTATTTTTGTGCAACATGGACTTCAAGGTTTCATTTGTGTGACTTTACCAAAGCATTTGACTTATATGTATTCCTTCAGATGCGAGTCTGTGCGCTTCACATGACGTTTCAGGGTTAGGCCCGGCAGTTGCGCATGGACTGGGTTCAGTAATAAAAGGCTTTGAATTACCAAAATATAATATAAAAATGACTTTCTTCTTCTTTTAGACAATAATAGAAATAATAATAATAACGACATTCTTCTTCTAAATAACAATAAACGTCATTGATAAATATCATGAAATAATAAGACGAATATTACAAATTGTCATGCAGTTATTAATGTGAATGAATGGTACTCCACATCACATCATCATCTTTTATTCCGCTTTTTAAACTGCCAAATGAAACAATTTTATTTCTTTCTACCTCCCTGGTGATCGTCTCAATCTCCACGTCAGAGAAGTTTCTCTTTTTTGCCGTCTTCCGTGTGTCCATGGCGTAAAATGAGGGCGTGGGGGAAGCGGAGACTTGAATATATAGGGGCGTGTTATTCTAATGACGATCGTTTTCATCCGCGGCATTTATCAAGGGAAGGTATTGCGTACACCTGGATTTTAAAGGTACGCACAGTTTCATAAATCAGGCGATGAGAGGAGTGTAAGCAAAATCTTACGCCAACATATACGCCCGTTTCTACGCAAGAATGATAAATGAGGGTCATTATGTCTCTTAATAAGCAACAGTATATGGACAATTGGCTTCACTACTGTCACTTCAGAAACAAGTGTGTTAGCATTTTAACTGCATGCACAAGAGAGGTGTTATTGTGTAGTCTTGATTCTGGGCTTTCCATTTGGAGTCCAGGAAGACCAAAGAAGTGCCAGTGCTGGCAATCATGATGCAGATAAATCATAATAAAACATTCATCATTCATCATCATCTTCTTCCGCTTATCCGGGGCCGGGTCGCGGGGGCAGCAGTCTAAGCAGGGATGCCCAGACTTCCCTCTCCCCAGACACTTCCTCCAGCTCTTCCGGGGGGACACCGAGGCGTTCCCAGGCCAGCCGGGAGACATAGTCCCTCCAGCGTGTCCTAGGTCTTCCCCGGGGTCTCCTCCCGGTGGGACGGGACCGGAACACCTTCCCAGGAAGGCGTTCCGGAGGCATCCGAAACAGATGCCCAAGCCACCTCAGCTGACCCCTCTCGATGTGGAGGAGCAGCGGCTCTACTCTGAGCTCCTCCCGGGTGACCAAGCTTCTCACCCTATCTCTAAGGGATCGCCCAGCCACCCTGCGGAGAAAGCTCATTTCGGCCGCCTGTATCCGGGATCTTGTCCTTTCGGTCATGACCCAAAGCTCATGACCATAGGTGAGATTAGGAACGTAGATTGACCGGTAAATCGAGAGCTTCGCCTTGCGGCTCAGCTCTTTCTTCACCACGACAGACCGATACATCAACCGCATTACTGCAGAAGCTGCACCGATCCGTCTGTCAATCTCCCGTTCCTTCCTTCCCTCACTCGTGAACAGGACCCCTAGATACTTAAACTCCTCCACTTGAGGCAGGCACTCTCCACCAACCTGAAGTGGGCAAGCCACCCTTTTCCGACTGAGGACCATGGCCTCGGATTTGGAGGTACTGATTTTCATCCCCACCGCTTCACACTCGGCTGCAAACCGTCCAAGTGCATGCTGAAGGTCCTGGCTTGAAGGGGCCAACACGACAACATCATCCTCAAAGAGCAGAGACGAAATCGTGTGGTCCCCAAACCTGACACCCTCCGGCCCCTGGCTGCGCCTAGAAATTCTGTCCATAAAAATTACGAACAGAACCGGTGACAAAGGGCAGCCCTGCCGGAGTCCAACATGCACAGGGAACAAGTCTGACTTACTGCCGGCAATGCGGACCAAGCTCCTGCTTCGGTCGTACAGGGACCTGACAGCCCTTAGCAACACTGGACCAGCTCTATACCCTCCACAGGATGCCGCGAGGGACACAGTCGAATGCCTTCTCCAAATCCACAAAACACATGTGGATTGGTTGGGCAAACTCCCATGAACCCTCCATCACCCTGTAGAGGGTATAAAGCTGGTCCAGTGTTCCACGGCCTGGACGAAAACCACACTGTTCCTCCTGAATCCGAGGTTCTACTATCGGCCGTATTCTCCTCTCCAGAACCCTGGCATAGACTTTCCCAGGGAGGCTGAGAAGTGTGATCCCCCTATAGTTGGAACACACCCTCCGGTCCCCCTTCTTAAAAAGAGGGACCACCACCCCGGTCTGCCATCCCAGAGGCACTGTCCCCGACTGCCACGCGATGTTGCACAGGCGTGTCAGCCAAGACAGCCCCACAACATCCAGAGACTTGAGGTACTCAGGGCGGATCTCATCCACCCCCGGTGCCTTGCCACCGAGGAGTTTCTTAACCACCTCTGTGACTTCAGCCCGGGTGATGGACGAGTCCACCTCTGAGCCCTCATCCTCTGCTTCCTCAATGGAAGACGTGACGGCGGGATTGAGGAGATCCTCGAAGTACTCCTTCCACCGCCCGACGACATCCCCAGTTGAGGTCAACAGCTGCCCACCTCTACTGTAAACAGCGTTGGTAGGGCACTGTTTCCCTCTCCTGAGGCGCCGGATGGTTTGCCAGAATCTCTTCGAGGCCAGCCGATAGTCCTTTTCCATGGCCTCACCGAACTCCTCCCAGGCCCGAGTTCTTGCCTCCACGACCACCCGGGCTGCAGTCCGCTTGGCCTGTCGGTACCCGTCAGCTGCCTCAGGAGTCCCACAAGCCAACCAGGCCTGATAGGACTCCTTCTTCAGCTTGACGGCATCCCTTACTTCCGGTGTCCACCACCGGGTTCGGGGATTGCCGCCTCGACAGGCACTGGAGACCTTACGGCCACAGCTCCGAGCGGCCGCTTCGACAATGGCGGTGGAGAACATGGTCCACTCGGACTCAATATCTCCAGCCTCCCTCGGGATCCAGTCGAAGCTCTTCCGGAGGTGGGAGTTAAAGATCTCTCTGACAAGAGACTCTGCCAGACGTTCCCAGCAGACCCTTACAGTACGCTTGGGCCTGCCGAGTCTGTCCAGCTTCCTCCCCCGCCATCGGATCCAACTCACAACCAGGTGGTGATCAGTTGACAGCTCCGCCCCTCTCTTCACCCGAGTGTCCAAGACATACGGCCGCAGGTCAGATGAAACGACAACAAAGTCGATCATCGACCTGCGGCCTAGGGTGTCCTGGTGCCACGTGCACTGATGGACACCCTTATGCTTGAACATGGTGTTAGTTATGGACAAACTGTGACTAGCACAGAAGTCCAAGAACTGAACACCGCTCGGGTTCAGATCAGGGGGGCCATTCCTCCCAATCACGCCCCTCCAGGTGTCACTGTCGTTGCCCACGTGGGCGTTGAAGTCCCCCAGTAGAACGATAGAGTCCCCAGTCGGAGCACTTTCCAGCACCCCTCCCAGAGACTCCAAGAAGGTCGGGTACTCTGCACTGCCGTTCGGCCCGTAGGCACAAACAACAGTGAGAGACCTATCCCCGACCCGTAGGCGCAGGGAAACGACCCTCTCGTTCACCGGGGTAAACTCCAACACATGGCGGCAGAGCTGGGGAGCTATAAGCAAACCCACACCAGCCCGCCGCCTCTCACCATGGGCAACTCCAGAGTGGTGAGGAGTCCATCCTCACGTCACAGGGCACAAAATATTTTCCATCATTAAGGGGTTTTTGAACCGCTCTTAGTCTGACCCGTCGCCTAGGACCTGTTTGCCTTGGGAGACCCTACCAGGGGCATATAGCCCCAGACAACATAGCTCCTAGGGTCACTCGGGTACTCAAACCCCTCCACCACGTTAAGGTGGCAGTTCAAGGAGGGGCATAATAAAACACTTCAGCAAAACATTTGGCATGTCAATGGCCCTCATTTATCATTCTTGCGTAGAAACGGGCGTATATGTTGGCGTAAGATTTTGCTTACACTCCTCTCATCGCCTGATTTATGAAACTGTGCGTACCTTTAAAATCCAGGTGTACGCAATACCTTCCCTTGATAAATGCCGCGGATGAAAACGATCGTCATTAGAATAACACGCCCCTATATATTCAAGTCTCCGCTTCCCCCACGCCCTCATTTTACGCCATGGACACACGGAAGACGGCAAAAAAGAGAAACTTCTCTGACGTGGGGATTGAGACGATCACCAGGGAGGTAGAAAGAAATAAAATTGTTTCATTTGGCAGTTTAAAAAGCGGAATAAAAGATGATGATGTGATGTGGAGTACCATTCATTCACATTAATAACTGCATGACAATTTGTAATATTCGTCTTATTATTTCATGATATTTATCAATGACGTTTATTGTTATTTAGAAGAAGAATGTCGTTATTATTATTATTTCTATTATTGTCTAAAAGAAGAAGAATGTCATTTTTATTATTTTGTCAGTCTGAATTATATTTTGGTAATTCAAAGCCTTTTATTACTGAACCCAGTCCATGCGCAACTGCCGGGCCTAACCCTGAAACGTCATGTAAAGCGCACAGACTCGCATCTGAAGGAATACATATAAGTCAAATGCTTTGGTAAAGTCACACAAATGAAACCTTGAAGTCCATGTTGCACAAAAATAAACACTGAAGTTTGTAATTATGTTGTTGTTGTTTTTACAGTAGGTCATAATATATCACATCTTTTAGTTTGTCAGTGCGTTAGGATTTTCTTTTCTGCGCTGTTAAGGTTTCATTTCTCTCCGCCATGTCCATGTGCAATATTTTGTTGTCATCCATCCACCAAAGATCACTCCAAATATAACTATTAATACTGTTTTATTTTCAGTTTACATCTCTGCACTGGCATAACATCAGTGCACGAGGGAACTGCAGCAGGGGCTGAGTATACGGCTACACATTTTTTACTTGAGACAGGTCAAAATAAAAGTCCCGTCTCTTCACACATGCGCACAATTAACTCTTGCACAATTTTGGGTATACAACAGTCAGTATCATAATTAAACAACATAATATAACATAAATGATGAGAACATATAACTCAACATGCGAATTTCCGCACTAACTCAAAACGTGCGTACACCACCTCCTGAGCTGGCGTAGGATTTGAGAGTGCTGTACGCCAACGTCCATATTGATAAATCTCAAAGTCACCGTGGTTTTGGGTGTACGCCAGGTGTACGCTGGAAATTTGGTGTACGCACTTTTGATAAATGAGGGCCAATATGTTTGGTAAATTAAGAAGAAAAAATACCTCTATGTTAGATGTCAAATTCTCACCATAATTCTCACCATAATGATGAACTTAAGGAGGTACAGTGGATATAAAAATTCTACACACCCTGTGAAAATGCCTGGTTTTTGTGATGTAAAAGAATGAGACTAAGATAAACCATGTCAGAACTTTTTCCAGTTTTAATGTGACCTATAATGTGAACAATTCAATTAAAAAACAAACTGAAAGGAAGAAAAATTTGAAATTAAAACCTTACAATAACCTGGTTGCATAAGGGTGCACACACTTAAACTAATAATTTGTTGAAGCACCATTTGATTTTATTACAGCAGTCAGTCTTTTTGGGTAGGAGTCTTGACATGGCAACTTGACATGGCAATATTTGCCCACTTTTCTTAGCAAAAGTGGGCAAATCTGTCAGATTGAGAGGACATCTCCTGTCCACAGCCCTCTTCAGATCACCCCACAGATGTTCAATTGGATTCTGGCTGGGCCATTCCAAAACGTTAATCTTTTTCTGGTGAAGACATGCTTTTGTGGATTTGGATCGTTGGGTCGTTGTCTAACGGACGCCTGAAGGTTTTGTGCCAAAATTGCCTGGTATTTGGAGCTGTTCATAATTGAGTGCCATCTTTTTATATCCACTGTATGTGTATTTGTGTCAACCTGCAACTACACAGGCTGGACTGCAAAGTCCAAAACACTAGCTAGCCTAAACAGCACAGTAGCCAAAAACATATTAAACAGAGCCTGCATTGTTCGGGAAAATGTATTATGGACAAATGAGACAAATATTAACATGTACCTGAGAGATGGCAAGTGTGGAGAAAAAAGGAACAGGTATAACTTATCTGTGAAATTAGGTGGTGGGGGTGTTACGTGTACATTTCTGTAAAAGATCATCTTCCCACTCACAGATTTTCCGAATTTCTCCAAATGTTGAAATATTTATTGTATTGATACCAAAGTTTTTTCAGGAAAATATCATACTACTCACTGAAATTTTTTTTGTTTGAGAAATTATTTTAAGTATTCAACCTTTTATGTTTGAGCCCAAAGTAATACTGAGTATTATTCTGCTGGCCTCTTTTGTCCCAGTGTTTGTGACTGAACCACCAAAGACATCGGGCAAAAACAAGATTCATGGCAAAGTAGCAAGGCAGATACATCGTTCACTAACATGAATTCTCATCTTTGCCAAAATTCTCAAGTTTGAAATAATTCCATTTATTTTATACCTCAGAATACCAGCATACCAACTCTTTTAACCACTGTGATTGTTGTGAATGCTCAGTTATGAAAGCCACCTGACATTTACTCCAGAGAGGTTTCTGTTTTTCACCATAAATATTTGAATATGTTAATGAATGATTTGGCCTAAAAAGGTCATGCCTGCATCTTTACTTGGCGCAGATAGAAGAGAACTGGCCAGGTTTCTTCCAAGGTTCCTGTCATACTACTGAGTTTTTCACAAGCACCACACTTTCAGCATCTTATTGCTCCTTTGAGTTTTAGGTTGGAAATCCGTATAAGCACTACTCAAGTAAAAAGGCCTTTATAAAATAAGGGTCTAAATTAGGCTGAATTAAACTTCATATGTAAACACAGTTATTATGCTAAATGTAATGTTAATCCTCCGTGGCTTTCTAATCTTTTTCCCCACCAAAAAGACTGTCAGAATGAAACAAGCCTAAAGAGGGAAGAATGTCAGTAGCAACTCGATTTTCCAGTAAAAAATAAACATAATGCCAAACAACTTGGAACTACAACATGGTTTGTAAAGAAATATCAAACAAATATTGTATTTTCAAGTCAGTATGTAATGTTCGGCCTGTTCCTGTTTTTTGTAAATGAAAATTCCTGTCTGGTGTTTGTGGAAATACCTAAAAGAGGAAGAATGATGTTCAAAACCTGAAAGGGAATTGAGCATACTAATTATGAAACTGGTTCATGGGTTGTGTTACTTTGACAGTCTGACCTCAATTCCTATGGCTCCACATATAGTTTTTGACAGGTATGCAGTAGACAGACCATTGTGTTTCAATAGATGCATTTATTTAATGTTAATTTACACTTTAAAATACATAAAATTACATGAACTATATTACAAAGATTGAAGCAACAATTAACTCATTGAATTCATCACCTGATTTAAAACAAAGTATGTGTGCTGACGTCAAGTGTCAATGCTCCGGTAACAAACATTATCCGTCAAGGATGGTGAATTTGCGTCCCGTCCTGAAATAGTTCTCAATCTCCTCCAGCGACCTGTTCCTGGTCTCCGGGACACACACGGCAGTAAATATAATGTTCACCACACACACCACGGAGAAGAACAGGAACGGCACAAACAGTCCATAGGCCTCCTGTAGAAAACATGTTCAACATCTCATTACAAAAGCCTAATTCTTTTTGTTCCACAGACAACCCCTTTGTATCAGAACAGAGGGTCGTGATTAGGATATTGTTAGGGGTTGATGAAACCCAAAGGGAATAAGGGGGGGGGGGGGGACATTTAAAATTGACAAACGACAAAAACCTTTTCCAAAATTGTTTGGCATTTTAAATATCAGTCACACAGTGCTCAGACAGAAAGGTGACTCACCACCACATGCATGAAGACATGAGTGAGGACAAAGGCAGTCAGCCAGCTGACCACCACACACAGGCCTGACGTGATCCCTCGTGCTCCCAGTGGTAAGATCTCAGACATCAGAAGCCAAGTGATTGGGCCCCATCCCATAGCATAACCTGAATGTGATCAGAGGAACGCGGGAAAACAAGGATTTCAGAGGGCCGTGGTTAGGTCACCTCAGAGGGGCTGGTATATTCATTGAAGCCTATTGCATTTCCTCATTGAAAAGTAAAAGATTTGGATTTACCAAATATAAAGACCATGGTGCTTATTAAAGGGATCAGGGTGATGGCGTGGAAGGCAGATGCCCCTGCGGGGTCTTGGGTCAGCATAGTGCCAGTCAGGTTGCCGGAGGGGCAGTGGCTGTTGTGCGAGTACATGTTCATCGTAAGAGTAGAGAGAAACATCAGGAAACCTACGAAGGAGTAGACAGATCAACAAATGGAGCCTTTGGAGGAGCTGTAAATCTGACTTGGGACAGAGTTCACTGCAAACACACCCACCTGAGGCATAGAGGAGGGCCTTCCGTCCGGCCTTGTCCATCAAAGTGGCAGCGATTCCCACTGACATCAGTCGAATTATTCCCACCAGCGCTGCGTCATATTTAGGTTCCTGGATAAAAGTGAGTGCATATTTTTTGGGATACTGGCCAAAGTAAAACAGATGTCCTTGATTCTTTCCAGATAACAGTATTGAGGTAAAGGCGCCATTTGCTGTTGAGATAAGAGTTAACTGTTTTTTTTTTAAAGCATTTCACAGCCGGTTTGAGAAACTATATTAGATGAGTAAATAGAGCGTCTCAGTGGTGCAAAAAGCCCCTGTAGTTGGTGGACAAAACAGACGTACCAGGAAAACATCTGTCTTGAGGAAGATGGGCTCCAAAAACACCAGGATGGGAGTTATGCCAGTCATCTGCTGAAGGAACCTCATCAAGGTTGAGATCAGGATGGGCTTGTAATAGAATGGTATTTTCAAATCGGACCACTGGATCTTCCCCTTGGGGAAAAGAGAAACTCCAGATGCATTTCAATGGAACATCTCCGGTAAGTCTGCCGGGGGCATTCGGACAAAAGTGCCGGCAACGTACCTGAGACGAGATGCTGAACTCGATTCTGCTGAACTCTGTCGTGAATTCCGAGTTCGGGCCCCGCAGCCACTCCAGGGCCTTGAGGGCCTTGTCCCGCTGGCCACAGCTGACCAGGTAGCGCGGCGAGTCGGGCATGAAGCACAGCAGCAGCAACATGAGCAGGGCCGGGAACTCCCCCACCACAGCCAGCCACCGCCATGGAAGCACCAGCCCTGCGCCAAACACAGCGGACGTGAACACGGCACACGGCACCACCATGTGGCTACCTGCAGTGTGCGCTGGCCGTGAAAGACACCAAAGAGAGGCTCGTTCTCACCCAGGACGTAGAGTGACAGGGCTCCGAAAACAGCAGTGACTTGAGGGCAGGACCCCAATGCTCCCCTCACTTTCGGGTGGGAGATCTCAGAGATGTACACCTGAATCAGCCAACAGAACGCATCAATGGGTTGTCACTCATGGGAGGCTCGGTGGTAATCCTGTTGTCTACAGGATGTCAGAAGCATCGCTGTACATGAGGTCCACTTATTTCCTAATGACATATTCTTGTGTCTTATCTTAGTGTCTTACTGGTCTAATTCTTGGATATTGGCTGAAGCTTCTAAAGAGCACACATTGCGATCTGTAGCAGACCTACAGGGATGGAAGCAGCAGTCATCCCCCCAGCGATTCCAGTCAGAAACCTGCCCAGGTGGAGCATCCATGTAACTTGTGCTGCTCCCATCACAATGTACCTGAAAGAGGTCGAAGGAGTGCATAAACCAACCTGTGTAATCTTGACTAATATGTCAAGGGTTTTGTTCTTGTGACGGAGGGACTGCAGCTCTGACGATTGCAGATTACGTTCTTTGCATGTTTTTCTGCCCCTCCCATCACATTTTATGACCCATTTCCACAAAATGTGTATTTTTCCTTGTGATTTTATCTGCATAATCTACATTACAGGTGTGTCTCTACTTCACATTTTACAATGACAAATTTAAATATGCCATTACATGTAATCTACATGTACGTTTTTGGTCGTGTTTGTGTTGTGCTTATTGTTTTAGTTCCAAATATCAACAGAAACGTTGTTGCCTACAATATGTATAGTAAGTCTGTATAGTAAGTACAAATAGAGATCTGTTTGAAATGTTTGTTTACATAGCGGTCTAACTAGTGGTAGATAACATTTAGAGACAGTACACACTGAGTTAACACAAAGTTTACATACATACTAAACAAACCACTGGGGACCATAAAACTATAAGCTAATGACACTATGATCGGTTGAGGTACAAAAATAAGTGGTTTTACAACTGATGGACACATTCGCGGGTTAGGTATGGCCAGTGATTATCTTTCCTGCACACTTATTGACACTCACTTGGATGCATACAACCTCGATACAGGGCCAGTGTCAGTCAATGAAGCTCTCTGCAGGCCTAACAATGTGAGGTTGTGGGAGATGATGGTTCCCAGGAATTTGAAAGTAATCGCCAAACATACTGTCTGGAAGGTGGAGGTGTGGGGGATGGGGGTCAACTACCACAGTCACATTTGAAGGTGTTAAGTTCTGGTGATATAAGTAAATATTGCCACGGGTCAGGATGCCATCAGGATTCATCTGGAGATGTTGATTGTTTTCAGTGGTAGTGCATCTACTGAGTGGCCTCTTGACAATCGTCCTGATGTTTTCCTCAAGCGTGAGGTTGTGGGAGACGATGGTAATATACGGCGAAAGCTTAGAGATCACTAGTGTCATTGTTGCTTTAAAAAATAAAATATATGTATAACCTCTCCGTTTTCTTTCTGTAAATACCTGGAAAATGTATAATCGCCATCTTGAAAATGTATAGCAATAAATGAAGCGTACATACCCAACTGTTGAAGGGACTGCCGACACCATGATGCTTATCTTCCGTCCAATCAGGTCGTTCAGAAGCATGGCGCCAAGGCCTCCTGCTGCAGCCCCCAATGTGAAAATAGACTGATAAAAAAGTAACTGTAGTTATACAGGCACATGGTTTAAACCAACCAAGGAATACATTATCATTTAGGGATTATCTTATTGGCTATCATAAGGTTCAGTCAATTAATGAGGCACACTGAGGGAAGGATCATGTCTTTGTGTCGTTCATCTCTCTGTCTCACTCACCCCAAACCAGGCTATCTGTTCTGTGTTCATCTTTAGTTGAGGATTATCACTGTTTTTGAGTTGAGGGATTACTGGGGAGGGGTACACCAAGGAATAGCCGAAACTGAAATTTCCCAGAACAGCAGAAAACACTGCGAGGTATAGCTTGGCATTGCTGCAAATAAAAACAAAGTCATTGTGAATTCACGTAAAACCACACAACTAAATTCAAAACATATTATAAAGAGACAGCATGCACTTGGTATTTATCCACTGAATTTAGAGCAATAAAGAGGTATTGTCTGTAGGAACTAAAGGCTGATGTTTCGGTGTGGCTAAAAAGTTTAGGAACTTTTAGAGGTCAGCCCTGAAAACCAGGGAAAACATTTCCTCTGATAAAAAAATTAAACATGCTTGGGATTTTATATTTTTATATATTAGAGATGTATTCCAGGATTTTTGGCCACTTGAAAAAGTTTCATTGTCAAGCCAAAACTGGTTCCAACAAAAAACAAAAATCTGCTGTATTTAATAAAAAAACACCTTTCCTCAATCACATCACATTTGGGGAGTGTATTAATTTTAGTAATGAATACAACCGCTCAAAGATAAATAAATCTAATTTCAATCCGTTTCTCACTCATAAATTTCCATGCACCCTGTTAGATTGTATGATACTGAAAATGAATCATGTTTCCTAGTTCTAAAATATGTTTGATAGAGAAGTTCAAATCCTGGTCAAGCGTTAATCAAAATTTTAATTTAATATTGCTCACTCACAGAACCATGACTAACTAAGGATCAAAATGGCCACTCTGTTTAGGAATATGCACTAACAGGGTGGCAATATTTTTAGAGAATAAATTAAATGAATTGCAGATTATCTATGGGGCTCAGGTCAGGCGAGTTGGCTGGCCAATCAAGCACAGTAATACCATAGGCAGCAAACCAGTTACCAGTCATTTTGGTACTGTGGGCAGGTGCCCATGTCCTGCTGGAAAAGGAAATCAGCATCTCCATAAAGCTTGTCAGCAGATGGAAGAATTAAGTGCGCTAATATGCCTTTGTAGACGGCTGCATTGATTCTGTACTTGATAAAACACAGTGAACCAACAACAGCAGATGACATGGCACCCCAAATCATCACTGACTGTGGAAACTTCACACTGGACTTCAAGCAACTTGGATTCTGTGCCTCTCCACTCTTCCTCCAGACTCTGGGACCTTGATTTCCAAATGAAATGCAAAATGTACTTTCATCTGAAGAGAGGACATGGGACCATTGAGCAATGGTCCAGTTCTTTTTCTCCTTCGCCCAGATAAGACGCTTCTGATGTTTTCTCTGGTTCGGGGGTGGCTTGACACTAGGCATGCGACACTTGTAGCCCATTTCCTGGACACGTCTGTACATGGTGGCTCTTGATGCACTGACTCCAGCCTCAGTCCACTCCTTGTGAAGCTCCCCCAACTTTTTGAACCGGCTTTGCTTGACAATCCTCTCAAGGCTGTGGTCATCTCTGTTGCTAGTCCACATTTTCCTTTCCCACTTTTCCCTTCCAGTCAACGTGCCATGAATATGCTTGAACAAAGCACTCTGCGAACAGCCAGCCCATTCAGCAATGACCTTCTGTGGCTTACCCTCCTCATGGAGAATGTCAATGAGTGTCTTCTGGACCACTATCAAGTCAGCAGTCCTCCCCATGATTGTGGTTGTGTGTACTAAGCCAGACTGAGAGATTGAAGGCTCTGGGAGATAATTAGCTGATTAGAGCTCTTCTCAGGTCGACAATTCTGTATTGTAAATCTTTTATTCTATTATTTTGAGATACTGGATTTTTGGTTTCCGTGAGCTGTAAGCCGTAATCATCAAGGCTTGAAATGTTTCACTTTATGTGTAATGAATCTAGAATATATGAAGGTGTCACTTTTTGATTTGAATTATGGAAAAACTGTTCCATGATATTCTACTTTTTTGGAAGCACTTGTAGATGTGTTGACCAAATAAAATGTAAATATTTTACTCAATATTAATATTTTAATAATTCAAAAGGATAAATTAAAAGGCATTTAATGTATTTGAAAATTTAAATCTAGACTAATAGGGACATTGTTAATGCTTCAGATTGTTATGTGTATGTCAGAGTAGAAATATCTCATGGTGAAACATCAACTGACAGTTATTATGATTGAAATGCCTGAAGTTTCTGGTGGTCAAACATCACCCTTCTCTGATAGCATATAAGAAAAGTTGAAAATATATTTCTTTGTTGACATCCAAAAGGCACCGTGTGGTAGGAATGACCCTATTGAGTTAAACAACTGTGCAACACTTGTGTTAAAGAAGCTTTGGTTTATAAAATGTTTTATTCAATTCAGTAAACTTCTTAATTGTCTTTTTTTATAGTTAGTCAATTTCTTAACTGTCTTTTTTTGGGAGTGTGAGGCCCAAGATATATGGGATATTGTAATCTATTTCCATAAGTGCGTTTTTGGGTAGGTTCTTCATTTTGGTTTCAGTTTGTTGTAGGTGGGGGCTGCATTTGAGCCTGTTGCACTCCATCTGTACTTGAAATGATGAATAACCTGTTTTGCCTGAAGAGAAGCATTTTCAATGGTAGGCAGAATTCTGAATATATAGAAAGCTTAACATCGACAGAACATAATAAATATGCTATTAGAAAGTTCTGGATTGACAAAAAGCATACCATTGGTATCATGTAAAGTTTTTCTATTTAAATTACATTGGTATCCGGTTTAAAATAGAAATTAGGCATTTGTGATAATTCACAAGTCAACAATCAGCTATTTTTCTATGATGACTGGCATAGCCTATGGTCTGTGCTTGTGATTTAGCAAGGACCTACATTACACTAGCTATTTTTTTTTTAAATCCCAGGAGCTTCCTAAATTTTCTATATTTGTGATATAGAAAACATCTTCTATAAAATACAAAATCAATGAACATGATTAACTTGAAATATTGAAAATAATGTTGCCCACCAAACATATGAAATAAGTCATTTTGATGTCATCTTTCTCTTAGATAGCCTCTATTTACTTATACTACCCAGAAACAGATCTGTCCAAATTCAAAGTGAAAACTGGAACAACTGTTTTAAATTACTGGCAAAAGATTACCTGATTAGTCAAAGACAATTGATTATTGAAAAATGACCCAATTCAAGCTGCTGGCATACATTGCGATTTAGGAATGTATTAAAAATAATGAAAGGTTGCCTACCTCGTACGTGATGTGTGTTTGACTAGTTCTGTTTTCTCATCCATTTTTATTGATAAAATGTGTCCAATGAAGTGCAAAACTAATTCTTACCCTATTTTCATTTTTTTTTTTACTTTAAGTGAAACAGTTTTGCAATAAGAGGAATTCCATTGGTTCATCAGAAGGAGAACAGAAACTCCTGTACTTCTCAGTCAGTGTTAGGCTATACTTGTCATTGTCAACCATGTTATATTTCCTTGGTTGAGCAACATCTTTTTTTTGTTACTCAGATATGTGCACATTCTGATTCTGAAGACAGGGGAATCCAGTGGGGAATGATACATGCACCCCAAGCACATTCAAGGCACATATGGTAAAGTATGCTATATTTGCCGTGGCCAGTCTGGTGAAATGCTCAGGTGAGTCAAATTATGTCTGAATACACAACTACCCCTTTTCCAATCCTGTTTAGAAATGGGACGCTGAGTAGAATGTTAAGAAAAACAGAATGCAATGATGAGCACATCTTTTAAACCCTATTTACAATATAATATAGTAACATCAAATTTAGAAATATTATAGTTTTTTGGGAAAAACATACAAGGAATTTGTTGCCATTAACATGTTTCAAAAAAGCTGGGACAGAGGCACCGAAAGACAGGAAATCTGTAATGTTAAAAAAAACTTAACCTGCTGGAATATCACACAACAAATTACTGTAGGTCAATTGGCAACAGATCAGTAACATGACTGGGTATAAAAGATCATCCCAGAGAGAATGGGTCTGTCAGAAGTGAGAATGGGGAGGGGTTCACCACTCTGTGAAAGACTGTTCAGGCAAATAGTGCCAGGATTCAAGAATAACATATCGCAGTGTAAAATTGTAAAGCGTTTTGGGATCTCATCATCTACAGTATACAATATAATTATAAGATTCATTGAATCTGGATTAATCTCTATACACAAGAGACAAGGCTGAAAACAAATATTGGATGGCCGTGATCTTCGGGTCCTCAGGTGGCACTGCATTAAAAACAGACACGATTCTGTAGTGGACATCACTGCCTGGGGTCAGAAACACTTTGGAAAAATATTGTCTGTGAACAAAGTGAGTTGCTGCATCCAGAAATGCAAGTTAAAACTCTACCATGCAAAGAACAAAACCAAATGTAAACAGCATCCAGAAATGCAAGTTAAAACTCTACCATGCAAAGAAGAAACCAGACATAAACAGCATCCAGAAATGCAAGTTAAAACACTACCATGCAAAGAAGAAAACCAAATGTAAACAGCATCTAGAAATGCAAGTTAAAACTCTACCATGCAAAGAAGAAACCAGACATAAACAGCATCCAGAAATGCCAGCATCTTCTCTGGGCCCGAGCTCATGTTAGATGGACTGAGGGGAAGTGGAAAACTGTCCTGTTGTCTGACAAATCAAAATGTGAGATTCTTTTTGGGAATCATGGACACTGAGTCCTCTGGGCTGAAAAGTAGAGGGACCATCCGGCTTCTTAGCAGCGCACAGGTCAAAAGCCAGCATCCTTGATGGTATGGGGGGGGGGGGGCATTAGTGCACATGGCATGGGTGACTTGCACATCTGTGAAGGCACCATTAATGCTGACAAATATTCATAGGTTTTGGAGCTTTTTCATGGAAGGCCTTGCTTATTTCAGCAGGACAATGCCAAACCACATTCTGCTAGTATCACAACAGCATGGCTTAGTAGTAAAAGATACCGGGTGCTGAACTGGCCTGCCTGCAGTCCAGACCTGTCACCCACTGAAAACATTTGGCGCATTATGAAATGAAAAATACGACAAAAGATTCCACTTTCAAAACTACAAATCTCCTCCATTCCGAAACACTTGCTGAGTGTTGTTAAAAGAAGAGGTGATCAAATTCAAAATGGGCATGTATTTTTTCAAAACAATAAGATTTCTCAGTTCCAACATTTGATATGTTGTCTTTGTACAATTTTCAAATAAACACAGGGATTAAATGATTTACACATCATTGCATTCTGTTTATATTTGCATTTTAAGCAGCGTCCCAACTACCAGCAATATTATCAAAACCACTGTGGTTTAAAACCCACTTCCCGTATTGCCAGTAGAGTGGGCGCTTCCAGGCATCTCATTGACCCCAATATAGGAAGTGGATTAGTTATTATCAAGGAAGCAAAAGTAAAACACCATGACAACCCAGAGATCATGGGGAACTTTAACCACCTTGGTGCCCTGGTTCACTATGGTTAGTGAGCACCCCTGTCCTTCAATATACTGTTATATACATGTTCAGAAGGCCACGTTATGAACCATAACCACTATATGAACCATAACCACTATATGAACCATAACCACTATATGAACCATAGCCACTATATGAACCATAACCACTATATGAACCATTGCCACGTTATGAACCATAAACACTATATGAACCATAGCCATTATATGAACCATAGCCACTATATGAACCATAGCCACTATATGAACCATAGCCACTATATGAACCATAGCCACTAGGCAGAGTTGCAAAGGAAAAGACATACCTCAGACCGGCCAATAAAAAGAAAAGATTAAGTTGGGTTAAAGAACACAGACACTGGACAGAGGAAGAACTCTGCCTAGAAGACCATTATCCCACTCGCCTCCTCACTGTTGACGTTGAGACTGGTGTTTTGCGGGTACTATTTAATGAAGCTGCCAGTTGACCTGTGAGTGACCGTTTCTCAAACTAGACACTCTAATGTATTTGTCCTCTTGCTCAGTTGTGCACTGGAGCCTCCCACACCTCTTTTTATTCAGGTTAGAGTCAGTTTGCGGTCTTCTGTGAAGGTAGTGGTACACAACATTGTACGAGATCTTCAGTTTCTTGGCAATTTCTTTCATTCTTCATTGTTATTGTTGTAATCTGGCTAAAAACGGAATTCGCATTTTACCTTATGGGTTGTGTAAACTACAGTGCCTTTGGAAATAGGTTTCTAAACCATTGCTTTTTACTTCAATATGATTGGGCTACATCTCTACATTACACACTAAAGGTATTCAGTCATTCCAATAAATCCAATAAACCTTTATCTTCCAGAATCTGACTTTTTATCTGAACATAACCCAAAATCAAATGAAACTTAAGCCTGTTCTGTTATTTGTGTTTTATTCATGTTTTTAATTGCTTTAAAACATTGTTGAAAAATAAATGGCAACTACTCAAAAAGGGTATTGACATTGTTGTATATAAAAATGAAGATATCCGTAGCTTTTCGCGCATAAACTAAATCTTCAGTATTCTGATGATTTGCTCAACAACTAACATTGTCAAAATTGTGCAGAAATCCCCGGCACGCGAATGCAAGTTTGCAATAGTGAACACCGCATAGAAATAAGATTTACCCGCGCGAACGTAACCTACATTTGTTATGACCACGAGTTATGGATATTCATAACGCAAATGAAAGAAATAAACTGTGATTATAAACCTGCACACTTAGCTTAAAGTAAATGACGTCAGCAGCCAATGATAACCAAGGAACACCATTTTCAGAGATGCAAAGCAAGCAGAAACTCATGGCCTACCTCTATGGACCGAGTTGATGTGGCCGCGTCAAAAGCAAATAATCATCCTTTGGCAGAGTGCTTCCCAACACACATTTTCTCCTCAAATGTCGTGGTAAATTCCATATAATGTTTCATCTTGAAGGCAGCACCAATTATAGCTATCAAACAAATAGGTGCCTAATCTATTAAACAATTCCTGTAAAATAAATTCGGTGATACTTGTCCTGGCTGTGTTGTTTGGTGCATTTGAAAAATAAACCTTGAAACTTGAAAAAGATATAACACCAGGTAGGCCTATTGCCTATCATTGTTCTGAGAAATATGCAGATAACTAAATAACATTTTATATGACTCAGCTAATATTATCGAAGATATACTCTGTTTTTACCAGCCAGCCAACCAACCAAAACCGGATAAATTTAAACTAGTGCTTCCTGCACTAAACTGGTTATGCATGTCCACCTTTGCGCACATGATGATCACATAAACAACTGATTATTTTGGTTTTAAATAATAAACTCAAACATACAACCTCTATTTCACGCACCTATTATTTTTCAATTGAAGTAATCCAAAAGTTATCATCATTTTTTGTGGGTAACGTAACTGATTACAGTTACTGTTTATTTGTAACGGATTACTTGTAATCAGTTCCTCCCCAGCTCTGCTTGGGTATGTATCTAGACAGACTCTCATCTACTATAGCGTAGAGTAATGCAAGTCTGAATTTCCAATATTCTTAATTGGAATAGGAAACTCAATCTCCTTTGCCTTGTGGGAAAAATAATTTGTGCTGCAGATATCCTGCAATTCATGTTTGCAAGTACAGCAGCTTATTGTTTCAATAATCACTTCTCCGACTATTCCAAAGCTAGGCTGTCCTCAACTAATTTTATTCATTCATCCATCAGAAGCGCTAGCGGACTACCTGGTGAGGAAAAGCTCTAGCAAAGATTCCTCTGTGAAGCGCGCGGCCGCGTGCTGTCATCGGGCTAGGCGGGTAGATGCCCCACATGTAGGAGCCGTAGACAAGCCAATATCTGACCGCCAAACACCTTGTTATCGCAGAATGCGTCGGTGAAAAACGATATAAACCGTGAGGGATCGTATGACAAACGTCTGTACTTCTATATAGACCTGAATAATACCATTGGACGCATGTATAGAAATCGTGGATCATTGGGAGGAAATTACATTGAAACCATGAGTTGCAGATGGGGGACGGAGCTGTGGGTACGTAGAACCGCGAAAGCACGACCGTGTGATAACGGCGCAAATGTTTTCGTTAATGAAACCATTTCCATCTTTCGCTGTTATCTTATGGACAATATATGATCTGTTGAGATTTAAGCTATATGTGTATGTCTTTGCAAGGTAGCGAGCTCAATGCTCCTGCTGCCATGATGCCACTCTGCGCGTGCATGCAGCCTTTATTATTGGAGGTATGTGGTGGATTGTATGTCCTACTGGACCGACTCGCTACAGTCTCTGCTTTTACTGTCATGGGTGGATATTTCTGTCTTTAACCTCAATATCAATCCTACAACGTTGTCTACGTGAGACGCTATGGTTGTTTACGTTATCCTATTAGCCTATTAGGCTACAATCACTAATCCACTGCAAACGGGGTCCATACTGTGCAGATAGAGAAGCTAAAGAGATTGTAGGTAGCGGCTCTTGTGGACATGTTCGTTCGATACATTGTCGCGAAAGCGGTAATTTAACGGTATTTGGAATAGTGTTTTACAATTGTCTTCTTTATTTCACCTTCTAATTTAAACTAAACCTACAATTATTATTTAGACTATAACAGCAAGGACCAACAGATTGAAAGGATTTATCCAGACACGACGTTTTCCTCTCACAAAAGGCTTATTTCAAAGCACGTTGTAGGGTGACGTTCGACATAACGCATTAAACATTTGCTCCGATTAGGGAATTCGTTTTTTTTTTATGGAATTGGAATACAGACCTGTAGTTGTTCTGGAGTAATTGTATTGTTTGAAGCGGCCTAGATGTGGCATTCTACACCATGTGCACAATGAGCTATTGTGGATATGCAAAAGTAACCCGCCACCACATTGTTCAATTAAGTGAAGAGCATAGGCCTACTTTATGGGCTAGTTAGTAATCCACCGCAACTAGTAAATGCCGGTGTTCTTCTGTGCTTACGGTATCTGTAGGGTATGTAGCGGAAAGTAGCATCAGAGTTATTCTAAGCATAATGCAACAAGGCCTATGTTGCTGCAATTCCTGTTGTAGACTACTCTGTTTAAACCATGATTGCTTAGATTTCGCTTATAAACATTGCCACATCCATGCAAAATAAATAAATCATCTTTAGAAAGAAAATGCATGGGTCAGAGTTCGTGTAACCTGGTCTAGCTTTTTGATTGTGAGTTTGATTTTTTTTCTTCTTTTTTTTTCTGTCTCCTCATACAGGACCAGTTTGACAACTTGGAAAAACACACCCACTGGGGCATTGAGTTTGTGGAGAGGTATACAAAATTTGTTAAGGAAAGATCTGAAATTGAAATCAGCTATGCAAAGCAAATAAGGTAAGACTGGGAAAACATTGCCTTCTTCCCTTCGAATCTTCATACTGTATGAGAACACTAGTACTGTATGTTTAGTTGATTTGAGTAATGTGATAAAAGACTACAAAGCCTGCGTTGACAACTGAGCCTATGTCATGCCACAATGAATTGCAAGTCAGGAGTTGGATGCAAAGACTGACAATTAACTCTGGCATCCACGTTTTTACACACATTTCCATACGCATGTTCCAGTTCAAGACGGGTCAGTACACAAATAAATATTGTATCAGTTGTTGCTCTGCTGTATTGTCCAGTCAGTTGGTTGTTAAAATATTGTTTCTCAGTGATAAAGTCTAGTCGCATTAAGTTTAAAAAACCAAAAACCTTTACTGTATGAATTACAGCCTGTTTTGAACTGATGGTCAGGTGAATTTAGCCCCACCTGATGTTGGTGGTTCATGCAGAGCCAAAGCGAGAGATGAACAAAGGCCCGGGCCTTTAATTCAGCACAATCGGAAGTGTAGGTCGCTTAGGCAACGCATTACCATGGTTACTAGGTTATCCATGGCAATGACCCACATTTGTTTTCCTCCAATGGCCTTGCCAGATTTCCAGTGTACAGTACAGGAGTTGTTGCCGGACGGTGATGGTGTCTGACAGAGTAGTCCCCGGGGACAGTGGATGACTTGCATCGCTGTCTGCCGTTCACTCACCAAGAAACACATCGTAGGTTGGCCCTGCATGAATAGTCACCCCATTTGGACATGACATCTGTAGTGCTGATATCAGCTCTGGACCGGACAATGGGTGGGTTTTGTTCTCCAGCCAGTATCATTAGCGGCGTCATTTTAGATGGCATATGAGTTTTTGTGACTTTTCGTTAGCAACCGTAGCACATTTAATACCGCTAGTTTATTGTATACATGGTTGGTGTGATCTATTGATTTAGGCAATAATAGACTGAGTGCATCACCCATAAGGGACAATTTTGATGTCCTTAATAAATGAATCAAAAAGACCCCAAGAAACAATCAATCAGGGGAGTAAATAGCCCTTAGGAGACAAAGCAGTCATTTTCCAAGTGCTAACATGAATATTGGGCTTGTGGGATTTACTCCGTGTGCTGTAGTGTCAGCATCCAGATTTGTCATGTGGCTGCGAGCGGACAAAAAAGGCAGCTGGTGTGCGGCACTCTGCCTAGCAACACACCAGAACCCTTGGTGTGGAGCGGAGCGCCGTGAGCGGAGGCCACCAGTGATTCGGAGGAGAAATGTTATTTTTACTGCAGTGTATGTTTCATGGTAGTGTCTGCATCTGCCACCCAGTAGATGGGAATTATACTCCGTCATTACGGCACACTTGGGTGTGGTATGTGGCCGACATACAGTGGACCGAGTTACTGTGTACCTTCCTGTACATGAGACTGGATCACTCCTACAGACCGTGAACAATGGCTGTGACCAGTCTAAGTAGGCAGACAGGCACCAGGGTTTTTAGTAGCTATTTGATTAATCATTTGAATGGGCCAAATGAGCGACCAATGATTGGTCACTTCCATTCGGGCTGATTTCTGTGTCTTGGAAATCGTATTTCGTGCATGACAGTGTCTGGGATTTAAGGCGAATGATGCAATGAATGACAAAAACATCCAATCAGCAGCCAGTACCGCGGGTTGATAAGCTTGTTGATAAGAGACGTCAAAGGGAAATGGCCACAATTGTGCGAGCTAACAGGCGGGCCACAAGTGGTGCAACACGACATTGGTGTGCAGGACCCCATCTCTGAAAGCACAGCTCGTCAGTCTTTGTAATGGCTGGGCTAGTGCAGCAGGAGGACACAGAGGCTTCCCCTCATACAAATCACAAGGAAAGCCTCCAGTGGACAGGAGCATCTCCGGCATGGGAGAAATCCTCGACACGTGCCACAAATCCCAGTTCGGAACGTAACGCCAAACCCCGACAGTTTATAATTCATTAAATAATTATCCTGAACCTGAAGTGTTACGATACCTACGGTTTTCACCGATTGGATGAAACATCTTTAAGAAATGACCAGCGGACGCTGCTTCTTCCTTGCTTATGCTCTTTCCTGTCCTGTCACTTGTTTTCTCTTGTTTATTATGGTGTTTATATGGATGCAGTATCTTAATTTGAGCCACTATCACACAGCAGGAAAAGTCTCATATGATTCATATGATTTCTAATTAATGGAGAAAATAGTCTTTAGGGCAAATCAAGACTGGAACACTTGAGTGGAAATCCAGAAGCATTCAAAGTCTTTTTTTAAGTTAGAATTTTTCTTTCTTTCAAATGAAGATACAGCATTAGTCCAGATGTAGTCCTACACAAGGGCTGAGGCCACAGACATATTTCTCAAAGGCTGCCAGTTCCAGTGTGCTGTATGTTTTCTGTACCTGTACTGAAAGCTGTACCCATTCTCCAACAGAAACCTCTCGAAAAAATATCAGCTAAAGAAAAACTCAAGAGAGGAAGATGAATACAAGTGAGTGGAAATTAAGTCTAGATTAATCTCCAGTCCTTAGTGGGTAACAATAGCTTTTTTGAATTCATGAATTTCATTGTTTGCAGGAAAACAGTCTGTATCTGCTTAATGCTCAGAGCTCACTGTGTAGCTTTGGTCAAGGATATTTCCAGAAGGATTTATATGTAAAGTTTTACCTACCTGGTCTGTGTATATATAGTCTGAAATGTAATGTTACTTTAAGAATCAGAAATGTCTGTGTAGCCTTTTCCTGATGAGACCTTTATCTGTGTCTGTTATTAACCCCTTTAGTAACAAATGTATGTTTAATCCTTTGTTTGGTTAGGAAATTATATGTTTTTATATTGACAGGACTATTTTCTCTTGAAACATTTTTTCCCCATTATTTCTAATGAAATTATACAAATACTGGATATTCCCTTATTATATCGAAAACTCTTAGACAACTTATTTAATGTACTCATTTAATGTACTTCTGTAGAAGTTTGACATTCTTGTTTTTTTCTATAATAAAGCTGGTGTTATTAGAATGATGTGAAATAGGTGAGTGTTTGTAATCTCTTCTTGTTACCAGGTATACATCCTGTCGAGCATTCCTGATGACTCTGAATGAGTTGAATGACTATGCAGGACAACACGAGGTCATCGCTGAGAATCTCACTACTCATATCATCTGTGAGCTGACACGCTACATCCAAGACCTGAAAGCAGAGAGAAAATCGGTAAAACATGGTATTTTGGCACATCCCCCATTTTGTAACTAGACTATCCGGAGGTGATTGATATTTCCTACATTATCTGAACCAAATCACGAGGTCAACTAGTTTGGTAAAAACAACAAACCAAGAGTCACAGAATCAAATCTACAAAAATGTGCAAATGGAATTACTAGACAGAGGCAGAATGGAATTGGAATGGAGTTGGTAACTTTCGTTCCTCTGTCCCACAGAGCTAGGGACCAAGCTGAGAATCTGTCATGTCATGTTGCCTATCCTTTTACACTGCATCCCATCCAGTACATCCCAAGGATGAACTGGGTCAAGTATCCGGGTCACTGTGTTAGAAGGTTGCCCCCTCTCCCATCATGCCTCTGTAGTAGTCTCCACTATGGATGGTGCTGTGGCCATGGCCTCTGTTTGGAACTGGTGGCTGGAACTAATATGACAGCGTATATATGGCTGATCTTTTCTTCTTCCCCCTACGCCACACACACACACCATTTTATAAGGCTTTATTTCAGGCCCTTTGTCTTACAGCATGCTCAGTGCAAGCAAGATTAATTTCTTTTGAAACTGTATTTAGTTTATCCTTTAGCCTGGTTTTGCCAAAAAGCTTTATTGTGGAGAAATGTAATTGCTCTCAAATTCATAGATAAGGCTCAAAGGTCAGTGTGATCATATCATTTAATTATGTTTGGAGGCTGACGTTTGTTTACATTTGTGTTGTTCAACTTAAAATAAATAAAATAAGCTCACGTTGGGGTCTGATGGGGTTGGTCTAAGCTAATGAGGCATCCATATTATATTCTGAAAGAATTTCCTCCAATTAACTGAAGATTCTGAAACCGGGGTTGTCCTACAGAACAGGCCAGGTGTACTCAAGCCAGCCAGCTTCAGTTACCTTCAAATCGCAGTTCTAGGCTTCATCCCACTATGAGGGTATGTTCCAATGAACGATATGAAGTCAAGGCTGCATGGGGATAAGCAGCACCTAAGTAGAGAGATGGGTGCACGTCGTTATGTGTGTTGCACTTCTTTAATGAGAGTGGAAGCAGGCCTAGTTCATACGGGTCAAAACGACAGCGGGCAACTGCACACTGACTGATCTACTCAGTGATTTAAGTTGCATCATCTATACATTTGCATTGGTACGGATAGATCGGTGAGTTTCAGTACCGTGATACTCTGAGGTTTTGGTTGGAGGCAGGGTATGAGGGGGAGGAGCCAAGTCATTTCATTTAGGATGAGTGGTGTTCATGTGGATGTGAGGAAAGATTAGTGGATGTGGACCGAAGCTAAGACCTCACAGAAAATCACGTTTTCATCAAAGGGCAAAGGATTGCATCTCAAAAGAATAACCAGCATTTAAACATGATATTGTCCTCTGGATTTGTGCATACTCAGCTATTTCAGAGGATTCCGTGCTATAGAAATGTAGCTGTCTAAAAGGTGAGCCAGTTTATCTACGGTCGAACTCCGACTCAACCACAGTTACCTCAGTAACTGATTCAGCAGATTTGTGCGATAACGCTCAGGCATTACACGTTAGCTGACAGCCAAACTGCCGTATAACAAAAACAGAAGTCCCTTTCAGTCATATGTGACACACTGTGAGTGTTCTTGCAGTTTCCTGTATGTGCTGTGTAATAAACCAGTCAAGATTCACATCAGGTAATCACATTCTTTAGTTTAGTTCTGTCTGTTTTTTTCCCATGCCAAAGCTAAGGGCCCAATGTATTATGTGTCTTTGTGTTGGGGATATTGAGCATTTTGGCTGGCAAATTTCATTCATAAATAATATTGTAAGAGATGTCATCAGATAAGTTGATGTCTCTTGACAATATTTTTAATAATACACTTAAAATGAAACTAATGAAATATTTGGGGGTGCTCCAATAACAATGTTGGGCCAGCATTTTTGTGTGACTTGCTGAGAAAACATTATTATGTTGTGCTAGTGGCATTGATGTGGCATGTTAATATCCAACATGTGTGTTTCTTGAACATCCTCTAGTGGGTGCTGTGTCTCAAATCTTTAGGTGTCTGGTATTATGTGCATTCTGTCTGGAGAGGCTTATTCATTTCACTGGTGGTTTTTGTTAAGTGGAATCTTAGGAAGTACTTAGGCCTTTTGTACTTTCTGACAGGTAAGTGTGGAAAATTCGACTAGAGGGGTTATGCTGAAAAAGAAGCTGCAGCTTAGACCAATGAACCAACCAAGGCCACTACAGTTAGTTCTCTCAGAAAAATATACCAACGTCACCCACATACTTGAATTGCTAGCTCATAGAGCCTGGTAAGAGCACATATATTTTGAAGTGATGTTCAAGTAGCTTATGCGTGTGACCAAACAAATCAGCAGAGACACCAAATACAAAATAAAAAGATATATATTGATCATGTGGTCTTGTCAAATTTGCTCTATTCTTTCTGCTGGCCCATCCAGAAGATAACCTCATCTAAAGTTTTTGTTGGTGAAAGCCTGTGGACATTTTCTAGAAATAGGAATTTGTCGTCTTTGCTGTTTGTCAATGAGTAACTCCCACTGAGGTCAAAAGCATTGTTCATATTTCAGTGCAGCACACAAAATCAATGTGTCAGTCTGGCATTGTCATGATGGTGTTTTGAAACGTGTTTCCAGCACTCGGCATCCCAGTGCTTGTTTGCAGTGAAAGCTAAGCAGGGTCAGGGCTGGTCTGTCCCAGGATGGGAGAACACTGGCTGCTTAAAGTGGTGCTTCAAAACACATTGAAAATTACAGGTTGAGAAATATTTTGTGTTGTTGTTTTCTTTCAGGTATTTCATGCTTTGAATTTAATGAAACAATATTTTCATTTTACAATTTTGTGTTGGTTGCCTCTACATATATGCCTGTTACTGTTAACTAGCTAGTTTAGGCAATACTGCACCTAAAATCAATTTGGGTAATTATTTTTTTTTTTTTTACAGCGTACTTAACTGTAAAGTGTTGAAGTTACAAATTATTCTACTTTTATTCATAAAGCGGTGTATATTTTAACACGTTTGTTTTTACATGTCTGTTTTTATTCAGCATTTCCATGATGGACGCAGAGCTCAGCAGCACATTGAGAACTCTTGGAAACAACTGGAATCTGTGAGTGCCCTTTTGTTTAGGGGGGAGGCAGTGTCTCACTGTAGCTGAGAACCAGCGCTTTCATGTCCTGCTGCCTCAGTGCCTGTTCATCTAATAGAATGTTATTTTTTAAAGTATTGTGGAGATCCTAAATATAAACCATGCAGGCACCCAGAATGAGTACCAGCACATATTTCAGTGCTAGTCAAGCAGCGGAGAGGAATCATTCAAGGTGTATGTTGCACGACGGAACCGTTCCATCTTGACGTGCGAATTGCCTCTCCTTAGAGTAAACGGAGGTTCGAGAGGGACTGCAAGGAAGCAGACCGAGCCCAGCAGTACTTCGACAAGATCGACGCTGACATCAATGTGACTAAAGCGGATGTAGAAAAGGTCAGTTATTGACTGATGTCGACGTGTTCACTCCGATCCCCCAGTGGCTTGACCTCATCACGTGTGTGTGCGTGCGTGCGTGTGTGCGTGCGTGTGTGTGTCGGGGGGACGTAGGTACTGTGTGCGTGTGTGTGTCGGTGGAGCTTAGGTACTGTGTGCGTGTGGGTGTCTATGTGGCTGCTCTTAGTCACTGCTCACCTACCCCCCATTGAGCTGTTAGCCTGGTGTGCGCGGCAGCAGCTTCACAGTCAAGAGACTGCTGTTGGAAGAGGAGTGGGAGCCATAAAGAACCACTGCATCACTGACTCCTGGCAGACATTGTGCTTCACAGAGCTTTAACTATGGGGATTTTTCATTGCTCCCCTAAATTCAGTGCCTCACATGCTACTCAAGCTGTGTGACTGTACCAGTGTGCCTTTGATCAGTATTGATTTCCCTAAACAGTGCTTTTTACGACATGTTTATACAGTGTATTAGGTGTCATATTTGTCCAGTGTAGGAACAGCTCCAGTAGGTCATTGTACTGTATAGTAGGGTTAGCAGGCTGTCATCCGGCAACAGCCCTCAGCTCAGGAAGGTTGACGCCCATGTTGCCCTGCCTGTCATGGACAACCTGCCTGGGATGTCAAATCATGGCCTGTAATTCAGATCTTACAGTTATCTGATTAGTCAATGGGCAAAACTGGACTGAAGTCCACGGTTTAGAGTTTAAATAACCACTGGGGTTGAATGGAACTGTTTCTGGTGGTATATGGACACTGCATGTAGCTGTAACAAGATAAAAAACAGTTTGTAAACCTCAGGAAATTGATGTCATGCAGTAAGGAATTGTAGAAAGCTTAAATGGACTAACATAAACAGAATAGATTATCACTAGATGTTAATATCATTTTGTGTGTCAGTTACTGATGTACAAAATATCTGAAAATATATTCGATATAGCTTAAGCCTTTTTGTAGTATATACAAATAAATGTTCACATAAATAGGACATGTAAAATCTGTCTGTAGTGCTCTGAAACTAACTCAGTGTTTTTGTTTTCTAACATGTCTTAAAGCGATGCTCTCTCAAGGTAGGTTTATAAGGTGTCTTTATGTTTGTAAGGATCTATGTTCAGTGTACCATCATATTCATATGGCTGCCTGTTTGGATCCCCAAAGATCTCCCACAACGTTAAAGGGACAATGTTAGGGTTTGGAATGGGTTCTTACAATAAGGAAATGCTGGGCTCTTAAAAATTCAGTTAGACTGCAGTCAATAGAAACAATTAAACATAATAAATGGGTAGTTCAGACATTTTTGCATATAGCCTTATTTATACTCTTTATGTGCTTCCAATTGATTGCCCAAAGGCTTTTTAAAAATGTATTATTGTTATAGTCTAAACATGCCATTGACTATGGTGCAATTTATACAATTTGTCTAAGCTTGTTTCCAAAACATTTGGGACGCTGCGTAAAATGCAAATAAAACAGAATGCAATGATGTGCAAATCATTTCATCCATATATTTAATTGAAAATAGTAAAAAGACAACTTTAAGTGTTAAACCAGAGAAATTTTATTGTTTTTGAAAAAATACAGGCCCTTTTTGAATTTGATACCAGCAACACGTTTCAAATAAGTTGTAACAGGGACATGTTTATTACTGTGTTGCATCTCCTCTTTTAACAATACTCCTTAAGTGTCTTGGAACTGAGGAGACCAATTGTGATATGTTTTTCCGTTCTTGCTTGATAGAGGATTTCAGCTTCTCAATAGTTGATGGTCTAATTTGTTGTATTTTTCGTTTCATAATGCATAATTCAATGGGTGACAGGTCTGTGCTGCAGGCAGGCCAGTTTAGCACCCAGACAGGTTTACTACGGAACCATGCTGTTGTAATACGTGCAGAATGTGGTTTGGCATTGTCTTGCTGAAATTAGCAAGGCCTTCCCTGAAAGAGACCCTGAATGACAGCATATATTGCTACAAAACCTGTATATATTGTTCACCATTAATGGTGCCTTTACAGATGTGCAAGTCACCCATGCCATGTGCACTAATCACCCCCATATTGTCACTTCTACTGGCTTCTGAATTGTGTGCTTATTACAAGCCAGATGGTCCCTTTCCTCTTTAGCCCGGAGGACACGGCGTCCATGATTCCCCAAAATAATTCAGCTTTTGATTTGTCAGACCACAGGACAGTCCACTTCGCCTTAGTCCATCTTATATGAGCTCCGGCCCGGAGAACACCGCAGCGTTTCTGGATCTTGTTTGTATCAGGTTTCTTCCTTGCATAGTAGAGTTTTAATTTGCATTTGTGGATTCGGTGACATATTGTGTTCACAGACAATGGATTTCGGCAGTGTTTCTGAGCCCACGCAGTGATTTCCACGAATCAATCAATCAAATGTATTTATAAAGCCCTTTTTACATCAGCAGTTGTCACAAAGTACTTTTAAAAAACACCCAGCCTTAAACCCCAAGGAGCAAACAATATTAGTGTTGAATTTCAGTTGCTAGGAAAAACTAGAGGAACCAGGCTCAGAGGGGTGACCAGTCCTCTTCTAGCTGTGACGGGTGAACATATTAAGAGTACAAACTGTAATAATTAATAAATGCATGTGGGCTGAGTCCAGAGTCTATTTAAACTTAGTCCAGGTCAGAAGCATGATCAGATGGATGAGGAGAGGGACAACACGGGGGAGGGGGAGGTGTCAGCACAGTGGCAGCTGAAATCGTCAGGTATTGTCTTGATCTGCAACACACTCCGGAGGTACTCCGGAGGTGTGGGCCAAGACCTCATGTCCTCCTAAGTTTAAAACGGCAGAGTACAGGGAACATTTTGAAAATGCGTTCCTTAGATCTACAAGGATTTGTAGTGGAGAAGGGGAACTGACCATACTTCCCAAGCACAATAATACAGCAGCGCAAGACCTTGGGGCTGCATACAGAGATTTCTTGGGATTCTCTGAATCTTTTAATGATATTATTTACCTGAGATGATGAGATCCCCAAACTCTTTGTAATTTAAGTTGAGTAATGTTATTTTTACATTATTATTATTATTATTATTATTATTATTATTATAGTCCTTCACAGAGTGGTGAACCCCTCCCCTCTCTGGAATGCTCTTTTTTTACCCAATCATGTAACTGACCTGTTGCCAATTATCCTAATTAATTGTGAGATGTTCCACCAGGTGCTTTTTTTTTTAGCATTACCCAACTTCTCAAGGCTTTTTTTCAAACATGTTGCTGGCAACAAATTCATAGTGGGCACATCTTTTTATAAATTTATATAAATTTAAATAAAAATTTTGAAATTTGTTGTCTTTGTACTATTTTCTATTGAATATAGGGTTAAAATGATTTGCACATCTCTGCATTCTGTTTTATTTCCATCTTACACAGCATCACAACTTTTATGGAAACAGAGTTGTATTAAATTTGCTCTAAAACATTCCAGTACAACTCCTATTTCATCCCAATTGTATTAATCCTTTGTCCCATTAATCCTTATTTTCATATTTTTGTTGTCGTTATAAACAGCATCATGCAGAGACATTTTCCAGAGTAAGATTTAATACTCTGTGGTGTTTTAGAGCGGTTATAACATGGTTATACACATTTTAATAATGTATATTAACCACCAGTCCCAGGGACCAAGCCTATCTTCCCGTCGTTGTTTTCCAATTCTTTCTCTTAATATAAAAACAAAATCAAAATGCTTTGTTGGATCACCTACCAGCACAAAACATGGGAAAATATGGCCACATGTAAACACAAGTAATACCTAATAACAAACAGCAAATATACACAAATAAATGTGTCATTGCTTAAATGAAGTATAATGTCATGCATACAAAATGTTCCCTCTAAGTTTTGTTTGTTTACTTTAAGTCCTGTGATTCTTTGGATAAAATCCTCAAGTGTCTGCTGAAATATTATCCAGATGTTGTCCTGTTAATGTACAGTTTTTCTGAGTGGTTGTTGATCATGTGCATGCACAGTGTTCCCCCTTTTGTCTTTTTCTTTTGTTAATGTTCTGGTTGTTTGTTCTGCTCAATGTTTCCGTCGTTTGATCACTGTAAATAAGTATTGAGGTGAGTCATTATATGACACTAACAAACCAAAGCCTGTGACTTGCTAAGACGATGAAATAAACCTTCCTGTCGCTATTGGAAAGTCTCACACAAAGTAACACATCACAGTAAAGCAGAGTAGTAAACAGCAGCATAGCACAGCTTTGACATGTTATTTAACACTAGGTTCATTGGTATTTGTGTTATAACATCTTTAATATATGCTGTTAACGTTCTCTCAACATCTCTCTAAGAGTCAAGGAAATACACAGGATTATAGTTTCCTGTCCCTAATGTATCTGTGGCCTAAGCACTTCCCTCTGACATGTTTCCGTGTCTTGTTCAATGTAGCCGAGGAGGTTTAAAGCCTTTGAAATATTAATTGAATCTTTGTTGAGATCCTGGAATGTCAGATGCCCAAACTTGACCTCATAAGAAGTGTGGGTTGTTTCAGAGCTTCTCTCATGTGATCAATTGAACATAAAATGTTGTGTGAATGAAGTCCCCACCCACTGGGCATAGACATTATTTCAGCATTTGATTAAATTAACTAATGCAAATAGAACATGTTTACTACATTATACAATAGCATAAAAAAAAGGTTAGAAAAAAACCCCAGTTACGTTAAAGACTTTTGGTCATTCCAATCAGTTCGCCATATTGATTCATGGCCATCACATGTAATACTTTTGCATTCAACCAGTTTTAGCCCAGTGGGTAGTATTTTTGGTCGTAGGCCACGCTTGGCTTGTTTCCTACAACACGCTGTGTGTACCAACCACAGGGAGTGTATTGCTTGAAAAAAATTGTTAAAGCTGTTGTTGTTGTTTTAAAAAAATTTAAGTGAAGTATACCATTCACAAATCTTTCTTTTCCTTTGCTGTGATCGATGTTGTGCTTGTTAACACAAAATGTATCGCGTCAGTGAATCTACATAGTGATCTTCACAGGTCTTCGCAGGATTCACAGTCCCACCTGTCGGTGTGCGCATGGCAGCATCTTTAAAGGTGTTTCTGAACTCCCTCTCGGTGTACAGGCCAGACAGCATCTTTAAAGGTGTTTCTGAACTCCCTCTCGGTGTACAGGCCAGACAGCATCTTTAAAGGTGTTTCTGAACTCCCTCTCGGTGTACAGGCCAGACAGCATCTTTAAAGGTGTTTCTGAACTCCCTCTCGGTGTACAGGCCAGACAGCATCTTTAAAGGTGTTTCTGAACTCCCTCTCGGTGTACAGGCCAGACAGCATCTTTAAAGGTGTTTCTGAACTCCCTCTCGGTGTACAGGCCAGACAGCATCTTTAAAGGTGTTTCTGAACTCCCTCTCGGTGTACAGGCCAGACAGCATCTTTAAAGGTGTTTCTGAACTCCCTCTCGGTGTACAGGCCAGACAGCATCTTTAAAGGTGTTTCTGAACTCCCTCTCGGTGTACAGGCCAGACAGCAGGCGCAGATGAAACACCAGGTGGCAGAGGACAGCAAGAATGAATACATCTCCTACCTGCAGAAGTTCAACAAGGAACAGAATGAGCATTATTACACCCTCATACCTCACATCTTTCAGGTACTACGGCACTTTCACACATCCTTCACCAAAACACTTGCATCCGCCCTATTCAGTCTCCGTGACAGGCGTGCATCTGATTAAGGCGTTCGCCCTCTTCTTTGCAGAAAATACAGGAGATGGAAGAGAAGCGGATTGAGAGAGTGGGAGAGTCTATGAAGACGTACGCGGAGGTCGACAGAAAAGTGTTACCTATTGTCGGCAAATGTTTAGATGGCATGACCAACGCTGCAGCCTCCATCCAGCCAAAGATGGTAAGTAGTCCTACTGCCTGTGGTACAGTACGGTTCTGTTACATAGTCATTAACCTTGAAGGGCATTCCTAAAGCATGGGGTTTTCGGGTTGAGGACGGCTGTATAAGGGAAACGGGTTCTTGTTTCCCTGTGGTCTCCGTGGAGGGTGAACAGGAACACATTTTGTGAAAATTCTGTTACATGTTTTAGTGAATTTATATGACTGGACATATATGCCGAAAGAGCAAAAATAATCTACTCTATTTGCTAAAGCAGTAAGGGGTTAGCGGCCCACTCAATAAAGGGAGGAGATTAATTATTCACACCGACAAAAGGCTGACATCGGTGCTTTGTTAATGGCTGTCCCACTTTCGCGGTAATGAGATGTGATTGTTGCTAGGTATTGGCCCATAGATGTCATGGCAGATAGTTACTGTTTTAGGTTGTAGCGTCCTGTGTATACAAAATTATCCTATATTCTTAATCATTTATCACTGACTTACTGCATTACTTTTGCATCGCTAACCCACCCAGACAAAACTTGTTCTAGATCAGCACTTTAACTCTGTGGCCCCTTCCTTGGTGGGTTTGAAAAACCATGTCTTCGCTATAATTTTGTCTTCCTGAAGCAGATGAGAGACTTTAAAATTATGTAGTTTTGACATTGGCTTCCGGGAGGAACACTTGCACTTTAAAGTGCAAATTAGTTTCTGCAATTTGGTTCAGTAAGTTGCCCTCAGGCTGAAATACTTCTGGTGAATATTCATAATTCTGTCTATTATACATGAATGAACTTATTTCCCCCGACAGGACACAAAGCAAGTGGTGGAATCCTACAAGTCTGGCTTTGAGCCACCTGGCGACGTAGAGTTCGAGGACTATAGCATGTCGATGAGACGGACCGTGTCAGAGTCCAGCTACCTGAACTCGCGTGGGGAGGGCAAGCCCAGTCGCAGCAACAGTCGGGGAAAACTGTGGCCTTTCATAAAGAGAAACAAGGTAAGGGCCAAACAACACATTCACCAACACTGTCCACTGTCTCCTGTAGAGTACCGTATCCAGCCCAGGATCTCCTTCTACAGGGCACCGCAATGTGGAACCGCAATGTGGAACCCTCTGACAGAAACGTCCATGTTTTCACACTTAACCCGGCCCGCTGGGCAACGGGAGAGGGGAGGGATTCTTTTTTTACATCTTGAAGAAATTATGAAGGTTATCTTGTGCCTTGGTTACTGCATCCTTGGTTACCAGTTACTGCACGCCTTTATTCTGAAATAAGTTATGTTTTTCAAATTACTTTTGGAATCCTAATGTTACTGATAGAAAAGTGTGTGACAAAGCATACACCACAAACATGTCAATGTCCGCTTCTTCTTGGTTTTTTATAATTGGATTAATCTCAATAATATTATTGATCATGTTAGTAAAAGGCTCACTCACAATGCAAAATTCAAGGAGATATTCCACTTGTTAGCTAAATTACTGCAACACCAGTGTTCATTCAAACCAACAGTCCCCTTACAGTCCACTCACTGTACGCATTTTTACTTTTGGACGACCTGGTTATAAAATAAGCTTTAAAAATTAAATAGATGTTTGAATCTTTATAAAACAAAAAAAGCTATTTAGGTGACACAGTGATTTCCTACACTATTTGCTGCTTTTGGGGCAACATTTAAATAATAGTGTAGGTACCCTTTAAGGCCTGAAGTGGTAAGATTATCCAGCATTCAACAAGTCCTTTTGGCCAGCCTTAACAGTCAGCCTGCAAGCTTGCAGCTGCAGAGCAACATAATTTTTTTGTAAACAATTAACAAGCTATTAAATAGATATGCCAACTGACAGCATAGCATTCTTTGAAGAAAATACTGTGCATCAGATGTGACCTTTCAGACGCTGGTCACATGGCTAGTTTGAAGGATCCAATTCCATGTGTGTTTTGTCTGTTCAGACTTAAGTAAAAAAAAGTGTTCAACTCTTGTTAAGCACAATGTTCACTTGTCCTCATGCAGTAACATCTCATGCACTGTTCTCCTAACCAATGCTGTCTTGTGTTGTTAACCGGATTCTTTCTGTTGTCCTTCCATCATTTTATTACTTTCCCCTTTTTTCATTCTTGTTGTCTTGTTTCATACCACTCCGTGACCCTTACCCATAGCTTATGTCTTTGTTAGCTTCCCCGCGTCAGCCACCTCCTCCCCCCCCCACTTCCCCCTCACCTGGAGCCGTGTCCAATGGCCCCCAGTCTCCTCAGCAGCCCAAGGAACCCCTCTCCCACCGACTCAACGAGTTCATGACTTCCAAACATAAAATGCACTGCTTAAGGAGTCTGAAGCGCGGGGTAAGTTGTTCTTGAACGGACAGATTGACTGAATGTGATGCAGTGGCTAGGGACCAGTTCCTGTTTCAGGCTCCTGCTGCTGTTGCTCATTCCGTTTCAACGCCGTCCAACCCGGTCCACGGCCCCCGGAAAGGCTTTTGGAAGGGGTGTGCACTCTGCTGTCGTGTCCAGACTGCACACGTTTGTTGTTCAGCGTTAGTTAGAACTGCAGATGCTGCCAGTGGTGAATGGTTCAAACTGTCACATATCCTGATAATATCCTAATTATATCCTAATATCCACAACCCTCCATTGCTGCATGTGCTTGTACGGTTTCATAACTGTGTCTCAAAGTTTGACATTTTGTCTTTTTCGTCCCGTCATCTCCCTTCCTTGGAAAGCTTTCCCTCAAACTGGTAAGCACGACTGTTTCCATCAAATCTCTTTAGATGGTTGAAGACTAGAGGGTTTTGTAATGCACCCACGGCAGCTCATGTCAGATTTTATGGTTGTAACAACGTAAAGTCAAAAACATGTGAAGCGTTGAACGATGTTCAGTCATCGCTCTGTGGCATTAGGTTTCTTTTAATGGGATTATGTTCTGATGTACGACTGCGTGTTGATTTTATTTTTGGTGGCTTATTTTTACATAGGGTTCTGGCCCAGAAGATTGTAGTCACCTACCTCCCGAACAAAGGAGGAAGAAACTCCATGCCAAAATCATTGACATTAACAAGGAAATACAAAAAGAAATTGACCAGAGGTACAGCAAATTTAAAGTCTGTTTCTGAATCATTATAACGTGTTTCAAACTAACCGGTTTATTTATTCGTGGGACTATTATTGAATAATGTTCATTTAAAATCTGTCAATTTTGTATTGAAGGGATGCTCTGACCAAAATGAGGGAGGTGTATATCAAGAACCCACACATGGGTGACCCAAACAGTCTGGATCCAAGATTAGAGGAGATTAACCAAAATATTGACAAGCTACAACTGGATGCAAGGAAACACGAAGTAAGTCGAGCTGTTATAGGGCATCCAGGTTATTCACACCGTAGTCTTTCCCCTCATCTGCCTCTCATTCCAGTTTGTTTCTAGATCTAATTGGTAGGGCGTAGAATTCTGCTCTCCTTTAAAAAGGTTGATGTATCACTAATTACCAATGAAGTTAAAGTGTACGGCTATGACGTGTGTCTCCAGGCCTGGCTTTTAGAGGTGGAGACCAGGTTAACAGAACAGGGGGATCCACAACGACGCCAGAGCGGATTTTATGACTCCCAGGCTACCACACCTGTCAACAACAACTGTGCTCCAGTTAACCGAGAGAGGTACAACCACTTATTCGACTAGATAGGGCTAGAATTAGTTGACGAGCAAGCACCACAACTCAAGTGGCTTTTGATTAACATGTATTTTAGGCTTGTCGTTCAGTTTTTAGAAATGACGTATGCCTCAGGGCGATGTGTTGTAGACTGCCTCGGACTGGATTATGTGGGTTTGCTTGTACAGTATTCATGTTTTGGGTCTGTTGATCTTGGTTAGCCCGGACGGCAGCTACACAGAGGATCACAGCACAGAGCATCACCTCAAATCTCGGAGTACCGAGTTCGACGATGACTTTGACGATGATGACCCTCTCCCAACCATTGGAACCTGTAAATCCCTCTACCCTTTCGAAGGTAAGCGTGTGTTTCTAAGATTGGCAGGGTGTTTTTCTTTCCAGAAATGCTCTACAAAAATACCAACAAACATGGACGGGTCTTCCTTCATGGTAACCAGTTGGGTAAAAACATTTCCATGCAGGTTAAAAGTGAAAATGTCCACTATGTGGTTACAATACGTGGTTTATCGTTAGATGTTTTACTCACAAACACGGTGCTTTGTATCTCTTCAGGAGTGTTAAACCATCCACAGTGGGCCCAGGGTTGGGATTCGGGGGAAATGAATATTTTAGTCCACTCGCCTTGTTCACTTCCCAGGTCAGAATGAAGGCACCATTTCCATGGCCGAGGGGGAGCTGCTGTATGTGATCGAGGAGGACAAGGGGGACGGGTGGACTCGAGTGCGACGGAACCAAGACGAAGAGGGATATGTACCCACTTCTTACATCAAGGTCTTTTTCGACACGAATGCCAAAGGTGCTATGACATACATATAATTGTCCTTCTGAGAGAGAGAGACACAATGGGTGGACAAACAAAAAAACTAACGTCCTGACATTTTAACTCCCCTGAACTCTGGTGTTTTATCCGAAAACATCCCAGAATAATTCGAGAAGGAACAGAGTGCCGGACTGCGTTTCCATTTGTACTTGTGTTTTTATGTTCTGTCATCTTGCTCCCATTCAAGTTTTTGGAGAAGTATTTTTATTTTGTGGGTTCAAAGGGGTGTGGATGTATAATCGGAGCCGACTCAAACCCACATTTGATGCCACTTACAACTTGCTTTTAAGGCCAATATTAATAACCAGTGTACATTTCTTCATTTATTTGACCAGCAAATATAGGCTGTATGTACAGTACGGTTTCTCCTATTGGAAAGCACTACACCTGAACATATCAGTTCCTAGTGGGAATAGCTATTATTGCATGCTTAAAGAGACCCTATTTTTATGCAAGTTAGGTTCTTCCAGCCTCCAATGCATTGCATGCACAGTGCATGGTATAGGTGACTGCGCTTGAGTAGCAGCCATGTTTGCCAGTGGATGACTGTGAAGCCTGCAAAGGGGAGAGGCGTACTAAATCAGTTGTCGCATGTGGACATGTTTCAAAGTTTTAAAGTGGACTTGCATTTTTACACCGCAGCAAAAGCAATGTGACATTTAGAAAAGGACACACTTGCATGCTATCTTGATTAGCAGCGACACAATAGTAGCGTTTTGTCTTTGCCAAGTTGTTGTTGACCCTTTCCAAAATCTTGGGGTTCACTGAAGAGCCTGAACTACTGAATATCGTGCTAAGTTTTCAGTGGTGTTCTCAAAAGGCTGACCTTCATTTCATTCTGTGATACATGGTAATGCAAACACCATCATTCCATCGTGAATCATTTATTTTGTCCCTGCTTTGTTTCTTTATTTGACATGAAGTAGTTCTGCATGCCACAACCAAATAATAAGTCCAAGTTAGCCAGATGACATGAATAAAATAGTATTACAACTAGATGGTGTTCCTCTGTTTTGAAAAGTAACAAATGCAGCCTCAGGTTTTCTGTACTATGATTTTCTATTGATGGTCAGAAACATGCTCTTGTGCCGCATAGCCAGGACGTTTTCGCAAACTGTCAGAATGATTGTCCAAAGATCAAGGAATGTCATGGAATTACTTTCCTCTTGTCTTAATGCCTCTAACATGTCTTGTGTGATTTTTGTTTGTTTGCTTTTTTGTTTGCTTTTTTCTTATTGCAGATTCCTAAAAGTCTTTGGCACGCACAGGGACTGCAGGGCACAGGTCCTTGCCAAAAGCGCCCTCCTCTTAGAACTGTAGTCAGAGAGACGACAGACTAGAGGGACGAGTTGCAAAGCAGGTCCAATTTGCGACCCAGTGCAGAAATCCAGTGGGTTTCTTTTGAACGGAGCAAAAACAACACATTGTTGGGCAACCACCATTTCGAGTCATTTTCCTACTGATTGTTTTTGCAAGCTTGCTTCTTGTTTTTCTAACTGGGGATGAGTATTTTCATGTTGTGGCTGCCTGTTGTTCTTCTGTACCTGGCCCTTAGGGGCGGTACCTGTTTAAGGGGGGGGGAGTCTGAGACAGCCTTGTTACACACTGAGGACTCGTAAACCTGCATTTAATCTAGCATTATGACAAACACCACGCCAAAATACCCATGCAAAACACCAACACCAATAGGCCGGAATTCAATTGGTTAATTCTTGTGGCAAAGAAAAGTAGGCGTTCTGTCTGCGCCACTTAGAAAGCATGTTTACATTTCTGTCAGTCGGACGAAACAGAAGCAAATAAATCTTTGCACTGGAACAGTGATTCTGCTATTCCAGATGAATTCAATTCCAGGCCTTATTTAGCACAGTAATGTGTCACGGTTACTGTCCACACGTGTATGTATATTGGGGTATATAGCTTACATATACTATATACTGATCATACATAAATAACACTGATTGTTGGCTTGAAACATCTCTGCACTCATTTGTTTTAGAAGCACTTTGAACACTGAGCTTTAGTTTGGACACCAGGGCAAACGAGTGCATTGTGTTCTCTGACTTAGGAGTCAGTGCAGCTTTGCTGATAAACATACAACCTGAATGGAGACGACAGCCCTCTTTCCACACTCGTTTGCTCTCTCTTGTTGCCTTGCAATCCGCACGTGAGTGACAGCTCCTCTCTCTGGCTACACCCCCACACACAGGCAGTAGCCATGGCGATTGTCTCACAACTCTCTTTCTCCGTCTCTCACCCTGTTTTCTTTTCCTGTCTTTCTCGCTACTTGTGGTGGCAGTAGCTTCTCTCCGGTTGGCGCTGTGTTTCTCTACGCATGCATGCTTGCCCTGTCTTCTTGCCTGTGCCGGTCCTAAAGGGAAGGGGGCAGACTGGATCTCTGTTACGTTACCTCATCACATGTGATACCCCGCCTCGTCTCTCTCCTGCCCTGTGTTTGTGCCTGTGGTTTTGTAATTTCAAAAGGTTTTTTTTTCTTTACTTGTTTTGTCAGTGCATGACCAGTTTGTTTTCTCCTTGAATTCTTGATATGTTCATGCAGTTTCATTATCTTCCAGAAAGATACTGACAGTTTTATATTTCTGCTGGTTATTTTTAAGTTTGAAAGCTTTCATTTATATTAACTGAGGTACAGTATATGGGACCTGCTGCTCTTTACATTAGCTGGTGACCACCTCCAACTGACAAACTTTAGTATTTGTATGTCCGTTGATAAAGAGATACATATTACCGAACTTAAGTCTCAGTGTATTCTGTAAGTATTTTGTGCTTTGAATTCACTGTGTACTGTCCCTTTGAAAACATACCGGTACACAGTACATAACTGATGTGAAAGCAACCTTTGTTTGTTGACTGTTGATAGTAAGGATGTAATTACTCTGCTGTGTGATGTGATAACTATGCTAAAGCTTGGAATCATGTCCTTATTTTCATTTTATTTTATAGTAAAATAATGCCTGTTTATTTATTTTAAGAACAATAGTTTTTGTTATTCCACGTTGGGATTTGTTTCTCTTGGAAATTTGATCTGAAGTCTAATATACTATGTTGGAAATAAATGAGATAATGAAGTGGAATTCAGAAATGTATTATATTCTGCAGAGATCCATACAACAGACACACTACTAACGTCTCCATTCTTGTCAGTGAGGTTCCTCATAAAAACAACATTTGTCTCTCCAGATAAGTCTTTTTTTTTTATTCACACTGTCATAACGGACACACTACACACTGTCATAACGGACACACTACACACTGTCATGACTCTGCCGACTAGGTGTCATAACCGTCTCAGCAAATGTGTATGAGTTACTGGTTCTGTCACACAGAAAGAGAGAGTGAGTATGGGAGGGCCGGCTTGCATACTAGCATTCTTGCTTAATCTTTAGACAGATTTCTCACCACATCTAATTTCCTCAACATGCCCGTCACATAGTAGGAAATAATAACACTGGAAGTTCTCATGACATGACCCTTCTTTCACTGACTGACTCATTTTTACACCATCCTCCACTGACCTGTGCGTTCCTTTTTACCCCTCTTTCAAACACACTTCAAACAGCAATGGTTTGGTATACGGTAGGGCCCGGGGTTCAGGGTTTGGTATACGGTAGGGCCCGGGTTTCAGGGTTTGGTATACGGTAGGGCCCAGGGCTTAGGGTTTGGTATACGGTAGGGCCCGGGGTTCAGGGTTTGGTATACGGTAGGGCCCAGGGTTCAGGGTTTGGTATACGGTAGGGCCCAGGGTTCAGGGTTTGGTATACGGTAGGGCCCGGGGTTCAGGGTTTGGTATACGGTAGGGCCCGGGGCTTAGGGTTTGGTATACGGTAGGGCCCAGGGCTTAGGGTTTGGTATACGGTAGGGCCCAGGGCTTAGGGTTTGGTATACGGTAGGGCCCAGGGCTTAGGGTTTGGTATACGGTAGGGCCCAGGGTTCAGGGTTTGGTATACGGTAGGGCCCTGAGCTTAGGGTTTGGTATACGGTAGGGCCCAGGGTTCAGGGTTTGGTATACGGTAGGGCCCTGGGCTTAGGGTTTGGTATACGGTAGGGCCCTGGGCTTAGGGTTTGGTATTCGGTAGGGCCCTGGGCTTAGGGTTTGGTATACGGTAGGGCCCAGGGCTTAGGGTTTGGTATACGGTAGGGCCCAGGGTTCAGGGTTTGGTATACGGTAGGGCCCTGGGCTTAGGGTTTGGTATACGGTAGGGCCCAGGGCTTAGGGTTTGGTATACGGTAGGGCCCAGGGCTTAGGGTTTGGTATACGGTAGCCTCAGAAATCTGAACAGATAGGGGTGGAGTGTGCGTAAGCGATTTGTTCAGCAGGTGAATACTGCTAGGCCGTGATCAAGTTTGATCTCCCTACATCACTTCCTTCATTTGTTCTTGATTTGATTTTGAGGTTTTTGAATCCAGTGAGCCTTGGGACTGGGAGCTAAGGAATTCAAAACATGTTTAGTCATTATCTTACTGTCTGGGTTTAGCAGCAGCCCTGGCTTTCTGTTCTGAGAAGTGTGTTGTTTCATGCATCCCAGCCCTCTTACATCCTGTGCTACACCTGCCCCTCCCTCTTGTCCATTATTAGCCTTTTTCAGTCCTACATGGATCATTAACTAAAAGACTAGACAGCAGCCTGCCTGTGTTACTAATGCATCACGAAGACACAGAGCATGAATGAGCCATGATAAAACAAGCTGTGCTGTTTGACCTTGCCGAGTTTAACACTCAAGCAGATGCAGCCGTGGGGCAAGACTAAACTGAATGTATGTTGTTGGTAATTTGGGGATTAAATGTATGGACATATTGTACTCATGTTCCTAAGTATGCGCCCTAGATAACACAATGGTGCTGTAACTGGTGTCTTGGCTGAGGAATGTGAGGCTGCACCACCACCAGGTCATTCTCCCCAGAGGAACAGGGACCCTTGCCCTTGGGAGCCAGGAATTCCTGTTTGGCTCCTTGCTCTAGAAATTCTGTCTCTGCTCTTGATTGTGTCTCCAACCCCCTCTATTTGAAAGGGATCATTTACAACCAGTCATATTTTTAAGACCGTCTAGAATAAAATCAAATGTTTACAGCTGTGATGATCTTTGCTTTAAATTAAGTGCATCCGAGACAATGGAATGAAGCATTCTAATTCTTTTGGGATGTTCACACGTGTGGGAACAATATATTCTGGTCACTGATAGACTATAGTGTTCGTATTAACGCTGAATGCTTAGGCCCCTATGAGTTTATGCTTTGGAGACTTGTCTCTGTGCACTTGGTACAAATGGCCAAGAGCCTTGCATTAAGACCAGCCTCACTCCCACGGACTAGTTGTCATATTACCATGGTTACCGGCTGAAAATACCTTTGTGTTAATAACAATGAATGGAACGAATCCAAGATGGAGCCGAGATTTTATTGCACCGAGTACAAAACATTTGATCTTATTATTACCAGTCAAATTATGTTTTTTTACCATTTGGATATCATATAAATTACATACAATATCTTTTTCCCACAAACATATTTTAAATTGCATTGTAAACAATGAGCTCAGGACAATTATGAATGATTACAAATATATCAAGCTACGGTTGACATAAACATGTTTTTTCCTTAAGTCTTGTCTCCATCCCTTTCTGAAAAAACTGGTGCAATCTGTTCCCCTGTGAAAACCGCAGTAAATCTTGACCCAGCCTATGTGTATTTGCAGACACATGGTTATAATGTAAGCCTCCTTCACCAGTGAGTGGTTAATAGGTTCACAAGTTCTCTCCTTCAAGTTGCAAACTTAAAATTAAATCTGGATTACTGTTGGAAAATAGCAATGCAGCATTTCCTGTCTGAGAGGAAGCAGGAAGTGACTGGAGGATGGCGATACTACTCCCTGGGCCCTAAGAACAATACGAAGTCTCCCTCACACAGGAAACGGATCTGCGTCAAAGGCAGCCTGACAGAGTTTTATGAAGGCCGACGGCACATACCCTAAGGATGCAGGATAAATCACTGTTTTCACTCCCTCAGACTTCTGCAAAACAAATCCCTCTAGAAATAATGGTTGTGAACAACTGTACGGTTATTCAAGCCTCAGTCTTTATGGTGTACTAAATTACTGACATGTTCTATGAAGGCATGGACACGTAATAACTTATTTCTCACTACCGTACTATAGCGCTACTTTTATTGGTGGACAACTTTAAATATACCATTCCCGAGGAGATCAATACTCCATTGTGGAGAATGTGTATAATAATGTATATATTGTAATGTGCAGAAGGTCGGTTACATACGAAGTTGTAGGACATCATATTCAGCCCTGTTCTTACCATCTTTCTGAACAGTATTATATGGTCACACTAGGATAATTTACGCCTGGTCAACTCTAATATAATTCTACAGTATACTAGTCTTCATAAACTCAAATATTGTATAAATCATGCCGCTACATAACCCACATGGATGCTTGACAGCACGTAGTTCTTTTGAAGATGTCATTCGTGAAGCATTTTGAGTGGGATAGAGGGTGTTTGTGCTTCCCTATCAGTTGGAAACACACACAGGAATTCCGGCTTTGGAATGGCCATCCAGTTCCCGGCCTCTACAGGAAGGTGTGCATAAAAAGCACTTTCAGAAGAGGCAGGCATTCTTGTGGATTCGACAGCGAAGGAACAGAAGAAAAATAGATTCTCGTAAATGGTGGGAGATCGAGACGATGGCGAAACAGGCCTAAAGGCCAGTCGGTGAAAGCAGGTGGTGTGCCAACCGGGGAGTCTGGACGGTTGGCATTTTATTCTCCATTCCTTGGTAAGTTGGGAGGACAATAATGAATTATATTCTATATCTTGTATTTTTGTTTACCACAGAAATACTAACATTACGTATTATAACCTCGCAGTTGTGTGATACGCGAAAATGTAAATAGACTTAATAAAATAACAAGCATTAGGCTTTATTATTTGTCATTTGATTTTGCTTATTTTAAAAACATAAATATATTCAATTAATCTCTGGTATTCAATAGCAAACGTTTGCTTTTTAAAGAAATTGTTGGAGCAAGGGAAGTCTCCAAACACTATGTTTGTGGATACAGTCCGCTGCAAATTCCCTAAGTTTTTGCGACACTGGGTTGAATTCAAAACAGGCCCAAGTATTGATGGTAATTGTAATATTCTAAAAACAGCCTGTGCATGATCACATGAATTTACTCATAATATTCAACATCGTATCCTTTATCTAACAACTGCAATGTGCCATCCATGCATAGGCCAGTTTACATTTTGTTTTGCCATTCAAAATGCGGCACGCTTATTCATAATTGTTAACGGTCAGGTCCTTTAACAAAATGTGTAGGCTAATATATTTTTCCTCTCATGTTTCAGATCGCCCTGAAAAAATGGAAAATATAATATCTCAACCTCTACCTCAAAGCCAAATGTATCCGAGGAATAATTAATGGGATTGAGGACTGTTGGCTTCTCGTACCCAGAGCAAGGACACAAGACACAAGTTTCTGCCTGCTTCACGGTCCATTATTACTTTTGGTACGCGCTAGGCCAGTCTCAAACTCGTACCGTGAGTAATAATGCACTGTGGCTGTCAAAGCCAACGGTCAGCCAACAGTGACGGACAACACCTCCCCAATCCTGTATCATGTAAAGAAACCCAAGAAAGCAGGAACGCAAACTTTTTGCCATTTTACTATAGCCTAAACATAAGGTGTATTGTTTAATTGCTTACTATAAATACATTGTTACATGTTGTAGCCTGTAGGCTGTAGGTCTACAGTGTTGGTGATAAATCCCAAAAGGTCGTGGGGTGAGGGCCACACTGACTGCTTTATTCAAAGAATTATCCTAGTCTGTATATTTGAAAGTTATAACTATGTTGCTTGCAAAAATACATTACCTGTACCTATGTCTGACGGTTGACCTATGGGCTATTTATGTCGGATCTTGTTTTGATAGCCTACAATAAAAGCGAAATTAGGCTGTACAAACGTATTCTCCTGAATTTTTTATCTAACATTTTTCTCAAATATTACACATCGAAATTTACCTAAAGTTTAATTAAATATAATCTTGATTGATTGGAAATAAATGAATAGGAATTATGTACATCGATGAAAGGACATTTAAATGGAATTAACCCGCAACTTTTCAGAAAGCCCCTCGAGGATCCTCTCTACCTGTTTAAAAGTTGACACGGCACAAGGGCGAAAGCCTGGACTACACTATGGAGGCAGACTAAGCCTAAACCGTGACACATTGACAACTGTTAGCCCAAATCGAGCTCTACAAGGGACCCTGATTAATTCCGACGTCACTTAGTTACATTTGTGTTGCTAGCAACAAGTAGACTGTCTTGTGTCGTGTGCATCTGGACGTTATTCCTTCATAATAATGAATTCTGGGAAAGAAATGGAAACTCATCGATCAAATGACAATGTAACTATGAAAACTAGTGACGTTTACAAAGTGGACGAACATCTTCCTACACGTTTCAATAACCCCGACTGTTTTCGTGGCTACAGGTCAGTGGTATGGTTCTGATCCCGGAACGCGGTTTCGCACGAAGGTTTTCCTGCTATGTCACCAATTAGCTATGCTGCTTCCAGCTAGTAAATATATCCATATCTGTATGCGCTACAGGGCCTTCTGCAAGAAACATGGAAGTTGGGAGTTTTACTATAATAATGCTCAATAATATGTGAAACTTTTTTTTTATCTGCCCTGAAACCAAACATTTCTACGGTTTGTTGACTGACTGAGAAATGTCATTGGGAGCTGCACTCAGGGTAGCCAGATTTGATTGACAGTATAGGCCTACCATAAAATCACAGACGAAATCCGAACTCCACTAAAAACGAGCAAAATTATATTCCTGATAGCAAGCAAGTTTGTTTATATAGGACAATTCATACATAGAAGCAATTCAGTGTGCTTTACAATGGAAAATTTAAAAATGCAATACAATCAAACAGTCAGATTGTTACAGTTCTCTAACCACCCTCCAGGGGGACTCTCCACCCCGGTATCTCAATCCTTGCCCTCCTGCGCTTGGATGAACCCGTCTGTCCCTTCGTGCTATGTAACCGTATGTTTAAGCCACCTATTCCAAGACAATTTTCTCACCTATACTGTCAATAAATAAATACACCATGCTGGAAACCCCCCATCTGGCAAAACTGGCTTCACTGACTGCCTTGTGCTCCAGTTAGGAGAAAGCAAAAAAAAGAAAAAACACTTCCATGGACTTATAATGTAGCTCATAGTAGGTTTGATTGCAGATTTAGTTACAACAGCAACAATTCAGTAGCCTAAAACCAGACAGATATTCATAATACACTAACCTTTAAACCTTTTATATTACAGGGACATCACCAGACTTGCAAAGGAGTCAGAATTGACAAGCAGATATCTTAGTGCAAGTTATGCAAGTAGTTGTGCAAACTCATCAGACCAAAACAAATAGAATAACATTTTAAAATTGGATCAAAAGACCCGGGGCTTGGCCTACGCCAGAAAGTCTCAGGGCTGAAACCCTGGACGCCCAGGCCTAACAATGGCCTGTATTACAATGTGCTACCAAAATTTGTAACAGTTTTGTAATGTCATGACTGTTAATACCATGAATTTACACTACCAAATGATATTCAATATACAGCTCCGTAAACAATTAAGAGACCACTGCGCCTTTTCCTTTTCATTTGCAAAAAAGCTGAAAAGGAAAGTTTTGTGTGAGGAACAGAAGCGTTCAATTTGCAGTGGTCTCCTAATTTTAACCTTTCTGTTCCTCACTCAAAACCTTCCTTTTCAACTGTTTTGGAAAGGAAAGAAGAATTTTTGGCCGAGCTGTAAATGTAAGGTTATGGTATGGCTAAAAACATCCCCTATCATTGGATTTCAACTTGTAACCATTGTTGTTAAGGTCAGGGATGTTTCCACCTGTCCACCATCTCCAACAATGATGCACTACCAAATATCCACATCCCGACCACAAAACGCTACCAAAAAAACACAAAATTATACCTTTACAGGCCTCACCACTGACTCTAGCAGCCTGTCTGTACTCCAACGCTACCTTACCCAGATTAACGTATCTTGCGAATTTGGTTCGATCTATATAAAATAATTAAATATGCCCTCTGAGACTAGTCTCAATATTTTAATACTACAGCCTGACCATTTAAAGACCCAGTCATGGTTCTGTTTTTCCTGTGCTTGGAATCTGACAGAACACAGTTGATAAAACAGTAGAAAAGTGAAATTAGTTTATTTCACTTTAAAGTTTCATTCTTTTTACTGAATGCAGCCCAATAAAAATTAGAATTCCAATCCCAATCTCTGCCAGTAACAGCCTGCTTTTATTTTCTCCTTTCTGCTTAAACCACTCCCAATAAGGATACATTTTGATATATATTATAGTAGTAAAGACACTACTAGCAATTCTTCAATGTTGATATCAAAACACTGCATTTTGCTAGTACAATATATGCATTCAATGTTATTGATAATCAATGCAATGAGCCAATGCTTGTTTTATTTTAGTACCAAGAAAAACCACCCATTCTACCAGACATCAAACCAAATATATGGAAACAAGAGACCAACCGTTCATGAAATGCCGGTAAGAAAGATGCCATAATTAGCATAGCCATGAAAAACATTATACAATAATATGTTTGGGACTGATCTGTTTGTGTTTCATTTTTCCTTTCCCATCAGACATCTTTTCATGGGAGTTACCGGAGGTTTTCAGAACACATGCTGAAAAGTGGGATGTTCAGAGACAATGGTTTCAACACATCCATTGAGAAGAGCAAAATCGCAGGACACAACACTATCCCCATGTTTCAAGACAGAATCAACTTCCATAATGCGTTTGTCAGTGGGAACTGTCCGAAGAATTGAAAGCATTGCAAAACAGGACCTAACAGTTCTTCATTATTACACTTGTGCCTCACACTCTCTTTGCTTTTTAGAGGATTCATTCTTTTCATGAATATTGAACACCAGCCAGAGGTTTTATTGACCCTACCATTGGGGATTTATTCAAAATAAACCTATTCTCAGTTACTACAGGACTTGAGTCTTTCATAATTGGTCAGATGTCATTTATGTCCTTCCACAATGGGTAAACAGAATCCTTACCTCAGGATCACTTTTGGCCACAAGGTGGTGATCTAGTAACATCTTACTGAGCATATTTCTGGCACACAATTCAAAGACGCTGATGATAGTTTAGGTTTTGCCTCTCTTGAGATTGAGACTGACGAAAGCTTAAGAATTGATCCAACTCACAGAACCTATAAAACAGAACATTTCATACATTTTTCGAAATGTAGAAGATATACCATCTATGATTTAATTGATCCTACTAGTTATTTTTAACCGTCCTGAATTAAATGAATAAAAAAAAACTGGGTCATGAAAAATCACATGTATGAAAATATTGTCTTACTGTGGTTGCTAGGAAACTGGTGAACCAAGATAAGTATCAGGGAAAAAAAATCAGTGGTGAATTAACTTGTTCGATTTTAAGACATTCGATTTGATGCTTCACTGTGGATCAGTGAAGTTCTGCCCATTCTGCCTTAGCCCTCGTTTTAGCACTACATGAACTGTGGCTTTGCTGCGATGACCACCTAACAGATCTGGGGAGCCCATGCACCGCTGATAACACGTGTTATTTTAAAATGTATAATCAATATTATTGACACAGTTTGTCTGCAATACAATGTAGCCCATTCCGTAAGTAGATTGGATTTTTGTGTCTGTAATACCAAACAGTCTGAGACTAACCTTATCAATGCATGCGTATCTGGTCCTAATGTTTATGTCTGGGAACATTCCAGCCATCTCAAATCTAACAGTTGCGTTGTCTGTAGCTGTGTGTAGCACAGAGGAGAAAGTGTCCAAAAGGCCCTGGCACGGTCACAGACACGGTCACAGACATGGTCACAGACACACTCCCCTCTGTTTTGGTGCGCAAGGCTCTTATTCTCTCCAGGGAGACTAGAGCCATTTTCAGCTCAGTAATGACTGTCAGAAATCTGACATGCTGGAATTGGCAGTGCAGTTGGTGACAGTGAATGGAATCAAAATGACATCTGGTTGGTTCTGTCAGAGCTATCAGACGTGAAGTACAAGGCTGTGGTCTGTTCTTTCCCTTTATTTTTTTTTCTCCATATTTTTAGGGGCTAAAGGTGTCGCTAGGAACTGTGGTTAACAGATGTTTTGGATTGCTTCAAATCTGATTCCCAGAGAAGCATGTTGTTGTATTTTGTCCAGGTAAACAAGTGTAACCAATATCTTTTACACGTCACATTCTGTATAGGATTATAAACAGGCTATTTATTACTGGCTGTTCATGGTGCTTCGTGTTAACAAAGTACAGTCGGTGTAAGTGTTCACCACTGGACGATGTTTGTTGAAGTCTTTATCGGATGTCTGTGCACTGAGCTTCAGGAATAATAGCTCAGAGAGGCCCGCTAGATTGTCAGACAGAACTGTCTTCTCCAATATTCCGTAAACTGGTCTCTGTGTATTGGGCTTTGTCTGTGCATTTCCAGAGCTTGTCATTATTTTATTGGACTTAAAATGAATGTTTTGATTCTCACTGAGAGTAGCATTTTATTTTGGCTTTAAGTCAACCTTGAAACACATTAGTATATTTAAAATATATAAAAGAGAAAAAAGGGTCTTCCTATTTTTATTCTATTTGAATGTTCCCAATTAATGTATTTGTCTTCAATACCATTTTAGATTACAGGTTTTTTGCTGACTCTTTATAATAGTTCATAATGGTATGATTCCAAGACATACAGTAACTCACTCGGGTGTCAATCACAGCAAAAGTCAGAATATTTAAATTTGGAATATTTAGCTGGTGTTCTTATCCCTCACTTAAACAAGTAGGATTGCTCAAGGGCATAACAACTTCAGCTTGTTAGCTCAGGGATTCAAACGGGCAAACTTTCGGCTACTGGCCGAACACACTAACCACTACTGCAGCCCTATTATAGTGAATGGTACAACATGTAGTCTAATGTGGTGTTATGCTGTGTGGTGAGTGAGGTTTTGGATGTAAACCATGCTGTTAATAAAGATTTCATCTGGTTGGATGGAAGGTTTGCCAGCTTCTAGCGCACTAAATGCTGATGAATTGGGTCAAGGTCTGGGCACCCAAAACAGTCACAGCTGCATTAATCTTGATTGCAGTCTGGCGCCAAGCAACCGACAAAACAAGTCTTAGGCAACAAATCTGCTTTCAATTCAATTTTAGAAGCTGCAGGTGCAATGAAGGCCCTACCTGGCCTGCAGGAATCCCTCGTTTTCCCTTATATGCTGCAGAAACATTCAGCCCCATGGATGCCGATGAGTGCAGTTCTATATGTTTCTACATATAGAAACAAAACCAATACTTAAAAGAGTTAAGAGGTTTCATAGACTTTGACACAAAACTGGAACTGCTCTCTTCGGTTTGGTTGGAGAGCTCTATATCCACACCTGGAGTTTGTGGTGCTACAACAGCGCTTTGATGAAAAAACAGAAGAAGTAAATAATCAAGGCGAGTAACGTTTTCGTTTTGCTATCATTTACTGTCAGTCTCCGGGGTTGTCACCACAGTTGTTATCATTTGGGTTTGCATAACTTGTCCCCCTTAATAATATGACAGATATGATGGAACCATTCGTCATTCCAGATCATTCCGTTTTATGACCACATCGGTGAAGTAGCGTTTGCTAGTTGCATTCCCCGTGGGCGCAGCGGGTGAGGTAACTGCAGTGTCATAAAGAGGTGACACAGAATGGGACATGGAGGAATGCATTGTGGCGTCTCAGACACCTCAGGTTTCATCATAATCTTGCATCTGGTTGACCTCCCTTGTGACCTCCTGTCAGATCTGTGCACCCCCACACTCACTGCGCTTGCACCCAGAATGGAGCCAATTTACCGCAGGCTGCCCTGACATTCAACAACCACAGTGAACCACAGTAGCCCACTATCACAGCGCGATGGCGGTGAATGTTCTGCAGCCTATTTAACATTTTCGGGACATCATTTGTTTTGTTTTATGGTTGAAATATTCATTTTGACAGCCAATATTGTTTAGGCCTACTCCGTGTGTGTGTGTGTGTGTGAGTTTGTAATAACGGAGCAGATGGAGTTGTCTGCTTGTTCTCCATGCACAGTTGATCCACAAATCTAATCCTGACACCGTTACTGCTCCATATCAGTACTTACATTGTTTTCTAGTGAAAATAAGGATAGACGAAACACAGCCAATTCCTTGGGAAGGGACAGTGCTACCTTACCTGAGGGTGCATGGAAAGTGCAAATTGCGTTTTTACTGTTACTGTGGCCTCGTTGGTTATTAGAGAAAGAGGATTGGTGTACATTAAAAAAAGGATACTTTTGTGCTTGACGGTCAAATCAAACACAAAGGGTTGCAAAATATGCTACTGAGCTGCATTTTGTATGTATCTGTGTACTCTAAATGTGGGCCTACTGGCATATTTTTTATCAACCATCCTGCTGCTTTGGTTGAAGATCTTACTTTCAGAACATTATGACCTTTGACAAATGGGCCTACCATTTGTGGAAGCTCATATGCTCACTTCAAGATGGTAAATATAGCCTAGTATTTCAGTCCACTCAATATAAAAGATATGGGTAGTCCAAAATACATTTTAGGTTTCATTGATTTCAAGGACAGAGCAAAGTCAAGAGAGACTTCATATGTGTATAGACCTGTAAAGGCGCTGTTTTTCTGAACCTCAAGCCGTAGTTTTAAGCAATGAGAGATTATGGGCATGATAAGTCATTGAATTAAGCTTGACACAATGTATTAGGGTATTAACTAACAACTGTACGAAGGACACTAGGTAAGACGTGATGACCCATTACTGATGGGTCCCAAACACCCTGTCCATACCACCTGTTAGGAACTGTGTATGTGATTGTCATAGGACTCTCTGAATAGACCCTTGGGTCATAGGTTGGAATATGCCATAAAAAGATATTTTATAGGATAAACCGTTCTTATAATGGACTGTGTAATGGCTGGCTATGACCACTGACCGCCTCCTATGTGTCCTGCCATAAAAGACTGGGTTAACTTTGTAGTCATTGGAGAACATGTAAGAACTACGGAAGATCAACATCTTGGATTCATGCTAAATAAATAAAGATTATCCCCTGACTGCGGTTTAATGATTCTGTTCATGGATCAAAAGTGGAAAGAAGCTAACAGCAAGGTAGCTGCATCCCCCAGTGTTAGTGTTGAAACACCTCACACCATTATCTGCTTCATCTCCCATCCAATAAACCAGCATGTGTATTAGGTTTTCCTTTCGATTAGGTTTGCAAATTGCTAGCATTCTAAAACCTTACGATCCATTTCTCTCCCTCTTGTGGTTTATGTTCTTTTGTGTCATTTATGTTGCCTTGCTGCTACTCTCTCCTTTAATTTCATGTCGGTTACTTCGTCAAGGCACATATTACTGTATGTTCATACTAATATATAGAAGTAAAAAAGCTTTTACAGAACACCTGAACTAGCTTATGCTTCTAACTGAACTTTGACATTACAGTGTCATAGGTCACGGCTTAAACATTACACAGCATTGGCTGGAATAGGCTACAATTATAACATGATGAGGAGTGCCTATAGAAAGTTAAAATGTTTCCATTTTGTCATTTTAGCGCTTCAGCGTTTCAAGCATTTAAATCATATATTTACAACACGTTTTACCCTTTAAAGGGGAGTTTTTTAAGTACAAAAGTATATGTACTGAAACTGAAAACTGGAGAAGTGTGAGTTCATACTTGTTGGAAGCACCTTTGGTAATAATTATAGCTGTGATATTGGGGTCTAAACCAACTTTGCACACCTGGATTTGGCAATATGTTTACCATTGGGGGATATCAATGGACAGCAATCTTCAAATCATGCCACACATTTTTGATTAGATTTAGGTTGAGGCTAAGATTGGGCCACTCAAATACATTTATATGATTATTCTCTTATGCTGGGTCATCAACTTCGGAGGGACGGTCTGATTCGATAGGGTTTTGGTGGTGCCTCTCACGAATAATGAATCATACTGGCCAAACGTCGAGGGATAACTTAACCTAACCTTTGAAATCTTTTTATACCAATCCCCTGGTCTGTTCCCTTTGACAACCTTGTCTCTTAGGCCTTCTGATAGCCCTTTGGTGCTCATTTTTGGATGTTCACTTTGAAATGCTGAATTTTTCCAGAAATCCTGTGAATCATTACAATTCGACACATGTGGAGGCCAATCATGTGGTGTTTGATATTAGACATGACAGGCCACACCAAAGTTTATTTAGTGTTGATACAGGGACTATGGAGACTTAAGTGGAGCTAATCAGTCATACAAGCTTGCCTCCTCTGTCAGAAATGACCACTAATTTAGCCATTTTCAATATTTACTTTCCAGATGCTTAACAGACTCATAATATTCTACTTTAGGATTTAAAGTTAACGACTGACTCTCTTGAGATATGGAAATGGCACCAAAATATTGAAACAATAGGCCTATAGGAAATGGCATTCTACGTGAACTGATAGACTTCTGTTTAAATGTACGGTACATATGTAGCCAAGTAGTATTCTTATTTATATCGAAGTAGACAATAAAGGGTTATAAACATACTAACCACTTAAGTAAAATAAAACATCCTAAAATGACCAGCTGTGTAAACTGATTATAATCCTCTTTTTCCTGTGACTATTTTTTTGTGGACATTCTCCTTCCTGTCATGGCATTGAATCCGGCTATTCAGCGTTTGTGTTACAAGAGCGTTACTACAGGACCACAGCCCTGCGTTATACTATCTCCTAATAGGAATGTAATCAGATTCCATTATTACGTTTGCGTAACCAAAAAGTTATGTTACTGATTGCAATTTTGGATAACATTTAGAAAAAGCCTACTCAAGCCTGATGTCACTTTATTTAGGTTTAAACATGTGAAAGGGGCTCTGCAAGCTGCATTATGCAAATACGAGAATGAAACTAGATGTTGATAGTCAGACATTTTCTCAACATTATATATGCTTTTTATTTAATCTTTATTTAACCACCAGTGGGACTAATCATCAACATATTTTATAATCTGTGGCCCAAAAAGCCATGGTGCCATTATTTCATGGGAGAGGAGAAATAGTGATAAAGTATCTCACCAAAGTAGGCCAGAAACATGAGAAAGAAAAATACCTTTTGTGTACCTTTATAATCTCTGGGTTTGTTTTTTTAACACCATAGGTGCCATATTCCTGTTCATTCACTTCATAGACATTAAATGAACAGAACAAACAAGCTACCATGGGAAAACATGCCTTTTTTCATACCTTAGTTTGTATCATGCTGAATTAGCTTTGAATGAAACCCATCAACAAATGCTGTAGCACAGCACTTATTATATCAGTGAGGGGAGATTGTCCCAAGTCTTAGTCTTGAACTAAGAACAGTGCTTGTCATCTAGGTTGTTCAAGCAGAACTTTGTCTCTTGATGCCTGATTATAGAGGCTGAGACAGGGTACGCGTTCAACCATGCCAGGGTCGTCTCCATGTGCCTGCAGTGTTCTTAGTTGAACATTTCTTGGCTTCTGTAAAAGAAAATGAAAGAGGACTGAGCAGTATTTGTCTCCTTTATCTTGAAAGCCTTTTAAATATTCATGACTGTGTTCCCTCCCGCAAGGATTCGTTTGCCAATGTTGCCCTCCTTCTATTGATGTATTCTGAGTGAACATACGGCCAAAAGACAGATCAGAGTTTACAATTAAATTTTAGGCCCAACCTCCCCTTTTCTTCATTTGGAAATTGGAAGCATTGTTGCTATTCTAATAAACTAGCTCAATGGCTATTCTGGATGGCCAATCTTGTAAAAACAGATGCATAAACACACTTGAATAACAATATTCTGTAGTCTCAGCTGTCAATCTGTTATACACTGGGGAGAACAAGTATTTGATACACTGCCGATTTTGCAGGTTTTCCTACTTACAAAGCATGTAGAGGTCTGTCATTTTTATCATAGGTACACTTCAACTGTGAGAGACGGAATCTAAAACAAAAATCCAGAAAATCACAGGACAGAATCACAGAATTACAGGACAATAGGCAAGCAGCTTTATGAGAAGGGAACAACTGTTGGCGCAATTATTAGAAAATGGAAGAAGTTCAAGATGACGGTCAATCTCCCTCAGTCTGGGGCTCCATGCAAGATCTCACCTCGTGGGGCATCAATGATCATGAGGAAGGTGAGGGATCAGCCCAGAACTACATGGCAGGACCTGGTCAATTACCTGAAGAGAGCTGGGACCACAGTCTCAAAGAAAACCATTAGTAACACACTATGCTGTCATAAAATCCTGCAGCACACGCAAGGTCCCCCAGCTCAAGCCAGCGCATGTCCAGGCCCATCTGAAGTTTGCCAATGACCATCTGGATGATCCAGAGGAGGAATGGGAGAAGGTCATGTGGTCTGATGAGACAAAAATAGAGCTTTTTGGTCTAAACTCTACTCGCCTTGTTTTGAGGAAGAAGAAGGATGAGTACAACCCCAAGAACACCATCCCAACCGTGAAGCATGGAGGTGGAAACATAATTTTTTGGGGATGCTTTTCTGCAAAGGGGACAGGACAACTGCACCGTATTGAGGGGAGGATGGATGGGGCCATGTATCGCGAAATCTTGGCCAACAACCTCCTTCCCTCAGTAAGAGTATTGAAGATAGGTCGTGGCTGGGTCTTCCAGCATGACAACGACCCGAAACACACAGCCAGGGCAACTAAGGAGTGGCTTCGTGAGAAGCATCTCAAGGTCCTGGAGTGGCCTAGCCAGTCTCCAGACCTGAACCCAATAGAAAATCATTGGAGGGAGCTGAAAGTCTGTATTGCCCAGCAACAGCCCCGAAACCTGAAGGATCTGGAGAAGGTCTGTATGGAGGAGTGGGCCAAAATCCCTGCTGCAGTGTGTGCAAACCTGGTCAAGAACTACAGGAAACGTATGATGTCTGTAAGTGCAAACAAAGGTTTCTGTACCAAATATTAAGTTCTGCTTTTCTGATGTATCAAAAACATATGTCATGCAATAAATTGCAAATTAATTACTTAAAAATCAATGTGATTTTCTGGATTTTTGTTTTAGATTCCATCACTCACAGTTGAAGAGTACCTATGCTTCTACATGTTTTGTAAGTGGGAAAACCTGCAAAATTGGCAGTGTATCAAATACTTGTTCTCCCCACTGTATATCCAAGGGGTACAGTGTATTTTGATGGTGTTTCTATACGGGAGTAGAAGTTTGGCTCTGGACAGAACGCTGTTGGTCTCCCTGTCACACTTTGATATGTTTGGTCTTTTGGAGAACATTGTGGATGAGCTCCAGTATGTGCCTGGACTCAGCTGAGAGTTGGGCAGTGTGCCACTCCAGGGCCCAGGCACAGATGGGGTCTGCATTTCCAATGCCATATGTCAGAGTCTCAGCCCCTTTGGTATGTGTAGGTTGGCACTCAGTATCACTGGTGAGGAAAACAAAGAAAAGAAGGAAAAACACCAACAAAAGGATGAGAAGATCTCATGTGTGTTCTGTTTGTCATACTGGTAGTCAAGAGACAAACACACCCATCTTCTCATCTTCTCAACCACACCAACATTTTGGAGTTGCATACTGTAGATTTCATGAGACTTTTCTGGTCTTTCGATGTAGTCATGTTTTGTTATTGGTTTTGTTTGAACTATTCTGTCTATACATCAATTTTCTCAGTCCAGGCTATAATTCTGTGTGATGCGTTACATCAAAGGAATTTAGCAGATGCTCTTACCCAGAGCAGCTTACAGTACTGAGTGCGTTAATGTTTGACCCCCCCCCCCCCCCCCCCCACAGAAAAATGCTAGCTTCTCAAATGCCCTACTTCCACAAAAGCCCTTCTTTGATAAAGAGTTGAGTTCAGTTCAGTCCATTTCCATTCATGTTTTAATTTAAGTTGTAAGTTCATAATTAGAATGTATTCTCTGTTGCTCTAGGAGGTTTCTAAATAGCCTATCAAAAGGTCTAATGAGTTGCTGCTTTTTTCCTGTCGCTCAGCAGAACTGTCCTGACAAGTCCTGTTTTCAAGAAATTAATTAACAAAAATTATTATTATTGTAAGTGAAAATGTACCAATGGTTTTAAATAGTAAATTTGACATATTGTACATTACATACATTTTGGACAGTAGACCTTAATGTTTTTGGTGGAAATTCTGGTGTCCACTAGAGAGACTTAAAAAAATATGAAAGTACATAAATACTTTTTAATATGTTGTCAACACATTAAGAATCCAGGCATAAGCTATATAAGTGGTTACTGAAGACCCCACATCCCAATTATATGTCAGTAAAATCAGTCGGGATGTTAAGTTAACATTAAGAATAGTATTATACACTAGGTATAATTTAGGAATGCTATTGTGCATCAGCCCTCTGTCTATTGAAATGCAAGTTACTCATTTGTCTGACAATAACACCCATTTTAGATATTAGGTCTTGCCAGGTTTCTTAACTTGAAGTTACCATACAAGTAAAGAAACCAAATGATCATGCACAGTGGCCCAAACCTCTATGGGGCCCCAAATGATTTTGTTCATTTTTTATCATACTCACTCAGATTTCATATTAACATAGCAGAAGTCTTGGTAAAATTAAAAAGGGGAATTCAATTTAAAATGACAATAGGTTCTCTCTACCACACAGAGTTGCAGAAAACCTGCTTTACTACTGTTGTGTAACACTTTGCTACAAAGTGGGGCCAACCAAATCTTGCTTTGTTCCCCAAAAGTCTAGAGCCGGCCTTGTGAGGGCATATACATTCTATAGGTCACTTGTTATATGTTGGTACAGTAGCTTTCACAGCTATATGGACAACATGGCCCAGTTCTGTGACATGACTTCAGCAGTTTCACCATACTTAGCATCCTGCCTTTGACAGCGTGTCTTTGTAGTCTCAGCGCATTGATTCTTACATCATTGGTACAGCTCAGTACTGTACATTCTCATTTGAACTACCTTTTGATATACAATTTCACAGAAATTCGAGAAAATCCTAGAAGTTCCATTTCATATTGAATTGCAGTTTTTCTTCTGATCTTTCAGGGAAGCCTCATACTAACAATGAATTACAGGGAATTTTCCATAAATCCTCTTTGTCAGTGGCTTTTCTCTTGCAGCAGATATAATTTCTTTGCTTGTCTAGAAGGCTCCTTGACCCCCTCAGCCTTTGAATCACAGGGAGGTTTGTGGAAGAGGTAAAAATAGACCTAGCCAATGATCTTTTTTTCCTGTAAGCCATTATCAGTAGTCTTTGTGGCACTGGGGCACAGAGGTGTTCCTTAGCCCTCCGCCACATTGAAAAACAGCAACGTGGTGTGTGATGACAAGCATTGCAGATAGTACACCTCTAACAGTTGAACCTAAACATGGGGGGAGAAATAAGAGATTCATTTATTTTATAATAACTAATGTGCATAACTTTAAATGGAACATAGCAGATTCCACACACTTAGGCTTACATATCCATTGGTAAATTATGTAAATGGTTGAAGATTTAAGATACTTAGAAATGATAGAATATCAAGGATGAATAAATGCCATTCCAGGCTATAAGAGGATGAAGAGGATGTAAACTCAATAGAGAATTGATGTTGGAAGGATTGGAGGAGCTAAGAGGCATTTCCGCAGGCAAGAGATTTACTCTGTATTTGGGACTTGTGATTAGTGCTCCTGACCTTCATTGGTAGCTATTTCAAAGGCAATGCATTGTAGAATGGTCTATATTACATATTTAACCGTGACACCTTACTTAAAGGGGATATACAACAGCAACCGAAGCGGTCTTTACATTTGATGCTGTCTTTTTGCATAAACATCCACGTCTACAGATTATACTGTAGAGTAAAAGTCCTAATGTGTATGTATTTAGACTGTGGGTAATCTGACAAGCTGATAAACCTAGAGCAGAAGCTATTTTGCAAGGACATTTTTAAAATTCAAAAGATGGTAGACTGAGCCTTGTGACAAATACTTTAAATTGGATTGAAATCAGTATTAAGCCTATTAAATAATGGATGATTGGCTATGGTCTAAATAGCGGAGTGACCGGATTTGTTCCTGAAGGGACACAATTGTTTCTAGGCCTGTTTTGATTGAATTACTCAGCTGAATTACTCAACTTTATATCTAGAACACTTAATAACAGGGAAAAGGTACAGCATTAATGAAGGGATCCTCACAAAGTGTAAGACTATTGCAAATCGCCAGGGAATAGCTTGTGGAATAGGCTGCAGGCTACACTACCCATGAGAACATTTCAAAGAAAACACAAATGTATGATTCGTTTTTACTGTAAATATAGGTTAATTTCAACAAACTATTCACCAAAACCCAGTTACAAGGATTGAGGATTGTGAGGTGAGAAATATCTGGTAAGGCAATCAGGGCAAAAGCGATGGAGGAGCATGTTATCCTGTGGCTGAACATTTGCCCTCTGAAAATCTGATTGATTCTCTCTGTGGGGAGATAGAAAATTCAAGAGCTTCCTTAAGTGGATTATGTAGCGCACTCTGATGTGTGCTATTAAAACACAACTGCTAGCAGAATATGGGTTATGTACTGGCATTTTAAAGATATGGTACATCAAATTTACAAATCTGTTCACTCAGCATGAAGCAGCTATAGAATTAATAATCATATGAGCTTCAGCTAGGAATCCCCTTTTGCTGTCTTATGAAAACAACATTTTATGTTAATAATATCTCCCTATACGACAGTACCTGTTCATGTCTTTGTTTTAATTTTATTTAAAAAGTACATGTATTTGTGTTTATCTAAACACAACAGTTAATTTTACACTATACAGTACAGCATTCCTCCGAGAGAGTTGGATAGTATCAGCAATGACATTTCACCAACCAAAAGTTTCGATCAAAAGAACCATTCTCTTACAACAGCTTTGCTGTGTGGCATCCAGCACCGCGGAGCTACAGAGGCTTGGGTTTTAATTCAATGGCTTTGCCATTCTTCATCATCATTATTCTCAGAGTGAAACCAATCATTTTCTCACCGTCGGGAAGAGCTAATAAAGGGTGTCAGGGGTTGTGGCTGAAGCCCAGTCAACGACCTACAGGGCCGGGACAAGGTTATTACAGTCTGTTGCCATGGAGAGGGAATTTCGGGTCCAAATGAGGCTTCTGTCATGGGTTGTAGGGTACTTTGGTTCGTTGTTTTCCTTTGCCCCCTTTGGTACACAATCACGTATGTCATTTGGCTATCGCAACGATATTTGTAGCATGACCTATTCCGTACCTGTTCTTACTCTCGGTGTATATACGTCCTTTACATTACATAGCATGTACATGATATTTGTATTATTTGTAGCATGTACAGTATCCTGATATAGGTAACGTTACACGTGTTTTAAAAGAGCTGATGTCGTCATTTGACCTGCACATTCGGCAGTCATCATACCCACTATGTCTGATACCATTCTGATAGATTGATGTCCCTGAGATCGACCCATCTATGCTCCATTTATCATTCCCATAACTCGGAAAAAAACTGTGTGTTATAGCTGCAATGAAATTGCAGAAATAGGTCACATCTAGGCAATTCATCACATTCAGATATTTCATTTCTAGGACTGACAGTGGTAGAACAAAGATGTTGTTTATTGATATGAATGTTATTGCAGATACAACACATATGCAAGCTCAACATATTAAGATGTCACAATTGATCTTTCTAAGAAACAGACAGTAGACCTCTGAGAGTCAAACTGAAACTAGAATCTGTGGACACATCACTGGCTCATTGACACATTGTTTGGCACGTCCTCTCGTGATGGGTATATATATATATATATTTTCTTTTGCCAGACAGAAATATATGAGCTAGACAAATTCTTTCAATACAATCAATACAAAGACAGGCTATCACAGTAAATATCAATACCAACATTAAGAACACATATCAAACCCAATGACGATAAGAAAATAAAATGCCTGCCCCCTAAGTGTTGCACTACAGCATCATAACATTGCAAAATACATCCATAGAAGGGAACCGTTTTGGTAGGTAAAAATGCCCATGCAAAATTAAGATAGAAAAAGAGAAAATCCACAGTACCATCACAAAGAAATTAAACAGGGTGCTTTCCAACAGTCTAATCATTAAATGTATTTTGTCTGTGTTCCCAAATTTACAGGAGTTTGTAACGGACTCAAGTTTTGGCTGGATTCTTTATACTGAACAATTAGGCTTTGTTCATCAATCACAATCAGATCCTACAAAGTCTGTCAAGGTGATCCAATACAATTGAGAGGTTGCGTTACATCGCTTCCTGAGATGTTGTATTGCGCAGTAAAAACAGAAGACATGTTTCAAGGTGCCAGTACAGCATTTCCAATTTGATATGTTGCTACAAACACAGGAGAATAACTGGATTTATATTCTACACAGAGAAGCATGGCTTAGCGTGATCACTAGGTCTCTGCTTTTACACCAGCAGGAAAAGAATATTATATGGAAAGATTACTGCTACATTTTTTAAAATGATTTTAGTACCCTCCCAATTTTGTGATGTTTGTGAATTTGCCATTACGGACTCATTACAACTCCAGCTGGTTCTGGAAAGATCAAGATGTGTCCCATTTCTGCAACATTTGACCCTCTTTGCCATCTGATCATGTAATAATAATTAATGAATATATTATATATAGATCGATTTTTGTTCTGTCCAGATTCTTTGAGTACTTTACAATGTAAAGGGGAAACTTGAACCACAACTAGCGTACCACCCACGCTGGGGATTGTCATGATTGTGTTTGTGTCCCAGTTTGGTATAAAACAGGTTGATAAACAAGACCCAACATGAAATCTTCAATCATTCAATTTTACATTACAATATAGTAAGTTTTACTATTCGTTTGTGATCAAATAAAAAAGTCAATTATTTCCATAAAAACACAATCATTATAAGATTTTGATATCATCTAAAAAAAGAAAGGCATGACCTATTCCGTACCTGTTCTTACTCTCGGTCCATATACTTCCTTTACATGACATACTGTATCATCACATAACTTCTTGTTACAGAACAACTTACAGGATACTTCTCTACTCCTAGTTACATATCTCGCATAAATCCGTCAACCACACCTGGGTTCAAATGCTCTTGAATTTATCTGGCTCTCCTGTCGCAATGGAACCAACATATTGCTAAACTGACAACCCCACCCCTCTGGCCCTCGAGGCAGAAGAAGCAGCAACTGGTGTACTTGAAAGTTATCCAATAGTATTTGAACCCAGGTCTGGAAGGAGAGGTTTACTGCGCGGCCATCTAACGCTCCTGCTCTGAACGAATGACGTGGAACAAAGTGACATTGTACAGAACCTGGTGACCGTTATTCCATGCGTATAGTGCTCGGTCTTTGGGATTATAGTCCAGCATGGAGATGTGAGAGTACTTATTCTGGAACGGTATGTCGATGTACTCGTAGGTGGACGAGTTGGTGCTGAAGGCGTAGTACACCTTGGTTCCGCCCGAGTAGCCATTGGTGACATACAGCGTGCCGCAGATCATGAAGGCCTCCCCCGCGCTCCTTTTGGGGTGGTTAGTGGTCCAGCTCTTGATGATCTGCAGGGTGTTTGGGTTCAGCTTGCTGATGACAATGTTCCCTGCGTTTTGATTGGTGGCGTAGACGGCCCACAGGCCACCCTCGTCCACCATGAGGTCGATGTCAGAGTGGCCACCCCATGAGTAGTGGTACATGTTGTTGTAGCCGGCGTAATCCAGCTGCCGGGACTTGCTGATGACGGAGGTCTTGAAGTCAAACTTGATGATGGTGTGGCTCTGGAACTTGTTGAAGTAGATGGAGCCATTGTAGACCACCTGACCGGTGCCCGACCACGGATGAGGAAGCCGGTGAGATGTGAAGTTGTCCGAATTCATGAAGTCATAGAGGGACTTGTACTCCCGTACGAATCGGTTGTTGTGGTAGCCGTCCATGTACCACACCTAGATGGAAAAACAGGTGCGTTAAAAGGTTCATCCCGTAATGGGACACCATGGTGATGCCTTTGGTCTTGCTTTTGGAACTCTGAGATGAAATGAAGGAAATCAAAGGTTTCACGGAAAAGTGATCATCGGTAAGTCAGAGCATTGACCCTCTTCAATCTCCGAGGGCAACTGCAGATGAGTAGTCATCTCTCCGATCTGTCAGAAAGTCTGTGCCTGAAAGCCATTTTCTTTAAAGTGCTTATCTATCATGTAAAGCAGATCCAATCAAGTCATGTACATGGAGACATTGTATCCACTCACCTATGCCAGTTAGCATTCCTAAAATGGGAAGTTCACTCATTTTACATGATCGGGTTTTGGGACCAAAACGAATCTGATTATATGAGTTTGTTTGAAGTGTTATGGAGTGTTTTTTTAAATAACATTTTCATTGTAGTTAGAGGCAAGTGATGACTCAGCACAATTCATCTTCACTACCCATTTCCGGTGTAATAAAAACAAAAACATGTTGAGGTTCAACAACAAACCCAGAAAGGGTGAACAACAATACAATACAAGCTTTGTGCAAAATATTCCACTTTTTTCCAATCCTGTCATGCGTGTTTCATCAGACACAATTTCAAAGGCCAATCCCCTCTAAAATTACTTATTGTTCTGCAATAAAAACCAAGATACAGAATGTAGCCATTTCCTATATTAAGATTTGAAATCTATTGTGGTGCTAAGATTCTTTCCCAACCAGTGTGCTAATTTCAGACAGTGAGGCATGAAAACACTTACTGACGCTAGAATCCATTATCGTCAATTAAATCCCTGATGAACACATTTCCATCTCATATTTGTGTAGCCATAAAGTGTCCTCATAATTGCATCATTGGTAATGTTGTTTGCAGATGGCAAAAAACAGGACTGGGATTGCAAAACCAGACATACCCGGTTGTCGTCCTCAGGTGCCAGTGGGTCAGTCATCCAGGACCCAAACCTTGATCCAGACGTCTTGATGGTGATTGGATCGCTGATACCTGTCAACTTCCCACATGCTGCAAGAGCCAAAGACACAATGCAAGATACTACATTTATCTCTGGATTACCCATGTTTGGAAAGCATAGGGGGGGAAACAGCGTGCGTGTGTTCTGTGTTTGGTTGCGTGCGTAGAGATTCCTACTAGAGGTGATACCTAATTATTTAAATGAAAAAGGTACTTACGAGATTATTTGTTCGTGTTGTCAAATCCAGTCAAGGATTTCTTCAGGTTTTGACAATACTAACACGGCATGGCTTTAGCTGGTGTTTGTGACTGGAAAGGAGCTAAGTGGTGGGAGCATTAGACCAGAAACTGAAAGACTGTCAGACTGAATCCCTGAGCTGACAAGGTGGAAAATCTGTTATTGTAAGGCACTTGGCCCAAAATGCTGCTGTATATCGCTCTGGATAGCAGAATCTGCTAAATGACTAAAACAAGAACTTGTGTGCCAGAACACACGTTCTGCTTTAGCTATTTACCTCTCTACTTCAGAAAGTATTTCTCTAGGTTGGCTCACTCCTGGCCGTGTAGCCTTTTCTGTGCAACACTGCCCTTTCAAAGTCATGTAACATTTATGAATAAACCACTCACTTACTCTCCTCTTTAGAATGCTATACTGAAAACAGGGACAGCAGGTGCAATTTTAAAGTTTGAGTTAATTTACACTTACGCCTTGCCCTAACTTAACTTCCAATGTAAATAGGGTAACACTATATTTTAAGTCCCAAAAGTTTCTGTAGATGCTCTAAAGGTTATCTAACCCTAACCCAAAACCTCATTCTTAACCAAACCCTAACAAGAAGTTGGTTGTCAACAGATAGTTTTACCATCAACAGAAGATCTACAGATGGAAAATAAAGTGTAACTCTGAAAAAATGTGGGGTATGAAAATTAATCAATTAGTGTTTTCTTTCATACATGTTGGCTTACCATAGATATTGGAGTTAGAGTGGAGTGTCTGAAACAAAATCAGATAATCCCCTGACATTGAAGTGAGCCATTCCTTAATCTTTAAGTACTTGCCAGCTCCTTGTCTCTGCTGGGTGAATGTATGGTATCTGTAAAGCAACACTCTGCGTCCAAGTCAAAGCTCAAAATGATGACGTGACTCGTTATAATCACACATTGGCACAAAGGAAACAAACTTGGATGCCTGTAATATCCATTAAGCGTAATTACCTGCCATTGGATACATTCCATGTATCTACTAGTTTTCCAAATATAAAAAAAAAAAATGAGTAATGTATATTGAACTATTTGTTCAGCCTTTCACTTACTGTCAGCTTTTCATATCATCAATCCAAAAAACTTGGCCTCAGATAACCTTTGTAACTATATGCATGGGGAACCCATGTTGTAAGCCCTCATGTCCATCTACCTTGACCTTGTATACAATCCTGTAAACCACTGCAAAAAGGAGATTAATGAGAGAAATAATCTGTCAGTAAATTGTAGACGGCCAACACTACAACAGTGTTAAGCTTTTGGCCAAGAAGTGGACATAAGTTCACAGCTCATTCCTGGCACACATAACATAAACAGTTTCAACTTAATAGGATTGCATTAGCAAAACGTAATCCAAATCACTAACAACCATAAATCCTAAAATGTTTAATACTGTCTAACTTCACATGAGAACAGTGTTTGCAAAATTTTTTTTATCAGCAATACTAAACATTGACGACATATGCAGAAATAGATACAGTAGGAGTAAAAATGGATAGTGAAGGCATGCGTTTGCCAAATACGAGAGATTAACGGGCTACGTTCAAGCTACAATAATTCAGCCGAGGTGGAACATGAAAGTGCGTTAAATACATAGATCTGTTGGTGTGATAAGAATGACTTCTCGAAATCTGATTGGGTCCCTTGCACAAGGAAACAGAAGGGGTGTTCTGGTGTCCTCTGAGCCTACCTAATTTTTGCATGCATGCTCGGAGCCTCTCCTCAAGATTTGACAATCTGTTTTGCAGCTCCTCGTAGTCATAGGCTCCGATCTCCTCCTGGAGTTCATTTAGCACAGACGTCAGATTCTGGAGCTCCTCTTTAAACTGCAATACCAATTTTGCATCGGCTTTGTACTCCTCCAACACTGGTATCAATGGCCTAAGTTCCTCCATTTTCGCTTTTATTGCCTGAAAGGTTAAAATAGGCTTGGTTCAGTGTCATGTGAGCACACGCGTGTTCCACACCTGTCTAGCCCTGCTCTATCTCCCTATGGTGAGTGCAGAGTGTGCCTGGGACATTCAACAGTATGTGACATCATCGTGAACATTAAGCGGCATGAAACAAGTCCTCGGTACACCAAAAACAATTGGGAAAATATTTTATTTTCACCTTTTAAAATGCAACATCTTAGGGTTACATGCTTTCATGTCACATACAACAAAGTTTCTGTTATTTTTAATCTGTTGTAACCAAGTAGGCATTGACAAAACTAAACGATATGTGGAATCCAAAAAAAAAAAAGATATGTTCATGATTTTGTGTTTATTTTATAAAACAGAACTAAATCTATTCATGGAATGCATCCACAGTAACATGCAGAAATGCAAAGAGCAGTGGTCAGTGGTCAAGGTTGGTGGTCAGTGGGTGAAATAGGTGCTAGTTTTCAAATAAACTGCATGGTGCAAATAGTCAGTGGTCAAGTTCAGGGACAGAACACTGGGATAGAACTGCCTCTTCAGTCTCTGCAGCTTTGAAATAATTTCCTAAAGTTAGCCCTGCAAGCAAGAAAACGAGATACCGTTGAGTGTTGTATAATCTAACTCACTGTAGCCTATCTAATATACACACATAAACGTGCAGGGGTCATCAGTCCCAGTGTGGCTCATGACAGACACAAAGCATAACCAATGCATTGGTGAGGATTGGTGGGGAGCATATACTGTACACACACACAAACATCCAGGCACAAGCGTTTTAGTGGGTTTCATTCAAACCAGAGGTTGTTAGTAACCTTCTCAGAGTAGTAGTGCTACTCTAGGATCGGCTCTTACTCGATCCTTACTTGGGAAGAACTTGATCCTAGATCTGCCCTCCTATTCTGAGAGGTGTGATCAATACAGAAGCAGAGCTGGCTGTTTGTCCCAGTGTGTTCTATGTACGAGCAATGCTGACATACCCTGTATTGCCTGGCAAGGTTCTGCTTGTGGCTCTCCTCCACCTGTTTGAACTTGGTCTCCAGACCTCGCAGCTGCACCTCCATTCTCTCCACGTACTGCAGGTCTCTTTGGGTTCTCTGATCCAACACCTGGATAGACTGGGTCATGTTTTGGACCTAAAACAGAGGAGATCACTTAATTTATGCTCACTCTTTCAATCAAAAAAAAAACAAGATATTGAATAAATACATATTGAATAAATGCAGATATATTGATTTTGGCCATCAACGCTCCATCAAAAAGGTTGATGCATACTGTAGTTACAAGCAGACACAGTATGGAGCATTGACCGAAAAAAAAAACAGACACCAAGTAAACTGTAGTGCTCAGCCAGACAGTGCTGGGCATACTTAAATCTAAAGCAGAAACACTCATGTCTGAACGCAAATGACCCCAAACCCATGATGGGGTCGGAGAGCCCTAAAGTGGACTGCCGGTCGGTCGGGGTCAAATAAAATAAAATGACCACAGGAGGTATTTACTGGCACTGCACTGCAGGGTAAACAAGCGTTATTAACAAGAAGCCATAGAGTTGACCCAGGTCCTCTGGCCACACGCTACACAAAGGTTACTTTTTCAAGCAGTTGCCGGAGCTGTTTGGTCCTGGCGTCCCGTGAGCACATGGTCTGTTGAGGAGCCACCACAGTGCAGACACAGCGGCCCTCTGTGTCCTGAGCGGAGCTGTACACCTGCCACGACTCCTCTGGGTTGGCTGGCAGCACCTAGAACGCAGAGGACGAGAGGCAGAACAGCCAGACAGACAGGGAGGGAGGCAGACAGACAGGCAAAACAGCACAGACACGGGGAGGAAGAGACAGACAGGGAGAGAGATGGATGGATGAGCAGAAAGGGGTTAATAGTTATGTGGATGAAGATGTAATGTGACAGTCTTACAATAGTTAAACCACACTGTACTGGGAGACCTTTAACATTCACATCGTTCCCTCCAGTACAGTTCCAAAAACTGGAGGACATGTGACAAAGCCAGTCCAGCTCAGTTTGGGTCGGCCCTGCTCACTGCTCACCTTTGCTCATTAATGTGTGTTTAAAACAGATGACATTACTATTCTTCTTCTTTTTTTCCCTCAAACACATTAGCTTACTCACAAAATGTTGTAATTATATAATTTCAGGTTTGGACAAAAATCACGAACTCTGCAGAGAATGTGTGAAGCAGAATAATTTCACCACAGGGATTTACATAACCTTTTTCCAAGATGATGGTGTATGATTACGTAAAATGCCATCTGGAGTGTTGAACATTGCCGTATGCTCCGCCCTAATCTTCGGCAATCAAATAGACTGTCCATATTCTAATGGCTGGCAAAAGGAGATGACCTCAAATCAGGGAAAAGTCTTTGAAAACCTGTGACACAAATAGCTTTGCCGGATTGTTGTGATCTTAAGTCATAACCTAGTACATGTAAAGGCTTAACACAGACAACAAGAATTCAATTTATGCCTAGACAATCATCCTAACAGTCTCACCCTCCTACAATGGGGTATCCAAAGCATGCAGATATTATATGCAAAGGCCGACCCAGGAATCAAACCCACTACCCTATCTGTGAAGTCACTAGGCTCCACATACTGAGCTACAGAGGACAAAGCATATTTACCATTTAGCCTTCGGAGATTAAACTGAATACAGAGGCTGGTGTATTGGTTCAAACTTATCACTACATAGCAGAACTCAGAGTCATAGAATATGGTCTATAACATGGTTTCAGTGCAACTTTGGGAATATACAAGGTATATCCAGTATATCAGAATGACTACTTTGGCTATTTGTTTATAATGTAGCCAAATTCTAATCTTTCTGTTTAAAAACATAGCCACAGAACGTTTCAGAACTGTCAGTGGACCACATTTCCACAGCCAGCATCTTGTGGACTATGGTTCCATATTAGCGTAATGTTTTTTGGTGAAGAACAAGTTAGGACAAGGTATGAGGGAGGGTTAGTGTGGTGTAATGGTGAGTTAGTGCAGTGCTGTTGCTAATGTGAGCTAACAATCTATCCTCAGCATTGCTTGATGGATCAGATTATATTTTGAGATTTCCAGGATCCAGTCAACATTTTCCTCACAATGTTAAATACAATTACATTTGAACTATGACTGCAGTTGCTACTTATTCCAGTAGAAATATGAGAAATAAACATCCCCCACATTTAACAAGTTTTTACAGTGCCAAGAGCCACCCATGCAGTACAAGGACAAAATCACTGGTCAAGAGGTTGCCTAGAATGGCTGAGCCAATGAAATGAACTCTTCAGACATGCATGTGGGTCAAGGTGCAATGCATGATGGGATTGAGATCAGACTATAAACTCGAATTGTTCAGTTGATCCTTCTTAAACATTAATCAAAACCACATACCTGTATACCTATGCTATTACTTTGTCAAGCTGAAATTCATATTTTTAATACACTTCCTCACAACCGTTCTTGTTATTATTCTGCTGCTCGGACATGGGCCTTTTCTCAAACGTGCCCCTCGTGCCCTCTCTTCTCACCTCCAGCTCTCATCCAATGGGTTTTTGAGAAGGACATTAGAGAAGTGAGCAGTATGGTTTATACAGAACAGTCTTTTTTTCTGAGCAAAGGAGATTGTGAGGAATGGTTGGTAGTATTTTAAGTGTATTTCAACAAGTATGGATTTCAGTGAACAAAGAATGTCACAGTGCAAACTGGACAAACATAGGTACAAATGTAAGCAGTTGTTTTTTCACGTTTGAAAAACAGACTGAAAACGACTCGATATAGTCAGACTCCAACCTGCCTACAAGTAGTCGAGATCCTTGGCTAAAAGTTGCCTATAATTAAACATTCTGACTGTTTGGGCTTTTTACAACTACACAACTACAGTTAGAAACGGGGGAAAAACGATAAACTGCCGTAGTCAAATTTTCAAAGAGACTACGCTCAGCAGTTGTCTATATTATTCTAATGTCTTTAGGCTACTGTATCAGCGGTCACTCACGCCGGTGCTCCGGTCCGCCGTGCCTCCAGCGGTTACAGAGAGCTTGGTGGTGTTGAGTCCAACCAAGGAAGGTAAAGTCTGCGACATCCAATTAGTGATCATAGCCATAGTGCTGAGCACCACTCCAATCTTGAGTAAAGCCACCGACATATCTGCGCCTCCTTCGTAGTACCCAAATCTTCATTGTACACATTCCATTGAATAACTAACCAAGCAATTCATATTGCCAGCCATTTGGTGCAACGGCAGTGGTGCAACAAAGGTGAGTTTCGGTCTGAACATCTTCGGATAACAGATGGAGATTTCCGCAGTCTTCATCAGACACTGTGATGATGCCTCAATGCAGTTGTTTGACAATGTGAAGCCGTTCTCCCGCAATCATTGCACGTCGAGTTCAGAAGAGCACTGGGATTCATACGCCTCTCCCATTCGCTGACTACACCCGCCCACCGATATAAAAAAAAAAAACTGAAATCCATGGTATTAAAGCTTTCCAGACACATCAAGACAGAATTTTGCACCTCACCAACACATACTTGTGTGACTGAATCTCGCTAAACATGAAACAATTTAAAAGCAATAGAGTCTAAAACAAAATTAAAGGAACATACCAATCAGTATTCTTATACTGGACCCTTATTTGTGTAAGTTTGCCCACTTAATAACAGTGGCGTCTGAGACATTGAATTCGTTCAAGCACAGGAACACCATCAGCAACAAGTCTGCATAAGTGCTATAGAAAGAAAAGTAGCCAAATTCCTGTTTAATCCAATAATGATGTGTCGGATATTGATTCAATTATTTAAAGGAAACGCGTGTAGACAATGCTAAATATAATTTGTCCTATTTGTTTCACAGTATAACTGATTAATCATCGAGGTTTTAATTGAAACAACTTCAGATTAAAAATGTTCAACGCTCGCGGGGAAGCCAAGGCACATGCAGGGATCATCTGCACTGAAAAGCGCTGTCCGTTTTCTTAATCGGCCAGGTGTAGCGATATCTAGGGATATTTCGCCACCTTGTCGTTACACTTGGTATTGCAGGCACCAGCTTACCCGTAGCCACGAGCTCGCCACTGCCTACCATAGCAGCATCAGCTGGGGCAAAGAATTGCGTTTTACTGTAATTCGAGAGCAGGATAATGGGTCGGGTTCAGCCTATCACGTTGATGGTTAATTAGGTATGTGATCAAGTGTTTTAGAGCAACAAAAAAGCTTGAGCCCGTGGTAAGATATTTGTGGAAGTCAGAGGGAGGGGCCGTGGCATGCATCTCTAAACAGAGGACCAAGAGCATGGAAAGCAAAGGGATAAGAGCATGTTAATGGAGACCAGCGTAACAAATCTAAACGAGTTTTTGTCGTCATCGCCATTAACCAAAACTCCAATCTTTTGGAATTGTTTTGAATTTCAGTGCAATAACAGCAACCTATTTTTGCTATGTTTAAACATTTCTGCAAGCATTTTCTATCTGTTGTATTCATATAAAGAGAGAATACGTTGACTTTTGTTACGCTACAGCTGCGTTTAAATTGAAAGCCCGATTATAATACGGTCTCCACTAACTGAGCTTTTGACCAATCACATCCTATATTTTCACACTGGATAATTATAAAGCTGATATTACTGCTTAAAATATATTTTTTTAAATAGATATATGTATTTGGGTTGCGTGTCTGGGCTTTAATCACATCCATGCAATGGTTTGAAAAAAATTCTAATCAAGCCTTTTCTCTTGTCGTACACTGCGGCCGCTTTATTAGGTACACCTATAATGTATTGGTTGAACTCCCTTTTGCCTGCATTTGATTCGAGGTTCAACACGTTGTGCCTTCAGAGATGCACACCACCGTTGTAAAGTGTAGTTATTTGAGTATTAGTGGTCCTTCCTGTCAACTTGAACGAGTGTGGACATTCTCAGCTGACCTCATTAACAAGGTGTTGTTGCCCACAACTGCCGCTTTCTGGAAGTTCTTATTGCGAGCACCATTCTCTATAAACCTAGGAGACTGTGAGGCTTGAAATTATTTTCTGAGATGCTTGAACCATCACGCCTAGCACCACAATAAAACCACTGTTAAAGTCACTCAGATCATTGACCTTCCCAACTGTATTGTTTGTTCTAACAACCAAACACTTGGACCATGTCTGCATGACTTATATACTGAGTTGCAGCCACACTATTCGATTTTTTTTATATGATTAAGTGACTGTGAATGTATTTCTCATTGCCCAATGGCATTCTCTCACATTCGGATTACCATTTTTAATATATATTTATCAACATACGTCTCTTAAATGGTTTATATATCTGAAAATAGCATCAGCCATCTATGGAGGTTAAAGTGTCCTACTTCTGTCATTGTGGAATTAATAATTAACTGATTTCACGATTTTCCGCCCGCAGTTTCTTTAGGGTTTAAACATAATATCTTCAGACATGTGGATAGCAGACATGAATGTCAGGGATCTCGTACTGGGCTGAGAGTTCAAAAATATTGACAAAAAGTATCTTAGTTATTTTTACTATAGCCACGCAGGAAGATAGCTCGGAGGATGCGCATTGATAGCGCTTATCAATTTTACGAGGACGGAATCCCTTTACCGTCTATAGCCATTCTCATAAGATATTGAAATACCAATCCCTACAACGTTACAATCTGTTGGATACGTCTGTAATCATGTTTTAAGTATCTTAAATGGGAAGTAAAATGGCGTTAATAAACCTACTTGGGTGAGTTCGGTGCCCATTAAGACAAGGAGGGTGAGACTCAGAAGCTTGCTTGTTGGCTGCATCTCTTGCCTCCGATAGCACCAGATCCAGTGCTTTCACATGCAGATTGTCTTTTTCCTCTGGAAGGCTTCTTCCTCTTTTAATCGTCGTCTTGCAATCTTCGTTGTAGCGCACAACAATAATATTAAGGTAGAATAAATAAGAAATCTGGTGTGAGGAGCCTTCACTGCATGATGTTCAGTGCATGACAGTGAGGATCCCCGTCGTCTTGTCCTTCTTCTGTCAGCCACCTCGCATGTGAAACGTGGAAAAAAACATTGGCATGGTAATAAAACCCCTAAAACCTGCGCAAATCACTCGACCAACCTATAATGAAAAGTTATCTCCTCGATATTTGAAGGCAGGTGCGCGAGGGAGAATGCGGGAGGGAACAAGCCGTGGTGCTGAAACCGGATGTGACAGAAACGGGCGTGGGAACTTCAACAATGTTTTGGCAGGGGTGGGGTTGGGGGGCTGTTCCTAGTCCTCAATGCAAAAATGCGATTTTACGTCTGCTGAGCTGAGATAAAGCCTTAAATAAATGGCCATATAGTTTAGAGCTATTTAGTACATTTATTACATTATTTTAGTTTTATGTATACGCAGATGCCCAGCTTACATGGACATATAATATAATTTTTTGTAGCAGAAATAAAATACAAATATTAGCTTGTTCTCAACCTCTCTTGAACACATACATAGTCACAGTAATTAAGTTCTTAATATATGGCATTACATTTACCTGCTGGAGGCTGGGATTGAGAAACCCTTTTCAAGATCTTCTTTGAATACATTGCCCTCTGTAATTATTGGGACAGTAATGCATTGTTACTTTATTTGACACAATATTAGAAAAATTCAGATTGACAAATGAATACAAAGCATAGATGCTCAGCTGTTATTTTAGGGTATTTGTGTACATATAGGTTTCACCAGTCAGAAATTAATAGAAATTTATAACAAACATGGATTTACATTTAATTTACCCATTTACTGTATCAATTAATCGAGATGCAGGGAGATGATTACAATTTGACATCCATGTACAGAGCTACCTGAAAATAAGTGAATCCCTTGGCAATTACATATTTTTTCCGTATTCACCATTACATCTTTATTTATTCCTTTTATCTGACATAACAAGTTTATAAACCAATTGCATATTTAGGTTGAGAGGAAATCTTGCATGTAGTAAAAAACAAAAATGGAATTAGTGCAGGTGCAAAAATAACTTATCCCCAAGTTGCATTGATTAAATCAATTTAGTAAGTAGAATCAGGTAGGCAAATAACTGGTTACCAAATCAACCAATCAAAGGAGGGATCATTTGGAAAGAGTTTGGGTGGGACTCCAATAAATAGAAACAAGAAACCTGGAAGGTTCTGGAAGTACATTCTCCAGACAGATGAGTCGAAAATTAACCTGTTTGTTCACAATCCAAAACACTATGCTTGGCCACAACCAAACAATGCTTACCACCAAAATAACCTTATTCCAACAGTCAAGCATGGTGGTCGGAATGGCAAGATATGGGGTTGGACCTGGTTGATTGTATGTTGTCAAAGGAAGCATACATTCTGAGGTACAGCAGGAGGTTCTTGAAAAGCAAGTAAGGCAAAGAGTCAAAGAGCTAAAGCTGGGCCAAAAATGGGTCTTCCAACAAGACAATGACGAAAAAAAGCTTTCAAAAAAATCTACCAAAGTCTTCACCTAAATCCAATTCAGGTGCTGTGGCTGGGCCTGAAGCAGGCAGTACATGCCTGACACCCCTCAAACCTAACATCATTGGCTGAGTTCTGAAAGGAGGAGTGGGCAAAACAATAGATTGATTAGTGGCTGTAGGAGACATTTACTGCATGTAGTTATAGCTGCTAATGGTGCCACAACCTATTTAATGAATGTGTTCACATAGTTTTGAACACACAAAATACTTTTTTTGGTCAAATAAACTACTTTTGTTCAATAAATAATGAAAATATATAATGATTTTGTTTGTGTCTTTATGTAGAATATCTTTATTACGCATTTGGGTCTAGATAAGGATTTAAGAGTGATTTTAATATGTTAGTAGTACAGCTATTTAATTTATAGTTGGGAGTGAAAATATATAATGATTTTTTTTGTGTCTTTATTTAGAATATCTTTATTACGCATTTGGGTTTAGATAAGGATTTTATGAGTGATTTTAATATGTTAGTAGTACAGCTATTTAGTTTATAGTTGGGAGTGAAAATATATAATGATTTTTTTGTGTCTTTATTTAGAATATCTTTATTACGCATTTGGGTTTAGATAAGGATTTTATGAGTGATTTTAATATGTTAGTAATACAGCTATTTAATTTATAGTTGGGAGTGGTTTTGATGTGATGAGCATAGCGTTATTTGTCCCTATGGGACAGTGGGAACTGTTCAGGTGGCAGGATGTTGTTGTCATGGATGTCCTGTACTGCACTGTACATTAGGTCTCTTACATTTTTAGTTACTCAGCTGACTCCCTTATTCAGTACCACTCAGTGTTACAGTACTGGGTCCACAGATTTCTGACCCGGTCCCACATGTTAACTGAACCCATACCAATGTCATTATAAGCACTACACTCTGTGAACTGAGCAGGACAGGTCTCCTGATATCGACTGAGCAAATTTTGAACTCCACAGCGATCTGAAAATGTCTACTGACTATGTGCGTCCCTTCGCAGCTACAGTTTACCATTAGTCACATTAAAACGTTCAACGGGTCAGTGCGCCATTTCACAAAGCATGTGTTCATCCAGAATGTTCCAGGGTCACAACCGAGTTGTGGCCCAGTTTACTTGGCCTGTGCAGTCCCCAGGCAACAACAAATCAACCTTATAGAGTATAAAATGTGTGCTTTTTAAATGAAGGAACAAATGGAATTGAATACACTCTGTCTGATAAGGAACCAAGTAAACTCAACATTCCACAAGCTCTCAGTTGTATGAGAACACGGGATGTGTTGCATATGGAGTGGTTGTAACTTCCCATCAGGACCCTTGAGGTAAATGTACATGTTTGTTGAAGACCTCTTTCGGATGTATTTTCTGTCGCAACTGGCAACACACCAGGAGAATCCTTGATAAGCAGTTTGCAGACCATTATTAGATGTGTCTTCTGCATACAAAATGAACCAGTGCTCATGAAAGAATATTGAAATATCTAATTTGTTTGTGTGTTACACATTTACAAACTGCAGTTTAACGGCAATGTTTGGTCGCATAATTGTCGAATGAAATGACCTGCTATACAACAATTGCTGTGGCCGGATTCACTTTCAAATCCATACAATGACGATGACATCCGAAGATGAGTACAGTAAGCAGGTCTCCAGCAATTTAGTGAGGTAGTGAGATTAGACAGAATTGGCTTCATAATATAAAAGAGAAACAAAATAGTCTATGTACAGCCAAGATGATTTTGCAAGAGAGGAAGAGATAAGGCCCTCGCCTAACATCAATGAGTGACAAGCTGCAGTCTACATGTAATGGTTTATAGTTACCAGTAAAATAACTAATGGGAGTAAGTGCTCATCTTCAGCAGCCTCCCTCCTCTTCTCAGCAGTAAATCACTAACTAGCCACAGCAGCTCCTGGTAGAATGGTCCCTGTGCTTCATGCAACAGTTTCTGCTTATGCCAAGTATTGATAATTATTCCCATGAATGTGTCATTGATAACGTAGTTATTTAGCAGTATGGAAAAGATGACGTTAATGTGAGATCCGGATCGTTGTGTAGCAGAAAATGTTTACGTTTCCCACTTAGAAAAAAAAAAAAAAAACCCAAAACATCAAGGTTCAGCTTTTGAAGCTACATCACCATACATTCCAAGATCTGAGATGACATTTTTCTGGGGTTTTGTTTTCATTGGAAAGAAAAACAAGTTCTCTTCTCCTGCTCTTGATTCAATTTACCAAGACTGTAGCTGAACGAATTAGTACACCAGGAGAGAGGCGCTGCTGAAAATTTTTATTGTGTTTGTTTTATAGTGAAACTATGAATTAACTAGAAGAAAATATAAATTGGCCTGTGTATAGCCGTGGTACAGAGGAAAAGTGAGTGGGGACATAGCACAAAAACACATGCCTCTGCAAAGGTGACATGGCTCCAATGCAGACCCCTGTAAAATGTACCCACATCAGTAACAACAGTGTTATCTCTGGAGCTACATGGGAGGTTTGCTATAAGGAAACTATGATGTGGAAATGGATTCTGCGAAAGTCCCTTTTGTCCAGAGTTCAAATTCTTCATGCAACATATCAATGGCTGAATCAATAAGGCACAATAGTTTTGTCTTTTTTTCTTTTTTTCCTTTTTACATTAACTCCCTACAGAGTTGGGGATCAGTGCCAAAGGGGATGAGTTATAGAATCCAATCTACGTCCAGGGCAGCCAGCAAGCTACGACTGCTAGGCACACACACAAGAACACAACACACTTCAAGATCTTAAAACAAAGAGGGGTGTTTCTACTGTAAAACATGGCGTTATGGTATATATACCCCAGATAGCACATGTCTTGCCAATGTCGGTAAGACGTGTATTATCTGGGACAGTATTTACTTCATATAGTGATCAGATCAAATTACATTTTCCTATTTTGTCGTGTCTTACAATGGTTTGTATTTTTCTTTTGTAAAATACATTAGTATTTCTCTTAATTAAAATATATTTTAAGTCAGAGATTATCACTTTTCTTTTAGCCGGACCGCAAAATCAGACCAGGCCAAGAAGAGCGAATGTGCCCGTCTGCAGCGTAGTGGTAAGAGTGACAGTCTGCCAGCATGCAGGAGAAAAACTAAAACTTCACTGGCTACAAGCCTCAGTAGCTACATAAGCCAAATGTAAAACAGTTTATGTTATTGCGATGGACCAACTGCTGCAACCAAGCGTGCCGCACAAGCCCTGAAAAGTGAAGCCAAAACATCTCGATCGCCCCCTGGTGAGTGGTCCCAGTATAGGTCATAAACCCCGCCCTCCCCATGTTATTCAATGGGACGCGAGACCAACTAAACAATTAAATTACCCTTCAAATATCTTTTTTCCAAAGCTGGTTTCTGTCATTTACTGTAGTTTGTATCACGCTAATGTAAATTCAAGAGTTTGTTTTTAAAATAAGTTGGTTTTTAGTTAGTTATTTAATGCTCTAAAAACGGTGGTGTGACGTCGTGATTCACAGCTTTGATTGACAGCTATCTGAGCCAAGGAGCCACTGAAATGCCATCCTCCTTCGGAGGACTGAGGAGATTGGAGCTTTACATTTAATCTCTAAATTTCTATAATTGATATAATTTCACACAGACATAATGGGTTGTTCTGCAGTACATTGTGCTAACCGATCTGGCATTTCCAATCGATCTTTGAATTTTTTTCGGTAAGTTAAATTTATAAGCTATTTAATTAGTAAATAAATGTAATGGGCTAGCTAACGTTAGCTAAAAGACAACAAGCCTCGTTAATAGCCATGTTAATAGCTAGCAGGTGATCGTTAGCTAGAAGTTACCAATTATTTTTGTATTAGGCCTATTCTAAATTAAGGTTAAACATGATGTAAGTTAGGCTATAACATATCGTCTAGGTTTAACAAGCAAAGGTTGTACTGTACTTGGACTTGCGATTGATTACGGTATGCACATTCTGCGAGGAAGAGTGAGGGCGGGGCATAGGGGTGGGGCTGTTGATTTCGCGGCTTTATGGCTTTACTTCCTGCTTGCTACTGCGCATAACTACTGTGCAGAACTGGTCCCAAGATCGCTATCTGCGCAGACGCAAGTCCAAGATGTCAGCGCCGTATCGGGACACTGGCGGCTTCAGTTTTCACCAATGGAAAAGAGCGAAAGGGCGTCGTCCATTTTTTTTACAGTCTATGGCTGCAACCGACAAAACATCATACATCGTCATGCAATACACTGCTCTCTCACCCAGGAATGTTTAGGGTGAAGGTAACGAAACATATTTATCTCTCCCACTAATCCGCTTGATTGAACTTTGTGGGGAAAAAAGTCAACTACGCGAAAAGCTAGCAAAAAAAAACCATTATGTTTATTGGCTTGCCTAGTTTTTCTTTCTTGTTTGGTTTTCAGTTTAACAGTTGCCAGAAATCTTTATTTGTTCTATTGAATCCATTTAAAAGAACCTACAAATATACCAACAAGAGTATTTGAACTATTTTGTTTTAGAGCTAGCACCACCCGATTGATGCTCCTAGGCTATGCTGTACTGCATCTTATTTCTGGGGAGAGAAGTGCACAAACTATCAGGCTAGCGGGGAATAGGCAATTCGTAAAATATTTAAGCTGTGCGCCATTTGTTCTCTCCTAATTGCAACAGCAGAATGATTCCCGGGCTGTGGTTCCTTATTGAATAGATATACACTTACCTAAAGGATTATTAGGAACACCAGACTACTGTGTTTGACCCCCTTTTGCCTTCAGAACTGCCTTAATTCTACGTGGCATTGATTCAACAAGGGGCTGAAAGCATTCTTTAGAAATGTTGGCCCATATTGATAGAATAGCATCTTGCAGTTGATGGAGATTTGTGGGATGCACATCCAGGGCACGAAGCTCCCATTCCACCACATCCCAAAGATGCTCTATTGGGTTGAGATCTGGTGACTGTGGGGGCCATTTCAGTACAGTGAACTCATTTTCATGTTCAAGAAACCAATTTGAAATGATTCGAGCTTTGTGACATTTGGTGCATTATCCTGCTGGAAGTAGCCATCAGAGGATGGGTACATGGTGGTCATAAAGGGTTGGACATGGTCAGAAACAGTGCTCAGGTAGGCCGTGGCATTTAAACGATGCCCAATTGGCATTAAGGGGCCTAAAGTGTGCCAAGAAAACATCCCCCACACCATTACACCACCACCACCAGCCTGCACAGTGGTAACAAGGCATGATGGATCCATGTTCTCATTCTGTTTACGCCAAATTCTGACTCTACCATCTGAATGTCTCAACAGAAATTGAGACTCATCAGACCAGGCAACATTCTTCCAGTCTTCAACTGTCCAATTTTGGTGAGCTCGGTGGGGTCTTCTGCTGTTGTAGCCCATCCGCCTCAAGGTTGTGCGTGTTGTGGCTTCACAAATGCTTTGCTGCATACCTTGGTTGTAACGAGTGGTTATTTCAGTCAAAGTTGCTCTTCCATCAGCTTGAATCCGTCGGCCCATTCTCTTCTGACCTCTAGCATCAACAAGGCATTTTCGCCCACAGGACTGCCGCATACTGGATGTTTTTCCCTTTTCACACCATTCTTTGTAAACCCTAGAAATGGTTGTGCGTGAAAATCCCAGTAACTGAGCAGATTGTGAAATACTCAGACTGGCCCGTCTGGCACCAACAACCACACCACGCTCAAAATTGCTTAAATCACCTTTCTTTCCCATTCTGACATTCAGTTTGGTGTTCAGGAGATTGTCTTGACCAGGACCAAACTGCCATGTGATTGGTTGATTAGATAATTGCATTAATGAGAAATTGAACAGGTGTTCCTAATAATCCTTTAGGTGAGTGTAGATAAGACAGTTGTTTTTGACAACAGGTGAATTAAATGATCTATGCTGTACTCACCTCTCAGGCCTTGGTCATTCTGGGTCCTCAAGTACATGGCAAGCTACTGTGTCCACATTTTTTAAAGAAATAAAATGAGCTAAATGCAAATATTATATATATATATCAAACAGCTGTAAACAATATATAATGAGGAACAATATATATTGAGCCTTTAGGAGTCCAGACTTTATTTTTCAGGTTGGAACTGTGAAATGGAACAAAAAAAGAACTAAATAATTTAACATTTATTTTGGTTCCAATTCCCTTACATAAAATTGTAAATAAGTAAAATTCTCCTTCAGTGCCTAGTACAACAACCTCCATTAATTCAGTCAGGTTTTACTTGATCTTGCATCGTTGACCAATTACAAACCTGACTACATCTGATATTTCAAATACTTTCACACAGCAAGACAAAAACAATTGTTCTATGGAAATAATGTATTTTCCCTTCCACTCCCTGCAATTTACCATTTCTGAATAACTCATTAGGCTGTTATTAGTGTTCATAGCTGCTCAGACCCTACACTGGGACCAGTGCCTCGTGTTCCTGTCTCTCTGCCTAGACATATTTTGTTTCTATTGAAATTGTACTGAATAGACTTTTCCCTGGGCAACGAAGAAGTGTCAAAGTCAAAAATGAAAATACTTTGTAAAATAGAAAAATACTGCTTGTGTTCATTAAGCGTGTTATAAAAGAGCTTTGAGGAATTGGTCATGTCTCTTCATTTAGAGGTGCAATCTCAGGTACAGTACTAATTAATGATAACTACGCAAATGTATTTTGTTTTTAAATTAATTCACATGGTGAAAATAACATTTCTAAGGATAAGGAATTGGAATCCTTCCATCCACAGCTCTTTCCATGAATTTGAGAGTCGTATTTATTTATTTATTTTATTGAAAAGTGGGGAGGATACATATAGCCTAATGACATAAGCCCTCTCATAATTTATTTAACTTGTACCCTGACAGACGAAAAACAAGCCATGCCCTGAAGCTGTCTGAACCTGTTGTTGTTTGCATTGTGGTAAATGTATAAGACTGATATAGAGACTTTCTCCCTATTCTACACTTCCTTGCCTCCTAGAAATATTGATTCTGAGGATAATGATGTCTGCATCGGCAATAGAAAACAAGTTGGAACTGGTCGAAACAGACCTGTTTTGATGTTTGTCACGTATGACATGGTTTTTGTTCTCCGTTCTGTCCTATAATGGTCAGTCTCCCTGGCAGAACGGGGAGACGGAGGTACTTTGGCATGCATGTGTGGTTAATGCAGTCGTTTTCTCCACATAGTTATGAAATAAATGTTGCAATAGAGGTCTTGGGACAATCTTTTCCAGTGAAATTAGAATCATTTCCACAACAGATGCATCAACCACATTGAACTGATATTGATTCATGTTTCCCCCAGAAAATAAAAACATGCATACTTCAAAATAACGGTTTGTTTTCCCACCAATGTGTGCAGGAAGTGGATAGTACCCTTCCCATCTTTGATAGGAAACACCTATTAAAACCTTAGCTGAACCATTTTAGAGGTGTATTAATAGGGATTGTGCAGCACAGGAAGTTTAAGGGCTGAAACACAATTCATCTAAATAATTTGCGGATCTTCCTGCCAAATTGTTTGACAAATCCTTAAAACAGTCATTTCTGACGCATACATTTCCTTCCATTTAATTTATACACTAAAAATGGAACTGAGTGGGAAAAAACATCTTAAAGTAAATAAATTACACAGCACTTTAACCCTAACCATCAAAGCTGAAAGCTGAGTCATTCTAAAGTAGCTTGGTGGTTTTCACATCTGGGTAACATATCATTCTGCCATGTTATTGCATCCCAGCTGTAATACTCTTGTTTGGCCCTCCACTAATCATTTTGACTGACTGCCTATCATCCAAAAACTCCCCTATCACTTCCTTGTGACCTCAAAGCCAATGGAGAAAATGGGTCTGGCATGATACAAATTAATTTACATCTGGATTCATTTACATCTGGATTAATCTGGCAACAGTTGTTTTTTTCTGTAGACCATGAAGCTTGTACTCTGTAGCATTTGATAGGCTTTAAGCTCGCTGTTCAAATGATGAAGCTTCACCGTAATGTTGGCCAGGGAAGACATGCACATTTTCTGCTTCATTGCCCCTTTAATCTAACCACACAACACAGCATAATTGAAAAGAAGTGCCATTCAAAGGGTTTCCTTGAAGGTTTACAGTACAATATGTTGGTGTTTGATATGCACGATGCCGAATGTCTTTGGAGTTTCAAGCAAAGCGGAATGATTTAATTGCATGAGAGTCTTCTCAGTAGTCAGGGTGTTTCCAGATGAGCTGAGTAGACTCTATTCTGCCCCTTGCAGAGTATAATTGGCAGAAACACACTGGGATATTTTAACACGCATGCAGAAAATGTGTTGCGCAAATCCCTTTCAAAGTTTTATTGGGAAATTTCTGGCGTTGGGAGTTCTTCTAATCTAGCTCCAGGTCCTGCCTGACAGTAGTGTGAACACTGATTGGAGAACTGGTATATTTGAGCTCAAACTATTGTACTATTTTTAGCACAATGATACAACTTCACCTAGTACTTTAGGTGTTTCAGTGCAAGGATTTTGTTTTAGTTCCCAAAACAGAGGTTGTTGAACGAAAACTGTTTGAAGTATTTATCAAACTGCCTTTAAACAAGGACTTTGCTGGACTTAATTTGATTAAATATTACTTTGCTTTTTGTTTGTACTGTCAGTCTCAGAAGTGTTCACGGGAAATTATGGCTATTTAGTCTTTCCTCACAGTTGAGCTCACCACTCGTTTCGAGACGATTTGCAGATTACCTTCATGTGCCACTACAATATACAACCAAGAAACAGGAGATATTCTGAATAGAGTTTCAAAGCAATAAACAATGTGTCCCCATTCCAAAATTGCATAACCCGTTGTATTCGTTTCTTGGCAAAGAGAGTCATGAGCACTGGAATAGATCATTTTTCTCCTTTTGAAAAGACACCATTTGCGTTTGTTGAGCCTTGTCAATATCTGTACCGAGAAGTAGGTAGCTGCACAATGAATCAAACAGCAGTACCCATTTAAAAGGGCAGGCAGAGAGAACCAAGATACTTTACAGTGAATGACGATGCTAAAATCAACCCAGCATGCCACACTATTAATGCTAATCTGGCCTTTGGCTTGGCCAGCCACTTTGAACCTGAAGCGTTAAATCAGGAAAACCTATCATTTATTCAAGGGCCTTGGCTGTCTTTTTCCGAGTACATTTGCTCTTCATGATCTGTACAGTCTGCTGGCTTAAGGTTGATGTGTAACGTGATAACTCATCTTTTACCCCAGGACCATTGTTTCACCACCTTCGTCGCTGAACATCTGTTGTTTTTATTTCTTTATTTGTACCTGGATTTACTGTGTATAGAGAAGTAAACTAAAATTTGGGCCTCTTTCACAGCTGAGCCATGTACTACAACACATTTGTTTCCTCCCTTTTCAGCACTCCATGGTTCTGTTTGCCGTTGTCTCTCGTGTGTCTACATCCCTCTGTAACCCTCTCAGATGTGAGGCATCAGTGCTGATGATCATCTAATCAACCCTTCCTGCATAAAACACCTCTTTTGGGTGTTACGAGAGAGCATGGTTATGCTGTGTGTGGGCGCGCGCTGTTTAAACCCTATTAATCAGTTTTGAACTGTCCTTGGAGAATGGCTGGGTAAGATACCCTAGGTCAGTGTTTCTCAACCCTGCTCCTGGACGCTCCCCTGCCCTCCATGTTTTAGATCTCTCCCTGCCCTAACATACCTGATGTAGCTCATGAAGGACTTGATAATGAGCTGATCATTTGAATCAGGTGTGACAGAGCAGGGAGAGATCTAAAACATGCAGGGCAGGGGGGCAGCCCAGGAGCAGGGGTTGAGAAACACAGGCATAGGGTTTACATATTCCTGTACATAACCTAGATCAGAAGTGAGTGGCTGTCCCCACAGGGTTTAGCTTGTGACTGGCAGGGTAGCGGTGTAGGGAAGACCGCTCACCCAGCCATTCTCCTTACCTGATATGCTAAGCCTCTTTGTTTGTTCCCCTTGTTGTTGTTTATTCCTAAGTGTTGTACAGAAATTAGAACTCCATGGGACCCTTTTTTTACTACTTTGTCTGAGTTTTACTGTGTTGTCAGTTGGTGCTGACTCCCCCGTTCTTTTCCAGCCCAGTGGGTTTTTGGACAGGCAGTGGTGTTCCTCTCCACTAATGAGCCATAGGTGGGACGTAACAACGTTATAGGCACCAAAACATTTAACTTTAAGTCACCCTGAATGTCAATCTATGACTGTGCGACATGGTATACAAAAGCAGTTTTACCCAGTTCTGAGTTAGCCTGTGGTATCTCCATGACAAACCAGTCTTGAGAGAGAATTTGATAACTGAACATTTCAGGTTAGATAGTCAGGTCGTTTCTGCACGACAGCCTTATATAAAAACGTCAGCCAGTGTCAAGGTTAGAGAGCCTCATCCAACTGAATGGAAATGACAATGATGTGTGTGAAAATTAACACCAGTGATAAAACGCAAGGCTGAATGATAGGCCTCATCCAGAGATTTTAATACAGAAGCTGATGCATGCATATACCACATCACCATAACACAGCAGGCCTAATCAAAACAGCTTTTTCAATAAAATTGAGTGATCTACTGTATGAAATGTCTTCGACAGGTCATCATACAGAGCAACAGAGCTTCATTTCTCATTCTTTAACAATAGCATTAACACCAGTGATATGCCCAGGTCTAAAATAAGAAATCTGTTCAAAATGCAATTTTCTGATAAGAAGGAACGCATATGTTTATTTACTAATCACTCCAGAATTGTGTCTGATGTGATTGTGTATTTGGAATGAACGTGAACAGTCTAACTGAACAGCAACATTCTCAGATCCGTTAAGTGAGAATGTTTGAGGTAATGTCTTATTGAAGAGCATGCATTTTGTTGTGCTGGAACAGAGGAGTAGCTGCAGATCCATGGCATGTTGTTTATTGAAGCTATCTTAAATGGTTGTCAGCACACAGTCTAAAGACGGCGCAGATGTATACAAGATAGCGTTGTCCTGGTAGGGGTGGATGAGGGAGTCACTGGCATTGCTGAAGTATACAGAGAATAAGGCCAGCACAAGAATCAAACCCTAAGAACTCCAACTAAAACAGCCAGTGATTTAAATAGCAAGCCCCTCAAATTTTACACACTGTACATGGTCAGAGTCACCGTTTGCACTAGGCTAGGCAGTTCACAAAGAATCAAAGGTTGTTGAGTCTATTGATTGGGCTGAGGTGGTTCACATACTTGAAGGCTATGGCCAGGTCCAGCTTTCCAATCTTAGGGGGTTTCAGAAATGTCTAATGAGAGGTTGACCAGGCAGGGCATCGTGGCTGTGATAACTTAGGAAGACACCTTTAGAAAATATGGGTCCAGGTCATTGATTTGGGTCCAAATTGCATGTAAGTGTCCTGACTGCATGAAAGAGGAAGCCGGGGAAAGCTCTCTATCAAACAGGAGTGGCCGTGCCGGAAGCTAGACCAAACAAACAGTACATAGAAATTTTTTGCCAGCCTTAACAAAGTGACTATTGAAGCTCTCAATCATTTTAGCTTTGCCAATGGTGATAATGTTTTCAACTTTTAGTGCTGCAATCAGCTGAAATGAGGCATATGCCATAGTGTCTCACAAATTGTTTAGGTTAGAACCACAGGCAGCAAATGCTTCTTTGTAAAAACCTGCCTTGCTTTCCAAATTGACTGAGTGCGCTGGTTCGTAGTTTCCCTAAAGAGCTTTCAGTCAGAGCTGCTTTTGGAGGCTATTGCTTTAAGCCAGTGCAGGTGTTTTCACTGGATCAGCTCAACCAATTCAGTGATAAACCAAGACAGCAATTTCTGGATCTCATTTTCCAGCATGTAGTGTTTATTAAGGACAGGGAAGAAAGCATTTTTAAAATCGGGCCAGATGTCCTCAACAGGGGAAGCCTATTTTATGCCAGTGTACAGAAACCAGGTCATGTAGGAAGGTCAGCTCATGATGTGTCTGTAACGTTCTCAGGAGAATTGCTGGACTCCGGCACAGAGTTTCTTAAACAAAAGCTGGGTAATCCAAGAAAATGCGAGAACATCCAGGAACATGAGACGCAAACATCACATGAAACAATGACAAAAAAGAAATATTAGGGCAGGAGGAACAAAAATGGGAACATAACGAGGGGGAAAACGAGGCACAGGTGACAGGACTTAAAAAAACCCAATAAACACAAAAAACAACATAGAAACAGAGAAACTAGAACAGAAGTACATAGAATATAGAAATATAACAGCCGGCACGACGCAGACCGTGACTGGCCATTACAGTCTCTGCTAACATTCGCGCATACTGTGAGAGAAAGGCGGTTGACCGAGTTACTGTTGCAGACCCGGGCAATGACACAATGACCACTGAAGTCTGTACAGGAAACTGCAGATGTCTTCTTAGTAGACATGAAGATTATATCATTGTGAATGTTGTTGTTCCTAGACAGCTTTATATGTTGTCTCTACATTTTGGGAGAGATTTAGGGCATCCAGCTGTTGCTGAAAAGGAGAAGGGGTAATGAGCATGTCCCAGTTTAAATTGCCTGATTACTTGGACTGCGACTGAAGTGGCATCCAATCCCCTATAAAGTCTCTACTTTTGATGAGGGCTTAAATTGCTTGAATCCATTAGTGCAGTGTGCAGAAATTGCAGGAGAGATGGACTTAAACTGCCATTATTTCTGAAGAATGACTAAACTGCAATTAATTCCTTTTTACGTGGCACTTGGCAGCAGACAACGTGTTTCCTTTCAAAGGTCAAGCATTATGTGGGATGCACCGCTTCTGATATGAATGGTGTGAAAAATAATGGAGAGAGAGAAAATGACAGAATGGAGGGTGAGATGAATGAAAAATACTGTACAGTGGGATTAGTAAATTGGGTAAGGACATTTTTGACAAAAACTACTAGTTGAAGGAAATAATGTAATAATAGTATACTTAAATGCATTCTTAAAAGGTGTAGGGGTGGAAAGGTAAACGTCTGTTTATGACTTTTCATTACCTCACCTTGATAGGAGCAATGACAGTGATATTGTTAAAGTGTTTTGTGAGTTGTGGAAAACATTGGGAGGAGACTGTTCCTTCCTACAGAATCCTATCAGATGGGCCCCCAAGTGTCAGATCAGTTGAAAGCACTCCACTGCAGCACATCTACAGTGCATTCCAGTTACCCAGGTGCTCAACACTTGACATTGCTACAGGCCTTTGCTCTTGAGAGGTCCAGCTCGATTACCAAGGGCTTTGCCTCAAATGCCACTTTGCAATTGGCTAGGGCATCTGTTGCAAATATCCCCTATGCTTTAAAATAGCTGGGAAAGAAAGGGATTATTCCTTCACAGAAGGAAACAATGCTACGTACACGCCCGTATACAGTGTGGACACGCTACCTACACAGTGTGAACACGCTACCTACACAGTGTGGACACGCTACCTACACAGTGTGGACACGCTACCTACACGGTGTGGACACGCTACCTACACGGTGTGAACATGCTACCTACACAGTGTGAACACGCTACCTACACGGTGTGGACACGCTACCTACACGGTGTGGACACGCTACCTACACGGTGTGGACACGCTACCTACACGGTGTGGATGCACTACCTACACAGTGTGGACACGCTACCTACACGGTGTGAACACGCTACCTACACAGTGTGGACACGCTACCTACACGTTGTGGACACGCTACCTACACGGTTAGACACGCTACCTACACAGTGTGGACACGCTACCTACACGGTGTGGATGCACTACCTACACGGTGTGGACACGCTACCTACACAGTGTGGACACGCTACCTACACGGTGTGGACACGCTACCTACACGGTGTGGATGCACTACCTACACGGTGTGGACACGCTACCTACATGATGTGGACACGCTACCGACATGATGTGGACACGCTACCTACATGATGTGGACGCGCTACCTACATGATGTGGACACGCTACCTACATGATGTGGACGCGCTACCTACATGATGTGGACACGCTACCTACATGATGTGGACACGCTACCTACATGATGTGGCATATGGAAAATAAGGGGCAAGTGTCATCTAAAACCGTACATACTTTCTCAACTAGGAGTAAACTGGGCAGAAACTTTCCACTACGAAGGAGTAACCTGGTGTGATAGGTGCTCTTGGTTCAGCTGCCGTAGTCTCTTGGTTTACATGTCCACAGGACTGGCTCTGGGATAGATTGGTGTTGAGGGACCAATCAAAAAGAGATCTTTAGGCTGTCAATAACTCCCTTTAAAGAAGTAAATGTCGAGCTGTAAATTATAGCACCTGGAAGGATTTTTTGAAATGTGGAATGTCGTAATTGTGCTGTGAGTTACGATGTTTGAGTGCAAATTCAAAGTAGTGTCCTACCTTGCTCCCTCCCTCAGGAACTGAAGGTTATAGACCTGACATAAAGTTTTACTATTAAATTAGAAGGATTTACCAGGGACATAGCTAGGAAGGCAGCTGAACCCAGTGATGTGAATTAGGCTATTCTTGACGGAATTGTTACCAGAAAATATGTAGCCTGCATTTTAAGCTGTCTTTCAAAGGCACGTATGGTAAAAAGCTTGTTTGTGATGGAAAGGGGCAGTGTCTTTTGAGACAAACTGCAAATAGTATTTGGCAGAGGGAATAAAACATTCTGATTCTCTGTAAACTATAGTGTAATAATGATCAATTTGTTTGTAAAGTTATTTCTGGCATCATACAATTGCATAAAACACAATACAGTCACCCATATGCATAAGGGTAAAATGGAATGTGTGCCTTAATTTGACACCACATACCACTGTAGTTCCTCTCTTATATATATATACTCAAATATTTTTGCAATAGACACTGGCTACTCTCCAACACTGTAACTGAGTGGGTCCAGCCTGTGTTCACCGTAAACACACTCCAGAAGTTTCACAGAATTCTCCAAACCTCCACGCTTTGGTTCCCAAGACCAACCCATCGGCGCCAGGGGGACGTGTGACAGTGTGATATGTGACAGGCTGTGATTGAGGTGTGAGTGGGGGAAGGGAATGGGCTTGTGACAGGAAGTTAAAGTGTGTTGTGCCAATTCCATGTCCTTACCAGGCAGACCATCTGTTTGGCTCCCGAGCCGTAGGACCGAAGTCACCCGGGGCCCCACCCACTCACACACAGCACGGCCAGTCACAAGTAGCCACACCCTCAGTCCCTCACACATGGGCAATAACCCTGGATTGAACTGCGTTACTTAGCTTCAAGCCTGTGTTGTGAAGTATTTTTATTTTACGCACCGCGTGAAACGTACAACAATGATCTTACTACTCAACAGCGGCTACTGTTTGTCCCTGTGTTCTCGGGCGACCAACACATTCAGCGCGTGTGTTTCTAGTTTACATTTAACCGTGGTTGAGACCGGTGTCACCCTCTCTGGCCGACATACAGCAGATAACGCGTTGTGTGCTGGTTCCAACACGCTCACATCCAGGGAGTCCGCTCATTGTCCCTCACCATGGGGTTGTGAGTAGTGGATGGATCAGGAGCGTTCCTCCATCGTTTACCGGGTCAGAACGGGCCGCGTATGAACCTCGGAGCCTTGACTAACAGGGAGTCCAGTATTGCTCTCCTGGCGGGAGCATGTTTGTGTAATGGAGTTGAGAATGTGCCTCAAGCTCACCACAGCTAACTCGAGGCCAAACAGCCGGAGCCTTTGGTACAGCTCAAATGGGTGGAACGTCGTCACGGTGGGTGGTCGTGTTGTGAAGCAGAGTGAGCCTTCGCCGGTGTGCGGCCAGGCGAACTGTCGGTGGAGGATGACAACGGGTTGTAAGAGAATAGTTTCATAGTAAAATATGGTTTTTCCATCAAGTTATTCTGTCATCGCTTACAATACCTGCCTTTATTTCAGTGTGATTATCAAGACATCGCTGCATACAGTGAAACAATGTTCAGCCATTCTGGCAACAAGGCTCCATGTAGAAGTCCCCACCCAGTAGTGACTAAATCTGATAACTGTTCCATGTTGTTTCCAGACAGACAATATTATTGCCGGACCATAATTCAGTCTTCCTCAAGCACAGCCCACGGTACTGCTGTGGTGCTCTTTTATAGATTGAGCTGTCACTGTTCTGCGTGTTAATGCGTCTGCTCATTTATTATGAAATATGGCAAGGTTTCGGGACTAGCCAACCACCATGGTTCATTAATTCTAGTTTGAGTTATATAAATGTGATTTACTTCCAAAATCGGGACCTAATAAATGAGTCATGAGGGGAGACCATGGCGCCTCCTGATAACATGTACAGGTATTTATAGAGCCCAGACTGGGCAGGTATGTCACGTTATTTTAAGAGAAGGGGAAAATTCTATGAAATATTAACTTCATGAAATGTTCGGTTATAATTAACTTGGATCGTGGAAGAGGGTAAGGAGTAGGTATGATCGTCCCAATGGGTGTTCGCTTGAATAAAACAGTTTTCTTTAACAAAGCTGCGTAATGTCCCACTTATTACCAACAAATGCCTGCCTGCCTGTCTGTGTGTGTGTGTGTGTGTGTGTGTGAGAGCATCAGAAGTAAAGGTGTCGGAGTGTTAGGGTTTGGGTCTGTGCGTGTGTCTGTTGATGGGGGGGGGGGGGGGGGGGGGTGGTAAGATGGTTGTTTATGTGTGTGTTGGTGCACAGTTTGTCTATACAGTGGCTCTGTATAGACACCCTGTGTTACAACAACATACAGTGTTACAACAACACCCTGTGTTACAACAACATACAGTGTTACAACAACACCCTGTGTTACAACAACATAAAGTGTTACAACAACATACAGTGTTACAACAACATTAAATCAAATTGGATTTAATTTGCAGTTTTTGCCCGCTGATCAACATAAAAAAGTCCATAATGTCTAATCGAAAATCTACAAATAATCAGAAAAATCCACACTTTTCCCCAAACAAGTTTCACTTATAAGGAAGATAGAGAACCGGCCTTAAAATTGGGTAGTTATGATTATTTAGCATTTTGCTCTCAGAACTACAGCCCCCACCTACTACTGTAAAATCGACAGTGCCTGATATCGACAGTGCCAGCTGACATAAACGTAATTAACATCAGCAATGCTAGCGTGCAGAGGTGGACGCTGCTGCCATGCATATAAAATGCTTCTTGAACTAAAAACATCTTATCACATCAGCAATGTGTTTAGTCAGTAATTACAGTACACATGCCACAGAGGTCCAGTGCACTGGTATAGTCATATTTAACATTGGTGTCCACAGAATGCAGGGTAAAGCTGATTGAGATAAAAGCTATAATTTTTTTCTAAAGCGGTGTTTGTCATTATCGCTGTTCTGACACACTATCTGTCACTAAAGTTTTCACTGGCACAGGTTTATCTATTATTTATGAGTGTTGTTCCTGCTAACTAAAAAGTAACTTTTAGTTTGCATGATACAGTACATGGTTCACATCATAAAGTCTTCGAACTGTAGACCCTGCCGATATCTCTAACTTTTCAAAAAAGTATGAAGTGCCGTGAATGAACTCCTTTTCTACATGTTGAGAACCTTTTGTATTTACGCATCTCATTTATCAGCTACTTTCTGGTTAAAATAAACAACACAAGAAGAGTATCAGTATGCTGGACCCACCATCAGCCTGTTTATTTAATCCCCACAGCTGTTGCAGGTGAAAACTGCCTTAAACATTTCAGTTCTTCAGAGAAATCATGCACTCAAATCACCTGTCATGTAAAAAAAAAACCTTCACACAACTCACCTGTCATGTAATAAAAAACTACACATCTCACCTGTCATGTAAAAAACACTGCTATTCAATAGCCCAAACTATAATCATTCCAATACTAAAACTGTCAGTCAATCAATCAAATTTATTTATAAAGCCCTTTTTACAACAGCAGTTGTCACAAAGTGCTTTACAGAGACACCCGGCCTTAAACCCCAAGGAGCAAACAACAGTGGTGTTGAATTTCAGTGGCTAGGAAAAACTCCCTAAGAAGGCTGAGTTTTAGGAAGAAACCTAGAGAGGACCCAGGCTCAGAGGGGTTACCATTCCTCTTCTGGCTGTGCCGGGTGAGATATTAAGAGTCCAATTGGAATAATGAATACATTTCTCTGGGCTAAATCCAGAGGCTATTTGATTTTAGACTAGGTCAGAAGTATGACCAGGTGGACAAGGACCAGGACCAGGTAACCCGCAGGTGTGGACCAGGACCTCATCTCCTCCTAAAATTTTAAACTGGAGGAAACTGAGAACAGCACAGTTATCAATGTGTAAAAACTCATAAGCTTACTTACTCATTAAACAAGCAATGCAGGATGATGCATAAATGCATGAATGAAAAGGGCCACAGGTAAGCTCAAATGTGTTCGGAACAATGGATGACAACATTAGAAAGAGAGTTTGCGGTAATGTAAGAGTAAGGTTGAGAGGAGGTGGACGAGGGAGAGGAAAAGCAATGATCCCTAATGAGATTTGTGACACTGTACTTGACCATGTTCTTGTGCATGCTATGACAACGAGGGAGCCGAGAGTACAGATAAATCGAATCCATTTCTCAGTTGCATCAATTGCCTGGACTTTCATAAATCAAAATAGGTAACTTACTGTAAACCCATCTGACTGCAATAGTGACCACCCTGTTTTCTGTACTTTGATTCTATATGCATTAGCATAAGCAGGATAGACTTGAATTCATATTATATGAATATGCATGGTAGCCACACATTGTTTCTTCTTTTTTTAGTATTGAGAGACACCCGTTGATGGCGGTAGCCCATCATCATTTCTGAAACCCAAGAATTAGCGTTTTTGAGCATGTTTTAGAAAAAACCTTATATATTTAGAAAGATCCAGGAAGAAATAATTATTTTAGACAATAGCATTTTAAAAAGCTTTAGAGACATTCATGAAATACATCCTGAGATGTAGGTGAACTAATATTTTTTTATGAGCATAACACAATACCTGTGTAAAAAAAAAACTCATTTTCTGGGGCAACTTTTCAAGTGTTGCTGAATTACAGTGCTATATTCCACAAATATTAACAAAGATGTATTTTCTGTACAATTTTTAGTTTGAAGTCTATAATACCATGCAAAGTACATCATTCATAGGGGAAATGCAATTTATGGAGCAATTTATATTTAACAATTCATGAATACCTTTTTATAATAGTTCTCTTAGCAGTGTGCAATGAGTTTTAAGTAGTGTCATTGTTTTGTGACGCTTTTGTGTGGCATCTGAGGGCAAAGTTTCATTATGTGACATACAATATGGTCACATGACTTGGCCTCGAGTGCGTTTTCAGACACGTATTTTGCAACTTGAGACTTGACTTGGTAAAAAGAGAAAACGCTTGCAACTTGACTTCGACTTGATGCCTGTGACTTTTGACCAGGGGTGCAGAATTGTGGGGGTGGTCATGACCCCCCCAATATTACAGACAGGAAATGAGTGAAAATCCTGGGATCCATTGACCCTGACCCCCCCCCACAATAAATACAACAAACCTACACTGTTGCTTGTGACTTAACTTGGACTTGAGCTGTATGACTCAAGAGACTTTTCCGGGCCCTTCCTCTTATTGTCTCCCTGCTGGCGCTGCCCAACGCTCACAGAATGAGCATTTAGTGTTCTCTGCACGCATCCATTAAGTGGGGGTGGGCAGGACCACACAACAATACATTAGTGTAGTTAGTCGTTTCTTAATGTCAGTCAAACTAGGCCTAACAATTCAGACGTGATTGAGAACTCTTCATCATGGCATCTGGATGGGTTTGGAAAATAGTTAGATTTGGATTTGAGGTCTATGTCATGCTGGGGAGGAAATTGACAGCAGTCAGCAAAACTCAGATTACTGATGCGATAACCACAGCGTCTAACTCTGTGAGACACTGGAAATCCCACAGAGACAGATAAGATTGAAATTAAGTTGGTGTTGTGCCTAGCTAGCTAATTAACAATTTATGTCAGAATGAGATACTATTAAAAATAACATTAGCAAAATGGGGAAAAGGGAAACCAAATTCTATTCAAAGACTTTCCTGGTGATTAGTTTAGCAACAGTCTGACTCATGGAGAGTTATACAGTACGTTCCTCAATTCCCATTTAGCAATGAGAGTCCCATCTCATTTCATTAGCTAAGTATTTCCTGTAATATTTTCGAATTTACTAGCATGCAATGGCTCTCCCTAGTATATATTTTTAAAAGTAGACAGTATTTTGTTTGGTTTTTAACATCCTTACATATATGGAGGAATTTTAGGGACTTTATTAAATAAATATATACACCATGAAATAATTAAATGAAAAAGGAAATATATCATATCAATGATAAATAAAATAATGAATAAAAACATTTCTACATTTAATGATTTATTTCACAATTTCATATTTTATTATTTATTTATTTAATGGTTGCAGTCATTGTGAAATCTGTCATTATTGAATCAGAATATGAAATTATTGAATTCACTCGTAAAAGTTGGAAACGTGAGCTCTGTTTTTTGATTGGTGCATCGACTTAATTCTGAGGCGCTTAGGCATCAACAGGACTGCACTGGATGACTTGGGGAGGAAAACCTTTAGAGATAAAATCACAATTCTGGGGTCAACAATCCATACATAAATTTGAGTTTAACACTCCGTACGTAAATTTGCGATCTGTGAACACAAAAATTACACATTCAAATAACACAAATAACAAAGATTTACAAACACATGAAAAATATTTGTGGATCTCAATTCTACACATTTTAATTCTACGCATATGGATTGCATTTTGCACAATTCTGCAAGTACAGATTTAAATTCCAATAATATTAGCTTCCTGTAAGCTCATTCAAGAATTCAACAACAAAAAAAGATTTGATCATCTCCACTGTATAACAGTTTTTCTTAACCATTGCCTTGAAGACTTGAAACCAAAAAAGGAATTGTGACTTGACTCGATCTGAACTGTTGAACTTGGGACTGACTTGAGATTTGCTTAGGACTTGCAAAAATGTGACTTGGTCCCATGTCTGGTTTTGATTGTAATGTTTCAATTTGTCTGAGAATTCTGGGGTTTGGTCAATATTGTGTGTTGGGAAGTGTCTTTATAAAATAGGCTCTGCTATGGAAGTAAAAGTCGTACTGTTTTGGACTATATTAAAGTCCTTATAAATCAGATGCTTGAACTGTTTGTTGTAACAGCATGTGTCTGGTCATGAAGTCAGAAGTACCATTTTATTTTGAAGTATTTTTACATTTTTCTCCCTTTCATGTTTTTTTTCATGTCTCTTTCTTGCTATCTAAGGATTCCAGCTGTCTTGTCTGATGTAATGAGCACAGTCCTGGGCCTGTCATCCATGGCTCTTCAGTTAACTGCTAATTGAATCTCGAACAAGATGATATGATGGCAGATTGCTAACCATTTTCATTAAAGAAAAGGAGTTCTTCGCTTTTTTTTTCCTGCTAAGGATTTGGCCATAACTAGTCTTTATTAGTAATTGGGTAAGAAAATACAAGTTGTGTATCTCTACAACAACATTGGTTAAAAATACCAAAATTGGTTTAGACCAGCTGATCCTATGAATATACCCAGTCATAGATGATGCCTTACAATATTATACTTGTCTAGAAAAACAGATCAGACTACCTGACAGAGCTGTACACCTAGGGTAAGTACATGGCACTTTCAAAATCCTAACCTTTGCTACTCCTTACTCTTTGTCTCTAATACATTTCTCAAAAGTCACTAGAAAGGAGAGTTTAAAAGCTCAATTCCAAAAACCAATCTTCCAAATCACATCTTCCTATGATGCTGACTGTTAATCACAGAGAAAACATTAGAATGTCTGTCTCTGGCCTCCATTGATGTGTCCCCTGAAGGCCAAACTTATTTCATTAACAACAGATGGTTGACTGAAAGTCATATCTCATAAACACTATTCAGACTGTTTAAACTGAAACTATATCAGAGTTTAAACCTTTTTTTTTTTTTTATCTCAGTGGCTATACACAAAATAACACATTCTATTTTTCAAAAAAGAAAATATTAGGAAACTCAATTTCATTGCTCTCTGTTGAAGTGTGCAGTGGGTGTATAACTGATTACTGCAGGAAAAGTAATATGTCTGTTTCACCTGCTTCAGAAACAATGCAGAGCACCTGATGAATTCTAAAACCAACTTATTGCACTGGTGTTCTCTGAGCTGACACAATCAACAGTGAATTGAGCAGATGCTCCTCTGTACGCTATAGACTCACGCTTTGCCATTGACTTTTGTGTGGATCAATACTTCTGAGGAAAAAACTAATGTGGCAGCAAGAGCCATTATATAAATAATAGCCCTCGTGCTACAGATGGCGAGCACACACTCTTGGCAACCGACTGGGCCTCATGCCAGTGATAAGATGCATTAACATGCATGGCTGCCTCGAACAGCAAGACACCGGGACAAAGAGGAGGGATCTGTGGATGAGAAAAGAACACAAAACAGAGAGATAAGGATGAGTGGAGAGGAGAAAAAGGAGAGTGGAGAGGAAAGAAGGAGTAGAGAGGAAACAAAGAGGAGAAAGAATAGAGAAGGATGAATGGAGACTAAACAAAGGGATGACTAGGGAGGAGAGGAAACAGAGTAGGACTGGAGAGGAAAGAATAGGAGGTGGCTGATAGAGATGTGGGAAAGGAAGGTGGAGGGGCGGGGGGTGAGGTATAAGAGAAAAGAGGAAATGAACAAGCTTTTGGGGTAGCTGGAGGAAAGGAGAGGTGGGGAAGAATGAGCTGTAAGGAGAACAGGCATTGGTTCTAGCAGAGGAGAGGTTAAGCACGTGCTTTAGAAGAGGCCAGGTGGAGAGGAGAGGCAGGAGGTGTAGGGAGAAAGGTGTAAGAATGGAGAGGAGAGGCAGGAGGTGTAGGAGGAGAGTTATGACGGAGTAGAGCTTTAGATGAGCGGTGCAGAGAAACTTCAAGGAGAGAGTTGCTAAGACCAGGGCTGGATTTCAAGAACTATATCACATTGTAAGTGCTCCTCTATATGCAGTTTACAAAAGTGTAAATGTGGTTTGATTGGAAAATCTTGAAAATTGCTCACCTCAAGAATTTAACAAATAAAACTGTGTCAATGTATACGATATCTGCTGTACGCTGTAATCCTGTATAATATATAATAATAACTTGCCTCATTATAATGCAAACACACAAGAGTTAATGTGTGCGATAAAAAAAAACACTGTTAATTCCTTTTTTCTTTTTTGAGCATCCATTGTCAATGCGTGTCTTGAGTGGGATCTGTCTGGAGTGCGGTACCCAAAGTTATTGGTTTTTAAAAGCATACTGGTATTTTGGTGCTTGACTTGTCTGGAGGCGACAGTAGACAATAATTTTGTGAATCGTGTTTACTCTGCAATAGTTTATGTATCATGCCAAACTCGTTAGTAGGCTTCACATGTTAGTACAATGGGTGCATTTTTCCAACCTCTGTAATATGCACATTTCAGGAAATGTGTTCAATCCAGTTCGAAGAATTAGTCAAACCATGCTAATAAGCCCACCTCCAATCTCGTCTGGCCTCCTTGGAGGAACTTGCCTATTAAAAAAAGGTTTTCTATTGGATGTTAGTTTTCGAATAAACCTCCATTCACAGGCTTGTTGAAGGCGGGCTTAGAATGGTTTCTTCGAACTGGATAGAACATATTTCCAGGAAGTTTTTAGTTCCTGGAAATATCAGAAAAGAAGCAAAGAAAAGAAAGAAAAATGTAATTCAGTTTTGGAAGAACTGTACTCTTTTCACTCACCGTCTTCACAATCTGATCCTATTGGGTGCGTTAACACTAGAACCGACAGGCCTTTTTGACCCTCAGTATCTGCCAGAGCCAAATGCAGTTTCACGTCATTAGCATACGATTCGTCCCAATAGGCTTGGAGATTCTCCTCCACAGCATCACCATCCAGCCAGAGCAGCAGTTCTTTTACTGGGTTGTCGTCAAACTATATAGAAGAGTCTAGAAAAATTATAAATTACAAAATGTGTTTGTTTTAAATGGTTAATGAATTTGAAAAATACAAGAATGTGTTTGTATTGAAGGTCTTATCATACGTAAATACAATTAAGAATAGAATACGAAGAACGATTATTTCTAAGAACACAGGCTATAGTATTTTCATTTGTTTATTAAGCCCTACAAATGTACAAAATGAAAATTACACAACACTTAAAATATTCAAAGATAAATCCATTAGAATTTTTCTTTCATTTTGATGACGTACAATAATGTTTCCATGTTTCTAAAAAGCGAGAAGAAGAACCACATTTTAGATACATGATGCTGCGAAACACACAAAACACACAAGCACAAAACCCCTCAAAGTCAGGTTCTCAAGATCATATCCTGAACTGCATTAATACTCTAGAATATGGGAGCAATGTAACAGATTGGACTTCATACAGGCCTCCCGTACCCCTTGTCCCCTTCCTCCCTTTTTTGTTTTAAAAACTATCCATGGACTTGGGGTCCAAAGGGAAGGTTTGATGGGACCCACTGGGAAGGGTCGATGGGACCCACGGTTCCCGAGCTACAAGGTTTTCAGAAAGTAAGAAAAATATTCTCAAATTCTCTTTGAGATGGCACATAATGTTTTCTAAGCGGTGGGGTCTTCCAAGACTGCACTTCTGTTGCTCCACTTCCCATGTATGTACACACATCAAGGGTGTGTGGAAATCTAACTGGGTAAATTCTGCCCTAATATACAGGGACATTTTGGACCGGGGACATGTATGGAAAACTAGGCCTTTTACTAAAGAAAAAAAACCCAGCACTTCCCGACATGGGGCCCAGAGTCTGTTAAACCCCATCTGGTGGTTCCTGTCAGAAGATGTGGCCAAAGACATTACGTGTGTACTACACTGGGAAAAGACAAGCGTACGGCCAATGTAAATGATTTAGGAGTTCGTGCTTTTCAAATGGACAGCACAGAGAAGCAAGGGAGTGACACTAATCAACATGGTAACAGCAAATAGGCCAAGCCCTGTTCTGTGAGCTACAAATCATACTACTTTGCTGTTCAAATACATGAAATGGGCAATGTAATGCCCCACTGGCATCGTAAAACAACTAACCCTAACACCATCCAATTGCAATGGGGTGCAATACTTCCCAATTGTGCAAAAGATGTAGACCTTTTAGTCTCTCAGCATGGGTGTTGACTTTTTTTAAAGAATCAATGAGATGCCCTTTCAATAAGCTCTAAAACAAAGCATTTAAAGCTTGTGCAATCGAGGAGTATATCCAGCCCATTCACTGCTAAAAATAATTAATGGGATGGTTCATCCAAAATTAATATTTTTCTCAAAGTTTACTAACCAAAAGATGTTACAGAAGACTGAGTAATTTTTAAACAATCCATTATTAAGCTCTGTTCCAGTCTGTAATCTGCGTTATTAGCATTGTACAAATTAATGAATGCAAACATTTCGTATCTCTATCGCAAAGGTGCATTGCAAGCAGAAAGCTACTCCAAAACACTTCAAACTACATTCAGTAATCTGTCACGGTAGCATAGGTTTTTTTTTTAACTGTACACTGACGAAACTGCCGGCAGAATTGGCTAAATCCAAATAAGCACTAGCGAACTCTTTAATATAGCCACCATACACAGCTTCTGTTCTTCGGCAGTGATGTCATCGAGGTTTGAACTTTAACCTCAACAAGCTATGTGAAGATAGGTTGCTTCACATAGCTTTTTAAAATTGATGCTAGTTTACAGTTATGTAAATTATTGCTATATTTTGGCTTTATACATTTCTTAATTCTTACTACGTAGATGTTCTGTGCCATGTCACAAGAATTTCATTGTGCAGGATGACACTGTGTTATCCGGTGCCCTTGATAAATTACATTTGAACTTCTGGATTTTCTTTGTAAGTATCAATGTTGACTTCTGCCTGTTCGTTTGCCTGCTCGTGGATCTTGTGTTAATTAAATTCTACCCACTCTACAATTGGGAAATACCTCTGCCTCTCCCAAGTCGTATTGTGGGAGAATCAATGGAACAACTTTGCCAACAAGACATAACATTTTTGGGAGAAACATTTTACTTAGTGACCCACATTCTCTTAGAAGAGGACTGAAGGCGAATGCAATTAATCACAAATAAAGTTCAGCTGTTCCAGTAGGATTTTCCTGACATTTTCTTAATGGCAAAGCCATGGTCCTCAGAGAGCTTCCAAAGCATCAGAGGGATCTCATTGTTGAAAGATGTCAGTCAGGAGAAGGGTATAAAATAATTTCCAAAGCATTAGATATACAATGGAACACAGTGAAGACAGTCATCATCAAGTGGAGAAAATATGGCACAACAGAGACATTACCAAGAACTGGACGTCACTCCAAAATGTATGAAAAACGAGAAGAAAACTGGTCAGTGAGGCTTCCAAGAGGCCTACAGCCACATTAAAGGAACTGCAGGTATTTCTGGCAAGTACTAGTTGTGTGCTACATGTGACAACAATCTCCCATATTTGTCATATGAATGGGCTGTGGGGTAGGGTGGCAAGACGGAAGCCATATCTTACAAAGAAAAACATCGAAGCCCTGCTGAAGTTTGCAAAAACAAACATCAAGTCTCCCAAAAGCACATGGGAAAATGTGTTATGGTCTGATGAAACCCAAGGTTTAACTTTTTGTCCATAATTCCAAAAGGTATGTTTGGCACAAAAACAACATTGCACATCACCCAAAGAACACCATACCCACAGTGAAGCATGGTGGTGGCAGCATCATGCTTTGGGGCTGTTTTTCTTCAGCTGGAACCAGGGCCTTAGTCAGGGTGGATGGAATTATGAACAGTTCCAAATACCAGGCAATTTTGGCACAAATCCTTCAGGCGTCCGTTAGAAAGCTGAAGATGAAGTTCACCTTTCAGCACAACAACGACCCAAAGCACAAATCCAAATCCACCAAAGCATGTCTTCATCAGAAGAAGATTAACGTTTTGGAATGGCCCAGCCAGAGCCCAGACCTGAATCCAATTGTGGGGTGATCTGAAGAGGCCTGTGCACAGGAGATGTCCTCACAATCCGACAGATTTGGAGTGTTTTTGCAAAGAAGAGTGGGCAAATATTGCCACGTCAAGATGTGCTATGCTAATAGACTCCTACCCAAAAAGTCTGAGTGCTGTAATAAAATCAAAAGGTGCTTCAACAAAGTATTAGTTTAAGGGTGTGCACACTTAGGCAACCAGGTTATTGTGAGTTTTTTTATTTAAAATGTTTCCCGTTCAAAGATTTCAGTTAGTTTTTCAATTGAATTGTTCATGTTATAGGTCACAGTAAAGGTGGAAAATGTTCTGACATGATTTATGTTTGTCTCATTCTTTTACATCACAAGAACCTGGCATTTTAACAGGGGTGTGTAGACTTTTTATATCCACTATATGTATTTTCCTTTCTCAAGCAAATAAAGTGTGACTGTCCAAGGTGAATATTAAAGAGGAAATAGGTAACTTGCTTTCTAGCTAGTGAATACTAACTTTTGTTTACTGTGTATACACTTACTCTTCCCAAACAAACGCGTGGATCGATACAATTGTGAACAAAACTGACTGTTAAACACAGGAGGTACCTATTTATTTGAGATGGGAATTATATTGTGAAAATTTTAACTTTATTTTGGGAAATACAACATCGTCATGTTCTTTGAGGTAAACACCCACCACTTAATTTGGAATGTTTAGAGTAGTTTTTCGCTAGCAATGCAGCTTTGCGAAAGGGGTACGTATTCATGAATTTGTATGATGCTAATAACTAAAAATAATGCTTTTAAAAACCAACTACTTTTGGTACCCCACTCCAGACAGCTCCCACTCAAGACACGCACTGACTATGGATGGCTCTGAGGCTCAAAAAAGAAAAAAGGAATTAACAGTGATTTTTTTTATCGCACACGTTAACTTTTTCAATGACTCTCTTAAAAAATGACAATGTGCCTGAATGACCAACTGGGGGTAAGGAGACTGTCACCGAAATATGATTTTTGGACGAACTATCACTTTAAGGGAACACTGATCAAAATCCTGGCCACAGGAAGTAGTATAGATTGAAGTAGTATAGCTAGCTACAGTTAGAAACCAGCCGTCTCGTATAATGGTTGAAATGAAGATTGTGTACCAAGTTGTCAAAGGAGAGAGTAATTAAATTATGCCTTTGGGTATTCAAGTAGCCTTTCCTTAGACTTTTATTCAAGTAGTCTACATTTGGGAATCATTTAATAAAGGCTCAAGTATTTGGTTGTAGTCAATAGGGCCGGCCCTAGGCATTACCAACATAAGCAGCCGCTTAGGGCCCACGACTGCCAGGGGGCCCTAGACTGCTAGTGAGCCCCGGACCACTAGAGGAGAGGATGACAGCAAATCAAATTTTGTTGAGGGCCCCCAAAAGGCCTGGTGGCCAACCATCAATCAGGAAAGCTACTGTTTACAGGCCCCCACCTGATCCCCATTACAATCATATTCCAGTCTAAATTTCAAAGGACGGTACCTTGAAAAGCTTAGGTACTCTCCAAAAATTGCAATCTCCACATAGAAAAAAGCACTCTCCAGATAAAAGTGGCTGATAAGTGTTTTATTCAGTAGCCCAACATCAGTTATGGTTTTTGATGCCTTGAAGAAGAGCGCAGTGGTAGGAGATGGGAACTATGGGTAAGAGACCAACAACCTTCTATTTAGATTTAAATGGGCTACAAATAAATGCTGCCATTTTCTTGTATTAATTTGGGGGCCATCATTCATGGACCCCCTGGTCTTTTGAACTGACTTGGAAAAAGACAACTCCTGCACTTATTTAATTCCAAGCACTCTTCATGGTTCAGAATAAAACACAGAATGCACTGCTTTTTAAACAGAAAAGGTTTTTGTAGTTATGGCAAAATTTGAACCCATATACTATATACTAGGAACTCGTATTGTTAAGATCAATCCGTTAAGTTAAAAACCCTATCTCCTAGAAGCGTCTAACTAATTACTACAGCAGTGTAATGCAATTTCTGTGATAGAGTAGGCCTACTGCAACATATGCTGAAGGCAATAGAAATTACAATCAATGCAGTGTGATTTATTTCCAGAGATTTATATGCAGATAATTTTACCTTTGTGTCATTAATTTGCCAGACAGTGGGAACTGAGGGGTAATTGCTGTTTTAATGAAAACAACTAATGAGCAGGTTGCTCTCCACCATAAATACCATAGAAAGATAACTCAGTTGAATAAAATATGATTTGTTGTCCACTGGGTGGATTGTGTACAATCCATATTCTCTCTGTTGTTGGTCAGTGGTCAGTTAAAACACTGCAGCCACAAAAAGGATTTCAAATAGTCACAGTCAATGGATTTATACATGTTGGACCTCTTCTGGATAGTTGATGGTACTGCATCCATTTACTCTATCATTTCCCCTCAAATCGTTTGAATGGATCTTTTTACTGCTTGTGTCCACTGAATGTATTTTTCTTTTCTTTCTTTGTGTACAGAATTGGGTTTTTCACACAATCCAACATGCTAAATGTTTAGTCAATAGGCAGTGGCAGAATAAGGGAGCTTTTTGTCCTTGTTTGTCATGTTTTTCAAAGGATGACTCAGTAATTCTCTACTTTCCAGAGTTAGAACAAGGCAGCAAACTAGGACAACAATGTTGTTTTGTTCAGAGCTGCTCACAGCAGGCAGTGTCAGACATTCTCCTTTCTGACAGCCCTGGAACAAGGCACAAACCTGACACATCGTGTCTTAAAGTTAGTTGTACTGCTTTTCTTCCACTTGTGTTGGAAATGCCCTCTATTAGTTTCCATCCCTGCCTAGATAACATACCAAACTGGTTCTCAGTGTGGAGCTGATGAAGGCAAACCTCCACATCTACACAATCTGCCTCTGTTTCCAAAAGAGTTCAGAATATATCATTTTGTTTATGTTAATCAAAACAAAATAATAAAGACAAATATAGCCCCAAACAGCAATGCAGGTTTTAGGATGTAGGCCAACTGTGCTACAACTTGGATACTGGGTCCTAGGATGAGCTACTTCTGTGCCCCTTACCATGTTTGCCAAATATCAGAACTCACAAATAAATCATGCAGTAAGTGTTTATGTATGTTGGAATTGTTTGATTGGTGTTGACTATTTTAAACTGCTTTTCTTGAAACACTGGAACAATTTGCACCAAATGTGGTGTATACCATCAATGGATGACATCGTCAAACACAAATTTCAAGATTGTCACCCTGTGGTTGCCAACTGCAGCCTTCCAGGTTCCGTGGACTAATTTCCCTGAGAAGATGTACCAAATGTCAGCACTCTCAAGTTAATTAAGCAGATCAAACACTGTAAATATGTGTGCCACTGCATGGTTGATCTGAATGTGTTTGAAGATGTTCAGTCTTGTTATACTATAAGTTGACTGATCTTAGGGAAAGTCTGTGAACAAGAATAAGTCATATAGCCAATAGACTGCTCCTCGTCCACTTCACCACCCACTTGGGAGATGTCTCAGCATCTCTGTGAGCTGGAAGTTTACCTTGCATAGTTAGTAGCCTGTCACAGTCACTACAAACGCTCTCTCAACACTGCTGTATTCCTTTGTTCATTGCTCTTTCCTGTCAGCCTTCGTGCATCTCCATTATGTTATGTACCTCAAAGATCAGAGGCTACCAGGTGAACAATGAAAATCTGATATCATTTCCTAATGCATTTGTTTATACACTGTCCCACGATTTTAGGGGACCAAAAGTAGTTGCACAAATGTACATAATCACAAAGTTGTGATTTTTAGTACTTGGTTGCAAATCTGATGCATTTGATGACTGCCTGAACTCTCCGGGCCATAGTCATCACCAGACGCTGGATGTCTTCCCTGTTGATGCTCTGCCAGGCCTGTACTGCTGCCATTGGATCATGTATGTTTTCATATTTGCCATCAGTCTTGTTGTTAAAAAGGGAAATGCAAGCTCAGTTTGGTGATTGAATTGGGCTATCACAAACATTCCACTTTTTGCATGAGAGATCTTGTTCCATAGATGACAACAAATATAAAATGCCTGAAAATAAATCTCGGTGTTCTTTAGGGGTATTTGTATGTTGTCATTTTTAAAATGTATCTTGAATGCCTCCTTTGGACATAAGATACAGCACATATTTTGTCCTGTAAGGCTCAAAGCGAATGGCTGATCCATGCTTGTGCAGTATTCTTCAAAAAGGGGGAGTGTGATCAGTTCAACACCACTTTTCCAGCTTGTACAGTGCAACCATCCAGCAGAAACCTCACAATGCTGAATGCTACTCCTGCCATTCACGCTTGATTTCCTGAAGGAAATAAGGGAATTTCACACCTCATGCAGTTATATTGTGTGAAATATAGATGAATTCAGACAGCAGCCAAGGTTGAGTTTCAACTGCATTTCAATGACTCTCTTAAAGCCAACACATAATGGATGTTACTGGATGCGATTGAAAGATACATTTCATTCAACAGAACCCATATTAACCCTCATGTATTTTAACAGGTCAGGGTTTTCTATCTGTTAGTTCAGGTGAAACATATACACTGTGTCCGCTCAAAGGCGAACCAGGGGAAGCAGCTGCTATGCATGTTTTCCACTCTCTCGTTATCATATCAAGTAAGATGTAGACAGGCACACAGAGAAGTGTATCCAGGTAAGCCCAGTGAGGGTGTAACATTCCTCAAAGAGAGGAAGATGTCGTTCAAGTTGCCTCAACGCTGTTTAAGAACATCTGTACTTTAAGTTTTCCAAAAGACTGAACCTTTATTGTATCCTTCCCTCATGCAACGATACAATTTTATGGATTTTAGGATTTATGAACCACCTTTTACTGGAATTTGATCTAGAATTTGATTTAGCATTGGGAAACTAATTGGCAGACAGTCCCTTCAGTAGAGTGACCAAAATATTACAGTCGAAGTACAGTATATCTGCAGTTTGAAGGCGGTATAAATGCATTAAGTTTCAAATAATGTGTCCATTATGACAGTTGCTTTCAATGCAATTCAAAACAGTTTTTTCAATGACTGTGTTGAAATTGTCACATTTGATTTCCATTACTTCACTTCCACTATCATTTTAAACTGCAAGCTTTTCTGTAAGGGTTTTGCTGAAAACCCTATCAAACAAAATCGTGTGTGTGGTTCTCGGAAAAAGCTGATGTATCATGAACAGAGGCTTTTGTCTCCACTAGTCAAAATGGCAATTCGTTTAAATGTTTTGCGCATAATAATAAAATATAAAATGTATCAAAATATGCATCATTGTTGTGTTTACTACCTCTAATAGGTCTGCACAGCAAATTTAAGCCAATTGGAGAACAAGATATTAAATAATGCAAAATATCAAGATAAAACAATTAATTTTGTGGGATTTTTACCCCCCCCCCCCCAGTGCTGTGTCGTGGCCACTGTGAAATTATATTCTGTGACTGCCCATCAAGTTGATCTGGACATTCAAATTGTCATTTGTGTTGTATTGACGCAGATATGATTGTAGGGAGATTTTAATTAGATGTTGAGCTTCAACCAATGCCAATACCATAATAAAGGCTCGAAGCGGGACGCTGAACACAGAAATTGGGATCACATTTATGAGATATGGTGAGTCAATAAAAATGTAATCCATTTCTTGCTCTTGTTCCAGCTGATTAAAAACGCTTTGGGTGACAGTCCCAGATGACAGGAGTGTTTTGCTGTTCTTTCATAGTGGGAAGGGAGAACTGAGGAGGAAGCAGACTCAATCTTTTCCCTCACTTCAAATGCTTCAAATGACCTCCCTTCATCTTGAGGTAAAGCAGCTGGACTATACAAGGAAGGCTCTTCAGTTATTTTAATCCTCTTTGGTTCTCTTCTCCTGCTGTGGGCTCTATATTAGATTTTGCGTGTGTGTGTGTCTGGGTCGACTCACCCCCCCTGGGTTGTGTATGTGTTTGTGTATGTGTGTGTGTGTTTTCTGGGTGAGGTGGTTCATGTCTTAAACCCAGAAAGGCTTAGTCTCCATAGGATTTGCGTGAGAAGCAGCCTTCTCTCTGTGTCTACACAGCTCCCATCTCTGGATGACCCTTGACAGGACAGCACCCATGACTCGACAAACCGGGCTAGCGCATGGATTTGGACTGTACTGTTTTTTAGCACTGCCTCTCATATTTTCCCATGGTAAGTGTCAACCAGATAACGTGGAGTGCATGTGGAGTGCATGTGGAGTGCATGTGGAGTGCACGTGGAGCGTGTTCACAGGTGTGTGTGTAAGCAAAAGATGCTTGCAGTTAGACAGGCAGAACTTGTGTCAGGTGTGTCTGTGTGCAAAATGGAAATCATGCAAAAGACTACATTAATGGCAGTGAGGATGTCATTGTTCCATTTAATTGTACAAACAACGACTAAGCAAGAAATATCTAATATTTCATACTTGATGATAATTTCTTATTTTACAGTATGTATAAGAACACTGTTTTTTGTTACTGTGAATACAGGATTTTACACCTGTTTATTTGACTTGAGTTTCAGCGGTTCTTTCATGGCTGACCTTTCTGCATGCCATCCCCAGGCTTGCGGACTTGAAAAACCTTCATGTGAACTTTATACATTCTGTCATTTGGCCTAGTCTTAATGTTAATGATATTCTGCTGCTTACTGAACTTTAACCTTAAAGAAGAAATTCCTCTGGGCTACACAAAACCGTATGGAGATAATCCAAACCTTGCAACACAGACAAAATATTTCCAAATGATGGAGTGGCTTATTTAGTCTAGATCTCAGCCCGACTGACATTATGACAAGAAGGGGAAGCACCGTTCAGTCTAGTGTCAAATAAATGTCAACAACAGAGCGGTGCAAGATAAAATAAAATGTTCTCACATTGGGTTTGTTATGGTTTGCCCTACTGAGCTGGGGAGACATATTTCACCACACAGCGCAGTAATGTTGCATCAAATGTTTTCCTAACGTCCTCTGTGCGTCGTGGAAGGCGAGGCGCTGCAGTGCTACGGCTGCAACATCCTCCAGGGCCAGAAGTACGTGGATGTGGGCTGCTCCAGCCCCGAGGTCATCACTTGCACCCACTCCCACAAAGGCTTCAGACACCGCTTCTGCATCCGGACAGAAAGCAGTGAGTAGCCTCCCCGTCCTCACCGTCCCCCTGCACCTTATGGCCATTCGGTTCGCCTACTTGGAGTGTTTTCACATAGTGGAATTGTGGGTTTTGCCCACGGGTGTAGTAGCTGAGCTGTGCAAACACATTCTGTAACTCCCCTCTGTCAAGGAATCTTTAATAGGGACCACGATAGCCTGATTTCAGTGACACTGAAAGCCCCAGTCTGATGCAGAGTGTTCCTGGGAGGTATTGTGACGAATAAGCACAGCGAGGTGATATGACGAGTCCTGTGCTTTGTTTGTCAGGGATCGTTTCTCTAGAGAGATCAGAAGGGATTGTTCCCTGAGTTCCAGCTCTAATCCCATACAGTCCCTGTCATCCCAGCCCAGACTGCTGCTCTCATAACATTCTTAGAGCTTCACTGTGGTCTGCTTCTACCTTCTGTCCTCAGGTGTAACTCATTCCTTTGAGTTACCCAACACAGAACATCATTAAATATATGGTAAATTAAAAACATTGGCCAAATAATGAATTATCTGGCAATAGTACATCATCCTGTAAATTAATTTGAAAACATTATACATTTCAATGTGTCCCAGAACTAATGTTGGGGGAAACGCGTCACAAAGTAACGTGATACACCCAAAGCCACTTGCCCAGCCACCATTCATTTCAAAACGGTAGCGTCGGTTAGCGATTTGTGCAGCGGATGCCTGAGCTCGCCTGAGCCTCACGATTCCGGCTTGAAAGAAGTTTACTATTTTGACTACATAATTGCATATAATCAATTACCGATGTTGCCGTTATGCTTTGCTGGGACGTCTTGCCTGTTGGACAACCAAAATTTGATCAGAAATTATCCTCTGCTGGACCAAAGCTGAGCCCAAATCATCCTCCATTATTTCCAGGCAAAATATTGTTCAGTCCGAAGGAACACGTACTCTAGTTGCACTCATCAAGAGCTATACTCAACAAGAATCTCTTAAATCGATACATTATTTTGTATTGCAAGCGGCTCCACATTTTCAGGCCAGGCTTATTTAACAGCCTGTATGTACAGACTTCAATACTAGATAGATTCATTGCAGTGAACTATGAAGAACAGAAATAACAGCTGTAGCCTTGTACACTGATAAACACACCATCTCAAAAAGAAAACTGCAATTTGAAATCTCGTTGCAGTAATGTGCATAATCCATTAATGTTTCATGACTTTATTCAGAGGGGAATAATTACTAAATCTGTTTTGAAATGATCACGAAAAATCGGGTTTAGAAACAGAACGTATTTAGATGTTAATTTACTCTAAACGAGTGTTTCTCTACGGGGGCGGTACTGCCCCGCAGGGGGCGTTCAGAAGACATCGGGGGCGGTACTGCCCCCCAGGGGGCGTTCAGAAGACATCGGGGTCGCTGGAAGCAATATTTTGGAATGTAGTACAGCATCCATATTAGGAACATTATCATTCCTCCCCAGAAACTCCGTTCTAGGAACATTATCATTCCTCCCCAGAAACTCCGTTCTTCCTCCTCCGTCATCAGCCCTGCCCCGGTCAAATGTCACCCCTCCCCTGGTCAAGTATCCGCTCTCCCCTTGTCGAACATCACCCGTTTAAGCTTCAGCACTCCCCTTGTCAATCGTCAGCACTCCCCTTGTCAATCGTCAGCACTCCCCTTAGTAAAGTATCAGTCAAAAGTATACGCTTTTTCCCAGCGAATAAAACGACCAGAAAAACTGGAACTATTATCACATAGACTCAATACAGAAGAGGTATAGTTTGTCTAAGGTAAGATCAATTTGAAAATTATGTTTTTGCGCTTTCATAATCACAAAATGTCACTTTTATTGAAATACTGTTGTATACTTGCTTAGCTAGATTCATCATTTTCAATTAAGCCGTTCTGCTAAAGAATTGACTACGCCACTTAATCTAGCTAAGCAAGTACACAGCAGTATTTCAATAAAGGTTTTGTGATTATGAAAGCGCAAAAACATAAGAGCTAGCACCTCTTCTGTATTGAGTCTTCTGTATTGAGACTGATATTTTACTAAGGGGATTGATGATGTTTGACTGGAGGAGGGCTGACGATTGACAAGGAGAGTGCTGATCATTGACAAGAGGAGGACTGGCGATTGACAAGAGGAAGACTGGCGATTGACCAGGGTAGGACTGGCGATTGACCAGGGTAGGACTGGCGATTGACCAGGGGAGGACTGGCGATTGACCAGGGTAGGACTGAAGATTAAACGGGGTGAAGTTTGACAAGGGGAGAGCGGATACTTGACGTTTGACCGGGGGAGGGGTGACATTTGACCGGGGGAGGGATGATGACTGGGTAGGAGGAATGATAATGTTCCTAATATGGATGCTGTAATACAGGACATTGTGGTGCCCTTGGGTGGTATTTAAGGCAAGTTTACAACAAAGATTCACAACAATATGAGTTTCAACTACTACAAACTGTGGTCTACAAAATTAAAACCTGGCAGTTTTCGCAACTGCAACTGGACGAGACGGTGTATCACAACTCTTCTTCTCTTCAGTGTTTCTGTCAGCTTCTTGTGGCGCAGCACCGTGCTGCTTTCACGGGAACGGGACGTCAGAGTATCATCTATAAACTTTCACCCACATGGCGTTTCCTGTGTAAGTTCTAGAAAATGGAAGCTCTCTTTCTTGGTATTACCCGTGGAATAATTTATTTCTCTTAAAAGCGTTCATTTCTCTGAGGGATACACCGTGAACGCCTTGTTACGGCAGTGGTTACACATTTACAAGAGGGATATTCAGCTGTCAGACTTCCCCTGAAAGCCACTTCGCGTCCATAATCCAGACGCATATTAAAATACTGTTCAATACAAGTGGCTTTGTTGACATTACTGCACTACAACCAGACGCAGGGCTCACTAACTTTCAAAGGTTTTTCGAAAGTTAATCCTTCTGCTTTTACCCCTTGGTAAGTGCCAGCTTGTTTTCCGTTGGAACAATTCACAAGAATTATTATTGTTTGGCATTTCTGATTGGCTGTTGTTTAATTAAGATTAACGTAAAATGTCTGATTGGCTGCTGTTTGTTTCCCTGGGTAACTAATAAATCTGTTGTTTGTCATTCAGTTGTGCTTTTTTAAATGATTTTTGATGAAAACAATAGTAACAACAATAATAATAACACAAACAACAACAATAATAATAATAAGAATCATAACAATGGTAATAATAATAATAATTAACATTCAGGGCAATTAGCCTACATCTTATTTGATGAGGGGCGGAAAGGGACCTGGATAATTGATAGGGGGGCACTGGTCCAAAAATGGTTGAGAACCACTCCTATAGTTGACAAAAGAAAATGTTTCTCTGCTTATATAAACAACCATTATACCACCATTAACACCTCCAATTTAATACAAATACAATGTGGATAACATTTATTAACGGATTTACAGCGTACTCTGGTGAATCCCAAACCAGCCTCGCTGCCCTATGCCTTTTGTTATGTGCCCTCCTTAATCATTTATTGTTAAAGAACTTAATGCAAATATTCTTTGTCATTATGGTCTATGATTACTTGAGGTAATAGGATTGGTCACTCTTGCTTCATAATGATTAATAATTGTATATACTGGTGAGGGTCACTGACTATGCAACACCTGCATACATAATACCTGCAACACCTGACTATGGTACTATGCAGTGTCCCATTAAATGCCTGCCTTCTGGGCATACGTGACAAACACGTGAATATAGAATCAAAGGACTGATTTTAAAGTAACTAAGTAACCTAATGCCTTACATTCAACAGCGAGAAACTAAATATCATATTTAGTTACTTTATGGGAACTGTAACTAGCAACTGTAGTTAGTTACTTTTTACGTTCCCCAACACTGCCCAGAACGCATCCCAAATATGTATTCTCAATATATTTCTGGTAAGGGCCAGATGCATCCCTCTGTGTGTCTTCATGATGTCTGCTAACCCTGCAGGTGCCCTGGGCATCGTGCTGACCAGCGGCTGCGCAACGTCTCGACACTGCCAGCAACAGGAGCTACCTGGGGTGCAGATCCACTGCTGTGGCTCGGACCTCTGCAACAGCACCCCCAGCTGGAGAAGAACACCATCACACTGGCTGTTCCCCGTTTCCTCGCTGCTGTTCACTATGTGGCTGCAAGTTTGAGAAAGTTGGTGAACAGAGATAAACACTGACTGGGCCCCACTGGCCAATCGGGTGTTTGTGTCCCAGGGAAAAACTATTGGAGAAGATGAAGCACGGACATACTGTATAAAGGATCAGGGATGCAATGTTTATGGACCAGCAATCCTGTCCATTATATTTTCACATGAAATTCTGTGTGATTATGACCGTAGTTACATAAAGGAAAGTGTCCCTTGTGTAAATGGAGGGCACTAATCAAGGCTGTATTCATGAATGTTCTGTGGGGATGTTCTGAGGGATATGGCTGGGAGGACAAAGGGGAAGATAGATTGGAAGATGTCATGGAGGAACATCTCATGTTTAAAAGGCAAAGTATTATGTGTTTCTCTTTATTGTGTATACACGATATCTTAAATGTCATTGTTCATAACTTTAACCTATTGGATCAGTTCGGTACAGTACTGTAGGCCTGTTCTAATTCTATCCCACAGAGACCTGAACAGAGAACCATCGCATTCTATCATAGACATTTTAATGGACAACTTTGTTAAAAGTAGAGAACTGGGCGGGACTTCCAACTTGATAAATAAATTCCTCGTAATGATCTGGGAGGTCATTGGCTGATCCTTCCTGATGACCCTGATAATCATGTGATCACTACTCCTATCCGGTCGTCAGGAGGATCGGACAAATAATGATACTAACTTTGACAACTTTAACATAAAGACAGCCTCAATGGCGCAACCTTGCTGTCACAGATGCCATAAATAAGCAATAAGGCACGAGGAGATGTGATATATAGCCAATGTACCATGGCTAAGAAGTATTCATAGTCACAACGCATTGTGGACTGCCTGGATACAGCACTGTCATGGTATACTGGAACTATACCACAAACCCACAAGATGCATTATTGCCATTTTATACCTGTTAGCAATGAAATTAGAGGAGTACAAAGTAAAGTTGTCACGCCATATTATATGTTCTCTTGTATGAGTCCTGAATGCTGATTGGCTTATAGTGTATGGCAGTGGCTCCCAACCTTTTTCAGTTACTGTACCCCCAAAAATAATTTGCACTGCTTGGAGTACCCCTGAAGTACCCCCTCATGTTCATTTCACTAGTAAGTCTATGGTGTCATGAGTGTTTTCAAGTACCCCCTGTGGAAAGGCCAAGTACCCCCAGGGGTCCTAGTACCCCTGGTTGGGAACCACTGGTGTATGGCATATGAGACTGTATACCACAGGTATGACATTACCCCACCTTTAACTGCTGTAATTGCATCGTAACCATTTTATAAGCGCAATAATCCCTTATTCCTTATTGATACATACATACATCACAGCTATCAGCCAATCAGCATTCAGGATTTGAACCACCCAGTTTATAATGGGAATTATAGAGCGATGTGACTAAGCCTCCTACCTACCACCTACAGTGTCCAGTCCACTGGAGAGCAGCATCGTTGAATTATCCACACAAAGTATTTGTTTACAAGTTCACCATAGTTCATCTGTGCTGGAAAAAGTTTTGGGGAAAATAATATTTAAGCCATTACAGTATAGTGCAGTTTGGGTCAGTGCCGTAGTGTGAGATCCCTAAATAAAGACTGAATGTCACTTTTCCAACATTTGTATTAGGTTCTAAAATATCAGGGGGATACAGCTATTAAAGTATGGCATAATTCATTGTTGTAATGGAAAACTTTTAACAAGAACGTTACATCAACACTGATGATTTGTTTTCCCACTCAAGTTTCCCTCAATTCTGATGTTACTGTTGTTAAGTCATCTGCAATAACACATTGTCCTCCTCAGAAAGGATTTATAAATGTTCACAAACTTCAACAAGGAACTTGTTTCATTATTTTCTCCTATATTGTTGGTCATTTTGTTTGTTGTCTCAGGAAAATCATGATTAAATGGGAAAAGATGAGAGACGTGTGTGTGAGGGAGATGGGTGAGTTGGCACACATTGTAGATTAGATAGAGGTGTGGCAGCTAATATGATTTTCAATTTTTGACAAACTGTCTCACGGCCTCTCATCAAAACCCACTATCCTTTTCTGATTGATACCTTTAACACCAGTGGTCATAAAACTGAAGGCAGGACTTAACAAAAACCGGACATGACTTGTCAATTAATAAGGAGAAGTGAAGACATCCCAAGTGAAGTGTTAATTTGTCTGACTGTCAAACCCTTGTGTGGTTTGTGATAAACACCCTGCACCAAACTAATGACTGGAGCCTCAGCTGGCAGAGAGCATTCGGATTATAAAAGGTGGGATGATGGTAATGCTGAATGTTGCCTGAGAGTTGTTAGTAATTAGTTCAGTAAGACTATCTTCAGTTTACATTCAGCATTGAGCGCTGGATGCATCCGTTTTTTGATCTTCTCTTGATTTTGGCAGTAGCCTACTTCAACGCTTGTTTGACTCTTAATGTCAAGTTATTGGCCTATAATAACATATTTATACTATGAGATACAGTAGACTATCTAATCCATAAGGGTTGGTTGTATTTTCTGTATTTTGTTGCTTTTCTGGTTGGTGTTCCAACTGAATTCCTGAAGTAGACATTTTGAGAATTCCCTAGAAGAAATAAGAAAATCCCAAAGAAAAGCTATAAGGAAAATTTTAATACTATACAAACCCCAGACCTAGATTATGGTTCCAAAATATGATTATAGTTTTTAATCAATGAAAATAGTTTTTTTTTTTTTTTAAAGGGGTGGGGGGGTGCTTTGTTGTTAGAGTTAAGTGCAGTGCATTATGTTGTTGAGGAAATGTATTTTATGTGAGGGCTGATAGACGATTTTCCCAGTATGCCAACTGGGAGGGTGGTTCAAACGAATTTTTACAACTCAATCAGTAAATACCAACTTGCCGATTGGTTACGAAAGGGAGTTAAAGCACACAAGTAAATGTAGGCTGGTGGCCAACTAACATTATGTATGCAGAAGGTATCCGTGTATGCTCATTCTGATTTCAGCAAGTCGTGGACGTGACATCGCTGATCAAGGACAGTCACTTAATCTCTGAATTATATACTATTGGTCTTCGTGATCTAGGATAGGGCTATAGGCTTTTGCTTTCGGGAAGATCCGCTGCCCGCTGGTATGAGCTAATATGGAAACCAAGTCTTTCCTTTCTTTCGGTAAGTTTCATTCGCTTTTAATTTTGACAAGTTCATTTGTATTTCAACTCTGCATGTTGTCGCATGTTGTTGTCGCATGTTTGAAAACACCAGTCAGAAAGTTGGCCAGTAGGCGAGTCGCTCGCCTTTGAAGGAGATTCTTATTCAAGATAAGGCACCAAATTGGTTAGTTGGTTTAGGTATACATAAGTTAAAACAAACGAGGAGTACTTCAAGATAGCGGACACATAAAAACGTTGAACTGACACAAGACAAAATCATTTTATAGTAATCTCAATCCTGCACGTGTAATAATCAAGCGATGTGTAAAGAATAATTTTGAAACTCTACCTTGCCTAAACATGTTAATTTAGCTTAGCAACTCAAACCTGTTCCCAAACGAACAGCTATTTACATTTAGATAATAGATTTAGGGGGGGAAAAAAAATGCAACTTTAATTTGTTTAGGAAGATTGTTTAGGAAGATTAGCAGGCATGGCCATTAATCCTGCTGTTTGACCTCTCCTTCAGGCGAGAAAGTTAAGTTTTACTGCTGAGAGTCATTTTGTATACACCTGACCGTTATGATATATTATGTCTGTAATGTCAATTATGTTTGAGCGTCAGCTATCTTCCCTTCCCCTTTCACAGTAGACATGGAAAACCATGGGTAGATTATCAGAGCCTGTATCCTCCCAAGTCCACACACCTAGTCCATATCCTCCCAAGTCCACAACTCGCCCACATCCTCCCAAGTCCATGGTCGCTGATGAGAAAATTAGGCTTCCATTTGGTGAGAAGAGCTTTGTCAGTCAAGGCCCCACCAATAAAATACTCAGGTTTACGATTCAGCACGTTTGTGTCTGAAGGGAAATTTGGTCCATTGTGAATGGCTGCAGCTGTCTGTTTTTGCTGGGGTTTAAAAGAGAAACTTAATTGCTTCAGGTCAATGTTTCACAGTCAACCCCATCTGACAATGCCAGAACCAGCAGCATGCTTACCATTGGACCATATTGTACTGCTATGGCTGCAATGCTGCTCATTTCAAAATAAGGGCTTGAAAAGATATGCGAGTTCTGAGTTACCGTGCATGCACATACTGTATTTTGTCACAAGGTCTATTGGAAAACATGACAAATACAACATGATTCAATTTCAAGTGGCACTATTTGGAACTCAACTCCTGATCGTTTTGCTTATCTGATGATTTTGCTCATTGCTCACTCCATCTCTGATGAAATTGTTTGAGGTCAAGCCAGGATCAGTCCATTGAAACCAGACTCTCGGTTGTTCTGCATTGGCCTGGTGACTGCTTATGTTCTGACGTTATTTGGTTCTGTTTAACCTGTGTTATGTTAACATTTTGGTTCCACTCATTATGTTAGCGGGTCAAATTGACCCAGAGAGTTAAATCACTACCCAGTACTCACTATTGATACTTTAGCCCCAAACCAATGTGTTTGACATCCATAACCAACTCATTACTCATAAATGATAACATTTACTAGTTTTATTTTATTATATATTCCATTCAGACCACACTTACCTTATGATGAACACTCATTTTTTTTTACCCCCAAAACAGAAATTTATCTATTTGCTATGGTGGACAAAATTGAACAATACTTTTGAAATTTTCTAGACAATGGTCTGCTTAATAATGTCTAGATGTTATGACCATGGTGACATCATCAATGTGACACTAATCGAAAGTTAAGGAATCAGTTGGAGCAGGGCTGGTTCTCTCTTCACAATAAGCCATAACAATGTACACAGAGGATAGGTTTCTGGGAAGGCTCTCACACCACATGCTGGTCGTGTCACAGTTATCAAAGTGAACTACTCTAGAGAATATACTGTATGAAATATATGGGTCCTCCCACTACAAAAGGAAACTTAAGACCCTTGGAATGTTACTAACTAAGCAATTGTCTTTTGCAACTTCAATTAACACTGCAAGCAGCATTAAGTGGGTTTCAGCATTTAGTTAGCATGAAAATTATGCAATAGGGTATGTAGGGTAAAAGAAACTGCACACATGTACAAACATTAACCCAATGTTGGATGTTTTTTCCTGTCCAATGGTGACCCCATGTAGTTTTTACATACTGGTCTGGTTTATACAACCCTTGAAGATCTTCATACAGAAATGTCAAACTACATCAAGATTACTCATATGGCAGCAAATGACCAATGTTTTAAGAGTTTTTCAAAATAAAGTCCATGATGGCGATTTTTTGGGTCTCATTGGCAAAACATTTCATAGTGAGGAGATACACCTATGGACTAATTTCCAAGACCAGGTCACAAGGGATGGGTGTGGTGAACTTTCAAGAAGCCCAACTTCACAGGCTTGTGCCACCATGAGGCTGATAGGCATGTCCACATGTTATATAGTGAAAAGCTTAATTTTTCTAAGCTACACATTGAAAATGAAAATTACTATTTGAAAGGTTAAGTTAAAAATAATATTTAAACTAGCCGAGCTAGATAATGTATGTAATAAATAAGATGTTACTTCAGTACATTAATAACAATCACACCATTACCAGAATTGAGTAGTTATGTCAAATCATTTTTATTGCTAATTTAGCAAGTTTCTAATAAAGGAATCAATTTCCATTTTTGTTTTACTCCACTTTGAAGATTGTAAATAAAAGCAATGTACTTACACAAATCAAATGCATTAATATAAAAAAATATGCACAAGTATACATTTGTTATTTAGTAAACACTCTTACCCAGAGTGACTTACTATAAGTACAGGTACATTTGCCTTGCCCTAGGACAACATTTGGCTCAATTGGGAATCAAACAGAACTTAATTACAAATTTCATTAACTATAGAGACACATACACACCCCAGGTTTGTGTGGAATCTATAAAACAAATAATATTGTTAGTCAATTTGAAATACATTTCATGGAAACCTTTATTTTAGCTATGGAATTGATCTGAAATCTAACAGGACAAAAGGTTATACACTGCGGTCCAAAAGTTAGAAATAATTTCCAAATGTTGCTGTTTTGAAAGGACATTTTTACTTTTATTCACCAACGTGATATTTAACTGATCAAAGTATAGTAGGGACATTAATGTAAAAACATGACTATTTAAGACTTTTGGATTAAATCTACACAGGCCTCATTTCTAACAACCATTACACCAACACCTTATCCTTGAGTGATCATGCCAAATTGCTAATGTGGTACAAGAACGTCACTTAATTATATCAAACAGCTAAAAGCTATTTTCTTTGATAAATTAAGCTTTATATGGTCTTTGTGTGTTGCCACAGCCTGCAGTAGACGGGTATGTGTTGGTCAATATTAGGTCAAAAAGTGCAAAAATGAAAAAGCTCACTGTAGAAACCAGCCAGTCAATCAATGTTTTGAGGAATGAAAGATGTGGAAGGAGCAAATGTACAACTAAACAAGAGAATAAGTACATCAGAATATCTAATTTCAGAAATAGAAGCCTCACGTCCTCAGCTTCATTTAACTCCTTTCTGCTATTTGTAACCTAATACCTACCTTAACACATGCCAGTGCATTACATACTATGACAACTCAATAACACAGACAACGTTACGTTCAATTTAAATCAATCAAATAGTTTTCAGCTGGTTTAATATAATGAAAAACTATTTTCTAACACCAAACAAGCATTATAATTATTTAAGGATGTGGTGTTGTAAAAACGTCCCTATAGTGTCTTTCAGAATTCACCTAGCAAATGTAAACACTGAAAACGGAAAACACTATGGCAAAGATTATGTTAAATTATTTTAAAACTAGCCAAGCAACTTTAACATTTAAGTTTGTAAATACAGGATTGGAACTTTTTTTAAATGAGGGTGAAACATTTTTGTAAAGCTCCTGAATTCTAATATTGTACACAACTGAACATCCTGCTGAGACATGATGCACCAAGTCATGTAGGCTGAATTACCGTGACAGTGAAACATCATTACAGCGTGACAGAATATTTTAATACTAAAGAATTTGGTAGATAACTGACAGACCCTCTGATAACTCTCCTTAAACGTCCTAATATCGCTTGTCAATCTCTTAGATTATTTCATCTTTACTGATGCTACATGAGAGATCTATAGCCGGTCTTAAACCAGCTTTGTTAGCGGTCTATAGCGTAGCTCTCCAGCACAGCACTAATCAACTAGCTAGCGAACTTCATGTAGCTCAATTAGTAAATTAGCTGGATACAATAACGCATAGACAACAGCTGTAAGATATTTGGTCGTTATCTGCCATCAACCTTGTTTGAAACAGGAACTAACTCGCTATGTCAATGAGAGAGTGGGCAATGTATGCGTTACCTGCGTGTGCACAACATTGTGAGAAACTATTGTTGTTAACTCGCTCAAACTCACCTTACACAATATAATGCTTCGCTTCAGGAAAACTCAGGCCCAAGCAGCTTCTGCTGCAAAGAAGTCTAGCTGCACGTACCAGAAACGATTATGAAACAAAGAGGCGAGATGTCAGAGTTTGATACCCTCTGGCTCTAAGTATTTTTGTTGCCTTGGCCTGCCTGCCGCTCTGAAATTACTGCCAGGTGCAGAAGCACATCGTCCTAATTTGGAAGAGGCGGACAATAATGCAATTTCGAATGTGGAGGGGACAAGTCCCTAGTGAAATGTCCGCCTTCGTAAGATACCGTTTTCAAAAAATGGGCTTTCCAATAACCTGTTTAACGGTTTCCATTTCCAGTGTACAGGCTACATTAGATCACTTTGGACAGGAAGTGTTGCAAAAAATTAGGCCTATTATATCTATAAACGTTTCCAAAATATACCACAACAATTTACCAAATAGGCTAATATCCCCATTACAATACCCAGCTTCATTTGAAACGTACCCACAAATCCAACAGGCCTTCTTCCGAAATACTACCACCTTGTAAAAGGGAGATGGTGTGACCTAACGAACAATTTAAGCTATCGATGGGATTGGACGTAACAAGGTCATTGATTATTAATTGACAGGAAGTCACACGGCAAAAAACCTGACCGGCTGCAAAAGTAGAGTCTTACCAAGGGAAATTAGAAAAAACATCTACTAAAACATATATCTATGTGTACAATAATATATGATTTGTGTAACATTTAACAAGAAACTAACCTCACTGGACACATACTCTAGACTATTAAAAAAATAAAAAAAGATTTAGTCAAACATATTACCCGGAATACCCTCAAATATTAGTGTAATATTTAGTGTAATTACTTGTAAAAAAAAAATTACAAGGGGAAAATAAAATCATAAAATTGACTTATTTTGAATAATAATTTCAATAGGGTTAGAATTTACACAGACATTTATCATTCATAGCCTAAACTTTAAGATGGTTTGCACTGGAATCTGGCTTATGGCAGCAGCAATTTCAACTGCCAAGACCAACTTACTGTTCAAGGAGATTTACAAACAATTAACATTTGCTCTTCCTAAAATAAGAGTTCCTTCAAAATAATAGTCCAATATATACAAAAAACAACATTCTGGACTGAATGCTGCCATGCTCCCGACACCCCACCCATTCCGCATTGACTGACAGGCACTGCCATGGCTCCTCCCATAGCTTCAAAAATATCCCTCCGTAACTGCTGATAGAACCACCAACTCAACATTCTAGCAGATTCATACACTCATTACATAAGCTCTTCCTTCAAAATAATAGTCCAAAATAGAGAAAGAGAATAACACAAAACTTTGGGGACTGAATGCTGCCATATTGTTAGAGATATACATTTTTCATACAGAACATTTAAATATCATTGTCCAAAGAACCTTCACAAGCAAACAGCATGCCAATCCGTTCAATGATATCAGAGTAGATGGTATTTAGGTGATTTTACTTAATTCACTTATTGCGGTCAAATCGTTTGAGATATTAAAATTCCAAATAACTTAATTGAAGATACTAGTCCCAGGGTCTTTCTCAGCAAACGGCGTGCAAATCCATTCAGTGGTCTCCGAAGAGATGTCCTTAGAGTGTGTATTTTGCAATTCATAAATGCTCAAAGTTGTCAGTGTCGTTGTAGCGCCCCCTATTTGGTTGATACTGCACAGGTCCATCCATCGACCTGATGTTTAGTGCTATGTTAAAGGGCGTAAGTCTTGGATATTCCTGACAGGATATATAGCCTGACAAAGTGCCACACCCATGTAAAAGTAATTAGCCTATTACTCATGTATCGTTTGAGATATCAACATTCCAAAGAATAGAATTGAAGATACTGGTCCCAGGGTCCATCTCAACGAACAGTGTGCAAATCCGTTCAGCAGTTTCTGAGGAGATGTTGTTAACAAGTTTTTCACAAAAGTTCAAATGGAGGCCATATTGTTTGAGATATCAACTTTTCTTATATAACTTTTAAAAACAATGGTCCAGTGGTCCTTTACACTGATTGTCAACCAACTCTGTTCAGTGGTTTCGGAGGAGATGTCGTTTAAGTGTGTTTCTATTAACGGCAAAATCGTGAGAAACATCAGTGAATTTGGGCCTTCCAATGGTCTGAGCCACTGCTTCCGTTGCACAGAATTTATTGCTGAAACATGGGCAGTACTTAAGCACTTTGGGCTGAGCTGAAGTTTGGCGCAAAGACTGCACATCGCTACCCTCCCCCACTTTCCTGTCCAATAAAGGATAAACAATGCTAGAAAACATGTCTTAAAGAATAAATAAAACAACATCTATGTGAGGCAGGACGCAGACATACTCCACCGCGATCAACTGTATTGGTAAACTGTGAATGTGAATTCATATTTGGGTGACAGTTATTGATATTGTTCCTTATTTAATTTAAACCCAATAGTTTAAGTTGCTTTTCCAAGTTATTGTTAGTTAGCGAATAGCTTCACCTTGAGGATCAGAAGACAGGGTAGAGTGTGGACATTGTTTTACATCAGGGGTTCCCAACATCTTGCCCCAGAGCTCCTTTTTCCCATTCAACTTCAGAAACGTGATTGCATGTTGATTTCACCTATAATAAATACACCGCCAGCATGAATTTGTTTACTTTATAATATCCCACAATTCTACAGTAATGACACCTTTATCATAGGCTATTTGAAAATAATAAAGATAGACCTAGTTTCTCAAAATATTATTAGTCTACCAAATATTATGTAATGTTATGGTCATTTATATGATACTTCAATTTATTTATAGATATCGTCTTTCTCAAAAATAGATTTGATCAGATTCTGAATCTCATAGAAACAAACTAAAGCTAGTCCCATTTGGCCCTATTTGTTAGTAGCTGAAATCATTGGCGATTCTTGTGTCATTATAGATAAGCATACAATATCCTTGGCTCGTGTTTAAATAACTTATTTAAATAACTTATTTAAAAAAAAGACTCACTCATTAAATTGCTGTTTGGCAAAGTAACAAAAATAAATCCATTTAGAAAACAACACTGTTGTTATTATTGAATTCCTTGAATTCCTTGTAACTTTCATGGCATGGTAGAGCCCTCAACAGCTGTGTAGAAAGAGTGTCATTTTCTGTTGCAGAAACTGTTAGTGTTGCCTTGCTGGTAGCTGACTCAATGTGTGTGTCAGCGTGTCTGTGTGTGTGTGTGTGTGTGTGTGTGTTGGAGAAATCATGTGTTCTTGCTTTGCAAAGCATAATGCTTACAATACAGAGATAGACAAATACATTTGTTTGAACAAATGATTGAAGAAAGTGCTTAGCATGGGAGCGAGGGAGAATGTGCAGCTGGGTCCGTCAGAGTTGTGCTGGTCTGTCCATAAGTCTTTTAGATCATAATGCACGAGATTATATGGACGAGGAGGGGCCTTGTCCTAGATCAACAACCCTCCCCCGAGAGGCTTTGTGAATATTGCCCTGAAAGAAGGGGAGGGGGAGGGGCTACTGAGAGCAGAGCTGAACTGACAACGAAGAACAAGTTGAGGAATGAACCCCGACCTTGGAGTTGAACCTGGGGTCATATGCTGGGTTATGAAACTGTATGCAACACACTATCACAGGTTTTTATGAAATAGATGTGAATTTCCTATTAGGAATTCTCCAACATGCCTGTTTTTTTTTTTACCATGTGCATCTCACACATTTTTAATAAGCAATTTGTGCCTATTTCACAAAACTCTGTTCTACAGCGCTGACTGTATGCTGTACTAAGTATCCTTCACTTCAACCTTAACCCTAACCTCGATACAAAACCTGGCGTTGATGCTTAAAGTTAACATAACCCGTAACCTAAAACCCAGCACACACGCACACACAGAGGCGTTGCTAGGATCACAGTACATTTGGGGGGGTGTACCCCCACCCAAGCCAACCCGTGTCACAAAGAACAGGGTTTTGAATGTACTCGCTATTTTCCGTCGTACAGGTTAGCGGCCTACACGTCTACATCATCATGATGCGTGATCGGGATTATAGATGATTAGATCAGGGGCTATTATTTTATTATAGTTGTTTTGGTCAATTTGAGATCCGGGGCTATTCATAAAAGATCCGGGGCTACAGCCCTGGAGGCCCAGGCCTAACGACGCCTCTGCCCACACATACATACAAATATACACACAGACTTTCTTGACAGAGTTTATCGTTTGTTTTCTTCCCTTCCAATCAAAGAGTTTTTGGAATGTTAGACAAGATGTTTTTTAATTTTATTATGTATTTGCTTTAAAGTAGTCTTTTTCACTTCATTGTCACTTCATACCGGAATATTGGTGCAATTCTTTGCAGCATTCTTAGCGATCTTTCGGAAGAGTTCATCCGTTTTATGCAAAACTCCTGCTTTGAAACTTTGCCTATCAGTGTTGGAAATCCCCGGCTCCACATTCTTTAATGTAGCCTTCAGATCCACAAAAGGCACTTGAGATGACTTATTATCACATGGTTGCACAACGACAATAGATTACTCTGCTGTAGGTCTTTCCCTCCATCTATAATCTGAAGGACTTGTCCAGAGCTTGTTGTTTTTATGACGTTCATGTTTTGAACTGCAACGCTGAACTCTGACCCCCACCCCCCCACCAGCCAGCCCCACACATGATTACCTTGGAAACCAAGTCCATGGAGGAGGACTCTGCTCCCTGAAAGCCACAACACAAGAAGAGGTCTTGTAAACCTGGCCCTTTTAGAAGAAGGAAGCGTAAATGAAACCAATAAAACGAAAATAATGTTTTCTTCAGTGTTTTTCACAGTTCATCTGGAGACAATTTCAGTTGGAAACCCATCATTGAATATACTGAAGTCAGTTTTCAGGCTAACTCTCCCTCTACCTCGGCTCGGCCCTCATCATGTTCCAGTTGTAACCTCCGCTAAGGTCGATATTTCGATATTTCCAAAAACCCACTTTTGGACATTATTATCGCAGTTATCATCTGTAAATGGCTGATACAATTTGGAAAACATGATATCCCACAAAAAAAAACCATTAAATACAAAATCTCCCTTTGATGTAATTCCGGCAGTTTTTTTTTGCAGCGGTAAGATTTCTGTTTCTGTGGCGTATGTGAGCTCTCTGTTGTCCTAAAATCAATACCAAGGGGTTAATTGTCTTTATGTTGTCTTTTAGGCTTCCTCAAAGGCCAGTCGTCCAAAGCTAGTCCTGATCGAAGGATCCCTGGGGAGGAGGGCAACTTGCTCACAGCATGCTCGTGCCTCCCAGCTGCCACGGGTAAAGTCTCCTAGCGGGAACTCAACTGATGCCTTTCACTTCCAGGCTTTCTCTCCCATATCAACCCGCCATCCAGCATGTGGGGCTTAATGTTTAACATAGACTGTGTATGGTTTTGTATGATACCTGGCAGAATGACAGTGTAAGCGTCACTCTGTGTGGCTATGTTAATGAATGCTCTGTAAACATTTCAGAAATAGAATTTTCCAGAAAAGAAAACACGCGCGCACACACACCCACACACACACACACACAAGAACACACGTGTTCTGGTGAAGCACAGTGGTATCACTGGTGAAGCACGGTGGTACCCTATATTTTACAATATTTAGCCTACCTTATTAAAGCTCCTCTAGGAGAAATGTGTAAACTGTGTCAATAGTATTTTGTGCTGTGGACGTATTATATCAGAGCAGGAGCTGAATGCTCTTCACAACCCCTTACAGTCCCCATCTGGCTCGCAAAAACGATTCAGTGGCCACTGGCCAAAAGGTCAAATACAGGGTGCTTATATTGGTCCTGTTCCCCACAGGCATGTACAGTACAAGCGTTGTACAAGTGTTGTACAAGCGTGCTGGTGTGACAAGGAAATGAGTTTTCCCCGGCTCCCATGTGCACACAGTCATGGATAAACTGTTACTTATGACAACCTAAGAGCAATAAAGGTTACATGCATTGCTCAAGGGATGATTTACAGATCACCTTGTCGCTTCTGGGATTCAAACCACCAACCTCCCGGAAAAACAGGTAATGGCATATTATTTGCAACCATTAGAATGTGGATTCAGTCAAACATATTCTTAAATTATTCCAAATAGTTTAACTAATTAGTCAAATGTATGAATTGGTTTATTGAACGGCGTTAAATGCTGTTGACAGAATAATGTGCCTACAGTTTCTTAAGTACTACGGAAAGTCCCAATGATGACATGGTGTCTGGGCTTGAGAGTAGGCAGACGGCTTTGCTCTTCTCTCATTCCCAGTTCTTTGTGATGTGGTGCAGACCTGGTCAGTGGTGGCTTGAAACCATGGCTCTTTCTGACATACAGCCTGTGGATGACTCTGTCTCTGAGGAATGAGAATATCAAAGCATTCCAAAAAAGAAAATTCAGAGAAAGCAAAATATATGAAAGAAGCATTTCACCATTACTTTTGAGGGCTGAAACCAAACCAATGCTGCAGGGTGATGTGAGAATGACCTCCACATAGGAGAAGGTCTATCTGAAGCCATGCTTTAATTACTGGATAAAGCTGCATTGACGGAAAAGAGAATCCTGCTGAATGTCTGGACTGACCTCAAGTGTGACAGTTGGAATGGGGTTTCTACCCTACACACGGCCTAGTGTTTTTCCTGAAGATGTGTTGCCTCTCAGGCCCTTCACCTGTAGGAAGCTAAACAAGTCTTAAAGGCCACAAACTATTACAGGGGGAGAAAAGAGCGATGCGTAGATGTGGGGAGGTGACGAGTAGATGTGGATGAGGTGATGAGTAGATGTGGGGAGGTGACGAGTAGATGTGGGGAGGTGACGAGTAGATGTGGATGAGGTGATGAGTAGATGTGGACGAGGTGACGAGTAGATGTGGACAAGGTGACGAGTAGATGTGGACGAGGTGACGAGTAGATGTGGATGAGGTGACGAGTAGATGTGGATGAGGTGACGAGTAGATGTGGACAAGGTGACGAGTAGATGTGGATGAGGTGATGAGTAGATGTGGATGAGGTGACGAGTAGATGTGGACGAGGTGACGAGTAGATGTGGATGAGGTGACGAGTAGATGTGGACGAGGTGACGAGTAGATGTGGACGAGGTGACATCGACAACTGATGTTCTGTCGAAGTCTGTCGATTGAATAACAATGACAGTGTTGTGTCCCTCCTAAGCCCTTTGAGCAAAATTAGTCTTTGCATCACTTACACAAATTCCTCTGGATCTGGTTCAGAATGATTGTGTTTCTCAATTTCTTTCTCCCCCCTCAGAATCCCTACAGCAGGTGGACATCTCTCTCCCCCCTCAGAATCCCTACAGCAGGTGAACATCTCTCTCCCCCCTCAGAATCCCTACAGCAGGTGAACATCTCTCTCCCCCCTCAGAATCCCTACAGCAGGTGGACATCTCTCTCCCCCCTCAGAATCCCTACAGCAGGTGAACATCTCTCTCCCCCCTCAGAATCCCTACAGCAGGTGAACATCTCTCTCCCCCCTCAGAATCCCTACAGCAGGTGGACATCTCTCCCCCCCCTCAGAATCCCTACGTCCTACAGCAGGTGAACATCTCTCTCCCCCCTCAGAATCCCTACAGCAGGTGAACATCTCTCTCCCCCCTCAGAATCCCTACAGCAGGTGAACATCTCCCCCCCCTCAGAATCCCTACGTCCTACAGCAGGTGAACATCTCTCTCCAAGGAGATTAACTGTAGCACTTGACATGACTTTCAGAAACCTTTACAACACAGTGCTGGGTCTCACTGACTGATGTCAGGGGGTCAGGGTTCATGTGGTAGTGTCTGTCTCTGTTACCTACTGCAGAGGATGTTTGGAGAATTGCCATGGCAGTGCAAATTTTTTAGCTAACACTCCACACCTCGGTCTTCATCCTGGCCCTGGTGCTTGGGAAAACCCTGACTGACCTGCTGTTTGCTTATCAGGTCGTGTTTTCTAAATGGTTTCTACTATGTGTGTCCATGGTTTTATGTAAGCAAGAAGCCTCAGGTCTTAGACCTATTCTGTGATGGGACTGATTGGTTTCTCAGACAAATCAAAATGTTTCAGTTGCTTTGGTGATTTTGAAATCATTGTTTGGAGGTTCTCAACTACAGACTGCTCACAGTGAAGAGGCTAACATCTGCTGATGAGGCATAACATTTGGTTGGAGCAACGTCTTGTAAAGTAATGTAAAGGACATTCTGTACATTACCTTGTTGTAGCCGAGTCCCTTCTGCAATGTACAGACGGTAATGTACAGAATGGAGGTGTTTATAAGGTTTTTATAGCATAGTATACAAACAAGCATAAATTAATAAAATGTACATATAAACAAAAACACCTAATTTGTAGTTGTCTACTTTCCCATATATTAGGAATTAATGTGCATTCTAGAACTTACTGTATTCTGGCCAGTCAGCAAAAAGTATTCAACAAATCTGTGGTATAACACAAAGTTCATGTCCAAGGTTCAAGTCTATTCTAGTATTACTGTACCTAATTCAATTAAGAAAGCATCTCATCTCCCCATTGTGTCACGTTAAATGGCGTCATCAGTGCAAGAGGAATCAGGTCGTAACATGATGTAAGACAAAGCCCTGTTTGTCATTCCCTCCGTCCCTCTTAGAATAGCCCAGTGCCCGAGGAGCTGGAGGCACATTGAAGTCATCCATTCGTCAAAAAAGTTAAAAAATTGGAATAACAACTTGCCATGAATGAATAAATAAAAGCTGTGTGCTCGTGCAGGCTCATTTAAGCAGATCTTGAATATCTGAGAAGAGTGAAAGAAAAGCGACAGTATACGACATTGATTTATCTGGGTGAAATCCTATTGAACACACATATGTAAATCTATAAAAAAAGATATAAAAAACCGATATAGTACATTTACATGAGTATTCAGACTCTTTGCTATGACATTTGAAATTGAGCTTTGGTGCATCACTTTTCCGTTGATCGTCCTTGAGTGGATTGGAGCCCACTTATGGTAAATTCAGTAGATATGACTTGATTTGGAAAGGCACACACCTTGTCTGTATGATGTTATACTGTTCACAGTGCATGTCAGAGTAACACCAAACCAGGATCTTGGAGGAATTATCCGTACAGTTCCGAAACAAGATTGTGTGGCGGGATAGACCCCAGAAGTGTGTCAGAAAATCTCTACAGCTCAGCCAAACTGAGCAATCGAGGAGTAAGGGCCTTGGTCTGGAATCTTGGAGGTCAGAAATCTGACCAGGAACCCGATTTTTGTCGTAATTGGGTATTGTGTGTAAATTGACAAAAAACACATTTTAGAGTAAGGCTGTAATGTAACAGAATGTAGTGAAAGTGAAGAGATCTGAATACTTTCTGAATACACAGTATATATACAGTACTGTATATAAACAGTACGGTACACCTGTCCTTGGCTAGCATTTTCAGAAGCTGTCTCAAACCATGTTGTTTTGCAGGTAATCCTGTACAGGTCTCTGATTGATGTGGGCACTCATGTTCTTGGCTATATGCTGGGAAAATCCCAGTGACAGTTGTTATTACTTGCTCAGAATTTTTTTTGGCTATACTTGGCTATTATCAATGTAGGATTTTGACATGTTTTAGAATAACAGATGTTGGAGGACTTGTGGCTATAAATTCCCTGTTATTATGAATCACCACATTTAAATGGAGGTGCAAGGTGCTGCTTTAAAGGTTGTGCCTGATGAGAAGTTATTGGAGGTGTGTATTTGGTGTATTTGTCCTCCTTGACCTTCTGTTCTCCCTTCTCTCTCACAGACTCCTCTGGCCAGCTGTCCACAGCGTCTCTTAGCTTTCACCACATCCACAGTGGAACGGGTCCTCGTGCCCTGCATTCGCCTCACTCTCTCAGTCCGTGTACCGTGAACTCCTCAGGCCCCCTGGCCTCGTCCGTTACCAGCCTGGCCTTGTCCGTTACCAGCCTGGCCTCGTCCAATACCATCCTGGCATCGTCTGTTACAAGTCTGGCATCATCCGTTGCCAGCCTGGCCCAACCTGTCGCCACCTGCCCAGCCGGGCTCACCTCGACCTCCACCAGTTTGGCCTTTAGCACCAGACACAGCCCTCAGGTAAGGCCCACACCAAGACATTATGCTCATGTTGGATTGGTTGGGATTTTGTCCTATGATGACCTGACTTCATTATCTCATCTCATCTTCATCTGAATTCATTATGTGTGTTTAAAATATAAATGGTGCCACTGAGACTCCACACCTTTGGGATGGCAACATGTATAATGTGTTAAATGACACTAAAGTTGAGGAGAACCTTTGGTACAAACCACAAACTGAGGTTTACCTATGTTGGCTACCTACTGTAGGAAGAAATGCTTTCATATGAAAGTGGGCAATGTCAGGGTTGCCCTTTATTTTTAAAACTCATAAGGCCTTAACAGATGTTCTGGTTTGTACACTGTAAACCCAAAGTCAGCAGAACTCAACAACATTTAGACAATTGTTGCCATAATATTTTTAAGTTAAAGTCAGAGGATTGCGGAACTTACAGGCTGATAAGTAAGGGCCAGTTAAACATACAGTATATATTTTCATTACATACTACTTAAATTGTTCAGAAAGCATACACAAATATTTTTAGTTGATACAATTCAATAACTAAAACAATTCCAAAATATCAACCAGCGGCATGCTTGGAAAATTTTAATTCTAAACGTACACAAAAATAACATGATCTAGTAATATGATTTGGTAATGGCCGTAAAAACTTAACTGAAAGGCTTTCTGTTTCGAGACTCTTTAATCAGAATGCCCAGCTGGACCCTGGGTTGATTCCCATGGAAGACTGGCTGAACATAAAGCAGAGCTAAATGTTGACATCTTCATCCTCTTGAGCTGTTGCATTGCACAGAGATTCCAGTGCTGTGCTGTGCTAATGCATGGCCTTATGATGCCTACCCCTTATTCTATTCTGATGGCCTTTCCTGCTTCTGAAATAGGGAAAGTTATCATTGACATTTCAGTGGCCTTTACTGTTTGTGTTATTTAGTTATTTAGTGAGTGCCTTGACTCCTAAGATAGTAAAGAAAGATTCTTATTGCAGTGGTATTAAAATCACCGAGGCTAGTACCATTAGTATTTATGTTCAGTCACTTTGATCCCATGTTCTACAAATTGCCGTTAGTATTATCTAGCAGCCACTCTTTCATGTATACATTCCCTGTACCTAAATATGGCACTCGTTTTGTATGTACCGGCATTCTTCTGGTACTTGTCTTATTTTTTGTTAAAGATCTATGTCTTCACTTCAACACTGCCGGGTAATAACCTTCAATATAATGATGTTACTGTACAGTTTAACCACGTTTTTACTACGTTCCTGTGGATGTGGCAGAAGAAATAGACCTTTACTATAAGTCTTAAATAATGTTTGAGGAGTGATGCAAGTGGTATTATTTCCTCGTTATTGTGCAAATGTTTGTCTTCAGGTCATTGGATAGGGCCATGTTTGGAAGAGGGGCACAGATATATACAGTATTTCTTAAGTTACAGTATATCAAATACATTTCTTGTGAAATCTGAAAGATTAATATGGATCTTACATGTTTAGGGTTTCCAAAAATATTATTGTCAGTTAGATGATATACTGATTAGTTATTGTAGGAACAGGAAAACACAGGAAACCATTACTCTTCACGGTGTATTTGATGTCACTTCTTAGTTGAGGCTACGTGTATGTTAAACCAAACCTACTGGTTTGGCCATTTGAGCTTCCGTTTTGTCAGCTAGTTAAAAGAGCTTTGGGACTGTCTGGTCTGCATCTTATACAGACTGATTTACCCCTTCGGGGGCTTTGACCCCTGACCCTATGGTTTCTCCTACAATCATAGTCTGCCACAGGGGTCCTATGGTGTTTATTAGCAACCTAAATGGATTTAGCAGATGGGTCACAAGCCACAGTCGAAAGCAGCAGTAGCTTGACCATGTGGTGTACATCCACATCCTGTAGAATCCTTCTACCAACATGTGAAGTTGAACTTGTTTGTTCGCGCATTTTAGTCATTCAGCAGGCACTCTTACCTGAAGCGACCTGTTATAGTTAATTGCCATGCTCAAGGGCCCAACAGCATACTTCTGAGTGCATCTGTTTGACCTTTCTGTTATTGGTCTAAAACTCTAATATGCTGTCTGTCTGGTAGTTGATCCCGTAACCCTTATTGCCTTTCTTTGTTATAGACACAGAACAGGTTGCTAATTATAAAAGAATGGGTTGGCAATGAGTAAAATGTAAAAGAAAATTATGGATTATGTCTCTGCATTTAGTTTTTTCCGGGAGGGGGGACATATTCCACTCAGACAAATTCACGGGTTTTTGTTGCTGTTCCAAATGGTACCATTCAAGAATGGATTTAATGCACAATAGGAAATAGTATTTTTTTCATTTCCACTTGGCACATAGTTCCTACCACCTTGGCAACTTTTTACTGTTCCAATCAAACCACAACTCTGATTGGAGGGTATAAATTCCGCCCATTTTTTTGCCCAGCGTTTGGCATTTTATCCAACTGATACAGTTTTCCCCCACATTTATTCAGAAGCACAACTCATCAAACTGAACCAAACTGAACGTGGCTGGCATACTTTCCTCCCTGACTGTGAAAAGATAGGAAAAAGGAGGACAGTCCTGTGATTTGTATCAGATGAGCAGTGTAGTCTCACATACTGCTGTGGAGCAGATAAGAAAATGAACAGACGAGTATTACGTTTCTATACTATGTATCCACTGATGACCTTTAATGTACGTTTTCATTTCACTTCCAGAGCACACATACATAAACTAATTTCCATGAAAGGGATAGTTTGTCCTAGATTAATATTTGAGTGAAATAACACTTACATTTAGTTGTTCTTGAAGGCCCATGGAGTCATTTTTCACAACAATCATCGGCAGCTATCGAATGCTAAGCATTTGTTCCGGGTTTTTCCTGGTTGCTAACCGATTGCTAATCACGGTAACGTTTGAAACTTGAAAACATTTGGATTGATACAGTATCATTGTGAACCAAACTGGTAACCGGTAAACAATGGAAATAACAGTTCAGTTGAATATGAGATTTATATATTATTTTGAAGAATATCACAGTGACAGGTTCTTTGGGGTTTACAACACCACTTGTCTTAGTTGGAAGTGTTTTAGATTAGGTTTCCGCTTGCAATGCAGCTTTTGTTGATGAATTTAATTCAGTTCTGTACTCTGGTAAAAGGTCTTTTACGTGTTAGTGTTTGTGTCTCTGTGCTTCTGTGTCCTTCCATGTGTGTCTATCTTTGTGTGTTTGTGTGTGTGTGTGTGTTTGTGCCAGAAGAGTCAGGGAAATGAGTGTCTCTGGAAGTCTGCTCCACCTGTCAATCTGTGTGTTTCCAGCTGAACTCACCACTACGCTCCGCCGGCACAGTGGAAGACTTCAAATCCCCACCAGGCCTCAGCAGAGTGCTCAAGGCTACTTCACAGCCTACAGGCACGTGTGTCTCCCTCAACAAGCACATCTGTGCCATCTGTGGAGACCGCGCCTCAGGTTAGCACCCCGAACATCCCCATGTCCGTATCCAAGACACAGGCCACGCCAACCTCACCAACCACCAACCTTGCCCTTTACAGTGTGCGAGCGTTAATGGAAGCCCAGACTAAATGGTTGTAAATGTTGTCTTGACAGGCAAGCACTACGGAGTTCACAGCTGTGAAGGCTGCAAGGGCTTCTTCAAGAGGACGGTGAGGAAGGAGCTGATGTACACTTGTCGCGACAACAAGGACTGTCTGATCGACAAGCGCCAACGGAACCGCTGTCAGTACTGCCGCTACCAGAAGTGTCTGACCACGGGCATGAACAGAGACGGTACGCCACAGAGGGCGATGTCAAAGTTCAAACTCACTCACGCGTTCACACTTCACCCAGGTGATGCGCATTTAGGGCACCACTTACAGTACCTCACAAGATTTTGGACACCCCTCATATTTTTGCAAATATTTGATTGTATCTTTTCATGTGACAACACTGAAGAAATGACACTTTGCTACAATGTAAAGTAGTGAGCGTTACAGCTTGTATAAGAGCCCTCAAAATAACTCAACACACAGCCATCAATGTCCAAACTGCTGCAAACAAAAGTGAGTACACCCCTAAGTAAAAATACCCAAATTGGGCCCAATTAGCCATTTTCCCTCCCTGGTGTCATGTGACTCGTTAGTGTTACAAGGTCTCAGGTGTGAATGGGGAGCAGGTGTGTTACATTTTGTGTCATCGCTCTCACATTCCCTCATACTGGTCACTGGAAGTTCAACATGGCAAAGAACTGGTGCCTCATGGCAAAGAACTCTCTGAGGATCTGAATAAAATTATTGTTGCTCTACATAAAGGACAGGACAGGTTCCACTCAGAACAGGCCTTGCCATGGTCGACCAAAGAAGTTGAGTGCACATGCTCAGCGTCATATCCAGAGGTTGTCTTTGGGAAATAGACGTATGAGTGCTGCCAGCATTGCTGGCAAGTCTCAAGTAAGTCCCAAGTTCAACAGCTAAGATCAAGTCAAGTCACAAGTCCTTCATTTTTGGTTTCAAGTCTTCAAGTCAAATGTTAACAAAAACTGATATACAATGGATATGATCAAATCTTTTTTGTTATTGAATTATTGAATGAGCTTAATCAATCCGTCACATTTATTTATAAAGCCCTTTTTACAACAGCAGTTGTCACAAAGTGCTTTTACAGAAACAGAAACACACAGTAGTGTTGAATTTCATTTTTGCTTACAGGAACCTAATAAATAAGTTGTCTTTATTTGCACAGTATATACAGTGGATATAAAAAGTCTACACACCCCTGTTAAAATGCCAGGTTTTTGTGATGTAAAAGAATGAGACAAAGATAAATCATGTCAGAACTTATTATACTCTTAATGTGACTTATAATGTGAACAATTCAATTGAAAAACATGAAAAACTAACTGAAATCTTTGAGGGGGAAAATGAAAAATAAAAACCTTACAATAACCTGGTTGCATGTATTTATATGTTGTCAATTGTCTTTATGTATTTAGATTTGTATGATGAAGCCGATGCAAGGATGTTAAAAACAATACCATGTGCTGTCCACGTTGAAGAAAAAATGCTAGGGAGAGCAACTGCAAGAATTGAGATGCCATGGGAATCTCATCTCGAGTCGCACTCGAGTCCAACTCATGTGACTCGAGTCCACATCTCTGACATAAACAAGTGCTATACCGTACATTACATATTAAACCAAAATGAATTTTAGTTTATGATGTACTGAGATACCACAAATTTTCACTGTGGTCCCTCTGTAACAAAAGTCTTGCTGTCTTTCTCATAAAATCTCTTTGTACATCACCGTGTAAAACAGTACTCCCAAGTTTTAAAGGCTGGCACTGAAAACTGCATCCTCATCCAGTATTTTGCCCCCAGCTGTGCAGGAGGAGCGCCAGTGGGCCAAGGAGAGGAGCGAGAGCGAAGTGGACTCCCTGAGTTCTGCTATCAAGGACATGCCTGTGGAGAGGATAGAGGAGGCAGAGCGCTCTGTGGAGCCAAACACAGACAGATACATTGACAGAAGTCTGGGCTTTCCCACCAACCGTGTGAGCGAACTGCACTCTACATAACTTATTCATAGCAATAATAACTCATTTAAATTGGCTGATGCAATTCAGGGTAATCAACTATGTTTTTTATTAAAAGTAGACCTACATAAAATGAAAATACGCAAGATCACAATCAAATGTAACAGTCTAAGGGAAATTTAACATTTCAGTTTCAGTTTGGCCAAGATCTGAGTGAGGATAGAGCCATTGTTTGGTTGTTAGGAGGGAGGTTTCTGGAAGATCTGAGTGAGGATAGAGCCACTGTTTGGTTGTTAGGAGGGAGGTTTCTGGAAGATCTGAGTGAGGATAGAGCCATTGTTTGGTTGTTAGGAGGGAGGTTTCTGGAAGATCTGAGTGAGGATAGAGCCATTGTTTGGTTGTTAGGAGGGAGGTTTCTGGAAGATCTGAGTGAGGATAGAGCCGCTGTTTGGTTGTTAGGAGGGAGGTTTCTGGAAGATCTGAGTGAGGATAGAGCCGCTGTTTGGTTGTTAGGAGGGAGGTTTCTGGACAGATGGAGATTAAGAGTCACAGTCTACATATATTCCATGGGTGGAAGTGTGTAGCAGTGATAGTTTCTATGGGATTCCAATGACATTTACAAGTCTATAAAACGTCCCACCAGCTCTGTGAGCTCACCTCATGTTATTGTACACAAAATGTTACTTAAGATGTAATTAACTATATTTATATATGTATTAGTAGATGTCTAAGCAATATCACTTACGGTCACCAACTCGTTTCCCCATCTTATGTTAACTGCTTAGGTGGGGTATAGCTGAGACATAAGTTGAATTTCGTCCTATGAAGGATAACACTATGACGGACAAGCACCACCATGCAGTATGCCGCATTTTACCCAAGCTCACTGTATCCCATCCCTTCTAACCTGTTGACATTGTGACCTCCCCTCAGCCACCTGAGCTCAACGACCCTGTGACCAGTATATGTCAGGCAGCAGACAAGCAGCTGTTCACCCTGGTGGGGTGGGCCAAGAGGATCCCCCACTTCTCAGAGCTGGCCATGGACGACCAGGTCGTCCTCCTGAGAGCAGGTATCCCAGCGGTCACCTGTGACGGGAAGAAAACTATTATGAACTAACACAAACTGGGATCTTTCCCTAGATGTCCCTCCATTTATTTACCAAGGGCATGTTCAGTAGGCAGTAAAGAGACACAAGGAGGGGGCCACGTGCAAAGATTTTCCACTTGATGCACTGTGGTATAAGCCAGTAAGAGTCCCTCTCAACCCTTTAGGGTGGAATGAACTCCTCATCGCGTCCTTCTCACATCACTCCATCACTGTGAATGATGGCATTCTGCTGGCCTCCGGAGTCCACCTGCATCGTGACCGCGCCCACAGTGCCGGGGTGGGGCCCATCTTTGACAGGTAAGCAGGGGGAGGTTCACTGTCATCAGCGTCATAACCGTCATCAGCATCATAACCGTCATCACCGTCATCACCGTCATCACCATCATCACCATCATCACCGTCATCACCGTCATCACCATCATCACCATCATCACCATCATCACCATCATCACCGGCATCACAATTCATCCACTCACAGGTTACACTGATTACTTGAATAGTCTACCATAAGTAAATTGAGTACTAGAATGCAAAATACCACTTACGGTAAGTCCTTGCTGGGGACTATTAATGACATTTAGAGAGTTTAGCTCTCTCAATTGCTATTCCTATTCCAAAATGTACTTTTATAAACAACTAGACGCCTATCAATGCAGACATCTGGGACAACATTGGATGGGTATAACACACCTATATAAGTCCAAACTGGACAGAGGACTGGCTGGGTTGCTAATATTACCACTGTCGTGTTTTGGCTTGACAGCTACTCTTCATCATCCAGCTGGCTCGAAACAGTTGCGTGAGGGTTGCCCACTGTATTCTGTTGAGTCCTATATCCCCCTTGAGAAATCACTTCACAGTCATAATCTCACTGTACTTAGTATAAGCTGTATTTGGAAGCAAATGAGGGTGCCCTTTAACCTTAGACCAACATCTTTCCTGAAGCCGATAGTGAGAAACCTCAATCGCCCCATTTAACTAGAATAATGCTTTTTATGCTGAGGAGAGCTGTGGATCCATAACTAGAAGGTGACTCCTTTGATTGACTAATGGAAGGATGAAACCTTCCCAGAAACAAAAAACTTCTACAGATACGTCATCATGCAATAAAGCATCTCCAGCCCGTCTGTGTTTGATAATTGCATTAAAATTCACCCAACCTCATAGATACAGTACTGCTATATAAACGTGATGACACATTCCAGTCAGTCTGTGTGCCATCAGCTGGGGGTGAGGAGTGGACTGGTTGCTTCTCGTTCACTGTTCTCTTGCTTAACTTTGTGTCCTGCTGATTTATCCTTCTTAAAGATTAGGATATATTTATATATTTATATAATATAAAATTAAGAAATGGGATGCTTATACTTATGTTTGATTTAGCCTCTTCATATAATATTCAAACACTAGGTGAGATGAGAAGGCTTACAATTAACAAACCCAATTTTATTTCATCAAAATGTAGGTACTGTTAATTTTCCCGGTACATTACCCATGCCTATTGCTTGTTGCCTCATTATCCAAAAATCAATCCTAGTTATGCTTCCTATTCCCTTTTGATAAGGTTTCGTGTATGGTAAGCAATATTAAGCACACATTTAAACAGCATTTTATGTATTAGCAATGCATGCAGAACACTGAATTCATCATTAATATGTAACTGCAGAGTTGTTGGGATCATGCTTTCTAAATCAGAGGAAGGTTCTTAGTGTGTTGAAGAAAGCTTTTTATTTTTACCGTCTTTCCCTTCAGAGTGCTGAGTGAGCTGGTGTGTAAAATGCGGGACATGCAGATGGACAGGTCTGAGTTAGGTTGCCTTCGGGCCATCGTTCTTTTCAACCCAGGTAGGCACCAGCTACACCCCAGGATGCAATAGACACATATGCTGTGTTTTATTGGTTGGTGGAGACTTTGCACATACATATCATTTAAAAATAATATCCCAGTGTTTATCTATTGTAATAGGTTATTATACTCCATATTCATCAGTAGGGCAATACATATTCATCAGTAGGGTAATACATATTCATTTCTAAATTGTGTTATTGAAGGAGGAAGGAAGAATCTAATGACAAATGACTATTACTGGGCACTAACTCTGGAAGAAAGTATGCTAGAGAGATAGATAATGTGAGACAAAAAGAATGAGAGAGACAGAAAGGGAGAGAGTGGGAGAGAGAGAGAGAAAGAGAGAGAGAGAATGTGAGACAGAAAGGGAGAGAGTGAGAGAGATAGAGAATTAGAGAGAGATTTCTGTACAGCAAAAGTTGAACCAGGCTGCAAAGAGGAATACATTTCATGCATTTCAATGGCCTACTTTCCCATGTAGAGCATTATTTATATTTAAAGATCCCATCATGAGTAACAATAATAGGCCTTGAGGTGTACAGCTGCCAAAGGCCCCGCTCCTCGGTTGTGCACTTATATCCCTCAGTGACTGAAACCATATTGTTTAGGTTGATATAAACACAAGCCAGGTGCCAACTTATTTTAGTTGCTGTGTTGAGTTCATTTATAGGTCGTATATCTAACTTACAATTACAAGTTAGTACTTGTTGTCTTATTAGATTAGACTGTTTATAAGTCTGGTATATGTTTGCCTTCAAAGTTCACTTCACTGCCTTCCATTACTCCGTGTACTTGATAATTTTAATCAAAATCTAAAATCGAGATCAGTGGGGAGATTTAAACCCTTCTGGAGTTTGTAAAATGACACTGTTAGTTTACTACTGCTCCCTGCTGGCCAGAAAAATATGTTACACATCAAATGTACTATGTTAAATAGATTCTTTCAGATGTTTCCGAGTACACTGTTAAATCCCTTGCTTCTGGGCAGCTTTTTCACCTCGCCGGGTCAGAGATTTGATCTTGCCACCTTCCATTTCTAGGTGACTAGGCTGCCCCCGCCCCCGCCCCCGCAAATCTGCATAGATGTTTTGTTCTGAAAGTTATATGGACCACAGAGCTGCTGTTTGTCCAAGTGGTGTTCTGTTCCTGTGTGTAGACTCCAAAGGCCTGTCAAACCCAGGTGCAGTTGAGGCCCTCAGAGAGCAGGTGTATGCTTCCTTGGAGGCCTACTGCAGACACAAATATCCTGACCAGCCCGGAAGGTACTTGCCATTCAGGCATCACCTGTTTATTGTACTGTGCATTATTACACATTTCATTTAAACTGAATCCACTCTGTTATTAGCATAATCAACCATTGTTTCATGCTTTTGTCAAACACAGATTTGCCAAACTGTTACTTCGATTGCCAGCCCTACGTTCCATTGGCCTCAAGTGTCTGGAACACTTGTCCTTCTTCAGACTCATAGGGGAAACACCCGTTGACACATCCCTTGTGGAACTGTTAGAAGCTCCAAACCAAATGAAGTGATGACACTGCATTTTAAGACTGTTTGTCCACTCATTTCCACGAAGGGAAGAGACCAGTGACTTGCCTGACTGACAAGGTCTGTACAGTTGAACGCAATCATCGGTGGGCTAGAAATACATGGATGTGTTCAGTGCAGTGGCTTTGGAACCCAGAGTACACAGAGTTCTCCGCATAACCCTCTAATCAGGAACTCACCTGGGACATCGGCTGAATTCAATTCAACATCAGGCAGAAATGATTGCAGGTCCCCAGTCTTGGTGTTGAGACTTAATGATCGAGTTGATGTATTCATAGTAGTTTTGTATCTTTGAGAATTGTCCCGAAGGTATATCGGTAAGAGTGTGCAACTACTCAAAAAAGCGGAATAGCTTTTTCACAGAAGACTAATGATGTCTTCACTTCCCATTCAGTGCAAATGAGGTAAGACACTTGCCTTGTGGTAACTGTTTTCTACTTCATACCACCAGAAACCTCATCGTCATTCTGCCTTGTCTACCTCTTATCATTCTTGTGTTTACTTTTAGTGTGCTGTGAGACAAACAACACAGTCAGGTCAAAATGACTAACCTGTGATGATATCCTGGTGTACATGTAACCCACCTTAGTGTGTGTCACTTCTGGTCCTCTTCTCTGCAACTGTTTCGAAAACTTTGTGTTATTTGGTACACAGCAGGGTGATGTGTTTTTTTTTTATATTTGACAGGGAAATGTATTCAGGTAACTGTCCAACTTTGATATTGGTAAAGAATTGAATGGCATGAGTAATAAGCCCAGTGCGACAAGTATTTAAGTGTTGAGGGATTTTGACATTAAATACTTCTAAGACGATCAATGAAATGTGAGTCTTCACTGGGTATTATTTTCTATTTAAAATGTGGTTCACATTTTGTTCAGTATATGGCTGATGACTGTATTGCTATTTTTATTTGATTATTTTATACCGCTGTATTTTGTACTGGTATTTCCTTAAAGATGCACTGGTGTACATTTTCAGATTTGTTTTTATAACATGTTATAACAGTGCTGCACAAAATAAAGGCTTACCAGCCCCAAAGAATTGGAGATAATGCTCTGCAGAACACTTAAATATATAAAGGCATCCCTTTATAGTGATGGAAGTGAGGAATATATAAATAAAAGTCCTCAAAGGGCATCCCTTATAGTGATTGAAGTGAGGAATATATAAATACAAGTCCTCAAAGGGCATCCCTTATAGTGATTGAAGTGAGGAATATATAAATAAAAGTCCTCAAAGGGCATCCCTTATAGTGATGGAAGTGAGGAATATATAAATAAAAGTCCTCAAAGGGCATCCCTTATAGTGATGGAAGTGAGGAATATATAAATAAAAGTCCTCATAGGGCATCCCTTATAGTGATGGAAGTGAGGAATATATAAATAAAAGTCCTCAAAGGGCATCCCTTATAGTGATGGAAGTGAGGAATATATAAATAAAAGTCCTCAAAGGGCATCCCTTATAGTGATGGAAGTGAGGAATATATAAATAAAAGTCCTCAAAGGGCATCCCTTATAGTGATTGAAGTGAGGAATATATAAATAAAAGTCCTCAGAAGGCATCCCTTATAGTGATGGAAGTGAGGAATATATAAATAAAAGTCCTCAAAAATGTTGGCTCATGATTGAAGCCACTTTAAGGAGTAATTTATAAGATTTCTACCTTGCAAAGGCAGAATATGTTTAATAATATTATAAAGGGTATTATGTTAAATATGTACTTGCAATTTATTTTATTTTATTATAACCTGCAGTAGACATCCATCAAAGTAGAAAACTTAGATACCTAGCTAGTAAGCCAGCGTTATGTCTCTGTCTCGTTCCACTAGCATAGGTTATAGCACGTACATAAAGTGTTTATTTGCTTGATATTAACACCACCGGCACACGTTTAAAATTAGCTAGAATGCTAAGCTGTCTAGACTCATAAAAACCTTATTTCTGCTGTTTCCCTTGAAGAGGTCTGAACTTAAACATTTCTCCTTTAAGCAATTCAAAGAGCCATTGTTGTATCAAATTACTTAAAAGAAATACAGCAAAAATACCCACGGAGCAATGAAACTGCCGTCATCGACAGCCCGAAACTGCGTAGACAAGTGTTCTGACCACACAACAGTGATCACTGATGACAACAAGGCGTCCTACCAGATGTCCAGCCGGGGACACCAATCTCTCCTTCAGTGTCAGCAAGACAAAGCAGTTGGTTGTGTACTATAGTAAACCTCATGGACGCTTAAGTGGATAGGGAAGAGAACTTCATGTTCCTTGGTGTATCAGGGCCTCTTTCTTTCTCCTTAGGAGGCGGAAAAGATTTTGACTTGGACCACAGATCGTCAAACACTTGTACAGCTGCGTGGTGGAGAGCATCTTGACAGGCTGCATCACAGCTTGGTGAAGCAGCTGCACTGCCCGGCACTCAAAAGGAACTTCAAAGGCTGATGTGGAAACGGTCGAGTTCACCGCCGGGGCCAGGCTCCATCTCATGCAAGACCTCTAGGCCAGATGGCGACGAAAGGCTCTGATTGACCCGTGCAGTCAAACCCATACAGGCTTATGTGTGGCAGCCAGAACCATCAGAACCTCGAAAACCACTACCCAGATTCGATAAGACTGTTAAACCAGGCTGCCAAATGAAAAAGGATCAATGTCAGTGATTATCAAATGTTGTCCCGGGCAATCCACTCAGTATTGAATATATGCTCGTTAAACACACACCCACACACACACCCCCACACACCCCCACACACACACACACACATTCATAGCATGAACACAGAGACACACTGTTTGCCCTTATCCAAAACGCTACTGCTACTTTTAATTATCCATATGCTGTTACCATGACAGCACCCAGACATAAACACAAAACACCCTGTTCCTCTGTACATCACCTGTGCCATCCTTGATGACAGCCATGTTACTTATTCATTAAAAACAATGTGTTCCCCGTTATTCTACTCACAGAGTACGCACATATTATGTGAAGACATCCGGACTATCTAACAGAGAAGAGTAGTTGGAAGAACAGCAGTTTCCTTACACACTTAAGACTGGATAGTTCTGGAGAGCCAGTGGGCCTTTTCAGAACTGGGTGAAACTGCTTTTGAATACTTAGCCTGACATTCATGGAACACCATCCTGAGTGATCTTAACTTAAATGTTTTAGTGCCTAAAAGACATGAAACATTTCTTATAGATTATATTTTTATTGTCAGTTGTGATTGTTTTTGTTAAAGTGTGTTTCATTTCCAGTTTGTAAAAATACAGTGTGTTTACTGTTGTAAAATGGGCCTCGGCTGTAAAGGAGACAATGGTCTCAGTTGATATAACTGTTGTAAAACAGGCCTCGGCTGTAAAGGAGACAATGGTCTCAGTTGATTTTACTGTTGTAAAACGGCCTCGGCTGTAAAGGAGACAATGGTCTCAGTTGATTTTACTGTTGTAAAACGGGCCTCGGCTGTAAAGGAGACAATGGTCTCAGTTGATTTTACTGTTGTAAAACGGGCCTCGGCTGTAAAGGAGACAATGGTCTCAGTTGATTTTACTGTTGTAAAATGGGCCTCGGCTGTAAAGTAGACAATGGTCTCAGTTAACTTTACTGTTGTAAAATGGGCCTTGGCTGTAAAGGAGACAATGGTCTCAGCTGATTTGTCTGTGTGAATAAATGTAAATAAATAAATACATATAAATTGCATGTTACATATCCAGCCCAAAATGCAAGGTTAAGAATTGTGTACCAGACTACTTCTTTAATGTGACATTTTGTGGAATAGGGCTTATGTTAACAAAGCATTTAACAAATTATTTTATTTAATTCATATTTGTTCTGATTTCTTGGAACAAACTGCTGAAATTGGTAAGGCTATAGGGACATAATTGATAACAACAGTATATGTTTTGGGATTTGGTTCATTCGGTCACTTCAGTCAGTTGTACATGCCCAGCTTCATTTGAGATGTCTGCTGACACTGAGTCATCGGACACATGATCATAATCATTACATTAACAACAATTTACAAACAAAAATGTGGACATAAATTATGTATTTATCTTGTAGTTGTTCACTTCATGTGATGTGCTTTAGCTGTCACTCTGTCCTGATATTGGCTATGCTATGTAGCTACAGTACCTCCCTATGTAGCTACAGTACCTCCTTATGTAGCTACAGTACCTCCCTATGTGGCTACAAAACCTCCCTATGTAGCTACAGTACCTCCCTATGTAGCTACAGTACCTCCCTATGTGGCTACAAAACCTCCCTATGTAGCTACAGTACCTCCCTATGTAGCTTCCACCCTCTCCTTACAGCAGGATAGCAGTACTTGGCAAAAGAGGTGCCAGCTATAATCCCCCCATGTGTTGGTTTGCCAGTTTACAGCGAACACTTCCCCTTGAGCAGTAGACTTCGCTTCATCCCAACCGTTCATCCCATCGAAAGGAGAGAGCATGTAACCAGATTTCCAGTTTTGGACATTTACAAGGCAACACTGTAATCTGAGCAAACCCAGCACATTTACTGGTTTTGTGGAACTTTGCTAAAGACGACCTCACCCTACACTTGTTTTAACTCTTTTCAAGAGATTTGTGTTGCCGATCAAGTTTCAAGCATTGTTTTAATTGGCGGCTATTTTAGGTTAGAATTCACCATGTTGCAAGTTGGGCTGCTATCCTAGTTTGAAATAATCTATTGGGATGGAAGAAACTGGCAAAGTTAAGTATTGCTAGGAATATGTGATACCACTGTCTGGTGAAGCTGGTCTGTGGTTCCTGTGGAAACCGGTCATACATCACTGTTTTAGTGACAAATCAAACATCAGGCTAGTCTTCTTGTGTTTCAGATGTTTTAATTAAGAAGCAAAATTGACTTCAGATGTAATGTATTTATTTTAAGTTGCAGTATGTAGGTCTGGACAAAGGGAAGGAGACCACAAATGTGTGCATAAAATAGAAGGAAAATGCAGAACGTGCTCCCACAATAAATATATTACTTGTCCAACAACATTTGGAGTTGTTACTGGACTGAGCTTTCTGGTTCTATCACCTTGACAGCTAAACACCTGCATAGTAGCCCCTACTAACTGGCCACCACAGTCTATTTGATCCTCATGCTTAATAATGCATAGCTGGAAGCACCATAGGTGATGCCATTTGGCCAGTATTTCCCAGGGAGGAGGAGGCATTACCAGCAGAGATTTCCTGGTCTCAGTGAGTTCTAAGAGACTTCTCCATGTGACTCGAGCACCTGCAAAGTTAACTTAAGTAATCAGCTAAGCAGGTCTGCACTCACACTGGCACAAATTACTTCCTAGTAGGGAGCAGCGTGGAGGAAAAAGCATGGTAACTTGCTGCGTATGCATATGAGGAAGAATTCCCGTAATTTTCAACTTGCCTGAATCTGTTGGAATTTGTTGCGATGAAACAGGTCCGTGATGAGACAGTTTATTTTATTTTATTTTTTTATCCTTTATTTAACCAGGAAAAGCCCATTGAGATTAAAAATCTCTTTTGCAAGGGAGACCTGGCCAAGATAGGCAGCTGAATTACATCACATCATTACATACATACAAAGACACAACAAAACATAAAAATAAAGACAAATAAATTAATAGAAACAATTTGAAAGCCAATTATGCACTTACAAGGAAATCACAAATTAAAAACATTGACATGTGAGGGAGTTCAACTCAAAACACCTCATTCTTATCTTAAAAACACTCAAAGGAATCAATTTACTGGTATGAAAATGCAGCTAGTTTTTTTAATAATTAAAACCTGAAGACTTGGAAAATGCACAGGGGGAGTAGTGTTTCACACCAACCCTACTGTAAATTGTTTTATGCCTAGAACTGTCTTCTACAGAGAAACAACAAAAAAATCAGTGTTTAAATAAGCAATTTAGCAGCGACGTGGTCTGAATATATACCCACATGCCCCACGGCTGTGGAGGATGCTGGGAAATGAAGTTTGTCTTCAACTCCACAAAGTGTAGTGTATGTGTGACTTGAGCATTGAGTGATGTGGTAGGGTATTTTTGGAAACAATTCACCAGCCCCACCCCTCAATGTCCCCTAAAATATCAGCTGACATTGCTTCAAACATATCATATAATTCAACATCCACACTAGCCTCTTTGTTCTAAAAACACATCAAAACAGTACTTTCAATAACAGATATCCAGATGCAAAATTAACAGATACCCAAATGCAAAAGTTTGTTTTTCATGAACACATTCACTATGTGAACTGCATGATGTTGATACTGAGGGCAATACATGGACTGTTATGTTACATGCATACCTTTAGAGGGAGACATTGCTTTTTTGAAAAGTGGCCTTGACAATATTAAAAAATGTGCATGGTGAGGGGATAACACAGCACTAAAGTATTTTGCCAGCCAAAGACATGGACCATTTTGATAAGGAATAGTGTGCATTAATCATATCTCCAAGGACGAATGCTGCTACACCTTAAATCTGATTATTCTCCAGGCTAATCAGAATTGATTGAACGAGACCATAATGTTTCTATAAAACTCACAAACTATTTCCGACAAGCACAGTATGTTAGAAATACATATTTTGAATAATGTTTACCACCAAACTACTCATTTGGGCGTTGGTAATAAGTTGAACTGGTGTTGGCAGACCAGCAGCTTTAGCGGTGTTGGTTGTTTGGTTTAAATGCTAATGTATTGTTTGACAGTGTTAAGGTTAAAGTAATGTCCTTTTCCAGCTCACTAATCACGTCCAGGGGAACATTTGTCTCTGCTACCCAAGGAAAAAAGTTATTTATTTTATATTGAAAAGGTGGCGTTTATGGAAGGCTCTTATGAAACTGTGATTTAGTTATAGAAAAAGCTTCTCAGCAGAACAATGTTTTCGAAGAAATGAACATGCCTGACCATTTGTTAATGGGAGCATATTTCAATGTTAAGAGTGGTGTTTGAGAGGATGAGTACATTTACTCTAATTGTTCAACATTTTAGTCCACAAATATGTAAGTTGTATAGTTTTGTTTAAAATCTTAATATTAACCTTACAGATAACTAAACATAACATATAAGGTTCTCGCTTCCTATAAGACATTATCTTGATAAGTAAATGTAATAATTTCGACGAGGGAATGACGGCAATGACATTGTGACATTTACGCGGCGGCTTCCTGAAGAAAGGCACACCAAAGACTGAACCCGTGCGTTGACATTGTGTCGCATTGCGTTGACATTGTGTGGCACTGTGTACTCTCATGAGTTTGCGTTAGGCATATTGTCATACCTCATCGGTCATCATCTCTCATCGGTCTTGTGTATGTCCTCAGACAGAGCTGGGCCGCGTTGTCCCTTTGGATTAAGAGGAGCGATAGGATGCCCCTGACTAATGTGCCAGTCTTTGTCAGGTTCCCTCAGTCCTCTGAGTCTCCTCGCTAACAAATCCTCATAGCCCCGGGGGCAGACACGCATGTCTGATGTATCTCTGCCAGTGACATCCAGGCCCTCCTACCATTATCTGCTAATTGACAAGCCCTATCAGGCTGCTGGTGGTCGTGGCTAAACAGTGTGTGAAAGCTTAGGTGAGGTGGCGGCGGTGGGGAAATGCCACTCACTGCGGGATTATCGGTGCCAACAACGTAGCAATAATCTGACCTGGCTGCGGCTAGCTGGTGGCTAACACCCGGTTTCAGGGAAATCACACGCACTCGCGCACAATGCATGTGCCCTTGTTGCTTATTTTTCTGGCGCCTCCCATTTCCCCTGTCTGATCATTTCATACTCCGCCGTGACTTTTAGTGATTCATTAAGGGTCCGGATAGGATAGGTGTGAGAATGGCCGTTCACACACACACACACACGCGCGCGCACGTAAACACACCCTGCAGGTTCCGTTGTTGTTCACTGTCCTGCCAGAGTGCCTGGAGGCTACCTACCTGCCCTGTCTCAGTCATGCTCAGCACCCTGAAGGTTAGCCTCTCTGTTAGCATGCTTCCTTAGATGTCTAGTTAAGCCCAGACTAACCACACTCCTCTTAAAATAGACACAGAGTCTCTGGCCTTCCTGTCTTCTGCCTGAGGCCAGAAGACTTGGGCCATATTCATTTGATGTCTGCCATTTCTAATAGGGCTTATTAGCGTATGATAATATACTTATATTGATCAACACGGTTTTGCACAGGGTCTTTGGTTACTTATGGTTTTGATACAGGGACGTTACATCTGTTATACCTCTGTTCTGAAAAATCATTTGAAATAAATATTTTTCTTCGGACAAATCAGCTTTAGATATAGGAAAATTACATCTTGCGTATTACAACTTTTTCCATGCTCTTGATTTTTGTCGTTTCTCCTTTTTCCTTTAAGTCGTAATCTTCTGAACCACTGAAAAAGATAACGCCAGAGCCAGCAGCCCGGCGTTCCAGCTAAGATTTTACTGTCAACATGGAAACGGGGCCATTAACTTCTGAAACCTTCACTGGCAAAGCTAACTGTCCCCACCACTGCCATCAAAAAGTCATTTCGCCTTATGAGTCCCACACACGGCCTGACAATGGGAGCAGAGGATTAGAAAGGCCCTCTGTCTCAGAGCAAAGTTAGAAGAAAAAATGAAATCTGTTCCAATCACTGGAGAGGAGTTGGACTAGCCGGACACATTTCTTCCTCTGGATTTTTCCTGACGTGATTCCCATGAGGCGGTTTGGCTTTCACGCTCATCAGACAACGTGTGGCAATGTAATCAGATCGTTGGATTGTTCGGCTGTTGGATGGTTATATCTGCTCTCTATTGTGGAGAAATCTTCAAAGTGAGGAAACCCACTGGGGGATGTTGCTAGTTGATAATTAATGCAGTCGACTGCATTGCCGGTTTTAGTTTCTGACATTCAAGATGAGAAAATGAAACATTTCTGCTTTGAATCTAGCAACAGGCATGTCCAAATGTCTAACCGAATCTCCAAAACGCTTCCTAAATTAAAAAAATAAATAAATTGGATCTTCATTAGCGTTCATGTGTTTCAAGTTGACATTGCTCCCTATGGTTTTGTTTTATATTTGTATTCATACCCCAATCGTTTGTATTTCCAGAAATGTTATTTGTTTTTCTAAAATTAGTTTATCCTTTTCTCATGCATAATTGAAAATAAAGACAGAATATGTCTTACCTGATCAGGATATGTTTTATCTTAGCCATGATATACAGAAAGGCACAAAATGCAATGTAGGCCTACCTTTGAAATGATTATTTTGCAAAGCATTCATTAGAAAGGCCAGTGTCACAAATTCTTCGAACTGATTGTAAGCAAGCAAACCGTTCTGTGGTCCTCAGTTGTGTTGTTTCTTGAGATATCAGTGACCCCGGGGCAGCTTGGGTGATGACCCCTTGTGACACATAGAGTAGGCCGTTGGCTGCAATATCACTGCCAGATGCTGCAGTCGCTCCTTCTCAAACAGACACATTTCACAAGTGGCTCTGATGGTATGATGCCCACGGTGGTGTCCCTGAGAGGGACAAACATCAGAGCCCAGTGCCTGATGGCATGATGGGCCCTGGGACACCAGCCATGATAACATGTGATGTGTTCTCACAGTTTTAGGCTGGAGCCTTTGGTGACAAACCTGTTTTCATATGCCATGATTATATTGGGGGTGGGGGGGTGGGGGGGGGGTCTGTCCCAGGTCTTCCTAAGACCTTTTTGACCACATTACTTTGGCCAAATTGTGGCCTAACTAATGATATTTTATACAGTCCTTTTATACAGTATTTTCAGGAATTATCAGTTTGACAGATTGCACCATTCTATACAGTAGATTATTTTGAGATAATTTCCTGCTTGTCTGTAATGATAGGCGTTGGGGTGATAGATGATTGTTCGAACACACAGTCCAGCCAGGACTCTGACAGCAGCATTGGGCTTGGCGGGCGCCCCAGTCCACGGGATGACAGAAAACAAACAGCTTCTAACTGATACCTGGATTACAACAGAAACACAGGGAGCTGACCTTCACACAGACCAAGACCAACAGCAGCCGTCCTGACGATACCCATAGCAACTACACCAGGATCTATGCCCCAAAAGATAACAGCTAGGCAACCTGTCCCCCTCAACATTTGCTTTAGAGAAATGAGTCACAGTGGAGGACTGTGTAGGTAACTGATGGTAATTTATGTTAGTGTTCAGATTTAACCATTAATCAAATAAGGCGTTTGACAATATTTTCTGCAGTTCACAGGGTAGCACTATAGAAAATGAAGTTGTGATTTTCAGCACTACAAAGCTTTGGGTAAGCCTGTTAAAGGGCCACAGCACAGTTCAAAACACAAAATTAACAATGGATCTGTAATATCGGTCAGCGCTCATGCTTCAATAAAAAGGTGCAAAGAAAGTTCCTTTGACCTTCTAAATAATCCAAAGGTAGTGGAACAAGGTTTTATGTTAAATAACATGTGCATGCATCACTAATACTGTAGACCTTCTTGTTTATATCATTGTCTTCATGAAGCCAGCTTACTGTAGAGTTTTGAAAATGAGTAAAAGTGCCTTCCACGTTTCGGGACAAGAACTCGAAGGATAACAATCCTCACCCAAGTATTTCTGCTTTTACAATACCAGCAGGACCCCCCTGTTCGTTCCCGATAAACTACCCCTTCACTCGGTCGTTACCAAGCCACACACTAGGATAACATTATAAAAATGTCATGGTCACCCTCATTAGCAGGGAGAGCAGCTCCTCTGATTGGTTTTGTGCATGAGGCCTGAGATGGTTTCCAGATGGGACCGCTTGGCTTTTTAATAAACAGCATCACGTTACGCTGGGCCGAGGTTATCCCAATTTCTCAGAAACCTCAAGTGTTTTTCTAATGTGCTCTACATGTCCAGGATTTCCTACCAGTTGAAGGGATGCAGAGGCACTGCAGTGTTTTCAGTGTCATTCTTTCAGTGATGCCTGCCTGCCCAGACCCCTCGGCGTATTGGTGGGGGGGAGGGGGGGGGTGCCAACCACGATGGGGCCCTCTGCCTCGTCCTCCCCGTCTGCGCCGCAGTTTCCATTACCCAAGTGGAAGGAACAATAAAGGGCTGGTGTGTGGATGTGTGGTCCGAGGTCTGGGGAGCCTGGACCGGGGTCGGGCTGGGTCGGGGCTGAGAGCTGAGCCACTCCGCCGTCTCCTCAGGACGTCTCTGTGTCCCTGTTTCCATCGCCGCCTTCCTTCCTTACCTGACAAGCGTGTGGTTCGTCGGCGATACGCAGCTGAAATAAGTTTACAGTATCTTTCTTTTGTTGCTTTGTTTTTGACGGGAGCATGACACTCCTGATCGTGTCACGGTGCCAGGCGTCAGTCTCACGACCTCCATCAGTCTGACAGGACACAGCCTCCGAGGCTGAGGATCATTGGTGCCTTGGTACGGGGGGGTGGGGGGTCGGGGGGGGGGTGCAGGCGGGGCATGCCGTCGGCCAGAGCAACACCATGTCAAAGCGTAAGCAGACGATGCCCATTTCAGATACATTAATTCAAACCGTCATGTCGGCCATGAGACCATGTCCTTCCTCTAGACCCGTCTCTTCCTCTTCCTCTGCCTGCTTCTCAGTCTTTCTCTCCCTCCCTCTTTCTTTCACTCAGTCTTTCTCTCCCTCCCTCTTTCTTTCACTCCCTCTTTCTTTCACTCTGCCTGTTTCTTTGTCGTTCTTACTCTCTCTCTTTGCTCTCTCTGTGAAGTTACAGCCTTATCTGAGATGTAGACATCCTGTTTGTGGTTAGCCTATCAACAGTGATGGTCACCCGAGCAATAGAGATATGTGGTGTGGGTGGGAAGTGTAGCGCTGTGCTCAGTTTAACAACACCATGCAGGTCATCTCAATATCAAATACATAGTAAAGTACATCTCTTATTATCAAAGGGAAATGGATCAATGCTCACTCATTCCTAAGGCCTATTAAATAAATAACAACTAATGAGCGAGCAGAATAGGAACAATCAGAGGACATGCGGCTAGAAATATTATTCACCATCAATTATCGCAGCCTTAACCTCCGTCTGATGATATAGACTCACATCAGAGCTACATCTCGTGGAAGAAAAGCTCCTGGACTCACAAGGATTCTATGACAGGATTTTTCCTGGTCACACAGTGAAGCTAGCCACCATGGTTCAGCGTGACGGTGAGTCACAGCAGAAACGAGGGACACCAAGATGGCGTCTCTCTCAGACACTGTGCAGCTCCTCACTGGCACGGCCTGTTTGTTTGTTCTGGTCTTGCTTCTGTTGTTTTACACTAAGCCTGGCTCCTTACCCATTACGCTAACTGTCTCTTAGATTAACCAGGGCCGTGCGAGTGGTGCCAACGGGGCTACCATTTCACCATTGCCATCCATACATGCATGTTGGCCAGGAGGAACCAGTGCTAGAATGTGTGTCGACGTCTCAGCATAAGGCACAGGACTGAACTGCTTCCTTCATGGTGTTGTTTATATTTACCCCCATCTGCATGGTTTTGCTGAAGACGCTCTCATTTTCCTGTGTGAAGCAGCAGTTAAGGGACCAAGATTGAAATGGTAAACGACAGCGAGCTAGAGTGAATGAACAAGGCATTGCCATGGCAGAAATGCTATTAAATGGATAACTCACTGGGCATTAAGGACTGGAACATTACAAGAATATGAGATCTGCCTGACAAAGACTTATTCTGTAGCTTTTAAAACGGAGAGCAATCATATTACATAACAGGATGGAAATTCTGATGGCTTCATGAGAAGATATGAATAGTAGGCCCATAATGGTTGTGGCTTTGCTTGAATGATCCCTTTAGAATCTACGGTTATAACATTGCCTTCAAATTGCTTTAGCTGTCCTGCCGTTGTCAGAAATAATGAAGACAAAAAGGAATACCACCTAGTTTCAGTGTTTGGGTCAAGCTAATGCGTTGGGCAGGTGTAGTATGGTGGTATTAGGTAATGGCTGGTGGCCAGCTTTCTTTGTATGCCACCTGGAGAACACTGCTCTCCCTCATGGTCGGGTGCTTTGAGTAGGCTGTTCCTTGGAACTGAAATACAGAATACTGGCTTTAGTGCTAGATATACTGTAAATACATCACGTTGAACAACATGAACTGTTTTGGCATAATTGCAGTGTAGGAACAGCTTGGTTGAGGGAACACTCCAACAAGTGCTGCAGATTTTTATACAAGGGATTTACACCTGGCTAAACTTGCCAGGGAGGGGATGAGGGGGCCAGAGAGGGGGAGTGAAAGCGATGGAGAGAGAAGACAGTGAGAGAAAGAAAGAGAGAGAGAGAGAAAGAAAGAAAGAGAGAAAGCGAGAGGGTGATATTAAAATAGAGAGAAAGAAAACGAGAGAGAGGTAGAGATAGAGAAACGGAGAAAGAGATGCGCTGCAGAGTCGATGGCGTGGTGGTTGATGCTCTGCAGTGAGGGAACACCTGGACTTGATGAGGGCCAGATGTTCAGGCCTGTTAAGCCTGTTGCAAAGTGGAAAACAAAGAGGCTGATGGGAAACACAAGCTGGGGCATTAACCAGACAGTTTATCTGTAATTTTATTCAAATGGATCGTTTAGGCCCCCCATGCCAGTGGCACTTGCCAAAAGGCTGGATTTACTCTGACTAAACAGATCCACTGTGACTGATAGATCATGAATAATCCCCCAAGATTTGATTAGACAGAGGAGGCCATAAAGGCTTCTCTCTTTGGGGCTGTCAAGGCCAAGCAACTGTGTATGTGACCTATCCTAGAGTGAAGTCAGCTTTATAAGCATTATTCACAGCAGGGCTTACAGTACCAATAATAAAAAAACACAAATTTTACCTTAAGATAGCCTTGTATTATTAAATTAGTATAAGAAAAATGTTCTGCTTTCTTTGCATGAAGATCACAGGAAAATAACTTCTGCCTGGTGGAAAAACACATTCATCTCTATGCTTGACACATGGTATCAGGATATCAACCGTGCTGATGCAGACAAAGGCTAGTTCTATTCCAAACCATATCGGCCCAGGAAACCCTTCTGTCCTGCTTTGATCTGCCATTGCTTGAAGGGCAGTTAGGGACATGTCACAGATTATCTGTCGCCTCGCAAAAACTCTGAGTAAAGATGTATAAACCACCAGAGGGATAGTGTTTTTGTCCGGTCTCTTCACCCATTCAATGTGTCTTTGTATTCAAACTGTCATTCTTACTTTTAGTAAAACAGGCACCCGTGGCTTGGTGAAGCCCTTTTGGTTCTAAATGAAATATCATAGACTCATAGTGGATAGAATTCAATATGTCGCTTGTTCAATGATTTAGTTGGCTAAATATTTTTCCCCTCAAAAGCAATTTCGTTTCAGTGCATGAAATAATACCTGCCGATCCTGTGACCACAAGGGGGCGCACTTATCCTTTCCCAGAATGCTTGTGGGCTCGGAGGGAGCCAGACAGACCTGAGTCCATAGCGGAGGAATAGTGCAGTCTGACTCAATCTATTGTTCCATCAGATCATGAAGTACAGTGTGTGGAGAAGCTTTGAGCACAATCCGCCAATTTAACAAATCTCTCAACAACTAACAAACGTGACCACATGCAGACAAGCAGTCATTGCACAAACACACCAAGAGACGTTCTCTTTCTTTACCAGAAGGTGCAGGCAGACTTAAAATTCGCCCACACAATAAAGCCGTCAGATAAACTGAAAAGCAAGAACTCCAAAAGTGTAAAATAATTGTACAGTCAGAGGAGTAGCTAGGTATACACTTCCCCTTTGACAATAAGTGTACAGTCAGAGGAGTAGCTAGGTATACACTTCCCCTTTAACACTTGTTCATCCCTGTGGCAGTGAAGGATTTGGAATCTTACTCCTGTGATTTTCCCCCCTTCGTGAATTAATTAGTCTCTGCCAAGGCTGGCCACATTTGTCATTCGAATTTATGCTAATGAGCGGCGAAGTCTCGTCGACAAGCTGATAGGCCGGAGCAGCTGGTCTGTCCTTACGGGGCCCTAACTATCCTCCTCCCTCCTCTTCCCTCAATCTCTATCTATCTTTCTTTACTCCTTTGGCACCTCCTCTCTCTTTCTCTCTTTTTTTTGGCACCTCCTTCTGCTTTCCTCCTCTGCTGGCTCCCCGTCTTCTTCTCCCCATCATGGTGTCCTCACCCCTCCCACTACCCCTGCTGGTCCGGGCTCCATGACCTGTCACTAGAGAGGGGTCTGTCCGTGTCCCAGGCTGATAAGGCAGCTAATTATCCACCACTTCACAGACTGGGGAAGTGGATTGTGGAACACACACACACACAGACACACACACACACACAGACACACACACACAGACAGCAAGCAGACCAGCAAGTGGCACAGAGGCAACTGATTGCATAGCTATAGAAGGTAACATTCTTTACAATCAGAATACAGAGTACCACAGTTCTGATGACAAGGGAGTCTTGGGCTGACTCTGTAGTGTTCGAAACACTAAAGTGTTTGTATCTATTTTTTCAATACCACCAATTCTTCAAATGTACAAATTATAAAGTCAAATGAACTCCCTACATTTGAAAGCTTATGTCTGAATGTTGCCCTGGTTCGGTGGATAGGGAATGTTTAAGTTCAATATGTATTTTTATGCTTCTTCAGATGGTGAGTGTGGACGTTCGTTAGGTGTAGCTGCAATATTGCAATACACAAAAAGTGTGAAATTGCATTTCTACAATGGCAGTCATGTCTTTCCTTAAAGATGTGAATGAAGTTGATATACTGTAAGTCCATATAAAAAAAAGAAAACACTAAGAGAGCATGAAAATAAAAATAGTATGGGGAAATGAACGACTGGGTCTGAAACAAAGGATTTGTATCTTATACAGGCCGACAGGAGAAAAAAACTCAGCCCGTTCCCCCCTCTTCTCTCCGACAGTGGGCTGGTGTAAGTAAAAGCAGCTTGAAAAGTTGGTGGTGTATCTTGGCAGCGATTTGAGGGTCTGAGCAGAGCACTCCCAGTCTCTCCATTTGGTGGAGTAGACATAAGCACTTTGCAGCTCTCTGTCTGTAATTTTCAAACGCATTGCTGGGGAGAAAGTAGCCCACGTAATGCTTTGTGTTGCCTTTTCCAGCTTGAACTTTGCTTCAAGTGGGAGTCAAATGGCTGAGACAGTGTATTATTAGACAAATCAGCAAGCAACAGCATGCATTTACTTTCTCCCTCAGCCTAGTTTTACAGAGCAAAGTGAAATATCCCACGCATTTTCTGATCTATCTATCAAAAAATTTAAAATGCGATTACACATTCACAAGACTGCGAATTACCTTTTCTTTATTTTTCATGACTGCGGGTGTTATTTTGTAATGACAAAGGTGTGCCATGTAAAACATTAGGCTTAGACCATAATTAAACTGTTATGGACACAATAGGATGCAAAGCTATATAAATTGTGGATTGGCAAGCAGAAAATGGCTAATACACTAACATAATGAATGACTAATTACCAAAGGTTACACAAATGTTTTATGTTTATATATTTGCCTATAGTATGCATAGTGTTTAATTGTGTTATCTGAACAATGTTTTTTCCTGTCCGGTACTACAGCTGTATATCCAGGATATCATGCTGTAACAGGTCTGTGTTAATTAATTTCAATAGTCAGTATTACTGGCATTATTCCATAATAGCATAAAACATATTCTGGAGACTATAAAGACCCAGTTATTGACATGAAATTTAACTACCCCTTAATAACCTCTTAACCCCAACCTTATCTTAGTTGCCAGCAAGAGCAACCAGGCTGTTAATATGTGTATAAACAATTTATAAGACTGTTTATAAACTATTGTACAATGTTCTTGGGAAAAAAAGACATTTCTTGTGGGTGATGGAGAAACCATGGCATATACGGTTAGGTCTGGAAATATTTGGACACGGACACAATGTTCATAATTTTGGCCATGTACACCTCCCCAATGTATTTGAAATGTAACAACCGAGATGCAATTGAAGTGCAGACTTTCAGCTTTAATTCAAGGGGATAAAATATGGTATGAAATGTTTAGGAATTGCAACCATTTTCATACACAGTTCCCTTATTTCAGGGGCTCAAATGTAATTCAACAAATTAACACAATCATAAATAAAATGTTAATTTTTCATACTTTGTTGAGAATCCTTCGCAGGCAATGACTGCTTGAAGTCTGGAACGCATGCACATCACCAAACGCTGGTTTTCCTCCTTTGTGATGTTTTGCCAGGCCTTTACTGCAGCTGTCTTCGGTTATTGTTTGTTCGGGTGTCTTTCTCTCTTAAGTTTTCTGCCTTAAGTGAAATGCATGCTTGATCGAGTTGAGATCAGGTTATTCACTCGGCCATTGCAAAATATTCCACTTAATTTGCTTAAAAAACTCCTGGGTTGCTTTTACAGAATGTTTTGGGTCATTGACCATCTGTAAAGTGATTCGCTGTCCAATCAACTTCACGGAATTTGGCTGAATCTGAGCAGACAATATATCCCTACACACTTCAGAATTCATCTAGCTGCTTCTGTCTTCTGTCACATCATCAATAAACACTAGTGACCCAGTGCCATTGGAAGCCATGCATGCCCATGTCATCACACTGCCTCCACCGTGTTTTACAGATGATGTGGTATGCTTCGGATCATGAGCCGTTCCAATCCTTCTCCGTACTTTTTTCTTCCCATCATTACGGTACAGGTTAATCTTAGTTTCATCTGTCCAAAGAATACTGTTCCAGAACTGGGCTGGCTTTTTTAGATGTTTTTTGGCAAAATCTGGCCTTTCTATTCTTGAGGCTTACGAATGGTTTGCACCTTATGGTGAACCCTCTGTATTTGCTTTCCTGAAGTCTTCTCTTTGTGGTAGACTTGGATAATGATATGCCTACCGCCTCTAGATTGTTCTTCACTTGGCTGGATGTTGTGAAGGTGTTTTCTTTGGATCATCCACCTCTGTTGTCTTCCGTGGACGTCCAGGCCTTTTTGTGTTGCAGAGTTCACCAGTGTGTTCTTTTTTTCTCAGAATGTACCAAACTGTTGATTTGGCCACTCCTAATGTTCCTGCTATCTCTCTGATGGATTTTTTTGTTGCAGACTAAGGATGGCCGGTTTCACTTGCATTGAGAGCTCAGCAACAGCTTCCAAATGTGAATGGCACACCTGGAATTAACTCCAGACCTTTTACCTGAAATAACGAAGGAATAGTAAACACCTATCCACGAAACCGCTTTTGAGTCAATTGTCCAATTACTTTTGGTCCCTTGAAAAAGAGGGGGCTACATATTAAAGAGCTGTAATTCCTCAACCCTTCTTCCAATTTGGATGTGAATACCCTCAAATTAAAGCTGAGAGACTTTAAGCCTATATTCATTATTTAACTGAAACTTGAATTTAGTTTGGTAAACAGCCAAAATAACAAAACTTGTGTCAGTGTCCAGCTATTTCGGGACCTAAATGTATTTGTTGCAAGCAAGTTAATTTATATTAAAACAGTCAGATTGTTACAATTCTCTAACTCAGCTGTCTCCAGGGGGACTGTACATGAACTTCAACACCCGGATATCTCAATCCTCGCATTCCAGTGCTAGGATGTACCTGTCAGTCCCTTTGTGAGATAATCTTTGCATCAGTGTCTTAAACGGCTCTCTCCAGGGGGACATTTATTCCCTGTCTGTACATGAATTTTATATTCATCTTCAATGAATTACAGTTCCCATAACTGTTTACTGAACCACCCCGGTATCTCAATCCTCACACTCCAGCACTTGGATAAACTCGCCAGTCCTTTTGTGAGATAATACCCTTCATCGATGTCTAAACAGCAGCACAATAACTTGCATTATTCTTCATCCGCAGATTGTTACATTTACACAGAGGTTAATCCTCTGATAGCACCAGAACTTGCATTACATTTGTAATATTAAACACATTGATACGTTACGTTTTTTTTTTATTGAATGGTGCATCGTAACATGACAATTTAAAATGTAAAACAAGCACCTTTCTGGGCCTTGCTGTTGGTGGGACAGTGCATTCAGAAAGAAGATTCCAGAGATGTTTGACCTGATTCAATTCTGGGCTCTGGCTGGTCCACTCGAGGACATTCACAGATTTGTACGGAAGCCACTCCTCATGGCTGTGTGTGGTTCTTTGTCCTGTTGAAATGTGAACCTTCGCCCCAGTCTGAGGTCCTTGGAGCTTGGAAACAGGTTTCCATCAAGGATCTGTCTGTACTTTGCTCAGTTAATCTTTCCCTTGATCCTTACTTGACTCCCAGTTCCTGCCGCTGTAAACCAGCCCCACAGCATTGAGCTGCCACCATTTTAAGTAAATTTAATTATGTGCCCTCATGACAATTAGTGTCAATGTATTTTCTGAACATTTGAAATAACCTCCAGATAACACCATCTAGCCAGATCCAAACATGTAACACAGTCATTTTAGCCTGCCAGCTAGCCAGCCAGGTAATGTAACTACTTAGCTATAGCCTAAAAGCAGTAAATCCACTGAACACAAATCGCAGACCTTCATAAGTACAAGAAAGAGCAACCAGAGTCTGGGAATCTCAGGCTAAATCTATTTTTGAACGTTCTATTAATGTCTTGAATGCTAAATTGAATGAAGCAAATTACATATCTCCCCCAAATAATTTCCTAATCTTTCTGGTAAAACAGCCCAACACTGAGTACTCCAAAGGCTGACAGTACAAACCACAGGGAAGCAGTACAATACTGACACTTCTTTCTTGTTTTGCATGCCCTCTGGTAAGCAGACAGTGTTAGCTAGGTAACTTACTGTGCTAACATTGCAATTGTTGTTTGTCCTTTTTGTAACTTATTGATATTTCATAGATCACTAACTAGCAAGATGACAAAATCGCTATCCCTAATCCCTTATCACCATTGCCAGCCCATAAGCACTTTGATAGCTAGCATGTCATAAACGACCAGCATGTAAGTTGTTGGCTTGCACAAAAAAGCTTCCTAGCTATTTAAATACTCAGCGCTCTCAGCACAAGTCAGCAATAGTTGATTTAAGGAAATAAATACATTTAGATTTATTCACACTTTCAATGCCAGCGGTCTAGACCAGATAGGTAGCTTGAAGAAAGTATATACTGTAGTGTTGTGTGTACTCTCAGCGTGCTTACAGTAGCCATCTACCTACCATCCCATACACTAGCTAATTTGGCAAGCAACAAGGAAGTGGATGCCTCTTTTAATAGCTCAATTGGTGAACATCACTAGCAAAAATGTGTCCCTTTTCTACTTGTTTCTCTTTGTTTCATATATATGAAGCCAACAAAAATATTTAATATTTTCAATTGTTAAGCCGAGTCATCGTCACTGGCATTATGTCAAAGTCACAAGTCTAATTACACCAGGCAAACAAATAACACCCATGAATTTTTGTTTTACACATATTCAGAATTTTTGTGTAATATTATTATAAAACATATATAGGGGCAGACAGATATTTCAGTGGTCAGTTTCTGCCTTGAGAAGGCTTGGTCCTGCTCCTACAGGGCCTCAGCTGTCACAGGCCCCTAAACCTATTACCTTTTGACAGCTGGGAAAGTCAAGGTGTAGCACAAATTCATTTAGTCCTCTTAATTGGCTTAGTATGGAATGCTAGGAAGACTCCATATTTATACTTAATCAAATTACATTGGGAACTTTGTGTTTGTCACATCATTCTGAACTCCCTAGAGTGTCTTTAGTAATTTGGCTGAGATGCATTCCTCCTACTCAAAGAGGAGAGTGAAGACTAATGCCATTTTGAGGGGATTATTCAGATCTTTCAACCCATCTTTGGGGAGTGAAAAAAAGAGTAAAACACAGAGGCTTTCTTAACTTTCTCTTTTTCTCACCTCCTTCTCTCACTCTCCCTCCTCTCCCTCTCCCATATTCCTCCTCAAAGCACCGAAAGCCATATTATGTGCTTGTCAAGATGGATAAACCCCACAGCCAAATGTTCAGATGAAAACAAATAACTGGGAAACATTCATGTAATCGTTTCTGCCAGAGAAAGGCTTTAACAGGAACATAAACACTTTCTGGAGATGTGCCTCCATGTGTTAATTCCCTTGCGCTTTTGTTTGCGACTCATTCAACTTCAGGACCATTTCATACTGCACCGTGATGGGATGTCACCAATGAAGACACGCTTAAAAGTACTCACTGACATGCTTTGCAGAACTTAACACATAACAAATATTTCAAGTGTTTGCCAACATACCACCCGCCTCTACCTCCTGAAAACTGAGATATATACTCTCATCATAAAAAAAAGAGAGAAAAATAAACCCTCCCCAAAACGTCTGTCCCTCATCGATATGGATGCATTTTTCCAGAACAATTTGATAAAACAAATGGAATAAATAAACAGAAAGCGACGTAGCCAAAGACAGAATACCCTACACTACATCGATGTAATGTCCCAGATGCTTGTTGTCTGTGCTAGTAGATTTTCTCTGGGGCTGCGTAAGCTAAATTTCACACGAGAAAGCCTTACACTGTTACACAATGCTCATACTTCCTGGACACGCCAGTATGCCGTAGCCAAAGTATTCCCATGGTGGTGATAGGCTGTACCCCCTGGTGGCCATCAACAGCTGACAGAGGAAGTAAACATGCTTTTAATTATGTCCATTGTGTTGTTACCTCATTCAACCTAATTCTAAAGGGCTTCTAAATGCTGACATTTTGATACTGGTCCTAATTTAATTGCCTGGATATACATTAACATCCACGTCACAGAAATAATATTTTTGTTTCAGTATGGAGTAGATATTTAATACTGTGAAAATACACACACACACACACACACACACACACACACACACCTAACCTTTCCATTCTGGTCTCTGATGGTGCAATAATGCCTCTTTCAGCACACGCACTTTGTAAAAGCTTGAGAGAGCCAGAGCGAGATTGAGAAAGAGAGAGAGAGATGGTATGAGAGATACGTTTTGAAAGAAAAAGCTTTAAACTCTCTTCTTTTAAAATATTTATCTGAGAAGACATCCAAGTTTCCCTGCTTTTAAAAATTTCCCAGAGTTCTTTAGCCTCCACTTAGTCTTCATGGACAGTGCCCTAAGTCCATTTCTCTTTTTAACCCAGCTTTGAAACCATAAGCTCTGTATCATTATTATCTCAATTAAAACCTTGCGTTTTTAGTTAAATTTAGATCTAAATCAACAAATCACGTAAAACCTAAATAACTTTCAACGGTAAATCAACAATTATTTTATATTTAAATAGTGAAATTGAGCAGCTCGAGAATCGATTTCTCTTTGGCAGTCAGAAGTCTAAGATGAAAAAACCCTATGTTATGTGGTTGAATTCCCGAGCAGTAAAGGAAAACCTTAAATCTTGGTGGTGGGTAAATCCCAAAAACTAACACGGGTCTTGTTAAAAGGGAGCATTGAGAAGTCAGAGCTTCGGCCTAGCTGGATTTCAAAGTGATGTAATACACACAAAACCCAAATAGTAACTATATGAGGAGATGTGGCCATGAACTCTGTCTAGGGAACTAATTCCATCTCTGCCCTTTGATGAGTCAAACTAGAACACGGACCAATCAATGAAAGGAATTGAATATACAAATGTGATTGGAAACAATATTGGTAAATCATATACTTCAGACAACTGCTAATGTTGGCTCTACTATAATGTCTCAATTGAGAAATATCAATGTTATATAGGTCAGACAAAAAGCTAGTTTTATTTGACCAATCTTAATTGATAGGTCAGTATGCTATGACCTCAATTCTGGCCTGTCAGCATAAAGACATTCCGTGTTGACTGGCTGCTTCCACTGGTGAATGGCCTGTGGTGAGCTAAACATCTCATAAGACATATACATCCAAAACTAAACCTCTCTGAACCACAGACCATCGACCAAATTACAATCGCTGTTCAGGCTCATCATTAATAATGTTACTCTTATTATTCATAATAACAACTATTACATCATCACCGGAAAAGTCTGTTATAGTAAAACGACAACTTGAGAACGAGGCAAGAGAGAACTGAGCGGTGACACAGTGCCAACCACGCGTTGGCATGTCTGATCAGTGGGCAGAGAGCTGTGGCCCAGGCCCGGGCAGGCCAGCTGGCCAGACGACACGGTGGCCTCCCTGGTGTTGATGTTGTGTAGGGGAGTGAGGTCTGGATTGGACTTCAGGGCCACCAGGCCTCCCCTGGAGTTTGCTGCTCCGGCTAAATGGACCAGATCAATCACGCCTGACGGCCCTGCGACACCGAGTTAGGGGTTCCACGGCGCACCGCCGCGCGTTTGGACAACGTCGCCCCGAGCCGTGCTGGCAGACGCGCGGCGATCCTTCCTAGGGCGCTCGCCAAGCAGATGGCGCGGGCAAGGACGACGGTGGCATGTCTCCACCGAACGCCCACCGCCCCCGTCCCGGACGAGATGGAGGGAGAAAGGCGAGGACGGATGGGTGACAGATGGGTGGATGGATGTCATACGGTATGCGGTGTGGTAGCCCAGGCTGGGCATGGTTAGACGTGGATGTGCACCGACGGTGGTGACGGGTGCAGAGGGGAGGGAGCCTGAGACGGTCGGCAGTGCGGTAGGGTGACACGTCTGAAGTCTAGCTGGCACGGCTTCTGTCGGCGTGTGTGTCTCCCTGGCGACGCTGGCAGCCCTGAGCTCGGTGCCGTCCTCAGGCAAGGCAGGGCATGGTGGGGTCCGCTGACAGACTGAGAGGCCGAAGGAAAAGTTGACCCAAATCACCATGTGGGAGGCAGACTGTCACAAGAATCAGCCACACAAACGGACATTTTGCAGACAAACAAAATATTTTCATTTCAGTCAAGACTGTAATAAGATATTTTTCACACACGCACACACACACACACACATACATACAAATTCCAGAAACGCCTGTTTAACAGCTTAATAGCATTTGGATATGTCAATGTTGTGTTTAATTGTTTATTTGGTAAACAGATATATACTGCCAGCAATATCTTACCGCCTGTGACCTAATTCTACTGTATAATGTGCCTCCCTCGAAGAATCACCGACCTGGTTCTGAGCCAACCACTGTTCAGCTGAATAATAACAATACCAGATGTAGTGTCATGTAAGGCAGGGCAGGTAGCATTACAAATTATCATATTTTATCTTCCTCTTGGTAGATAGGTTTTTAGGTTGGAATAAGCGTTGGCACTCTCAATACACATGATATTGCTTCTGTATTACTTTACAGAACGGGATGGAGAACCTGACAGGGTTGTCACATTTCTTTGTTTACTTGACAACAATTGATTCCTCCCACTTCGGCCTTGTACTGTATGTGAGTGGGAAGGATTGTTGTTTTTCAAAGTGCCACATTTCTAAAGCCCCCGCACTCTCCATGCCTATCTTGTGGATGACTGTTATGAAATCACTGTTGCCTGAAATGCTTTTTTTGAAGCAATTATGTTAGTAATCATTTACAGTGGCAATGCGTTAATGGACAAAGTTAACCTGCAGAGTGATACACAATACAGGTGGCTTTGAGATACCCCTGGAACGTAACTATTTGTAGAATTAATGAGTCATTAATTATTCAAACACTCATGTATTTTACATCTGCCAATTGCAGAACTGAAAGACAATGCTCTCAACATTATTTTGGTTCTTGGCCAAGGTTTTATTGCCACACAAATGAACTTTCTCACAACCATATGAATTTACGTCTCTTGTCAGAAGCATAGGGAAGAAGAGATAGACAGAATGGCCCACACAATGCAAAGAGCGCACATTGCTTTTCTTAAATAACATAACCTTTTTTATAGATTGTAATTTACTTACAATACATTTAGTATATATTTAGCCATGGTAAAACTTAGCATATCTTTTATATTCTACTCACAGAACGTCCGTAAAGTTAAGACCTATGGAAAAGCAATGTATCACTTCCAATAAGCCTGGATACTGACCAGCACAGGGCTTTAGGTATAGTCCTATGACACATCCAAATATTTATCAGAGTCATCTTGTCCAGGTTTCGGCTCGAGCTCTGGATACTGTAACTAATTGGGGACGTTTTTTTGTTATCACTCACCTCTCCCATTGGCTGAAATGTAAACAGGTTGTTATGAAAGTGCCCTTATGGCAGTGAGGGGAAAAAAAATGCAAGGCCATTCTGGAACTTACCCGGCATGTCTTCTAAATAAGTAATGGCCCTGGACATGTAGCGGTTAGTCGTGGCGGAGGCAGGTCCCAGTGTCAACCCCGCCTCTGTTTGCGTTGTGCATATTTCATAAGATGGCGGAGGAGGGGCAGAATAAAAAGCCCCTATACAGACCCTGCTCTGTTCACTGTCATGGCTCTGCTACTATTAATAATACCCAGTGTCCTCTCCCTGATAGAGGGCCCTGCTGTTTTCCCCTGCCTTCCTGTGTTTGACAACAAAATAGAGCCACTGTTGTAACCATTAAAGCCATGAGAGACACTATGCAGGTTGCTGGGTGTTAACGCAGACAATTCCAACACACTGTTTCCTCTACACTGTCCAGGTGACCACAGGTTCCAACGGTCCAAAGCTGTCTTTTTTTCTTTAGTTTGGCCATTTATTCACAGACATACAGAACGCTGTGGTCCAGTCAGCGGCACAGGTCAATGTTTTGTTTGTCTGAACAGTCGAATGTTATTAAATGCCAGTCAATGGCCTTCCTCCGATCAGCATGTCATCATGGAGGTCATCTCATCTAGATGGATCTTGTTTACTGTTTGCTCAAAAACACACCCTGCATTATTGATGGACAGGAAGGAAGAGGGCCATCAGAGCTATGGTGGGCTGCAAAGCCGCTGATTAAAAAACACAAATGAAAATGGCAAATGCTTGTGAAGTGTTCAAAAACATAATAGAACATTACGCCCATGGTAAACATTTGTGTCTCCAAAACAACGCTTGCAATTCCCAAAGCTTGACAAAATGACCGGAGCTGGTTTCTTATAGTAACAGAACTTCCCTCAGAATGTAGGCAGAGTGGAGATCATGATGTGATGGGTTTTGTGTTCAAAATTGTTTAACACAAATTCTCATTAACCAGCTTTGCAAATCCTCTAATGTTAATGCATTCATTTCTCATGTCAAGAGGTGATCCATGCATGTCATCAAATTATATCAAACTTTGGCTTGCCAACCGCCCAAGAATTTCCTAATCACTATGGACAGATTGTTTGCTGAGTGCGTTGTACAGGTGTCAAAACTGATTGGATTAGAAAGAAAACTACATTTGGATCAGCTTTTGCCGATTATATCTTCCCTTAACCTAACAAAGACTATGGTACTGACTTCAATCAGCTTCTAGAAAGATATTATGATGCACAGCTGAAACTATTTAGGTTGTTTGTTACATTTCAGCAACCAATAAAGGCATTGCCAATTGGGCTTATGATTGTGCACATGTTATAGATCATGTAATATAATGAGAAAATATAGATAATTGGCTATTTGTAAAATAGAATAGAATTTTATTGATTATTATGTAACTATTCTGTGTAAAGCCTTACAGGCCCAGGGAGCCAAAATCTGTTTTAATTCAGTCATCACTGGTTTTCATTTCAATCTTTGTTTTATTCTTTAATTGTTTGTACCATTGGTAAAGGCCTTAGCAACTTTGTGAAAATGAAAGTTAACGAAGACAAAAAAGTCACATGATTACATGTTCAGCTGAGATCCTTGGTGAATAAAGTTATGCGTAATGGCAGAAAAGCGTCCAGCGTTTCATGAGTTCTAAGGCAGTGATTAAATAACAAGCGTTGTCAAGTGCAATTTCAGTAATGATGGCTTTGGGAAAAAGCTCAGAGATTTGACAAAGCTTCTACCAAGGTTTAATGAACTTAGCATTAAAATGCTTTTTGGAAACCAGGCGCAGAACATTTGGAAGAGAAAGAACATCACAATTTTCTTGTCTACCAACCCTATGGACATCATACATTTAAAAAAAATGTTTTAGTTCGGCGACACTGAGATGGATTTTTTAAATCAAAACAAACCTCTTAGATCTAGTCATTATATAGCAACACAATTCTGTAAATAGATTCCAAACACATAAGGAATGAGTTGCAGTATGTATAACCTGTTGCCAGAGTACAGACAACCTGCTTATAGAGCCTCCTGAGCAGACTGAAAAGAGAAGCAACAGACAGATAGTTGGGCTCTGTCTAGATACTTCTAAAAATAAAATGTTCAGGTCAATTCTGTTTGCACTTCTCTCCCCATATAGGGGTCCATGGAAGGCAATGGCCACGCGGTCTACAGCCACAGGCCAGGGAGCCTCGAGCCGGGTCCCATCTGACTGTCCCTTTGTGTGCTTTTAAGTGTGTAGGTGTGTGTGTTTTTAAGTGTGGTGTGTGTGTGTGTGTGTGTGTGTGTTTGTACGGGTGGTGTGTATGCGTATGTTTGTGTGTTTGTGTGGTGTGTGTGTGTGTGTGCGAGCATTGGACTCATAGAACAAAAAGCACTTTTACTACACACACACACACCGCCCCTGTGGCGGTCATAGCACAATTTCCTCAAGCCACAGAGAAATAACATGTCCTCCCTGTCCTCAGAAATCCCTACTGTATCTCCCCCTTTTGCGCACGCGATCAGGGAAGGGCTGCGTCTGATCTGTGAGAGAAGTTGAGATAACGTACGGAAGGGGGGTGAGATGAGTGAGAACGTGATGGGGTCTCATGTCGGCCGTGTGACATTAAGAGTGATCAGACGGGTCCGGTTTGAACGGATGATTAGTCTGGACTGTGTTGGTGGAGAGAGAGAGGGGCCCATCCCAGGGTGTACTGAGAGACTGTATTGGGTTGAGAGAGAGAGGGGCCCATCCCAGGGTGTACTGAGAGACTGTATTGGGTTGAGAGAGAGAGGGGCCCATCCCAGGCTGTACTGAGAGACTGTATTGGGTTGAGAGAGAGAGGGGCCCATCCCAGGCTGTACTGAGAGACTGTATTGGGTTGAGAGAGAGAGGGGCCCATCCCAGGCTGTACTGAGAGACTGTGCTGAGTAGGCATGTGTCTCCACCATTTCTCTGGGACCAGCCTTCCGCTGTACCTAGGCAACCAGGCTCAATATTGTGCACACACAAGCTTGTGCTTCTCTCTAATTTGCTTTCTAGCAGGGTTAACCATTGCCTTGATGATGGGACAGAGTTTCTCTGTAAAAGAAACTACAAAAAAAAAAAACAGGGAAAAAGGCTTGCAGAGTTTAGTCTTGCTACTTCCAAACCATGTTTCTCTCAAGTCTTTGCTCCAGCTTTATTCCCCTGCGTGCCTCTTCATCTGTTTGAAGTGCTGTATGTGACCCTATGTTGCTCTTCCAGACACATTGAGCGTGTAATTACACAGGGTTCCCCAAAAAATGCAGGAGCCTTAATCAGATTTCATAAATCCCAACTCCTTCATATCGTTTCTTGTAATTACATTTGGTGATCATCAAATTTGATAAAATATTACACTGACTCGAGCTTTGAGAACTGGAAGTTCTGAAGTCAAACACTTCATAGTTTCTGGAAAAACCAAAAAAGACTAATTGGTAAATATGCCAATCAAATTTTTATCATAAATATTTTATAAAGCCCTTATAAGGCCCTGAACATCGGCAGTTGTCACAAAGTGCTGAAACCTCTAAGAGCAAACAATACAGTACCATCCACATTAGCTGCACCAGGTCCTTCCCTGTCCCAACCCACTAACCTGTCACTAAAGCCATGACTCTGTCCTACTCCACTCTCTGCTCACATTGTCTTTTATCTCACTTTAATCCTTTCCATCACCCCTCTGGGCCCATCCTCACCCCTCTGGGCCCATCCTCACCCCTCTGGGCCCATCCTCACCCTTCTGGGCCCATCCTCACCCATCTGGGCCCATCCTCAACCCTCTGGGCCCATCCTCACCCCTCTGGGCCCATCCTCACCCCTTTACCAGGTCCATATCTGCGCCTCTCTTCTCAGAGAGGGATCTATTGTTCCTATAGCAACCAGCAGGCACCGGAGTCTGCGTCTGAAATGTGTCTTGCATCAAGATAACATCGTTACCGGTTGCATTGTAAACATTTATACCTGTAAAATGAAGCATCCTTATAAAAATTTAAAATAATACTGACTGAAAGCATGAAACTTTCAAATCAAATGCAGTCACAGAGTAAATAACTTTGTATCTTTCCTGTACACAGCAAAGGTCAGGTGTTGTGGATAACGATAAGATGTTGGGATCATAGTCAGAGGTCCCCAACTGATTGACAAAGCAAACCTTCAAGAAAACACAAAGTTGGCTTACCTGGCTGAAGTGTATAATAAGTAAATGTATAATTTTCATCTGTTATTTGTAGTTTTTGCCGTGAAACACCAGCACAGAACCATTGTTCAAACATCAGGGAAGCCATGTACTTTTATTTAAATAATTTCTCCAAAACAAAACAGTTTAATGAGTAGTACAATTTGTTTGGTAAAACATTTCTAAAGAATCGGCACCCCAAAGATGATTTCAAAATAAAACCAGACAGTAGCATCTTTTATGAAATTCTATGGTTCTCAGTATTTCTATGGTTCTATGGAAATTCTATGGTTCTCAGTATTTCTATGGTTCTATGGAAATTCTATGGTTCTCAGTATCCAGGAAATCTGTTAATGCCTTTCTCCTGTTCCTGTTTCCCTGGGTTATGAGGTCACACAATTGTAAAATCCCTTTGCCATCTATCGTCATGGGTAAAGCCAAAGAGCTGTCAGCTGAATGGTTCTTGACCTACACAGGTAAAGGATAAAAAAGAATACATAAACAGTTGATACTACCGCCAAGCACATTCAGGGCTCAGAAAGTTTCAGAAGTCTGGAACTGTTGCAAATTTGCCAAGAAGCACACGCATGTGCACATTGTTCCCACATAAGAATCCAAGGACCAATGTTTCAGAATTGTATCGTCTAGTGTAATCTTCGGGTTGTCAATATTCAAAATCAACTGTTAGAAACCACAACCATGTCAACAAGCTCTGGAAGGGTTGCACAAAACAAGCACTTACTGAGCTCTTACTGAATATTGTGGTGGATCATTGATGCTTTGGGTAGGTTTTGCTACTAGTGTTCCATGGGCTTTTGTTCTGAAGAATAGCATAATGAATTCCATTAAGTACCAGGATATTTTAGTTCAAAACCTGGTTGCATCTGCCAGGAGTTTTAGACTTACCAGGGCTGGACCTTTCAACAAGATAATGGCCCCAAACATATATCAAAATCAATGTTTTACAATGGCCATCTCTGTCTCTGTACTAAAATTGTTATCCTGTGGTTGGAATTGAAGAGGGCAGTCCAGAAGCCCAAGACTATCAAGGATCTCAGAATGTGCTTCTCATTGCTTTTGTCCACACCAGGTTTCACAGAATATTGATTGGGGTGCCAATAGTTTTGAAACCTATGTTGTGCAGAACAAAATCACACTGCTGTTTTGTGTTTGAGAAAATATTTTGTTGTAATGAAGGTATACAGCTCCCCTTTATTTCGGAGCCCAAAATGTGACTCATTGTTTGTGTTGTTTATTCTTTGCCCAATTTTATGAAGGGGGCCAATACTTCTTGAGTTGACTGTAAACTTTGAACAATTATTTCCTATAAACTGTCCCATGATCTGAATTAGCGTTATACATTTACACCATTGTGAAAGCCAATAGGTTTGTTTACTATCTGGGGCAAAATTATAGATTCTTTGTGTTTTTGCTGAATAGTCACAGATGTAAAATTGGTTAACCAGAGTATTGAAAGAAAGCAACAGATTTCTGATATATTGAAGCTGAGATATACAAGTGTGGATATGGTTCATAGTCATATATGCAGGCAAATATCTAAATTGGTTTTAATGACTACTGAAAATATGGGCTGACAGGTTCTGAAATGTAGAAGTTAGCCTGTTTCTTTTTCATTATATTAACTACATTTTTACTATTAGAAAAAAAAGTTAGGTACGCTGCTCAAAACAATTGAGGGAACACGTAATCATCACAGCATAACACCAAGTCAATTAAAGTTCAGGGATACCAATCTGTCCAGTTAGGAAGCAGAAGCAATTGTGAATCAATGTTACCTGTTTTGGTGCAAATGAAAGTGACAACAGCAAGACAACCCCCAAAAAGGGAATGGTTTTGCAGGTGGTGGCCGCAAACTGTTGTTCTCTCCTTATCCTTCCTGACTGATTCTGCTCTAGTTTTGTGTTTTGCTAGTGTCTTTGTCACTACTGGTAGTATGAGGCATTACCTGCCGCCCATTCAGGTTGCACAGGTACTGTAGTCCAGCTCGTCCAGGAGAGCATGGAGGAGATACCAGGAGTGAAGCCACTACACAAGGAGACATGGAAAAGGCTTTAGAAGAATCAACCCAGCAGCAGGACTGGTATCTGCTCCTTTGTGTGAGGAGGAACAGGAGGAACACTGCCAGAGCCCTACAAAATGAGCTCCAGCAGGCTACTGGTGTGCATGTTTCTGTCCAAACTTTTACATGATAATCATAACGGTGAGTGGATTTGTTGTGTTCATCTACAACGTGCATTTTGTTGCTACCTTATTTGTATCATTTTGAATACAGTGTGTAAATGATTTTTACAGTGTGTAAATATTATTTAAACTTTAGATCCCTGGTTGTGTGGTAAACACTAAGGTAATGACATTGCATTTGGAAGTACTGGGTACGTGACCTTTTGTGTTGTGGTAATTTTTTTTATTGTTGCATGCTGGGCATCGAATACAGTACAGCTTTTTTTCTCTCTGACAGCAGATACTGTCCGTGGTTTTGAAACAATGTGAGTAGTTGTGTGGTTGTAGTTGAATTTATTCTGCCACTATTTGAGTGACTGTTTTGGCAAATGCTTCTTTGAAACGACACAAACGTATTTTCTTCTAACGTGGTTCCTGCTATCGATATTTTTAATCGTTGTGTATTGTCTGCTGCTTCTGAGCCACAGCAGAGGCGTGGCTTAGGACCGTTTGACTCTGTCATCAAAGAACTGCTTCTACATTGGTCCGTGAAAGAAAGATCTCAAGTCATGCTGTGCAGTAAACCCAGGCATCCGAGTTCACTATCTATTTGTATGAATTCAGATCTTTTTCCGGTACTGAGGGGCCTGGCTTCAATGGTCACGGTTCGCCACTGCTTGTTATGTCATTTTGTTCTCAACACATTACACAATGTACAGTACAGATTTGTATCTTCAATATATTTTGTTCATCGAGACCCGATGTGTGATTTAAGTGTTCCTGTAATTTTTTAGAGCAGTGCACTTATCTCTCTCTTTCTGTATTTCCCCCTCTCTCTTGTTCTCTGTCTTATCTTTACCTGAGAGGTTCAGCTTCTTTAATGTTTCCCTGTCTCTGTTGTTGTGCTACGGGATATTACACACATTATCTCCCAGACGAAAGGTTACCCTGGATACAAGGCCATTACTTCATCTCTCAGCTTGTGGCATTTTCAGCCACAGCCTTTAATTGCATCATTCCAATGGCCCAGTTCATTTGGGATTTGAATAATTGTGCGGTGAACCTGTTATGAACCCCGCAGAGTATGGTGGTGGTGTACCTTGAATGGTAGGCCAGTGTAATGAAGCAATGTGCGATATTAGTTGGACCTTACGATGGAACGGACAGCATTTTTAGTTACATTTTAAATTATGCCCTTGTACACCTCAAGGAAATACAGAAATTCTTCTTTTCTTCTTCCCATATACATTTCGTTTGGCTTTGGCTACAATTCTAAAGCAATATTCTGCATGTAGAGTGGAAATGCGGTGGAGCCTTTGGACAGTCAATAAAATATCTAGAAAACCTGTTCATATTGTCCTTTCTGCTATCAAACCTTTTCATATTGTCCAGAATGCCACAGCCCGTCTGGAATTCAACCCTCAACGTCCCCATGTCAGCCCACTGCTTGCAACCATTAATGACAATGGTAATTACCACAGAGCAGCAAATTTGCTAGAAAATGGCAGCAGTTTTCCCAAGACCAAGATTGTATTTTGTTAAAATTATTTAGGCTTTATTAATAACATGAGGAAAGAAGACATAGGAAAGGCCTTGTCTAATCTAAGAACATTTCAGCAACTCTTACTGTGTATGGACTCCTCCCCAGCACTGCACTCTTTGGGCTTTATGAATGATTTTGGATCAGCCTGCATCTCATGCATTGCTGGAAATAAAACTGTAGGCATTATGGCTTAGTACACAGAGCCGCAAATAAATGTTTCCAAAGTGACAAAATTACAGTTAACGTTAGATGATGATTTCAGCACTATTCAATCGGACAGCACCATTGCTTTGTTTAGCTAAATAAATCACAATTAGCTATATTATTTGTCAAAGAATCTTCTTTCAGATATGTGTTTTTGGGGGATGGTTCAAATGCTTCTTGTGGATTGGCAAAGTGGTCCCTTGGATAAGGGTGCAATTGACCAGCACTAACGAGGTTAGGGGGGTTAGTCATTTAAAAGGGTTACTTAGCCTTGTTGCACTCTAGTAAGTACTTGTGGTGGCTTGGGTTCAAATGAGCCCAATTGAGCTACTTAGAAGGAGAACCAATGAGTTCCCTCCAGTGCATAAGGATTGCAGTCTTGACTTCCTGGTTGAGTGAGCAGTGCAATAAAAACCGGAAAGCATCAGATGTGCTTCCGAGGACTCATTTCAATGACAACTATTCAAATTCTGCTGGGGGTTACTATGATGAAGTAAAGTCATATTCACAAACTCGATAACATGAAATTAGGGAGAAATGGGGTAAAAACTGATTTGTCTCATAGGCTTATGCATTTGAACTACATTCACTTGAGATAACTTTGTGGAACAATCATAAAACTATGTAATAGTAAGTACATTTTACTCAAGTATCTATCAGCAAAGTCAATATTTGCATATGAGCAGCACAGGAAATATCAAACATTTGATTTTTGAGTTGTGGCATTCAGTGTTCGGGGTAGGAGTCAGGAGTGTTCAGGGTAGGAGTCAGGAGTGTTCAGGGTAGGAGTCAGGAGTGTTCAGGGTAGGAGTCAGGAGTGTTCAGGGTAGGAGTCAGGAGTGTTCAGGGTAGCCTAGGAGTCAGGAGTGTTCAGGGTAGGAGTCAGGAGTCTTCAGGGTAGCCTAGGAGTCAGGAGTGTTCAGGGTAGGAGTCAGGAGTGTTCAGGGTAGGAGTCAGGAGTCTTCAGGGTAGCCTAGGAGTCAAGAGTGTTCAGGGTAGGAGTCAGGAGTGTTCAGGGTAGGAGTCAGGAGTCTTCAGGGTAGCCTAGGAGTCAGGAGTGTTCAGGGTAGGAGTCAGGAGTCTTCAGGGTAGCCTAGGAGTCAAGAGTGTTCAGGGTAGGAGTCAGGAGTGTTCATGGTAGCCTAGGAGTCAAGAGTGTTCAGGGTAGGAGTCAGGAGTGTTCAGGGTAGCCTAGGAGTCAAGAGTGTTCAGGGTAGGAGTCAGGAGTGTTCAGGGTAGCCTAGGAGTCAGGAGTGTTCAGGGTAGGAGTCAGGAGTGTTCAGGGTAGCCTAGGAGTCAGGAGTGTTCAGGGTAGCCTAGGAGTCAGGAGTGTTCAGGGTGGGAGTCAGGAGTGTTCAGGGTAGGAGTCAGGAGTGTTCAGGGTGGGAGTCAGGAGTGTTGGGCTGGTAAATTGCTGGTTCTAATCCCCCTGCTGACAAGATGGAAAAGTGCTGTTGTCCTGTTCCTGAAGAAGACATTTACAGTGTTATCCCTGATTGCCCCCATGTTGTTGTTGTAAATACAAATCAGTTATTAGTATATTTAGTAACAGTAAAATAACTTTAAAATGACTCAATGAACAGCAGGCAGCAGCTGAAAGGCTGTCTGATATTTTTTTCAAAACACAATTGTGGGAAGAACTGTTTGGATGAGTCAGTGCCACTGGAATGTATGTGGACTATAATTTCCTCCCAGGCTACAATCTGCGTCTCTACTGTTTTCAATGGCCTGTTGCTTTTATTGATCTCAGTACCCTGCAGTAGATGGTAGGGTGGTCAGTGTCAGAGCAGCCCATCATTTCGGTCATTTGTGTGGTATTAAAACATATTCTTGTAATGTCTACAGTTATGTAAAATGACATTGAATTATATGGAATTAATTTACACACACAAAAACACACACACATCCCCCCTGTCTTTTTATATGTTGTTCTATTTATGGTGTACAGTATCCTTAGAAACCTGATGAGGCTGTTTCTGTCTCCGGTTCTAAGTGTTCAAGCTCCAGCTGCTTTACAAAACGCAACAGCAATTTCATGATTGCCAATGTTTTACATAGTTTTTACTTGCCATTTTGTTTTTGCTATGTTTAAATAAATATTTAAATAAACGTTTTCATTTAAACCGATTATCTGTGATTTAATTTTGTATCCCAGCATTGTTTACACTGTACCAAATGGACATTAAAATATATTTTAATATTGGGCCTATTTTTATGAATCACTCAGTGCTTGCTCCTCTCTTTCTTGATCTCATTATTTTGTTTTATTATCATCATTATATAGCTAGTCCTATCATCATCCAAAGGCAGAGTAAAAGGCAGCATCACTGAGACATCCCTGAGACATCCCTGAGACATCCCTGAGACATCACTGAGACATCCCTGAGACATCACTGAGACATCCCTGAGACATCCCTGAGACATCCCTGAGACATCACTGAGACATCCCTGAGACAATTTTTAAATTAACGTAGCCAATTTCTGTACAATAATTTGAATAGAGTTGTGATCACATAACCAATTATGTCAATGAGCCAACGTGGGAGAGACAGGCTGGTCAGTACTGATACAAAACTGGCTGATGGACAAGCTAATATCCTATTGTGGACATGATCTGCTCTGGTCAGTTTTAGTATGTTGGGGACAGTGTCTCCTTCTGGAATGGCGATGGACCTCTAGCTATATGAAATGAAAAACTCTTAGGTTTTTCACTGAAACTGTGATTTTGATTGCCTATATTATATGTAAATACCGTATTAACATATAAACTGCTCAACATAATCAAATAGGGAAAACATTTAATCAGCAAATTATAATTCAGAGTCAATTAAACTCCAGGTAGATTAGTCTGTCCAGTTAGGAAGCATAAGCGATTGTGAATCAATGTCACCTGTTTTGGTGCAAAAAAAAAGTGACAACAGGAGCACTGGAGAGGCAACAGCAAGAAAAACCCCAAAAAGGGAATGGTTTTACAGGTGGCGGCCACAGACAATTGCTCTCCCCTTATCCTTCCTGACTGATTCTCTAGTTTTGCATTTTGCTAGTGTCCTTGTCAACTGCGAGCATGAGGTGGTACCTGCTGGACAGGGCCATAGAAGGGCATCAACCTAGTAGCAGGGCCGATATCTGCTCCTTTCTGCGAGGAGGAACAGCAAGAGCCCTACAAAATGACATCCAGCGGGCCACTGGTGTGCACATTTCTGACCAAACTGTCAGAAACAGACTTCACGAGAGTGGCAGGAGGGCCTGACATTATCTAGTAGGACCTGAACTCACAGCCCAGCACCATGCAGCTCAATTGGCATTTGCCAGAGAACACCGGAATTGGCAGGTCCACCACTGGAGCCCCATTCTCTTCACATTCTCTTCACAGGAGAGCACATATGACAGACTTGAAAGAGTCTGGAGATGCAGTGGTGGACGTTATGGTGCCTGCAACATCATCCAGCATGACCGGTTTGGTGAGGGGCCAGTGGTGCTCTGTGGAGGCATGTCCTTGGAAGGTCACACAGACCTCCACGTGCTAGCCCACAGTACTCTGACTGCTCTTAGGTACTGGGATGAAATCCTCAGACCCATCATGAGAGCCTACGCTGTAGTGGGCCCTGGGATCCTCCTGGTGCAGGACAATGCCCGGCCTCATGTGGCCAGAGTGTGTAGGCAGTTCCTGGATGACCAAGGCATTGATGCCATTGGCCCTCACGTTCCCCAGATCTGGGACGTTATGTATCGGTGCATCCAACACCCCCAAACTGTCCAGGAGCTCACTGATGCCCTGATCCAGACCTGGGAGGAGATCCCCCAGGACACCATCACTCGTCTCATCAGGAGCATGCCCAGACATTGTTGGGAGTGCATACAGGCACGTGGGGGCCACACACACTACTGATTAAATGTACGTAATTTGGAACAGCCTGTGATTTCAATTGTTTACTTTTTTAGTGTGAGTTTGAATCCAGCCCTCAGTCGGTTGGTGATTTTGGTTTCTATTGACCATTGTTACATCATTTTGTTCTTAACGATTTACACAATGTACAGCAAATATTTTGATCTTTAATATATTTAGATCATCGATGTCTGTGTTGCTGACATTTTTTGGAGCAGTGTGTAAACTGTCGGTAAATAGAGCAGTGGTAATATACACCTCTTACTGCAAAGACACAACATTCTGATACAGACAATTGCTTCCGTTCCTTACAATCAGAGCATAATGTGCCTATAACTCAATGCACTGCATTTTAAATGAAAAAATCTTTATTTAGTGCAAAATATTAGCAAATTCAGAAAATGATGTGTTCAATCGCACTGCATAGAAAAATATCCAGGACAGACAAAGCACTGTGTGCTGGACTGGATAAATCATAAGCTAGTGGAATGGAATAGGCTCATTGTTTAAAACATTTTACTAAATTGGGTTTAGACATTCACATCAATTCACGCAATAATCTTAATCATGACACAAATCCACATTTTCAGGTATCATGCTATTGTTTCCTGCACACAACCACGTGCACATTCGCAAGCATGCATGTGTATGCGCACAAACAAAAAGACACTAACAAGCACGCAAGCACACACACACACACACACACACACACGCACACTAATACATACACAAACATGCATACACTACCACACGCATACACAAACACACATGCACTAAAACACACACACACAGCAGCCCTCTCCCACATGAGCAGAAATGACTGTGTGTTATCTATTACTTTCCATGCAAATCTGTTGATGGAGAAGCATGTCACAGCAGCTTAAAACACTGGCTGATTGAGTCAAGACAGCAGCAGGCAGCAGCATTTCATTACTTTCCCTCACAGCCGTTCCTCCATCAACGCTCCATTATGGGCCCAAAGCTCACTCTTTGTGGGGATTTGGTATTGTATGCTTTTCATTTGAGAGCGGATCATATTTCAGGCAGGCAGCCTGCTTTTACAGTAACTCTTGATGACAATGCCATGGTATACAAATTACAGAGACACATTTCTCTGTGTTCACATTCCCTCCCTGCAGGAATAACAACTTATTTCGCCCACCATAAACACAATGCCATAATAACAGTCTCATTATGACAAAACCAGATTCATTTTGTCTGTAACAGAAGAGCACGCTTGGGAGATTTAACATGACAACCAAGGATAAACATTTGCTTTGCTACATTTTGAAATTCCTTGTGTGGAATATCCTCAATAGAGTTCTCTATACTACAATCGAATGGCTGCAGTAGGAGTTCCAATGGTTGAAACACTTTTCCAAATATCAATTTCACCTGTCAAGTAGTAAACCAATAATCTGCATCTTTCCCTGTAAGTAACCAGTGTGAAAAGCAGACCCGTCCAATCTTTCAGTAAATTGTAAATATTCAGGTTTAATAAAGCCAAAAGACCTTTTACTTTCCTATGCACATACTGCTCCCCGTGCACATCCTGCTCCCCATGCACTCCAATGGACATCCCACACCCCATGCACATCCCACTCCGCGTGCACATCCCACTCCGCGTGCACATCCCACTCCCCGTGCACATCCCACTCCGCGTGCACATCCCACTCCGCGTGCACATCCCACTCCGCGTGCCCACGTCTTCTGTAAGTCTCCGGTCCTCAGCAGACAAGACAGCGAGGCCACATGCTGCTAATACTCTTCAGTGAGGAATTTATTTTAGTGGGGTTACATCTTGCCGAAGTAAAGACTTCCTGACCCACAATCCGCTTAAACCTAACCAAGGGCACAGTGAGTTATGTTTCCCTCCCGCTCCAGCTCTGTCATGGATATAAGAGAGCGGAGGCAGAGGTCTGGGGTGACGCGTGGCAATCGATTTCTCCTCAGGAGGGGAATCACCAGCGACACAGCCACCGACCCCCCCCCCCCACCCCCCCAGTGCGCCACAGCCCTCTCCTACCAGCTCCTCAGAGCAGCACACTAAAGCCTGGCCCTGCATGGTTCTTAGATCTGGAGCTTCTGCTATCTGCTTCATCAGATCCACACAGGCCAATCCATAAGGCTATGGCCTGACACAGGCCTAATTAAACACAATTTGATAAATCCCCTGGACTCCAATATAATCCTCCGGATTCCAGCGAGAGAGAAGGGGGAAGAAACTTGGCAGGAGATGCAGTAGCACATCCCCTGCAGAACAAAGCCAGGCAGAGCGTCTAATGTATCAAACACATGGATTAGCGGTTAGCTGGGGAGCCGAGCCACAGAAAGGCTGTGGTTTCCACTTTTCTTGGGGCTGACTTGGCCCAATGAGACAAGGTCCCCAGTTAGTCTTGTGGGAGGCCAACAATCCATCTATGCATGTGTAAATTGACAACTGTATAATGATAAGTAAATATATCATAACCCCGTCTGGGATTATTTATTATGCTTGAAAAGACAGGTGCTGAGAATATTACTTTTCCACATTTATGAAACTAGAATCCTAGATTGAAAAAAAATGAAAAACCAGACAGAAAAATCAGAGAATACAAGATGGACTCCATGCCTGTACATCTCTTTTATTTTGTGATTTATCAATTCATATTTTGTTAAATGGACAGCATATCACATATGTGATGTGAATTCTATGTTGTGGTGAAAAAATTATATGAAATGCAAACACTTATCTTCAATTCTAAGTCCTCTAAAGACGTGTTCTCAGTTGGCAAAGTAGGCGGTCAACTTCTATTGCTCTTCCTTGAAAGTATATGGCTTGGCCTTTCTACAGTACATAAAAACCGACTGTGTCTCCCACATTGCATCACCTCTGATATTGTGTTACAAATATTTTCATAACCGTGGAAACATAACCTTGCACTTGACTCCTAATATGGAGTCATTTTAAACAGGCCCACTTTGGCATGAATTATGCAAGGGTATTCAAGCCCCAATCCAGCCCAGGGAGGAAGTGCTTTCTCTTTGCCTCAGTCACAGGATATCAGGCCCTAATTCATTATTCAACATGCTGGAGCTGGGTCACTTCACTTTGGCGATGTCTTCTTCTTCTGCACCTTCTTCTCCTCTTTCTCCTCCGTCTTCTCCCTCTCCTTCTTCTCCTTCTCCTCCTTGTGATATTCCATTGATAAAACCGCTGAAGATCCTGCCACCCACATGTATGAAGGTAGTCCATAGTTATTGAGACTTGGTAGCTGACTTGGATTGTGCGATAGGAATCACACAACAGACCTCTATCAGACACTTGCTAGATGAGAACTTTCATGCTGTTTGTAAATGTGTGTGACACCTAATGTATGGTATGTTCCCTGTTCGCTAGTGCATGCAATATTCTATTGTCTTTCTCCGGAATATTTTCACCATATCTGTACTGTTTTTACCATATCTGGTCTTGTCTGACCATCTCTGTGGGTCTAAGTGACCAATGCTTCTTCTGAAATGCATTGTAAACAGTGCTAGCCAGGCATTTGATTTTACTCTTATTTATATAACACCACCAACAGGTTAATGTTTTAATGCACCAAATGAATTAAGCAATTATTTGTATATGATTACAGATTTTAGTATGATTACCAACAACATTTGTGTTTTCAACATTTGAATAACCTAGATGTATATTATTGTCAAAAACCACCCCTCCCAGCAGTTCAGCAGCATCCCTTGTCTTCAACTGCAAACACGGAAATAACATCAATACCCCAGATGACAGTCTTTCACGGTTGATGGCTGAGATGAGATTGACGACTTCTCTTTCAGTCTTTTTGAAAAGCATTTGTGTGTTGAATTCTTATTACTCAGACAGAAGAAAAGTGAGAAAAAATATTGTATCACAGTGCCTATCATCTTCATAAAGCTCTAAATTTAAGTCTAACTGTGGGATATGAATAGTTTAAGAATAATGTGTAAATAATGTTTTTGAAGTTTCTTGCCATTATATAGTCAATAGTTGTTGTTTATTGCCAATTGTCAACAGTGTGTTTTCTTGTCTATAATCTTTCCTTACTATGCCACATGTTTGATGATTTTTGAATGCCAGGAAGAGTGATGGCCAATGCCCTTTTGCTAATATCTCAAGAATTAGCAAAAGTGAGCTGTTAGCTCAAGGTTTAGTAGATTTTTATTATTAATCTTAATCTTCTCTGTTCAGCATTAAGCATTCCTTTCCAAACCAATTTTTCCTGAGATTACCTTTTTCTTTTTTTATGGTGACAGGCTAAATCAGGTAGTAAATGACCAATTTCTTAACGCATTTTACATTTTTAGACTGTTTCTTGTATTTTTTTTATAAATAATTATTCCGCCATAAATTTCTATGACCGGGAAGAACTTCTGGAAATCAATCAAATTCAAACAGAATCCAAGTGAGCTGCATAACCAGGTGGACCTGGACAGGGACAGTCAGATGGAGCTTGGGCAACGGTTGCAGGAATAATCAGGCCGCAACTTTACAACACAACCAGAAGGACATTGGACAGGGACAGCCACGAGTCACTCGTCAGAACAGAAAGAGGAGTGGGAGGCCCCGGTGCACAACTGAGCACACGCACAAATAAATGACCGTTTCTAGTTTGAGAAAGAGACACCTCACAGGTCCTGAACTGTCAGCTTCATTAAATCCTGCAAAACACCACCCTCAATGTCAACAGTGAAGAGGCGACTCTGGGATGCTGGCCTTCTAGGCAGAGTTACAAAGAGAAAGCCATATCTCAGAATGGCCAATAAAAAGAAAAGATTAAGATGGGCAAAAGAACACACTGGACAGAGGAAGATTGGAAACAAGTGTTATGGACAGACACATGTAAATTTGAGGTGTTTGGATCACAAAGAAGGACATTCATGAAACGCACACCAAATGAAAAGAGGCTGGAGGAGTTCTTGACGCCATCTGTCAAGCATGGTGGAGTAATGTGATGGTCTGAGGATTATGGACAGACACATCTAAGTTTGAGGTGCTTGGATCACACAGAAGAACATTCGTGAGACGCAGGCCTAATTCAAATTAATTTCATAAATGTTTTCATGGAAAACAAGGACATTTCCAAGTAATCCCAACATTTTAGTAGACACTGAGTCTGTGTCTCTCATGTTTGAAATTCTAGGTACAGTTAGGAGCCCTTTTGATCTTAACATACTTATAAGCATGTATAGTTGTACCAGTTCAGAGAGGTAGGTAGGAGCAAAAAAATGTCTGAAACACCTAATTTCTCACACAATGCCCATATACAGTATCTGGGATATCCCACCAAAAAAGACACCAAATGAGACAAAAGCAGGGTGGCCTTCTAACAAAGCTACAACTGCAAGTAAACAAAACACTGCTGCTATCAGTCATTTGACGGATGCCCAATTGATAACAAAGTAGTAACATGAGTTACACTTTGACTACCCTAGGACATCTGTCGTTTTATAAACTACAGATGTTGTGCAACTGTAAATGTTAAGAAAGTCGAAATTGTTTGACCGTCGGAGTTGGAAATCTTAATTGCAAGCCGTAGAACATATTATGAACAGTGCTCTCCCCCCCAAAAAAATCTGCTTTGAGCCATAAAATTGCCGAAGCAACAGTACAACAATGCCGGCTTGGACCCCACATTGGATGCGTACCATTATGTCCTACATAGGGACACCGAACTGCACGCTGCACACACGCGCAAGCAAACCAGATGAGCTACATGCCTCCTATGCTCACTTCTTTGCAAACAGACAAGAGTGTCCAGGCGTCTTCAAGAATGTGTTCAACTTCTCCCTGATTCAGTCTGTAACTATCTGTAAGGAGACCACAGAAGCCTAGTCCAGCAGCACTCACATCGCCAGCCATGAAATGCTTGGAGAATCTTGGCTCATATCGATGTCTTCATCGCCGACACTCTGAACACAATTGGCACACCGTCCTAACAGATCCACAGACGACTGCACTCTCCCACCTGGACAAGAGGTAATGCTTCTTATTCGGATCCACATTTTGAATTGCAGAAGCAGCGGCTGCTCTAACTGAGATATACACAAAAAAGCATAATACACAAGGAAGAAAGACCAGCTCAAGGACAGAGCCATGCACTATTTAACATATACATACAAATTAAAGATGAATACCCCAGGGTATATGTAAGGCAGCTATTGCCGGCTTTTGGCCGTCAAAATAAATGAATAAATAAAAAACAATAAAATGATTGGGTGCTGACCATACGGTCTGGAAGAATTGTGACTTTTGATAACATTGAGAAACTATCAGCACATACATTGTACACAATGTTTGGGGACCTTAAACAACGGCACTCTTACAACCAGTGGTCAAACACCCTGGAATGCATCTTTCATTTAAAGCAGATATTGATATTGACAAAATCAGTGTTGACCCAAAAATATATAATGTTAACTTAACAATGATTCGTTAACATTGCATATCATCAGCAGAACACTTCCCGATGACCCCGTTTCTTAACAGAAGGGTTACAATTAAGAGAGCTTCTGTTCCTCACTCAAAACGTTTCTTTTTGGAAAGGATAGAAAAAGGTGTAATGGTCTCTTCATTTTTTATGGAGCTGTAAGTGTTTATTTGTAAAAATGAATAATACATATTATAATAATGTATTATATATCTGTACATAATATACCGTAAAACGTACTACCCAAATAAATGGCTTTTATTCGACTTTCAGTTGCCTAAGACATTTGCACAGGACTGTAGATGTATAGCCCTGTCTTCTCTGGCAATGAATAAACATGGTTAGTAACACTTGGCATCTTCATACAGACCCTAGCTGTTGTATGCTGCCTGGCCAAAAGCTTTGTTACAATATCAGCACATTAACCATGCTGCATTCCAACTCACAGATGGATTGGGATGGTTTAGTCTGTACCCCTCAGTTTTGACTATTTCTGTTTTCCAGATACTACTAAAATATGTCTGAATTTGTTTTTAATTTTAGACAGAATTTTATGCAAACATGCAAGAAATGTGTACATGTGCACAACATCCCATTGTGGCCAGAAGAAATATTCAAATTGACCTGGTGAGAGAAAAACAACATGCAAGAACTCAAAAGATAAAGGTCCAGCTTACATTCTGTTTTACACCAACATAGCAGATAGGGCAGTTTGGTAGGCCTTGGCAGAGGATCTATCAGTATAAATTAGGACAGAGCTGTGCTATTGGAGGTCCCAGGAGCCGGGGGCTGGGTTTTGGGTCATCTGTGCCCCAGACATAGCTGAGGGCCAGTGGGCAGTAGACCTCAGGAACTCCTCCCCCACCACCCTCCCCTTCTGAAATCCTGTCCCGTGTTCAGCAACACCACAAACACACTACTGGTGGTGCTGTTCAGAAGTGTGCGTATAGCGTGTTTGGGTGAATACCTACCTGTGTACAGGCACATATCTTCCAGGCACATCCCCGGGCACCTCCAGGCCAGGCCCAGTTGGCAGGGCAGCTAGATGCGATCAGTGGAAGACAGTGGGGATCTATGCAGGTTGAAGTTCATTGCAAGGCAGTCATCTCACGTAGCTCTGCCTGGCATTCTTGCCACATCAACCTCAACAAAGTTTGCCGACATTGTCAAGAGATGGTGGTAAGAGTCCCTGATGTTTCCCACTGACTCATTCTCTCTCAACGATCTTTCTATCGATCTTTCTCAACATCTCTCTCACTTTCTTTTTTGTCAGCATCTCTCTGTCAAATTTTTTTCTCTGTATTCTATTTCTCTGTATTTGTATTTCTCTCTCTGAACATCTCTGTCTGAACATCTCTGTCAATTCTCTCTTTCAACATCTCTCTCAACATCAGCATCTCTCTGAACTCTCTTTCAACATCTCAACATCTTTCTCAGTCTTTCTCTCAACACCTCTCCCTCTTTCAGTTAAACGTTGGCTCTGACTCTCTGATCTACCTCTTTTTGTGTCCTAGTGGTACACTTCATGTCCCTCTCCAATTTACACATTTCACTCAAGATGTATCTTTGTTATTTTCACTAGAATGTTAAACTGTAAAAATATAATTGATAGATTGAAACTATGTTTCACACAACATGCAAAGGACTGTGAAATGCACATTGCCAATGAAGCTAATCAATGCTGTGAGATTTTCGCAACAAGTTTGATAAAGTGTAAATCAGATTGTATTTTGGTCGATTGTCAAATATCAATGAAATATTGTAAACATTTTACTAAATGTTTACCGTCCTTGTCAGTTTTTTCGCTAATAAACACTGACAGACATAGGTTGTTAATAATTCTGCATGTTGCCACACACTCTGTTAGAAAATGATGGATGGGGTGTAAACAGCTGCTGTTTCAAGATGCATTTGGTTTAAACTGGGACATGTGTGAGTGTGTGTGTGTGTGTGATAGTTTCTTGACACATTTTCAAAGAAGAGGGTTGTGTTATCCTTGTCTTTTGGAATTGGACCTAAGGCTGTGTCTAATTGGAATCTTCACACTTCCAGGCTTGACTCTCACTGACACCATTCGACCTTGGCTCTCCTTCACGTATCATGCACAAGAAAAACAGTTATGAGGAACGTCTTCCGCTTTGCAGTGATGATAAATGTTTTCAATTTGTTTTAACGTACATCTTTTTTAGTCTTTCACTGTCCCTTCTCACTTCGTCAGATCTTTCGGAAGTCATTCATGAAAAGAAAAGGAAAAACCTTTGCGTGAAATAATGAACTTCTCAACACCAGAACAGTAATCAAAGGGACAGAGGACCATGAGAGGGGCCCTAAGTAAAAGGTCAAAACTGTCTTTAACAGAAACACTATGTTAGGGCTGGGCAGATTGGTGTGACATCCTTACATCTTTTCGTTTGTAATGCTCCTGATTGTTACTCATGTCTGATTTAAAAGGGAGTTGCAGCCACCTCTCTCAGGGTTCATCTGCACTGCATGTAAATGTTTTAGTTTTTTTTGGGGGGCAGATTTCATCAGTTCGCGTACATGATTTATTGTCTGGTTTTCTTTTGTTTAGCGTAACTCTGATTGGTCAGAAGTGTGCGCACCTCCCTTTGAACTGGGGTAATAACACCTCTCCTCCGTCTCCCCACCACATTGTTTTAGAAGATTAGAAGGATTCGAGCACAGCTCGTTCAACTGCGCAAGAGAAGTGGTCCTTTTGGGCCATTGAGGTCTACTAGGGCCTTTCGGTTTAACCAATCGCTGGTCACCACCTTCTGACAAAGTGCTCAGATCCGGATGAGAACAAAATCCAGCAGAATCTGAGTTCAATTCGCACTGCCCCTGAGCCAACCGCCAGCCGGGGACCAACGCATGCATGAACAACATGAGAGACTCAACAGAGAGTGCTATGATGTCAAACACCTCTGCTTCTGGGAGAGAGAAAAAAAACAGCCGTCAATACCATCTCTCCATACATTTCAATGCTACACTCCCAGAGGCCTTGCTCCCCTTTTAGCATCCAAGGGCCAGGTTATGGGCTTGATTTCCCCCTTCCCATCAGAGTGCATTGATCAAACAGCACACTTAGGTTGTTCAAGGTGGACATTAGAGCTGATGGAGCCCAGTGCCGTCCTCTGTGCTGCTGAAACAAAGGCCATTATGTCTGATTGCCCTCTCCATCTCTCAGTGCTGGACATCAGATGATTGGTCAGGTATTTATACACACGGCGCCCACCCCACGCAGCCCCGGAGCCCCTAGCACAGTCTGAGGTGAAGTGGAGGCTTTTTCATACTTGTTACTGCGGCTGATTAGCCAGGGAGTAGGTCCAGCTGAGATGATTGGCCTTCAGTTCTCAGACTCAGTGCTTGGCTCAGTAACAATTAGGGAGGAATTTATTTTGCCGGAGCTTAATCGATTATAGAGGAGGGATGCATTCACACGTATTGCTTGATAGGGTTATTGCAATGAGATACAAAATGAGGTGGATAAATGACCTACAGTACATGACCAGGACGTAATGGTTCAGTGCCCCTGTGTTCCTTAGAAGTGTCTAACTTATGAAGTTGACTATAACATAGAATGAAAGCAAAGTGAAAAATGTAAATAACTTTCATAAAGACGAAACAAAATTTTAAGAGAACTGTGTTTTCGTTTTGGATTTCTATGTAGAATACAAGCACTGTCACTGTCAAGCAGACTTTGCCACTGTTAAAACTTCAAGCCTGTTTATAATGTGAAACATTCACATACTTGGTTGATGCAGCATATTCACATATGGCTTTCTGTTGTTTCTGCAAGCATTTCATTTCTAAGCAATCTTCCATGCAAAGGAAAGAAAATGCTAAACTCTGTGTGCAAATGTTTGCATTGTTTGTAGAGTCGTAACGCTAATTTGACTGATTGAGGTTATTAAATGTTTGAGCCTGGGCTTTAGGGAAAGCATGCAGTTACCAAGGAGACTTAACTTAAAACACTGCCTTGTCAGTCACAATAAAAACTCTGTCTCCAAGTGCCGAGAACAACATCCTGTTACACCCGATGCCTGCTCTTGCTCCAACACAGAACACACACGGGAGGTGAGTGGGTGGTTGTGCCGTGTACATAACAGCGCATCTTACAGATGTAAAGCTCCTCAGTTTTAAAACACAACAGCACAACAGTGCTTGGTTTCTCTTCGTGGCCCTGGGCCAACGGTTTGCTTCCCATCCAGTCTCATGTGCAGAGAAGATTGACTGACAGCTTCAAACAAATGGCAGCCATATTCTGTTTCACATGTGGACGCCATGTGAGAGCAAAGCAACCATCCCTCTCTGGGTTTTCTTTGTCTAAAAAAAAACCTCTCGGAGTACATGCTTGTCGACATTTTACCTGGGTTCATTCTAGCTTCTCAATGTTCTCAAGGTTTAACGATGGCCAACACGGCGGTTTACAGCTGAGGGGAGTATACTGTATGCCTGTGCCCTCTGTCCTCCTCTGACAGTCCCCCTAAAAAAATATATTTTATGAATTTTATGAATCTTGAAAAATGTCCCCAGCCTTTTTGTCACCACAAACACTGCCGTCCACATAGATGAGCTACCTCATGCATCAGCCTGGGGCGATGACTTAATTTCACCAGTAGCATTAACTTTCTTCAGAGTTGACTTACAGGAAGTGAATAGCTACAGCTTAAATGTTGGTCCCTAACAGAACCAATTTAAATCAAGCACAGGCTGGTTTACTTGATTTGACAGCTACATTGCCAAACTGATTTGTCATTTGCGATTATCAGCTGATAAAGCCAGGCCGGAGATCTTTATAAGTGACTGCCTTTTATTTATGATTCTGCCTTGCTTAGACCATGTGTGAGAAGAATATAATTTGGAAAGTTAGGAGGTTTCAAATGTTTATGTCATCCGTCCGGATTATGGCTTGTTCCTAGCCTTGCTCTCATTGGTGCAGAACAGAGATATGGTGGGCAAGTCAGAACCATCTCTGGGAGACCAGGGGCAAAACTCGGACTCAGGCCCACTCTACAGGGGGTCCTGTGTAGGCCTATTCATTCTGAGCTGACACCAAGGCCTCCCGTCCCTGACCCCTCGGCTCGCTAACATAATGGACACTTCAGTTCACAGCGACCTCAGCGCTCACCACAACGACAGGCACCACTGTCCTCTGCTGTGACGCTTTGTCTGCGATGGTAGGGACCAAAAGTGTTTGCAGAGGGCATTGTGACACACATTAACATTGTGCACCTGCATGCGTGGGTGGACCGGACGTTGTGGAAATGTCAGAGCACCTGAACTGCGACCCAGTGATGTTCCTCTGCGCCCACTGGAGATCACAGGGAGGAGAAGCTGCAGGGTCATTTACGTGTCATTAGCCACGTCATTAGATGCAGTGTTCATAACCACACTGAGCGTTGCGAAGCAGTTAATCATTATTTTTAATTGTTCTGATTTTCAAATGACCCACTATCTTGACTTACTCCGTTTTTGTTTTGTGGATTTTATTCATATTTTCCCAAAACAGATGTAATTTGAAGTAGTTATATTTTTACAAATATATTTTTCCAACAAATGGAGAGTTAGGTATACTGTAACTAGACAAAGAAAGATGTATTGTTTGTCTGTAAAGTCTTATTGTAAAGTGCAAATAATTCCAATTTAAATGTGACATTCAAATTGTGAGTGACCCTTATTACAATGAGCAAGAACATTTATTTGCCAGTGACAGAGCTATGTTTATTTGCCAATGAAGAGCAATGAAAGGTAAAGAAAATACTTTTTAAGATTCCTCCAAAGAAGGACAGAATATTGTCATGTCCTGTAAAAATTCGAAAATTGAGTTAACAATGGCTCATTACTTTTGAGACTAAAACAAGTAGAACCTTCTGGGTCTGGTGTGGAACAGGGGATGAGTAGTCTGGTTCTGTCAGCTTTACAGAGATGCACAGAGAAAAGGTCCTTAAAAACATCTCTCTCACACTTGGACATGAGGCGCAATTATCCCTGCCATGGTTTCTGCCAAGATGTACCCGTCACGTTGAGTCGGATTGCTTTCCGTGGGCGTCTTGCCAGGGGAAGGTCAAAGCGCCCATCTTGGATCCAGATTTGTCTGTGTGTCTCCTGCATGCGCTCCATATGAGATGTGGATATAGGAAATGCTGAAATGGTGCTGATTGCAATGATTACTCTCCTACCTTTCTCTGCTCAGCATCTGTCATACAATATCTGTCACATAGAGGGGAAGAGAGAAACAGAAAGATGAAGAATGAGGGACAATATACTTTTTGTGTCTTTGATACTTCCATGTCTTCTGCTGATGCAAGATATCTTCTTCTGATGCATGACTGCTAAAACAAGTATTGTTCCAAAATAAATGACTTTAAATAATGTATTCATTGTATAGCATATTATCAGATTTAGTCTTCCGTTATTACTTGACATTACAGGACATCCTTCTAATAGTATTCAGTCTTGGTCTTTCATCAGCATGGAGAATCCCATAACATTGTTTAAATTCAAATCTCCTTTCTCTGCACTTAATAATGTATCAAAAGCATGATCAAGAGGCAAAACTAACGTTACAGCACTGCTACTAGGGTTGGTTCAATTCCATTTCAATTATTCTAGGGCCATTTAGGAACGAAACGTTAAAATCGTTTTTAATGCTTTACAATTTTAACATTCTCTACATGGAATGGATTGACTTTTTGAATCGACGGGAATTGATCTCATCCCTGTCCCTGTTAGGTGTTAGAACATGTCTGCATCGTCTGCATGTCTGCTTCAGTAAACCCAAGCCTGCGCCTGTTTCAAGTACCATACAGCAAGAAGCGGAACACACCATGAAAGCAGGGAAGACAGAATGTAGAGGCAGGATCCCTGGGGAAGTCCGTTCCCCTGTTTGTACCCTATCCATACCTGTTCTCTACAGTAGTCCCATCTGTTTGCCTGCTGTAATACCCTTGGCCTGCGCAAAACACAGCCAGAACACAGCTTCTCCTGCGAGGGAGAAATGAATAGCCAATATTTGGTATTTAAATGCACTCTCTGTGATGCATGGTACTGCTCTTCCAAGGCTGTGTCCCCAGAGAAACATTTACTGCCATGCAGGATGCGAATAAAAGAGAGTTAGCAGCATCCACACTCTGAAGGTTGAACGGTCTGGAAGATGAGTGCGGGAAGTTGAGAGAGAATATGTAAGAATTTGCCGAAAGGCCCTTCAGGGTGGGGATGCTGTGTATCTGAGAACTAGTTTGTAAAGACAAGAGGTTTGTCTGTCTGCTTGTTCTGCATGGTTCAGTTCACTGTGTGAAACAATTACCCTCTCCAGAACCTGAGCCCAGGCTTCACGTCTTCGTCGGCTTTCGACCAAACACAACCAAGACAAGCGGTGCGTTGCGGCTCTGTCAGGTTGAACGACTGATTATAGATCTCAGTGGCAGCCATGATAATTACGGCAAGCACACACCTCAGGAGAGGAGCGTTTCCAGCGCGTTAGGAGCGTGACACGCGTCACCACCTCCCGGCGTAACGACAGAGGTGATTGGACGCCCCAGCATGGGGGGAGGAGACAGGGACGGGCATGGCCTCTGGTACACTGCCCCGTGCTGAGAGGGAGGGTAGTGCGTTTTGGAACTGGACTTTGACGGGTCAATTTTAATGCCACCGGGTCTCTTGGGGTCCCGGCACAGTGAGCCGAGCCCCAATCTCACCGAATAAATACATCGCTTCCCCTAATAAGATACATGGGAATCCTGCTCCCTGGAGACGTGTTGATAGTGCCATAGTGACTGCCAAGAATATTTTTTTTTACAAATTATTCAAAAGGTACAGCAAGTGTCCAATTAGAGGATCTGGCTTGCATTCCCTGTCTCAATTTTATTCTTTTAGATGAGTCCTTTGATTTTCTTGATGGACCTTTGGTTTCCGAAGTGGTTTGAGAAATTGAATATTTCGTCACCATGCTGTGCGGTGATTTGGCTTCCGTAACACACTTCCAGTTACAACTGGAAGTTCTCGCATGCAGATTATTACATATTCCGCCACCATGGGACTTTCCACTCAGCGCATTTCTATCATCCCACTGCCGGTAATGCATCTCCATTCCAATCCTGGCTGGTTTGTGGGTAATGAGGAATAGCATGTTGTTGATGCCCATCTCTCCCACAAGGCTCAGGGATGTCATGCTGCTCTGAGCTCCTGATGTTGTGTATTAGGCAGGACAATCGTTATTAAGCACATTTCAGGCTCGATTACCTGACAACTGTACAGCAGTCAAGGCACCACCAGCTCCCAACAGATGCTCACCAGTCAATGTCAGATTGGGCTTCTTTATGAAAAGGTAAGAGAAGCACATGTTTTTGACAATTTTGAAAGTAATTGATAAAAATATACCCTGATGATAGTTCCCATTCGATTTGACGGCCTGTTACAAAAGATTCACGTTTGTATGACTGGAAAATCTGATGAGATAACACAATGATGTCCCCATTGACAATCCATTCCACCCGAGCACTGCAGATGGATTCCATTCGTGGATTAGGCTTTCAGTTAAGCAAACATTTTACTCTGTTTTGAAATATTTGACTGAAAGTCTTTTTGAAACTTGTTTAGCTGATGTACATTTTTTCCACATAACCTAAACAACAATATTCTCTCTCTGTCTCTCTTTACCTCTCTCTCTCTCTGGAAGTCCAGGGCAGTTCAATGTTGGTTATTCTCAGGAGGTTCAAAGGTCAATGACTGGTCCAGGGCTATGCCAATCTTGGCCTAAAAGGAAAGAGCAGACTCTCCCATCATACGTAGATGGCAAGAAACATTCCTCTGTTTATTTTTACACACATTCTCACTACACAGCAGCCATTTCCTTAAGACTTTTCTTTCCATTTTTTCTGTGTAGTGTAGGGCTATGGGTCATTCTTGGAGGTAGTGTTTTCAGCATTTGCTCATAGGAATGGTATTTTCCCATGTAAATGCTTGAAAGGTTGAAGAGTTCACCAAAAGCCTTCTGACCAGGGAAAGTAGAGCAAGAGTTTAAAAACACCATCCTGCCAGTTGAAGAGAGAACATGAAAATAAAAAGGTAAAATCTAAAAAGAGATAAATGATATTATTTCTAAATAGGGTTGGGGTTCCATAATATACAAAAGTGTAAATAATATATACCTAAATATGTGACTTGTTTAAGACTATACTAATTCGTAAACAAATTACTTTATTCAGTAAGATAATTAATTGGAATATGTAAACTAGTATGAACAATGAGTTGACTACAATAATAAGTTTTAGAATTGAATCCAGTAAGTAGATTTACTTCACAGTGTGAAGTTAATGATATTACTACATGGCATACCCTTAAATGACATGATAGTTCTGATATGAAGAATGAATTATTAATATTTAATTAATTAGCAGAGAGATGAGAGAAAGAGTGAGAGAGAGAGAGAGAGAGAGAGAGAGAATAAGACAGAGATAAGTGAGAGAATCATGGCTCGGGAAGAACCGTGCCACAGCAGTCCACGGGGAAGAAAAGAGAGAGTTCATGGCTTGGAAGGATCGTGATCCCAGCAGTCCCTGGAGAGGAGGAAGAAGGGAACGCTTCGGATCCTCGTCCAAGTAGGAGAGGAACAACGGAGAAAGAAACAATACAACTGAGTCATTTTGTAGCCTTGGATTGAAAATCTGGGTTGTTGACTGTAGCATTACTGTAAAAGTTCCTTTCCAATCAAACATCAGACAATAGCAACCCTGCTTCACAAGGTGTTCCAAAACGGGGGTTGCAGAGAGCCGCACAACACTCCAGAGACATCATGAAGGAAGAAAACTGCCTACATTTGATACAAGTGGGTTTGGGGGGCTGGGCGGGCGCTACAACAGTAGACTGTGTTTCCTTCCGTGCATGAATTATTGTTGTGAGAACACAGCTTTAAGCAACCTAGACTGTAAAAAAAAAGAAAGTATAAAAAAAAGTGTCATTTTCTGGCAGCTGGGGTGAATACAGTTAAAAGGTAGATTTATGTTGTAAAAGTACGTAGAGTAAAATTACATCATTAATCTTTAGAAATGCGGAAATTTACTTTACTTCAAATTAAGTATATTGACGTTATTTCACAGCAAGAACCCATTTTCCCCCATTTGTTGCTGTTATCAATAGCTTTTAAAAATGTTTGTTCTTCAAGTTTTTTGCATTTATACATTAGCTATATTTACAGCAGCAAATCACACCAAATAGAATCGTCTCCTTTTCTATGGTTGGCACACAAACCCGACCATAATCCCCAAAAAACATTCCAAAGGGTAAAACATAAAGAACAAGATGGCAAAAAAATTAAACAAAGCTCTGTCACCTTCATATCAATTACAACAAACATAAACATGAGCTTCCACAAAGTATGTTGGGATATCAATAATAAAACAGAAATACTCCGTATTTATACAAGTTTTTTTGTAAACTGCGAATAAAAGTCTGTGGAAAAACAGATAATTCTTGTGTTTCCTGATAACAGACTTTTCCAATTATTTTACCGGACAAATGTTAATGTTTTAATGTGTAATTTAAAACAGAATGTTACTGCCATTTTGAAATACAGAGAATTACATTTAAAGTAAATTACCATTAAAGTAAAATAACATTTCTTTTTTGCAGTGTACTATTTAAGACTTTACAGTACACTTCATATTAAAATGTAATATACAACATCATAACTGTACACATTTGTGCTAAATCCTATTGCTTTGATATCTTGGCAGGAACAGGAATTTGATGTATTCAATCAATCTATCTATCTATCTATCTATCTATCTACCTTCGAGTTACATTGTAGGTGTTCAGGAACCATTTTCAAGAAGATAGTGAAGCTTAAAAGCACAGTCCAATGAGAAAGTTGCCAGTGTCTGATGCAGGAATCCTGTAATGCTGTCTGTGACTTGTTTTAACAGAAACAAAATAGAACACAGCCCTCAGACAGTGATTCAACCTCTGCTACGGGCAGCCAAATTATGGAACGATTATCATGTTCAAAGATTAGCTAGATGCATTTTACGACATGCACAAAATAATACTTAGTCACTTTAGCCTGTCAGGAAATAAACGCTACATGAGAAAACTGAAATGAGGGGCGGCAACAGACATGGGCCAAAATTGTCCCTGCAAGTGTTTTTCCCCAAAATAAATCAAAAACACCAGAAATTCAGTAAAACATTTGTTTCATTAAGGTAATGTTTTCCCAAGCATTCCAATTTTTTTTTAAACAGAATATCTTTAAGAAATATAATCTTTAAGGTCAATTTGCTCTCCTCTAATTTCATGATGTCCAGTTTACAATTATGACCTTGCCATCACAGCAACAACACAGCAGAGTCAGGAGACCAAGAAATATTTCCTCTAAGACCAAGAAATATTTCCTCTAACGCACTTCTTTCCAATAATTTCTACTTGTTATTATACTACTTGTTCAAATAGGAAGGCTTCACATACAGAAAGCATACTCATTCACTTTCCACACATTCTGTTGTGTTATTGAATCAAAATACCTTTTTTTGACATCAATCTACTGTGGTTTAAATTTGAAACTAAGTGATTTTTAAAATGATTTTTTGATGTTACCACTACCTATTTTAAGTTGGCAGTGATATTTTATCTTTTCAATCATTGTTATATCAGTTTCTATAATTGTACCGTTTCATAAGCTGTGAAAGGTTTGTAATTCAATGTGAAGGAATAGGAGCAAAAGGGCTGTGAGTTGACAGTGTTTCATAAAAAGGTCATGGATGTATGGTTTTAGGGGCATTGCCCAGTGAAGGATCAAAACTGGCCTCTTCTAACCCTAATACTTTGATTACTCGAAGTGTGGGCATACCTAAAAAATTGCAAACCTCAAGATAGGCTTCAGAAAACTCTCAGTGTATTTGAACAATTTCTAATGGTATATACACTCGGGTTTGATTTCAAAACACCATTCTGTGACAGTAGCCCTCACACTTACAGAGGGAACGCTAACAATGTTCAGTCGTACAGACCGAAGTGCTGCTTTGCACTGTGTTTTTGTAAAGAGTTGTACAGAAACACCAGGCCCAGTTTGGATTGGAACCAATATGCAGTCAGTATGGTAATGAAAACGCTAATACTCATCTACTTATTCCAAATGACTTCCAGGCTTTACTGCCAAAAACCAGTGAGCAATAGCTAGACTATGATACCAGACTTCATTCTTGTAAATTAATTCAAGATGCCCCAGCGTTCTTGGGGGGAAGGGTTCTAGCCAAAGATGAGATGACAACTACAGAAGCTTGGAATTGTAAATTACATTTGAAAGGTGATCGTGTCTTCAATTTGCTGCGTTTTAGCTGCTTATCAAGTGTAACTCCTGAGTGAATGAGAGTGTGTGTTTGAGATGCTACAGTAGGCTGTTTATCCACCCACCTGGGTCCATGTACCACCCACCTCAGAGCCTGAGTCACTCTGCCTCGCAGCTTCTCTCTCAGATGGCACGGAGCTGGAGATCCAGCACAGTACAACTCATCCCAACCCGTTTGTGTGGGCGGAGCAGCCTTATGGCTGCTCTCATTCAACCAACCATAAGGATATCACAGTGACAAAGAGGGAGAGAGGGGGCAGAGAAAGAGAGCAAGTGAGAGAGAACCATCCAAAGGAGGAAAGGGGGCAAGAGGGAGCAAATGAAATAAATCAGAGGTAAAGTAAATCCAGTGTATTGGGGGAGGATAGAGGACTCATGGCGTGGAGGGAAAGAACAGAAAGAAGGGGGCACGCATGACAGACATTGTTTACTATCCAACATGACATGGACGGAATCACAGAAAACAGTAACCCTACCCTACCATAACTCAAGCTGGAGCTCATATGCTCAAGAACCTCGCTTGCCAGGAATGCTGGCATGAACTGCCAGGCTCTAAAATGCCAAATGACATTAGGAGTCAGGCCGGCTGCAGAGAAAAGGCCAGCCTGTGAGATGGAAGCAACTGGCAGTCTGACTCGGATTCAACAAAATGACTCGGTCTTTGCCAAATCAAACACCATAATGTCTGTTACAAAGGCTACAGATGAATAGTAATAGTTAAGATTCTCATGAACTCATGAACCAATCAATGAGCTAGATTATTCAACTCTTTTGAACTTGAGGCTATTTTACTTATGATAGCTACGGTACTGGCATAATCTCATGTTTTGTGAAGAAATGCCATTCTGATTCATAAGCTCTTCTCTGGTCTTTGTTGTTGACATTGGAATGGGGTACTTCCATTGTGCCAAACCCAACACATCTGACTAAAGTCCCTTCCAGTGAGAGATGTTATTGCACCAATTTGTATAACTTTGGCAAAGGGTGAAGTAGTGAAATCCGCAATGTCCTAAATGAGGAAATAAATTGCTTTTCGGCCCTGTTTTACTAGCCTTCAAATTCCCGGACACAGCCTTTCCTTTCACTTTGGCTCCAGTTTGATGATCTGTCTCTGTGTCTGTGATTGGTCTCAACGTCCGTGATCTGTCTCCACATCCGTTATCTGTCTCCACATCCGTGATCTGTCTCCACATCCGTTATCTGTCTCCACATCCGTTATCTGTCTCCACATCCGTTATCTGTCTCCACATCCGTGATCTGTCTCCACATTCGTGATCTGTCTCCACATCCGTGATCTGTCTCCACATCCGTTATCTGTCTCCACATCCGTTATCTGTCTCCATATCCATGATCTGTCTCCATATCCATGATCTGTCTCCACATCTGTGATCTGTCTCCACATCCGTGATCTGTCTCCACATCCGTGATCTGTCTCCACATCCGTTATCTGTCTCCACATCCATGATCTGTCTCCACATCCGTTATCTGTCTCCACATCCATGATCTGTCTCCACATCCGTGATCTGTCTCCATATCCATGATCTGTCTCCATGTCTGTGATCTGTTTCCACGTCTGTGATCTGTCTCCCATATCGATATCAGCTGCATATTATTTTGTTGTCATATCTATATAATATTGCATTTTAAATGTGTTACCATAAATAAACACCTGTAAAATAAAATAAACATACCATAAATGAACACCTGTAAAATAAAATATACATACCATATATAAACACCTGTAAAATAAAATAGACATACCATATTTAAACACCTGTAAAATAAAATATAAATAACATATATAAACACCTGTAACATAAAATAGACATACCATATATAAACACCTGTAAAATAAAATATACATAACATATATAAACACCTGTAAAATAAAATTGACATACCATATATAAACACCTGTAAAATAAAATATACATAACATATATAAACATCTGTAAAATAAAATAGACATATCATATATAAACATGGTTTCAGATCATTACTAGCCTCCATATTTCTTGTCCTGTTTCTGTTTATCTCAATGTCCATATTATTTGTTCCTGTTCCATCACCATCTGGTAGCTTATAACTCAGATATCCACCCTCCAAAGAGTTGTAGGAGAAATGAGCTAACTAGTTTGCTAACCCTTGTCAAAACAGACAACTGTGCACAGGGATCAACTAAAGTCAAGAATGCAAAGAATACGGTACACGTCACCATGAAAAACCAATCATTTTCTTTTGTGACATTAACTATCCTACTAGCAAGAAATAATTTCAACCACATCAGCGCAGTTTCTGAGTTAACCAAAGATGTTTTAGCTGGATCGGCGAAGGGTTGTTAAAGGAGCTATATCTGTAGAATCCATTCTCCTGGAATCTATGTGAATTGTAGCATTAACAGTTTAAGATGGTACAATGTGCTTGTTGTCTCACATAGACAGGAATGAACTGCAAATAATTTTTGCAATCAGGAACAGACAGAGGGATTTTGTTTGCCCCAGTCTGCCATTGTTCATCTCTGTGCTTGAGGGGATTACCATGCATCTTAGCAATGCTGATGGAAGAAAATGGAGCGTTAGAAGCATCTTGCCCTGCTGACTATCCAGCAAGGGCAGCAGGGAAAATGTGGAGGATTTTGATTTATTTTCACTTGAAATATAAATATAAATATCAAATAATTTCATGACATAATAATCATACCATTTCCACACCTAAGTAGGGTTAAGATAATTGTCCTTTAGGCTACTTTCATGAACCACTCATTCACTCTTGTGCCCACCATGTCTCCCTCTAACTAGGGTCAATTTGTTTCCACCTCCATGTGGCACTTCAGCTTAGATCAGTCAGCCACACTCCTCAGCCATCCTCTCCACTCTCAAGCTCTCCTATTCATATTATTGATCTTATCCGGATAGAAGTCAGACCTTGAAAGTCAGCTAAGGCAGCATCTCAAACCAAAAAAAACAGAAAACACTTCCACACACTTCTATTATCCCTGTTCTTTTCCAGTTGGCAAAGAACGATGACACATCTCCGCAGCTTAACGCACCTCTCAATAGCTCGTTCTGAGATCCCATAAGGAAGTCTTTGTTTCTAATGCTGACGGTAATGTTTCTGTCTGAGGAGAAAGCAGTGCTCCCTAAGCCGCTGGGGAGAAAGCATTTTGTTAGTGATCAGGGAGTGTTGTGTGTCAATGTGATTAGTTTGACATTACCGCCTTCATGCTCAGCCAGGCAGTTGTTACAGCAGACATGCTGCTCAATCCGAGGCTCCTGTCCCTGAGCTGTAAAGACATGCAGGCTAAGCTAATCATTTCACTCCGACTAACTTCTTTTCATTATCGTGACAGGGAGGGTATTTTTTTGGTAAATATTTTGGTGGAGCAAATCTGCGACAACATGCTTTATTCATGTTTTCCAATGATTCGCTTAACAACTGTCTGACTGTGTTGCTTCTGCGTTTCCTTCAAGGTGGGATTGTGTCTGAGGTGGATGGTGATCTGTAGCCTTCGGTGTTTAGTGTTTATGTCCGTCCGTGTGCGTGCACGCGCGCTGGTGTATGTGACAGAGACTGGTTTTTCTTTTTTGCAGGAGCTTGAGCGCTCGTGTGTGCGTCCACGGGTGTTCGCGCGTGTGCGTGAGGAGAGGAATGACTGTGCCGGAATAAATGAGATTAATCTTGAACCCACATCCAGATGAACACTCTTGGCTTTCACTGTACTCCTCCGAGGCCTGTATGCTCACACAGCCCCTGTCCCACACCCGCCCGCCCCCTCCCTCCCCCAGCCCCCTCCCCCAGCCCCCCTCAGCCGGGAACCCAATCCCCTTCATCACACAGCAGAGAGGGAGATAAAGAGGAGGGGAGAAAACGGTTAGGTGAGAGATAGCGGCGGAATGCTACAGCGGAGAGCAAAACCAATATGGGGGAAAAACTGGGGAGGTGGGGGGAGGTGGGAGGAGGTGACGGAGACGCGGTGCTGGTGGTGGTGGGGGTATAGGAGTCTAATATGTAAAGTCAGAGGGGTCAGTGTGGGCGCAGCAGTGTTGTTTGTTTTATCAGCGCCTCACGGCCGCTGTGGGACGGGCCCTGAGTGACGGCCAGTGGCCACAGCCTTCCGCGGAAGGGGCCCGGTGATGGATGCTCAGAGGCAATCTAGGACACTGCAAAGGAAACGCCATCAATTCAGCAGCGCGAGTGGGAGGTGTTTGCTCGCTCTCAGACAGTGTGAATGCGCACGTGTGTGAGTACAGTTCTTACAGTATACTATATGTGGCTGTGTGCGCGTGTGCGCGCGTGCGCATGTGCGTGCGCGCGCGTGTGTGTGTGTGTGTTTGTATAGGGGGGGGGAGGGGTCAAGAGATTACAGCTGTCTCTTGGCTGTGGGAAGTGGCTGGGCGATCCTTCCCATTGGTCATTCCCATGAACCCTTGGCTCCCTGAGGGGCACTCTGGGAGGAGACACAGGGACATATCAGCTCCGCCTCGGGCCCAACTGCCACCAGCAGGTTCCACTGGATGAGAGGCCTGCCAGGCCTGCTCTGTGGAGAGGTGGTTGCTGTGTGTGCGTGCGTGGGTACATGCAGACTTGCGTGCAAGAATGCGTTTGCGTTTGTGTTTGTGTGTGAATCTGTGAGAGAGCGAGGGGTCGGGGGTAGCTAAGCCCCAGAGACCAGCCAGGGAAATGACACAGGGATAAGAGCACAGAATCCCAAGAACTTCATGGTTTCTCCCTTATTCCCGTCAGTGTTAGCGAAGTGCTATGAAGAAAACCATAAGAGTAATCATGTTGTGTCTGCCTTAACTGCATTATAAGGTTTTCAGCAGCTTCAAGGGGCAGTTAAACTCCGTCCCTCAATGTCATAGAGACATAAAGGATGACTTTCAGAGAGTTTTGCTCTGGGGGTGGTGGTGGGGGGGGGGGGTGGGGGGGTGGTGGCGGTAGTTGGCTGGAACATGGGCTGGCTCCCATCAGTGAAAGAATATAGTCCGTGAAATGTTTCAATGATTTACTTGATCACATTAAAATGGGAACTGACTTGTTTGCTGTGACAGTGTTTGTTGAGTTGGGCCAGCCAGCCAGTCTGCCTTGGTGTCCTGCTGGATGTGTAGAAGGTATGGAAGCCTATACAAACACAGCGTTTCTATAGCAGTGCAGTCAGGGATCTGTCTGTGGACTTACACAAACACCTGAAGTGTGGACGTTTCTTTACCACAACATTAACAATTATGTGTTTTCAACTGACATCCAATTTTTGGGGTTATTATTTTTAGTTGCATATAGCTTGAAATTACCACAAATGGTTTCCTTCTTATGTATTGCTTCAGTAAGAAAGCAGTAGGAGCTGCACATGGGTTTTGTGGGCTACTACAGGTTGCTGATTGTTTCTTGCAGCTCTCGATTAACCAGTACAGGAAAAACAATACGAAAACATGTTGGCATTTACTCTGGTTTCTTCAGACCGTCACCTTTATTACACAAATGGGGAACCCATTAATGCCAAATTGGCCGTCAGGAGTTGAATACAACGTGTTTCCTGTTTTGTTCAGCTTGGTAGCTGTTGTATGGAGCAAACATGCGACTGAGACAGAGGTAGAGAGGCACACCATGCTGTCACCGCCGGGAAAAGAGGCTCAAATGAGTCACTTTGGAAAGTAAACAAATCAGCCCAAATGATGGTGCTCATGACAGCAAACAGGGGAGAGATACAGCTGATCGCCAGCTGCCACGGTAGAAGGAGATAAGACAAATTGGGCCTATTTGAAAGTAAACTCATGAGAGCTGTTAGATACAGTTTTTTCATCACACCTCGAGTTTGACACTCGTCATGCTCATGCCTGTACCATACTGTAGCCAGTGAGCTTTCAAAAGAACCATGAAACAAAGATGTGGAAAGACAGATGGGAAGATATTCATAACCAGTTTTCATAGGCCTCCAGTTGTTTAGAAGTGGAAGGCCCCACCAAGACCTTGCCTGGATCAGGTTCTCCACCCAAACTGGATCAAGGAGGACACTCTTGTGAGAGAATAGCAAGTATTCCACAAATCTGGCCTTTACTCAAGAAAGCCCACTTTAGTACAACTGAATTCTGTGGCCATTTGGCATAAACTTTAGTGTGCTGAGAAACCTGTTGGAACAAACACAACAAGGCATATCAAACAAAGAACCCCATCCCTATTGTGAATGCTAAAATGCGTGTTGCCTTTCAAGACGTCTTGGTCTCTACACTTCCAATTGGCAAGGGGCAAACCGTATATTGCACTTCAAGATTCTTGGTTTTAGACACATGGTAGTTAATTGGGTAAAGTTGTATATGTCCAGAAGACACAAGTGAGACAATTTCCATTACACATTTTTTGAGGACAGATGAATCAGCCCCGGAATGCCACACTAAAGTGTATCAGGACCCCTTCTCTTCCTGTTACATTTAAATTAGCTGAAACCTTCCTGTCACATTTTTCTTTAGATGCAAATGAAGCAGAACTTCACTTATTGTCCAGTTATGGTCACGTAAAGACCAGATTTCAGTAGAGAGCCAGCACAGTTCTACTTCATAGACTTTATTTGTGACTAGTAATCTGATGCCTTGGGCAGCAGTGGGCACTTCAATCAACTGAGATTGAAAGCTGTTGTATTGGTCTCCTGAATGGCACAGCGGTCTAAATCGCAGCATTGCATTACTGCTGTATTACTGAGTTCAAATCCTGGTCATATCATGTCTCGGGGTCCCGCAGGGCAAACTGTCTCAGCTTACTTGACACTTTACATTTAATGACTAAACATTTTTAATTGCTTCACATCAGATATCTCATTTTTGAATTATTACTGTAGTCCTTATTAATCACTCCAAGTTATGAAGCACAGCTGAGTGAGCATATGTTGATATCATTTGTTTCTTATCTTATTTCAGTGGATCTCATGGTCAGTCAGTTGGAGAGAGGGGTTGTTATTACTTCTGCCTTATGCACATATAATGATGTTACTCATATGACTAGAAACGCATATGTTCCTTGATTTGAGAAAAACACAAGCTGCTAATAATAGCAATGCAGTTCTGTTGATGTGGTTTCAAACGTATTTACTGAATGTGCAGGGTACGACGAGTCAAGAGAAAAGTGCATTTTATATGGCTTAGTAAAATACTTGGATAGTACTAACAGTGTAATAACAATGATAAAGTTATTTATTATGTCTTGGCATCATCATCCTGACCGTCGCTCCTGACTGTCCCTCCTGACCGTCCCTACTCCTGACTGTCACTCCTGACCGTCACTCATCCTGACCGTCCATCCAGACCGTCCATCCTGACCGTCCATCCTGACCGTCCCTCCTGACCGTCCCTCCTGACCGTCCATCCTGACCGTCCCTCCTCCTGACCATCCATCCTGACCGTCCCTCCTGACCGTCCCTCCTGACCGTCCATCCTGACCGCCCTTCCTCCTGACCGTCCCTCCTGACCGTCCCTCCTCCTGACTGTCCCTCCTGACCGTCCCTCCTCCTGACCGTCCCTCCTGACCGTCTCTCCTGACCGTCCCTCCTGACCGTCCCTCCTGACCGTCTACTCATCTGGAGGCTATTTTATTTGTTACGATATATTTATTATTTTAATGTATTGAAAAGGGAATGGCAGGCAACACCTTGAAATGTTCAAATGCAAATGGTATTTGCTCATGTTGTTTGCTGTCCTATGTTTGTTTTCATTTATGTAAAAGTAGAAGTCTACATTACCATGCCTATTTATTTACTGGAGTCAGTGCTTCTAAATAAAACATGTATGTATATAAAAAGAAATCATGAGGAGCTGCATCTTTCTGCAGTGCACTGCTAATGTGGTTCAGTTACCTGTAGCTAACACTAGATACAAATCAATTATAGTAACCCAGGCTTCTAAATGTGTATATTTTCCATTTCTCGCCGACGAGACAATTATACTTCATCATTTTCTGTTATCAATACAGGTAGCTCCATGAGTTTTGTTGTAGAAAAAACACATAAAAAATATATATGTTAAACATTTTATTTAAGGAATTAGAAATAGATAATTGTGCCAAAGAAAGGTAAAGATGTGTGAGTTTGTCCAAATCACCTTTAAGTAACATCAAACCGAAAGTAGAGTTTCACCTGATTTGGAGACTCAAACCCACAGCCAATATTCCTTGAGAAATCTATAGGTTTACCACTGTAAGCCACCTATCACAATATTTGCTACACATATCTTTAAATAATTTCTTTAGATCATTGAATGTTATATGTTATGAAAGCAGCTAAAATGTAAGATGTATATTTTTGGACGGATTAGCTCAGATATTTTGGTAACGTTTGCCCCTCCCCACCAAGTCCATTTTGTTACCGTGACGTCCTTTTCACCATTTCCTTTGTCATGGTACCAGAGCCGTGGATGAGAGGGTTCCAGTAGATGTGAGTTTAAACAGGTTCTACACTTGTAGTTGTGGGCAGCCTTGGTTTTTCAACTAAGACCATAAAACAGCCAAGGCCACATGACACCGGATCAGAACATGCCCTGCAGAGATTATGTTGCCCTTTCCACCCAGAATATTAGCAACAGTTAGCTTGAAATACCGTTGTGGATGAACATGAGATGCGTGACGGAGGGAGTGACAACTTTTGGGCTCTCTATTCCCACGATGAAAGACGGGTTCTCTCAATGTGTTTGTGTACATGGTGAAGACAAGCCCTTTGATGAAGGTGGTGTGGAAAAAGAGATCTGAGGCCATATCCTTGTGAAAACCTTTGCACATGTAAATTGTTGGGTCAGCAGCGATGCTGGAATAGATGTCTATTGTAGGCTAGGGAGAGACCATGGACCTCAGTGTCACTGCCAGTCCCACAAAGTCACCAGTGGAACATTCTGACTCTGGAGGAAATTAATTGTGGATATAGAGAGTTCTTCTTGGTGCACAAGACAACACGCAATGGTTGCCCGTGGGCACTGGCTGAAACCGAGTAAACACTGGGCATGGTTCCTGAAGGAAATAGACTCCAACGTGTCTTTAAGCCCTCACCTAGGGTTCTTTGATTCCCATAAAAAGGGGAAATAAATACGTTTTGATCGTTGCAAAGTTGTAAGTGGAACGACAAGAATTAAAGCTGACAAGAAAAACATTTTAGAAAACAAATGAACACCTCACATCTACAAATGTTGGATCCTAGTTTGAGCTTGGTTTTTAACGGCAAAAAAGGGGAAGTGTGAATAATCGCTCTCGCTCTTACTTCCAATTGATATATTAAGGAGGTGACAGATTCTTTCGTGAGATACAGCCTGATCTTCAAACAAAAACTACCCAAACCCTCATTGTAACTTCAGCAACATAATTACGACATGATTTGACGTTTTAATTATGCTTTGGTGCCGTCTGTAGATGATGATGATGTGATGCAGTTGAAATTACAGCACATTTAGCTGTATATTAGCTGTCAATCAAATTGTGTTAAAAGCAGCTAAATCTTGATGTCTTCAACGTGAGTTACTGAGCTGCAGTTGGTCACGCCCATCACTAAAATCGAATTGCAATGTCAAATGTAAGAAATGTATGCTATTTCATGGAGTTTTCTACTGTAAAACACCTTTAGGGACCTCCTTAGAGGTTGGGAAACCCTGGTCTACAAGCATTTATACTGTAGCTCCCTAAACCCACCATTGTTGCCAAAATCGCCAAAGCTTGCTAAAACAGATGCTAATGCCCAACACTATTATTTTGCTGAACAAAATATTTTCTGACGCAATTGTTTTATTTATATTTTCAAACAGAGATTTTTGATTCTGTGGTCACTGAGACATTTGTCTGTGGATCTTGAGGAATGCTTTGGGTCTTTTAGACTCCTGGCAGAGGCAAATGTTTTGGTCTAAAATCTCATGGTACATAAATCCGAGATCAACAAAGAACATGTACTTGAGTAAATAAGCCCTTTTTATAAGAAAGTTTGGAGCAATTAAGGTTTATTTAATTTACTATAATATATCAAAAGACATTGCAGTTCACTAGAGTCTGGCCAGCAATTTAAACCAAAGACCAATTTTTCAGACAGGATTAGGACAGGACTTTAAAAGCAACCATAATTTGTTGTCCAGGGCCATGCTTGATCTGTGCCTCCGAAACCGGCACAGCATGTTTTAAATTCCAACATGGCCAACTTTTTCCCCTGCCTCAGTATGATCAAATTAACACTTTACAGGTAATCTGTAAACTACATCATGTTAGGTTAGAAAATTAATTCATATTTTGCCATGGAATCTAACAAGCCACTGTTGAGAAACTGTGCTTCCCATTTATCCAATGCTTTTAACCATGGCTGGACAGCCCAGTTTAAAAGCACCCTCTATCTCGTTCAGGCTGTTGATAAGAGGATAACTGTGCTTTTTGAGAATGAGAGTAAGTCCCCAGGTGGTCTAGTGGTCTGAAGGCCTCTAAAGGGCACCTACTTTACACTGACCATCTGCACCACTATGGTATATCACTATCATTTTCTGTCATTTACGAACAAAGGGGTTGAAACAAAAAGTCTATGTTGACTAGGACCTGTCCCTTGTTGAAGTTGGACTTTTTAGAGTTTTTTTTCCCCAGCAGTTATAGCTGTTTTGACAATCACAAATGAAAAATTATATTTTTTAATAATGCATGTTATTTAGCTATCATATCGAGTAATTGAGAGGCATTAGTCTCATTTAAAAATGATATTGCTGTTATGGCTTTCTTTGTTGAACCTTAAATAACCAATATAATAACAGACATAATAACAAAAAATGTTGCTATGCGTTTAAGTTGTTTGATCCATAAACTTTAATCACGGTATTTTGATTCTAGGTCGAGTTGATTGCAAAGATGCTCTAGCAGGTTGTTTGCTAAGTGTGAATGAGTGCATGCGTGTGTGTGCATTTAATCAAGCCTATCCTGAGTACATTTTAGTTGAAAGCATCAATTAAAATTAATGAAGTATCAACAGGAAAGAAATGAAACCAAACAAAGAGAACATATTAACAGAAGCTTATAACAACATGTTACAATGGTCAAAAGTGTGGTTCTCTGTATTGTTGAAAACCAAGACATCTGTTCTATCAATGCTGGCCTGGCATGATGATATAGGTGGCACTAAATATTGTTTCTGGTAAGATACAGGTGCCCACCCATCTTCAATTACTGTTTACATACCATTGTTATGGCTCTTACAATTTCGTTCCCGGTTTCGGTGGCGTTTCAGAATGATTCTATAGGTTTCAGCTCTTATTATCTCAGTCAAAATGGCACGTTTTGATGTTTAGCTTTCAGTGCTTTGTCTCGTGTAGCAGATCCTCATTAACGGCTGGAACAAGTTGTTAGAAATTGGCCATCTGCATACATTGTGATGGTCCCTGACATATGATCTGCATGACAAGACACCACTGGCACCCTTGTTCTCACCCACACAGCTTTGAGGCCACTGGGAGAAAGAACATAATGGTGACACTTTATCACATTTTACACAAACTAGGGCTCACTCAGTATGTTCCCCACCAAAAATATTCAAATCATATGCAACAAGAATTTAATTACGTGCATCCATAATGTGGTATTCATTTACATTTCGGTGCTCATGTTTTTGCTTACACAAGTGTAGTATCTATATTTATCTTTACATTAAATAAATAAACATTTCAGATTCACTAGAGATGCCTTCCATGAACTTCAGCGATGCATTCTAGTATGTGTCAAGGAGGTTCTCCACAAAGGTTCTCAGCCTTGTCTAAGCTGACTATCCCCTTTGTTGTCATCCTCCTAGACCCATCCACTCCACCCTACCTGGCTCCTTCCAAGAGATGCAGAGAGGACCTTTGTCTATCCTGCAGGGTCTCACTCCTGGTGTCCTAGAGCAATCATTTGTAGACCCTCTCTTCTGTCTTTGCTAAGTCACCTGGATGACGAAAGGCATCTCTGCTTTCAACTCTGTGAGCCAGTCAGGCATCTCCTCTTGGTTGTTGGTCCACCACCTCAAGCTCAACCATAACAAGATGAAGCAGCTCTTCCTCTGGGGGACAACCTCTTCGTTATGTTTGACAACACAATGGCGTCCTCCTCCTGGTTCCAAATATATTGGCACAACCTTGGACAACCCTATGTCCATCTCCAAACATTAAAACATTGAGTTGTTCCTGCAAATGTATTCTGTTGTCTAAGGTTGTCGAAAATGCATTCGTAGACAACCTCGCCACACAGAGAAATCAGTGCAGATCCAAAGCCAGACTTTTATTATCTTGCTTATGATCTACTGCAACATACTTTTGGCTGGGCTTGGGCCATCAACCCCTGCATCCTGTCCAGAACCTCGCAGCCCATCTTGTGTCCAATCATCTCAAGTTCTCCCATGTCACCCAGATCCTGCCCACACCACTGGCTTCCAGTAAAAGCACGTATCTGTTACAATAACATGGCACTTGCTTTAAAGGCAGCAAGGGGAACTGCCGTCCCTTCCTTCAGGCCATGCTCAAACCCTACACCCTTACATCATTCTGCCACCTCTAGTCTCTGGAAACCCCCATGGGAGGGCAGCTCCTGCCCAATCAAACATCATCTCTGTCCTGGCACCCTAAAGGTGGAACCAGCTTCCTCCTAATGCCTGGACATCAGAGGTTTATTATATTAAAATGATCATTATAAAATTTAAATGATATTATAAAATTGATTATGGCACTGCCTTCTACTTCTAATGCATGTTGTTTGATGTAAACCACCTTTCAAATAAGGCTTGATTTGGAATCTGATAGGAGGGGCTCACAAACGCTGGTCAGCAACAGAGGATTAAAACAGGTTGGCGTGTGTATGGCACGCACTTGAAAAGCAACTAAAGAGCTGAAGACACACCATTAAAGCAAATCTGGTTTACTTGTTGGAAGCAAGCGATCATTGTAACTACAGGCGTGTGATATAGCACATTTCTGTATTACACCTCCACAGGGCCTTTTCCTGCACTACTGAAAGTTCAGCAGAGCAGCTTGAAAAAGAACTGACATCAGCAGAAGACAAATGAACAAACGCCTCGTGCCACACATGCGGGCCATGGGACGAGGGGGTGCAAATGAACGGGAAAGATGTGATCCTGTGCCCCGAATCCAGGCTGTGTGAATATGTCAGACAGGCCCTCTTTCCCTCTCTTTTTGCGCTTTCCAAACCCCTTGATTGAATGCCTCCTCATTCCAAACCCAACTGGTGCTTTTGACAGCGGCGCAATGTATCACCTAAATGTGACACAGAGCACTGGATGAAGGAACAGCAGTGCCTCCTGTTTGTTTTCTTCTTCTAATAGGACTTTAAGAATGCATAACAGTGCCAACTCAGAACTCCATCTGAATACTTTAAACCCGCCCCCCCCCACCCCCCAAAAAAATCTAACATAGCTGCAAACAAAACGTAAACAAGGAAATCAGGGACACCTCTCATTACAGCTTGATGTAAGGCATGTATTCTGGGCTTGTAGCAGGGGTTTTCTGCTTCATGCGTTTGAGTCATTGACGTTTAATAGTAATACTGCGCTACGAGCTAATCTGTCGCACACGACGATGACAATAACCTGACGCTTCCTGTGCGACATACAGTACTTGCCTGCGAAAGCCTCCCAGCCACAATGCTCACTCACCGACGCGTATGAGGGTGGTAAGCATAACCAGTTTCCGTGGTTACCGTCTGCCTGTTATGCAGCCGCTTGTAACGCAATCTAACGGGCACGGCTGGCATGGTCCGCCCTGTGAACCCGTCATCTGAGACTTCCTGTTTACCTCACCAACGCAGTAAACACGGATTCAAGAATAGCGGTTCATCTCCAGTTCTGACAACGGCCCGGTCGTCACGTCAACAGACCTGCAGCGGAGGGATGGAGAACTGGATGGGTGTTCTGGTTGGCAGAGGGGGCTGGATGCCTTTTTACCCCCCCAAGTGAGAACCCACGGATCTGACTCAGGTTTGCACCCTCTCCTCGATGTGTTCTGCTCCAGCAAACAAGTCTCACCAAAGTGAGTCTTACGAGGCTTAAGCCAGGACAATACTTTATCATCGGGTTCAATTCCACCCCACTGGCTGCATGCTGCCACTTATGCACTTAAAGCTAGTGCTTTCTCTCTCTCTCTCTCTCTCTCTCTCTGTTTTTCACTCACACTCTTTTCGTCCTTCAGTATCTATCTCTTTTCTTTGGCTTTTTCTCTCTTCAGATCTCTTCTCTTGCTCTCTGTCTCTGTCTCTGTCCCTCCAACTCTCTGTCGATTTGTGTTCATGAATACTTAACTCCCTATTCATAATTTAGTCATCGCAGGGAAGGAGCGGAGGGACTCGCCTCCTGCTGCCGGACAGATTTTGGGGAGATTTGCGATGTCATGTTCAACCAGATTTTAAAGAGAATATGACAGAATTAGTAGAAAAATTTCATATCTTCTAACTTCCTGTTAAAATGAAAGATTGCTGACTACTTTAAATAAGAGAGTGGTGTCTCAAGGAAATAATGAAAAGTGCAATGCTGATTAACATATTGCAGCAACTGAATTACATGGTTAACAGCATGTGAAATATTCGTACCCCCACATATGCATGTAATGGCGTGTATACAGCAAGCACGCATGGATCCACCCACACACACACACACACACACACAGTGACAATCACATGCATGGACACCACTCAGCACCTTGACCTGATAAAGCAGCATCCATCCCCAGTCCTCTCTGGCTGAGATCTCTCCTCAGGACCACAGAGGAAAAGTCATTGTTCTGTCTCTCTGCTAATAGCGTTAATATTTGTGTGGGCCATAAATAAAGTTAACAAATAGGCATATAAAAAGAATTAATGAAACACAAACGGAAGTGGAGCGCGGAGATGCATGGTTACGCCGAGCAGCGGCAAATTGCCCAGAGGGGGGGTGGGGGTGGCGGAACAGTCATTACTCTGCACGCCGAGCGGGGTCTGGCTAACACCTGTGTTTCCCTCCCAACCGCTCACCCTAATTAGCCCACACACACCCCGGGGATCCTCCATGCCACGCGGTACCGGGCCCCCGACTGGAGGGGGTTGAGTGGGACACGGACGGCTCCGATGCCCCCCTTTAACGCTCGAAAGTCTAACCGCAAAGCCCCTGAAATCTCACGGCCGTTCGATGACAATAGCACTCTTATTTAGCCTAGCTTGGAGTCTGGGAACCTACGAGAGAGAAAAGAGAACGAGGGAAAGAGAGAAAAGGGCAGTGACTGGATTTGGAGCTGGGAGACGTACAGTGGACACTTTAGGTCCTGTCAAGGAACATACTCAACATGTGACACAGACAGATGCAACTAAGGCATTTCCTGCCAAAACCTGGGCTCTGTTCATGAGGACATGACGTTGCTCAAGCATGTTTCAGCTCAGAAATGATCATGTAATGAACAATTACCATGTGATTCAGTATACTTGTTTCTCCTTTACGTTTCACTTCACTGAATAAAGCCCGGGTCTATATCATGCTGCTCATCCTCTGCCCCCATGGCAGGCTCGATCACTGGTCCACAGCCAATAGGAGACAGGAATGGGTCGATGTGATTGGGTTTCCATGCACCCGAACATTGATCCAGTAAGGTGCCCAAGGGGTAAAGGATTGATGAGAGAGAACTGAAGGAGATAGAGATCACAGGAAGTCTGACCCCACTGAACTCTGGGAAGTCACTACAAGCACCTTGCCAAAGAGCAAAGCAACAGTCGAACAAAGACAAGCACTTTGCAGTCAGTGAATGGAAACACAATGTTATGTATTGTCTATAGATCCATAGCCTGTATGACACTAAAACTTTAAATACTATATTTTAAAGTTGTATGTCCTAGTGTCTGAATTTTCATCCCCTTTTTATTCATCCATTGGCAATACACCACTATAAAGGAGTTTAACAAATGTAGTATTGGCTATTTGTCACTAATATGGTATTTATAATAAAACTACATAATATAACAGCATTTGAATCAACCTGAAATTGGCTGAGACAGATAGAAGATTACAAGACAGAAGGTCGGATATTGGGACATACTGCATAACTTTTTCTTTCTGAAGTACACATATACTCAACAGCAGTAAATCGAATGACAGTGAACCAAGTTGCAGTTTTGATACATTTCCAGTCAATAAAAACATCCACTACCAATTCTCTTAAATTTGGACAAGTAAAAGTTGGAATTGGCATTGTTAATGTGGTCTATTTTTTTAACAGTTTGGAAAATAAATAGGATTCCCTCCAACCCTGAAAGTGTAAATTGCCCACCATCTACTATATGCAAAATATTGGTCTTCTTCTCCTATAGTGAATCCTTAGTCAATGATTCACATTAAATTTAGTCAACCAGTCTTTCTAATAACATTTTGACATTTACTTTCAGTCTTGATTGCAATTTGGATACATCCATGTTTACATTCAGATGATATATCAAGATATTATACTTGCTTTGTATCAGAATGGGGAACTGATTGGTTTACAGAAAAAGGGAAATCACAGATCACCATTATTTTCCAAATCCATTTCCACCTAGTCAGAATATGATTAGAATATGAGTAGAATATCACTAGGAGTAATGGATCTGCTAGTAGTAGGCAACGTATGGACCTACATTTTTGGAACAGTGGGTTTGATTTGGACTAAAGGGGTCAACAGCAATCTTTTCTGCCTGCTTCCTTGCCCTGGAGTCATGTACTGTAGGACCTTGGAAGATGCAGACCCAAACCAGACATTGATGGTGTGTGGGAGAATAAACTGGAGATTTTTATAAATTTTTTGCAGTCGCAAGAGGTACAGAACATCAAGTGGTACAACACATCAGGAGATATTGTACACCAAAAGATGCAAAACAATTAGAGGTAAAGCACATCAAGAGGTACAGTACAAACCCGATTCCAAAAAAGTTGGGACACTGGCATGGGCAGCCTACACATCTGGAAAGGCACCATCAATGCTGACAGTTATATCCAAGTTCTAGAACAACATATGCTCCCATCCAGACGTTGTCTCTTTCAGGGAAGACCTTGCATTTTCCAACATGACAATGCCAGACCACATACTGCATCAATTACAATGTCATGGCTGCATAGAAGAAGGATCTGGGTACTGAAATGGCCAGCCTGCAGTCCAGATCTTTCACCCATAGAAAACATTTGGCGCATCATAAAGAGGAAGGTGCGACAAAGAAGACCTAAGACAGTTGAGCAACTAGAAGCCTGTATTAGACAAGATTGGGACAACATTCCTATTCATAAACTTGAACAACATGTATCCTTAGTCCCCAGACGTTTGCAGTCTGTTATAAAAAGAAGAGGGGATGCCACACAGTGTTAAACATGGCCTTGTCCCAACTTTTTTGAGATGTGTTGATGCCATGAAATTTATAATCAACTTATTTTTCCCTTAAAGTGATACATTTTCTCAGTTTAAACATTTGATATGTCATATGTTGTATTCTGAATAAAATATTGAAATTTGAAACGTTCACATCATTGGATTCTGTTTTTATTCACAACACATCAAGAGTTACAGTACATCAAGAGCTACAGTACATCAAGAGATACAACACATCAAGAGCTACAGTACATCAAGATGTACAACACATCTAGAGTTACAGTACATCAGAAGGTACAACTCATCAAGAGGTACAACACATTAGGAGGTACAGTACATAGGGTGGTACTGTACATCAGGAGGTACAACATATCAAAAGGTGCAACACATCAAGAGGAACAACATATCAAGAGGTGCAACACATCAGGAGGTACAACATATCAAGAGGTACAATACATCAGGAGGTACAGTACATCGGGTGGTACTGTACATCAGGAGGTAAAACATATCAAGAGGTGTAACACATCAAGAGGTACAACATATCAAGAGGTACAACACATTAGGAGGTTCAGTACATCGGGTGGTACTGTACATCAGGAGGTACAACATATCAAGAGGTACAATACATCAAGAGGTGCAACACATCAAGAGGTGCAACACATCAGGGCATCATTTTAGAAAATAAGACACAAATAATAAATCCCCTTCCCACCCACTGTCCCTGTACACAGAACCAAACTCTCTTTTAGTCTAAATGTTCTCATCACTGCTCCTAGCGACAGGCCCATATGTAACCTACCATGTGAACGGATGGTCTTTGATTCATATAAACATATATAGAGTCTCTGAGAACAGAGACAATTATGGAGCTGCGGTGATGACAGAAAACTTCACAAAGAAAAACATTTTACTACACTAAAATGATACTACACGGAACATTTCTATAACTCTTCCCACAAAAGTACCTGTTCCATCCAGTAGATTAGCCTGCCTACACTCTCCCTATTGGCTACTGCTTGCACTCACAGCTGGAGCAACAGTTCTACATCTTGTCTGACCTTTATCTACAAAGCATTTGATGCCTTTTTCTATTAACAATGATTAAAGACAGCTAGCTTACAAGACTTTAGCTAGATTACCTACAGTAGCAGGTCAATGGAGTTCCTTTAGGCCACCTTCAGTAGACGAATAAGCTACCCACTGTAAATATACAGTGTTATTTTTGTCATAACTGTGACATAACTCGCTGTCTCAAATATGACATAAACCTATGCTTTATGAAGGGTGGCAAAAGCACTGCTTAATAAAAATCATATTCAATTGAAGCTTTAAGGTATTCATGCAATGCCAGGATAGTTATTTCTATCGTACGTAACATATTTCAGTTTTTCGTTTTCAATAAATTGCCACAAGTGACAATATGCTTTAGCTTTGTCACTATGCGGTATTATGTGTAAGATTGATGGCAAAAGAAAATACAATATTTAGGCCTACAGCACAACAAAATGTTAATGGTTCTGAATACTTTTGGAAGGCACTCTATATAAGCACTGTAAAAGAGCCATACCAAAGACTTGTTCTACACATTACTGTAATACTGTGTGTCATCCTGATGCCCATATTGGCTATGTAACCAATAGGAAAATGGTAGGCAAGAGTGTGGTACATGTACAATATATCATGGCAAAGAACTGTTCTTAGGCACTATGCATTGTGGTGTACCTGGATACAGTTTAATGTTATTTTACAGACTACAGCTGTAATAAATCATGATATCAAAAATAACATAAAACTTTCCCATTGGTCACTAGTTTATAATACAAATAAGGACACTGTTGTTAGGCCTGAGGCAATGGTATCTGGCCGAAGTGCGTGGTTCCAGGCTGGAGTACATGGTTCCTGGCCGGAGTGCCTGGTTCCAGGCTGGAGTTTGTGGTTCCTGGCCGGAGTGCGTGGTTCCAGGCTGGAGTGCCTGGTTCCAGGCTGGAGTTTGTGGTTCCTGGCCGGAGTGCGTGGTTCCAGGCTGGAGTACATGGTTCCAGGCCGCAGTACGTGGTTCCTGGCTGGAGTGTGTTGTTCCAGGCCGGAGTTTGTGATTCCTGGCCGGATTCCATGGTTCCAGGCCTTACCCCTGGTATATTGACCATATACCACACATTTCGGTATATAGTATTTAGCATACAATTTTTCAGTAACTTGGTGATACATTATGCAATCACCAGGTAATTTAACCCATTATCCTAACAATTAACTGTTTTGCAACCTCAATTTACAATGATTTATAAAGTCTGTATCAACGAGTCCTTAGTCACCCTTTGTAAAGCATTGGTTTATGTCATATTCAATAAAGCGGATAATATCACATTTGAAAGTTGTATGTAGCCTACATCACACTGTTAATGCCATATTAATGACCCCGTTATAAAGCATGACATACAGTTATAAATGCTTTGTAACACATTTATGTTGTGCTTTTGAAGGCATTCTGTAGCATTTATAACACAAACATCACTTAAAATGTGGTAAATATTGTTGTATTCCTCTCTCACACACTATTACTGTTAAATGTACACAACCTAACTAACATTTGTTTGTTCATTCATTCAAAAATGTATTTTCCTCACACTCATCCTAACTCCGACTCTAACCTTACCCTAATCTTGACGTAATTAACGCACAAACCTAACTTTAACGCACCACCCTAGGCATTGTCTTACCCTAACCCCAAACCCTAATCATAACCCATAAGTCTACAAACACATTCAAATATCATAAGGATTCATGTACACACACACACACACACACACACACAAACACACACACTTAGGCAAGGACAGGTAAGAAAACAAATCGATTCACGTTGACAGACCACATTGGACAATGCACTCATGATTCCTCTGCCAGGAAACTTGTGTGTATGAGCGTGGGTGGGTGTGTGTTTGTCTGAATGTGTGTGTGTTTTCTCTACTGTGAGAGAGGAAGCCAATCTCCCTACATGCTGGCTCCAATGACAAGAATGGGTTTTCTTACTTTATGCTACGGGACCACACAAACACTCTCCAAGACACATAGTCATGCCCATTGTGAGATATGCGCTGTCTACCTCTTCTTTCTTTGAACATGGTGGTCTTGTATCATAACTATGTTTTCATTTAATAATGTGGCCTTTCCTTCTGTGAAGTCACATGACAAAGACTTGTACAAAGCGCTTTTTCACGTGGGAGACTGATTCTTAAACTTTGCAAGGCGGGTGGCTTGAGGTGGGAAAGAAAAATACGTGTTAGGAAAATATACAAGGTGTGAGAGTGTTGATGCGGAATGTAAGGAACAGAAATGGGAAACAGTGGTTGCGTGGAGCCCCCCCCTGATTTTACACCGATTTTGCTTACCAGAAAGCAATTCCATGGAAAATGAAAGAAACTGTACTTAAAACCACAAAGTTGACATTAAATACATGGAAAGTAGTCGGGTGTTCTCCAGTTCAAATAATATATAATAAAATGCTATAAAGTTCTCCATGAGATTGTGCTTGATTGTAAAAATTACCTCAAAAGATTGATGGCACAATCTCTAAGGTGTTTGGCCGTACGTCTTTAATCAAGGCTCTGGGTTCTTCACGCTTTCCTCCTATTTCCAAACTTTAATATCTAATTATCCTCTCCTCTCCTTCCTCTCTTCTTGGTTGGGTCCACGTTGGCTGAGACAGATCTGAGGATCCTCTGGCGGTGACAGAAGTAGGCTGCGCACACCGGCTCTGGCCCAATCAGGGCCGATCTACATGGTAATGTGTGGCGAGGGCGGGATAATGAAGTTCCCAGCTTGCCGGCTGGAAGGGTATCCTCCAGTGTGCTGTGTGATTTATCTCCTCTGTCAAGAACCAGGACAGCCAGGACTTGTCCTTCCCCATGGTCCCCAGGAACAGGAGCCAACACAAGTCCAGATAAGAACGGCATAGAAGCCTGGATACGGCTGGATTCAAAACCTGGAATGGTGGCATGTAAATTCTGTGGTTAGCGTCAAGTGGATAGATTAAAGTATATGTATATTTATTATCACACACAAACACCTTTCTTTTTTAAAGCTATTTTTACAATGCTGGCCACCCACATACTATAGTTCAGGGAACTATAGTAAAAATATTACAGGATAGGAGAACTCATGTCAGGGTTTATTAAAGCTGCAAATACTTTGGCCAACAAATAATGTTATTTTTACCTCAGCGCAAGCTATAGCAGACCAAACAAGCTATAGCAGACCAAACAAGCTATAGCAGACCAAACAAGCTATAGCAGACCAAACAAGCTATAGCACACCAAACAAGCTATAGCACACCAAACAAACTATAGCACACCAAACAAGCTATAGCAGACCAAACAAGCTATAGCAGACCAAACAAGCTATAGCAGACCAAACAAGCTATAGCACACCAAACAAACTATAGCACACCAAACAAACTATAGCACACCAAACAAGCTATAGCACACCAAACAAACTATAGCGCACCAAACAAGCTATAGCACACCAAACAAGCTATAGCACACCAAACAAGCTATAGCACACCAAACAAGCTATAGCACACCAAACAAGCTATAGCACACCAAACAAACTATAGCACACCAAACAAACTATAGCACACCAAACAAGCTAAAGTATAGTACACCAAACAAAAGTTAATTGCTGTATAGGTGTTGGTGGAAATCCCAACATTCTGATTAAGAGAAAATCACAACTTCACAGTTGTCTTAAGTGCTACAAATGTGACAAACTGAGACAGTGGCATTTGCATGTTGTTGACATGTCTGTCAAGCCAGAATGAAGTAGATGCTCAATTTGTTATGGGGATTTATAACCCTAATTAAGTCTATGTACACTGCTATTCAGTTACATACTAATCCTGGAGAATAATTGACTCACCATTCATGCAACTCATTATGGGCATGCTTCTGTGTGCTTGAGTCCTTTGGTACATGAGTTTGCATGGATGTTTTTTTTTTTTAAATCTTTGTCCTTGTGTGCGTGAAATGTTCTTCCTCATGTTCCTCCTCTACGTCAGGCCTGTCTGCCTGCCTGCGTCAGGTGTCCTGACCGTGCCCCATGCGGCCCTGTCTCTCCAAGGCCTGGCCCGGTCGCTTTACATCTTTGTCAGGCTTGACCTTGGAGAAAACAGTTAAATTAGTCCAATGAAGCACATAATGAGTTCATTTAGGTAATTAAGCATTCAGGTGGAATGAAAAAACACACAATGAATATGCCCGAGGTCTGTTCCACGTCGGCCAGGCTAAATGATGAAGATGCTAAATAAAACTAATTAGCCTTTTTTCTAGCCTAACTTCTAACAGGAGCTACATGAGACCTAAGTAGAATGGACTTTTTCAAACGTACTCATGTTGTCTAATTAAAACTAATAGGACTTTTTTTTTGGCAAATTGAAACGATATTCTATTTAGCTCCAAATTTACCCTGAGTTGGTTGCATGAACAATAGTGTCCATAAGGTAAAGTGTTCATCTTTTCTTCAGGGAAATAGGTCATTGTTTCGGTCATACTCACATCTCTTCCCTACACAGCCATCATGAATTGCTACTGTGGGTAGAGGTTAACTGGTGCACAACATAGCCCCCCACAGCAAGCAATTTTACTTAAAATGACCCTGAATATGGACTCACTATAAAAACAAATCCAGAAATGTGTACGTGTGTACACAAATTGACATTTTTCATTGGCCTAAAGTATACTCTAGTCACCATTAAAGAAATATGTCTTATTTGACAGGCAGACAATCACCGAAGGTCAAAAAAAAATCTCTTATAATGAATAAGCTTTTTCTCCTACTGTTTGAAATCCTCTGTAGTGCTGGAAAGTATTGCAGTCAGATTTCTAGAATTTTCCTGAGATCAACAAGCCTTTTTTTTTTTTTATCTCTCTCACATTGCTCAACATTATTCTCTCCACTAATTAATAGAAATTAACAAAGCCAGTTCTCATAACCTCCAATGGAAAGGAAGGATCAACGGAACAGGACTCCCCTGAGGTCCACCAAAGGGCTTGTGCAGTGAATCCTCTTTAAACCCAAACCATTTGGGATGGAAAGTAATGCGACTACATCATTTGAAGGGGCTCTCAGTCCCTTTTCAGTAGACAAAAATGTCAGAGTCCTAGATTTGCAAACAGTCTGTAACTTCCGACCGCTTACAAACACAAACCTGCAATAGCTACACGTGTTAGAAACAGACGAGTCGCACATGGCGATCAGTGTCAGGCAGTAGACACTATGTTAGAGGGAATTGTGGGTAAGTGTGGAACAACAATTTCATTTAAGTAATTCATTCATAGAGACTTGCCTACCTTGTAGGACCATTCATAGAGACTTGTAGGACCATTGTGGATGCATACCTTTTCACCCTTTCTTATACAAATCTTGCATGGACGTCAAACCCACGACTCCGCCATTGCAACCGCCAAGCTCTGCCGACGGAGCTTTCTGAAACCGCGACCGATGGGAAATAATTAGCGCTGTACCCCCCGGTGGCCTTTTGAATGGTGATGTCACTTGCCCGGAGACATTGAAGTAGTTGTCGGTGGTGCAATGTTTTTGTGACGCTATGGGTTTTTTGACGGCCGTTGTACTTGCAGGGTGTACAGAGGTCCCAGTTCAAACGCCGACTGGAGCCAGGAGATCGACGGAAGCGATTCATTTACATGATGAGACAAAAACAAATATTCCAAAGTACTTACATTTCTCACATATGGGAAACACTTCAGGAACTTGTTGGAACTTGACTGTGTTGCCATGTATGGATGTGTTATTCAATTCATTTGTCTGGGTCATAGCAGTAAACACCATTCATTATGTAATTTAGCTTTTTTCATTTCTGTATACTGTACATCCATGTAATCTCCATAGACAGACTCTGACAGTGGAATGGCCCAATCCTGTTATTCCAATCTTGTGCCAGTGTACTTGGAATAGCTTAAAACAGTTTATGACAATGTGAAGAGGCACTATGATTGTTCTGTGTCAGTTTACTCTGAATAGTTAAAAACACTTCATGATACTGTCAGGAAGCCTTATAACTGTCAGAACCATCTCAGTTTCAGTCCCGAAGATCGTTTCTTGTACTGTTTCCGAATTCTGCTCTCGCATTCATCAGCTACTTCATTCTGTATTACGATGATCATGCGTGTTGGCCATGGTTCCCATGGAGCTGCCAATTTCTGTACATTTCCTTAATAGAGTTCCTGAATGAAGGATTTAGCCTTTGGAAGGTTCCCAAATGAATGTATTCTTCCTCCAAACACTGTACCTGAAAAGTCAACACGCTGCAACTCTAATGAGACAATGGCCAATTCAGTGAAGTTAGCCTTACTGGTTTTCAGGCGATGGGGAGGGACGTGTCCTTTCTGTATGCAGAATATCCTACACAGGCTCTCCTTGGCTGCCTTTTATTTGGAAGCGTTAACAAGTCACAGAGCGGCCAGGCGGAGGATAAGTACACAGTAATTGACTCCTGGCCTCTGTTATTGTGTTAGAGGCCTAATAAAAGCGTTCTGCTTTCACGGCCGCGCAGTTCCACAAAGACAACAGGCCCATCTCATTTGTCATCAGTGCTGCTAGGAGCACGCAAACGCCCCGGCAGCTGAACCTTTCGCTTCCTGATACGTCTCCTCCGCGCTGTGGTAAAGCGTGTGCGCGTGTGCACGTGTGTGTCCGCGCGCGCTTGTGCACGCATGCGCACGCGCCGCCCCGTGACACATTTCTTCTCCGTCTCTCTCCCTCCAACTGGCGTCTGGTAGCACGGCGTGGTGGAGCGCTGCTAGCTGCTGGGGCCGGCGTGTGTCTGGGCAGGGCTCCGTGGAAGCATGCGAGGGTGACAGCGTCAGCTTGGTTCTCCTAATGAATGTCTCACTTCCCGCGGCAGTCTCCCCTCGTAGCGCTGATGGCAGGCCCCGACATCTCATCGCTCGACAGCTAGCGCCATCATTGGTGCGACCTCGCGGCCTCCAAACGTAGCCCGCAGACCCAGTGTCACTTTAGCTTTGGCAGCGGCTGGACGTATGAGGGGTGAAGGGTAAATAGATTAATAGAAGCTAATGAGAGCGAGTGGAGCAGCCAGGTCGATACAAACAGCGAGCTTTGGGAGATAATGCTGCTGTTAGCAAGATTACGCTGCCATGCATTCTCGCCCTATCACTCAGGGGTTGGCCCTGGAACCATTGGCTCACGAGATAAATGTACAGTGTATAATCAAATGATTACCACTGGACATGATTTGTGTGTTAACGTAAAGAAATGTGAAAATATTTATACTGGTGGTATGTGGCTCACCTGTTAACGAGCCCTCAATTGTAAGAGTTGCGATAAAAGCACCAGTACATCTACTAGAGACACTTGGAGCAGGTAACCTGATGTTGACATGTGGTCTGATGCCACGTGTCCATACTGCCATATACAGGGCATTCAAAAACTATTACGACCCCTTCACTTTGCCCACATTTTGTTGTGTTAATTTATCACTATAAAGTACCATTAATTTGTCTGATTACATCATCTGTAAAATCACCTGTCCATGGGAACAAAAACCAAGCCATATCATCCAAGGAACTATTCTTAGACCTCTAGTATATAATTGTGCAGCAGCGTAGATTTGGGGAAGGTATTAAAATTGCTAAAGCATTGAATGTTCCTAGGAGTGGACTTTACTACCAAGACTCTGTCTAGAGCTGACCATACAGTCACACAAAGTAACTGGGCAAGAAGGGCCTGGTCCAGGGTGGTGACCAAGAATGAATAGGCCACAATAACAGAGCGTCAGAGATGCTACGCAAAGATGAGAGAACCAGTCAGAGGGACGACCATCTCTGCAACATTACATCAATCAGGCCTTTATGGCAAAGTGGAAGCCACTTCTGAGTAAAATTCCATGTTGCCTGAAGGACTCTGAGAGCATGAGGAAAAAGAAGATCTGGTCTGATGAGATCAATATTAAAAATGTTCTACCTCTGTAATATCGTATCCTCCCTTTGGTTAAACAATGGTGGCGGGAGCATCATGCTATTTGGATGCTTCTCAGCAGCAGGGACTAGGAGACTGTTCAGGATTGAGGGAAGGAGCAAACAGAGAGGTACTTCAAAGAAAACCTGATGCAGAGAACACAAGATCTTTGGCTTGGGGCTGTGATTCATCTTTCAGCATGACAGTAACCCAAAGCTCACAGCCAAGACAACACTGGGTTGGCTTTGGGACAGGTCTGTGAATGTCGTTGAGTGGCCCAGCCAAAGTCCCATTGGACATCTGCAGGGAGACCCAGTGTGCAGGCACTCCCCAAGAACTCTTGAAGCTGTGATAGTTGTCAAAGGCGCTTCTACAAAGTAATGAATAAAGGTTCTAAATAGATGTGTATACAAGATATTTCAGTTTTGTATATTCATACAATTTCCACACATCTAAAAGAAAAAACATGTTTTTGCTTTGTCATTTTGTGGTATTGTGTGTAGATTGTTTGCAAAAAGGTTTTACTACAAATCTTTGTAAATAAAAACGAACTGCTTTTCCGGGGAAGGAGCATCGTATCCTGGTGGCATTTTGGGAGCAATGGGCAAGTGAGAAAAGGGAGGATCTGGGAGAGAGTAAAGTAGTGCGAAGCAGAAAGAGGGTATGCAAGTCTATGTGTGAAATCTGAACAGTACTGTATAGAGGATTACAGTTTAGTTTAGTGCTTCAAGTTCATTCTACATGAAATAAAAAAATGTGTTTGCTAGGCCTACCTCAACTTATTGTTAGTGAGTTTTCCTAAAATCAGTTTTAAAATGCAATTCTGTATACATAGAGGCAGTCCTTGATTCCTACATAGCAGTTAACCCACTAGTCCTAAATTGGTAGAATTCTCTTTTAGAATGAATATTTAATGTTCTGACAAGATTGAACATGTTGCGTGTGAGTGTTGCTAAATAAATTGACACTGCGTGTTGTTCAATCATTCCATCCAAACTGCTCTCGCAAAGCAACAAGCATCTATGTTGCCAGGTGCTAAAATCAAATTTGAGACAAGTCCCACCTTCTTCTCATTCATTTTCACAAGCATTTCAACACATTGAAAGATGGGCGAGGAGAGAATATTCAAAGATACTTTCAATAACAGGTTTCACTTCTAACTGAATCCTTGGAGTGATCAGATCTTCAGTTTCCAATCAAACGGTTTTGACTTAATATAGTTTACTTACAGTAATATACATAAAAATAGTTGGTTTAATTAGTTGGTTCACTTTCAAGTTTAGTTATTTTCATCATTGTGGGTTTAGTAAATCAACCGGCATGTCACCTCCATTTGTGAACAGGAACTCAAATTCTTCTTTTTTGTAGCATAGAAATGTTTTAGTCTGGTTATTGTACATCAAAATGTTGAATTGGTACACAAATCTATTGAACCATTAATGGTAGTTAAATAGATAAACGATAGTTGATGAAAAAACAAGAAACCAGGCAAACCTAGTTCAGCCGGCCCACAATAAAAAGAGATTTTCGTTGTTACACTTCCTGGACGCGAACCCGGGTCTCCCAAATGAAAGTTTGTGTCTTTAACCACTATGCAACACACGTTTCAAGTTAACCTCCACCACACATAGCATCTATTAACTGTATGGCTTTTGCCACTGGCCGTTTTTACAGCTTACAGCTTCGTGAATGACATTGATATTAGAACTATCAATATAGGTGACGATAACTGACTTTTTCAACAAGTGAAAAGACGAGAGAATTGTGTAGTCAGCGAAGTTTTTGTCTACCCTTAACAAATCCTAATACATGATTTGAAAATCCCCCAGAAATAGTTGCAATATAACAGTAAACTGTTTTATTTTAGGCTTCCTATAACGTAGCCTAGCTACTGAAGGTTTTAGCCAGCAAAGTTTTTGTCTGTCCTGAACAAATCCTTTTTTGCCACTGGCCGTTTTAATAGCTAATTAGCCATTTGTGAATGACATTGATACAGTATCCATCAATATAGGTGATGATAACTGACTTTTTTGTCAAGTGAAAAGGCGAGAGAATCGAGTAGCCAGCTAAGTGTTTGTCTATCTTGAACAAATCGTAATATCCACCAGAAATGTTATATTTTAGGCTTCTTCTTACGTAGCTACAGAAGTTTGTAGCCAGCAAAGTTTTTTCTGTCCTGAACAGATCCTCAGGCATAATGTGTTGTGACAGGAGTCGAACACAGAACCTGCTGTTCCAAAATCTACGTGTCTAACCACTACGCTATGTAATAAGATTCAGTCTCCCAGTCAGTCAGTAAGAGACACTCGCTCTTCTACGCCGGCTCTCCTTACACGGTCTGGCAAAAAAGTCAAGGGTATGAGAACCTTGCATCTTTCCCCCATGTGTTGCCATTTCTTTCTTTTAAATGTTGTTTTGGTGGAGTTCCATCAACCGTTTTATGGTGTCTATGGGAACATGAAGTTGTGGTACAGTGAGTTTGGTGTTATGGTGCAAATCTTGTTGGAAACATTCAGGTATTGATGACTTGGCAATTTTGTCTCTAACAATCAAAGTATAGCATGCCCATAACACAGTGCACTGCGTGGTTAAGCGCAAAACATACTGCACTTCTAAAGCCATCATAAAAAAAACAAAAAACATTTGACACTACTGTACATGTTTGAAAGCATTATGTTCTTTTTGGGAGAATGAAAACCATTCGCTTTGGCTTCAAAGGCTAACAAAAGAAAACATGTTGCTTCTTGACACACATTGCCATTGCAAAGTTGTGGTGAGCAAATCAGCCCCGTTGACACTACTAAGCAAATTATATGTCGGGCCGTTCAGGGTTAAGCAAGAGCCCCACATTGTCAGCCTTGTGTCTGTGGCACGGTGTGACAAATGGCTATCAATGTCTGGGGTCCAGTCAGGCAATGACTCAGATACTGACTCACCATTGGCACTGGAATGAAATGAGTGTAATCACCATAGAAGCAACCAGTGGAACTGTCTGGCTCTACACTCCGCATTTCCTCTTTATGGGGCTCCTGGGACACGTTATGCCTCAGGAAGCTCACAACCATACAGTCTTAGACTGCAAAGCTGTGACCAGTGTCCAGGCAGGTTGTGTCCTCCGTGGTCAGAGAGCTCAGCAGCAGTAGCTGTTCTGGCGGGGCAGTGATGGGTCACCGCTGTGTCCTCGGAGGCTGATCCTCTGTGGTCCAGTTACAAGCCAGGGCTTTATCATTGTGAAACATACACATTGTTCCTCTCATGTCATCTCTCTCTTTCTCTCTGTGCCCTTTGCTCTTTGTTGTTCCACTCCTGTGTGTTATTTTCTTCTTCATTTCTCCATCCCTTGCTCTCTCCCCCATTTTCACTCAACAAAGAAACATAATTCTGATGGTTTTTCCTTATGCATTTTTCTCTTTCTTTCAGTGTAACTTCGCTGAGTGAATCTATATGCAGATCAAATATTCTGATCAAGTCACCTGTTCTCACACACACATAAATCCAGAACCTGCTACTCTATATCTTTCTGTTCCTCATTCACCAGAGATCAATCACACATAGATGACAGAGAGAGCGCAGCACAATGTGTTTCCACCAGGATCTGGGTGGGGTTTCTAGCTAAGGACACCTGACCGAAATACACTGACCACATCCAGACCCCAGAACCTTCCAGCCCAGAACCATTAACCCTCAGAAACATTTATCCACCAGAACCATCCAGCCCCTTGGATCATGGACCATCCCCACAACTACCCAGTTCAGACACAGACACACAGAGGGCTTCCAGCCTTTCATCCAAAAGGCTGAGAGGGAGATGAGACATCCAAAAGGCTGAGAGGGAGATGAGACATCCAAAAGTCTGAGAGGGAGATGAGACATCCAAAAGTCTGAGAGGGAGATGAGACATTCTTTTCTAAACTCTTCCTCACCTGGCTGAGATGAAGACCATGTCCGGCAGCGCCGCTGATCGTCACACCTTCTCATCTCCGCCCTGCCACCTTCTCCGCGGCCCACGACTGGTCCCAGACCTTGAAGGGCGTGTCACTGAGGTGGCGAACCATGGTTGTGACCTCATGTCCCCCCCTTCATTAGAGAGTAGATCTGGGCAGGGACTTCCTGTTTATGTGGTGACCAGTGGGAGGAGAGGGAGCACAGGGACCTGCCTTTAATTGTACCCTGGGTCGGAGTGAAAGGAATGCCTGAGGTCTGGGTTTCATTCTACCACACCAGCCCGGCTCTGGGCTCTGTCCACCCCCGCCTCATTCCTCTCCACCCCCCCCGTACACACACACCCCTGCGGAGATGGCCACTAATTGGCACATTGGCTGCCAGTGTGGGTGTGGAGAGTGCTGCACCAGAGCAGAAAAGCCACAGGACTCCTTGCGCAAGGGGGGAGCCTGAGGGAGAAAGACTTACGCAGACCACTAGACTCCAGCCGTGGCTGCCCCATTGGCCCCTTTGGTCCACAGGTTTGGGGTGATTCGGCTGTTCTTAATTGATCAGTTAAAAAGCTAATTGGCCAGAGAGTCCACTCACCTGATTTGACTGAATTACGAAAGCTTGCATTGCGAATAGGATGTGTTATGAACGTACTGACATTAATGGTAACTTTGATTAATTAGATTAATAATATGACTTTTCTCACTCATGGTTTACCCTCACAACATACAGCTGGTAAATAACTGTGCTCTGTAATTGTTTTCCTCTTTTTCCTCTTTTCTTCACGCTACCATTTTTCCCCTTTTCTTCACGCTCCCATCGCAACCCTGCTTTGCGTACAGTGAACCTGTGAGCTATGTCACGGCCAACACCATACATCCTCAAATAATATTGAACAGATGAATAAAATATTTAATTCAGGCAACTTAAAAGAGACCATTTGCATTAGTTGCGAAGCAGATAAATAATAGACCTGTTCAAGAGAGGCTTTGTTATGGTGTTGATTGAATTTTATGTTTGATGTATTTTTATAGGTCTTCATCCTGTCTTTTATTGACTACTCATGCCATCTGGAACCTTCCAGCTGTGAAGCGTTTTGTCTTGTTGGAGCCTTTTGTTTTTGTCCCTCACTACTGTTGGCATACCTAGCGTAGCCTACGGTACAGGCAGACACTCACACAGCCAAGTAATATCTACCCATCTCACATTCAAATAATCTAAAAGATTAGAACCCCTCACTGGACGTCATATCTTTGATCAACCAAAGACGCTGACAAAGTAAAAGTCATTGAAATACTGTATAGGTTTCTTCATTTCCCCCACGGCAGACTCGTTTACATAGACGTCTAAATTAAAACCTGTGAAATTCCTATGTTGCTATGACTTAAAGAGGAAGAGAAGCTCTGGGTTCTAGAACTGTTTCTGTAAATAGCCTTGTTCTTTTTTACATTCAGATATTCAGTGACTAGACAGAAACTTGATAGTGTTGGTTGAGGATGGCCAGTAAAGCTGTTTCAGGTTGTTTATATTTTTAAAGTAGAATTTTTTTATGCCTTTCCGGCATATTGAGCCAGTCAATTCAATAATTTATTGTAATCTGTTTTATCATCATCACCGTTATTAGGCACACTGTTAATTGTCACACAATTGCACACTTTGAAACTCTTTCAAATACTGCAGAAAATGTGCTTTGCAAGACTGAACAAATGTCCACAAGTTTCCAGAGTTTTAAAGCACTCAGTATGTGTGAAATGTGGTGTCAGATGACAGCTTCTACTTTTTAAAAATGTATCAACAAATAATCCTCATGTAGCGCCCTTTACCTAGTAATATAAACTTTACTAATAGTTGTACATTTCATCAGTATCAGGCTTTTGTACCAGCCATTGTTACAGCTAACTCTCCACGGCAGTTTATTTTACTCTTTACACAATGATATATATATGACATTTTGCAATGCACACCTTTTAAGTCTTACATTATATAATAGTAACTCCTGCAAAATGATGTATTTGTTGTTGTAAAATAATAAACCTACTACATTTTGGTGATATAGAATAATATGATTCACAGGGTAGGCCAATATGCTATTTCTAACAGAAACTTTAAAATAGCCTGTCCATCCAGGGCACATTCAGCATATCACTTCCTTAAAACCAGTTGAATAATGACCCTCTTTCCACTCTTGGAGTTTGTATTTTGCTACTTCTGCCTGGTGCCTAAATGTCCTTGTGTGCTTGGGTCAATGTTTAAAATCTTGAGATAATAATAATAATAATAAGAAGATAGAACCGGCCTAAGCCCCGCCTCCTCACCATGGTAGGGAATACATGCTATGGAGATCCCATCCATAGACAACAGCCAGCAGACATGGTCAAAAGGTGTAGCTGTTATTCGACCAAACATTTGAATGGGGAAGACCAGTGGTCTAAGCAAGTTTCCAGCATCTCAGAAACAGCTGACCTCCTGGAATTATCAGCACTACATGCTTTATAGTTTACCGAGAACGGTGCGATAAACAAAAAACATCCAGTGAGCAGAAGGTCTGTAGACAAAAAACACGTAGTTAATAAGAGAGGACAGAGGAGAATGGCTAGGCGCAAGCTGACAGAAAGGCCAAAAATACTGAGATAACCACCCTCTACAAAAATGGAGTGCAGAAGGGCATCTCTGGACACCCAACACGTCAAAACATTAAAGTGGCTAGTGGCAAAACAAAACATTTTACCCAATACTTGACAGGTGTACCTAATAAAGTGGCCACTGAGTGAATATCGTGCAATGGAAATAAAGGGTTTAATGAAAATACAGTATTTCAAAGACATTTTGCTTGATGCTGACTTGAAAGTTGCCATTCCTTACTGTAATCAATTATACAGGAAGATTTCAAATCCCCCGTCCTGTCAATGACAACAGCAGCTTGAGACGTTACCATGGCAATGTTAATGCTGGCTCCCTGTGACAATATGATCTAAATGATTTAGAAAATATGCAAGATTGTTCAAAGCAGCAATTTCTGTATGTGAACCAGCCAGAACAAGTAAATAGGGTGTGTTTAGATTTTATATATAACCTAACCAGCCTGAGCACACATTCCTCTGTGCCCACACTGACCCCATCACATGAGGAATAACAAAAACCGCTAGTTATAACACAACCATATCAGAGGTTTATTCCTATTTCGCACCAATGCAAGATTCAACAATGGTAAAGGAAACATGCGATATTCCTGTAGCTGTTCTGCATGGTACAGGCTGCAGTGCAAGTAAAAATAGGTGGATGAAAAGGTGTGGTTGAATGGTCGGACGTCCAGCAGGGGGTGGGTTTTGGGGCATTAACAGGGGGGCGGTCATGGGCTGATATGCAACAGGGCTGGCCGACTGTGAGCTCCTGGAGCACGGGGCCAAGTTTCCAGTCAACACATGAGTCACTCAGCAGAGATGCGCCCGAAATAAATGGCTTCCCTGTTCCAGGCGGAACCACACCCTCATGTGGTTTTTTTGGAGGGGCAGCATCGGTAGGCCCGGCGACCGCCCCACTGGGGTTTTTTTTGGGACGGGGTTCAGGAAGTTGAGGGGGACGGGATGGGGGCGTGTGGGGTGCACGGAGGCGTGTTGGTTCCCAAAATTGCAACGCCGGGGGGAAGCAGCTGGCAACCCTTCCGTCTTTCATTGTTGTTTGCCCGCAGCAGGGATTGTAAACAATGGCACTCCCTCTCTCTGGGCGTGCTGGGGCCGGGCCGGGCTGGGGTTTCAACAGGCTCCCTCTCTCTGGGTGTGCTGGGGCCGGGCCGGGCCGAGGCTTCAACAAGCACCCTCTCTCTGGGCGTGCTGGGGCCGGGCCGGGGCTTCAACATCAATTTGATTTTGTTATTCAGTTTTCTATTGTGTTATTTTAATAGTAAAGAATAGCCCATGAAACTAGCTCATGTCCTTTTTTGTCCAGCTAGTGTCCAGCTAGTGCACTTTGTCCAGCTAGTGCATGAAGTCTATCAGTGACTAGCCACATATGGACAAATAAGATGTTGATGTAATAATCGGACGCATCAGGCCGTTATGTCCATTGCCAGTAGCCGGGCACTGGAAGCCCAAGGAGCAATGTATAACTGGGCTGACAATCTGAGGATATCAATCATCAATGAAACGTCAGATCTCAATACAGTTTTCTGCTCACAAAAGAAAAGAAAAAACACAGTAAACAAATTTTCCAAAGTTTCTTAGAATTTCTTTGTATAAAAGAGGTCAAAGCATATTTAGTTATCGCACACCTCCACTTCAGAGAAGGTGTTTTCAAACAATATGCTAGAACACACCAATATTGCCCAATAGGATGTCGCTAGGTTGTGCATGGGTCTGCCTACCTCATTGTCAATTTGATTTCACTAGCTTCCAATTGCATAACAGCTAGTGGGCTATCTTGGCATAGTAATGAAAAGCTTTGGCCTAGCGATAATATGAGTTATGGTACTGGCAACCTTTTGTGTGGCATTTCATGTCTCATGGTCAGGAACACAAAAGGGCTCAATTTAAGATGTTATCCACAAAACCATTCCAATAAAAGGCATGTTTATAGTAACTTGTTACAACAGTGTATTCCACACTTATCAAGCTAATAACAACAGCGGCTGATTAACATGATCATTGTTCAGTGTAATCAGTTCTATTCTGCCGTCTCTGTGAACAGTCATTTTACAAGGCTTACTGTGGGAAGTATTTTGGCTACATAGCCAGTAGGTTTTTTTACTTTTTTGTTGGGTGTGTGTCCACAGCCCTTTCTGTATGTCTCCTTGTCTCTTTTTTTCTCTCCCTCTCTTTCAAATGTTCTCTCTCATTCTTTCTGAGAGACAGTGCAGCCAACCAGACAGATGTTTAGTGTTGTGAAGGAGGCATCCAATCAGTCTAGGAATCCACAAAACTAGGGTGTTCTCTTTCTGTCTGTGTCTCTCTCTCTCTCTCAGCCTCGTTTGCCATCAAGTTTAAGCATTATTAGCTACCTCACTGAGAAGTGACAAGATAGGTTGGAGTCGGCCATTCATTACCCCTGGTGACGGAGGTGTCATTCTCTCCATCTATTATTTATAAGGTCTTTAATTTAACCAGGTAGTAGTGGCCGTGAAGCACAAAGCTCAAAGACACAGTTACTGTCCTAATACATCCTGAGAGCCTTAACTGAATAGACACTTAATCAAGGGTTCGAGGGTCTGAACCCAATACACCTATATATATATATATATATATATATATATATATATATATATATATATATATATATATATATATATATATATGCAACTGCTTTCAATACATCAACTTGAACACAGAAACACATGCACATTTACAGAGACACAAATGATTTATGTCCATATTACAGGTTTTTCCAGGTGGGAAAGAAATGCGCTTTGACTTAAAACAGACACTAGGGGCAATAGAGTGAGACAGAATTAGTTATAAAATGTAAATAAACTGCTGTTTTTCTATGGTGTTGTAGACATGGATAATGAAAGGGCTGTTAAACTGCTAAATCTATCTCTGAATATAGTGAGTTTGAATCCATCAAGAGATTTCCCAAGCCTTAACCCTATACACAAATTAGCCTCGATATCTAACCTTAACCAAAACATTATCCTTAAAGTCGCAGTCTGAAACGTTTGTGATCCACAAAACAATGTTTTAAACTTTTCTTGGCCTAGATGCTTAGTATTGTTCCTAAAGAATTATAACTATTCATAATCTATCACTACAGTATCATACTTCACTTACATTGACTGGTTCTGATGAGTGGTTCTGATGAGTGGTTCTGATGAGTGGTTCTTATGAGTGGTTCTGATGACTGGTTCTGATGACTGGTTCTGATGAGTGGTTCTTATGAGTGGTTCTGATGACTGGTTCTGATGACTGGTTCTGATGGCATCAGGAAAAACAGAATCGCACATCAGTGACATAGTTCAACTTTTGTCCCATCACTTTTTTATTCCTAACTGTAATCTTTAACTTAACCAGTCAGAATAAATACCATAATAATAATAATATAATAACCATACCAGCACAGTTGCTGCAGTTATAGGTTCTAATCTTTGCGTAGGGACCATGCATACAGCTGGGTTGTCATCCTTGTACACTGTTCATGCATAAGCTTCTGAAAACGTCACTGATCAACATTCATCTATCCCTGTAAAAGTTCTCAATCTGACGTGAATTTGGGATATCTTCTTATTCCCACACATGCACACACACACACACACACACACACACAAATACTGAAGCTTCTAGGTGCGCCAACTTTGAGAAGTTGGATGAGAACAAGAACAAGGAAGATAGGGGAGACGAAACAGCGTAAAGAAAGAACAACATTACATCTGCTAGCCCAGAATTAGAGCGTGAATGTATTGTCACTCAACTGAGTGTTGCACTTGCAAACTCCAGGTTCACTAACAAACAGGGACGGCTCGCTCCCTGTCTTTTCCCCTGAGGACTCGACGCGTTTGGGGAGATAATTGATGAGTCCCTTGGCACGTCGTGAGGGAGGGAGCGCTACACTCAGATACACACAGCCACACACAAAGCTCAGCTCAGAGAATGTGTTTCTTCTGTGTATCCGTATGGCAAGAGAGAGTGTGGGTTTGTGTGCGTGTGTCAAGAGAAAAGGGTGATTATTCCCGTCTTTGGGGAGCGTAATCCATTTCCGCTAGGCTTGAGACGAGAGAGGAGCCTGTGGTAATGAGAGATGAGAACCTGAAAGAGCTTCAAACTACATGGAGAACTGAAAGAGGTCTGCGTCTCCCCTATCCCTCCATCCCATCTCCATCCCTGTAGATCACTTCGCGGGCATTGTGTCTGTATCTCAGCCTCAACTTTTCTTCTTGCACAAGCTTGAAGATGCTTCAGTTCTGTGGTGAGCTAGTTCGATGTAGTGCCTTACACTCTATCACCAGTGACGTAGTGGTAAAGAAACAGGTGTGTAGTGGCTACTCAGATCTGGTAAATCAATACAACATAAGGAACACAATGTTTGTAACAAGCAAAGGGGGTTTAAATCTGTACAAATATACTTAGCTAAGCACTGTCCCCTCAGTGTGTTCTCTCCATTGGAAAAAGAAATATGCGTAGAAAATATGATTAAGCATTTGAACAAACAAGCTTGGGTTTAGGCCAATGTCTTTGATGTCCATAATGTATGGACTTTTTGTTTGGATTATGATGTACTTTCTTAATGCTATCAATGTACTCTATTTGAGTCCTTGTTAAAGTTGTCACCCACATTCTAAATAATTATGAGGAAATTAGGAAAGCTGCTGATCTTATTCGATTACATTTTTCACATTCTCTGAAATTATTCTGTGGCATAAAGGCTTTTTATACAGTCCAATGTATATTGCAAAATGTGTGCAATTGATAGGGGCCGCAATAGAATGGGCTAAAATGTGCATCTGCACATATGATTGGTGCTCCTACAATAGCAACATTCAATCTGTGCTGCCTTCAAGTCCTGCCAAAAGCAGTTATAAATACCCCCAAGGAGCCGCTTTGGTTGTCTACTAGGTTTACTTGGTCAACAGTTCAGCGTGACAAGCACTTTTTGCAGGAGATGTGAAAAGTCCATACTGCAAGGGCTGCGCAACCTTGTTCCTGGAGCACTACCATCCAGTAGGTTCTCTCCAACCCTAATCTAGCGGTACTGATTCTAAACATTTGATGGATGAAAAGCTAAATCCGCTTAGTCACAGGGTTGGAAAGAAAACCTAAAGGACAGGAGCTCTCACATAATTACTGGGACATGACAAACAAAACTCCTTCACTCACTGCATTCACCTCAGTATGACAAACTAGATTCATTCATGGGACAAAAAACTCCCAACGTCTGACTGAGGGTTAGCCTTATAAAACAGAACCACCGCTAACGGAGACCTCCAAGCGCTGTGGTCCGGTTTCTCTCACACAGATTAAGCCTAGTCTGGGACTGCAAAACCAAGCTCAGCTGAGATTTTACATTGAGCTTAGTGTTTTAGTCCAGTAACAGGCTTAATTTGTGTCCGTGAAACCGGTCCCTTGTGCATGGCGAATGACTCACTGACTGCCATCAGATGGTGAACCCAACATTCTGGATTTAGACAAGGTGATAGTGTGAGATTGTGAAAAAGCACCTGTGTGTGTGTGTGTGTGTGGGTGTGTCTGTGTGTGTGTATGAACATGCCGTGTGTGTTCCGCACGTGCTGTATCTGTGTGTGTTCGTGTGTGTCCCCGGTACTGTAAGACGCGTGTGTGCTGTAATGGAGGCTGTACTGTTTGGTGTGTGTTCTCTGTCAGTCTGTCCCTGCTGTGGCAGAACTCCTGCTGAACGCCTCCACACTCATACCCCCTGCAGTGGGCTTTGATTGCCGTGGAAACAGCACTTAAGGAGGAAAATTAGGATTGCCTCCTCTCTATTTTAAATGTGCTGTTTAATTGGCTCCATTTAATAGAGAGAAAAAAGCAACAAAAAAAAAAAAAAAAAAAAAGGTTGGTGTGTGATGTCTTAGACAGTGTGTTGTTGAGGAAGATTAATACAACTGTGTGTTAACTCCAGTTATAGGCTTACGAACAACATAGAAAGAGGCTAAAATGGAAAAATGGTCAGGGTTTGCCAGTCACATAAACCTATTGTATCAATTAATTTAAACCCGGACAAACACACAGACACTAATATTAAAATATATACTACTCAGAAACGTTCATACCGTGCCCAGCCCTCATACAACACCTAGGCCAACATATCCACACGCCAACACACTCTGTACAACCTGGATGAAATTAGATGGAAAATTACTGCTCCAAAGGCACCACCTCTTGCACAATCAAGACACTGGCCTCTGGATTTCAAGCAGGTATATTTGCAACTTGCGGCAGCGCACACAGGCACACAGCACGATGCAAACACAAACACACACACGTGCCACACACACATACACACACGCACGCACGCACACACGCACGCACAAACACAAGCGCACGCTTATCATTATTAGTGTTTGGGCCCTCCCACTTTCCCCTGGATAGTAGTATTCACTGTGTCCCCCCGGTCACCTCAATGGGTCACAGAGGTCGGCGGTCAACTCTCTCGCTCTGACTGGTCTTGTGTTGAACCATGACCACATCACGACCACACACGTTCAGGTGAGTGCCCGGCGGTCACGAAGGAGCACAGACCCGGTCCAGTCAGGGGGGCAGCAGTGTAGGCGGTTCCAGTGTATTTCAGTATGTATTCATTATGCTGTGAAAGGGTTTGCAGTTGAGGCCAGGCGATTGTGGCGCCAGCGTGTGATTGTGGCAAGACAGGCTGACCGCTTGAAAATGGCTGAACTAACAGGGACAGGAGGCAATGGAGCAGCTGGCCCAGTTTGCTCTCGCCGCCCTTACTAACACACCTTTTAATGACAGATCTTCAAAACACCAAAACACCACACTGCAAATGTTTGTCCGAGGGAAAGAGAGAGACCGGGGGGAGAGAAAAAGAGAGAGAGAGAGCGAGAGAGAGAGAGTGGGGCAGAAAGACACCCATACGTTGGTGAGCATGTGAAAAAAGTGACCTTTTTTTTATCGAGTGGGCCTATGCTGCTGCTTCATAATACCTGATCACTTAAAATGGGAAGGTGCGAAAAATAAGTATGCTCAAAATGTCAGGATATTATAATTATTTAAGATTTGTATCTTGTAGAATTCACTGCGCACCTGGCCAAATTCACAGTGCACTGGAAGAGTGAACCTGCTCCTTTTTCATAGAAGCACTTCATAGAAACAACGAGACAACTTGAGTGGGGAAGCATCTGAAGTGGTATTCAAAATGTACAATTTGTATGATTTCTCTTTAATAGTTATTTGGCTGTACTCTCAAGCAAAGTGATGCGCTAAATGATCATATTTTTATTCCTTAAACAGACTTACAGTGTCATTTTGGTACTCCAGTCGGACATGTATTTCTGATGAAATGCTGTAATTTCCTAGTTAAATTGCATAGCAGTGTAGCAGTGTTGTATACAGGTGCTGGTCATAAAATCTGAATATTATTAAAAGGTTGATTTATTTCAGTAATTCCATTCAAAAGTGAAACTTGTATATTATATTCATTCATTACACACAGACTGATATATTTCAAATGTTTATTTCTTTTAATTGTGATGATTACAACTGACAACTAATGAAAATCCCAAATTCCGTACCTCTGAAAATTAGAATATTACTTAAAACCATTACAAAAAAAGGATTTTTTGAAATGTTGACCAACTGAAAAGTATGAACATCAAAAGTATGAGCATGTATAACACTCAATAATTAGTTGGGGCTCCTCTTGCAGCAATGGGGCGTGGCATGGAGTCGATCAGTCTGTGGCACTGCTCAGGTGTTATGAGAGCCCAGGTTGCTCTGACAGTGGCCTTCAGCTTTTCTGCATTGTTGGGTCTAGCGTATCGCATCTTTCTCTTCACAATTCCCCATAGATTTTCTATAGGGTTAAGGTCAGGCAAGTTTGCTGGCCAATTAAGAACAGGGATACCATGGTCCTTATCCCTATTGCTTGTATTCTTTTTTCTACCACATCTTTTCCTTCCCTTCGCCTCTCTATTAATGTGCTTGGACACAGAGCTTTGTGAACAGCCAGCCTCTTTAGCAATGACCTTTTGTGTCTTGCCCTCTTTGTGCAAGGTGTCAATGGTAGTCTTTTGGACTGCTGTCAAGTCAGCAGTCTTCCCCATGATTGTGTTACCTACAGAACTAAACTGAGAGACCATTTAAAGGCCTTTTGGGTTTTGGGTTAATAAGCTGATTAGAGTGTGGCACCAGGTGTCTTCAATATTGAACCTTTTCACAATATAAAAATGTTCTGAGATACTGAATTTGGGGTTTTCATTAGTTGTCAGTTATAATCATCAAAATTAATAAACACTTGAAATACATCAGTCTGTGTGGAATGAATGTATACATTAAACAAGTTTCACTTTTTGAAATGGAATTACGAAAATAAATCAACTTTTTGATGGTATTCTAATTTTATGACCAGCACCTGTACATTGGATCGGTCCAACTCGTTGTTGAACATTTTTCACACATTCCACATGTACACAGTAACGTGCACTAACAATGTAGGTGAGATCAAAGCATTGAATAACGTTTTTTTTGTGGGGATGAAAGGTGATTCCTTTAAATGAACCCACTGTGAGCTGGGAATGACTGGGTGGCCATGATGGCACAAGGGCCAGATTGAACATCTAAACTGAGGCAGCAGGTGTTAACAGTGTTAGCTTTTTATGGATCTACATATAAAAAAATTGCAATTGAGTGCTCTGGTGCTTACAACCTAAAAAAAGTTAGGTTAGATTTGGTTACAATGTTGTCCAGTGTTGAAAGGCAACATTGGACAGTTGTTCAATTGATGACTATGTGAATTTAATCAATGATCTCCTGAAGAAGCTATCCACTTAGCCCTTTCTTTGGTGCACCCAAATGTTTGGAAATGGTGAAGTGCATCACCACTTTTGCCCGTAGCTACTGAGGAGCATGACTAAACGCACGTGAAAATGGTTAGCAGTGCCCCAAAACTACCCACAATAGTTAACAGTTTCAAAACGACCCACATTATTGTTTATGAATGTGAAATTAATTCACAGATATTAATTTCAGAAGATGTTGCGTTGATAATACGAGTCAGATCTTTTCACCTGGCTGAGCTACAATCTGGTTCAACCATGATGCTAAAAAATCAGAACTATATTTCTCTAAAGCACTGAAAAATCCAAACAGCAAAGCCTTAGACCAGAGGAAGGGCGCCTCCCTCTTGCCCTCTAACAACAATTCCAGCTGCTTCTGGTCTGCTTGGGGCCAACTAGGACCAACCTTGCTTAGCTTCAGTGGCCAGACAGTAGTGGGATGCAGGATTATATGCATGGCAACCGGATGTCTTTAATTTGACATGCTTTGGCAAGACAATAAAACTGTTTAAACAATAATGCTACTCGTAAAATGGTTACTTCCTGAGTGGCAACAATAATGTTAGCATACTTAGTAGCCAACTACATGTGTTAAATACCAGGGATTTAATTAAAACCAGTGCCATTGTTAGGCCTGCGCTTTTTGAAGAACCCCTGGGTTGTTTAATCCAAATCCAAAAATAGATTTAAGATTTTATCAGGTCTGATGAGTTTGCTTAAACACACGCAAATATGAAGATGTCTGCTTGTTTTGCGTACTGACATTTGCTGAGCTGTAACATTAGGGACACGGTAAACTACAGTCCTGTTGTCCGCAGCAGTGCTTTCCCCCAAACCTACCACATCTGAACGCCTCAGACACCACACGCTAGGATGTTGCGCTGGCTCTCCGGGACACAAAAAATCTGCTCATCCAAAGCCTTTCCTAAGCCATGGTCACAGCCCTTCTCCAGTGTCGCTGTTAAGGGTCTCTATCTCCAACATTGAAGCAGGATCGCAGAGTTTAAATTCAGGTTTGCAGTAGCAATCTCTTGCTCGATCTAAAATGCGCACAGATTATTAGCCTTCCTATTATCATTGCATATGTACCTAGCGTTTCTTTTTCATAATCACATCCTTCACAGTGAAAAAACTAAACAGAAGAAGCTATCCGCATTGACAGTTGATAACTGGCTTGGTTTAGGAAGTGAGGTTATTTTTCAGATATTTGGGAAAAACTTAGTAAGTCAGCTTGCTAACTTCGCTTTAAAAAAAAGTCTTGTAGCAGCAGTTGTGAACATCTAACATCAGTAAGCCACACAGCTAGCATAGCATAACATGAAACATACTATACCTTTAATGAGAGGAGCAGGAGGAAAACCTGTCTTCTCAGTGCTCTGTCAATTGTTTTCCTAGACTGAGCTTGTTTGATTTTTGAGTTCCCAGTTGTTTTGAATGTATCAAAAGTAATACGTTTTGGATTTGGCATACTGCACGATTTTCACTAAAAAGCACATGCTTAATTGTTCGGAAGTCCCATCATGTAGCGTGTAGTATGATCACTACACTAGAAGTAGTAGGCATGCCAGACTTTGGACATGGCCAAAGTGTGTGCCAAATGAGTGGGCTGGTTGCAGTGTGCATCACTGAAATGCAACTTTAGAAGAGACAGCCACCCCGGTATCCTCAGAACAAAACTCCTACACAGACACATAAAATAGCGAAGAAAGAACGAATGGCAAAAGAAATAAAGAAAGAGAAGGAGATACCGAGAATGAAAGACAGAGAGATGAATAAGAAGAAAATACTGGAAATATTTCTTTACCATCCCGACTCAACCTCTGAACATACAAGAAAACAATTTATTTGATGGCTTGGGATGTTTGAAATGGTGAAAAAAAAAAAAATAAAAAAAATACCAACTTGCTCCTGTCACCTTTGCCTTGCTGTGGCCTGTGTTGCTCAGGGTATGTTTCTCTAAAAGTTGTTGTTCATCTGTTCACCCTTCGCCTGGTGTGTGATAAATATGCCTGGAGGGACGCACAGCGGGACACAGGGTGTTAGGGTTCAGCTGTGTTTGGTTGCTCACAACCCGAGGAGGGAAAGAAAAAAAAATCAATGATGAAATGGTTAGCAGAGGTTTAAAAGGAACGTTTACAGAGGATCCCTAGGTGGAAGGTGATGTAGTTTGTGCTTCTGAAAGAATGTGATCTAACTTCAGCCTGGAATGGAGCTAGGTGAACGGCTGTACAAAGCAGGTTGTCTCTGAGTACATATAGGAATGTGTGTGTGTGTGTTTGTGTGTTTGTCTGTTTATGTTTTGTGGCATGCATGAGGGAAAATGTGTGTTTGTGTAAGAGAAAAGCGTGGAGAGTAGAATAAGAGAGAGAGAGAGAGAAGGTGAAAGATAGAGTCCGTCAGTGCTGTAAGACCAATACAGGTGAAGGAAGAGAACAGACAACTTCAGGACACTACTGCTGCTTCTCTATAGGGGGCAATCTGTCCTCTGTCCTGTAGGCAGTTAGACAACTCTCCGGTGATTGTACACATTGTAGGGAAAAGGAGAGATCTACTGTTGATCTGTTACTAACGAAAATTTAGCAAATACACATACAAGCACATGTTATTCTACACATTAGAAGACCGTTCTTCTTTCCTTGGCATACCTTTCCAACCAACAACTTCAATAACGTCAAACTTTTTTTTTTCCTTTTTAAAATAGACTAAACAAAACTGACTTCTTAGCGCACATCTCTGGGTATATCCACATCTGCTCTGTATGGCAAAGCCATTGGCGGAAATGGATGAGGTGATCACATGCGTCTGCTGAACAACATGATTCCTAATATGAGATCCCGGAATGATCCATCTAATAGGAAAGCATATTGATACCACGACCATCCCACACATGTACAAATACAACAGTCAGAGACAAACAGATTGGTATGTATTATAATCAACATTCTGGATCAGGTCCAATTACATACAGAGCCAACACAGGAATGATTGACACCGATTTAGCATAAGACTGCTTGAAACCGGTGTCATGCGCTTAAACATATTTTCAGTTTCTTACTGTGTGGGCGGGAGGAGGGTGGAGCAGGTTCTGTCCATCAAAGAGTAAACTCATTGGCCATTCGCTGTCATGGGTAGACTGCAGTTTGGCTCTGCCAAGTTGTGGGAAAATAGCACTTGTTGACAAGTTCCTTTGGCATAGTGTCAGTTGTTGGTGTCCATTGTAGTTTTTGTAAATTGCTATTTATATGTACTTTTTAACACATACTGAGGTGAAATTCCCAGTATAATGCTTGAGGACTTCAACTCCAGGACACGTTGGTGTTTTCATTACCAATCACTGATTGGAAACACAGGTGAGGGCAATAACAACAAACAGGTGTCCGTGTTCCAAACGAGGCAGAGGGGGCGTTGTCCCTTGAGAAGTACGCTAGCTTTCCCAAAAGCTCATTTAGATCAGCAGTCCCTTCTTTTAAACATAATACAAATCAAACCTATTTTTTATTCAGGAAAAAACAACCACATTCATCAAAGTAAGACTTAAGTAATCACACTGGTTGGCCTGTTATAATGCACACGTCAATATGGACTTCATTAATATCCACTTCATTAGATCAGATTTGTTAATGTGCATACCATTGACCTCTTTACTGTATCTATATTGGCATCCTTTCTATCTGAGCTTGTCTGCCGCGTGACATCCAGCTGCCCTTTTCATTAGGAGAATTACATCCTGAGCTTTGATTCGTCAGAACCTGCACTGCGTTACCTACTTACAAAGCATTAGCGACCCGCTGAGTTCAGAGTAGATGTAGAGTGCTTCCTAATTGGAACTGCACAGCACAATGAATGACTAAATTGCAATGGTCAATGCTATTTCAAGTTCATCATAACATTGGTTATTCAACAGGAGGTGAAGCTGAAGTCAGTCAATTATCCTTGTGTAAATATCATTGTTCAGCCATCTTTAATCATCAGCAAATTAGTCTTTAAATAAATAAAATAATTATAGACATTTTGCCTGGTCTTCTGCGATGAAAACTCACAACAGTGTTGTACATCACTAAACCCTGTGCAGCACACTGTAGACAGCATCAGCCAGGCAGTTGTACGGGTACATTATTATCATATATTAATATATTGTTCCATTGTTTGCCTATTTTCTTGTTTGTGGAATAAAATGCAATTTAGTTTAGGTATGTTTTTATTGGAATGGTGAATTCTATTACAGTCAATAATGTCTCAATGGACTAGTGCACATTGTATTTGATATAATCACTAAGACTAGGGTATACACACACTCCATATAATACTATTAATATACATTCTAGTAAATACCAATGATTTGGTAACTCAGCGTACACATATGATTTCAAAATCATCTCCACCATTAATGAGTGATAATGTGATGAGTGACATTTCCAGATTGGAAATGTTTTGAATAAGAAACTTCACAGCAATTCCAAAGCACAGGATCTTTGGTTTAGATTATTAAGCATTATTCCCGTGGAATTTCTTCCTACCAAAGTCCTGTGTGTGGGATATTTAATTAGGAGCTGAAGAATATATACACAATCCAATAGAGAGAGAAGTAAAGAGGGAGGGAAAGCGGGAGAGAAATGAGGGGGATCAGGGTGGCGGGAGCGACAACAGGATTTCGAGACAGCTCTTTTTTTTTCGGCAGGAGCTTCCTCTCAGGTATATGCAGCAAACTGCCGCACCGTGCGCCTTCCTTCGTCTGACCTATTTAGGTAATTGCACTCTTCATTAAAAAATTCAGTCTGTAAGAGAAATTACACTTCCCCGTCGGTATCTAGGTAACATAATCTCCCTCCGGCGGCCTAATTGCATGGCATGATAACCTCACAGGCCGGGCCTCTTTAATTTTTCATCTCTTTTCAAATAATTATGGATCAGTGGAGAGAGGTATTGATTTGATTCATTAACTTCCCGCTCAGTGCCAAGGTTAATGATTACATGGATCCCAATTACACGCTAAAGATCCACCTGCCTATTTGGTTTGATTGGCTTCCACTTTATTATTGGCAAAGGTTGTGTTAAAACAATGCCCAGCTTGGTGAGTGAGGAAGCTAATAGGATCTCTTAAGTGCTCAATTTCACTTGTCCTTGTATACGTAATTCACAAAAACAATGGATATTGTATATGTCTGAGTATATATGTCGGACCATGTATGTTAGGGGCAGTGGAAAGAGATTCAGGCGAAATTGGATTGCGGTGACAGGGGTGAATTTTTTTTGACCTCACAGTGTTTCTTTTGAATGTCATGGAGACAAGATATCTTCCAAATTGGGGAAGGAAGTAATGATTCATTAGCATCTTGTGGACTTGACAGCTTTTTTTTGTGCCTCCCAAAACAATAAAACATTCACCCAAAACCTAAAATGTAACACATCTAAAAGAAAGACATCTGTAAAGGACTAACATGTTTCCATAATTTTTTTCTTGCACACAGTGGATTTAAAAATTCTACACACCCCTGTGAAAATGCCAAGTTTTTGTGATGTAAAAGAAAGAGACAAAGATAAATCATGTCAGAAATTAAACCACTTTTAATGTGACCTATAATTTGAACAATTGAATTGAAAAACAAACTGAAATCTTCGAGGGGGAAAGATGAAAAATAAAAACCTTACAATAACCTGGTTGCATAAGTGTGCACACCCTCTTATAACTGGGGAAGTGGCTGTGTTCACGAGAAGAAAACTAGTCAGGGAGGCTTCTAAGAGGCCTACAGCAACATTAAAGGAATTGCAGGAATTTCTGGCAAGTACTGGCTGTGTGAGACATGTGATACATCTGTATTAATGGGCTATATGGTAGGGTGGCAAGACGGAAGCCTTTTCTTACAAAGAAAACCATCCAAGCCCGGCTGAAGCTTGCAAAAAACAAAGTCCCCCAAAAGCATGTTCTGAGGAAACCAAGGTTGAACTTTTTGACCATAATTCCAAAAGGTATGTTTGGCACAAAAACAACACTGCACATCACTCAAATAACACCATACCCACAGTGAAGCATGGTGATGGCAGCATCATGCTTTGGGGCTATTTTTCTTCAGCTGGAACCGGGGCCTTAGTCAGGGTGGAGGGAATTATGAACCATACCAAATACCAGGCAATTTTGGCACAAAACCTTCAGGTGTCCGTTAGAAAGCTGAAGATGAAGTTAACCTTTCAGCACGACAACGACCCAAAGCACACATCCAAATCCCAAAAGCATGGCTCACCAGAAGAAGATTAACTTTTTGGAATGGCCCAGTCAGAGCCCAGACCTGAATCCAATTGAACATCTGTGGGGCGATCTGAAGAGAGATGTGCAATCCGACAGATTTGGAGCGCTTTTGCAAAGGAGAGTGGGCAAATATTGCCACGTCAAGATGTGCCATTCTAATAGACTCCTACCAAAAAAGACTGAGTGCTGTAATAAATTCAAAAGGTCTTTAAGGGTGTAGTATTAGTTTAAGGGTGTACACACTTATGCAACCAGGTTAAGGTATGGTTTTTATTTTTTATTTTTCCCCCTCAAAGATTTCAGTTTGTTTTTCAATTGAATTGTTCACCTTATAGGTCACATTAAAGGTGTAAAGAGTTCTGACATGATTTATCTTTGTCTAATTCTTTTACATCACAAGAACCTTTTTATATCCACTGTATATAAACAACAACTCAGTAACTATGTTGAGTAAGTATATTATACTGTATTTCCTATATTCTACTGTATAGCTGGTTTCTGGTGCGTGAGCGGAGCTGTGGTTCCAAACCCCTGAGACCCTGAGCAGTGAGCTCCTCCAGAGTGATTTGAAACAGACATATGAGGACATTAAAATGACTGTAATGTGTAAATGATTTCCTCCATTACGTTTCCTCTCCTCCCATAATCATTTCTCTTATTTCCGCCACAATACGCCAAGAACGGGAGGGGAGAGGAAGTGTGTCGTTGCAGATTCACAGAAAAAAATTACATCTCTACTTCATAATGTTAAAAAAGAAAAAAAAGCATTAATGAAGAGATTAAAGAGCAAGGACAAGTACATTTGCCAGTTGTTTATGTAACTAGCATGAAATGCTCCATGCACACGTGTAGTTTTTGTTTGCATATGAAAAGGCTAGAATATTACATTTGTATTAGTTGTTCAATTATATTTTTCAGTTTCACTGTGTTTTGAGTTAATTTGTTTATTATGTACTTTCAGACTGGAAACACCACGTCTTGGCGTTGGGTTTATCATACGATGTCGTAGCATTACGTTCTTTTCCGGTGGAATAACTCACCGCCATCACATCACCGTGTATACAGTACTACTTATAACAACATTAACACTGTATTATTATGATTTCAATTCCTATGGCAAAGACCAAGATATGCAGTAGACCGGGGTGAGTCATTAAATTACGCCTATCTTTGGACTTGTTAGCACTAGGGGTGTCGCATACCGGTATTGACGATAACCGTGATGTTTGAATTTTCTTTATGTTAATAATGCACATATGATAATATCGTATTCATTAGGTGAAATTATAGTTGTATTTTTCCAAAAACCCATCTCGGTTTTTTGATGCCTTATTCATGTCACTTATAGAGGAACGATGGATGTGGTTAAACAACGCGACGCGAACTATGCAGTGGTGTTGAAATCCACTAGAACCCCCGGGAGAGATCTTCAAAGACGTGCCGTTTTTGTCGACTATTCACATGGAAAAAATGACGTATTTTTCCAAAAACTCCTCTCGGTTTTATTATTCATGTCAGCTATAGACAAACGATGCATGTGCTTAACTACGAGTCTGGACCTATACATTAGCGTTTGAATTAATGCCTTTTCGTAGCCTATCACTAGGCGAAAATGTTTTGTATTTTTACAAGAACATCTTTCGGTGTAAGGCCTTGTGGATCTTTTGTTTAGCAGTTCCTCTGGTTGCTTTTTCACTATCCATTAAGTAAAATTGTTCTTTTTATACAATTTTTTATTTTTTTTTGTAAAGTTATGGTTACAGAATCTCTCCACCTCACACTCGTATTTTCAGTGTAATTCATTTGCCAAAAAAGAGAAACACCCCACATTAAACAAAGATGAATTTGACTGATAGCATTTTTTTAATTCACATTTTCTATAGATACCGTGATAATATTGTTACATGAATTATTTTTGCCACGATAATCGTGTAGTGAAAACCTGATGAAAATCTCATAGTTTGCGCTTATCCACATCCTTAACTGTTTTAATTTACACCAGCATGTATGAGACACCATGAAAAGAATTGTGGTCATCAATCGCCTGGAAAATTGAGCGATATGCATGCGAACTAGCCTCGCACAGAGGCCTGATCCCACAAGCTTATGGCCTGAGTCCACTAGGCGTTTAGCATTTGTGTGTGCCTTCGCTTGTTTCACTGTTCGCTGGGCGCTTGTGGGCATGTACAGGTGCTGGTCATAAAATTTGAATATCATCAAAAAGTTGATTTATCTCAGTAATTCCATTCAAAAAGTGAAACTTATATAATGTATACATTCATTCCACACAGACTGATATATTTCGAGTGTTTATTTCTTTTAATTGTGATGATTATAACTGACAACTAATGAAAATCCCAAATTCAGTATCTCAGAAAATTAGAATTTTATAAATGTTTTTTATTTTTATTTAATGCTGTTAGTTAATGCTGGTTAGTTTTTTTTTATTTACTTTTTTTGTTTTTCTTGGCTAAGTTGCATTTGATGCGCAAATGTTCATGACAAAGGCAGTAATAATCATTTTCAGGCATTTTTATCAGCTACACTTACTGATCTGCTTGGTTGATTGCAGTAGCTCGATGTACAGTGACAGGTTTTTTATTTGTAAATAATGTTTTACACCTGTAAAAAAGATTTGCAAACTAGTTATCACTTTTGTAGTTTCATAAAAGATTTGCATATGCTTGTAACTGACTTAATATTTGAAATCATGCAACTCATAACACCTGCCAATGTAAAATACGGATGCTCAGAGTTTTGTCACTAAAATGTTGTTACAACTGTGACAAAATTAATTGTAATTGTAAATCAGTCTGCGGTAGTACATTTCACAACGTTTGCAACAGAGATAACCCATGAGGACTCTGATTGGGACGGCGTAGCTTTTCTGACCAATGAACTAATTGCATAGTGAGTCTGCCAAGTTTTCACCTTTTAACCAATCTGTGTAGATTCTGAAACACCAGTGTTTAAACTCATAGTGAGGAGGAGGAAAAACTTGTCTCAGCATGGTCAGCTTCTGCTGCTGCTCGTACCTCAGTTTTTGATATTATTCCAAACCTTTTATTCAGTTTGTTCAAAGTATATTTTCATTTCATTTCATTTGAAGAGTACGAAAAACTGTTTTGAATGAAAAAAATATAAACATTATTGAATAATAACAATGGAAAAATAGTAATTAGCTAGGAAGTGACATGGCTAGTTACCATTTTGCATATGATTTTTCGTACTGAAACTGTACCCTGTTATTTGGAGCAGAAAGTCCTTTAAAGTAAAAAAAAAAAAGTTTGACAAACAGTCATGACAGCCCTAGCTAGTAGATTAAATATATTGAACAAATGCAAACCCATTAAATTATTAACAAAAAATACATGTTATGGTGTGAACCATATTAAACTGGTTACCATGAGAATTTCTATAATTCTTGTGGTAAATGCATATCCATGTCAAATGCAAAACGGTAAACAGCTATGTAAATTCCTTGTTATTCGCTAGATTTTAGTAATTTAGTTAGTAGACTCCAGTAAAATTAGTTTGTGCATGATCTAGCTAGGTGGAAAAAAAATCTAAACGGTTTGTTATCCTCAGGGACGCCGACAGGAATCCAAGGGCCCCGGGACAGCATTTACAGCATTTACACCATTTACAGCATTTTAACGTTTGAACATTTACGACCCAAACCACAGGCCAAAAAATAAATAAAGAGTAATGATATTACTGTCCAAACAACATGTAATAAAAGTGTTACTGTTTAATGTTTTAATTCATAACTAGGCCACATTCAAATCCCTTTGTTTTCAACACAGATAATTTATTAGGCTGTCACACCTTTTCAATTAATAACCTACTCAAAATCAGCCATTACTTAACTGCCACACATTTTGCATGTTCTCTTTTAGATTTGTCCTTCCATTTCTGTACTCCTTGTTTTGGTTGCATGGTGGCAATGTTTTAGCCAGAAAGCTACTGTAGTTAGACACATTTATGTTAGATTTATAAAAAAAAAAAATCTTAAACCTGCACTGGATAGGATTTATTCAGTAAAGAAAACAATGCCCGATAGAGAATGACATTCGAAATAAAAATATGAAAAATACCTGAAATAATGTTCTGTTCCAAATATGAAATAATTACCTGTTCCAAAAAAATTCAAGAGTTCGACTAATTCAAGAGTTCGACTTGCTAACGTTAGCTTAGTGTTCCAGGTAGATAGCTAAAGAGTTGGTCTAAGTCTTCTTACGCTGTTTTCGTAGTGTTTGATGTAGTAGACAAGGGTGGAATTGACAGTTTTTTGTCGTCCGGGTCTCAAGCTGCCATTACAGTTTCTTACAGTAAGCAAACTTTGCTGACTAGGCAGTGTTGCCAACTCCTCAGTAAGGAAAGTCGCTATTGGCTGTCCTAAAAGTCGCTAGAAGTCGCTAAATGACGTCATCGCATAATTTGCATAATTTCCCATCAGCATCAAGAATGGATTTTCTTTTTCTTTTTTAACATACAAAACTCTCGTTGGGGAAAAGAATATACATGCGTTTTTACAAATGTTGTCCATGTACAAGAAATAATCACATGAGCAAAAAAACTAATAACAAATCAAAAAAGGGTGTGCTATTTAAGTCGAAATCAAAAGGCTAGAAAAAAAATAAACATTAAGAGCGACACACAAGGAGAGATATCATCATGGTCATGGATTTAGAGAACTGCACCAACTGCACGTGATGGACGCTGCCTGTAGGAGAGGAATAACATCGTAGGAGAGACAAAAAGTGAGTAAAAACACCCTAAATATGTTTAGAACTACAATTTTGTTTTCTTTCTTCTGTTAATTCTTTTTTTTTTTTTTACCAACCCTCCTCCTTTATCCAGGCTTGGGACTGGCATAAGTTACCCAAAAGAGACACTCTGGCAGAGCGCATGCGCGATTCATTTTCAGTCTGGAAGCAGAGGAGTTAACATCTCCTGCTCTGACTGCAGCACGGAGGAACTGCTGTGCGAGGACTGGGCCGCCAGGGAGTGCTTTCAGATGGGGGAGGGGCCCACGACGGCACCCGCTGCTCGTGGAGAAGAGTAACAACTAGTCTCCAATAACACCACAAAAAGTCGCTAGATTTGTAGCTAGTCGCTTTTTTGAAAAAAAGTCGCTAAGGGGATCTGAAAAGTCGCTAAGTCTAGCGACAAAGTCACTAAGTTGGCAAACCTGTGACTAGGGACAACAACGTTGAGTTGGGGCTGGTGGTAGGGTATCACTGATTGGCTGTTGGTAGAACAAACCATTTTTACAGAAAAGGGTTGAATCATAGCTCTGTATAAAAAACAGCAAAGACAAAAAAACATGACTCCCCTGAATAACTGTGTAACTTTCTCGATAGTACTGAATACTAACATTGACACACTAATTAATAACTATATTTAAGCCAACCAAATGGGCTCCCCTGGCCTGGGCCAGGATCAACGTCCACGGTTGGCCCTCCCTGTCAGGTCGGGTTATTCTATAAAAAAAACTCGGGTAAGAGAAGCCGACCGTGCTTCGCCACGTTTTTCTTCCTCCGCGTCACTACGAGTTTAAACTGGCTGCCGCTGCGTGTTTCAGAATCTACTCAGATTGGTTAAAAGATGAAAACTTGTTGTGTTCAAAATGCATGCAGTTCATTGGTCAGAACAAGCTATGGCCTGCCAATCAGAGTCCTTATGGGTATATGCAGAATTCTGAGCGTCCGTATTTTACGTTGGCAAGTGTTATTAATGAGTTGCATGATTCTGAATATCAAGTGACGAGAATGCGAATCTTTTATACAACGACAAAAGTAATTCCAAGTTTGCTAATCTTTTTTTTACAAGTTTGCAAAATGTTTTTACAACTACAAAAGTAATTCCAAGTTTGCAAATCCTTTTTACTAGCGTGCTAAAATTCTTGCCAATAAAAACGTATGTCGCTGTTTTACCTTCATATACTGTTTTTGTGAGTTATGGCACTTTGCTTCTATGGCATGTGCATTGTTGGTTAGTTGAAGGTCGATCCAAACGCGCTCAAAAAGAGTTTCTAATGACCATTGAAAATGCCCCATGCCCAAACTGTTCGAATCAAAGCTGGACTAGGCTGATATCCTTGGAGCGTTGAAATCTAAGCTTGTGGTATCACGTGGATGTGCTAGGCTATGGGAGTACCGCACAGAAACTTGATACAGTAAGGACAGTACCAATTTCTGACCATCTTCTGTGAGCAATAGGAAGCTTGAAAACCACATAGAGAGCTGTAGCAACGTTGGTGTCATTGTGTAAGTAGTGGTGTAATTTGTGTAATAGAAGAGATTTATTTTTGATTTGCAGAATATAAGATATGTGGTAAAAACACAGGCTTAGTTTTTTTTTTTTTTTTTTTGATCCGCGTCATCAGGTTGAATCGTTTTGTGAGAATCTTTCCTAATAAAAAATAAAATGCTAAAACATAACAAAGGTGTTAGCAGTCTGGTCAGAAACAAACCACACTGGTTAGCTTTTTGCTATGGCTCAGGCCAGAAAAAAAAGTGCTGCAAGTTAAAAATAAATCTAAATTGGAAAGTCTATTTCAGCATTTCTCAAACCTTGGTCCACATTTAGCCTATAGACCAAATTCCCATTTTTATTAATTCAAATAATTGTCTCCAGTACATTAGGGTAGATATTATACAAGAAAGCAAGAAAACTCAGTTCTAGCTTACGGGCTTTGCTTAGTATTTTACCCAAATTCTCTTGTAGTCTGGATAAAGTTGTTTAGGAATTGATATAGCATGCTCCTTTCCACTGACAAAAAATATGGCTGCAGCCTGGAGCAAAACAAAACATTATTGCATTTTTGTTCAAATTACGTAACAAAAGCCATCTTTTAGGTATCACTTTCACTGTACTGACAGATAGTAGTCAACAGTGTGACATGCAAAAGAAGGTATTTCCATTTCTCTGAAAGTTAATGACTTATTAGCATCTCTTTTAGCACATAAATATGTTATAATTCATAAAGATCCATCATTTGGAATACAATAATTTCTTTGAAATAAGATTTCCTAAGACTCTGTATAGTATCTTCTAACACCATAGACAGTGTATATAAAAACACCATTACATTTTCTTTGAACCTTTCCTGTTAGAAAAGACAAATGAAAAAGAAAGAAAATACTAACTAATTTCAGAAAATACTTACTAGTTTTAGTACTACAACCTAATAAAACCCATTTCATGTAAACGGGTGAACATACTGTACTGCAATGTTTTAATTTGTTTTGCAGTCCAAAAGTTGTTACAGTTTAGTCTTGGTATTTCTTTTATTTGACTTTGTAATGTTATTTCATTTGACACATTTCACTAAAAGAGAAGTTCATTGGTTTTTATCTCATTTTATTTTAGTAGCCTTGGGGCGTGTTTGACTTAAGCATGAATCTTGCCCTGCTTTAACTGTTGGCATCCCATTCAAGACCCCTTGGCGGATCAAATGGAGAGTCATAGGGACTCATATTACCGCAGAGCAGCACACAGTGACAGATTATTTTAATATGCACCCAAAGTCCCTGTCTAGACACTGGGTCAATGACTGTGTACAGTGCATACTGCATCACACACTTTGCACTGTATTGGCTATTCCCAGACCCTTCCAACCTCATTAGGTATGAAACACAATAGCCAAAGGAGGATGGAGTGAGGTTCGGTTGCTATGATGCAATGGAATGGCAAGGACTGCACAGGACTGGAAAGTCTAAATGGTCTTGGCGAGCTGGCCGGGCTCTTGTCTAAAGTCTCTCTTGTGTTTGAGCACTCTGCCACCACCACAGTGGCCAGGGAGCTATTACAGTGATTCCACACGCCAAGGTCTGTGGAGGCTCAGGACAAACACAACACTGCTGGGAGACACACAGACGTGCACATGAACCCCCACACACACACACACACACACACACACACAAAGGAGGAGCTGAGCGACACAGACCCTAACAGAACCGTCGTGTTAATCCAGATGGACACCTACCTCGGTGGTCTGTTTCCGCGTGAAGACAAAGGAGACTCCTTTGACTGGGTTTTCCACAGAAGCCCCATGTAGACCCGAGGCCCTGAGGGGGAGTGACTCCTCCGCTCCTGGTCTCTCTCTCTGCTGTGGAGGATCATTGCCGTTCACCATCCATCCTCAGGGAGAGGGAGTGCCGACAGCCCGGGCTGGTTTAATTTGGCCAGTGATTCCAGTTGGGGTGTGAGCTGCCAACATTTCACAGGTAATGGCAATGTAAGTCTCGTTGTACGTTTCAGTCGTGCTGTTGAATGGAGTTTGGCCTGTCTGTCTGTCAATCAAACCCCTCAAAATACCAGTGGAGGACATGGAGCTGGGAAGGCAGGGGATGTCCACTTCCACATATTCTTCTTCCTCTCGTTGTTTCTCTTTCTCCTTACTCCTGTTTCTCCTCTCATCTCCCTCTCAATTCAACTTAATTTAAAGGGCTTATTTATTTTTTATTTCTCATTATTATTTTGTTTACATTAGCAAAGGAAGTGCAAAATATGGAAGAAGAAAAATTATATACAACAAAAAGTGTGTGTGTGTGTGTGTTGGGGGGGTCTGAGTAAACTTCACACACACAAAAATTGTTCGCCCCCCCCCTCCCCTCCATTAACATTTCATAGAGTACAAGGGGGCGTCCCAGTTGGGTCGTTCTCAGCTGTTGACATTGTGAAAAAAAGTGTGAGTTTTAACAAGTGTTTAAAGAGCATGGCTTGGGACACGGGTCTGTGACTCTGAATGTTCTGAGTGTTAACAGAGCCCTGGACACAGCCAGGCCCAACCTTACATAGACAGACGGGGATTTAACCTGACATGTTTAGGGAACTCCTGCCCCCTTTCCCTCTGGACTAGAAAGGCCCAAGCAGATCAGGGTCAGGTCTGGGTTAAAATCCATTTGACCAAACACTGACCTTACCTAAACAAGCCATTGGCCTAATCTCTGACGATGAAAATAATGATTCATTAACTATGAAACATGTCAGAAGTGGTGTTTTAGTTGGTGACATCAAAGGAAAGCAAGTTTTGTATGCAACCCTGCCTCTCCAAATCCAGGCATACTATTAACATTTGAGAGTCAAAGAAGGAATTGTTTTTAAATGACTGTATCTAAATGCACAAGAGCCACCGTGTTATCAATAGGGCCTAAGAGACACTTGCTTAGGGTAATTTGAATAATGAGTGTTAATACTCTCCATGGTCTAGTCAGATCCAGTCCCAGGCCTATTCATTTAGCTCGTTAAACACGGTCTCTGTTATCAACCTTGGTTCTGAGCACTCCATTCTGTTGTTTGATTCAGTCCTTTGTGCTTACACACACACTAGTGTGAATCCGGCAGTAGTGTCATTGCTACAACGAGGCGATACGCACCTTAAATAAAAGTTCACACATCCTTTATACGTCACCTCAATAACCTGGGTAATGAACAACTCTTAACTCGCCAACATAAATCTCAGCTACAAAAACAAAGATATTTTTTTGAGGGTTCTCTATAATGGAGTTAAGAACGCACTGTAAGCTCATTCCACAGCTAGCTTGAAATGTCACTAATGGAGCTATGCAGTTGGTGCTTTTTATATTTGCTCAAATGGTTGGAATGTTATCAAGGATGGCGGTCAAGGGTGTTCTGGAAAAAATGACCACGTGTCCACACCCAGTGTCGAGCCTGGCAGACTGAAAGTGGAGGGGGTGAAACTGTTAGCATGAGCATATCTGATGTGGGTTCCACTAACATCGAGCTCTAGTCAGTTTAAGTATGGGGGGAAAGCATGAGTTGATCCTAGTATTCTGCAGTCAATACTCAATCCTTACAGTATGCTTCATTGTTAGATAATGTGGTGATTGAGCATGTACTGAACAATGAATGGCTTACTACTCTAGCAATGTAGTTTCTTGTGCTACTACGTTCGATGGATATGAATGAACTACCGATACTTTAAACAAACAAATTCCTCATCAGGCTATGCATTAAAGAACCCTTCTTTGGAATGATACAGTAATATTTTCAGGCTTTTCTTTTTATAACCCTTTTGCTTGATTTGGGAAGGTCAACATACCTTAGTCTCATGTCATGTGTATGTTCTCTGGCCTTCCCATGTTGATGGATGATAATGGAGTTTAGCCTGTATGTCAACTCATATTTATACCCCAGTGAAACATGACATTATGGATGACCACTTTACTGTTTCCAAAGACTCAGATTAACTTTAATTAGTCAAATCCTAACTGGAAAATAAACAAATTAGTACAATTTCAAGTTTCATTTAAGTCAGTGTGCACCGAATTCAATGTTTTTTTTCCCTCCCCTTACCACACAGTTGAATTCACTCTTTAAGTTTCATCAGAAACACCTGTGAGGTCTGCCTTCAACACTCATCCTCGACCTTCCCATCAGGCTGGTGAACGGCATCTCATCCACCCAACCGCTTGAACGCACCCCTCACAGCAGATCCCAATCACCTGAATACTACACTGAACAACATTTTAGAGTGGCCTTTTATTGTGGCCAGCCTAAAGCTTACCTGTGCAATAATCATGCTGTCTAATCAGCATCTTGATATGCCACACCTGTGAGGTGGATGGATTATCTTGGCAAAGGAGAAGTGCTCACTAACACAGATTTAGACAGATTTGTGAACAATATTTGAGAGAAATATGCCTTTTGTGTACATAGAGAAAGTCTTAGATCTTTGAGTTCAGCGCATGATAAATGGGGGCAAAGACAAAAGTGTGGGGTTTATCATTTTGTTCAGTGTAATTATCTAAATTACCTGTGCTCTCCCTCTTTCTCTGGCTGCCAGTGTATAGCCTGGTCATTCACACCCATGTCCTTGTGAGGTATTGTTTGTGATATTTGTAATGACAATTCCATTGAATAGAACACTTACCAATGAAGGTAAGACTCTTAAACACAATTACAGTTTATAATATAATATTTGCAAATAGAGACAGGAACACACTAACACCAGATCAGTGAGAGCCTGTCTGAAGAACAGTTCAGAAAACCTTTTTGTGTAGGTAAGACAGTGTTACAACATTTCACAAAATTACTGACATCTCATCAATACATGTAAATCTGGTCTGAACCAGTTAGGTTTATTCCTCTTATCAGTTTCTCTCTCCGCCAAAGGTTCACCCAAATGCCCATCTGCATTTTACAAATGCTTCCTGACTTCAATTTTCCACCCATGTCTTGTCCCTCTCTTAATTACAATACCAAGAACATATCTCGCATTCTTCCTACTTGGCAAAATACAGGTTTGGTACCTTTCTAATTAGCCCAATACTAAACCAGTAATTCTTTACTTCCCTATACATCTGTAAAAGGCTCTAATACATTAGTTCAACATTTTCTATAACATATTGCAACGCTACTAAGCCCGTTTGATTGGAGTAATTCAGTGAAAGTTTGTTTTGGTGTCCTGACCCAGGCCTGCCTGTCTGACCACGTCTTTGGATTGTGCCCTTTAGTACTTCTGTCTCCTGTCTGGATTGGTACCTGTGTTACTGACCTTCAGCCTGCCTATTTAAATAGACATACTATACTGTGCGCTTGCATCCAGCCATCTCTCGCTGTGTTCATTACAACGTGTCAATGACAAAAAAGCTGAAGTGAGACTCATGGATACTGTTGCATTTTCATCTCATTTCATTGAGATTGATTTTCTTACTTTTACCTTGACAGGTGCAAGATTATTCAAATCATCTACAGCGAGCATAAATTGCATCCTGCATCTGTTTAATCAGGTTATTTACAATGCAAAATACATTTTTCAGGGACCAATCAATAATACCTCTCTTTGTAAACCATTGATTTGTAACCCTTTTTTGTTATCATTGGATCAATGTTGTATCGCAAACAATACAATGGCCATAGCATACAAGTACTCTGGTTGAGGTCAGTCTTGTTTTACACCTCTTTTCAAATTAGATTTGTCAGAAAAATGAAAAAAAAATAGAAAAACATCCAGGCACTTCAAGGTAAAATATATGTATTTTAGTGTATTATAAATGATAGTTATTCTAATATTTTTCAATTGTTAATAATTACCCAATGTCATCTCAAATGTATCTCACATTTTATAATCTTGTTTAATCATGATAAATAATATGAGTATATTAACACTTTATTTCATTTTTTATGTAGCAATGCATTTTGCCAATATTTTAGCCTTGTAACATTGAAGAGTGAGAAACCTCCCATTCTCTGTACTGCCCTACTAGTTCCTGCTTTGGCAAAGGAGAAATCACCTTTCTTTTTTGTGTTACAGATAGTTTAACACACATCCTATGAATAATTAAAACAAAAGCCAGGTGGTTTCCTTATTTGTAAGCACAGTACAACTGTATGATTATCCAACATAGTATTTTCTTTTTCCGAGATAACCTTAGTTACAGATACCGTTTTGTACAGTATTTTATATATTCATATTTTTATCTCTACTTATGAAATCTCCTAATCGTAATAAGAATGATTTCCCCATTTTTAACTTGTGGAATGTTATTTTGGATATGTAACTGCTTATCTTATAAGACTTATTCGTGTTCCACTAAACAACTAATGATTAGCAATTTAACATTTGATTGTCACGTTCATTACCATATTAATTTCTCATTACAAATTGTGACTGTGTTACAATTTTTATTTTTCAATATTTACAGTCCAACTACAAGGGACTGCTACAACCAACACTTCAGTTAACGAAAGAAGAGAAATGGAGAATGTGTAAATGCACCTGTTTAATAACTGTACAAAAGTGATCTGTTAAGTTCACTTGGTTAGATGGGCAAGAGACAGGCCAGCAGTACCCACAGCCTCAAAGGGACAGAGGAATACTGATCACACAATTACAGTATCAATCATGGTCATCCCAAACACTACTTGGCAATTTTTTTTTTATCAAGTGTTTTGTATCTGTATTCTGTCAGATTATTTTATAAGAAAAATAACATTTCACTTTGTCCAAGTATGTGGAGACATACAGAGAACAAAGAGCACTTCTTTTCATAAAGCACTTCTTTTTAAGTGACTAGTCTTTCAAATAATGGTACACCTCCGAGAGAGCGTTTAAAAGCATGTTTAAAAGCAGAAATGCTGTTGATATCTGTGTCGGAAGACTTTATGGAGGTTTTACTTCCCCAACCAGAATCTCTGAAATGGGTGGAGCATCTGTCAGCCCTTAAACCAGGGAAAGGAGGTATTTGCAATCTTTGGGCTTGCCCTAAATCAGTGAAATGTTGCCCAGCAAAGATGTCTCCAACACTGGTTTGTTGCCAGTTTTACCCAAGGCAGGATCCCCAATGGCTTGTTCAACACCTTGTTCATAGCTCCCCATTCAAACATTTGACAGTCTCTGGAAAGGTGCAGTTCAAGATGTTTTCTCAAAAGTGCCTCGACGTGCGGTAAAACAGGTTTCAAAGCTGTATGCCCGGAGTCATATCACAGTTTTGGCCAAAAACAACATGTTGAACAAGTAGACATTGACAAACCCTCGTGGTACAGTGCATCTGAAAACCCATTCATATGGATATCCTTATATGTTGGGATGGAATTATTCCTCTCTGACCACATCAATAGTTGTACCATGAACCTCAGAATTCACTATCTTCAATGTTTACCCTCTTAAAACCTGTTATTACTATTTCCTTCATCACATGGAATATGTGCACGATGAGTCATAGAAAAAGCCTCCACACATTGTGCCCTTCGTGATGGTGACACCAGAGTGAGCACCAGAGTGAGCACCAGAGTGAGCACCAGAGTGAGCACCAGAGTGAGCACCAGAGTGAGCACCAGAGTGAGCACCAGAGTGAGCAGAACCCAGACGATTGTGCGGAACAGCCAACAGGGATGGGTGAATCAAACTTAGGTATGAGGAAACTGCAAGACAACCGCAAGCTTATAGCACTTTTGTAATCTTTTTTTTTTTTTGGGGGGGGGGGGGGGGGTTAACACTTTGAGACAGTTAAGGTAGTAGGGAGGGCACACAGATAGATGAGAGACCAAGAAGGAAAATTGGAGCTGAACCCTGGTGTCCGATGGGGAGAGAAGGCTTATATGTGTCTTTTATATGTCTAACCACTAGACTAAAGGCTCTGCGCAGTAGCTGATACGCCAATCAGCCATAACATTATGACCACTGACAGGTGAAGTGAATAACACTGATAATCTCCTTATCATGGCATCTGTCAGTGGCTGGGATATATTAGGCAGCAAGTGAACATTCTGTCCTCAAAGTTGATGTGTTAGAAGCAGGAAAAATGGGCAAGTATAAAGATCTGAGCAACTTTGACAAGGGCCAAATTGTGATGGCTAGACAACTGGGCCAGAGCATCTCCAAAAATGCAGCCCTTGTGGGGTGTTCCCAATCAGCAGTGGTCAGTACCTATCAAAAGTGGTTCAAGGAAGGAAAAGCGGTGAACTGGCGACAGGGTCATGGGCAGCTAAGGCTCATTGATGCGCGTGGGGAGCGAAGGTTGGCCCGTGTGGTCTGATCCAACAGACAAGCTACTGTAGCTCATGAAAAAGTTATACTGGTACTGATGGAAAGTTGTCAGAACACAGAGTGCACCGCAGTTTGTTGTGTATGGGGCTGCGTAGCTGCAGACCAGTCAGGGTGCCCATGCTGACACCTGTCCACTGCCGAAAGCGCCTACATTGAGCATCAGAACTGGACCATGGAGCAATGGAGGAATGTGGCCTGGTCTGATGAGTCATGTTTTCTTTTACATCACATGAATGGCCGGGTGTGTGTGTGCATCACTTACCTGGAGAGCACATGGCACCAGGATGCACTATGGGAAGAAGGCAAGCCGGCAGAGGCAGTGTGATGCTTTGGGCAATGTTCTGCTGGGAAACCTTGGGTCCTGCCATTCATGTGGATGTTACTTTGACACCTACCACCTACCTAAGCATTGTTGGAGACCATGTGCACCCTTTCATGGCAATGGTATTCCCTGATGGCATTGGGCTCTTTCAGCAGGATAATGCGCCCTGCCACAAAGCAAAAATGGTTCAGGAATGGTTTGAGGAACACAACAAGTTCAAGGTGTTGACTTGGCCTCCAAATTCCCCAGATCGAGCATCTGTGGGATGTGCTGGACAAACAGGTCCAATCCATGGAGGTTCCACCTCAAAACTTACATGATTTAAAGGATCTGCTGCTAAGGTCTTGGTGCCAGACACCACAGCACACCTTCAGAGGTCTAGTGGAGTCCATGCCTCGACGGGTCAGGGCTGTTTTGGTGGCAAAAGGGGGTTTCTACACAGTATTAGGCAGGTGGTCATAGTGTTATGGCTGATCTTACATAATGCAAATACACTTTCAGAAATAAAAGGGATACATTTGTTCCACTTCAATGGTGATACAAACTGAACACTGACTGAAGCCATGTCTATTACTTGCAGAAAGCCATTATTGCAAAAAGCACTATTTATTTCATATCCCATATGTGAATTGTCTCCCGTAAAAACAAGAAAATTGCAGCCTTAAATGTAGAGATAGACAATGTTTTTATTTTTCATTGACAACCTGTCCAAAGGCATTCAGTTGCAAGAGTGCAGAACAACACATAGAGCTTCATAAATAATGTAACAAATGTATGTACAAAAAAATCATCCTTAAAAATATATAATGAAATGCTCATAGACTACAGACTGTGGAATAATAAACAATTCTGACAAGCAGAAAAGACAGCAACATTTATTTGCTGCTCCAACATGGGCCATTTCTTGTAAGACTTTTTTTTTTGTAGTTCAAGCGTGTACTTTAATTCCAGAAAAGTTTGTCAGATGCTGAGCAAGAACTTCACTGGATTCAGTTTTGTCCGTCAAGAAAGTAACCGTAACATACTTTTCATCAGATGCACGCTGCTGTTTTCACAACGTACCCCCTTTTTTCAGTAGTTTCTGAGTAAAAATCTTCTGGTAAATCTTCATTAAATATATTTATTCTGGTAAAAATCAATTGCCTTTTGGACAACACAAGACATTCTTCTTACTTTTTATTGCAAGAACGTCTGTTTGTATTTAATGTCCGTAGAAGGAGCTCAAAAATATTTAGCTGTTGGCCTAATATTTTTTCACAGGACTGTGGTATATATTGTATTAGTTTGGGGGCTGGGGGTGTACGCCTAAACGTTTTCCAAATTTTTGAAAACATGGTTGTGGAAAATGTCTCACCTTACAAAATGAAATACACACACAGACAGACACACACATATACATATATATATATATATATATATATATATATATATATATATATATATATATATATATATATATATGTAATACATATATCTAAAACCTCTGCACCAAAGCTCCCTTGTATGTAGTGAACATTTATCCGGTTTCATTTCACATAGCACAAAGAGCTGTGTGTTCTGGGAACCTGCTGCAGGGGACAGACCACGGAACCCACATGATCTGCATATGTGTGCTACACAGGCATTTCTATCAGAATACATTTCTGAGGTCAGCCTATACCAACAACAGTATGAACTGAGGCAGCAATGCTGTTTAGGTTGCAACAGGGAATAAGATTAACGTATGTAAGAGGTGTTGTATGTAAAGTGTGTAGAAGACAAAGCACGCAACGGCTCTGCTTGTATACTCATGCATGATCCATACTTTATGGCTATTGGGTTTGGTAAGTAATGACGGAGACATTCAAAATCACTTAGCACTTTTAACACTAGCGAGCAAGGCAAAAGTAAATATTGTTATTGGACAACTCTTCTAAGCGACGTGTGCATTTAATCCTAGCTAGACTGTAAAATTTTTATTTTTATATTTTAGTAATGTAGCACACAATGTGATCCAGGGTGACTTGGAAGTATTGAGAGCGTACAGCGTTGTATTTTTTGAAACAGGGCCTCACTGGAAACCAAGAAACTTAGCCTGGCAATCACCAAGCCGTAAAATATTCAGCCATGTTGCTGCTTAACGTTTCGCTAATATGGTCCTTTATCAATTAATCAATTAATAATCAATTCAAAATGATAAACGCCTTGATCCGAATAACGTTTACGGGTAACGGCGTTATGATTAAGGTTAGGGTTAGGTCATAGTTAAGGTTAGGCATCACAGTACTGAGGTTAATGTGAGGATTAAGGTTAACGTTAAGGTTACAAAAACAGAAAAACAACGGTCTAAACAACACAAATCCCCAACAAAATAATATGTTGCCTCTCGCTGAAATCTTAACTGCCCCTGGTGGCTGGTTTCCAGTGTTAAGTAAATGGCACTTCTCATATGTTGAAATAGAATGTAATCGCGAGTCGAAAAGGACCGATATGTAAGTAAATACTGAACCTAAAAGCACTGCTGATATGTTCATACAAAATATGCACGTAATTCCTGCGATGAGTTAATGATGCGATGTACGACAAACGCATACGCGTACACACGGACAAACAGGCATGCTCACATGAACGCTGCACATTAGGACCCTCACTGAAACCACTACCAGGGAGATCAGATAATCTCGTTGGGCACGTCATCCAGCTGAAGCGGTTAGTAAAAACACAGCCAATTAGGTAGTATTTTTCTGGACGTTAATTAGTGTTTGATAGCCCCGGGCTGCGTGGAGACGAAAGCGTAGTCTGCCACTGGACAGCCGGTCACTGCTGCTACTCATGACGTCTCCTCTTCACTGGCTCGTTTGAGGGATGGCCATTCACTGTGCCTAATCTGCTGAAGTAGAATAACAAACACCAAAGTGCCACTCCAGTTCCCCCATTCCCCAGCAGCCGTTTTCACCCCTGGAGGGCAATTCAGACCAAGATTTATTAGACATAATTAACTGACTGTGCCGCTCCTGTCCTGGCACTGATATTTAATTTGCTCACTTAAATGAAATAGGAAAAATAAGACCTGCAAACAGTGGATAAATGCCTACTGATCAGACTGCTCGGCGTTCAGTGGTATGAAACTTTGAGGGGTTGTATCTAGAATTTGAGGGCTATATCTACACTACCATTCAAAAGTTTGGGGTCACTAAGAAATGTCCTTGTTTTCCATTAAAAAATATGAAATGGCTCTTCCCTAAATAGTTACTGCATAGATTGGAGCTGTGCTTTGGGTCATTGCCCTGTCATTAGAGGAAATTGTCTCCAATCAATATCAATCCACAGGGCATGGCATTGCAAAAGGGAGTGATTGCCTCCCTTCTTCAAGATTCTTTTCACCCTGTACAAATCTCCCACTTTACCACCACCAAAGCACCCCCAGACCATCACATTGCCTCCACCATGATTGACAGATGGCAATTCTTCCAGCATCTTTTCATTTGGTCTGCATCTCACCAATGTTCTTCTTGATCAAACACCTCAAACTTAGATTTGTCTATCAATAACACTTTTTTCCACTTTTCCTCTGTCCAGTGTCTGTGTTCTTTTGCCCATCTTAAAGCTGCACTAGGGTTGATTTTTCTTCAGTAAAAAAAATTAAGTTTTGTCCCCTGTAAACATGTTGTCTAAGCTAAGTTGTTTAGCAATACAGACAGTTGCTAGTGGAAACTCAATTTAAAATTTTGGGGGTGTGTCACTACTTTCCAGTAAATTCTGTTACACCAATCCCATTCCAGCCAATGGCCTTCTGCCAATGGCCTTCCTCGACCAGGATCCCAGAGTCGACACTTTGCTGTTGATGTTGAGCCTGGTGTTTTGCATGTACTATTTTAGGAAGCTGCCAGTTGAGGACCTGTGAAGCATTTGTTTCTCAAACTAGACACTCTACTGGTTTTGTCCTCTTGCTCATTTGTGCACTGGAGCCTCCCACTCCTCCTCCCACTCCTCCTCCCACTCCTCTTCCCACTCTTCTTCCCACTCCTCTTCCCTCCCACTCCTCTTCCCTCCCACTCCTCTTCCCACTCCTCTTCCCACTCCTCTTCCCTCCCACTCCTCTTCCCACTCCTCTTCCCACTCCTCTTCCCTCCCACTCCTCTTCCCTCCCACTCCTCTTCCCTCCCACTCCTCTTCCCACTCCTCTTCCCACTCCTCCTTCTATTCTTGATATTCTATTAAAAATCATCTGTTTCCAGCTACAATAGTCATTTACAACATGAACAATGTCTACAGTTTCTGATCAATTTTGAAATAAAAACCAGGACATTTTCAACACTTGTTAACACGTTAAGAAGTGTCCACGGGGTCAGAAGTTTAGATTGGAAAGCTTTAATCATTCACCATTCATTTTAAGTAAGTGGAAGATGTTCTGTTATAACTGTGATATACCACATGCTTTAGAGATGGGTAAGCCAACAGTTACATCCATATCTTTGACTATGAACCTGTACTACCCCATTTTCTTACGTGAGAGTCCCTGTCCGAGAATATTTCTGTATTTGTTTTTATGCATTGGTTGGTCCTTCTACTTTTTTGTAATAATTTCTCAGCAATACCCAACCATTTTTATCTGTATTTTAGGTCTCTTAAACTCCTACACAGCAACAGAAACTCAGTTTATCTGTGACACATTAGAAGTAAACAGTTCCTACAGTGTTATTTCACCCAGACTGTGTTTGTCTGCAGGTTCTTATGTGTCTCTTTCTCAACAACGCACAGATGCAATCTCCAAACACAGGCGCTACAGAACAATCCCACAAAGACTTTCACATCCTAACAAGCAGCTCCTGAATATGCAATTGACCAACCACTTCAAAGCAAAGAGAGAGAGAGTGAAAATCAAACACTTTTCTGATTTAAGTGGTTCATTTACCTGAATTGCAAGTCGATTTCAGTGAATATTTCCACAACAAAGAAAAGGCATAATTATGTAATTGCACTACAGCAAGACTAGATTCAAAACTCTAATCCCTTACAGCTAAAGTGTCCCCATTCTGTCATGCTGTGTTCACACCCGCCTTACGGTATGTTACAGAGGTAGCTTATTACAAGGGCCCCACACTTACACAGATACAGTCACTGGAAAATATGGATTTCTGGATGTGAGATAAATTCTATCCACTGATAAGAGACATTGCACAGCCCGATGCTTGATAGTTTTCAGAACAGACCTAACCTTTCTAGTGAGCCGCACGAATGTGTTGCAACACTAAGTGAATGTTCTTACGTGGGAATAGTCATAGCATTTACATTTGCGCTTCCATTTGTCTGGGTGAAATTGTTGTGTTCGCCTGTGATCAAAGTCTCGTGGCAAATAACACCCCCTAATTGTAAAGTAATGATAGGCATTATCGGTTAAGCACAGACACTTTCATTAGTTTAGTTTGAAAGATAAAAACAATCAGACTGCATCAATTGCATATTGTTCAGGGAAAATCAACTTGGCCTTGTGGGTAATGGCTTAAGAAACCAGTAATGATGCACTGCGGTGTCACTTTGAATTGTAAGAGGATCAAAATGAGGAAGATCACAATTGGTCTCGTTTCACAGGTTTCATCACAGAAACAGCCGTATGGTTTGGTCGGTAATTGGGGGGGGTTGGTGGTAGCAATGGAGAGAGGGGTGGGGGTATTTGTGGTAATGAGACAGTGTGTGCGTGTGTGTCTCTGTGTGTGTGTGTTTTTACAAAACCGTTCCAGCTGTCGTGTAGACACTCATGAAGACAGCAAAGAAACGTCACTTCCTTAGGGGTCGCAGATGTACAGTAGACAGGAATATTTATTTTAGTGAACACGGGTGATATTGACCACTCACCGATGATACACATTTCTTATTTTTCATTTCTGAGACACATTTGTGAAATGTGAGCCACTCAGGAAGGACGAGCATGTCTACCGCTCAGTGAGTTGTACCTTCCCTAAGCATTGACTTCCTGTTTCACTTCCTCAAAATATTTAAACGGATAAGAGTCCTACAATGGATGTGCACAAGGACTTGATTTTATCATCCGTTGCTGCTTACAGTATATATTTATTACTGGCATGTTGAGGAAGACCAGCAATATGCACAGCATTTATATGAAATGGGGATCTGAAATCAGTTTTAAAAATAACTATGCTGTTGAGATGGGTTTGTTTGTTTTTGTGTGCATGTGTTTGTCTGTGTGTATGTATTTGCGCGCGTGTGTGTGTGTGCGTGTGTGTTTACTATACATGTATTCCTGTGTGTAGAGTTTGACTGCTCTCATGCTGCCCTTTCAAAAAATACTTTTGAAAGATTTCAATATCTTTAGTCATGGTCTTTATACTTAATGCTAATCTGAACCCTTAGCTTTAATACCTTACAATAATACTTCTATTCGGAGGCCATGCTAATCTTTGTTTTATTTCAGTTTCTTTCCACTTTACTTATGCATATAAAAATGTTTACCATTTACTGTACATATTAGGCATTCATTTATTTCACTTCACTAAATGACATTGTTTTCGCTTCACAAATAGACTTTTTACTCCCCCTGGAGAAATGGCATAAGTCTGACATGAGACTGGGATCCCAATGCTAAACTGTGTGTGTGTGTGACTGGCAGAGTGTATTTGTGTTGTAAAGGGCAAAACAGTTAGTATTCTTGGGCTGACTGTGGGGAGATGGAGCAATCTGTTTCTATAGGTGTGAAGATCAGTGCCCTGAGATCTTACAATGCCTTGTGTAATTAATATGATTTGTGGATTCAATAAAAAAAATTCAAATCCGTGTGTGCGTCTGTGTGTGTGTGTATGTGTGTTTGCAAGGGTACGTGGGTGTGCGCATGTGGGACTGTGTTTGTGCGTGCATGCATCTGTGCGTGTGTGTGTGTATACATGCTTGTGTGCATGGTTATCTGTGTGTACACAACTGTGTATGCATGTAATTATGAAGCCAAGACTGAGGATGGCCTCAAGCTTCTTGTTCAATCAGACGAGGCCGAGTCAGACTCGGATGGGTCCCATCTACCTTCCCCTAACCTTAATTTGTCAGGATGCGGCACGCTAAAGGGCCTGGGGTACTCTGGAATCTGTCAACTCATTTGAAGTTGTTGTTTTTCTGTGCCGTAACAAGAGGGTTCAAACTGGCATCCAGACTTACCCACCCCTGGCTTGTTAGCATGTTGCCTTTCAATCAGTCTTTAAGGAGCGTGAACTTCAGGAATTCTGCAAGGTGGCTACATTTCGGGTTTTAAATCAGAAAGCTCCAAATAATGTTCCTGAATATTTTTTCTTAATACCACCTGTTTCTCTTGATGTAGGAAAACACACAAAGATTATTGCTGTGCATTACTGGGGCCAAATTGGACATCTGATTTGTGCACAGATATGGAGTCATCATTTCCGCCCTAAAGTAACTGAACACATTCTATGGACCTTCTGATTCCTATATCGCTTCATTTATGCATTGCACATTAAAGTGACGGCTCATTGTAACTTTGACTGAGCAAAGAATAATACTTTTTATTTAATTTGAATCAGTATGCAGCCATTTAATCTCTGTCCTTTTATCATTCCCTCTATGTCCTCTTTATCTGTAGTGATGTGCCTCAGACGGGCCAAAGCTCATAGGTTGCGTGGTTCTGTATGACATGCCGTTGATGGGAAATGTAAGCCCCTGTAGTTGCTGTGACAAACCAGTGGAAGGAGAGACACTTTCAGTTCCCCATTCTTGCATGTGTAACCGTCCCTCTCTGGCTTGTTGAAATGATACAGTGTGCACAGCTCTCTACAGAGATCTGGTTGAGATCAACTTAATAATTAAAGATGTGACTTAAAGATGAATTCATACGTGCCACATTTCTGGAAAAAGAGACATATACGTTATGCTACACTTACACTGTGCTTGAAATCCCCAACAAAAAGATGTCCTTGCTCTTTTTTCAGTGGTTTACGGTAAACATTCATATTTAGTTCTACATGTGCTGACTGGCATGTAGGGCCAATAGAAATAAAATAGTGGGGTGGAGTAGATCATTAAAACTCTCAAATGGTCACTATCCACAGGCAGTGGAGATCTACATGTGTGTGTGTGTGTGTGTGTGTGTGGAAGTAGCTCAGAGACAGTTAAGCTGCTTGTCCAAAGTGTTGCTTCACAAGTCCGAAGTGACATTGGGCACAACGCAGTATTGTTTACTGAAAGCATAAACACATTCCCCCTCCAGAAACACTTGTCCTGAAGACAACACTCGTAGAACAGCTCTTGACCACATAGAAAACGCAGCCCAGTCCACAACAGATGTTTGTTCTGCTTCAACCTTTGCTATGCGGAGCTCAAAGCGTAAGAATAGACTGCTGGTTTGTCCACATCTCCATATGTCTCTGTAATGTGGAGACCGCGGTGAGGTGATTATGTCAACAGGGAGAATTATCTTCTGCCCTCTCCCGTTCCATATTACAATACACAGACCATTTCACACATGAGTGATGCAGTGTTGTAGCGCTGTCACTCTTAAATTGTTTTTTTCCCCCCTAAGGTTTTGGTGTATTGTGGTTCTGTTGTGTTGCCTAATGTACGGGAGTTGTTCAAGAGCCATACACCAGGATTTCATTTTTAATCTCTTGAGGAAAATTAAAAAAAATTATATTATTGAAATTATTTCACCTTTGTTAAGCGTAAGGAGGAAAAATAAAGTTAGAATGAACGAAAAATAATTAAAGAAAGAAAAAGAAAAGAAAGAGAAGACGGCCCAGAACATTACCACCAGCGAGATCATTAATGAGCATTGCTCATGCTGTCATGGCAACCATTATCACAGTAATGTCGCTAATGGCATCGGAGACAGGCCAAGAGAAAGATGTGAAAATTATTGTCAGATTCAATTAGGCTTCCTTCCCTTGAACTCAGCTGGTCCTGCTGCAGGCCTCCATTGATTAGCTATCAAATTGAATGAAAAATGGAAGCAGTAGAATTCAGACACTCGGCCGGGCAAGTCGTCACGTCTTCATGGATGGGAGCCAGTGGGGGGCGGGGGGCGGGGGGCTGGCCCCAGCTAGGAACCTTAGTCATCGTCATTGTGTACATGTTTCTGTGTTCTGTGTTTAGGATGTAAATAACCACGTTTTCCCAACACGATGGTCTGTCAGGTCGATTTAGTTTATATCATTTTGCACACATCTAAAGATTCATGAAGGATTCTGTCAATTTAGCAGATGATATTACATGACAAAAAGGTTACCAGAGTCGGAAGGTCCTTCGATGACCGAGTTTAGCCACTGTGCTTCATGACACATGTAGTGACTTGCAGTGTCCTCTATCTGAAGTTTTATTTAAACTGACATTGTAGAAACCTTCTCCTTGAATGTCCTAAATGTCTTGATATACTCCAGTTTCGGTATGTATGTATCAGTGGGGATTTCTTTAAGAATGCAAGGGAAGCTCGGCTTCCCCTATAATGTCAAAACAAATTATGGTCAAATATGTACTATTGTTTAAACATTTTATTGACAAAAAAATTTGTTAAAAGACGTTCATCTCTAAAACTAGTTAGTTCAGAATCAGCTACAGGTCGGCTGACTCGATTTTCTTCTCATACAATCCCGCAGCGTCACAGTGCATTTCCCTGTTGAAGACGAGCGTCCATTGACTTCAATGGGGCTGCTTAGAACAGTTTTTTTCAGTGCTCTGAAAGTAGACAGTGATTGGATAAATGCTGCAATTTTGTCCCGCCCACGGACGCTCAGCGTCTCTGGGGGTGAATGAGGAGTGGGTTGGCCCGGACTCCGAACTTCCGCGTGATGTTTGGAGGATCTGACAAACTGCATCTCCTTTTGACTGACAGCGGTCTGTACTATAAGAAGTCACTGAAGCTATTTCGCGCTCAGTCCCATTGTGGATTTCTCAAGTGTTTTCGAAAGACAAACTGCTGCAATATTTCTTGATATTTGTATCATACATTTCACACAATTATAGGCTACACCACAATCCTTGTTTCAGTTTTACAAAGTTTAATATATATTTTTTAGATCATTCATTCATATACAGTAGTAGGCTAGGCTAGCGTCGTACGCGGGTGAAACTGCGCACGATGGCAGACAGTGCTAATACTGTCGACCTGATTTTACCGAAGCCATTAATAAACAGAGTAAAATTATATTTGTAAAAAATATTGCTCTGTTACAAAATTAAATGTTATTGTCTGGGATCCAAAAGACCCCGAGTGTCACTATAAGACCACCAGAGGGTTATAATGTAGGCCAAAAATTAGCTTCCCCATTTTGAAAGACCAGCAGCCGCCACTGTATGCACGCATGCAAACGCCACGCAAGCGGCATTGCTAGCATACTCCACTACGTACTTCATGTCTAAACCGATATTTGAAGGCTATGTCCACAGGGAGGGAGTCCGCGACAAAACTATTTCTGCCTGCCCGAAATTCGTTGACAACTATTGCCGATTTTGTACAACCACAATGAACATGGCGGCAGAGGAGGAGGTACTGTCATTTATGTCTTCAGAAAACGACAAAAAAAAGCAGCAGCGACGCCAACGAAGATGGTGCATTAGACCATTAAACGTATTCATTGTGTACTGCTACTTTGAGGTTTCTGTCTCGCAGAACCTCAGAGGATCTTGGGTAGACTGCCCCATGACTTCTGTTGGTGTTGCACCTGCGTATGCGTTCACTCAAGGCCTACAGAGATGTGCGTAAGACAGAAATGCTCGGTTTTGTTTCGTTTACCTGCTTTGCTATTTATAAATCCAATCATATTTTTTGACTATGCATTTCAATGCATCAGACCTTTTTGGTAAAAGTCAAAAGTCTGGAATAAAACCTGTACAGCGCTATGAAGAATAATTTTTATGGTCCCATGATGAACCATTAAAAAAGGTTTTACAGTGCTCAAGAAGTTCTGTGATTACAAAACATGTAGACCCGAAAAAAACATAAAAGTACATACAAATAAAGAGAAAAAAAATACATACAAAAAAAATGATAGCAAATTAAAACATTTCACTCTGGCACTTAAACAGTCTACGGACATAAGGGCAACAGCACTTACCAGGTAAACCACATGGTCAGTGAGTTTATACACCCTCCAAATCAGGGGTCTGGCTAATGCTGTGTGCGCTGATGTGTTGCACCTTACAGTGCAGCGAGAGTTACATAAATGTTATTTAAATGTAATTATTTTCTCAACAGCTGTTCTTATCACCTGTGAAGACTGCAACAACTGTACTGATGACAAATGTATTTAACTAACATTTGCATAATATGTAAATACTATTTTCTATTCGCTCTAGATAACGAGAAACACTTGCTGGGGCCGGGGGTATATCGTAAGGTTGAACATATGAGCATGCAATGATTTGGCCTCCTGTCCTGGAAGGTGTGTAAACTCACTGATAATGTTGATTACCTCCAATGACAAAATAAATATAAATTTTTCTGTTTATAAATGGAGCAGGGCCAGCCTTCATAAGGCACCGCACATTCTACTCCAATACACGCTGGGCAAGATATTACGTTTAGACCTCAGTAGTGTTCGCCAATTAAAAATGTTCACCTGTTTACACTATAAAAATGTTTATCTTCGATGTTAGTCTCATTCATCTAGATTACAACTAACTAAGTAAAAATGCTCTTCTTGGATCGTTTTCAATTTACACAAGGCAATACATGAGTCTTTCAAAAGACATTGTCACTGCCCATGGTCTTTATATGAAATGGCATAAAACAACCATTTAAATTAACTGAATTTAAATGGTTGAGCAAACCATGTACCAACAAACTGCCTCCCCGACATTCTGAAAAAAACAGTTCTGTAAGGTTTTTTTTATCTTTGAGAAAAATTATGTTTTTTCATTCGGGGGGGAACCCTTTTGGGTTTCAGGTAGAACCAGTTTTCTACCAGGAAAGCAAAAGCTTTCTATTTGTGTCAACACAAATGGTTCAACCAGGAAGCAGAACAGACGTCGACAGTCAAATAACTCTTTTGGGTTCTATGTTTTTCTATCGCAAAAATAATATACAATTATTTAGATAATTATTATTCCATATAGAAATTCTTGGTATTATTCCTTACCAAGAAAAAAAACCCTCCTCTTTTAGTGTAATGTTACAACAAGATGATTAGTAGATGAAACATGAAAAATCTATTACAATTGGCATTTTTTATTTTGTCTAAATAAAATAAATCATTTGAAGATGGTGGCCTGCATCATAAAGCAAAGCATGATTTGCTTACCTTGTCCATGGACTGCTTATAGGGTAAATATATCCATGTGTCATTTTGTAATTTTAGGTTGTCTAACAAGAAATCCTAACACTAGTTATTTACAGTTCAGTGTTTTACTCACCAGAGCCCAGGGCCGAACGTAAACCCAAGGAAAGGAGTGATAAATATCAACTGGGAATAAAGAAATTGTTGATTCTTTGCAAATGCTGGTGAGAAAATGAGAAACACATTGGCCTAAGAGGCAGGTGGTTAGTAGAGTGGGAACAAGTGAAACCATGAGGACATTTAAGAGCAGGGTGCCGGAATAATCCGGATTGATGAGTCCCATTCGGTCAACATGTTTGTGTGCTCTGGAATGCGTGAGGTTTTGGTAGCAGCCACATTAAAGAGCGCAACTCGGACGGCCAGATTCCTGTGGCCAGACAACGACAGCGCTTCTTGCCCCCATTTCAGAGAAAAGCTCCAACTCCCTGATGTTTTCTGGCCCTGCAATCGACAATAAACTCCTACTCAGATTTCCTGATAATGTTTTTACAGAGGGGTACAGAACACCCTTAACTAGTCAAACACCCATGTTCTTCAATGCAAGTAAAAGAAATTCATACAAGGCAAGACTTTCTAACTAAAATATATGAAGGGTTCGGGGCGGGGGGGGGGGGGGGGGGGGGGCATTTTAGTGAATGAGAAAGTGAGTAAGCGAATGAGTAAGGTTTGAATCTGAAGTATACTTATATTAATAACTGTGTATGTCTGCGCTGTGCCGTTCACCACAGAGTACATGACTGCCAAGCCAACTGCATCGTCCAGGTTGTTGGACTTCCTGGAACTCTTCCTATGAGTCCCATGACTAATAATTGCAGGCTGTCGTGCGTTTGATCTGGTCAGTAGAAACCATTTGTTTAATTTTTCATAATGACTCATGTCACTTTCAGTTCAAGACTTTTTTTTTTGCACAGTGTTTTTTTTGGCAAAAAACTTTATTAAATGACCAACACAGACATTCTGTCAGTGCTTATATCACAAAGAAATCCAGCGATCTTTGCAATTGAAGTCATATAGCAAGTGGTGACACGGAGGATATGAAGGTGAGGGTGTAGGTGATGTGGATCCCAGTCCAGTCTGGGACCATAGACCTCTAAGTCCCATTGGCCAGGCCATGGTCCCTTAAGGTGGAGTGCTGTGGCCCTACCTGTGATTGATACAAAATCAAATAGTTGATGAATAACATTACAGGATATCATCACATTCACAGACCAGTATATGTCCTGCCTGTCTTTTCTTGGGTCCGCCCAAAGAGTTAAAAATGTTTTGACCTGTGCTGGTTCTAAACAGCTTTAGATGGTTTACCAACAGGTTTATTAGTTGTATGTGGTTCATCAAGTCTAATTGGCCAAAGTCATAATACAGCTCTGGAAAAAATCAAGAGACCACTGCACCTTTTCCTTTTTTTTCCAAAAAAAAAAAGTTAAAGGGGAATGTTTTGAGTGAGGAACAGAAGCATTCAATTTGCATTGGTCTCTTAATTTGAACCCTTCTATTCCTCACTCAAAACCTTTTTAGACTTGTTTGGTTTTGGAGCTGTAGATAGTAGATCTCAGTTTCATCATTGGACACTAGTAACTCAGTTCAAGTAGCTACCTTGTTGGTTTGCATGTCAATCAACAATGAATGGAAATTTTGGCATAAGAAATGTGCAATGCTGCTTTGTTGATCGAATGACAGCCATAATGTCTGGTTGGGACGAGTGGGGGCAGGCCTGTGGGGTTGTCTGGTCGGGCCGGGTGGGGGCAGGCCTGTGGGGTTGTCTGGTCGGGCCGGGTGGGGGCAGGCCTGTGGGGTTGTCTGGTCGGGCTGGGTGGGGGCAGGCCTGTGGGGTTGTCTGGTCGGGCTGGGTGGGGGCAGGCCTGTGGGGTTGTCTGGTCGGGCTGGGTGGGGGCAGGCCTGTGGGGTTGTCTGGTCGGGCTGGGTGGGGGCAGGCCTGTGGGGTTGTCTGGTCGGGCCGGGTGGGGGCAGGCCTGTGGGGTTGTCTGGTCGGGCTGGGTGGGGGCAGGCCTGTGGGGTTGTCTGGTCGGGCTGGGTGGGGGCAGGCCTGTGGGGTTGTCTGGTCGGGCCGGGTGGGGGCAGGCCTGTGGCGAATGTGGGCCCTGTGATCACCTCCTCTGTTGATGTCAAGGGTCCAATCAGAGTTCCAGAGTGAACAACATGGCCGACTGAGATTCTTTTTGTAAACATTGAGCGGCTGTCCCTTTTGGTTTTCTTCAGTGTGGTGTTTAGCAAGGAGATGTCCCTCCCTGTCTTGGGTTCACTGCAGAGTGGTTGCCAGTTTGTCCGTATCTTTATTTTCTGTGTCTACTCTCAGGGCACAGTAAGTCCTTCCTCATAAGGGAAATGTTTCATAATTGACTTGAAAATGTCAGCCAAACTCTGGCACTGCTTTTGAATTCGGGACTGTAGGCAAATTCCCTGTTGAAATAATGAAAATACCGTAGACGTTTTTCTACATGCAGTATATTAATTGCCAAGAGTTTTTCAAATAAATGTTGTTCCAGAGGTTCAGGTAGGGACCATTCCCTGATATTGCCTGGGTATGACTCACATAACTTTAAATATTGCATTGTGTTAAAGGGCTGGGCGTTTAAATGATGCACATCAAATGAGTCCAATTACCCCAGACAGCCATCTACAACACACAGTATGCTGCTGTGTGCACGAAAGCTTTTCATTTGAAATAAAGGCTAGCAAATTGCTGCACTTGCAAGCCAAATACCAAAATTATAGTATATGAACTGCTGTAAACTTGAGGCTTTACTGCAGATTGTTAAATTATTTGAATTCGTTCAGATACTTTTGAAGATTGCTCCTTAGAAAAACACACTGCTGTGGTTCAGTACAAGTGGGGTTTAGCAATTGTCTGTGTCAGACGGATAAGATGATTGAAATCTAATAGCTACAACAAATGCCTAACATCAGTCATTACTAAAATGTCAAGTCCTTGCTGCTGGTCTGGTGAAGCAATTCAGTAGTTGATTTCTCAGTGAAAATGTCTAATCATGTTTGGGTCAACCATTCTAGTTTCCATGCAGCAACGAATTCCGCGATGCTCTTCAACACATAAAGCTTGATGAAGTTTCAATGGGAAAGGTTCTTAAAAATAACACACTTTAAACCAATAGGAAACTTCAACACACTCTGCCCCTGCCAATCAGCGTGACTGACAGCGATGACCCATTGGACTTGAGCTGGTATAATATTATTTTGGATAAATAAGGAGGATGTGTAATAATCCATCCTTGTCATTATCCCATTATGAAATCCTAGCCCGAGCCACAGCGGCCTGTGGAAACTTCCAGACCGGACTGTTTGCTCAGGGTCTATTAATACGCTCTTCTCTGAATGACGGAGTGTCCTGAGCAGACAGCACATGTCAGTGATGAGAAGGTCTCAGTGGCCGAGTGGAGCCACTGGCCACCCGTCTAATACTATTTACAGAGGCAGCGCTGCCCAGGTCCCGGTCTCCGGCGTGGTTCCTTTATGTAAAGCAGACCCAGGAGCCGGCTGTGCATTTCTCTCTCTCTCTGCCTACCCAGCGGATCCAGCCTCCACCGCTGGCTCGTTAATGTTTCCCCGTCCCACCACACCGTCCTGCCGCGCCGCTCCGCCCATGTGTTCACACCGGCCGCTGAGGCGACTCAACCTCAATCGAGCGGGCGTTGGACGGAGCGGGCGTTAGTGATTACATCGCTCGTTCTAGACTGCACCCCCCCCGGGGGATCGTGTTTTGACTCGCCGCGCTCAAGAGGGGAGGTACTACGCGCTCACCGGAGTCGCGCCGATGACCGCCGGTTTGTAAAGGCGACCTCTGACATGCGCTTACCCAAAACAATGAATAGAACGGCCGTCGTCATTCACGTAGGTAATGGCAACATGGACGTAGAGTCCCATCCATAGATTCTTCTTTCTATGGTCCTTGGTCTGGCGTGGTTTGGCCGCCTCACAGAGTACACGTTAGAATCCTTCTGGACCTTTCTTGTCCTTAACCTTGTTTTTCTCTTTACCAGGCACAATGCTTGGGGAGCAGAGGCGGTAGCTGGCCCAGCATGCAGTGCTCACGCTCTTGACTGACAGAAAGCTACCGTGGCCAATAAAAGACGGGTGTGACAGCTGCTTGACACACACACGCGCACACACGCGCACACACGCGCACACACACTACGACAATATAGAACACCTGTTGGTCATTACTTCAGCCGCACGGTGGTGGGGGGGGGGGGTGTGTGTGTGGAGAGACATTTTCCGCAGCTTCCACTTTTTCATAAACAATCAGTAGGAACGGGGGTGCGGGGAGGGGGTGCGGGTTGGGGGGGGACGATGGTGGTGAGCGTCGTGTCACAGTTAGCGTCCAGCGGCGGGGAAGGCGTGGCCGACCGCGGAGCATCACAGAGCCGTTTACAACATTTAGTCCTTCGTCCGTCCGTCCTCACATCCCCGAAAAAGGAGTCACATGTGGCCGTCCCAGGGGGGTTATGGTGGAGTTAAGCAGGCCCACACAAGCAGAGCCGGAACCCCCCACCACCACACACACACACACACACACACGCGCTACACACACAGACACGCTGCCCACCCGCTATTTAGAAGCTATGCTGATACAGTAGGTTACACATCGTCTCACAGCCTCCGTGATGAGCCACCCGGCACATGCGACACAAACAAATACCAGCTACGTTTCAGCCATTAGCTATCCAACCAAACGCCGTTATCCAGAGTGACTCACCATTAGCGCAACCACACACAGTAGGAGGCACCGCAAAGCAAAAGGTATGTTCGAGCACCAGTGCAGTGTGTGCTCTCAGACACATATGTCCCCCCCGCCCCCCTTCCCCAAATAGCCTCACACCTCCATGAGACCACCAGAGGTTATTGTAATTCAACATCTCGGACAGATGGACGGACCACCAACGCTGTGACTCACTGCAGCTCAGCGCCAGCTCTGCTGCCAATGGACAGACACTCTGCCAGCTCCGGGGGAAAGCCCCGACTTTGGACTGGATCTGAAATGTCACACCGTTCTCTGGAGTATATTAAAGAGAAACTCGCCCTTGTGCAATAAGACTGCGGTTGCCGTCTTGATTTTAGTTTGGTAGTAACATCATGGATCACTTGGCTTGTTGGGTGTGAGTTGCGGCGGGTCGTGAGTTCACGTGTCCCGGGTGCGGATAGGTGACACCGTCTCTAATGCCGTCGTCTTTCACCTTCCATTGAAACACCGTGAGGACGCAAAGTGCCGCGCTTGTTGTAAGTTCACACACAATCTTTTAATGGACGCCAGAATGATTGCAGGACGCCATGGTTTCAGCTGGCACAGCGGCCTTTATTCATTCGCATTCTATCTGTTCTTGTGCACTAAAACAGTGTTTTGTCGAAGTCAGAAATCTATTTTAAAAATAGATCATTGTTTCCCCCCCAAAAAAAATTATCAGTCTTGTATTAGTTATTCTCATTTACTCAAAATCAACATTTCTGTGGGCACTCGTCCCTCTGGCAAAGCAATTCATGAACACAGGGTTAATCACAATAATTGTGTAGTGACAGAATATGCTGATTATGTGATTAAGTGTGCATGTAATTGGCATTATTGTTATTTTTAGCTAGAAGTTAATTGCTAATGGAGATCCTGTAATTGGATCAGTCTATTGCAACATTGCAAATGTATTAGCAGCTAATAACTGCTGCAAAGTGAGAACAGAGAGAGGGATTGGAAGTTATTTACAGGGCAAAATATCTGTACCTGGTGGAGAGTGTGTGTGTGTGTGTATGTGTGTGTGTGGTGTGTGTGTGTGTATGCGTGTGTGTACACGTGTGTGTGTGGCAGCTTTACTTGTACATGAGAAAATTAAGGAAGATTTTACAATGTGATCTTGTTTGTGTGTGTGTGTGTGTGTGTGTGTGTGAGCTTGATAAGAAAAGACCCACACAACAAGGTAATCAAAATGTTCTGTTCCTTAATACATAATGGCAAGGACACAATTATGTACCTTCATTTTACAACGTTTTACATTTACGATAACTTAGTTTTTTGTTCAGTGAATTAGAGAACGCTTAACCACTGTCCCTAAAATCCATTGTGTTCTTTGGCATACGTGTGAACAACATTGCTGTCACCAAACGCAGTTTATTACATGTGATTTTGCTGGTCCGACATATCTCCACTGATCTTAAAGCAAGAATCATCCTTTTCAGTTATATGCCTGAGACAATAGCTCAAACCCAACATCCCTAACCAAGCTTTTCTTTCGGCCACTTCTGGTCTTTCTGAATACAAAAACAATGAATTAGGTCAAAATGATCCCAGACCAGTTGGGTGTGTGAGGCCTCATCAGAACAGTACATAGTGTTGAGGAGACTACAAGGAGGGCGATGATGGCGAAGATGTCATTGTTGTTTGTCACTGTTGTTGATTACGGTTTCCGGCTAGCGTATTACTGGTGTTGTTGTTGAGGCTTCTCTGGCAGGTGTGCAGGTGGTTACGGGAAATAATGAGCGAGTGAGGGAATGAGGGGGACAGAGGGAGAGTGGGAGGAGAAACGCCGAGAAGGCCTGTGCTGTGTCATGTGACAGGGGGCTGTTCTCTCAGGTGCTATCAGATGGAGGCGTCCCAGTGATCAGTCTCCCAGCCCCACGTGGTGCCATGCATTGCCCAGTCACAGCACTGATAGGACGGGCCCATTAACAGCTTGTTATCGGCCCAGAGCTGGTGCGATTGAAAGCCATCCCAACAGCCTCGGGAAAATCACTCCGTATCACTCACTGGCTCCTTTGCTACAAAGCAAAGAGCAAGACAGAGGAACGGATAGAGAGAGAGAGAGAGAGAAAGAGAGAGAGAGAGAGACAAAGACTGCTGATGTTGATCTCTGACTTGGGTGAAGGAGGCAGACATTATTTGCTCTCCAAAAGACAGCCAACAAATTACATTATCAGACTCCCTGTAATAAAAAGATATACAATGTCACATGTGAACGACGTCACGACATAAGAGTTATCAGAGCTGGTGCCTTGTAGTGTTGGACGCCTCCAGCTCGTTTCCCATGGGTGGCCCCCGTTTAGGCCCCGGGGGGGTGGGGGGGGGGCAGAGATGGAGGGCCTCAGGCCAGAGCATGGTGTAGGACAAAGGGCTGTGACACAATGGTATGTCCTTGTATGGAGAGTTAGTTGACCGCGGTGGAGCTGTGCCTTGTGCTTTCCTATCAGCGTGGACAGAGGAGAGGCCAAACCTGGAATCACTGGAAGACTTCCAGGGAACATTAGGGAGAGGGAATGTGTGTGTGTGTGTGTGTGCGTGTGCTTGTGTCTGGGCTTACGGGAACATGTCAGCATTTGGGGGCGTGTACTTTTTGTGTTTGCTTGATCATATGTGGGTCGACAATTTCTCTCGTTGAGTCACAGTGCAGCGAATTGCTTACCAACAGACACGTTTCAGCAAGGAAATCACAGAGGACCCGATGGAGTTGTTTGGAATCTAATTGAAAGGGTAGAGTCACAATCAGACGCGCCCCGGAATTCGACTCCCTGGATTGACTGGCAAAGTTTGTGTTGCAGACGTTATAGTTGCGTCAGCGAGACGTTCTCTGGTCCTCAGTAATATTGGTAGGGGAACAGCCCCAGTTTAGGATTTACTTTGACAACTCTTTGCTATTAAGGGACTAATGAAGCATGTGCATCTTCAGTATCCAGTTTGAGAGCAAGGGGGCGTGGACACACACAAACAAACAAACAAACAAACACACACACAAACACACACGTTGCCGACATCAAGCAAACAATAAGATGTAGGTTAATAATGCAGGAATGACTTCCTAGAGGTCAGTCTGTGTGCACTGGCAGAGAGTAAGGGTCAATGGGTTTGTGCCAGAGTTTGGGATGCCTTTATCCAGCACCGCCCGGGGCGCTTTGTTTGAACAGCGAAAGCTGATGAAGATCCAGCGTGAATCCGTATCGTGGTTTAACAGCACTACTAATCAGCCCAAGTCCCAGAGTTACCCCAGCCAAGGTACCAATTCCACGGAACGCTAGATTTCTATTAATTAAATCATAATTGGGTTTTATATATTTATTTGCCTGAGACATTGGCAGAGAGAGGAGTAAGATTAGGCAGAGATTTGCATGTAAAATGTAAGAGCTTCATTAGGCTACCTTGGCAAAGACGGAGTCGTTGGTATGCCTGCGGGGCTCACAGATGGCTCTGTATGTTTGCTAATTTGCTCCTTTTTCAAGGTCATTAGTTCTGTTTGGTGAACTATCAGAAAGTTTGAGGTGGGCGTGTTTTTCGATGAATGCCGATGTATGACAAGTCCTTTGTTACCCTGCTGCGGATGTCCGCAGATGTTTTGGTAGAGTAGATAGTACGATTTACTGGCCAAAAGTGGCCTGGGTCGTGTCGAGGTCTATCAATAGGATCCTGGAGAAATTAAGTCACGAAAGTGGAGAACCAAGAAATGCACATAATAACGTCTCAGTGAACAAACCCAGCCTTGTTCTTACAAAGAATCCAGGCAGGGAACATGCTGTAAATACACGCCAGAAAACAACAAGCAGTATATTCTACTTGTTTTATAATGTCTGGCCCATACTCTGTGGGTTGAAGAGGTTTAGTTGTTCATACAGACAGTATATTTTGCTCCCTCCTGTCCAAGTCATTAATAAGTACAGACACATTGTACTACCTGCTGGAAATAATATGAACAGCATCAACCCAGCCATCTCTCTCCCTTCCTCATTACTCAGTGGTGGTCTGGGAAGCTGAATCAAGGTTTTTAAAGTGCAATTTTCACCATTTTCTCTTCCTTCTTTAGACAAGCCTGTTTGGTTTTCTTACGGCAGGAAATGAGTTTTGACATAATGGATTTTTGCCCAGCCAGCATTACATAAACTCTGACAAGGCACGACGTGTGTGGTGCTGCTAGCTTTGTTTGCATAAAGACTCTTTCCTGTCACTCAAATCGGGTGTAAATAAAAAAATAAAATGGCTGTAAATAATTTAGATAAATTCTGCTGTTTCTCTAATATTTCATGCACGCATAATGTTATCTCCTACTGAGCACGTCTTGATGGATGCCTGTATTATTTTGTTTCTGTGTTTGTTTACATGACTGGTGTCAATTCATATTTTATAGTATTTTTTTTAGATCATAATTTCAAAACGGGGTCAGATAAAGGTTCATATTTTGCATAAGCACAGCTCGAGAACATATACAGATAAAATGTAATGATGTTAATATGTTAAAATATATGATCCAAAAATCATTGTGGCAAAATTGATAAATGAACACATTACATATTGACATCCTTTATTTTACATAATGTACGGTGTATATATCTAAATAAAAATGATATGTTTGGCACATCACAAAATGTGTGTTTTCTTTTTGACTCCCAGAGCAGTGCTCATTCAGCTTATTTGACAGCAACCCCAACCAATAAATCAATTTTGATATGAGAATGACAACATTCAACAAAGAGGTAAAGTAAAAATAACAAAACATCTGAATCTGCAAAAATCCAAGCCACATCAGAACATAGTTTCAACCACGCAAATCATATTTCCTATTTTGGCATTATATTTCCTTTCAAACCAAGAACACAATAGAGTAAGTTAACAAGACAGAGAGAGAGTAAAATAAGCTAGGTTTGATTCTGGTGTAGTTTTATATATAAGTGTGATAATTCGAAATGAGCATGTCGAATTCTTCTGCTTCTGAGATAGGCAATAGTACTTTGTCTTTCAGGGCCATGTTTCACTTAATAATAAAATAGAAAGGGGGAAAAGATTAATCAGCCTGAATATTATTGAAGACATACTGCACATGGATGGTCTTTGCTAGTAGACAGAGAATAAAAAGAATCACTTTTATTATTATCTAACTGCAATTAGTTTAACCCTTTTATCTCTCTCCATTTGTAACGCTATTTGGACCATTTCACAGCGCCTGGAAATTTGGCCACTGAGAGTGAAATTGATATAGTTTGGGAGATACCATCAGCCCAGAGGGAAAAGGGGTGGGGGGGGGGTGGGGGCTCTTCATTTCACAGTCTGTCCTGATGACTTAAATCCAACTATTAACTGTAGAGGATGCTGTGTGAGCTTCACAGCCGGGAATTGAACCAATCTTCTCCATGCCACCCTCTAAACATTATTTCATGTTTCAGGTTCAGGTCAAAGCATAAGCTAAACATTTAACCGATTCACTGCCCGACATTGACAGAAGCACACTCAAAGGATTCACCTACTTTAATCACACTCATTGACAATATTGATTAGCTGTGGGCAACTATATTTTGCAACTATATTTAAAATCACAACAAAATAGCTCTAAAACTCCAGATTTTATTCAGGGAGATGTACAGGAGAAATACATTATAATGTTATCTTTTCAAATAATATTATGACTAAGACATCTTATTAGCATACAGTGGAAAAAGTCTTTAATGAAGGTATCTGAAGGATCTTAATGTCTGGGGATTATCAGTTTTTCTTCTTAAAAGCCATTATTCAACATTGACTAATGAATGTATTGTATGTATTTGTGTTATTTTTGGTCTTTTCTTCATGCTAATTGGCTGCTTTCATATTTCTTCTTCTCTTTTTTTCCAAATGGGGCATTGCAATTACTAGAATTTTTCCCTGCATAATTCAAGCTTATATTTATTTATTTGCATGCAACTTGCCACAGATTGACAAGGGGAATAACTCAATTGATGGTATCTGCTGTAAGACAATGATTATGGTCAGACTCTTGAGAATAAGCTAATAGGATCCTGGAATAAAGCGGACATCTCGTGTATGTATTTTTCTAAGTACCTCACTCCATCATTTGACTAGTGAAACACATTAAGGACAATATAAGACACGCACACTGTGAACAACAACAACAACAACAACAACATGCATTGCTTTGTGGGGAATTGGGGTTGTACAACACAGTGACTACGTTGATCCAAAACTAATGTCAGCGTTACTAATTCTTACTACTCACAAAATGTGATAGAAAAAGGACAGAGAAAGGGATCGTCCATCAACGCAACAAGGACAATGTCTGAGGGAAACAGTTCTCTCAAATAGGTCAGCTAACCACTCGGGGGTTATCATCTCCATTGAAAAGGCTGCTTTTCACTGATAAAGCATGACTTATCAATAGATAACACCAAGGTTATCAATGGAGGTTGTTGGGCATCCTGGTACCACAGGAAACAACGTTAGAATGGTGTTTGAAACGCCTGTTCATTTGGGAATGAAAACAGCTCAAACCTCAAATGACCCAGGGTAGTTTATAGGGAGAGCAGTCGACCAGTGAATACGCTAACAGGGATGATATTTGCAAGATGTTAGTATTCAATATTATAGCATGTTAGCAAGCTAGCTTGTTTCCCTGATAAAAAAATTATAAATCCATGTCAGGTATTATAAATCTCCACTTGACATTACATGTCCTGCCATATCATGATACCTGGTACCCTGGTCTAGACCAGTTTTTCATTCATTTCCTGGATCTGTTTTAGCCAGGCTTCATTTGCATTTTATACATATTTCATAGCACATACTGAACGCTCCAGGTTTCAAATCATTCAGGGATATGTGAAAGAAACCTTACTCTATATTTGTTAGTTTCTCTTACATCATTTTTCTATTTGGGAAACTCCCCCGTACCAGTTGAGGAAAATGTAGCGTGGGCCCATTTTTATTTTTAATTCAAGGTCAAAAGCTAGGTTGTAAAAACGTCTAAATTGGGGGCAGAAGGGAAGCTCCCACACTGCACATGTTATCAGTGCGAAGGAACCGATTCTACAAAATTGACGATGAAATCATTAACAAATGACATTGACACTGCTGAGACACCAGACAGACACTGAAATCAGATAGGCTTTAGACTGTGGCTCTACGAGGTTGATACAATAGGTTTGAACTGCGTGAGGCTATGCTCTACTGAGGCAGCAGGCGATAGTTTGTGGTTTGTCGTGTGTTGTATAGAAGAGTGTGCCAAGCACCTCTCCTGTAGAATGCTCTAATGGTCAGGCAGGTCTCTTCTGACAGTGAGGAGGGGAAACTCAGAGATGAGCAGGCAGGCATCCAGGAAGGGAGAGCAAAGGAGAGAGAGAGAGAGGGCAGTGCTCAGACAGTCATTAGACACAAGCCACTATCTGGTGTGTGTCAATTGACTGATGTTACAGTGGTGTTAAAGCCCTGTCCAAGGGAAAAAGAGAGAGAGAGAGTGAGTGAGTGAGTGAAAGAAAGAGGAAGGGAGAAATGAAGAGGACATGGAACGGTAAATATGGAGGACGAGAGAGAGGGTGAGAGGGAAAGAGAGAGATCCCCCATTCCAGCACCTGTCACATGTTGAGATAATCATGCATCATACCTTGCTGGTGACTGGAGAGTGTGTGGTCCTTTTTAATGGCTGCCATTGACACAATCCATCTCCAGTGCCACCCACCGCCTGTCACCAAAGTGCTACTGTTGCAGTGGGGTTCCGCTGTATTGCAAAGAGAAGAGACGTCCCTTTCTTAAGGAGCCATTAAGATAGAATTTGACACATTAGTAGAATATGAGCAGAGTCTGATATGATTGAGACCTTTTGGAAGCTAATGTCAAATATCAGTCTACTGAAGGGTCCTAACTCAGTCAAGAGCAGGTGACATATATGATGTTTTTTGGTTTTGAATTCTACTACGTTTTCATCAAGTATTAATAATTGCCATCATTGTTCTCTCTATAGTTATTTTTATCAGGGCTGTTTTCCTAAAATAAAACCAGATCCGTGCCTAAAATCATGTTCAATGAAACATCTCAATTTTAGGCCTACTACCAGAGTAGATTTTCTTTATTCTCACCGTAGTAGATTAGAGTGGATTAGAGTATAATATTAGACTATAGGGTTTTGCCTGAGTCGACACCTAAACAGAGTTATATTGAGCACAACTATTTGAGGGATTTGATTGGATGAATGACCCTGAATTTGATGGGAAACAGAAGCTAGGGACAGGTGGGAAAGCCATAAAACTGTGTGAAGGAATGGATACCATATCCATCCATATGTCTGGGTGTCTCGGCAGAGAGCAGGCTACTGGCTTCCACACAGAGACGGGATTGTCCTCTTTATAATAGAACTCAAAGCAGGTCCCCTGTGTGTGTGTTTGTGTGTGAGTGTGTGTGTGTGTGTGGTAAAGCACTGCAAAAAGTCTCAGCATAATCCTTTTTTCTTAAGGGAAACCACAGTAAGGTGAGCTCAGACATTGGAACACGCGTTAATAGTGTATCTGACATGGCTGGAAGTCCCATGGTGCAATGGGGCGGGCAGGCACGCGAGCGGAAGCAGCCCAGCTAATGGAGGACACCGGTGAGAGGTGGCGCAGGCCCAGGGCCTCGGGTGAGCTTTAATAGAAGGCCAGGGAGATGCCTGCCTGCTGTGGTTTCTCGTTTTCAGATTATTCTAGTTTCAGGTGACATGCATCATGCTCTATTAGCAGACTCTTCCGACCGCAGTTTTCTTTGGCAGCCACAAGGGTTCTGCAGCTTCAAACCTAGGACGAGTTTTCCACATGCCGCCTCTTCCATCAAACACACACACACACAGACACGCAAACACACATTTAGTGATGAAAGAATGCACAGGGAACACATACAACTAATGATACTTACTAGGATAGGCTCACTCACACACCAAAATAGCCCAAGCTGAACATAAAATATACATACCTAAGTATCTAAAATGGGAGAGTTTTAAAAAGAACATGCGAGTTAGTTTCAATATATTAACAATATTGCTAAATTTCTGACATCACAAAAAAATCAAAAAAGTACACAGAAATATGTGTCCCTATTTAGATAATTGTTTATACATTTACTAAACCTAAACACTAATAAAGATTTAAATGTACTTAATATTTAATACACTACATATGTTGCATATCAAATTTTTCTAAAATCATGATTAAATATGATTGCAGATATTCACGGACACATACACAGGTATATACTGTAGATAAGAGCATCGTCTCACACACATGTATAGACACGAAAAGTTTCCAGGCCCCGAACGTTGATGTCTGCCGTGACAGACTCTTGATGGAGGTGTTGGGCACCAGTGGTGTTTGTGAAGTACAGAACTGTGTCCACACATCCTGCAGCCTCTGTGAAGTGGTCGGATACTGGTTCCTCTCTCTGCCTTCTGCACACAATCCCACATTCTGGGTGGCACCAGGACGCAGTCAACAGGTCTTCGCTCTCTCCTTTACTCCTCCCTTTCGAGTTTTTCTTCTCTCTTCCTCCTCTCTCTTTATTATTTTATTCCACTCTTTCCGCTTCCGCGTACATCTTGTGCTTTCTTGGTTCATGCCTCCCGAAGGAAACAAAACGTATGGCTGTTAAATTGGTGTGACATTGCAGCTAGCTGAACATTGAAAGACGTTGACTTTTCTGAATGTGAAATTTCAAAAGATTAGTACGTTCTAAATGTCAGAGTACGACTGTAATTTAGCACCTGTAATGCAAAATGTGCATTACATTAAGCTAAATGTAACTTCTTGAGGAGTGCAAGATTCATTTATAGATTTCAGCACATTTTGGAGGTCACCTTTGAATGTGGTGAGAAGTTCAAATGTAAGTAGCTTTTCGGTTCTTGCCTGACAGAGCTTCAATGAGAGTGCAATGAGACAAGGAAACCACTTCTGACAATGCTGGTCTAACCTGGCACATGGGGTTATAGCCAACCAACAGCTAGCAACACTGGCTAGCAACACTGGCTAGCAACACTGGCTAGCAACACTGGCTAGCAACACTGGCTAGCAACACTGGCTAGCAACACTGGCTAGCAACACTGGCTAGCAACACTGGCTAGCAACACTGGCTAGCAACACTGGCTAGCAACACTGGCTAGCAACACTGGCTAGCAACACTGGCTAGCAACACTGGCTAGCAACACTGGCTAGCAACACTGGCTAGCAACACTGGCTAGCAACACTGGCTAGCAAGGCTTGAGCCCACGTAGACTGTGGTGGTCAGATTGGTGCCGAAAAAGTCAGCCACTCTGGCATCATCACACGAAGACCACCAACATCACAAATGTAGCCCAGTCTGAGTTTAAGGCATGTTACAGGCACCTCTACTACACTAGGTCACCCAAAAGAAACGTGACTACCTAAATCTCCTGTCAACACAAACATTTCAGGGGTAATGAACTACTAGTTTTAAGTACATATGTACATTTGTAGGTGAAATGCAAATTATCTGGCAGTTTGTTCACGTATTTCATGTTGTATGTAATTAATCATTTATTTATTTTTTCTTTTGACCTACTAATGCAATTACTCACACTGCTAAGCTAAATTGAGGTAATACTTCTACTAAGTAGATGCAATACTTCTAGGGTTTTAGTATAATACGTTTTGTGAGTGTGTGTGGTAGCAGCTTATTCAGAGGACCTCATTATGTTGAGTGCACCATAGGAATCAAACCCACAACAGCAGATAGTCTATCAGTAAGAACAACTGACCAGTAACCAAAAGATGGTTAATGGATTCAATACATGAGATGGCAAGCCAATCAATTGGTTTGTCTTTGAGTAAGACAGGTAACCCAAATTGCCTACATGACTAAAACGTAGTTTAATGATGATGTATTTTTGATTTATCTAAATAAAACTGATGTTGTGGAAGAGGCCACAGAAATATTCTGGAAAAGTGCTGCTAATCTGACCAATATGTGGAGCAGGCCATGGCTGATAAGATGTTGAAATATCAACCACTAATTTCAGCTGGCTACTATAGGAGAAACGGTCAATATACTAACATGTCTCTGTGCAATGCCATGGAAACAATGGCGAATATTCCAGTTCATGAAATGTTGCCATTATGGGGACCTAACTATAATAAAAGTCAGTCATGACCACAATAAGATCACTTAGCTAAATAAACTGTCTGCTCCTGCAGATGGTCCTGTTGTGTCGACATTCACTAAATAAATCACAACAGTAACACTAGCGGTCTATTTTTAAGTACAGCTAGCTAGCAAAGCCAATATAATACATCTTATCTAGTGGTATGTTTATAGTCTGCTTAGAGACACGCCTATTATATCCTAGCTACACCGCATTACTGTTGATATGTGATGATTAGAGTGTGGAAGACAATATCACACATAAACACTAACAATGCGCAGCTAATAATACCACCTCATAGAAATCAACAGCCATACATACCATATAGACAGTAATGGCCTTGCTAGTTAGTAGTACAAACTGTAGGTCTTACCACAGGGATTCTAGTCTATTCGCGAGAGACGGAACAATGTTTGGAAGTAGTAATATTACTAGAAATGCAGACCAATATGTTTTGTAACATTTTCAATGTGTTTTATCACAACTGTCAAGCCAACCGTCCGAATAATTTTGGCGCGTTGATATAGGGACACATTATGTAAAAGTTGTATTAATGTTCTAAACAGTGAAACCAATATGTACTGTGAATTGAACACACCCTTTCCTGTATCAGCATTCGCCCAACACGCAAAGGAGAACCACCTGGTCTGGTGCTGCCAAAAGGGGACCTTGAACGCAGCCCAGCTGCTGTCACTAAACGCAGCTCGACTGCCACCCCTTGATGGGGCACACCTGCCCAAATCAGGCCTCGTCAGGGGGAGCTTGTATGGGCCTGTTGTGAAGCAGCTGTGGACAGCAGGAAGCGGGAAGACGTTTGTGAAGTGGGATGGGGGTTTTCATTGTGTTCCAGCATAGACTTTGTCTCCTTTTTTATAAATGCCCTCCAGGGACCAGAATACTGACGCTGTGTTCCTTCCCTGTGTGTCACCCTGTCACAGTACATGCATTTCCTTAAAAAAAAAAGATTGATTTGATATAATATCCAAACATTTGGAGGACAGAGCAAAGAAAACAAGAAATGCCTTGCTGCCTTTACTTTCGGGGGGCACTGTATATTTGGACGCACCACTGAAGGTTTAAGCAACCGTGGTTTTCCACCTTTCCCTCTGTAGCTCTGTCCCTATCTACCCACACAACGGGTGTGTGTTTGGGACAGTGCTGTAGGTGTGTGTACCACTGTATAGTCTGGCTCCGTGGCTCCAAAACAGCCAGGGAAACAGTCCCACTCCCCCTGCCACTGAGACGTCATCTACCCATTCCTGGGTCTGTTAGTCGTATTTCTTAAAAAAGGAATATAACGGGTGGAGGTGACAGTCAGAACCCACCAAACAGGATTATTTGATTTTGTTAATTTTTTTCAGGGTAAATTGTTGAGATCCATTTCTTTTTTACACGAACAATCTGAACCCAAAGAACCGATGAGTCACGTACCCAAGTATACAAGGGAAGTTCCAGACACAGGGTGACAGTGTGGTGCTCGACAATGAGCCCAGGAGGCCAGGGGACGTCACACATTCAAGTGGGTGTGTTAGATTGACACCCAGAAGACCATGCAGATAAATGCTTTAGTACAAAACTGGCTATGGGATGATATAACCTCTATATGTATGTTTCCCAGACTGACTGCGGCTGTAACGCATGCTTGTTTGTTCCTCAGGTGAGGGATTGGTTGGCAGTATGCGCCTGTAGCTGCTGTATTTGGTTCATTAGTTAGTTATGTCATGTTATAACCTCTGCTCCACAGACTGGCTATGAACAAGAGTGGTATGCTGAATGTAAGAATGGTAGTGGTGGCGGTGTTATATTATGCAAACACAGTATTTAATATAAATAAAATATAATGTTGACTTTGTTTGATCTATTCTGAACACCGGCCCATGGACATGTAGGTGCCCTACAGTTTGTACAAGGCCAGCAATCTTGAATCATGATACTGAGGCTGAACAATAGCTGTTGCACTGTACTGGGGGACGGAGAAGGTTGAAAACAGAGACACCTTCACTCACCCTCCACTGGCAGCAGAGGCCCCTGGAGGTGCCATGGCAATGCTCGCCCATTTCCCTTCCAGCACAGACATCACGGGACATTTTTAACTCATCCCGCAGGTTTTCAAGATGGTGCCGAGACATGCTCAAGTACATTCCCCACGAAAGAGCTTGGAATCACCAAAGTCAGTTGCACTGTATCTTGGTTTAATTGTAGACAATTTTGGTTCATCCAGGTATTTATGTGCTCTATACAGTGACACAAAGAGTCTATTGAGCTGTTGTCATACGGTTCGAGAGCCATGTATATTTGAGTATCATCAGCATAGCTGTGGTAGTTAATGTCATTGTTCTGTAGAATTTGGCCCATAGGCAGCATATAGAGGTTTTACAGAAGCGGTCCGAGAACAGATCCCTGTGGAACTCTGCATGTCATAGCAACCCTATCAGATTCATGATTACCAATGGTGACAAAGTAGTAGAGTTCTACCCAATTTTCCAGCCTATCTATAAGTGTTCTATGATCTACAGTGTCAAATGCTGCACTGAGATCAAATAGAACCAGAACTGTTATTTTATCAGAATCAGCATTCAGCCGTATATCATTTAAAACTCTAATCAGGGCCGTTTCAGTACTGTGGTGAGGTCATAAACCTGACTGAAATGTGTCTAAGAGACAAAATCCTGAGCCTACAAGGTGGAAAATAGTGGTTGTTCTGCCCTTGAGCAAACCAATACATCCTAATTGCTCCCCAATTGTTGTTGGCATTGGTCTAGCCCAGAGGAAGGCAACCCTGTTGGATACACATTATTGATCAGTTCAGTGATTGTCAAGAATAAGGGTTACTTACCAGTAGTTAAGCTGGAGGACATCCAAGAAGAAACATGAATGATGTAGAACAAATTCCTGTAGCAGAACTTGCTTACTAGAATCTGTTTAACCAAAACATGCATTTGCTTTAACAGATGATTAAAAAAGTATCACTGACCGGCTAATAAACTGGATTACAGGCTGAACAGTGCTAGGTAACAAAAGTTTCTATCTATATAAATGTATTGTATTTTAGCTTTATTCAAGCAGGTGGATCATGAGGCTAACTTTCCTTTTTAGAGATTAGCCCTACATAACAAACTCACGATACACAATATAATATGTATATATGGAATACAAGCTAAATGTATGCTAGCTAGCTGCTGTTAGCGTAATTAAAAAGTGAATTTCTCTCATCTCAATTTTGATCTGCTAAAGATTGCCTGCTATGAAGATAAGTTGTTTGTGATTTTAATTATTCAGAGTTTCCCAAATGTGTCTACAGCTAAGGTACCTCCAAGATCAGTTCCTCATTAATAGGTCAGTAGAGTAACAAAATGATCACCATTAAATAACAAGAAACCAAGATTTCTTACAGAACCCCCAATGACTGTTTCTCTACGAGCGCACTTTAGGCAAGTTTAGGCTAGTGAAGTGGCTGTACTGTCTTTGGGAGTACGGTTAACAGGGCGTCTTGGCTGCCTAATTGAAGCGAGGAGGCAGACAAATGGGTTGACTGGAAACTCTTTGGGGGTTTTCAAGTGACTGTGACGGTTTCTCCGAGGTAGCACAGAGGGTGTCTATTTACACGTCAAATCCTGTGCTTATATTCTTACAGAGCGTGTCAGTGGCAATGAATAACGCGGTTGTGACAATTCATGCCCCTTCACTGAATGGCAGTGAATGAGATGTTTGGTCAATACACCAACTCCTTAGCAACCATTTCTGAAGTTAAATGGAAGTGAATTTTACGCTCTGGCTGGTAGCCAATACACACAAAGTCGGGTACAGCTTCATTGCGGCGCGTATAAAAATAATTTATTCTGTTTGGACCATTTTGCCAAATCTTTTAATCACCATAAAGGCCTTTCAATGTGAGTTACTCTTTTTATTTGTTTGGATTGGTTTTTAAAAAATTGTTCTGATGTATTCCAACATGGTTTATATTGCATTTATTTATTGCGTGCCTAGGGAGAAAAATAGTATCGATGTTCATTTTCGAAGAGAGATCATTTTGATACTTAGTGACAAACTGCACAGACATATATGAATCATGGTACTGATAGCCCATTTATTTATGTTTTGCTGCCTATTTGCTGTGTAACCCGCGTGGAATCGGGATTTTCAACAGAGTATATTTTTATCCATGCTGATCTGATTTTAATGAAAGCTTCTGTCACTTGCAAAGCTAACCTGTGTAATTCGTTGTTTATCCTTTTCCTTGAGTATAAATGGCAGCTGAACAGGCTCAAGCAGAGAGAAGAAACCTACCGTGCACACCTTGGCTTCAGCGGGAACAAGTTTCTTTTGAAAAACTGTGATTTGTTACCCAGACTAGTTGCTTAGAGTTAGTGTGCAGCATGTTGCATGTGACTTACAACCTAGATGTCCTATAGTTCATATGTTGCGACCATAAAAGAAACCTGGCATCATAAGATTCAAATGTTTGAATTATCCCATCCGAATACAATGTGCTCCAGTAGGTGAATGCACGACTCACCGCTTCATACTGAGCTGACCACGGGCAATGTTTGGCCTCAGCAAGGAAACGCTGTGTGCCAGATCACGTGACTGACGGCCATTATTTACATGCTGCTCATGGCGCGATGTTTGTGGAGAGGGATAATTTGACAGTCAGATAAACCAGCAGACAGACGAATAAACAGACCGTTAGGCTACGACAGAGATCTCACTGTCAACCTAACTGTGAGACTTGTTCCTCTCTCACTCCTAACAGCCACGGAGCAATATTTGAGTAGACAGACTAAAGTCTTCCAAATATTGAACAACATGGCTGTTTTTCACCCCATTTCTTTTTTTCTTTTCTTGATTTCTGGGACACTTTCCTGGGCGACGCCTACATATCCAAAACTCACAAGCAGGCAAAGATTCACCCGAGAGAGGAGACACACAGATAGGACATAAGAGATTGATTGGAAAACACCCAGAGGGACAGATAGGACCGTGGAAAGGGGGAGAAATAATTTAAGAAAGACTGACATTAAGTTTCTTTCGCTCTGCCCACTCAGACCACTCAGTTCTGTCTCAACCCTTCACCCTGGCTTCTTCCACTGGAGATTGGTCTAGAAACCACCTATGTGTCCATTCAGAGTGACCCAAAAAAATCTACACTGCCTCTCTGGTGAAAAACCGTACGTCTCTATGAAGTCCCATTCTTCAGTCTACATAGCGTTACATTCTCACAGTTGAACAGGCATTTGATCAATAAGTTTAATTTGATCTCAGTCATTTAATATTTATCCGCCCATCTGCGGCAACATGGCAGCGTTTATTTCCTTCTAGAAGCGTCTGTTTGGTGTGGGGGTGGCGGAGTGACAGTTGTGCGTGGCGTCTGTGTTGTGTGTGTCATCCATGTGTCAGTGCCGTCCGAGTGTGTGTGTGTGTGTGTGTGTGTGTGTGTGTGCGTGTGACTGTGTGTGTGTGTGTGCCGAGTTAAGTGGCCCCTGTCCATGGTGACGTTGTCACACCTCTCCCGGGATCCTGCTCTGTTTCCCGCAGCGTTCCAGGATCCTGGGAAGTGTCTCCGTGGCGCTGCAGGGCCGTGGGCGTCTGGCACAGATAGCGTTCTGATAGCACGGTGACGGACAGGCGGGAAACCTCCCCCCTGCACCCCACCCGCCGGCTGGCCCTCCCCTCCCACGACGTCTACACCCTGCTCTGCCTGTTCCCCGTGCCACTCAAGGTGTGTGTGTGTGTTTATGAGTCTGTGTACTTTAGATCATATATTGAATGATGATATTATTAACGTATGACTAATTATCAAGATGGCACTGATGTGAATCCACTGAAAGTATATTTCACCCACACACACACACATATATATATATATATATATATATATATATATATGTGTATATATATACTTTACTGTATATATATATATATATATACAGTATATATATATATATATATATATATATATAGGTCAAACACCAGTTTATAACTGAAATATAGTTACAATGGATGGTGATCTCTGTTCTTTGTATCAGGAGTTTTCTCTGCTTGACGATTACTTATCAAATGCAAGTGCTGGCTTATCACTTTAGTTCCCAAGTTTCTCTGTCTATTTGGTAATTCACAAATGTCATTGGCATTCCTTTATTCTTCTCTGGCGGTGGCCTATAGGGGAAAGGCTAATATCTTGTGTGTCAATTCACAGCGTGAAAACTTTTAGATCTATATAAGGTTACTCACTGCAGAACTTATTTTCTAAGAGAAAAGAGAAATGCATTATTTATGAACATATTCCCAGTCCATGGTTAATTGTTTATTTTTTTCACAATGTCTTTGATGTAACCAGCCAGACACTTAGTCTGTGAAGAGCTGAATATTTTCCATTACACTCTTTTAATATGTATATAATTATTGTGTGTCATCGCTAAGTTTATGTTAGTTTGATGTTTCCGAACCAGCTAAATACACCAGGAGTAAAAGTAAAATGGTACCTGCCTTGTTTTTTCTTCATGTATATACATAATAACCTCAGGAAATCATTAATGATCAGATCTGCCCTTGGTAGCAGTTAACTTCATTCCACTGTTACCTCATTTTGATATTTATTATTTCTTACACATATACATACCAGTTTACAGTCAACATGGGGCTTGTAATGTTACTTTGAGATATTGTCTTGCATGCCGGTCAGGAAAATAACCGAGGAAGATTGAAGTCCACACCCACCTCTGTGTCCTACACAGGCTTTTCTGTAATGAACAGTTCTGTGTGCATTCATGGGTTAACAATACTGGCCCATAACAGTAATGAAAGCAATTTAAACAACAACATAGAAAATTGCGCCCCGCAAAAGAACATTTTTAATGTCCGTGAGGCAGAGAGAAAAATGTGCAGTTTTAAAGCTTAATTTAATATGAATTTATGTGAAATGAATAAATAAACGTTGGCTGGAAATTGGCTGGTATTACATTGAAACGTTTATTTGTGGAGCACTGTGAATTCCGATATCTCTGAGATTTTCCCAATCTTATGTTAACCAGGGTCGAAAACATTCATTTTGATAATAATTTTGCATTGTGTTGCATTAAAATGTATTCTTAAATGTCTTCGTATATATTGTAAACGTATAGGACAGATCCTATGAGAACCCAGTCAATCCCACACAGTGGCCATTTTGAGTTGGTTAATGTAAGTGTTTAGCATATATAAGGTATTGTTTCCATAACGCTGGCAAAGAGGGACATTCTATATTGCCCAGTAATCTTTTTATTTGCTGCTACATTGGATATAACATTAAGTTTTTTTGCTGAGTGTTTATTTTACTGTACAGTATATATGATCTAAACAGATCAACAATTTTGAATTTATAACCAGGGGAGGGGTGGAAAGACAGGCATAAACATCAACAACTGACATTGTTTATTCCGAAACAGTTGAAACAAAAGTTTTTATACCTTTCGGAGTGTTTGTAAAGTCGAGCTGTGTTCATATCCCACTGCATTTATTCCTTATTTCCTTTAAAAAAAAACACAGTCTAAAATCCCAGAAGCAATAGAAAACATTTCACCAGATTCTACAAAAAACAACTTCAAATTTGCTGCTAAGAAACCATTCTTGTGGAAAAGCAACAAGCACAAGAGATTGCAAGAACGATTTTTTAGCTGCAGCAAAGCCTGTAAGGCATTTATTATAAAATGTTTCTCAAAGTTGAAGCTTGTGCCCTGGTGCCAGATGCTGAGCAAGCACTTTACTGTATGTCCTGCTGTCCCTCAAGGAAGTGACCTTATTTCTCATCAGATTCAGACAGCTACTGAATTTTCTGAACACTTCCTTTCTTAATTTCTTGAAATCTGAAATCTTTAAGGGGGAAAAACAAATAATTAAAAACACACAATAACCTGGTTGCATAAGTTTGCACACCCTTAAACTAATACTTTGTTGAAGCACCTTTTGATTTTATTACAGCACTCAGTCTTTTTGGGTAGGAGTCTATTAGCATGGCACATCTTGACATGGCAATATTTGCCCACTCTTCTTTGCAAAAGCGCTCCAAATCTGTCAGATTGCAAGGACATCTCCTGTGCACAGCACTCTTCAGATCACCCCAAAGATGTTTGTGGATTTCTGGTGAAGCCATGCTTTTGTGGATTTGAATGTGTGCTTTGGGTCGTTGTCGTGCTGAAAGGTAAACTTCATCTTCAGCTTTCTAATGGATGCCTGAAGGTTTGGTGTAAAAATTGTCTGGTATTTGGAACGGTTCAGAATTCCCTCCACCCTGACTAAGGCCCCGGTTCCAGCTGAAGAAAAATAACCCCAAAGCATGATGCTGCCACAACCATGCTTCACTGTGAGTATGGTATTGTTTGGGTGATGTGAAGTTTAGTTTTTGCACCAAACATACCTTTTGGAATTATGGCCAAAAAGTTCAACCTTGGTTTCATCTGATCATAACACATTTTCCCACATGTTTTTGGGGGACTTGATTTTTGCTTTTGCAAACTTCAGCCAGGCTTGGATGTTTTTCTTTGTAAGAAAAGGCTTCCATCTTGCCACCCTACCCCATAGGGTAGCAAGTATGAAGAATACGGAAGATTGTTGTCACATGTAGCACACAGCCAGTACTTGCCAGAAATTCCTGCAGTTCCTTTAATGTTGCAGTAGGCCTCTTGGAAGCCTCCCTGAACAGTTTTCTTCTCGTCTTTCCATCAAATTTGGAGATACGTCCAGTTCTTGGTAATGTCTCTGTTGTGTCATATTTTCTCCACTTGATGACTGTCTTCACTGTGTTCCATGGTATATTTATTGCTTTGGAAATTCTTTTGTACCCTTCTCCTGACTGATATCTTTCAACAATGGGGTCCCTCTGATGCTTTGGAAGCTCTCTGCGGACCATGGCTTTTGCTCTGAGATGCAACTAAGAACATTTCAGGAACTTTATTTGTGATTAATCAGAGTCACTTTAATGATGGCAGGTGTGTAATGACATCTATTCAACATGAGTTTTAATATGTTAATTCTGAACACAGCCACATCCCCAGTTATAAGAGGGTGTGCACACTTATTTTTCATTTTTCCCCTTCGAAGATTTCAGTTTGTTTTTCATTTGAATTGTTCACATTATAGTTCACATTAAAAGTGGAAAAAGTTCTGACATGATGAAACTTGGTCTCATTCTTTTACATCACAAAAAACAGCCATTTTTATATCCACTGTAGACTTATTATATCCACTGTATATACAGCTGAGGAAAAAATTAAGAGACCACTGCACCTTTTTCTTTCTTTCCCAAAAAAGTTGAAAAGGAAAGTTTGGAGTGAGGAAAAGAAGTGTTCAATTTGCAGTGGTCTCACACATTTTTCCAGAGCTGTATATATATATACACTCACCTAAAGGATTATTAGGAACACCATACTAATGCTGTGTTTGGCCCCCTTTCGCCTTCAGAACTGCCTTAATTCTACGTGGCATTGATTCAACAAGGTGCTGAAAGCATTCTTTAGAAATGTTGGTATATATTGATAGGATAGCATCTTGCAGTTGATGGAGATTTGTGGGATGCACATCCATGGCACGAAGCTCCCGTTCCACCACATCCCAAAGATGCTCTATTGGGTTGAGATCTGCTGACTGTGGGGGCCATTTCAGTACAGTGAATTCATGTTCATGTTCAAGAAACCAATTTGAAATGATTCGAGCTTTGTGACATGGTGCATTATCCTGCTTGAAGTAGCCATCAGAGGATGGGTACATGGTGGTCATAAAGGGATGGACATGGTCAGAAACAATGCTCAGGTAGGCCGTGGCATTTAAACAATGCCCAATTGGCACTAAGGGGCCTAAAGTGTGCCAAGAAAACATCCCCCACACCATTAGACCACCACCACCAGCCTGCACAGTGGTAACAAGGCTTGATGGATCCATGTTCTCATTCTGTTTACGCCAAATTCTGACTCTACCATCTGAATGTCTCAACAGAAATCGAGACTCATCAGACCAGGCAACATTCTTCCAGTCTTCAACTGTCCAATTTTGGTGAGCTCGTGCAAATTTTAGCCTCTTTTTCCTATTTGTAGTGAAGATGAGTGGTATCCGGTGGGGTCTTCTGCTGTTGTAGCCCATCCGCCTCAAGGTTGTGCGTGTTGTGGCTTCACAAATGCTTTGCTGCATACCTCGGTTGTAACAAGTGGTTATTTCAGTCAAAGTTGCTCTTCTATCAGCTTGAATCAGTCGGCCCATTCTCCTCTGTCCTCTAGCATCAACAAGGCATTTTCGCCCACAGGACTGCCGCATACTGGATGTTTTTCCCTTTTCACACCATTCTTTGTAAACCCTAGAAATGGTTGTGCGTGAAAATCCCAGTAACTGAGCAGATTGTGAAATACTCAGACCAGCCCGTCTGGCACCAACAACCATGCCACGCTCAAAATTGCTTAAATCACCTTTCTTTCCCATTCTGACATTCAGTTTGGAGTTCAGGAGATTGTCTTGACCAGGACCACACCCCTAAATGCATTGAAGCAACTGCCATGTGATTGGTTGATTAGATAATTGCATTAATGAGAAATTGAACAGGTGTTCCTAATAATTATTTATATGAGTGTATATATATATCAAATGATATGTCAAAATTATTGGTACCCCTAAGGATTGTTTGTTTTTCTTTTATCTGCATAACCATTAAACTTTCTTTGTCTTTGAGTTCTCCAATCTCATAAAACAATATTGTAAAAGTGCTGTTATCATTGCCAGGTGAATACATAAAGAAATTAAAATAAGTGTGCACAACAATTTTGACACATAATTTGACATAATTTGACAGAATTACATTTTTCTAAATGTGTCTTATTTACAAAAAGCTGTTCTGCTTTTCAAATTTGCTAGATGGTCATCTTGATATTTGGATAATCCCACAGTACGAACATTTGTTGCTTATCTTTCAGCAATCAATTGGACAGCGAAGATTATGCACAAGATTGCTGGCAATTTCGAGGTGAGGAGGGTTTCTCATGCTTAGGGTAGTGATTCTTCGTAGACGTGCTGAAGCTCAGAATGGTGTAGTGATGGATGAAGTCAATGAAAACAGCTTCATAAAAGATGGTTTATGGTCAAAACAAAACGATAAGCTGTGATAGAGCCAAGTTGGTTTAGGACTCTGTATGGTCATGTCCGTTTGTTGGAGTAGCCAGCAGCTCTGCCTGTCTATGTGGGAGTGACTCTGACCAGGTTTAAGGGAGATGTCCCAGAGATGTCAGGGTGCCTAGTGTCTCTGCTTGGCCGGATGAGACTGCCCTGGATCAAAGCACTGGCTTCAATATCCTCCCACTTCATCAGCCAAGCAGCAAAGCAGACACCCAGGGGACACCGGCAGAGATAAGGGGGAGATTCTGGAAGGAGAGGAGTGCTGGGGAAGGGGTGTAAAGGGGGGGGGGGGGGCTGGGTAAAGGCCTGAAGGCTGGGGATTGGGAATAGCGAACTGTGCGCAGGGGTGTAACAGAGGCAGACAACCCCCCGCCTCATCAACACTGGCTCTGTGGAACGATCCCCAACAGCCGAGCTCCGGCTCTCACCCAGACCGCACCTCTCCCTTCCCCTCCACCTTCCTCCACCAACCCCCATGAGTCTATTTACTCACCCGCTTGTTCGCCAGGAGCGACAGCATCCCCTCAACCACCCCACACACCCCTCCTTCGCTACATAGACAACCCATCCATCGCTCTGCCCCCACCCCACCCCCCCCCACCATCATCTTCCTCAGAGATATGATGAGTGGGGAGCAACACATTCCGTCTTTTCCTGCTCTCCTCCCTCTCTCTCCCGGTGCTGTTTGATTTCTCCGCTCACCTCGTCCTTTTCTCCTCCTTTCATACCGTAGCGTGCTTTTCTTCTCTTTCTTCCGATCGCACTCCTCCTCAAGGTACCAGTGTGTGGCGTCTCAGTCGCTAGAGTGGAGTGGAGCCTCTTAAAAGTGCTAGCTCATTAAGGGGGAATATTTGGATATGCATGGTTTGTATTTTTAGTGTGTTTGTTTGTGCAGGCTGTGTTCTCCGTGTCTAGTATGTGTGGTGTTAAGAAGTCTAAGTATCGGTGCAGTGCTGAGTCTCATCCGCTTTATTCAACTCCGGCGCCCCAAAAAAACAATAACTTTTTCTCCCACATAACGGCAGCTTTGGTGTGCCATGTTGAAAACTCTGCTTTGCGAAACAATGTGCCACGTCCCCCAGCTGTGCAGCACATGGCCCGGCGGCACATGGCATTGCCCCCAACTTGAAAAATGCAAAGGCTGAAACACAATCTGAATTATAAATTTCGGTCCTACGGAGATATACATTCTACTCAGGTGGGACTTGGTGTCTTTCCACATATCGGTGCCTGCTCTGTGGCTCTCATCTGTCAGGTGCACTCCTTCTGCAGCCTTTTTTTGTACTTTCTCCGCGAAACAAAACGCCGGCCACTAACACTGGCATGTATTTCTGGGACAGGCTGTCATCCATGCATTGAAGGAATGTATAAGGGCTTCTTGAAAAAGGTCACAGAGGCTAAAATACCAGCAGGCTAACTGTGCTGTGCCCCGGGCGCACAATCCACACGGACTGGATGAAACACACCACAGGTCACAAAGGGTCGCCCGTGCTGGGACTGTCCTGCGTGTGGGTGCAGACGCTGTCACCAGGTCCCCGGCTGATCTGCGTTATGGGGAAGTGCGCGCGTGCGTCCAGTGACCATGTGTCAAACGGCGAAGGGGCCCTCAGTGATGTGGGTACCCGGCTGCTGTCACCTCGTCCCATGACCGCAGATCGCATGACATACTCTCGCCTAAACAGGCCACGCGGCGATGGGCCCCGGCAACTGGCAGGCAGCTCTGTGCGCTCCTGAGGTTTGTCCCCGTGTCGTCGCTGCAGGCGAAGCCCACAGCCCATGAATATTTGACTGGTGACCCAGTTTCCCTCGTAGAGTGTCCTGCGCCAGAGCAGACATAGTGTAATATGTTCCAGGTGGCCATGTGAGTCACTGTACATTCGAAAGGGTGACATTTCAGACAGACTTCGGCGTGGCTAGGCATGATGCCCCGCTACTGTATATAGTCGGTTCTAGAAAGACTTGCATTAGGTATTAGTCCTGGGTTGTTTAAGTACGAAATGGGACGGTGGCCTTTTCATTACTTCATTATTCACTGTGTTCCACTTGATCTTAAGGCCTTTCCTGAGCTCATAAGGCTGCTGCTCAAAAGATATGCTCTCATCATACACACACACACACACACGCACACACACACACACACACACGGAGGGAGGGAGAGACAGCTCATATCCCCCATGGTCCATCCTGTGTGTGCAGAGACTCTTCCTGGATGGAGGAAGACTCCTGTTGCTGCAAGGCTTGCTGTTTCAAATCGATACGCGCCTGCTTTTTTCTGCTTTTGTTGGACACCTCCCCTGAACTGGGTTCTTCTTTCCACTTCTTTGTGTATTTGTTGTTTTTCTCTCCACGCTCTCTCATCGTCCTTGTTTTCTCTCATTACACTTGGTCGCGTTACAGCAGGTAAGTGTCTCAGTGTCTGAGTGTTGGCTATACATCAGCAGTGGTAATTCTGGCACATCAAATGGTCAAACTCATCAGTATACAATCAGACATGATTGGACACACACACACACAATGGCTGTTAAAAAATATTAAATGTTTAAGTTTCAGAGCTACTGTGCAGAGTAAAGGTGCTTCTGGGTGCAGCTTACAGTGAAGGAAAACTCCCCTTCATTACCTATAAAGGATTCTATGCCAGCTTTTCAAACAACATTCAACTAATCATTTCTTTGTTTGTGTCCAAGTAATAACATGTCTTTTGGTGTTGCGGTTCATTGTGATGCAGACAACTGTTCTGCAATTTCATTGGTTTGTAAATGCATTTTCTGCTCCTGGGTCCATTGCTTTGTTCTTTTGAGGGGTAAGTTTGGTTGTATTCTAATCTGGCATGACTCATATGAGATATAAGATATCATATCGGAATGCCAATTCCTCCATCAACCAGACAGCCAGTGGCCTGCATCTCCAATGCCTTATATTCATTATCACCAAACAGACATGAATGAGTTCAAGAAGAATCTGCTCAATGCTACCGTCTCTCTATATGGTCTGGTCAGACATTTCCAGATCCCTGTTGACATCAATCTCTCCAAGACCAGCTTGCTGCAACAACCCGTTATGATGGGATATTCACTTCTATAATTCCATTGGAATCCACAATCCAAAATGTTGCCTGCTGAATGAAGAGCTTTCAAGATGTCATAGAGGTCATTTGATGACCCGTGATTAGGTGTTTTGACGAGACATCATTTACAGTTATGACAACTCCTTTCTAGGGAGAAGCATCGCGGCCTAATTTTCAAATGTCTCACCACTCGTTGTGTCCACACTGACTTTCCTAAGACTCTTAACACTTTCTCAACCCCACCTCGTCACATGTGTCACCAGGGGAAACCACATGAGGGTCTCGGCGGATCGGGCAACTATTTGTAAAGTTGTTGAGCTCCAAAATAGCATAGCAACGGAAACTTCACTGAAAGACCTTCTGGAGGCCTTCCAGGACCTCCCTAATGACATTGTTGGAATCTGCAGATGGCAAGTCAAGCCTAAGAACCGTGTGGAGTGAATATATGGCTGAAGCAGGACTGCCCTCCGTACTTACAGAAGTGGATGTGATGTTTAACTCCAAGCCCCTGGAATACATCTGCAGATGTTGCAGACCAAGACCAACCAACATTCTTCTTATGGGGCAGCAAGAATTGTTACTCCCACAAGCCATGTTTGTCAACAGCGACTTCATTGCCAGTCGCATTATGGCATTACGTTTTTCTGGCAAGAGAGTACAGATCGATCATAATCAGTACATTTGACAACCTAAAGATTCGTTCCTCGTGCTGTGGACCTCAACAATCTGTACTAAAGAGACTAATCAGACTGCAGGCCCATCAAACCATCTTTAAGCTGTAAACAAATAGTTGCACTATACTTCAATGAAACAGTTTTTCTTCCTGAATTTTTATATACTATTCTGCAACTAAAAATCCATTTTGTGTTATTCAGTATATACCCATATTCATATCTCATCTTCTAACTGTTTGTATATTTATGCAAGCTTGTCATTAATTATTTTGTAAACATTATCTTTTTTAATTAATTTTTTGTTATCAGTGTAGATTTTATGTCTTTTCTTTGTTATGCTGTCTACCACTATAGGCACTGTTAAACCAAGGAAAATGCTGAATATGCTAATAAAGATAATTCTGGTTGTTTTTTTTTTAGACTAAATGCAAACCCGGAGTGCATGGTCAAGTTTTAATGGTTGTCTAGGTTCAAAACCGCATGTACTATATTAGACCAATTTCCTGGCTGACTGTATCTACCAAAGATAGAGACTCACTAGTTCCTTCCTGTCTTGGCGTGTCAATGCTGGCCGTGTACATCACAATTATGATACAGAGAAAGGAGTTGAAGGCCGGAGAGGCACTAAATATTTAAGAGAGAAGGAGAGTGGGTGAAAGGAGGAGGTGAAAGAATACTCCCACACTGCCACCACGGTAGTGCCAGAATCGCCGGCCAAGCTGTCACGGATGACACAGCGCCACCAGTCTTTGTTTGTGTTTTCCCCTTCGCTTACTCGTCATGGTAACTCGCTAGAATTCCTCCCTTTGCCCCTTATGCTTCCTTCTCAGCATCTCCGTCCTGGGGTAAAGTGATTTTCAAGGTGGAGGTTGGGCGCAGTGTGGTGGCCTGCGGACTGGCAGTGTATTGGTGAGTGGTTAGTCCCTGAACCTTCTCTAACCCCTGGAACAGGGGCGTTGTAGGACCAGCGTGGCAGACGTCCATATCTCCTCATCCAACCTGGCCTCATCGGTTAAAACTGCTGCACGGCCACGGCCGGTGCTCCCACTCATGGACTATGCCTGCCAGGTCCAGTAAATACTGTCAGAAGCATTTAGGAACTACAGTGAGGCCTGGTTAATTTGTGTTGGCCCATTTCCTTCCTACTTACAGGAGAGGTCACATTTGACAAGGAAATAAGGATTACCTTATTTGACTTAATTCAATTTTATTAATTAAACTTAATTCAATGGATGAACAGCAACTGTTTTCAATTCGGGGGACAAACCAGACAAGCTCACATTTCATATGCATTAAAACCCTTTGAGGGTAATAGCCAAATAAAAAGCAAACTAAATTGAAAAAACAAAAAGAAAAACTGTACAGTAGCTTCTGTGATTATTGACATGCAGAGCCTGTTGGAAGTTGGACATCAGTTACATTGCTAATACTTGCTAAATTGTGGTCAAATTGAATAGCATTGCACAAAACAAGTAATGGTGATTGGATCAACATTAACCAATCAGTGATTGAAAGCCATTGACACATTTTCAAATATCAATTTACCCATGTGGTTTCAGGCTTGGACCACGCCCATCAGTTTCAGGGACCAGTCAGAAGGGTTTTAAGAGAATTTGAGAATAGGGTTCAGAACCTGACAATGAAAAAGGAAACTGTGGCTTGCCAGAGAGCTTGACCTGAGCAAGGAGTTTGGTTAGCCTGCCTTGCTAGCTTGTCATCTGTTTTGTAGTATACGCTACTGATTAGCAAAGGGGAGTCTGTGTTTAATTTCACTGTGTAGTAAAAGCACAGTTTGAATTCATTAAGAGGGGATTTCGGCGGTGGTGAATGTGGTTTCCCAGGAAAATGCTGTCCGAGGATGTAATACTAACCAAGGGGTAGTCCTTAGAAAAGGGTCAATTGTGTACACAATTTGGTTCATTACATACAGTGGGGAGAACAAGTATTTGATAACCTCCAAAATCGGCAGTGTTTCCCACTTACAAAGCATGTAGAAGTCTGTTATTTTTATCATAGGTACTGTTCAACTGTGAGAGACAAACAAAAATCCAGAAAATCACATTGTATGATGTTTAAGTAATTAATTTGCATTTTATTGCATGACAAGTATTTGATACATCAGAAAAGCAGAACTTAATATTTGGTACAGAAACCTTTGTTTGCAATTACAGAGATCATACGTTTCCTGTAGTTCTTGACCAGGTTTGCACACACTGCAGCAGGGATTTTGGCCCACTCCTCCATACAGACCTCCAGATCCTTCAGGTTTCGGGGCTGTCGGGGCAATACGGACTTCAGCTCCCTCCAAAGATTTTCTATTGGGTTCAGGTCTGGAGACTGGCTAGGCTACTCCAGGACCTTGAGATGCTTCTTACGGAGCCACTCCTTAGTTGCCCTGGCTGTGTGTGTTTCGGGTCGTTGTCATGCTGGAAGACCCAGCCACGACCCATCTTCAATGCTCTTACTGAGGGAAGGAGGTTGTTGGCCAAGATTTCGCGATACATGGCCCCATCCATCCTCCCTTCAATACGGTGCAGTTGTCCTGTCCCCTTTGCAGAAAAGCATCCCCAAAGAATGATGTTTCCACCTCCATGCTTCACGGTTGGGATGGTGATCTTGGGGTTGTACTCAACCTCCTTCTTCCTCCAAACACGGCGAGTGGAGTTTAGACCAAAAAGCTCTATTTTTGTCTCATCAGACCACATGACCTTCTCCCATTCCTCCTCTGGATCATCCAGATGGTCATTGGCAAACTTCAGACGGGCCTGGAGGATTTTAATCCAAGACGGCGTAGTGTGTTACTAATGGTTTTCTTTGAGACTGTGGTCCCATCTCTCTTCAGATCATTGACCTGGTCCTGCCCAGACCGAGGGAGATTGACCGTCATCTTGAACTTCTTCCATTTTCTAATAATTGCGCCAACAGTTGTTGCCTTCTCACCAAGCTGCTTGCCTATTGTCCTGTAGCCCATCCCAGCCTTGTGCAGGTCTACAATTTTATCCCTGATGTCCTTACACAGCTCTCTGGTCTTGGCCATTGTGGAGTCTGTTTGATTGAGTGTGGGACAGGTGTCTTTTATACAGGTAACAAGTTCAAACAGGTGCAGTTAATACAGGTAATGAGTGGAGAACAGGAGGGCTTCTTAAAGAGAAACTAACAGGTCTATGAGAGCCGTAAATCTTACTGGTTGGTAGGTGATCAAATACTTATGTCATGCAATAAAATGCAAATTAATTACTTAAAAAACCATACAATGTGATTTCCTGGATTTTTGTTTTAGATTATACCTATGATAAAAATGACAGACCTCTACATGCTTCATAAGTAGGAAAACTTGCAAAATCGGCAGTGTGTCAAATGCTTGTTCTCCCCACTGTATGTTCTGTCCACTACCATGTGTGTGTACATGGTTTGAACTCTTCCATTTTGTCTGCTTCTGTAAATTCATTGTACAGCTATGTGTACTTGGACCTAAAGATGTGTGTGGATTACTGAGCAGAAGATCACCTTGACTATGACCAGTCATAGAGAGCCGTGGGCTGTGGAGCTGAGAAGAGAGGCTTGCTTCTCCCCCCACCAAACACCTCCATCACCCGCCTCTACCCCCAGGCTTGGGGTTCTCCTGAGGTTGAGGGTAGGACTGACTGATGAGGTCCCAGGTAAAGCACTGCCCGGGGATCCTCTTAGACACACACACACACACACACACACACACACACACACACACACACCTGGGTGGCTACAAACTCCCCCACTCCTCCTCCCTATCTGCTTCCCCCACATCTTTCTCACCCCCACCTCCATCTCCCCAGCTCCACCCCTTCTGCCTCTCACTTTCTCCCCTCCTCCATCTCTCCACTTCCTCCCCACACATCTTTCCCTCTAAACCCATCCCATATCCTCCTACCTCCTCCATCATACCACACCCCTTCCCTCCTACCACACCCTTTGTCCCTTCCATCTCCCTACCTCCTTCACTCATACCACACCCCTCTTTCTCCAGCCCCCCCCCCCCCCAGATAGCTGTAATAAAAGGCATAAACATGTCCTATTCTTGGGTTCTCTTTCGTCTTACCTTCATCATGATTGAGAATTCAAATCAGTTACACAATGTTCTTCTTACCCTCTTCTTGCCTTTGTTTTATCATCTCATCTTCTGCTTTTTTATTCCTTTATTTTGCTTTCCGCTCCTCCGCCCCACCCTTTACTCCCACTTCTCTCTCCTTTGAAACAATGGTTTCTCGGTGCAGGGAACCCACATTTTGAAACCACAATGCAAATCAGGAAGCCACTGGACAATGGCACCAGCCCCCTAGAAACCCGCAACCAATAAAAAGGGATATGTCTTTGCTTCTATTCTGAGACCCTTTGCCATTTTATAGTCAGTCAGCCCACTGCTCTGTAGTTTGACTGCAGTGAAACACAGACCGGAACCCTCCAAGCTATTTTCAGGCCATTTTTGAAAACCAGTTTTTGTGAACATATAATTACAGACCCTCTATGCTGTACTTAATTCCCAAACAATATGGTGTACTTTTACACAAGGACATGAAATTACTCTCCATTCAGAACACGCTGTTGGACAACAAGGCTCTTGATGTACTGTGGACAGCCTAGCTACTGTTCTTCACCCTTCTAAAATGTGTCTGGAAGCCTCTCTTCTCCTCGTTTATTACCCACACGCCAGTCAATGGAGACGGTGATGATGATGACCAATTGACTGTCCTTGGTGGCAACAACTCTTACTTAAATGTCAAATCTAGAAGCACAGCAGAAAGCGGGAGATAAAAGTAACTTGTGTGCAAAACTTCAAATTCAGACTTTTTTGTGGCCAGTGTACCATGGATAAAGCCCCTTATTCCAAAATATTTATTTTGACATTGTACGTGTGCGCAATAACAAAACCTTTTTTTTTTTTTATATTCTGTAAGGGATCAAATATGTTTTGTACCAGTAAAAATATTAATAATTAACAATAAATCACATTAACATCTAAATTATTTTAATATTATTGTTTCATAAAAAATAAAAATAAATTTTCTAAACCTACAGTTTTGAAATAAAAATTCTAACTGTAATATTAGACATATTATGAACATTGAAAAATAATTGTATATATTACCTTGGCACAAATCAGAAATGAATGAAAAGTATTTTGGAGGAGTACACTTTGTAAACTGTATAAACATTTTATTGATGTAATACTCCAGAGGAAGAGCAGGCCAATCAGCTGTCTGGAGGAGGATGAGCTGACCAATCAGTTGTCTAATTGCATCAATATGCTGAAACTCTGACTATACAGTTAATTAACTTAAAACAATTTCAGTTCAATTGTAGGTAAATATATTTCAATTTTTTTCAGAAAACACTTGTTACTTTAAGTAATTTTAGCACAATCTTGTTTTGATCAGAGAAATTGGTAAATAAAAATACGTATTTTATATGTATTGGTAAATAAAAATACATTTTTTTTTTTACAATTACCTTTTAAAATAATCAGAATGAGCCATTTTAAACACTTTTATATTTCATAAAAAGGTTATATGGGGAGGGTTTACAGACTTGATGTGACAAATTGATTAGTGTTGGTGGCACTACTATTAGAGCCCCATCTCTCTCTCCCTACCAATCCAGCTGCGAGGACTTCAGGAGAATTGAACCAGGCTCTCTCAGCCCAGGGAGGAAATGACAAATAAGTACTTCCAGCCGACTGGAAGAGCCACGCATCAGAGGCTTCAGGACAGGAAATAGGAGGGACATTTTAGACTGTCACACAAAGGATGGTGTGTTCCAGAAACACTCTGCAAACAGCACGCTGAGCCAGGCAACTAGGTATAAAGAGGTGGAAGACCTTTCTCATTTCTTGCTTTTCCTCTGACTCCTTTCAAAGAAGTTGATGAAGTTCCCGAATCAATCAGTGCCCCAGTAACCAGGCAACAGCCACAGTAATTCCGTTCTTTCTCTCACTTCTTCTCATTTTCTCTCTCTCTCTCTCGACTCTGTTGCCACTCAGCTGTCTGAGGCTCGTGTCTGACAGTGACAGCGTTGTTCTCTCCGTTTGCCGTGGCTCTCCTTTTGGTCAGACAGCCGCCCAGTCCTAATTGGTGGAAATGTTAGCAGCATCTGGGTCTGGTGAACGTCTGCCGCGACAGCGGTTGTCCAGCCGGCCGATGATTACCATAACGATGGTTACCATAACGTCACCTCCTTGGCGACGGCCCGGAACTCTGGCAACTGTGCTGGAGTACCTGCCCATCATTATTACCAGCGGTACACCCAGAAGAGACTGGGCATTTCACGCATCCAAAGAAACGAGCCCGGTTGAGTGCAACATTTTATAATAAGCTTATTTCACCCCTAACGCCCCCCCCCACCACCACACCACACACACACACACACAGACACAAACACGTCCACATATGCACACACCCCTCCACTAACCCCCAGCCCAGAGAGAAGCAAAGAGAAGGGGGAGTGGGGAAATGCTATGGCCCGTTAATTTAGGGTAATCTCTAAACAGTGCTATGTGTCATAATTCCAGTTTTATAATGCCACTTTATCTCTCTATTTTTCTGTAAATTCACAGCCTCTGTAATGACATAGGACAAGGCCTTCCCGTTTTCTTTGAAAAGAGAGGAGAAGGTTGTTCATCTCTGGGTACTCTAACCCCCTGTCTTTCAACCACTTCCTCTGACCCACAATCCCTACATTTCTCAACTCTATTGCCTCATGGCCATTTCCAGTACCCTGGTGTGTTGGCAGTTCTCAGCTGCAGCATGAACTCCAGAACACTAATCTGTATTTGTAGTTATACCAGCGCTGTGGAGCTACGACTGTCTGGCAGTGTTAAGAAATGTTTACTGAAAACGTAAAAAAAAGTGTAATATATTGTGTAATAAATAATGATCAATCCTTATCAATTCACAGTATATCAGGTATGTGCATTAATACAAAGTATATGTGCCTTATTTGCATATGTAATACAAACGTGTGAAACTGGACTGCAAACTCCGCAAACCTCTAGACCTAAAAGCACTTGCCTGCGCTGTCTTGACTGCCTCAGTAATCACCATCAGAGGAGCTGGAAACTACAGGCGGCATCCAGGTGTTGTTGTTGGTTTTTTTTACAGGAAATGGCTGTGACAGGAATTCCACTTAAATGAATAGGACAACACTTAAATCCATTACATTTGCTTGTACAGTACAGCAGAAATCATATGACCCCAGTTTTATTTTCCTTCTCTTCAAAACCAGAACCTGTGAACTTTACCTAAGCACAGACATTTTACCGGTTATCCCAGATACAAGAGTAGAGCACGTGTGAAACATGCCTGTTGTCAGTCTCTTCTATAGAATTTATATTAATTCTATGTCCAATAGGGGTAAATGGGGGGACTTCAATTATTGAGTTGGCCCACTGTCGATACCTTGCAGGCCAAATAATTAAAAAGAGACATAATGCAAACCAGTAAAATAGAAGAGAATGAAAGGCTAGGGGATAATATGAAGAAACAGGTAAAAGTGAGTGAAACCTCTGTTTTGCTTTTTTTTTTGCTAAAACAGCAGAATGCCCAGCTGTAACAAAGGAAAATCTAAAATAAATTGATTAAATATTAACATGAAGAAATGTTTCAGTATACAATATATTATAGCAATGACTATAGTATTTTTATTTTAATTAAATAGCTGAATTCTAACTTTTCTACAGAGCAAGTATATATTGAAACTGTCACTTTATTGTAAAATGGACCCATAGGTGTCAAGAGAATTCACACATTAAATATCCAACTGTAATAAATTCTTGCTTTCTAGAATTTTACAAAAATCTTTACTCACTAACACAAACACTCTCTCTCTTTTGTGATGTAAGCTTTGAGACAGTGAGTTAAATCCACCCCAAACAATTGGTATTGTTCAGCCACTGTTGCCGTTTTCAGCCATAACTGGAGTGTTTTTGAAAGGTCATTACAAATGTTTCTGCAGTCTAAAAGTTACAAGAAAAATGTATGGCACAAGCCAGAGTGGAAAAGAGTTGCTTTAGTAAAGCAGAAGCCATCAGTACATATTTTCTGAAACTTTCAAATTCCGGAAATACATGGCTAAATGCTAAGATTATATATTAGTCATAATTGAAACTTTTTACCTGGAAATAAAATTGCCATTTGAATTAAGTAGGTGCAGACTCCATGCTATTATTTCTGACAGTTGTAGATGCACACATACGATTTGATTGAAAATATTCCAAATAGGCACCATTTACATACAAGTTTAGATTAACTTTTTGCATTAGACCATCGCAAGACCTGGAGAAAATCTTTAACTTTCGGATCAACGTTATATTACATTTGCTGCTCTTTGCCCGTTAGTTTGATTTGATTCAATCAGAAAATATTTTCCAGCAAGAAAATAAGAAGGACACATGATATTAACATTTTAGTCAAAAGCAATTGGATCATTCTGTGCAAAACATTCAGAGAATGTTTACACACCACTTGTACAGGATATGATTAGAAAATTCATCAAAATCTAATTAGGGAACGTTATACACCTTCTTTTAGCACTTCTACTGTAAACCAGTGTATTGATTAAAGGCCAACATCGACTACTGTAAACCAGTGTATTGATTAAAGGCCAACATCGACTACTGTAAACCAGTGTATTGATTAAAGGCCAACATCGACTACTGTAAACCAGTGTATTGATTAAAGGCCAACATCGACTACTGTAAACCAGTGTATTGATTAAAGGCCAACATCGACACAAACCGAGGCTAAACAGTTTTATGGCAATTAGTGCTCAACTAAACAGAAAGCAGACGGAGAGCCCGGAGAGATGCAGAATGCCTCTAAAAATACCCACATCAAATCCTACTTGCTGCTATTTCATATCTCCACACCAGCAAACGCACAGGTGGTCAGGTGAAAAAAAGGGGGGGGGGGGGGGTCATGTCACACTGTGGCTGCTCCAGTCTCCTGACGGCCCCCTGGCCTCAGAGGCCTGCGTACAGTACCTCTCCCAAACTGCTGAATACAGGTATTCAGTCCAGGAATCCGGTGGCTACCGAAACATCCAGCCCAAACAGACACAGTGGCTCTTCTAGGTAAATACAGAGCAGTGCCAGAAACCCAGTCCTACTCAGCAGAGGCCTCTACGGCCCTAGTGTTCAATCAATGTGTTCTATTCCTGGCCTTTGTTGCCAGAGTAAATGGCTGTTTCATGGCACTCTCATTCTATATTAACTGTGGTGAATATTTTCTATTAATAAAAAAAATAAAAAGAGTTGCGTTAGGACTTTCTGTATGTGCAGAACAAGAACAAATGACAATTTGAGGTAATCTTACATAGAAACAGGAAGCAACTTCGGATCAAGCGATACTGCTAGTAGAGCGATTTGAACTCTGTAAGTGGTCATTTATCCTATATATTGATCTAGATTTACAGTCTGGCCTCAGTAAATCATGAGCCTGGAAAAGGCTTCATGGTTTGAGATATTCTTGGCAGAGACAAAGGGCAAACATGGGGCTGTGGAGAGTGCAAACAGTCCATGAGAAAACAAACCCGTACCACAGCCAGCGAAAACAAACACCACCGCATGCATGCAGCCTTTCCTCCTTCCCTCCCTGTGCTCAATGCTGCGCTCATTTAGGGTATATTGGGGTACGTTGAGACATTTGTTTAAACACTCAGTGTCACTATTTCACAAATGTGTTTTTATAATCTTAGTATCTACATACTGTATATTTCAGTCAGATGTCATGGTAAAGAGATTAAAATACACTACTATCCTATGGGGACAGGGTATGGGACAGGGTGATTTGTTTTGGGGTTTGTGGGAAATGGGGTCCTGTGGCATTGGCTAATGATGCTGGGAGGTCAAAGTTTAATTCATGGAATGGGGGTGTGCTAAATTGTCACTACATTAAGATCAATCTCTGTTTGGGGTCACTTAGAAATATCTTTTTTTCCCCCATGAAAACATACATTAAATCATTTTGAATAGGAAATATACCAAAACAAATATGAAATACATTCATTGACAAAGTTAGAAATTATTATTTTGAACTGAAATAATTGTGTCCTAATAATTGTGAAATAATAAATATCCTCCATTTGCAGCATTTACAGCCTTGCTGAACTTTGGCATTGTAGTTGTCTATTTGTTGAGGTAATCTGAAGCGATTTCTCTCAAAGCTTCCTGAAGCACCTCCTACAAGGAGGCTTGGCTTGATGGGCACTTACCACCGTACAGTCAGGCTGTTCCCACAACAGTTCAATAGGGTTGAGATCCGGTGACTGTGCTGGCCACTCCATTATAGACAGAATACCAGCTGACTGCTTCGTCCCATATAGTTCTTGCATAGTGTGGAGCTGTGCTTTGGGTCATTGTCCTGTTGTAGGAGTAAATTGGTTCCAATTAAGCGCCATCCACAGGGTATGGCATGGCATTGCAAAATGGAGTGATAGCCTTCCTTCTTCAGGATCCCTTTTACTCTGTACAAACCTCCCACTTTACTACCACCAAAGCACCCCCAGACCATCACATTGCCTTCACCCTGCTTGACAGATGGTATCAAGCACTCCTCCAGCATCTTTACATTTGGCACGAACCTGACAAATGTTCTTTTTTATTATCTGAACATGACAAACTTAGATTTGTCTTTCCATAGCACTTTTTCCAATCTCCATTTGCCTAGGGGCTGTGTTCTTTTGCCCATCTTAATCTTTTCTTTTTATTGGCCAGTCTGAAACATAGCTTTTTCATTGCAACTCTACCTAGAAGGTCGCCTCTTCACTGTTGACATTGAGACTGGTGCTTTGCGGGTACCAGCTGCCAGTTGAGCACCTGTGAGGTGACTGTTTCTCAAACTAGACACTCTAATGACTTTGTCCTCTTGCTCAGTTGTGCACCGGGGCCTCCCACTCCTCTTTCTATTCTGGTTAGCCAGTTTGTTCTGTGAAGGGAGTAGTACACAACATTGAATGAGATCTTTAATTTAGTTTGCCATTTCTCGCGTTGAATAGCCTTTATTTCTCAGAACAAGAATAGACTTTCAGTTTCAATCAGTCTATTCTTCATTTCTTTGTTTCTGGCCATTTTGAGCCTGTAATCGAACCCACAATTGCTGGTACTCCAATTACTCAACTAGACTACAGAGGGCCAGTTTTATTGCTTCTTTAATCAGCTAAAGGGTTTTCAGCAGTGACAAAATTATGAACTTGGATTAGCAAACACAACATGCCACTAGAACACAGGACTGATGGTTGCTGATAATGGGTCCCTGTACGCCTACATTCATATTCCATTAAAATAATTTCCAACTGCAATAGTCATTTACAACATTAACAATGTCTACACTGTATTTTGTATAAATTTCATGTTATTTAAATGGAGAAAAAAAAGTGCAAAAACAAGGACATTTGTAAGTGACCCCAAACTTTGGAATGGTAGTGTAGCTTCATGTAGGCACTTTCATGCTAGGATTAGCAGCGGTCATCTTGAAGCACACTACTTTGGTTAAAATTGAAGCATGAAACATTTTACACAATCAATGAATTTGACCTAACTTGCTTACCACATCCTCCATGCGGTTTCTTCCTTCACATACTCCATGACATGACTCCTCCTAAATATTTGGTCACATGATTGATTTTGTGTTTGTTTTTTTTGGAAACAAGGGGTGGCTCAACTACCCATTTGGCCCTCCCCTACTCTGTTTCTGTTTGTTTGCATTTCCCCTCCAACAACCCCCACATCCATCCGCCTCATCTGTCCACCCTCCACCTCAATCTTCTCCATCACTGGGGAGTGAAACATTACAGTCCATTTTGTGAATACATTGTGACTTCATTCTCAGTATTACTTCAATGTGTCAATTTTGTTTGTGGGTGATTATAGTAGGTCTTAATTCAATGTGAAGTAAAATGAAATCAAGCTGTGGTCTGATTGCCCCCCTGCACTGTAGTCCAGGCAGAGATGGGAATAAATACAGATTCTGATTGATTCAGGGTTTGCATATTTTAGCCAGTACTATTCAAAAGCTCTGTAGACTGACATGATGGCAGCAGCAATGGGCATGGCGATGGTAGTACCATTGGTCTCTCAAGAGGCAAGGCATTTTCCAAATTAGAATTTCATGGTTAACAGAAGAATAATAGGGGAATCTACTTATAGATTTGCACATATAAACAGTATATTACACATATAGCCCAAACATTTATTTTTTTAAATCCTAAAATCCTAAACTGCATCTTACAAAAACAAAATGAAAGCTACAAATTAGAAAAACTGGCAGTGTGTCTGCATCGTCCTACTAATATTGGTAAATATGGTAGTCTACCCAGTTATTTACACTAAGGACCAATGCCCTCAACCAAATCTCGCTTAGGACCCCAAGATGACTAGATTGCACTGGGCCACGTGTTAGAATTAGCTTTTTTTGTAAATTGTAAATGTCAACACCCGTTATTGCAATCAGAGGATTAAAACAATTCTACAGGTTTATATCGTCGCAACTTTACAGGTTTATATCATCCTTTGTCATCATTTATGTTTAGTCTGTGTGACGGCAGAGTGCAGTGCAAAGAGACATCAACAGCTATTATTAACCTTATTACATCCAGTATGACTGGTGTATCTCGGCAGGAGCCACACATACTCTGGAGGAGCTAGACGTCCATAGGCTTCTGCATTTATCAAACATAATTAATGCTTAAAGTCTTAAATAATTTATTATTGTGAGATCTGACAGTGCTGCTCAGAAGGAAATTGGGATCATCTTCCATGACCACCAAGGATTTGCAGATTGGAGGCAGAACTAAGTTTATTTCCTCTGCTCTGCTTTTATCCTTGCAAACGAACCGTTTAAAAGGATCACCCGCAACAGATGCGTTACTGTACAGACGAATAACGCCGCTGCTCTTGAGATCCTGATTTTGTCTGGGTTTTTCTCTCTTCCCTTCACCCGGTCTAATTGTGCAGAAGATCCCTGTGGGTTTTAACGTTTGACACGGCGAAACGCTCTTAAATCCTCCACACTGCTCCCTCCCCATGAGGCCGTGTATCTTAAGAGCAAAAAAAGGATGTATGTCTAATTTGCAAATTTATCACTTCACAAAATGATGCATTAAATGAGAGAGGACACGCTCCGATTCGAAATGCTGACTTTAGAAAATAAGTTCAGATTTTTTAAAATGAGTTTAGACGGGCACCCGCGAACTCCCCACCCACCCAACCGCCTTCTACATCCCCTCGGTTAAACTCTCTTTCTTCTGCATCTCTCCTTGTCTCTCTGTCATTCTCTCTCTTATTATCTGTCTCTTCCACCCTCTTTATCGCTGTAGTTTTTTTTTTTACTCTCCATCTCTCAGTCTCTCTCATTCCCTCTCTAGCATTTGTAGTGCTTATTGGCTTTTATGATCCATATTCTATGTTGTGTGTCTGTGTGTGTGTGTGTGTGTCAATGCCTTTTGTAGGTGCTTGTTTTTTCAATGCGTGTCTATTGACAGGGTTTGGGCACATGCATGCCTGTTACTATGCATGTTTATTTTCATGTGCAAGGCCAAATCAGCATCATCTTATTGATTTTGTGCTCTTGAAAAGCCCTGGTTAGATTCTCATCTCCATTCTGTTAACCTTGAGTGGCTAAGTACTAGTATCGGGCGTACCTACTTAAGTCCATCATCAACTCATTGATTTAGCAGAACATCCAATGAACCCCGAGGCACAGAGAATGATCTTCTCTTCTTCTCTACCTCATACAGTCTAGTCTCTCTCCTTTAGTTCAGTCCTCCATCATTCGTTCCACACGTAAACATCTCTGCAGACAGAAGAGCCCTTCACACACACCGCCACCGGAAGAGAAACCTTGGTAACACATGAACAGAACAAAGAGGGTTATTGGCTGAACCAGTATTTCATGCCCCGCCCCCTCTCACTGTAAAAAAGTGGGTTCTTCTTGAGAAGACACAGTACCATTAACAAACTCTATGATCGGTTTTGAATTGCCAATTTCTCAACTGGTCAATTTTCTGTACGACTGTGGTTGGAAACAGAAGTCTGGTATTACATATTAAGAGTATGGATGCCCCTATGTACGGAATGTTTAATTTGGGTCTGACACCAAAATGGAGGCCTTTGAAGGTTGCTCAGCTGGTAGTTTTGGTCTCTAAGGTAAACATGCCAAGAAACAAGTTAAAAAACCTGTGAAAAAAAGTACATGTAAATGTCTGCCCACAAACCAGAATTCCCTGGAGACATGTTAAAACAAGGGCGAGAACTGAATCGATGACAACTCCCGTCTGCACAACTGGTGCTGATGGGAAAACACACAGCGCCCCAGGTTTTAAGAGGTGCCTCTTTGACAGTGTTAATGGTAGTAAGTGTACTGATGACATCATGTGCGGGAATGTTACACTTTCCCGCCCATGTCAAAGGGCAATTTTGCAATTTCAAAACACAGGACTAGGAGAGATTGGAGCTCTTCCTGTGCCACTCTTTAGAATTAAATTTAATCGCATTGGATTTGATTAGATTCAACCTTACTGTCATTGAACAGCACAACGAAATGCCGTTAGCATCGAACCAGAAGTGCAAATAGAAGAGGGCAGAAAATGTACAAGTATTAAGTATAGCGTATGTTAGAAGCGGCATATATAGATGTGCAAAGTAAAGGCAAAAACAGTGCAAATGGCAATTCTAAATGAGCAATGAAGGCAAATAGGGGAGGGCAGAAAATGTACAAGTATTAAGCATATGTATGTACAAGTGGGAAATGAATAGTTGGGCAATGAGGCAAATGTAAGTTCAAATGGCAATTCTGGCAATTGAGCAATTTGGAGGTGTAAGGCAGTCAATACAACTGAAATGCAGGGATAGCAGTAATGAGGTTCCCGAGGCCGACACGTGCATGTAACGACTGAAAAATCCAAGTACAGAGGCAATTCTACATGTGCAACGAGGCAAACTGAAGGTGCAAGGTGGCATGTGCGACTGAAATGCAGGGAAAGCGGCAATATCACTCTGTAGCTAAATGGGGCAGAGAAAAACAGCTGCCACCCAAGTCGTCAGTACCATGACACTGTCCTGGAAAACCGCCATCTTATATTTATACACTGACCTTCTATGTCTGATCTAAATAGCCGGACCAACCCGAAACTCAGAGGCTGATACATGGTCATTTATTGTTATCCAGTAGCTGGAACAACATGTCTGGCCCAAACTAGATCTGGCTGCTTCATACATAACGAGTAAACATGTTTGATGTGGTAATAATAGGACATGCTTTGAGGTGTCACACAGTAAACGGCCCTATTGGGTGTCCGTTACACTATTTGCTGCTGCATGACATCTACAACATGGTGTCCATGTGTATTCTAGCATTGAAATTGTTATTTATAAACATTATGATACATTTGGACTTTTCTCTGAACATGCCCAGACAAGCCTTTACAGTATCTATTATTAGTGAACTTGGCCTCTTTCTCCTCCTCAATTTCCCTGTTATATAATCTGTTGTCAGCTTTGGCCTTGTCGCTCAAACAGCGAAGGAACTGTTCACTCCCTACGAGTAGGGCCAGGTGATTTATGGCAAAATGACCAAAATGCTGGTAATCCAAAAATAGGTTTAAACTACAAAACCTGGTCTGTACGAAGTTTTGTACCTCGCTGCTAAAATGTCCAGACTATTCCTTTAACCAGTGTACGATGGAGTGATGGGAGCGTCAGGGTCATTTGGCTCCTCACCAGACAGAAGGTCCTACATTACAGAGTCAGCAGATTATTGGAGCGTGGCATGTGGTTAGGTGCAGGTGTGTGTTCTCAGAAAGAGAGGGAAGGAAAGGGAGATGGAGAGAGAGGCAGCAAGGGACAGATCCAGTGTGAGTGTGAAATAGAAAGGAAGAGAGAAAGAGGGAGTGAGAGAGAGAGAGAGAGCAGGAGAGGGTGAGAGTGGGGCCTGTAGATGTGGTCAGTCCCCTTCAGCTCTCCAGGTGCAGGCCTGTGTTGATTGACGGAAACAAGCTCGGGTCTCTCTCTCTGCAACGCTCCAGCTGATGTGAACAAGGACCTCTTCAGAGAGGAAGCGTGGCGACTCTTTGATTTGATGTTATTTTCCTTTTCGTGCACGTGTTTTCTTCTTCATGTGCACTGTATGTGTAGGCATAGGGAGGGTGCTTTTTTTAAGTTATAGAGAAATACAACTATAATACCCTTTAATGTGTGTGTGTGTGTGTGTGTGTGTGTGTGTGTGTGTGTGTGTGTGTGTGTGTGTGTGTGTGAATCCCACAGGGCCTCTAGTCTGTGCTGCACTCCGTTTCATCCCTCATTGTTTGTGACTCAAAGGCTGCCGTCCTCATCTCTGTTTATGCACCCCACCTTCCTCTAAACAAACACAGCCTCATTAGCTGCTGCTCGCCTCCTGTACACACACACACGCACGCGCACACGCACACGCACACACACACGATTGCTCAGAGAACCAGACATCACTCTGGGGTAACATAATGGGCAAGTGGGGCTACGAGTCTTCACACCTTTTTACAAGAAATAATCCAGGAACAACGAGCCTTCAACTCCAATCAACATGTGCACAAGGATACACACACAACGAGGACCTGACGCTGCATGGACACTTAATGTACCTTAGAGTTTACATTTGAAGGAACAGTAAACAGCAGCCGCCATAAAAACAAAGGAGGTATCTAAAAAAAAATATATACATATATAAAATCAACACCAAAACGGGACCTCAATATGAAATGTATATAAGACGATTGGGACCTTGACATTAAATTAATATGGGTCAACCGACACGGAGTGAGACAGCAGCAAAATGGGGAAAGGGGAATTGGAAAGGTAGCTGCTCTTCACCTCTAGAAACCAGTGTGTTCTCTCGAGCCCTTGGGCGTGCCACCTTCCCTGCAAACCCCGACGATCTACCACCGTCCCACAAACACACCGATCTGTGCTCCCTCTCATCTTCCTATGTGGGGCTCTTTGTAGCCACGGTGCCTGAGCTCGGTGGAACACAAAGGGAGACATGAAATACGAGGAAAAGGGGCTGAGAGTTTGGAGGAGCGCGGAGAAGGGAGAATCATTCGCTCGCTTGCGTTGCGGAGGCGCTGCCTGTTTTAGAGGAGTGTCGGGTGGTGAGCGTTCGCTAGGAGTTGATTTGGAGGGTCGTCCCCAGCTGTGTGCCAAGACAGGAGCTTGGAGACGTGGCAAGATACTCCAATTAGATGGGCCTAAATGTGTTGAACTGAGGAAGAACCCCGGAGAGGGAGCTAACGCGTCTCAGCCCCCTCAAAACAACGGGAGGACCTGCAGTAATTACAACGTTTCACAAACTAAGGAAGACACCTCCAGGAAGTTTTCACTCAGAAAGCCTCCTAAACAGACCGGGGAGAAGACGAGAAATGTAGCCATCTAGTTTCACCATGGGGTTGCCTTTCCTTTTTGTCCTATAACTTAGACCAGGCAGGTCAATCCAATACAATGGCAGTCCCACAGTCATGGTTGGTGTGAATTTTATCCTCGCGAAGCCTCGGCTGTTCCTCCATATTAACAGGGAAAATATAGAATATAAGAACAATGAGGTGAGGGAGAACTATGTCTGATACCAGAGAGGACTTGAGTGAGGCCTCCAGGACCCCCAGCCAAAGGCTCCATGCTCCAGCCTCTCTGACAAGCCCCAGCCAGGGACCGTTTCATGTGCCAGGGCCTGCCGCGCGCTGGGTGCCAACATGAAATACCCCCGCTTGCAAAGGGAGCGAGGAATTTCATTCCACGTCAGACTCATCTGGCTTGCCCAAGAAAATGCCCACTGCTCTGTTGTGAAACACGACGAAGAAGGGAGCTTGGTCTTGTGAGAAACACATTTCGAACATCTAGAGGCATGTTGAGGAGAAGTGTTGGGGCTAGCTCATGCCTGGGGTTTTAAATTGGTTGTGGGAGGTTACAGCTGATTATTTTCTGTCACGTTAACATAACTACTGGATCAGTACCTGGATGGTGCAAACAAGGGGGCTCAGTCGAGCTCACACAGCAGGGGGTGTGTGTGTGTGTGGGTGGGTGGATACAGAGAACGTCTCATCTCACTGGTCCATGTCAGGCGTACTCTCACCTGTCTCAAATCTGGGGGTGTCACACCCATACAAAGACAGATGTCACTGCAAACAGATGTGTGAGCAACGGCACTGCATGAATTATCCCAGCAACTCAGTGAGAGTCAATTAGAAGAGATAAGCTGTGTCTCACTGCTTTCTCCTCCGCCTCTCACTCTTCCTGTTTGGCAGCGACTAACTGCGGTGACGAGGGCATGTCAAATCATGTGTGCAGGTGTAAGATGTCTAACCGGCGCTTTGCCTTTTGGGATTACTAGAGGACACTGTGGCACGGCTGTCTGGTGACATTATTACAGAGAATAGGGCAATGGAAGCCGTTTCAGGCACCTGCAAACCAGCTCCAGAACAACATAGACACCTTTCACAGGTGTATTTAAAAGGTACAACTGGCGTTGTGCGCGGGGTCTTATAAACCAAATGTTTATATACTTCCAAACAGCCACTTTGATGAAAACTGCTCTAACAACAGTGTTTGCAACCACTTATATTTCTGCCTTGTAATTATCCCAAATGAAATGTATTTGGCTTTATCTAAAAGCCTCGCACTACATCCCACATACCGTTCCCATTCCATACAGCACATAATTACAACCAAACTAAATAGGCTTGAACCTTATCAAAAAATAATTAATGGCAAATTATATTTGGGTTATCCATAGCTAATACACAGTTTTTTTGCATGCTAATGCCAAATGTTTTGAAACATTCCTGCAATTCAATTACTTGGGAATATCATTAAAGGCAACAAATTTCCAGTTTAATTTGTGCGGACTATTTAAATCACTCCAGAGCCACCCAATCCCCCTTGGTAAGTGGATTAATTAATTTGAATCAATAAAGTCTCTCTGTCGGGCTGCACAAGCCTAAATGATGCTGCACTGACTTATCAGCTCCAATGTAGGTCCAAGCCCTGCATGTAGAGCTCAACAATAACTTTACATAGACAATTACAGACTAAGTACTCCCTCTGTCACACACACCATACAAACACACACACACACACACACACACACACACACACACTCTCTCTCTCTGTCACTCTTTTCTGTAGACAAGGCCTTACTTTAAATTATGATTGTGTATTGTTCAAATGTTTGAGTCCTGTTTCTGAATTGAAATTGTTCTTTTGTTTGAATCCTCATGGTTGATGACAATTTTGACTCTAATTTGTTTTGCGACCCAAAGACCCAATTAGTCCATGCAAGGTATTTGATACAATGCTTGTGGAATAAATGCAACACCTGTATCGTAATGTTATATGCCGAGGTGCACCTACATGTGCACAACAATTCAGGACCGACATTGGTTTTCATGTTTCCGTGTCATTTCACATTAAAGAGAAAGCCTAAAAACATTTTTGCTGTGCCTTAACAAGTAAACCAGCTCCACTGGATTACTTCCCATTTCTGTGCTTGTCCTTAAACTTGTAAAGAAGATCATTCATGGTACGTTTGATTTCCACTTTCAATTAAGGATTTAGTACAGCTGTCTGTCAATATAAAGATTAGATTATGTGAGTAGTGTGCATTTTCCCCTATGAAGAAAAACCAATTGGGAGTTGCAGAGAAGTGTTCTGTGTTTCAATGGACGTTGACAGATGAGTCACCCGGGATCTAAGGTATATTTTGTGAAACGTTACAGGCTTTTCTTTAAAATTTGTTTTTATTTAGAACTGGTTCTGGGCCCGGTTTCCCGATAACGTGGCACTTACTACGGTTTAACGTAGCCTTAAGATTGACCTGGTCGCGACGAACTTACGCCTGCTTCACAAATCAACACGTACGACGATCATGAACAAGTGCACCGCATGTTCCGCGTTACGGCCGTTTGGAATGGAATAAGGCCATTTTGGGGGTTTGGAACGGAATTAGGCCATCAATACGTTTTGAAATATAGCCTATTGCATTTCGATATAGCTTGATTTCTTGTCAGAAGCATATAACATCACTGGATATGTATTCTACTACTACTTAGGCATCAATAAGAAAACGCAAAACTCGAAGAATTAGTGACATTTTGGGTGAAAGAAACTGGTACATCCAACTAATGGGGTGGACTTCAGCCAAACAAAATCATATCGCCGGAAATCGATCACGTGACATCCAATTATCAGTTCCAACCCTAGCTTTAGAATATATTAATGAAGTCACATAGCAATCAACACATGACTGGTTAACTGGGAATATAAATTCATAGTTGGAAAATCCATTCTAATTGTTAGGAATACAAACGCAATAGAAAACAATTAGCCTTCAGAGCTGACCACATCAGTGTTATTCTTGACGAGGTAGAGAGGCACCAAAACCTTTCCGACAATGACTTACCAGTACGATGCAGGGTTTCAGACTTGTGAACGGTTCATTTTGAACACTTTTTTCCTTCTTTATTTGTTATTATTATTTGTGCGTTTTTCCCTTTTCCTCAGTTGACTAATCGCATTCAGTTTCATCCACTCACGCAATTATCTTATTTGTTTAAATAAACTGGTATGAATCAAGTCTTTTGATAATTTTTATTATTTTTATTGCCTTAATATTAATTGTTCGCGATCACTCCTCACAACAGAAAAGTGCCTGTTACTATGACTAATACTGTTTCGTGCCATTTAAAGGGATAGTTCCAAAATGCATATTTTTCCCAAAGTTCACTCACCAGAACATATTCAAATAGGCCCATATAGCCTTTTTCTCCCCAAACAATACATTCCTCAGTATGTCCCAGTGCCAGTCTGTAATTAGCGTTACAAGCATTGTCCAAATTCATGAATGGAAAGGTTTCGTACCGCTAACGCAGAGCTGCATTGCAAGCGGAAAGCTACTTCAAACTACATTCAGTAATCTGTCGCGATATCATTGATTTTTGAAACTGTAAGCTGACGAAACAGCCGGCAGAATTGGCTGAATTCAAACTACCACTAGCAAACTCTTTCATATAGCCACCATACACAGCTTCTGTTCTTTAGCAGTGATGTCATGGAGGTGAGCATGAACTTTAACCCCAACAAGCAATGTGAAGATTGGTTGCTTCGCCGAGTTTTGAAAATTTGCAGATATAGTTTACACTTGTGTGTTATTGCTGTATTTTTGCTTTACATGTTTCTTAATTCTTACTACATAGATATCGTGTGCCATGTCACAATAATTTAATTGTGCAGGATGACACTGTTATTTGGTGCATTTGATAAATAAACTTTGAACTTCTGGATTTCCTTTGTTTGCAAGTATCAATGAGGACTTCCGTCTGCTTGTGGATCTTGAGTTAATACAATTCTACATGCTCTGCAATTGGGACAATACCTCTGCCTCTCCCGAGTCCTATTGTGGGAAAAACAGTGGAGCCACTTTGGCAACGATACATACAATTTTTAGGAGAAACATATTAATAAAGAGGATCGTGACACGTTCAAGTCTAGGACTAAAGGCGAAGGCAATTCCATCACGTTACCCAGTGAACCCGTGGAGACAAGACCGATTGTAAGTAATACATCTGACTGCTATGTTACAGTATACTACACATTGCCTCCGGATATTCTGGGGAAGGGTTGGGGATTGACCTGTTCACCATCACCCCCCTTTAGCTGCTCTCCAAGCTTCTATTCGGTCAATTCATCATCAGTGTACTATGGTTGGAACAAGTAAGGCTATATCCTTACTATCCTTCTATATGTTTTTTTCTGCTGATATTCAAAGTCAGACATAATATATTTATGTATATGTGTGTCATCTACAGTGGGGAGCACAAGTATTTGATACACTGCCGATTTTGCAGGTTTTCCCACTTACAAAGCATGTAGAGGTCTGTCAAAAAAAAAAAAAATCCAGAAAATCACATTGTATGATTTTTAAATAATTAATTTGCATTTTATTGCATGACATAAGTATGTGATACATCAGAAAAGCAGAACTTAATATTTGGTGCAGAAACCTTTGTTTGCAATTACAGAGATCATATGTTTCCTGTTGTTCTTGACCAGGTTTGCAAACACTGCAGCAGGGATTTTGGCCCACTCCTCCATACAGACCTTCTCCAGATCCTTCAGGTTTCAGGACTGTTGCTGGGCAATATAGACTTTCAGCTCCCTCCAAAGATTTTCTATTGGGTTCAGGTCTGGAGACTGGCTAGGCCACTCCGGGACCTTGAGATGCTTCTTACGGAGCCACTCCTTAGTTGCCCTGGCTGTGCGTTTCAGGTCGTTGTCATGCTGGAAGCCCCAGCCACGACCCATCTTCAATGCTCTTACTGATGGAAGGAGGTTGTTGGCCAAGATCTCGTGATACATGGCCCCATCCATCCTCCCCTCAATACGGTGGAGTTGTCCTGTCCCCTTTGCAGAAAAGCATCCCCAAAGAATTATGTTTTCCAAACACGGCGAGTGGAGTTTAGACCAAAAAGCTCATTAGACCACATGACCATCTCCCATTCCTCCTCTGGATCATCCAGATGGTCATTGGCAAACTTCAGACGGGCCTGGACATGCGCTGGCTTGAGCAGGGGGAGCTTGCGTGCGCTGCAGGATTTTAATCCATGACGGCGTAGGGTGTTACGAATGGATTACTTTGAGACTGTGGTCCCAGCTCTCTTCAGGTCATTGACCAGGTCTTGCCGTGTAGTTCTGGGCTGATCCCAAACCTTCCTCATGATCATTGATGCACCACGAGGTGAGATCTTGCATGGAGCCTCAGACCAAGGGAGATTGACCGTCATCTTGAACTTCTTCCATTTTCTAATAATTGCGCCAACAGTTGTTGCCTTCTCACCAAGCTGCTTGCCTATTGTCCTGTAGTCCATCCCAGCGTTGTGCAGGTCTACAATTTTATCCCTGATGTCCTACACAGCTGTCTGGTCTTGGCCATTGTGGAGTCTGTTTGATTGTGTGTGTGGACAGGTGTCCTTTATACATGTAACATGTTCAAACAGTTGCAGTTAAAACAGGTAATGAGTGGAGAACAGGAGGGCTTCTTAAAGAAAAACTAACAGGTCTGTGAGAGCCGGAATTCTTACTGGTTGGTAGGTGATCAAATATATATGTCATGCAATGAAATGCAAATTAATTATTTAAAAATCATACAATGTGATTTTCTGGATTTTTAGATTCTGTCTTTCACAGTTGAAGTGTACCTATGATAAAAATGACAGACCTCTACATGCTTTGTAAGTAGGAAAACCTGCAAAATCGGCAGTGTATCAAATACTTGTTCTCCCCATTGTATGTATGTGTATATATGTATGTATGTATGTTGTATATATGTGTGTTTGTATGTATATTTGTGTGTATGTATGTATGTGTATGTATGTGTATATATGTATATGTAATATATATATATGTCTGTGTGTATGTGTGTGTGTGTATATGTGTGTGTGTGTGTGTATATGTATGTTCCTTTCTCTCGCAAGCAAATAGTGTGACTCTCCTAGGTGAATATAAGAGGATATAGGTAACTTTCTTTCTAGCTAGTGAACACTAACTTTTGTTTACTGTGTATACACTTACTCTTCCCGAACAAACGCGTGGATTGATAGAATTGTGAACAAAGCTGACCGTTAAACACAGGAAGTACCCGTTTATTTGACATTAGAATGAAATTGCGAAAATTGTTACTTTATTTCAAGGAATACAAAATCGTCATGTTCTTTGAGGTAAACAACATAACTTTTTCTAGAGTGTTTTAGAATTGGTTTTCCGCTTGCAATGCAGCTGTGCTGGTTTCCATTAATTAATTTGTACGATGCTAATAATGTTAATTACTGACTGAGACAGAGTAGAATAATGGATTTTATTTTTTAAATGACTATGTGCATGAGGACCTACTTAGGGGACGGTCACCAACATTTTATTTTTGGACGAACCATCATTTTAAGTTACTATTCTTTGGGGGAAACGCACCATAAAATAAAGCTGCACTTCCGTGCATTTTACGATCATCTTAGTGCTTTGGTAATCCGGGCCCAGGTGTGTGCTGTGTCCTGATGGGAATCATCCTGGTAGATCAGGAGGTGAACCTGTTGTCCTTTGGTTTCAATCTTAAGGCTACATGCATCGTTATGTCGTAAGTGCCACGTTATCAGGAAAATGGGCCCTGGTTTGTCATGTAAATCAAATTAGACAAAACCGGTAGTACTATCACTTTTGGTATGTATCAGTGTTACTTTGCTTTTTCTTAGCCACAATACTTTAATATTGTTTTAAGCTAATGTAACAACATATGGAAGATATTTATCCTTCAATTGATCAAGTTTTCTGTCCATCAAGAAACAATAATTTTTCTGAAAAGTTTCGTTAGGTGGGAGCACACACTGTAGCAAGGGATTTGAAGTTGTTGAACCTTGAAGAACCTCTACAGATTCTTCCGAGTCCTGTGCGTTTGCCTATTTAGCTCCCTCCACAGGTTTTTTGGCCATTGATAAAAGCTTGATTCTGTGGTGAGACATTCTTATGTGGACATGGAGAAATACTTCTGAACATTGTCCTGCTGGAAGATCCAACTACGAATTATTTTGAGCCTAATCTGACCATAGAATTCAGTTCAATCAAAGTTCCAATTACTTTTTGCAAACTCCAGGCAATGAAGTTTGTGTCTTTATAAGAGTAGAGGGTTTCTTCTGGCAAAACGTTCAAATAGCTAATTTGCATCTAATTGCCAAAGTTATGAATGTCAATAATCATTTGTCTCATTTCCTGTTTTTTCTTTTTCCATTTTTATACATTTTAAGTGTGGATGTGGCAACCAAGGCATACGTGGTTGCCACATCCACGGTTTTCACGAAAATTTGACTAATTTTTCCAATAATGTCGCGGGTGAAAATGAATTGGTTGCTGGGGGCGGGTTTTTGGCTTACTTCTGAACTTCACTGCGGCCGCACCATTTCTGTCTTTATATGCTATATCGTGTGTTTCTTACAGTCAGACGTCAGCTACCGTAGGGTCCGTGGCTTCACATGCGTATATACTGCATCTTAAGTCTTGTTCCCGGGTGACGTGGATGCACTTGTAAAAAAGTCAGTATTGTGCCCCAACAAAAGTTTAGCTTGTTTTCTGGCATTTTGGGCTGGTTTTGAGCAGTCATTGGGCCGGACATTTTTTCTTAACCTGGCAACACTGATGGCACACTATATTTATACCTTAGTGAATCTCTAAGTCACGAATGCCCCCTTAAGTGTCCCAACTGAATCTGGTTTATTTAACATATAAACCGCAAACAACATCAGAATTTGACCTAAAAAAAGCACAAGGAATTGTTACAAAGTATATTGCATGAATGTTTATTTGTATTGTTTCATATTTACAAGCAAGTTAACACTTAGCGCCCAAATAAATAGCCTTAAACAATTTTCACATGTGGCTTAAAACTTTTGCACTGCACTGTAGATAGTTTAGAAAGACACAGATAAACAGATGATCAATCTCTCTCTCTCTCTATTTCATTCTCTTGCTCGTTCTCTTTCCTACAGCCATAGTGAGGAATCTGATGAGAAGGTGTTGCATTTCTGTTTGTGAGTGTGTTTGTCAGATTTGTTCCGTCTGTAAAACGTACACTGTCACATTTTTCCTCCAACAGGGATCAGTATAATCATAAATCCAGAACTAAACTGGATCGTTTAAAATGGCAATTTTTCACAATTTCTCAAAACACTTCAGTATGAAATCTAGCTAGTCTGAAACCTAATTTGAAGTTCCATGTACCTAAATAGTATGGCTTTGCCCTCTGCCTACATCAGTTTTCATTAAGACATTCTGTGTATTGATGTTTACAATGGAGGACCAGACCTCGGGAAAACGATACTCCTCAATGCATGTTGCCATATACAACATCGATTAACTGGATAAACAACACTAAATATAATATTGCATGTTGGTTAAAACTGCAACAAACATATGGGTTTATGAACAAGAAGGCTTGTTCTGGAATGGTGGGACCTAATGAAATGGTGTGTGTCATAAAGTGCAAGTCTCACCTGTAACAAGTGAATGGGTATGCTAACTTGAATGAAAACAAAGGCATTGTGTCTTACTGTACAGTAGCTCTCCTCCTCTGCCAGCTTTTGGAGGGAGATCATTTTGAAAGCGGCAGTATTGAGACAGGTATTTGGGATGGAACTGAGCGCGCATGTTTCATTTGAATGGTTCCTTTAGAAGTCTATTGACTCCGAAAGCTACAATCCGAAGTTGTTTGATTTGCCAGCCGAAACTAAGCATCACATTTGTTAGGAACAAGGTGCATTATCTAATGCCTTTGAGTGAGCGTGCGCATTAAGAGAAGGAGGAAGAGAGCAAGAGAGACCGATACAGAAATGGAGAGAAAAGGAGAGAGAGACGGCAGGCAATTGTGGACCCATCACATGTTATGAGTGTGGGAATTAGTGTAAAAGACTACGTAGCTGCCTTAGAATCCAATTGATATCTAATTTCTGCTCCTAGTGCAGCAGCCAAGAAAACGGTCCTCGCCACTCTCCTCTCCAGGCAATTAGTCAGCTGTCCATTAACAGGCAGACCCTGGTGGGATCATGTGACTTTGGTTTATACAGTATGGTGTGTGTACGTACTGTGTGTAGGGGTGTGTGTGTGTGTGTGTGTGTGTGTGTGTGTGTGTGTGTGTGTGTGTACTGTAGACCTTCAACCGTGTCTCTGTGACTGATTGCTTCTGAATGGACCTCATGTTCTGAGTAGACACTCTGGCTTCTGTGATAGATGGAGGAAAAAAGATCTTCAGTGTCAAGCATCGACAGGAGACTGTCAGATTTAAGATTTTTAAATCTATTTTCAAGTGCTGTAATATGTACACTCCCTTCTGATTTATTTGGATGGTGGTGTTACATTTCTCTTTATTAATCTCCCTACACCAGCATTCTCGAGTTGCAGTACAGAAAAGCACCCTCTATTTGAGGGTGTATTCAGACATCTCTGTTTTACCTTTTAGAGGTGAACACTAGATCTTCCCCCCCCAATGTCATAAGTATTTGGACAGTAACTGGCTGCTCTCTTGAAGCTAGGTCCAGCCCAATTGATACAAAGCACAAATCATAATGAGTGAGAAAGTTCCAGATGCTGCAGCACAACCTCTTGCCTTTAGCAATAGTTCAGGACCTGGCATCTCAACACTCCCCTAGAATCTACCTCATCCTCTTTGTTCAGGAATCCTGGTGCTTTTTTCAATATTATTTCTTCACAGTCAAACATGCTCCAGTCAAGAAAGTCTGAAAGTGTAACCAATTGCAGAAGACTCTTAGACGGGACTCTTTAATCACACCTCACTCTTTCAAATGTAACTAATAGAGCTGTTATCTGATCAGTACACCTGCTCAGCACCAGATGCACCCTCTCTCTGTATGTCTTGCTGTATACAGTATTGTTTTTTAAATTATACAGTGGTTTTAGTATGTTAACATAATTTATTTGGTACAGAGTGTTGCCCTGTCTTATAATTGCGCGGTTTTGGCCGTCATCCATGAAAATCCACAATTTAATCTCACCTGGTTAAATAAAATAAAGGCAGAGGTTAGTCATTTTGTGGGGACTGTGATCTTTGTACCTTTGTGTCTTTAGAACTCCCCATTGTTCACATTTATTCATAACTATCTACAATTAGGGATCCCAATAGCATTCAAGTGTTTGAAAACATATTCTCACCATTGGCTAAAGCCTAACTTGAAACACAACCAACACAGTACTGTCAATGGGTCAGTCTAATAGAGTTCTGGGAATATGGAACCTGTAGTAACTTCATTTTGCATGATATAGTAAGCGTTTAATCCCTTGTGCATCTTTAGATAGTAAGCGTTTAATTGCTTGTACATCTAACCCTAACCCATTTCCTAACAGTAAATCGGTGAAATCATACTGTTCCCTGAAATAACACGTGCCATTCTGCACTGTTAGCACCTCCATTGAGGCCCCCTGCGTGCTGTCGGTACAGTATGACTTGAACTCCTGGTCGCAGTGACAAAGCCTTACCCCAAGGCACCGACTCAGCTGCAGTGCCGTTTGGGCACCCCTCAAATATTGGATCTCAAATCCCAAATGCCACAGTACAGAGGCACATTTCAAATGTTAACACTGCTGTTCAAATACACACCCAGTGGAGAGGGCGCGTGTAGTCAGAGACAACTGGGAGATTCAAGCACATTACGGTCCAGGGCAACACAGCCACCACTTTAACACCTGAAGCTGAGCACTGGGAGTGTTTGACTTAACAATCTGTCACTGTTTTTTGGGGCTTTTTTCCCCCGGTTGTTTCCACCCTCTATATTTGTTCTTGAGTGGTGGGTACTTTAACCTAACACAGTAATGGCCAGCCCCCCATGGCACTCCTGGTCCATATAGCCTGACCCTCCACATTGCAACAGATTTCAAGCCGGGCCTGGCGCTGCCCTTTCAAGCTGTTTTAAGAGCCCTGTCTCCCTGCTCCTCTCCACTCCCGCAATAAATAGCAGACTTCAGAAATGATGGAAAATCAATAGAAAGACACATGCTTTTAGCGACACTGCAACCGCTACAACCCCTGCCGTAGGAACTTCCCATTCGAAAAATAGTACACACATTTTCTTGCCATTTATTTATTATTGCATTTTTTTATAATTTTTTATCTATTCATATTTCTTCCCCCTTTTTTCCTTTCAATTAAGTGATGTAGAGTTTGTAATGAGCAGTTAAGACAGTAATCGGTTTGCATTAGTCCAAAGACAGGAATTCTGTTTGAACATCTAGCATGCAACTGTTCACTTCCAGGCACTGTGCTAATGTTCGTTAGCATTAGCTCACAAATCTCCCTCTTCCGTTGTACTGGACGCCTAGGGGGCGTGGATTTGTGGAGCATATCGGGGTGTCAGGTTTAAAAGTTTTAGAATTGTTACTCTTCTTCGGGTGCATCAAATTGACCAGTCTGTAATATTGGGGGGAGGGGGGGGGGGGGTCATGACCTCCTGTCCGGCCCAAATCAACGCCCCTGCGGGAAGCAGATGTATAAATATTTTGTCCACCAATTCATCAGAGAGCGAGATGTAGATAGTTCTGGATTTTGGGCAATGAGTCTTTCTCTTGAAATCTGGTTACAATTAACACATGCTTTTGTGTGTCCCTATTCTATGGGAAGAGTTAATCCCAAATGCTGGCATCCGGATCCATCAGTGTCACCATCAGGGCCGGTGTTTTGCTTCTGTGGCTCTGCGACTTCATGTGACACACAGAGGCAGGGTTCTCTGCCGTTTCACTGCTGGTCGTGTGTCAGAGATCCTCTGACAGATTAGAAAATTACACAAAATGCTGGGGTGGAAAGGTGTAATTGAAGACGACATAAGGCTGAATGGGAGACATTTAAATGTGGTGCTGTTAAGCGTGCAGGGCGTGTGGCCTCTGAGGGAACATTTTGAAATGATTACTGTTCCTGACAGGGCCCAAGGACAACCGTGGAGTCACTGTATGTGTATCTGCATGCAAGCAGCTTTGTGTGAGTGTCTCTCATGTAGCTCTAGGACACGAGTGTGCCTAAGAGTGCTTTAGGTTGGTTGAAGACAAACAAGGTTTTTCCTCTGTCGCCATGACAGGAGCTAATGGAGAAAACAAGACACCTCTTAATGAAGATTCTATTTCAAGACAGAACTAAGAAGATGGATAATGAGGCAGATTCCCTTGATGTCTTAATCTGTTTCCTTGTCTGAAGGTAAATAGGAAGGCTGACATCACAAATTACTAGTTACTGTCGTTTGAACTGTTACTTCGCTAATGAAATATGCTTGTGTCAGACATTTGGTAAGACCTCCTTTTACTTTCCACAACATTTTTGTTATTTGAATTAAGTTTTTTTTTTTTTTTTTTGCCATAGCAAAACAATAGTCAGAGGTTGGCTATCTATGTGGTCCTATATTGTGCGTTATATCATGTTAAATAAAGTTGACAGTAGAGCCAACACCCTAAGCCTCTGGTCGGAGACGCTGTTTTCCCAGGGCTGCAAAAACTCACCACGGTTTCTCTAGGTTGTGGTATTCATTTGACAAAATGCATCCATTCTTTTTTGTCATCGTATTCTCTAAATAAATATACTGTAGGCATCTGTCCTGAGTCATGCTCTCTGTCATAGATGGTAAAGGTTTTCTTCAGCCCTGTTGTGGACTTAATAGTCCTCTTGGCTCCTTAGGATGTCTCATTGGGACGTGTTGTCTCTTTTCATTGTAAGGACTTGTGTTTCTTCTTAGGAGATTCCTGATTTATTGAGTTCTTGGCAAGTAGACATTCTGCACTTTACTTGCTTTCCCTGCTTTGGGCCCCTGCCAAAGTATCTGTGTCACATTTACTGATACATAATGATATTATTGTTAACTATACCATGGGTTGTTGGACTGTTTGACCAAAAGAGAATAAAATTGTATTTCCAAAATGGCTCTAATGAGGATGAAACAAAGAGTAAAATAGTCAATGTCAATGGCCCATGGAGTGGAATGACGTGACAGACACATTTACATTATCCAGGGTTTAACTTGGCTCCTCAGTCACACATCCCAAAAGCAGGTTGATGTGGTACATTTATATCATCCCGCATTCTCAAATATAAAAGTGCACATGGGAGGTTCATTAGAAGAATGAGCTTTTCCATATGTTTGGGGAGATTTCATGTGGTCAGTTTCTGTCGACACGGACAGTAAGAAGTCTACCATGTGTAGCTGAAGTGCTTGCACATATATAGTATATGTATGTTCAGGCGTAGCTAGGATTTCCATATTTAGTGGTCTGCGTGTGTACTGTAACACTAAGGATGTGTCAGAAAGTGTAGATTTTGTATGACTTTTTTGCTCTAAAGAGTTTGAGTCATAATTTGCTCTCACAAAATCTGTGTGTTCCTAAAGGCACATTATTAGATCCAATACAATTACAGTTGTACAGGTCCAATTAATGAGAAACATTTCAAAATAGGTATGTCTTTACACCCACATTCATCCTCTAAAATCTAAACATAGATACATGCTTCCTTTACCACATTATAGAAATACCACTAAAGCGTCGCCACAGACTCTATAAATAACACTCCTTGAAAGTCATCCTAACAGCCAGTTTCTTGGTTGGTGCTGTTTCAAAGAAAGTCAAGTTCACACAGTCGTCTAAAGTGGTCTAATGTGACCTCAATGAATATGGTTCATCATTACAGAGAGTTAAGTTCAATTGGCATCACAAGTTCATCGCCATATCAGTTCCTGTTGGCTCAAACTAAAGAATCCGCCGCAAAGATTTAGTCAAGGGGCAAACACGCTCCAAGAGGAGAAGGCACGAGGAGACAGAGTGATTTAATTCAACATGGTGGTTGTATCTCAAGACAATAATTAAAACGTGGAGCGTGAATATTAATCAAGTTTAATTTTGATATTGCGAGTTTGGTTTAATTTACTCATGAAAGCTTATGAGGTGCAGTTAATCAAGCAGTCCTCTCTTACTGCTTAATATCTTTGACGTGTTCCTTTTGCCAGAGATATGGGGCTGGCCCGCCGATTGGCCTGGCCGTCACTTTAGAGATGGTGCCTGAGGCCCCGGCCTGACTCACGCACGACAAAGAAAACGTAGATGATACGCCGCTCTTCATTTGAACCGCATCTGCTCATTTGAACACCACACTAGTTCCACAGTTATGTAGGCTTTATAACACTAATTGGGTTTAAACCATGTAAATGAATAGGTGCCGTGATCTGCGACATCTGAGTGTAATTTTGGTCATTGATCGTGAGAGGATAGTTAACAGTTGAAGATGACATAGCCCATGTCCTTAAGACTGTCAAAAAGAAAGGTTTCAGACATACTGTAGATTTGCAAAGTAGATGTAAGAATTTGCCGTAATGAACAGGGACAATTTGGGTTTGTTTGTGGCCCACGACCAAATACAGGAAAGGTTCTCTTTCTACTCCCCCTGCCTGAGGCAGAGTGCCTTTTGGACAATTAGGAAATAACAGCTTCCTCTCAAGGAGAGTTCAGACCAGGAATTTAGAAAGAAAAAAAAAAAGGAGGGAGAGAATGTAGGAGTGGACGGAAACAAGTAAGGGGGAGAGCACTGAGAGCAACAGTAATTACTTTGCTTTGTTACCATGGACACCTGACAACGCTTCCTGTTTTTTAGCCCATCAGAGAGAACTGCAGCTCACTTGAACTACAGACAACATACACTTTGATTTCTGAATGCGTTTTTTGTTTAGGGATTACTAATAGCTGTTAAAACATTTAGCATTGTTGACAATTTTCTTGACATGTTTTTGAATAGTTCTTTTTACTTAACATGTACACAGTCAGTCTAGGTATTTAATTTACCGTGTCTCACACTTGCGCCTCATGCACATTCAACAGGAAATAATGAGCCCATAGCATTCGTGTTGTGACTACTGTACTGTAGGTGGTGAATAAAGAAGTCAGCCATGGCACCAGTCATAATCCATCCTTCAAAAGAGCCAGATGGAAGGGCTAAAGTTTCAGTCAAAATATTGTTTTTGGACAGAGGTGTGCACACTCGCCCGTGCTCTCCCCCTTCATCTCCCACTCCCTCCCTCCCTCTCTCTCTCTCTCTCTTTCTCACTCTCTTACACTCTGTCTTTCTCTCTCGTTCTCTCTTTCATCCTTCTCTCTCCCCTCCATTTCTCTATTTATCCTGTCCTTTCCGTGCTGTGTTCTATCAACTCCTGTCACAGGGGCCCTTTTGGGGACCCAGCAGTGCCCATCAGTCCGGTTGGTAAGTGTTGAACTCGGCACGCCAAAGACAGGCCGAACCGGCGTGGTTGAGGCCTGGTTGGGTATTACTGTGGGGCGGAGGTATGTGCTCGGTGGTGATTGTGAGCCGCGGCCTCCCCTCTGTCTCCAGGGCCGAACACACACAGAGCGACCTTGTGTGCAGCAGTGAGCTGGGCAGACACACTGAAGTCAGCTCACGCCACACAGTATACAGAGTCAAAGAAACCACACACACACACACACACACACTCCGCTACCGCTCCCTCTGTCTTACAAACAGGCCGGACATGGGCAGACACACGCACGTTACCTGAGGTGAAGTTTTACGTTACAGCTACGTGCCGCTATGCTGACAAGTCAACAGGGTATCCCCGGTTCACTTTAGAATGAGACGTTTCGATTCACTTTACATTCTGTACGCTCATTGACACTCAAACGCTAACCTGGATTTTATCCTTTCTTTTGGTTAAGTTAAAGGTCAAAGGTGGGATAGGATACAATTTAGGTATTAATTCACCTTAAAGGTTTAAGGTATCCATTCTAACTGGTTAAGGGTAAATATTTTGATAATTCTGACAGGTTAAGTTTAGGGTAAAGACTAAAATAATTATTCTGACAGGTTAAGTTAAGGGTAAAGGTTAGGAATATGTATTCATATTGAATGGTTTAAGGATTAGGGTTTTGGAAAGGCTTAAAACAAAAAAGGAAAGTGACTGGCGCTGGGATTTAAACTGTCAGACCCTTTGAATCAGGTTCGACAGCTGAACTGCCAAGCCACCATCCCTAACCTCAAAGCCCCAGCAAACTGCCAATTCATTTCATCGCAATAGTTCTCACAATTGCCCCCAGTGGCCAGTTTTCAAGTAATACTTTCCCAACTGGGCAAATTTCTACATTTGCGCTTAATCCGGTGCTGTGACCTCTGGGCAATAATGGCAATACAATATACACTCGCGTGCGTTTAGTCACTAATTAATGCAAAAACCTACAGCGATGGATCCATGTAATGCAGAGAAAAAGACAAACACAAGTGGTTCAGGTGACGCTGCAGCTCGTAGCCCAGCCCCAGTCAACAGCTGTAGGGATGTTATGAAAACATCTATAAATCCAGCCGGCCTTCCATGAATCTGTCAGTGGTTTCATTACAATAATTACTTTAATATGCTGTTGATGATTTAACGATAAAGCAACGGGAGGAAAAAGAAGGAGAAATGGGTAAAGGGACGGGAGACGCCATGACGAGGTTTCTGGTGCTCTCCCGTCACCGTACTTTGTGTTCCGCCCCTGGCACAGCCTTGCGGTCTCTGGAGCAGTGGCACAGACTACCGCACCCTCGGTGTCACTCGCGCACACACACACACACACACACACACACACACACACACACACACACACATTCATACGCACATGCTAAAATACTTAAAGAAAGCCCATTCTCAGTGCTTGGGCCACAGCGTGGACAGTCTCCAGACAGGTCAGCCAGGTCCCTGTTTCAGAGAGACAGCTCGTTCTCGGCAGCTCTACCTCCTGTAGTCTGTAGTGCACCCGGCAGCACCGCAGTTGGGAGCCGATCCCTCTTCCTCTGCCCTTACCCAGGCCGGACCAAGAGACTGACAGGAAGACTCCGGGGGGGCTCAAACCCCCTTGGCTGGAGCAGACTCCAGTGGGGAACGAGAAGGGGAGAAAGCTGAGGACCAGGCCTCCGAAGCCTGGCCTGCTCGCACGGCAAAAAGCCTGAGCCGAAACCAAGACGGCAGGAGTCCAGTTAGTGTCAGAGTGCATGCCCACACGCACGTCTTCAACAGACCATAAAGAATGGGGGGGGACACTGCGTGGAGAAAGACATAATACTCTTCTCTTGAACACTGAGGATCTACACTGTTGGCTAAGCTTGTAAATAATTCTGTTTCATGCATGTTATGATTTAAATCTGTATTATTATTTTTCTGTTGAAACTATCATAAAACTGGACAAATATAGACATGTCGACAAAGAAATCCCCTTGTTGAAAAAGTAAACAGATTAGTCGATTTCCATTGCCCAGAAACATGTAAACTATACAACAGGGTCAATACTAATGCGTTTGCACTAATACAAAAGTGTGACTGCCCAATCGTCAGGGGATCACAATGTTTTACACCAATCTATAATAACTGTCTCTATTTTTGTTTGGCTATAGACAAAAAAATCTGATTTCCAATATGTCACTCTTCATATAATATTATCCATCTGTACATCAGTGCATTGATTGATTTCTGGGATGTGTAAAATATACATTTCTAGTACTGTTTACAAAACATAGTAGTATCATTAAATTATATTAGATTTAGAGATTTCTAATATTCCATGACTGGAAAATACCCAGGTAAAAATAGGTAACTCTACTGAACTCTTCTAATATGAAACGAGTTACTGTGGGTAGATTATTTAGTTGATACTAAGACTAATTTGGTATGTTCAAAATAGTCAGAAGCGGAAATATATCATTTGAAAGAAGGGGAAAATGACTTACAGTTGGAAACAGAATGCCAAAGTAAAGCTCCAGCTTTCCTCTTGGTGGGTCTGAAGTATTAGTTGAACTTGATAAAATGAATAGCTTACTATTCCTGAATAATGTGTTTATTTTTTAAACAACAAGACTAATTTGTTTGTCAAAATAGTAAAATCTTGCTAAACTTCAATGATCTTCATTACATTTTCCAATTATAAATATTCCATGACATTTTGTTTAAATTTTATTTTAATAAGATTTTTGCTATCAATTCCATTGTAATTTACTGAATGTTATATGTTGTCTTTTAGTGCTTTAATACAAAGAGTCCTTACATACAATAATTGGCTTTTCTCAGCCTTAAAGGAGCTGATGGCAAAGATGCCCTCTTGGATCTTAAGCACAGCAATTGTTTGACATGTCATTAACACAAGATCCCTGACTGGTCACGCACAGAAGCACAACCTTATGGTTAACGGCCATGAAGAAGCAGTGAACATCCACCTGTTAAGCAAGTGTGCAGTGGTGTTAACATCCTGCCCAGGCGACTGTGAGCACGTTGTCCATAAAACAACTGCAAATGTATCTAGCGTCAAATGCCCATGCACGTTGGATCAGGGGATAGGTGTGTGTTTTAATGGTTTGCGGACCTGATGATTGACGTGTCTTTTCAAACACTCAGATTCAACAGATTCTGCCTCCAAAAAGCCAGTGAAGTGGCAAAGTGTTATGTAGGCTGTGTTATGTCACTGATTAGATTCTGGGGGTTTTCTGGGAAATCATTTTCATGTTTTTAGGACAGCTGCTCTACACAACAGCACAGATAGAACAAGGATGTTCGTCCGTTATGCTTGCAGCAAAGCTAAACCTTTGGGTAGCAAGCTATGTACATTAAATGTAGCCCAACCCGGGTTGAATTTAATGTGAAATGCTTTGGATTAAATATGGCTCTTTTTTTCTCTCTAATTTAAACAGACTTGCAGGCTACAAAGGGACTTGATTTAGTTTAGCGCTATTTCATGTTATAATGCTTGTGTTAAACACACATACAATAGGGCAATACGTGAATTCTTATCACAAATAAACAGTTTTTTTTGTTCAATTAAATGAACAAAGAAAAACAAGAAGAGAACAGAACCACCACTGCCCCCACCCCCCACCTATCCTCCCAGTTCATGTCTTACTGATTTCAGTGGCCAGTTCCGCGTCTGTTGAGAGTGGATTGAAATGACTCATCTAAATGTTTGGTTGAGCTGCAGTACATTTTGACACACCTATCAAATAGAAAAGGTTTAGCATTTTTAACTGATGGAATATTTCTAGTTTTCTAAAATGGTCTATCTGTTGTTATCTTGTGATAATCGCCTATGGTATGAATCCCCAGGTTTCTCAAATGCTCAAAGGTGTCATCATGGTTAGAGGGGGTGAATGAGTAGTTTCTAGATTTCTAGCTACAGCAATTATTTTGTTCTAAGGTTGAAATGTCTTTTGTTTGTTATGTGTAATTGATTATGATTATACATAGAGTTATGATTAGGTTTTTCCTCTAGACTGATCACTGCACTAATAGAAAAGGGATGTCAAACCTCTTGCTCCACCCTAAGCCAGTTGGAAGAAGCATGAGCATTGTTGAGCTACAATGTTGGCCACTTTCTAAGATATCAAATTTGGCAAAGCCAATCTTCCCTACATATAAAACTGGCCAAAGTTTATTTTGCCTGAAGCATGTGTTTTAGAATCCCATATGAATGGGTCGATGATTGAGAGCAGTGGCTTACAGAAGGACTTAAGCATGACTATTGGGATATTCTGGAAAAGATAAAGTAATTGTGGTAGGAAATCTGGTTTACTCTATTACAATTGAGAAAAGACCGCTCAAGTTGACCCTTTGAATGGATATGGGATTTCCCTCAAAACAGATGGCAGCCCCAGAAACAAGGGAAAAGGCCCATACCCCATACTAACTTTCAACGCTTTTAGTTGGAAAAAAGAATGAAACCACCATTGCCAATGGCATACTGTGTTTATCTGAAGTTAACCCATGTTGTACAAATAGTGGTGTAGGTGGCTTTTCATCATTCAAGTTTAAATGGAAGCAGGACCACAGGGCGGTGTAAATATACAGTGAGGGACCAGGGGCATCTAAGAGAGGGACTTTTTTGCCCCTTCATGGACTTCAAAATTCTTTTGGGGGCAATAATCCAGGGGACATATGCCACCGCTGACAAAGGTCTGGGTGTCACTGATCCCTCAGCGGGCTAAATATACTAATGAGTGACTGAGGCAGGTGGATTGGGTTGAGGGGAGAGGGTGACATGGGGTGGGGGGTTTGGGCAGGACAAGCCCTGGGTTCAGTGTAGAGACAGATCAGGAACAAAACACAACCCAAAACAGGGGTTTCCATTCAAAGCCAGCTGGTCTGGCTTTCATATATGCAGGACATTTTGTGTTTTGCTTTACAGTTCACTTTTTACTCTTCTTTTACTTGTCACGAAAGTTTATCTCTTTTTTTGTCTGTCCCTCAGCTGGTACTGTAGGGTATTACTTCCTGGAGAAGCAGAGAAACAGTACGGTGAGTTTACAAAACACACTTTTAGCTTCCCCTTTAACTCCGCATGGTGTACTGTGACTTTTTGCTTGTGGAAAAATCTTGTTCTGGCATGGGCACTCTTTTTGGATGATGGCATTTTCCAAGCCACCAGCCATAAATCTGTCAAACAACTAACTCCCTTGTAATATACAGTAGTATTGGCATATTGTTACTAAATTATTTATATTGACTAGTGTAGCCTTTATTGGAAAATGAAACAAAAACTTGGTCGTGTCAACAATAAAAAGAAACCTGGATCTGCAATCAGACCCATATGGGGAGAGAAAGAAAGCTAGGTTCATTTAGCTCAGGTACGTACAGTTAGTGCGTGACAGAGAAAGAAGTCGGTAGAAAAGCTTAAGGGCTGAGCTATGCTGAAGTTGGAGATCGGCAGTTACAAACAGCTGTTGCCAATCACTTCTGTACATGTGAATAGCCCATCGAGGCTCCTGTAGCTACATATGTTTGAGTTTTATACGTATACTTTTCAATTCTCCAAGGCATGACAAATGGTTTGACTCTCTAAAGAGGAACCTAATACCGTGTTGTGTTTTTTGTTTTAATTCTTCACAGTCAGTTTGGGTTATTGGTCTTCCTAAAGTTAATTGCTAAGAACACCTAGTTGCGTAATCTGAAATAATCTGTGAATAAAAAGTGCATTGCTTCAACGTACTGTTTGTCTTAGAAATGGCTTACCTACGCAAGGTAGCCATTTAAGTCACTGCTGCAGACTTCAATATCAATTTATATCACACAGACCAACACTTAAGTAAGACATTACTTGCTAAACTGTGAAACAAAGAGGAAATTTGTCATATTGCACCAACTGAAGGGAATTCATATTGAACCATGTGCTCTGAAGGGAAGAAAATGTCACTCAATAGCAGGCAAATGTCCTAAAGCAACCACAAAGAATTCCATTCCCAAACAAATGTTGAGTTTGAATTTTATGGATGTTGAAAAGCTTTGTTCAAACTTTTTTTTTTCAGACATTTGATTCAAGAAAGTAAGTTTAGAATGGCCCATTGGACACAAGACCATGTTATGGGAACTTAATCTACACAACAAGTTTGAATACAACTGTTAATTGCCTTATAGGCAGGCGTAATATTTCAAACATAATAATAGCTAAGTTGATCATTTATATGCAAATATGTGTACAAGTCGATGCTATCATACCATATAAAGGAACATTCTTTAAATAATGCAACTTAGAGAATTCATGCCAACTCAGATGCCATAAAAGGCCATTTTTCTTTTAAATGTTTTGTCTCATGAGGTTTGATAGGCATTGACTTATTTAATCCTAACATTACATTATTTAAATATTTAATACAAATCTCCAAGCCTCTTTTTGTTTTATTTTATTGCACTTTAAAATGCTGTGGTGTTAATTTATCTAGCAATTTGACAGCTTATGTCCTACATTCAAAACATAAAACAACTTTTATAAAGGAAACATTATCCCACAAATCTAACACAGAAGATATGTCAATAATTCCAGAATGATTTGCCTATATTTCTTATGGGCATAGCCATCAGTTACAGAGCTGTTCACAACATAACAAATATATTTATAAATATATATATATATATATATATATAAATACAGCTTCGGAATAAATTAAAAGAGCACTGCCCCTTTTTCTTCCTTTACAAAAAACTTTGTTTTGAGTGAGGAACAGAAGGGTCAAATTAAGAGACCATTGCAAATTGAACGCTTCTGTTTTTCACTCAAAACTTTCCTTTTCAACTTCTTTGGAAAGGAAAGAAAAAGGTGCAGTGGTCTCATTTTTTCCAGAGCTGTATTTGCCTCTAAAGAATTTAAATAAAAACATTTTAGAAAAATAAATAATTAGAAACGTATGTTTTTAAAAAGGTTTATTGAAATCTTGTTCCTTATTGAAATGATATACAAAGTGGAAATTCTATTTTTACGCAGTTGCTTTTATAACTGTAAAAATATGATTAAAATTATAATTTTTTTTAACCAAAATACATATGTCGTCTTAGTCAATCAGGCATATGGAGTTACAGATTATTGTTGCGACCCTGGTGATTTAGATATTGTTTCTTTAAATCTATTAAGAGATCTATTAAGAGATCTATACAGAACATGAAAGGTCATGTTTCACATCATAAAATAAGGGCATGACGATGGAATCCATATGATGTAGTTCACTCTGCTCATTGATGATTCATGATTTCAGAGAAATAAAACTGCTGAACATATCTCCAGAATTATTTTTCTTTTTGTTCTGGAATCCGTTTTCAGTTAAATATTATATAATATCAGGGAGGACTATAGCAAGGATCTGCATATATTCTTTTTGAGGTTGAAATTGGTAGCCAATAATATTTAAGATTTATTTTTTTGCTGAATAAAAAATTAAACTGAATAAAAAATTAAACTGAATAAAAATAAACTGCTAACCTCAGAACAAAATAAAATGGTAGTGTTGAAAACAGTTAAATAAGTACCTGTTCATTCAAGACAGGATAATATATTGGTTCAGGTGAAAATGAAAATGAAACATTTAATTTCCTGAACTTTTCCCTCTTTCTATCTGCTCGTAGATTGACGTCCACATTATAATTAGCACCAGAAATAAAAGTCAATACCAACCAAATAACTAAGTGATAACATTCATAATATACAGTGGGGAGAGTCAGTCCTACCCCCAACCTCAGGAGAACCCCAAGCCTGAAGGGGGTAGAGGCGGGTGATGGAGGTGTTTGGTGGGGGGAGAAGCAAGCCTCTCTTCTCAGCTCCACAGCCCACGGCTCTCTATGGTCATAGTCAAGGTGATCTTCTGCTCAGTAATGCACACACATCTTTAGGTCCAAGTACACATAGCTGTACAATGAATTTACAGAAGCAGACAAAATGGAAGAGTTCAAACCATGTACACACACATGGTAGTGGACAGAACATACAGTGGGGAGAACAAGTATTTGACACACTGCCGATTTTGCAGATTTTCCCACTTACAAAGCATGTATGTAGAAGTCTGTAATTTTTATCATAGGTACACTTCAACTGTGATTGACCGAATCTAAAACAAAAATCCAGAAAATCACATTGTATGATTTTTAAGTAATTAATTTGCATTTTTGTATGTTGTATGACGTAAGTATTTGATACATCAGAAAAGCAGAACTTAATATTTGGTACAGAAACCTTTGTTTGCAATTACAGAGATCATACGTTTCCTGTAGTTCTTGACCAGGTTTGCACACACTGCAGCAGGGATTTTGGCCCACTCCTCCATACAGACCTTCTCCAGATCCTTTGGGTTTCGGGGCTGACGCTGGGCAATATAGACTTTTAGCTCCCTCCAAAGATTTTCTATTGGGTTCAGGTCTGGAGACTGGCTAGGCCACTCCAGGACCTTGAGATGCTTCTTACGGAGCCGTTCCTTAGTTGCCCTGGCTGTGTGTTTCAGGTCGTTGTCATGCTGGAAGACCCAACTCATCTTCAATGCTCTTTCTGAGGGAAGGAGGTTGTTGGCCAAGATCTCGCGATACATGGCCCCATCCATCCTCCCCTCAATACGGTGCAGTCATCCTGTCCCCTTTGCAGAAAAGCATCCCCAAAGAATGATGTTTCCAACTCCATGCTTCACGGTTGGGATGGTGTTCTTGGGGTTGTACTCATCCTTCTTCTTCCTCCAAACACAGCGAGTGGAGTACAGACCAAAAAGCTCTATTTTTGTCTCATCAGACCACATGACCTTCTCCCATTCCTCCTCTGGATCATCCAGATGGTCATTGGCAAACTTCACTCGGGCCTGGACATGCTCTGGCTTGAGCAGGGGGACCTTGCGTGTGCTGTATGATTTTAATCCATGATGGCGTAGTGTGTTAGTAATGGTTTTCTTTGAGACTGTGGTCCTAGCTCTCTTCAGGTCATTGACCAGGTCCTGCCATGTAGTTCTGGGCTGATCCCTCACCTTCCTCATGATCATTGATGCCCTACGAGGTGAGATCTTGCATGGAGCCTCAGACTTTAGGTCATGACTACGTAGTGAATATGTAGTGTTGTATAGAGGTCTTTAGGGTCAGGTCTATATAGTAAATATTTACTGAAGTGTTCAGGCATTTAGAGTCAGGTCTACACAGTGAATATTTACTGAAGTGTTCAGGCATTTAGAGTCAGGTCTACACAGTGAATATTTACTGAAGTGTTCAGGCATTTAGAGTCAGGTCTACACAGTGAATATTTACTGAAGTGTTCAGGCATTTAGAGTCAGGTCTACACAGTGAATATTTACTGAAGTGTTCAGGCCTTTTTTAGTCAGGTCTACACAGTGAATATTTATTGAAGTGTTCAGGGCTTCAGTTTCAGGTCTACATTGTATTGACTGAAGTGTTCAGGCATTTAGGGTCAGGCCACAATAGTGAATAATTACTGAAGTGTTCAGGGCTTTAAGGTCAGGTCTATATAGTGAATATTTACTGAATTTTTTAGGGTTTTAGGGGCAGGTCTACATAGTGAAAATGTACTCAAGTTGTTTAGGGCTTTGGTGGTAGGTCTACATATCTAAACCCTCCTCTTAACATTAACGTGGAAGAGATGGGACCTTAAGAAACTTTGACCCACTTTGTAAAAACCTCTCTTCACTTCCACACTTTCTTTGCTCCCAAATTCCACTGCCTCGATGGGAAGCAGAGCGTAGGAAACACATTGTTTTTCCCTCTCTGCAGGGTGGCGAGCTCTCTTATGCAGGCGTCTCTTTCCCTTTGAATTACCATCCTGTCATTTTGCTAACACTCTGTAGCCCGACATTTTACCATCCGCACTCCAAATTGACATTCAGTCAGTTGACATTAGCTTACACTATGGTGTGGGGTCTGTAATAGTCTTGGCATTCACAGAATTTTTTTAGGTCTTTTGTATTAAACTTTGATCACATTTTATGTGAAAACAATTTTATTTAAATAGGATTTACTTAATAAGCAAATACAATTTCAATTCACCATAACAATAAACTCGCTGCACTGTAAGGCACAATGTATGCGCACGTTACACTTCGGCCAAACCTCTGACCTGGAAGGTGTATAAACTCACTGACCATGTTGTTCACCTGGTAACTAACATGGCGCTCTCGGTCAGACATCTGCTGTTGCTGATAATAGTAGAATAGTTTCATTGCTGGTGGGAGAGGTTTTTAGTTGCCTCCTGACAACATTTTTCTTTCTGATTCTGTATATGCCTGTATATCGTTTAAGGACCTACAGGACCAGACTTTATGTCCACTCATTTCACCTCAATGAATATTGTCTTAGACCTGAATAGCTGGATCAAGTATCCGTCATAAAAGTGTCCCACATTCAGTGTAACATGGATATGTTATGCGCAACTATTTACATTTCCCCCTGTTTACTCTATGCAAATCTAGTGACTGGTCTCATTCATTTAATCAAACTGTTGCAGTGTAAAAACTTTCTTGCCATTGATTTCAGAGATTAGACTTTTGGTTTCACTTCTTGTCTTTCTATGGGTTTGGTTCAATGGTTATGTTAATTTGGATTCACACCACAAGTTTTGTGGAAAACAGATTGTGGAAAATAGATTGCGGAAAGAACTGAGTGGTGTAGGGGTCTATCTACTGCTACTGGTGTGTTTTAAGTACCCTTGGCATGTGGCTTTGCAGTAATTGTTGTCGTTATGCTGCCTACTACAGATCCAGACACTGTGATCTTTGGTTACAAAAGCCATGTTATTGTAGAAAGTGCATTTCATATTTAAAACAAATTATCACTGAAACAAGACGTATTATACACATGGTAGTGGTTTAATCGCGACTGCATGGAAATGACAAGTGTCTTTGTTCCACTGTAATTGCTTGCTGTAATGGGCCTGGTATTTTTTCCTTTCTCTTCTACTCGCTTTATTATTTCATTCCGAATTTCCACGTCCCAGCCGCGGTCCGGCCTCTTTCATGAACAATCCCTCTGCAGTCTGCGTCTACCCCCCTGAGCAGTGTGTGTCGGAGGCGTCTACACAGTGCGCTGCTTGGTTTCTCTGCTGCCTCCACAGAGTGCCGGAGCGCTGGGGCTGCGGAAATCTACAAAACATGAGTGCTAGTCGCGCGGCACAATGCCATGAGCCTTTTCATCTGCTGCTAATCTCAGTGGCCTGCCTCCCATCAGATGGCATCTGAACACAAATACATTTGGTGGTACAGGAGGGACGGTGTTTCATCCTTCGCTGTGCCGTGTTCCTGCTTTGGCTGGGGGGCGGCAGGGTACATTATATCATGATGGGGTCAGGCACTTCACAATTGGTCCATGAAATTGGTCCACAAAATGTGTCCATGATAAGCAGTTCATGTATTATCAAAATAAAAAAAATGTGAGGTTAGTTTGTTATTTTTATTACAAATTAGACTTATTTTATTAAATGCATGTTTTGTCGTGTTTAAGTAGCCGGGTGGTATGGATATTTGTGTGGCCCGTGACGTCCTTGCAACTTGGAGAAAAAATCGGGTTCAACATTGAATGCAGACTGCTGACATCCCCACCTCTCATTGAACATTGAAAAAGTAGTCAGATTACAAGACGCATCCATCAGTCGGAAGAGTCTGCTCTTGACAACAAATCCCATTGTTAGGACAGAGACATAATGATCTCATCAGCATATCCAACGTCTCTGTCAGGGCGGCATTTCACAATAATACACACTGACACCCATTGGCTTCACTTCCCAGCTTGATGTTAACAAAGGCAGTTTATGTATGTGCGAGATGTTTGCTGCATACTTCTTCTGAGTGTTGTTTAGTGTTTCCAGAATTGCTCGAGGTCTCAGTTGCTCTCCAGGACTTGTGGTGTGTGTGTGTGTGTACAGTACCAGTCAAAGGTTTGGACACACCTCCCCATTCACTTCAATGGGTCAGTCCAAACATTTGACTGGTAGCGTGGGAACAAGAAACAGTGATCATGTCTATTCACCAATCCCCCGGATCTTATGCCCTCGTTTTAGGACTCGGCCTCGCTAATGAACAACCAACTGCGCCCCATCAGTCTAGTAGTTAATAAGCCTGAATGGCGTAACACCTCCCATCTGAAATGACCATAGATCAATTCCAATCCTGGCCAGTGCTGAGGGCCTTAGGTCAGGGCTGAACAAAACCTAGGTGTTATGACATCATTGTCTTGCCAGCGGCTAGGACTCTCAGTTCCCATTTGAATAATTTACCCCCCTGCAGCACATCCCATCAGCCACTTGTGTTACACCAATCTACTTCTGCCCAGATACCAGTTCTTATGAGTCTAAAGCAATGTGTGCTCTTACATGTGTGTAAAATCCATAAAGTGTTGTTAATTCAGAAATACGTGACTAATGGCAACCTTTTTCCTATACCCATTCTATTTTTTTTACATATGTGTTAGGGTCAGGGGTAAGTGGTAATATTTGGATTAGTGGGAACAAAATGTGTGTGCGCACACGGGCACGAAACTTGTCTAAATGCATTCACACTTCAGGGTAAAATACCTGTAGAACTCCAGGATGCACATTTGGGTAAACTTATTGACTGTTTGATTGCAGCTAAACCGACAAAATGAGGAATTACATTTCATTACTTTATGGTAAATTCAGTAGTTTGAAATGATTTAGCTTTCAGACTGTGTGATTATTTTTTTTGTTAACAGCCGCAGTACCTTGATAGTTGAAATATTTGCATTGTGACCATGACTGCTGAAACGTCAGATCACGCGTGTGATCTTTCCACCGCCCCAGGGTTGCGCACATCTGTCAGACACAGCTTCTGCTCAGCCTCAGGAAACACCGGTTGGCACCCCTCTACTGGAGAGAGAAAAATGTAACATTGGCATCCCCACTTTACAGGCTCCATTAGAAAAGAGGCCTGAAACAATGAAATAACTGTGCCTGTTTCTGAGCAGTTAAGAGGGAATTACTTTCCAACCGTTCAAAAGGAGGAAAAATCATTATCGAGGGAGAGGCACTTTTTTTCTCACATGAAGTAATCCGGAGACAAAGGGAACTTTGACTGAAAGACTGAAATGTAGAGCAAAACCACAGCAATCCGAGACGATTTTCCCTGTCAGCATTTGTAATTTTAGCAGCCTAAACACTGGACATGAGGGGGATACAGGAAATGGAAATTGATGTGAATATTAAAACTATTCATGTACTGATGAAATGTTCAGCAGTTTAAACAAGGCTGTTTTAGGGACAGTTAAAAATTTACTGGAGGTTCATGGGATTGGGGGAGCCGGTCGGAAATTTAAGAATACTGTTTTTTGTTATTATTTTTTCTTTTGGGAGGGTTGGGCTGTTTTATTCGGGCCAAGGCGAGGATAATTCGTTTTTTCCTTGGTTTGTATTTACCCCTTTGCTGCATTTTCTGCAATAGGTTAAACCTACAATAGGGAGTTTGGGGCAAATATGGGAAACAACACCTTCTGTGACGTGGCAGTTTCATATGGGACACCTGTAGTCACCCTTGAGCAGTCAAAGTACGCCTACACCACAAAATCAGGCATCTCTCTCCATCAGTAAATTGCAGCTCAGAGGAAAATTATAGTTATTGGCTTTCTTTTTTTCGGCACCTCATCAACTTATCTTTTCATTCAGCTTGGATGTAAAAGAGGTTTCAGCAGTTCCTTTGACTAGTTGCTTGCGCTTGAGTCAGAATAAAAACATTTCTGCTGGAGACAGGGAGTGAGAGCTCCCTGTCGGTCCCATGGTGTTTGGCAAACCCTCAACACACCCGTAGAGTTGTGCGGCAACGACTGAGCCACAATGGTGCCGAAGTGGTGAAGTCGATGTATCCACTTTTGTCAACTGTGTTGCTACCCTTTTTGTTATTTTCACTTTTTTCAATTTTCAATTTTTTTGCATGTGATTTTACATTTTACAGTATAGTAAGGTAGTGGTTATGTGAACAAAGTAATTTTTTTTGTGTAGAGCGATCTTTTAAAAAAAATTAAATACCTGAATAGAATTGAGGACTGTGTAGGGTAGACCGCAGAACACTGGGTCTCCATAGGTTTTACTGGTTAGTGACGCTAACAAAGCTAATTTGCTAATCTAGGTGAATCAGCTTTGGCAAGCCAATATGGCTCTCCTACAGGCAGCACCTGGAACTGCAGAGGTATTTTACTGTATTGTTTTCACTTAAATATTGTATTAGACATGCTTTACCTTGAACAGTGGCACTGGCTAATTTTATGTGTTTTAGGATGTGTGGGGGCCTTATCTCTGGGTGTTTAGGTACGGTATAACTATCATGTGTGTCACGTTGCTGTTATGGATGAATTCACCCAGCAGGGAGAGACTGGAACAGGCTATAAGGGACCATAGGTTGGACAGAAACATTCAAGTGAATATTTTCCTCATAGTATAGTTATAATTTTCTGACCATTCAATTCAGCTCTGCCTTTTCAATATTCACCGCAAGCAACTGCACTTGGTTATGCTATATTTTCAGAATTTCAACCTGGGAATTTATCAAACTTCTTTATTTGTGCGAGTAATTATGATGAGATATTAGACACAGTTGTCTTGTATGGATTCAAACATAAGTGCATATGGCGCCTGTTAATTAAAAACTGCCTTCCTCACCCTTCCTCTTTTAATTACGCTGTACAGTGGGATCAGTCAAAAACTGTAATTACAAATGATATTTCCTTCAGTTTCATTATGCACTTTATTCAAAAGGCAGACCAAATTATAGGTAATGTATTGCTTTGGATCACTTTAAAAGAACTGCACCTGGGCGATGAAAAGGAAGATGCTGTACGTTTGACTCTTCATTGGTCTGTGCAGTGAGTGTAGTCTCTACTGTATCCGCCGTGAGTTTGAAGGCCAGAACAAATGGTAAACTGAGATTGATGATGGCAAATGGCTGTGACACGCACACACGCGCACACAAAAACACTCACATGTAAATGCACGCACGCACAAACAAACAATCCCACAGCCTTTGTGGATCATGTGTGAAGTTGGCCTGTGGGTCTTGACAAACTCTCTCTGATGGGTTTGGTCGTCTCATCATGTAAACTCAAGCCAATGTCAGAACAGCGCCTGTCTCCCTGCAACTCATTAGGGAATCGGAGACAGAGAGAGACTGTCACACACCAAAAACTGGAAGCCTCTTCAGACAGAGCTGCAAAACTTCAAATATGTCAATGCGATGCATGCTAATTCTCTTGAGTGGAACCGAGGCCTTGACAACATTATCAACTCTGACAGGCAGATTGTTTTTTCACGTGGACGTGATCGACAAAAGAATACACGCGGCCTGGACTCTTCCTGTTTGCCCAGGAAACGTGTTTCTGTCGCTCTCTGTCTTTGGAAAAAGGCTCTCGCTGAGCGACACACAGCCATTCACGGCGGTCCCATCCTGTGTGACACATGCCATAAAGCGAGTCAGAGACGGCTTATTGAAGATTCTTATCGGGATCAGGAGTAGTATTGGTATTAAACCACACTCACGTCTTTCACTTGCATTCAGTTGCCGTTCCTCTCCCCTCTTCGAAGGCACAATGCACGCCAAACCTTATGAAGTGTAATTTGCCCAAATGTGCGTACGCAGAGTGACACATTTCAAATTACATAATCATTCTGGAAAACAGTATGTTTTATTCATGAAACTTTGAAGTGACTGTCAATCCCCCTGAAGTGCTAAATATGTTCAGGTCGGTGTGTATCATAACAAGGAGAGACAGAGGGAGGGATGCCCTGATACAAGCCTGTCTGGATGAGACAACAGCTTCCAGGCGTGGACTGAATATTGTTCCATGGGATATGAAGCGGGATTGTAAACTGTTGTTATATTTAGCAATTGGACCGGCCGAACCATCCATGTCAGGACATGTTAAAGGCCATGCCCTCAGACCCAGCTTCAGTTGGATGACATGATGCACCAGTCTTGGAATTAGATTAACTCAAATATGGTCAGCTGATGAACAAACAACGTTCCGCGTTCCAGAGGGTGGCGTGTTAAGAGAACGGTTTGTATAGAGGATTGCCATTAACATTCCACAGGTTAAAACACACTAGGAAAGTAGACCTGACTCAACCTCTGCAAACCTCTTTTATCTATTATTGCTCTCTGCTGTACCTCTTCTGTTTGAGGGCTACTCCACTTTTCCCCCGAACCAGTAGATCTCAAAGTTGCTGACTTTTATATTTCTCAGAAGACTTGCCACTCCATGTACAACCCTGTTTCCGTAAAATTTGAGATGCAAAATGTAAAATCTAATGAAGAACAGAATGAAATGATCTGCAAATCCTTTAAACCCAATATTCAATAGAGAATTGCACAAAGACAACAAATCCAATGTTGAAACTGAGAATTTCCTGAAAATATATGCCCAATTTAAAATTGATGCCAGTAAGACATTAAGAGTTGTGTAATGCTAAAAAGCAAACTGCTGGAACATCTCGCAACTAATTAGGTAAATTGGCAACAGGTCAGTAACACGATCGGGTATGAAAAGAGCATCCCAGAGAGGAAGTGGAAAACTGTCCTGTGGTCTGACAAACCAAAGTTTTTTGGGGGGGAATCATGGACGCTGCATCATCTGGGCTAAAGAGGGGAGGGACCATCCGGCTTGTTATCAGCGCACAATTCAAAAGCCAGCATCTGTAATGGTATGGGTTGCATGGGTTTTGGAGTAACATAGGCTGCCCTCCAGATTATGTGTTTTTCAGAGAAGGCCTCGTTTATTTCAGCAAGACAATGCCAATGTTACAACAGCATGGCTGTGTAGTAAAAGTCCAGGTGCTAAACTGGCCTGCTTGCAGTCCAGACCTGTTCCCCTATTGAAAACAAATAGGACACAGGAGGCCCCAAACCTTTGAGCAGCTGCAATCCTGTATCAAGCATGGGAAAACATTTCACTTTCAAAACTACAGCAATTTGTCTCCTCAGTTCCCAAACACTTACAGAGCGTTGTTTAAAGAAGAGGTGATGCAACACAGTGGTAAACATGCCCCCTGTCCCAACTTTTTTGAAAAGTGTTGCTGGCATCAAATTCATGTGTTGTTCCCAAAACAATAGAATTTCTGTTTCAACATTTGATATGTTGTCTTTGTACCTTTCTCAATTAAATATAGGGATAAATGATTCACACATCATTGCATTCTGTTTTATTTGCATTTTACGCAGCGTCCCACTTTTTCTGGAAACAGGGTGGTATTTACGAGGAAACTGGGACTATGAGGAAAACGTTTGATGAGCAGATGGGGCACTTTCCAGAAGGTGCTGACCTGTGGACGTTCCCATATTGACAATGTTTTCAGTACATTTTGTCGGTAACACGACACAAATGTCTCAGTTGGATATGTTGGACGTGACACTCATACTTCAAATATGTAAAATGGTCAGTGCAATGGCAAAAGTACTGAAGTTGTACCACATCGCAATGTGTGTGTGTCTTGCTGGGCAGAGGCTGTGCAGCCATAGTGTCTGTAGCTCAGCCACCACAATGGGTAAACTTTCCTTTCTCTTAACACCATCAAATACTTGTGAGTAAGCTTCAGTCCTGCTATAATGTGGAAGTAAGAAGACCCTTTACCATCCTGGCCACTGCAGGACAATGGTAAACTATCTGGATTTTTTTCTTTGCATTTGTCTCTCTCTCTCTCTCTCTCTTTCTCTCTCATACACACACACACACACACACACACACACACACACAGGTAAAGTATAAGTTAGCGGTTCCCTAATGTTTGTGGTTACTGTATAACCAACCAAATCTGCCCAGAGAGCCCCTGCAATACCCTGTAATGTACAAGCACTAAGCCCAAGGTCCTGGGAGTCTTTTCAGGTTCCCCTGGTGGACAGTCAGAATATATGCTGGTATATTTGACTGGTTTATCCAGCCTTCTCCCAGTCTTAACGCCTCACTCTGATCTCTCCAGGTGCCAGCTGACTGAATGCGACCTCAGACCCTGAAACCTCCAGGATCCGTCTGATGAATCACTAACAAACTGTCAAAGACAGCCCTGACCACTGACTGGACGGAGGATCGACGACCCCAAAACGAAGGGAAAGTAATTCATGTGGTGGGTACTCTGTACAGCAACACGAGATACACAGAACAATAAAGACATCACCACGTTAGCTGGGTTCCACAAATGATCTGCTCACGTCTGCCCCAGGTCAAGGAGCTACCCTGTACAGAGATATAGTTTTAAAGGACCATATGGCCTGTGTGTAGGGGTTATTCAGAGTTTATGCACACCGAGCTTCATTGCCTACTGTTGATCAATCAATCAATAACATTTATTTATAAAGCCCTTTTTACATCAGCAGTTGTCACAAAGTACTTTTAGAAAACACCTGGCCTTAAACCCCAAGGAGCAAACAACAGTGGTGTTGAATTTCAGTGTCTAGGAAAAACTCCCTAAGAAGGCTGAAATTTAGGAAGAAACCTAGAGAGGACCCAGGCTCAGAGGGGTGACCAGTCCTCTTCTGGCTGTGCCGGGTGAACATATTAAGAGTACAAACTGTAATAATTAATAAATGCATGTGGGCTGTGTCCCGAGTCTTTTTAAACTTAGTCCAGGTCGGGGTTCATGACCAGATGGACAAGGACAGGGACAACACAGGGGAGGGGGGGTGTCAGCACAGTGTCAGCTGAAATCTTTTAGGTATCGTCTTGATCTGCAACGCAACCAGGAGGACTTTGGACAGGGACAGCAACGGGTCTTTCAAACCAGGTACTCCGGAGGTGTGGGCCAAGACCTCATGTCCTCCTAAGTTTAAAACAGCAGGAGAAATTTTGAAAATGCATTCCTTATATCTACAAGGATTTATAGTGGAGAAGGAGAACTGACCATACTTCCCCAGCACAATAATATAGCAGCGTAAGACCTTGGGGTAATTGATAATTTGTATAATTTTCGTTGATAATTTTCATTGATAATTGATCATTTTTGTGTGATGGGCCTCCGATATCTAATAGACCCTACCCTATTGATTCTTCTGGGGTTTAGCCAGAGGAAATGCAATTAAAGATTAAAGGGTCACGTGATGTGAAGGTGGCATCCCGAGTTATCTGACACCAAAGGCTTCAGTTACAGGCCGTAATGCCTGCCCGTCAAGCAGATTAGCGAGCTTGATTTATTTATTGACTGATTTAATTTTGCTATTTTTCCTCTGACTTGTACAGTACAGTGTTGGGTTGACCAGCCTGTCAAGCAAATATTGTTCAATGCAAACTAATCCAGTCTACAGTCTAACTTTTTACACAAAGGGCAAATGTTTCTCACAAGGGGAAATTGAGATTACATTTGTTTTCAAATACCTATTCAAGAAACTTGTGGCTGAGATGAATATCATTGGATTACAATAGAGCCTGCTATTAACAGGCAAATCTGGGGTCCATCTTGCAAATAGGTTTGGCTCTTTTTTCTTATCTGAATTGGCATGCTTGCTGTTTTAATTGTTATCTTCACACTAATTGAGTGGATGTTTTGAAATCATTTTTGTTGGGGGATAACACTTGCTAATTTCCTCATGCTTACTGTCTGTGTCAGGCCTTATCTTGGGAGATAACTCAGGCCTGGAGAATGATTGGCAGATGCAGAACAGCTCTTGTAGATCCATCCATCAATCAATTTTCTCACAGAAACATTTCGTTTTGCAAACATCTGAACATGTGATGAATTGTAAATATGACATTGTTATTATTGTTGTTGTTGTTTTTATTATTATTTCTATCATGCATGTTTAGCCTATAGTCTGAATCAAATCTAACCAAATTATGCCAACTACACTTCTAGCGCATAATCATCCGCGTGTAGCGCTAATAGATTCAACAAGGAGGACAACAACACTTGAATTGCATTAGGTGGCCAGCTGCAGAGGTTGACAGCGAACCCTCTACGGTTATTTAGTTAAAGCACATTGTGGCCATAATCATACTCTGATAGTCCTCTCACAGTGCTTAAATGTCGGTCAACTTTATCAGGTTCGAGATAATAATGCATTAGTACTCGGCCTATGTCCCTTTCGTTAAAGTAGTTGGGAAATGTGAGCCCGCCCCCTTTCAGGAGTAAAAGCGATTATTTCTCCTCGCGCTGGGAGCGGGTGAGGGAGAGACTCGGCCAGGATTGTGGGAGCGAACAGAAACAGCCCTCACAACATCATCAGCTACAGACGTCCACGGCTTCAACCGTCCTTTCGCCGAGACATCACTGGAGACCAAGCAGCCATCCTCACTGTCCTCGAAGACATTGTCAGACGAGTGATCATCTAGTTTTTATGTCCTTTTAGACACGTACACTTTTCGGCTCCGTTCTTTTTTCGAGTTGCTTTTCTGCCTGTGCTGGATTTAAGTGCGTCTTTGCGAAGTCCATCCGACGGCTTCCTGCACGCTCTGTCATTCAGCCGGACGACACAACCGGAGACTGCCTGTGGTAGCTTGCACTTATCGGACAGATTTCATGCATAATAAAGTGAGTAACGTGCTATTACATTTTTGTCGTGTTCAGAAGACCAGTTCCATCTCGATGAAAGCAGTAAGGGGTCTTTATTTATGATCGTGTGTCAGTTTGACATCACCTGGGAAACTTGAGCGCTATTTAGAAGCGCGTTACCTTCCCAAAAAACTTAACTGCACCTTTTCATACGATGTGATTTTACCATGACCAAGTCCTATGGCCAATGTGTGGTATTATCAGAATGGACATCTGCAGCTAAGAGATGTTTTATAGAGTAATTACGATAGTGTAGGATTATCTCGTGGTTCTGTTTGTTTTGTAGTGTTGCATTGACCTTGCAGTGTTTCATTCCCACAATATCGCAACACCGTATCTACAGGCGCACAATCGAAAGGCCTGCTAGAGCTATTGGCACTGACCCATATTGACGCGTTATGACTTGTGTTCAACAAAATAATTGCTCTGAAGTATTTGTTTTAATATATCTACCGAATGGAGTGTGGGAATCCTGCCATTTATAACGGGTCAAAACTTAGATAAAAAAATCAAAAATTCTGCCGGTGCCATACGTTCAGACTGTAGACAATGAATTGTTAGTAATTGTAGATGTAGACTTTTGTAGAACTCTACTTGTCAGGAGTTAGGCTTGTATTTGGTTAAGAAATTAAAAATTTCTTTAAGTCCCCAATGCATTCTGAATTATAGAAATTTAGCAGGGTTTTACTGGAATATTACTACGGTAGCAATTAGTTTTTATTTGTAATTTTTTTTTTACAGTATACTACAAGTCACATTTCCCTTTTTTTTACCATGCGTTTCTGCCAGGCCATATTATTCAAATCCCCCACTGTATAACCAGTCTAATAAAAATCTAGCTCTAATAACTTTATGGGGAACTCTATTAAATTATTCTACCATGGTCGGTGCATACTTCATAATAAGGCTCTTGAGCAAAGGGCTCTCAAAGTAGCTGAATTGTGGAGAATCTTGTAGATGTCCTAATGGGGACCATTGTGACGAACAGAAGCTTGTCTGTTTTCTTGGGGATAAATAAGTTATAGAATGTGACTGTCTCAACCCATCAGAAATGCAAGTACCAACTTATTCAGCTATATGTATAGTTAATATAGTGGCTGTGTACTCTGATCTCTGTATTTATTTAATAATAATATATACTATATCTGCCTAATAGCTTTTGGTACAGTAGACATGTTCTGAGATAGTAAAGATTTTATCTTTAGCATTTTCCTAAAGCTTGTCCAAACCTCTTTTACCAAACTTATTTGTGTTTGTCATAAAGATTGAAGCAGGCAACACCACCTCCAATATCCTCGGGCAAACGTTATAGCTCTTTAGAAATTTAAATTAAAATTACATTTTTATTTTCTAGGTAATATAATTTGTCATTGAGAATCTCGTAGACATTTGCGCAGACACAGCAATGCAAGTTTCATCAGTGCTTTTGTAAATTTGATTTTTGATTCCATTGTTAGACTGAACGTCTGTGATATGCAGATCATGTGCACAATATTATTGTATGCACTTGTAAATTTAAGATTAATAAAATTTGACTTTGCCAATTGTTAGTTAGTATCGCTTGTTAGTGTAATGTAAGATTCAAATAAACTATTTACTCACAGTAAATAGTTAGTTCACTTTATTTGACTGCTTACTTACATTGCTTCTGTATTAATTTTTTATTAGGGGTAGTTGAGAAAATTGTCAGGACATCCTGGAAAAGTACAGACATGTCCAGAGGCTTTCAGTGTTTCTACTAGCTCTGGGCTGTTTGTACCTGACCACTGTAATTCAGACAATGCGTTATGAGTGTTATGGGGTTTTATCAGTAATATCTGTTTAGTTAGATTTTAGAATATCTTAGTTTTTATTTTTAAAAATTTTTTGAGTCTCAAGTGTATTTTCTATTACTCAGAATGTTGTTGACTTTCTGTTGTGAAAGAAAAAGGGGCAAAATTGTCCTTTGACAATGAGTAGTGGATTTAAGCTCGCACTAATACTGCAGTTCTTCCTAACCCCCGTCAGCGATGAAGTTGTGTCGCTCGCCTGTTGCTCTCTTGGGGTTTAGCGTGAGGTTAATCTGCTCAGTAAAGAGGTGAGCGCTAACATGTGGACACGCGATTACACACAGAGGAGTCTATCAGCCAAGATCTGTAATCCACACACACTCACACACAATGTCTCTCTTTCTCTATGGCTCTGCTCTGCTTTGTTTCTCTTGCTCTTCTCAGACCTTTCCTTTCTAAGAAGTCATTAGGGATTTTCGGCTACTGATACACAGAACCAACAGTGACACACTCTTACGCCTCTCCCCAAGAGGGATTAGAGGTTCACATGTCACTCTGATTGGCCAGGGTATTTAGCTGATTGTCGGGGCACATCACTGTACACTGGGGGCTCACTGAAGCTTTATTCATGTGAAGGGACACCCTTTGAGCCACGATCACCGCTTTTGCCGTAAACCCAAAAAAGCAGCCAGAGTGTCCTCTGAATGGCTGTTCTAGTCAGACTATTGCTCTTTAGTACTGATTTATGAATAGGGAGAATATTTACGAGTTGATATTCAACAGCGTGACCTCAGAGAATGCAGCTCTTTATGGGCATTTTGTGAAATAAGGGGAATCTGTCAAAAAGTGCTTGATTTAAGGCGTACATTAGCATGCTCCATAAACTCTAAAATGGACTGCTGAATTTGGTTGCTTGCATTTGAAGGTAATAGTCTGGACAGTGATAACTATTGGTATATGCTGCATAAGGCATGGCTTGAAATAAGTCCTAATGAAGGAAAAACTAAATCTATGAAAACATTTTTCTAAATAGAAAAATCACAGGCATTTACATTTAAGCAAATCATTTAATATGCCTTATTGCTGTACTTTTTCTTCAGTAATGGTAGCAAATGTTTTGGAAGGGGTTTGCAGAGTTTGCTCAGTAAAACACTTTCGCTTGCAGATTGCAGGTTGGCAAGATCTGGACGTAGATTCTGTAGTAATTGCACTTCATGCCCTTCGGCTTAAGAACTAAGCAGTATACGAAGCAATTCTGGGGAATCTTATTTACTTCAGATGTGGAGATCTTTTTTTTTTTTTTATTCTCAGATGTTTCATTTCATTATGTGGGTCCCTTTTCAGCTCTGAAAGGGACAACGATCCATGTGGACACTGGAGCGTATACTGTCAACAGGACAGTTGCCTTTTTAACCCATTTGATCTGAGACGAACTGTGCAATGCTGTCGAGCTCTGCTAAGGATCCGCTCAGAATAGCTCAGTGGTGTTTTTCTGCTGCATTTGAGAAGATGCAAATGCGTTGGTTTTCTGAAGAACTTGAGGGGTTTCAGTGTGTGAGCTTGTTTATTGTTCAGCAGGTGTGCCCTCTGCATCGCTCTGTAGGGCTGGGATATTGTACTCTTTCCTTTTTTTTTGGCACCGTTTTCATAGAAACCCTCTCTGAACTGACCTCGATGTGTGTTTATCTAATCGTTTAGTGTAAATTCCAGTTTTAGTTTCTCAACTGATGCATGTATCGGAAACCATTTCCCCTGTGTTACTGTTTATTGTGAGCACTGCCGTGGCATCTTCTATTTGGGTGTAATTACTAATAAAGTTAATAAAATAAGCCAGAGAAAATAATGTAGTCCTTGAATGGTTTATGATGTATTCAAAGTCAGTTATGAATGTGTCCTTGTTTGTATAACGATGCCAAGTCTTCTGTCTCTATCTAGTAATTAGCTATGACGTTCAGAAACTTCTCCTCGGCACTGTAAGTGGATGAGGGTGTTCGCTAGGGTGTTAAAGATCACAGAGGAATATCTCCGGCTTTGATGTTTAATTGTATTGTAAAATACATTTTAGAATATTTCTGCATAAAGTAGAAATCTAGCTGTGCTGTGCTCCGTGTTTGGTGTTCCTTTTGTGTTTGCGTGTGTTTATATTTTTTTTTGCGTTCTCACATGGTGAGAGGGATAGAATTGATGTCTGGAAAGATGGAAGAGTGCAGAAGAATGTGTCAGTGTGAGAGCTGGAAAGATAAATTGAGTATAAATAAATAGGAGGGAAGCAAACTTATAACTGATTTGAAAACAAAATGAAATAGGAAATTAATAGATTAACAGGATTCAAAGAGAAAAAGTGTATGTTGGGCAGATTGAAGTCATTAGTTGTATCTCCTAACATAATAGAGATGGGTTGTGTTCCAAATGGTCAACCAGACTATAGATGAACAGGACTTCCTGCCTGCTGCTTCCTGTTTCCTGTTTCCTGTCAGGCCTGGTCATCATGGCAGCTGCTTGTTGGGTGGTCTGGACAGGACAGGACAGGACAGACATGGACAAACCTCAGCGCGACCTACCTCGTACATTACTTATATCACCATCTCCAACCCCTGAATACAGGGCAATATACTCCTTAAACCCCCACGTAAGGAGCTGGTCGTGTAAACCTCTGCCCTGGAATATTTGGATTCAGACAAGAGGATAGCAGACAAAAAAGGAGGTTTGGAGATGATAAGCGGAAGAGAAATATTTAGAAAAGGATATAGAGTATTCCAGACAGTGCTCGGGGCACCTAGTAAGTCTGTAAATGATATAATGAGCACAGTTTCTACTCATTTAGAACATACATTTAATAGCTTTTACTTTATTTATCCTATGTCCAGTTTGTCAAGGAACGTTTCAGGCATTAGAACAGCCAGACGTTAGGCATTAAGGACTATGTTTTATTTTCATTCTATATGTTTACTTTCACTAATTTCCCTAGGTTCCTGGCGCGATGCATTTCTTTAATAGCGGACTCATTACAGACGGAACCCAGGCATATTGTGCCATACATGGGTAGTCTCCAAAAACCAAATATAGCCCTGCTGCATCTTGAAGGGTCTATTTTATTGGCCCTAAATGTGCTGTGAAATAAAACAGGAATTAACTCCAAGTCCTTTTTTTTTTTTGGAGGGTGGGTGGTTGGTGGGGTCAGAGGGCTGGGTTGTTTGCACTCAGTGCACATAAAGCTTGAGATGGAAGGCACGTCCCTTAATATGACACAGTGGCCGACCTGTGCCTTTCCCGTCACTGGCTGTCCAAGTGTCGGCCTGAGACTTCTCCTTCACCGTTCAGACACAAGTCTCACCTCCCCATTTGGCGTGGCATGCTCTTGGACCTCACCCAATGACAAGAAAAAGGGTAGGTGGTGGTGGAGGGGTGGGGTGCCGGCATATTTTCCCGTGGCTGCAATTTATCTTTGTCACGCCGGCAACGTAGCAGAGTCATTCAGAAAGGGGGTTCCGACGCGGCGCACAGAGGTTTCTCTGTGTCCTGGCCTCACACACTCTAACATCCATCTGAAAGCCCACCGCTGCCACCAACGCTGCCGCCGGCCACCACCTCCTCCAGCCGCCACCTCCTCCTGCCGCCACCTCCTCCTGCCGCCACTGAGCTTCGCAGCTCACCAGCGGGTATTTTTAGAAGATCCTGTGAGCACAATGGAGACAGAGGCGGATGGTTTCACACACACCCTGATCACCGCGGTCTATTAAACAACTGATACCGCTCTAATAGTTGATTTGTAAGCATTACCCTATACACGTCGGTTAATTCAGTTGGGTGCCGGGGCTGATTATAAAATGTTTTTATGTTTGGGTTTATTTGATGTCGCCAAGCCTCAGCTCTGTTACCACAGGCTCTTTAAGCAGGAAGTTCTGTGCTGGAGTCGGTGGCCACCGTTGAAAACACTGTTAGTGAATAACACTGTCAGGTCGGCGACGTGCTGGTGTAGGAATCCACTTGCAGACCTCCTCTCTGTTCGGGGGAGCACACTCGTCTCTACCCAGGCGGTGTGCTGCCAAAGTCCACAACACTGTTCCTTTCCACTGTCATCTGTACCATTCCCAGACCAGGGGCCATCCTCAGAAGAATGTGTGGTACAGGGCAGTCTCGAACTCACACTGCCGGAGTGAGAAAAAAGATACTGAATGTGATACGAAGGGATCCAGAGAGGGTAAGAGACAGACACGTTCCTAAAGCAGACTTTAGAAACGGGGGGGGGGGGGGGGTTATGTCCATGAAGACAGTCTCTTTGTATTTCTCTCTGTTAGACAACTCTGACAGGCATGGAGTCTGTACCCGTCCTTCTGCCACGTTCTGGCAATGTGTACAAAAAATAAAATACATTTCCAAAAGGAGTTAAAGGAGAATATCAGAAAATAACTTGAATGTGTCTAGGTTAATACATCTCTTTAAGTCATTGTTGGACTGCCTGTCAGCGCGTGCTAGGTAGAACCAGAGCCAGACAGACGTCACCAGACCATAGGTTTTTTGTTTTCTTTGTCTATCTTCCTCTTCAGCTGGGTTGGGGATAGGTGTGTTGTGGTGTCGTAAGTCTTGCAGCTCTACCTCGAGCTGTGCATTTTGACGAGCAGTCCAACGATGCGTTAGAAGGTTTTATACCTAGAAACATTTTAGGTATTTGCCGTTATACCCCTTTAAAGCTTTCCTTGTCAGTTTTTTGTGTAGGATGTTTCCAGGGTTTTGAGTAGGTTTTTCTTGCATTAGAAAAAATAACAACTTCACAACATATTACAGGTAAATATTACTTATTGAGCTGTACCACTTCTTCAGAAACTAATTTTGTTCAGAGAGAAATGAGGATTTCAGAAAGTCAATATTCCTGAAGGTTAGTAAGGTACAATAAAGTTTTTCATTTTCTTCATGAAATTAAAAAAGTGTTTTATTAAATTATTATTTTCTATACCACAGTAATTATTCTTAAATTCAGCAATATCTTTAGATGTTTTAGATAACATATAATAAAGCTGCTTTATCTGATAAAGTTCAACCAGTTTTATATTGCCATAGAGAAATCTTTGCCAATGAAATATACATTTAGAGAAAGGATGCGTTATATCCATTTCTCTGTTTAAAATGTAGTAACTTTTCTGTGCAAGTCAACAGAGAAATGTGTAGGTTTCACGCCAGGCATGGAGGGGTGTGAACAGACAGGGCAAATGATTTGGAGAAGTACGTTTCTCTATCTCCTTCTCTCTCGCTCTGTCTTTCTATCTCTTAGTCTCTCTCGTTCTCTCTCCACTTTTTAAGGGTTTTCTGGCCAGCTCGCTGTTTGCTTTGATGTATGGTTTTTCCTACAGTGACTCCTCCAAAGTGTAGCTCGTGATGTCATTAATTTTATTCATACTTTATAGATGCACTGTCTGAAGAAAAAGAGAAAGAGACAAGGGGAAAAAGAGCGATAGACTGAAAGAGATGGAGAGGGGGAGAGTTGCAGGAAGGAGATTTGCAGTGTGGAGTTGCATGTATAATGAATGAGAGGCCGCTCCGTTTGAAACTCCAGCCTGGCCTTCCACTTCAAGGTTTGCTGGGCAGATCGGTGCCCTGTGCTCAGCACCAACATCTCCCTGGGTGTTGCCGGCGGATGCTTCACCTGACTGCCACCACAGACTAACTCGGGGGTAACACACACAACCCTCCTCTGTACATGGGCGTGTCAGTCCTAATGCGAGGAGACGCGGGACGTGGGAGGGAAGAAAGCGTTTGTAAAGGAGCCGTGCAAGGAGCTTGTTTGATTAGTTAGTGTTTTCTTCATTTGGGCACCTTTGTAACTTTCCCTCTGACATGATGTCGCCTCTTGGTGTACATTTTTCTGTGTGCGTTCAGCTGTAGTATTGGTCAGGATAAAAATGTCCCTGGTCTTATTTTTGGCCCCTGTGCTGGGCTCATTGTTTCTAGCTGAGGAAGCGTGGGGGATACCTGCCGTGGGGGCGGCGTCGGGCTGGCCGGCCTCCTCCATGGTCCCCGGCCCTCCCAGGGCCTTCGCGTCACATCCCTCCCCTACTCCAGTGCATCCTCGCTGGGCTGCTCCAGTGGATCCCCCTGGGGGACGACCAGACCGGATGGGACTCCCATAGAGGGTGTGAGAAAATCCAACAGTCCAGCTCGTAAGACATTCCTTTAGAGTTTTACATGACGCTGTGTTCGACATGGTTGTATAGGGTGATATTCTGGGCTGTAGGCGTTGCTGTCTCGTCGTCGAGGCTACTTTGTCGGGCTGTGAGGGTGGTGTGGTGAGAGGAGTGTAAAACGGGTCGTGCTGGAGCTACGTTTCTCCGGACTCCCACTGTTTGTGTACGCGTGTTTGTAAACCGGAGGGCCAGTGGCCACCCTGCTCACTGCCATCTGCATGTGGAGGTGTGGTGTTCATTTCACTTCACCGTCATGTGAATATCGCAAAGAAAGTGTCAACTTTCTCTCTCGGCCTCCCCTAAGTAATGGCTGTCCTCACACATTCTGGGAACGGAGTGGGGCCTTTTTAAATTGCGTTATTTTTTTGTAAACTCTCCTGAATGTAGGAAACCAGTTTTTTTTTTATGTTGACTTTATTTATATTCATCGTTGTTCTGCCAACTACCGGAGATGTTCACTGCGATTACGCTGTAATAATCACAGTAGAACGAAGCGTGTTCAATTTACTCCGGCATCAGTTGAATTAGTGATGCTCCGAGATCTGAGTTAAACGGGGCAAATAGCAGATGCATTCATGTTTCCTGGTGCCGTGGTAGCCCTGAGGTCACGGGGGTCTTAGCCCTGAGGTCACGGGGGTCTTAGCCCTGAAGTCATGGGGGTCTTAGCCCTGAGGTCACGGGGGTCTTAGCCCTGAGGTCACAGGGGTCATACCCACCACTGGCTCCAGAGGTAGCTGCTCTGCCTTGTCCTGTGTCCTCTGAGGATTTGAATTCAGTTTCAAGTGGCACTCTGGTCCCCTTAATGGTGGACCCATAATTATATGGACCCATATTAAACTAGGCCATCATTGTCAGAGACAGAAAGAGAGGCGAGATAGAGAATGAGAGATAAAAAGACTCATGAGAGAGAAGGTAGGAGAGAGAGCAGAGGAAATAGGGAGAGCGAGCGGTAGAACGAGAGGGAGAGATTTGGGGGAGTAGAGAGGGAGACCGAAACGAGAAAGGGAGAGAGAGAAATCCAGGGCTGGCAAGCCTCACTAGTAATAATTGAGTAGTTGAGCAGTAGTTTTCTCCAATGTGTGTTTTTTTTCTTTCTGAAGGGAATAGTACTGACTGTTATTAATGTGCTTTTGACAGCTTAATTTGAAAAGCGGGCTACTTGTTAAAGAAGACCAGGATTTGTTCTCGGAGAACAGACTGATTTTTTTTTTTATGTTCTTCAAAAATGCCTGTCAATGACCCACTTCTGAGATGGTCGAAAACAAGGAAGAGCAGCATGAAATCCACAGGGAGAAAGAGAGGCGGTGGGGGTGTGGGTGGGGGGGGGGGTGAGAGAGAGGTGGTGGGGGTGTGGGGGGGGGGAGAAAGAGGGAGAGAGACTGAAAGAGAGCAGGAATGAAAAGCTTAATTTTTGTGGGAAGTAAATTCAAAATCCTTTTCTGCTTCTCCCCCCCCTCCCCCCTCCCTCCCTTCACCCTCCTCTCCTCATCTTCCTCCTCTCCTCATCTTCCTCCTCTCCTCATCCTCCTCCTCTCTTCATCTTCCTCCCTCATCCTCCCTTCACCCTCCTCCCATGAACCCCTTTTTTTTTCATCCTCCTCCTCTCCTCACCCTCCTCCTCTCCTCATCCCGATCCTTCTCGTCCTCCTCAACAATCTCCCTGTCCCCACCCCCTCTTCCTTATCACTGCCTCCTCGTCCCCCTCGTCCTCCTCAGTACCCCCCCCCCCCCCTTTCGTCATCCCTCTCCTCCCATCATTCCTCTCCTCCTCCTCTCCTCATTCCCCTCCTCTCTCCTCCACCATTCTGCGTCTCCTCTCCTTGGGTCTTGGTCCCCGCAGTAGACTAGGAAGTGCCGGGAACGCTAACGGGGATTAGCTTCCGATGCTCGCTAGCTCCCCTCGGTTAAGTACACGTGTAATTACTTGTTTATTTGGGATAATGCGCTGCAGGAGCGGCTGGGGCACAGAGATGAAATACACACACACACACACACACACACACAGACGTGCCGCCACACCCACACAAACGCGTGCACACACACACACAGTCAGACTACAGCCCTGGGATGGGTCTGTAAACCGGACAGGGCGGGTCGGGTGGGAGAGGAGGGGGAGTGTCCTGAAGAGTTTTCTCAGGGTGGAGAAAACAAGTCAATAATATGAGAACTGGGAGGGAGGGAACGCCGAGCGGGGAGAGATGTGCCCACCAGTGTGAGTGCGTGAAGTGGAAAAAGCCGTTGGTTAGCGAGGGGACGTGCTCTGCTATCATTAGCCGGGGGGTGGGCGGAGGGGCGCGTGGGGGGTGCGGGGTGGGGCAGACGAGGTTATGTGAACGGTGCAGCTGTGCTCCAAGCTGGGGGATTTGGGTGTGTGTGTGTGTGTGGGGGGGGGGGGGGGACTCCAGCCAGGTCTTTCACTGTACTGGAGCAGAGCAGAGCCTTGTGAACCAGACCTCCCCCCACTCCCCAACTCCCACACTACCCAACTCCCCCACTCCAGATCTTCACTTCCCAAATAAGAAAATAAATACATGTTGATGGCAAGGATAAGACTGCAGAGAAAAAAAACATAGGCATGATTTATATACCTCTCTGTAGGCATTTGCTGTTTTCTTTTCTCCTTTATCTCAGAGATCAAGAAACAGTTTTCAAAAATTCCACCTGGAAATTTGGATCTGAATAACAGTAAAAATAAGAGTGATTATTTTGAAATACATGAATTAAGGATTTGGAGGCGTAGTAAAACTGTTCCAATTCTGATGGTTTTCCCTCTGACCTAGGCAGGGCGGGATCCATTCAAACTCACCATTGTATTGCAGCGCCATGTTTATGCAGTGTCTTTACATTCATCCATGCCCACATCCATGCCCACATCCATGCCCATTAATATGTACCCACGACCAGACAGTTAAGGTGATAATAGTAAAAAAAACAGCTTCTGCGTAAATACTTCAGTGCGAGTTTTATTTAAATGAGCACCTAATCTCCAGTGATATAGCTTTTGCCCCCCCCCCCCCCCCCCCCCCCCCCCCACACACACACACACACACACACACTTTGCCATTGAGCCAGTTCAAATAGTTCAAAACAGAATGGGATGTGGTTGAATCTACATATTGGCATCACAGCGTCGGAGAATACCCAAATTTCCCTGTCACCCTTTCTGATCACATGCTGCAGAAACGGGGCAAGCGCCGCCACCGAGACACACAGGAGGGAGGGGGAGCAAAGCCTCACCGTGTGCTACTAATAAATTCAGCCTGCCACGGTATCCAACAACAAGGCAAAATATCACACATCTCCACATCACACGCTACTCCTACAACAACAACACGCGCAGGAAGAAGGCAGAGCTCAAGAACCGAGGAGTCGGAAAGCTAGCAAGAAGAATAACATGTGAGCAAGTTGTATGAAACTTTCCGGAGGAGAAAATGAAATGAGAAAGAGAATCTTGTCTTGTAGGATAATAGCAGAAGTTAAATTGCCTGGCTACATGGAACAGCCCGTACAGTGTCTCTCCACAAGGTAAAACAATGGGGAGAGACTACCTTGACAGATTTTCTCATGGCTGTGAGCTACGTCTTGCACAATGGCCCGCTGTGGGCTAAAAATAGGGCTGGGCCAGAGTGGCGGTAGGGTTTTTGGCAAGAGGGGTCATCTTTCTTTCATACAGTGGCGTTTGCATTAGTCACAGACCCAGGGGAGTAGTCTGGGACTCTGCTAAGACGTGGAGTTGCGCGGCAGTAATGTAATATGTATTTTTCTATTTTCTACTCTCTCTCTCACTTTTCTTCCACCTCATTGTAAGGGCTAAGTAGCAGTAAGCGTTATCAGATCACCCGGGCTGAGGTCTCTTTCAAACCTTTTTTTGCCCTTTTTTATTTGGTGCAGCTGTGCAGGCTCTTTAATCATACGCTATCTTTTTTCAGTTGCCCCCACCCCGCCTTGTACTCCCTCCTCCCCTAACATATGTTAATTGGCTGCTTTCTGTGACAAATTACGAGCTGTGTCTTTGATGAGGTTGGGTTGTGATGGTGTGGGGAGTGGAGGACGCTGCAGTTGCCAGCCCCCTAACCACTCCAAAGAGGAGTGCGGCACCAAGCCGCCATCTAATGAGAGGCTTGGCCTGGCTCTGGCCTGGATTGGCCTGGCTTTGGCCTGGATTGGCCTGGCTCTGGCCTGGATTGGCCTGGATGGGGCTGACTCCCTGCCCACTCATGCCTCCTAACAGAGTGGGGTGTATAGGTATCCCACCTCACTGTTAAATAGGACTGGGAGGCACTGTTTTGTGAACAGTTAAACGTAACAAGGTGTACAACTATGCAAATACAACTACTCATGAAACCAAATGAATAGGTTCAAAGCCTCTTTACATTTGTGTCATTGAATGTTCATTTATATTCTAGCCAATTCTGAATTGAAACAACATGTTGTGTAACAACCAAAATTATTTATGGAGGACATTTTCAGAGGACATTTTCAGTGTGTCAGTGTGTTTCAGTGTGTCTCAGTGTGTTTCAGTGTGTCTCACTATGTCTCAGTGTGTCTCAGTGTGTCCCACTATGTCTCAGTGTGTCTCAGTGTGTCCCACTATGTCCCACTATGTCTCAGTGTGTCTCAGTGTGTCTCAGTGTGTCTCAGTGTGACTCAGTGTGTCTCAGTGTGTCTCAGTGTGACTCAGTGTGTCACAGTGTGTCTCAGTGTGTCTCAGTGTGTCACAGTGTGTCTCAGTGTAACTCAGTGTAACTCAGTGTGTCTCTGTGTGTCTCTGTGTCTCAGTGTGTGTGTGCCTTGAGGAGATACTGCCAGGAAACATAACACCGGTTTTGCTTAAACAAACTAAGTGCAACAATCGAAGTTTAATGATGCTCAGCATCAACAGGATAACAGTGTTCTCCAATAATCAGCCCAATCAACTTGTGGTTGACGAGGAACTGACATCATGCTACCAGACTAAAGCACATTTTTTTCAGAGGCCAGGGGCATCAAAATGAACGTTTTTTTTTTCCAGTCCTCTCACTCTGCTCTACTCTTTCTATCTTTCTCCTTCTCTTTATTCTGCAATCTAGGTTACTTGGTTTCCTAAAGGAGCACTGGGACTGAGAAAGAAAGAAAAAACAGAAGGTCGAATTTATGAAGGACATCCTTGTTGAAGTGTGCAACCTTCTTTTTCTTTGCAAATTACCTCCACACTGTGCAGTCTCAACTGACGGCTGTGGATCTGGCTTTACAGCAGACGGCCTGTAACGTTTCACAGGTCGTTATGTAAAGCGTTGTTGTTCATTGTCATTGTAGTTGGAGCGAAGTGTGTTACAGTAATGTCACATTACTCTTGCAGAAGATTGGTTGCTTTATTTTAACCAAATTTAGGCTAATGTAATAGCAGACACCCAACAGGTAATGTACAGGTTCATTTTAAGGGTGCGGACCATAACACATAAATCAAATAATTGATTAAGCTTTTGGCACATGGCTCTGTCTGTATGAGTGGTGGGCGGGAATGATGCGTTTAGAAGCAAAAACAGACTGAACACGAACATTGACTGCGTTGTTAGAGCGCACATCGTTTTGAACTGGAGTATTCAGGTCAGGTGCTACAACTACACTTCACACATTAGTCTCTTTGTTACCCACCAATAACTGGCTTGCCTACAATTATGTTTCGAACAAAACATGTGTTTGTTTAGCCAGCTAGCTGTCTAGCTTTGTTCTGATCATATTTTAAAGTTAATTTATTAAAAACAATATGTAGCTCTTTTCTAGTTATAACTTATCAAATCATTTACATTGAAATCAGAGATCCTGAAGCTTTCCTGTCAGGATCAAACCAAAGCAGGTAAGGCTACAATTGATTTCAACATTCAGCCCAAATCAATAACCCATATATTAATGAACGTTTATCTTCAGGTATATCACATTGCAGGGGGAGTTCTGCTAATTATTTTTCAACAAGTTACAATGCATTCACTAACCATGCACTTTGACTCTGAGCATTGTTTTTACATGAATATATTTACAAATTTCCAAGGTGGACAAACAATTTTTTTCTCCAGAGTTGCACTTGTATCCTTGCACTTGTATACATATACTTTTTAATTTTGTGCGGTATTGTGCTCACAGCCCCTGGTTGTCCTTCATTCCCTCCCATGCATTCCATCTCCAGCCTGACTACACAAGTCGTTTGTTTTAGTCTTTACAGTTGCAGTCCAGCCTGTTCTTGAAGTCAGACTGGGCAATCGGCTTCTAGTGGCCAATATGTTGCCATGGGAGCCAGATGTGAGTGGTTGCCATGACACTGTTTAAGGACACCTTGACCGAGTGTACACCAGATCCCCTCCCCAATCCTTCACACACACACTCCAGAAGCATCAGAGGGTCTGCGATTGGTGCCTACCTCATTGATTAATATTTGCCTCTTCAGACTTCAGACACTCGTCCCTTGTTCAAAACATAACCAGTCGTCTGAGCCAGACTGGAGTGGTAAACGGATGTTACAGATTACTGTTGCCGGAATTGTTTGGATAAGCAGGGAACAAACTTGTAATGTAGTCATGGTTTTAAAACACTTTTTTAATGTTTCGGCTAGCCAAAATGGAAAGTCCACAGCCCCTCTCCAAAAATTTCAATTTATTACAATTAAAAAAATTCCGCCACCAAAATGATTTTCCTGCTGATGCAAAGCAGCTCAAATCATGATACAGCATCTGTATGCCAGACATGTTTTAACGTGCTTCGTCACAGATGCTACGAATATATCTATTGTCCATAAACGCTTCCATATTGAACTTATAGAACATAACACAGGATGGAACCTTTATGTGTTCTCCAGCTGTGCTCATGGGAGGCAAGAGGAGACACAACTTCCCTGTGGCTTTCTATGTCTTGCTAGATCAGCAGTAGAGGATGGAGGGGAAAAGAAAGAGTCCCTTGAGCGAGTATGCAAAATACAGATTATCGTATACATAATCCACATAGAAGAAAAGAAGTGCTAAAAACATCCAGTGAGAAGTTAATAGAAAATAAGATGACACCTGCTCAGGAGTGTTAGCCATGTTAGCTTTAGCCTGTGGCTCTAATTGGGGCCAGGAGGGAGGATTTCATAATTGCTGTCAGAAGATCAAATTTAATTCTCTTCTTCGCAGTCATTGCTGTAGGGTAAAGTGAAACAAATTGTCATCAGAGATTTCTAAACGAACAAAGCTTTTAATTAGGCTGATTAGAATGCTTCTGTTAAAAGAAGGAGAGAAAGAACGTGTGATGGAATCATCAACGAATCAACGCCAACGGAACCACGTTGTCTGGTGTTAAAAGACGCCACCATGAGACGTTACAGAAGCCTGTTGCGCTTGAAAAGAAGACAAAGCGGGACCCACCCCCTAACCCGTTGCCCCCCCCCCCCCCTCCCCCCACCCCCGGAGCTGCTGAGCATCACGAGACATTGTCATCCGTGGCAAAGAACATAATTGGGTGAATATGTCAGCGATCTGTGTGTTCTTAGTGACATGGCCCTGAGCTGTTGTCATGGGGACGGGGTTATAAACATTGAAGTTAAACCCCGCCCCCCAACAGTACCATAAACTAGCTGTTGGTTAGCGGGTTGACTTAGTTGCCATCTTTATGAGTTCAGCCAGCAAAATAACACTTAGCAACTGTAGGGTTAATCAAATCATAGTGTGTGTGTGTGTGTGTGTGTGTCTGTGTGTGTGTCAACCTAGAGTCCGGGGGTGTATTCTCTGTTCCAGTCCAACAGCGTGTGTCTAAATGGTGGTTGCACCTGGGCCCTGCCGGCCTACGTGGCACCATGTGTCGTGAGGCAGCGGTTGGACGCCTGCTGTAAAACATTCCCCCTCGCAGATGTGTATTCTTGTGGAGAGTGAATGGGGGAGGCGGTGGGGAGGATAACGTCAGACGTCTTGACAGGTGGAGAACAAGAGAGGAAGAGAGAGAAGCTGAGGCCATCACTCGAAACTAGCGGGATTCAGCGTTGAACACTGGTTGAACCGCTTTCCTGTTTCTGACCATTTCTCAACCACTGCCACCACTGCACTTCTGTCCTCCTGGTATGCATCCTCACCTGGAGCGAGTCCACCCAGTTGTCTTTTCACGTTTTGGCGAGGATTGTTTCTGCCAGTCCGTCATCCTCTTCGAACACACGCCACGGAAAGACTGACTGCTCACGCCACGGCAATGATTCATTTGAGCCTTTCCGGGCCCTTTCCAAATCATTGTTGCCTCCACTTCTGCTTTTTCTGCTGCCTTCTGCTCCGCTCTGGTGAGAAGGCGGTGTCACATCTACCGTAGTCTGTGTTTACAAAGACTGAGCCGTTTGGATGTCAGTTTCCACCGAATCTCAGATCTTATCTGTATGGTAAAAATAAGCAGAACACACGTCATAGTCGTTCTGCTTATGCAGGCCACTACAAGTAGAGCAGCATCTAAATTAGCACCACATGATTCACAATTTTCTGTGATTGTACATTTCACCACAGACCAATACCGCTGGCCTCTAAACCGACGGTGACCCAGTCGACCGGGGACAATCCCCTCAATCGCTGCGTGCTCTGTCCCTGAGGCAGTGCTCCAGTCCTGGCGGGCCCTTGATGCAGCAAAAAGGCAGGTAACAGGGACCTGTATTCAACCGTCCGGCAGCTCGCCCGCTCGCTCTCGTTCCCTGCTCCTAATGACGCTGTGCAGCAGCTGTAGTTTCACAGCCGTTGGCCTGCTTTCAAAGGGGGGGGGGGGGGACGCTTTGTGTCAAGCCCCCTCGTCCTTGGTGGAGTCAGCGACAGGCTGTGGAAAGACTGCTCTCACCTGTCTCCGTTTAGGTTCTGACGGATGGCTACCTGTCCTCCATTTAGGCTCTGGAAGACTATAGGCCCTGTCTGTTGGCGACGAGTGACACGCTGCAGTGCCCGGTCACAGACAACAGAAGTAGGCAGTACCCTGGACTTGAAAGGCCCTGTTTCCTCACAGCCACTCCACCTAGAGAGGAGTTACCGGGTTTTTATTTTTCTCTGAAAGCACACAGAGATGAATGGAGGACACCACTGTGTGCTGAATGGATTTCCATTGGTCCAATAACAGGAAGCCATGGCAACAACATGTTAGTTGGAAATGTGTAGCAGAGGTTCACTGGTTGATGAGGTTTCACCGCAGATATCAGCTTGCTTTGTTAGATAAGTCAACGTCCAGGGCTTTGTTATTTGAATAGTTACTTGACTATCACACTGTCTTCTCGCGTGTTCATAAAAGTATGCAAAACCTGAATTTCTCATAATGAAACTTACTTATTGTCCCCCAACAGCTGACAAATAGGAAGCTATCTATGGACGGGTCAACTTCCTTGTATTTTTATTCAGTTTAGCTAAAGAAAGAAAGGTTCCTTCTATCTTCTCTGAATTGAGCGTGCCATATAGGGCTGCTGTCTTGAGCTGTTAGAGACCAGTTTTGGTTGCCGAAAGGATGCCTTGTAATGCATGAAGAAGAATACCGCTCAAAAGCATTAAACTAGTGCAGCGCTTCCGACGACCGTTACTCAGCCAGCATTGCCACATGCATTGTCATATTTCAGCGCATTTTCTTCTGAAGCCTTTGGTCTGCTCTTATTCTACTCACAGCTTTTGCTAAAGGACATTTTGGAAAGACTTGGAGGCATTTTTGAGAAAAAAAATGGGGTTTTGTCCTCTAAGGTTACACAATCACAACGATACGTCCTGTTGCATCACCAGGAAATCCAGATCTGATGGCGGGCATTGTGGTTGTGGTGATTTTTTGGTGAAAAAATTCTCCCTGAAGATCTTGTGCCAAATGCAAGTGCAGTGTTTCATGATCCGAAGCACCATGATTCCCAAGGCTAAGATGCCGGCTCGTTGAGGTGGGCAGAAGACGTGACATTTCTTTCCTTCCATCTGTCTCTCCTCCTCTTTTGTTTTTTGGGTGTGGGGAGAGGGAAGCATGGGGAGTTTTGGTTCCCATTTTGAGCTCTCTCTGGAGCGGACCAGTTTAGGGAAGGAAGCACCTTTACACCTTTAATTGTCAGTGGCTGCTGATGTCACATCCTTCCGCTGAGTGTGCCGCATGTGTGCTTCCTGCCATACTGTCTATGAGGTCCTTGGGACGAGAGTGCCACCGGGGATAACGGCGTGTTGGGGGGTGGAGTCCAAAAAGGGGGCGGGGTAGGGGTGTCTTGAGGTGGGTCTTATGGTTACTGGGTTCATGATAAAGGGTGGCGGGTGGGCTTGGCGTTGGACAAAGGGGGCTGGAATGATGCGACGTGTGTCCGAATTGATACGCCGAGGTCTGTTATTCCAGTTAAGACGATCAGTGTCAGATACAGTAAAATAGACAGTTAATAGGAACTAGCTCCTCACTTCTCATGGTGACATGGCTTAGAAAAACATCTCTGGCTGCTAATGATCCAACTGGAACGTGACTTAATAAAACAAGGCATGCACCGTGCACGCACACACACACACACACACACACACTCCTCAGCCTGGAAGGCATTATACCACGATACACCACTGTTGAGCTAATCCCAGATGTACATTCTGCTAATCTCTTTAGCCGCTAATGTGTTAAATTTGCCCTAATATTTGCTGTGATTCACCACCAGCGCAGAGGATCACCTACGCGTGGGCGATGTTTAGGTCATTCTCTCCTGTGTGTTTCTAGAGGACGTGGGGAGGGGGAGGCAGGGATAGTCATTCGTCACTGTGCCTATCTGGGCCTGACAGACGGATGGGAGAGCATGGCGCAGCTTCGCAGTCCATGCATAGGACTCACAGCCTGTAATGACATTAGAGATACAATGAGAGGCAATACACAGTCGGCTGGCCAATGGCTCCTCTTCACCACCTCCCACAGTCACACCCAGGCTGCACAGATAAACACCTCCACACACAGCAAACAGCTCTAAACACATTTATATGCATACATATTTATATATATACATACATGTCTAGATATGTGTGTGTGTGTGTGTGTATGTATACATATATATACATACATGAGGATATATTTTATTTTATTTTATTATTTTGTGACTAAGAGAAGATATGACAGGGATGCTTAATCGAAACGGAGCTTAGAGTGTGTGTGTGTGTGTGTTTGTACTCATATTTAGATTGTTCTGAAACTGTATTAAAACTGGGTTTTTTTCGTGCTCTAAAAGGAAATGGGAGTTTATTTTAAAAGAGAGAGGGTTTATTTAATGTAGCATACACCTCCTAAAAGGTTTACTTACTGCAGTGTAATATGTTATTTCAAATCCTCACAACCGCATTTCCTATGAGGATAGAGGATACTGATGTTTTTTTTCAGGACACATGCTATTACCAAATGTGTTGCAGATGTTCTATGGGGAGAGAGCGGCTCTGCCGCCGAGGTGGGGTTTCTAGGAAAAACACCACCAATCCTGTCATGATAAATCGCTTTCTCCATTTCTTAGTAACATAGGGATATTCCTAGTTGGGTCAAAAAATAGAAAACGTCAGCATATGTTGGTGTATCCGTTCCACATATGGGCCCAGGTAGCGCATTTGGTTCTTTGGAAGTTATGGAACCAAATGTTTTTGGTTTCGCAGTGGTTGTGTGAACGAAGCCATGCGTTTCCTGACTGGTGAAGAATTGAAAATGGTGCATGTTCTGCAAACTTTTATTTTTAGATTGCCAGGAGGTTCTAAGAAAGTTTTATTACAGGTTCCTTGAGAGATTTTATTAACATTTTTGAATGGCATCTTTAAAAATATCACTAAATGTAAAAAAATTAAAAAAGGAAAGTCAGAAATGCCTTTTAGGTAATAATCATACAAATATGTATTTGTACTATGACACAGCACCACTGATTCAAACCTATGCCCTTCACTTGTCCATTGAAGGTATTATTCCTCTCTGCTTTCTGGATAATGATAATGAAGATGTCATAGATAGAGCATTTAAGATGTCTCTATAGAGCAAATCATTTTCAATATTCAATCAGAATTAATTTAAAACTAAACAAGCCCATATTTATTCAGATGACAAATTACTTGCTTAATGTGAGAACACAGTGTATGTTTTAATGAAATATCATTATTATTTTTTTATTCAAAAAAATTACAGAAATAACCATAGAATAACTTGACTTCTTAACGTTCTCTAAACTAATTGATAGCAGAACCTGAAATAGAACCATGAGGAAACCTGTAGGGAACATTAGGCCGATGTTCTGATATTCCCCATGCAGATCATTGTGAATCTAAACTATTGGAAGACATTAAATAGACCCATCTGTAAACCTGTTATGTTGAGCTACTGACATAAAAAGAGAAGAACAGTGTTTCACCATTTTCTGTTAACTATTTCAGAACATTGCCAATGTCAAACCACTTGGAGAATGTTCCACAAATGTTATTAGATGTAAACAAGTATGTTTATGTATGTTTATCAAATACCAAGAAAATATATTTGCTTTATCACATTCCTCAAACTGAGAATGCAAAACTATCCTGCATCACCCCCAGAACATTGTAAAATTGAAAGCTGTAAAATTGCCATAGAACAACAAGCACACAATCACCAAGGTTCTCAGAAGGGTGTTTGCTATCTGGGGAGGAAGTGCGTTTCAGAGTTGTGTTGCCCTTCACAATAAAGAAAACTCTCTGTCTATTTCTCCCTTTATATTCCTTTTCCCTGTTTCAAAGAGAGAAATAAGAGCTGAGCACCAGCCTAGGTCATGTCCCTGTTTTCTGTCTCCCCCTCTATCTGATTCTCTATGGTTCACTCCTTTGTGTCCTCAATGTCAAAGCCACATTAACAAGCTACACCCTACAGGATACTGTACACATAGTCTATTAGGAGGGGAAGAAACACTGCCCACACGCTGTATATTAGTTTTTGGTGACTAAACACTTGGGAGTGAGGCGACCTAGAATCAAGCCTCGTGGTGCACAGTGTTCCCATTGGCCTCACAGCTCTACTTCTCAGAGAGAAAGAGATACAGAGGGAGAGATTTAGAGTGGCATAAATGGAGAGAAAGAGTGTCCATTAGATCTATGTGCTGAATCTCCCTCAGTCTTCCTAACAGATGGGAGGGTCGTGGGTTGGGTTCTTCCCCCCCCCCTCCACGAGAGCCCTGGTGCCTGTTCAAAGATCCATCTTTCTGCTTCTCCCTCGTTCTCTTGTTCTCCCTCTGTTAGCTCTCTGTAGGCTTCATGTCACTGAGTCCAGACTGTCCTCTACAGGTATGGCCACCATCTAAACTCAATTTCCCATTGTTTCCCAATGTCCTCTGTGACCTTAGCAGTGACCCCAATTGTCCTTCCCCAGTTGTCACACTAAATGAGGCCCCCACCTGTCTCACGGTGTCAGGAATAGGGGATGGGGGAGAGAAAAAGAGAGGGATTTATTCTGTCTTTTCTTTCCTCTGTTTGCGTGGATCTGCCCTCTCCCCATATGCTTGGTTTTGGGATTAGTGAATTGGCTTAGTGTGGCGGAGAAAGCTTGTTAGTCTTTTCTCTCCCTCTCTTCCTCCTTGCTTGCAGTCCCATGGTAATGCCAGTCTTGTCCCATTTTCTCTTTCAGTGGACATTACAGAGAGACAGTCCTACCTTCTGGTGATTTCTCAGTCTCTCTTTCCCTCTCTCACCTCTCTCGTCTCTCTCCATCGCTCCTCTTTCTCTCTTTTTCTTCCTCTCATTTTTTCTCCTCTCTCCCCCCCTCTCTGTAATGTCCTCCCCATCAGGCTTGCCATGGCATGTCTCCTGGCAGGACAGTGTCCGAGGGGTAAATTGGATTGTGCGGCTCTGTTGTAATCTGTCAGGTTGGAGGGTGCTTACCGTCACCAGCCATTCCTTCATGGCCAGACCTGGAGTGGGGGTGGGATGTGTTGACGTCTGGGGGGAGGGGGGCGTTCTCCGGGAGGACTGAGTCGACTTGTGCTACAATAGGATGGGAGTGTGTCGAGTGGGGGAGCAGAAGCAGGCCCACCTTGCCTCGGGCAGCGTTGGTTTTCGGCGCCAAAGCTGGGATTAAATGTTCAGGACATGAGCTTAGTCTTACTGTTCCAGTTACGCAAGGACCACGGTGTTCCTCCAGACAGTGTTGACATACAGAGGCTTGGGGAGGAGGAAGCTGGAGCCACCCGTGAAACACAGCAGGCCTGGGAGGTCTCGTCTGTCAGATTCTCATCGAGTGATACTGGGCTGACCAGGGATTGATTTGTTGTTGTTGTTGTTTGTAACAGCCCTGGTCCAGGCTCTGGTGTTAGTTTGTTTGAAGACAGTCCTTCATCTCTCTGACAGCACTGTGATGTTGTCTGTGAAAATGTCTAAAGGTGTGGTTATCATCGCCATGGAAAGTGTCTCTGAAGTTGTTTTAGTGTCCATGTTGTTATGGTCAGTGCTGCGTTCCCTTGATACGGTCGCTGCTCTTGTTTCTATATTTGTGTCAGTGCTGCTTCAAACCATCATCACATGAGAACAGTTTTGTCACAAGGGTGCGAAGAAGAGCATGCCTTTATTAAGACATTAATGGGATCATTATACATTGTGATTGGGAGATAATAGAAACATAGAGAGAGCGAGAGAGACTAAATTGTATCCAGCCACATTCATAACTTCCTGGACTTTTACAGGCTCAATTATACACAAAGTGTCAAATAACAACAACGTTAATTTCCTCTTGGCCTCAGTATATTAAATCTGAGACACGGTCAACTTAGAAACAGGGATGATACATTAGGCTATGGGATGATACATTAGGCTACGGGATGATACATTAGGCTATGGGATGATACATTAGGCTATGGGATGATACATTAGGCTATGGGATGATACATTAGGCTACGGGATGGTACATTAGGCAATGGGATGATACATTAGGCTAAGGGATGATACATTAGGCTATGGGATGATACATTAGGCTATGGGATGATACATTAGGCTATGGGATGATACATTAGGCTATGGGATGATACATTAGGCTATGGGATGATACATTAGGCTATGGGATGATACTTTAGGCTACGGGATGATACATTAGGCTACGGGATGATACATTAGGCTACGGGATGATATATTAGGCTTCGGGATGATACATTAGGCTTCGGGATGATACATTAGGCTATGGGATGATACATTAGGCTACGGGATGATACATTAGGCTATGGGATGATACATTAGGCTAAGGGATGATACATTAGGCTACAGGAGGATACATTAGGCTATGGGATGATACATTAGGCTACAGGAGGATACATTAGGCTACAGGAGGATACATTAGGCTATGGGATGATACATTAGGCTACAGGATGATACATTAGGTTACAGGATGATACATTAGGCAATGGGATCTGTTTGCCTTGATGTCAGTAGAGTTCACTACTTACAAGTGGCCTGCAGGAAAACAGGTGTTTTAACTCTGGAAATAATTTCCACCTGTGTTCCTAATGCAAGATGACATGGGTGTGTAACTGATAAGAGGTGTGTGTAACTGATAAGAGGTGTGTGTAACTGATAAGAGGTGTGTGTAACCGATAAGAGGCGTGTGTAACTGATAAGAGGCGTGTGTAACTGATAAGAGGTTTGTGTAACTGATAAGAGGTTTGTGTAACTGATAAGAGCTGTGTGTAACTAATAAGAGGTTTGTGTAACTGATAAGAGGTGTGTGTAACTGATAAGAGCTGTGTGTAACTGATAAGAGCTGTGTGTAACTGATAAGAGCTGTGTGTAACTGATAAGAGCTGTGTGTAACTGATAAGAGCTGTGTGTAACTGATAAGAGGTGTGTGTCTACCATGGGCAGTTATTACCAATTCCAATATCAGGCTTTGAGGTCAAAAGGCACTACAGTGTGCTGATGGGGGCATTTTGAGGGGCTGTTTCATACAGTATATCACTCAGTAAACACAGATTCAGGTTAGAGGAAGGTTCAAATAAGATGGGAATGATAGGGTAGGGAAGTGTGTGTGTGTGTGTGTGTGTGTTTGTGTGTGTGAGAGAGATAGATTGACATGTCTTTTGGTGAAGTGATGTCGTCTTCCACATCAATGTCTCCGTTCGTGCTGCCAGGTGCTCGAAATCTTGTTCAGGAAGGATTGAAAAAGAAGAGGGAGAAAAGAAGCAAGATGGAGGGTTTTTAATGCGACGGCGCTGACAGCTCCCCTGCATTGCACTGAGCTTAAATAATGGGATGCTCATTTGCATAACGAGGGACGTTATCACCTCTACTGTCAAAAGAAAACACAACAACTGTTCTCTTGCTCTTCCCTGAGATAGATTGGGTTGGCCTACTTTAGCACTCTGGAGAGAAGTACCAGTCATCTGGCATACCCAGGCTCACACTGTCTCATACCCTTTGGAAGTTAGCTATCGGCCCAGCTCAGCTCAGCCCACACACACATGCACACAGACACACACACTCACAAACACCCTAAAAAACAGTCACACATACAGGCATGCACAACAGCCAGACATGGAAGCACTCATTAATTACATTGATGATAAAAGATAAAGTTATAGTCTTATTGTAATTTAGACAATGGTATGTTCTACATCCATCCCAAGCCTGTCTCCCCGTCTAGTGTTTTGTCAGCGTGTTTGAGGTAGACGAGTCAGACCTCGCAGTATTCCTGTCAGCAGACTGGTGTTTTTCAGGAGGAATAACTGTGTTTCTTAGTCTGCAGCTAATGTTACACCATGGCTGATTAGAACATTTAAGTTAGCGGCACTTCCAAAACACTGTCAAACTCTTTGTGAACGAGGAGAGATCCTGACAGCGCTGTCAGAGGCAGCACGGTAACGTAACCATCCTGATTTGCATGATATCGGCGGCGAAAAATACAGCGCTGCTCTCACAACATGTTGACAGATTCTTTGTCTTTCTTCAGCGTCCCTTGTGGCTGCGATGATGCGACTTCCCTCCCACACCCAGACCCCCCCCCCCCACCCCCCCCCATCCACTGATTTCTTTTTGTTGCCATATCATGTCATCTCACTTTATGCTTATCCTCTCTCTCTGTCCTTCTTCCTCTTTCACTCTCTATCCTCCTCTAATGCAGGTGTGTATGCTGGAATCTTTGAATTGATCGCGGCGATACAAGAGAAGAGAAGAAAGGCAGAAGAAGAGCGAGGGAAGAAAGAAGAGCGAGGGAAGAAGGCATCAAGTTCTTTAGGGGGAGGAGAGAAGACGAAGACGGGGACGATGGGGAGGAAAAAGATTCAGATCACGCGGATAATGGATGAGCGCAACAGACAGGTAAGAAGGAGGAGGGACGATGGATGAGGGGAGGGTTGGATGACGGGTGGGTAGGGGAGGGGAAACACTTTATTGGCGGTCTGGGAAAGAGGACTTTAGGGTGTGGCACATGAAATCTTTAGGGAGTCTTGATGGGATGACGATGGCGGGGGGTAGGAGCGTGTGGGCGGTTTTGGGTTGGAGGTTGGCTGGTTCCGGGTAATCTGGGGCTTTGCATCGGGTCAGTACCGGGTCTGTCTTTGCTAAACGGGCCCCTTCTGAGGGCACCCTGTCACACCATCGCATCGTGTCACAGCGTCACGCACTCTAGCTCACGGCCGTGGAACATTACTGTGGTGCGGTGTGGTGGAGGGCAAGAGAAAACCGTTCCAAACGACTGGAGACGGTTTGTTGGAGGTGACATCGCAGCGCAGACAGAGCAGACAGAGCAGACAGAGCCGACAGAGCAGACAGAGCGGACAGAGCAGACAGAGCAGACAGAGCAGACAGAGCGGACAGAGCAGACAGAGCGGACAGAGCGGACAGAGCAGACATAGCGGACAGAGCAGACAGAGCGGACAGAGCGGACAGAGCAGGGACCAGGTGTAAACCTGACAGAACTGAGAGGAGGCACCATCTGTGGCACGGCCGGTTGTTAGGCCTCTAGCCTTCTTCTCGCTGTATTTTTAAAACACACAGCTAGTGTGGGTACCTGCAGCTGGACAAGCCGACACCATCGCTGTCCAGTTGTTTCAGTAATGTTTCCATTTCAGATGAAGAGGGAAACGTGTGGATGGACTTGGTAAATGAACGGAATTCACTGTGCTGTTAAGACCCCATTCAAAGCACTGGCTTCATTTGTGGCCTTCAAAATCACAGCCCTGGAAACGGATATGGAACTCTCTCTCTCTCTCCCCCTCTCTCTGCCCTCCAGGCCCACAATCCACCAATTCCTGTGGCACCAGTGACCAGCGCCACTCTGTCACCTCCCTGTCAGGTCAATTGGATCCATACGCTGCTAATTCAGCTCCGCCCCCTCCCTGTCACAGGTCACCCAAACTCGTTCTGACCCCCCCCCCCCCCCACTGATCTGTGAACCATTATCCATAATATGTAGTCATGACATTCGATAGTGATTGCATCTTGCACACTAGAGCCATTGAACAAGGTTTAGATTTCACTGGCTCCTCAAGTCTCTTACAGTATACACTGTAATGGGACTCACTTCACGCTGGCATTGTGATTTCATATGAAAGAATGGTAAAAGATCTATTGGATTCTCCTGAAGTGGCAGTTGAAGCTCGGTGACCTGAGTACTTGTTAGTGAGACGTGGACCGAAGAAATAAGCGAGAAGTTGGTTGGAGAGCAGTAGTGGAGCGGAACTGTTAGGGACTCAGTTATTTCCTGCTCGGCTGTATGTAACATTTCTACAGCACAGCTTATCGGAGTCGTGGGTAATGAAGTCGAAATGAGAATAGAGACGGAGTACGGGAGAGGTCAGAGAGTTAAGAGGGGAAGACTATCGCGTTGCACCGGCGCTCAAACTTCCTGTCTGCTTTTATCTCTGCGTCCTCTCCCTGTCCCACCGCAGACCGGGCTCACCGGGCGCACCAGGCACTCCGGCTCCCAAGGATGAGGAGGGGAGAGAAGGAGACAGGAAGGACACCTGAGGGGAATTGATGCCACAGATTTCCGGGCTGCTTCACTTACAGCGAGACATTAGAAGGAAAGCGAGAGGAGGGGTAGAGAGAGAGAGAGAGAGAGAGAGACGTGTTTTAAAACTTTTTGAACTTCTGTTTTACACCTCCAGTAATCCCTGCTTTGTTAAGCATTGTTTTAATGTATTTAATTGATATAGAATTCATTTTAATTTAATAAGAATCTGTTAGATAAATCCCCAAGACAAAAAAAAGTTGCTCTTTTACTGTTTCCTGGACCATAGCAATGACAGAAAGGGTATTTCAAGTCGTAGACAAGTCAGAAGTGTATCAGCATTACCATCACAAGATGTACATAGACCTTTGCCACAGGAACACAAAAATATCTATATATTTCTTTGGTGCTTGTTTTTATCTTGTTGGAACGGTGGCATGGGCTCTGCATATTTTCACTTCCCCTTTGAGGAAACCTCTGCACGCTCCGGCCAAATAAACATCAGAGGTGTTACCTTTAGCCTCCACATTTTTCACATACTTGTGCCGTTTTCATGCAAACAAGCTTCCAGCCTGCCCTGAACCAAGCCCTCAGACAATCAAGCCATACACACCAAGGAATAGATTAAAATCTGTTTGAATGCCTAGTTTTCTCCTGCTGGTATTTCTGGGCCATCAGGCCAACGTGTCAATCCACATTTCACCCCTAATGTCATATTTCATATTGTTGCTATGACAGCCCTGTCCAGTCCTTATAACAAACACTCCTCCTTCCTCTCTGGGTCCTCTCCTGGCTCTCTGTTGAGTGGCACCGTTCTGTTAGGGCCTGTCTGCTCCACGCCGCCACCCACCGGGCCTTGATGCCCACCGCGGCGCCATCACAGCGGGCATGGGTCCTTGGTCTCTCTGGGCGGCCACTTTGGCGTGCCACCCCCAGGCCCTGAAACACTTCCCCAGAGCAGGGCTAGCATAGCCAGGCCTCCCCGGCGTTGACTGGCTGCCCAGAGCTCTTCACAGAGGGCAGTAGTGTGTGAAGGCTGGCTCCCAGCCCCCCAGCCACTCAGACCCTCTCCTACCCCCGGGCACATGAAAGAGCCCCCTGTGCCATAAAGGCAAGGGCCACAGACAGAGAGCAGACTCACACACGCACACACACACGCGCACACACACGCACACACACACGCACACACACACAAACGTATATTAAGATATTTCTTGCGGCCATACTTGCTCAAACCTATTATACACTCAGGCCCCTGGTTGGACGCACGGAAACACACACGTTTGTATTTAATACACAGAAACCGTGAGATAAACACCACCGGCCTCTTGTCATTAACAAGCAGGCCAGCCATGGCAGGGTCAGGCCAAGTGGGTGGAACAGGGGGTAAAGCAGATTGACGTATCTGTCCGTCCTGTTCAGCTGTGTGTGTGTGTGTGTGTGTGTGTGTGTGTGTACGTACGTACGTGTACGCGTGCATGTGTGTGCAACTGTGCACGTGTGACAGTGGGGGGTTGTAGGTCGCCAAGGGCAAGAACCCCTATGGTTGGGTCAGAGGCTAAACATGGATGAGGTCATCAGTCAAAGAAAGTAGAGACGTGGCAACGCCAGCCCCCCCCCCCCCCCCACATGGAGAGATTCGGGCCCTTCGACGAGGGAGCTTCCTCTTCCTCTTATGGAGCCAAACTCCGACACATTGCGAAGAGACGTGGTTCTTCCACTTGTGACAATTGTGCCGTGTCTCCAATCAATGGTGGTGGGGTGAGAAAGCTTGCGAGGGAAATTAACAGCAGGAAAATAATGAGGCCCTCAGGGTATCTCCTCACCCCTGCACTCCCCCTCTCTCCCCATTTCCCACCTCCTCTCTCCCCTTCTGCTTTTAGTGATGGTAATGTCTGTGAACCGAGCTCCTCTGTGTCAGCCTGCTCAACCCTGGGAGACCCCACAGAGAGAGCGCCGGCAAAAAAAAATAACTCTCATCTTCTCGTCTTTACAGGCTCTTTTGTCAACTTATATTCTATTTCCTCTTGTGCTTTTCCTCCCCACTTTGTCGTCTCTTCCTGCATTTTGGACGATTACCATGAAATGTATGGTAAAAAAAAAAAAAGATATGAAGTGATTATTGTCTTTCACCAAATGTTTCCCTCCTAATCCCTCAACTGCAAGCTCTGTGCCACGTATTTTGGTCAATCTCGCCACTGACACAGCCCTCGCAGGCAGCGCCCAGATTATTGGAATCGGGCAGTGGATATATCACTTTCCACTTGTGGTTTTACAGCATAAACAGGAACGTACTGAGCACAGCCGTCCTCTGACTGAAAGGTTTTACTCAGAAATCACTACCTGGGAAAATCCAATCACTGCCTCAACCAGTTTATAAACTGTAATGTAAGATAATTGTTCATACATGACTAATTGATAGAATTGAATTAATTAACTCGGATTGAAATGTAATCTCCTGCATAGGAGCTTCATTTTTTTCACTGTCCACTGAAAGACAGGCATTAGGAGTATGCAGGGGCTGGATGATGGTTGAGAGTGCAGTAAGCATATACTCTATTAGAGACCTCAGCCTGGAACAAAGCTCCTGTTTGTCATCATTCATCCACTGCTGCCTGTTTGGCCCAGAGGGAGAGTTCAGTACCAGGTCTTGGGCTCCTTTCTGTATTCCTTTAGCGTGAGGAGCCCATCTCTTCCTGCTTTGGCTACTGACAATGGGACAAGTGTTGGTGTGGAGGGGGGGGGGGGGGGGGGGGGGGCGGTGGCATGAAGTGCTGCCGTGTGTGTGTGTTTTCATTTATGTGTGTGTTTGTGTGTGTGTGTGTGTGTGTGTGTGTGTGTGCATGGCCGCGTGCATTCATTTATGTGAAGTGTGTATGATGTGTGTGTGTGACAATGTTTTACACTGTGTTTGGGCATGCGCGCGTGCGTGCGTGTGTGTGTGTGTGTGTGTGTGTGTGTGTGTGTGCTTGGTTAAATGGTTGCTCTGGGTCTCTGTCTCTCTCTCCTCCCCCCAGGGAAGTGAAGGCAGGAGGTGGGAAGCAGAAGCGAAGCCATTGTGAAGGGGAAGCCACTGGGCTCTTCCTGTTATGAGAGGAAATGCATATAAATGTGCTTCCTGTGCCCCCTCCCACTCTCCCCTCCCTCCCTCCCTCTCTCCTCCCTCCCTTTTTACCATCCCCATTATGTGGCAGAACATCAGCCACTCCATGGCCTTTCTTTTTTGTTCTCCTGTTTTCGCCCCATCTTCACTCTCTTTTCTGGCCTATGGCGGTTGAACGACTCCATGGTCCTCCCAGTGTCATGGTAACTATCTTGGTCTTGAGTGGACAGAGATGAAGGAGCCTGGGCACCAAGGCTGGGAATTGCAAGGAACGTCGTAATGCGATATATTCACGATACTTAGGTGCAGATATGATGTGCATTGCGACTGTCATAATTCTTGCAAAATGTATTGTGATACATATATAGTTTAGTGATACTTCCCGAAGAGAATATTCTGCCGAAACCATACAATAATAGATTATGTCAATCATTTGCCTAAAACATTTTGCTGGAGTTTAATTATTAAAATGTATTTGACATGACAGGAGTACATTGAAGGGGTTATCCGCCCAAAACAACACATTCCTATGACACACGCACACAGTTAAATCATACAATGAGTTAGTAACCAACATGTGAAATTTGTTGAAGAAATCTGATGAGACCCGTGTTTCCTACAAAACCCACAATGCAATGCTCTTCCTGGAGACTGGCTCTTCCCGGCTAAGGGACACGTTAGTTATTTATTGTGAGGGTGGCCTGGTCAAACTCCAGGTATCCACAGCACGCCTCCTTCATTGACATTGGTTATATTGAACTGGTGCAACTAACTCAGACAACAACTTTCAATCCAAAAAAGCTGTAGCTTTTGCGGGATTGTGGTTCAGTAGCACCTAAAATGTTGCTGAAATTCCAAGTATAAAGCAGATGTGATTCCTGTTATGATTATTAGAAAGGCATGTTTGTACTACATAACATATATTTCTACCCGAATTTTGCTATAAACGGGCTGCTGAATGGAAATGTATCCAATATTGCTCCAGTGTAGGGAAATGCAATAACACTATGCAGGGGAAGGATAGAATTAACTACTTTAAGAAAACCTACACAAAGCACTTTTCAACAGCTCTAAAAATATCTCACTGCAATCCTCTCCAGAGTAAAAATAAAAGTTCCAACATGCAAACTGTTTCAGTAGTGTATTAGTCTAACAGCGCAGTGTGTACTCTGAGGAGATATAACAAAATGCGCTTGGCGTTAGAGATGGACAGGTGTGTTTTAGATAAGTAGGCCTATGCCTGTAAAATCTACTGACTGATTTGGCAATCTGGAGTGCATCGCTTAAATATGTAACCCAGAAATAATTGGTTAATTTTTACATTGCCAAAAAGCATATTGCAATACATTTCTGTATCTTCCCCTCGTTCCTCCTGTAGAGAACAGTGCAGTGTTTGTGTAGTCTGGATGTAGCCCCCGACCAGGTGACACGCTCTCTCTGGAAACCCCAAACACAAAGGTCTCTGGTAATTTCCAGCGCTCACTATGACCTCATGGTTCCTCCTGAGACCGTTATGTGCAGCCATGCGTTTTGCATTATGGGGCCCTTGAGACGTGCGCAGTTAAAAACACACTCATTCACAGTTTGTTTGACACTTCAGGGAGTATACTATTTTACCTAGCGCTCCTCTGGCCCTGAAGGCTGCCGAGGTGCTACAACCGTGTCCTGTGATTAGCAGGTTGAGGCGCTGATCACGCGCAGCCCTGTAAGGAAAGGGAGGACTTAAAGAGAGGGCGTACCTCGCCTGGCTGGTGTTTTAACAGCGGGGTTGGAGACACTCTGGAGCAAGATCTCCCCCCCACTCCATTCAAGGCATGAGGACTGGTTACAAAGTGGAAGTGGGACCAGAGCAATAGTTAGACAGCCCTTAGCAACAGTAACTTCCTGCTGTGACATCACCAGCACAAGGTTTATGTCTAACAGCTAGGTCACATGTTGGCATCATGTGAGGTCAGTGAGTCATGGTGTTGCGTTTTGCCAAACCGACCAGTGAAGCTCAGCACCATTCCCAGAACTAGCTGGACCTACCTGCCTACTCTGCATTCCCGACATGAATTGCACTAAAACATGGCCGAGAACACGCTGGCTGTTCTGAGTTCTGTGTATGTGAATTTCTTTTAAACATCAGTGTTAAAAGTGTGGATTGGGGGTGGTGTGTAATTTCACCCCTCAGCTGTATTTTGTCTATCAGATTTTGAGGACACTATATGGGCCCCTTCTGTCCCTGGATGCTGAGAATGGCTGTGTGCTGCTGGAACTTCTTTTATAATATCGGTGTCAGTTTAAAGTGAGTGGGCGACGTCAGCCTTGGGCCCGACTGATACTAATGTGTCTTTCACTGGAATGGATCTTGAAGCCTCTGGCACCCAAATTACCTACAACACCCCTGCACAGCACAGGACGACACCATATAGGACCTGTTTAGGATGAGCCTCACATGACCTCACACGACCTCACGCGTCTTATTGAGCGTGTGGCCCCGGCACGTTAGGCATGGTCTTGTGTGTTCAGATCTGTCTCAGGGTATTAGAGATTTTAGTGGTCTTGTTATGACAATGAATCATCCAGTTGCTACCTGCCTCTGGTCCCTGCGTCTCAACATGGGTTTGTTTGGTCGCATTTGGGCATGACTGTAAATGTCACTGTGGTATTTAAAGCCCGAGGGAGGCTTGCATGCGATTAATCAATGGAGTAGTGTATACGTCTCTAGCCTTTGTCATGCGCCATGGTACATGAAGTTGAATGCCTCTCCTGTCTCTTGTTTCACCTCTGTAGTCTTTGCACAAAGTTTCTGGTGGCATAGTGGTGATGTCATCCGCCAACTCTGAGGGAAGGCAGAGGCAGGTTCTGGGGTTCATCTGAGGTTGGCCCGTTCAGGGCGGCTCAGCTCCATTCATCGTAGAGGCGAGTGCGATAGATATCGTTTGATATTGGATTTCTGAGATGTATCCTGTCCGATTGCGTTTCAGGAAAGGAAAGGCAAAACTATCGATGTCTTCCTTCTCCTGTTTCAGTCCTGGGAGTTTCTCAGCTGCGGAAGACCTCTAGGATACTATGAAGGTCACCTGCATTGAGACGTTCATTTATTCATTCACTGATACATTGATCTGTTCTATCCATAGCAACAGTTTTAACTTCGGAAATGTCACAGCGGACCTGAACAGCTGGCTGGTCCGATAATGTTATCCCGATTCGTTTTGAAGATGTGTGTGATTGGTTTATCTCTGGTGTTTTTAGCTTTTAGGTTTTGGCTTGTGTGAGGCGTCAGGAGAGAATGAATGTGACAAACGTTTCAGTTAATCAACATGCCTCGATCATTAGCAACCAGCTGGGCACTGTTCTAGTCGCTCCCTCTCTCACTTTATCTCTCTTTCGTTATGTCTCTCTCATTATATCTCTTATTCTGGTGAACGGTCTTGGTGACCTGGACTGGACAGGTGCCCGGAAAAGGGGGCTGTAAAATCTGTCTTATTGTCCTATCAATGCCCAGGTAATTATGAGGTTATCACAGGGTCATAAACCCATCAGATCCCCTTCCATGCAGCCCAGAGACCCAGCAGAATAAGAAAGGACAGAGTTTATGATGCCAGACACCTAGCAGGTTTCACCTTGAACATATAGCCTGGGTTTCAGTGTTTAACCTTCAACATATAGCCTGGGTTTCAGTGCGCTGATGTTGGTCAAGTTATTACCCCGTTGCTGAAGGCCCAGCAACATGAATGACAGAACAACCATTGTTCTGTGCAAACCTCCCGCTTTGCCCTTGTGAAGGTATGTGTTCGAGTGTGTTAAGTATAGTACATACGTGCAGTGTATCTACGCACTCACACACAGACACACACACAGACACACACACAGACACACTCGGGTCTCTATTTTTAAATACTGACTGTGTGGTTACGGTGTGGCAATGTTTTATTGTATCAACCCAATGCCTCAAGGCAGATAGAAACTCAAGCAGTTACCAGTAAATGTTGCTGAGGTATACTCTCACAAGCCCACAATAGAGACGTGTGGGTGTCTGTGGGTGTGTGTGTGTTTGTCTCTGTATGTATGTGTGTGTGTGTGTCAGTGTGTTTGTCTGTGTTTGAGAGACAGAGATAGTGGTTGATACGCTACAATTATATGATGGGTCGATATCAAGTCGCAGATGTTCCGTATTGAGCATAACCTGCAGCTGGCTCTAACGCCCAAAGAAGATAAACTCATTCTTCATTGATATCTATCTTTTCAAGACTGATCACTATCAGGTCCTTACATTTCTATTCAGCCTCTTTATTTCTTCTTACCAGAGTAGACGGCCTGTTAGAGAAGCCTCTTGGTTGAAGTGGAGAGCAGCTCTGAAATTCTTTTATGTATTCTCAGAGTCATGATTTACGAGTGGAAAAGCTCTGATTGTGCCAGATATTCCTTTCTTCATACATTATGAAGGGAAACAGTGATGTCAAGGATGGCATATTGTGTTTGTTTGTTTGTTTTTAAAAGTATTACACTTCACGATTGCATGTGGGAAAATTCTGATTGGCGTTGACCAAGAGAGCCTGTTTAGGTGTGCTGTACATGAAGTCAATATGCCAAATCCCAGCTGTCAACAAGGAAAACACGCTGAAAACCCTGTAGAATCACCCCGCGACATTCACCGTCTGACTTCCCCCTCCTTCTGTCTTCTGTAGGTGACATTCACCAAGAGGAAGTTTGGCCTGATGAAGAAGGCGTACGAGCTGAGCGTGCTGTGTGACTGTGAGATCGCCCTCATCATCTTCAACAGCACCAACAAGCTGTTCCAGTACGCCAGCACAGACATGGACAAGGTCCTGCTGAAATACACTGAGTACAATGAACCGCATGAGAGCCGGACCAACTCTGACATTGTGGAGGTGAGACCCGGACACACACACACTCACACACACATACACACACACTCTCGCACACACACTCTCGCACACACACACACACACACACACACACACCCACACACTCTCGCCCACACACTCACACACACACGCACATAAAATGACACATGATATCTAAAAGACAAATGCCTAATCCAACTACCCAAAATCACCACAATTTGACATCTGTACAGAGTATGAGACGCTCTCTTAAAGAGACAGGGCTCCACAGTCCTTTGCGCCTGATTGGTCACCAGGGTCTTAAAGAGACAGGCCTCTGAGGTCCTTAGCACCTGATTGGTCACCAAGGTCTCTAGGCTCACCAGAGTGTCGCCCTCCGTGGCGTTGTTGTGATTTCCGTTGCCGTGGGTTACCGTGACACGGACGTGCCTGATCCAAACCTAGTGGGATGCTGAGTGGTAACACGAACGACCCTTGTTACACAGCCAAGATGACCTGCCTGGCCCCGGTGGGCTACACACACACACACACACACACACACACGCTAACCTAGCTGCATCCACCGACACCCAAGCCCTCCATGAGGCAACTTACATTTAAATCAGTTTTTATTTTAAACATTCAAATAATTTAGCAGATTCGACTATCCGTAGCAGATTATGGATAACTAAGACGACCATCAAAACTATTAACGGTGACTACACTTTGACTCAGTGAAGTTATATGTTTTGACAGCATTCAGGTTATTTAACATAGTCTCAGTAGCTAGGGTCTCAGCTAGCGTCTCGGTAGCTAGCGTTTCTGAAGCGGTGTTCTACTTTTCTAACGTGAAATGGAAGTTGGGTGTCAGGACAAAGAGCTCTAACTGTGCTGACAAGAAGATACCCCCTTGTAGGAGTGGGACCAGAGGCGGTAGAACAACAGTGTAAAGACAGACTGTAATAGTTCATTATCATAGAAAGTATTTTACTGTTAATTACTCAGGCAGTGATTGTTATGGTCATAGATGCTTTGTTCGCCATACACTTTGCAAATGCAACAGTGTCAGATGCATTAGATTTTGTTGGTCATATTGCATTTCAAACTAGTGGACTGTATTGCAATCAAAAGTCTTAAGCAGTAGTCCAAATGCATAGCCCATTTATAGTTTTTGCCTGCCGTTTGTGGGAAAGCCTCGTGTTAACCCTATGAAATGCTCTGGAGAATTCCCCTACCACCACAGTAAAAGGAGGAGGATGAACACTCTCTCTGTGTTATTCCAATTCCATTCAGTCATTTAGCTAACCTACCAGTCTCTGTGTATGAGCCCTTTAGCATCTGTCAGTGTGTTAGAGATCATGAAGAGAGCCAGAGACCATGAAGAGAGCTGTCACATGTTTCACCAAGCTCCTGTGATCAGACCTGCAGGGGCACTGAAGCTCTTTATTAGCCCAGGGGAAGATGGCTAACCCGTTAACAGCCGTGCCTGCGGAGTGCGCTAAAGGCCCTAGCTTCTGTGATCCCGCGGCTGACATGTGTTCCGCTCACTCGCGGCGACTCGCAGCAGGAGAAATTGATCTGGAGAGGCCTTAGCCTTAGCCGTGGCGTGCTAACGGGATTGGCCACAGCGCAGCGCGAAGCACGTTTACCGTGGGAGGTGGGGGGAGGAAGGGAGGGGTGAAGATGGGGGGGTGGATCTCTCCTGCTGGGCCCTGAGTGCTGCTGCTAGGTTACGTCACAGGTGGGGGACGTGGGTGTGAGGCGGGGACGGAGCAGGCTTCTGGTTGCGGTGGTAGGAGGTCCAGTGCAGGAGGACACCCAGGGACCACACAGTTGATGCATGTGAACAGCAGCAGGGGAAAACTTCTTCTGTAACTCCTAAGACACAAATGCACACGCACACACACACACACACACAGATACACACACACACTCTTACGGAGACACACGCACACACACAGAGACAAACCAACACACAGAGATACATAACACACACCCACACAGATACACATAAAGACACACACACAGATACACACACACTCTTACGGAGACACACACACACACACACACACAAACACACAGAGACAAACCCCCACACAGATACACATAAAGACACATAGACACACACAAAGACACACACAGACACACACAAAGACACACACACACACAGACACACACACACAGACACACATACATCTCAGTGTTTCGCAGTTGGCTGCTGTGCCTGAAGGTGCAGTGGGAGGCGAGGCAGAGGTAGAGGAGCGCAGCGTGTGGGCGGCTGGCAGAGAGGCCTGCTACATTAGCAATAAAGCTCTATGTAATTAGCATGTCTTTGGTTGATAATTAGCGTTGTTGGAAGAGTGGCACTGAGAGGGTTGCACAGCCTCTACGGCAACAGTATGTTTACAAGAGGCTCCAGGGCCCTCTCTCTCTCTCTGCCTCTCTCCTCTTTTACTCTGTCTTTCTCGTTCTCTCGTTCCCTCTCCCTCTGTGTCTATCTCCGACTCTTAACCGTTTTTCTTGCCGTTCTCCATTCATCTGGCCATGTCTTTCCGCCTCGTTCAGTCGCTGCTATCACACTAATCCACGCAAATGAGAGCTAATACAGAAAGGGAGCGAGAGACAGAAGAGGAACGCAGATACGGCTTGAGAAGAGCTAGATGACTCATTTAGGGAAACTGTCTCTGTTGAAGAGGACACTTCCACAAACATCTGTGAAAATAAAGGCACCAAGTAACTAAGAATCTAAACACTAAAACAGAATTCAACAATATTTAAACATGAATACAATTTTAAAAAAATGTAGGAAATCAACTAAATTCATCAAACCTATTAAAAAAGCAATTAATTTGCCGTAGTAAACCATTAGACCTGAACAAATTTAATCAGTGATTCCAATTTTTGGTTCCAGCTTTTTCAAATGGCGCAGTCAAATTTTCTGTTTGTGTGTGTGTGCTTTATGTAGCCATTAGCAATGATGCTAATGAGAAACATTCTGGTGGAGATGGAAAACCCATCCCAAAACCATCTCAATTTAATGTTAACTAGAATGTAGCCTACTGTCTATGCCAACCTGGCAAAAATATTATTAATTTATCCAGTGGCTATTTGTTTAGCAATCTCTGCAGGCACTGCTAATCAACAGTCTGATGGGAATCTACAAACTAAAATGAGATTTTGTTCCTTGCGGACCTCAGTCATGGTCTTCTGATGTGGTTTAAGCACTGTTGAGGGGTTAAAACCTTCATTTTGCTTTTCTGTAAACAAGAATCTGAAACCTTTGTGAACAAGAATCTGAAACCTAAAAAGAATGAAATACAAAAAGCAGAGTTAGGCAAATAAATCTGATTTTAAAGGTTTAGTTTTAGATACAATGAACTGAAGGAAGAGAAAAAGTGCAACAAAACTTTTAATGATACGAACAAGCCAATTGAATCAAGATGGTCACCAAAGTCTGACCAGCTTCTCACCAATCACTGTAACTGGGCCACAGCAGCCAGGCAGTGAGAGATTAACGATCCCATCCAAAGGGAGATATTATTGAAAAATCATTGGCCTGTTTATGTGTGTATTAACTGGATTCTTGAGTTGCTAAACTGTCTTTTTAGATTCTCATTAAAAGAATACAGCATCAGATGGTAGACAAAAGGTGGGAAGGTCTGAAATAATTAAGGAAAATTCTTTCAAGAATGACTCATTATGTAGTTGTGCGCTTGTTAAAGACACAGAATACACACAGCTTTGCTATCTGGTCATGTTGTTGTCAGGGCAGCTCTCTGAGTCTCCTCTTGGCAGGCCTACAATGCTGTTTGACACTGGCTCCAGATAAAAAGCTCTAACACGCAGACAGATTTCCTATACGCTCAGCCTGCCAGGCCGTCTTCCTGGACATGTGAGCAGCATTAGTGCAGAAATGGGAAGCAGTGTTGGGAAATGACAGGAGAATGGATCTACCTTTTCCTTTTCGGTTACCTCATCGAGAATCTTCTTTGAGTTCCCGCTGGAGATTTATGACATGGATATGGGGAGTCTTAATTGCCAGTGCTCATGAGAGACCTTTTACTTCCCCTGGACAGAGGGAGCCAAGTGAAACGTGTCCAGCACTCGGTACAACTGAAACTCCCCAGTCCAGCGACACACTCTCAGCAGACGGTGCCAAATCCCCAGTCCGCAACGTGTTTGTTTGTCCTCGGTGAAACAAAGGGCTCATGTTTCAGATGGAGCTGACGGATGCAGAGGGGGGGGGGGGGGAGTGGCCCGAAGGCCGGGGGGGGGGGGGCGATGGCTTTGTGGGGAACGGTAGGAGGTGTGGGTACGACGGTAGGGCGGTGGCATCTTGGCCTCCGTCTGGCTCAGTGCGCCGTGTCCTCACATGGTGCGTTGCGTGGACGCGTGACCCCGCCCCCCAGGCCGGATGATGAGGAAACCAACCCCCCCCACCCCCCCCCCGGCGGCCCGATTAACCTAATCTGAGAGTTAACTTCACCATTTAATCTTAAACAGTAGCAGCCTGTGGCGGCCTGACCTATCTGTCTCCCCTTCTACTCTATCTCCCCCTCTCTCCCCCACTACTCTCTACTTCTGACCCCCCCCCCCCCTTCGCTCTTCACCTAGCGGGTACTCCTGAATGAGAGAGGGGGGGGGAGCAGGGGGATGGATGGATGAGTAGAGGGAGGGCGAGAGCGAAGGAGGAAGGGCTGCAGGCTGATAATTATTTCCAAAGGTCATTCTGTTAATGACTACCTGCTCGGCTAATGAGATTCAGTAAAGCTCTCTCACAATGTCTCGCTGTATGTTTCTCCTGTGTGCAGGGATGTGTGGGGAGAAGCAAAGGTGTGACTCCGGCTCAGCAACAGTCCATCAGAGGGCGGGGTGTGTGTGTGGGGGGGGCGGGGGGGGGGGGTAAATGTACCAAACATCCACACGCATTTTTTACATAGCCGGCACATTTCATTTGGCAAAGAAACATACTTTTTTTCCACATGTATAAATACCAGGGAGACTAATTAATTGCGTTGATTTCAGTCTAATTTGCCTCCAAACTTTTCCTCACGACTTAATTAAAGCACTTTTTTCTTCATTGTGTTCTTGCACGTTAGCAGACTCCAAGCATGTGATATTCCTTTCAAAGTGCCAGTGTGCCTTTTCCTTGTGAAAATATTTTCCAGCATGTATACTATTCTGTGTACTTATTTGGATTCCAAATAGCATCAAGAACATTAGCCTTAAGGAGTTTTCTCTGTGGATTGCTGGTCAATGACTGCTTCTTCTGCTTCACAAAGAGCCCTCCTGTCAACTCTTTCAGTTTGAATGCAATCATTTTCTCGACTAATTTTCTACACATATCAAGGTCCTGCTGGATAACTGACACAAACTACTCGTTGCTACTGACAGCCAGATCCGCCAAGGTGCCATGTTTGCACTGGTGAGTTGAGGATGAAAAGGCAGAAGCTGCTTTGACAGCCTTAATCAATTAACCTTGTGATATTGGCCGGCTACCAGTGGAGGGATTGGCCAAAACAAAGACTGCCGTCCGATCTTCATCACGTGTATTTTCTGTAGGTCGCCATAGGCCTTGGTGGGGTGGCTTTGTTCCTGGAATGAGTAGGAAACCATTATCTGTCCGGTCTCTAAGGAAGAAGTACGGAAAATGTACTGATTGTAAACAGATTGTAAAGTAAACCACTAGTATTTTAAGTTGCTCTCGCAAACATAAGGAGTTTGGGCTGTCATCAAATTGAGTACGACATCATGCATATGATACAGAATGATACAGTTTTATGTCATCCCCCAAATCTAATCACCTGGGCTTAGACTGCAAAGCTCACTGGCATGTGAGGTACTGCAAGGTCCTGAACACAGCATTGTCCATAATTATGACCTCTACCTTAAAAACATGTGGTCTCTTTCTCTGAGCAATTTAAATTATTTCCTCATTTACCGAGCAGACAATATATTTATTTACTTATAGTTTCTCTTAACATTTGATCATCAGTTACTCTTTTTTCGGGCAATTTATTTAATATGTTATGATTCCAGGTCATACTATAAGCTATAGATCTGTTGCAGGAAAGATCTTGGAGTGGCAGCATTGATATCTTCAAAGTGCTACGGATCGCTCTACCCTGACTGTCTGTTTACCCGCTTTCCTGACCGAAATGTAGATACAAACTCAAACATTTGGAGAAAAAGCTGCCACATATTGCATGCCCGTGAAACATCTTCTCAGTGTTCCAAGTGCTGCGCGTCATGAATTCCACCTACTCAGGCGTTTCTTTGTAATCTACCAGTCTGCCCTCCCTTAACCCCCTTGTCTCTCTGAGCCGGACAAACCGTCATAGATAGTAACAGCTTGTTGTATTTCAGTTCCATGACCAGGGGGCTGGGGTATAAAAAAAAAACTAAAGCAAGATCATTTGCCATTTTTTTTTCCCCTCTTTCTTTTTCTCTGAAGATTCGGTGTTTTCCTCGCGCTTCACAGCGATTAAAAACAGCTGCAGAGTTCACCACGTAAAGGCCTCTGTCGAACGAGGAGCCCCCACTCCCCTCCCCTCTCCCTCCCTCACAGTTTTTTGGTATTATTTTCCCGAAATAAAACGCCTCAAAAACCGGTAGTAGTCTAAAAATAGAGTGTGGCTGAGCTAAATATAGTGTTTGGCTGGCTGGGCTGGTGAGTAGAGTGAAGAACAGGCGTGGAATCGTTTTGTGTGTGTGTGTGTGTGTGTGTGTGTGTGTGTAGATGTGTGTGTGTGTGTGTGTGTGCGCTCTGTTCATTCAGACTTCCCGTCTCAAAGGGATGACCATGAACACTTGCTCCCAAACGACATCTCACGGTCTCACGTTAACATTTCAAGGGCTATGGACAACCATGGAACAACTCCTTTGGGCTCAGTTTGGACTGCATTCGGGCAGAGTGGTTAAGTTTAGGGTTACAATTTGGTATAGGGTTCACTCAAAATCAGCTCAGCAATTGAAGAGCAATAGTTACGGCATTCACTGAACGTGGTCAAATCATTTTCACAGCAGTTAATTGGCAGGTAAACGTCCCTAGCAGGAGAGGCAAACGTGAAGGATGCCACCCACCTCACTGCCTTGTCAACCCTGGGTACAGGCCTTGTCAACCCTGGGTACAGGCCTTGTCAACCCATGGTACAGGCCTTGTCAACCCAGGGTACAGGCCTTGTCAACCCTGGGTACAGGCCTTGTCAACCCTGGGTACAGGCCTTGTCAACCCTGGGTACAGGCCTTGTCAACCCTGGGTACAGGCCTTGTCAACCCTGGGTACAGGCCTTGTCAACCCAAGGTATGGGCCTTGTCAACCCAGGGTAAAAACAATCTAAAACCCTGCCTGCTGTAGGTGTCCCTGGCGCATGGATCATTTCATTTGACACACTGACTTTCAAACAGCTATTTCTGTCCTTTTCATCAGTAAACATATCGCTTGCTTAAGTTTCCTGTTTTGGGAGAAGCACAAGACAAAATGGCGGTGCTTGCATGGTATTTACTGTCCTTAGCTCAGCACTTTGTTCCACATCAGACAGCCAGCCAGCCAGCCAGTCAGACAGACAACCAGCCAGACCAGAAAAGCAGAACTCTGGACTAGAAACTACTAGTACCATTTTAAAAATCACAAGCGTTTTGAGGTCAACACCAGCGGAAGTCTGAGGTACTCACAACAAAAGGCCTTCTAAAATAGACCTTTCGAAATGTGCCAATATGTGGTCCCTGTGGTGCGTATCACATTGGTGGGGGTCGGCTTCTAGGACCGGCCTGCCTGGTCCTGGCCTTCCCAAAACACAGACCCAAAACAATTCACACCAGTCACCGACATGAAACGATGCCTTGTTCTTTGAGACTATTTGTGGAAATCTGGGAATAATGAAGATCTATTTTTATAACTGGTACTCCCTGACATACTATCGTACTCCTCCCCCTGGTGTCTGTAGACAGGGACTGGGGGGGGGGGGGTGAGAGGGTGTGGAAACTCAAGGTCACAACGTAGAGGTCAAACGGCTGGTCATTGTTCCTCGGGGGCCCCAACCGGGCCCACAGGCCCCTTCCTGTTGTGGGACCATGCGATAAGAGACCCAGAGACAAAGGACGATAACTGACGATTGGTGGGCCACAGGGAGGGAGGCGTCAAGACGACGGCCACAACCAATCCCTCACTACCAGTGCTTTTGTGACTGGGGGGGCGTCTGGGATGGAGGGGGGGGGGGCGATCAGAGACATGTTCCTGGTGTCCCTGCAGTTGTTGTGAGCTATGGGGGTTAGAAGGGGAAGAGCGATGGAGATTGGGATAAGTGTCCCCTTTATCTGCCTTCACTGTGCTGGCATTGTGCCTCCATAGAGCGAGGCTGGCTCATTATGGGGGATTCAGTGTGAATGGCCACACTGTCCTACTGATTGATGCTGGCAGTGTGACTCGTTGTGGACCATGTGTTCCTCTTCCTTTTTGCTTCTGGACAGGACACGCTTCATGGGTTTACCCTGGCCGAGTCTCTGAGACCGTCACTGCATCGCTGTTCCATTCCAGCCGAGTAAAACACTTCTCCGTTAAATGTTCTTCTTTGTGTGTTGCTCGTCCTCTAGGATGGTGTTCCCAGACAGCTGTAACCAAACACACAGGGTTATGACCAAACACACGGGGTTATGACCAAACACACAGGGTTATGACCAAACACACAGGGTTATGACCAAACACTGAGTTATGACCAAATGCATAGGGTTATGACCAAACACACTGGGTTATGACCAAACGCACAGGGTTATGACCAAACGCACAGGGTTATGACCAAACGCACAGGGTTATGACCAAACAAACAGGGTTATGACCAAACAAACAGGGTTATGACCAAACACACTGGGTTATGACCAAACACACTGGGTTGTGACCAAACACACTGGGTTGTGACCAAACACACAGGGTTTTGACCAAACACACAGGGTAATAACCAAACAGCCACTTGGTCCTGAGCTCCTGTATTTGATTGTTTAATATATTCTAGCAGGACTTCAGGAGTCCAGTTGGCTTCAATGTCTTTAATGAGATTCGCTTCAACACTATTGCCAAAGAATTAGCAAATGACGACCAAAAAAACCCACAGAGATACACACACGCACTCTACCTATAGCAGTCATCTCTGGGCATGCCCCCTCTACATGTTCCTGGCATGTTCAGACCACGCTTCATGAAACTGTGGCCTTCCTGCCTTTGGTCTGCCATCTGCTTCTAATACACTAAGCCAGCCTTATCCCTCTGATGTTCCCCCCTTGCTCACGTGCCTGAAAAATGAGCTAGCAGGCCCTCCCTCTGACCCAAGTGCATCCTCCAAGGCCTATCCTAACGCAAATATAGTGGATTACAGTGATGGGGGATGAGTCCACATTGTATTACGGTGATGGGGATGATTCCACAGGATATTAAAGTGATGGGGGATGAGTCCACAGTGTATTGTTGTGATGGGGGATGGGTCCCAGTGTATTACAGTGGTGGGGGATGAGTCTGCAGTGTATTACGGTGATGGTGGATGAGTCCACATTGTATTAGGGTGATGGCGTTGAGTCCACATTGTATTAGGGTGATGGCGTTGAGTCCACATTGTATTAGGGTGATGGCGTTGAGTCCACATTGTATTGGGGTGATGGCGTTGAGTCCACATTGTATTAGGGTGATGGGGGATGAGTCCACATTGTATTACGGTGATGGGGGATGAGTCCACATTGTATTACGGTGATGGGGGATGAGTCCACATTGTATTACGGTGATGGGGGATGAGTCCACATTGTATTACGGTGATGGGGGATGAGTCCACATTGTATTACGGTGATGGGGGATGAGTCCACATTGTATTACGGTGATGGGGGATGAGTCCACATTGTATTACGGTGATGGGGGATGAGTCCACATTGTATTACGGTGATGGGGGATGAGTCCACATTGTATTACGGTGATGGGGGATGAGTCCACAGTATATTGCGGTGATGGGGGATGAGTCCACATTGTATTACGGTGATGGGGGATGAGTCCACATTGTATTACGGTGATGGGGGATGAGTCCACATTGTATTACGGTGATGGGGGATGAGTCCACAGTATATTGCGGTGATGGGGGATGGGTCTACTATCTGTTACAGTGAATGGAGAATGAGTCCAAATCTCAGTAACCGAGTGATTGGGGTTGAACCCGGATAGCAGTAACACAGGGGATGAGTCCAGAGTGGGCCGTCGCTCCTGTGAAGAGGAGGGACATTGGTTCTCACCTTAGCTCCTAGTCATTCACAGTTGGCTGCGCCACACGTCTTTTACCAATCTACTCAGGTGAAATTGAGCATGGCGCTTTGTAATGGTGAGGGAGCTCTCTGCCCCATGGCCCCATGTCACACATCGGTGAGACGCGGCCTGTCACCAGTATGGCATAACGCCGGTCTGGTAGGACCAACCCGGTGCTCTGCTCTGTGTGTGTGTGTGTGTGTGTGTGTCTGGGCGAGTCTGTGTGCGCCGTATTGGCTCCAGAGAATGACAGCGCTTGGGTTCAGACGGTGGCTTGGCCAAAAACAAAGCTGTTTATTTCACAGACCCTCATGACTCCCTTTCTTCAACAGCAGGCGTGATTAAACGTTAGTGGCCCTCTTATTAAAATGATTTAACATGCTTGTTTGCATAACACTTTCTGACCACTGGAACACAATGAGGCATTTATAAATAAAAAAGTATCCAACAGTTTTCACTGATATCTATGTGTTTAGGCCACTGTAATTGTCCTTACTTTTTTATGCTCTGTTCAGATCTTCTGATCTCTGTTCAGATCTTGCACTGGTAACTAGCTGTGTTGTGGAGACCCATTTTCCATGCCACTGATCTGGAACCACTCCCGGGGACACTCAGGCTTCGCACGGTTTGGGTGTAGCCCTGAATTAACTCACCTGAGTGAAGTAGATACGTGCTTGATGATTAGCTTACAACTTTATTCAGGTGTGCTAGCTCAGGAGTCTAATGTATGGACCGGTTGGGGGTCCCTAGCAGAGGTTTGAGAACCACTGGTCTATGCACTCTTACAATCCTAGATGAGGAGGTGTACAGATGAGGAGGTGTACAGATGAGGAAGGCTACAGATGAGGAGGTGTACAGATGAGGAGGTGTACAGATGAGGAGGGCTACAGATGAGGAGGTGTACAGATGAGGAGGTGTACAGATGAGGAGGTGTACAGATGAGGAGAGTATGTAGGACACAGCGTCTACACTCTTAATGCTGACAGGCTGAGCCAGAAGGGAACGACATGAGGAAGGAGTTTAATTAGGAGCAAGCCTCCAAAGGGCCCTCAGTGTGAGAGGGAGAGAGACGGGGGGAGAGACGGGGGGAGAGACTGGGGGAGAGACGGGGGTAGAGAGAGACACTGTGACACAGAGCCAATTCTTCCCTACTCTTTCTCCTTTTTCTCTCTGTCTGAATTGTTTTTCTCTATATCTCTTTGGCTCTCTCTCTGTTTGCCTCCATCTCCCTTCAAAGTGTGTACCGGAGAGCCTGTTTTCCAGGTTGTTAGCTAGATCTCCCCTCGTCAACACGTCTTTAGACTGTGGGTCCATGGGGCTTTAGACTGTGGGTCATGGGGCTTTAGACTGTGGGTCATTATCTCCTGGAGTTATTAGGAAGTCAGCATCAAAAATGTACATTATTTCTGCTCGTTTATTATTATCATGTTTATGTAGATACACTGTCAGCATTTGATGTAAATTATATTATGTGTGAATAAATGCATAATATTGAGCGCTTGAGACATGAGTGAAGTGTTTCATCAGCGCGTTTGCATTATCTACATATTCCCCACAGAGGTCTTTATTAGCCTGCAATTTCATGCTTTTTTTTCCATGCTTTCTATTGTTTTGAAATAGTGGTTGTAGAACACAAGTCCGTGATTGGAGCAGCAGTTGGTTACCAGATAGTGTGACAGTGGAACTGGGGGGCGGAGTGATGGGGGGGGCTGGAACTGGACAGAGAAAGAGAGAGAGAGAGAGGCCCTTCTATGGCCATGACAGGGCTGCTTGGCATTTGATTGGCTGCCAGTCTGGGTGGCAGCACTTGGCAACAGGTGTGGTGTCCGTGACAGGTGGGCATGCCTGGGATAAATGGCGTAGTGAACTTGCGCGGAGCCCTGAAACTGCTGAGCCCGGCTGGAAAGCTAAGCCAGGGCCACATGCCTCAAAGTCAAATGGCGCTCCTGCCTTCCATCCAGCTGCCCCATTAACTCCCCCAGGAGGCCATGCGCCCCACCCCCAACCCTCACCCGCTCTCCCACTCCTACAACACCCTGGAAGCTGGCCTTTACAGGGGAGGCGAGATACTGGTGCCAACCTCAGGGGGAAACAAGAGAGACATATCCTAAAATACCAGATTGTCTTGACAACAAGCCTGTTCTTCAGTTTGATACTAATACCACGCTAATACATCAAAGACTGGAGCAAAGTTCCAAAATATTTGAAAAAAGTTTGTAAAGGAGAGCCTCTGCCAAAAAGCAAGTGATGATATTGGACGTTTGGAAATCTTTTGTTCTTTTGGCTTATCAACCCCTGATAGAAAAGTGTGTATTTTATCGTAGGTCTTCAAAATGTCAGATTTCCTGCATTGTCTGGTAGATTTGTTCGTTGTGATTTCCAGAAGACTGTCAAAGATGTAAGACATGTTTGAAACTTCAGATCTGTTTCCACACTGGGGGCTGGGGAAAGAGAGAGAGATTGAGTGAGGAGAGAGAGAGAGATTGGGAGACAGTGAGAGGGGGGGGGAGACAGTGAGGGGGGGGGGATATTGAGAGCAAGAGGGAGAAAGATATGGCATAGAGAGAGAGAGGAATCTCTAAGATGAGAAGCCAGTGAATCTTGACACGCTACTTCGCCATGAGACGCCTCCGGCATCAAACAGCCTTCACACAGACGAAGCCCTCAGTTCACTAAAACCACACTTTAAAAGGAGCTTTGTTCTCTTGACATCAGCAACGACTGGAGTGTCATTTGTTTTATAAACAGGCGGATCACTCTCAGTCACTTCTCCCTTTACAGGAGTGCTCTGCTCCGCTCTCTTCGCAGCGACAAGCAGTCACACACAAATTAGAAGAATAAGACAGAGTGAGATGAACTTATCTTAGCATCTCTCCCACACCCTCACTCTAGTACTGAGACGTACACACACACACACACACACACAATCAAATCGAGGCTACGTTAAAGTAAATTTAATTACACTGGTGGGTGTGTGATAGGGTGGCCCAGATGAAAGCAGTGTGAAGTGTCTGCTCAGACATATTCCTGCTGTAGACTAATCTCCTTTTATTAAAGCCAGCCAGAGTGGAGGAGAGCGAGGGCTAGGGAAGAGGAGGGGGGTCCTTTGATGGGGGCTCTATCAGCTACTACACCTTTCATTTCACTGCTTCGCTCACTGTAAATCTAATCTACACAATACGGGACACATCTCTTCACTCAACACTGCAGTGCGCCCACACACAGACACACACAGACAACACAGACACACTCATACGCAGTCATCTCTTACATACCTTAACATCGAAATCAAAACGAATATACACATAAACATCACTCGCTGAAAAACTGTTTCCTGTATCACCACCACTTTAGTGCGATATCTTGATCTAACGAAGGACATAAAAGCGTATCTCTCCTCTCTCAGCTCGTCTGGGGGCAGTGCGAGAAGAGAGACAAACGGAGATAGGGGACAGAGAAGAATATGACCACAGAAATAGGAGCAGGTGGCCATCAGGTGGCCGACAGAGAAACTGCTGCCTGTAAACTGTCCACACTCTGACACTACCGAAGACCTGCTTTACACACACACGCATACACACACACACACACACACACACACACACACAGACACATACACACACACACATACACATACACACACACACATACACACACACACACATACACACACACACACACACACACACACACACACACACACATGATGGAGGTGTCATATTTCCGCATTCATGATTTTCTGTGTCAGACTGTGTCAGACTGTGTAATGGATGTGTTGAACGTCCACATGACTTCTCATTTCAGAGAGTTTGAGTACTACACTTGTCTTGTTAATTTTTTTTTGGACAAATCATAAACCGTTTTGCTTTCCTTAGGGCTTAACTCCTGGCAAATTAAAGGACATCCTGTCAAACCTTACAGGGTCCTAACAAGGACCTCATAACTTTAACCTCCTTTAGACATTAGACACACAGAATCTTTGTAATGTCCTTCGTTCTTTCAATGGGTCAGTTCTTCCTGAGGATCCGTGGGGACAGACTCCCTCTCCTCTGCCTGGGGTCTCCTTCCCACTGCCCTTCAACTGTGTTGTGCGACTGCTCTGTTTGCAGACGTTGAGAAAGAAGGGCCTAAACGGCTGCGACAGCCCTGACCCCGACGCGGACGACTCGGTCGGCCACAGCCCTGAGTCCGAGGACAAGTACAGGAAAATAAACGAGGACATTGATCTGATGATCAGCAGACAGAGACTGTGTGTAAGTACCCCCCCTGACACTCCTCTCACCCATCTCTCCCCCGTCTCTCCCCTTTCTCCCTGTCTCCCCCCGTCTGTCTTTCCCCGTCCGTCCGTCTGCTGTCCGTTCTGTGGGGGGGGATCTGGTGGGACCCGGCAGACCCTGAGCAAGAAGGAGAACAAAGGTGGGGAGAGCCCGGAGCTTGAGTCTTCCCTCACCCTCACCCCGCGCACTGAGGAGAAATACAAACAGATAAACGATGAGTTTGATCACATGATAAAAACTCACAAGATACCTGTAAGTACTGGACTTACACAGTGTGCAGTCCTCAGCTGGTGTAGTGATAGACGCTGAGTAACAGACATTAACTTCAGTATTAACCACACTGCACGTCTGGAACACACTGGATAGGACTCCCGTTCTGTCAAGCTCCTCTGTTTGTGTATACTCACAGGACCTAACCCATCTGAGGGCCGTTGGCTTAGTGATCGTGTTTAAGTGTAGTGTGTGCTTTTGCCCCCCCACATCCTTTGCCCTCCGGCTCTGTCTGTGACCCGTTACCCATGATCCCTTGCATGGCTCTCAGGGGAGGAGTGTGGTCTGCATGCGCTTCCCCAACTCTCCTGTGCCCACACACACCACTCAGTCACCTGAAACGACAGACAGACAGATGCTCATAATTGAAAACACAAGGCACACTGGCAGGCTCAGACATGCACGCACACACACACACACACACACTGTAGCTGGCATTACATTAATAACAGTTTAACAATGAATCAAGTCCCTCGCTGCTCTCCACGCCCTCTCACACAGCTCAGTCACTCTCCACACCCTCTCCCACAGCTCAGTTACTCTCCACACCCTCTCACACAGCTCAGTCACTCTCCACACCCTCTCCCACAGCTCAGTTACTCTCCACACCCTCTCACACAGCTCAGTCACTCTCCACACCCTCTCCCACAGCTCAGTCACTCTCCACACCCTCTCCCACAGCTCAGTCACTCTCCACACCCTCTCACACAGCTCAGTCACTCTCCACACCCTCTCACACAGCTCAGTCACTCTCCACACCCTCTCACACAGCTCAGTCACTCTCCACACCCTCTCACACAGCTCAGTCACTCTCCACACCCTCTCACACAGCTCAGTCACTCTCCACACCCTCTCCCACAGCTCAGTCACTCTCCACACCCTCTCCCACAGCTCAGTCACTCTCCACACCCTCTCACACAGCTCAGTCACTCTCCACACCCTCTCACACAGCTCAGTCACTCTCCACACCCTCTCACACAGCTCAGTCACTCTCCACACCCTCTCACACAGCTCAGTCACTCTCCACACCCTCTCCCACAGCTCAGTCACTCTCCACACCCTCTCCCACAGCTCAGTCACTCTCCACACCCTCTCCCACAGCTCAGTCACTCTCCACACCCTCTCCCACAGCTCAGTCACTCTCCACACCCTCTCCCACAGCTCAGTCACTCTCCACACCCTCTCACACAGCTCAGTCACTCTCCACACCCTCTCACACAGCTCAGTCACTCTCCACACCCTCTCCCACAGCTCAGTCACTCTCCACACCCTCTCCCACAGCTCAGTCACTCTCCACACCCTCTCCCACAGCTCAGTCACACTCCACACCCTCTCCCACAGCTCAGTCACTCTCCACACCCTCTCCCACAGCTCAGTCACTCTCCACACCCTCTCCCACAGCTCAGTCGCTCTCCACGCCCTCTCACACAGCTCAGTCGCTCTCCACACCCTCTCACACAGTCAGGGCTAGAAGAGGTACATCCATTGTCAGTGTCACTGAACTCTAGACTCTCTCAAGACTCCCAACCTCACACCAAGCTTATTACACGGTCCAGCTGACCACAGTGGCCGCCTGCTAATTCAAAATAGGGAGAAATGACTTTGTCTATTGGTCTCCACCAGGGTGTCATAATGTCATGGCAGTTAACTGACATTATTTTCCTGGGCACTACTGTTGTGAAAGTCCAGAGCACCAGAGTTTTAGCACAACAAGATCCTCTTGATGGTTATTATTAGTTGAGTTCATCTGAATGCCACCTCAGCTGGGATGGTGGGAACAACCGTCGTCTTTTCCACTTGGTGATGCCTTCTGTCAGCAGCACTGTCAGAGAAGCAGTGTAGAGAACAGGATCTCATGTAACTAATGTCAGGGTGATGGGTAAAGTGCTATCCGTGATTGCAGTGATTTTCACCCAAACTACAACATTACCATCAACATTGTGTGTGGAGGGGAAAACAAACAAAAGAACCCATATCCAAAAGTATGATTCTGAACTATCTCGCCTCGTCTTCCAAAGTCCAAACGTTGGCACAAACATTCCCAAAACCTTCGGGAGTGTGTCATTTCAACGTTCTCTGCCTCCTTTGTAGCCGTGACCTTCCCCCCACGGTAATAATGGCGTGGGTGAAAATCACAGCCAATCAGTCGCGATGTGTTACCTCTGTGTCATTCAACGACCACTTAGACTTCAAGAGTAATCAAAGGTCTTAGCAGTCAGGCTGTCCTAGACAACCACAGCATAAGTGCTACTCCCAATGCAAGCAGAGTGTGCTTCACGCTTCATGCAAAACCCCATATTGGAATGGTTAGCATTACAGCCATGGAGAAAGAGATCATTTCAAGGGGAAACAGTAGCCTCCGATGGAGCAGGCCTACAGCAGGGGTTTTGGTTAGAGGCCAGGGATTGGGGTGCGAGGCGGGGGTGTACCAGGCTGGGGTGAGGTTGGGGGAGGCGAGGTTTTGGGTTTTGGGTGGGGAAGCAGTGACTCCGCACACAAAAAGAGGCAGTTCAGAGTGTGGTCATGACGTCTGCCAAGCACAGGGTATCTGGGAGGCAGGGGACTGGGGAAGGGCGCCACTAAAATGACAGCTTATTGCCTGGGCCCACTGTGCACACACAGAGAGACAAGGGCCCCTGGGAATACTCAGCCACAGAGAGACAAGGGCCCCTGGGAATACTCAGCCACAGAGAGACAAGGGCGGGAAGATTAGAACAAAGGTTCCCGAGGTGGAATACAGTTTGAACATCTGTAAAGGCAGAATGGAATAGGTGGTGTTTAGGAGCCATTAAGGACAGCAAGAAGACAGCTGTGACGGGCGTCTGCATGGGACTTCTGGAAAAGCCAAAGAAAGTGAGAAAGAGAAACAAACGGCAATTCAATTGAGGTGAACATCGGTATATTGGCTTGGTTAATAGGGAAAGATTAGAAGGCAGAGGGAAGTGAAGAAGAACTCGAGGCTGCGCTCCTATGTTCCTACAGATGGGCCCTTCCATGGCCCCGGGACACATGGCTACAATTAAGGCTCTATTTTCTACTTCCTTAAGCTAACATTCAGAAGCGACCACTTCCAGGGTACTCCCAAGGTTAAGCCCTATGGTGGAGTGACACGATAAACATGACAAATCAGGCGCCCAGGGCCCCACAGCCTAGCAGGCAAACAACCTCATCCACATGCTTGCCAGGCCTGTACCTGCCACTTAAAAATCATTCCACCTCCACTCTGCATGGCAGAGGGAGACACAGTAGCTATATTTGACTGAAAGCCTGATAAGTCTGTTTTTATGACATACTTAAAATTACATGCACCTAAATTATATATAGGATTCCAACATAGTGTTTCACAAAACGATGATCATTTAGAATGAGTATGTTGTGGATGCAGCGGTATCTGCTTGGTCATGCGGTACCCCAGAATTCATTTTTTTCCCCCCTGTGTCTGCTTCAAAGTGATCCGTGATTCTATTGCTCTCTCTCTGTCTCTCTCTCTCTCTCTCTCTCTCTCTCTCTGTCTCTCTCTCTCTCTCTCTCTCTGTCTCTCTCCCTGCTGTATTTAATCACGCTGTTCTGTCTTTTCTGCCTATCAGCAGGGGGTGCCCCCCTCCAACTACGAGATGCCGGTGTCCATCCCCGTCAGCAACCAGAACAGTCTCATCTACAGCCACCCGGGGGGTTCCCTGGGCAACCATAACCTACTGCCTCTGGCGCATCATATGCAGAGGAACAGCATGTCCCCTGGTGTCACACACAGACCTCCCAGTGCAGGTAACACACAGATCCGCTTGCGCTCACACACACACATGCACAGTCCCACTGAAAGAAGCCGGGATGCACAGAGGAAGTGAAGTGTTTTGCTGATATGTCATTTAAAGGACGGCTGCTCTGTCTTGGGTTCAGACCAAGCCAGCTGTCTTCTCCGTTTAGTGTGAGGCTCTGTCCTGGGGATGTCTGGCCCTTTGTGTAGGTATTGAGTGGCCGGTGGCATAAGCACTTGAGGCCTGCTGGTTTGTTTTTGTTGTCTGAAGACACTCTTTAGTCCCGCTCTGTCATTAGGCTGCATACACCAATTGGCACAGCACAAACTAAACGGCAACTGCCCCAGATCACTGCCCTCCTCCACCGAACCTGGGCAGTAGTACCCACCAGATCACTGCCCTCCTCCACCGACCCTGGGCAGTAGTACCCACCAGATCACTGCCCTCCTCCACCGACCCTGGGCAGTAGTACCCACCAGATCACTGCCCTCCTCCACCGACCCTGGGCAGTAGTACCCACCAGATCACTGCCCTCCTCCACCGACCCTGGGCAGTAGTACCCACCAGATCACTGCCCTCCTCCACCGACCCTGGGCAGTAGTACCCACCAGATCACTGCCCTCCTCCACCGACCCTGGGCAGTAGTACCCACCAGATCACTGCCCTCCTCCACCGACCCTGGGCAGTAGTACCCACCAGATCACTGCCCTCCTCCACCGACCCTGGGCAGTAGTACCCACCAGATCACTGCCCTCCTCCACCGACCCTGGCCAGTAGTACCCAGCATCCCAATGCTGCCTCACCTTGGAAGCTTAGCACTAAGAGCGGTCTTGAATGGCCAGCAGGGGGCAGTCTTCCCTCTGGTCCCCAGATCAAAGCCCACTAATCCGGGGCCGTGTCGTTCGGACGTGGTGTGTGAGCGGATGTCTTGCATTTGGTCAGGGCTGTTGAAAGGCAAGTGTGTTGGATGGAGTTGACGTGGATGTTGGCAAGATGTGGCTCGTGAAGTAGGAAGGTCTCTCCTCTAATGGCTTCCTTTCCTTTCTCCTCCCCTTTCATCATCCTTCAGGTGGCCTCATGGGTTCTGACCTCACCACTGGCGTGGGCACCAGTGCTGGTAAGGACACACACGCACACACACACACGCACGCACACACGCACACACACACACACACACACACACACACACACACACACACACACACACACACACACACACACACACACACACACACACACACACACACACACACACACACACAGTGCGCCCAGTCTCCCAGGCAGGTCATAAAACTCATGACTAATACTAAACCAAATCCAAGTGGAGATCCTGTCCACGACGGGTTGATTGTAGCGGTCTCGGAGTTCCTCTGGGGGTGTTTCTCCATGTCTGTGTCCTTGGCACATCCTGGTCTCAGTTCAGTGAGAGAGGGAATGAGAATTATAACGGAGTGGAGGGGAAGACAAGATCTACACTCATGGAAGAGAAGGCATTTATTTATTTGTGTGAGCTTTAGCCAAATTTCAGATCACAACAATCTGTTTGTTTCCCGTTAACGCTGTGTCTTGCTCTTTCTTTTCCCCGGCCCCTCTTTTTTCGGGGTGTTTGTTTGTGCGTTTGCCATGTCCTAATGAGCTGAGTTGCATAATACTGCATTCATATGACCTGCAACCACTCTTCATGTCCTCGGCCTCGCTCGCGTTGATGTTCAGTATACTGCAAATGTTTAAACTCTCTCGCAGGTTAACTACTGTCACATGTCTAGAGAGAAATGCATTTATCATAATTACCCTACCGTAATGTCTTGTGTATGTGTAGAGGAATTTATTTGCATGGATTCACATGTGCCTTAGTCAAGTTATATATATCCAAAGATGTTCTATTAAAAGACACCATTGAACATTTTAACTTACAGTCTGATAATAATAAATATAGAACATAAAAGCAGTATTTACACCAGTGTCCAGATCCAGGAGTCTGGAGAACAATATGAACAAAGCTTTCCTAAAGTAGGAAGGGTGTGTGTTATGTTGAGGTTCGGGGAGGTGTGTGACTGAAAAGAGGTCAGGCTTTCGTATCGACGTGTACAGAAGATGTCTAACCACACGATCAAAATGTCTGTACATTTCCTAACCGACCACTAGGGGCAGTTGTGAGCACTTACTATATATTTAAATAGACAGAAGGTTCCCTTGGGTGTTGAGGATTGGATGGTGATAGACTCAAATCCGTGTTGAGGAAAATGTTGCTTTTGTTCGGTGAAGTTTTTAGAGGAATTAAACCTTTGCAAAACCTTAACCCTTAATTCAACCATTCTGAAATAAGGCCTAACCCTAACGCTAATACCCAAACCAAGCTTTTAGGAGTTTTCACTTCACCTATAGATGTTTATCCCACCCTAGGCATATGTCAAGCACTAACTCAAGCTGACATCACATCAGTGTGTGTGTGTGAGTTTGAGTGTGAGTTTGAGTGTGAGTTTGTGTGTGAGTTTGAGTGTGAGTTTGAGTGTGAGTTTGAGTGTGAGTTTGTGTGTGAGTTTGTGTGTGAGTTTGAGTGTGAGTTTGAGTGTGAGTTTGTGTGTGAGTTTGTGTGTGAGTTTGAGTGTGAGTTTGAGTGTGAGTTTGAGTGTGAGTTTGAGTGTGAGTGAGTGTGTGTGTGTGTGTGTGTGTGTGTACGTGTGCGTGTGCGTGTGTATGTGTTTGCATAAATGGGGGATATGAGGAGGGGGTCAGGGGAACACAGCTGGGCAGCCCTGTTTGGCCCCCAGGGTTCCCTCACTGGGGTCAGAGCCCGGTCCCTCTGTCTGGCCCCTCACGCACACACACACACACACACACTCACACACACACACACACAACAGGGCCGTTTGTTGCGGCGTGTGTTCCGATGGCAGCGTGGCCCGGGCCGCGCTTCAAATGTAGCCTTTGTGTCGCCACGGCGACGAACAGAGGCTCTCTGTGAGCAATCAGCACGGCCGTTCGCGGTGAAAACACGACGCGGACGGAGTCATGTGGAACTTAAAAAGATTCCATTCAAGTCTCTCTCAAATCCTACGGGGGGGAAAACCCATGATGAATATTCAGCCACGCATGTGTGCAGGGGGGAGAGAGGCACAGATGGAAGCGTTCTGCGAAGCCACTCATAGGTTTTAATGATGTTCTGGGCTGTGTGTGACTCAATGTGAGGTGGCCGGCCGCGGACCTTTTTTTTTTTTTTTTTCTGCCTCTACTTTGATAAGCTGCCTGTCAGTGGTGAGTGTTCGGGCCTGGTGTTCACTGCGGCAGACGTTTTCTTGCCTTTTGAAATGCCCCCCATCCCCAGACATACGGCCTACTCACAGTCCCTGTGGGTGCCAGCGCTGACAGACAGATTTGATTGATAAGCGACGCATGACACATTCTGATACTGGAAGGTGGAGTTGTCATGTCCTTGCTGTGGAAGTGTTGTGGCAGGGCTTTGCATGTCTGTCTGTCTCTGTCTGTGTGTGTGTGCTTCTTGTCTGTCAGCCCATTCGCCAGCTGGGGAAAGATGGAGACCAGGGGAGAGAGAGATGGGGAAGAGGAGAGAAAGGGACGGAGAGAAAGAGAGGGAGCGGGCTGATGAAGGATGTCCCAATCGCAGCATGTGAACACCTCTGTGTGTGTAGCTGTCAGTACAGCTCTGATCTCTACCGCCTGCTTGCTTCATCGTGTGGTAGAATTAACCAGCTCCTGTCACCTCTCAGCTGAATCACACACATCTCCACAGGTCACACACTCATGCATACACACACACACTCACATCCCCACGCACTAACTAAAGCCTGGAACAGCTCCACCGACATGAAGAACAACTCTACCCAGCTGGTCCGTCTTCTCGTCCAAGACCAGAATCTGAGACAAAAGACATCAAAGACAAAAGCTTAATGTTCCCTGTATTTTTGTCCATAGCTGTGTATGCACATACAGTGGATGCTGTTAGTTAGCCAGCTAGCTAACTTGCCACCATAGTTCAGTTGGTATATTCAGATTTGAATAGGCCAAACCGCAACGGAAGAGCCTGTGTATGGAAAGAGGGATAGAGCAAACCCGTTAGACCACAACAGGACATCAGAAATTGTTCAGTAACAGCAAAATGTACATGAGTTTAACCACATCACCCATCTGTGTGTGTGTCTGTCTGTCTGTCTGTCTCTGTGTGTGTGTGTGTGAGAGTGTGTGTACGTGTGAAAGAGACAGAGAGGCCCAATAAGCACATCTTGCCTGTTCAGAGATGAATTTTTAGGTCCACATGGCAGTCAGCATGTTAGCATACAGTAACAGTTTGGGATCCCCTCCACCCACTATGGGCCCCAGGTCTCATCTGCCTACAGAAATAGCCCTCACCTTTATATCTCAGCTTCACATCTGATGTTGTTGTTTTTGTACTGCAGAAAGGCTGCCTTATCTGGGCAGTGAGCGTTCATTTATGTACTTCCTCAAAATGCTCGCTTGCAGTCTGCCTCCACTCGCTGTTCTACCGTGCTGTTTTGGTCACAGCCACGTCTCAGAATCACTGAGCAGCTGTTCAGTCTCTAGGCTTGTCTCTAGTCTGGTGCCTGCTATGGCATTAGCCTTTCTGTAGCCCTGTTGCTAGCAGCTTGGCCAGAACGCAATACAAGTGTCTTCAATTTTGTTTAACCTAGGTCCACATTAAACCATTCAGTAGCAGCAAGTCACCCGTCCAAAGCCTTTTTTCTTGTGCAACAGTCAATTTCTCTACTCAGTTTCTCCACCTAGAGCTGGGACACTATTACCAATAGTAATAGTTAGACTGAGAGTAAGAAATGAACAAATGAAAAGGGCAGTGCATGTGTTTCTGTCCATACCAGCCAGCTCAACATGCTGCTGCCCTAAAATGGCCGCCTGAAATCCCCTCCTGTACATGTGGGCAGTTGGCTGTGAATCAGCTGGGCTCTACAGTTACAAGTCTCTCTCTTGCGCATTCTCCACTCTCTGCTGTCTCTCTTTGGTTCAATAGAAGTAGTGATACATGCATCTCTGGCCTTACCTTGCATTTGATCATACCTAATGGTACATCTGTCTTGTTCAAGATTTTGGTGTCTGTAAAGTTTTTTGCAAAGTCTCAGCTTTTTTTCGACACATAATTCTCTGATGTGTTTTGGAGCAAAATTGTTTCCGGCTGTTTTGATTGGCTATATAATATGTGTGTACAGAAAGCCTCATCGAGATGGAGTGGAAAGAGTGTTCTCATTCAAGTCTCTCCACGTGGGCCCACTTCACAGTACAATGGCCCAGCCACAGGGATGAGAGAGAGGCAGCTGGGGGGAGTGGGTCTCCAAGAAGCTCGTACAAAACACACACGTGCATCCATACACAGGCTCGGTGTACACACCATTACGCGCACAGGCGTTGAAATATTAAAAGTGGTAAAGTGACAATATTTGACACACAAACTTTGACGCCGAGTGCTCGGTCTGACTCATAGGGTTTCCGAGCACGGGGGCGCGCAGGCAAAAACACCTGCACACACCCGCCCACACTAACACACACACCCACACTAACACACACACCCACACTAACACACACACACACCCACACCAACACACACACACACCCACACACCTACACATTCACACCCACAGACATAAATTCACAGACAAGCCAATGCTGGCAGACTTACACACTCACAGACGCCCACGTACACACACTGTTTTTCTCTTTTTTTCTGTTAGACAGCCTGATTTTCCTTTAACGCTAGCAGTCGTTTACCCTTCAGATTGTTCAAATTGGGCTTTTGAGACTTTTCATTTCCAAACAAAAAACCTCGCTCTCAAATTAAACAAAGATCAGCGAGGGGAAATTGCCCAGGAAGACATCTGCGACTCATTTTCCCTGAAGTATATGATTCGGGAATTAATTTATGTCTAACGTATAATTCCTGCCTGTCTTTCAAGTGGGAAACGTCCATACAGAATTCTGCACTACCCCAGGAAAGGGGGTAGGAGCAGAACTGGGGTAAAAAGAAAGAGTTCTGCTCTCTCTCTCTCTCTCTCTCTCTGTTTTTCTTTTGCTATGCCTTTACGAGTCAGTCAGCCAGTCAGTCTATGAGTCAGTCTGTCAGTCAGCCAGTCAGTCTATGAGTCAGTCTGTCAGTCAGCCAGTCAGTCTATGAGTCAGTCTGTCAGTCAGCCAGTCAGTCTATGAGTCAGTCTGTCAGTCAGCCAGTCAGTCTACGAGTCAGTCTGTCTGTCAGCCAGTCAGTCTGTCAGCCAGTCAGTCAGAGTTTCTGTCAGAGGAAGACCGTGGGTTTAGTGTCTGTCCTAAGGCAAGGTCTTTGTCTGAAGGAGGCTACACGTGTTTACGGCCGGTGGCAGAATGCTGGGTGCTGTCTCTGTGTGGTCACCAAGGCCTCAACGGGATGTTTTACATGGATGGATGCAGGGTATCCTGATTGACTCTGACAGGGGTGAAAGCGATATTCCTCTAAGAAAGGACAGAAGTCCTCACAAATCAGGCGGATAGGAAATTATTTCCCGCTATTAGATTCACTGTCATTGGTCTGCCTGGGTTACTGTGACCTCTCCCTCCCTCCCTCCATCCCTCTCTCCCTCCCTCCCTCCATCCCTCCCTCCCTCCCTCCCTCTCTCTGTCGGTCTCTGGACAGCAGCATTTCCCCCTCATATTTGCAGAAGCAGCAGTATTCTCACTACAACTGGCTGTATTCTGATGACATTGTGTAGGATTGTGTAGGAACCCAGTATAATGACGGCCCCTCTCTGTCTTCTCTCTGTAGGAAACGGCTACGGCAGCCACCACCGTAACTCACCCGGTCTGCTGGTCTCTCCGGGCAGCATGAACAAGAGCATGCAGGCCAAGTCTCCTCCCCCAATGAACCTGGGCATGAACAACCGAAAACCTGACCTGCGTGTGCTCATCCCCCCTGGAGCCAAGAACAACATGCCCTCCATTGTGAGTCCCTCAATCCCTTGTTACCTTCAGGTTGATCCCCAACCCCAGTACAACCCCAGTCCAACCCCAACCCCAGTACAACCCCAGTCCAACCCCAGTCCCAGTACAACCCCAGTCCCAGTACAACCCCAGTCCCAGTACAACCCCAGTACAACCCCAGTCCCAGTACAACCCCAGTACAACCCCAGTCCAACCCCAGTCCCAGTCCAACCCCAGTCCCAGTACAACCCCAGTACAACCCCAGTCCCAGTCCAACCCCAGTCCCAGTCCAACCCCAGTCCCAGTACAACCCCAGTCCCAGTACAACCCCAGTCCCAGTACAACCCCAGTCCCAGTACAACCCCAGTACAACCCCAGTACAACCCCAGTCCCAGTACAACCCCAGTCCAACCCCAGTCCCAGTCCAACCCCAGTCCCAGTACAACCCCAGTCCAACCCCAGTCCCAGTCCAACCCCAGTCCCAGTACAACCCCAGTCCAACCCCAGTCCCAGTCCAACCCCAGTCCCAGTCCAACCCCAGTCCCAGTACAACCCCAGTCCCAGTACAACCCCAGTCCCAGTACAACCCCAGTACAACCCCAGTCCCAGTACAACCCCAGTACAACCCCAGTACAACCCCAATCCCAGTAAAACCCCAGTACAACCCCAGTCCCAGTACAACCCCAGTCCCAGTACAACCCCTGTCCAGCCCTGTCCTAGTCAAGTCAAATCTATCCCTAGTCCAGCCCCATTCCAGCCCAATTCCCATTGTAATCCCAGCTCCAGTCAAGTCCTATGCCCCTTTTAACCCAAAGTGTACTATTTCTTTTTGTCCTGTCAGTATATTTACTGTCTGTGTTTCTGTGGTGGATTTTGGGTATTAGCCTTCAGTGGCAGACTGTACATAAAGTGTTCCACACCGCACCTGTGCTGCCATTGCTACCTGCAAGCCTGTTAGTGTAGAGCTGTAGTAATCGTTAGTCCTGGGTAGTTGCATGGCTTCTACAAGCCACACCAGGCCGCTTCTGTCATCCAGTGAAACTAATTTGAATGTATCGCCCTCCCCCCTTAATGCTCTCAGTCTGAGGATGTTGATCTGCTATTGGTAAGTGGGCTTGTAAAAAAATAATAAATATCCCCAAACCACTGATTTCATCCACCATCCCCACACGGACAGAAAGGGGACCGGTCGTTGTGCTTCAACAATCCACCTGACTGAGCTAAGACATAACTCCCTGAGTGTAGCTTAGTTGCAGCTAACAGCAGATGTCAGGTCAGTGACTTCTTTTTACCATGTCACGGTTAGAAAGTAGTGAGGTGAAGTGATCAAAGTGTTCACACAGGGGCTACTGCAGTACTGTAACTTCCACCACAAGCGATCGGCTGCATATGTTTTGGGGATGGGGAACGTTTACCCAGGGCCCAGGGTGACACCTAGTGGTGTGTCTGAGTCATTGCATTCCCATCGTCTTTCCTCTCATCGGCTTCACTATGTCACCCACCTCCGAGCCATTGGACTCAGGGCTGTTGCATGGCACCTTACTATACATTGCTTCTTTTCACTCAGAACCAGGAAATTGAATGCAACAAAGGGAACAATGTTATTCTGGCACCAAACCGCCATCCTTTCTTGCACTAACCCAGCCACAGTGAACTGCCTCTCCCAGCCATTGCTGTTTCTGTTGCCGTGGAGACCGGCGGGGTTACTATAGCGACGGCGAGTCCACAGAAGGGGTGGTAAATGATAGGGTTGGCAGAGTTCAGCGGTGCCGCATGTCAAGTGATTAGTTTCCAAGAAGCTGGCATCTTTGTTCATTTTTCTAGCATCTGTGGAGCGAGGGGAAAAAAAGGGTCTATTTTTAATCATATTATTTCTGGTGCTGACTTTGTGACGGCACTCATGCTTTTCCCGCCTCTGTTTCTCTTACCCACATAGAACCAGAGAATAAACAACTCCCAGTCTGCACAGTCATTGGCCACCCCTGTGGTTTCTGTAGCAACGCCCACCCTACCAGGGCAAGGAATGGGCGGTTACCCATCAGCCATCTCTACTTCGTATGGTACTGGTAGGTACCACCGCTTCATCACCCGTTCTGCAAATACAGACACGCACACGTGCACAGCCTTTGTTACACACACAAATTGCTCGCACACACATACCATTGTTTGCTTTTACAACAGGTTTACACAAAGGCTGGACATCACTGAGATTATTGTTAATATAAGCGTGATCGAAATGCATTTGGATGCGAAATCACGTATCAGTAGGTGTAATGCCCTGAAACGTGGCCTCATCATGTGATGTTAAAGAATGTCGTTACACTAACCAAACAGCAGGTGGTGCTGTTCACACATAATATGCCGGGTCTCACTACGACACTCCCTTACCCGCTTATGCTGTAACTCAATGACACCTGTATTCGTGCGGCGCCAACTGTACACTGATGAAATCGATTATTATTCTTCTGACCTAAATATCAAATGAAGTACTTTACAAACTGAACTGCCTCAGACCGGTTTTGGCCAATTGTTTTATGTCTGTGTCCCGCAGAATACTCTCTGAGCAGCGCAGACCTCTCCTCCCTGTCAGGCTTCAACAGTGGTAGTTCCCTCCACCTGGGCTCCATGAGCGGATGGCAGCAGCAACACCTCCAGAACATGCAGCACTCGGCCCTGAGTCAGCTGGGGTGAGTGCTGAAGGACGTGCCCAAGGCCACATACAAACCAACATTAGCCTTATCCACACAAGCTGGAGGGATGAATCCATATAAAATGTGTTGGGTTGGGTGACACGTAGAAAAACACTAATACATGTTGAGGTGTTAACCGCTGATTCATTTTGACTGGATTTGGGATGGGAACGTGTTTTCGGCACGGCGTGCTGTGTGTGTGTGACCGTGTCTCAGCGCTGTGTAACCCCTTGCATTTCCTTTCCTTCCCACAGAAATTGCAATAGCAATCACTTATGTCAGAGTTCAAATCTGTCCCTGCCTTCTGCCCAAAGCCTGCACATCAAGTCCGAACCTGTCTCTCCTCCTAGAGATCGCACCGGCAGCACACCAGGGGGATACGGTATCCCGCAGCAACAGAACGCGTCGTCCCGCCAGGACTCGGGTCGCTCCCCCGTCGACAGCCTGAGCAGCTGCAGTAGCTCCCACGAGGGCAGCGACCGCGACGAGCACCGGAACGAGTTCCACTCCCCGCTGGGACTGTCCCGCCCCGCCCTGGATGAACGCGAGAGCCCGTCGGTCAAACGCGTGCGCCTGTCCGAGGGATGGGCCACATGATAGCCACGCCCACCCCACCCCAAGCCCCACCCCAACCCCCCGCCCCTGCCCCCCCCCGCCCCGGGGTCGCGACGCTCCGACGCCCTCGATGTCACCTCACGTCACTCACCTCCAGGCGCAAGGCCATCTTCCTGTCTGTCCCTCTGTCCGTCTCTTCGGAGGAAGTGGGCGCACCCTCTTTTAGATGTAACTGTAGTGTTTTCTTTTCCTTTTTGCAGAGTGTGTATGTGCTATACATATTAAAAGTTCTATAAAGCAGCAGGGTTGGACTCAGCGGGGGAGGGGGGGGTGGGGCGATGGGGGGGTGGGGGGGTGGGGGGGATTTCTTGGTGGGGAACTATGCATTACTTTTGCAGTGTTTGAAAAAAAAAAATGTATGCATATATAATTACACGTGTATATGTGTACATGTATGCATATTGACAAATAACTAAAAAAAAGTCAGGTACTCTGTTTTGTAAAGTACTTCCAACTTGCCTCAGTGATGATCAGTGACTAGAGGATAAATCGGGAGCGTGTGTTGCTGAATGAACCGCCTAGCTCTTGAGTTGGTCAACCAATACATGTGTACAGAGTCAACTTCATTGCTACCTTTCTCCGCAGTTCTCCCTTGCAAAATGTATGTTACAATAGATGATGTCATGTTGCAGGTTCAACGTATTTATGTAAATAGAGGGTCAGGGGGCAAAGGGGAGGGGTCAAAAGTTGCCAGATATTACAGATTATTCATACACAAAATGATAGCTAATATGCAACATTTGAACGATTGTACAGGTATACCCGTAGGCCCTTTGGTAGATGAGAGAAACCAGGAAGCGAAACCATGCTAAACACAGAGCTCCTTAAGAAATGTGGAGCACATTGATAGGACCATCCTTTTACCCAAGAGCCATGTTATTGTAATCAAGAAACCCTGGGTCTGGTAATAGATACTCAGTATTACAAAATACAATTGTACGATACACTTGCTTATATTTTCATATGAAAGGAATACAATGCAAAGCATTTTTGTGGCTTTTTGTAGTTTCTATAAGCCAGAATGTGTTTTTTGATAGCTTTGCTAATACAAGACAGATAGTCTAAGGAGGAAGGAAATTACTGGGTGTTCAAACCCTAAGCCATGAAAACAGACTGAGAACCCGTGCTTTGCTGAACTGTTTTCTCTTTGTAGAGGTTTCGTTTTTAAACGTGTATTTCTAATTATATATAATAATGATAATATTAAGAATCTTTAAAAAAAAAATCTGTGAAATTAACATGCTTGTGTATAGCTTTCTAATATATAAATATATATAATAATGTTTTTTTTGTGGGGGTTTTTTCTTAGTGGAGTTTCTTATGTGCAGTTGCACATATTGTCTGTTTTTTGTTGGTTTTATTTGAGCCTTAGACGGTGCTGTTCTGAGGCAAATTCAGTGTATCCATGAGAACCAGCTTAACAGAGTTGCCCATGTCTATGTTCAACATGTTTGAGGAGACCATGTGGGATCCGACCTGGGGCACTGAGGTCCAGACAGGGGATGACATGTGGCATGTGAAATGAACATGTTTGATACAATCTTTGCATGTCTCTTGATCCTCATAGTTAAGATTCAGCGATATCCTCCAACATCCTCTTTGATGGGACTTACAGTCTGTATATTTTGACCGTTTAATTTAATGTTTTCACAGACAAAGCATTTTGCCCGTCATCGAAGTGAAACACAGTGCAGGACACACCAGAGTCCAGGAGAAAATATTTATTTGAAAGTTCCAAATTCTATCTGTGTCAAACGATGGAGCTGTTGAGTACATGGGTGGTAAACTGTTAATCTACATGTGTGGTAAACTGTTAATCTACATGGGTGGTAAACTGTTAATCTACAGGTGTGGTGCTTATACTCAACCCCAGTCGCCAGCTCAGAGTACCCCCCCCCCACCCCCACCTCAGCACTGTAACATCAAGTATTCAAACATGATGTTGTAGGGAAAATGTACACGCTGGTTTGTGAGAAGCACAAGAGTTGATCTCAGACTAATACAGCTTGTTTAAAAAAAGAAAAAACATTAACTAGACACATTATTTCTCTGCCTCTCACTCCTCAGTCTACTGTCACTAAATTGTTATGGTATTTCTATGTGCATATTTCATGCAAAGGTTCACTATGTTGTGACTGTATACAGTCTGTGTAGTCAGAAACAGGGGCAGAGCCCCTAACGTGTTCTTTCTTTTTTTAATTCAGTACAAAAGGTTGAGAAAAAAAAACATGATATTTCAGGCAGCATATGTGTGGAGAAACCAAAGCCAGTGGCATTTTTGTGTTGTAATATTATTCAACTTTTATTTTCACATTCATTTATGGTTATTGCAAGCATTGAAAAAAAAAAACAATAAAAGCATTTGCTCGAAATGTACAATTGGTTTCCCATTTCAATTTGAATTGGTCAGACTTTATACTGTTCTGGTGTCAAACTGGTAAGAGGTTTGAAATACCATTGCATGTCCTAATGGTATTATCTTTAGTGTCATTGGCTAATTGCCTATATTTGGAATGCATTTCTATGTGAACTGCATTTTCAATCAAAAAATAAATATGTGTAATTTTGGGTATATTCATTGAATATTTGTCATGGAAAAGCATGTTTTCCAAATTCTACTTTTGTTCATAGCTGGTTGAGTTACTTAGCTTTTTGTGCCCCATGCCACATTAATTAGGTAGAAACAAACGCGGAAATCTACATATTTATGTAGTTTGCTTTTTGAGGTCTAGGTGGCGTTTATTGACATTGTGTAACCAAAGACGTGCTTGATTTAATATTTTATTTCAGTTATGGATTTTAAGCTGTTGTATTTCTTCACCTGTTGATCAGTTGTAATTTTTCTGTCTTAGCCTATAATACCGCTAGGCTACCTCCGCTCAAATGAACCCTCACAGTACCTCAGCTATTCTTTTTATCAGTCCCTTCCACAACCAGGAGTCCATAGACTTGTACAGTGATGTGGTAAATCAAACCATTGTTTAAGCTCCCAAACTCTATTCAATTGGGGTTCTTTGATAGATCCACGTTGTTTGCAATTGTCTTTTAGTCTGCCATAATATATATATATATATATATATATATATATATATATATATATATATACACCATAATATATATATAGAGATGAATAGCTAGAAATACTCACTAGTCTTTAGTGTCTAATGTAGCTTGTATAAATCTGAAAATTGTGGAGGTCTGAAGTTAGTGTTTGAAACGCAGGAGCGGCTTTCAGCGGCATAAGCTGGCCTTTGTCGCCAACTGAAGATAAGATGTTATTAAATTAAAACCACATCTTTGTATCTCAAAGGACTGGATGCAGTTGTAGTCTATGTAATGAAATAACCTGGAACCTGAAATAAAAGTATATTCTGCTGGGGAAAGGGTATTTGTATTTTTCAGAGAATTCAGTAAAGTTACTGGTTTTCTTAGTTACCCTGATGTTCTGGTGTGACTTCATTGTGTTTGTCCATTTCTCTGTATACTGTTTGCCCTTCACCTTGATACCTTAACATAGTAGATTAAACGTGAAGGCATGTATCTTCCATATAAACGTAATTTCGTTAGCTTAACAGTTTACAGTAGACAAACCAACAGTAACCGCGGATAATGATGGTGACAATCTTATATGGTGCCATTTTTTTCAACAGCTATAGCAAGCATGACATGACATTGAAACATGGCTATTACATTTCTGGATTTATTTGTTATAGCCTAGCACATAATCTTGGCATTGACTCATGGTAACTCAAATTGCAGACTTTGATTTGACATTTACAGCCACAGTTTGTATCACTTAACATTAAAATAACATCATTACTGCCAGTGATACATTTTGACAATGAACATATATTATTCTGGGCATATGCTATGGAAAAAAAACAACAACAAAAAACAAACAAAATAAAAGGTCCTCTATCTTATTAAATGGAATAACTGGTCGCATATATAGCCTATTATTAAGAAGCATGAATATAATACCTGGAGCAGTGGATCGGTGCTTTGTCATATTCATTTTACATTGAGATAGTAGATCTGAAATGGATGTGAGTTTGGAACATTTGAAAAAACGGTCACTACAGGGATTAATAAATCTGTGTGCAACGTGGTCTGAAAAGAAATACTCAACTTTAATGCCATTAGTACCAAACAGCTGAAATACCTTTCCACAAATTGCTATGAGCAACCACCGTTATCAATTTTGTCTCAAATAGCCGCCATGTATTTTTGTTATAATATGAACTCTATCTGAGCACAATAATTTAATACACTGTACATCGAATTAAATTATTAAAAATAAGGATTGTTTACGGCTGAAACCTTTTATTTTAAGTACTTTGCTGTACATTTTATTACGTCCTAAATCTTAGAGATAACCTTGTTGTATTCACATAACTTAACACCGAGTTAGATTGTATAGACGTAAACCTAGGCAACTACCAAATGTAAAGCAAATGGATCAGATGTTACACCAACATTTTCCTGACCCGGATTCGGACCCGGTTTGTTGCGCGTACAACTTCAAGTGTCAGTGTACTTGTGTAGGGACACCATTTGTGGGATTGGCAAACACCGCATGCATGTACACTGACCGCTCAAGTAAGGGCGTAAAATAATAATATTCTTCATAGTCTAAAAAGATAAGGGAGACCTTAATTTTTATATCTGTATTTGTTTGCACGCGTAACATTTGTTTATGTAGCCTAAGCTAATTAAAATTTTACAGACAGGAATAACGAATCGAAAAAAATAAGCGTACCCTATAGTGCATGCTATGATTAAAGAAGATAACAATATTATTACATTTGCAACTAAATAAACTTGTACACGTGTGTAACACAATATAACTATTTTACTGTAAATGTCTGCAATTCAAATAATCTATTTGTCGAAAAAATAACTAATAAATTAGTAGTATTAGTAATAACATGATAATACCCAGGGACAAGTCTTTTAAAATAAATCTATTATCAAAAATATGTCCAAAAAAGAATAAAGTCAAGACATTTTAAGAACTAAGAAATACAGTGAGAAATAGTATGTTACGTCATTTCATTCAGGTTTATTGCAACAAAAAAAAAGTGTTGTATTTTCTCTTTAATTTGAGGAAGAAAAAAAAGACATTCCACCAAATCTAAGAGTTGAATGTTGTGTTTTTGGCTAGTAAAGACTATTCTTTTTGTTGACGTGTGGTTGCTGCATACCTCCATACATTTATTCGGTCATACGTCTTTCGTTATTTTCAGATTTCAACATTTACATTACTTTCTGCTGTCATTATTTCGTTAAATTACAAAGAAGAAATAATCGAAATATTGGTAAAACGAGTAACTAATATGTGGCCTTCAAACGTGACGCAATTTCCCCACAGTAACCACTAGATGTCGCTATGTATTAACTACCAAAATCCCCTCTCCCCACTCGTAGCCCCTTCCAAATCCCCAATAAAATCTGTATGTCAACACACACCAACATTCCCACCTTGCAAGTATCAATTAATATTTGCCAAATAATTTTGTCCCTTCTAAAGACATTTTAAAGCCTTTGTTCAGCGTCAAATTCTAAAGTTATGTACACTGATGTTATAGTGTAGCCAATCCCCGTATGTAATACTAACAAATAATAATAACACACTGATATATAATAGTGATAAAAACCATAATGACTAAGAATTATAACAATAACAGTGATTGTAATCATAATAATAGCCTGTGTGTGTGACCGGTTGACCTATTGGTGTAACAACATTTTAAAATATAACTAACATTCGCAACCTATCTCTCTTTCACTCTCTGTCTCTCTCACACACACACACGCACCCACACACCCACACACACACACACAAACCATCCAAAAAAAAATGTTTTTGTTATAGTGAGATTAATTCATTAAAACCCATAACGTTCAATAACATATTATTTTTCTAGAGATTATATAGGCCTATAATTTACGAGAAAGTATTAAATGCTATGCATTTCGTTATTTTTTTATTTATTTTTTGTTAAAACGGACAGCAAACATGCTAAAAATCCATAAAACATTATCAGAAAACACAATATCGGTCCTGATAGTAGGTACAATTAACATAGCTAATATTTTTCAAACAGCCGAAAGAGATGCGATTTAAAATAGTGTGAGTGGCTTCAAACAAATATCCTCTCTTCCACTGTGGCTGACCGTACATGAGTCATTTAACTTATTTGGAAATAATCAGTGATATTAGTCCCTGTCGCCTACACGACGATAACGAAGAATTGTGAAGATATGTGGACCCCCACGATATTACTACCTACTATATTATGACCGGACATTTTACTTTGAAGCATTGGCTACTTTTTATCCGAGCCTATGCAGTTATAAATCTCAACGGCCGTCTATTTTAAAATATTTGGCAGTTTCTTCACAATCATTTAAATTCAGCCAGTTTAGGTCAACGTGTTACTGGCACAAGTGCAGTAGTCGGTGACTTTCTATTAAACATGTTTGCACATGTTAATGCGAAATATAGGAAATGTATTTTTGTATTTAAAAAAATAATAATGTTCACATAGTTATCTTTTTACGAAATATTTCTATAGACCATGTTCGGGCCAGCATCAGTAAAACACGTGTTATTAAAGTGATTGGAAACGAACCTCCCGACTTATCTAGGTCACATAGCTGACATTCCTCACGTTACGTATTGGTCCTAGTGCGTCACACTTTTAGATTGATCATAGAAATTCGCAAAATGGTGGTTTGGTTTTACAAGTGACGAGCGCAAATGATGTGCAATAATCTTAGAACGTTGGAGACTATGATTTAGCCTGTGTCAACCCAAACAACTTGCATGTCCATGACAGCATGAGCCCTGTTTGGAGGGAAAAATCTTTAGCCTACGTGGACACGTCTGACCACTTCTATTGGGTGACACATCAGACGAGCGGTTCGGGAGCAAGGTTCACTTGACGAGGAGGCTGAGTTACGAGTAGGGACTAGAGCATCTCCAACCGGCTCGCACAATAAGTTGGGCTGGACAATTGGCGTCGACTTGATTGAGAGCGCGTGCATAGCCCAGGAAGATTTGAATGGTTATGTAAAATATAAGGGTAAGTTAAATGTGTCTCATTTACTTTAGACGACGCCTTGCGATTTTATTTTAAACAGGCAAAATACTAATTATGCAAAACATTTTTTTGATAAAACAAAACGACAATAAGCTACGGAAAAAATAACAGACTTGCTATTTCAAGACAACGGTTAACAAGTCAGCGTTTCTTTCTGTGTGTTTGTCAGCGTGTGTGTGTGTGTGTCTGTGAGCGTGCGTGTGTGTGCATGGTTGGGTGGTGCTGTGGCCGCGCGCGCGCTCCCGTAAACGCCGCCTGTGTGTGTACGCATCATCAGCCTATACCGGGGAAATGTCGCCTTTAAAGAAACCTAAGGTGCGGTAACACTTAACATTTAGCTACTTACATCCTGCAAATGCACATTTCACATACCGTGATCCTAAAGGTTTCATGTAAACTAATCCCAAGCACAATCTACAGCACACTGCTTGGAGTATATAAATAAATTGAAACGTTTTAAAATAGATAATTCAAGTTTAAATAAGAACATATCCTCAGCATTATAATCGCACTGAATCTCTTCTATAGTTTGACAAGTCGCTTTGTTCATACATTGTCCAAGGTTAAAAACATTATATTTGACTTTTTCACATTCTTAACAAACTAATACACTTTGCATAATGTTATTTACTGTTATTTGTGTATGATTCGTAAGGTTATGTATTCGTGTAGCTGCTCGTCATCATAGATAAATACGCATAGCAATCACCACCAAAAGTAATAGAATGCTAAACGAATCATAAAAAAGTAAAGCAAATGCAAATATACCTTTTACATATGCATCAATATTACAAATAATACGCAGGCTGGAACCAACAGCGTCGAAGCATTGAGAATGGCGGAGCGGGTGGTTTCATTATGCATGGGCGATTTCCCAGGCAGAACCCTTGGTTTCTTCACTTCATTTTCTCCATCTGCACTGCTCACACCCGCTCGGAGCTTCGTCAAAAACAAACAAGACAATGTTCGCTTTCAAAACGGCAATCAAATACCCAAGAACCGGTGGGGGGAAATTACTCCGGCAGCGGCTAGACAGACTATGTAAGCTGGATTTGCATATTTTGATGCACTAATTTCCTTGATGTATTTAAATATGGCTGCACGTAGCTGATATGCTTGTCTACGTCATTGAACGTGACCTAGCTGTTAAACCCAAACGTGAATCCGCGTGAATCAGATAGATGCGCCTGCAATTAGCCAGGGGAAAGACAAAAAATAGGTGCAGCAAATTACTTTTCCCGATAGGTTTAGATTTAGTGTTTCTCAAGAAATGACATGCTGTATTCCCCCCAAAACTATTAAATAAAGCAGTTTAATCTCATGGAGAGCAACAATAATAACAATAATAATAATTGCAATTGGTTTAATTGAATTGCTTGTTGTAACTTGTTAGTATCAATATAAATGCTGGCGTGGTGTATAGGCTTGATTGATTTTGGAGCCCACCTGGTCCCAAAGTGTGGGTCACATTTTGCTTTTCTTGCTCTTGGAGCTAGATTTCCTCAATTGAATTATCAAAGGTTCAATTGGTACATCATTGGTACAGGTGTGTTTCTGTCTGTGAATGAGAGAGAGGGAGTGAGAAACAGAGGTAGAGAGAAAGAGACAAAGAGAGAGGGGACGCGTTATAGGGTGGGAGTAGGATATTCATTAACAATTCTAAGGTGAAAGTAGAAGTAGCCAACCAATCCAAATACATTTTTAGTGGAGTTATAAAATGTTTTCCACGTAGGCTAAGTTTTAATTCATAAATGACCACCTTCAATGGTGGTTTGGGATTGTACAGAATACATAATTGTACCCCCTTTTGTCTGAAGGGCTGTTAAGGCTTTCTGTGTGTTAATAAAAAATAAAAATAAAACATTAAAGGAGGTCCGGCTGCAAAATCATTACCTACGGCGATCCCTTCTTAACCTGGTCTGGGAACCGGGGGGAGTCCACGCAAAAAGACGAACAATGCCCCTTCAGTTCGTGTACAACAAAAGAGCGAGGGAACTTGTTTGAGTTCCAAAGCACGTCCGTTTTCACACAGAAAGATGGACACCCCAACCCCCCCCCCCCCCCACCTCCACCCCCCCCCCCCCTCCACCCCCCCCCCCCCCCATCAGGAAAAAAATAACTTGCTGGCTGGCACTCACGGAGCTTCAGAGCTCTGCAATTTCTATTTGGTCCTTTAGACGTTATGGGAAAGTTCTCTCTTACTCCTTCTACCCCTCCCTCCCTCTGAATATCTCCTTCTCATGTGCTTGGAATATGCTCAGGCTTTACTCAGAGCAACCGAAGCACGCCTAATGAACTGAGTGAGTATAAGCGGCAATTTTAAACGAAGGGACGATATTTGGGGGACTGTCCGCCTGGTCCCACACAGCATGTCTCCTATCTGGGATGATTTCTGATAGCTGATGAGGACTGCAGTGATGCTTCTTGCGCAGACTGAGAAAGTAAGTGCAACTTTGGTGATTAACGGCGCGTAAATCCAATGCAGTCTGGTGTGCGTAAAAGTTGAATGACTCGATTAGTAACATAAACGATGTATTTATTTGTATTGGCTAGTGTACGTAATGTATGAATTTACACATGCTTTGTTGTAGCTGAGGAGTACGTAGGCTAGGATTAGTGTTCATATGTGTTCAGGCTAGTGAAGTTCATGGCAGTAGTCGTTTTCAAATACATGTAATAAGTTAATAGGCCTACGCGTATACGTTCGGACAGTTCTGTAGGTCTGTATAATCAATGGAAGTAAATAAGCTTGATGAAGTCTTGTCAAGGCCACCACAGTCATATGCCCAGTGAAAAGGTAGCCAACGCCTCTTAGTGCGTGTATTGTGCCAAGGTTCACTGGCTAAGGGTATGTGCTGGAACCGCGACCATCGCTTAGTTTACTGTGAAGAAAAGGCATCGAGTTTCTCTGAACATTGAGTGTAGCTTAGTCAGTGTGGTAACCCGGGTCAGAGTACATTCAGGATATGATATGCGTACGGTTTTTCAGTGTCTCATAGTTTGTGGGCTGTCTCTGTATCATGTCATCTACAACCAGCAAATCACACTAGTTTGTAGGGCTAATTGGGAATTGAAAACTACTAGAATTTTTTTTGTACATGGTTGGGCTACATAGCCTATACTGCTACAACTTGAATGCACGCGTGAACTTAATCAAATAAGTAAATAATTAAATTAAAGAAAATCATGTTCGACAAAGTTAACATGTCTGGTTTGAATTAGTTTAATTACATATAACAAAATATTGCAGCAATAGTATATTACAGTGTTAAACAGTGTATACATTGCAGACATTCAAGTCACTGTAGAGCATACTATCATGCATTATTTGGAAGGAAAATCACCATGAGAAAATATGAGAAAGGCTTGTTGTTTTAAAGTAACAGAATAACACCAAATACAACGAAAAAGGACCCCAGTGCTGTGTCGCATGGCAAAAGTCGCCTGTTGTATGACCCGCAAAAAGGCTATGGTGAGGAAAATTATGGATTTTCTTTTTGTTTGAAAACTCTCTTCTTTTAAAATTAAAAATGGTATGAATGATAATCTTTGGTCATAACCATTAGATAAACGTACTTGCCTGATTAGTTTACTTCGGTAATGATGAAATGTTGTTTGCTTTTTATGAATACATCAATGTGGGTTGAGGCCTGTAGTCTATATGTTTAGAATTCTTCAGATATGTTGGTTCACCTTAAACCTATACACGATTAAAACATTTATTATTTTAACTTTATTTTGTTATTAGACATAAATTGGGGTAACTTTGAAATGCTATATTATTGTATTGAAATGGTTCTTTCTTGTAGGGTCATTTTGAATAGGCTTCAGGTGCGTTCTAAGTTGGATCAACTGGTGTCACTACCAGGGAATTATCACTTCTTGGTGACCATTAACCTTGCAACTAAAGTGCAGTCACATAATTTTATTAAAGCTCTATCCATCTTTATACTGAGCAGCTGCATAAATGCCTTTCAAACGAATTGGTCTTTCATGTAAGCACCTGAACGAAATGTTCCAAAAGAGCCAATAGCCACAATGCAGGTGAACAGGTATTGGTGGTGACATGGATGCTTTTTAACACTAAAGATTTCAGCGAGGAATATACCGTCTGGTATAGGGGCTATTTGCAGTATATCTGCTGTTGTTTATAGAATAGCTCACATACAATTAAGTAAAGGATTCTAATGAAGAACTACGTCACATTTTGTGCAAATCACCTCTGCCTTGCCCCTCCCACAGCTAAGCCAAACTACATTGTATTGTTTTATATTGAGAAAATCCCCTAGGTTTGCAACACTTTTATTACCTATTGGAAACCTCTTGTGTAGTTATTGACTTCCTGATGTTGGGGTATTATAAAGACTAATGAATTTAAAGGATCCCCACGGCTGATAATCATTGGATATCTCTCACTCTTTCTCTCAAACACGCGCGTGTACACACATAAACGTCAAATACTGACTTGAGCTGTGAGATCACGTTCCACACACATACACACCTGTATTGCTTTTTTTTGTCCAATTGTGAGAATTGTCGCTAAAAATATATCCCTGAAGTACGCTATTATCCGCATATAAATAGGCTATGAGTAATAGCACTGTCATACAGTCTAGGAAAAAAATGTGCGCATGGACATATGGTTAACAGTTAGCTCACTATCGCTGCACGTTTCTGTTTTCCTACTAGTTGTGGTAAATATTAACCTATAAGTACTGAATGTTTAATAACCAACATGGGCATGATGAAACGTTTTGTGTGTCCCTGCAGAAAAATGTACGCATATTTCATAATGCGACATCGCGAGTTTAGCCTACCTGGAAACCACAGTAGCTTATACATCTCGACGATGAAAAAAAACAAAGTTAATTGGAATTCGACTCAAATCGAGACAATTAAAGTGTCTCGCATTGTCCCTCACTCTCGGTTCAAACCGGCCCAGTTCCGTGCTTACAGCAAAGACCCTACTCGGTTTTATCTGTGAGAGAATACAGTCACGATGCTCTACCCAGCCCTGGAATGCTGCCATAATATCCTCCATAGATATGAGCCCTTGTATTTGGTGGTTTAATCGGCTGGAGTTTATACCTTTACTGGATTCAAACAGGATCAAGACGACCGTTCGCACCACAGAACAATCATTTTCTACTTCTGTCCTTTTTTATAATTCTGGAAAGCGCGTGCAGACTGCTAGCGGAAAACTGAATTATTCCGGTGCACTTGGTAATGACGCGAGGAGATTTGCCACTCGCTCGTGCATGAATAGGAGCGTGCATTTGCGATTTTTCATGACATCATCATCATCATTACTTTACACTCCCGCGGTCTGAGGCCTTTGACCTCGCCGGGTTGGTCCAGATTTTGGCATCGGAAACCTACCCCTCCTTCTCATTTTCCCCTTTCCTTGGGGATGGCCCTTTTCCCACTCCTTTCAGACCGTTGGTAGCAGCTAGCCAACAGAACGGAACCCTTGGCTAAGAGACCTCGGCATCTCTTTTCTCCAACATGCTGGATACAATCGGACAACTTGACATTTTTGGCAATCCAACGAGGTCCTGTCTCCATAATCCAAAACAATCGCTACGTTTTAGGCTACCTGTGTCATTTTCGCACTTTCGCCAGGAAGCGGATTTTCCAGCTCCGTATCTTCTTCGCTGTCCTCGCAGGATATCCATTGCTTCTGCCACAACGACTTAATAGAGGCGAAAGAGCCTTTTGTGGGATTGAATTGATTTGAATTGCAAATCGGGGCCTGTGCAACGATGGCTGCATCACACTGTTTTCTCTGAGTATAACTCACTAATGTTGGGTAAAGTCATCATACTATGACAAGCTTACCACCGGGATTATGTGTGATTTTTTTTAACCTTGTGTAGGTTTTTCCCCCAGTTTTTGTTGTTGTTGTTGTTGTTTTACAACGGGTATGTGAGAGTTTAGGCGACTCATATCACCGAAGGGGCCTATATGGAAATTAAGTGTGGGAGTCATATTAGACCTACTTCTGTAGTGATTTATTTGCCTCCAAGTATGTGGGACCGCTACTAACAGCAGGGGCACAATCCCCAACGCAAGGAGAACAGACGACAATTATGGAATATGTTTGAAGAATGGGAAGTGGGTTGTTATCTTTGGTTATCTAGCTGTATGAGTGTGATGGCCGTCATAAAGCTAGATAACCGAAAGTAAAAACTACTTCCAGAATCATCGAAGACCTTGGACATACTGACCGGAGTAACAAGACGCATGACACTACTTGGTACACAAAATAACCTTTTTGGGTGACATTACTAAAATGGATGGAATTAGTCTTAATATGGTAATCTACGTAAATGATATTACAGCTAGCATTGACCGGGCATGTTCACTTATTGGAGAGTTGTATTTATGTCTATGGGTGTTACGACTTTTGGAAACTTGAAGTAGCTTGTAGCAAATCATAGCCTTTAGTACACACACACACACACACACACACACACACACACACACATAGACACACTCGTTTTAGCACAGTTTTTGTAAGATTAAGATAATATTTTTATGCTTCTTGTTCTACATTATTTTTTAAATGCATTATTTTTTATAATTGCATATGGCAAATATGATGGAAAATATACACGACTTGGAGTTTCAGCCCAGCATACATGCTCCTTCTGTTTGGACAATGTAGGCTGGCGTTGAGAATGAGTGACATTTAAGGTGGAACCCACGTGCGAGCCTTATTTCAGCATGATCGACTCCAACCAGGAAACGGCACTGGCATCCCAAACAGCAATAATTAGGACGTATAACAGAGCTGACAAAAATGGAGGATGGGGGGGCGGGGGGGGGGGCAGGGAGTGGGGGACGGCCTTGCTTAATTGATTCCGTTAACCGCAGTGCTGGAGATGTGAACGACTGGACGCTCTCATTCCCACGCTCGGGGGCAAGTGGCAATGCCATGCTCAGTACGAATATGACAGACAACGCCGTCAAGGCGGGGGGGATGGGGGCGACAGGGGTCATGAAAAGACGTCAAGTGCACCAGACTCATCTGCATCCCCATAGAAAGAGACGACGTTTCCCACCCAGCCGACGCGGCCTCCAAACTTATAGTAACGGTTTTGAATGCGTAATGCCTTGCCAATTGTAGGCTACAGATAATGAGGACTGTGGGTCATTATCTTAAAACTGGATGGGTTTATAAATACATTCAAAGATGTTCTTTCGGCCTAATTATGGCATTTCATATGGGCCTTGTTGAGAGCTCTGTCCGTGTTCTATTGTTTAACTCATGGTAATTCGTTTGACTGACAATGCAATACAAGCCTATACTGAAGTCTACCTGGCTGAAGGCATGACATCACTTAATGTGCCCCCTGCATTTGAACTTGACCAGGACCTTTTTGTCTTCCCTTAAATACTAGGACATGCCCTTGGCCTAATTCATATGAAGGCTAAGCAAAAAACAATATTTTTATTTTATTCTGAATTAATGTTTTATGCGCTGGCGGATTTGTTTTTTGCGATCAAGTGTGCACGTAGAGGGAATAAAGCACATGACTGTTTTTTTCTGTTAATAACGTTTCACAAACACTACCTATTAAAAGCTTTTTTGGCAACCCAGAATAGTTGCAAATTGTACCTAAACGATAGATTTCTAACAAGAAATATAGGCCTATTTACTTCAGAGAATATCCTCAGTAAGGTGTCATTTGTAGACCTAAGCTGTTTTATTTTTATGGACTTTTTTTGTCTATTATCTGTCGATTAGGTGACTTCCCTACAATGTTCGTCGGCAATGGAGTAGCCTAGACCCGTAAAATTAATAGAGTTATATATTGTATTATGTATTTTGCTTTAACATGTGTATAATAGTTTATTAGTAGTAGGACTTTTCATATGGATATTAATGTTTTAGTCTGTTGTATTAGTAATTGTCATATAGACTGTTTTAAAATGAATTAGCTGTATCCTACAAATTAAATTGTTTGGCTATTTTTGTAATATTTCTTTGTGCCGGCCTAGGTTTTATTAAGTGAAAGGTCATAGGCCCATGTGAAAGCAGGGTACGACCTATACTGTTGGCGTCTGCAGTGCAGGGGTAGACGATTGCACAGGGGATTATTCAAGTTCAGTGTTAATAAGGCTCACAGTGGCTGAATTCAAAACCGTCTTGCCGACTTTCTCACACCGTCAGACAAAACTAGTGTGTCTTGTTCCGACCGTTGTCAAAAGAGAGTATACAATATCAGGTTTGCGCGGAAAAAAAGAGAACAATTCGGGCGAGCAGTGAATAACCAAGTTTCATTGTCCAGGCGTTAAGTCGATTGAAATCGTCGTCTAGACTTATGAATGGCAGCATTGTTTTCGAGTCTGGGGCCATACTAAATGTCAGCAGTGTGTAAAGAAAAACTTGAGGTCTATAAGTAACCCAGCGAATATAAATCATTTGATTCTCAGTAGTATAAAAGGCCACTGCCCTGACTGAATCAAACGATTTCTTCATCACTGGAGGTCAGAATGTTTTATTGTGACTTTGCCCCAATTACATTTCTAAGTCTAGTCCCTAAATAAATTGTGCCATTTCAACATTCCTCAGCTAATGCCATTTTGATCAGAAATACCACTATGATCTTTAGCATTTGATAGCTTTTTGTCTTGTATTTTATATGTTATTGTAGCCTACTGTCATGACCTTTGTAGGTGATCAGACACTTTTTCTCTGTAGTGCATCACTGTATCAAACAGCACATGTTAACCCTGGTAATTCACCTTAATATGAACGTCATCACATTGCAATGCCAGATGTAGCCCAGTATTGCCAGGAGAGAGCAGTATCACATGTCCAAAACTGCTGCAAATCACACTTGCATCCCTTCATAAAAGTCACCCATATTCTTACTGTGCATATTGTAGCAGGGACTGGGTAGGACGGGGTTTGCATGTGGTGTGTCCTGTCTCCAGAAAATGAATATATATATATATATATATACATTCATAAATATATTATATATATATATATATATTCATATATATATATATAAATATATGTATATATATATATATACACACACACATATATATATATATATATGTATATATAGTTGATGGTATTTAGTCTCCTTGTAAACACTGGCCAACTCTGCCAGAGTTTGATTATGTGGTACATGCTCTATCAAGCAGTATATTGAGCTGCAATTCAAGTATACCCAATAGCAGACAGTCTTAGAGCTGTTTTTCTCTCTTGCTCATCTTGGTTGGCTGTGCATTCTACAGTAGGACGTGGTTGGAGTCGCTGTGAGGACAGCCGTGGTTATTTATGAAACTGCCACCCAGACTGGCTGGTGAGATGAAGAGGAGGAGAGGTCTCGCCATACATTTCAAAAGGCCCGTTTTAACATAGGAATCTGGGCGTGTGATTTTACTGTGAGTGTTAAGGATGGGTGGTGACGCCTCCTCTCTCTGCACAGTAACACTGGCTCCGCTACCCCCTCCCTCTGCACCTACACCTACAGTGCTCCATGGCCATTGTTGTCACGTGATTGGCTGAATAACATAACCATGGCGACCACCTCATATTCATCGGGGGCAAACAATCAGCATATTTTACCCCAGTGTGCTCGAGTTTTTTGCGCAGGGGGGGCTCCTGTCATAGTAAGTGTAGCCTGGCCGGTTGTGCTGTAGGGACTGGCCCAACTGAGTGACGTCTGTGGCGGACAAAGGATGGAGAACTGTCACTATGTTGCTACTGCTCCTGGGATAGACGTGCTCTATTCAGGTTTCATTACATGCAAATCGATAGATTAAATAAACAAATACACATGAAATGTGTCCCCTTCAATAGGCTTCAGACCAAACCAGACCAGGGCATGCTAGATTATGTGAGGCCAGATCAAAACAGACCAGACAGTTACAGAGCAGAGCAGACCAGACCATAGAATACCAGAACGGACCAGAACAGACAAGACCCTAAAGTACCAGTGCATACCAGTCCATACATGTGCAGAGCAAACCAAACCACACAATACCGGACCAGACCAGATCTAGACCAGACCAAACCACACCAGACATCTGCATCATGTAGATGAGGAACAATGGCTGTGTCTCAGTAACGTCTGGTCTGTCTGGCATCTCTCCCCGTGTCTCCTGGACATGAACTTGAACTTGAGACACACAGCCAGACACCATCTGTGCACAAGGGCTAATGAATTCAGTGCATTCAAGTCTGAGGATCGCCACCATTGATGAGGAGACGGCCCCAGACTGAGTTAGCTCTTCATTACTAATAGAATTCAGCCACCAATGCAGCTGTTAGTTCTAATTCTTCCCTTTTTCAAAACAGAAGTGTGTCTGTGTTACACTTGGTGGTTGCCTGTTAGTTGTGCACGACTGCGTGTGTCTTGTTTGTGAGTGTCCGTGTCCAGTTGACATAATGCATGCTAATATCCGTGTTTATGTGGATATATTTGTGATGTTTGTGTGTGTCTATTTTCCACCTTGTCGTCCCACTATTTCGGGTAAACTGTCCCTCATTTGAAATCCTGGGCCAACCGTTATAAACAAGCTGCCACGCTAAAGTCATTGCCTTTATAATTGAATGGGCCGGTTTAGCGTTTCCCTGATAAGGCCTGGTAACTGAATGAGGTGCTAGAGCTTAAACAAGCAAAGTACTATGTGAATTCCTCAGCCCCCACCCAACCCCGACCCCACCCTGTTCCTTCTGCTCAGGTCTCTGTCTCTCACACACACACCAGGCTTTTTCCTCTGGTTGGTGTCACCTTGGCAACGGGAGGTGAGCTCACGGTCCGCATGCCGACGTCTGAGCTCGTGGAGCAGGGATGTTTCCTGGTTTCGGTGTGTGTGTGTGTGTGTGTGTGTGCGTGCGTGCTGTGTGTGCGTGTGTCTATATGCATGTGCTTCTGTGTGAATGAATGAGTATAATAGCACTCTCTCATCACCGCATCAAGGTGCCGCCTTGTATTTCCTGTCAGGTGACTTCCTGCCAGTTCTCCCCGTGTAACATTGTGTGATGGATATCATGACCCAAGCAGTGTGTAGGATACTCAGAGAGTGTATGCCCCTCTCACCAAATGACGACAGACCGCCGCTCTAGATAATTATATTAAAACACGTAATATTAAAACAAGTACCACTGACTCTTATCACCGCCGGTTGGCCATTAACACGAGGACATGTCCAGCCTCCTTCCACCTCCTGAACAATAAAGCAGCCATAACATGAGCCAATAATCCACTGAGGAATGCCACGGTTAGGCTTTTTTAATGACATCATGCATGGCCACTTGAGCGTGGTTCTGAGGAACAGCGGGCCTGCTGTGCTCTGCCACGACACCCCTCCCTCCGGCAGGCTGCCTGGAGGTGGTCGTGGACAGGCCCGGCATCCCTCTGCACCGTGCCGCATTATGGTCACCTCCAGAACATGACTGGATCACAGACGGCTTAACGGGACATCAAGAACAGTCGTTGTAAAAGCTAGCCCTCATAGCGCCGTCACGTGCTTTCATGATATCGTTTGGTTTGTTTGACGAGAAGAGTGAATGGGACATCTATTGATGATATTATTGCTTGAGCTAAATGTGAATTGAATCTGAAACAAAGCCGAATTAATTTAAAGCAATAATCATAAAGCATTTAGTTTGTCTCACAACAATACAGTTACACACAGGTAATGGATTTAGATGATGTACAAAAAACACACAAAACATATTTAAGGAAAAATACTAAACATTTCTTAACTTGCGTTTCAATGATTAATATCATTTTATTTGGTTTTTCTGCATTATTATGTTGGAAAATTAAATCAACATTTGATTTTCCAGCATACATACCTCCCTTCCCGTCCCAGAAATTGATCAACAGACTTCCACAAATATGCTAATGCTAGCCAGATACAAGTACACATTATCATAATTGCTAATGCTAGTGCTAAAAACACACAGCGGGAAATTATGGTTGCCATAAGATTAATATGACTGATGTTGTAAACTGCACGTACAATGGCTACATTGGCTGCATACGTATAAATGGCGGCTTTATGGTATCTGCCTAAATCCATCTGACTGCCTGCATGTCCTTTTCAATGTCTCTGTGCTCCGCTGGTTTTTGATTATGTAAATAACTCCTGCTATAAATAAATTATTATAATTGCATCTGAAATATGCTTCAAATCTTCTTGGAAGACGAAAGTCTGTAAATAATGTATTTCATTTTTTTATTTTTTATTATTTATTCCCAATTAATTACAGATAGCCAAACGTGATGCCTTGTAACTTGACTGCCCTGCCATATATTTTGTAGACACTGTATTTTATTGTTTCTGGCCTTTTTCTAATGACACTGAAATTATTAGTTAAAGGGATCTTCTATGTGAAAATATTAATGATTGTAGAAACCACAAACTATTCAACTAGGTAAAGACCACACCTTCAATGTAGTCATTTTAAAGATTTTATTGAAAAGAAATTGGGGGTAGATGTGTTGGCTTGGTGAAATGCAAAGCGTGAACATTGAGTATGTAGAGGTGTGGTTGAATCAGTTTTCTACGTATTGCAATGACGCTGACTACCTTAGCACCCTAGGTGACTGGGAAAACCTGTCAACACCTTCAGTACTTCTGCAATTAAAACAGGCCGTTCTTTCTCCTTTGTAAAGGACTGACTGTTCGGGCCTCGATGTGTTTTAAATACAGCACGCCAGCTCAGCGTACTCTTTCACAATTAAATTACGTGGAATCTTGGCTTGTCAAGGAAGATGGCTTCGCTGCATATAGAGCAGTAAGCACCGCTAGCAGCCGCAACGGTTGCATTAGCATCTGGGCCTTTTATGCAAATTTTATGAGAAGACTCATGCATATACGCCAAGGCACGGGAGCCGGCGCCTAATATCCTTATTAGAGATGGGAGAATTAAATATTTATTAGGGGGGCAGGGGTTAGGGAGGGGTGCCTGCCCAGTGCTGTTGTGAAGACCTGTGATAGAGAAGGAGGAGATGGAGGAGGAGGGGCTTGGTTGGCTCACTGAAAGTGTCTCTCCCTCAAGGTGCCACCATCTTAAGGCGTTTGGCAGTGGTGAGCGCGTGAGGAGGGTAGACCTAAAATGTCCGCTGGCACACACGCGCACACAGACACACACATGCTCAGCTTGGTAAGCGCACGTTGTGCTCTGAGGCCAATTATTCAATTAGTGCCATCACCAACCATGCATGCCAAGGATCCCATTTGCATACATTTATTCCTTGGATTATTGTCATCTATTTGATTTTCCCCGTATCCTGTTTTCCAGTGTCAGTGTCTCATACTGCATGGATGGCATTTGTCACAACTAAAAATAACAGTATTTGTGTAAAATATTTTAGTGATTCTCGGCTCTACCCAAAGCAGTTTATTGAATATCACACTGAATGTAAAAATGGTGTGCTCTCTTCATATGAACAGTGGTTCAAGTTCCCTTGCAGGCCAAAACTAAAACTCAAAGACGGACTAATTAACTTAGGATAATGACGTAGTGATTAAGAAAGGAAGCCTTTGTCAAGCAAGTGCCATACCTTTCTTTTGTTTTCTCCAAAAAACGACCCAATAAAAAGATTAATACAATCCCACTTGGTTTGAAATAACATGGCAATACATTAAATTACATTTACAATTACTAACAACAATTAAGAGGCTACGAGGACAAAGCAGTGCAAGATTCTTATTTTTCTTTTCATTCCTGGGGATGTAAAAACAAAAGACACACATAGACAAAAAAAGAACCAAAGCTCTATGCTGTTGGATAAGGGAGGTGGTTAACAAGCTTAAAAATAAAGCATCCACTTAACAATGGATAGGTAGATTGTTCCACAGTGTTGCTCTGGTCTTTTACAGTTAGACAGGACAACTAGCTTCAGTTAAAGACTTTCTCTCTCCAGAACTCTCCCCCGCCCTCCAGGCTACCGATTTCCCATTAATTAAATACTACAAATGTGCTCGCTAAGGGAGCGTGGTTACAATCAGAGGTATGCTTCTACACACACACACACACACACACACAACCCATATGCAGCCATACCAAATGGGTCATATTTCAAACTCTCACCAGTGCACACACACATCACTGCAGCCTCTCAAAAAATTGATACCCGCGTCTTCAGTCAGTCAAATCAATATATTTGTCACCTCTTATGTGACAGAGCATCTTCCACTGATATAATCTATATTTGGCTAGATCTTTCCTCTCTAGGATTTTGTGTGTGATTCTGAGATGCCAACTTCAACAAAATTGCAAATGCTGAAGTTTTTCTTTCCAGTCAGTTGAAACCCTATGGTTTGGGAGACGGTTAAGCTGCTCTGGTCGTGACCTCTTTGTTTTCCGACCATGTGGACCAAGGCCGCCACCCACAGCCTACAGTGCCTTTTGGCCACACCAAGCAATGGCTTGGTATGTGTTGAAGTGCTACAGGGTAGGAAAGACTGATAGGAAAACATAGATGTTTTGTGATTTCTGTCCTGTGCATTTTATTAGTTTTCTCTGATTAATGGAGGAAGTCCCAGATGTGGAAACACAAGCTATGTCAGCAGACAGAAACGTGTGTGTGTGTTATGCTGGTTTTTATGTACTGTACTGTATGTACTATAACATTAGCTAAATTACAATAAACTTACCAAGCAAATAATCCACATTATGAACCCTAATATGAGCTGAGCAACTTCACAGTATGAACCAGTTCCTAACGGTCAGCCCTCTTTATGGATAATCGTGGTAGGCCCCAGAGTAGTGAAGTCAAGATAATTAAATGACCGTGTTTGAGTCTGACCCCTGCTAATGGATTATTACTGCAAGGAAATGAGACAGCCAATGTCTGACTCAGATAAGAATAATATTAGGAATGTAAATTTAAATGCAGTGTAACATCAGTGGGCACTTTACACAGAATGAAACTGTGGCCAGGCTTAATTCAAACCAAACCCCCTACAGCAATGTTCAGCATATGCTCACTATGTATTTGCACCACAATTCATCAGTCATTCACCTATAATCGGTGAGGGTCACCGTAATTGTCTTCTTTCTTCTTCCTCTGAACACTGATCCAGCTGATTGCTTAATAATAACGGTGTACTTACTCTGAACTGGGCCGTGTGGCTGTCCCACATTAAGGCCGTCCGCTAAATGAGGAGAAAGCCAAACGTAGTCATGTGTTTTTTATTTTTATATGATCCCCCATGACCGGTCTGTGAGTACATTTGGCCACTGGAGAAGGAGTAACCGTGTGAATACTGCAGTGCAGGTTTTGCGTGCGTTGGTGCCTTGCATTCCGGCCTTTGTGTCTTCATGTGCCACAGTGCCAGCGTTGTGGTTGGGTTTTGGTACCCAGGGTTGTTTGGCACAGTGATTCTCTCTGCATGTAGGCCAGCAGCTGCATAGCAAGAGGAGGGGGATGGGGAGAGCAGGGGGTGAGATGCAAAGAGACAAGCCGCAAAGGGAACGGAGTGGGGGTGCCGAGCTGTTAGCCTAAACCCAGCCGTAGGGCGAGGAACCACAGAACCGCAGGAACGTACCCGGCGCGCTGAGAGACAGAACGGGAGGAATGCAGTGTACGTATGTGCACGTTCATTACGTTTCTTAATCAGTCGTAGAGTGAAATCACCTATCAGTCCTCAGATATAGCTTTTGAATTTGTGTGCTTTGTGGAGCAGCATGTGTGTGTGTGTGTGTGTGTGTGTGTGTGTGTGTGTGTGTGTGTGTGTGTGAGAGTGCCTGTGTGTGTGTGTGATACTACCATGTGATATTATTTTTGTGGTACAGTAATGTATGCTTCAGAAATACTTCAGGATTGGCTGTTCAATTGTTCATAATCTATTAATAAACATTAATAAACAATACCTAATAACAATATTGTTAATGCGCTTAATTTGTACAGAGAGCAAGATAGATAGGCATTATATTAGTGGTACTAAACCCAGTTGCTAGTATCTGGGTGTGTGTGTGTGTGTTCATTTTGGTTTGACGTGAAGGCTTAATCAGAACATGTCAGTCTCCTGGTGTCGGAGAGGAAGTCCACACCATCAGTACACAACAGAACTCTGAGAAACTGGGAACAGATCTGAGGTGGGCAATTCAACTGATTGACACAAACGTCACACAAAAACCAAGGATTAGAAAGTTAAACAAACCATGCAAATCAACACACAAAAACTACAGAAAATATGTATTTAACCATTTAAACAAACATGTATGTGGCCATACAAAAGTATATGTACTGATATGACTATCCTTTCACCTGTTTAGTGTAAAGTGTCATCAATCAGGTTACTTGATCACTTTAGTAGCTTTAATCAACCAACCTACTGTTTTTAAGTAACTTGTTGTTTCCAATTGGAGTAGACCTAACCACATGGTTTATAACTTGAATACGTGTGTGCATCTGTACACCAGCATGTGTTATACCCAGATTGGATATACCCAGGCAACAGCAGCAAAATGATTTCCGAGCCTGCGCCGTCTTCACTCATTTGCTTCAACGAGCCTAAGCAATGTTGTCTGTTAAGATATTGACAAAATACATATTTGCCATGCAAAAAAAATAATAATAATAACACAAATGACATGGCAGAATAAAGATTCAAAACCGGACAAAAAGGAACCATGGCCACCAAGTCACAACACAACCACCAAACGAACCTGCCGCGTCTCGGCTCTCCAAGACGTCAGTGACTGATGATCACCTTAATTGGCTGCATCGGATGTCCTTATCACGCCTTCTTGGCAGATCACAGCCATTGACTCAGTTGGTGCTGACATCTAGGGGATGGAGTGTGGAAATGCTGTCTCTTTGTGCTCACACTATCCATTCTACTGCATAACAGTGGCTACTCAGATGATCACTGCAATGAAAAGGGGACCAATTGTATTACTCCAGCTTTACTCAGTTGTAGTATAAATATGAGCTCCTTTGGTAGACTGGATCCAGTTGTCAGTGGTGACCTTCCCTAGGAAGAGCTCTTACGGGGATATAGATGTTGTTTTCATGTGTCTTCATTGGTTATGGACTTACCAATTTTCTGTGATGTGTGGCCCTAGAAGCTGTGCTCTCTAAAAAAGTAGATATTGCAGAGCATGCACGAGATTCTTCTTGGTGGGATGGAGAGTTCACCTTTGACCCCAGAGGGTCATATCTTCCCCAGGACAGGGGATAGACTGAACTCCCTCACCTCAGCCTTTCACAAGGTTGGGTCAGGGGTGAAAGTTCAGAGGAACATGGGTCAAAAACAGTGTCACTGAAATGTGGCTAGACCAGACTAGTCTGGTTTGTGTCCTGCAGTACTTAACATAGAAAGAGGAGGCAGCCAAATTCCTGTTTTAATTTACGCTATCAGGCTTAATGATCCTAACTTCCGATTGTGCTGACTTGCTCAGTATTTACTTTGAACGCATCTCCACTAAGGCGTGAACGTTGCTTTAAAATGTCCATTCGGTGAATACAGAATGAACAGTGCTCTTTGAACCACCATTGAAAACTGTTGCACTCATCGTAGCAGGCTACCATGTGTAATGTGACGACACATGCTGTCCATCTTTGGATTGAGTTAGAATATAAAGACGTAACTCAGGAAAAGGATCTAAAAAGCATTTATTGGTAGAGGGAAGCAGTTGAGTGACATTAAGGGGTTTAAGATGCTTTTTGTGGCTGTGTACCATGTTTGAACAGAAATGTGCAGAAACATTATTGCCAATTCATCACTCTGAAGAGCAAACTTAGCGCCAGCACACGTCGCCTCTCCCCACAAGAATCATGTGATCAGCACTGCGTATCATATTCATTGTGATTGCCTGTGGAATTATGATGATTTTTTTTTTACCATGAAGGTTACTGTCTGCGTGGAGAAGCACTGCATTTACAAGCTTTCCTATTGGCGTGTTTCCTTGTGTTGCAGGGTTGGTGAGATTTTGCCCTGGACCTGCTTCTGCGGGAGAGATGACCAATGGCAATGTCTGGGACTACTGCTGAACCATGAGGTGGGAAGGCCACTGGGCTGTCAGAGAAGGCGGACAATTGGCTGTTCCTCACACAGGCAGGTTTAAGCACAGGTGAGTTTAGGGTTAGAGTTAGAATTAGCATTATCGTCAGGGTTATGAATTTGGGGGAAAAGGATTTTGAACAGAGTGTGTTTTTGACCCCAAAATATTCTCATAAGTATAGTCTGTACGTGTGTGTGTGTGTGTGTGTACATGCGAGTGGGTGTATGTGTGCTATTTCCCGTGTTCACGTGAGCCTGCATGCATACACGTGTGCTTGAAATTGTGTGTCTGCATTCCTGCAGCAAAGTCAGTGCCTTTGTTGAGCAAGCCCTTAGATGTTAGCATTGGTCCAGGGAACACAGTCAACAGAAAGATACTGACTTCAGAAAGTTCAGACAACAAGATCCCGGGCAATATCAAATCCCAAAACCCATTATTCCTCTGGCCTCTGGTCTGGACAAAAGCGAAGAGCCACCAGGCCCCTAGAGGCTAGTATCCACTTTTTATCATCTGCCCAACTTCACAGTTTAAGAGGTGGAACCCACACAAATCTGACGCAAATTATCTACAAGTTAGAAGTGTACCTGGCAAGGTTATTTGGAAGTTTCCCTTTTTATTCATTGCATAATCTGAGCAGACAGTGTGGATGTGAAGTGGTGCCATTTTGGTCAATCACTGACATTTCATATACTAGAGGATTTCTACATATTATACGTTGACTAAGGTATTATTTGGTATTATCTTATGGCCTGTTTCCTTGTACATTGTAATTCTCAGGGGGGAAACAAAATTCTTGATTTGACCTTTGGCCTTGACCTTCTTAGATTGGCAGATTGTGAGTTTCTTGGGATATTTCTTCCGTACGCTCTTCTGCACAATATGCTGAATCTGTAGACACACAACTCTGTCAGCAGAAAAATATTTGAATAGCTAAAAATACCAACCTCTAAACTCCAGTCCTTAGCAATACCTCACCTCTTCGGAATGATTTGGCGACTCCAAATGGTCGTGGTATTTCCCTTAAACCAGATTTCTTGTGTGATCTTATAGAAATAAAGGGTTTGAGAGAGTGTGGTGTCAGTGGCAGGAGTCAGAAGCAGATTCACTAAACCACCATTTAAACCCCCAGACCTTCAGCCGTCATTGAGAGGAACATTGTTATCAAATCCTTTTCAACACTGATACAGTCAAGGAGAACATTTAGAAAAAACTGAAAAAGAAAAGAAAGTCAAATCAACCATGTGGTTCCATGTTTTAGTGCTGAATAGCAAGCCCCCTTGTGCACTTATACTGTGCATATTTTTGTATTTTATTCCAACATCTTTAAAAAATGCTAGTTATGCAGTTGCCAATGTTAGCTTGTAACACTGAGTCAAAACCGAACAGGAACCTTTTTCAGTTAATTATTTGGAAAAACTTTGCTTCGTGGGTCTTTAGGAACAGGTGATGTATAAACGCCTAAGTCTGGAGGATGGTAGAAAGATCCTATCAATCAAGCCATTAGTTAGGGTTTACAATACACTGGAAATGCAAATGCAATGTGCCTGTCCAAAATATTACCTGATCTATGATGTTTCCACAACAGTCCCTAAGCATTTATTTCGCCATACCAAAATAGAGGCAAGGCAGTTGGCAAGCTAAGCTAAGCGATGTGTGTTCTCCCATCTGGCAGTGGGACCAAGGACGCTTTAGGGGTCGTAGAGTGGAGTCAAGTCCCAGTCTGAGAGGGGTGACTAATTTGTCATATATTTTTAACACTTCTATACTCCTAACAATACCCAAATAGCAGTTACAGCTTTGTTCTGCTATATGCACACAGCACTCTGCCTCTGATATTCATGTCACATCTACAGTAAGCTTAAACCACAATGCATACAGTACATATACGGTGGCACAGATTGACATGATATATGACATTTATTTGGTTAATAGAAAAGCCACCATGACAAACCACAATGTCAATCAACCAGAAACATTTATTTGGTTAATAGAATAGCCACCACGACAAACCACAATGTCAATCAACCAGTAACATTTATTTGGTTAATTGAAAAGCCACCATGACAAACCACAATGTCAATCAACCAGTAACATTTATTTGGTTAATAGAATAGCCACCATGACAAACCACAATGTCAATCAACCAGTAACATTTATTTGGTTAATAGAATAGCCACCATGACAAACCACAATGTCAATCAACCAGTAACATTAATTTTATGCAACAGTTTTTACATCAGCAGTTGTCACAAAGTGTTTTTATAGATACCCAGCCTGAAACTCCAAAGAACAAGCAACAAGAGTTAATGCATAGTAACTAAGAAACACTTCCTAGTAGGATCCAAATTAGGAAACAACCTAGAGAGGAACCAGACTCTGACGGGTGGCCCGTCTTCTTCTGGCTGTCACCGGTGTTTGTATTGTATTGTCTTGGTATTTGGCACAATGTCACTAATTTAGTGTAAATGTTTTTGTAAACAAAAAACGTATGGAAATACGACAAAGATTTGTTGTTAGAAGGCACAGGCTGTTTGCCTAAAGTAGACCTGTCAGGATTTAGCTCCATGCAGCCTCCACCACAGGACATAGGATTATCTCCTGCATGTGTTTGCATGATGAAAAGCATGGTACAGTATGTGTGAGTGTGTGTACTGTTTATGTGTGTGTGTGTGTGTGAGTGGGATTGTGTGTGTGAATCACCAACCTAGGACAATGGGTGCTAGCGTAATACAAATCCACATCTGTCCACGCCACCAATTTATATTTTTTTGATATCATGTAATAAATATGTAACAAACAAATACTATATATTGGTACTAAAGCAGCAAGGTTAAAGCATTGACAGTAGAAAAAAGCAGGTAATTCATATAAAAAACGCATTCATATGAAAGCGGTTATTTCATTTAAATGATTTATTTTCCATCTGTAATTTCTGAATTACCTATTCGTCATGTAATTCTATATTTCATGCCTGGATGAGATTCTTCCATGCTATATACGGCTGAGACTCATGCCTCTTAGCGATAGTACATTTCTTTCCCCGTTCGCGGCTGTTCAAAAATTCCAGAAAACCGGAACACATCCATATTTATTCCTCATTTTAATGCACAGTAATTCCAGGGGTGGGGCATTAGTTATCCATTTACAGTAAAAAGGAAAGCACGTTTCCTTTTGTCATTTAATATCCAAGTAGCCATCAGTGAAGGGTGTAAGCGTCGTGTAGGTAGGCTTTCTCCTGTATCATCGTTTTACAGTGAGAACAAAGGATATGCGCATAATATAATCATGCAAATGAATGCAAATGTCAGCGAGTAGTAGAGGAGAGGTGCGCAGGAGGGATGGGGATTTGCCGAACCCAAGAGGGGTGGTAGTAACTTGGTGCTCACCCCTGATTGGCAGGCCTCTTCTGCTCACAATTAGAGATATTGCTTTTATTAAAAAGAAAATATATTTGATGACCCCAAATTATAGGTTCAGAAATCTCAGTCTTATTCCAAAGCCCAATTTTTTTGTCTCCTGACATATGAGGACACTATGTTTTAGGGTTCCTGCACCATGTACTTCATTCTGCTTAACTTAAACCTATTGTCCTTATTAGAGGACAGTTGTCTGTGCCATGCTTAGATGTTATACTTATCAGGTCCACCAATCCCAAATAGCTAAGAGAAATTAAAAATGCATACATTATCAAAGCTCAGGTCTTAGGAGGTTAGCGTTTGTTGTGTAGTTAAGTGTTTTGAATATCCCTCTTCTGAGCCTGGGTGGGCTTACCCAAGACAATGCCCAAGCAGGACATGCACATCTTGCATGTTCGCGTCTTGCTCCTTCCCATTGTTTTAAAGCACCATTTTGCATAGCCGTTCTCTGTGAATGACATATTCCATTCTCAACCCCGGCTTTCAATCGCTGAGTGCTGAGGGGTTTAAACGAAAACGTGTCTCTTGTGTTTTTGACGGAGGAGGCCCCGGGTTAGGAGGACAGGGTGGCAGCGCGTGTGGAGGCTGATGCAACGGCGCTTCGGCCGTACACAGCGTCAGAGAAATGCAAAACAGATATTACTAACGCCACCGCTAATGAAAGCCCCCCCCCCCCCCGCATCCGCTCAGAGAAAACCGGCCGACACTTCAACCTTATCAAAAAGTGTGACATTTTCCTGAGTACATTCATTAAGGCCTACCGGGGGGGATTAGGGATTGACAACAGCCCCCCCCCACCCCCCCCTTTCCGTTGCCGTCAGCCCCTTACAAAAACACATTCACAACGTACCCGAGGATATTCAAATCAGTGTACGTCCTCCGCACATGCCGAGCATTTTGCATTTATTTACTGTTAGAAAATAAAGGCCAGAGCCCGAAGTGTACACTTTGTTTCAAAACCCTTGTCGCGTGGGTTTTATGTGTTTTTAATGTGTCTCTTCTATGTAATATTTCTCAGAGTAACATCTGAAATATAATTTGCTGTGCCTTTTCAACACCTCAGGATTTTAAAATGCGAGACAGCTAACGGTTACTATCACAGAAGACACACAATGCTGGCCACAGCTTTCAGTATAATTCCAATAAATTCACAACACATATAGTTTTTTACTGTACTTTTTTTAAACAATACCTTATTGTATTTTATTGAAGATAGATATGCATTTCAAGACAAACTTCAGAGACTATCCCTCTACATATCTATTCCTGAAGGTGTATGCTCCAGTGTGTATAAATCGGGGTTCAGAGCTGCCCGCATTTAAACAATGCTAAGTGATTTGTGTGCAGTAGCATATAAGAGAACACTGGAACATCTTGCAGACACACACACACACTCACACACACACTCACGTCTGCTCTACTCCTTAGACACAATATGGCGAGTGAGAAAAGGGGGGGGGGGGCCAGACAGACACTATAGCTAATGAATAATAATGCTGACATTCTTGCATGTCTAATAGTGGCAGACTAAGAAACCTTCTGGCTGGGCCATTGCATGCGTGTGTGTGTGTGTGTGTCTGTGTTTGTGTTTTTGTTCAAGATGCGTGTATGAATATGTCGTTTTTACAAAACCAGCGCTCTAGAAGCTGAAATACATCCCAGTTAAAAAGCGAAATATTCCTGCACTCAATCTTCCAAGATGTGCCAAAGGGGCGGGGATTAATTATGAGCGCGAGCGTAGACATCACCGAGTCCCCGGTCAGTCGTCCCTTTCGGTCTCCCATCACGTAGAACGATACACACCAACGGTAATTGGATATGAAAGCTGAAGGATGTGATAGACATCGGAGATGGAGAAAGACAGGCAGTGTCTCCAGAGCACGAATGGCAAAGATGAAGCTCATTTTCTGTGGGCACCTGGTGGCGTCTGCATAGCAGATCGCTGAAATCCCCCTGAATGCGGGGCAGGGGCTTACGAGAGGGGGGTTGGGCTTATAGTCTACCAGGCCTTATATCAGCCTGGGTACCCCCCCCCCCCACACACACACACACACACAAACGCACAAAATATGTATTTTTTTTGTCTGCATCAAATGTCAAGTTAATTTCCTGGGTGCTATGAGTAGTGCGCCCCCCCGCCCCCCCGGGTCTGTGCGTGGGGGAAGGGGGCAGAGCCAGGGAAGGAGATAGGCGAGAAGAGGTGCCGAGGCGGGGGCGAATACAGTATGCTAGCTTCTGTAAATTGGCACTCTCTGGAGTGCTGGAGTGGCGATGTGTGTGTGTTTGTGAGTGTTTTTGTGATGATAAGTGTGTGTCTGTGTGTGTGTATGTGTGCGTATGTGTGTGTACCTGTACACGGTTCTGTTTTGGGAGCTCAGAGTGTGTTTGTGTGTGTTATTGTGTGTGTGTGTGTGTGTGTGTGTGTCTATGTATGTATGTATTGACACACGTTGTATTTCTAATGGTGGCATACTTTCTTTCTCAATGATTAAAATGTAAAACATTTATTAATCACCTTCTGTGTTTATACACGTGTGTGTATGTACTGTGTACATGTTGGATGTATGTAGTATGTAGGAATTCCCCATGGCCATGTGGAGCATATCGTATGGTCCTTTAGGAGAGTAGTTCCTTTACAAGAGGACAACCTTGTCTTTCTCTGTCTCGGCTATAAGGAGCTGACCGTTATCATGTATGCTGGCCGTTAACCAGAAGAATCCAGCACACTATCATAGTCCCTTACCTTCTCATGAGTGTCTCTCCGTGTGCAGGTCAATGAGTGTGTGTTAGTGCAAGGAGCAGTTTGTTGTGCCGTGTCCAGTCAGTGAACTGATATAAAACGTATATCAGTCACAACGTTGACCCTCCCAACACGTGTTTTGCTGTATTTTTATCACTGTATTACAGTATTACTGTATTCAATACACTTCTTGCATAGGACCCCTAAATGCTGTATTGCCTGGCATTGTCCACTGCCCCCTCCAGAACCCATATTTGCATTGAATAATTGCGTGCCTCTGACAGGATTTATTATGTCAAAAACATATTAAAAAAAATATATATATATATATTTACAATCACAACACCCTATTAGTATTTCCTTCACAATGATTCTCTGTACCTAGAATATGTTATGCGGAAATGAATAATGCAATAAATATATTTTAAGCTAATACAATTTTAGAAAACATTATGTAGTACCTTTAACTGTACAGTATAAATGGGTAGTTTTTGTTACATTTAAATTTTACCAGATGTTCTTATCTTGAGCGACATACAGTCGCTTTACATTTTACATTTTGAGAGAGCTAGGTTAAATGACCACACTGCTTGCTAGTGAATGCTTTCTAGTGCATTTTGCCTGTCCTTTAATGTCAACAGCGACCCTCTTTGGAAATATACAAATGTTGGGGTCATCAAATGTCTGGCCGCCTCTTGTTGCTCATTCGTCAATCCTCAGAATCCAGGAGCATAGGGGTCATCTGTTGACGAGCACTAAACATTTTGGGGCGTTAACACACCTAGCCGAATTGTGATTGCTTGCGCGTAAGTGCGTGTGCATGTGAGGGCATGCACGTTTGTTGTGACAGTCAGGTTCAGTGTCTGTAAGTGTACGAATGCATATTTGAGCATTGCGACAGACCTCTAAATCGCTGTAATGTGGGGAACTGGATGATTCATTTGTCAGTCACGTATTTGCTGATAGTACAGTATGCTCCCACCCAACAACTGCCACATCTCATAACCCAGCAAACCTACACCAGCCCCACAGAAATTACGCATGTTCATTATGCTCCTTTGCATGGCACTGGCACCCTGTCCTGCACAGTGGCAGTGCCAACCGAAGACGTGGCAGAGCACGCACCTATGAGGCCACCGATCCACTGTCTCATCACAAGCTGTTTAACGTTTCCATCATGGCGTTTTTTTTTTTCCTTTTTTCGTCTTCAGAGCGCTTCAGTGTGGAACGCCTGTTCGTGTTTCGCAGGGTAGCCTCTGGATGCCTGCATTCAGTCTGTATTAAAGACATAAGCTTTGTCGCGGATTATCAAGGTCATTATTATTGAGATGTTTCAAGTTTTTTAAGGACACGCTGGTCACATTTTCACATACGTGTCTCCCCGCTTCCTTTCCCCGTCTCATCAGTGTTGCCGTGCGTGTAGCTTTTTGTCTCTGCTAATTAACGTTGTGAAAATCTGAGGCATTTCTGTTCCGATCAGAGATAGGCACCAGGAGGAGTGAATGTGCAGCAAACCAAGATGGATGAAAGAGTGATGTTAGCTCAAGGGAGACTAGAACAGAGGGATGGATAGAGGATGGAGCGAGAGAGAAGGAGAGGAGGGGCAGATGGAGGCGGAGAAAAGACGGGTCCTGGTGGCTGGCTCAATGGTCCTTTGTAGTGGCTTGTGGAGTGGAGGGAGCAGGCTTAACCAGAACACAGGCAGTAATGAAGGAGTGGAGGGAGCAGGCTTAACCAGAACACAGGCAGTAATGAAGGAGTGGAGGGAGCAGGCTTAACCAGAACACAGGCAGTAATGAAGGAGTGGAGGGAGCAGGCTTAACCAGAACACAGGCAGTAATGAAGGAGTGGAGGGAGCAGGCTTAACCAGAACACAGGCAGTAATGAAGGAGTGGAGGGAGCAGGCTTAACCAGAACACAGGCAGTAATGAAGGAGTGGAGGGAGCAGGCTTAACCAGAACACAGGCAGTAATGAAGGAGTGGAGGGAGCAGGCTTAACCAGAACACAGGCAGTAATGAAGGAGTGGAGGGAGCAGGCTTAACCAGAACACAGGCAGTAATGAAGGAGTGGAGGGAGCAGGCTTAACCAGAACACAGGCAGTAATGAAGGAGTGGAGGGAGCAGGCTTAACCAGAACACAGGCAGTAATGAAGGAGTGGAGGGAGCAGGCTTAACCAGAACACAGGCAGTAATGAAGGAGTGGAGGGAGCAGGCTTAACCAGAACACAGGCAGTAATGAAGGAGTGGAGGGAGCAGGCTTAACCAGAACACAGGCAGTAATGAAGGAGTGGAGGGAGCAGGCTTAACCAGAACACAGGCAGTAATGAAGGAGTGGAGGGAGCAGGCTTAACCAGAACACAGGCAGTAATGAAGGAGTGGAGGGAGCAGGCTTAACCAGAACACAGGCAGTAATGAAGGAGTGGAGGGAGCAGGCTTAACCAGAACACAGGCAGTAATGAAGGAGTGGAGGGAGCAGGCTTAACCAGAACACAGGCAGTAATGAAGGAGTGGGTTTGGACCGGGCCTCTGCCTGGGTAAACAGAGATTGTTCTCAGCACTGGGTTCCCAAACACTGCCAACAATGGCACCATTGTCCCGCCAGCTCTCATTAGGGAGAGGACCAAGGGGGGTGATGAGGGTGGGAGGACGGATAGGGGTGAGGTAGGAGTGTTGGGAGGCAGGCAGGGAGACTATTGGGAAACTGACAGGAACCAGGGATGGAGGGGGGTGACTCCCTGGCATCATCCCCTCACTCTCTCTCTGTCTCTGTTTCCTCTTTCTCGTGTCTTTCATCATATTTTCCTCTCGTTCTCTTATCCCTCCATCCTCTCATCCCTTCACCTGTTCGTCCTCCAACCCATTTCTCCTCCTTTCCTCTTATCAGCTTACCTTACCTCCCGGCTATATTTATCTGTTTCCTCTCACTCCGTCTTCCCATCCACCAATCGCTTTCTTCTTGCCTCCTTTTCTTCTTCCTTCCTCTCATCCTCCCATTCTCATCCTGGCTACGCCGTTTGGGGGGCGGCGGAGGACGCCTTGCCTGTCACTCCGCCTCCCTGTCAACATCCCCCATGTATGCAGGGAGAGCCACAGAGGTAGAGAGAGATAGGACAGGAGGGAGAGCGAAGGAGAGAGAGGGAGATGGGGAGTGAAAGGGGCAAAGCAAAAAAAAAAAAAAAAGATCCTGCTGTTTCCTGCTGTAATGAACATGGACGAATGATGAGCACAATAGAATACATTATGCTCTTGTTAGCAGAGGCAATCAATTAGCAGACAGTGCACCATTGGGCTCTCTTAGCCACAGTCTCTTTCACAGACTAGCCCAATGCCCTGGCCTAGCCGCTTTCCCACCCTCAATGCCCAATAGCCACAAAAGATTGGATTAGCGTATTCATTGTGAAGGAGGACATAACGTTGCATGTGCATGTTCACCCTGGTTTGGTCCGCATTCCCTAAAATATCAGTCATCTCGCTCGCCCCGCCTGCACTCCAGTGTCTGACCTGGGAGGTGTAAGCGTTCACAGAATTTGTACGCGAAAGGCATGTTTCACAAAAGGCATGTTTCACTACTAGACTACGGCAATGTTTCTTTTTCACGTGATTATGAATTCTATCCTATTTTCACTTGGCTGCACCTCGACCATATGGACAAACTAATTCAACGTCCTTGTTTGGCTGTTACACATGATAAAACCTGTGTGAGCATTTCCATGGCCCCTGATCGATTTTAAAGTATGATCATCTATTTCTAGTCCACTGAATTTGTGCTAGCTAATATTAACATTGCTAGCTAGTTTTGACTGACTTTGATAACTAATAACAACATTGCCAGATGTCTAAAATATATCTGACAACATGATGATGGCAGCATCTTTTTTTTTTTTTAAACATTTCCAAGCCCCTATAGTGTAATTTAGACTAAACCGTATTTACTGTTACGCAGAGTTGTGGAGTAACGGATAAAAAAAAACTGTAACTGTAATCAGTTACGTTACTAACAAAACAAAACTAACGTAATACAGATACTTTTGAAAAAAATTATGATTACTTTTGGATTACTTCAATAGAAAAAGAATAGGTGCGTGAAATAATTATGACACATTGTGATGTTTGAGTTTATTATTTAATGTTATAAAAATATCGTTATTTGAACCAAAATATGAATTGCACACAGTTGTTTATGTGATCATCATGTGCGCAAAGATGGACGCGCATAACCAGTTTAGTGACGCAGGAAGCACTAGTTTAAATTTATCCGGTTTTGGTTGGCTGGACGGCTGGTAAAAACAGAGTATATCATCGATAATATTAGCATTAGAGTCATATAAAATGTTATTTAGTTATCTACTCAATGCATAATTCTCAGAACAATGATAGGCAATAGACCTACCTGGTGTTATATATTTTTGCTTTTGACGCGGCCCCATCAACTCGGTCCATAGAGGTAGGCCATGTGATTCTGCTTGCTTTGCATCTCTGAAAATGGTGTTCCTTGGTTATCATTGGCTGCTGACGTCATTTACTTTAAGCTAAGTGTGCAGGTTTATAATCACAGTCTATTTCTTTCATTTGCGTTTTGAATATCCATAACTCGAGTCGTGGTCATAACAAATGTAGGTTACGTCGCGCGGGTAAATCTTATTTCTATGCGGTGATCAATATTGCAAACGCGCATTCGTGTGCCGGGGATTTCTGCAAATTTTGACAACATTTTGACTACTGCAGATTTAGTTTATGCGCGAAAAGCTACGGATATCTTCATTTTTATATACAACAATGTCAGTACCCTTTTTGAGTAATTGCCATTTATTTTTTAACAAGGTTTTTAAGCAATTTAAAAACATGAATAAAAAACAAATAACAGAACAGGCTTAAGTTTCATTTGAGTTCGGTTTATGTTGAGATAAAAAGTCAGATTCTGGAAGATAAAGGTTTATTGGATTAATTGGAATGACTGAATACCTTTAGCGCATAATGACTGAATACCTTTAGTGTGTAATGTAGAGATGTAGCCCAATCATATTGAAGTGAAAAGCAATGGTTTAGAAACCTATTTCCAAAGGCACTCTAGCCCACAACCCATAAGGTAAAATGCGAATTCAATTCTTTGGCCAGCTATGTAAACCCTAACATTGATTGATCCCGCAAAAGGTGTTCAGTTGGTTATAGTTGATGCCACTTAATATGAAAGTAATCCGATTACATTATTGAATTTGAGTAATCAAAAAGTTACATTAATGATTACAAATGTGGACAGGTAACTTGGAACTGCAACGGATTACATTTGAAAAGTAACCTACCCAACCTTGCTGTTACGCCTGTCACTAGACTGAGCAACTTGGAGGTGCTATCTGTATGTAGATAAGACAAAGGTCCATTCTTTAGGATTTATGGTCCGTAAAAACATGTAGACCGAGAAAAAGACACGCAAACTGATGACCCATCCACCGGAATTCCAGCTGTGTTCTGACACTTCCAAAAAAGGCTGTGGTTTAATAGGAGATGAGAATCAGGCATGACAATGTCTCTGAGTGACAATGACAATTGCATACCAAATTGTCGCTCAACTCCCATCAGTGATTCATACGTGGTTTGGAGAAATTCCTCTGTCGTCTTTCATGTTTTTCTGCTTTATTCCGTCTGCCTTGCTGAGAAATGTTCCCGGTAATGGTGGCAATCTGTAACCGGAAAGGCAAGGGGCATTTCAACTCAAACACAGGCACAAATCACATCTGTCGAGACAATCTCAGAGGATGTTGCCAATCAGTGTAACTTGCACGTACTTACACACAAAGGAACTCTGTGATTTCATAGTTTTATTTTAGATCACAATGAGAATAAATAAGAAGAAAGTGCGAGAGAAAATGGAATTAATTGTCTGAAAGTGTGATTCTTGCTGACAGGTGCATGATGGGAAAAAGATGTCCTCTTGTTCAGAGGCAGAAGGTTGAGTTGCTATGGCTCCAGGCCTCTGATATGCCCATGGGCAACACAAAGACAACTACATTCTCTGTGTGTGTGTGTGTGGGTGTGGGTGTCTGTGTGCCTGTGTGTGTGTGTATCTGTGTGTGTCTGTTTGTGCTCCTCCATCTGACTCCTAGCATTCGTAGCCTAGGTTTGTTGAAATGTTGCCTTTGCCCTTTAAACTTCCCTCCATTTTGATGATAAGTAATGATAAGTAAGACTCCCTAACTGTCACCTTCTGTACCGCACCATTCGACTCGGTCTATACACACTCCTCTGCCCCTGCTGTTCTCCAGTACTCTTTTACGGAGTAGCAGAATGTGTCATCTGTGCCATATTGCCCAGAACACGCACTGGTGAAGGGTGAGGCCTGCCACCTCTCACCCATGGATGTTGCTGGGCGACAGTATGGCCGCCAATTTGACTTTGTTGAATTGCATTTCGGGCATCTGTTTACACGCTGTTTTTCGTTACTCGCATTACCTCAAGCATCACTCAGCGTTGGCCATCATCCAAACTCCGAACAAATTAAAGTTTGTTAGTTGGTGTGCGCATGTCGGAGTGTTTTGGTCTATGTGTGTGTGTGTGTGTGTGTGTGTGTGTGTTTGTTTGGAGGGGAAACAATGCTTTCTCAGTCTCTGCACTTGAAAGTTGAAGTGTTAAATGTTTCTTGGAGTGGGAGTTATGTTTTTTTTTGTCCTAATGATGAGTCCCAGCCAGGTGAAAATGGGGCACATAGACAGGAAGGACTGTATCTGTCTTGGGCCTGGAAAACAACATCATGTCTTCACTAGTGCTGTCTGCTGCTCCCTTAGCCAACGTCCATTGGCTTCTGTGGATTCTGAACATGTATTTGGCCGTATATGCTACCTGTAGCTAACAGTGTGGGTATGTGTCCGTATGACTCTGGCTGCTCTGATTGGCTCATTAATTTCCTGATTGTCCCGCCTGGGACCTCAATCTGATTGGGTCTGCATCTACGTACGTACCCTGGCTGGCGACATTTTTGCCCTGTGCATGGTGACATGGCCTTTACCACCTCCTGCTGGGTCCTGGAGCTCTACGCAGACTTCCCACTGGGCCTCTCAACCCCCCGCCACCACCTGATCTAGCCCCTTTATCCTGGATGCGTGTCAGCCATGTTCAGATCTCCGCTCTCCTGTAACCCAGCAGGAGACACGCTGTGGAGCAAGACGGGGCCAACCTTACGCTCCAGCCAACCACTGGTGAACAAACGGTCCCTGTGGTCTCCTTCTGACATGCTGTAGTGTAGAGTATGAACGCATGTGAAGGCAGAGTAACCCTGCAGGTGCACATTCTGTACTGGTGTCTCTGCAAACCCTTTGTTTTTTTTTCCACTTGGCTTTATACCTGCCCATGTCTATGCGGAGACACATTATAAAGGCTATAAATCTTTCTCTCTCATCCACAATTGTTATACTTCTCTTTCTCCTCTCTCTCTCTCTCTCTCTCACGCACACACACACACACACACACACACACACACACACACACACACACACACACACACACACACACACACACACACACACACACACACACACACAGATACAGTCATACCGTCCCTGCAGCCAAGGGAATGAAGAATTCTGAGGTTCAAGGTCATTCCTAGTATTCAGCTGCCTAGGGCCCTTTATTGTCTGTGCGCCACACCCCCCCCACACAACACACACACACACAACACGCACACTCAACACACACACACAGAGACACATCCCAGCACCTTGTTCCTTTGTTGTCTTCTTATTTTCCCATTCTCTAGAGAGACTAAACTGAGACAGTGTAGTCAGTCTGTCAGGTGATGACATAACACCACAAACACACACACACAAACACACAAATAAAGATGGTTAACGCACTCCGTACCGACACTCATTTATTGACACAGAGCAGAATATGTCTACACACACATGGTGGCGTGTCACAGCATAATATACTTTGGTTGTTACATGTGTGGAACTGATTCTGTAAATTGTGTGGTTGCTTTCTTTACATTTAACACACTGTGTTTCATGATACACACACCTAGAAAACTGGTGATTCAAAACCCTCAAACGACGCGGTAGTGCTTTGAGCTAGTCTCTTTCGTGTGCTGTTCAGAACTAGCCACTCTGAGCTAGCTGCTCTGCTAGCCAGACAGATTGCAGGGAGCTGATGTGGGCGGTGGTTGGTGAAAACAGTGAGTGAGCCTCAGCCCAGACTGGGTAACAGGGAGGTTGTGAGGGAGGCTTGTGATTAGCTCCTTTGTTGGAGGTCTGTCGAGCTTCATTGGCTCCAGAGAATGGCCTCCTAATAAGCCCAGCCATGCTTGGCCCAAACTTTGTGCGGAAGACAAACTAAGTTATGGTGGTCTGGCGGAGTGCTGGGGGGGCTGACAGGGTGATATACAACGCCTGGACATATGGTGTCCCCATTAGGGCCTCTGCTAGACACTTTCTCATGGGTGTGTGTGTTTGTAGGGGGTGGGCACGGGGCATGTTTCGTCATGTCGTTGTGTTTTCCAAGATGCTCTCTGAAAGGGACTGAATCTCAAAGAGAGACAAGAGTTTTTCTACATGTGTCTCTCCTTCCTGAGATGTAACAATGTCTGATACTTAAACTTCCAAAGACACAACTTACCGATCAAACCCGAAATCCCAAGGAGACCTCAGACACACATTCCTTCTGTAGGACTGGACGACTGAAGGAAAGAGTGTTCAGTGACGGTCAGCTGTACCCATCCACACCTATGAATGTGTTCCCACGTGCTGATACTCACCCATGTGCAGGGGTCCAGGGGTCATGTCAGGTGTAGGGCAAGGACCGGAAGTGTTGGTGGGACGGCCCAGTTGTTTGGCAGGCAGGGGAGTAGTTGGTGGTTTGAGGCTAATTGTTTGGGTCAGGGTGGGAGCGTAGAGGTGGGGGCTGTTCCATGTCTTGGCCGCCGGGCCCTCGGTAACTGAGCCGGCGAGGGGGAGAAAGGGCCCATTGCAGGGCCACACAGCAGGCCCAAACAGCACCTATTCTCCTGGCCAAACTGTCAGCCAGAACAACTTCATTGTGCCCAAATTGGAGTTGAAAGCGAGGGAGTAGAGGAGTGGGTGGGTTGGTGTGTGTGTGGGGGGGTGCAGTGCGTGGAGAGAGTGGTCCATGTGTGGGAACTGGGGGGGGGGGGGGGGTGGGGGGGACTGGAAAAGAGGGTCTCCTGGAGGAAGCAACGTCTCTGAGAGGGGATGAATGGGCTGGGAAGTGTGAGCTCATTTCACAGGAGGATCCCCATAGATTGTACATGAGTGACGGCTAGCCAGGGCAAGGCAGCCAAAAGGACGTTAACATTCTGGGAACGGACAGTTCTGGTTTTGTTCTTGTGCCTATATGGTCCGTACATTCTGGGAACGGACAGTTCTGGTTTTGTTCTTGTGCCTATATGGTCCGTACATTCTGGGAACTGACATTTCTGGTTTTGTTCTTGTGCCTATATGGTCTGTACATTCTGGGAACGGACAGTTCTGGTTTTGTTCTTGTGCCTATATGGTCCGTACATTCTGGGAACGGACAGTTCTGGTTTTGTTCTTGTGCCTATATGGTCTGTACATTCTGGGAACGGACAGTTCTGGTTTTGTTCTTGTGCCTATATGGTCCGTACATTCTGGGAACTGACATTTCTGGTTTTGTTCTTGTGCCTATATGGTCCGTACATTCTGGGAACTGACAGTTCTGGTTTTGTTCTTGTGCCTATAGGGTCCATACATTCTGGGAACGGACAGTTCTGGTTTTGTTCTTGTGCCTATAGGGTCCATACATTCTGGGAACGGACAGTTCTGGTTTTGTTCTTCTGCCTATATGGTCTGTACATTCTGGGAACGGACAGTTCTGGTTTTGTTCTTGTGCCTATATGGTCCGTACATTCTGGGAACTGACATTTCTGGTTTTGTTCTTGTGCCTATATGGTCCGTACATTCTGGGAACTGACAGTTCTGGTTTTGTTCTTGTGCCTATAGGGTCCATACATTCTGGGAACGGACAGTTCTGGTTTTGTTCTTGTGCCTATAGGGTCCATACATTCTGGGAACGGACAGTTCTGGTTTTGTTCTTGTGCCTATATGGTCTGAATATTCTGTATATTGGCAAAGTGGTGACACAACAGCTGAGCCTTCTGTTATCAGAACAGATTGTCATACACAAACACACACACACACACACACACACACACAGTGTTGTAAATATGCTGGAAAGAGTTCTGGTAGTAACCACTTTCAGACATCAAATCTATGTGTCTGTGTCTCAATATTTCAGAAGGTTCTCCTTTCACCACCTACAACCACTTGACCTTCTCAGTCAAGTTTGGGCAGATGTAAAGTGCGTGTGTGTGTGTGTGTGTGTGTGTGTGTGTGTGTTCGCGCACGTGTGTGTGTGTGTGTGTATGTATGTGTGTGTGTGTGTGTGTGTGTGTGTTTGATCCAGAGCTAGCCCCGCAGCTCTCAGGGACTCAACAAAAGGCCTCCTCTATCCATTGTATGAGCAGTGTTTTTCCCAGGAGAGCCAGGGCTCAGTGTGAGAGTGCTCGGATGGCTTTCTCCTGACATGGATGTTTATTCGCTCTGTGGTCCGGCAGGCTGCCTACCCGCTCAAAGGACTCCCTTTACCGTTTTGACGTGTATGACACACACATTGGGAAGAGAGAGAACGAGGAAAAACGAGAGAGAGAAAAGGCTCTCTGCCTGTCTGTTATCGGCTGCGTAAACGAATGTGTCATTCATGCTTAGTTGAACCACTCTTTGCGATGGGATGTGAGCAGACATTTTGTTCCTTGTCTTTCCCCTCAGTAAAGTTTCTTCAGTTGTCCATGGTTTTAGGTCTACCTACAGGGTCAGACCAGGTTTGTCTGGCTTCATTTGATAACCATCCACAATGAGGTGTACCAACTATTTAATCTGAGTCCCTGAGTCCCTGAGGGTTACGTGTTAGTTAGCTTTTGTCAGGCAGTTTTGAATCAGATTTTCTGTTGTTGACACAGAGGCTTATGGGGCCTGGTGCAGCGAGCTAACACAGCGAAGAGCTGAGAATATGAAAGACTGACCTCTCAGCCTGTCAACACGAAGACATATCTATGATCGCCAACAACATGCCAATCTGAACACAATTAGAATTTGGCGTAACATCACATAACGAGTTTGCCACTTGCATACACTGTTGTACACCGGGGAACAAATGGCATCAGAGGGCGTTTAGGGGTTCTTCAAATAGAGGTCAACTTTTAAAAGGGTTTTTGAAATAATTCCTTATTTGAATAGCCATATAAAGAATGTTTTTGGGGTAGATGTCTAAATGGTTAGGTTGTTCATATGAGTCTTTCATTAACATGTATAAATAGATCTTCAAAATTCCCTTTGATATTATTCCTCAAAGAACTTATAGGGGTTCCCCAACAGTTTCAAGGTAGAGGAAACTGCATTAAACTTTACAGAGTGTAGGTACTTCAAATGTTCCCTCTTTACCAATTTCGTCCTATTGGCAGCTTCAGCTATAACTAAGAGCATTGCTAGGCAACTATAGGCAGGGTAAACAATAGGATAAGCCCTTTTATTCTCACTAACTTTTTAGGATCTTTTCAAGGGTCCAGTGATATTTATCTCACTGGCTGGAGAGGAGACAGATCAAAACAAACATGGCTCACTGATACCATAAAATCTGTGAAACGCCATTATCGTCTAAGATATCTGCCCGTTTCCCCGCCCCTCCCTCTCTGCACCCTTTCAGTGAGGAATACAAAAAAAGAGAACTTGTGGAAAAAGCTGCTGTGTTGAGGCGGGAGGGTGAATGGAAACCATTGTTGTAGTGTAACCAGACTCTGCAGCAGGTTGTTTGATCTGTTTTGGGCCTGAAAAGGCTTTTTTAAACCGTCAAATCAGCTGAGAGGGTCAGGGAACGAGATTCTATCCCCTCTGTCTTGCCCTAGACTGATCTCTGTCTCGATGTTTCTCCCGCTCTCTCAGTAACACACTCTCGCTTTCGTATTTTCTCTCTCTTACTCTTCCTCTCCATTTTACTCTCAGACCCTTACTCCATATCTCGCTCTATTGTCAGCCTCTCACTGCTGTGTGGAGTGTGTGTGTGAGTCAATGCCCATTGCAGCAGTAGAGGCTGTGTTACTCTGTCTTGGATATATCTTCAAGTAGACAACAAATCGTCTAGTTAGTAAGGTGAGTAATACCTATATTATGTTATGAAATGTCGGCCACTCTTAAAAAAGAAGACTTCTTGGGCTGTCCCAGAAGGAATAAATGGTGTTCCCCACAGAGACACTTAAGCACACTCGTTTTGAAAGGTTTCAAAACTGACCACAAAGATATCGGGTTCTGTTTACAATCGTTTTGATCTGAAGAACCAACATGATTTTTTGGAGACATCTGTAAGATAGAACCATAACATCTCTATCACAGGTGTGCGTAATGGTTTGTTATCTGTGCCTGGTTTGCTTATTAATTATACAGAAAACAAAGATATATAACATTTGCTGGTCTCCCAAACCTTTGCCATTCTTAAGCATCACAGTAAAAATCCGGCCAACATCTGGGATAAAAAAATTATAATAATCCCACAACAAACGGTTCTAGGAAGAACCAGACACGCGTGTCCAGGCTCATTTGTCATATGAATAGGAAACACACAATATGGTCTGTTTAACCAAATACTCAGTGGTTCTTTTTGTGTGTAACATTGGATAGATTCTCTAATGATCTGGCATTGTTTTGGTATTGTTTAGACGACATGAACATGCCATTGTTTTGCACTGCGTACACCATTATTGTTTTGGTATTGTTTAGACGACATGAACGTGCCATTCTTTTGCACTGCGTACACCATCCTTGTTGTGGTATTGTTTAGACGATATGAACGTGCCATTGTTTTGCACTGAGTACACCATTATTGTTTTGGTATTGTTTAGACGACATGAACGTGCCATTGTTTTGCACTGCGTACACCATTATTGTTTTGGTATTGTTTAGACGACATGAACGTGCCATTGTTTTGCACTGCGTACACCATTATTGTTTTGGTATTGTTTAGACGACATGAACGGGCCATTGTTTTGCACTGCGTACACCATTATTGTTTTGGTATTGTTTAGACGACATGAACGTGCCATTGTTTTGCACTGCGTGCACCATTATTGTTTTGGTATTGTTTAGACGACATGAACGTGCCATTGTTTTGCACTGCGTACACCATTATTGTTTTGGTATTGTTTAGACGACATGAACGTGCCATTGTTTTGCACTGCGTACACCATTATTGTTTTGGTATTGTTTAGACGACATGAACGTGCCATTGTTTTGCACTGCGTACACCATTATTGTTTTGGTATTGTTTAGACGACATGAACGGGCCATTGTTTTGCACTGCGTACACCATTATTGTTTTGGTATTGTTTAGACGACATGAACGTGCCATTGTTTTGCACTGCGTACACCATTATCCTTGTTTTGGTATTGTTTAGACGACATGAACGGGCCATTGTTTTGCACTGCGTACACCATTATTGTTTTGGTATTGTTTAGACGACATGAACGTGCCATTGTTTTGCACTGCGTACACCATTATTGTTTTGGTATTGTTTAGACGAAATGAACGGGCCATTGTTTTGCACTGCGTACACCATTATCCTTGTTTTGGTATTGTTTAGACGACATGAACGTGCCATTGTTTTGCACTGCGTACACCATTATTGTTTTGATATTGTTTAGACGACATGAACGGGCCATTGTTTTGCACTGCGTACACCATTATGGCTTTGGTATTGAATAGACTATTGAGAACCATGCTTAGCGCCCCAGTATTGTATTGACAATCTACAATATTTTTGGTGTTCAGCATGGACAATAAGCATGCAAATATCAGAGGACCATTATACAAGCTTTCTTTGTCTTGTAGCTTTTTCTCCTGGAGGGACAGATAAAGAGGCAGAGGAGGAGGCCCTGTGATTTTTCTCCTGGAGGGACAGATAAAGAGGCAGAGGAGGAGGCCCTGTGATTTTGGGAGGGAGATTTGTGTGCGCACCCATCTGTGCTCCCTACATTTCCAGACGTGAGAAACTGTACATGCATTTGCATAAGAATAATTGACACTTCAAATTAGCCTTCCAATCACAGAGGATTATTTTTCCTGAGCATACATGCAGAAGGAGAGCACTGCCATGCAGGGAAATATTAAAGGCAGGGCTGGAAAGAGGAGGGAGGTGTGATAAAAGATTAACCCTTCCACTTCGCTTTGTAAAAGAGGACTGAGTGTCGGTGTGTGTGCGCTAGTCCTCAGAAAGCAGGAACAGCTCTGAATATATTCGGCACTGTATTACTGTGTTACTGTGACTCTGTGCGTATAACCGGCTGAGTGTAACTGTGCCGTTGAACTGAAGACTTGTGTGGTGAACATGTGAATTAATTAACACAACTGTCACCTCAGTAGAAAAGTGTGTTGATCACAGGGAACGAGTGTTGTTAAGCAACGAGGGATTGGAGGGTTTGAATGCATTAAAGCAAGTGCACTGTTGAATAATTGATAGTGGCTAATGAAAAGGATCAGTTCAGGGGGGACCACAAACTGAATTGTAAGCCTCAGACAAATACACACAAACAAAAACACACGCAAACACACAAAACGCTCAAAAACACTGACACCGTTCTGGTGATCCCGTTGTCCTGGTTGAGCTCATTCCAGTCAATAGCTCCAAGGTCTGTGAGGTGTTATTGTGTCTGTGTCTCCAGCACCTCCTGCTCAGAATGCCATGAATTCATTTTCACTGAAAGGCAGAAAGACGCCTGCATTTGGGTTGGAACTCAGGCCCTGGCCAGCCAGGAAAAGGAGGAAGAGCCACAGAGACGAGGGGGGGGGGGGGGGGTGGGATGGGGGAAGGGGCACGGGGGCAGCCTCGGCGCCGACCCCACCGAAGCACTCAGCATCCCCCCGTTCATGGGATGGCGGATGTGTCTGGGGGTATCCATGACAACCCTTCAGCATGCCAGGGAGATACCACGGCGACATAACCACGGGCGGGTGGTGGTGGTGGGGGGGGGGGGGCATGGAGATCCATTAAGGACCACATATTTCTGTGACATTAATGTTCAGTCACACAGACGACTGAAGCCGGAGACAGTTAGCTACTGACTGACAGACTCATATTAACCGCACCTTTCATCTGTCGCAATGCATCTCTGAATCATCCGATCAGCGTGGATTTGGTCCCAAAAAGATGACACTCAGCCAGAATGTAATTCTCATTGGAACAGCAGCAGTGTGCCTGTGTTTATTTCCTATGTTGAATGTATCGTGTCCTACAGAGTTATAGGTTCCCTTCCAAGGGGGATTAAGTACCAAAATGTATGAAAATGAATACCCTTAGTAGTGCTAAATATCCAACATGTAGAACATAATGGGTGAGTAACTGACTGAGTGTGTGTCGGGGGGGTCGGTAGGACGGAGGGTGCCAGTATGTATTCATTCATTGTGTTTAAGGGATTTAGAACAGTTGTATAAAAAATATTTTTTTTGCTGCCTAAGGCTTGCTCAGGAAAATGTGATGGCTGAGCATTTTTCGGGAAGATATTTATAGCACCACATGACTGTGAACAGGCTGTCACCAGCTGGTCTAGTGAGCAGCAGCACTGGACAGTCACAGTGTTGAGAATGGAGAGAACCGACCACAGGAAAATGCAGGTCTAACTAGACTGTAGCAGTGCGCGGCTCGTAACGGACAGATGGTGTTGGAGAGCAGTGCAGCTCTTCCACTGCGAACTCAGATGGCATGTACATTTATTCAACTCAGCCAGACAAAAAGGCTACCAATTAGACCAAGCAATTAGTTTGATTTCATTGTTGTTTAATTAATAATGGGATGGTGTTTATTTACGAGTAACAATGTAAGAAACAAATTGAAGGATGTTGTTCTATCAAAAACAGTCCTTCTGTCCCTGAATGGTGCGTTGGTGAAGTTAGCTGCTTCGTTTCCAGACCGGGGGGTTAAATCCTTCACGGGTTAGCCCAGCGGTCCCGGGGAAGGCGGTGCAATTGGCCAGCACCGCCTGGGTTTGACGAGTTGATAGTTGAATGTGGTTGTCTTGCCTCTTTGCGCTCTAGTGACTCCTTGTGGCGGCTTAGGCGCCTGTGGGCACAAGCTAGGTGGAAAGCTGAGGTTGCTGCGATTTAGGGGGCCTTTATCATGATACTGGGGAGAAAATGGGTCCAAAGTGAATGTTTCTATTTCTATTCCTTGTATGGCCAAGGAACCACATGTTACATTTGCCAGCACAGTCTTTTCCAGGGTGATAATCGTAATGGTTTGTTTTCATGTAATTGTATAGAGATACATCGGTTCATTCATGTTATGCTACACAGAGAAAAATAACCTAACCGATACAGTTGTCTTGACTAATCCAGGCTGTTAGTAGTTGGATTTAAATTTTACAGAAATGGTTATTTTAATAAAAATTACTGAGGTAGTTCCAGTATACAATCTCAGCTACTTTGGTGGTTAATATATCCACTTGTTGGAGTTCTTAACTCTTGCTGGATGAATTCTATCAGTTCATAATGATGTGTCTTTCAGGCCTGTGAAACAGTTTTTTTTTTTAACACCACTTTGATATGACTAGGCACTCAAATAACAGCCTTATGATATGTATAGTCACAATGCAATGACTTACAGTATAACCTTTAGATTCACATTTTAAATGGACCATATAGGTAGAACCATATTCAGAGATTTCATGGAGAATCCCCTCCATGAAAAAGGGCTGTACTTGCATCATATTTTCCATATGGGGACAAGTCAAAGAACCTTATTCAGTATGGATCAAGAGTCAACAAACAGTAAAGACAAAAATTTGATTCACTCATAGTTTTTGGATAGTAAATAGTCAATCCCCCAAGGGAATGAAAAGAGTCAGTGCACCAGGGCATGAAAAGAGTCAATATCCCAGGGAATAAAACGAATCAATATCCCAGGGAATAAAAATAGTTAATTCCCCATAAGAATGATAAGTGTAAATTCCCCATAAGAATGAAAAGAGTCAGTTCCCCATGAGAATGAAAAGAGTCAGTTTCCCATGAGAATGAAAAGAGTCAATTCCCCTTGGGAATGGAAAGACTTGTGGCTTCCGTTTTAGTAGGACATGTTGCCATGGCTGAAGCTGCAGAACGGCAAATGACAAAGTCCGTAAAAAGGCCAAACTCTACATTTTGGGGTGTGGTAGCAGCGCACCCAGCCACGTGTATTTGACCTTAAAGCTTAATGGTTTGACTTCACCACAGTTCATCCTTTTGAATTATTCCAAATATGACTGAATGGGATGGTCCTCTTTGGAAGAACCGCCACTGAAACACACACACCAGGGAGATTGTGTAAAGGATATTAACAATCGAAATTAGATTCCTGTTTTTGTCTGGCTCTATATATGCCTTGAAAACCTGCCACTGGGGGCAATAGTCAGCACAATTACAGTGAAGTCGGTTTGCGTTCTGCTTGCACTTTGTTTATTGGAATGGGCATAAAATCCAGAATCTGTCTCTGAGGGTCATGTGTTCAAGCCCAGAGCTATGCTAACCCGTTGAGTCACTACAGCTCCGTAAAGCAAACCTTAACCCTTAACTATACCTCTCAGAGTCGATGCCTAAACTGATCCTTATCCCAAACCTTAACCCTCAACCGTTTGTTATATTGTTACTAGTGTTACTGTAGTTTATGCTTCCATGATTACTACTGACAGTTTACTGTCAGCCTAGAGGATGTGGGAAAGTTCTGTTCTGCCTGGGATACACTGCACTTATAATTCACATGAAACCATAAGTCACGGCCTCACGGTTAACTGCGAGACCCATTGTAGGATCCTTCTCGCGGATTAATCCGGGGTTTAGGGGGTTAGCAATTTAGTATGATTGTCTTGCCAAATCAAGCTCTAGCGGTTCCTTGTGGCGGCTTGGGCGCCGGTGAGCGTAATCAAAGCAGAAGGTCAAAGAGTCCTCTCCTTCCGGCTCGGAACGATTCTTGTATGGACCTCCTGGTTGACTAAGCAGCTTGATAAGAACCAGAACGGCATCGACTGTGCTTCGGGAGTTGCAACAGCGCAGCAGGGCCTTAAAAACCAGACTGGGGAGAAAAATGGGTTAAAAAAAAACATAAAATCAGTAAAACAAACATGACAGTGTCCAGGATTCTGGTTTCACAGAGTTTAGGTAATAAAGCCACCATTATCACTGTTTCACCAACAGACGTTTATCAACCATGGAAAAACACTGGACCGTTTGTGAGATCTTGTCACACACACACACACACACGTACACACAACGTAGGCTTACCACAGTGCAAGAAGTGTTATAATAACCCCGTCTGGGACAACAGGGCCACTCAGAGACAGTACCCTCATAATGATGCTCTGATGACTTCACTCATGCTAGTGTGTGTGTGTGTTTGTGTATGTGTGTGTGTGTTATGAGTATGTGTTTGCACACATATACTCACACATTCCTAGATACTCCATTTCTTTCACCCAAGCAGCATGTGCTTTTGAGGGTTAATGTGGTGGACAGAAAAACAAGTAAATAATTCAGAATTGCTGAAACTCTTTCGGTGTATCTCCAGCCAATGGGTAAGAGTGGAGTGGAGCCACTGATAGATGCGGTATGTTGTGACGCCACAATTGTCAAATCTTTATGACTCTACTGTCAAATGCTTCAGCAAGAGGACCGAACCCCCCGACAGAAAAATAGGTCAAAAAACACATGGAGTCTGTGTCTCTGCATTGTGCTCATGAAACATACATCCTCAGTGAATAACCCCTCTAACGTCCTGTAATGTTATTCTGTTCCAGGCGAGAGAGGAGTCATCTGCCATCAGACAGACTGAAAGAAAGACCGTAACGACGGATCAGCTCGTGTGTTATTTAGGATCCCTGCAGATCGTAGAGGTGAGTGAGATCTGTCATTTCACATCTGGCTGTCCGTCCCCCCCACCACCCCCTTTGGCATGCTTGGTCATATCTCAAGAAGCGCTCAACACGAATCACGGAATTCTTACCTCAGCCAATTTATAGTCTGAAAGAGTTTTGGCCCCAGATGTCCTTAAGACGTTATGAGTGACATTGCGTCTGTCAAACGCTGATCGAATGAGACAAAAAGAAACACTGTGCAAATGGAATGGCCTGACCCACATTCTGTGGCGTTATCCATTCCTCTGAAGAAGCCGAAAGGCCATTTACAAAGGTAACCCAGTGATGGTACCTGATGTGAAAGATTTCTTATAGTTTTTGGTACATGTACATTATTTTCTGCTCAGATGGGTGGGCACTGAAGGAATTTTAATCATGAGTGCTTCAATCCACAGATGCGAAATGATATGGTTTATAAAGTCCTGCGTGGTGTGTAAATGGGAGTGTGTGGAACATGTGAGTCATGTTCTTTAATATAAGTGTCTTGTTTCTGTCACTATTGTAGGCCTCCATACAGTTCCATTCTTTGTCCTTGAACATCGGTTTCTGCTCTACCAGTGTTAGATACCTCCCCAGGGAAAAGGGCAGCCCTGCAAGAGCAGTTAGCGGGTGAGGCATTAAGGAAGGGACTCCACGACACTCGAGTCTGACTTGGGGCGATCGGAGACCCACTTTCTGCCAGTGCCAGTCTCCTGGGGGTAGCCTTGCTTTCACATGAAATCTTTTTTTGGGGGGGCGCAGGGAAGAGGACGGAAATGTCAGAGATTTTGAGATTTTCTTTCATGCAAATGGCGTTGTTCTGGAGACGGTAGTGCAAGTAGTCTAGCGTTAGCCCCCTCTATCTAGTAGTGCATGTAGTCTAGCGTTAGCCCTTCTGTCTAGTAGTGCATGTAGTCTAGCGTTAGCCCTTCTGTCTAGTAGTGCATGTAGTCTAGCGTTAGCCCCCTCTGTCTAGAAATGCAAGTAGTCTAGTTTTAGCCCTTCTGTCTAGTAGTGCATGTAGTCTAGCGTTAGCCCTTCTGTCTAGTAGTGCATGTAGTCTAGCGTTAGCCCTTCTGTCTAGTAGTGCATGTAGTCTAGCGTTAGCCCCCTCTGTCTAGAAATGCAAGTAGTCTAGCTTTAGCCCTTCTGTCTAGTAGTGCATGTAGTCTAGCGTTAGCCCTTCTGTCTAGTAGTGCATGTAGTCTAGCGTTAGCCCCCTCTGTCTAGTAGTGCATGTTGTCTAGCGGTAGCCCTCTCTATCTAGTAGTGCATGTAGTCTAGCGTTAGCCCCCTCTGTCTAGAAATGCAAGTAGTTTAGCGTTAGCCCCCTCTGTCTTGTAGTGCATGTAGTCTAGCATTAGCCCCCTCTGTCTGAGGTAACTGAGAACTCCGGGACAGATAACAGCAATGCCAAGTAACTTAGTGGACACGCACACACACACACACGCACAAACTTTGGAATAATGAAATGTGCTTGTAGTTTGACGATACTTTAGCTCCAGATGGGTAAATGTGTCAAGTCAGCACAAGGAAGATGCTGGGAGGCAAACTGGAAGAGAGCTCAGATCAACTGCCACAAACAGCCAGGGAGTCAGGCAGGCAGGGAGGGAGTTAGGAGAAGGAGGGAGAGAGGCAGTGGATGGAGGCAGAGAGGGGAAGGAAGGAGGGAAGGAGGCAGCAAGAGTTGCATGAATGAATGTTATGGGGTTGTGTTTTAGCAACAATAAACAGTATTTCAGTGCGCTGTACTGTGGCCTGCAGTCCTGCCCTGTGGTAAACCGAAACATCCCAAGAAGACAGTAAACACAACATTCAGCTGTGATGTGTCTCTCTTGAACCTCCGTTAGCCTTGGCTGCTGTAGCAACCTGGTTCACAGAGTAGTTCCATGTTGGGCGCACAAAAGCTAGCACTCACCAGTTCTTAAGAGCAGCCTCTATGTAGTTTCCGGAAACATGATAGGATAATACCTTGTTGGAGGAAGGGAGTGTCGGGTGAACGGATGGCGGGGGTGGGCTTGGACAGGGGATCTTAACCCAGGTTGCAGTGGGTGTAAGTGGGATCTGATAAGGCGTTCCCCAGCTCCGCGGCTCTACGAGAGAAGAATAAGCGGCTGTGGCACACAGACACACCCAGGCCTTGTGTCCTGAGCACAAAACCTTGTTGTATTATCGGCTTCTTAGGATATCTTGTAAGACAATACATGTGAGAAGGCCAGGGGAACAATGTGTGAAGGCGCAGGGTGATGTGAAGGGACCTCAGGTCAGGGGTCATTGTTAGCGCCCTTTGTTGCTATCCAGTATTGGAAAATGGAACTGCGCAGACCTGATGTTTTTAAGTAGAGAAATGTAGAAAGAGATATTCTTCATACTTTTCACTGGTGTGTGTGTGTGTGTTATGCTGTTCTTGTTAATTATATGTTGAGTTGAACAGTCGGTTTGAAACACAATATACAGTATACTGTATTAGAAAATAAACACACATAGCTGACTGCTGGGGAAGAGAAGGAAAATGCAATTCATTGCCTTGGGTGTGACAGCAATGCCCCATCCAAGTTCAAAGTTTAACCATGAATAGCTGAACATGTACAGCATTTGGACATAAATTATGTTGTTGAACTAATAGTCTGTGTTTGTCTCTTCCAGGTGGCCAATCTACTTGGGTTCCCCTTTTCTGTTGTCTCTCGTGGAGGGAGAGAGAACATCAGCTTACACATCCATTGAGATGCAGTCTGCAGATGGAGACGTTCCAGAAAACAACTATTTATTATCAGCCTCCACACACCTGTTGAACATGCACAGAAACCTCAAAACATGCACTCCCATTGTTTAAACCGAGGGTTTTTATTTTTGCTTTGTGATTTAAATGTGTATTTTGTGAATTCTTAAGAATCTGTATAGTGCAACATCATTCTGTTATTCTGATTTGTAAAAGTCTGTCTTCAGGATTCAGGATTTACAATGAACTGGTATGTCAAAATGGATCCTGCAGATCATTTCATCTCTATCAACATTTATTAAATTAATTAAAATGATAAACCATAAAGGGAATATGTCCACTGTAAGAACCACTTACACCACTGTACATTTTCTAAATGAACGGAATAAAAAATATTCACTAAGATCTTTTTTTGTTTCGGAGCTTTTTGAGGATTATTAATTTCCCGCTAGATTAACAGCATGTTTAAAATATTTCTGCGGTGTGTTCCTTGGGCAGGATTCACTTCTCTGTGGGTGCTAAATCCTGGCACAGCCAGAAGAGGACTGGTCACCCCTCTGAGCCTGGGTCCTCTCTAAGTTTCTTCCTAAATTGTGGCATTCTTAGGGAGTTTTTCCTAGCCACTGAAATTCAACACTACTGTTGTTTGCTCCTTGGGTTTTAATGCCATGTGTTTTGTAAAAGCACTTTGTGACTACTGCCGATGTAAAAAGGGCTTTATAAATACATTTGATTGATTGATAAATCATAAACATTTCTTAACAGAACTGAGATAACCGGCCTCTCAGTTTTGTGACAGATATTGTTCTTCGAAGTTATCAAAGCCAACGGATAACAAAGTATAAACTATTGTGTGCATGGTTGGTTTAACACTGTTTATTGTCACACCTACGGTTTGCCATGCATATATTGCCAATGTAGTATATGACACTATTACCTGGGCAAAAAGGGCTGTGTCTAAATTAACAATCATATTTTCACACATAAGCATAACACATTGTTGCAATAATTCTTAATTCCAACATGATCTAATTTGGGCATGACAATAAATAAAGCACAGGTTAAGCAAATGTGAATTTGGTTCCAACAACATGGATATAGTACTTGTTCCTGATGGACAATGACAACAACCCTACCCTCTGTCTCATCTTCCCTACCCTCTGGCTCATCTTCCCTACCCTCTGGCTCATCTTCCCTACCCTCTGTCTCATCTTTCCCTACCAACTGTCTCATCTTTCCCTACCAACTGTCTCATCTTCCCTACCCTCTGGCTCATCTTCCCTACCCTCTGGCTCATCTTCCCTACCCTCTGGCTCATCTTCCCTACCAACTGTCTCATCTTCCCTACCCTCTGTCTCATCTTCCATACCAACTGTCTCATCTTCCCTACCAACTGTCTCATCTTCCCTACCCTCTGTCTCATCTTCCCTACCAACTGTCTCATCTTTCTCTACCAAATGTCTCATCTTCCCTACCCTCTGTCTCATCTTCCCTACCCTCTGTCTCATCTTCCCTACCAACTGTCTCATCTCCCCTACCCTCTGTCTCATCTTCCCTACCAACTGTCTCATCTTTCCCTCCCAACTGTCTCATCTTCCCTACCCTCTGGCTCATCTTCCCTACCCTCTGTCACATATTTCCCTACCAACTGTCTCATCTTCCATACCCTCTGTCTCCTCCTCTACTCCTTCTGTCTCCTCATCTGTTCCTTCTGTCTTCTCATCTTTTCCTTCTGTTTTATCTTTCCCTTCCATATTTCATCTCCTATCAAGGTTTTCTCTCACAAATCGCATTAAACCTCTCCCTCACCCACTCCTATCTCCTGCTCTTTCTCACCCCTCCCCCTTTTTATTTCTCTTACCCTCTGTCTGTATCCCTCCTTCCTCTCTTTTCACTCTCTCAGATGTCAGATCAGAGTCTAGTCCTCTGTACGCCCTGTCATCACATTTTTCACACCGACTCATCCCTTAATTGGGCCTGTATCATCATATCATATCATGTAGAGTACCTGGACGCTCCAGGAGTTGAATGATAGCCTCGATCTTTTCTAACACACACACACACCCACACACTCAAAGACACATGTATGCACATATCAGTGTGTACTAACCAGGCTAGAAGGGACTTGGGATAAGCTATCATCAGCAACCCCCCCCCTCCCCTCCATCTTCACACGTTTGTTCCTCACACAAACAGACACACAAACACGCAGAGACTAACACATATAGTACACACACACACACACACACACATGCCTGTGGGTTGGTCAGATGCACTTAATAGGGTAGATATGGGATGTTAGTATGACACCCTGAACACAATAACACCTTTTTGTGTTGACAACAGGTTCACTTGATGTGATTGTGGGAACATGACAGGTGCGTGTGTGGAATCTGTCCGTTGTTGTTTGTTTCATCTGCTTTTGTGAGGTGACATGGGACGCGCTGCAGCCGGTGTCATGCTCTGTTTTTCGACAATATTCTCAGCTCAGGATCCTAAAGACAGTGTACGTATATTCTAATCTCAACCGCACCATTTGCGAAAGGAGCTGAGCTGCGACTGGCATCGGCAGACAAGATCTCAGATGTCACATAACATCATGTTTCCTTTTACAAAAATAACGTGTGTGAAAATCCAACAAAAACGATCCATTTACATAGGACAATGTTATGTAAATTGTGGGCAGTGAGAACACAAGGTGGTGATGCTGAAAATGAAACCACACTACCTATGAAACCATTGGAAATATGTGGGTTCCTACACACACACACACACACACATATGATGTGGAAAGATTTTAGTTTGCATATATCAATGGTTTTGTTCAGTATTGTTCAATATTGTTCTTTTCCAGCTCATACATCCTTCTGTCCTACCATCAGCACAGATAAAACACAATGTGACCTGCAGTAGATCATGTTTGATGCAAATCAAAACGAATCATTCATCACAAATGGTTAAGTGTAAACATTAGGATTAAGTATGTATTGTATGTAATCTGGCATTAGAAATAAAAATGGATACCAGGGAGGGAATTCTATTAGGCTGATCGTTGACAAATGTCTATTGAAATGAAATGAAGGCTGATGTAACATTTCAAGTTAAGGATCACAGGTTAAACTATTCTTCCTGGAATTGCAATGTTGTGCAATACATTTTTCAGCACAATTGAATTGAGCCAAGAGCATTGGGGAACCACAAAAAGCTTTATGTACCATGCTCTGGAGTCACTTACGATTGATCCCAGGTAAACAGTGAAGAATTAATGCAAGAATTTCACTGTTGACATGCCATTTGAAGAAAACATATTCAGCAGTGTTTCTTTTAGGCTTAGGAGAAACATGACCTTGGTAGAACAGGAGAGGAGTAGCTAACTTCTAAACTCCATTATATCTGAAAAAAAGCTTTCTTCTTTTTTTCCTTCAGGACGGCACAGTATTTCACTTTTATCTGCAGATAGCAGGACTTTGTTATCTTATTTGGTTTGGAAAAAGACTCGCCATCCACCTCATGATCCCAGTGCATGGCCAGATACTAAACACTCTTCTCCAACTTTGGAAACTTCTCTGAAATAAAACATTTGATCTAAGTGGATGTTCTATTTTGTTTGCCCCAAACGTTGTTTGCCCCAAACGCTCTCCCCCAGAACCAGAAGAGGTAATGCAATGCTGATAGAAGAGGTAAGGTAACCAAAAGGTGGCTGATTCGAATCCCCAAACCAACATGATAAAGATTCCGTTGCGCCCTTGAACAAGGAACTTAATCTTAATGGCTCATCTAAGTCTCTCTAGATCAGTGTCTGCCACATGCCTGACAAGTGTCAAACATGTACAGAGAAGTAACATGTTTAGGATCTGACAGATAGCATGGATGGTATGATGCTAACAACATTGGCATCTATGCATATGCTGTACTGTATTTAGTTCAGAATCTTCTCAATTCATTTAAAGGAATCTGTAACAAGAATCTACGCATTTCCTTGATGATGATGCAGTGCTGTACACAACGACTCCCTCTATCAAACACTGTCACACCCATGCTGTCTGATTTGAACTGTTACAAAACTCACTTATGAATTGCAGGTTGGTACTAAACGCAAATAAAACGGGTATACGTGTAAAAGTATGATGTCTGGCCTCTTAAATTAATATGATTAGACATTCTCAAACACATTCAGTGTGTGTGTGGGTGTGTGTGCGTGTGTGTATGTGTGTGTATGTTTAACTCGGTGGATAGTGATTCGTTTTTAAGTGTATCTTGAGAGACTGTCCGGGTGTCCCAAGAAGCACCTGGCTAAAGGCCAGAACCACATGAACATGCTCCCTCTCTGTATACTTTTGTTCTTCACTCTCCTCTTCTCCATGTTCCTCTGAATCCACCTGGCTGCCTTGTTGATGTGCATTCCCTCCCTATCTCGCAGAAAGCTTTATTGATATGTAATGCTACTATTTATTGCTGTCAAAATGAGCTTCCGTCTTGTGGGCTCCGAATCTGGCGATTGGGGAATGCTTATGTAGGTCAGCAATGGAAAGGCCTCTGATTTCCTCACTGAAAATTCAGATGCTGTATCTTTACTCTTGAGACATATACTCGTGTCCACTGTGAAAACAGATGAAAAAATTCTCAGATAAAACACCTGTGTTTTCTGTAACCTAAACAGAATAGCTGTACACTTTTCATGTTCATGCCGCAACGCGATGACACCTGGTGTCCAGAACCATGAAGGATGTGTTCATTTTCAATGTGCAACGAAAGCAAAGTATTGATAACCGTGGTGAATTCCATGGGATCTGCCAATCCCATAAATCCTGTCTTTCCTCCAGCCAATTATCTGTTCCTTTCCTCCTCGTAGGGACCACCCTCATGACAGCTTGTGCTGTTTCATGTGAGTCATGAAGGTACCGTAGTCTGTCTGTATGCAACTAGACCTAGAACGTAGAATGTAGAACGTACTCCGTAGCACGTCCTCACAAGGCATTTATGACAACCAGCCAAACCCATTATGAACCGTCGCCATGATGTCCTTTAGGGTTCGTTGAGGTTATTTTAAAATGGCGTGTTGACTATCTGGTGGATATTGAAAGGAAATAATCCACACGCATGTTTATCTGGTTGGAGGCATACAACCCCAAGACTAAATATTTGAATGTTGGGGTGTTGCGCACTCTGACCTGATACGATAGGACGATGGCAACAGAACAGACACTTTCTGCTACTTGGCCATTAGTGTTGACACGTCACGCGCCCCAGGGGCCCTCTTTGTTTTCCCGCCATGCCCCTGTGGACTGCTGGTTGGTTTAAACAAGCACTGTTCTTTTCTGCCTTTCAATTAAACCGCACCCTGCAGCAACCATTTCACACTGTCTCACTGCACAGAGCAAGACAGATAGAAGGAGAGAAGTGGAGAGGTTTTTGTTGTACGCTCTGTTTGTCGGCGGTGTGCTTGGCTCTCTTGGGTTTTCAGGTTCTAGTAATCAAACACGATCTCACTTAGATGTTCGCTGACACATGACATCGGAGGATGGGGAGGGGCTGGGGCCTGTCTGGTTACAGTGGTTTAGGTGGTCACTTTACAAACAGGGGGGAGAAGTGTTCAAAGTAAAAGGTCAAATCTCATCATGCCTATCCTGCCCCCTGCAAAATGTAGAACTTCGAAGGCTGTTCTGGTACTATAAACATTGCAATTGATTAGGCCAATATCAACTTAGCAAGTTGTCGCTGTATTGTCCAGGGGTTTACTTGTTGGCCATTTTAATGAATAAATTAACAAAAACATGTACTTCCCTCCTTGTGTTTACACAGATAATCTCTCACTCTCACTCTCTCTCTCCCTCTCATTCTATCTCACTCTCTCTCACTCTGTCTCTCTCTCTGTCTCTCTCTGTCTCTCTCTCTCTCTCTCACTCTGTCTCTCTCTCTGTCTCTCTCTCTCTCTGTCTCTCTCTCTGTCTTTCTCACTGTCTCTCTCTCTGTCTCTCTCTCTCTCTCTCTGTCTCTCTCTGTCTCTCTCTCTGTCTCTCTGTCTCTCTCTCTATCTCTCTGTCTCTCTCTCTCTCTGTCTCTCTGTCTCTCTGTCTCTCTCTCTGTCTCTCTGTCTCTCCCTCTGTCTCTCTCTCTCTCTCCCTCTGTCTCTCTGTCTCTCTCTCTCTGTCTCTCTGTCTCTTTCTCTGTCTCTCCCTCTCTCTCTCTGCCAGCCACATCAAATCACCTCCTGACTGTTAACTACCAATTAAACAGCAGTACTATTCTACTCCCATGGCTCTGCCCATCAGCCTACATCTGACAGATGAATATACTGTACTATCTAGATGGAATGGCAAATCTGTAAATATGTACATCAGCTATACATTTCTGTATATTAATTATTAATATAGAATATTTTCTAACCACTCATACACCTTTCTCTCATCTCACCACTCAGTATATTGTTCATAAATGTTTGAAGAGTACGTAATGTTTACACTGACCCTGTCACACTTGTAGTACCTTCACACCAGTTAGTACCTTTACACCAAGTAGTACCTTTACACCACGTAACATAGTGTAAATGTTTAAATGTACCATTAAAGAGTAATCTGATCTGACTGCAATTCTCTGAATCTATCTGTTTGTCACTGCTTCTCTCAGTCGGTCTCTCACTGCCTCTCTGTCTGTCTCTCACTGCCCCTCTCTGTCTGTCTCTCATTGCCTCTGTCTGTCTCTCACTGCCCCTCTCTGTCTGTCTCTCATTGCCTCTGTCTGTCTCTCACTCCCTCTCTGTCTGTCTCTCACTGCCCGTCTCTGTCTGTCTCTCATTGCCTCTCTGTCTGTCTCTCACTCCCTCTCTGTCTGTCTCTCATTGCCTCTCCCTGTCGGTCTCTCACTGCCTCTCCCTGTCTGTCTGTCACTGCCTCTCCCTGTCTGTCACTGCCTCTCCCTGTCTGTCTCTGCCTCTCCCTGTCTGTCTCTGCCTCTCCCAGTCTGTCTCTGCCTCTCCCTTTGTCCCTCTCCCTCTCTCTGTCTCCTCTTCTTTTCTCTCTCGCCCTCCCGCTCTCCTGCCTTAGTATCCCATGGTGACTAGACACAGGTCAGGCTCTTCCTTTCAGAGAGGAGGACCTGGAGGCTGAGACCATGCATGCAGGCAAAGTGTCTAGACGTCGTCCCACGACCCCAGCCCCAGATTTAGACCCCTGGCCCCAAGGGGCCTATCAGGCTATTGTCCCTGTATTGACTGACACTGTGGACTCACCCAAACACTTCCTAAACTGCCCTTAAACCGCTGCCGTGTTTCGTAGGAGAAGCATTCTTTAAAAAGTCCTAGAATATTTATAAATATCACAGTTTTTGATGTAATATACTCAGCTTGCGTATTTCATTCACAAATTATTTTGGGGGGGGGGGGGGTTGTTCGAAAATTATATTTGGTCTGCCTATCTGAACAATCTGGGTTGGGATAGGCCTCGGAAAGGGCCATGGCGGGAGTGATAGAGCAGGAAAGACACAGTAACTATGTACAGGGAGTGGGTTCTAGAATGTACTATTACTAATGTCTGGGGTTGGGGTGGGGCAGGGGGGCAATGATTTAAGGCTGGCAAATTATCTGCAGCAAAACAGAGTAGCATACAGCCTCAGACAGGCTTGAGACAGGCATTGGTATATGAGACAAGTGCAGGCCACTTCTATTCAAAGGTCTAAGTGGGAACGTGTAATGATTTATTGAATACATAGTTACAAAAATAGACAATAACGCTGGGGTCTCTGATTCCAGAGGACATCTGTTCCAATATATTTTGTGATCTTGAAAAACCACTCCTGCACCTCAAGACCGTAGAGTAACAGCACATTATAAAGATTAACATGCTGGTAGGAGGACTGGTAGAAATGTGAAAAATAAAAACTAGACGTTAGATTACTCCTAAATGCAGACAGAGTTTAGAGGTAAAACTCCCGGTTTCAACATATATGACATCTCGCCCTACCAGAGATTTCAGTTGCCCACTCCAACCCTTTAATTTGTGTCTCAAACCTACCTGTATTCAATCTGTCATTTTGTAACTGCCAAATTAACCAAATAAACTAAGAATATAAAGAACATGACTCCTTGGTCCTGCTGAAGAATGACTCCACGTTGCCACATCTTACATCGCCTCTCCTAGTGACTGGCCTGTCTCTTCCACACGGGCACATTACAGAACACCACCAATAGAGGTCCTCTTTTCACCCCACAGCTATGCATTGCTCTCAGTATATCCAACCAATGCAGCTCTCTATTGTCAACTGAATGCCCACAGGCAGCCGCACCAACCAAGTCTCTCAGGGCTCTTTTCTGCTTGACGAACATTTACTAAATGCACCTGGCCAACATAGTAGGGAGGATTATGAATCTGTGTCAGAGGTTTGTAGTACAGAGGTCATGGAGACTGTGATGCCTGACTGCTAGGTGCTAAGAGAGTGTGAAATAACAAAAATGATGTCTAAAGCTAATACATGATATTGGAACACGATGGACACACACACACACACACTCTCCGGTCTGAAAATGAAAGGGTCAGTGTCATTGGCCAGTCTTGCGTCATCCATTTCCCTTCCTCGATACACACAAAGTTAAGACAGGGCCGGAGTCACCCACCGTTACTGCAGTGTTTACAGACGGTATAGTTGTCCCTGGGCCGCCACCCCCCCCCCCCCCCCCCGTCTTCACACAGTCACACACAGCAGCCCACGCTCATGTGACTCGCCACACCTCGGTTACGCCACCCAGATGAGACAGACACACAGAGTTATTGCGCAGAGAAATGACATCACCCCTCGCTGTCCAGACTAAAACCCACCCTGTCATGTTGGAGCAGACTGCCATGGAAAGCCTCATCGCTGCTGTGGGGTCCAGATCTAACCTATTATGGATGTTCTGGGGTAGCAGGGTTGATGTTATTTCCTCCTGGGCACGGACTCTGACCGCCCTGGCAAGGCCATTATTCAGATTAAGCAATATTAAAGAGGTGTAATTTCAGCCTGTAGTCTTGTAGCACTCACAAGCCAAAATGGGTCCTTGTATATCGTGCAAAACAGGTCCCCAGTCATCCATTTAAATCATTATCGACTGTATATATAAACGGACAGGTGATAATAATATAGAATAATATATCTCACCCTTCCATTTTTTTAACACTTTTTTATTTTTATTCATGTGCAATGTGGGCTTAAAATGTTTGAATCAAGACCTACTAATGTCAGTAAAAAAAACTGATATTTTTCCTGCTATGTGTATTCTGTAATTAAGGTCATTAAAAGAGCCACAATGTGTCGTTCCAGCCTCAGTTATCTCTCAACAGCCATTGAACACTGTAGCCGTTTTTTGAATGGGTTCCTGTTGACATCCCTGTCCTTCCTCCCCTACAGATCAGTTCACAAGTACGACCGTATCACTGATGTGTCTGGTGGTTAAATACATCACCAACAAAATTATTATGAATTCCAACGTGCTTATAGAGGGATTTAATCAAAACACATCATAAGCCCAAAAGTAAATAAAAAATTAAACGGACAAATGCAATATGTTGTAAAAAGAAAAAGACATACACGTGTGTACTATATGTGCATAAAAACATATAACGCGTTTGATATTGTTACCCATTTACAAATCAACTCTCTTCTTTTCAAAGCTTCTGAAAATCTCCCTGGTCTTTGTAGTTGAATTCGTGCTAAAAATGCATTAGTTTACACAGGAAGGGGGAAGTCATCTTTTATTTTTTTCTTAAAGTGAGTCCCTGTAACTTATGTGATCTGCAAAGTAAAACACATTTAAGTTTGCCTTAAAAAAGGGCCAGAGTACTGATGAAAATAAAAGCTATTATATTTTCATAATGGTGTTATGTAGAGTTTTGCGTAGATTAATCTCAAACAAAATCACAATTAAATACATTTCAGGGCCATTGTTAAAAAGGAATAATTCTAGAGGTGAATAATCATGTTAGCCGATGTGTGTATATTATAAAATCCCTTAAACGTGTATGAAATATCACAGATCACTAAGTGCTTAATATCTTCTTCAGTCTCTTTAATTGGTATATTATGCACTGGCATTATTGCATGAACCTCATCTGAATTGGCACAGTGAAATCTACTGACTGTTGCAGAAAGGGAAACTTTTCTTGAACTAGAAAAAAGGCATTATAAAAGATGGTCGCAACAATAAAACCATTGTATTTCATACTTTCATCACAATGGTTACACAGAAGTTTACAATAATCACTCAGTGAACTTGTTTGTTTGACATTTGTTATCAAGACCTACTTGTATTTGGTAAGGTCACACCAGGCTTCTGACACATCGTACTGCAACACAAGTCAATATCAAAATGTATATTTAGAATGCAAACATTTTCACAAAAGAATTCAGCTTCCATTGTCGCCACTGTTTGTCCTCAAGTGAAGTCTCTGTGTGTGTGTGTGTGTTTAGGTATGGATGAAAGGCCATTCACGTTCAAGTTTAGAGGACAGACAGAGGACCAGTTCACAGCAGAACTCCTCCCATCAGTCCTCCTCACCACACACACACACACACACACACAAAGACACGCAAGCACACACACAAACACACAAACACACACAAACATACAGACAGGCTCTCAGGCATCCGTGTTGTTGATGTTTGAACATTTCAATTCGGGGGGCTAGAAGGCCATGCAGCTGCCTGTCTGAATAGGGGCCCCATTTTGGGTGCGAGGGCGCGGGGCCTGTGAATGCTTTCCCGATGAGAGATGAGGCATATTGAAAACTATATTAAATTACCCTGATTAACAATTTATCCAGGAACAGGCGAGCTGCAGGGGCGCTTTATGGGCAGGCCTGGGGGCTATTCATGGCCACTGCACTAGGGTCGAAAGGTGTCCCAAGTTCACAGGCTCTGGCCCTTTGTTATGCTAACGCTCAATCCCAAATCAGCTGCCTCCTCCACAGCCAGACACAAGCACTTCCCTGAGAACTTTCAGGGAGTCGTCATTCCACTGCGCGCCTTCCCCCGCTTTCCCCCTGCCCAAGAACTGGCGACAGTGCAGTGGAGAGAAAATAAAGAAGAAATCATACGGACGTGTTTGTATGTGTTTATTTGCAAAATCTTTGAGCTAATGCATCAATTCATTATAATCTTTTTTTTTTTACAACAGCAAATAACCATTGTAACAATAAGAACAACAATGAAATTATAATACTACAGTGATGAATCAGTAGGAATCATCATGACTGAATTTCAAATTTATCAATTCCTGAACGCTTCCAGAAAGAGTCCTGAAATATATTGTTGTTGATTGGAAAATTGATTTTGAAAGACAGAGGATAGTGATTTCCCACGCCTCTTGTATTGATGAGCATTTGGTGTGCACCTTTAAGTTTAGGTGATATGGTATTATAATATATTATCTACAAATTATTTACATTTTCAATTTTTTTAAGCAAGGCTTTCCCAAATAGCATGAGCAACAAGCACAGTAATTTACATTAATAATATATATATATAAAATTATACCTACATTAAATGATTGGTTCTGATTGATTTGTCCTGCCGTGGACAAAGGAAAACTTGCTTACAATTGGGTGATAAAAGAGGGGATATTAATTCATTCAATTAAATTTTCTGACAATTACATTTTCATTTTGGTTGTTAGATATTTACTTTTATAAAACATAAATATAAAGTGAATGTTCAAGTGTTGAATTCAATATATATGTGTTTATATCCTATTTGGAAGAGAAACATGTAGACCTTTCCTATTGCCATTTATTTACTTTAGGATGTCTTCGGGGAGAGGTGATCAATAGCTGTTAACAAGCAGGGGTGATATGTCAACATATAAGAGGTCAAATGTCAAATGATGGTCAAACATGCTTAAACCCAAGGTCAAAGTCTTTAACACAGGAGTATATTCGTATTTATTGGCTTACAATCGATTTGCTTCACAATAAACTGCCAGTTAAAATTATTGTATCAGGCTATTTGCTATTAAATGTGATTACAATTTCATGCATTAACATTCAGCCTAATCAATATTCATCTAGACTACAAATCCAAAATCATGGATCAAGGCCTATGTACATAACAAAAATGCTGTTATTAGTTTTCATCGAGAGGAAAAAATATTGACTATTATATAAACCTAAGGCAAAGCTGTGCGTCTTTTTGCAGTGACATGCTCTTACTCCTATTACAAACACTGCCAAGTGACACACTAAATTTGCTGGTATTTTCCTAACTGATATTTTTGAATGCTGTAGGCATGTATATATAGGACATGTGGACAGAGTGCATACATGTTTCTACATACGAAAGACGAAGATGACGTTAGAACGGCCACACTGAGTAACAAAAGAACGAAATCGCACAAATAAATGATTTCCTGTAGCAAATCAGATGAGATTCCACACACGGATTTCACTGAAACTAATTTAGGTGGGTGTGTAAGTGTGCATATACACAGGCAGACCAACACCTTTCACCGTGTTTGATTAGTGGCAAAAGCTCCGATCTGAATGGTCGGAGGACCAATCGGAGAATAGAATGATGATGGGGGAGGGGCTGCCTCAGTTAAAACACCCCTGGTCTCCAGGGGATCTGAGGGGGTCTTTGAGGTGTGTTGCAGTTCTGCCTATGCCGCGGTTGGGCTGAACCTGGAGAAATACCCAGACTCAAGCACTCCCAGACGCAGCTAAAGGGACATGCTCTCACCTCCAGATGTGGTTGTGTTACACCAGCTCACAGATATTCTGCATTGGCTCAGTGAGACTCTGCCCTATCCAAGGATTAAGTCTGGAAGCATTTCCACGTCCCCAAATACACTGCCTGCCGCCTGGGAAAATACCAGTTCGTCTAATTCCACTTGTGAAACTACCAGATTATAATAAGCATCTCCCCCTCCAACCACCCAATCACCAACACCCCCCCCCCCTCGCCCACACACACACACACACACACACACACACACACATACAATCATACAAATCATTATCATTACAATAGAGGCCTACCCATATCTGGCTGTGTTTGTAAATTATTGTGGTTGTTTGTAAAACCAAATATTAAAGCAGATCTGCATTTCCCAAATAGAATAAAAGCACAGTAAAATGTTGATTGGTAAAAAGAAAATGTTATTAGATCCTGCATGGACCTAAACAGTCATTTGGATTTGGCTACACCACATGAAATAAAATGTATTTCACACATAGTCTGTGTGTTGGATTGACCCATGTGTAAATGTCTGGATCTGATGTGCCGACAGAGACTGTAAACCCTGAAAAACTGGTAACCACAGCGTTTTTTGTCAGGTCCCAACTAGGGAACATGATTTTTTAATTAGGGGTTAGGCATTGGAAAAAAGGTATGATTGTGCAAATAGTGTTATAATTGGGGTTTAGCACATGGCAGTGGTTGTCGATCTTACAACCACTTGGCGCTCATCTAACCTCCAACTGCCGATTCGCCTCACGTTGTATTTTGACGACCATCTTTGTAGTGCTTACCGTTTCTTCTTGTTGAATCGCTAGATGCTAGACGCCAGCGCCACGTCAGAAAACGGGTGAAGAAATCACTGGTACAAGTCAATGAGAGCGAGAAGAAGGCATTTATTGCATGCGCGCAGAACTGATAATATACACAGCATTTCCTGCTGAGAAGTAGGCAGTGTGAATCTGACAACTGGTGCTAATTGCTCTTGAGTCTGTGTGTAAACCAACCGCCTCTATGTGCCCAACCTATTAGCTTTAGCCATTGCCGACTACATTCAAGGTCAGGTGTCATGGCTTTGGGAGAAAATGTGGGAACGTGGATTTCTGGTTCAACGTGAACATAGATTGTCCGAACGCTTACTCACCTCATGCTGTGTTTTGATGACCACCCACAGCTAGCGTTTAGCGCTTGTATTTCGTCAGACCTAGCACCTGAAGGGTTGGGCACAGACCCCTTGGCGTTTGCCCTGGCATGCGGTAGCAGAGGGAGGTGTTCACATACACTTGGGCCGTCGTCACACTACAGTAATTTAACAGAATTTAAATAACATTAACTTGAAACGTTAACACACATTTCTATTCATGCTAACAACAAGAAACTGTCTCTGTGCCGTTTGGCAAAACACATCTTGCGCGCCAATGCTTTGGCCAGACCACTGACTGGGAAGCTGTATGAAGTCACTGAATATGTTGTTTACCTGGCAACGAGGGGCTCTCTGGCAAAAAAAAAGAGCTGTGGCTGGTGATAGAATTGTTTCATTGGGATGATTTTCGTTGCTTCTCAACATTTCTTTTTGGATTCTATTTATACATGGTAATGCTCCACACTTCTATGTTGCTGCCTATACCACTTCAGTACACAGCGAGCGAGACATCGTCTTTAGACCTCGTTAGCTGCATCTGTCAAGAAAGATTACCAAAAAACACTGGGAATGTAACGATTTTTAGCTGTTTATACATCATAAAATTAATTATCCTTGACGCAAATCTGGCCAAAAATGTTGTTCATCTAAATAAAACCGTAGTATTGTAATATATTTAAGTTGGAGGGGACTTGAATGAGATCTGGGTCAATCAATTATCACCAAAATGAATACTTGATTTATGTAGCTTTGCAATTAGCCAGGTTACTAATCACTTTCATATTAGAAAATGAAATGACAGGACTATACCAAACATTAGTTTGTCAGAGTTAGCAAACGTTGGCTTGCCAGCAAACCAGCCAGCCAAGACAGCTAGCTTAAATTGCCGGGCCTGTGTCCAGTTCACGTGCCCATGCACGCCACCTGACATCTGAATCCTACTCACTCCCTGAATCTCAACCTTCCACTCCAACTGAACGCCGCACTCTTCCCGCCTCCCAATCACCTGAACACTAAGAACCTGTTGTCACTTGCCTGTTCTTCTGTTTGTCACAGTGTTTAGCTCAGTCTCACCCCCGTCTGATTGTGAGGTACTGTTTTGTCCACTACTAAGCTGCTACTAAGTGTTCACTTTCTTAGATTGAATTTACCAGTCCCAGACTTTGTTCTTTTTGTGTTTGACCATTCAGCCTGTCCCTGATATACTCTTTGTTTACTCCTTTGTACCTTCACTTGTGTTTTTTATTGCCAGTATTTTTAACCCTAACCTGTCCAGCGATCACGATTTCTTGCCTGCTCCTTCTGCGGTTTAAATAAACCTACACTGCACACTCTGCAGTTGTAACCATGAACACGGGCCTCTGTTCGGTACTGTTACAAAGACATTAGAAATATCACAGAGTTTGATATCTAGGGATGAAAGACTTTGAGCTGATTACACAACACTCATTGTCAAATAACAAAAAAATCTGGGATTTTTCTAGCCACCTATTATGCTTGTCATTTCTGTCAGGAATCTTTGACTAACTTTACACAACTACTACTGTACTAGCTATATACAAATAATTTAGGTTAGAAGAGCTCAAGTTAGCTTGTTTTGTTGTAAATTAATGGGTTAGTTAGCTACATCTCAGATATGGAAAGCAACGGTATTGGCGTGTTTACATCATAGCCAGGGGAAGCAGTGGTGCTGGGAGTACAACTGATGAGATTGAGCTCTAAAACCAGCTCCTTAATCTGGGACAAGTTAGGAGCAGTCAAGGACTCCTAAGTCACTAAGATCAAATCACAAACAATCCTAAAGGCTGCTGCCGGCAATCCGCCTCGTAATCAGGTTGACGTTTTAGAAATATTTATTGATATCGATTTTACAAGGCATCGCCTCATTCGAGAGGGTGTTATGATCATAGTAGAGCAAGTCAGGGATGCAGTCACTTCACTAAAAAACAGGAACAGCCCAATAACATCGGAGATCAAGGTTGTGACAGTTTGACGCTACTTGGCCACAGGGAAAATGCAGCGATGCAGCGCAGACGAACTACAAGTCTCAGTCATCTGTCAGTAGAATATTACATCAAACTATTAATGCCCACTCCAGACCCCATATCATGCAACAATTCATTTGGTTTCCTCATGATGTTCGTCGACTAGAAAGAAACAAAGGCGAATTCATGGTCATAGCAGGACCCCCCAGTGTAGTTGGTGCTGTAGATGGGACACGTTATTGCACAAATTATCACAACATCAAAAGATGAACGTGCATTTCTTTATGAGCTGCCAGACATGTAAGAGACTGACAATTAGCTGAACATATCTTGACTAGTTAGTATATCATCCTTGGTTTCATGTTTAATCAATAACACTTTCACATGTTCATGTCTTTATTTCAATATGGCAACATGACACATTTTTCTACAGTATTGCTATGATGACTTCACTGACAGAGACCCCTCTCCTATCAGCCAATCACTGTGGGCTTAGTAAGTTTGTTTGTGGCACATGACATCATCCATAGCAACGGGTCCAACCCCGTCCTTTCTCTTAGCTTAAGACTTCTCCCCGTTCCCTTAGTAGAAGTTGGTCTTAGCAGCTTTGTGAATTGGTTTTAAGAGGGAACACTTATCTAGGACCATTTAGTGCTGTTTAGGAGTCCTCCTAGTGGTATGATAAATTGTTTTGTGAATATGGCCCCTGAAATTGAGATAACTGTCCAACAGCAAAAACTCAGTAAACAGAGGGAATGTAAACCAACTGACTGTTATACAGTAGCTGTATACTGAAGTAGGCTTAATAGCATTCAGGTATGGTAAAGATGGAGGTCAGCTTAATTACAGCTCTACACAATCCCGGCCTGTCATGCAACAATATGATTCAGAAGCATGCATTTCAAATTTTAATAAAATCCAGGACGAGTACATATCTGCATATGTGCAGCTTCTGCCAAATTGTCAAGACAGAACCATGTGTGAACGCTGCATTGCTTTGGCAAAACACATGTACTTCAAAGCTACAGTACATTATTCTGTTTAAGTAAAAAGCTCTTGGTTTGTGTTAAGAAACACAATACATAAATAATTCAGTGGTATTTGCATTTGCGTTGCAATTTGCATTTTTGTAGATTAGAGCGAATGTAGAAGGAGGCGCTACACCAAAGAAACCTCAGTATTCCTCTCTGAACCGTTTTCCGTGCCGTTGGTGAGCAGTTACATTTGACAGAGTTTTTTGTTCTATTTTCTTTCCGCTCCGAGGTAGTATACTGCTGAGATCAGTAGCGTGCATTTCAAACTGTTGTTTGATTAATAAAAGAAGGAAATGATGTATAATGCTCACCAGCTTTCAAATTCCAAAAAGGCCTGCCATTAAAAATGAAGAGTGACATTGCGCAATGAGTGTGTTTGATTGACTATGCAGAGGTTTGACTGTAATATTTCTATCATCTTTATTTATCTTGCAGGGCTCATGAGTGGGAATTCAAAAGAGCAGAAGACACTGAGGAGATGTCACAAAGATTAAAATTGGGAACGAGTGTGAAACTCAACAGTACACAATGGATGCTGACTATAATGTTTGATCTAAAAATAAAACTACTGTTGAGATCTGGGCTGTGTGAAGAACACAACTCCTCTATACAAGGGAGAATACAGTCCATGTTCTATCAATGATGAAGCTGCTGCCTGTGGTGAGGTAACAATATGGACACAATATACAAAGCTTTGCTATTTATTAAAAATGTTATAAATATTTTTCCAATAATAATATTTCACATTTCAATTCAATTAAGTCACAATTTACAGTATACAGTCATGTGAAGAAGTGAGTACACCCCCTGGAAATATAGAAGGAGATTTGACATAAATTCCAACCACATTTATTAATTAAAGTGAAATTGTGTTAAAAAAAATGGTTACCCTAACCATCACATAAAATGGCTAAAAGGATAATCCGGTCCACTAAAACTGGTGGAAATTATTAGAAAATCATTATAGAGTAAGCTCCAGCCTTTCTCCAAAGATTAGAAACTTGGTCTGATTTGGTCTTAACCAAATGGACGTGTGGTAAAATATTATGCTAAGTTCACAAGCCCTGTCTGAGGCCCTAAGAAGACAGATTATTAATGCCCATGAGTCTGGGAGGGGTTACAAAGCCATTTCCAAGCAATTTTAAGTACATCATTCCACTGTCTGAGGTTCATCTACAAATTGAGAAGTCTATAAGAACCGCAGGGTAACATCAAGGGACCTACAGGCCTCTCTTGCCAGATTCAATGTTGAAGTGTACAGTATGAGCCAGCTGTTACAAAGAGACTGCACAAACTTGGCCTACATCGGAGGTCAGGAAAGAAAAAGCCTCTGCTCTCAAATTTATCATCAAGACAAGTTAAATATGTGCCAAAAGGTTAAGTGTACGTATTGTTGGGATTGTAAGAACATACATTTGTAAATTGGTATGATCGTAAAGAATTAACATGTAAAACATGAAACGTAAGCGTGAAATTAGATCTGTGACTGTACCAACACCCTTGAATTTTTACTTTAAATTGTTACTTTATGTCTCCATTTATTTGTTAATGAATCATTTTTCTACTTACAAACTTTGGTCAGTAATCTGGCATCTGCAAAGTTAGGATCCAAACTCAGCTCTTCGAAACTGTACACCTAGTAACAAAAACTTGGACCAATAGCCCAGTGCTCTACCAAAGACTTGAGATTCCTGATTTCATGTTCAAAATAAAATGCCTATTTCCGGTTTCCCTGATTTCTTGTTGTTCACACTGCCATGCTTGTTATATTGGCACTCCTCCCAGAAAGTTTTAGTTACATTTTTTAGGAGGATGAGATGAAACTGCCAAAAGTCCACATCATGAAGTTGTACTTTAGAATTGTAAAACTAGATTCGTAAAAGTGTGTGTGTGTGTGGGGGGGGGGGGGGGGTGGGGGGGGGAGGGGTGTACACACATGACAGCTACAGCGGCTGCGTTTGCGCTGGGTACCATAGTAACAACAATACTCTGGCGAAGTTAGGTTTTGGTATGTCGTCTAGAAGTTTACAGATGTTATATGTTTTTATAAATTAAATAAAAATGAAAGCCAAGCAAATTGTAATTTTTTTGTGGGTTCATTTTAAATACATAATGTAATTGTCTAGGTAAGCAGATTATTTGCAATTCTCATGTGTGTGCAATATTATTCTTGTTATAATATAAAAACAAAATTATACATGACGATTGCCATTAAATTAACAACTTCACTAGTGCAAGTTAGCCAGTCAAACCCGTATAAACTACGGTATTATAAACCCACTCACCTCCTTTTGCGTCCATAATATATAGGCCAACACCCGCCTGATAAGCACACAACTGCACCAACATTCCTTCACAATGCATTTGTTTGGTTTATGTCCCTGTAGGTCTGCAGAGTGCAAAGTTAAATTGTTTAATAATGGGAAATCCGACAATAATATATTTATCCTCTTTCTTTCCTCTCATATTTGTTGTCAATAAATGAGGATTTGATTGGTTGACAAGATGAACACTGTTCATTGCTCGACATGGTGCACAGAAAGCAGCACCTCTCATGGGACCGAGCACCACACACCGCGCAGCTCGCAAAACTGCTTGTAGTTTGCAAGTCATCGCCCTGCTCCAATTGAAAGTCTATGAGACCGTCAGCGCCACCACGGCCCAAGTGCAGGCACCTCACTAGTTCGTCATCATAACACAGTGTTTGTACATTCACAGATCTAATTTCACGCGTACGCATGTTTAACGTATTACATTTTTTACCATCATACTGATTTACCCATGGATTTTCTTACGATCCCAACAATACCTACACTTTGGCAGATATCTAACGCCATAGACATGACTGATGTTTGCCAGACAACACCGGGGAAAAGACCAAAAGTATTGGAACAATGTGCTCCGGACAAATGGGTCAAAGGAGTTGTTGTTTGGCTGCAATCCCAGACACCATGTTTGACAACCTCATGCCAACTGTAAAGCATAGAGATAGTGGTATAATGGTTTGGGGCTGCTTCGCTGCCTCAGGGCCTAACCAACTTGCCATCACTGAGTCAACCATGAATTCCATATTATACTGAAGAATTATTGAGGAGAATGTGAGGCCATCTGTCGAAAACCTGAAATAAACATGGATTTTGTAACATGACCCAAAACAGAAGCAAAGCCCTTGAACATCAAACAGTTCTGTAAGGAATAGTGAGGAAAATCGATGTAATAGACTGATTGATGTAATAGACTGATGGACAGTTTGAAAGAAACAGCTACATTAAGTTGTTTCAGTCAGAGGGGCAAAATCACATACTGAAAGTTGTTAAATTAGGTTACCTTCATCTGTCAAGTGATGAACTGAAGATTACCAATCCATATGTCCAAATATGTTGAAAAAATACAACTTTCCAGGGTTTGTCCTCACTTTTTCACATAACTGTATACCATTTGGAAAGAATACTATTTTGAATATGTATGTCCTATACAGGAAATACTGTATATAGACAGGTCTTGTGGTGGATGCATCGCAGTATTTCCTAAATGAATTGCCTTCTCTGCTGACTTCATCAAACTACAACACATTAAGCTCAATTCAGCCCTGAGGTCCTCATGGGGAAATGTGATTTTGTTATCAAGGCAAATGAGTGACGTGTTTAATTGAGACAGGGGAAAAACATACTCCTGCTGTGTGTGTGTGTGTGTGTGTGTGTGTGTAAGCACACAACTCAGTATGCCACTGGGGACTGAGGTGATAAATCATATGCGTGGCAATCCCTCCAATGAGAGAGAAGGGCTCTGGGCAGTGCAAATACATGGATATGCACCTGAAAACGGTCTGCAAATGCAAAACAAAAAATTGCAAAACCTCCTCCATCCCCCATCTTAAATAAGGTAAACATGAGACAGGTCAGTTGAAAAAAGCTGGCTGATTTGGAGCACATTTTGAAGTACCCATCAAACAGAGAAGATCTAACATTTTCAAATGTTGGGTGTTAATTTCATTGCCTCTAATCTGTAAGTATCTGAAAAATAATTTTGTGAAGGGCACATGTTTCCCTTAGCAAGTTAAGGGAAGCAAATCCTCCTATATATATATACACTCACCTAAAGGATTATTAGGAACACCTGTTCAATTTCTCATTAATGCAAATATCTAATCAACCATTCACATGGCAGTTGCTTCATTGCATTTAGGGGTGTGGTCCTGGTCAAGACAATCTCCTGAACTCCAAACTGGAGTGGCATTGTTGTTGGTGCCAGTTACTGGGATTTTCATGCACAACCATTTCTAGGGTTTACAAAGAATGGTGTGAAAAGGGAAAAACATCCAGTATGCCGCAGTCCTGTGGGCGAAAATGCCTTGTTGATGCTAGAGGTCAGAGGAGGGCCGACTGATTCAAGCTGATAGAAGAGCAACTTTGACTGAAATAACCACTCATTACAACCGAGGTATGGAGCAAAGCATTTGTGAAGCCACAACACGCACAACCTTGAGGCGGATGGGCTACAACAGCAGAAGACCCCACCGGGTACCACTCATCTCCACTATAAATAGGAAAAAGAGGCTACAATTTGCACGAGCTCACCAAAATTGGACAGTTGAAGACTGGAAGAATGTTGCCTGGTCTGATGAGTCTCGATTTCTGTTGAGACATTCAGATGGTAGAGTCAGAATTTGGCGTAAACAGAATGAGAACATGGATCCATCATGGCTTGTTACCACTGTGCAGGCTGGTGGTGGTGGTGATGTAATGGTGTGGGGGATGTTTTCTTGGCACACTTTAGGCCCCTTAGTGCCAATTGGGCATCGTTTAAATGCCACGGCCTACCTGAGCATTGTTTCTGACCATATCCATCCCTTTATGACCACCATGTACCCATCCTCTGATGGCTACTTCCAGCAGGATAATGCACCATGTTACAAATGATTTCAAATTGGTTTCTTGAACATGACAATGAGTTCACTGTACTGAAATGGCCCCCACAGTCACCATATCTCAACCCAATAGAGCAACCCAATAGGTGCTTTCAGCACCTTGTTGAATCAATGCCACGTAGAATTAAGGCAGTTCTGAAGGCGAAAGGGGGTCAAACACAGTATTAGTATGGTGTTCCTAATAATCCTTTAGGTGTGTATAAATATATATATATATATATATATATATATATATATATATATATATATAAATAAATCTCCTATGGTTTCTCTATTGCCCAAATACATTTCTATTGCACAAAAGTTTTATCAAGGTCAGAAGGGGTGAAGTGCATGTGCAGGAATGGCAAGGTTCAAAATTGCCTTGTAGGGTATTTGCTTCCAGATTGTCCTATATTTAATTGGATCATAATAACAAAGTGGTTTCTCCAGAGTGACACTGGACATAAACACAGCACCAATAGCAAAGGGGTTGCAGCAAAGGCGTGATAAAGGAGTGGCAGTCCTTAGGCTCCATCCCAAACCAGCTGAATGAAGCTGGATTGTAGCAGGATGTTAGCCACCCAACAGTTAGGTATAAAATTAGAGACAGCGCTACCTCCATCTTGGATTTGCAGAGGTGTCTGTTACCCATCCTGTGTGTTTTATAATCCCAGATATTTGGGATCATGACTGAGCCCAGTTGCTTAAAACAATTTTTAGTTATTAAAATAGGAATAATCTGTACATTTTGTAGTAATTGTGGGAAAAATACCAAATGAATAACATAAATTTTTACTGGCAGAGATATATTTATCTGTATCGACATCAGCTTACTCTTGTCAATAAATCCTGTATACAGAGGAGGTAGCAAATTAATTTACCAATTCTAGTACGACTGTGACACTTGATTTAACTTTAATAACAAAGAGCATAATGTCATCCCCTGTACAGAAATTGGTGCAAGCATTGCTGTTATAACCGTGCACTGCTATATGAGATCTTAGTTTGATTGAGAGGTTTTATTGTCCAGAGTGTAGAGCAGTAGCAAAAGTAAACAAACCTGTCTCGCCCCTCTGTGAAAGTTAGAACGGGGTGACAGGGATCAATTGATGAGTATTCAAGCACAGACGCATCTGTAAATTGCAACCATTTTAAGAACCCATCCCCAATGTTGCATTTCCTGAAAACCACCAACAGCCACTAGCAGTTCCAGGAATTTTGGACAGGGGGAATTAAGAATGGCCTTGGTCGATGCTAGGGTTTGCTGATCACCGGTGCAGCAATCACTGGCAAAAAGCTGAAGAACAATTTACAGATTGTTCTAGATTACAATTTAGAATGACAGTTACAAATACAAACCAGAAAAACCTTAAAGGCACACAGATGGACTCCATTCAACTAAATACATGACTTAGTAATGACAATTGGTTGTATCTCCCAGCTCAGCCAAAGGGGGCTACATTGGCTATTGTTTTTTCTCTTCCTTCTGTTGATTTTTGATTAATAAATGATTGCAATACATAATCTTTCAGTGTCATTTGCTACATTACCTTTATTTGTCAATAGTGTTGAAGATTACATATCCATGTGTCCAAATATGTAAAAATAAAATAAATATAACACAACTTTCCAGGGGGAGTGCTTAATTTGTTGCATAAATTCTATGTATTGTAGTGATAATTTCTCAAATATTTTAACTATTCGGGTAATCTCCAACTGCAACTGGTCTACTTTCTTTTTTACAGTACTTTACAGCTATGTATGCTGGTGGTTGTCTTAGATAGGTTTACTGTAGTAAGCAGTATTAATTGGGCGCAATAAGGCTGCAAAATAAAAGCGGACAATAGTCTAATCTATGCATGTAACAACATGAATGATTTTAATAATAATTGACCTACACTCTTTTCTTTGAGGACTTTTGATATTGTGATAGTAATTTACAGCAATACCCTGGGAGCAGTTACAATGAACTCTCTTGCTCTTGTCAGTTTAGGTCATTGGTCTTCAACCCTCTCCTGGGGACCCCCCAGCAACCTCACAGTTTAGTTTTTGCCCTGAACTAGCTCACCTGATTCATCAGGTAAGGGCTTGTTAATTAGTTAATAAGTTGATCCAGGTGTGCTAGCTCTGAGATACATCTAATATATGGAATGGCTGGGGGGGTCCCCTGGAGAGGGTTAATAACCTGTGGTTTAGGTAATAGAACCCATCAAACTTTAGTTTACTGGCCCAACAGTCTTGACCTCTCGGCTACCCTGCCACCTTGATGATTGACTGATCCCTGCTGATGATCCCATAGGATATTATCCCAATAGGGTGATTAGCAGGCATCAGCCAATGACGTTGGAAGTCCCATCCAGTTGACTACATTTCAAATTCTGGGAACCCTCAATTTCGCTGCTCATGCCAAAAAAAAGGCTTTTAAACTCTGGAGGCTTCTACCAATCGCTCTGCATAAACTGCAGAAGTACCTTAATGAACTGACACGTTAAAAGTGCATTCCTGTGCTCAGACATTTGAAATATATTAAAAGGTCTGGCTAGTTATTTTAAGCATCAGCTAAACACATCATAGAAATGTGTCAGTCGATTAAATAGCAGATGTCTGTGGATAGACCGGTGAAAAGAAAAGTCACGTGTATTCTCACGTCTTCCGTTGTAGTGGTCTTTTATTGTGTTCTATATAATGCCAGTATGTAATAAACAAATGACTATAATAAGTATGCAACATATTTAACTATTCTTGAATGTGGTTCTATGGAGAAGATGATAATATCTAATGTAATGGGCTAGTCTTTTGTTTTAAGGAAATGAGCGCCCACATAGCGCATAATGTAAACAGGCATTTCTAGTGATACCTATACATCCAGAGTCTTAGCATGACCTCTACTGCATTTGAAAACACTCGGGAACCGAGTTGAATTGGTCATTGCAGCTGTAAAATGTAATTTTAACAACTGAACAACAGTTTGATCAACACATTAATTACTCTTAAATATCACCAACCTCAGAAAGGCTTATGTGCTCCGCGCCGCTCGATTTCCGACTCGGGGAGATTAGTGTGACGGTTGTCGGCGTTGAGTCAGTTTCAGCACCACTGCATCAACATGGTAAGTATCTTACTGTGGCTAGCTAGCAATTACATTAGCCGGTTGCTACTGAGAGCAGCTACCTAAAAAACCACTAACATGACATATGTGCTGCCTCATTGATTCTAATCACATCTAGAACATTCTAATCTAAGTATACTGAAGTGTTTCACCAGTTGTGATATCAAATCGGCACTTCAAAGTCATGCATTTGGTTCCTGTGTAAGTTAGCTGTGTTAGCAAACGTTAGCCTGGCATAAACTAGCTAGCTGTGGTGTACTGTACAGAAGTACGGTAGGCAACTGATTTAGCTTCCCAGTTGAAATATGTCAGACACCTGTTCAGCAAATGGATTCGTACTTGGCTTGCTTGCTAGCTATATTCACTTTGCAAGTTGTGAATCTCATGCATTAGCATGCAGAGAGACAGGTTTCTTCATCTCCTCTAAAACTGTCATTTTGACCTTAGAAAGTCCTGCGTTAGGTGGTATTTTTCTGTGTTATTTTCTACTGTACATACTCTGATATAACATTTCATCAGCCATACAGGGTATGTTCTTCATACAGAATGGTGTGATTATTAGTACTGGTAATGTTTACCAAATCGCCAGGGCAGCCTTTTAAGAAAATTTCACTCAAGTTTTAAGTCCTCTGGACTACAACAGCCTGGGTACCGGATTTTAATATGTTGTTACTTTGGGTTAGTTTAAATAAAATCAGAATGAAATGTGGACCTAGTCTCTCTGGTCCAAATGTAGATATTCCCTCTTGTTGATGTGCTTTTGTATTAAGTTGAATTTGGTGTTATTGTTGGTACGTCTACGCTGTAAGTAGGCCTTGAGTTGCAGATGGATGTTTAGTCTTTGAGGCTACTACTCAGGCTACACTGAAGTGGTAGTGATAGTTGCGATAGAATTCATGGGAATATGAAATAATGAAGGAGGGTTTTGAGATATGGGAGACCAATTAACTTAGAGTTTTGTTGGTTGCTAAGTTGTCCATGATCCATTGTCATGGTGATACCATCAATGATATTTTCTCATGATGCTTAAGACATTTAGATAATTTCGGCTTTTAGCCTTCATTGTCATTTGAGATTAGATTTGCCTTATCTTAGCTGGTAGTTGTCTTGGATAGGTTTGCTGTAGTAAACAGTATAAATTGGGTGCAATAAGGCTGCAAAATAAAAGCGGACAGTAGCCTAATCTATGCATGTCACAACATGAATGTTTTTAATAATAATTGACCTACACTCTTTTCTTTGAGGACTTTTGATATTGTGTGTGTTTGCTCTTAATCCATATTCCTAGTAGAAACATTTTCTGAGGAGATCCTCAAAGCTTTTCTTGTTCTCTTCAACTGTCAGCTTAACCCAAGAGAACTGGACACCTGGGGCAGTGAGGATGGGTTTCCCTCCTTGCTCTCAACTTGTTTAGGGGCCGGATTGAAGGCTGTCACATAGGCACATAGGAGATTGAGCTGTTGGTTATCTCTCCTGTGCCCCCCCCCCCCCCACGGCCTTCATTTGGCCCCTGTGTGGATGGGGTCGTGGGGACTGGGGAAGATAAGAGGGCCCATGCTGGTTCAATTTTCCCAGGCCCGGCAGTCCCAGAATCGGACATAGTCCCCTATGGAGAATGGTCAAGACCCACCCAACGGCGTGTTAAGAGTGTGTGTTTGACCCATATACCGAGAACATACGTTGAAGAGATTCCATCCGGCCTGTTATTGTCAGATACCAGAGGTCGCTTTTTTCTTGGCCTAAATTGTCACATAGGTTAAATGGTTCCTTTTCCTCCCTCTCTAACTCTGGTGCTGGTATTGACTTTGGCATTAGAGTGGATTCTGCACAGTGAAGTCCCCGCCCCCTCCCTTCATCTATCCCTCGCACAAACACGCACGCATGCATGCACGGACGCACTTTTCTGTTTTCTTACCCTCGCCTGTCACTCTCTCAAGTCCAGTAGTAGTCACTCTGTTTACCAAATGGCTCTAATAATCATTGGTCAGGTTTAAGTCAGCTGACCAGTGAACTCCAACACTTTTTTTCTCTCCCACATGCGTTGTTGTTGCTACTCACTTGGTCTCAAGTAGGTGCCACATCAGCAGGTTCTGCTACTCTTGGAATCGTAGTTAAAATGTTTTAAATGCGCAGCAGAAACATTTTAAGACTGTCAACATTTGTTTTTCTTCCTCTTGGTGTTCACGCTCTAATTTCTTGTGTCCTTGTTTGACTGTATCTCCACCAGAGCTAGAAGGTTGTTTGGGTTATTCAGGGCTTTTTGATGTATTCCCAGCCAGACAGACATTCACCGATACATTTTATTTGCAAATGGATTTGCCGGAGAATAAGTTGCATGGTTTTGTTTACAGTTACTGATGTTACTGATGAATGCTGCTCCTTTGCGTCAGAATTGAATAATCCTGTTGTATACCGTTGTTCAATTTGTTAATGTTTATACTTTTTTTTGTGTATGTATTTGTGACCAGTAAAATCTAAAGATCGGTTACTGTAAGTACACTTACAGTAGGATGTATGCATGATTTCCCATGTGTTCAAGTGCTTTCTCCCCTAAGAACTAACAGAACAGTCAATCTGGAGATGGGCTCATTTGGAACACCCATTTTCTTAAAAGGTGCACTTGATACCCATTAACCCCAGTCTAGACTTTTCAAATTCATCATGTTTTATCTTTACCTGACAAATGGTGCGAGTAAATTCATAAAACTTCAGATGGGAGATTGATCTTTAAATTCATTTTTTTTGTTATTAAAAAAAGGAATATATGTTAAAAAAAAATCTAAACTGTTTTGGTTGGCTAAATTGTTACGTGTGCACTTTCTGACTGCTCGGAGATAAATGAGCATCACATTGATTCTGAAGATCCTGTTTAAACTTGAATCATAGATGTAACAGAGATTTGTGTATTTATACGGCTAGGTATTAACAGCGCTCTACAGTGCATCTTTTCAAAGTATTTCTTAAATATTTTCTTTTCAATCTTCTGCTGTACACCAGTGGATGAGGTATTGCTCATTGCGCATGTAGGCTATAATTTGTGTGTTCCCACCTTTTTCAACTTAGCCAGCATACATGCTACCTGTAAAAAGTAGGAAGTAATATTAAAGCCCTGGGCTATAGACTGTATCATTAATGGATGTAGCAGCTCCATTCTGGCCCTTTAAAGGAATATTGATCTGTAAGGTTTGAAATTGAACCCCCTGTGCTAAAGCCTAAGCTGGCTATCATAGGGCTTGGCAGCTTCCCACTGCTGGTTGAGACTGCCACACCTTACCTTATTTCATTATTAAACTGATAGCAGTATGTGCAAATGGCCTAGATGTGCTAATAATGATTTCATTTCATTATTGCTACAGTTGTAGAACTACATCATAAGGGAAGAATTGCACTTAATTACATTCAGTAGTGGCTTCCTTATTATATTCCTAATAATCCCTTTTAAAATGACTCATGCATGAAATTGGTTAATACTGTAATTTCTAAAATTTATAATTCTTTTTTTTTTTTTTTTTTTTTCTTCAAATGCCCCAAAGCTGTTATCTACAGGCTGGAAGGACTAAACAAATCTGGGCTGGAAGGATGAAAAAGGAACCATATATTCTTAAAGCTTGCCCAAAGCCTTTTAAACTGTTCCTCCTCCATAATCCATAGCAGAAACATCAAAGTTAACTAGAATCAGTGTTTTTCCGATGGGTTGGCAGGTTGTTGAACTCCCACCAACACAGTCATTCCTAGCTCCTTTCTCTGACTGAAGATACAGAGAGCTCTTTCTAACAGGTGCCACAGGGTGTTTCTAACCGAAAATAACTTAATAAAACAATAGGTCACATGACGGGGGGGGGGATTAAATTTATTGTTTCAGAGGGAGTCATAATCGGTCGGAAATAATCAGCAATTTTTAAGCAATTCAGCGGTTTAAATGTTTTGCCTGTAATCATCTGATGCCAGTTGCTTTTTTGGTGCAATGCTGCACGGTTTGGTTTTTGCCAAACAAAACGTGTTGTTAACAAAGTCAACTAAAGCTAGCAGAACAAGCACCTGAAAGCATCTGTAAAGACTCCAAGAAGAACTGAGTCAAAACTGGAGCTCTTGGAGTGTGTTGTATTTCGTGTTGCTGAGTGCAGGTGCATGTTGAACGGTGGGATATCATATTTCCACTGGGATGTGAGAGGATAGACCACTACAGGATTGAAAGTGATTATGCATAACAATCTTTAGAAAGGTGGCAAATCCTTTCACTGCACTGTGTTTTGTGTGTCATGGAAGACATGGTTCTTTCCTGTGTTTTGATGACCAAACAGTAAGAGTTAGGCTAATTACTTAATATGTCAGACTGACTGTATATCCCTTTGGCATTCACAGATCAGTCATTGTGTTATCATATCTGGACAAGTTAAGCAAAAATGGAATTGGTGTTTTCCTACGATAAGAAGCCCATATCTGGACAAAACGTTTTTGAAGTCGTCTGGTCAAATGTACAGTCAAAACTCTGTGTTTGAAATGTGCCAAATGTGTACATAGCTACAGTGTATAGATGACTGTACTTAAGCCCCCCCACTTCCAACCTGGATTTCCTTGGCTAGGCGATAATTAAGCACAAGCAGTCAAATGTTCTGCCAAAACCGGAGCACACCAGCCGCACTAATCATGCTCTCATCATCAGAAAGGGCCACAGCTTGGATCCCGCCCACTTTGCCGAGAGTCTAAATTGCGGTGTTCTCCGTCACCGGTAAGAGGACACTGAATATTGTTTGGTGGTAATGACTGAAAGCGCCTGTCATTCTGTGAGGTAATTACATTTGGCTTGTAAATGAATCCTTTCGGGTTCTCTTCTGGCTTGACTTGACACCATCCTTTCCTCTGTGACATTTCAGCACGGTTGTACATTCCCCCTCTGTGCGTAACTTCTGGAGGACTAGCCTGTGCATGGAAGCTGCTGTGCAACTTGAGATGGATATTTTGAACGCCGCAACCTATCTCCCGTCGTGTTGCGAGACATGTTCCTGACTGAAAAAGGGATGGACAGAATCCTGCCACAGGGTCTTTCTGAGCTGTGTGCAGGATACTCACTGGCTAGAGAGTACCCTAACCCTGACGCGTGATCAATGGTTGAAAGACTGAGTGATATACTTCTGTGTCACATTTCACGTTTGCCTGACACTGATGAAAAACCCCAATGAAATGGTGTGCATTTAGCACAGGTGTCTGTCCTGCCTGTCCATGTATCATCTTAATACATCTGTTTGTTTTCTCTCCCTCAGGGTGTGATAGGTGTACAGCTGGTGGTTACCATGGTAATGGCCAGTGTCATTCAGAAGATCATACCTCATTATTCCTTCGCAAGATGGCTGCTCTGCAGCGGCAGGTAATGTTGACGTCTGATTCCTTACGTTTTTCGTCTCTGGCGGTGCCTTTTGGGGCCATTCTTATCTCAGTGTTTTTCCCTTCAGGACAATTTGTTTCAAAGGAGTCCTAACAATGTGGAACAGGATGTTTGCTCAACTTGTAAACACTCTCTTCATTGTCTGCTGAAAAGAATTTCTCCAAAAAACACAAACACATAATTAAGTCCCCTTGCATATACCAAAGGGCTTCATCAAATATTGGGATGACCCAAGAGGACAGGAAATAAAAAGTGCCTGCCTCGTTTCCTCTAATTAGCGCCATATGTGTTTTTGAGTAAACAGCTCTTCAGAACACACTTAATAATTCATCAGTGCTTTTTTCTTCTTCTGGGGGCTGTTGAAGCATCTTTCTTAAAAAATACTTTGGCCCAAGCTGTAGGCCCATAGTTTTGCTCCATGGAGATCTGCAATTAAGTCTCTGCTAATAAATAAATAAAGATGAAAAACAAGCGCTTTTCCCATCCCCTTCGTCTATGGCTCTTAGGGCTTGTGACAAGTGGATTTCTAAACAAAGTTAAAGACATGGCATGAAATGTTTTAGTCTTCAAAAGGCTGCTGTAAAATTAGCTCTTGTTTTAAGTCTGGTCCTTAAGGAACACGATATCTTGGCCTACTCTCTTTGTAAGCCTCCGGCAAGCGTTGTCAGAAATGTATTAGTTCACTTGAGTACATAAAATCTGCTTTTAGGGACATCTTGCATGTGTGTTTAGTAAGGTAAAGTAGTGCAAAACTCTGCTTGTTTGCTAATTGACGGCCCTAATCCTGTAAGGCCTGTAACCACAAACTATTGACCAATAAATTAAGAAATCACATCGGCTGACTTTTTGTTTCCTTTTGCCTACTTTGATCAACACTGACCCGAGGGTGTCGTGGCCTGTATGAATAATGTTCTTGCATAATGTTCTCGATAATTAGCTCATTGATAGATTCAGCTGTTGTCTTGCTAGACCTGCTCATACGACATCCCTCCTGGACCAGGCCTGGGGACGTCTGGGTCCATTCTAAAGCTGCCTAGGTTGCTTACTTGTCTCTTGCCTTCTCCTGTCCCAGTCTGCGATGGTACCAGCACCCTACGGAAGAGGAGCTCAGGAGCCTGGCTGGAAAGCAACAGAAAGCAAAGAGCAAGAAAGACAGGTGGGTGTCTGCGGACCGCAGCGTAGTGGGGGTGGCAGGCAGTCATTCCATCAGGCAGGATTGAAAAGTGTTAAGGCAGATGTTTGTGGTGTATGGAGCGTGGGCCCAGATCTTGGGCATGTCAAGGGAACGACGAAGCGGATGTTTAAGGCCTGTTTGAGTGAGGGGATTTTTTTTATTGGGGGGTGGGGTTACTGGCCTTTGCTACAGAATGGTGGTGGAGTCTTGATTGCTCAGTCCTGACCAGGAGACATTTCTGTGATGTGCAAATAGCTTTAGGCCTAATCTCATTCTGTAGGGCTTCAGGTCATGATCATACTGCCATGACTTCTGGAGAACTAGAGAACTAGGCCTGTTCTTATGTACTGTGGTTCATCTGGCTGGTTTCTGGTTTGTCTCTATTGTCTCTGGTTCATCTCTCTGGTTTCTGGGTTATCTCTCTGGTCTCTGGTTCATCTGTGTTTTTTGTCTGTGGTCCATCTGGGTGGTCTGTGTTTTCAGAACTATGATGTAAAAGTAAGCATACTTTTGCATTAGTGTTCTGGAAATCACTGTGCATCACTGTCCAATTGGCCCAGCCTGGCATTTAATTAACTTAAATGTAAACAGTATCTAGACATTTCCCTATTTCCTCTTGCTTCCAGCCTAACAGCTGAGATTTGTACATACATGGCAGTAAATAAATTGTCAGTGTTATGATTGGAATTATTCTCCTTCCCTTAAGGTGATCCGGCTTGTAGTGTAGCGAGTTCTTGATGAGTCAGATGATTGATGAGCTACATTCAGCACCTTGGACAGAGTATCAGAACTAGCTATAACTGCCCACAGCATGCTGCGCAAACACACTATGGCAATCAAAATAACAACCGACCAGCTTAGCTGTCAACGCTAGCTTTGCTGTGGAGCTATTTAAAATATCAAGATTCACAACTACAACCGCAGCACGGCACCACTGAAAATAAGTAACGCGCCTAGTGATGTACTGTTGCTTTATTGTTCACCTTCATTCTGTCGTCTTTAATTTACATTTGATGTACCGGTGTGGCTTTTACCAAAGCGGTGAGGCAACATAAACTTTGTGAAGTGACTGAATCTCCGGAGTAGGGGTGTAAGGGTACGCTAAAGTCACGGTTCGGGAACGTAACGGTACGCTAAAGTCACGGTTCGGGAACGTAACGGTACGCTAAAGTCACTGTTCGGGAACGTAACGGTACGCTGACGTCGCGGTTCGGTACGTACCTGAAATGTTAAGTCACAGTTCGGTACGATTTCGGTAAAGTGGAATTTCGGTACAATGTTGTTGTTAGCCTTGCTAACGTTAGCTTAGGGTTCCTGGATGCAAGCTATTGAAAGCTAGTCTAAGTCTTCTGTAGTACACAGGGAGGAATTGGCTGTTTGTCATCCTCTAGCTGACATTATAATTTCTTAGTAAGCAAACTTCGCTCATGTGCTAGGCTACTTCAGCTTAGTTCCGTCTCTGGGGAAACTTTAGAATTGTAGACTATATTCACTCACCGAACGTCCCAAACCAAACAGTATGTATACGTGTACTGTCACCCCCCCCCCCCCCCCCCCACTCCGCCGTAGTTTGGCAGCATTCCCCATGCTGAGGTTCTGCCTCCACGGCCTGGGAAATGGTCCAGTCCCTAGGCCTCTGTGAGGCGGGTCAGAGCTCAACGCCCCATCGGCCCGCACTTCAAATGGCTGACCGCTTTCCCTTGGCCTGCTTGTGCCACACATTCCTTTTGTTGTGCCTCAGATGTCAAACGTCTCCGTATTGGGCCCTGGTGTCTTGTCGTGGTATTGTCCGGTGAGTCCAGAACGCACACAGAGCTGAACAAACAGCACTCCGGTAGAGGAACCTCTGGCCCGGCTCCTGCCGTGTCCTGCAGCCCTGCCTGCCCGGCACCCCCCCCCCCCCCCGTTGCTATGCCACAAAATATGGGACTTATGATTTATGTGGGATGCTAATCCGCTCTACAATGGAGCACACATCGCTGTTTGGCGCCCCTTGGTCAGGTTCACAATAGATACTAGGTTTTTGAGTTGCCTCCACGACGCTGCCTTGTCGTATGGCAGATGTCAAAGTTAGATGGAGATGAAGAGTTCAGGTTCTTACCCACTGCTACTTGTGGCCCCTGGTAAATTGATTTGATAGCAATCAATTGAATGAGTGCAGCTGTCTTTGTAGTTGTCTTGATAAGAGGTGGCACAGTGGCCAGCTCAACAAATTGAGTATGTCGGTCTGGTTTGTTTTGTTTGTTTGGCATTGATGCTTGTCTTTTGTTCCAGGAGGAACAATGGCCACATAGAGAACAAACCTCTGACCATTCCCAAGGACATAGACCTTCAGCTTGAGACCAAATGCATCACTGAAGTGGACACATTAGGTATGAGGACTTCTACAAGCGCTATTTAATCACCTCATGTTTGTTAGGAATGGGGATTTGAAAGTACCCTGCAATACAATGTGTGTGTTTGTGTGTGTGTGTGTTTGTATGTATATGTACAGTTGTGCTCAAAAGTTTGCATACCCTTGAAGAATTGATAATATACACTCACCTAAAGGATTATTAGGAACACCATACTAATACTGTGTTTGACCCCCTTTTCGCCTTCAGGACTGTCTTAATTCTACGTGGCATTGATTCAACAAGGTGCTGAAAGCATTCTTTAGAAATGTTGGCCCATATTGATAGGATAGCATCTTGCAGTTGATGGAGATTTGTGCGATGCACATCCAGGGCACAAAGCTCCCGTTCCACCACATCCCAAAGATGCTCTATTGGGTTGAGATCAGTGAACTCATTGTCATGTTCAAGAAACCAATTTGAAATGATTTGTGACATGGTGCATTATCCTGCTGGAAGTAGCCATCAGAGGATGAGTACATGGTGGTCATAAAGGGATGGACATGGTCAGAAACAATGCTCAGGTAGGCTGTGGCATTTAAACGATGCCCAATTGGCACTAAGGGGCCTAAAGTGTGCCAAGAAAACATACCCCACACCATTAAACCACCACCTTCAGCCTGCACAGTGGTAACAAGGCATGATGGATCCATGTTCTCATTCTGTTCACGCCAAATTCTGACTCTACCATCTGAATGTCTCAACAGAAATCGAGACTCATCAGACCAGGCAACATTCTTCCAGTCTTCAACTGTCCATTTTTGGTGAGCTCGTGCAAATTGTAGCCTCTTTTTTTCCTATTTGTAGTGGAGATGAGTAGTACCCGGTGGGGTCTTCTGCTGTTGTAGCCCATCCGCCTCAAGGTTGTGCATGTTGTGGCTTCACAAATGATTTGCTGCATACCTTGGTTGTAACGAGTGGTTATTTCAGTCAAAGTTGCTCTTCTATCAGCTTGAATCAGTCTGCCTCTAGCATCCTCGTCCTCTGGCCTCTAGCATCAACAAGGCATTTTCGCCCACAGGACTGCCGCATACTGGATGTTTTTCCCTTTTCACACCATTCTTTGTAAACCCTAGAAATGGTTGTGCGTGAAAATCCCAGTAACTGAGCAGATTGTGAAATACTCAGACCGGCCCGTCTGGCACCAACAACCATGCCACGCTCAAAATTGCTTAAATCACCTTTCTTTCCCATTCTGACATTCAGTTTGGAGTTCAGGAGATTGTCTTGACCAGGACCACACCCCTAAATGCTTTGAAGCAACTGCCATGTGATTGGTTGATTAGATAATTGCATTAATGAGAAATTGAACAGGTGTTCCTAATAATCCTTTAGGTGAGTGTATGTACCATTTGTAAAGAAAACATGAGTGAGCAGGCAAAACACGTCTATCATTTCTTATAGAATTCCATTCAACTGTAGGTCATAACAGAATGGCACAATCATAAAACAAATGCCTCCAGGTCATGCAACGTCTTTGGTCGTCTAGCATGAACCGCACATTTGAGATCTCCCCAGGGTGATATTAAGGTTAGGAGACCTTGGCTTTTTTGTGGTTTTGGTGCTGTAAAGGCTTCTTTCTAGCAGCTCGACCATGCAGCTAATTCTTGTTCAAGTATTGTGCTCCTTGAAGCAACCACACTGTCTTTTTCCAGAGCTGCCTTTATGTCTCCTGAGGATTCCTGTTGGGTATTTCTTTATATCCTGAACAATTCTTCTGGCAGTTTTGGCTGTAATCTTTCTTTGTGTACCTGACCTTGGCTTGGTATCAAGAGATCCCAGAATTTTCCACTTCTTAAAGTGATTGAACAGTACCGACTTGCATTTGCATAGCGTTGGATATCTTCTTATATCTTTTTTCATCTTTATAACGTTCCATTACCTTGTTAGGCAGGTCTTTTGACAGTTCTGCTACCGATTGACTCAGTATCTAGCCTGCTCATTGCATCCACCCGAGAGCTAACAATCTCTTTGACTATTTATACACAGAGATTAATTGCAATCTAAAAAGCCACAGGTGTGGGAAAGTCACCTTTAATTGCCATTTTCACCTTGTGTGTCTGTAACACGGCCAAACATTCAAGGGTATGTAAACTTTTGATCAGGGCCATTTGGGTGATTTCTGTCATCATTATGATTTCAAAAGAATCCAAACAAATATGTGATAATAAATGGCTTCATATGATCACAATCCTTAAATATTTTTTATTTTTTTGCATCAGTCATATTTTCAAAATCAATCTTACGAGCACAACTGTATATTGCAATACACATTAGGCTTCAATACATCACAAATCATAATGATATCACAACTGAGTCACAATACCTATAATCCCCATTAGCAACCCCTTATTAAGGACCACTTTATTTGAAATAACTTAGAACTTCTAAATGTAATATTAAGGATTGACCTTCAGGACAGTTTAACCTGTCAACACAAATAATTTAGCAGCGTACAATTTTGAAAAGTATATTCTTAAACAAGCAACTTCATATGATTATATTATTAAATAAAGAAGAAATTAATATAATATAAAGGGCAGCAGTATGTAATTTTTTTTAATGTTAACTATGCTAAATCTTTGCATAGAGTAACTGTATACTAATTATTTAGAGAAATTAAAACGAGTAAAAAGATCTTGAAAAACTCCTTCATACATGAATTACTTCTGAGTGTCAAGATTCTTGTTCAAAAACAGTAATTGGTCAACATGCTCTTATGTGAGTGCACTCTGTGGGATCACTATTGATTCTAGAGATCAGAGTATCGATACGATATTGTGGGGGGGGGAAAGAATCGCAGTTGCACAGCGCCGATTGGTTTCCGTGAATATCAGCATGAAACTAACAAACCGACCTGTCACTAATGATCGTTTTTCCTCCTGGCGCGGCTGGTCTCTGCAGCGCTGCATTACTTCCCCGAGTTCCAGTGGCTGGTGGACTTCTCGGTGGCCGCCACGGTGGTATATGTGATCACAGAGCTGTACTACACCGTGGCCCGGCCCTCTGGGGAAATGAACATCAGTGTGGTGTGGTGTCTCCTCGTCCTCTCCTTCGTCATGTATCCTTCAGGCGTCACATTGTTGAACACGTGATTTGACCTCAAGGTCATGCTTAGGAGGGTTCCCGGTCGGGAGACGTCGAGGATGTGTTTGAACGCCGTCTCGCGTGATGGCTCCAACAATCCAAAGCGAAACGTCTTGAGTTAAAGATGTACCGTAATCGTCCTTGTATTTCTTCATTCCATAGACAGTCTGTGAATCCTGCCTTTTGTCCCCTACCTGTTAATGTTTAAATACCTATTTGTGTAAGAGCGTTGAAAACCTTGTAAAGAGCATTGATTGTTCCCAGGCTCGGTTTCAGAGGTCCGGGATCAACAGGCTAGCAGGCAGTTGTTAGTAAGTGGCCGTAAACCTCCGCCTGCCACCGCCTGTCCTCCGCCAGTGTGTCACCAAATCATACGTATTATCCTGGACCGCAGTTCGCCGAACCAATCTTTCCCGCGCTCATGTCGGCCCTGGAGGAGTGCATTTGGGAGGCATGTCATTTCCTGCCTGCCTGCTGAGGATGATTGGAGGCCCAATTTTCGTAGCCCACCAGACTTATTTACCTGGGAACCGAATGGACACGGACGGGGGTGGGAAACGAAGACTCGGAGGAGGCACAGCTGGCTGGGTGGATGATGATGATGTGATGGGGTGTGTGTGTGTGTGTGTTAATGGCACACTTGATTTCAGATTCCCATTGCTGGTGACCCTCTGCGAAGAGTAAAGAGCTGCAGGATGTAGCCAGGCTCCTACTGGGTTAACCTCGACTTAACACACCTCAGCCCCCGAATGGAACCGCAGGCACACCTCAGCCCCCGAATGGAACCGCAGGCACACCTCAGCCACCGAATGGAACCGCAGGCACACCTTAGCCCCGGAATGGAACCGCAGCCACCAAATGGAACCGCAGGCCCACCTCAGCCACCGAATGGAACCCGCGGGCCCACCTCAGCCACCGAATGGAACCCGCGGGCGGGCGCGCGTGCGTGTGTGTGTGTGTGTGAGAAGAAAAAAAAAACAGCAAAATTCACCACTTGCTCTCTGTGGCTGCTGCCCAGGTAGTGCCTTTCAAAGAGTCCCTGAAATAACTCGCCGGGTGGTGCCTTTCAAAGAGTCCCTGAAATAACTCGCCGGGTGGTGCCTTTCAAAGAGTCCCTGAAATAACTTGCCGGGTGGTGCCTTTCAAAGAGTCCCTGAAATAACTTGCCAGGTAGTGCCTTTCAAAGAGTCCCTGAAATAACTTGCCGGGTGGTTCCTTTCAAAGAGTCCCTGATATAACTCGCCGGGTGGTGCCTTTCAAAGAGTCCCTGAAATAACTCGCCAGGTAGTGCCTTTCAAAGAGTCCCTGAAATAACTCCATATCCACTCTCCCTCGGTTGCCTTCCTGAACTGTAATTGTCTATGTTTACCACTTGCATTGCTGTCTTTCTAGCCCTGACTTTTGCCAACAACTAATAAGAACTGTACTTGCTACCATGGAGTTGTGTGGTTGTTCCACCTAGCTATCTGAAAATGTATGAACTAACTGGAAGTCTCTCTGGATGAGCTGTAAATTTAGCAGGCTTTGTTAGCAGCCACGTCGCTGACAGCGGGGCTGCTACTTTGAGAGAGGCTAGCACTGAGTTGTTGGGTACCTTTTTGAAAAGCAACCTTTAATATCCCGGTTGTGACCCCTAGATAAAGGCCAGTGCATTGGAGCCTGCATTAGCATGAATCCCCAGTCAGAATGAATAAAGCTCCATCTCCATGGAGACGCAGGGCAGCTCCAGAAGCATGCTGTGGCCTTAGTTGGCTTGCTGGAAACACTGCGGCTTGGCGCAAAAGGACCATTCTGGATCTGAAAAAGCCAGGCGATTGAGCCACATGGTAATATATACACAGCCACTGTTGAGGGAAAAGAGAAAAGTGACTGTGTGCGCACGCGCATGTTTGGGCGTGCATGTCATGGCATCACTGTGCAGGAGTCTTGATTTCTCCATTATGTCAATCTGCCACCAACATCGCTCCAGAAAGATTTAGGCTATGTTTCACCCATCGTGTGTTTCTGCTGTGTTCTCCTTAACTCCCCTGACCCAGAAAGACCCTGTTCTCCTTGACGGCCCACTACTTTAAGCTGGAGGAGGGTGGCGAGCGCTCACTCTGCATCACCTTTGGTTTCTTCTTCTTTGTGAAAGCCATGGCCATCCTCATTGTCACTGAGAACTACCTGGAGTTTGGCCTGGAGACAGGTGAGTGAGCCTTCAGTCAAAACGGCTGGCTGGCACTTCTTCTGTCTGGGGACCAAACAGCTGGCGAGGATGTTCTTCCTGTCCACTACTGCTTGAGTTGGAAGGTGAAGTTTGTAAGTGGGCTCTGTGGAGCCGATTGAGGAGCTGGTGGGCAGTTAATGGCCTGAAGTTAGAAGCTTTTTTCCCCCCATGGATGGTGTATTGAGAATAGTAGATTCAAGGAATAAATACATTTCCACAAATGGTTATGTAAATGTTTTTTATGGGGATTGTAAATATATTTTTCTCTTTGGCTTAGGTTTTGCCAATTTCTCTGAAAGTGCCACGAATTTTTTGGAAAACCAGGGGCTGGAGTCTCAGTAAGTATGGTATTTTTCTGTTGGTATGTGTTATTGTTGTTTAGAAATGTAATGGACACCTAAGCCCTGTCTGACTGTGTTCTTTCCAACAGGGGTCCCATATCTAAACTCACTTTTAAGCTTATCCTGGCCCTGCTCTGCTCTCTGATTGGTGCATTCCTTACATTTCCCGGCCTCCGATTGGCTCAAATGCACCTGGACGCCCTCAACCTGACCAGAGCCAAAGTCACACAGTGAGTCCCTGTCTTGCCTGCAGTTGTCCTCCCCTCATCCAGACTACTGTACCACACCTGCTGGCATCCCATTCCTCTATGGGCTGGTTGAAGTAGTCGTGTGACCGTTTTTACGGGCCTACTAGCCTGTCCTGTCAATGGGTGTTCATGATGCCATAAACAAACCCTGCTGACGTAGCGGAACCCCACCATACAGAGACACGTCCACCCAGAGTGTTCTGGATGAGACAGGACTGTTTGGCTCGTCCCATAAATCCTTTCCCAGCTGGAGCACGTTTCTATTTTAACACCCACCGAGTGGCAGGCCTGTAACACAGGGGAGGGGGCCTGGAGTGCATCGCACCCCCTTAATCCACTGGGCAGAGTCTAGCCCCCCCCGCCCCCCCACCTGTCAGGGGCTTACCCAGGGTCTGTTCCCAGGGTTACCAGCCCTGATCTCTCCTAGGTACTCGCCTCTCCCTGTGTCTGCCTCTCTGCCCAGCCGTGGAGACACGTGATGAGATGGCTAGTAGGGACTGATTGAGATTACATAAGAGATTTCTGTCAGCGGACATGTCGGCCCAACACACTTGTTCCACGCGTCACGCGTCCAACTTCTTTCATCTGTGCCGTAAGCGCTTACGGGAGTAGAGCCGTCCTTTGTTGACCTGGACAGTGTCCGCGTGTCTGATACTTCTGAATCGGACAAGGCTTTTCTCTGACAACAACGGACAACCACATGTTTTTCTCCCTCTCTTTCAGGACATTGCTCCATATCAACTTCCTAGCCCCTCTCATTATGGTCCTGCTGTGGGTGAAGCCCATTACCAAGGACTATTTCCTGAATCCAACACTCGGGAAGGAGAGTATGCCTTTGTAAGCCCGTCCCCAAAAAGACTCCATGCACATGTTATTTGTAATGAACTAACTTCCCGCTTCCTCTGTCCACCCCTCCCTGTCCGCCCCCCCACCTCTCGCTGTCCCCCCCTGTACAGCCCCTGTCTATCCCGACCTTCCCTCTACACAACTGATGTTGGCTAATCTGTTCCCAGTCACGGCCACACACTGACCGGCTGTCTCCCTCCGTGTGTCCCCAGGATGACCGAGGAGACCTACGACACTCTGCGCCTGTGGGCCATCCTGCTCCTCTGTGTCCTGCGCCTGGCCATGATGAGACACCACCTCCAGGCCTACCTCAACCTGGCCCAGAAGGGCGTGGAGCAGATGAAGAAGGAGGCGGGACGCATCAGCACCATCGACCTGCAGAAGATGGTGAGGGCGGGGCTTGGGCTCGGCCGATCCGACGCGGCCAGGGGGGAGAACCGGCGGGGTTTGACCAGTTCCACCTTCACAGGAGGTTTTCTGTGCCCCCAGGTCGCTCGTGTGTTCTACTACCTGTGTGTAATCGCCCTGCAGTATGTGGCCCCCTTGGTGATGCTGCTGCATACTACCTTGCTGCTGAAGACCTTAGGTGAGTTTGCCCAAATGACCGCCCACGAGGCATATTAAAGAGTGTGGCTTCATGTGCCGCCCTTTCCCCCGACTCTGTGTGTTTTAGGGGGACACTCCTGGGGAGTGTATCCTGAGGATGACCTTCCCTGCTCGCTGGAGATGAACTCCGACCCTGCTGTGGTGGCGGCGGCGTCGACGGCGACTCCCGGTTTGGCTCTGGAGGCCCGGGCGTCGGTGGCCCACCTGTCAGTTGCCCTCGGGGGCCTGAGGACAGTGTTCACCCCTCTCCTCTTCCGTGGCCTACTCTCCTTCCTCACCTGGTGGATCGCTGCCTGCCTCTTCTCCACTTCCATCTTTGGCCTGTTTTACCACCAGTATCTTATGGCGGCATAGCAGCCTTCCCCCTGGGTCAGGTGTGTCCTGCAGGACTCTGTTCCAGGCCCGTTCAGACATGACTGTGTGGGGTGGGGCCCTAATGAACACAACCCTCCCCCTGTGAGCCCTGTCACTCATATCAGCAGGCTGTCCTCCACCAATGACTGAGCTCTTCTTTTACTAAAAGCCGTTCCACTGTAGCCGAATGATGCTGAAATGAAGCCTTCTCACTTTAAAATCTATATCAAACAAAAACGAATGATTGGAAGGTTCAACAAACCGTTGAACTGTGTTCTGAAGGACCATTTGGCGTTTACAGTAACACGTTTAGCTGAAGAGAGGTGCAGATGTAAAGTTTGGTAACCGATTGATGGAACAAATGGCACAAACCGTCTTTCTGTTAACAAACTTGGCATTTCCAACATTGTTAAATGGTATATGTTTATGTTAAAAGATATCAGTTGACATGGTTAAAAGTAGTTCCTGAGAACAGTGCTGAATTGTTTGTTGAACTTAGCAATCATTGTTCCTTTTTTGGCCAAAACCTTGTTTTCAAAAGTTTTCAATTCTATTCACAGCATCACTCTGCTACAATGGAATTGCCTCTACTTTTCTGAGAGCAGGATTCACAAATCCTTAACAAAAGAGACTAATATAAACACGAGTAACAATGTATGTGTGAAGTCTTAATCGGAGAAGCAGAGACAACCGTGTCCCTGCAGGCTGAAGGATAGGGGCGACAGGCTTGGGATTTAGTACAGGGACATGTGAGCTAACCTGCCAATAAGAGGTCACTGCTGCCCGCCCGTCATCGTTCGAGAAGGGACAGCTGAATGAGATGGCAGTCCTGCTGGAGAGGGAATTGGAGTGGAAACCTTACCGGGAGATCCCCTACTGAGATCATCACTTGAAACCGTTATATTTAAATGTGTTTAAACTGACTGGCTCCCAAGGAAGAACATGGGTTTTGAAGAATGTGTTCCTTCTGATTTGTGAAGTATTCCGCCACCTCCCCTTGTTGACCTGGTACAAACTGAGCCATACTGAGGGAGCTGAGAGAACCGCGTGGCCCTTCTGACAGCTGCCGACAGTCAGAGAGGGTGGCACACGTGATGTGTGTGTGTGTGTGTGTGTGTGTGTGTGTCTGTCTACGTGTTGTTCAGTCCCAGCTGTTACGTTAGCATTCAACCAAAAGGGCATTTTGATCGAGAGAAGTGTTGTCAACTGCCACTTTCAGTCACCCTGCTCTGTACGTATGCAGCACTATAAGAGCCAGTAGAGAAAGTAGTGTTTTGTCTTCTAGCTTTATTTCATTTATCAGATGTTTTTTCTTTCTTGTTGTTGTTTGAAAGAGGTGCCAAGAATGAGTTCCCTTCAGCGGGCGGTGGATTTGATGACTGAAACTTATTAACACACAGCAACGCTGCGGCCTTCTGTATCCATAGTCACCCTCAACGATGTACTTTTTGTTTGTCATTTAGCCGATGCTCTTAACCAAGACGTTTTACGGTGTTGAGCAGCACACTCCCCTGTGGGTGTTGACCCAATGGCCCTGGTGTTGCAAGCGTCATGCTCTGCCAACGAGGCCACGCGGGACGTGAATGGAGCGCGAGTGTGTTCCCACTCGTGCATATCGTTCACGTACGACGACAACAGGCTTGCTGACGCACAGGAAACGCATCCATCCTGTTCAGAAGTGAAGGACTGTTGTGGGAACGTGACTCAAGACTGTAGGGTTATGTCTACTGGAGGTCCAAAGGGCTGACGATGCATTAGCCGGCTAGCTTCGATGAGCAATCAGAGAGAACATTTTATATTCTGGTTTAACTAGAAAGCTAATATATAGATGTGTTTTTTTTTTTTGTTGAGCCAATCAGACCAAGATGATTTCAAGCATATACACCTACTGTACTGAGCCAAAGTCTTAAGCCATCTGAGGATTATTTTTAAACTATTAATCTGGGCATTGATTCATTGCCTGTAAAGACACTATTAATAAAATGCAACAATTTCTTGTGTGTCCAGAAGTTTATTAGGATCTTGTGAGATGGCTAGAAGATGTCATAAATATGAAGACTTTGGGCACTTTGAAGACAATAATGTTGTTGACTTTAAACTCTGTCTGCATCTGAGTAACAGTACTTAAGTGTTACTTCCTCGAGGGACTGGAGGAAATCCAATTAACAGCTTGCTCAGCATCTGGCAGAATCATCTGGCACCAAAATGCACGCTTTGGCTGAGAACATTCTTAGAAAGAAATGGCCATCTTTGACTGGGGAAAAAAACTTGATGATAATGACCCCAATGATGTAACGGTATTAGATTGTCCTCCTCATAGACTTGAACATGGATCACTTGGACAGGGAAAATAACTAGGTCAAAATAAAGCCTACAAGACATCTGGAGGAATTTACCAGAAAGTGATGATACAACGATCTACCAAAGCAAATTCTTTTAGTTTTGCATTCTGTGGCCATACTGAATATATGTTTTCATTTTATCCATGCTCTTTGTGTTAACTTCAATATTATGTTTTTCTTAACAAATGAACACATGGCTCAGATTAATGGCATTAAAATAATCTTGGGTGGCCTAAGACTTTGGCACAGTCCTGTTAGTAGTTTTTTTTTTTTGTATCTTCAGGCAAGTTTGCGGGCTAACTCATTGATCCTTCTTTGTGGCATGTTCCTCAGAATTTAGAGAAATGTTCGTATTGATCAATAGTTGTTCTAAAGCTAGTCTGGAGAATTAACATTCTCACAGCGTCATATCGGAAGACAGTCTTTCTTTTTTTTTTTTATGAAAACTTTTTTTTAAAGAGCTGTCCAAGTCTTATCTTCACTTGTTCCTATCCATTTAAAAGGTGCAGATTGTGCACACTATGAATGTATTAATCCTGCTTAATTTCAGGTTGTTCTAATGATGGAAATGTTTGGTGTCCATGATTTAAATGGTTACCTTTTAAAACAGTTTAATGGCAGCACATGGCTCCTATTTCTAGCCATGTGTCTCATTTGACAGTTTCAACAGCAGATTTGTTTAATTTTGACAAGCATTTTTGAAATTACATTTTTATGTATATTTTTTTTTGGGGGGGGGGGGGGTCTATAATTTCCAATCTTAACACCAAATTATGTATTATTGGGCTCTGCAGTGTTTTTAATCAGTTCGGAAATGTGTTGAAGACAAATCAATTACAAATCGTATCTTTAGATTTTTTTTTCTCCCCCCGATATGTCAATCAAGAAGTAGCTGGGATACTTTTACAATCCGTTAGCCAGAAGGCATTGTTTGTCTTGTCTGTCACCAATTGAGTGTTTTATTTTGTGTTCAGAAGTATTTCTATTCTTCCATGTATTTATTATTCCTGGTTTAGTTTGTCATTAATAAATTAAAATCATTACTTGTTATTTAATGGTTTGAATCTCAAGAATCACAAATGTTCTTTCTTATAAAAACTTTGCTTGGTTGACACGTCACAAGGAAAAGCTCATTCATGGCTCACCCCAGAGGCACAAAAGGTTGTTTGTCAGTTAAGTACACTGGCATTCAAGACCATATTGTCTAACTTAGATTTTAAACAGGTTTGTTTAGAAATATTATTGAGCATGCTGAGAACACTGCAGGAAGTGGCGCTCACTTCAGTCGATGTTGAAGATTGCCTTTAGAAGCGTGGCATACTCCACAACTGATAATGTTGCCTGTTCTTGCCTTTATAATGCAGCTGTTTCCCCGGGGACGATTGTGTATGTAGTTGTCCATGGTTGTTTGGTGGATGAGGTCAATTTCCTCCCATACTGTGTACATCCCTGTATCCAAAAGACGTGTGATGCTGCATAAAATGGAAATAAAAACAGAGTGCAAGGATGTGCAAATCATTTAACCCCTATATTCAATAGAAAATAGTACAAAGACAACATATTGAATGTTGAAACTGAGACATGGTCAGTATTATGACTGGGTATTAAAAGATAATTCCAGAGAGGATGGGTTTGTCAGAAGTGAGGATGGGGAGGGGTATACCACTCTGTGAAAGACTGTTCAGGCAAATAGTGCAACAATTTAATAATGTTTCTCAATGTAAATTTGTGAAGGGTTTGGAGTTCTCGTCATCTATGATACACAATATCATTAAAAAGACTCAGAGAACCCAGAGAGATCTCTGTAAGCAAGGGACGAGGCCGAAAACCTATATTGGATGGCCGTGATCCTCGGGCCTTCAGACAACACTGCATTAAAACCGGACACAATCCTTTATTGGGCATCACTTTATGGGCTCAAGACCACTTCCAAAAACCATTGTGTGTGTGAACACAGTAATTCAGTGCATCCACAAATGCAAGTTAAAACTCTACCATAAAAAAGAAAAAAACCATATATAAACAAGATCCAGAACCGCCACTGCATTCTCTTTTAAGATGGACTGAGGCAAAATGTGAAACTGTCCTGTGGTCAGACGAATCAAATTTGAAATTATTTATGGGAATCGTGGATGCCACGTGCTTCTGACTAAAAAGGAGAGAGACTATCCAGCATATCAGAGCACAGTTAAAAAGCCAGCATCCATAATGGTATGGGGGTGCATTAGTGCCCATGGCATGGGTGACTTGCACATCTGTGAAGGCACCATTAATGCTGAACAATATAAACAGGTTTTGGAGCAACATATGCTGCCATCCAGACAATGTCTTTTCAGGGCAGGCCATGCTTATTTCAGTAAGACAATGCCAAACCACGTTCTGCGCATATTACAACAGCATGGCTCCATAGTGAAAGAGTCTGGATGCTAAACTTGCCTGTTTGCAGTCCAGACCTGTAACCCATTGAAAACATTTGGTGCATTATGAAATAAAAAATATGACAAAGGAGACCCACCCCAGACTGTTGAGCAGCTGCAATTCTGTATCAAACTAGAATGGGAAAACATTTAACTTTCAAAACTACAGCAATTGGTCTCCTCAATTTCCAAACGCTTACAGAGTATTGTTAAAAGAAAAGATGATGCAACACAGTGGTAAACATGCCCCTGTCCCAACTTTTTTTTAAATGTGTTGCTAGTATCAAATTCAAAATGGGCATGTATTTTTCCAAAAACTATTTTCTCAGTTTCAACATTTGATATGTATTCTTTATACTATTTTAAATTAAATGTTGGGATGAATTATATGCACATCATTGTATACTGTTTAATTTGCATTTTACACAGCGTCCCAACATTTTTGGAAACAGGGTTGTAGTTACTAATTTGGTCAAAAGGTGCTATAGAAATATAATGACATTTGTTTTTTCATTGCCAAATGTATAACTAAGTGAATAATGCCTTCAGGCAAACGGTGCTCAGAGTGTTCAGATATTCTATTAATAAGAATTAGTTACCAATGGATACTGTTTCTTTTATTTGAATCCCCTCCTAGTCTTTCAGTGTTGTCTGATATGTACAGTACAACATAAGGGATGGACACCTTCAGAAGTCATGCCTTACCAAAGATTCCCTGTGTTTGTGCCCTTGTCCCTCAATCTTGACCCTTCTTGTCTTTTCCTCTGTTAAAGGCATAGCAACAGGAGTTACTTTTTTTGGTTTGAACGTGGTATTGGCAGCGAGATCGTTATGACATGCATGTACAGTGGGTAGAACAAGTATTTGATACACTGCCGATTTTGCAGGATTTCCTACTTACAAAGCATGTAGAAGCATAGGTACTCTTCAACTGTGAGAGATGGAATCTAAAATTACAGAAAATCACATTGCATGATTTTTTTTATGATTAATTTGCATTTTATTGCATGACATAAGTATTTGATCACCTACCAATCAGTAAGAATTCCAGCTCTCACAGACCTGTTAGTTTTTCTTTAAGAAGCCCTCCTGTTCTCCACTCATTACCTGTATTAACTGCACCTGTTTGAACTTGTTACCTGTATAAAAGACACCTGTCCACACAATCAAACAGACTCCAACTTCTCCACAATGGCCAAGACCAGAGAGCTGTGTAAGGACATCAGGGATAAAATTGTAGACCTGCACAAGGCTGGGATGGGATACAGGACAATAGGCAAGCAGCTTGGTGAGAAGGCAACAACTGTTGGCGCAATTATTAGAAAATGGAAGAAGTTCAAGATGACGGTCAATCTCCCTCGGTCTGGGGCTCCATGCAAGATCTCACCTCGCGGGGCATCAGTGATCTCATGATGAAGGTGAGGGATCAGCCCAGAACTACACGGCAGGACCTGTTCAATAACCTGAAGAGAGCTGGGACCACAGTCTCAAAGAAAACCATTAGTAACACACTACGCCGTCATGGATTAAAATCCTGCAGCGCACGCAAGGTCCCCCTGCTCAAGCCAGCGCATGTCCAGGCCCGTCTGAAGTTTGCCAGTGACCATCTGGATGATCCAGAGGAGGAATGGAAGAAGGTTATGTGGTCTGATGAGACAAAAATAGATATTTTTGGTATAAACTCCAGTCGCCGTGTTTGGAGGAAGAAGAAAGATGAACCCCAAGAACACCATCCCAACTGTGAAGCATGGAGGTGGAAACATCATTCTTTGGGGACGCTTGTCTGCAAAGGGGACAGGACGACTGCACTGTATTGAGAGGAGGATGGATGGGGCCATGTATCGCGAGATCTTGGCCAACAACCTCCTTCCCTCAGTAAGAGCATTGAAGACGGGTAGTGGCTGGGTCTTCCAGCATGACAATGACCCGAAACACACAGCCAGGGCAACTAAGGAGTGGCTCCGTAAGAAGCATCTCAAGGTCCTGGAGTGGCCTAGCCAGTCTCCAGACCTAAACCCAATAGAAAATGTTTGGAGGGAGCTGAAAGTCCGTATTGCCCAGCGACAGCCCCGAAACCTGAAGGATCTGGAGATGGTCTGTATGGAGGAGTGGGCCAGAATCCCTGCTGCAGTGTGTGCAAACCTGGTCAAGAATAGATAATTGTAACCTGGTCAAGAACAGATAATTGTAACCACTGTGTGCATCTGACTCTGGGTCTTAATGACAATGTAGCAGTATTCCTGTTCTTTATAGACTTTCTAACATACTAATAAACAGATTTTATATTGATGTGAAAACAGACCGATTCTACACACTGAGTCTTCAAAAATGTAGATTTACTTGCATTTACATTGGTTTTATAATTCTCTTTTTTAGGGCCCTATGCAGTCTTTAACTGTATTTTAACCACAATTGTGTGTGAAATAAATCATTGTGTGCTCATTTAATGAATGTAACTCTTTAAATGCTCAGTCTGTTCATGCAGGCTTTTAGAAACCAAAATTGAAGATGCATACACATCTCTTATTGGATTGCTGAGATTCCAGCCCCTTACACAGATGAACAGTCATTGCTCTATTTTCAATCAGATTACAATATGATGTCATGAAGTAGGAGAAAGAATTTCCAACACACCTGAACAGGCAGAAATTCCACAATATTCTTTCTGTAACACAAAAAGAGTGCTATTATCATTTTCACTTCATTAATTTGACCTTGTGAAGGAATCGTAAAAAAAAACCTGTCAAACATAGTGGATGAATGAAATTCTTTACTCAGATTGCTGACCATTGAACAAAGATGGAAGTGGGTGTTTCCTCTCAAATATGCAATGGACATTGGTCTCTTATGTGAGCTACCGGTTCCTCAATGTCTGCCTCTGGGCTACTTTTTAATCCCCAGAGAGTAAAGACACTTTTTCATCCTCTTTTACACAGAGCAATGTCCCCGTTACTGCTCTGGGTCATTGGGATCTGATATTTAAACCAGAGGAAAGAATGCACTGTACTGGCCCTCCAACACCTATTTTAGCAGCATCTCTTGCTCTGGCCAGTACCAGCCCTACTCTCAGAGGAAAGCCAGTAGTTGGAGGCAGGGAGCTTTCACTATGAGTTGAATTGCCACCATTTCACCTGATGGAGACAGATCCGCCCTGCATCCTATTAGAAATGCAAACTCCCTATTCAAGTGCCTGCAGAGTCAATTTCAAATGCTCTTTTAAAATAGAAGTGATTGCCTCCCTCTGACTAAAGGATTTGCTTCTACTCTACTAAATTGTCCTGCTATGTTTTCATATTTAAGGCTAAAACTCTAACTAGGAACATCACAGCAAGATGCAGCCCCTGTTATTTCAATTGCTAAATTTGGGGTTCCTACTTGATTTTGGCCCATGATCCAAATTAGACAAAATTAATTATTTGTCGCCATGATTTACAGTTAGGTATTCAATGACAATTGAAAGAAGGAAATTACCTTGATTACAGCATTTCCAACCATTAAATGCCAACATCAAATAGCATTTACAAAAAAAGCAATCTATTTAAAATTTGGTTTCTGGACACTTTCATTTGTCTAAAACCATAACAGCTGTATTGTTTTGTTCGTGCTCATTGGCCTTTTATTTCAATGGTTTCAAAGCATGTGAATGGAGCCAAATAGTGTTCATAATTTCACAAGTTATTTCCCACCTTTTGATACTGGACGCCAAATTGTCTGCAAACCAAAAATGGTTGCCATGTGTTACTATTAAACCCATCAAGCTGAGACATTTGTACTACCCTTATTGCCCCAAAACCTCAGTGAATAGTGCTGCATTGCTGTTAGTTTGCCATATGACCAATAACACCACTGTTTGTTTTCATGTGGTAAATCGGGAGTTGTCAAGATTTCCGAGCGGACATGAAAACACTGAACTAACTGCCATTGTTTCTAGACTTACTGTGTTTGCGCACCAAGTGTAACCTGGCCAAACCTGGTGCCAACAACGTCACACTGCTTCAAAGTAAGCAGCTTCTTGTATTCACCCTAAAAACTATTGTTTTGGTATGTTTTGGTACCATTTGGCTCTGTCCTTGGTTACAGCTCAGCGTCATTCAGTCAGGTACGCAGATCATTTAATTGGTCTGATGAATAAATTACCTTGGCGTTCAAGGCTTCCATCTAGACACATTTCTAAAAATGTTCTACTTCATTGTGAATGAGGCTAAAGACGGCGCAATATTTCTTTCACATCCATTCTGATCTAGCTCGTGGTGTCACTTTAGATGAAATGGAAGTTCTTGTTTCAACTGAAATTGATTGAGCCAACCCCTATTGATTATATGTGACTGTCCTCTGTTGTCACTGTAGTTGGGGTGCGATGGTGAGTTCAAGTACAGGGGGATTGTACTCCTAAATCCTGAGCGTCAGGAGAGAGGATAAAGGTGGTGAGTGCCATTGGGTAACTGGGCCAATACATTCATTTCAGAGGCAGCCTGATCAATGAGATAGATCCCAAAACAAACCACTGGAGAGTCTCCTTTCTTTCCCTTGAGAGGGCCCTATTCATCCCCGTCTGTTCAACACAGAGGGCCGCAGAGCACCCCTTTGGGGGTTGGGGTATCCCTGCACACCCCTACAACTCCATCCCACAGAAAGAATGACAGAATCTTCTGGAGAGGTGTCCATTTAATCGCTAGCTCTCTGTCTGATGGAGAATAGGACTTCCACTTTTGTGTTATTAGGACTTGGAGAATAAATGGCTAGAAGAGGAGCTACTCTGCCGACGACCTGACCTTGTGGAATGAATTGCCCATAAGAGGACACTTCAATTTTCCTGGACGCCTCTGACCTAGTTTTATAGATTGTTTTAGCAATTCTACTTCAGGTTTTGAACATGGAAAAATTTGTTTTGGTGAAAGAAACTTCAATTAAATTGACTCCAGCAGTAGTTACATGAGTCGTTACATGTCGTTACAAGCCATAACACCCACCAATTCAAGATGTTATGAAATATTTTCTGTTATTCGAAACAAATAAGATTAGCATTTACTTCTATTACAACTGTTTCATCTCTGAGAGATGTAACTGCAACTATGTGTAACGATCCTAAACTCTTGTTCTATGGCTGGGGACACTAGTCTCTTAAACCAGGCCTAGAATGTCGCTAGGCCTGGGGTGAGAAAAAGTTTTTTGCCAGTAACGCCTCAAAACACGTTAACGCAATCAAGGGGAAAAGTCTCATTCTAAACTAAACGAAAAGAGGTGTCAGTTGCAACCTCCAGACGTAGGCACCAAAATAATTTCGCCTAACAAATGTTCTCTTTCCTCCGACTCGTTTTGACCTGCGTATGCTACTGCGCTTCCTTTTGCGTTCAGAACACGAACCTGATCTTCGATTATTTAAATCAGAGGAGTAACCACTAGTATCACTGACCTGTCCGTTTTCAATTTCAATAAGTCGGCCATGCTTGATAAATTCAACTTTTACCACAGCCTGTAGGAAGGCACGCCAAAACATATATTTTTTTAAGAACAGCAATTAAGCAGAGAAGTTGTAATGTTGTTTGTTTTTACTCGATCTTATGAATAGAGCACAGTTCTTCCAAAACAGAATTAAGTTTTTCTCTATATTTGCTTCTTTTCTGATATGTTGCAGCCTAGGTAGGAACTAAAAACATCCATGCAATGTGTTCTACCAAGTTGGAAGAAATAGTGAAACCACGATAAGCCCGCCTTCAACAAGCCTGTGAATGGAGGTTTATTTGAAAACTAACATCCAATAGAAATCTTGCCGCTGAGAATCAGACGGTGGTGCGAAATTTACACAGCCCAGACGGATGTCAAATAACGGTTGCCTTGTCTTGCACGACACCTGCTCATCGGTAGTACTGACAAGTGTCACGCTAAAGAATGTATGGACTACGTCCACTAATTGGTCGCAGCCGGCAAACTCTGAAAAATATATTTCACCAACTCGTTGGCTATTGCTGTGTGGTAGGAACGGTTGGTCGTGTGAATGTCTGTGGGAAGTAGGAGTGCTGGGGATGTAGCCTCAGCACCCCAACGAAATTCCACTATTCCATTTTTCGTTCAGCAATACACGTAATTTCATCCGATGGTCATGCGCCTTACCTTGTGTTCGATATCTGTTCAGTGTGAGTCAAGTGTTGCCAACTTAGCGACTTTGTCGCTAGATTTAGCGACTTTTCAGACCCCCTTAGTGACTTTTTTTTTCAAAAAAGTGACTAGCGACAAATCTAGCGACTTTTTGGAGTGTTATTGGCGACTTGTTCTTACTCTTCTCAAAGAGCAGCGGGTGCCGCCGTGGACCCCTCCCCTTCTGAAAGCACTCACAGGCGGCCCAGTCCTCGCACAGCAGTTCCTCCGAGCTGCAGTCAGAGCAGGAGAAGTTAACTCCTCCGCGTCCAGACGGAAAATGAATCGCGCATGCGCTCCGCTAGAGTGTCTCTTTTGGGTAACTTTTGCCGGTCCCAAGCCCGTATAAAGGAGGAGGGTTGGTTTAAAAAAAAAAAAAGAATCGACAGAAGAAAGTTACTTTGTAGTTCTAAACACATTTAGGGTGTTTTTACTCACTTGTTGTCTCTCCTACGACGTTATTCCTCTCCTACAGGCAGCGTCCATCACGTGCAGTTCTCTTAATCCATGACCATGATGATATCTCCCCTTGTGTGTCGCTCTAAATGTTTATTTTTTTTCTAGCCTTTTGATTTTGACTTAAATAGCACCCCCACCATTTTGCTCAGGTGATTATTTATTGTACATGGACAAAATTTGTAAATACGCATGTATATTCTTTTCCCCAACAAGAGATGTTAAAAAAGACCGACTGACCAATGGATTGCCCCTTGTTAAACAGCCTAGTGGTTAGAGAAGCGGCGACCTGCAATCAATAGGTCCCGCGTTCGAATCTCGTCACTGTCAAATCGTTATGCAGTTGGATATCTTCCGGGTAGATAGAAACTTCGCTGGCCACAACCTTCAAGAGCTGCCTTATAGAAAGCCTAAAATAAAACTGTATATTTATATTGCTACTGTTACTGGTGGATTTTCAAAGTAAGCACCCATGCATGCTTTTTGGGTCAGGATAGACAAAAACTTCACTGTCTACAACCTTAAGTAGCTACATTATAGTTAGCCTACAATAAAACTGTTTATATTGCGACTATTTCTAGTGGATTTTAGATGTACGCATACGTGCATACATTTTTGGGGTTATATAGGCTAGATCAAAACCGCTTGGGTAGTAAAAGATTAGGGGTTTCCACAATTCTCTCGTCTTTTCACTTGACAAAAAAGTCTGTTTTTGTGCCATGATATAGCTCTGGCTGTGTAAAGTTCATATTCAGTCTCGCTAGAAATTGCTGAAATTCTTATGACTATTCCAAGCCAGTGGCAAAAGCCATACAGTTCATAGATGCTATTTGTGGTGGAAGTAAGCTTAACAAGAAACAGTCAGTTTAACATAATACTTCATTATAATCTAGTGAGGGCAACAATGTTTGTCGCTCTTTGCGGGCCGGCTGAACTAGGCTTGCCTGGTTTCTTTTCTTTGTAGCCCAATATAACCATTAACAACATATCACTTTCTTTGAGACATAGCAACATTATTATATGTTAAAAAAAAAAAAAGTTGAGTGCACTATTTTATTTTTGTTCAGTTTAGCTGACAGTGGGAGAAAGCTACCCAACACTTAATCAGCTTTCTGTGGGCACTTCCAACAGCAGTCAGTTATAAAGTACTGTAAGTTATTAATAGGGGCTCCTATTATGAAGTTGAGAACAGTAAATCAGGGTGTGAAATTTGTTTTATCAAATTAACAGTTTTAATTGAAAACATTAAACAAACTTTGTTATAATTAAGAGAATATTTTGTGTAAAACCTCTGAATGATTTGTCAATCCCACATACAGTATATTTTGAAAACATTGCTTGTTGTAGTTGTATTTGTGAAATAGTTCTCCACAGAATTTGTTTTACCTATTTAATGTTTGGAAGCATAAAAAACAGCAATGTTGTTGAAATATCTACGGAATGGAAAAAAAAATTCTTAAACCAGAATCGTATAAAGTTGTGCACGTCCCGATTGTGCATCAAATGTGTGATTTTTTAGGAAAACGTGGTGCTTTCAAAGTAATTGATGGTACATTCAAACAAAGTGATTCAGTTTCTCTGAGATGGGGTGACTAAAAACATCACCAAATTCAAACAAGATAGATTGAAGAGGATGAAGTTGAAGAAGTGATACACCAAGCCGCACCTACTTACTGAAACAGTGGGTTCCATGGGTGGCTTCGGACAGGATTCCTCATGTGTTACTGCTTGATGGGAGGAACTGTGGTCCATATCGAATGTTAGGTTGCCCACTATATTTATTAAATACTATGTGAATCCAATCACCTGAAATGGCCAAATTGGTTACACTCAATTAGCTCAGACAAAATGTGATCTTTAAACAAAAATAAATCTTTAGGATTGCTAATCCATTTAACTACAGAAATGATTTTTGGCCCAATCTTTGACGGTCCTCTAGCGTGTTCATTTTGAATAACATTTGATTTGCTATTTGTAACTGAATTCATCTGATTTGGTCTTTGTATTTCTGGCACCAATTACCCAAAAATATAGGAATTTCTTCTTATGCATCGTGTTCCAAGAAGTATTATCTCTGTGGACCGTTCACCAAGGATGTGCAAAGGTGCTGCAGTTGAACCTTTTCCCCTACTGCCAAAAGTTCAGTCCATCACTTCCTACAGCGCAACAAAACCTAACCTGATACAGAAATACTTTTAATGCTATTTTCAGTCATGTTTCCATTGATGATTAATATTACCATGCCATTTTCCCAAGGAACAAAGTAAGCCGTATTAAGACATTAATTGACTATGGCAATGAAGACTTTCCAATATTTTCTTTTTAGAAATCAAGGTTTTAGTGTTAGTTTTTCTCTAGTAAATGTTTATGATATTCTTGTTTTATCTTTCCATCTCATCTAAGACCTGCAATCTCACTTCTATTGCTACAACCTTTGGTATTTTAGTCACTCACATTTGACTAAATATAGACCAAATTGCTCAGAATAAGTGCTTCAAAAAGGAATACTAAAAATGTCACATGAATTGTGTATGGTACCGTTAATAACACCATTACTGCACAACTCCAACCACAATGTTAATGGTGCTCTGTTGTAAATGAGGTTTTCAAGTGGAGGAAGTGGGAGTGGTTCAAATTGGAACAGTTCTTCGATTTATTTCTGTAACAATATGTAGGACATATTCCAAAGATTGTGATTCTTAAGTATATCTGCAAAAAAAAAAACGGCTGTCCGTGCGACTTTTACACTAAAAGCAACAAACCAGAAAGTCTGAAAGATATTGAATTGTTACAAATGGCATCAAAGGCAATGGCAATCAATCGAATAAACATTTGTTTTTATATTTTGTAGAGCGCATTTATTCCTGAATAGGGTTCTCCTCACTACGATAAATAAACAGGGTTGACTTCCCCCTAGTGTCTTTGGACAGAACTGCACTGGACAGGAAGGTGGTGAGCCTGATCAGTGATCATCATCAGAATCTCAGCCTTCCTGAATCTCCAAAGAGAAAGCAGCTTATTAAAGCAGTCATATCCAACAGGACCAGGTGTCGAATGTAGATCTCTTTTTTATGCAGCTCGAAGATCAAGGATTGTCCTTTGCAATTGTATTGTGCTTCTATTTCTCACAAGATCCAATCATGAGGATTGCAGTAAGGGTCGGTATATCCTGAAATCTTGCTATAGATGGATGTGAAATGCATCATAAAAGAATACCACACATGGACAGGGCAGAATGGTTGTCAGAATGTTAGTGTGATCGCTAAAATCCTACCACTGTCCTCCATTGGCTTATTGTGTCTTATTATTATACTGGATCAAAGACAGTGTATAAAACGTAGACCCAATGCATCATCTTTCCAGTAATTATTAAATATTAATATCTGGATTGCACACACTCACACACACATATATATACATACTCAAGCCTGTCCACAGCACACACACACCTACATGCAAGGTGTGATTGCTGTGCTACAGGGCATGTTCCCTGCATGCGTGCCTCAATTCTAATTGAGTTTATTTGCAGTGCGGTATTTCATTAAGGCTGATAATGAACAATACATTCACACAGAGCCCCACTCCCGGTCCTTCCACACAATGCCTGGATATCAACTGATGTTCCTCATTAAGGCAATTTAAACTGTACCATACCTTCAGGAATTTTAATTACAATTATGATTAGATAGAGAACAGTGCTCAAACTGAACAGATAGAAAACAAGAATCGACTCCGTTATCAGTACTAACATGGCCACATTTTTCATGAACTAATACATCTGCATGATGCAGCGGTCTACATGTTTTAAGAACTGCAGTGTTTAGAAGCCATTTTTCCACATTCCAGAATATACCGAGCTCGCTAAACATGTGTCAGATCAGTTAGACATTAAATTCCGTTAAACGTCACACTGCATAAAACCTAAAGTCATATTGTGTGTATGCCTTAGTGTAGCATGCGCCTCTAATTACACTATGATGTGAAAGGCGATGTTTGATAGCAGCATCTTGCTGCCTGTGTACAACAGGGTTTAGTGTTGGTTCTCACTACTGATTGTAATGTTTTGTATTTTCAATACGGTTGAATTGATTGAATCAAAGCAAAACAACCAAACACAATTATAGTGTAGTTCATATAAATTAGAATTACAATTAAAATGAATACTTCAATTAAAAGGACCCATGTAAAGGTCCATGTAATCCTCTGATAGTGTCTGTTTTTCCACAACAATAGATTTAAATAGCTGAATGAGACTTGTGTCGGAGATACATTTGTTTACGGTGTAAATGAGTGAATATGGCACGTTTTTTTCTTCTGAGGTAACGTGGGACACATTTTCAACAATTACTGCCCCCGGTGCAGATTACCTAGTCACCAGGTAGGTACCTAGTCACCAGGTAGGTACCTAGTCACCAGGTAGGTACCTAGTCACCAGGTAGGTACCTAGTCACCAGGTAGGTACCTAGTCACCAGGTAGGTACCTAGTCACCAGGTAGGTACCTAGTCACCAGGTAGGTACCTAGTCACCAGGTAGGTACCTAGTCACCAGGTAGGTACCTAGTCACCAGGTAGGTACCTAGTCACCAGGTAACCAGCCCTGTCAGCGAGTTGACACGCCGTCCAGGTCAGTGGTCTGGCCAAAACCTAGCACGTGCACACGTGCAGCGACTGTTTCTCGTTGCCGGCATGAATCAAAAATGCTATTTACATTTTATGTTAATGTTATTTAAATTAAATGGTTTTCACAACAATTGTAGTCTAAGTAGCCTTTGGGAGGTCACGTACTGACATCCACAACGACTTGACTCTTGACCCCCTCCATGCCACCTGCATTGGCCGGCAGGCTTGGAGCAGCTCAGGTCATTAGGGCCATTCAGTAGAGTCCATTAAGTCTCCCTGGGGGTGTGGGGGGGGGGGGGGGGAGTTGTCGGCCAACGGACAGACCTCAGGATTCCTGCACTGGCCGTATTGCTGATCCACTGCTATAGTGTGGAGCTGGATGCGTTTAGAACCTAACCACTGCGGTGTGTGTGTGTGTGTGTGTGTGTGTTTGTGCACTGTACAATTATTTTTTTATTCAAAATAAGGTCAAAGGACAATCAGCTACAGTATGATTGTGTGCAAAAACAAAAATGTCAAATTAGAAACGCAATCCTATTGCAGCTATATGCTGTACGAGTGTATGTTGATAAACCATGTTTCACACATGTGCACACAGGAAAAGCACACAGAAATGACTACAGACAGAGAAATGGAAAACACATAAGAAGAAGATTGATCAGTACACTTTGATCAGTATAAATGTTGAATCCTTTGAAATTATATCACTTTGCACATTACATAACTTCAGGAAGAAAAAAAAATAAATCCTTTGAAGGTTTTTCTTTCACGCCTCTTACCATTAGAAACTGTTAAATGCTAATGTGTATTAAGTCTAAAAGCAACTATCATTCATCTTTCACAATGCTTGGCTGTAAATTACAACATTATCTGTGTAGAAACGGACAAAAAAAAGGAGGTAGCGCTGGAAATAATGGAAGGATATTTAAAAAAATGAAGAAAAAAACAGTCTCTGGGAAAGATTAGGCCTGCCCCTTTCCAGTAGGGCCTGTCAGATTTATTTCCAACATCAAGGGCCTCTCTCTCCTCTCTCCAACCCCATTCGTCAGAGGCCTGTCGGGGTTTTATGTGTGGCCAGAGTCTTGGACGCAGACTAGGGAGGCTGGGTGGAGGGCTGGGTAGAGCTGAGGGCTAGGGGAGCAGAGAGCTGGTGCGGGGGGTCAGTGGGCAAGCCTTGCCTGTCCCCAGGAACGGTTGCCAGGGTACGTGGGTCAGAGGCATCCTCCGTCGTCTGGTATCCCAGGGTGCAACAGGAGCACGGGACCCCAGTGAATCCGCGGTGGAGGTGAAAGGCCCTGTCACCAAGATAAAAGTGGACCTCCCTCCTCCTCTGATCTGCCATGAGAGAGAGCCGGAGGGAGGGAGGGAGGGAGAGAGAGAGGAGTATACCGAAGGAGGGAGGAAAAGAAGAAAGAGAGAGTGTAAAATCCCTCACTGTAATTCATGTCCATACGTCTCGCATGTGAAATCCTTATTGCTGATTGGGTGTGAAGAAAAGGGATGTGCGTTCATTGTTCGTAGACAAGTCCCCTCCTCAAACAAACCCCTCCCCCATCCTCCGCCCTCCCCACCCCCTCGCCAGGCGCCTGTACCACCACCAGACACCCACCACCCACTCTTGTCATCTTACTGTGTAACCTAGCAACTATTTAATTAAAATAGCATCAGCAAGGATAGTTTTTTTCCCCCCCTAGCCCAGGATTTCCTCCAATCTCGCTGCTGTTCAACACAACGTGAATCAAAAGCACGACTCGTCTGCCATTGTCTCTGACAGGCCTGCCAGACAGGATGCGGATGATGTCAAATCCACGCCAACAGCAAACCAGTGGTGTATCAGGCTTCAACTGTGGACAGGTTAACTGTGGACGTGTGTAGGACATCGTGTCACAGAGAACTACATACAAGGCCTTTGACATTTCTGTCCTTCACTTAAGTTCCCTTCTCTCCCCCCCCCCCCCGTCTCTCTGCATGGGAAAATCTGTGCGTCCTCTCATTCAACCCTAAAAACACGTCTTTCACCCCTTCTGTAAACGTGCTACGCCTCAGCACGACGTAGCTTTTAAGGGAAATTTAAAGCAGGTTCCAACATCAGTGTTCATCGCCCGTCCCGTCATTCAAACTGTACATACCACTTCTGTTTCCAAATAAAATATGGACCCCCCCCCCAAAAACAGGTCTGCCAACAGGAAAATCTCCTTTTCCGCTCTTCTCCATCCACCTATAGATGCCTACAGGTATAATGGAGATCCTTATGCATCTCAAAGGGACGTAATAACGGGCCTGGCTTCTTCTGGATGTACTGCATTGTAAGTGTGCTTTTATAGAATCTCTGCCATTTTCTTCAGGCACTTGAGAGGGGCCGACAGTGTGATTACCCAAGGGGAAGGTAGTAGGGGAGAGCCATGCTAAATGCGTCTAATGATCCTCCCTCCAAATTGGCACATTATGGGGTTGACCCGCTCTCCAGGTTCACGCTTACCTTCTACACATTCTAATCCTTCCTCTCATGCCTCCCTCTCACTTTCTTCAACACTCAACCTTTTCCGTTATTACCCCCAAACATATTCAGACGTTTTCATTGAAACATGGAAACTTCACTTAAGGCCAGTGAGAATTGGATGGAGTTTAAGAATACTAAGGGTGTAAGCTATATATGTGGTTTTATGTCTTATTCTCAATTCATAATTATTATTATTTACCTTTAAACCAATTCAGAACGGCTGGGATCAGTGTATGGAAAGGAAGCACGTAAAATAACAGGAGTTGTGGCTTTGACTTGTGATATGTACAATGGACATACTGTACTGCCTGTCTGTAATGGTAGCTTGTGTAATTGTGCAGTAGGGACAATGGACACACTTTGTAACTGTGTATAGATTTTAAATTACTCCTCTCTCATTTCTCACTATCTCTTATTCACTCCTGCACACACACACACATTATCGAGTGCTGACAAACACACACAAAACTACTTATTATGCAATAAAACATTTATTACACATGCAAGGAAAATCCGTTCTGAGATGATAAAAACTGAGTGATACATATAAGATTGTTAGATGGATTTTAAAACAATGAGAATCATGGGTTGTTGCTGATCATTGTCATTAGAATTAAACACCAGGGTACTATGAAGAGAAACAAATCATGTACATTGTTTCTGGCATTGATCTTTTGTTATTTCACGTAAGACATTTTAGTATCTGATAATGATCAATACCAGTGTCTGGATTTTTGCAAACAACCAAAAATAGTTGGAAACATGGTGGTGTATATATATATATATACACACACTCACCTAAAGGATTATTAGGAACACCTGTTCAATTTCTCATTAATGCAATTATCTAATCAACCAATCACATGGCAGTTGCTTCAAAGCATTTAGGGGTGTGGTCCTGGTCAAGACAATCTCCTGAACTCCAAACTGAATGTCAGAATGGGAAAGAAAGGTGATTTAAGCAATTTTGAGCGTGGCATGGTTTTTGGTGCCAGACGGGCTGGTCTGAGTATTTCACAATCTGCTCAGTTACTGGGATTTTCACGCATAACCATTTCTAGGGTTTACAAAGAATGGTGTGAAAAGGGAAAAACATCCAGTATGCGGTCCTGTGGGCGAAAATGCCTTGTTGATGCTAGAGGTCAGAGGAGAATGGGCCTACTGATTCAAGCTGATAGAAGAGCAACTTTGACTGAAATAACCACTCGTTACAACCGAGGTATGCAGCAAAGCATTTGTGAAGCCACAACATGCACAACCTTGTGGCGGATGGGCTACAACAGCAGAAGACCCCACCGGGTACCATTCATCTCCACTACAAATAGGAAAAAGAGGCTACAATTTGCACGAGCTCACCAAAATTGGACAGTTGAAGACTGGAAGAATGTTGCCTGGTCTGATGAGTCTCGATTTCTGTTGACACATTCAGATGGTAGAGTCAGAATTTGGCGTGAACAGAATGAGAACATGGATCCATCATGGCTTGTTACCACTGTGCAGGCTGGTGGTGGTGATGTAATGGTGTGGGGGATGTTTTCTTGGCACACTTTAGGCCCCTTAGTGCCAATTGGGCATCGTTTAAATGCCACGGGCTACCTGAGCATTGTTTCTGACCATGTCCATCCCTTTATGACCACCATGTACCCATCCTCTGATGGCTACTTCCAGCAGGATAATGCACCATGTCACAAATCATTTCAAATTGGTTTCTTGAACATGACAATGAGTTCACTGTACTAAAATGGCCCCCACAGTCACCAGATCTCAACCCAATAGAGCATCTTTGGGATGTGGTGGAACGGGAGCTTGGTGCCCTGGATGTGCATCCCATAAATCTCCATCAACTGCAAGATGCTATCCTATCAATATGGGCCAACATTTCTAAAGAATGCTTTCAGCACCTTGTTGAATCAATGCCATGTAGAAATAAGGCAGTTCTGAAGGTGAAAGGGGGTCAAACACAGTATTAGTATGGTGTTCCTAATAGTCCTTTAGGTGAGTGTGTATATATATATATATATATATATATATATACACACCCCCACTTATATATATCCATACTGATGAAACAAATATCAAAGCAGATAATTTTATATATTGAATATTGAGGACTTTTTTCTCCTTCAATCTAAGAAATATGACAATTCTTATTGAACATTGATAATGGATATATGGTTAAAACAGCCTATGTCAACTGTTTGGAGCTTCAAAATGAAATATACTGTAATTCATTTATATGCTTTTTGTCTGTCTGTTGTGCATCATCGCATAAATGTATCCTGAAAAACAGAGCTCACATGTTCACAAAACTCTTTGCATAATGCCATGTAGTTTTGAACCCATGTTTAAACTAGAACTTGATTTTAGTTAATTCTAGTTTAATCTCACAACTACTAAAATATATTTTATATAGACACACAATCACAACAGTCTCCATATGCTTATATGTATAATAGATATTTCACATTTCAAACCAAATATCCTGTAAAAGATTATCGTTTATCCTGGGTATTTCTTTTTTAAATGTTTGACAATGTTTTCACTCATTTAACTATCCATGATAATGCAATCAATATGCTACTATAAAAAATAAAATAAAAAAGATGTTCTCTGTCAATTCTAGAGACGTTGATAAAGATCCATCCACTCATGCCCTTGTGGAGTGGGTGTTCATAGATGACACCGAGGTCTGTGGGAGACTGTGGGAGAGGGCACGGGCAGTTTGGGGGGTCGTGTCCCCATTGGCCCTCCCTCGTACTCTGACACACGCCCCCTACATCTTGACACATGCAACAATGCTGCCCCTCCACTAGACAAATCCGACATGACTGGCTCAGACAATGGCGTTGCCCACAGCCATATGCTGCGCTTGCAGCCAGAGAGGAGTCCTCTGCCCAGAGGTCCGTGGGAACAGCGAGGAGACAGAGGAGAGAAAAGCTGAGGAGACGGGAGGAGGGGAGAGGAGATGGGAGAGAAGGAATGAGGGTGCACGAGAGGTGGTCGACAGCTCTGTTTTTGGTCTCAGCTTGTCAACAATTACACGAACAACCTTCACATCAGACAGAGACATGTATCCAACATGGTCTGTCGTCCTGGGCTCTTGGACATCTATTCCCTATCCAGTCCTCCCATTCCACCTCAGGCCCGCGGTTCAAAGTCCCGCCATTTGCACTCGCATACATGCACAAACGGATGTATACACAACACACACACACACACAACCGTATGCCTCATTAAAATACATAACCCTCACACCCCTAGTGCATGCATTAATTAGCACCCTGGAAGCCAGCTAGCTCCCTCCATTAACACCCAAGCCCCTTTCATTAGCATGACAGTTGCTAGCAGTGGCCGCGTGCCCACAGGCAGCAGTGATCTCTCTTCAGGGCTCCTGATTAAAAGGAGAACCCCCTCATATGCAAAACCTTTTGGCTCCTTTTCATCGCCTCGCCCGTGTTGCGCCACGCGGATGTTCCCCTCGCCCAGACCGAACACCGCCAGGGCTAACGGTTTCCACGGGCCTCTCCCCAATGCCCGTCTCTGTCCTGCCCGCTCTTCCTTCCTCTCGCCCTCGCGCGTTCCCACCCCCTCACGCTCAATGGAGTTGTCACCTCATACTCTCCACTAGACCTTTTCGCTCAACCCTATTCTTTTTCAGTGTAAGCCCTATTGAATGTATTCCACAGGGGGAGGCCCGATGTGTCCCCGTCTTCTGAGCAGATACAACATACACATGTTCAGATCATCTCTTCGCATTACAATGGCAGGCCGTAATGACATGCTCCACTACAAAGGCTTTTCTTTCTTTCTCTCTTTGTTTTTTTTTCCTTTCCTGCGCACTCTCTTCTATAGGATGCATCAGTCCTGGGGAGGGATTTGGACAGACGTACCGGACTGGGATCCCACCTTCAGGCTCTGCCCCACAGGGTCTCCCATCCAGAGCGGTTTTCAAGGCAAAACGTCTCATTAGCTTGAGCCCTTGAAAGACTGGGCAATGCATTTCAAATACAGTTACACATTCCCTTTGAATGGATGGCAAAGGACACTCAGGGATAGAAATATAGGCGGGAAAGAAAAAGATAGAGATGACTCGACTCGAGAGAGAGAGAGAGAGAGAGGGACAGAGTAGATGGGGGATAAAGACTGCTAAGGCTAGAGTCATTTCATGCCATCATTATCACCTTAGGCAGGAGTACTCATTTTAATGCGGCTTCTCTGAGGAGCTCCAGGATAATAAAACTTTGGTGAGATTTGAATGTGTTTTGTGTAGGGTTACGTTCCCATGCCATATAGAGAAGTACTTTACATTGAAAGGCAGACTATGAACACACAAGAATAGTGGTACAGTGAGAAATTGCAATAGGAGGTGACTGGCATGGGCTGGATAGGCCTATTCAATCATCTCACATCATAATAGCCCTGAACCCACTCTGCCTTTACGAATGTGCATTAGTGTTGTTAACTGTGAGTTGATTGGAAGGATGACATTTTTAGCTAATCGAACACTGTGGTCTGTGATGTACAATACGTCCTGTTTCTATTTAGCAGTGCATTGTGGAGCACTGTGAAGCAGAGAAGAAGCAGACCAATGACTAACAATAGCTTAAAAGGTTGTCTGTGTCCGTGAGCCATGGAGTTGCCCCTTCCCTCTTGCCAGTCAATAGGCCATCACGGCCACACACCTCTCTGCCTTGTTTTCACAAGCAGGAAGGTGGAATGACTCGGTCAAACCTGACCCCAGTCATACTCCTGTTCCCAGAAATACTGAATCCTAGCACAGTGGTGTTTGCATCTGGACAATCTCTGAGGGGTGGCAAGTAGAACAGGACCCATGCAGGTTCTGAATTGTGTGCCAGAAACTCCAGCAGAACTCCCGGCCACAGGCAGTGGCATAGCGGGCGTAACTTCTGTCACTGGTGATGCGGACGGCTGTGATGGGATTCTGCGGGGAGGGGCGGGCGGGGGGGGGGATCTCTACTAATGAGTTCTCTCTCAGAGAGGGGGCAGTCTGGGGTGGGGGCCACGGAGGTCAAACAACTGCCCATCCATAGACCAGAGACCTTATTCAGTCCCAACAGAGCCAAGCGGCGTGATTAGCTGATGCTACTGGAAGCACTCCGGGAGCCTTGGTGGCCTGCTGATTCCATGGCGGATGGCCAACATCTAATGAAGCAATGCAATGTTCCCGGGGTTCCTGTCACAGCTGAGGACACTGTTAGAGTGAATACGCCCAAATAGCATGCCCTCCTTCCTGGCAAACCGTTGGGCCAGGCTCTACCTTTATCTGCTGTTTGGTGTTTGAGCTGATGTCACTCCTCAACTCCCTCTAACCTAATCCCACTCCAGGGGTCAGGGGGTCATAAGGTGAACCAAAGGATTAACACGTTTGTCTTCGCAAGGCGGAGACCTCAGATGAATGGGCCCAGGTGGTTGGGCCGAATGGTTAAAAACGCAAACCTGGCTGGGGATTTTGTTCATTTAGATTTTTTAACGGACATGCATTTGTATTTTTTCCATAATCCATATATCGTTTTTTTTGTGTTCCCATACAGTGCATTGTGCAGCAGTTTGCTGAATGGAGTTAGTTATCTTACTTTACCAATGACCAGTCATTTTAACCAGGTAACAGTGTGGAAAATATCTTTGACATACATCTGATATGATTTGATGACTTAATCAACTTACACATGTCTTGCCAGTTCCTGAATTCATTAATTGAATTAATTTATGTTGCCTTTCATGGAGCATGTATTCAATGTGTAGAAACTCATCACCCCTTTTCAATCAATAGATTATTTTAATACAGGCTTCATCCATTGTGTAACCAGATACCAATCCAAAAAATTATATTACAAACTCCCCCAAAAAACGTACATTTATAAGAATAACCGGGTGAAAGGCTTTTTCCTTTCCTGCAGTGACCTCTCTCTGATGCTCGTTGAAGAACACAGACACCCTCTACAGGAAGGTATCATTCCCAGACACACCCACACAAATGTGCAGATGTTTCCGGTGGACTTGGCCTTCATTAACCAATTAGGAAGTTGAGAAATTCCAGACCCAAGAGACATAGTCTACCCATCAGTCATCTCTCACAGCACTTCCACCTCGGAGTCTTGTGCAGCCAATCACCAATCAGTCGATGTTCGGTAACGCTGGCGTGGGACAGCTTAGCTGATCTGTCCCCATACTGAACAGGGGCAGAATAAGTCAGTTATTGCTTCATTAAAACACTTTTGTTTGTGGTAAAATAGTAGCTAGCTAACCAATCATCCAGGCCAGACTGTATGTAATGGTGTAGACTCAATGGACAGGCGATATCTCTGCATTATCAAACATCAGACATCCAGCTCCAGTGTGACTTGTGTACTGTGATTTCCTAGAAGTAAAAGATAAATATCGGACTCTGTAAGGTTAATCCCACACAATGACATGGTCACTCCCACTAAAGGCCTACACTGAATGGCTGTAGTGCCTGGCTCCTCTGCAAGGTGCACAATAGCCTGAGGATGGGGTTTACAGAAGTAGCGGCATTGGTTGAGAGCTAATAGAATATAGTAGGAAGGAACTGTGTTAGAGGTAGTGGCATGGGCGGGTGAGGGCCTGGGCCCTGCGGCACACTGCAGGGGATAAAACGTTCCTCCACATCTGCCAAAGCAGCTGAGAGACCGGGAGGCATACACAGGATTAGCATCCTGCACTGTCGCCACAGTCACTGAGACACATGCGGCTTGTAGCTTCTCGCGGACGGGAAAGTGGGTTCATCGCCGACCCCTGCACGGAATGCAAATTAGCAGGAAGACTCAACAGAGAACTCTGTCTTTCCTTCGTATGATTTTAGTCTTTTTGTGGTGGTAATTCTGAGTGTGTACATGAGAGCTGTTTTCTTAGTAAGGTTTATGATGGTGGGAATCAGTTTGATTTCAGGTAGTGATGATTCAAATATATAAATAATGATTTGCTGATTTCAGTCCAAGATCAGTGCCATTTAGGTAACTCCAGGCAGTATTAGGGTCGCATGGCTTTTGGGTAAAATTGGGTTTTAGGTACTCTTTGACTCTGTACACCAGTAGTCAATTTGGTGTTGACAATTTGAAGCATATGCAAAAAAGCAACTCATACTGATTATACATTTGTGGATGTATCTATCTGGGCTGTTTTGATCCCACAGGTCCTGGGGCCCTAAAGGCAAACAGTCCTGGGACCCATATTAAGATGAATGGCATCATAAAATGGATCAAGTAACACGGCATGTTAGTCAAAATCTGGTTTCCACAAGATACCTCTAAATGTGTGAGTATTGAAAACAGGGGGCCAACTGATGTTGATCGCTACCGTTAGGAGAGTTTTATCATTTGTTAAATAAAATGTATGTATTTCAGTAATGCATATCTACAGTTTTTTTTGGCAAATTGGATTCACTTTAGCCCTGTCTATAGAGGCGCGCGCGCACACACACACATGCACACGCGCGCACACACATGCACAGGGTTCCCTGGGGCGTGCCTGAGGATGTGAAAGCAGGGGTTGTGCAGTAAGACCCAGGGGGCCCACAGCCGGAACCCCACCCCCCTGACACACAAGCCAAATTGTACTAAAAACAGCCTTACAATAAGCCCAGAAATGTCACATCATTGCCCTATGTTCTTGTCCGTGCTTGTTTTCTAATAGACCTGTATTAACTATGAAATTCCCTTCAACGGACAATGCTTGTAATGTTGTTCGACGAAGATGGACCTAAATTAACTGACCTTGGTGTAAAAGATGACACTTGGCAGATGGTAGAGCATGGCCTTTGATCCCCAAGGGAGCCCCGTACGAAAAAGCATGAACAGAGCTCCCGTCGCTACCGAAAGTCTCTGCGGATAAGAGCGTCCGCAAAATAATGTCAGTGTGCTTTATTTCAATTAACTGCTGCCTAGCGTATGATTTGCTTCACACCTTCCGACATTTCATCACTCTAGTTTAAAGAAACATATAAAATGAAATGGCATTACACATTTCTCTTTCTTTCACCCCCTTTTGAAAAGTTCCACCCGTTAATAGTGTAACTGTGATTTGAACGTTACCGAGGTTCTCTTTAATGAGTGCACTGATCCACGGAGAGAACGCAGGTAAAGGGCTTTTTATGAGAGGGCCCCTGTCCCTGTAGCCAGGGCAGCGCCGCTACCATTTCACAGCTAGCTTCAAAGACGCGCTTCAAATGTAGCCCGACGAGACTCCCATCTCCTCTTATCTGCCGCCACATAGGTCCTCCGGAGTGGGAGTGAGCGGCGTGAAGATGTGAAGGAATGACGGGGGAGGGAGGAATCCACATACGTGGGGATACAGGGGAAGAATCAAATTAGCTGAATGCGAAGCAGGAGAGTTCCAGGTAGTTGTTAGAGACCCACATCACAGCTCTGTGCCTGGCAGAGGTGGAGCATTTGGCTCCATCTGTCTCGGCCCGTGATCTTCCTTCCTCAAACAGACCCCGGGAGACACTTCTACTGTTATCATGTTGTAGCGGAACCGATCTGGACTCTACCTGTTCAAAGTGGGATTGTGTAATAAACCTAATGTTGATATATAGTATTTTGGGGTTTTGGGTGAACTGGGGATTCTTTTATTTTTTATATGTACACACTCCAGCACCGTAGATTCTTTAGCTCAGAAAAAGCGTTTTTTTTTTTTATATTCAAACAATGTCGACGTTCCATCTTAATTTGCTTGATAAACGTTGCGGGAAAAAAAATCATTTGAGTGATCAACCTTGTGGTGACCCTTGGTGGGAGCCAAGCACACCGCTGAGCTCTTTGTATGGTTGCTATGGCCCTCAGACATCCGTTAATATTCATAAGGGAAATTAACCGGCCATCTGAATAAATTTATGGGCCCTCGTAAATACAGCCAAAGACTTTCAAGACTTTTTTCCACAAAGGAGATTAACGTGCGTGTGCACGCTGACATGAGTACAGCTCATCAGTTCTCAAGAAGCAATTTTTCGGCCTCTATTTTGGTTCCTCATTTACACATTCATGTTTGGTGCATGAAAATAAAAACTGTAAAAACGTCACAGCAGATGTGTAAAAAAATGGGGTAAAAAGTCTATTATTTAGGGTTGGATCCCTACTCAATTCCCCTGGTGTTCTATTACTCTGTGATAGACAACCTACTACATCTTCAACGGCCCCCCTTATAGCTTATAACAAAGCACCATGGGCCAGAGAAATACAGCCGGGAAGCTTTGAGGTTGGATTGAATGAATGAAAAAAGAAAATGTCACCAATTCCATATCCGAAGATCTCAGATAGAGGCTGACAATGAGCGCACATCAAAGGGAAGATGCAGACCCCACAGTCTTCAAAAGGCTCGCTGAGACACGCATTCAGGGTTATTAAATAGATGAATATTGACAGGATCCTTCCTATTCCACGTGAATGGTGGCTCGGCTACCTCAGCACATCCAAAGAGGGCAGGGAGACGGTGAGCGTAGCCTGACACTCTCCACCTGTCGGGCTTTCACATCTGCCTTAATTGACGGGCAAAACTCCAGGAACGACTACCCCCAAACCCCCCCCCCCCCCCCCCCCGCTTGCTCATTGGACCAAGCAGTTGTTGAGCCAATCAGGTTTTCTTTTCCTTTTGCCAAACTGGAAGACGTCCTTCAGCACTTTGGCCCCATTCATCTCTCCAAACAATCCCCCAAAGAATTTAACTGGCGGGCAAACACAGATCGTTTCAGTAATGGAAGGGGAACCTTGGCTGTCTGTGTGAATATTTACCCTGTCATCAAAGGACGAGCATGCATATAAATCTCCACCCGGGTGTGGAGGCTCAGGATCAGGCTTAGGAAAGGAGAAGTCTGGGGGAAAGAATGTGCTGGCAATGACTGTCTATGGAGGAGGGATTACCCAGAGAAGCACAGCCAGGTAGAAGGTTATACTGAGGGAGCAGTAATGGGGGAAACACAATGATAGGATTGCGCTTTAGACCCACAAAAGCTTAAAAAACACACTTCTTCCACATAACCTCGTAAACACTTCTATGGTTTCAAGTAATACGTTGTCAATTAATTTTACTATAAATGTGTGATTCACTTAAGTAAGGCTGGGTTAGGGTTAGATTAGCCCTGACCCTGTTGGATTTGTTGAGCCATAATGGATTTTTTTTACATTAAACCAAAACCATTACGCAAGATATCGTAAGTTTAACATGTAAATTGGTACTCCTTAACTGAGCTTTAACTTTTTTCGACCACGCATTGTTTAGCTGTACTGATTGTGTTTTGGATGTTTTCGGTGTATTTAAGACTTCGGACAATGTGACTGAACTACAGAGACGTCCCAGTGCGCCGCCAACCCAGCGGAGATCTGTTGTCTCGTCACACCGTGACCTGTGGGGCTGCCCGGTATCACACGCTGTAGAGTGACCCCTGTCTCAGCCACTGATACTGGGGATGATTAGCCTGGAGCTAACCGCTAATTACCTGGCTCTGTGGCCTTGAGGCTGACATCTGCCCACGTGCGCCGGCAAGTCCTACTCGGCTATGCATGGGGTGGAGACTGTGGCCGCTGGGAGTTATGGTCTGTGATGGAAAATTATCTTGCTCAATAACTCTGGTGCATTACAGAGGTTGCATAGTGTGTCATCCCCATGAATAAATATGTTTGAAAATAAAACAATATCCTCCCACTCACGAGGTACTACTGTAGGGGAAGAGCCTGAACACGAGCTGCTGCGAAAACGCAGGATATTAACAGGAAGCAAAGGGTTTCACAGTCTGAACAAAGCTTTGGTTTTAACTTCCGTAAATCCGCTCATTTCAACTTAGTCAATACCTGATCTCCACTCTGACGGTGAGACCACAATTCAATTGAAGAAAGAGCAAAAGAAATGGCTGCGATCAACCAGTAAATTGAATGTTTTGTCAGATTTTTTTTCTCTCCATTCATTGGAGGTAATGTTTGGCACGGACACACCTGTTCTAAATAAGAACCCATTTTAGGGGTTCGAAAACGCCCCTTGGTGCTCAGCACAGTTAGCTGGAGATGAGGGGAAGCTGAGGGCAAATCAAACCTCTCTTTAAATGGCAGTCAGATGTCACAAGCAAGTCACCCAAATACAGATTGCAAATGACCCCAACCCCCTTCAATGTCCTATGCGTCATATACAGTAGCCGAATACATTATTTAAAATGTTACCAGCGAAATAGGACAGCAAAAAGTGCATTCAAAAAGTTATAAAACATGAACGCCCTGGAATACAGAGAGACACTTGTAATATTCCAGATGACTATTTTTCACTTGGGGAGAAGTGAGGTGCTGGGGATCTTTAATGCATAAAAACAAAATGGCTTCCATTTTTTCAGAAGAAATAAGCACTACTGCTCTAAAGGGAAAGAGCTGATGGAGTTGCAAGGAACCTCTCTTTTCACACATGGGAATGGGTTTCACCCTCAAGTACAGTGCTCCTCTTTCCCTTTTCCTCTCCATGGGAATGCGGGAGAGGGTGTAAGGCAGGCAGGAGGGAGTTTTTTCCCCCCCTGTCATCTCGCAACGCTAGCGAGTGTGCTCTGCTCTCAGATCAACAAAGCCTCAGTCACATATTGTATTATGTGTTGTCTCTACGCAGCTCTGCAAACCTGTCAGAGACCCTAAAGATTCAAGAACATTTAAAAGGATGACCTTATTATTAAGAAGAGAGAGAAATCCATTTTTGATTCTTTAAAGGTGGTAATGGTGAGATACAATGTTTTATATACTCATTTGCTGACATGTATTTAAAATGTATAGCTCATTGTATTAGCTCCAAAGTGACATCCAAAGGCCACAGTCACAGTATTGTAAATGCTCATCTTCTTAGCAGGTTGGCCTATAACAAATATGCCAGTCAAAATATAAAACTGTAATATGAGTTCATGTTCTATTGTTTAGTAGCAATTAACCTACTCCGCATAATTTTAACTCCATTACAAATTATATAGCATAGAACACTACTGGGAAAAGAATCTAACAATGTGGTATGTTTTTAGTTTATGGTTTCACCACACTCACAGGTGGATAATGTTTCAGATGAAACACCCGTACAGTATTAGTAAGTCAAGGTGTTTTCGTCACGTTCCACTTTTCAAATCAAAGCACCGTTCTGCTATGAACCTGACTGTCTTTTTTCCATTGTCTACTTGGAGTTGTGCGAAACCAATCCATGTCAAGATAACAGCAAAGGCATCAGCGCATCAGTTTAATCAGCACACATATCTGGGGCCTTGCCACATGTCTTCACTAGTTTGCTTTTTGGCCACACTTTCTCCCAGTCTCTCTCTCTCTCTCTCTCTCTCTCTCTCTCTCTCTCTCTCTCTCGCTCTCTGTTATTCTTTCTCTGTGTCTCCCTCTAACATATCACAGTCTCATGCTTAAACAATAACAAGTATGTATTATTAACCATTTGAGCAGAGACACAAATTAACTCCACATACATACAAGCCTGCTTCCAAAAAAGCTAAAGTAATGCAAATAAAAACAGAATGCAAAGATATGCAAATCATTTATCCCTACATTTAGTTGGAAATTGTACAAAGACAACATATCAAATGTTGAAACTGAGAACATTTGAGGAATGCAAAGATGAATGCCCATTTTGATGCCAGCAACACATTTCAAAAAAGTTGGGACAGGGGCATGTTTACCACTGTGTTGCATCACATCTTCTTTTAACAATACTCTGTAAGCGTTTGGGAACTGAGGCGACAAATTGGAGTAGTTTTGAAAGTGAAATGGTTTCCTATTCTTGCTTGATACAGGATTTCAGCTGCTCAACAGTCCGGGATCTCCTTTGTCATATTTTTTATTTCATAACGAGCCAAATGTTTTCAATGGTTGACATGTCTGGACTGCAGACAGGCCAGTTTAGCACCCAGACTTTCACTACGGAGCCATGCTGTTGTAATACGTGCAGAATGTGGTTTGGCATTGTCTTACTGACATATGCAAGGCCTTCCCTGAAAAAGACATCATCTGGATGGCAGCATATGTTGCACAGATGTGCAAGTCACCCACACCATGTGCACTAATGCATCCCCATGGCATCACAGATGTTGCCTTTTGAACTGTGCTCTGATAACGAGTTGGATGGATACTTTCCTCTTTAGTCCAGAGGAAGCGGTGTCCGTGATTCCCCCCCAAAAAATTCACATTTTGATTCATCGGACCACAGGACAGTTATCCAATTCCCCTCAGTCCATCTTAAATGAGCCTGGAACTTATTTATATTGGGTGTGTCTTTGCATGGTAGAGTTTCAACTTGCATTTGTGGATGCAGCGACGTGCTGCGTTCACAAACACTGGTTTTGAAGTGTTCCTGATTTCCACCACAGAATTGTGTCTGACTGTCCTGCAGTGCTGTCTGAGGGCTCGGAGATCACAACCATCCAATATTAGTTTTCAGCCTGGTCCTTTGCACACTGAGATTTCTCTGGATTCTCTGAATCTTTTAATGATAGTATGTACCATAGATTGAGATCCCCAAACTCTTTTAAACTGTACACCATATTCTTAGATCGTTGCACTATTTGTTTTTCACAGAGAGGGTGAACCCGTCCTCACTTCTGACGGACCCATCCTCTCTGGAATGATCTTTTAATTCCCAGTCATGTTACTGACCTGTTGCCAATTGACCTACATAGTTGTGGGTTTTTTTTAGCATTTCACAACTTTTCCAGTCTTTGGTTGCCTCTGTCCCAGCTTTTTTGAAACGTGTCGCTGGCATCAAATTCAAAGTGGGCATATACTTTTCAAGAAACAATAAAATGGCTCATCATCAACATTTAATATGTTGTCTTTGTACTATTTTCTATTGAATATACAGTAGGGTTTGAAAGATTTGCTCATCACTGCATTCTGTCTTCAATTACATTTTACAACCCAACTGTTAGGCAACAGGGTTGTTAAATCATCACAGAAATAATCTCACTCATAAGAACTCCTTTGCCCCAATATGCGCATGAGCATAAATGCACACACGTACACACACACACACAAACACACACACACGCGCACACATACACAAAGCCCTTTGTGTTCTCCCACACCATCCTCCTTGGGGGACGTATCCCGTGCTCAAGACCCCTATAGATGGGCAGCAATCCGTAAAATGAGCCCCTGCTGTCTCCACTGGGCTCGGCCCTGCCTGGTTACGCCTGTTTCCCAGGGATCCACTAAGGGGCCAGCGCCCCCAGGCCCTCCTCTCACGCAACACCACCTCCCAGGGCCAAACGCTAAAGCAGGCTCCCTGCCCGGGACAATGGGGTCTGAGGAACGTGGGAAAGAAATGTCATAGGCCTCTCTGACAGCGATGGTGCGACCCCTGACCCCCAGACCTGGTCCCATGGGGGCCCTTTATGTAAACAGAGGTTGGCCAAACAAAAGCATGCCTCTCTGTTAATTAGATTCATAACCCTGGTAAGGAGCTGGAGAGCTGAGGAAGTGAGTCGTGCTCTCTTTGGACCGCTGACCAGCAAATGATGAAGGACTGTCCTGAATGACCAGCTTATGATGAACAACTGTCTTGAAAGACCAGCTCATGATGAAGAACGACTGTCCTGAAAGACCAGCTCATGATGAAGAACGACTGTCCTGAATGACCAGCTCATGATGAAGAACAACTGTCCTGAATGACCAGGTCATGATGAAGAACGACTGTCCTGAATGACCAGGTCATGATGAAGAACGACTGTCCTGAATGACCAGGTCATGATGAAGAGACTGTCCTGAAAGACCAGCTTATGATGGACTGTCCTGAATGACCAGCTCATGATGAAGAAACACTGTCCTGAATGACCAGCTTATGATGAATTCCTAGCTTATGTAGAAGAGAGGCTGTCTTGAATGTGGAAGACAACGTCTCAATATTGTTTAGTGGAACAGACTCCACTAATTGCAGATGATTTGTTTATAAGACACTAATCTTGGCTACATCAAAAGGTTATACACATTAACTTCCTATTAAAAGTTATGCAAAACCGAGAAGGCTTACATCTTTCTTTGGGTAAAATCAGGTTTTTGTCAACAGCCGAGAGTGAAAGGACTTCATACCCTACATTGGGGAAGAACAACAGCTGAACAGCAGTGTGGCGTTTACAATCTCATCTCTGTTAACAGCCATGGTCATTTAACCCTTGACCTTTGGGGATGTCCCCACTAATTCAGACTGCTGTCCTTTCCATATGGTAGTTAGAGATGCAGGTCAAATGGGGATGGCTGCACTTTCAATTGGTTCAGGGAGGAGAAGGAAGTGGTGTTAACCAGAACTGAAACGGCATCAATGATGCACACTTGACAAGTCAATAGAAAGTGTATTGGTCACTTCCCAAATTGACCTCTGAACTTATGTTTTGCTGATGGGGTAACCCCAATAGGAGAACTTCAGGTCATAGTTGTTAGAGTGGTGTGTCATTGGAGTCTTAATACTGCCTGGCTCAAAATATTTAATATGCACTTCAATAAATAATTCATTACAACTTGATGGAGAAGGAAATCTGGCAATGTTTGAACAGTTACTAGTATTTCTATTTATTTAAAATCAGAGTCTGACAACACAAATTGGATACGTACTCAAATGTATGAAAGTGGGATGGAGAACACTGTGGTTGTGACAAATGACTGGAGAATACGGCCATCACCACCGCCATCACCAGCAGCGTGGCCTGAGACCCCAATAAAGCAGGTCGCATGTCAACTACCTCGGTTCAGAGGTCAGCCCATTATGCTGTCGGACGGCGTGGCGGTTGGCCATCCCTTTCACACACAACGGCCTTATCTGTTTGCTCATGGCCCCTAACAAGGTCCCATTTGTGACCTCATCTGGGTCCAGCACATGTCTGGGTCGGGTCATGGTGGCTGGGGGTCAAAGGGCATGGCCTTTCCACCGTGACCTGGTTCCCAGGGGGATCAGAGCTATGGACTTCACAGTCAGTTAGTGGGCATCCTCATTAAACAGGCAAGGATGTGGGAGGAGATGAGTGCAAGGCATGGCTGGTGTCAATGTGGAGAAGACCATGGAGGGTCACTGACAATGGAATATTATCTACTGATCAACTTCAGAGCCTTTCACCTCACCGTTAACAATGGCATTTGTAAACTGGGTCCCGGTACACGTTTAACAGCACCACGGTACACGTTTAACAGCACCACGGTACACGTTTAACAGCACCACGGTACACGTTTAACAGCACCACGGTACACGTTTAACAGCACCACGGTACACGTTTAACAGCACCACGGTACACGTTTAACAGCACCACGGTACACGTTTAACAGCACCACGGTACACGTTTAACAGCACCACGGTACACGTTTAACAGCACCACGGTACACGTTTAACAGCACCACGGTACACGTTTAACAGCACCACGGTACACGTTTAACAGCACATATTTTCATTAGTTTCATTAAGGGGAGAACCCCTTGACTAATATAAGCCCTAACCATCCCATGGTGTGCCCAGTTGAAGCCCTAACCATCCCATGGTGTGCCCAGTTGAAGCCCTAACCATCCCATGGTGTGCCCAGTTGAAGCCCTAACCATCCCATGGTGTGCCCAGTTGAAGCCCTAACCATCCCATGGTGTGCCCAGTTGAAGCCCTAACCATCCCATGGTGTGCCCGGTTGAAGCCCTAACCATCCCATGGTGTGCCCAGTTGAAGCCCTAACCATCCCATGGTGTGCCCAGTTGAAGCCCTAACCATCCCATGGTGTGCCCAGTTGAAGCCCTAACCATCCCATGGTGTGCCCAGTTGAAGCCCTAACCATCCCATGGTGTGCCCAGTTGAAGCCCTAACCATCCCATGGTGTGCCCAGTTGAAGCCCTAACCATCCCATGGTGTGCCCAGTTGAAGCCCTAACCATCCCATGGTGTGCCCGGTTGAAGCCCTAACCATCCCATGGTGTGCCCAGTTGAAGCCCTAACCATCCCATGGTGTGCCCAGTTGAAGCCCTAACCATCCCATGGTGTGCCCAGTTGAAGCCCAAACCATCCCATGGTGTGCCCAGTTGAAGCCCTAACCATCCCATGGTGTGCCCAGTTGAAGCCCTAACCATCCCATGGTGTGCCCAGTTGAACTGACGATCAAAACAACAGCCTGGGACAAAGTCAAATCTGCTATCAAATGACGGAGGCTTGGTTGACGCGTCCACATTGGGAATGAAGAATTATTGAGATAGCTTTCATATTAAGAAGCATTAGAAGATCTTTTGTGGGATCAATCAATGTTACAGTTTAGGTAGCTGGCCAAAAACAGAATTAGTATTTTACCTTATGGGTTATGTACACTGCCTTTGGAAAGGGTTTCTAAACCATTGCTTTCTACATCAATATGACTGGGCTACACCTCTATTACACACAAAAGATCTGTCATATATTCAGTCATTCCAATTAATCCAATAACCCTTGATCTTCCAGAATCTGACTTCATCTGAACATAACCCAAAATCTAAGGGTGTTATCCTATTCTGTAATGTGTTGTATTCACATATATTATTGCTTCAAAACATTGCTGTAAAAGAAATGGCAAATTCTCGAAAAGGCTATTGTCATTATTGTATACATAACAAATATCAAGATATCCATATCTTTTCGCGCGTACACTATATTTGCAGTAGTTTGATGTTTTGCTCCACAACCACCGACATAGTCAAAACGAAGCAGAAACCCCAGTCACACTTCAAATACCGTGATCACTTTCCAAATAATGTTTCATCATCAAGGCAGCGCCATGTTACAGCTATGTAAAAGTAGTTGCCTAATCTTTAAAAAAATGAAGTCCTACAGTATCTGAAAAAGATCACCTATCATTGTTCTGAGAAAGATGCGTCAGTAGTAGGCCTACTAAATCACATTTTATATGGGTCAGCCAATAGCATCTGTTTTAACCAGCCAAAACCATAGAAAATTTAACTGGCGCTTCACCGGTCACAAACCTGGCTTTGCGCGCCTACCTTTGCGCACATGATGATAACAGGCACAACAACTGAGGCGCGCAACTGATATTTGGGTTCAAATATCGATGTTTTTGAAACATTACATAAAAAAATCCAACATACAGTTGTGTCATAATTATTTCGCGCACCTGTGTTCCTTTTCAATTAGGTAATCCAAAAAGTAATCGTGCATTTATTTTTAAGTATCTGAAATCCTTTTACAATATTTTAGCTGGTAACGTAATGGATTATTATTAAAAAAAAAAATTTACAACACAGATTACTTCCCCAACTCTGCCAGTGGAGAGGAAGAGGCGTGGCTAGACGTTCCAGGGGATCCTTATTCCCATTAACTAGAGGTCAAGGGCTAAATGGTTGAGGTCTGGGGGTCATTGCACTTTGTCTACCCAACCCTTTAGATCACTGATGGTGTTGAACATGTGTACATGAAATGGGAGATTAAATCCAGATAGGGAACATTTTGGTTTTGGGGTTAAGCTGTATTGCAGGATGAATCAACCTGAATTAAAAGCAAGTCCTAATTGAGTCGCTGAGAAATTAATGCATACAGTATAACACACCACATTGACCCCAGCTTTAGGATTTGTATTTAACCAGAAGGTTAAAGCAAGCATATATAAGAGATACACCTTTCTGAAAGCTACAAAAATCTCAGAGAAGCCGTGTTTCAGGATGTTTGGCCACAGGTTGTAAAAGTAGCGCTGTCAAGGCAAAATGGGTCCCGGAGACACAGTATGTGTCCCATGTCATCAAACCCACTCACTTTTAAACTTGAAATGTAATTGTTATCTCAGGGATGACAGTGATTCTACTTATAGATAACACATATAAACAACATACAACAAATACAACTTAAAAATTCACAGAAGTTACAGACTGCATGTTTACGTTTTGTTGGCCCAGATTGTCAGTCCTGTGGTTGTGGGCCCTATGGTTGTGGGTCCTGTAGTTGTGGGTCCTGTAGTTGTCATTCATGTTGTTGTGGGTCCTGTGGTTGTGGGCCCTGTGGTTGTGCGTCCTTTGGTTGTGGGCCCTGTGGTTGTGGGTCCTGTAGTTGTCTTTCCTGTGGTTGTGGGTCCTGTGGTTGTGGATCCTGTGGTTGTCGGTCCTGTAGTTGCGGGTCCTGTAGTTGCGGGTCCTGTGGTTGTGGGTCCTGTGGTTGTCGTTCCTGTGGTTATATGTCCTGTGGTTATATGTCCTGTATTTGTCATTCCTGTAGTTGTGGATCCTGTATTTGTCGTTCCTGTGATTGGGAGTCCTGTGGCTGTGGGTCCTGTAGTTGTGGGTCCTGTGGTTGTGGGTGCTGGGGTTGTGGGTCCTGTGTTTGTGGGTCCTGTAGTCAGGCCCTGGCTGTGCTTAGGCAGGTAGTGGCTGAGGCCAAGCCAGCGTTGTGCGACCCTGTCTCCCCAGGCCGGCAGATTAGAACACGTCTCCCCGTCGCTCGCTTTCATCCGTGGCCAGCTCCCCAGCGGAGCACGGACCAGAGACAGACCCGCTTTCTCTCTTTTCCCTCCACCCCTCCTCCCCCTCCGCCTCCTTCTCCTCACGCAGGGAGGACCCAGAGCTGAGGTGCGCAGGGACAAACCTGGCGCCGTGCACAGAGGAGGAGGAGGAGAATGTGGGGTGGAGAAGAAAAGGAGAAACGCGCATTGTGCTTTTCAAATGGATGGGAAATGATTCGCTGGGATTTGCTGACAATTACATGGTGGGGTTTAATCAATTCAGGCCATTCACAGTGTGGAGAGGGTTGATCCACCAATACAAAGGACAAGGCTGTGGGGGGGCGGTACCTGAGAAAGCACTGGCCTGGTGTAAGTAGCATGGGGCAAAATTCCCCTCCTCACACATGGCATAGGAGCATATGGCCCTGCTCTGAACTTATTAGCTGGCGGATTAAGGGCCAATGGCAGACACCTAAGGGCCTCCGGCTGCCCCTCCTCAGCCCTCCTCATCCCCAGGAGTAGGGCTGACTGACAGGGGACATTGTGTGAAGTACACGACTCGGTCCACCCCTTAATTACACTGTCACAAGCTCCTGTTTGATGATGTTATTTGGGGAGGGGAGAGCTGGTTCTGACCATCCATCTACAGCCCTCTACAAACCATGCTGAGGACTTCATTTCTTCATCAGATGTACATAATACATCTTTGATTGTATTTTAACCTTTAAAGGTAAAATTAAGAGACATACCCAGAAACGTTGAACACGCACGCAGATGATGTCAGTGGATATGAGGGATAATTGCCATCTCGTTGCTGCTCACCAGTCAACATGACATGGTCAGGTAGAGAAAAGGCCTGGCTGCCACGGGGCTGATTATAGGACCATTATTCACCACTGTACTTAGTGCCTGGCTGAGAGCAGGCATTAAGGGCCGGACGGGAGTCAAGAGGGGCTCGGTGTCGGAGTGTGGGTCGCCGCAGGGGTGTGTCTCAGACAGGAGCACGAGCTGCAGAGGTCACCCAGACGCCCCCAGTCCCGGACTGGCCTGTCTGAGTATTCACTCCTCTAAGCCCTCATTTGATCTGGAGAGCGGTGGGGGATCCTATGGCTCTCTCTGTGTGGCACCGCGTGGGTCCGTCGACCCTGGCAACCTCCCTTACCTGGTGCCTGTCAGAACACCTCCTTTAGATGGGAGGAGAGGGGCTAATGCAGCCTGGCCACGGTGGTGCTCCACCTGCCCTCATAGGGTGCAGGGCCACTGGGTCGGCTGAGCACTGTGACAGTGGGGATCCTCTGCTAATCCCCTCACACACTGAGCAGGCCCAGAGGTCACAGGGCAGCTGAGAAAGGCCACCTTCTTGGCTCTTAAGGCAGGATTACAGGCCCAGCAGGGCTTGGGTCTTCAGGAGCATGGCGTCACACAGTACACCACAGACACCATACAGGAGACAACAGAGAAGGTCTTTTAGAAGGGACCGACGTGTTGAGATATCTGAGCCCTCTCCTGAGACCACCTGCGACCTCTGACCTTACATGCGCTGCAACCTACCCAGAAACCCTCTACTACCCACCTCGACCTGCCAGCCAGGCGAACCAATTTGAAAGCGTCCATTTTGGGGGCCGTCCGTTAATCCCTGTAACCATGTGCCTGTGTGTTGCGTTTACCTGGAGTGTTTGCTTGTTTGCTTCCAAACAGAAGGGCTCGTTAGTTGAGCGCTCAGCGGTTGATCTTTAATGAGAGGGGAATTTATCTCCCCCTCTGCCACCCCCCCCCCCTCCCCCGGCCCCGTTCGCTCCACAGGCTCTTCCTCTATACGTTATCTTTAAAACTCCTCGCAGGCTTTCATGTGTCTTCGTCGCTACGAGGTGAGCGACTGCTCCTCAGAGAGGCTTCTGTCTTTGAACACCACTGATTAATGCTCTTTGAGGACAGCCGAGAGGCAATAACACCTCACCTCCTTTACATACAAAGCAAAGAGTTTTCTACACAAACAGTAATGCCATGGAGGAAAAAGAGAAGTAGAAAATATACAGCCCTTGCTGGCACTTCATATTCATGGGCATAAATGGCCTCCTAATGGTAGAGTCTTTTCTTTCTCGACCTGCCTCCACCCACCTGGGCCCAATCAGCTGCTTTTGTGTTTTGCATCTCCCCACCGGCTTTCAAGACACCACCTCACCTTTCCAAACACTTTGGGAATCCGATATTGTTAAAAGCATTTTTCATGACAAAATTAGACACTATATGGGTTATAATAGAAATTACAAGAATGAAGAAAAACAGATAAAGAAAAACTGCTGGGCAGAGGCATTCAACCAATATGAAAAACAAAATATAAAATGCATGCTTTGAAAATTAAAAACAATATAATAATATCAAATAATATCTTGCATTATGAAATGTATGATGGAAATTTCCAAATATTTGTGTACTATTAATACATACATTTCTCAAGAAACATATAATTTGGCTAATGTTTTATAATTCACATGCGTTCTTTTCCCCACATATGGGGTCCCATAACTTAAGAGTTAGCATCTATAAATTCAAATTAGGCTGAATGTTTTATTCCTCACTGGAATTGATGGTAAGGTATAGTGAGAGCCATTCAGACGTGAATGGAAACAGCCTTGGATATGCTTACGATGACTGCAATGCTAAACCATCGGCACACTGTTTCTGCATTTAGCTTAATGGGAGTGTATTAGATTATCATAATGATAAACCTTAGCAGAGGTTTAATATAGACGGCAGCATTTCCGACTAGCCAAATGCTAAACCTTCGGTCGCATTTGGTCGCATTTGCTGCCATTAACGGCTGAAAGCGATGCAAATCTGTCACAGGTCCATCTCTCTCTCTCTCTCGTCCTGGTCCTCTTCCTCTCTCTTGCTCAGAGCCAAGTCAAACGGAGTTAGCCAAGATAAATTAGATTAGCCCATCTTTAGCGGCTACAGAAACTTCTGATTCAGAGCCTCACTCCATCAGCAGCGTGCCGACACTGACGCCGCTGACCGGAGGACTTGCGCCGGCGCCGACCCGTATCTGGCAGGGTCAGTCCGGATCAGGATACAGGTCCAGGTTTTGGGCCACAGGACACGGGCGCGTAAGGAAGAGCGTCCACTCCTGACACGTGTGTTCAGGGGTCCCCCACCCTGTCGCCCCACTCCGTGCCTCGACAGCTGTCACCGGGAGTCAACGGCGTGACAGGGGTGCCCCTGTTTGTGCTCCCGTGGAGTGGGCTTGGGGGGGGGGGGGGTGACAGAGGCCGTATCCTGGCTGCCAGTCACTCCACACCAGGTCGGGCCGGCCCGAAAAACACACCTCTCCTAACACCATTTCCCCGCCTGCTGCCAGCAACTCAGGGAGCGCCGAGACGATCCCTTTACTCAAAGAGCGTCTCAGTTGGTGACCACAGTGGTCCAAAGACGTGAAGGACGTACAAGCCCGAGTGCATCTCACCGTTTGCCAGTTTTCACCAATGGCCACGGACCAAGACGACAAGACCAGTGAGGAAAGACGACGGGCTTTTCGTGGTGACGAAACGCCTGTGAAGCGCAAAAAAGGGACCTTTCCTGTGATGCTGAGGCTCCCCAATGTGGCTTTGGGGCACCTTCCTGTCAGGAACGACTAACAGGAAGACAGACCAAAGCATAATAGGGCTTATCTAAGGCTACAAAATAAGCACATCTTTAACCCACTATGGTGAAGACATCAAGCCTGGCTACTATCAAACCCTCTGCCTACACCTCACACGACATAATGTTCATGTTTTTAAAACAGTCTGTGCAGGATTTGGATTCAAGATGAACATGACGTCATGTTAATTCCCTTTGAATAACGAATGACGCAGTGGTCACAGCGCTAACTTTTAGCTGATTTGGCTGATCGTAGTTAAAGGAAATGCATGTAGGATGTGCACATTACAGTTAACAAGTAAATAAATGTATTTATTTCTGATTCTCATGGATTTACAACAGTCATATTTTGCTAGTCACTGTGACAAAGGACAGCAATATCAATCTACATCTGATACATTTTTGGGTGAATCGAGAATAAACGTATTATAACCACTTCCAGGTTAGTTGAAGGGTAACCAGCTATGCTTTGAGCCTTGGTTGTAAGGATCCCAGCCTGGTTACAGTACCACAATGACCATCCAACAATGGTGTCTTATAGAAGCCCGTTCTGAAACCAAATCGGTTCTCTCACTTATTTTCTTAGTTGGACCTCCAACTTCTTTGTTCGACCATGGCAAGACCTGTTCTGAGTGGAACCTGTTCTGTTAAACCGCTGTATGGTCTTGGCCACCTTGCAGCAGCTCAGTTTCAGGGTCTTGGCAACCTTCTTATAGCCTAGGCCATCTTTATGTAGAGTAACAATACTTTTTTCAGATCCTTAGAGAGTTCTTTGCCATGAGGTGCCATGTTGAACTTCCAGTGACCAGTATGAGGGAGTGTGAGAACAATAACACCAAATTTAACACACCTGCTCCCCATTCACACCTCAGACTGTGTAACACTAACAAATCACATGACACTGGGGAGGGAAAATGGCTAATTGGGCCCAATTTGGGCATTTTTCACTTAGGGGTGTACTCACTTTTGTTGCCAGTGGTTTAGACATTAATGGCTGTGTGTTGAGTTATTTTGAGGGGACAGCAAATGTACACTGTTATACAAGCTGTACACTCACTACTTTACATTGTAGCAAAGTGTCATTTCTTTAGTGTCGTCACATGAAAAGATATAATCAAATATTTGCTAAAATGTGAGGGGTGTACTCACTTTTGTGAGATACTGTACGTGTACAAAGCTAATGTGTGCAAGTGAATATAATGTTTAATCCATGCCACAAGCAAATAAGCATTAATAGTAACATAGGTTTACTAACATCCCTATTTATTCAGTTAACAGAAGTAGCCCCACCTGAATCAGTGCAAAACCCACAATTATAATGTAACGTCTGGCCACTGAGGATGGAGATGTGAGTCCGGCATGCTAAGAGGCAAAGTCAGGCTCAGCAGCGTGAGTTTCAACAACACAAGTGGTAGATAGAGGAGCAGATGGGGGAAATACATTGTCAGAAAGAATGCCAAAGACTTGCTCAAGGGCAGATCAACAGATGTGTACCACCTTGCTGGCTTGTGGATTTGAACTAACAACCTTTCGGTTCTTGGCCCAATGCTCTAATTGCGAGGCTATGTGTGTGTGTGTGTGTGTGTGTGTGTGTGTGTGTGTGTGTGTGAGTGTGTGTATGTGTGTGTGAGTGTGTGTGTGTGTAATGACTAAATCAAGGGGGCTACAGGGCATGAGTGTAGGCGTGGTAGCCTAACCCTTCACTGTTAACTGCGTAGGTGGTGTTAAATCCACTTCAGCCCAGAGCCGTTTTACCATGGAAGGCCTGAGGGCCTCCGTCTGACACGCTCCCCGTCTCTCTCTCTCTCTCCTTCACCTCAGTTTTAAACATGTCAATTTCCTCTGAAGGAGGATGTCTAATCTCTTACAATGATACATCCAAGTTCTTTCCCTTCCACACTTTTTTTTAACATTCCATGGCAACCTAGTGGGGCTGTCACTCATTTTAATGTGACGCCAGAGGTAAAGTTAGTTATTCTGAAATATTTATACGGTATTAATCCAACGTTAATCCTGACGATGTCAAGTGAAATGAGACCGACTTAGATATCGTAGCCACCAGAATGATTAACGTGTTGTTATAGAATTAGTAACGTCACCATTCATTACACATAGATACAGACAAACCACAGTCAAAATGCATTACAATTCACATTATTCATCTATGTAGGTTCACAAATTGGGACGTTAACCAATGTTCGGACAATGCACATCGCCCTTTGTTGTTAGAATATAACGATTTCATTAGTAATAGCGTTTTAACTCTGTTTACAAACCCAAATACACATCATAGTAACACATTAGCTAGACGACTGGCATTTTTTTTCATAAACTGCTGAGGATTTAAATGATGCTGAGCGATCATTACAAATATTCATTGCCAGGATACAAAGCAAATGACACGTCTTTTTATAAAAGCATGTTAAGTCTCTATAGAAAACCAAACACACATTGTCGTAATGTATGAAAAATAAATATGACAATTGTTTTATATATGCTTTTCAGCATTGAAATAATGATGAGTGATGCAACACAAAATGCCCCAAAAATATTGTCTGCAAAATAGGGGAAAGACTGTAAGTACAAAATGAGATGCATGTGTGCAGCAGACAGAATAAGAGGGTTTTGATCAGGAATCTCCCCTGGATAATTGTCAGGATTCACTGTTTGGAAGATGACTGACAAAAGGAAAAATATGACACTGGTATTTGTTGAGGAAACATGAATGTGTCAAACATCCGTCAAACAAAGGAATGCAATATTTATGGATTTTTGAGGAATCTCTCTCTAGACAGACACACACACAAATATGCAAAAAATCAAATTGTCCCGCTTTACACTCTTCAAAGTCTTCTCTATGTCGTCATACAGCTATTTTCCTTCATAAAACAAAGAAAAAAAAAGCTTGTTTACATAACAATGACAAGAGATTTCTACAATTGTCTCCTAAAAACATGATTATGATAAAAATTGGAAAGTTTCCAAAAGGTAACGTCATACACTGTGCATGATCCTGATAATGTTGTTACTAATGGAGGAAGATAAAAAAATATATAGAATGAAGGATATTGAAATCATTTATAGACTCACATAATTTACAGCTATTAGCTATGAGGCTAAATAAAATTATTCTCTGTTTTCTCATAGAGGCAAAGAGAGAAAAACAAAGCAAATCTTAGCAGACCAGAACAATTAGCAAAAATTGCTTATTTTAGAAATTATCTATTTCATAGAAGCGATCTTAATTGTATAAATTAAATGTTATATAAATGTATGGCAACCAGTGATAATCTATTGTAAAACTATTGTAATAAAAGGACATTCGGTCGGCATGGTTTTGCAGCTGGCTTCACATTAAAGACAAGGCACAGTTTATTTTGATGTGTAGTGTACAAAGACAAAGCATCCATAGACAGGATTACAAAAACAAAAATCTAACTTTGCCAAGAAATTCATAATTAAAGTGAAAGACAAAATGAAAGAAAATTATAATTATAGACCAGGACTAGAGTGCACTCTGGAGTCTTTAAAGTCAACGTGTGTGAAATTTTGAAACAAAGAATCTACTGTGAGGTCTTTCATTCCTCTTTTTCTGAGCAGCTTCCAAATTAATTATTGCCTTCTCGATATGGCACACACACACACACACACACTCTCTCTCTCTTTCTCTCTCACACACACACACACACACACACACACACACATGTACACACACATACACAAACACGCACACACACACACACACAAATGTTGCAAAGCATTTCAATTCTATTCTTCGAGGCAGGGCCTCAGTGTCTTTCGGGAGGGGGTGTCCTGACACAGAGTTTCTGTTGGTTTTAGTTTTGCACTCTCAATCAGTACCTAACAGGAAGAGCTTTAATCAGGTTTTTAATGTGGTGGTACAAGAGGTGGGCTGTAGTATTGTCCACAAGTGAAAGGCTGGTCGGAGGGGAGTCCTTTTACGTTTCTTTACATTCACCTGCTGGGCCCTATTGGGTCTCTTTCAGAGAGAAAAAAAGAGGGGAAATGAATAAAGAACAGAGGCAAAAGGCTCCGTCAGACGGGCCCATGGTTTAATGAAGGGCTACTTGTAATCTCCATAGTGGCTCACAGTGATGCCGGTCAGGACATCTATTAGAGCTTCCCCATGTCCTTCACAGGGCTATTCAGACCCACAAAACCTGAGACAGGGAAGCCCATAACACAACTATGAGCTAATGATATGCTGCTTTAATTTGTGTGGAACAGAGGGGGAAGAGAGAGAGAGAGAGAGACAGAGAGAGCAAGTACATTTAAATACAAAAAGACAAATATTTCTTATCAAAATTGTAAACCCTATTAATATCATACTGTGATTCTTTACCATTAAAAAAGCAGGATTTCCTGACATTCATAGCAGACACAGTGAGTGATGCATGCTATAAGCCTTCTAAATTAAACATTAGGAACATTAACTTCCCATGTGAACCATGGCCATTTGATTTAAATGTACACCGCACTGGATACGTACTCCCATAAAAGTTGACAAACGCGCACTGGCGTACCTTCTTCAAAGTCCAAGGCACCAGGCACCTACACAACAGAAGGTACTGTGGCGCCATCTAGTGGTCATTAAATGCCATTTATTACTGCTAAGTCTCAATGACACTGGCCGTCGTGAAGGTGCGTAATCCTCACACACACACCACCACACCCACAACCACACACACATACACAACCACACACACACACACCACCACACCCACAACCACACACACACCCACAACCACACACACACCCACACACACACACCACCACCACACCCACAACCACACACACCACCACCACACCCACAACCACACACACACACACACACACACACACCACCACACCCACAACCACACACACACACACACACACACACCACCACACCCACAACCACACACACACACACACCACCACACCCACAACCACACACACACACACACACACCACCACACCCACAACCACACACACACACACACACCACCACATCCACACACACACACACACACCACCACCACACCCACAACCACACACACACACACACACCATTATTCTACAGAGCAGCATAGCATTTCATAAGTAGTCCTGAGGACTCAATTCACGGAAACCCCTAACCCTTGCCATTTGGCGTTGTGGAGCGTGGGCAGGATTTGACTACTGCATTAACTCCATCCATCAGTCTAAGTACACAATGCAGAGATAATAATAATCATTTTTTTTAAATAACACTCTGCAACATTCAACGAATTTCAAGATAATTTCTATGATAACCATCCATGAAAAACCAAATCAATTAGGGAACAGATTGATTTCAGGAGTGTTCATGGACCGATTGGTTTAACAGGCTAAGTCAACTTAAATTGCCTTTGTGTCAGTTATTACTTGAGAACATTCTGAATTACGAGAACAGCAACTACTAGAAATATGCTGCAATATGATCTTTTTATAAATAAAATTATTAGGTATGTGCCTGAGCAACTGAGAATATGAAACACAAGCAACAGACCTGGGATAGAAAGCACATAATTAAAAAATAATATGAATACAAATCTATGAGGCTAGGCCGTGTACGCTGTACGGCATCCTCCAGCCTGTGACTCCCTCTTTTGGATGTTTACAATGCCACACTCCAAATTAACTCCTCCTCCACATTTACTAGATTGGTTGAGAAGTGTAAAAGACAACTTCTATTTAATCTTGTCAAGACTATGAATGTGGGGTGATGTTAGGTTTCAATTAAAGGTCTATTTGAATGCAATTGCCCAACTAATATTTTCTATTTTTTGTGTTTAAAACATTTCTCCAGGAGGAAGAGCCGGATTTTGATGACTGATACAGCCGCCATGTTTTTTTTCCTGTCCCAGGAAGCCAGACATTTTCAGCGGGGAATCATCACTGGCTATTAAACGCTTTCAACTGTAAGGAAAAGCAATTAAATGTGATAGATCACAGGGGCACCTTGTGATTGTAGTGCAGAACTTCCGCCAATCAAGATCCAGTTTTTAAATGAAAAAACGAACAATGCATGAATAGGGACTTGGAGGATAGGCTCCATATTGACTGCTTTTAATCATACGGGCCTGCAGTATATTGTGTGTATGTCTTAGGTTAGCCAAATGATTAATTCTTTCCCCCCACCTTAACCACATTAAATACAAAAATTACAAAATCAGACATGAATAGCCTAGCGATACATGGACCATGTAGATATGTCAGCTTGTAAAAGGGTCGAGGTCAATCGCTGCGATGCGGTATTACCAATCAACCAAACGTTTTTTCTCAAAAAACAAAAACTACTGTATTTAATCACTAGCCTACCCCGTGAGGTTTTTAAATGACACACACACTGATTTTCTTGGGGAAATTATACAGCTATTTCTGTTGTCTTGGCCACGTAGCCCAGCCTATTGGCAATATCCTATCCTAGACTCCATGCCGGTTGTACTACTCGACTTCAAGAGAATCCTTAACTTTTGATTTTTCTAATCAAAACATTGGAGGAAAATCACTAAACCACAAGGACTACAGTAAAGGTAGGTTGCCCCATCTACTCCTAACACAGTCTACCTTGTGGGTCTTTACAAAGCAGTTCACACACACACACACACACACAGACGAGGTTGAGACACAGAGAACACTACACAGACAGGTCATACATTACTCAAGCCGCAGCCTACATGAGTCCATGTCGGTGAAATGGGCTGGCTATTTGGAAAGGTGCGGACATGGCACATGATATAAAGGGTCATTTGGAAGATTTTGCAGGGGCTGTGTACTGTGAAGGATTGGATTTTCACATGAATGCCTGCACTTTCACATCCTTCTCCATTTCACTGGGGATGGACACAGTCTGAGTGACAGAGCACAATATGGGTCTTCAGCCCGTGTTCACGTTCACACACACACACTCAGACACACACACACACACACAGACCAATGTGGAGAGAGAACATACCAACCTTGAACCATGGCTGCTTATCTAAACCTTTCTTGTAGATTTAGCCATAGAACACACTGCCATAACGGAACTACGGCTCCATTCAGGAACAGGAGCAAAAACATTACCCTAGACAACTTGTCTTTCGGGTGATTGTGTTGACAAATTTCGTCCAATATATTTTCCCTGGGTAATTCTGAGGAGTTCTTGAATGCAGATCAGACCATTGTCAACCAAGGACAGCTCTTTTTGACTGTGGAGCATTTGATTCCAGTAAACCTTCTAGTCAGTCTTTTGACTGAATCCTAAAAAGAGTTGAAATGTGAGAAATATCCTGCCAATAGGTGGAAAATAAAAGACTGGCCTTGGGGTCTTACAATTCTCTTTAAAGATGTTGATGCATATTTAATGTGCAGAAGGCAGTAGGATGTGTGTTGAGGATGTCACTTAATTCAGGACGAGCTCTGCTATAAAGTAATACTGTACAAGGAAAATGACTTACTACAGAATTACACACTTTGACCATGCTGTATGTGCTGTGTGTATGTGCGTGTACATACATGTGTGTGTCTGTATATGTGTGTGTGTATTCACGTGAGTGTGTGTGTGTGTGTGTATTTACGTGTGTGTGTGTGTGTGTGTGTGTGTGAGTGTGCATGTGTGTGTACATACATGTGTGTGTCTGTATATGTGTGTGTGTATTTACGTGAGTGTGTGTGTGTGTATTTACGTGTGTGTGTGTGTGTGTGTGTGTGTGTGTGTGTGTGAGTGTGCGTGTGCGTGCCTGTGCTTTAGGGCTGTTTCACTAAATGGATAGAAAAAGACAGGAATTTTACTCTGGTGTTTTAATTCTGCTGTTTTCATCATGAAATAAAATTTTTCCTCCTCCCTGTGTGACTGGACAGGTGAATGGATGAGGGATGGGTGATGGATGGATGAGGGATGGGTGATGGATGGATGGATGATGGAAGGGTAGATGTGTTTCCGTTGGGGAGCGGTAGGGCCGCTCCATGCCTGTTTAGTATGCACATCAGGTAAACTGGGTCTGTGTTCCTCATTTAGCCAGCCACTCTACAGCTGGGGAGCTGCTATGCAAATGTGTCTGGATTTGAATGGAGAGAAGGAAGACACAAAGCTCAATTAAAGAGAGGAGTGGAGGGGGAGCGCCGGCTGTCTGAAGGAGAGGTTGGGGGGGGGGGTAATGCCAACATGGCCGGCTATAGAAACACCCACGTGAGGAGAGACACACAGATCCAATGTTTGCAATACCTCAAGGTTCATCTGATATTTAACAGAGAGCACAGTCATTATCAGACCACTGAGCTTGGAGACTTTATTAAACCATAATGTGCAATAAGTGGAATAAGGCCCCATTTCCAATAGTACGAAATAAAATACAAAAATAGGGTTAGGGTTAAAAAAAGAAAACCCAGTTTCATGATTGATCAAGGACAGGTGCCATTCCTGTACCAGTGTCACAGGGGAAACAATGGTGCTCAGTGTTCCTGTGGCCATCCCCTGCACTGTCCTTCAGAGAGCTTCTGACATCACCATAGCCACAACAGATCACCATGGCAACCACTGCATCAAGGGTGGGTAGGGAAATTAAAAGAGGGTTGGTGTTGTGGGGAGCAATAACTCATATTTGCATGAGGGGAATGAAAAAAAAAAGAATGAACGGTCCGTGAGGGAACACACACACACACACACACACACACACACACACACTGTATCTCAAAATAAATATTTCAAACCAAACAGTGTATCGTTTTCTGTGTCGATGGCCATGGCCAATGCCTGAATGACATCAAATGATTCTAAGGACAATCATATAGACTAGAAAAACAAACGAGTCCTTTCTCTTGGCCCTGTCTTCACCAGCCCGGTCAACGGCCTCATCATCACCGTCATCATCACCGCCATCATCACCGCCACCATCACCGTCATCATCACCATTCCCCTGGCCATCACTGCTGTAGTCTTTAGACATCATCAGAACCACAACGATACTGCCTGGATCCACAACATACGGTTGGTGGCGTATAGTCAACTCTTCAGTGGGTTTCGTCTCTAATCATGGTAATCTCCTCACATAGGACAGTGTGTTTACGGAGCACTTAGAGCTAATACATGCACAAGGAATGATAACCAGGAGGCTGAGGAGTTGACCTGCATTTTTATTATCTAACATTAGGGTCATTCAGAAATACAGGTGTCAAAATGAGTAACTCCGATAGCTATACACTGCAGTCAAATCATGGTGATGACATCACAAAATGAAACATAACAATAAAGAACACCCAACAAGGCAATCCCAATTCCACACTATCATTGCTGTTACAACAGTTCATATTTTAATGGGTGCAAAAAAAACCTAAGACTCAATTCCTCCATGTTTTCATAGGAAGAATATGTATGCATCATCATACACTGGATTTAGGACTAAATGAGAATTACTCAGTCAGCAGGTTTTTAAAGATTATTTGGTTGATCTGGCAATGCCAGAGCAACCCTCCAGGATTTCCCACCATACATTCAGTCAAAACGCAGATTCTCCCTCTGGATTCCTCTCTCTCTCTCTCTCTCAAACACACACACACACAAACACACACGAACATGCGCAACACACGTGCTTCTTGCCAGTCAATGTTTCATTGTTTTGCTTCCATGCATTCGACACAAACTTAATTACAACCATTTATAGGCTATAAATAACCGCAGGAAAAAAAAATCTAAATCGTGATGTGGGCAACAGAAACTACAAATGTGTGAAAAGTGTCTATGTCTACTGATTTTGTAAACAATGTTGAAAGAATGAAAACGTAAGTTAACTCTGCTACAATACATGTTAAATGTATGTAACGTAAATAAGCATGCCTGCTGCATGTTCGCAAAGGAAAAAGCATCTAGAAGTGAGCGCGAGCGCGCACATACGCGTACACACCCCATAGCCTATAGAAAACGTTGCGGTCTCATCAGTAATGCATCCAGACTTCATATGCAATTCACAGGGTAAAGCACCGGCGATTGTTATTGTATAAATACTCTCTATAGCACGCCACAAAACCATATATGTAAATAAAATGGTCATACTTTGAATTTCGAATATTTACCGCCGATTGAGAGCGCGTGCAAGAGATATAAAGTGAAAAGTCTCACATACCGTTATATAGCATTTCCTTTGATTTTGGTTTATGCAGGCTTTAAGGGCTTCATGATAACACCGCACAGGAAATAAAACTGTAGTGCAGTGATATGCAAATTAATGTCTCCCTCTGAATGCAAGGACATGTATTATTCATAAATTACTCATGTTTATGCAAATGAGGGAATACAGAAAGACTGGGGAGAGTGGAGGTTGGGTAAACCCTTCTTTCTGTTACAGTAAATATTTGATTCAATTTCTGATTTTCATCTGTCAATGCATAACAGCATGAATAGTCTAACCATAATCAGAAACAGACAATTGTTCACATTTTGCCTTGATTACCCTAATTAACTATGTGCGTACACTTATCCTGTTTTACGATTAGGCTATAGCCTATGCTTCGGGTGGAATAGATCTGATAAATTGGCTGAATCAAATCAAGTCCTGGAATTTTAAGGGTAATTATTATTGTTATGTGTGTATGAACCCATTGTTATGTGTGTCTTATAGAGGGAGATCAGAATCATCTTCATAAGCACATTTAACCATAATATATCACTTAGGTTTACTTACTACACTTAAAATATTAGACTTCCCTATTCTCAGGATACACTGACCTATACTCAGTTTAATGACCTTACTACTTCTACTGGTTCACAATCTACTGGTTCACGCAGAACACAATAAATCTACAATGCCTAAAATGACCAACAGCAACAAATATAACAGGGTTTCAACAGTGAACTGCTGAAAGACAAAATACATTTCGTGTGTGGTGAGCACATAAGATAATCAGATATTAGCAGTAAGTAGATAACATTCCTGTATACTTGTTCAAGATAGATGAGCAGACAGACAGGAACACAAAAAAATAAATTGGAGAAGTATGTATTATTGTTATAAAAGCTGTACAAATATACGCATAATAATCTGTGTTACAGGCAGGTATGACGAGGGAACAGAAGTATACTTGATCAATATAGAAAGAACGTTTAGGTAGCGGGTCCATAGATACATTCATTGTGACATTAAAGGAGAAATTGGTAAATTCCTCCCTCTAGCGTCTACAAAGGGAATAATAGAAACATACAACTCTAGATAGCTTTAGAAGCTAACTATATATACAACTATCTAGCTACAATGTTTCGATATTTATAGCATAATCCTGTCTGTGGTACAACCATAACCGAGCAAACACTGGTGTAGCTAATGAGATAACAGTTATCTAGGACCATGGCTCGAACCAACTAACATGTTATTCCTATAATTTACAGAGGTACATGGCGATACATTGCCTTCTATTTCCACACTTTACCATACATTACGGTAGAATGACGTCATCAGTAATGGACATAATGTTGACACGCAAGACTAGAAAAATAAGACGAATAGGGAAAGCGACTTCATGGTTAGTTAAGAATCTTGGACTACTTGCTAAGCTAGTAATTTTTAAATCATAAAGATAGCTGCAACGTTTCATAATGTGTTTTGTCAGTGCTTAGCGGGCTTTGCTAAAAGTATCCAGGTAACTGGCTTGCATGACGTCGTTAGTAATAATGTACTAAGCTATACCAAAAAGTTCGCACACTGATTAACTAAAATGTGTTATTGTAGCGTTAGTTAATCTAACTAAATAGTTATGTTTGGGACCAGTACAACACAACACGGAGTAGTTACACAAATCGTTGTATTCAGTGGAATGTTAAATGTACAGTAAGGTACTTACAATATTACCGAGAGAAGCTTGCAATCCTAGCCCATGCTATCGATAGGCTATTCAGTTTTGCCGGCTTGATAACGTACGGTAGTTGTACATATCATGTGTACCTAACGTCAAAGGCTTTTCGAGTGTCAGTGTCTGGCACGGTATTTATATACACTTCTAACCCCATGTATGTTATTTGTTATGAGCAGATCTTCACCATGTTTTACAATAGCTCGCAGAAAAAGTGTTGGACGTTTGAGAATGAAGATACACTGGAAAAACTGAGATATGAAGCCAACCAGAAATATCGAAACAAAATGCTTGCCAGTGGGAAGGTAAAGAGACGTTTAACATGTTACATTGCATTTGATAATATGTTTAGTACAGGTGCTGGTCATAAAATTTGAATATCATCAAAAAGTTGATTTATTTCAGTAATTCCATTCAAAAAGTGAAACTTGTATATTATATTCATTCATTAAACACACTGATATTTCAAATGTTTATTTCTTTTAATTGTGATGATTATAACTGACAACTAATGAAAATCCCAAATTCAGTATCTCTGAAAATTAGAATATTACTTAAGACCGATACAAAAAAACATTTTTAGAAATGTTGGCCAACTGAAAAGTATGAGCATGTACAGCACTCAATACTTAGTTGGGGCTCCTCTTGCAGCAATGGGGCGTGGCTTGGAGTCGATCAGTCTGTGGCACTGCTCAGGTGTTATGAGAGCCCAGGTTGCTCTGATAGGCCTTCAGCTCTTCTGTATTGTTGGGTCTGGCGTATCGCATCTTCCTCTTCACAATTCCCCATAGATTTTCTATAGGGTTAAGGTCAGGCGAGTTTGCTGGCCAATTAAGAACAGGGATACCATGGTCCTTAAACCAGGTACTGGTAGCTTTGGCACTGTGTGCAGGTGCCAAGTCCTGTTGGAAAATGAAATCTGCATCTCCATAAAGTTGGTCAGCAGCAGGAAGCATGAAGTGCTCTGAAACTTCCTGGTAGACTGCTGTGTTGACCTTGGACCTTAGAAAACACAGTGGACCAACACCAGCATGGCACCCCAAACCATCACTGACTGTGGAAACTTTACACTGGACTTCGAGCAATGTGGATTCTGTGCCTCTCCTCTCTTCCTCCAGACTCTGGGACCTTGATTTCCAAAGGTAATGCAAAATGTACTTTCATCAGAGAACATAACTAAGCAGCAGTCCAGTCCTTTTGGTCTTTAGCCCAGGCGAGACGCTTCTGACACTGTCTTGTTCAAGAGTGGCTTGACACAAGGAATGTGACAGCTGAAACTCATGTCTTGCATACGTCTGTGCGTGGCGGTTCTTGAAGCACTGACTCCAGCTGCAGTCCACTCTTTGTGAATCTCCCCCACATTTTTGAATGGGTTTTGTTTCACAATCCTCTCCAGGGTGTGGTTATCCCTATTGCTTGTGTACTTATTTCTACCACATATTTTCCTTCACTTCACCTCTCTATTAATGTGCTTGGACACAGAACTCTGTGAACAGCCAGCCACTTTAGCTATGACCTTTTGTGTCTTGCCCTCCTTGTGCAAGGTGTCAATGGTCGTCTTTTGGACAGCTGTCAAGTCAGCAGTCTTCCCCATGATTGTGTTGCCTACAGAACTAGATTGAGAGACCATTTAAAGGCCTTTGCAGGTGTTTTGGGTTAATTAGCTGATTAGAGTGTGGCACCAGGTGTCTTCAATATTGAACCTTTTCACAATATTCAAATTTTCTGAGATACAGAATTTGGGGTTTTCATTAGTTGTCAGTTATAATCATCAAAATTAAAAGAAATAAACACTTGAAATATATCAGTCTGTGTGGAATGAATGTATTCACTTTTTGAATGGAATTACTGAAATAAATCAACTTTTTGATGGTATTCTAATTTTATGACCAGCACCTGTAGTTGCGTCAGGTTTGTGACTGCTGCCCTTTGTTGTCCCCTCACACTTTCCTTTTGCCTTGTTAGCCTACAGTTAACTCCCTGTTTCTGGATGCTCATGAGGAGGATGTGCTCTTCAGACACTATGAGAAGAGACTGCTTGACTTCTGTAATGCATTCAAGCCTGTAATGCCTAAGTCAGTTGTGGTATGTATTATGTAGGGCCAGGAATTCCAACAAATATTTAGGTGGGTGCTTATTATAGTCCACAAAACAAGGTGTATTATACCCAGGTGTGAATTGGAAAATATTTTTGTTGTATGTTTGCATTTTACACTTATGGAAGTAATTGGGGTGTGAGCATGTTTTACAAAAGAACTCTCAAAAACACTTACGTTTTACTTAAAGGTGATTGACCATTAACATGTCAACATGCCCTTACGGGCCCAATATCTCCATAGATTTTTAGCTAGCGATGGCTAAAGTTAGCTGAATTTTGTTGAGGCTGTGTAAAGAACTAAATCCTGGATTACCATTTCTCTTGGCCCATAGACTTTCAGTCTGAGGAAACACTCAGCTGGTACAGCAAAATAGCTAAAAAAAAAAGAAAACAGCAATATTGTCAAACACAATGATCGATTGTAAAACAAATCTAAAATATTAATATCGATCCCGATCAGACGTAACTTATCATCTAAAGCCTAATCACAGATTAATGTTTCCTGAAAATAATTTAGACAGATTTGAACACATTTCATCTTCCTCAATGAGTCTTTTATCGGTGAAAAGAAGGGAGACTATTTCACTTGTTTACTAACACATTGACATTAGGGCAGCAACAAAGTATGGATACAAATTTTGGAAACTATGTCATTATCGACTAGGTGGGTCTATATGAGACACAGCAAAAAAAGGTGGCGAAAATCCACCGGAGCGAAGTCACGTACGACCAAAAACTTCAAAAGGGCTGAATGGGACAACTTCACATTTATGTTGCAAAATTTGCTAAGCAGAACTCTCATGGCACACAGCACACCTGTACTGTAATCCATGAGCATTTAAAGAGGAAACCGTTGTCGTGGTGTTGACAGAAGATTTATATTGCTCATCACGGAAGGTTAATAAAATTTAAATTTGTCATTCATTATAATTTTTATTCATGGAGTTACATTTTTAACTGAGAAATATTTATTTGTGAATGCATAGCTGTGTTAACTCTTTTTAATCTACTTGAGCTGGTTGAGTTTGTGCAGAGTTGAGCAGCTCCAACTAGTCAACCTTTTGCGATGTTACTGATTAATTAACCCATTCATGTAACATTTGGTGAGTTCTATATTTCACCACAACAGAAATGTTGAGGAATGTAAATGCATTACAATTTCCATTTACAGTATCAGTCAAAAGTCTCTCAACCATGATACTCTGGAATGCTTTTCCAACAGTCTTGGGAAATGATTTATGAGGACCTTTTTTTACTTGCTTTATAACTACTGCTTACAGTTGTTTTAATGAAAGCATTGTAAAACGATCAGAAAAACGCTGAACACTTTAATTACATTTTAAATGAAACACTAATTTCATTCTGGAATTGATGTATTTTTTCTTTCTGATTAATCGATGAATCAAAGTAGTAATCCACAGATTAATCGTCAACGCTCATATGATTAACTGTTTTCCATGTCTCAGGGGAGAGTGGATTTGGCATTAACTTTAACGGAATCAGAAAACCACCTTAGCCCTTCCTGCAGTAAAGCTGTAACTCATATTATTATATTATCATGTTATTCTTACAGATATAAAGCAGTGTTCTGAAAACTATGGATATATTTGTTTTTCCTGTGTTGTTTAGAGTCTGTATTGCTAAAGAGAAAGAAAAAAACATTAGATCATTTTGCAACTCTTCACACAGCAAGCTAGCTGTAAAGTTGGGTCTGTCAACTCTGAGAAGTAAACATTTGGAAGAGGACATTCTCAGCTTTAGGAATATAAATGGTACCTATGTAGGATCACAAAGTAATTGTGCTGATAGAATTGATCCAGAATAAACATTGTATAGACAAATTGTACATACGTGCAGGCTTAATAGTTGCCACCATCTCAACAGGGGACAGCCATCATGTATTTCCGGAGATTTTACCTGAACAACTCCCTGATGGAGTATCATCCAAGAACAATCATGTGAGTAGCACAGGGCTCTTTGGCTAGTACTCTTAAAGGTCCACAGCGAATTCACTGGGGTTTCTGCTGCTCCAAGTCATTCTAATCTGGTAGCTAAGTGTAGCCCTTCACACACTCAAGGTACATAACTTCCTCTTCTCGCTCTCACTCTCTTGGACTCAGTCTATTCAGTCTCCCGTTCTCCATTTATGGGACTTTTTTGCAGTCTGTTTCAACCCTTGATATTCCTCCCTAACCCAGCTTATGTTTATCTCCGTTATTTCCAGGCTGACCTGTGCCTACCTCTCCTGTAAGGTAGATGAGTTTAATGTGTCCAGCACCCAGTTCGTGGGTAATCTGGTTCAGGAGAATGCATCTGGTCAGGAGAGGGCTCTGGAGCAGATACTGGAATATGAGCTCCTTCTCATTCAGCAGCTCAACTTTCACCTGGTGGTGCACAACCCCTACAGGCCGATGGAGGGCTTGCTCATAGACCTCAAGGTGGGCGGATTGAGACGTCCAGTTCTTGGTTAACAGAATGAAAGTGAGACAGGCTTTTATTATTTTTATATCGACCACGGAACAATACATTGATTGCGAAGTTGAAAAAAAACACACAACTTCTGTGCAAAGGAACTACGTCTTAGAGATGTAGACTTTAAACTTTTAATTGGCAAATCATTTTAGTTTAACATTTAAAAAGCTGTGTTGCCAAATTGTAGGCTTATTAATTGTGTCCCATTGGTAGAGCATGACGCTTGCAATGTGCAATGTTTGATTCCCACGAGGGCTCAGTACAAGAAAGTATGAGCATGTAAGCGCTTGCTACTGTCAGTTGCTCTGGATGCCAAAGAGATTCCACTGAGGGTAAATCCAGAAAATCCGGATGTTTCCACATGTGAACTAAAGTCTCATTCAGAAGCTTTGTCTGTTGGTGACCTTTGATATTTTCCTCAGACAAGGTACCCTCTTCTGGAGAACCCAGAGTCTCTGAGGAAAAGCGCCGATGACTTCTTAACGCGGGCCTCCCTGACGGACATTGGACTGCTTTTTCCGCCATCACAGATTGCCATGACGGCCATCATGAACAGTGCGTCGCGGGCTGGGCTTAGCATGGAAAGGTAGGTGAGCACCACTCAGTCCTTGAGCTAACAAACTCTCATAATGTTTTGTGGAGAATTAATCAGTTTAGCCTAAAACAAGTTTGTTGGTCCCCTTTTTTTCTTTATAGCTATCTGACAGAGTGTTTGGGACTAAAAGACAACAAAGAGACCCTCTCAAAGATGTACGATGCGATGAGACGTGAGTCATTTTGACAACATTGTTGCCCTTACCAATTCCAACCACATGGTGGCAAACTTGATCAGCGCTTTGACTGCACATCAGAATTCAACAATGTTATTTCCACATACAACAATAATATTTTTCACACAGGGATAAAATCTCTCATGAAGAGGTATGAGCTTCCAAAGCCAGACGAGGTGAATGCTTGTAAAGTGAAGCTGGAGAGGATCCATGCTGAATTTTGCACAAACACGAACATGTACGTATTGACTCCTTTAGTCTGTCACAACCACCAATGTGTTTATAGACTCCTTATTCAGTCAGTCACAACCACCGATATGTGTTTATAGACTCCTTATTCAGTCAGTCACAACCACCGATATGTGTTTATAGACTCCTTATTCAGTCAGTCACAACCACCGATATGTGTTTATAGACTCCTTATTCAGTCAGTCACAACCACCGATATGTGTTTATAGACTCCTTATTCAGTCAGTCACAACCACCGATATGTGTTTATAGACTCCTTATTCAGTCAGTCACAACCACCGATATGTGTTTATAGACTCCTTATTCAGTCAGTCACAACCACCGATATGTGTTTATAGAGTGTTTATATGTGTTTATAGACTATTCATTTAGACTATTAATTTAGTCCCAAACACCAGCTGGTACGCATAGACTCCTTATTCAGTCAGTCACAAATAAAAGAAGTTGTTATATTTTGCATAAAAACAGTATAATTACACTGATGGGCCACCTGGGGAGGGAGTTTTAAGGTTGGGCAGCTGCTTGACTATTATGTTAATATTGTGTAATAGGAGTGGCTGACTGCTAAGGTAAGCCAATTGAGTGGGTTCCGGTATTGAAGACAGCTTCAGAGTTATTTGCACAAATGAAACAATACTTCTTGTTTTACATACCAACAGTTTTATTTAGCCTGGTCGATCAAGTGTATCTAAGATGCAAACGATTCACGGTTCTGTCTATCAAGTAGAAAAATAAAAAATAAACACATCAGTTATATAGAAATAAAGGTGAAGTGGAACAGTTTTACTCCTCATAAAGCACAGCTGACACTGGTACATTTGAGTCTCATCCTTATCTGGATGGTATGTGAACACTAGGGTAATGTTTGTGAGGTCTGTGTAATCTTCAGTGCATCCAAACTGAGAAACTATGTAAACGTCTCTTGGTTTTTAAGTCTCTGGTGTTCAGAGGTGTTTGAATTAGCAGATAATGGGCGTACAGAATGGGCCAGTTCTCATCCAAGTGACAGCGTTTGGTGAAGCTCCATGACCTTCAAGTCCCTTATCTCTGAGGTCAGCCTGGCGTTGGCTTGTATCAGAGCGGAAGGTGGGTTAGTCAGGGTTACACTGAAGTTATAAACAACAAAAGCTTCTGTTGAATTAGCCCAGGCTTAGGCTAAAGAGAAGATGTTTAGGTTCCTTTCATTTTCCCAGCGTGTATCTAGGTCCAAACAGCTGGCCAGTTGTCAGGGGTTACACGTGCACAGGTTACAAATAGGTCCTTAAAACTGTTGAGCTGTCATACAAATGTTAATCTATTGCTGTGCGGTTTCATTTAGCTATCAAAAACACTACTTTTGCCGTCCAAGCCTATGTGCCAAACTGATTCCATTGAGGGCCTAGTGTCTGCTGGATTTGTTTGTTCCTTTAGTTGGTGTCTAATTAAGACCTAGACAACCAGGTGAGGGGAGTTCCTAATTAGTGACCTAATTAATAATTTAAAGTACAAGGTTGGAGCAAAACCCAGCGGACACTCGGCCCTCCAAGGAATTGGGCTTGGCACATGTGGTTTAAAAGATGTAGCTAGTAACTTCAGGGCTATACTGTATATGAAGCTATGTGAACTGTAAACTGCCATTTCAGAGAAAGGAAGAAGTTGACTTGGGCTGTAGTGGTGTGATTAAATTGAATTAAGGCTTGCGTCTTGGAGAGGTGCTATGTTATGCTTCCCTGATGTTTATCGCATCAATGGTTTGGCTCGCCTTTGTCCCAAGGCCCTCTGGGAAGGTTACACTAATAACAGCGTGGCTTAGCGTAGGGACCTCAAGCTTTCAGGTCGGCCTCCTTTCCCAAATGAAGGCCGAGCCAGTCCACGTACAGGAGATGGTCCATAGTTCTCTGTAGTGGTCAGTACACTTTAGCTCTGCCGTGTAGGCAAACTGTTGTCAGGGTCCCCTTCATGTTGGTGTGGACTTCCGTTAAATGTGAATATCGTTCAGGTTAGCATTGCGTGGGTAGAGCAGGTATTCCTTATTTCACCAGTGTATGTTCAAGATCTTTGACCAGATCCACAGCCTCTTTTCCCAGGATGAGGCTCAGTCAGCCATCCTGGATAGAAACAGCCAGAAAGCTACAGTGTCAATACAAGTCAGCCTGGTCTCCGTGCCAGCGCCCCGGGGCTGGCTGTTTGGTCGACTGACTGATGTCTCGCGCCTTTGGTAGATTTCACATTACCTGGATGGTGGCAGCCAACGCCATGATCGTGCACTCAGTCCTGCAAAAGTAAAGTGTACACTGTTGAGAAGTCTCAGCCTTGACAGCAGTCAGCGTAGAAACACCGTGACTTAATTTATGGAGGGCCCAACGTACAGCCTTCCACATCCAACACACGGTTATGAACCCTGGATGGTCGCTTGGCGGGGTGTTCGCCCCTGAGGTGTCATGGGAGATGGCATGGGGGTGGGGTGGTGGGGTCTGGAGACATGCATGACTTGTAACAAAGTGATAATCATGATTAACAACTTAAGTTGTTTAGAAAGATAAATACCTGCAACAACAGCTTCCAAAACAAAGATACTTGTTTACCTTGTGTCGATCTGCAAAATCTATTAATTCTACAAATTACCCGATTGTGCGCTCTCAACCGAAAAGTAAAAGTAATACAGGAAGTCATTGTTTTGCAGGAAACGAAAAAGAGGATACGAAGATGATGATCATGTAGCAAAAGAGCCTCGCATGACAGAGGAGGTAAGACAAAACCACTTGAACTTTCCCCAAAACAGTATCTCTAGAGTTAAGTCATGTAATAGCTTGCTGTATTTTCTAGGAGTGGACTGATGAAGATCTGGAGTTAGATGACCTATGAATGATGCAGAAAACATTTAACCTTTTGAGCTAAATGTCACAACCCTGTTGTCAGGACTTTGTGGCTTCACAGATGATCCACATGTGAAAGATGTATTTGAGGAGATACTACTTTTTTTCTATAAGATAATAAAAATATTTTTTCTATATGTTCAGTGTGTGTGTAAACTTATATGCCAAATGTTTAATTTCTTCATCTGTTAATGGCATCTGTTTTGTACAGTAAATTATGCATGGATAATTGTTTTTAAGTGACATTTAGGCACCTCAGCCCACGGCTCTGACCAATTAACATGAAGAGAGCATTTTTGGAACCAAGATTGAATTACCTTAAGATACAAGACTGCTTCAGTCTGAAACATTCTTCTTGGACAAACAATGCAAGGGCACAGGCCTTAATGAACTTTGACAAATCATTTATAGTGAAGAAAAAAACTCCATAATCTACTTTACAAAAAAACAGTTTAATAAGTGCATGCATGTCTGATACAATCTGTACTATTTCAATTTACTGCTGTAAACATTTCCATTTACTTGGTTTGATTATGTATTTTGTCTGGCATTGAAGTTAAGGTCAACCAAACAATCAAAAACATGATACATACAAACAAAATTCAGTTTCTCAATTATATACTCATGATTCCAGCAAGAGAATTTATTTTCGATATAAAATAACCATAACTTTCTGCAAGAAAACATCCAAACTAAAATACAGAGAAAGAACAAAAAAAATATATATACTAGAGACAAATAGATAGGAAACGCTGGTTTCAGCACTTTGTGGAAATTGTCAAGAGTTGTGACCGTTAAACGAATCGGTCACAAATTACAGTATAAAAAGCATTATCGCTCATAATCCAGTTATAAGAAAAACAGGGTTGACTAGCTTCTTCATGTCAGTTGCATTTCCTCCTAATTAGCTGGGAGATGTACTTTGGCAACCTGTGCAGTGTGGATGAACATGTCTTGGGTGTGTATGCCAAGCTTTACGTACACATCGAATCTTTGACTCTCCTGACGACAGGGAACGATACATATGTACCCCAAGTCGCAGAATCATGAGCGTGTTTTATCAGAATACCAAAAGAGAAACATTTTCTGACCATACACCGTTCAAAGTCACTGGTGCGATATTTCGGTTTTGGGTACAGCAATTGTTGCTTGTTCAGTTTGCTGCTGTTTGCATTGCATAAGTCTCCTGGCATGGGCAATGGGGTGGGTGGGTGGGGGCAGTCATAAGAGGAGATGGGTGGGGGTGGGATTGCCATGGTGATGAGTGGAACATGCTGGGTCGGGTCCCATATGTGACTCTGTGCGAGGAGACGGCGTGATGGAAGGAGAGACGAGTGCTGTACTACCTGTTGCTGTTGGACATGGCATAGTGAACCTGTTTCTGCTGAAGAAGCTCTGTGATGGCCAGTAGCTTTTTCAGCACGTGCTGCGGAAAGAGGAAGCAGCGAGACAGCAATGGTTTACAATCTGGGTGACGTGTTAACACAAAGAAAACATGGGACTAGTGGTGTGCCTTTCAGGGACATAAAGTTGCTTTTCTAGATTTTATAGTATAGTGAATATGGATGGACACACACACACACACACACACACCTGCTGTGCTCCTCTCTCGTTGCTCAGGGTTCGGAGTTCGTCCGAGTGTGTGGCACAGATCTCATGCAGGGCGGCGAGGTCGCGGGACAGGTCTGTCCTAAAGTGCTCTGTAGCTTCAGGGAGTTCGGGGACATTCTGGAAATGCCACAAACAGGCCTGTTAACGTCTCCCCTTGACATCGGGATAGAACTGTCCAAAGGAAATGACAACGGGTCACCTACCCCCAACTCATCCAGAAACATGATCATCCTGTGTTTGTTATTTTTAATGAACGGATTCACTCCCTCCATGTAGGGCTCCTGTATTGACAAGACCAACACACTTCCTTACTTCCTAACGTTTGGATGGTGAAATTGTGAATTTAACTCCTGTAGTAAATGAGGTACAGCGAACAGGAAGACCCCCCCCCCCACTGTGCGGCCTAGGGGCTGGGTTGTCATACCTTTGCGCCAAACTCCACCAGATTAGCTAGATTCTGGACAGACTTGGCAACCAACGTGAGGGTTCGGCCCGCAGTTGCAGAAGGAGGGTCTACACAAAAAAACAAGAACAAATGAATTCAAGGTCCTGGACGTTCATCGCCCACATTTAACAGTGTACATTTCATGCTAAAGGAATGGTCAATTTCTGCAATACCAAATGAAAAGAAGAGTTATAAAATCACCAGCGATGATGTTAAACATTCTCGGGTTGAGGATGGCAGGACAGATCAGTCTCAGGAACACAAAGCCACTGGAAGTCAAAAGGGAATCGGGTCGATAAGTCCCGTTTGATTTGGTGCAGGAACATTACAGTGAAATGTTGCCAACACAGGTTCACCATGACAACCGGAGCCATGGTAATGGTTCAGGGTGCACATTCGTGGGGGAGGCAGAAGGCAAAGCAGATATCTAGTTAGTTACCTGACGACTCTGGTTCTCATAGTGGTGTTGGTCGGCCATTTCTGCTGCACTGACTTCTGCAGACAGCCGTAGATATATCTTAACGTTCTGGAGAACACAAGGGAGAGACAGTGGAGGTACACACATAACTATTTAACTCCAAACTATTCTTTGGACCTAAAGTGTTCAGTTCAAAATGTTTTGTCTTATTGCACAAAACACTGAATTTACCACAGCAGAATGTCAGAACATACAAGGTCCAAACTACACAGATGGGTGCTTATTGGCAGTGTATATTTAACCGGCAGAAAACCAATGTCGGCGGTCCACGAGCCCGATGTTATCTTTCCCCTAACACCAAGCATGAACTAACTCACTGGAGGTATAACCTAACCTTAACCTGCCGCGTGTTCCTAAACTAAACCTTTACTCATTTCAGCCACTACATTTCCTTTCTTTCTGCCGGTCCAATATACACTTCCTTACTTATTAGGGTTGGGCCGATGAACGATGTCATCGGGTGTCGGTAAAGATTGACAGCCATTGTCAATGGGGACGTCATCGCCGATGACTGATGACAGCCTGTTTACACTTGACAAAGCAGAACAGTACAGACAGTCACATTTTGTTCCCTTCAAATTCTAATCGATTGATTAACTGGGATTCATTTGTCTTTTTGTTAGTCCAAATCAACGAGTCCCCGACCGGCCATATGACAAAAGTACATACATCGCCCAACCCTATTATATCATGTGGATGGGTCCCGTGTTAGTTGGTTGGTATGTGCTCTGTAGTGTGTGTGTGTGTGTGTGTGTGTGTGTGCGTACGCGCATGCATGCTTACGGGGGCAGGATTTCAGCAGCCATGAAGATCTTCTCCACCAGCTCAGACAGGATGTTGAGGAGGTGAGCCAAGTTCAGATTCACATCCTCATTCTTCTCCAGTTTGGAGGGGTTCAGCTAGTGAACAGCATCCACAGACGAGGGATGGAGAGGGGCAGAGACACCACTCAGATATACGGGTGCTTGTGAACTGTATAACGGACTACACAAGACATCTTACGGGGTAGGATTCGCTGCTGAAAACAACTGTGCAAGGTTACGTTCAATGCCACGACGCGTGTAACACCCACTGTACCACTGGCTTGCCGTTTGATCAACAGACTAACACTGACTGCACCAAGGTTGAATCCGAGTCATCTTGACAAGGTTTCTCTCTTCGGGGTAGGCCAAAATACTGACTGTACAAATGCCACACACTCCACTCCGCAGGATGGATTACGAGAAAAAACAGCTGGGTGCTAGCCCTCATCTCTGGAAATATTTGTGACTGAGTTTACTTGGCAGACACAACATCAACCTGTTTAGGTCCCAGACACAGCAGGCGCCTTCAGAGCCCCCCCCCCCCCCACCGGCATGTGGTCTCTGCTTACCTCACAGGACTGCCTGCTCTCCATGATCTTGAGGATGGTGTCCTTGAGGGCGTGGTGGACGAAGGGGGTGGCTGTGGCCTTCATGTACTGCTCCATCAGGGTGCTGGCGAGTGTGGTCGCTCGGAACAGGGTCGTCGCCTCGTCTGAGGGAACCCCAGACAGAAAGAGAGAGAGACAGAGAGAGGTGTGTGTGTGTGTGTGTGTAGATCAACTCGAGACTGAAACAATCCTTCAGCGTCATACAGCCATCTGAAGTGGCACGTTCTTTGTCGCCGGGGCTACGATGTCGCGCGGCAACCATAGACTTGTTGTAAACCATCACATTAAACCCCTCCCAAAAAGGCGAGTGTGTCTTACCTTCCATGTTGATCTCTCGGTCATTGAGCGTTCGGAGTAGGGGCGCCTCGGCCTTCTCGTGCCTGAAGATGCGCAGCAAGATGCTGGCGAGCAGAGTACGGTCCTGACCGCAGACATGTGCCAGGGCATAGATCACATGGAACTCCTTCAGCAGGATCAGCTGTGGGACAGTGGCCGTGTTCACATCTTACTGTCTGGGGCACATGCACTGCAGGACGCACGCACACGCACGCACACGCACACGCACGCACACGGTGTTCTGCTGATCCATGTTCTAGTCTAGCAGGGTGTGTGTTTGTACCCTTTGTATCACATGGCCATGATGTAGTCGAGTCCACATCTGTGAAATGTGGTTCGAGTCAAGTCAAGTTTTGTGCTGGAGTCCCGTGCCCAAGTTGATTATAATAAGTCAAAAACAACTTCAAATCATTTTAAACAAAGGGAAACTGAAAGAGGTACATAGTCCCTAAAAAGTGATATTTCTTTTTTAGTTGCAACAGGTTGTGTCTAACAGAATGAAACAATGATGGACCTGCCTGAATTTGTCCCACTGGAACAATGTTTCTGCTAAAAAGCTTGTTTGGCGGAAAGAATACAGCAAATGTCCCCATTGTTTCATGACTGAAAACGTTGGAGCATAAATCCATATTTTAGAGCTCTGTGCACTAGGCCTTCGTGTTACGTAAAATGTGTCCTCCCAGTGCATGACACACTGAGACAAGTGAATTCACTGAGGAATTCCTGGCCGTTGGCTGGACTGGGGGAGACGCAGTCAAGAGTTGGACTGTCGTACCTTTAGAACCCAGGTTTGAGTCTTCGTAGCAGCTTAATTCCCCCTACGTTTCCTAACCAGGCAAAATAAATCTGAACTGAAGGCTGGCGAGTGGTTGGCTACGGGGAAGCGAGAGTCGCCTGGACAATGTGTATGATCGAGGACAATGTGTATGATCGAGGACAATGTGTATGATCCAGGACAATGTGTATGATTGAGGACAATGTGTATGATCCAGGACAATGTGTATGATCCAGGACAATGTGTATGATCCAGGACAATGTGTATGATCCAGGACAATGTGTATGATCCAGGACAATGTGTATGATCCAGGACAATGTGTATGATCCAGGACAATGTGTATGATCCAGGACAATGTGTATGATCCAGGACAATGTGTATGATTGAGGACAATGTGTATGATTGAGGACAATGTGTATGATCCAGGACAATGTGTATGATCCAGGACAATGTGTATGATCCAGGACAATGTGTATGATCCAGGACAATGTGTATGATCCAGGACAATGTGTATGATCCAGGACAATGTGTATGATCCAGGACAACCGGCTTGTCCACAGGCCCCCACACCTCACCCGCAGAAAGGCTGGTGTGCCGTAAAAATGGTCCCAGTCACCAGTGGTACGGAAGGCAAGTCTGAGTCCGAATCTGGGTGCCCAATGGTCCCAGTCACGCCATAATCCACAGAAATGATTACACCGTAAACCTGTGCCTGCACCTTTCCAGATTAGCCAGCTCATTGAACCAACACCGCTGAATGTAGGCTGCTGCCGGAGTAAGGTATGAACATTAATGACCAGCTATGTTTTAGGCAGGACTTATTATCAAGTCTGGCTTATGGGGGCGTGCAACTGTCCACGGGGGCGGGGCTGAGTGTGGTGGGCGGGGCTGACCTCTTTGAACTCGCTGTACTCTTCCTCTGGCATGATCTTCTCCATGGAGTAGCGTGCTCGGACCCTCAGGGAGCCTGGTTCGATGCCCTTCAGAGGCACGTGGGAGCTCAGGGGGAACCATTCGTCGATCATCTGGCCCTTTTGAAGGCGGCTCAGCTGGCAACGCATGAACACTGGTGGAGATGCACGGGGGAGACAGACAGGCCAGCTGTAGCAGGGTGTTTCCGTCGCATCAACATGGACTTGCATTATTAAAACGTGTGATGAGGTTGAGAAAGCTAGAAAAGGAAACTCACAAATGTCACTTTCTTTGCTCTTCTTCGTCTTGTTGCTCAGGCTGATTTCAAACCTGTTTATTTCACTGGACAAGTCACTGAGGAGGACAAAAGCAGAAGACGTGTCAGTGTGGGGAACCCAAAAATTACTCAACAGCTAGTCGTAATCAGTGCAACATTATGGACAAATTATTACTAAGTGTAGCATGGACTAATGGTATGAATTATGTTACAAACTGGTTGTTCGAACCCCTGAATGTTACACTGCCAAGATGGAATGGCCAAGGGCCAAATCCCAAGGAATGCTTTTAAATGGAGCTGAAACTGTGACTGACTCAAAGATGAACTCCTCTGTGAAGACTGGGTTCTGGCCCTCTCGGGGGTGGGTCTTGGCCACCTGGACACTGTTCAGGTAGATGTTGCAATAGGGGTTAGTGAAGTGTTTCACCGGCAACTTATGGGCCTCCTCCACATACAGGACCAGGCTGCTCACCTGATGAAACACACACACACACACACACACACACACACACACACGTGCACACACGTGCACACCAGGATAACCGTCAGCCTGTCAGTGGTTCTGATTCCTCAGCGGGCTGGAGCAAGATGTACGGGTCGCAATTATAATGCATAGTCAATGGAAATGGGTTACATTGCATGTGTTTATTAGAATGCATTTTGGACCCCGGAATCTGCTACTTTTGGGGTTGAGGACAACTGCCATATCAAACAAAGCAAATCTGCTTGGGTACCGTTCAGAAACCGTTCGAATGTTGGGAAAACATACATGCTATGGATACATTTTTGGCAAAAACATTTCTTAAAGGATTATAATAATATGGGACATTGAATATCAAGTGTCTTGGCACCTGTCTGAGCCTCTTGTTGGCAGTTGGCTGGGTAGGTTTCCTAAGGTTACTGCAGAACGTCTGCAGACATTTCATCCAATCCTAAGGAGAGGAAAGAACAGTGTGAAGACTAAAGGGAGGTGTGCTTGGGACATAACCCGGTCAGTCATCACAGACAGACAGAGTACAAACCTGTGCCTGTTCAGGGGTCTCGCCAGCGAAGTAGAATATGTACTGTTCCTCACTAAAGTGCTGAACCACAACCTGGAAACAGTTTGGCCTGCAAATCCAGAAAAGGAGTACCCAGGTATAACCAAACAGCCTTGTGCTCAAACTCTTGACTTGAATAACGACAAAGACAATGTCCTACAGCAGTGAATTGCTCTGTCAATGTCTGTGTTGGGATCAGTGAGAATGGGGGAAGTGTCCAACCTGCCAAACAAGCTGTCATGAACCCCGTACACAGAGCACACACTCAGGTCAATCAGGCCTTTGGGTTTGGTGGCCCTCTTCTCACTCTCAAAGTAGATTAGCTGGGCGTCATTCCCCTCCAGGATGAAGTAGAGGTTCTTCCACCGCTTTCCTTTACCTGGAGGCGAGGAGAGATCAGGACAATTCCCACAATCCCCTTCCCCCAGCCTGCACTCATTTCCTCCCTCTTAAAATGTAAATGGGAGTTCACATCGTATGTTTTTCACCAGTCCTTCCCTTTAATCTGGGAGAGGTTCTGTAGATACCAGAGACCCTGACAGTGGGAGAGGTGGAAATGGGCTAAGGACCAGAAGACAATTGCAGACATTTGAGGTTCCACTCTCCAGCAAATAATTTCAGCATGAAAACATCTGGGTACCTTTATTGAATAGGAGGTAGCCTTTCTTGACAATGTTTTTGTAGAACGCGTCCTTTGTTTTTCGTCTGATAGTGTTATAAATCTCCTTGCCGTCCACCAAGTCCGAAAGCACTTGTTCCTGGTGCTGAAATGAATGCACAGGGATGTCAACAATAACCACAAACACGCACACACACACTTCTGTAACACACAGGAGCTCCACTATAGTGCAATTTTTATTCTGCCTTACCTGCACTGAAACAGCATCTTTCAGGTTGTACCCTTCCACGATCTGCTCTTTTTTATAATGGTCAATAATGTCATCAACACTGCCAGGAAAGAGAAGAGACCGAAAACAGCGGTTATTCTTACTGACCAGAACTTGCAAGCACCAGCCACAATAATAATTTCTAACACAAAATACTTCACTATCTCTCTACAGAACCAATATCTGCATCTACACACTAACATTTTAGACTCCTATGCAGCACGGCAGTAGTGAGTATATACATGTATGTAATGGTGCCATGCGGGAATCAAACTCACAACCCTGCCATTGCAAGAGCTATGCCTGTACAGTAGCGAAACTATACTTCAACTAAACACGTGGAATACCATACCTGTTGTAGTACCTCCCCCCCATCATGTACTGGTTGTTGGGGGTGGGGCATATCTTAAACCTTTGGATGTTCTCATTGGTGCGAAAAAACAGGGAGTAATCCCCAGGTGTGTTGTCGGACGGCCGGACCAGGAAGCTGCACACTTGACCAACTGAACGATGGACAGAGAGAAATCCTGTTGTTAACACTCCTTCAGCACTGGACACTTCACTAACCAACATTACCAGAAAACATCACCAGCAACCATGTTTTGTTGTGTTGGTGACAGAATGACACGGGAGCATATCCCGGCTGTGGTTACCCAGTGAGGTGACTGTAGTATCTGGAGAAAGAGCATAGGGCTACCTGTCATCAGCAGGTTGTAGGCCTCCTGTTTGCTGATCTTGCCGTGATACCAGCTAAATGCAGGAAATGGACAAAGAGAGAAAGAGACAGAGAGCGAGGGAGAAAGTTAAAGATTTGAAGGGTTGTTATTTATAATGTGTTTTATTCTACTGACATGTCATTTAGAATGTGTTTTATTCTACTGACATGTCATTTAGAATGTGTTTTATTCTATTGACATGTAATTTATGTCTTATTCTATTGTCATGTCATTTAAAATGTGTTTCATTCTATTGTCATGTCATTTATAATGTGTTTCATTCTATTGTCATGTCATTTATAATGTGTTTCATTCTATTGTCGTGTCATTTATAATGTATTTCATTCTATTGTCATGTCATTTATAATGTATTTCATTCTACTGACATGTCATTTGTCTTTTATTCTATTGACATGTCATTTATGTATTTTATTCTATTGACATGTCATGTATAATGTATTATATTCTATTGACATGTTATTTATAATTTATTTTATTCTATTGATATGTAATTTATAATGTGTTTTATTGTATTGTCATGTCATTTTTAATGTGTTTTATTCTATTTGATGTCATTTAAAATGTTTTATTCAACTGACATGTCATTTATAATGTATTTTATTCAATTGTCACGTCATTTATGATGTATTTTGTCATTTATAATGTAATTTATTCTACTGTCATGTCATTTAAAATGTATTTTATTCTATTGACATGTCATTTATGTATTCTATTCTATTGTCATGTCATTTATAATGTAATTTATTCTACTGTCATGTCATTTATAATGTATTTTATTCTATTGAGATGCCATTTATCCATTCATATAACAGCTGTCCCTGAATGTAGAAACGCATGTTTTTCCACATATAGACACTCTAAACGGGAAGACAAAATAACAGGAACACCAATAGCATTCATGTGTTACCAATTCCCTACACAAAGAGCATCAGGGTGGTATGAAAACAGGCCTTTGGGTCAGAGGTGAAAGGTGGAAATGTAAATGCCCAGTTAATGGAGTTCCGTTTTACACCTGGCTGCGGCTCAGGACGGAGTGTCGGCAAAAACTAAAAGTGGCTGAGAGGAATAATTTTTACATTCAGGAATTTGGCAAACTAAACACACGCACACTGCTCCAAAAGCTTTTTTACCTTAGAAATGTCGTCTTTCTTAGTGATTCGCTGAGCCACACAGATTATGGCAAAGTTAGTAATGAAAATTATCACTGCAATGATCGCTATTGCCCGAGGTTTACCTGTTGATACCACCAAGGAGAAAGAAATCATCACAACTTACACTTTGCCCTCATGAGGGTCCTCCTCCCGTCCCTGAAAAGCAGACAGAACTACGTCAGTTAAATGAAAAGGAATGCCAAACACAAAAAGACCATGTCTCAAGACCGCCATTCTGGCTCCCACAGCTTCCACCAACTAATAACTCGGGGGTGGAAAGACAAAGGCATTCAGTACATCCTCACATTGTACTTAGAAGTCATTTGGAAAGTTCTGCGTAATGTAACTTTCCCTGGGAAAACGTGGAGCGGGTTGTGTAGATCAAAGGGGGGGGGTCGAAATGTAATCCCTTTTCAGATTTTAACATGCAAAATGTAAAATCTGTGCAAGTGTTGTGTAGACTCTCAGTAGGAACTGTATGAGGAGCCCTTTGGAGCACAAGCCATGTGAACTGTGTCAGGTAAGGGCTTGTGGAAGGCAGACAGTGGCGCACTCTACTCACCACCTCCTCCACCAGGTCCTCCACAATGAGGCCCTGCTCCTCCGTCCTCACGTTGGTCACCCACATCCAGCCGTCATCCAGTTCATTGTGAACAATAAACATGTCCCCTTTCAGGAAGCTGATGGACATAGAATCAATGGCCCAATGTTTTTAGGGTATGCAAACAACACGGGTTACCATTTGCCCGAATATCCTGGTACACAAAGCTCATCCACAATGCAAATAATATAATGCCCAAAAAAAGGTTTTTCAATTATGTTTGGTTATTCATGCAGCGGCGACTTGTGAGGCTTTCTGGCTAGTTGCGGAGAAGCAGTAATCTCTGGTGGTAGTGCTACCTGTTCACCACAGGGTGTCTCGCGTAAGCTGGCAAACAGCATCGTAAGACAAATTGGGTTTTCTCTTCCCAGTTACGTCTTATCTGTTCCTCTGACATGGTGAACAACAGTCACGGTCATCTGCTGGTCTACTGGGCGTTGGTACATGCGAGGGAAAGGGGTGTTTTTGTTCTTTTCAGGTCATGGTGCTCACCTCCGAACAGGCTTACACACATTCCACATATTTGTCTATATGGACGTTTCTTGTAGAGCTCACCTGATCTCATCAGTCTCTGGCACTTTGGTGTATGGAAGAATGGCTCTCACTCTCCTCCGGTCCTCTACAGGCTACACACACACACACACACACACACACAATGAAACTGAGAACAGCAGTAACACGTTCCCAATAAAATCTTCATATCTTTAAACCCCTCTGTGTTTTAAATGAATGTATTCCAGTAGATGCCCTGCAGGACAGGCCTCCATTAGTATTTCGCCTGGCTTCTCTCCCGGGAGTGGTACTGAAATATGTCCTGGGGTCTATGAAAAGTCGGGACATTTCTCACAGGTTCTCTGAGCATGTGGCTGAGAAAGTCTAACCTCCATGTTTCTGGTGAGCAGCAAAGTCTTACCTCTGGAGGAGCCACAGGTGACAGAAGCTTTTCACCTTTCAGCAAACAAGACACATAGCTGTAATAACCAATCAGGTCCGAGAGGGACGAGAAGCGCCGCCCACCAATATAATAGTCTCCACACATGGCGATTATCCTGTCAACAAGCACAGACGCACAAGAACACACCACACAAAGGGTTAAGCACAATGTGCATCATACGCAGAACATCTGAAATGGAGAAGGAAAATTAAAAACAAGCCTGAACTATATTGGCAATGTGAACAAATCAATCCGCGGACTAAACGACAAGGCACTTAATGGGAGTAGACTGAGCAGCACAGCGCTCAAGCTAGGCCATTCATGACTCATCAGATGAATGTCCTGGGGTGAGACTGCACCAGTAACAATGACAGTGACATGATTTAAGTATTGGCAAGCGGGCTAGGAGTAGGGAGCCCGTAATACTCCTTCAATCTCGGTTTAACCGTGGAGCAAATCTCAGTCTGACTGGGCTACAGTACTGCAGACCATCCCAGGACATCTTCCAAAGCTGACACGACATGTTTAACCACGCCTTCCTAATGCCATTCTACAACCACCTTCAGCGCCAACGCTCTGTCATGTCTCTGCAGTGCTTGGCGTTGATGTGATCTAGGAGGGTCGGATGTCATGAACGCAGTCCAGGCCCTCCTGACGCATGTATCGAACTCACTGGAAATGAGACCCATATATAGCATCTCAATCCCTGGAACATCTTGGGGATAGACCCAATACAGCGTGAATACAGCGTGAAAACAGCGTGATTTCTGTATGGATATATGCTTGTTTTGTCCAAAATATACACTGTGAAAAGGCACATTTAGCTACTACAAGATTGTTGACTCACGGGGTAGGTAGATTCAACCATCTTGTCAGACCTGAGTGAACGGGAACTGTTGTTAAGGGATAATGTCATATGGAGATTCACCGGAAAAGGTGAGGGGGCGGGGGGATTGTAGAGGTCATGTTCTGGCGGCTGGTAATCAGACACTGAGGCATTGTTGCCAGTCCATCTCTGTTGCCTGTCCATCTCCTCCATTCACTTCAGGTCCACCCACACACCCCTCTGTTAAAGACTAGTCTCTGGCCTCTGCCCACGCACATCCCCAAACATCCCAGAAACAGGATCCTGTTTGTCATATCTTCAACATCTGCACTAGCTCACTGTCTGTTCCGCTGTGGTCCGCTGGCCTTGGCCTAGAGACGCGCTAACGTGGTCCGGAGACGCGCTAACGTGGTCCGGAGACGCGCTAACGTGGTCCGGAGACGCGCTAACGTGGTCCGGAGACGCGCTAACGTGGTCCGGAGACGCGCTAACGTGGTCCGGAGACGCGCTAACGTGGTCCGGAGACGCGCTAACGTGGTCCGGAGACGCGCTAACGTGGTCCGGAGACGCGCTAACGTGGTCCGGAGACGCGCTAACGTGGTCCGGAGACGCGCTAACCTGGTCCGGAGACGCGCTAACCTGGTCCGGAGACGCGCTAACCTGGTCCGGAGACGCGCTAACCTGGTCCGGAGACGCGCTAACGTGGTCCGGAGACGCGCTAACGTGGTCCGGAGACGCGCTAACGTGGTCCGGAGACGCGCTAACGTGGTCCGGAGACGCGCTAACGTGGTCCGGAGACATTCTAAAAAAAAAAATAGAGACCTGCTAACATGGTCTAGAGCAGTGTTTCCCAATTCTGGTCCTCAGGACCCAAAGGGGTGCATGTTTTTGTTTTTGCCCTAGCACTCACACACCTGATTCAAACTAAAGACGATGATAGGTTGATTATCTCAATCAAGTGTGTAAGTGGTAGGGACCACTTGTCTAGAGACCTGCTAACATGGTCTAGAGACCTGCTAACATGGTCTAAATACAGAAGCTCAGGTTTTTGTGCAGTTGTCGTTATTTCAACAGTTAGGTAGCAGACAGAGTTAAGTCTTCACTTCAGATGCACGGAACCAGCGTGGCTCAGATTCTGTAGGACTTATTTGGTAGAATAAAAACAGGAGGAATCAGCTGCAAACCAGGCCCAGAGCTGCCTAGGCCGGCTTTAATCTAGTCCAGACCAAGCTTCTTAACATGGGCTTGCTCAGCCCCGTTCCTGGAGAGTTCTCATGAAACCATTTAAACTGAATCTCTCCAGGAACAGGTTTGGGCGGCCTTGTAATGCAGGTCGTTCTCATAAATAAACTCAGCGTTAATGAGCACCGGGCGAGTGACAGCCTTGACTGACCTGAAGTGGTTGACCACACTGGTCATGCTGAGGAAGGACAGGACAAAGGAGCCGGGCCGCCGGTCGCTCTCCCGGATCAGGTAGCTGCCAGGCGTCCTGGCCTGCCGCAGACGCTCCTCTGCAATGGTCCGGTCGAGCTTCCCATGGTACCACCTGAAACGTACCAGGACAGAGGAAACAGTCAGCATTGGCTGTCCAGGCCGACATTTAACATGACATTAGACTATGTGTATTCAGACAGACGGCTGTGTTTTTATGAGTGTGTTTCCCCTTCAGGGAGACATAGTTAACAAGACGCCGTCTCAAGGAGGGGACTGATGGAGGGAGGGACCCCAACAAGGTTCAAATGTCATAAACACTATGAATAATTAAATGAATGATTACACAATATTAATAAATAGGCCTAACATGTCAGTTCAGAATTAGCAACACATTTTGTTTTGGGGTGCTTGGGAATGCAGAGATAGTAGGGCCCATGTTTGATCTTGCACTTGATAAAACACCCTTTGAGTCTTACACAATGCTAGAATAAATAGACAAAAGATTCTAGCCAGAACAAGTAGGTATCACACATTTTTATGATTTATGCGAACGCCACAGAGTTTGATTAAGTTTGCCCATGGTACATTTTCAAGACAACTGCGAGTGTAAGCAAAACACTGGCATCTACAAAAAATATTGGCCTACGCCAGCAAGAAGCCGCACGTCTCAGACTGTACTCATTAGTCAACTGCTGGGCAGAATACTTGGTGCTGCAAAACCATTCTTAATACTAACACATTCTTTTAACAGTCACTTCTATGTCACCTGTGGAATCTGCAGGGAGAGTTGACTTCAGAGCATCTGTGCCATTAACACATCTGAAGCATAGTTTTACTAACCATACAGGTAAAGTGCTTCATGCCTCTGCCCCCATGAAAGTCTGGTTGTTAACATATGTGTATCTGTATCTTTGTTTCATGTCCAGGGCATCCAGAATAAGTGTATTCCACCTGAGAACTATTAGCACTGGCAAGTCTGATCAAGCTGAGCAATACGAAACAGCCTCTGCCCCCAGAAACAAACAGATGATGGGTTCATGTCCTTAGCTGCACACCTTTACAAATGTGCAACTGAGGACATTAAACATCCAAACATGTAAAATAAAAAAGCACCATTTAATTTTTTGCTGCAGATTTTAATTATGACAAATTTACCACATATTTCATGTTGCCCTAATCACTAAGACAGTTTTTCCCCCATCAAATGTACATTCCTAAGTTTTAAATGAATCATTGGGAGTAAGGAAATATGAAACTACTTTTCTTTTTTTAACAGATGATTTGTAGAATGAATTAGAAAAGACTGAGGTCATCATTATCACTGAATGAATTAATAACATCTTAACAATAAAGCTGAATTGTTCATCCCATCAAGGTGAGCCATAGTTCCATAAAGCTACATCAGTCTATTTAGAGCACAGCCCCTCTAAAACAAGCCCAAGAAGAGTGGAACGGAGCGTAAAGGCTAAAAGCGTTTTATGCTTCCCCCACACCATTAAAATCAGTCTGCATTTTGAATTAAACAGAAGCTTTTCAAACACTGGAAAACATTTCAGCCGGTCCCTGACTTAAGGCACCCACCAGATTGTGTGGGATGGAGGGGGGGGGGGGGGGGGGGGGGATAACACGCTGGCCTGGATTCAGTGAGACGAATGAGGTCCTTCACTAGCTCTATTCCACACAGGACTTTAAGGGCTCCCATCTGGCTTAGAGAAGCAGGGGTCTTCTGCAAGAGCGATGAAGTCTGGTGTGGAGGCAGGCACGCTGTGAAGTAGGAAAGAGGCCAGCTGAGCTCTTAGGCTGGGGACAGGGGGGACTGTGTGATGGAGAGAGCACTGAGAAGGACTGACAGGAGACGTGCGTGACTGAAAGCAGCGCTCAACGGTACGACCTATGACTTAAATGACTGAACGCAGGGAGTGATGCTCCGGTCTCCACTCTGACAGTTGCAGGGAGGCTGAAAGGTCAGTCGCTGTCTGAGATGTGTGCTGAGGGCTTTCGCCGGGAACTATGAGGCTCGATTTTATGTCCGTCAAGGAAGATGACATTTAAAAACATTGAGAATGAGAAATGCAGACCTCCAAACAGCCACGAGAGGAGCTGAATGGGAACGCAGACATCGAAGGTGGCACGTGCCTCGGGGAGTTGGGGTTGTGGCGGAGGGCATCGGGCAGATCGGGGCCTCTACTCTCACTTTGAGTCATCACCCACATCCGTCAGCACGGGCCAATGCAGAGACTGACTGCTGCACGGGGGGGGAGTTCATAGAAAGAAAACCCCACAGGGGCTCTTCCTGGCTTGAGCTGTAGGTCCCCTGGCCTGCTGTGGTTGGGACAGATGTCCAGGTGTAGGTCCCCTGGCCTGCTGTGGTTGGGACAGATGTCCAGGTGTAGGTCCCCTGGCCTGCTGTGGTTGGGACAGATGTCCAGGTGTAGGTCCCCTGGCCTGCTGTGGTTGGGACAGATGTCCAGGTGTAGCCAACTCAGAGATTCCGTTAGCCAATAATTGCTGTCTTTTGTCCATTAACATAAACAAAATATATATATTCTAGCCGGCTACCATACCTCCTACTTTTCCGCCTCAGCAACAGTGTCTCACTTCTCGGGCTTCGGCAACAGTGTCTCACGTCTCGGGCTTCTGCAACAGTGTCTCACTTCTCGGGCTTCGGCAACAGTGTCTCACTTCTCGGGCTTCGGCAACAGTGTCTCACTTCTCGGGCTTCGGCAACAGTGTCTCACTTCTCGGGCTTCGGCAACAGTGTCTCACTTCTCGGGCTTCGGCAACAGTGTCTCAGTTCTCGGGCTTCAAGGAGATTCATCTGTGTATGGTCGCGTTTTAATATAATGGCGGAAAAGCAGAGGCCAAACGCCAAACACAGAGGCCAAACGCCAAACACAGAGACCAAACGCCAAACACAGAGACCAAACGCCAAACACAGAGGCCAAACGCACATGAAAACAGCAGCTGCTTTTGAAACAATTTGCTTTGGGTTTTAGACTTGAGCAGAGGGATGTGTAGATTGTTCTGGTTTAACTAAGCAGAATACATTGATATCATTCAATTTTACTCTAACATGATAGCAACTGCTGGGCCTAAGTCTGTGGGTTTAGTAAAGAGTGTGTTAACACAGCTATAGAATTTAGGGCAACCATCAAGTCAAAGGTTTGACTAAAATGACCCAATCACTCGGAAACACAAGTGAGGGGGAAAAAAAGCTTGAATAAATACAGTTTGAAAATTGGCCAACCAACAATAATTAGACAGGTATAAATCAGCAAACGACCAAGAAACCCAGCAAACAAGAAAATGACCGTGACTCTGAAATGCATTATGTGGCAATAATGTACATGAAGAATGAATGGAGTCCAGCTGTTTTACAAAAGTGTTATATCAGGAAATCCAACTAAACGCGACAGAGAGGAGGCAGCAAACAACAGCTAAGCCAAAAAACATGTTCTGCTTCATTACTAACTCCCAGGTGAAGGTGACGCTTGTCATCCAGGCGATCAGGACCACTGGCAATGAAACGGCTGCGCTCCACCAACCTACATGCATTCCAACAAGACACTGAAAATCAACCACAACGTGATATGAACACGATACATTTACAGGCTTTGAACAAACGCAGCCCTAAGTTAAAATACAGGGTTATTTTGTAATGTGCAAGTTAGCACACTTTGGGGAACGGTTGGAGGGGCGAAGGTATAAACCCATGACGGCAGAGATATGACACGCTGGTTCTTTCTGCCCGAGGAATGCCTTGTCGTGTTGGTGCATGACCCAAGCACAGCATGGTGACACGCAGGCTGTGCTTTCCTATTAACAGCCACAGCAAATACTTTAACCCTCAGCCAGGGACCACTCTGTGGAAAGAAGAGCGTAAAGTAATGCCGCTCTGTGTCCTACCTGCTGATCAGTGCGCTCTACAAAAGAACAACAAGCAACTGGTTGTGCAAACACTATTGTCCCATCAGGCTAGTTAAAAAGTAATAGTAGTCAAGCAAGTGTCCACCCACACAGGCAGAGCAGGTATTCCCCTCTCAGCCTACCTGACCTCAATCTCTCAGGATAATAAGGTACAGTAAGTTACCGCCAACAGACTCTTTTGACATAATGTCAAATGGCGGGGTCTCCATTACGGCGCGTAACATGCAAAAGTTAGTTGAATCTCGCACAAGGTGGAAAAGTACACTCATCTGTGTAAGCTGATATAGAGAGGAAGTGAGTGGGGTGAATGTACAGTGCTGAGGGCTCTTGAAACCGACAGAGCTTCCTGCAGATAGACTTTAAGACGGTGGGAAGTCTTGGTGGCTTTATGAACTAATTGCTACGGGCAAAAACAGAAAGACATTGTGACAAATGAGGATATGGTTTGGACACCAGACAGTTTTTGACAGCATGGTAATATTATGTGTACTATTTGACTTCAGCTGCCAAACAACTCTCAAATATGCGTCCTTCATAGACTGTTCCTCATCATACTGAATAAGGAGCCTGGAGAGAGGATATTGTCAGGAATTTTATTTCCTTTACTGATGAAAACATATTGCAATTTTTTGTTTTTTCAGCAGCAGACATAATGAGCAAGATTCTGGGAACATCAAATTGCAATGAAATCCTATTACTGAATTGCAATACAGATTTGTGATAACTGCAAAACACTGAACTCTTTGGTCCTTTTCATCCCACTGTATGTGACATTGGTTGAAAGATAATTAGTATGTAAACATGCAGCACTTGAGTATTATCAAATTAATATAACTGGGTTCACCTATAAGCCAGGCCATGCTGGCGTCTTCAGAGGCACTATGAAAAAGCTGAATCCCCGCAATTTAGTATTAGAGAAATCCATGTCGAGGGAGTACGGAATACTGCTTTGGATTCCCAGGGTGCAGACATTTACAGTAAAAAGGTCCTTTTTCAAAAACGAAATATATCTCAGTGGCACCAAAGAGTTTCACGTTGCTAGTGTGTATAGAAGATCCTCCATATTATGTTTCCATACAATGTGGACATTACTATATCAATTTGACTGATAGAGCCTAAATGTCCATGGAGCCAAACCTCCCTCCTTTAGGGCATGCTTAAACCCTACATTCTTACACAAGCTCTTCATTCTGCCACCTCTGGCCTTCTGGCAATTCAACCCCATAGGAGCCCCATCATGGGTTCTTCTCTGTACTGGCGTCCCAACTGTTGTGTGGTTGACCCACCTATGCATGGTGTCCCCAGTGTCCACACTGGACAACCAGACACTGCTTTGGACCAGGGCCATTAAGACTTAAACAGGCCAACGTTTAAAACGTAGCAACAGAGTGAAAACAAAATGTGAACAGTACAGTTGTCACAAACACTAACAGGTCCAGATCATTAAGACAATAAAATACGAAAAGCAACTATACTGTAACGTTAGTAGGATAAAATGAATAGCTGGAGCTGCAATGCAGGACAGGCATAGCAGAGGTCCAAGCAGGCAACGTATAGTGTCTGAATGATGAGGGAAGCAGGGAACAGGAGAGAAAGTAATCAGGTCAACTCAGAACTGCCTGGTATACTAACCGATTGCTTGTAATTCACCATATTTTCTCGTTTTTTGACGGCATCAATCTATCAAAAAGAGAAGCTAATCAAGCCATCTAGCCATTTAACACTATAACGAGTGCGACTTACACCCCCTTCAAACGCCATTCAATGGCAAGGCTAGTTGTTTGGTGCTATAACATTTCTTAACATTTACTACTTTTGTTTTACTTTCATCTCCCTTGGATTTAGTCATGCCCAGGTTTGATTCCGCTGTAACTGGTTGACAACAAGATACACGTGTCAATTTCTGTTGAGGAAACCAATAAAGACCTGTTTAAATGGTGGGGAAATAATCCATGTGTCACATCCTAATTTGCTTAAAATTATTTAAAATGCATAACAGCACTGAGTAACATCGCAAATATTTAGGCTCTTGGATTTCAAAAGGCTAGACTACTCACTGAAAACAATGTGATTTCTCTAGAGAAGGATGTACACTACGGCATAATACATTGTTGAAAATAGGAAGGAAATTTAGGTTCCTAAATAATTTAGAGAGATTGACCGGCAACTGTAACACTGAAATGGTTTAGATAGAAAAACAAGCCAAACAGGTTTTCATACCAAGTGGCGTTTCCCCTTTGGCTGGGCTCCTACTGAGAGGAATCCATAATGGATCTGCGTTGTTACAGCATTTAGGATGTGACCTCTTCGGTGAGGAAGACTGACGAAGATGGGAGGCGGGATGGAGGGAGAGAAAGGGACCAAGAACTCTTCATTTGCAATGGCTACACCCCTGGGGCTGAGGGGAGAGACAGAGCTCTGTCGATGCCTGGTTTAGAATTTAATCTTCCTCCGCTAGATCTCACTTGTGCATTTCCCTCTCCGTTCTACTCTGATGCCCTCATGATGGATGTCGCTATGCTAAAGCATCTCCGACAACGTCCAGTCACTCCTCATCAGTGTCAACAAGTAATGAAACTGCACCACTTTACATTAGCGATGTGCCTTGGCGGAGCCGGCAGCTGTCATCTAGGGGAAACAGAGCCCATCATGCTTCTGCCACCATGGAGGGGACTGTCCTTTAGCATTTGCGCAAAAAATGTCTAGCAAACCAAATTACTTTATATTGAACTTCATCAATCATATCAATAAACATTTTCCTCAGCAGTCATAAATTTGAGTCTTACGAGTTTGTTTTTCTTTTCCCCTTTTCTTGAACTGTAAACGTCTAAAGCTTGACATGATATTCTACAAAAACTCCTTGAGGTGTAACAGCAAGACAAATCCCCAGGGGACACATTCTAAACCCCTGCACTTTTTAAAACTCCACAGTCCTCCGCCAAAAACAGTCAAAGATGGAAAAAATAATCAGAACATTAACTCACCCAAACTCAGCGTCAAACAAAAGCAAAGCCTTAAGTAAAGACCTTTAAGGGAAGGAGGCATGGATAATTTTCAAAAACCCAACACTGTCTGGCAGTGATGAACAACAGAGACTCCTCCACCTCCATCTCCGGTCCTACCAGCCTGTCGAGTAAAAGCAGAGAGCAACGAGTGCTGCCTGAATTAGGCGCCCCACTTACGCAGAGTTTGCCCTCTGCTGCATCTTCTTGTCCGTCCTGCTCTCTTACAAGGTGTGTCCGCTCAACCGGTACCGTTAATTCTGCTGCCAGGGAGAACGTTGAGTCGGAGTGACTCGGGTCGGAGTGCTACGGCGCGGAAAGCGGAGAGTGAACCACTCCAAATCGGTCGGTGCCATAAAGCCGTGAACCCACTGTCCTGATAAATCCATCGCCGCGCTCCAGGGTCAGTGAGCATCCGCCAAAGGTGAACGAGTGCCACCATACAAGACCTCTACATATGTTCGGAGTCGTGCTAAGTGACCTGAACAATATTCTAGTCCAGTTTTGTTATTCACCAGACGCTCTTGGGGAAAGAGGGCTTTTGCCTTACAGGATGAGGGCACTGAGAACCGTCTGCATTCTTAAAACAGGGCAGAAATGAAACGCCCCTCTATACTCCTCTCTTCCTCTGGAGTCTGAGGTAACAGCAGGCATCCTGAGCATGCTAACTGGGTTTCGGAGGAGTGGTCCACCGTGGGTAGGGAGTGGCGTCACACAGGTAGGCCTCCAGGAGGGTACAGGGAGGGCTTACACCCAACCACATACTCACTTAGAGCTCTAGGCAACGACACACCAATTAGCCATCGGGATTCAGGACACTCCTTTGACTTTAATAGGGGGTGGTTAATGTACAAACGCTACACATTTTCACATTTAAACGCTGCACAGGTTTTATGTACAAGGGAACTATTAACCAAACTGTTTACCAGAGATAAGGTTTAAAAAAAATATATATGAATAAACACTTTCCACAGTGGAAAAGGGGTGGCAAAGGTCAGGACCAACTGTGAAACTGCTCCATTTTTCTTCAGTCATGACGGACTGTCACAGCTTGTTACCCAGCATAAGGACCAGAGAGTGACAGCACACAGGGACTAGCCAGAGGCACACAGACAGAGAGAGTGTGTGTTTCTCCATCAACGTACCCACTCTGAGAACACATGCCAAACTTCATGAAATAACTCCACATTATGAAGCTACCCAGAGCCTTAAACTCAGTTAATCCGCGCGTGTGTGTGTGTGTGTGTGTGTGTGTGTGTGTGTGTGTGTGTGTGTGTGGGGGGGGTTCAAACTGCTATGCTCCTCCTCCGGAAAACGACTAGCAATCATGTCCCATCCGATTGAATTGATAACGGGCTAATGAGGGAAGGACAACCTGAGGGTTGTTCTGTCGGACACTCAGAGGAACTTATTCACTGCAGCCATGTTGTTAGTTAGCCATAGTTGGACTTACCACTCAGTGGATTAATGCATTTGCCCTCCGACAATGCAGAAAGTGAAAAGGGAACCGTCAAAAATAGATAAAACCTAACTATTGTAGAATGCCTCTGAAGATCCTGTGGGCACAATGAGTCGCTCAGAAGTCTTAAAAACAGGATGCTGAAGAAAAAAGGCCGGGCCAGTGTGGGTATCAGATGGGCATGACAGGACATTGCATAACATGCAGAAAATGCATGGAAACACTGGACTTTATTATTATCAATGCACAGCACCGAGCGAGTGGCCTAATTTGAACTGCACCGTTACTGCGCTAGTAGAGACCCATGCAAACACAACCCCAGGGACTGTCAAACAGCTTTCTGGGGAAACCAGAATATAGACCGGTAGGTTGCAATTCCAGCTGCATTTAAGTTTAGGCAGTTTGTAGCTTTTCATTGCAGCAACTTCAAAAGCTTAGGCACAGGAAACATGGCGACAATCTTAATAAGGTTGTCTGAGGTCTTTGCTAATTCTAATTGCCGGGATCACCAGATGGCAAATTTGTGTAATGACTGGGACTAAAATATATCTGTATATTGTTCTGAAGGACTGTACTATTTGGCTCCAAGGACAGCAGTTTCTCAGACAGAGAATAGGTATGCAGAGGGAAGTCCTGCAATACGATTCAAAAAGGGAATAGGGAAGTGTGGCTGCTTAATTAGCCCTTCAGTGAGCGACTTTTTCATTACCAAATATTTACCTGGTAAACTCATTCACACAGCTGCTGATCTGGAAATCCATATTTTTTTCCCCTTTAGGGAAACAGTTTACAACTCTAAATCCTCTCTAATCTTCGTGGAAACTGAAAATCAACAGCTCATTTTCCAGTGCCCTGTTTGTTTTAGCTCAGGCACTGGGCTGGCGTTCTCCGAGGTGGGGAGAGTGGCATTAGGCCTCCTGACGTCTCCCCCGCGGTCTTCGTTAAGCAGCTGTTAAACACTGATCCCGGAGCTGCCACCACTGTTTATGAATGAGCCTCTGTTGTACAGAGATGTGAATGGGTCTGAATGTTGCTGGTTGAGCTGCTGTCTGTTGAACAGAAACGTGAATGAGTCTGAATGTTGCTGGTTGAGCTGCTGTCTGTTGAACAGAAACGTGAATGAGTCTGAATATAGCTGGTTGAGCTGCTGTCTGTTGAACAGAAACGTGAATGAGTCTGAATATAGCTGGTTGAGCTGCTGTCTGTTGAACAGAAACGTGAATGAGTCTGAATGTTGCTGGTTGAGCTGCTGTCTGTTGAACAGAAACGTGAATGAGTCTGAATGTAGCTGGTTGTGGTGATTTTTCTGTGGTGTTTTAAGCGCCCGTACACACATTCTGAATTAAAAACATATGTAAATGTCCTCCTCCGTTACGTTGGTCCCCACTAACAGGACAGAGAGGAAACAGCCAACACGGTCCATCCTGGTCCCGGGTCACAGGATTTGCTCTGTAACAAAGCTAACCTGTAGAACGTGACAGAGGCCACAGAGCCATAGAAAAGCCAATAATCTCCAACTCTGACGGAACATGTCTCCAGGTAGCCTTTGACAGTCTCCAAGTGTGCCAATGAAACCATGCTACACACATTAGATCATCACCTCAAAAGGGGAATGCTAGACAACAGGCTGTGAAGTGTTAGACACAATGACCATGTTGAGAACCATGTTACATTAGATTAGATGTTTTTTTTACTTAGCCCATTATAACTTTAAATGTTTATGTGAAGTACACACCTTAAATTCACCCATGAGTCCCACCTCTGGTACAAATTAAGGCAAGTAGTACATTAGCAGATGTTTTCATGACGTTCAGCACTTTCTATTTCAGCATTATGTTAAAATGATCATTACTAAACAACGATGGCCATCCTATGCATGTCACAGCACACTTGTTCCAATTTCTGAAAGTTATAAAAAAGTATAAAACTTTAACACAGGGGATGAATAAAAAAGTTCTTGTAAGATTTTTTCAAAGAATACTGGTTTAAATGCTTAATCAGCAAAAATTACAAGTGAATTAGTGGTCAATGGTGATCATAAATAAAGTAGTGGTGAAACTGCTATTCAGGCTCCATGGCCTGAACAACATGGGCTACACCAGAAAAGCCCTGTTTCTGGAGAGCTAGCAGTTTAACTTGGATTTTTAAGACAGCTCTCCAAGAACAGAACTTGGCAGCCTTGATATACACACCTTGACCAAAGCAAGAGTGCCGAAGACACATATTACCAACCTGGAAGACCCAGTCAGAACACAACGAATACAGCATATTGTGTCAACCCAAATGGATTTGTTCCTCTAATCAACCAAAATGGCACAGAGTTGCTAAAATGTAGATAATATAATTTGTATATTGTATCAGAGACTATAAATATAACTTCTTGATAGTGAAAGATGCACATCCCTACTATATGCACAGTACTTCATATACATTATGAAAAACAAGGCATGGACACTGATAAGGGGCTGGTCAAGTGAATGTGTTTCAAGGCACAACCCTCTCTTGGCTCATCTCACAGTACATGCAAATAGAAATGCTCTTTAGCTGCATATTAAAAGCATGCATAACCAGAATAACATAAGCATTGTTTTCTACATATGTTGTCTTTTTTGTTAAATAATATTGTGAATACTTGGAAAATACTTGATCTATAAATTATTTTGACCTTTACCTGAAAAACACAATATGTTCATTGCATTTATTCTTAAGTTTATTCTATTTGTGACATTTCACCAAAAATACAGCAAACACCTACAAATAAGTAGTTACAATAATATTGTCCTGTACAACTTCTAAAACAGTTTTTATTGCAACTAAAATGAAAAATGAATAATGAATATACTATCATATATATCGTTGCCATCCAAAACTTGAAATATAGGCCTACAGGGCTATATTGCCCAGCTCAAGGGAATGCATACAAGGGGTGGTGGTAGCGCATCTATTTGCTTGCTCAATTATTACTGGATCAAAACATGTAGCTATGTGAAAATAAGAAATATGCAAATATAAGACTCAATATCCTTTAGAAAATAGGCTTGATTGTTATTTCTTTCTATGGGTATCATGATGTTAAGCCCAATTTAACATCCAAAACACAGAAGAACACTTCCTGATTTACTCAAAACACATAAAAATGCAAACACATACCATTACATTTTCTACAGTGAAATATTAGTCATCTCATATTGCAAGGTCACAACATCTTAACCCATTGACCAAAACCACACAAAAAGCAGGGGACCTGATTAAAGAGAAAGTTGTGATGCAGCAAGCTCCAGCTGTGTAAAATATCTCATACTAGCGGAGGGTAATGGATTTCACTTTTTACTTAAAATCATTCCTTTTTATTACTGTCTATTGGCACTACATGGCCCCCCTGCAGAAAGGAATGTAAAAAGAAATCACAGAGAAACCAGTGAATCTTACTGTCACAGCAGTGTTGCTTGTGAACAATGGTTGTCAGTTGGACTTTGGTTGGAGAGTTAGGGCTGGCCTTCTGCCTTCCTCTGCAATATGACAGGGAGATATGTAGCTCCTAAAATAAGAGCTGATTCCACACTCCAGCCCCAGTCACTTCCATATCTCAGCATGAGGCCAAAAATGATAAAGCTCAGCACTTCTCTAATCAGACTATGACAAACTTGAGTGGCCCACACAGACACCCACACACACCATGTATGGTTTCAGAAACACAATGTATTGAGTTAAAGACTTTGCTACCTGGCTGCGAGGTCATAACAAACATGACATACATCCACAAGAGCAACAATGTCTGTACATTAGGGAACAAAGTACACGTACATTACTTTAATGACAGTTGCATGCATTAGGCATATTCAATAATTGGCTAGATTGATTGTTACCAACAAGCATGAATACTAGAAGAGGGTTCCGGGGGGGGGGGGGGGGGGGGGGGGGGGGGATTTACGACGTCAGATGAAGGAGACCAACAACTTGAATGGGATTCAACGGAAGGAGTGGAAAATACCGAGAACGTATAAAATAGGTAAATATTGCAAGCTATGTGTCATTGCACAATACACAATATAACCATTTGAGTGAATATAAAAAAGTCCTTACTGGTTCGTGGGCGGCGCTGTGAGGGGGAAGACCACCTCCTCTTCCTCGAATTCCGGTCCATCCTGCATGTCGCTTTCATCCACGGTGCCGAGTATCCCATAGCCTGGGGGTGGTGGAGGTGGTGGTAAAGGAGGGAAGACACTGGGCCCGTCCAGACCCGCCGAGGTGGGTGACATCCGGCTGCCAAGTCCCTCCGAGGTGGGAGAGTAGCAAACACCGCCAACGGTCGCTGAGCTAATTCCTAGACTAAGCCCGTGTCCACCGCCACTCCCTGTGGACAAGGCTGTTCCGGTAATATCTTCTCCAGACACTGGATAAATCATACTCATATCAGGCAGGGAGTCCGGGGAGGTGTTCGACGGATGGTGAAGGTTGGGTGCTGTGCCCTGTCCCAAATCAGTGACCCGTACTCTGGTCGGCTTGGGATAAAACGGAAAATGGGCCGTCTCCGGGCCTCCACCGCCTGCTACCCCAGTCCCTGCCGAGACAGAGCCCGTATCCTCACTACTGACCTCAGCAGCCATCATTTAAAAAAAAAAAATGTGGAGGGGGAATAAGTCAAGAGGGGGACCTGCCCTTCCCCTCTAATCTTGTGGCACTCACTCACTGTCTGGGTTAACGTAGTAAAAACAACACCAAAAGTTTCTTGGAAAACAACACGTTTAGCCAGCTAGCGCTAGTTAGCTAGCTAAGCTAGTGGCTAGCTAACGCCGCACACTCGCTAGCTAAATTATAGCTAGCTATTGAGACACTTGATGAGTTCAGGCTAAGTCTTCATTGTTTAATGAGTTTAAAGTTCAGCTGGAATCGAGGTTTTGAAAATAACCTATAAATACCTGAAGGTAGAGGTAGAAAACGTACTGATATCCTTTTTCCTTATCCTGACTGCTCCCTCGGCAGCCAGGCAGCAGTCCACTTGTCTGAGAGTGTTGTTTTATTGTCACTGCCTGTGTGTGTTTGTGTGTCTACGAGAAATCCCGTCTTTTTGCTGTTGTTGTTTTGTTCCTACGGAGTTCCGAAATGTCTTGCGCTGCCACCACAATTTGTCTTCCCTGTCATCTGAACCTTAAGCGAACTGAATTGAAGCGATGTGGACCACCAGAAAACCAAATTACAGCACTTCTTTCTTGCGCAAGTTCTCTTTTCTTTCTCGATTGCGGGGCCGATGGCTTGCTCCGCGGCTGCTGACTCCCTCCCACTCTGACTCAGTTCAGCGCGCGTGCTCGCTCACGCGCAGGCCCAGCCAAACGACTACCGAGTACAACCTCCACACAAACAACTTCAACGAAATCTACCAATTAATATCTGCAAATCTGTTAATAGTGGTGCAAATATATTAATAGTATAACCCCGCTGCATTGAAACACAATGCTGGCTTGCATTAATCATTATTATATTATAATATGCTATTATATGACGGATTAATGATAAACATTAAATTGCTAGAATGCTTCATTACTGTTGTCAATAAGCTTCTGTAGATAGTAGCCTATACTGTATCTGTTTGGTTTGAAACACGTTCTATTCATGTCGTTTATTCTTTACAAAATGTTTACATAACTGTATAAGTATCTCTTTCAAAGTATTATTATGAATATTTTTTGTGTACAATTTGAGCTTCTCCGTTCACTTTGACCATGCCTGAGTGAATGTTTCCTAACGTGACTAATAAAGCAGAAACGTAATGTAGTCATGGAAACCTGGGAGCTGGTGCGTGTGCATCTTTGTGTGTTGTCCCACTCAATCCGTGCCTTTGATCTGATATCACTGAAAACTCCTCCCCCTCTAGGCCTCATTCTAATGTCCATGTCAATACAAATTGGCTAGATGTGTAAGTACCATGCGCTTAATGTCATGGTCAAGCACTCATAGGCCTTGCAGGCATACAGTGGGGGATGCCCAGGCAAAAACCAGGGTTATCTAAAAAGGGTTTACGACAAACCCTTCTGTCTAGCTTAAAGGAAACTACATTCCCTGCTGTTATCTGTGTACCATGCATTTTGTTACCCCAGTGTTTACAACTCCCCAACTGCATCTGGCCTCCTTCGCCTGATAGTGCCAGACACGTGGCTGTTTTATAAAATTAACGTCAGAGTGCCATGGAAGTTTTACAGGCGTAGAGGAGATAAAGGGCAGAGTTCTTCATTTTGACAGGTAGACTTCGGCTCGGTGTGAGACAACATCCCATCTGCCCAACTGAATGTGATTGCCCTGGTAGCTTTACGCCGTGCAACAGTTGCATATCTGTTGAGCTGATGGTGCCGTTTGACTGTGCTCTGTGGTCAGTGTGCTGTTTTAACCCCGAATGATTAGGGATAGAATTTGAGATCCGTGAGTGATCTGTGGGTTTCATAGGGTGGTGGCCTCCTGTGTTCCTCCTCAATCAAACGATCGATCAATTGTTTTATGTATACAGATCCCAAGCCTAAAACCCAGAAGAACAAACAATGATATTTTCCTTCTAACAGTGGTTAGAAGAAAAACTCCCCAGACAGGCCAGAACCATGGAAAACGGCCTAGAGAGCCATGCCCCAGGGGGTGACCAGTCTTTCTCAGGCAGTGCCTTGTGGAAAATGAGATTAAACATGTACATGACCTTTTAAGGCCAGATCGTTCATCGAGAAATTCAAAAGTTCAGATGTCCAGTGGAGTGGAAATAACTACTCATCAGATTCATCAAATTCTATTTTCATAGGTGAGTGTTGAGGTACAGTCCAAAACAACAAACGGACCTCTTGTTATGCCCTCAGGGTGTCTGTTTACCATCACTTTCCCATCACCAGAATCACAATGTCGATGTCATGTCTGACAGCTACAGACACATACACAGCACTAAGAATGTCTGGGTGTCACTAACTCATTCCATTACCAGAGGATCTGACCTGCTGTGCTCTCTCCCGTATGCCTTTGTCTCTCATCTTTCATTCCCTCTTATTCTTTGAATCCTTTTGTATTTTTCCCCATCAATTTCTGTTATTTTTCCCTTCTCCCAGGGTGTGAGAGGATATTAAATCTGGTCGTTCATAATGACAATGTCCAAAACCAACATTCTTTAAAATCTCAGAACCACAAAGACATGCAGGAAGTTAACTGATTTTCAATATTATTAGTTCTTCAATAATATCATCTCTTCTTTAGGGATTCACAACATATTAAAAACAACTCAGCAAAACAGAGACAAGCCTGGTGAGGCCCACCCCACTTGGTCATCATTGGCATGCAAAGAATATATTGCCAAAGCCGGGCAGCTTGCTTGACAATGTGTCAGAAAGATTGAATAAAATTGTATGTGAATTTAGAGTCTCTGCACACATGCAGAGAGAGAGATATCGGCCGGGTACTTGCAATACATTCTGCCATTCAACATACTTTTGTGCTACCTGAAAATGAAACATGCCATGTCATTCCCTGTAGGGCGGTCAAATTACATCAAATAGAGATGTGGCAGGCAAAAAGAAAAAATATGCCAGTTAGCCTGCCAGCTATGTTTTAATCAAGCTGGTAATGCCTCTGCCTGGATTTCACAAAATACATGAAAATATCCTTTGCCATTCTCCCCTTTACAACGGGGAGTGTAACTAAGCCGGAGCAGAATTCATGATGAAATATCCACAGGAAAATGTAATGAAACCATCTTTTCGTGGAGGTTTTGGTGAGTTCAGATGTCTTACATTTGACACTTGTGCACAATGTGGAAAACATACCTTGACTGAGGCCCCCATGCTTGTCTTCAAGCCTCTAACTTAATGCAGCGGGAATTCGCAACTCTTGGACACACAACTAAACTGGTTGACTCATCTTCAGTTGCAGTGACTGTAACCAAATGCTTCCTGTAGTTGTTGATCAGTCTTTCATCTCAATGTAGAGGAATTGTATCCCACCTCTCCATGCAATACTGCAGCATTTATTTATTTTTGCGCCAATTTCTTGTCCTGCTGCAACATCTTATTTGGATGACATTTTTGACCAGGCCATTCCAAAATCGTATATATTGGCAGCTTTCTAGTGCAACGTATATTTTACACGCCGCCGTGGGCGGCGGCCACTTTGCTTCCTCTTGCCCCTGTCACCGTGGTGACAAGCAAATGTGCCATCATGCGTAAGAAGAGGTCTTGTGTTTGTCGCACCTTTGGTCGGGAGACTTTCTCCTACAGAGGTGAATTCGTTTGGCATGATCTGACCATCCTTGCAGGACACGTAGGCTCAACCTTCTCAACCTGTAAGTCTTCACTCTGACTGAGCGTCGACGTGTGACGAGGTGCAGGACTGACCGACCCTTCTGTTTCAGCCCGGCAGGCCTCCCTCGCTCCTATGTAATTGCCACTCTAACCCTATACAGGAGCTGGGTCACACACTCCTAGGCCGTCCATGGGAAAGTGGATCTCGTCGTGGCCGGGTTTTTACCGTGTTTGATGTGAGTGGGTTGAGTCCTCTGTCCAGGTTTGCACTCCCACAGGCTCAGGCGACGAGAGAGCTCTCTGTGGTGTGTACTCAGGGCGGTGAGTTAGTTGTCTGTTGATGTCCCTTTGGTGGTCTGTGCTGCAATGTTCCAGTCTGGCTGTGTGTTGGGGAAAAGTGTTAGTCTGTCCTGTCTGGTGTCCTTTATTTTCTTCTTTGGTGTCCTGTTGATCATAGGTATGCTGTCTGTCATTTTCCTGGATCTCCAAATGTCTCTATGCTAGAGGCAGCTCATTAGGCCGTCCACATTTTTAAGACAAAGAGCAAAGAGCTTTATTGGCTAATAAGCGAAACATTTTAATAAATCCAATACCAAAATAGTGATACATGAACAGAAAAGGAAAACCATGTCAGGAATATATAAATGAAACCCCTTTAAGCCGTAAATAAAAATACTGTAAGTAGAAGGGGGAAACTATCCAGATTAAACCATGGTACTAATGGCAACAGTGTCACTTTGTTGATTGCAGAATTTGCTCTTTTGAAGGTTGTTTCACATCTTTTTAAGGCCTTAGAAAAAGAGAGAGTGTACTGGATAACATGTGCTGCTGCTCCCTACATACAGCTCCGGAAAGAATGAAAAGACCACGGCACCTTTCCAAAAAAGTTGAAAAGGAAAGCTTTGAGTGAGGAACAGAAGTGTTCAATTTGCAGTGGTCTCTTAATTTTAACCCTTCTGTTCCTCGCTCAAAACCTTCCTTTTAGCGACTTTTTTGGAAAGGAAAGAAAACGGTGCAGTGGTCCCTTCCTTTTTTCCGGAGCTGCATGTGTGCATGCTGTGGACCTTGCTATCCCCCTGTCCCCCTGTCTCCCTGTCCCCCTGTCTCCCTGTCTCCCTGTCTCCCTATCCCCCTGTCCCCCTGTCCCCCTGTCCCCCTGTCTCCCTGTCCCCCAGCACTCGCTCTAATGTGTCTACCATCCACCTCTCCACTCCTTCTTCTACTCCAACTCAAAAGACTACTAAATTACAAGAATGGAAAATGGCTCCAGACATGGCCACTGACAGTGGGTTGGATGGGATGGTGTTGAATGATATACCATCGCTCAGGAGGCCATGGTCACCTGTCATCCCATGGGTCACTTAATGAGCCCTGCTGATGTTCATGGCTGGAGCACTGGTCTGGTTTTCCCTCTGTGACACAGAAGGCCAGTAAACTGTAAACCTGACTGCTCAAATCGGTCTGACACGCCCCCAAGAATTCTTTTTTTTTATGAGCACACACACACACACACACCAGACCCTAATGATAACTTTAACCAAGCATTAACTTCAACCAAAAAAACGTTTGTTGCCTAAACATAACCTAGCCATAATGCCTAACCCAAACCTAAAAGTGACCACAATTCTGCCACAGACCTGCCAAAAAACCTTGAGAGGACCTATTTATTTAGCTGTAACTATGGTCCCCACATGAATCCATAGGCAGAGGCCTCTCTACCTCTCGTTGTCTCACTCCCCCCTCCCTCCTGCCCTCTCTAACTCTCTCTTACACACGTGCCTTTTAGGAATCTCTATCCTTACACAAAAATACATTCCCATTCCAAATCCTATCTTCCCTAACCTAATCCTAAACCTAATCCCTAAAACCTAATCTTAACCATAACCTTAACTCCTAACTCTCCCTAGCCCTAACCCCATGGAACGTTTGGCCCAAACTTAACACGTAAGTCTGAATAGCCTTTCTCTATGCAGGGACTACCGAAAGGGCCCCACAAGGTCAAATGTTTGCCCCTACAAGGTCAGTGAAATGTTCCTATGCCTGGGTCAAGTTCCTGTGCCTGAGTTTCACACACCCTCCCGGAATAAGGGCAACTAGATTCCGGGCAGGATGCGGAAAATCAGCTTTCCCTTGAAGACAGACAGGGTGGAAAAGGACTCATACCTGCTAAAAAGAAGACAACTTCCCCCACAGTCTCAGCGCTAGATTAGCAAAACATGAGTTAAAACCTGGAATGGGTTGGGAGACATTGGGAGAGCGTGGGAGGGAGGGGGGGCTTCTGCCAGAAAGACAGAGGGAGGAAGGATGTGTGAAGACCGAAAGGGTAGAGTCACCTTTCTGCTCTGTTTCGCAGGAACTAGGTTATCAGATGTGAATACCAGTGAGGCACTGGTTTGGAGAAAAGCAGGAGCCTGACTGAGTGCTGTGAGCTTCTCATTCATATGCATCACAACATCATTGCAGACCTCCATATCAAAAACACACTTCACAGATGTTTTCCCTCAGAGGGTTTCAAAATGGCTTATGCTTGGCACAACTCAGTCTAGAAAAGCAACATTCAAACTTCTTCACCCTACTTTTCTTATTCTCCAGACACTCTCTTGTATTTCAAACCCGTCATGTTCTGAATGCCTAGGAAAGTGATCTAATGGAGAAATCATCTATACACAAATTAACATATTGTATTGAAACCTCTGGACAACCGAACTTGCCAAAGTTGCCTCTACCTCAGCCGAATGAATGGAGGATTCCAGCACTGGGACACTGAAAAATGTACACCATTAAAATAAAACATTAACGGAGACTGAGTGAGAGAGGTTTGTGTGAGTGAAGGTCTTTTGGGATGGAATGACTTGGTTCCAACATTACATTCCTGAGACCTGTGAATATTTGCCAATTTCAATGTTAACCACCTGCTTAAATATGAATGCTATGTGCATTTTCAATTACAGGATAGAGTGCAATGAAACTTTGAGTAGGCCAGTCGTCTACCAATAAACTCAGTTGAATATGTTCCTTACATGTCTGTGTTGATAAAATCATGCAAGGACATACAGGTGTGTTCACAGTCCCTCTAAAACGCACACACACACACACACACACACACACACACACACTTTTGTTTTGCTATTTTTATACCTATGGGTGTGTTGAGGTGACAGGCCTAATTGGGTCTTTGGACACCCTCTCCTGTTGCTCCCTCCTGGTGTCGTCCAGACAGGAATGTGTCAGGGAACGCATGGCACAGGCTGCTGTTCCAAACCCCCCACATTTCCCCAAGGGGACTGGGGGAGCAGATGGAGATGCTTCTGCGCTGAGATATTAGTGGATCGCAATGCTGCATGAACACCAATACTGAAGTCTGCATTTGGGCAAACTGTAATTTTAACTAGACCCTGTTGCCTGGTTTGTGTGTGTGTGTGTGTGGCCGATATAAGGAGTTTTAGCCATCTAAATGTTTGTTCTGTGACTAATTAATTGATTGACTTCAGTTTTAGCAATTAGGCAATACGTCCGTAATATTACGTTCCCTTGTCGGGTGGGGTTTAAGGCCGGGTGTCTCTGTGAAGCACTTTGTGACAACTGCTGTTGTAAAAAGGGCTTTATAAATAATAAGAATATAAATAAATCTGATTGATTGTCGGATGCCCAACCTAAACGTCTGTTCAGCCATTTTGTCTCCTACCGACATTTACATTGCAGGCTCCAGTTAGTTTCAGCAGAAGGAATCTCCCTGCAAAGTAGACCCCCTTTCGCTGGGCAGAGTGAACGGCTGTTTGTTTTTGTTGTTTTTGGATGGGGGTTGGGGGTTGGGGGAGGACTGCAGCTGCCACTCGGTAGCACATATGTGCAGCAGAGGGTTGGGAACGGTGAAGGGAAGGCACATGGCTCCCTCAGTCAGTCACCCCTATAAGAGGGACAACTGCTTAGAGGCACTGGCCATCATGCATCTGCTACAGCGTGTGGGACGATAGAGGACACTGTCCAAATACAGAAGAAAACAGGAAGACAGAGAAAGAGCGAAACAAAGTGAGAGAGACTGTGAGAGAGAGACTGTGAGAGAGAGACTGAGAGAGAAAGAGAGAGAGAGAGACACAAAGTGTGTAGGTGTGAAATTCTGACAGCAGCAGAGGCTGTTTCCAGTCAAGCAAAGAGTTGAGCATGGGTTAGATTCCCTCAGGAAGGCAAGTTTATGCACTCACAACTGTTTGTCGCACAGAATAAAATAATCTGCTAAATTACATATTTGTAAAAAATGTATAAATAAATATGTATAATGTACAATATTTTTGTACTGTACTTTTCATTCATCATCATGATGCCAGGCCCATCTGGTCTTGAATGAAACCACTCTTCCTGTAAAGTATATGTTTATGCTTGTTTTTCCTTTACACACTGTTACAATGTCTTGCTATAACACTAGCTACTGCAGCATGTGAATGGATTGAAGGACTGAAAACAAAACCAGCACAGTGACCTCATTCATTCCCCAGCCACTTGTGAAAAACACAAACTCATGTCGTTACGAGAGTCGTTCGCTAAACAGAATGCACATATAAGTGTATTCAACCAGGCGTCAGCTGAAAAAATAGTGAAGTGAAACTGACAGTTATTTTTGTCAGTGTTGTATGAGTAGCTTCAGCTAGGCTTTCATGGTTAGTCTTAATGCTTTCATGCTGCATTATTGTGTGCCACTTGTGTTTTTAGGTATGTGATACAACTGGTGTAAATTTGCACTGTAAATCCATATGCACAGGCATTGTAGCTGATTGGTTCCACCTGCATTGTGTTATTATTCCTCCAATGTAGTACACTGACTGTATAGAAGGCTACTCAATGTTAGGGTTAAAATGGCCCTAAATGGAGATGGGTGTATTCAGAACTGTGAGTGTTGATAATTGCACAAGTGTGTTTGTGTAAGTTTGTGTTTTTGTGTGTGTGTGTGTGTGTGTAGGGCAGGGGATTTCTCTGATACAGCTGCAAAAATTAAAATATACACGTTTTGAAAATACTCTTGTCCAGGCAATTGCGGGAAGTCAGAGCACTCACGGAAAAATACTAGAGTGACATTCAATACCAATCCATGGCTAAAGAGACCACTCCTTCTAATGGAACAATAAAACCTGAACTGGTCACTGAACTAGTCAGATGCAAGCTTCACATTCAAGCTAGCTACCGATTTTTCTATGATCCCACTCTTCGAGAGAGTAAGAGAGTTACATGTGCACAATATTAAATATATTATTATTAGAGTGTTATTATTATTACTAATTAATAATAATATAATTGTTGTTTTACAGGACAATCATTTCCAGCAAATGTTCAGTGTCAAGTAGTGCACATGGTTAACCTTTTGTGCTTTGTAACATAAGCCAATTTTGTTCTTCACATAGGATAAATTCAAGAAACACACGCACACGTACGTACACACACATGCACAAACTGACACACGCGCATATACACAAAAACACACAAACACACATAATGCACACACACACACACACTCACACTAGGAGCAAGATAGTTTTCTCTACAAAATCAGGTTGTAGCTCAGTGTCCATAGAGGTGGACGGCATTTTCCGATGATATCACCGTGGCATTGCCAGTTTGGCCGGTTCCTCTTCCGGTCAAGTGATTTCAGGGAAGATGGGCAGCAATGCTCTAGGGTCTAGTGATTGGAGTAGAAAGTGCTGCTGTATTTCTTTTTCTTTTTGCCACACACAAATTTCTAGAACAATTGTTTGATTTATTCAGAGAGAGTGAAAGAGAGAGAGAGCTAAAGTGTGAGCCAGAGAGTGAGAGCGGTGTCCTAGGAGCTCAGTTTGAAAGACTTTGCACCGCGGAAGTTAGGATGAGAGCAGCAACAACCACCCTCCAAGTTGAAGGAAATGCCAACCTGTCATCCAAGTGCCCCATGGCCTCCTCTGTCCCAATCAACGGTCTGGATTTCCGAGCAACAGGAAGGGCTACAGAGATTCATAGCACGTAGAAAACATGAAATATCATAGGCTTGGCTATCTGTTCTTCAGCAAGAATGTATCCTCCTTTGATGTTTAATACATTACACAAAAAGTTATGTTCTTATCCGGAGCAACTTCCAGTAGTGACATAATCATATTTTTCTTTTGTCCTGGCTCCCTGTGGACATCAAACCCACAGACCTGGCATTATAAGAATGACATAATATCAAGGAACAAGAAGAAGAAGGCTTTGTAAGAGCCATGCTCCACCAACTGAGCTACAAAAGGCCGATTCTCTGAGTTGCAGTATGTACGTTTATGTCATTTAGTTGATACATCCACAAAGGCTTAGTCTTCTAAAAGGAGACACTTGTAAGATTTGCACCATACAAACACAAGAAAATGCTAATTATAACACATGGCGCTCTGCAGAGAGATGCTATTTGAAACGGGATACTTCCTAAAAATGTGTAATAGTCAGTGAATTCCCGCTCCTAGATTTATCATCTTCCCGAGGATTTTCTCTTGTTTATTTTCGTCTGGTTGTTGTGCCTTTCCAGTTTTAAAGACATTTGGCTCAAGCTCTGGCAAAAACCCAAATAAATGTAGTCATCACTGTAATTACCGTGTGCAGGCCTGGCAATGCACATGGTCATTCTGAACCACATTAGCTAAAATGTCAAGCTAGCAAGCTGTTATCATATTGGATTCTATGGGCTGAACATAGCAAGCTCTGTCTGTACTCCGTCAATATAATAGGACATCCATACAAAAAGCATCTGGCCTAAGCTTGTGAATACATACTAATTGACCCTATCTCCTTTAAAGTTGCCCTATGCAACTTAATGCCACCTATTGGCAGTGAGTTGAATGTCAGTTATGTTACTTAATTAGGATCTGACATTGTCATTACTAACTATGAGCATACTGACCGGTTTGAAGCAGTGTCACTTCCAATCGTCGTTGCTGGAACAATGAACACAGACTTTTCAAATGGGGTTAAAGTTGATGGTACCTTTCCATAACTACGGAAAACACAGAATGAACAAAGTAAACAGCTAAACCAATCACAACAACATCTGGGCTATCTATTGCGTTTGATGCACTGGCATAATTCAGAGAATCGTTGATGACTATCTAGCGAACATGACACCAATATCATGCTAGCTAGCGCTCTTTGACCATGTTGCACAAGGCTAAATCTAGCTAAAAGGCAATATAATTGCTTCTTCTGAGCAATATTTGCTTATGCATGAGGTTTAGTCAACAACCCAAAATGCATGTCTTCTCAGACACAACTTAGCTCATTAGTTTATTGTCTCAACCAAAGACTTTGGAGAAAAATTCCTATAACGTATCTGCGCTCATACCAATAAACAGTAATATTGAATGATTTTCTACGTAGTATAATTGTTACTCCATCATCATCAATCTATTAACTTCCACATAGATTTCCTTAACAATCTAGCCAACTAGCTTAATGAGGTGATGTAACCTACTCGTCAAGTAGGAAGGTAATTACTCTGCATCAATGTTCACACAAACTTCAGCTCTCGTCCCTCAAATGCTAAATGTACCTTCTTTTGTCTTATGCTCACGTTGCTTCCGTATATTTTCATTTCTGGAGTGTTCAGTGTAGGCTAAATGAATCCAAACAAAGCTTGTCAATGGCCTTCACCTCACACACCTTCAAGGAAGTACACACCCACAAACGTCCCGACCGTTTTGTACTGTAAGTACATCTTCCTCAATGAAGTAGCTATCAGAAAGTGCCCTAATTCATACCTGCTTCCTGTGTGTGGCAAGGTTGTATTTTATGAATGTTGTAGAGGATGAGCCTGCAGGGGCGAATCCCCTTGATGTTTTAGTAGAATGACAGGTTGTTTAGAGTAATGCCGTGGAGTGGTCAACCATAATAGAACGTTTTATGAGTGAGCAGGGCTTCCCCTGTGGGAAGAGCAGGTCTGTCTTGTGGAGGCTGAGCTTAAGGTGATGTGCTAAAACGCAAGTGGTAACTCAATTTGGCCATAGTTTTTCAGTTGTACCTAAAATCTGGAAGAATGTGTCACTGATGAAACCACATTTACCTTATCGTGGCCTTCACAAGAGTTAAAAAAAATAAAGTGGTGTTTTTTTTTCTGAACTGTTCAACCAATCCAATAAATGTAGGTAGGGGTTTAGTGTGACCGTTGACTGTTCATCGGATTCATCTCCCACTAAAAGCCAATGATGTCATCTTCCCTGTCTTCAAATATATTCAAGGCCAAGGAAGGGGCAATATTTCTCCCTCTTATTTCTCTGTTAAAACGCCCTTTCCACACAGATCTCTCCTTTTCCCTTCACCTCAGCCTTCCAATCCCCTCTGGCCACAGCAACGTGCCTTGCAATCTATCCAGCTCCTACCCCCACCCCTAACTTCTGCCCCCCCCATCATTTTACTTTTAGGCCGCTGTGTTTTATTTATGTTTCCTATGGCTCTTGTCAAGTCACATCGGGTCTACGGGTAGGCAAAGTGTAAATAATGGATAGTTCCCGAAGACATTTCCATCGCTGGACACTCCAGCACCATGCTGCACTCCTGTTGAGGGGGAGTAGGCAGAAGCCTGTGTTTCTCTGCATCTCTCTGGGTCACTGACTACAAGGCCCTTATACACATGGGAAAAAAGGAATGACAGAAACACCCTAACACTGGGTCGTGAGACAAAAATATTTTCTGCACATTCACGCATGCACATACAGCTCCGCAAAAAATTAAGGGACCACTGCACAACACCTTATTTCTTTCCAAAAAACGTTGAAAAGGAAAGTTCTGAGAGAGGAACAGAAGCGTTCAATTTGCAGTGGTCTCTTAATTTTAACGCTTCTGTTCCTCAATCAAAACCTTTTCCCTGTCATGCTGTCTAAAACACGAGGCATAAGGAAAACACCCCCCCCCCCTTTGTGATGCATTGATCTCCAGTAAGCTTATCATTTACTTTTTATTTACTATATTGAAGCAGTTTTCCAATTACCCATAATTCCCCCCTACAACTTGGCTATGATACAGATGTTTAATTAGGGGTTAGGGAGTAAAACCCTATTGTATGTGTTACTGCCGTTTATTATTATGGCACTTCCAGGGTTTGACACTTTTTGCTAATTCCAGTGAGACACAACTTGCATCATAGTAAATGCCATGCAAATGTACCTCAATGTGGTGCTATAATGCCTCTAAATTTACCAATCTTTCTAGCTTGCCACTCTCACCCCATGTGACCTAGAATCTTGCAAATTGGTACATGGTCCACCTTCTAGTAAGGACGATGTTTGGATTTTCCACCATTTTGGATTTTGTGAAAAACACATGTAGTACCAAATAGCTGATGTTCACATAACAACACATTTGATATCTATGGACCACGGTCTGTAAACAGTGTTTAAAGTAGGCCAGTATGTCAAAACAATGGTTACTGACCGATGAACAATGTGGGTATAGTTTTGCACATACATGCATATAAACCAGACACCGTTAATCATGTTATAATACGACTAGATGGACGCGCTTAGAATCAAACAAAGACATAACACGTGCGCGTAACGTGCCTCACCACAGCCGTTAATATGGCCGATTAGCCCGCATCGACTGTCATTCAGGTGCGCGTTACTGCAACCGATGGGCACGCGTCATTCGTCTGTTAATTCCAAATACCCTCGATCAAAAGATTTAGAAACTATGGATCAAAGTGGCCACATAAGAGCACCATTAGACAGGATTTGGTGCTATACAAATATGGTGCAAAATTGGCATGACAAGGCCAACAGTAGCTAAATGCTCCGCCATTTTACCTTGGACCACTTCGGAAAATCCCACTTAACACTAGTCATGGTGTTTTTTTGAGCAGCAGTAATTTGGTCCAGAAATAGGATGAAGGATAAAAAGGAGGTGGGAAACATTGTTCATGCATCAGTAATAGTGTAGAAATGTATGATAACATACTTAACTTTACATACCATGTTTTTAATCAATGAACAAGAAAGCTAATATAATATAAGGTAATATAATTTAAAATTACACTTAATTGTTATCTTTGGATATAAAGAAATATACATTTGCACTATCCTGTATCTTCCTACATTAGACCATAGCCATGTACTCTTAAATTAATAAATAATTGAAAACTATTTCAAATGGATTAGTTTGTTAATATTCTGAGCATAATCATTTTATGCATTATGCTATGCTTGACTGTGGCTATTTATATATTATTAAGGAAATGCAACTGTTATAAGGAAATGCAACAGTTTTTTTCAGAACTATCCAGAACTGAAATGTCACTTTTACCACATGTTCGTATTGTAGATTATTAGAACTGGTCCCAGGAAAGATAGCTGTCGAATTGCTCAATTCTGATTCATAGGGTCTGTATGACATCAGCCCATCTACTGTTCTATTATCTATGGCGGAAAACCCGCTCAACACTGCTTGGAACTCTGTCCGATATGTTAGAATTTTGCTACCATTAAACCGGCTTAATGGATATGTGACCACTACACTGTGTGTGTGTGTGTGTGTGTGTGTGTGTGGTGGGGTGGGGGGGTGGGGTGGGGTAATTTGTGAACATGCATGTGGGTGTCCGTGGGCACACATTCCTTGTAGCCCCATGAAACAGCTAATTCTTAAGATGTTTTCTCCCACCTGATACACAGTAGCGGTTATGCAGTACACCTTCATCGTTCAAGGTTGCTATGAGTGGCTTTGAGAAATGCAGTACAACACTAAGAGGTCGTTTTTTGGAAAGGGAGGGTGTGTTGTTTCTGCTTCAGTGGATATAGAACATTATTTCTATCTTATTTTGCTAATCTAAGCTTATTCATGAGAACAAACCTCTTATTTTCCTCATGAAGTTCGCATGCAACAAAATTTAAATCAAAGCAATTTTCATTCCATCTGTTTAATTAAGCAGTTATAAGGACATAATGAATATCATGTATCATAATTTTAGTTTTACACAGATTGGATTGCAGAGCAAAAGGGTAAACATTTGCAATCTGTTTTAAGAAAAGGACCAAAACAAGATATAATTTGTCTCAAAAACTGTGTCTGTGTGAAAATATCTGTTTAACTGTGATGAAGTTATACCTAAATATACCGTCTCCCATGAGGAAGACAAACTGGCAAAGTAGATGTAGTTGTATATTAGCTGGAAGAACCATTAAACACCACTGTGAAAAGTACTGCCACTGTAGGTGGAAAAATAGGACAAATCATTATGAGTCTACAAACTGAACATTCATCATCGAAGACTTTCAAAAACTAGGATTCCTTCGTCAAGTGATTTCTTTCAAAGCAAGGACGTAATTTATTTTGTGTATATGCATTAACACTCAGTTGGAAGGGACATCTACAGGCAACAGGATATATCATGAGCATTTAACATTTGGCAAGATGTCTATCCTCCATTCCCTTTCCTAATCCTCTATATACCTTGACCCAGAAACAGATGAAGTGGTCCATGAGATGTACATTTGTCAGGTGAGAGTAAAACATTCCAGTCAATGTGTTGTTAAGCGTTTGAAAGCCTACTATAACGTCGTACAATGTGCCACTGTATATACTAATCTATTAAATCTGTTATACTACTAACAGACTTTATTTCTATTACTTTAAACATTCCTTAAAATGCGGGAAGGAAGAAGAACAATGTAACTGCATACTAAAAAAAGATTCCATGTTCACAGGCCAGAAGGAACGAAGGAGATAGAATGCAGATGTTGAGTACCGTTTAATGTCTTAACAGCCATGGGGAGAAATATGTTAGTTCTTGCTGGAAGAAATGTATTTAAAAATAGGGTTAGTGTCTGTTTTTCTCTTATCTACGCACTCAGAATGTGACACTGGTTGGTGGTCAACTCTTAAAATGGCATGCAGTGGACTAATGTACTAAATATTGTTGGAAAAAACACAAAAACAAAATAGACCATGAGAAAATGTTTGATGTTGATCACGTTAGTTCTCTTTTAAATATGTTGTGACACAAAGCAAAGTAGACAACGATGTAGGTTAATGCCTACTACAATGATCAGCACTACCTGCACCAATTGGCTTCCGAGTTCTTAATTGAACTGCTCACTCGTAGAACGTAAGACCTTTCCCTCAACAAAGACTGATGTCGTTTCATATAATTTTCTGGAATTGTATTCTTGTTAAATGATTTTCACTTAGTTGAAAAAGAAACAGGAATACTATTTCAACAACATGGACGGTCGCCTTGTTGCCAGTCGTCTTATGGTGAATTGAACAGAAAACTTTGAAAGATGACAGAATAGGGAAGCAAAGGAACAAACGACTCCCAGCAGAAGGATGTGAAGGGGGTCAAACCACCCTGTCAACTCCTTTCCTGTCTTTCTCTGTAAACCAGCTTTAATGAGACTGTATCGATTAGTGTGATTCTCGGGCTGGGACAAGCAAGTGAACCGTTGTCTCCTTGGCACGGGCTGTAATGATGATGACCTCACATGAGGATGTTTGGTCTGATCTCAGTTTTACTGGAAAAGACCTGAGCTAGATTCTGTCACTCTGCAAATTGCTATTATTTCACCCAAAGGCTCTTTTCGCAAATTCCTTTGATGACCTCGGTTAGTAGCATTTATTTTGCCGTGGGGTTGAATTTGCACTGCAATTAATTAGTCAGGAGGTTCCTGATTAAAGGATTGTGATAATGCATTCGTATCTTCTATATTATGGCTTCTTTCCTAGATTCCCTCTTAACGTGAACATGCCTTATTCATTTTCTTTTCAATTAATGCAAGTTCCTTGCTCTTGGCATTATGTCTTAAAAGCAAGTGAAAGTTACCTACTGGATCAGCAGATATGGTTTTGTCATTAATGGCAAGACAGGAAAACATATTATCCATACTTTCACAGTGTCTTTTAACAGGAAAAGTGTCATATTTTCTGAATCGCATGAATGTGCAATGCCAAGATATATATATATCTTGGCATTATATAATACATTTCTTTCTGGTTGAAATTCTAGTGTGTCTATACAGAACAATATTGTTCTCTAAGTTGTGATAAATATGATGTGTGCCTGGGGTGGACATATTGAGCACGTTGCCTTGTTTATAGAGTTTCCTGAATGATCATTCCACAAGTTGACTTATTTGTTTGGGAAAATACGCCTGCATGTGGTTTCAAAACTACCAGATGTTAACATTTATTTTCATCCTGTTGATACAGTTTTGCACTCCACTGCACCTTCTGTAAGCCAAGCCTCTTAGTTTGATTTTCAAGCATTGCAGAAATCACAGTCAGACCAATGTGCAATGCAAAGAAAATATAATAGATGCTATACTCTCTGACCCATAAGTCAAATTACCTTTATTGCCCTGGACAAATCACAATAATTTGGGTGTTAGTGAGTCCATATATAGTTAACTAACTAGCTAAAAGAACAAGTAGATACAGTACTAGCTGTGGTTAAACTTTCAGACTGGGTTTTAATGCTCTCTAAATTTGGTTGTGTTAATGTACTTATTTTTTTAAGGTTATAATGTAAATAGAGAATACTTGAAAAAGAGATTGTGTTCTGAATGTGTTTCTTAATAAATAAATGTACATTAAATGAGGATGTTGTGCGTACATGTTTAACGGAAGGAATATTGTAGCTGAAAATTGTCATTTGTTCTCAGTCAACTTACTTGGTTCAATATGGGTAAAGAAATATGGTATCTGTTGGTGGGTGACAGAATATGGTGTGTGGGGGGGGGTTGATATACTGAATATGGTGTGTGTGGGGGTTGATATAGTGAATATGGTGTGTGGGGGGGGTTGATATACTGAATATGGTGTGTGTGGGGGTTGATATACTGAATATGGTGTGTGTGGGGGTTGATATAGTGAATATGGTGTGTGGGGGGTTGATATAGTGAATATGGTGTGTGTGGGGGTTGATATAGTGAATATGGTGTGTGGGGGGGTTGATATACTGAATATGGTGTGTGTGTGGGGGTGGATATAGTGAATATGGTGTGTGTGGGGGGGTTGATATACTGAAAATGGTGTGTGTGGGGGAGTTGATATAGTGAATATGGTGTGTGTGGGGGAGTTGATATAGTGAATATGGTGTGTGGGGGGGTTGATATAGTGAATATGGTGTGTGTGGGGGTTGATATAGTGAATATGGTGTGTGGGGGGTTGATATAGTGAATATGGTGTGTGTGGGGGGGTTGATATAGTGAATATGGTGTGTGTGTGGGGGTGGATATAGTGAATATGGTGTGTGTGGGGGGGTTGATGTACTGAATATGGTGTGTGGGGGGGTTGATATAGTGAATATGGTGTGTGTGGGGGTTGATATAGTGAATATGGTGTGTGTGTGGGGGTGGATATAGTGAATATGGTGTGTGTGGGGGGGTGGATATAGTGAATATGGTGTGTGTGGGGGGTTGATATACTGAATATGGTGTGTGGGGGGGTTGATATAGTGAATATGGTGTGTGTGGGGGTTGATATAGTGAATATGGTGTGTGGGGGGGTTGATATAGTGAATATGGTGTGTGTGTGTGGGGGTGGATATAGTGAATATGGTGTGTGTGGGGGGGTTGATATAGTGAATATGGTGTGTGTGTGGGGGTGGATATAGTGAATATGGTGTGTGTGGGGGGGTTGATATACTGAATATGGTGTGTGTGGGGGAGTTGATATAGTGAATATGGTGTGTGGGGGGGTTGATATAGTGAATATGGTGTGTGTGGGGGTTGATATAGTGAATATGGTGTGTGTGGGGGTTGATATAGTGAATATGGTGTGTGGGGGGGTTGATATAGTGAATATGGTGTGTGTGTCCAAGGTTGACACTGAACATAGTGTTTGTGTGGCCTTCTGGGTAAGAGGCTGATAACATGTGAGGCTGAATGTAGGTGACAGAAGCCCATCTGGGATGGAGTCAACAACAGGGATGGCAGCACTGGCCTTCAGCTCAACAAACGCTGGGAAGGGTTTGTGTTCACGTGCGTTTCGAGATTGAAAGACATTTGCTATCCCTGTGACCTCATGAATTGTAGAGGACGGCCATTTTCCTTGGTGTCTGTAATAATTTAATAGCAAAATACGATAAATCCCTGCTTTATCCTCTCACAAGTGCCTCAGATCCTTATACTCTCAGAACCAGGAAATCAGCTTCAGGACATTTATTAATAGACAGGTGGATTCCTGAAGTGAGTCACTTGGACTGTGTGCCAGTTGAGCCCTGTGATGCAGACTTATCTGGGCCAGAACAGTGACGTTTTGTCTTCCCCTCTTCTTTCACTTTCTTTCATTAGACTCTCTCCAGACATCCCCAGGCCAGGAGCATCCAAGAGCCTCTTCACAAGGAGCCATAGCCGGTAAGAGTCCTGCATTCATCCATGGACCCTCAGGGCTTGTTGCATTTTCAAGCTCAGCTTCCTGTCTTGAAAAAAGGCATGATGCACATAAAACAAATAAGCAAACAGCTATTCATGGAAGGCCAGGGGACTGCCTGCTGCTAGCAAGAGGACAGTTTTGTGGTCTTAGTTTCAAACTTCCCTTTGAGAGATAATAGGATTCTGCTGATTAGTACATAATACACACTGTGCAATAACACAGCTGAAAATACTAATGGAAATACGACCCCGTTTCCCAAAAAGTTGGGATGCTGCATAAAATGCAAATAAAAACAGAATGCAATGATGTGCAATAAAAAATAGTACAAGGACAACATACCAAATGTTGAAACTGAGAAATGTTATTGTTTTTCCAAAAATACATGTCCATTTTGAATTTGATGCCTGCCACACATTTCAGAAAGTTGGGACAGGTGCATGTTTACCACTGTGTTGCATTACCTCTTTTAACAATACTCTGTAAGCGTTTGGAAATTGAGGAGACCAATTCTGTAGTTTTGAAAGTGAAATGTTTTCCCATTCTTGCTTGATAAAGGATTTCAGCTGCTCAAATGTTCGGGGTCTCCATTGTCATATTTTTCGTTTCATAATGTCTTGCTGACAATGTCTTGCTGTCTCCTGAAAAGACATTGTCTGGATGGCAGCATATATTGCTACAAAACCTGTATATATATATATATATATATATATATATATATATACAGCATTAATGGTGCCTTCACAGATGTGCAAGTCACCCATGCCATGTGCACTAATGCACCCCCATACCATCACGGATGCTGGCTTTTGAATTGTGCGCTGATAACAAACCACATGATCCTTCTCCAATTTAGCCTGGAAGGTGCAGTGTCCATGATTCCCAAGAATAATTTCACATTTTGATTAGTCAGATCACAGGACAATTTTCTACTTTGCTTCTATCCATCTTAAATGAGCTCGGTCCCAGCGAATGTGGCGGTGTGCCTGAATCTTCTTTATATATGGTTTCTCCTTTGCATGGTAGTTTTAACTTGCATTTGTGGATGCAGTGACATACTTTGTTCACAGACAATGGTTTTCGGAAATATTCCTGAGCCCATGCAGTGATTTCCACTACAGAATCGTGCCTGAGGGCCTGAAGTCCACAGCCACATCAAATATTGATGTCCTATGCAAACTTTCTCTGGATTCTGTGATTTTTTTAATTATATTATATACCATAGATGATGAGATCCCCAAACTCTTTGCAATTTTACATTGAGAAACGTTATTCTTCAATTGTTGCACTATTGGCCTGCGCAGACTTTCACAGAGTGGTGAACCCCTCCCCATCTTTACTTCTGGAAGACTCATCCTCTCAGGGATGCTCTTTTTATACCCAATCATGTTACTGACCTGTTGCCGACTGACCTATTAAGTTGTGAGATGTACCACAAGTTGGTTTTTTTTGCATTACACTTTCCCAGTCGTTTGTTGCCCCTGTCACAGCTTTTATGTAAGATTTTGCTTGCATCAAATTCAAAGTGGGCATATATTTTTCAAGAAACAATAACATTTCTCAGTTTCAACATTGTACATGTCGTTTTTTCATTTTCTATTGAATATTGGGTTTAAACGATTTGCACATCTTTGCATTCTGTTTTCATTTCCATTTTATGCAGCGTCCCAACCGGGGCTGTACAATATTGACATATAGTGATGTTATGCTGTATCACGCCTATGTCCATTGATACAGAGCCCTCACGAAGGACACAGAACCTGAGCAACTCTGCATATTAATCTTCCCTAAGTTAGGTACAAAAACAAAATATGTCGTATTACTGTCTGAGTTGCTATGAGATTTACTGTTAAAGGACTGGGAGCCTCTTATACTGGGGGGAAATGTGTTTCAAGCACCCTCTACTGGTCTGACATAGTAATGCACCTATTGTAGCCCCTCAGAGCTTTCAGTTGGAGATTTGTAAAAGGGGAACAAACAATTAATAGCTAGTTATGAAAGCAAAATACAAATACGCTGCAAAATAAAATGCCACTCTGATGTTAGCACTTCACTGTATAATACCAAAGACCAAATATTCACGAGAAAAAAAGTGGTCGAATCTGTATGAATGCCCGTCTGAATGTGATCAAAAGAGCTGAGGATTAATCAGTTTACTTCAGTCACTACTTGTTCCTGTAAGAAGTTGCTATAAAACCCTGAATTTCCACACACCAGCGAGTCCCACCATGCTGATGTTCAGCACTGTTAGGACGGCAGCAATGCATGGTGCCACTGTCCCAAAGACTACGTTGATCGGAAACAGCCTCTGAAAACAGTGACAGTGTCGGTGTGCCAGTCCATTTCTGCCGTGTAGGAACAAACGCACATTGCCAGTTGTGTTGGTCATTCAGAATGTAGAATAGCAATTAAATAAAGGACCACTCTTAAAGCCACACACACAAACACTTTTGTCACTCTATCCTTCTGGAGACATGAGATAGTATTTTCATGAGACCCAGAAATACTATTTCCTAGCCCTAAACCCACTCGAAATGACTTATATCCCTAAACGTAACCTAGCCCAAACAGCCAACCCTAACCGTAATGCCTAAACCTAAATGTAAGCCCAACAATATACCCAATTGGTTTTCCCAAAACTGGACATCACATCTTACCTAGGGACCCTTGTAGGGACAGATTTGTTTCTGTTTTTATTATCGTTGTGGGGGCTTCAGGTCACGTACACACACTGTAACAGACTTGATTTGACAATCCTGTTTAAGCTGGGGGTTCCGGGTGGGAGGGGCATCTTGACACAGTGATATTATACAGTATCCTGCCTTTGGCTGTGATGTGGATTCCCCAATAAGGCCAAGGAACCTGAGATAGAAAAGTATTGAAGCGACTGCAGATTAATCTTCCTCTTGGCGTTACAAAATACATCAAAATAAATGTGTTGTTATTTTCTTTTCACAGTACTCGGTGACGTGATGTCTCGCAACTACATTAACTTAATTAACTGTACACAGGACACAACACAACACAAAATGTATATCACATTGGAAGATTTTCAAAGAAATACTGTGGGGGTAAAAGCAATCAGTCAGTTATATATACATATACATACACATACATATACACATATATACACACACATACACATATACATATATAGTCAACATATATGCCGTGCAGAAAGGAACCGGAGAACAGCAAGACCAGTGAAGATGTGCCTTTCATTTTAGTTAATCACCCATTGCCATAAAGCAAAACAAATGAAGGGAGAGAGAGAGAGAGAGAGAGAGAGAACTTCTGGACATGAGTGCTAAAAATCCCAAATGAACCCCTCCGAGCTCCACTCCCTCCTCGACCCTCCATTTGTGCGTCCACACGTGCCTCTACACTTTGCACAAGTGTCCAAAAGCAGAGGGAGCAAAAATGAGCAAGTGTGTAGGGGCTAATTAGAGCCACTGATGGCCCCTTTGCACTGTTTGCATTTGATCTGAATAATCGTAGTTGCAAATGTACTGCGTTTCTACTGTCATTCCATCCCATCATACTGCAGGGCATTAGTTTAACCAACAGAGGTCACTATAACATTGGGAAGTGAAGCTGAAAATACTTCAGTGGCTATAAAAAGACCCACACACTGAAGGCCTTGTATATTCCTTCACTCATGCTGTTATTCAAGTTGGATCTTCATCAAGTTAAACGGCTGGAACAGGCACACATTTCTCCTACTGCAAATGGAACCACGGACTGTCTGAATTTATTGGTTAGAAGGCAGCATTTTTATTTCACAATCTTGATACTACGCATAAAGGTGTTAATCAACAAAGAGGGGAAAAAAGGACAGAAATTACGACCCTTTCAGTTGACTGGGCCGGGCCAGTCCGGCTCTATGGAGCCAGACGGGCTGCTGTAAATAAAGGTGATTGTACAAATGCTTAATTAAATGACATAAATCCTATTTACGATGCCTGGGCCCAGGAAACGCCCTGAGTCTCTGGAGATGGTCGGTGCCGTCGGTCTCTGCTGCTTCTTTCTGTCTCCCTGCCTGCTGTCTGACAGCATCATGGCATCCTTCCTGGCCTGATGTTCTAGCCCATCCCCGTCTCTGTCTCTATTCCTGGGGTAGAATCCCCCCATAGGCACACACACACACACCCACACATTTCCTATGTATATATGTATACACACACTATATATACAATATATACACACACACTTAGAGCAAAGGATTCATCTGTTTCACGAAAGAGCTGAGTGCGCAGCCGAGCAGAGCTCTGATACAGAAGCCCACCAACGTTTGTGACCCAGCGACCTTCTGAAGGGATATAAATGGGAATGTTCGAACTGCTAGACCGTATTAGCAAGGTTGTCTGGGACACATCAACTGATACGCTGAGAGGACCAATCGAATGGACACAGCTAAGGTCGAGCAAGGTCCCTTTGTATACTGCTTAAGCTGTGACAATTACAAACACACCACCTTCAGATGGGAGCTGGAGTGGTGCCTTTTTTCCACACAGTCTGGAACAAGTAGATAAATCTGTTCCCATTTGCTGGAACACCAGCGTTTCATCAAACCCTTACCAGTCCTATGCATTTCACCACTGTACTTAATCTCTGAAATAAAAAGCAAGACTTCAGTTCTTTCTTGTTCTGATTTTCTCTCTTCGAGTGTCTCTCCCTTAGTAACTGTACTCATTGAGAACCAGCCCCTTGTGATTGATTAATATTACATTAAACTGGCTGTTGTTTCAGCACCATTGAGTTTAGGCAGAGTCACAAACCAAGATTACAACACTGATTGTATTCACATTTTTAATAGAAGGTGCCGGAATAACTGAAATTCTCTGTCAAGTTCATGTGGCGTGTTTCGTGCCATTAGAGACACTCAGAAAGACAAATTGCGTGCATTACCAACCGTCTAATGTTAATTTATTATTGGTATAATGAAGTGGTTTGTGTTTACGGTGCTCCTGAAATGTATTATGCGGTACAGCACACCGTTCCAGGGAGATGATGCTTTCCCCACAACTCCATAAGTCATTTTTTGAGATTGGTTTGGCGGTTATTAATGTACGTTTGTGATGTGAAGCAGAAGTGATCATGTCTGCTACCCTCAAACACAATAGGCTACTCAGACATGCCGTGTCTGGTTGAATGTGGTGGCTTACTGTTCAATCAGCTATAGACCATTAGATTTAGATGGTTGGATTCCTGCCACATGTTGCATAGGAGAAGTATAATCATAATTATACAGCCTCTCTAACAGGTGAAATGCCACTTATCTTCAGGAAGAGGATCAGTTTACACAGCCAGTGTGCTGCAGAATCCATCAAGTAAATCCGGGTTCATTGTGAATAAAGAGAACTTATTCTTATTGTAATTAGTATTATTTGCCTAATCCATATAGCAATGCACACTAGAGACATAGCATAGACTTATAGACTTAGAAATGAACAGGTGAAACATTTGCTGTGAATTAGATAATAACACAATGACACATTTTCCAATAGAAGTATAACTTTTAGACAATTGGCATGAAATGGAACATTACAATTGCAAATTGACGTTGTAATCGTGTGAAATCTCTTGTAGGCCATTTAATTTCACAGGGAACAATTATTATTTGTTCCACATAGGTCTAAATATTTAAAGAGATCTAAATGTAAGAATAAAATAAATATCTTAATTCCGTGACATTGAGGAACCTCAGGAGTTAGCACACGATCAACAGGCCAGCAATAAGCGTCACATTCAAACAGGGATGTAACATTAACTGGGGCAGCATTAAAAAGTAGCTACATTTGTAGATAGCCTTCCCCCTGCAAAAATACCCTAGATAAACTTGAAAACATTGAGAATCTAGCAACATTAAGTACTGCTAGTGTAAACAGGCTGATGTATTAATTAAAATGAGATGACATCATGTGATGTCCTGGGAGAAATATCCCTCTAGATGACATTCAGATGCCATGTAACAGAAGAACTGGCAGAGGACCACTAATACACCCTGACTTCCCATTCAGAGCATATGGCGGTATGTTAAGTCACAAACAGTAGTGACCAAGGAGCACCGCGCACCAACGTGCTAGAAAAGAGACAGACAGTGAGACCACATTCTGCATTACAGGCCTGGCCGCATTGTGAATCAAATACTATCATGCCGCGTTAATTCAACTAAATAATGCAGTGTTTGAAAATGACAGAATTCTGTTATCGCCTTTAAATATTTAATTAGAAATGTTGGACATTTATTTCTACATTTCTGATTATTGTTTATAAAGGGTACCAGGGTTTCTAACACTGTCTCAGCCCCAAGTTCTTACGCTGCTGTATTATTGTGCTGGGGGAGTTGGGTCAGTTCTCCTTCTCCACTGTAAATCCTTGTAGATCTAAGGAATGCTTTTTCAAAATGTTCCCTGTACTCTGCCGTTTTAAACTTAGGAGGACTTGAGGTCTTGGCCCACACCTCCGGAGTACCTGGTTTGAAAGACCCGTTGCTGTCCCTGTCCAAAGTCCTCCTGGTTGTGTTGCAGATCAAGACGATACCTGACGATTTCAGCTGCCACTGTGCTGACCCCCCCCATCAAAACGTTTATTTATTTCAGTAATTCCATTCAAAAAGTGAAACTTGTATATTATATTCATTCATTACACACAGACTGATATATTTCAAATGTTTATTTCTTTTAATTGTGATGATTATAACTGACAACTAATGAAAATCCCAAATTAAGTATCTCAGAAAATTAGAATATTACTTAAGACCAATACAAAAAATGTTTGTTTTTAAATGTTGGCCAACTGAAAAGTATGCACTCAAAACTTAGTTGGGGCTCCTTTTGCCTGAATTACTGCAGCAATGCGCCGTGGCATGGAGTCGATCAGTCTGTGGCACTGCTCAGGTGTTATGAGAGCCCAGGTTGCTCTGATAGTGGCCTTCAGCTCTTCTTCATTGTTGGGTCTGGCGTATCACATCTTCCTCTTCACAATACCCCATAGATTTTCTATAGGCTAAAGGTCAGGCGAGTTTGCTGGCCAATTAAGAACAGGGATGCCATGGTCCTTAAACCAGGTACTGGTAGCTTTGGCACTGTGTGCAGGTGCCAAGTCCTGTTGGAAAATGAAATCTGCATCTCCATAAAGTTGGTCAGCAGCAGGAAGCATGAAGTGCTCTAAAACTTCCTGGTAGACGGCTGCGTTGACCTTGGACCTCAGAAAACACAGTGGACCAACATCAGCAGATGACATGGCACCCAAAACCATCACTGACTGTGGAAACTTTACACTGGACTTCAATCAACGTGGATTCTGTGCCTCTCCTATCTTCCTCCAGACTCTGGGACCTTGATTTCCAAAGGAAATGCTAAATGTACTTTCATCAGAGAACATAACTAAGCAGCAGTCCAGTCCTTTTTGTCTTTAGCCCAGGCGAGACGCTTCTGACGCTGTGTCTTGTTCAAGAGTGGCTTGACACAAGTAATGCGACAGCTGAAACCCATGTCTTGCATACGTCTGTGCATGGTGGTTCTTGAAGCACTGAGTCCAGCTGCAGTCCACTCTTTGTGAATCTCCCCCACATTTTTGAATGGGTTTTGTTTCACAATCCTCTCCAGGGTGTGGTTATCCCTATTGCTTGTACACTTTTTTTCTACCACATCTTTTCCTTCACTTCACCTCTCTATTAATGTGCTTGGACACAGAGCTCTATGAACAGCCAGCCTCTTTAGCAATGACCTTTTGGTCGTCTTTTGGACAGCTGTCAAGTCAGCAGTCTTCCCCATGATTGTGTTGCCTATAACTAGACTGAGAGACCATTTAAAGGCCTTTGCATGGGTTTTGGGTTAATTAGCTGATTAGAGTGTGGCACCAGGTGTCTTCAGTATTGAACCTTTTCACAAAATTCAAATTTTCTGAGATACTGAATTTGGGGTTTTCATTAGTTGTCAGTTATAATCATCAAAATTAAAAGAAATAAACACTTGAAATATATCAGTCTGTGTGGAATGAATGTATACATTATATAAGTTTCACTTTTTGAATGGAATTACTGAAATAAATCAACTTTTTGATGATATTCTAATTTTATGACCAGCACCTGTATATTGTGTGTATACATATATATATATATAGGAAATGTGTGTGCCTATGGGGGTATTCTACCCCAGGAATAGAGACAAAGTCGGGGATGGGCAAGAACATCAGGCCAGAGGAGGATGATCTGATGCTGTCACCCCTGTGAGCCTGGTTCCTCTCTAGGTTTCTTCCTAAACTTCGGCCTTCTTTGGGAGTTTTCAACACTACTGTTGTTTGCTCCTTGGGGTTAAAGACCGGGTTAAAAGTACTTTGTGACAACCGCTGATGTAAAAAAGGCTTTATAAATCCATTTAATTTACTGATTGATTGATTGATTGATTGACACAGCAGAATTTCCACTCCCTCATTCAGTCTACCTCGTGTTGTTCTCTTTAAACATTTCATTACGTATCCACTGGACCAATGAAAACTATCGACTGTGCTCACATGACTGTGTTTGGTTAAGTACACCTAGAGCAAGGAAATAGGGCTTTGGTTCACTGTCACATTGACTTTACCAAGCCAAGTTGCTGCTTAATTGTGTACATTGATGCTTATATATTGTTGTGTTTTGTTTTTTGTGTTGTAATTATGCATGCTTTTATTTTTTGTCTTGGTCTCTCTTGAAAAAGTTAGAGTTGATTTCAGTGAGACTAACCGGGTTAAATAAAGATTAATACAAAAATGCCGTATTTCATCTATTTGTCCTCCATTTCCCTCCTGTACAACGCAGTGCTGCTCGGCTAAGTAAAAGTACATCTCACTTGAGGAGCATATCAGCCCCTTCAGGGTCCAGACTCCAGAATGATGCCTATAAATGTTGAATTTATTTTCTTCACATTTATTGCCCGGGGGTATGAGATATTGAATATGTGGTGAAAACCAGTGATTTTGTGATTGCTGAATAAGATGAATAGGTCTTGTTGATCTTACATTTTGTTTTGTTGTGCTGAGTTGAGCTGGTGCAATGCTTAGCCCGGTCCCAGGCGTCTCATCCGAAGCCCAGGTGGAGTCAGTCAGCATTTCTTCTGGCACATTCTGTTATTCATTCCGCAGCTCGTCCTCACTCTGCACACCCACTCTTTTTTAGTATGGATCCCGTTCTTAGCCTTGGCCTTTTGTTCTGTTGCAAACATTAATATGACGCAAATGAGATTGGAAAAAAATAATGAGAGCCATTAATGAATTTCTATACTATTGAGTAAGTGAAACCCTGGAGCAGACCCTAGTGGCACACCGCTGAATGAGAGAGGCAACCAGACACAGCAGCAGCAGCCTGGGTTTTGTTAGACCCGAATGGTCAAGGGGCCTGAACATAATTATAATACACATAAAATGTATTTGTACAGCTCAAATTGACAACGGCTAAGCTAAACACTTTCAGACCTTGATTGCATTTAGACACGTTGACATACATTCTCTTATTTTTTTTGTGGTAATACATGGGAGAGATTTCCCATATTCAAACCTAGTTTAAATTATTTTCAGTTCGATGAAACGACCACACAGTGACATTATGTGTAGGCTGGTGTTGGCTTGCAGGATGCCTATTGCCAGCCCCCTGATCTACATGTTACTGTTACGTATAAAGTAGGATCATATTTCTTGTTGGGTTTTTATCAGGAATAGAATCCCGCTTGTTTTTAATAGTCAGAAATCGTAGTTGTGTGATATTGTGAAATTGTAATAAAAGTAGGGCATAATCCTACTTCAAAAGTCCTATTTCACCCCTGGTAAATCTCCAATATTATGGCAGGCTCAGCTTTACCCCTCAGCTACGTAGCAGCCCAGGTAAAGCTCTCTGTTTTGATTGTATTCTTACCCCTCCCTTGTTCTCACCCAGTAGACACTGGCCGTAAAGGACTCTCTCATCCACAGGCATTTTCTGTAAGAGCAGGGTTATTTTTTTTTTCTTTCCACAGCTTGTTCTCCAGCTTCGTTGCAAGTGGAAGTGAAACGCTGATTGGATTCAGCGTTGGTGGAGAGGTCCTGTTCTCCGCAGCTCACTCAGCTCAATCCTCAGACGGTGGGGAAGAAGGCCCCTGGGACAGAGACTCCAGCTTTTACCGACAGGTATTCTCATCCACAGTACACTCTCCAGTCCTTTGGAAATTCACACATACCACCCCCCCCCACCCCTACCCCCCCCCCCCCCCCCCCACCCCCAGCCCAAAAAAAGCCATCGTCTCTCTCGTTCCCTACACAGCGTGTCGGGTCACAGTAAAAACTATAAGCAGAATGTTAAAGTATGTTAGACCTGGAAAATGAAAAGTCGTGTGTTCTGTAGATGCGCAAGCACCACGTTTCATCACAGGACTAAAATCCAGAAAATGTAATGTGAAGGCTTTAATAATTGGACTAAAAACGGAAGCGACTGCATGTGAGGAATTCATTTTGAGCGGCCAGAGGTTAAACAGTTAACTGGAAGGGTGCAAAGAGGCAACTATTAAATTACCACTCCTTTATGGACTCTTATAATCAGCTTTAAGGGACAAATTACATTAAAGAACGACCAACGCGATCGCCTACCGTGCCACTGATCTGGCTCCAAGTTGAGATCTGATGTGTGACTTCAAAGAAACGACAGAAAGGCAGGATAACACAACAGAGTGAAATGAAACAGGCTAAACTCCACTGTGGTGGAAATGCACCCAGAGGTGCCACGTACAGACCAGCCAGACGTCGCAGGCCAACGCTGGAACGCTTGGAGAAAGGATTCAATTTTCATTCAGATGCAGCGGAAGACAACAGACATTTTACAACAGACATTTGATGGTTAATCAGAAATTCTTATTTCAGATTGCAGACGCCCTCTGAAAACTAATTAACTTCTTTAAATGCACTTTCATTTTCTCAAAGAAAGACATTCATGAGAAGATCACATTAAATGGTGGTTATAAGATAAAAGAGAAGAATGAATATTGGACTTGGAAGATAATTGACATTCGTTTATAAAGTTTTATTGAACTCAAGGACATTGTATTATGTGTAGTTTTATCAAATTTATTTCTGTAACAATTACAGCAAAGTAATTGATATCCCTATTGGGCAAGCTCTTAGGTTAGATTAAATTTTTTTGTTAAGACTGAACTAAGACACATTCCTTTTATGCTTTTATAGGATAAAATTGTTTCATGTTCACTATAACTAAAATATCATATGATCATTTAAAAAGATTTGAAAAATGATAATGTCGATGACTTAGTTTAAGAAAAGCCATTTGATTTGACTTCACAATAGTGAAATTTGATTGGTTCTATTCATGAAAAAAGTCTCTTTTCAGCCGCCTACTTAGTTAAGCGTCTCTGGTCAACTTTCTCCTGTGCTTTAACATTTTATGTGAGCATCTTTATGGAGAGGGATCCACAGATCTTTATTTGATCTCACCTTCTGCCATGACACGGATCCCGCTTCTTTGAAGACTTTGGACCTTTACTAAATGTCATGTTCCAGAAGGTTCTAGGATTATGCAGAAGGGTACATGATGGGCCACATGTTCAGTTCAGAGCGTCCAAATAAAAATAAAAAACCTGAAAGATTCTGCTTCTCATCAGCTTGGTTTCACAAGTGAAAATAAAGACACACGCATCTCTCCAAGGCAGCAGTTCATGTTAATCCTTCTGAGAATATGAGAACAGGGTAGGGTGGCTGTCCTGTGACTTGCACTATTGTTTATCATTGGCAAAGGGACTCAGTTAAGTTATAGACAGTAATGTATTTCTGATTCATGTCATATGCATGCAGTAGCGATTCACTTCGGAGGACAGTGCGGATTTGGCGTTCCTGCGTTGTGTCTGAGTGGAGAGAGTGAGAGTGTCAGAAAAATATTTCTCTCTAGAAGGACTGCGGATACGTAAAGCTGGGCTGGTGGTGCTTTCTTCCTCTACTGAAGACGACAGGGAATATACTGTTCTCTGAATCATTCCATAGAATAGACAAGATCACAACATGTAATAATAAATAATTTAGGGATTGAGACATAAACCAGGCAAGGGGAAAACAGGGGAGCAAATCATTCTGAGATTTCTTTGTTCATTTGAGCATTAATATTTATAAAGAAATATCTTCTCTAAGCAACTGTATATCAAAAGTTGCATAAAACTCCAGCTATGGACACCAACCCTGGGAAACAGGCCATTGTTCATCCAGTTCTTATTCAAACAAACCAATATGTTTCATGTGGTTAGGTCAGCCTCAGGACAGGCCAATTAATGCTAAGGCTGGGCAAAGTCCCCCTCACTGCCCTGGGGCATTTGGATTTCATTTTAAGACCAGAGGAAAGATTGCCCCTAGTGACACTGCAAAACCACTACCAGCTTGATCTGGTCTCATGTCCAGGGACCAACCAGGACCGACCCTGTTTAACTTCAAAGGCATGCCAGCAGTTGAGGTTTCTATGCTGCTCGCATTAATTACGCAGAGGGGAAAAGAAAGATGGGCAATTCCCTCGCTTATGATTAACCACTGGGGGAACACTATACTAAAAGGGTTCAAGATAAACTTTCTTAGCTGAAAAGTCATCCCCCAGCTTGATGGGAAAATGTCAATTACTCAAATCTTTCAGTATTTGGGGTTATTAGCTTGCAGAAAGAAGTGCTGCTCTTTTCCGAACTTAACTATTAAATGAAGCCTCACTAGACAATGTCCTGAGAGAGAGGTTTGCAGAGGGATGGTCCAGAATATTGCCTTCCTGCATGCACTAACCACCGCTACGAAAATACCCACATTTATGCAGTAACTCAGATCCAAAAATAAATTCTACCCACACAGATGGTTTCCGATCACTCCATGATGTGTCTTTTTTCTTTTTGAGAATTGTTGTGCCTTCTGGTTCAGCGGAATTTGAAGGGCACTCTTCAGTATGTGTGAAAGGGGGCTGCGCCTTTCATCACAACATCTGGGGTGTCCTAAGAATGTCCAGGAAGGGTCCAGTCAGTTGAGAACCAGCCAGCTCCCAGGCCGTCCCGTCTCCCTCCCCACCACTCTTTTCGCCCAACACCTTCCTGTCTTTCCCCCATTCTTACAGAGACAAACCTCTCGTTCGTGGGGTCCGTTCTGCTTCCTGGTTCCTAGGGAACTGTTGTTGCATCACCCCTTCCATAATACCACTAGAAGCAAAAGGCTGCTGTTTAGATGATCAGAATCTAAAACCTTGCTGCTGTCAGACATATGTGCCCTCTACCATCCATTCTTCAGTCGACAAAATGAGTACATCGGCATCCATTACACACCTGGCTCCCCAGTGGCTTTCAATTATATCCTTTAATTGGAGTAATTCCAGCTAACCAAGTCTACAAGTGTTGCGTGGCCCTCTGAAAAGGTCCATAGGCTTTCACTTAAAATGGCCCTTAATGGAACTTCCATGAACACTTCAACCATCAGGCCAGCTGGAGGAGCCATGGAGCCTTTGGAGTCTTCTCCTTCCCCAAAAAATGAGCTTCCCCCCGTCTGACCCAGTCCATGCCTGGGTTCTGCGGAGTGATGCTGAAGTAAACCTAGAGAACTTTGCTTGTTTGGACCTATTTCGATGTCACCCTTGGGGGAGGGCGGAGCCAGCAGCGGTTGGTCCTCCAACAAACAAGGCCACAACAGATGCTGTCGTAGGAACGCAAAAGTTTGCCAGTGAGGTCAGTAGCGATGCGTGGTGGTCTCTTGTCAACACGAGTACAGTGGATTTTCTGGGATTTTTTTTCATTTTTAACAAGGACACAGACACACACACCTGTCTCAGAGCTGGACACCTGCTTCATTGAGATGGTTGCGTGTGTGTTGTGTACGAGCTACAGTTTCTGCTTGGCAGATTTATGTTGCAGTGTGAGTCTCTGCAGAAAGGATCTCGCAGGCAAGCACTTATAAGTAGTGAGCAAGACTAGAGACAAAGAAAGACACAGAGCAGACATAGCCACTGGCACAGTGGGGTTGAATTGTATTCTCTCCATCCGTGGGAGGAGAGCAACGCAGTGAGAAGAAAACAACAAGAAAATGATTAACCCCTCAACAGGAAACACACCGAAACACATAATTACAAATATGACTGGCACTGAGAGTACAATGACAATGAGTTTGTACGTTCTTCTCGATTTTACATTACCCATTAAGGTAAATAAGGCCTCTAACATGGTGTATCTGTGTTAATGGATGTTTAGATGGCACTGCATTATCTCAATGATTTATGGGTAATGTATAATCAGGCCAAACAACAATGATCATGTCCCTTCAGGCACTTCAATGTCATTGGGATCCATTTGTGAATGAAGAGTCACCATCTTATTTCAAGGCTGACAAAATGCAATAAAATAGTGCTGGGTTTCAGTATAGCCCATAGACAAGAATAACTTTCTTGGCATGCATTGCATAGTTCAGTTTCAATATAGGAATAATTAATATCTTTTGACGCAGAATTTCCCATCATTCATTGTTCATTCAGCATGATCAAAAGAACTGAGCTTTCGTCCTGCACAAAGATTATAAAAGACATCTCGATTCAATATGGGGTGTGTGAGAATGTTTTACAGACAGTTTGCAAAATGGAAATGGGTTTTTCCTTAATGGAAAATAGAGATTCTTACCCAAATGTATATTGCATGAAGACAGAACATTCACATTCAATACCTTCAGACGTATTAGCACAAGGCACATATTGAAGTGACCATAATTATTTAAAATGAGAACTTCCTCTTCTGAAACTTGAACACTGCAAAGTGGTACATTATTGAAGCCAGAGCCGTTTCCGGAGGCTAAATCGGGCCAAAGTGTATGTGAAGATTAATGATATGCATACATCAAACCTCAAAAAGTGTTCCTTCTAGGTCTCTGCACCCATTATTTTCTTATGAAACCATAAATAACAGGAATGGAAATGTGAAAGACACAACCAAATGTGGGCCACAAAAAATGTAGATTTTGGGTGTCTCTCACTTTCTTCCCTTATCAGTACAATAGCCTATAGACAATACTGTCATCTCATTCCACAACATGTTCTCACACTCGTCCAAGACCACTTAATACCCAAGAGGCATTCATCTCCCATGGACAGTGTTCCCCTTGAGGCACCATACTAATTGCATAGAGTTCCACGCAGAGGAAATGGAGTCCAGGTCTGACAAAATGGGAGGTGCATACACACTTCATCTTCACCACTGACAGCCTGCGTTCTTCTCAAGAGAGTCAGCATCTTTGCTGGTATAGTGACTGTGGTAACAAGAGTGACAGAGAAAGAAAAGGAGAGACGTGTAACCAATTCCTTTGTACTATAGCCTAGTTAGTCATTTGAACTGCACAAACAATCACTGCTGCACGGTTATTTCAGCTGATTTAAATATACACTTCACGCCGTTCAAAAGTTGACGGCCACTTAATAAGGCCAGGTGTTTTGTAAAACCACGTTGTGACGACTGCTGATGTAAAAAAGGGCTTTATAAATACATTTCATTGATTGATTGAAGAATGTCCTTGTTTTTGAAAGAAAAGCAAATATTCTGTTTGTTAAAATTACATCAAATTGAACAAAAATACACTACAGACTTAGTTGCTAATGACTACTGTAGCTGGAAATGGTTGATTCAGCGCTAACCGGCTCTAACCAGAATAGAAAGAGGAGTGGGAGGCCCCAGTGCAACAAAGAAAGAGGACAAGAACATTAGTGTTTAGTTGAGAAACAGACACCAGTCACAGGTCCTCTACAGACAGCTTCATTAAATAGTACCCACAAAAGAATACCTTTCTCAACATCAACAGTGAAGAAGCAACTCCAGGATGAGTTGCAAAAATAAGAGCCATATCTCAGATTGGCCAATAAAAAGAAAATAATATGATGGGTGTGAGCCTTTGGTGTCGGGTCTCGCACTTCGCGGGCCAGGTGTTAGGACTTCCAGTATGGGGTATAAATGGAATGGCTTTATTTGATACAAGGGCCCGTAGCCTGCTTCATCAACAAAACAATATATTTCGGCTCACCTTGGAGCAAAACAAACAAAACAAAAAAGGACCCTATAAGCTAAACAGAAAAACAACATGTACTTTCTTGCACCTTGCCGGGCATACATTCGTCTTCCCTCCTTTTTTTTCTTCCTTGACGGGTTGTCTGCTCCCATTTCAGTCCTTCCCTGACGAGCGGCACCAGTTTCCCCTCTCACCCAGGGGAGGGTGTTGTTGCTCAGCCACCCCCGGGTCCTTGTGCCCCTTTGGTAGGAGACGGCTCACATGGGCAGAAGAATACAGATTTGTACAGAGATTTGTACAGGGTAAAAGGGATCCTGAAGAAGGAAGGCTACCACTCCATTTTGCAACGCCATGCCATACCCTGTGGATGGCGCTTGATTGGAGCCAGTTTCCTCCTACAACAGGACAATGACCCAAAGCACAGCTCCAAGCTATGCAACTAATTAGGGAAGAAGTCAGCTGGTATTCCATCTATAATGGAGTGAGCAGCACAGTCACCGTATCTCAACCCTATTGAGCTGCTGTGGGAGCAGCTTTACCGTCTGGTATGTAAGAATTGCCCATCAAGCCAATCCAAATGGTCTTAGGTGCTTCAGAAAGCATGGGGCGAAATCTCCTCAGATGTCCAAAATGTCAATGTCACATTCGAAATGCTCAGACTATACACACTTCTAAGTCATTGCTAAAGACACACCTTTTTACTCTGGCTTTTAATCTTAGCTGAGTTGGCACTAAATATATGTGCTGCTATTTTGTCTGTGTCTTATTTGTATCTATGTAATTTTTTACCTGTACATTTCATATATTTTGTATACTTTGTTATTTTGTCCTGTACAGCACTTTGGTCAATGACAGATTTTTCAAATGTGCTTTATAAATAAAGTTGACATTGACATTGTGTGTCTGTAACAAGGCCAAACATTCAAGGGTATGTAAACTTTTGATCAAGGTCATTTGGGTGATTTCTGTTATCATATTGATTTAAAATGGAGCCAAACATCTATGTGATAATAATTGGCTTCATGTGATCACTATCCTTAAATAAAAGTTTTTTTTGCATGATCAGTCATATTTTCTAAATCAGTGTCAAAATATCACAATTTCTGCCAGGATATGCAAACTTATGAGCACAAATGTTTATTTTACAATACATTGGGGAAATATATTTTTAAAATGCAGCAATTGACACTCTCAGTTTGTGTTCCTTTTGAAATAAAGCTAAAATAATGTTCTGGTCTGTTGTACTGACAAAATAGTCTTACAGGAATTTCATTTAGGACTGGGAACATTGATTGTTTTGAAATATATTTGGACAAAATTGAAATGTATTTATACATTTTGACATACCTTTTGGAATAAAAGGTGAAATACATTTTCATGCCATTTGTAGGGGCGAGTAGTGGCCATACAAAGGCCGGTACAATATATTCATCACACATTCTACAAGCATTTTGCATTTATTTTCTGTACGGGCCCGTCAGCCGCAGAAAGTAGAAGACATCCTGTTTTTTCGGCGCCAAGCTGTGGGAACAGACAAAGTAGCTGCTTTCCTTGACTACAATGACACCTATTACTACCGACTGTTTCTCAACTGGTGCCTGAACATTTTCGGCGGCAGTGCATTGCACCGCAGGCATCCGCAACGCCGCTCGCATTGTGTTGCCGTCAGCGTTTTGTCAATAGAACTTTCCACCGGTTCCACCAAAAAACCAACCAGAAGCAGCAGTTTCACCATTATTTCACCAAGCAAGAACAAAAGCTTACATCAGCGGTCGAGAATCAACGCTCGCACGGTTGTTGTTCTCGGACATGGTCATGATACACAACACAGGCAGGAAGGCAGTTTTCATTGTTACTCATTCACAATAAAAGTGTTGATCTGATCTCCAAAACCGGATAATGAGGCCGCATAACGAGAACCCAGTGAAGTTGATTCATCGTGCAGCAACATCGTCTTCAACACACAGCGAAGTGTTAAGTTGAATTTTTAAGTGACAAGTCACTGCCATTCCACACAATTACACCTGCGTCACTCACTATCGCTCAGTAATTGAACCAGTCACACTACAAACCTCTCGGAAATCTCTGAAAGTACTGCTGTCGTAGCTGTCATTCTGTGACTCATTGCTACGGTATAGGCCTCATTATAGAACAGTATCGACGAAGGTCCAGCTCAGCCATTGGCAGGTGGTGGTGAATTTCCTGACATGGTCCACTGCTTCTTCGGTGGTGTTATGGCAGTCCCTTGAACAAACACACTGTGCTACAGAAAACATGCATTCAGCTCGATTCCACATCATCACTGACTTATTTTCTATTTCAATTTTTATTATTCCACGGCCACTGTCAGAATAGAAAGCAAAAATGTGCTTCCTATATTAATTTAAGGTTTGGATAATAGCACAATGTTAACAGTGCGATTATGGTTCATGTTTATTGTTACGAAAGATAAATGATAGAAATAGCCAGTGGTCATCACACGTGCATATGTGGGAAAGTGATAGCCCTTGAGATGGGCTTTGAGGCAGTTCATTATGTGGTTTGTGTGCTGGAAAGTCAGAGTGAACCTATCACTGTCTTTTCTGAAGTAGATTTCACAAGCATCATACATAGAAAACCTAAATAAAAAAAGACTACTGAGGCAGTACTTCTACTACCACAACAACACAAATATCAGGTTTCAAAAAAGAGAAGATTCAACGCATTAAATTGAAAAAAAGACAATCAAATGTGTTTCACCTTTGAAGCCCATTTTGAGAAGTAGCTTACCCGTTCATTTAATGATAGTGCATGAAGGTACATAATCGTAAAATGTTAATACGCTATTATGGAATTGATCTTTAATGACTGCACTTAGTTTTAATTAGTACCTGTGCAGTTGAACAGATAATTAGGGTAGCGCATTGACCTTATCTCCTCCATTCTATTTGGCTCAACAGATTTCCCATCCTCCCGCTAACCCCCCAACCCTTTACATAGATGCATGCACATACATACCGCTCCCAAACCTCCAAAATGCCGCCTGACAAAATGACAAACTCCTCCAAAATGCTGTGGCATTCTGAGAGCGTAATACTCCAGTGATATATCCCCCCTCATTCACTATCCTTCCCAGCTCCCCTTGCAGTGTCACGCAGCTGAGACGTGGAAGGCCCATCACGAGACATGATGTATAGAGCCTTGACATACAAACGGTCTGATCAACCAACATCCCTCTTGTCAGTGCAGCCATAGCTTATATACTTTCCATAAGCAGTGGGTGCCGCAGTGCAGCTTGGAGCTATTCCAGATAGCATAGTCCTATTGTTTTTTAATTGCTGATGTCACCCAATATTCTTCATGGCCCCTGGGATAATCGAGGGCCTCTTCAAACAATGTTAAAAAGTCAGATAAGCCAGACAAGATTTGCATCGGCTCTAATTTATTTTAAGGTGAAAATGTAAATTGTCACTTTCTGAGGGAACAAGGAACACTTCCCTCACACAGACCACTTGCCGATACTGAGGTGTGAAGACAAGTCTTACTTTAAAGGACAAGTGAGCAGTGAAGTAGGAGGTAAATTAAAGCTTCCTATTGTCATTTACTAGTTGTTGTTATCTAACGATAGGCTGATCGCTCTGCTATTTTAATATGTTTTTATAGTTTTATGTAATTTTATGTGCATTTTTCTTGAATAACTTTTAGTTTTTGGGTTGCTAATCAAATGCTGATCAGTTGGATCTAATATTTCTTTCCTTTCATCTGTAAAAACTGAACACAAATTGTACTTTTCTTTAGAATTTTTGTATTGAAAATCACCTATCTGGAGATCTACAAAGGACTCAAATGAAGGATGTCCAGATCTACTCTGGAGTGTTTTTTGTAGTTTTGGGAGAATTGAACAGCTCTGTTGGCGATGAGTTTGGGGTGCGACTTCTGCAACTTGGAGTCCTTCAGAGTGGGGCCGGACATCGAGGAGGACAGGATGTGAGTGGAGGGCAGGTTGGCGGTTTTGGAGAGGTCGTGGTTCGAGGGCAGAGATGGCGGAGATGGCGGGGTGCAGGTGGGACCAAGAGCTGAGTGGGCTGTATTTCCTGCCTGCTTCCAGAGGACCTGCTCGTCTCCCTTGTTGAGCACATTCTTCCTCACTCTACTTAGGCCATGTTCCTCTTGGTGGTCTTTTTGTCTACTGGGGGTCTTCAGCTCTGTTGGAGCTCTAACCAACTCCATGGTAGTCATTTTTTATTTTTTTGCTTTTTCAAGCGCTTTGTGATAATGTTCTATAATGTAAAGTGCTGTAGAAGTTGAATTAATAATTATTTGTTATTAATGTGCAAAGCTGCACTTGTTTGCTAAAGAAATTAGGTCTAATTATACCTAATGTTATATTCAGCAGGTATTTAGCCAGCTTTTGTTGGAATATACACTGATGAACCAAACCACTTTGACCACCTGCCTAATATGCTGTTGGTCCTCCACGTGCCCCCAAAACAACGCCGACCTGCCGAGGCATGGACTCATGATGGTGTCTTGTGGTATCTGGCGCCAAGATATTAGCAGCAGATCTTTCAAGTCCTGTAAGTTGCGAGGTGGAGTCCCCATGGATCGGCCCAGCACATCACACAGATGCTGAATTGCATTGAGATCTGGGGAATTTGGAGGCCAGGGCAACACCTTGAACTCTTCATAATATTCCTCAAACCATTCCAGGTGTTCAGTGTGGCAGGGCGCATTATCCCTCTGAAACGGGCCACTGCCATCAGGGTCATCTTGTCGTCTTCCCACAGTGCATCCTGATGCCATCACTTCCCCAGGTAAACGGCACATACGTACATTGTCGTCCACATGGTGTAAATGGAAATGGGACCAGACCACCTTCATCCACGGCTCCAAGGTCCAGTTCCTATGCTTGCGTGCCTATTGTAGGGGTTTAGGCAGGGGTCATCATGGACGCTGTCCAGTCTGCGGCTACGCAGCCCCTTACGCAGCAGGGTTCGATGCACTTTGTTTTGTGACGCGTTCCTCCCATAACCATCATTAGAATGTTCTTTGACTTGTGCCACAGTAGACCTTCTGTTGATTCGGGGCCAAACAGGATAGCCTTCGATCGATGAGGCTCGGGCGCCCAGCACTCTGACAATGTACAGGGGTCAGCACTCGGACCGGTCTGCGGCTACGCAGCCCCATATGCAGCAGGCTGAAATGGTCTGTGTGTTGTGACACATTCCTCCTGTCACCATCATTTTCTGTGACTTGTGCCACGGTGGACCTTCTGTCAGTTCGGACCAGATGGGATAGCCTTCATTACCCCTGCACATCGATGAGCCTTGGGCACCCAACACCCTGTTGCTCATTGGAACCACTGTTGGTAGGTACTCAACTGAATGGGGGCACCCAAGAAGCCTTGTCGTCTCAGAGATGCTCTGACCCAGTGACAATCTGGCCTTGTCAATGTCCCTCAGGTCTTTACTCCGGCCCATCTCTCCTGCATCCAACATGTTGACTACGAGGACTGATTGTTCACTTACCATCTAATCTACCCAGACCTGAACGTGTGCCCTTGTGAGGAGATGATCAATGTTATCCGCTTCACCTGTGAGTGGTCATAATGTTTTGGCTCATTAGTGTATATAATGTGTTTAACCATCTCTAACCGTTTTCCCTTTCATGTAGTATGAGATTTGCTAGAAAACCTGGAGCTCATGTTTGGTTTCAAAAACATGTAGCTTTGGACAAAGTTTGGGTCTTTGCATGTCAAAAGTAACAAATACTGTAACAAAGTGACACATTAAATAAGCATTTAATTTGTGTGAAATTACAAACATGTATTATGGACTGTTGTGTGCTGTTACAGTTGGGATCGCTTGCGTTACACCTTTGTACACCTGAGACAAGACATGTTGTGTTATTATAACTGAAACGCTATCTGGCAAAATTAAGACACTGAACAGAATCCTAAGTAGTTAACCATTTCCTATTTATTGTACCAATTGAAATCTGTAACATGTGTTCTGCGGGAATAAAAAAAGGGGCACAATTTTCAGGCAACTGATTTGAGTGCTCTCCAAACTACTGGGGAAAATCCTTGAACACCACTGAAGCATCACTTACGTCCTGTTCACAGTGAAGGTTTTTGTTCAGTAATTCAACACACATCTGTTTTTTTTAGGCCTACAACAATTCCTGTATTCTAATAACACGATGAAGAGAGTGTGTCTGTGTGTGTCTGTGTGTGTCTGTGTGTGTCTGTGTCTTAAGTAGGTTCCCATTGGCGCCGAGGGGAAAATAACTTCATTCTGAGGACGATGTGGGGGGGGGGGGGGGACAATTACATGCCAATCTGGAAGAGACGTGAGGACCGTTGTTCAGAGATAGGATAAGAAGAACCTGTTCCCCAGCATCCCAGATGAGTATGGCAACACTGAGGAGAACAATGACAGGGCTTTTATTAATAGATACATTAACAGCTGTCGGGAGACATCTTGCTCATTTAATGAACTAATGAGGGAACCCAGGTGAACTTCACGGCAATGAGTCCTCCTTTCATTGTTTAGTGCAACAGAACGAATGGATAATAACGTTGCATTTCCCAGGTCCTCAAACCTCCATCCCACCAATTGACTACCTAATACAAACATATGTAGCCTACATTGGTATGAAGTAGTGGTTTCATTATTTTCCCTGCAGTGGTCATTGTATAAATCGCAACAGCAGTCCAATAGTCCTGTCACTGAAAGAAGGTAAATGGCCACCTTACTCAAAATACACACAGAACAACACCTATTAAAACAATGTGCCCCCTGCTCATTGAACCCATTACATGTCTGAGGATTTTTTTTCTCCAGCCGGTGCCACCAAACTCAAATACTCCCCGTCCAGCGAGCCCAGAGGCCCAGACAGTAGGTCAGTCATTACCAATGCAAGAAAACACAACCTCTTGACAGGTTTACTGGCTCACAACCAGGTAGATATAGAGGTTATATACCAGGTTATTTTCCATTCTCATAAGCTACATGCCATGTGGCTGTTCCTGTCACTCCCACCACCCTGAATGATCCCTAGCCTACAGGAGTAGTTGAAAAACTGTGAAAGGGTTTTTCGTCCATGATGAACGAGGGGGACATGCACATGCAGGGCCCGCTGAAAGATTCTAGAGCACAGATGTAAGACGTTTTGAATATTGTAGGTGTTGCATACACGATTTTACAGTGCATACAAAACAAACTAAAATGATGGCATATGTAAGGGGTTGGATGTCACCAGTGTTTTGTTTTGTTGTTGTTGCATTATTTAGTTAAAAAAACTTTATATCATACATCAGTGTTGAAAGCGACCTAGTGTCTACATCTGTATCAAGATGGATGTAATCAACCTTATGGATGTTAAATAATGTTCTGCATCTTTCACTCCTCATATGAATCTTCTACAGTCATCTCCACAGCATGACACATTCCTTCTGGATCCAGTTTAATGCCTGTTTGACAAATTAGACTTACCACAAGGCAGCTCATAAGGTAAACATAGTGACTATATGCATGTTATCTCTGTACTTATACAAACAATTGACTCAATTATTCCCATCCAATATGTATTTTGACACCCATGGCCCAACACTGAATACTGAAGTATCAATATGATTTGAAAAGTCTAACTTGGCCATAATCAAATTCTTGGACACGCAGTGCACCAGCAGTTTAGCTCTTTCAGACTGTTTGTAACGAAGTTGAAAGTACCTTATTCTACCACCTACCACCCAGTTGAATAATGACCATTGTAAGCTTGTCCGTCTCTGTGAGGTAGTGACTTTTCCCCCCAATCACAAAAATATAGCGAGATCCTGAAATGAAAGAGAAGGAAAATGGAATTGCAATAACTAATCAAAGATGAGGTACTATACCAACAACATATGATTACCGTAGCCATGAGGTAACAATGTATGAAGTTGAAACATCTCTCCCAGTTTGAGTTACATCTGGTACTTACTGAGGGGGGGTCCTGTAAGGGGTGTAGCACAAAATTCTGGGCCCTGTACATAGGCGGTCTCTGAGGGCCTCTCCCTTCTTTATTCAAGATTCAAACATTTTCGAGGGCCCCTCTACATGTTAGGGCCCTTTATGTTTAGTACCCCTTTTCCCCGGGTCCGATGCCACTGGGTCCTGTGGGACCTTTTGCAAGCTGGGTCCTGTTAGAGCCTTTTGCAAGCAATGTCGTGGTTGTGTTTCTGATTCCTGCAGGGACGTCACACTGCAATATTTACTAGGCTGCATTGGATGATACATGTTTTATTGAATATTTTGTAAAATGCCAATTTGTGAAATTCTTTAATACAATTATAATTGTATTAATGCGTACCGAGTATCTGTTTTTATGTTATTGCTTTCATATATTTTTCCTTGTAAAGCACATTGAATTGCTTCGATGTATGAATTGTGCTGTATAAATAAACTTGCTTGCTGGGTAATTGGCCTGGGTTGTTGATTGCATGAAAATGCATGAAAATGATCACCCATTGAAAAATCTAAACTCATGCAGGAGCAGACAGTGGTACACACAGTACATTGGAGACAACAGCACACATCTTTAAGTTGCCCATTAAAAGGTACCACCCTCATAAATCCTTCAGAACAAACTGCATAAAGACACATTTTCCTGATTTATGACATTTATATAATGAGATGTTTATGCATTAGTGTTATTTCATTCTGCTGTGGGACACATGAGCCAAATCCACCCCATATTGAGCAGTCTCCTATCCCATTGAGAGACTGAACAGTTTGAGGTAAACTGGTGATTCCTCTTCTCTGTGCCTGGGTGTGTATTGTCACCATCAAACTGTAAGCTTTTTAAACTGCATGTAGACCTGGGCTGCTCAATCTTGTTCCTGGAGAGCCATGTTTACATGCTAATTTAGCACACTTCATTTAAATAATTAACTGGAGGACAATGTAGATTAATTAGTTAACAAATGCAGCCAGGAGAACTGTCAGGACTGCAGCTCTCCAGGAACTGTATTGAGCAACCCTGGCTGCACTTCAGTATTACATGGTTTCAATGTTATTTTCAGAAATGTAATTTTGTATGATGCCCATGGGGCTTTAGGCCCTGAGAAGGTCACCTGAAGCATTCAGGAGGACCATTGGTGGGATTGCTCTCCTAATAAATGGGCTGCTGCACTCTCATTGGCTGACGCCGAGTGCTTACATTCAAATGCTCAGGCGGGGCTGCCCCTAGTGCAGCAAGGATAAACCAATAGAAGCAGAGCTCCACCTATGGGGCAGAGCTCCACATAATATAACTAATATCATGCACCTATATCTACTGGCTCCTCTAACTTGAGACTTTGTTCTGAGGAACTGAAAAAATACTAATAGAAATGGAGAAAAAAGAGCCACTTGACAGATCAAGACTTAGGATAATTATGAATTGCTTACTTTCTTTTACCGTATGTGTCCATTCGTAGCCACTCTCCCCATCTAGAGCTAATCTAATCAGTTCCCACTTCATCTTTTCTGTTTTGTTCTAGGGGATGAATAGCCAGCAGCAATAGAAGGTTAATTGAACAGAAATTGGTTATTCAATACATTTCAGCTGAAGAGCCGAGGTAAGAGAAAACAATACCCATCCAAAAGGTATAGCAAAGACCAGAGCACCCTGGTTTGACATCCAGCATTCCATTACAATACTTAATACAACTTCAAGGTCTTTTTCAGTAGCACAACCCTTTCCATTTCATGAAGAACCCTCCTGGCTTTTCTGAATTCATTTTGTGAAAGACTGAAAACGAACGTCTTATCTAATTTAGCAAACATTTTCTTCAGACAGTTTCATGACATGTTATGTGACATTTTCTGATAGTAAATGTTCTAGCTATTACTAAAGCAGCTTCTTCCCCCCCACACCTCAAGACAGAATTATATGCACCAAATATCTGAAGCGGCGAGCGCCTTCGAATTTATTTTTTATTTTTATAAAGCTCTGCATTTGGCTTTCTCTGGGGCAGACACAAGCAATTTAGCCTTCTCCTACTGCATGGAAATGGATATGAAGTCATTGTTTAGGCTCCTGGATAGGGCTTATTCAAATTGCCCATTAATGCACTGCATACTGAACAGCTAGTGCCAGGGACCAGGCTGAAATTACTCGTCACCCCCTTTAGATCAGAGCAAACGCACAGAATACTTTATGAATTCACAACACAGAAAAATAGCTATCAGTGTTAGCAAATATGGCTAATACCGCTACTTCTTAGAAGTGAACTATTGAATAATTACAGATATTTGCATCAATATGGCATCGGAAGTCTAAAGACAACTTTTGTATTAGACTTAACTCACTGATTAACCCGACAAATAAAAGAACCTACACATTCAAACAGGAAATACTCATTTCTACACCTCAAGCCTGACTTCATGTAACCATCACAACCAGTATATTAAGACAATACAAGGGACGGTTTCATGTTATTTCTCAGTGTAGTAATGTGCTCACTTTGGTAAATGAAACCACAACCTACTAGTAAAGCACTATAAGAAACTACAGTCATGCGTCTAAATAAATCCTCCAAAGTCATTCAACTCAACAAATGGAAACTTTCTGAAGACGCTCTATTAAACACCCAAGCATATTATGCTGCAGGATAACCGTTTGCCCCACAAACTGAAGGAAAAAATACAACTTGGACAGTATAAATTTGAGTTAAGTTTATTTACAAAGAAAATTAGGGATTCCCATTCTTCGAAACGAAGGGGGCTCTGCTGGATACATGTTGAGCCAGCAGTTCTGTAAGACAGAATGGCAAGGAGGCATCGGTAAATCAGATTACAGAAACAATTTCAAACTAGACACCATACGTGACAACAATGATTCATATTCCGTGTAACATCCATCTGGTATTTATCAGGGACCGTAACAAAACATCACATTGCCATGCTAATGTGGAAGCTTATCTTAGGTTTCTCAAAGGCACACAAGCTCTCTTTGGAACAGTTGTCAAAAGTATCAAAAACAGAACGGTAAAAACTTTCCCAGAATGTCTGGTCAGTTACTTGCCTTTGTACCTCAATTGCATATCTTACACTCACTTTGCAAAATGCTGAATTCGATTGCCATCAGTAATTCACTGCAAAGTATTTCGTTCATAGAACTTAATGTTTCAAGAACAGAACTGGGTGGAATTGCTTTTGCCGTTTCCAGCAACCGCTATATGCTACTGCACAACATGAATGGCTCGGACAGAAGTCAAATATTAAGAACGTTTTTGTCAACGGTCTAATTTTGTTTTTTTTTACTAAATGATGGACATGTGGATAAGTTGGGTTAATTCCTAAACATTCAGGTACATCCCCTTTTCCAAGAAGGTTGGGACACGGTAAAATGTCAAGAAATACAGAATGCAATGATGTGTAAATAATTTAAACCCTATGATTAATTGAAAATAGTACAAAGACAACATCAAATGCTGAAACTGAGAAATTATGTTTTGGAACACTTAAAATAAGGTCTGGTTGAAAGAAATATATTAAAGATCAAAATCTTTACAGTACATTGTGTAATTAGTTGAGAACAAAATTACATTAATGGAAAACAAAATCAACTGATTGAGGGCTGGATTCAAACTCACACAGAAAATCTAAGTAAACAATTGAAATGCCAGGGCCCACTTCACCAGCACAGGGTCATGATGGGTCTGAGGATTTCATCCCAGTACCTAAGAGCAGTCAGAGTACTGTGGGCTAGCACGTGGAGGTCTGTGTGACCTTCCAAGGACATGCCTCCACAGAGCACCACTGACCCATCACCAAACCGGTCATGCTGGATGATGTTGCAGGCAGCATAACGTCCACCACTGCATCTCCAGACTCTTTCACGTCTGTCACAGTGTGTATGGTTTCCTCTTTGCATGGCAGAGTTTTCACATGCATTTCTGGATGCAGAGAGGTACCGTGTTTACCGACAATGGTTTTCCCAAGTGTTCCTGAGCCCATGCAGCGATGTCCTCTTTTGTTGCCTCTGCCTCAACTTGTTTGAACGTGTTGTCGGCATCAAATTCAAAGTGGGTATATATTTTTCAAGAAACAATAAAGTTGTGCAGTTTCAGCATTTGATATGTTTTCTTTGTACTATTTAATAACAATCTACTAAAGAAAGGATTTCAATTATTTGCACATCATTGCATTCTGTTTTTAGTTACATTTTAAGCAGTGTCACTATCTTTTTTTTTTTAGAAACAGGGCTTTAAGTTGTCCTCCTCCATTGTATTCACTTTATTTCAAATGAAGACTTGCTGATGGAATTCTATAAACCTATGCTGACCAGCCTGAGTTGATAACATGAGAAATTGGTTTTGGTGCCACCTGTACAAAATGCACAGACTTTCCCTAATCATGAATTATATTTGATTCAATGCATTTGTTAAGTGAATACAAAAGGCTTTATCCTATAACATTAAGAGTTGTAAATCCAGTCGGGATTACCATGATTAACAATATGCTGGTCTACTACGGGCATTACAAGAACAACTCAACTTGTTTTTAGTTAAGTTTGTGTAAATATATTATAGGGCTGTCCTAGATAAAGAAAATCTTGGTTGACAGCAAATTGACAGTTCTGTCGACAAACTACTGACTAATGGTATTTTCCCACAGAAAAACCCTGAAATATAAACGTAGGATAGGACAAGGAAGGCTGCTTAAGGCCTGCTGTCAACACATAAGCCAATTCATTGATAGAGGTCATTGTAACAATGCCAATCTGGACATTAATAAAAGCGCTGACATTCAAATCAAGAAATAAAAACCAATTACCTTTGTGGTTACTGTGCACACACTGCCACATCACTTCTTGAGGAGCTGGTGTCTGACGACGATGAAGGGGAAGGCAAAGCCACTCCCGAAGAACGCCACCATCATACCCAAAAGGCGCCACTTGTTCTCCACCGAGAATGGGAGATTCTATCAAACACAGAGGCAAGACAGCAGTGTGTTAGCGGGGATTAGACCGTGTGCTGCACTTATCACAGATCAATAGGACTAAACAACCTGACACTACGCGTACAAGCAGGGTTCAACATTAACAATGGCCCACAGGCCCAGGAAGAACCAACACTGGCCCTCACAGGCAAGTGGCAAAGACAGTCAATTTCCCCATTTAAATTCACATTATCGTATTTAAATGTTTGCTTGTGATCGCTGTCACTCTAACCCCTTCAATTTTCACTTGTTCTTGTGTCTGTACTGCTTCTTCTCCACCCCCCCCCCCGGACAACTCAGAGGCCACGGTTTACGTTAGCCGGCAAATTCCTACTTTTCACCAGTACCAGGTGTAGTTGCCCGGTTGATGAAAATAAACAGCCAAAATGCCCAGTGGGAAATATGCCAAATGAATAAATAGATGAATAGCACATAAAATAGCCTAATATTGTGTGATCTATATGATCTGTTGCCAAGGAAACAGCGAGCCTCCGCTTGCTCTTATTATAAGACATTGAGTGCTTGGTCATGTGACCAAACGTGGCGCAAGATTCAAAAGCTGCACACACCAACAGCAACTACAGCACACGACTCCAAAACTCCAATGTTAATATGAAGTGGGACAACATTTATAGCCATACATTTTAATTTGCGTTATCTAATTAAGAAGTATGGCTGGAAATGACAATTCGACTTACATATTAGTTGATCAGAGTTGATGCAACAAATGAGCAACTGAAACACGTTGGTTTATTAAATAATGTTGCAAGATTAGGCTACATCACTGTGCATTGCAAAACAATTCTAAACTATATTTAAACAATGACATTTTGAAGAAAATGAACTTCAGTAAATCATCTGCGCCTAGAACTTTCCACAGAGCTGTTAGAGAAATTTCCACAACACATCCTATGGACACAGACAGAATGCACATGGTATTTGTTGAGATGTTTAACACTGGCCTCAAAATCCATTATTCAGATTGGAAACATGATTTTGAAATCAAAATATTGTGCAAAAAGTTTGTCGTCTATATAGGTAATTGCATCTAGCTCAAATTATTTTGATCAGGCAATTATGACAGCCCTAGTTGTAGCCAATATACTCAGCTTGCAAAGATTGTGAAAAGTTCATTCTGCTGCCTAATTTAAATTCAAAAATTGTTGGATCATAGCATTTATAAAACAAAATAGTGTTTTAATGTAGGCTTTTATATGGCTATTCAAAACACATGTCCAGTAGCATACTGGCTTTCAAAAATAGTATTGCGTAAAACTCTGCCTGCGGCTGAACCAATGAACATCTGCCTACTCAAAAGAATGAGGTGGCGGGTAGCCAAACTGAAAACTAATTGCAACGGCCTACCATGTTGTGAAGAGGGAGAAATCATTCATGGACCAAGTCCATGACAGTCTGGCAATACAGATTGAGAAACCATAAAGACATTGCTTGTCGACAGGTGTCCTGTTAACTACTCCTGCCAAAGCACTTACTAGCAGGGTCAAAGAAGAAGCCTGCTAACCAACCCCTGTGATTACCCTAGCTATTGGGTTGAATGTGTATTGCGCCATATTTACGTAACCATAAATATACTAACTGGTTTTATTTTATCAAGCTCTTGTGTGTCACATCAAATGAAAGTATCATCATGAAAAAATTATAATGATAAATAGTAATATTTTGATAATTATTTATTAAAAAGTAAAGATGTATAGTGCATCATATTTATGTAAACAGCAATTGATTATATCAGGTTTCATGTCTGACATCACATGCAAATCTGTAGTATGAATCAATATTCTGATAACATGACAATCAGATTCTATTAATCTGTACAACACAATGGCATTGTTTTTTTTCTCCAAATTCAGTTTGGGCTAGTAGATCTCAGACCAAGTGGCCCAAAAGGGCCAGTGAGCAATTTTTTTTGTGCTGGACCTGTTCTTTGCTGCTGCTAGCTACCTAGCTAACGCATATAGCTAATGTCGCTAAACAGAAAACTAACAACTGCTTATCTGATTAATTCCTCCGTGAATTCATGTTTCCTCAAATGTGGCAGCATATTTGAAGTGCTATTGCGAAGTTGCAACATACAACCAGGTTGTTTACTTTTTTGAGTGAAATGTTTTCAAAATCTGGACATTGCTTTTTTTGCAGGGACAATGCAAGACCATCCTCAACCCTTTTTTAATAGAAGCCTCAAGAAATTCTAATCCAGGATTTCAGTAATCAAATTACTCTAGTTACTCAAAGAACCGTGACAGCCCTATAATATACACACTGACAGAATAATTAGGAATGACAGATTACTCAATTGGGTACCCGGCGGGTAAACGAACATTGTGTAATAGTTTATAATTGACAGATGTATCGTTTTAATTGGCCACCAATTCCCACCACATTTGATTGCGAACAAACGGCTCTTTCTGAACGTCTCTTTTTGGTGAACCTTGGGAACCGAATCGCATTGGCGAAAGGAACCATTCAGTTGGCTCCTTAATTTAAGAGAGTATGTTCAGGTAAGGTGACATTTATTGAAGATTCTATATCCGCACTCAAGAATCACAGTTCTTGAGAGCTGGGAATTGAATTAGTGAAGTCATTAATAGCTAGTTGGATTTACTGAAGTTCTACAGTTACTTGGTATCAGCGTAATATCTTTAATGACTGAGAAATGTTATCCGATAAGACAGCTTCAAGATTGAGAGATTCTAATTTGGTTATGAACGCAGTTTACATTTTAACGTGTTTACTTTCGGTTCTCAAAACCAGCCGATTTTGACAGGCATAATGAAACGTTCTGCATGTTATTGGTTTCCTCGTAACATATAAAACCGTATTGACGGTTTTATATGTTTAAGTAAACTTTGAATAAAGTCAGGACTGGTTCTTAGCGTTCGTTACAAAACCAGCATATTATTACACCAATGTAACTAGCCAACATACTAACCACAGAAAGAATGATAATTCGCATTCTTAGCGAGCTGAATATAGCTAGTTAATACGGCATATACCGCTTTTACGGCGGTCCAAAAAAAAAAAAAGAACGATTCAATGACAGCGTGGTGATATCCTCTAGTCACTAACGTAACTAACCAATGTTAGCTGGTTAAGCAGTATGGCCTCGTAGTACGAAGCAGTCTGATGATTATGAAGCTAGCCTAGCTTGTTAGCTATGCCAGTTAGCGTCGGAAAGTTAAACAGAAGATATAATTTAAACAAACAAAAGATATAGCTATGACAATCTTGCAACAGTACAGCAGTTAAATACTTGCATTATTGCCCAGCAAAATAGATAACTAAGTACTGTAGCTAATTAACATTATCTGATACTTGGAAAACAAATGTGAAGGCTGGCTAGCTAGTGCTTGTGACCTCCACGCAGGCTTGTTCTCAATCTGACTTGAGGCCCACGCTAAGTTATATTAACGCTGTTGTAGTAAGATACACATCGTAAGCCTTGTTTTGTAGGATATTACCTGTCCTGGTCCCTCTCCATAATGTGCAGCGCGAACCGCAGAGGTTGTGAAACGTCGCACAGTTTGGCCCAGCATAATTATTTCGCTAGTTTACACGTTACTCTCACAACCGCGACCTTCCTGTATCTGACACTGAATTGAGAATGGTGAACAGCCTCATGGGATGCCCAATATTTTAGCTGCTTTTGGGAAATGTAGTTTTTAAGCAGATGTAGTTTTTACCAGAGCTGTTGAAAAAGAGAGTTGCGACACACTATGGTCTCGCCGCCACGCGGTTTATGTAGCTCTTAATAGTTCCAAACAGAGCTGCGCTGTCAACCAGTTTGAATGAGTTTAAGCGGGACAGACAGCAGCAGCTATATTTGCAGCAATTATAGGTAAATATTGACGCATAATGTACATTGATTATTATGTTTACGCTAACATTAAATGCATGCAATATACTTTTTGGGGGGGAGAGTGACGGAAACAGCATTAATGCGTTTTTGTGTTTAATTTTGGAGGGAAATGGACTCCCATAACGTAGAATACATTTACAGCAACGACTATATTTGCAGCATTGTTTGGTAAATATTAACTTCATGAAATGAAACCGGAGATATAATTACTGAGTGAATTAACTATGTTCCTAAATACGACCCATAACTGTTAATGGGATTGATTTCAGTATGGCCAATGTACCCATTCATCCTTCCTTAATCATAGACTAAACCATGTATCAGAAAACACACACACACAAAAATGAATAATACATCCATACGATATGATGTACACATTGTACAGACTAGTATAGGCCTACTCTTAAGTATAAATATGTAAACTAACCCTAACCCATAATATATAAATTGTGTGTGTATATATATATATATATATATATATATATATATATATATATACACACACACACACACACACACACACACACACACACACACACACACACACACATATTTACATACATAAAGTCCAGAGCACCTGCTGTCATTTTCCTGCATATCCAGGTCTCTTGGCCTATTTTCTATGTCGGAGGTACATCTTTTTGCCCCAAATCTTCAATGATAGCCACTTCTGACCAGACCTCTTCAGACAATAGATGGGTGTACCAGGGTTCAACTGTTTTCTGCAGCTCTGACCTGATGGCACTGCTAAACATCTTTCAAAAACAAGGGATGATGCTGTTTGTGGCATAATGTGTCTTTCATCTGCTGTAGCAAGTTTTTCTTTGGATGATCACTACGGTCCTCAACATTGTCAGTTTATTTGTGCTTCTTTAAAAGAGCTTGGACAGCACATCTGAAAACGGCTGTCTGCCTTTTTTGTAGTACTCAGTATAACTTTTGACAGTTAATGGTCTTATCCAATGTTGTTAGCCGAGTTTGGCTGTTCCTCACCCAGTTGTACTATTGTTTTGTTAATGTTCATATTACTGTATATTGTGTTTATATTGACAAATCATAACTTGATCCTTTTGAAAACATCTATTATCTTCCAATAAACATTAACTAAAATTGGCTACATAAAACTACTGACTAGATTCATGAGAGGTCGGAAAATGTGTTTAATAGTTAAAATTACAATAATTTCATCAATTTACCAGCGAGCGTACTTCGGAAGCTCCTTATATTAATGGTCTTCAGTGCTGGAACTATCAGTGTTTGGCTGCTCCACGACACGTGTTACTTCCGCATTCCAAAGTTCCTATGGCGGTCTATGGGAGTGTCGCAACTCTCTTTTTCAACGGCTCTGGTTTTTACGCATATAATTCGAAACGGGTCGTACCATAATTACAGTGGGGAGAACAAATATGATACACTGCCAATTTTGCAGGTTTTCCTACTGACAAAGCATGTAGAGGTCTGTAGTTTTTATCATAGGTACACTTCAACTGTGAGAGACGGAATCTAAAACAAAAATCCAGAAAATCACATCATATGATTTTTTAATAATTAATTTGTATTTTATTGCATGACATAAGTATTTGATCACCTACCTACCAGTAAGAATTCCGGCTCTCACAGACATGTTAGTTTTTCTATAAGAAGCCCTCCTGTTCTCCACTCATTACCTGTATTAACTGCACCTGTTTGAACTCGTTACCTGTATAAAAGACACCTGTCCACACACTCAATCAAACAGACTCCAACTGCGCCACAATGGCCAAGACCAGAGACCGCAGTGCACTCAAGGTCCCCCTGCTCAAGCCAGCGTATGTCCAGGCCTGTCTGAAGTTTGCCAATGACCATCTGGATGATCCAGAGGAGGAATCATGTGGTCTGATGAGACAAAAATAGAGCTTTTTGGTCTAAACTCCAGTCGCCGTGTTTGGAGGAAGAAGAAAGATGAGTACAACCCCAAGAACACCATCCCAACCGTGAAGCATGGAGGTTTAAACATCATTCTTTGGGGATGCTTTTCTGCAAAGGGGACAGGACGACTGCACCGTATTGAGGGGAGGATGGATGGGGCCATGTATTGCGAGATCTTGGCCAAGAACCTCCTTCCTTCAGTAAGAGCATTGAAGATGGGTAGTGGCTGGGTCTTCCAGCATGACAACGACCCGAAACACACAGCCAGGGCAACTAAGGAGTGGCTCCGTAAGAAGCATCTCAAGGTCCTGGAGTGGCCTAGCCTGTCTCCAGACCTGAACCCAATAGAAAATATTTGGAGGGAGCTGAAAGTCCATATTGCCCAGCGACATCCCCGAAACCTGAAGGATCTGGAGAAGGTCTGTATGGAGGAGTGGGCCAAAATCCCTGCTGCAGTGTGTGTAAACCTGGTCAAGAACTACAGGAAACGTATGATCTCTAATTGCAAACAAAGGTTTCTGTATACCAAATATTAAGTTCTGCTTTTCTGATGTATCACATACTTGTCATGTAATGAAAGGAAAATTAATTACTTAAAAATCATACAATGTGATTTTCTGGATTTTTGATTTAGATTCCGTCACTCACAGTTGAAGTGTACCTATGATAAAAAAATACAGACTTCTACATGCTTTGTAAGTAGGAAAACCTGCACATTCGGAAGGTTATCAAATACTTGTTCTCCCCACTGTATATAGCTTTTTAGAGGCCATGCATTTTGATACAAAATAAAACCAAATAATTTACTGCATGTCCAATGCATTAGCCTTCTGTGTGGCTTGTATATGTTCTGAGCACATTTGAAGATTGAGCCTTCAATAAATGCTGCATGTTAGTTATCTGATGTTGATAATATATCTATAGCTGGTGATGTGATATACAAAACATTTGGAATTAAAGCTCTACCTTATTTTTAGACCAGACTTGCATGCAATTATTGTTGCAATGTTTTATGTTGAAGCTGGACCTTGATTTTGTAATTTATGCTTATGTATGCAAAATAGTGCCATACACCCACACACCTTTACTTGCCAGTGCTGTTTAATTGATCATAAAGAAAGTGATTTTTTTTTTATTAACGTGTGTTTATACCCCACCAATCTACTCATTTATTTTTATTAAATCGTTTCACTGTGAAATAAAATGTATTAACACAAACTCTCATTATGGAACTGTCTCTTCCAACTAATTAAATAGTTAGATAAATGGCAAAGACACCAAGAGCATGTTAAGTCTGTTTGGTAACGATAAATATGATATTTCTGCAATGCAATCATTACATTTGTATGTCACTGAGAAGGCTTACATTCATGGATTATGTCATTCCCACTGGCATTTGGAATGTGCATGTATACAATACTAGCCAAAAGTCTGGACACAATGGTTAGGTGTGTCCAAACATTTGACTGGTACTGTATGTTGCGGTGTACACTTACCTAAAGGATTATTAGGAACACCATACTAATACTGTGTTCGACCCCCTTTCGCCTTCAGAACTGCCTTAATTCTACGTGGCATTGATTCAACAAGGTGCTGAAAGCATTCTTTAGAAATGTTGGCCGATATTGATAGAATAGCATCTTGCAGTTGGAGATTTGTGGGATGCACATCCAGGGCACGAAGCTCCCGTTCCACCACATCCCAAAGAGGCTCTATTGGGTTGAGATCTGGTGACTGTGGGGGCCATTTCAGTACAGTGAACTCATTGTCATGTTCAAGAAACCAATTTGAAATGATTCAAGCTTTGTGACATGGTGCATTATCCTGCTGGAAGTAGCCATCAGAGGATGGGTACATGGTGGTCATAAAGGGATGGACATGGTCAGAAACAATGCTCAGGTAGGCCGTGGCATTTAAACGATACCCAATTGGCACTAAGGGGCCTAAAGTGTGCCAAGAAAACATCCCCCACACCATTACACCACCACCATCTGCCTGCACAGTGGTAACAAGGCATGATGGATCCATGTTCTCATTCTGTTTACGCCAAATTCTGACACTACCATCTGAATGTCTCATCAGAAATCGAGACTCATCAGACCAGGCAACATTCTTCCAGTCTTCAACTGTCCAATTTTGGTGAGCTCGTGCAAATTGTAGCCTCTTTTTCCTATTTGTAGTGGAGATGAGTGGTACCCGGTGGGGTCTTCTGCTGTTGTAGCCCATCCGCCTCAAGGTTGTGCGTGTTGTGGCTTCACAAATGCTTTGCTGCATACCTCGGTTGTAACAAGTGGTTATTTCAGTCAAAGTTGCTCTTCTATCAACTTGAATCAGTAGGCCCATTCTCCTCTGACCTCTAGCATCAACAAGGCATTTTCGCCCACAGGACTGCCGCATACTGGATGTTTTTCCCTTTTCACACCATTCTTTGAAAACACTAGAAATGGTTGTGCGTGAAAATTCCAGTAACTGAGCAGATTATGAAATACTCAGACCGGCCCGTCTGGCACCAACAACCATGCCATGCTCAAAATTGCTTAAATCTCCTTTCTTTCCCATTCTGACATTCAGTTTGGTGTTCAGGAGATTGTCTTGACCAGGACCAAACCCCTAAATGCATTGAAGCAACTGCCATGTGATTGGTTGATTAGATAATTGCATTCATGAGAAATGGAACAGGTGTTCCTAATAATCATTTAGGTGAGTGTATGTGTGGCATATAATCTCAGCAGGCTCTCAGTCTTTAATTCAAATGATTTCCGATCTGCATGTTCACTTTTAATGTATGTTATAATTGGCCCATCCACCAGACGACAAGTAACTTTGTTTTACAACAGTTCCATCTGCAGAAATATTTTACATACGTGGTGCACTAGTTCAAGAACATACATCTGTATATTATTAAAATACAACAATTTGATCTATGTTCACAGGTTCAGGATTAGCGGAAAAGGCCCATCCTTCTGCTACCCACATGCTCACCCTGTGCCCTCTATTTTGTGGTGTCTCAGATAAATTTTTACTGGCATGTTCTATGTTGATTTCAATATTGTTGTAGTTGTTTATTTAAAATGTGGATACTATAAGTCTGTTATATTCTCTGGCACTCAGGAAATCAAGTTAATCAAATATCATTAGTGCTTTGAATTACTTTGCCCCTCAGTGGTGATGTATTCTCCTCACCATGTCCTTGCTTTGACTGCTGATGTGATATTTTCTATTTTTTTTAAATGGCTTCCAAACTTTTTTCATTGGATGTGATGTTATTGTTTGGTACAGTAACTCCATTCATTCAGCTATTAACAATAGTCACAGGTTCATTCGCCCAGTACATTATAATGTGAGGAGTGGAGTGGTTTTCATTCTCCAAGAGGAACTTGTCTGGCAATTACCATTTCAGTGTGAAACCGGCAATTTCTGCCTGATGGACTGATACATTGGGGTCAATCTGCTTGAAGAAAATGTCAGCCTATCGCAGTCTTTACAACAATGTCCTATATGCCTTGCAGACTGAAGCAATGGAGAGCCTTCTGAGGGGGGCAAAAAGCATTGAGGAAGCTTAATCTGACAGGTACCTATGGATTTTGCTGTGGAATAATAGTTTTTCCTTGAGAAGACAGTGATAAGCCAGATAGTCAATTATATCCAGGTTTAATGTTAAAATGACAAAAAAAAATATACATTTGGCTACGGCTTTTAAAACAGTTCATAAAAGGACGACACGGATGATGAAAATAATGTTACTTTTATGCGACCTAACATACTGCTCTGATATAAACACGAGGCACATTTATCGCCAGTGTGTCACTTTATTGGCTCCACTCATAATTTGCATGACATGAAAATGGTTTGCTGAATGCAGGCACAAATTTACTGCACAGTAAATAATTAAAGGGATGAAAACTAAAAGAGCAGATAAGAAAATTTATATTTTTTGTCTCAGGGCTACTTAGAGTCATAGTTAGTGGGACATTGTCCTTTGTAAGGTCATCAAAGATCCAAAAAGACATAAATTGACAGACAATAAACCTATGTGGCAAAGTCTTTAGTCACAGATTATAAAAGGGAAACCAACGGCCTCAAGTTTTCAGGATACAGTTTGTGGACTCAAAACCAGAATCTAGGAACTACTACAAAACAAACTCTCCCAGTTGAACATTCATTCATCATTCATCTTCATCCGCTTATCCGGTATTGGGTCGCGGGGGTAGCAGCTCCAGCAGGGGATCCCAAACTTCCCTTTCCCGAGCCACATTTGCCAGCTCTGAATGGGAGATCCCGAGGCGTTCCCAAGCCAGTGTCGAAATATAATCTCTCCACCTAGTCCTGGGCCTACCCCGAGGTCTCCTCCCAGCTGGACGTGCCTGGAACACCTCCCTAGAGAGACTTCCTGGGGGCATCCTTACCAGAGGCCTGAACCACCTCAACTGGCTCCATTCGATGCAAAGGAGCAGCGGCTCTACTCCGAGTTCCTCACGGATGACTGAGCTTCTCACCCTATCTCTAAGGGAGAAGCCAGCCTCCCTTCTGATAAAACCCATTGCAGCCGCTTGTACTCGCAATCTAGTTCTTTCGGTCAAGACCCAGCCTTAATGACCATAGGTTAGGGTAGGAAAGAAAATTGACCGGTATAGAGAGCTTTGCCTTCCGGCTCAGCTCTCTTTTCGTCACAACGGTTGAACATGTCCAGCTCAATCTGTCAGTGGATCACTGACCGTCTGACTAACAGGAAAGAATACAAAATGTGACATACACATTTCACTCTTTATCCCTTAGTAACTGGAGAGCTGGGATCTACAGCTGTGTTCATCTTAATGTTGGAGTAGCTGTTGAGTATGTCTGACGGGTGAATGTGAAACATGGAAATGTGTGAAATTTACTCTCCCGATTTAAGTTTCTACATTCATACCGTTCAAAAGCTAGCTTTGTTGTGGCGTGACAAATTAGGACAGTTGAGGAAGGATGTTGCTCGTGTAAGGGATATAGAGCCTCTCATTTTCAAGCCAAGTAATTACAGTCCATAAGTTTTTGGACAGTGACATACATAATCCAGCACATGGGATTTGAAATGAAAGAATGACTAATGGGTGAAATTGTAGACTAAGTTTTAATTTGAGGTGATTTCAATCATTCATAAACTCAGAACCGCTTAGGAATCACAATCCTTTTTATACATAATGTCGCCATTTTAGGGGACCAAAAGTAAATCATTTTTAGTACTTGGTTGTAAATCCTTCGCATTGAATCACGGCCAAAGCCTCCGACCCACAGACCTCACCAGACGCTGGCTAGATTCCTCGGTGATGCTCTGCCAGGCCCACAGACCTCACCAGACGCTGGCTAGATTCCTCGGTGATGCTCTGCCAGGCCCACAGACATCACCAGACGCTGGCTAGATTCCTCTGTGATGCTCTGCCAGGCCCACAGACCTCACCAGACGCTGGCTAGATTCCTCGGTGATGCTCTGCCAGACCCACAGACATCACCAGACACTGGGTAGATTCCTCGGTGATGCTCTGCCAGGCCCACAGACATCACCAGACACTGGGTAGATTCCTCGGTGATGCTCTGCCAGGCCTGTACTACAGTCATTTTCAGTTCCTATTTGCTTTTCGGCAACATGTTTGTCATCAGTCATGTCAACACATGCTGAAATGCATTCTGGCTATGTGATTGAAGTCAAGAACAATCTATTTAAGGGCCCTGAAAAACTCCTTGTTTTAGGTCATTGTCCTGCTGCAAAATGAAGTGTAGTCCAATTGGTTTTGAGGCGTTTAGTTGGATCTGAGTAAATAAGACGTTTCTGTGTACTTCCGAGGTTGTGTCAGATCACGAGCAGTTCTTCTTTCCAAAGACTCTGTTACAGGTTACTGTTCATCTCAAATGTCCACAAAATTTACTTCCAGAACTCCACACATTTTCTGAATATACTTTTGACAACAGTGCATACCAGTATCTTGTTGTAATGCTCTGTGGATCCTATTACAGAGCTCACCAGAGCATTTTCCCCTCTCAACACGATACCAAATAGTTGATTTTGACACCAAATATTTGATGCTAAATCTCTGAAGTTACTTTTGGTCCTTAAAATAGAACCACTTTTTATAGGAAAGAGAAGTAATTCCTATTTGGTTCATGGTTAATGGTTGAAAATACCATTGCACTGACGTTTTTGCACTGGTACTCGCTAAGAAAAGCTGTATGACGTCCTTTACACATGTAGAAAACAGCTGGCGGGAGTTATGGACATGTTCTTTCTCTCCCCGACCCAGTCTGTTATCCCCACCTTCTTTAAGATGTCTGCCATTCTTGTTTGTGACCAAGCAAGCTAAGGTAAATGTTTCAATCACTAATTATTGTACTTGATTTAGGACTAATTTCCCTCACAAGTGCTATTTGGACTTACCTTAAAAAGGTGCAATTGTACTTTGCTTTGGACTAGCAAGCTGGTGACAAAGACAGGTGGTGAGAGGGATTTCATGGAACAAATATTGTGGTATTTCAGTGTTCTTTAACCCTCTCCCTGGTTAGTTACTAGTCAGAGTGCGTTCTCTTGTTCTGATAATAAATGCAAGTTATTTGGCTGGAACCTGTAGATCAGTGTTTGTTAACAGAGTGCATTGTGAATTATTTCTAAGATCAATAAAAAAAGGCCATGTCTTGAATCCATCAATCCATCACCCAGCTTATGCCTGTGTGTGTGTGGATATAGTGTACAAAAACAAGGAGGAAATTTTAGCACTAAAAGTTTCTCAGTTTCATTGACTCAGCCAATGTTACAGAGCTCAATCACAGGCCATGGCCAACATGCTTTGGTCAAAAGCCTCTCTCTTTTTAGAAAGGATACTGTTTGCTCTCAAGGCCTTTAGACCAAAGCCCCTCTCTTGTTTAGAACAGGCTACTGTTCGCTCTATAGGCTTTTTGGAAATAGCTATACTATTTTGGGTTGCATAGAGACAGATTCAAGCATATAAATAGTTTCTGGAAAATAGTTTCTTGAACAAAACACTGCGAAACATAAAGGTGCCCAATCCTCTTCTAGGTTAAATTTGACCTAAACATGTCTTGGTGGGAGATCTGCCCTGAAAACTAAAATTAGTGTGACTAGTTGACACAATGGAGAGTGCAGAGCTTGCATTTTGAATGGGCTGAATTCTCTGAAAGGACATTTTACCAGGATTACTGATTGTTCCTAACCTAAACCCTAATGTAACTGTAAGCTTAATCATTACTCTGACTGATCCCCATTCAAACTTGAAGGGATAGTTTGACCTAGATTCATATTTGGGTGAAATAACACTTACCGTGTGTTTCCCATGGAGTCATTTTTCACAAATTCACCTCTGTCCCAGCATGGAATTAGCATTAGTATCGTCCAAATTCATGAATTGACATTAAAACTGTGCGTCTCAAGCACCAAAAGCTACATTGCAAGCAGAAACGAACAAAACAAATTCTGTAATCTGTCGATCTAACATCGATTTCTTCATACTGACAAAACAGCTGGCGGAATTTGGTGACTTCAAACAGACACTATGCAAAACGAATTTCTGTAGCCACCACACAGCCTCTGTTATTTGGCAAGGACGTCATCTGCAAATGCAAAATGGTTGTTCCCGAGTTGTTAACGACTGTTAATAAAGTTACGTTTATACTTGAAAAAAGGCTTATTGATACAATTGTGAACAAAACTGACCGGCGAACATAGGAAGTGTCAGTGCTGTTGAAATGTACATCTATATGTTGAAAATGGAAAACATACAATTCTAGGAATACAACAATGATAGGTTCTTTGAGGTAAACAACACCGCTAGTCTTTGTCGGAAGTGTTTTAGATTAGGTTTCCGCTTGCAAAGCAGCTTTTGTAGCTTGGGATGCAGTTTTAATTCATGAATTTGGGCAATGCTAATAATGCTTATTCCAGGCTGAGGCACAGTTGAATAATGTTTTGTTGGGAAGAATTACTCCATGGGCCTTCAAGAACAACTCAAGGTACAGTAAATGTTGGCATAGTTCATGATTGGCATACGTGGTAAAGCACATCATTCTTATTAACCTTGAGAAACTGGACTTATTAGCAAACCATAACATTCACATAGTCAAATCAACTAGTCATAAGAGTTTCATCATGATCATCATCATAATTTTCTTCCGCTTATCTGGGGCCGGGTCGCGGGGGCAGCAGTCTAAGCAGAGATGCCCAGACTTCCCTCTCCCTAGAAACTTCCTCCAGCTCTTCCCGGGGGACACCGAGGCATTCCCAGGCCAGCCGGGAGACATAGTCCCTCCAGCGTGTCCTAGGTCTTCCCCGGGGTCTCCTCCCAGTGGGACGGGCTTAGAACACCTTCCCAGGAAGGCGTTCCGGAGGCATCCAAAACAGATGCCCAAGCCACCTCAGCTGACCCCTCTCGATGTGGAGGAGCAGCGGCTCTACTCTGAGCTCCTCCTGGGTGACCGAGCTTTTCACCCTATCTCTAAGGGATCGCCCAGCCACCCTGCGGAGAAAGCTCATTTCAGCTGCCTGTATCCGGGATCTTGTCCTTTTGGTCATGACCCAAAGCTCATGACCATAAGTGAGAGTAGGAACGTAGATTGACCGGTAAATCGAGAGCTTCGCCTTGCGGCTCAGCTCTTTCTTCACCACGACAGACCGATACATCGACCGCATTACTGCAGAAGCTGCACCGATCCGTCTGTCAATCTCACGTTCCATCCTTCCCTCACTCGTGAACAAGACCCCTAGATACTTAAACTCCTCCACTTGAGGAAGGCACTCTCCACCAACCTGAAGTGGGCAAGCCACCCTTTTCCGACTGAGGACCATGGCCTCAGATTTGGAGGTACTGATTCTCATCCCCACTGTTTCACACTCTGCTGTAAACCGTCCCAGTGCATGCTGAAGTTCCTGGTTTGAAGGGGCCAACACGACAACATCATCCACAAAGAGCAGAGACGAAATCGTGTGGTCCCCAAACCTGTCACCCTCCGGCCCCTGGCTGCGCCTAGAAATTATGTCCATTAAAATCAAATGTCGCCGGTTCTGTTCGTCATAAGTGTTTATATAACTTATTTTCATACCTGCATACACTAAGCTGTATGCCTGCATACATCAGCACTAAGCTGCTTAAACAATGATTTAAAACAGACCATACATGCACAGATTGTCATTTGAATTATTGACACATTGTTAAGCAGATTGGTAATTGGTAATTGGTAATTGGATTTCGTTTGACATATCTTGATTTCTTGTTAAGATTTTATATTTGATTATTTGTGTATTTGTTTGACATTTCACAACATCTCTAGTAACAAACATTGATCTGGACCTACTACGATATTTTATCTGCAAAACTTTTGAAAGAACAGGACAACTTCAGGAGGATCATATATCATCATTATCAGTATGTTCAAATATCATTGAACTACCCCTACTCGATCAGAGTTTACAGTTATGGATAAGAAAGTCACAAAAATGTCTGAGGCATCCCAACCATTGGAGCTACAAAAGAGTAATTTCTATTTTTTAAAGGATAGTCTTATGCAACACGCTCATCTGGGTTCACAGTCAGAGCAAGGTGCAAGATAAAACAAAATGTGATGGCTCTCCAGCATTCAGCCAGACAAAGCCCTAAAAATACAACAAAACATACTTCAACAAACTAGGGACTGTTTTTGGCCAAAAAAGAATGTCATGAAATGGCCAAGTCAATCTCCTGATAAAAATTTAACAATAACAACAATAAAAACAGAACAGCAAAGGTCCAGTATTTTGCATGGAGTCCCGTCCTTCGTGTTTTCTCCTCTGGTGATGTCAATGTCTTTGTTTGGCCTGATCTCCAGTAATAGTTAAGTTTGCAGCAGGTAATCTTACCAGATAGGGAATAATTGAACATATAGTACTGTATGTCCAGATGCAGTAACAGGTTTGATGCTTTTATGCTATATAAGGATAACACTGGCTCTATGTTGGATTTTGTATCTGTTTGGCTATGTTGGTGTATGGTGAGATGCAAGACACTGTATTGTTACATTATTAGCATTGACCGCCACCAATATGTCCCCTAGAGCTCTGCTCCCGGACAACTGGGACCTCTGAAGGTGTCTGTTTAGATGGTGACCACGGCACAGAGCTACTTACCCCTGTCAGCACTGCCACATCCATCAGCCTGGGGTCGCCACCTGGCCTGCGGAAAACTGTCTGTCCTGTCACTCCCACCGCCAGTAGGAAAATGAAGGATTGAGAATCGGCTCACCTTTGCTCCATCATGCACCAACTTGCAAACAAAGTCTTGCAGCAAGGAAATACTGCAAATACCTTAAAAAGCTCTGTCTTCCTTTAAAATGAGATCCTACCCAATGATATCAACTCAAACGTGCAACAAAAACGTGCACGTTTGATTAGCTCTTCATATCTAAATATGTCTAAATTAAGGTTAATTTGGGACACCAGGGAGAATTTATCAAATAACTGAAATTATAAATTACTTAGAAAGCTGCTGTTTAATGTGCTAATGCTTATTTAGTGTATATTTATTGAAGGTTTGCTTAAATCCATATAGGGCCGATTTTGCAGACACAGATTAAGCCTACTGTAGTCTTTTTTCAGTCCTAGACTAAGCTTAATCCGTATCTGCGTAACCGACCCATAATTAAATAATAAATCCATGTAATTAAACCAATATTATTTGCAGATTTAAAAAATGAAATCAGGCTGAACTGTAAATATTTCTATACTTTGCCTATATTTGTTTGTGTACTGACCTATGTATCATATTCAGTGTATTTTTGACCAGTAAGGAGAGATCAAGTGTCAAGGCTCAGACAAAAGACCCAAATGCAGACTCTAGAGGCAAGAGTTTGAAGCACAGGCGAAGTATATTTAAACAATCAAAAGGCAATTTACAGGCAAACGGCAGGCGGGATCAGGTCACGGCAGGCAGAGTTTCGGTACCTGGGAAATCTAAGAGACATAACCTGAGAACAGGAAAACAAGAAACGCAGGTACGACTCAGGAAAAACACACAAGACTAACTGGCATCAGAAAAAAGGGAACACAGGTTAAATACACAAGGGAGATGTTGGGGAGATGGAGATGGTGGGGTGATGGAGGGGAGATGGGGATGGTGGGGTGATGGAGGGGAGATGGGGATGGTGGGGTGATGGGGATGGTGGGGAGATGGAGGGAAGATGGTGGGGAGATGGAGGGAAGATGGTGGGGTGATGGAGGGGAGATGGAGATGGTGGGGTGATGGAGGGGAGATGGAGATGGTGGGGTGATGGAGGGGAGATGGAGATGGTGGGGTGATGGAGGGGATATGGAGATGGTGGGGTGATGGAGGGGAGATGGGGATGGTGGGGTGATGGGGATGGAGGGGAGATGGGGATGGTGGGGTAATGGGGATGGTGGGGAGATGGAGGGAAGATGGTGTGGTGATGGAGGGGAGATGGTGGGGTGATGGAGGGGAGATGGAGATGGTGGGGTGATGGAGGGGAGATGGAGATGGTGGGGTGATGGAGGGGAGATCGGGATGGTGGGGTGATGGAGGGGAGATGGGGATGGTGGGGAGATGGAGGGGAGATGGTGGGGTGATGGAGGGGAGATGGAGATGGTGGGGTGATGGGGATGGTGGGGTGATGGAGATGGTGGGGGAGATGGGGATGGTGGGGTAATGGGGATGGTGGGGAGATGGGGATGGTGGGGTAATGGGGATGGTGGGGTGATGGAGGGGAGATGGGGATGGTGGGGTGATGGAGGGGAGATGGAGGGGAGATGGGGATGGTGAGGTGATGAGATGGTGGGGGAGATGGGGATGGTGGGGAGATGGAGGGGAGATGGTGGGGTGATGGAGGGGAGATGGGGATGGTGGGGTAATAGGGATGGTGGGGAGATGGTGGGATGATGGAGGGGAGATGGGGATGGTGGGGATGGAAAACAAGACAACACAACACAGGTGAACGGAATCAAAAACAAATTTATTTTATTAACATGTTTATAATTACAGCCACATCTAAGATATTTACGTTTTAAATTAAGGATGAAGTACGTATTTTGCATTAATGCTAAAGTACGTACTTTTCTTGCATTAACACATCGCTATTCTATTAATCTGGATTGTGGATGAATTCCTACCATATCTGTATTTACTCTTCAGCCGGTGTGTAGGAAAACTAGAACATCACCAGGGACATGCTGTCTACAGTATGTCTGACAAAGGTCTCTAAATCAAATTTCGGATGTCCTGTACATATTTTTTCGTACCTGACGCTCATGTGCTTTGGCAGGTATACGGAGATTAGAAAGAGGGAGATTATTTTTGCAGTCTCTAGAGAACCTGCTCTATACGATCAAAGTGCGTAGGGGCATATTGCCACCGGGACATCAACTCCAAAAATGCTGCCTGGAGCAGGATTGCTACTACAGTTATATCTGCTTAGTTGAACGAGACAGCCTACTATAATTGTGGAAAACAGGTGCTGGTGATTCAGCGAAGTTATAGCAGAATGGTTCGCATTATACAGTAGTTTGATACAATGCTAGCTAACAACAACAGTCAGCTAGCCTATCTACTTAATTAGTTGGTTAGTAGGCTACTGTAGCCACTTGAAGTATTTTGTTTAGCAAATTAGCAAATTTAGCTTTACAATGTAGATTTGACATAGTAAATAATACGTTTGATAAACTTTCCATGTTTTATTAGTTGTCGATAGTGCTATGTGCCACTCGTTGCCACGCGTAGTCCTTTCATTGGGAACTTGCACTTCAGTCGTAACAACACAATGTGAAATTATTGAACACATGCGTTACAACAAACGCACCGCAATGCAACATCGCATAGGACCTTTTCGGATTGCTTCATTGACAGTGAATCAACGCAACGAGTGTGACGTATCTGGTGGACATCAGGCGTATGTCATAGACATGCAGTTACACTATTTGAGATGCACTGCCGAGATTTTTCTTTTTCTTCAGATTTTTGTTTATTGTTGCCACTGAATTTCACGTTTACTGTTTGTTTTGTGTAAGGCTGTGTCCCAAAATCTCAATTAGGTTTAAGTGTACACATTTATAACTCCTGTGTTACTTCGGTTTCCGGGTCTCCACAATCTTGCGCCCTGTGATGAATAATGTTGACGGCTGCCAAGGTAAACAGCATCTCTTCCATTCTGGATCTGGAACAACTTTACACAAAGGAGAGGAGAAGTAATGGGGAATGTTAATCAATGAGGACAGTTCATTTTGGCAGGAGCCCCTCGCGCGCACAGGGACGTCCTGGATCATTGGTGTTGACAAGGGCTGATCCAAATGATTATGTCAAGGAAGACGAGGAGGGCTATGATGCACTCTTTTATGTGGTCTTAAAACATCATTTTCCAGATCCCTGTGGCACGGGCACGAAAAATAGCACTTTATCGGGTGGCACTCATCCCTCTTTCTTGTCCTCTTCTGCCTGTCAGACAGGGCTCAGACTGACGGCTTTATCTCCCTGCTACCCAGGATGCCAGAGGGGATGGAGTGATGAGTGCAGGGTAAATCATGTCTGATTCGTAAATGTGCTCTCTCGTCCTCTCTGTCTCTCACCATATCCATTTGTCCTTCTATTTTTTACTGCCTGTTCGTCAGTGAGTGGTTTTTTTTCTGCCTATTTTGCCGACCATTCATTCATGATCTTGACCTAGTCTGCAGTTCATCAGTCCCACTGATCCCAGTCCTCTGAACATGCTCAGACGTGTACCACTGTATGCAGGGCTGTTTTATTATGAGGGGCCTAAGAAAGATTAGCTTTTTAGTGGGGTCAAATTTCTTACCTCATATCCCAGCATTGTTGGCTTGTATTACGCATGGGAAGAAAATACCTCAATTTGCTCAACGTTTGCTTATTCACAATTCCCTCATATCCAAATGTATTAAACAGATTTTTGAGGTGAAGATTGAGTATAGACTGAGGCATGTTTTCCTCACCCGCGCTAAGCCATTCAACCTTTTTCCGTATTGCTCTTGGAGTTACGGTCAACACTGGTCAACACACGATGGAACGTTCACTCACCTGACAACCTCAGTTAGTATTTGCAGGTGCCTAGGTTGCCAGAGGATCTCACAAGTCATACTAACTCCAGCATCAATGTAATTAACAAGGCAACCAGTTTCATTAATGGGTTTTAATAACAACTAATAATAAATATACAATGTACCTATGCATATGTATGCACATGCTTGTCTTCACATGTATGTATGTACCTGTGTGTGTCTGTGTGTTTGATGTATTTCTGTGTGAATCAGCAAGTGTCCTTGGTGTGCCACAGGAAGGAAGGCCTGCTTTGCCATCCTGTCAAACACCAGACAGAGTGCCACAAAGCCACCTGTCAGCAGGTCGTTACGGCACCAAGCAGCCGGTCCTGAGCCTGACCGGGAGCATCTGCCCCACTATTGGTGTCTAATGCACTAATGGGACCTGTCACATCACTCCTGGTGCCTCAGGAGCCAACAATGGCACCTTCACTTGCCTCTCATGAGCCTCATTACATCCACACACACAGGCTTCAAGGCTCCAGGGCAAATGTTACGCTAATGATATGTTACACCACCTTAAGATGGCTGTACTGAAAGCACGCCTCCCACTGCACACACTGTTTTTGTCGTTGTCTGCTGTTGTGTTTACTGCTCTTATACGGAAAGAAGAAAATAAATGCATGGATGTTTTCCCTGAGGCATGCGGCACAGGTCAGCTCGTTTTCTGCAGTTCACTTACCGGTCTGTAGAGGGCAGTATTACTCAGTCCCTCCAGTAAGCCCTACACACCGCCACCTTCAGAGCTAATCAGAGGCAGGAATACTGGGCATGGATCCGTTTTCACATACCATCCTTCAAAACAAACTGCACGGGCAGAGCTCACGGAATTCATACCAGTGATTTTGTCAGAGTGATCTCTGTTGATGTGATGTGACACTGAAAGGCTGGAAGCATAGCCCCCCCCCCCACCCGCCACTGCCACTGAAAACAATAATCCATAACTGTCCTTGACAGACAGTGCGTAGACCATTTCCGCATGTTTCCTCTCACAAACCGTCAAGCATCCCTCAAAGCATCTTCACCATCCCCTCCTCCTCTACCAAGTGACCTGACCCTGTACCCGAACTGAAGTGAACACAAGGATGGGAATAAAGGGAATTGTTATTTGATAAACTCAGAAGCGCTCGTTCTGATATCTGAAATAATCCTTTTGAGTATTTTATCTGTAGCAGTGAGTCTTCCTGTCCATAACCATCTGAGGAAGGGAGAGATATCGGACCTTAAGGGCAGAAACTGTGAAGGAATGGCGTATGCCAGCCTGGTGTGTTAATTCTAATCACAGAATTGATGGTGCTAACCGGATCACCGTCACAGATGCTATACCTGGCAGTGGTGAGGTGAGATTCTCAGTCTACAACATATCCTGCAGGCACATAAAACTTCTGAGGTGTGAAAGTGTTTTACAGTATGAGTCCTGGTTGGCGACGGGATCACACTCATCTGTTAGTTGGTTCTCAGATGTGAACAATTCCTGTTTCATGCTGTAACACTGAAATGAAGGAATATGGTAATCAAATGCAACCCCGTTTCCCAAAAAGTTGGGATATTAGGTAAAATACAAATAAAAACAGAACGCAATGATGTGCAATTCATTTAACCCCTGTATTCAATAGAAAATAGTACAAAGATGACATATCAAATGTTGAAACTGAGACACTTAAATATACGCCCAATTTGATTTTGATGCCAGCAACACGTTTCAAAAAAGCTGGGACAGTGGCAACCAAAGACTGGAAAAGTTGTGTAATGCTAAAAAACTAAACCTGGTGGAATATCACACAACTCATTTGGTCAATTTGCAAGAGATCAGTAACATGACAATGCCAAACCACATTTTGCACGTATTACAACAGCATGGTTCCGTAGTAAAAGAGTCCGGGAGCTAAATTGGCCTGCCTGCAGTCCAGACCTGTCACCCATTGAAAACATCTGGCACTTTTTGAAATGAAAAATACAAAAAGGAGGCCCTGAACAGTTGAGCAGCTGAAATCCTATAGCAATCAAGAATGGGAAAACATTTCACTTTCATTTCACTACAGCAATTGGTCTCCTCAGTTTCCAAATACTTACAGAGTATTGTTAAAAGAAGAGGTAATGCAACACAGCGGTAAACATGCACCAACTTTGTTGAAATGTGTTGCTGGCATGAAATTCAAAATGGGCATATATTTTTCCAAAAACAATAACATTTCTCAGTTTCAAAATGTTTGTACTATTTTCAACATTATTGTACTATTTTCAATTAAAAATAGCGATAAATGATTTGCACCTTTTGCATTTTACCCAGCATTCCTCACTTTTGGGAAACGGGGTCATAAGAAACTTGGTGTTGTTCATCTGATTGTCTGGAAAAGAAAATATTGGTAGTTTTGATTTCCTGACAATTTAGTTTAAAGAGCAGTGCTCTTTTCACTCAAAATGAGATGAATTATGAAAGCCTCCTGTGTGTACAAGGTTTTATCTCAATGGATTCTGATGCCACATGTAATCACGACCCATCTTCCTTTTGGGAATTGCAATGCATTTTATTTATAATGTTCTTTGATTAAAAGATACATTAGGAGTTTTGGGTAAATTAATTCCTTGTTTAAAACATTCTTTGATTTATAATATACCATTGGTAAAATCCTTAATGATATATTTACATTTACATAGGATATGCTTTATGGCCTCGTTGTGTTTTGTCTGAGAAATACTACCTCGAGTCAGGGATGGTTTCAGCTGTAGTTCAGTCCCCAAAAAGGCTCTTAATAATCAATATAGTAGTCTTAGAGATGTGATTATAGTCTCTGTATATTACATTTCTTACAAAACAATAGGTTCGTTTAGAAGCACAAGCCAGACAGGCTGGCTGATGTTTACAGAGGACATGGAGGGACTTTGAGGTGATTATGGGTTTATATGATTTAGATTATGATAGGAATTCAATATCAGTCGGGTTAGACTGCGGCCATGCTGATGACTTGCAGCCATTGGCAGCTTAATTGAGGAGGAAAGGCTCATGGTAAAAGCTGGAGCAGAGTTCATGGAATGGGATCCAACATTTTACACAGAATTTAATGTGTTTTATTCCCCTGAATTTATTACAGATAGTATTATAAGCTGTCCTCCCCTCACCAGCCCCCAACGAGACCCATCCATTGACAAAGGAAGCCAATAAACATTTATACACATTGGACCTTGGTCACGTGCACGTATGAAGAGGACTGGTGCACACTAATGGTCTTTGAAAATGCATGAGCGTTTTCTGCTTAGGTTGACGTCATCTTCACATGTTCGCCGACGCACGACTTCTACTGAGAAAGCATTGGAAATCACGCACGTTCTGTGTGCCACTGTGCCAGCGTATCAGACGTGAATGACCACATTTCCCTTCCAAGTGTAATTTGATGATTTCATAGGTTTGATAAAACAATCAACCTGCTCATTACTTTAGTCACGGGAAGATGGAAAGTACAAGGTCTAAACAACGGAGAAGTTGAAGTGAACAATAGCTATTTTACCTTTTAACTTTTCTGTCATGCTTTTTTACATGAAAATGTATTTGTAGTTTATATTTTCACTTTGCAATGACCTATTTCTATCTTTCCAAACCACTCCATTCCTTGTAATATCATTTCCTGGGCGAATGAAACTATTTACGAGTGACTATTGCTAAGATACATTTTAATATACTGATATACTTTTCAATTGTGCCACGTTTTGTGGAAATGATAGTTTTCATGTTTTAATTTAGTATGTAAATCATTTTGTTTTCAAACTGGTATGGAGAGCCCTCCATAGAGGACAATGTCCAACTCTTTAAAGGTGATGATCTTACATTTTTGCTAATCTTTGCTGTTGCAACTCAGACTGATGAATGCGCCTATTTGTGAATGTGTTACATAACCATGTTCATGTACATGATACAAATGTAATGGCAGTGTACTGACATTTGGGAATACTATTATATTGTTACTATGGTCTATCCATTGTAAAGTGAGACAACACTGTATCAAAACATATTATAACTGTGTTCTGCATTAGCATTTTCAAAGAAAGACTTAAACACTATTCACATTCAAGTGAAAAGTCAGGAATACGGAAATTAAATTAAATGCAAAGTTAATTGCTTTCCTGAGGTTGGCGGTTTCACTTGACCCAGCTTCCTCTGCAGCCCCTAAAACCTAAATATATTATAATGATGTTAAAGCGATCCAGGTACACCGACAGGCAGCTGTAATTCTCTTCTGCTTACATCAACAAGCAATTGGGATCTAGAGGGTCAATGCAGCTTATCCCACTATGACCAGCTACCCCTCACCGTTTTCTCTGAGAGAGAGGACACCTCTCTGTAAGCTTGGCAGTGTCTGCATCTCTGTGGCGAGCCAGGGGCTGACAGAATGCCTCCTGCCAGAGGACATGCTCTTTCAGTGGGCATGGGGAAAAGGCAGAGGGACTGGTGATACCAGTTCAGAGGTGGACCTTTCAGTTATCATCTTGGCCATTGATTGTGATCCTTAGTTCTCGTTTTGATTCAGTTTGGAACTGTTTGAACAGCTGCCATAAGGAGGAACGATACAGGTGTGGCAGAATCAGTGGGAAAGATAATATGCATAGACATCTGTTCACAGTTCTACATGTCCGTCTGAATTCTGGAACGCTGTTCCTATCTGTCTAACGATTGGCATTCAAAACGTGTTCAAAGTGCTATCCATATTATAATTAGGGTAACAGGGTAATAATACAGGCTATACTCAACAATTCTGTATAAGAATACAAAACAAACAATGCAAAAAACACTGTTACTTTACTCTTTGTATACATATGTATGTCTCTGTTTATTTTAGTTTTAACAATTTGCCAGCCGTAAAATGCATCTATTCACAAAGTTACCTGTCGTCTGTATATGCAATTTATCTTTTTGCTGCCATTTGTTGACTGTAAATTTGAACAACATTCTCGGAATTACACATTATATTCTTATTCCATGTTGATATGTTTTCTGTAAAGCATTAAGGCATACGCCAAATTATCTCCAGATGCAGCAGCCGACTTCAAAAGACGCCAGGGTTGTTGTAATTAAAGCAGCAATAAGAGTTGTTATTATGTTCATAAATCTCCAATAGATTTCCCCTTGCTCAACACAAACTGGCAGGGCTGCAACTATACCCTACTGGCCACATACTATACATACATCTTGTCTTTTACCCAAAGGGCAACTTTCACAAAGAAATAAAGCAATTCTAAGTAAAAGCAGGACATGGATGGGAGAACAGCACTTCCTTTCTCAGACAAAACTTGAAGTTAATTCAAAAATGCCTTTTCTATTCTGTCAGCACAGACTTCCTGTCACTACAGCTGTGTGTTGCCTGTCCTCTTTCAACCTAGAGAGGACTACAGAGGGGACGGGGCATTTGGCCGTCCAACCATAGCATACCATGTGGTAGGGCCCATTTGACTGTGAGGGACACAAATATTTGATGAGTCCCCCGGTAGTGATACATTAATGATGCAGCAGGGTATAGAAGACAGAAGCAGGTTGCCAGACTAAAGAACAGAAAGCGGACAGTTTGGCAGTTGGGACCGGACTGAAGTTAACAAGCCAAGAGTGGAGTTTAAACTTGTGCTTCGCTAAAGTACAGCTGCTTTGCTAAAGTACAGTTAAACTCAAACTGAGAGTGTTAAACTTTCTTGTGCCTCAATGCAGAAACCATGTCAGTACAGTTGGATTGTCTGGGAGAAGTCAAGGCCAAGTAATGCTATTTTTGTTATCCATGTAACAAAGAAGTCAAAGCATCAAAATGCAAGAGGACTGAGATTAAATAGGATTGCTTATGCCGTGCAAAAGCGACCACCATCAATCTTCAAATCTTTAACCCGTGGTTAACATTGACAGGATGCACATAAAACGTGCGTTTATGTGAAGCTACTTTTGGTGCAGAAAATCTAGCTCTCTTTACTGGCATGCTGAAATATATTTTACTGGGGCTTTAAAACCATAGAAGCTTAATTCTCACACTTAAGCTGCTATTTGATGGACACATGGGGACGGTTTAGCGTGCAAGGTGAAGATGTTAGTTTTCAGAATCCTAAGTCCTGCTGCTAGATTTTGGACTGTTGACATTGGTATTAAGTGATGACATGCTCTCAGTGTGGTTAACTGAAATCAGGTTTGACATGATTGGCATAAATAAGGTTCGCTAAGCCAAAGCTGAGGAACTAAGCTGAGAATCCCTTTAAAAGAAGCCCTATAAAATCATCACGTAGTAAAGACTATGAAGCCACATGGAGAAGATTGCTTTTGATTCCGCAGGAGCTCAAGGATGAGACACAGACCTCATCAGAATGAACATGAGAACAGGAGGAATTCACACCCCTATGCAGTACCTGTGCTGTATTTCATTTCAGACAAATATGCTCCACCATTTGCCTGCAGTAACACCCATTGAAAATCCATCCCTGCGTTAATGGAATTATAATGATCTAGTGTATGCCCTGGCACCTAATCAAATAGAATTGATTTAAGCAGCTTTTTTGGCCCGAGTCCCTGGCTGCTGAAGGGCTGTGTGTGTCTTCTCCTGTCTTTGATAGACGTTTGCCAGAGGTGCTGAGTTGCAGGGATGTGACTTGTGCACGTGTACAGTTAGTGTGGTTGTATGGATCATTGTCATGCTCCTGTATCCGTGGGATGGCAGGCTTTGCGTGTCCACACACATTTCACTGTCGTTTGAGTCTGTGAGACAACGCTTAGACACCGATCAGCCATAACATTCCAACCACTGACAGGTGAAGTGAATAACACTGATAATCTCCTTATCATGGCACCTGTCAGTGGCTGGGATATATTAGGCAGCGAGTGAACATTCTGTCCTCAAAGTTGATGTGTTAGAAGCAGGAAAAAGGGGCAAGCGTAAGGATCTGAGCGACTTTGACAAGGGCCTAATTGTGATGGCTAGATGACTGGGTCAGAGAATCTTCAAAACAACAGTCGGCGATCCCGGTCGGCAGTAGTCAGTACCTATCAAAATTAGTCCAATGAAGGAAATGCGGTGAACTGGCGACTGGGTCATGGGTGGCCAAGGCTCATTGATGCAAGTGGGGAGCGAAGGCTGGCCCATGTGGTCCAATCCAACAGATGAGCTACTGCAGCTGAAACTGCTGAAAAGTTTAATGCTGGTACTGATAGAAAGGAGTCAGAACACACAGTGCATTGCAGGTTGTTGCATATGGGGCTGCATAGCCACAGACCAGTCAGGGTGCCCATGCTGACCCCTGTCCACTGTCGAAGGTGACTACAATGGGCATGAGAGCATCAGAACTGGACCATGGAGCAATGGAAGAAGGTGGCCTGGTCTGATAAATCACGTTTTCTTTTACATCACATGGATGGCCGGGTGTGTGTGTGCGTCGCTTATTTGGAGAACACATGGCACCAGGATGCACTATGGAAAGGAGGCAAGCCAGCGGAGGCAGTGTGATGCTTTGGGCAATGTTCTGCTGGGAAACCTTGGGTCCTCCCATTCATGTGGATGTTACTTTGACACGTACCACCTACCAGAGCATTGTTGGAGACCATGTGCACCCTTTCATGGCAACGGTATTCCCTGATGGCATTGGGCTCTTTCAGCAGGATAATGTACCCTGCCAGAAAGCAAAAATGGTTCAGGAAAGGTTTGAAGAACACCTTCAGAGGTCTTGTGGAGTCCATGCCTCGACGGGTCAGGACTCTTTTGGCAGCAAGAATGGGACCTACACAATATTAGGCAGGTGGTCATAATGTTATGGCTGATTAGTGTATTAGGGCAGTGGTTCCCAACCAGGGGTACTAGGACCCCTGGGGGTACTTGGCTTCTCCACAGGGGGTACTTGAAAACACTCATGACACCATAGACATACTAGTGAAATTAACATGAGGGGGTACTTCAGGGGTACTGAAAGCAGTGCAAAAACATTTTGGGAGAAAAAGGTTGAGAGACACTGTATTAGGGCATGTGTTGTTTTGTGTGTGTGTGTGTGTGTGTGTATGTGTGTGAGGGAGAGACAGAGAGACAAAATAGTGTGGGGGGGGGGGTGAGCTGAGGTGAGTTAGGCATGCAAACTCAGGGACAGGATTATTGGGGACAGAGCTGGGGTCTAGGGGGAGATTACCAAGGGGGAAACAGGCAGGGGTGACTGATGGCTCACTAAACTGGGCAGTCTATGATGGATGCTGAGTGTTTGTGTGTATGCATTCCGTTCCCTGAAGCTCCGCTTCGCTCTCTCCTCAGCCAGGCCGTTTTCATTGCTCCACCGATCAGATGTGCATAGAGAAATGACTGATGGCCAAATCTACAGCCATTCACTTATTGTGCTTGGGCAGTTCTCTCACTGTCCAAGCTCCCTGAACGCAATTGCTATTATGCTGGTATTTGTTTATTTCTTCTCCGTTTTTTGACCCGCTTGTAAGTAAAAGACAGCATAAAATACTGCACGGACATGCTGCTTAGATGCTGTGAAATGAAACTGATGACATAAGTGTTTTCTGGACTGCTAGCAAAGGCTTAGCCATGAAGTACTGTTCACATTACACTGTGAGCGCTGCAGAACTGCTGAGGGGATGCAATGCCGCCTGAGTAAAAGTTTAACCATCAAACATTGAACCCCAGCGTGCCTCTCTCGTGTTTTACGGCATGGCCTTCCGCCTCGTTGCTCATGGACTTGCTTGTTAAACCAAATATACAAATCAAGACGCATTTGCCGCGGTGGCTAGGTCTGGCCTTTTATAAATTGGCTGCTACTTTGAGATGATTTGAACATGATTTGCAAAAAATTATAATATCAGTGTAATGGCTTTCTGGCATTGCAGGAACAAGCCCTATTCTAGTCATGTGCCGGCACTATCATATTTCATCCGTCATGGTGAAATCATTTAAACGGAGAAAATTCAAATGCAACAAAAACAGAAACACGTGCATTATATAGGGCTGTTAACCTATTTGTGCAAAAAAGAGAGAAATAGAATATTGTACAACATCAGAGCTTACTCTGGAAATGGGAGAGAAATTATTGGTGAATGACTATGTTTGTGTAAATCCAAGTCATTGCCGCTGATGGCTGGGTCAACTCTCTGGTCTCTGCAGTTGACTATAACATACCAATGTGGTCTCAGGGGAATACGTCACATTTTATACTTAAATCCGTAACACCCAATTTTGTATTAAATATGTTATGTTACATTAGGCTTGATTACAATGCACCACCAAAACACTTGGCTTAAACGTACAAAACAAAATGGTTTGGTTAACGTTATATATCACAGTACTGGGGTCAGGGTTTCAGTTATGGTTAGAAAACAATCCACCTCTAGTTGGATTTGAACTTAGCGACGATTTTGAAGTTTGGGGAGGTTTTCTGCCCATCCACCCTCCCCTACCAAAATTCCCCTCTATTTAACTTTTACTCTGCTCAACACTGGCTCTTATGGCCGGTCTTTACTCCAGCATTACTTCACATTACAGAATATATCTTGTGAATTTGGCTATCAAAGATTTACGTTAAATAGTTTACATATGCCCCATGAGACCAGTCTGAACAAAAATATATTTTGAACGCACACCTCTTTCTAAATGCATAGAGGCCATTGTGTTTGACAAATTGAGAACATTTTGTGATGCCTTTTGACAGGCTCGTGCAAAATAAATTTTCCCTGCCTCTTTTTCCTCTCTCTGTCCTGGACACCCATGTCTTGTATTTTCTGCATGCCTTGCAAACACAAAAGAAAATTGGTGGCATTTATTAGCCCCAGGTTTATTTGTATTCCATCTCTCCATTCACTACACGTTGGCTTTTATGAGCTCGCTCGAGCAAAACATTAAAGAACCTCATTCTTTATTAATTCTCACGCTGACAATTCAAAGCTTCTGACACCAGCTTCGTTATGTATGTGCCTGCACTTTCACTGTAAGAAATCAGGTTACTGTCATTATTTTTTAAACATGCCTTAGTTGTCTCGCTTGGGGAAAGTTTTGAATTGCTATAAATGTCTGGATTTAACTTTTTTCATGGGACAAATAAGTAGAACAAATTACAAGGCATACATTTGTTTTGGGTAAAATGAGTTAGAGCAAAGTACTGTTCGGAAGCAAGCCTGTTGTCCCCTTGCCTTGTTTGATGCTTGGAATGTGACATGGAGAGTCTGCATCCATCTGCTGAGTAAATATTGACAGAGCCTTGTTGCCCATTCACATCCTTTGCTTCGCCTTATCTGGCATGTCAAATATAGAGCCAAACAACATCATCAATACTGAATAAAATCATGCTGTGAATAGGTAAGAGGAGGCCGACATGTTTGGAATATATAGCGAAGCCAGAAGGAAACACTGTTGTCCTCCCTCGCTGTCTTTGAAGGACATTCAGCTTAGACTGTTTGGAATCAGTACTGTGGAGTAGACTGGGACCATACCGAGTTTAGCTTGTTAATGAAAATAACCATTCTGCACAACGTCGGATTTACTATGGGTAAATGTAATGGTCTTTCTTTGTCTTTAGACACAGAGAAATTTCCTAATCTAACAACAGTAGTCAATATGCAGTATAGGTTTGGAAAATATTCTGGTGAAATATTAGCCAAACCCAATTATATATTAAAGTTTATCAGCTGTGAATAATGGAAAAAGGTTTTTTTGTTTTTGTTTATTGAGGTAATGTCACAGTGTTGCAGTCGGTATCACTTGACGATCTTGTGAATTATTTGGTCACTGGGGAAGAAACTATTGGTTCTATAGAAGTGACACAATGTAGGTACATTTTATATAGCTCCTTAAAAATCTGAAAACAATATTTTAGTTGACAAACATTTGTCTAAAGCCAAGAAATAAAGGAAATTCCCTGGGAGCACCACATTCTCTACAAACTTTTCCTACACACAGCCTTGGCCTATTACAGTAACTAACCATGTTTTCCTGTACACAGCTTTGACCTATTACAGTAGCTAACCGTGTATTCCTACACACAGCTTTGACCTATTATAGTTGCTAAACATGTTTTCTTGCACACAGCTTTGACCTATTATAGTAGCTAACTGTGTTTTCCTGCACACAGCTTTGACCTATTACAGTAGCTAACCATGTTTTCCTGCACACAGCTTTGACCTATTACAGTAGCTAACCGTGTTTTCCTGTACACAGCTTTGACCTATTACAGTAGCTAACCGTGTATTCCTACACACAGCTTTGACCTATTATTGTAGCTCAACCATATTTTCCTACACACAGCTTTGACCTATTATAGTCGCTAAGCATGTTGTCTGCACGCAGATTTGACCTATAATATCACAGCAGCTAACCATGTTTTCCTACACACAACTTCAACTTATTACTGTAACTTACCGTGTTTTCCTACACACAGATTTGACCTATTACAGTAGCTAATCGTGTTTTCCTGCACACAGCTTTGACCTATTTTAGTAGCTAACCGTGTTTTTCTGCACACAGCTTTGACCTATTACGATTGCTTTCCGTGTTTTTTAGCACACAGTGTTGACCTATTACAGTAACTAACCAAGTTTTCCTGCACACAGCGTTGACCTATTACAGTAGCTAACCATGTTTTCCTGTGCACAGCATTTGTTCTCATCCAACCAGAAAACCTTTTGCCATGTCTTTCCTGTCATCCACATGCCAAATGTCAAAATCTAGATGAGATACAATGTGACAGATAGTCAAATTATGTTTTCTCAGAGCCACTCTTAAATATATCCCAAGCCTTGTGGGGGGAGCAGGTTAGTAGTCCGCATATGGATAGTCTCTCAGATCCTTGTTGTAGGAAAGCGGCATATTATTCAGTTAAATACATTTTCATTCCAGATTATAACAGTACAAAATATGCAACGGCCCTTGGGCAGTTCATACCCGGTCCATGGTAAATAACTCTGTATGAATACACTGTTGCATGATAGACAATGCCTTTTGAAAGCATGCAGACACATGAACTTTTTCTAATTGTTGTGTTATAGGCTTAATATATAATTCATCACGTTTTTACCTTCAGTCTACACATAGTGAGAAAGCAAAGTGTTGCCGCAGAATTACTGAAAATGAAAAATCACTTCAGGCCCATTGCCATCACACTCCAAATTAAGCTCAAATTAAGCACCCTGGCGATGTCTCTAGCACTTGATTGTGATGCCTCTGGCACTTGATTGCGATGCCTCTAGCACTTGATTGTGATGCCTCTAGCACTTGATTGTGATGCCTCTAGCACTTGATTGTGATGCCTCTAGCACTTGATTGCGAGTGCTCTAGGACTTGATTGCGATATTTTTAGGACTTGATTGCGATGTCTCTAGGACTTGATTGCGATGTCTCTAGGACTTGATTGCGATGTCTCTAGGACTTGATTCCGATGTCTCTAGCACTTGATTGTGATGCCTCTAGCACTTGATTGCGATGTCTCTAGCACTTGATTGTGATGCCTCTAGCTCTTGATGGTGATGCCTCTAGCACTTGATTGTGATGTCTCTAGCACTTGATTGTGATGCCTCTAGCTCTTGATGGTGATGCCTCTAGCACTTGATTGCGAGTGCTCTAGGACTTGATTGCGATGTCTCTAGGACTTGATTGCGATGTCTCTAGGACTTGATTGCAATTTCTCTAGGACTTGATTGTGATGTCACTAGGACTTGATTGCGATGTCTCTAGGACTTGATTCTGATGTCTCTAGCACTTGATTCCAATGTCTCTAGCACTTGATTGTGATGTCTCTAGCATTTGATTGTGATGCCTCTAGCACTTGATTGCGAGTGATCTAGGACTTGATTGCAATGTCTCTAGCACTTGATTGTGATGTCTTTAGGACTTGATTGCGATGTCTCTAGGACTTGATTGCGATGTCTCTAGGACTTGATTGCGATGTCTGTAGCACTTGATTGCAATGTCTCTAGGACTTGATTGCGATGTCTCTAGCACTTGATTGTGATGTCTCTAGCATTTGATTGTGATGCCTCTAGCACTTGATTGCGAGTGCTCTAGGACTTGATTGCAATGTCTCTAGCACTTGATTGTGATGTCTTTAGGACTTGATTGCGATGTCTCTAGGACTTGATTGCGATGTCTGTAGCACTTGATTGCAATGTCTCTAGGACTTGATTGCGATGTCTCTAGCACTTGATTGCGATGTTGGCTTGAACAGTTTGGCATCTTGCTCATTCTTATCTTGGCTTCTACAGCTTCAGCTTCTCTTCGGTCTGCACTGATGGGCTTCCCCCGTTTAAAAGAAGTTGATGAGCTTTGTTCAGAAGCTGTTTGGTCATAAACAGGTGTTAGCCCAAAAATTAAGAGACCACTACATCAAATTTAAAATTAAGGTTTTGAGTGAGGGACAGAATGGTTAAAATTAAGAGACCACTGCAAATTGAACGCTTGTGTTCCTCTCTCAAAACTTTCCTTTTCAACTTTTTTGGAAAGGAAAGAAAAAGGTGCAGTGGTCTCTAGTTGCATATATGTATCACACACATACACACATATATACAGTAAACACATAGCGTTCTGAAATTATTCATACTCAATGACTTGGTTTTCATTTGTGACCACTAAGGGCAAATTTTTAAGGTGTTTTAATTTTTTTAATTTGTGCCAATTTATAGAAAATTTAAAGATCTATCTCAAGAAATATCTCAAGTATGTGTAATAAGGATTCAGAATCTTTGTAGAAGCACCTTTGACAGTGGTCACAGTTTAAAATTTGATGTCTCTACCAAATTTGCACACCTGTATTCGGGCAGTTTCTCACAGTTTTCCTTGTAAAGCTTTGTCAGATTGGATGGGGAGTATCAGTGAACTCTGATTTTCAGCACTTCCCACCGATGCTCAATGGCCTTTGGCTGGGCTACTCAAAGTCGTCCACAGACTTGTCCAGAAGTCACTCCAGGTTTGTCTTGGTCATGTGCTTCAGGTCGTTGTCATGTTGAAAGAGTAATCTTGGTCTTGTAAACTTTCTTATAGGTCCTCTCTGTATTTCGCTCTGCTCTTTCCTTCAATCCTGACCAGTCTCCTAGTTGCTTCCGCCAAGAAGCATCACCATAACATTGCTCTCACCGCCTTGCTTCACTGTAGGAATGGTATTAGGTGATGAGTGTTACCTTGTTTTTGCCATTCGTAGCATTTGGCAGTCAGACCAAATAGTTCAATTTTGGTTTCATCAGCCTTTAATTTACATATATTTTTTCCTTGTGTTTTCATGATTCCATGCCATATGCCTTTTATTCAGCAGTGATTTCCATCTAACCGTCTACCGTAAAGACCAGACTGACGGAGTCACTACCCAGTCAAATACCCTTTTGGCCTGTTTACTTAGTTTGGACAGACGGCCAGCTCTAGGAACATTGCTGGTGGTTCCAAACAACTTTTCTTTTATTTCATACTGATGGAGCCCACTGCGCTCCTGGGAAATACTTTTTTTTTGCATTTGTTTGTGAACCCACCTAGACCTATGCCTTGACACAATTAAAAATAAATATCTGACTATATGGCTTGGTTTTTACTCTGTGATGTGTAATGAAATGTGGACGTATGCCTTTCAAAATCATGTCCAATGAATAGAATTTTCCATAGTTGGACCAATAAAATTCTAGACCATCAAGGATCATCAAAGGACACATGATGTGTCTGTGCTCAATTAGGAGGGTCATGGCAGAGTCTGGCTACTCATGGACATGAGAAATGTCATTCTGTTTTCAATACATTTCTAAAAAATTTATCAATTATACATTTGGTTTATAACACCACAAAACACATAGGAAATGAGGGTGTCTGAAAAGGTACTGAAGGCACAGTGAATAACATGTGGATGGTGCAAGTTGAACAAACCATTTCCTCACATTGCCACACCATCTCAGGCCTTTGTTTCCTCTGAAGGGAGTTCAGTACCATGGAGAGCAGTTCCCTCACTAGCCAGTTAGAGCAATTCAAAGGACAGAATTTGACCAAGGCAGCAGGATATGGGTCTCAGCATTACACTTAATAAATAAAGCCTTTACTATTGAAAACCTTGTCAATGACATTGCTAGTTTACATTAAGTCATATGATAATTTCATAGGGGCAGAAGGAAATAGAAAAAAAATAGGACATAATGATGGATTATGACCAAATCAGACTCCATCTTCTAAAAGTGCCCAATCAGCTCAAAGTGAGCAAGATGCTAAGTTTTTTTTTTCCATAAATATGTATGACTCTTAGATATTGTAAAGAGGCTGAAATGAATTACACATCAGCATAATGAATTCAGAATTATATAATTTTGCTGAGGTGTATTTCCAAAGAGGCTTATCCCATGACATGCAAATAAGATGAAACAAGATTTAAGTAGCCTAAGTATCTCATTTCAACCACTGCTTCTAACCCTCTCATGCTAGCGGAATGAAAAGTGGTAAGGTTTTTTCTCAATGCTGTATCAGAACACTTTGGAAAAGCATTCTCTCAATTAACCATTATCCCAGTCTAAAAACCCAATAATTGTGGTTTGCTTCTTCTCCGCTACTTCCAGATGTCAAACTAAAACCATATAGTTTTTGTCTACCCCTTTATAAAAATGGTAGTTTAACAATAAAAAAAATCATGAAAATCATTAATGGAAAGAACTATGAGGCATGTGACACTTTCATAAGTGAGGTTTTTTTTTAGGGGAAAAGTTTGGGGGGCATGGGATGCAAGAACCATACAGGGCAGAAGCCACAGCAACATTCTTCTTTAGTTTCCGAAGCAACCACGCATCAGTAGAGCACAACAGCAGTGCAATTAAGCTGTCTGTGATTTTTAATTAAAACCAAGAAGCGTGATGGGTCCCAAACTTTGTTTGCCTTTCAGGCAACACAAGTTATCATCTTCAAAAATGTAGACTATAATCCTGTTGGATGAAAAATTATCATATTAGCATTCTCATCTTCAAATGAAGGGGAGGGAAGTTAGGAGAGAGAAGGAGAGAGAGGGAGAGAGAGTGTTCTTTTCCTTCAGAACAGTTTTCCGCCAAAACATTATTACAATCAAGACAATCATTGTAATTGAGACATGAATAATGCAGAGGTGTGAAGCAGCTTCAACTGCGTCCAGTAGGCATAATCAATACCAACCTGCCGGCCTTCGCCCTGGCAAAGTCCATTACCACATCTAATGTGTCTGAGTGGCTTCTGAACCGAAAAGCAATTTCCTGTTGATATCTCATGGGATTTCACGAGAGAAGTTGAGGGAGCACAAACCAAACTTACTCACCCACAACATGCAGACACTCAACTCTATGACAACTTCCTAATGTATGCACACAAGCACCCGCACACCCACATGGACAGACACACACACGCGAAAACACATGCACACACCTGAAAATACGCAGGCACGCGTAAACCCACACGCGTAAACACACGCAAACCCCAATTAATTGTTCACTTGTTGACAGTGTGATCTTCTCTGGCTCATTTGTCATATTGAGCCTGGGCTTCATCGAGTCACTTTGGGGTTGGGCTCTCTGTGATTAATCCACTCTGGCCTGCCTATGGAAAGCTGTAACAGACTACTGGATGTGATGGCGCAGAGACCACGGTTGTGTTGACTAGGGCGGGTCAGTAGAGGGACTGTCACTGCAGAAGGCTGTTACTTTAAGGGGATTACACAGACCACTGTCAATGACTACCATAAGCACTTGTTAGAAACAGGGTCACTGTTTGTCAACCAGGGAACAGCCTGAGCGGAGCTAAAAGAAACCGGAAGCATCTGGTTTTTGGAGAACAGAGAGGTGTGGAGAGGCGTTGCCTTAAAACAGGATTAATTTTGCTCCGCTCAAGAGTTTATTTTCTGTGTGGTAATTTATGTTAATCAGGGATGAACAGTGCTGTCATGGGACACATGCTTATGTCACAGTGGTCTTCACCACCTCATAATAGAGTGAGTCCTGTTACACATGTACTGTATATGTCTTCATTTGTATTTCCGTTGTACAATATTATGATATGGAAGCAATATTGTTGTGTTAACATAAAAGCAGTAAAAGCTACTAAATACAATAACTTTTAAGTGTGATATTATGATACTGTTACAAAGCTCTTACAATTATCGTTGTCATTATAGCATTCTTTTTTTTATATATATATTATCCTCTTTCATATATCTACACACACACACACACACAAATCACCTTCTTATTCAATTAAGTTTTCTTTAACTGATGTGATGAAATTATGTTGATTTGCCTCCAAAAGAAACCCAATTGATCAGATAGCTTTATCTACTCATACTCATGAGCTAGGTTCAGTTAACTTTACATTCCGTACTTCCAAATGTTTGAACCACACTACATGGGAGGATACTGGATATTCACCTGGCGCTAACTTTTCACTTGCTTGTGAATGCACACGCATGTCACATGTGGCTCGTCAAACTTTGAACTTGTCATTAATACACTGCTGAACCATCACTCCATGGCTGAGTTTAAAATGCATTTTAACCTGTGGCTGATATCAAAATTAAACAAAATGTAATTTTGGTGTGATAGAAACAGTGGCATGTTTCTTCAATTAACTCTGGGTAATGTGGACTTTGATATACTTTGGTGAAGGCCTACTTATATTATTAGCGCACAGTGTGTATTCCGCACTTCTCTCAATAATAGTGTATGGTCAACCAAATGTGTGTTCATTTTTGATACGTAACGTAATGTGAACATACACTCAGAGGGGATTAATACCATGCTAGCCCTTGAAGGCACAGATGTATACTCAACTGGCATTAACTAGTTTTGAAGCATGTGCCTCACAGAACTGTCAATCAACTAATCTCAAGCTACATTTGTGCAGCATGCATGCCAGCTGCATTGGTGGAGGCCACTTCATCCTATGAAATGAAATTATGGTTTGTTAATAGCGCAACTTACCCATAATATTGTAAGACAAAAACGCATCTTGTGTGATATGCAAGTGAATCTGAAAAAAAGTAACTGATGTATTAGGGTCAAGTAAGTGCATGGCTTTGGGCTGAAGATGTGGTCTTCAGTGACGCTGTGCAGTTTAGGTTAGGGGCTGTGTGACAGGGACATTTATACTGCTGGCCTGTGACTTTATGTGGGTGGTTGGCTGGTCACAATATGTTAGGTGAAAGGGCTATGTAATCACTCTGATATGAACCTGGCATCATACTCTGAGCTGTGAACTATTCCTTCATGTTTATGGATGCAGCCTGGGCTCCAGTTTTGTGATCAAAATGGAGAATACTGCTGAAAACTGACACGTTTGCATGTCTGATCAATACATCTTCTGGTTGAGAGAATCTGCGTCCAAATCTGGTGTCAAGGCAAAGGGTGGCAACTTTGAGGAATCTACAATTCAAAATGTGTTTTCATCTGTTTAATATTTTTCTGCTGGATAAATGATTCCATATGTGATATACCAGCTTTGAAGTCCTCAATATTATTCTACAATGTGGCAACTAGTACATCTGAAGAAATACCATGAGTAAGTGTTTCTAAACTTTTGAATGGTACTGTATAATTCAATGTCATTCAAATTTGATAATTTGATTCAGGTGTGTAGTTCTAATGTGGTGTTCTGTCCCATACCAAGCTACAACCAATTACTTATTTCAAGTTCCATAAAAGTTAATCCCTAATCCTGTCCTCTTTCCTCTATCCTTTGTCACCCAAGCAAAAATAAATCAATATGAGAGAAGGTGGGAAAAGGTGCATTTTCATACACATTCACGCTCTTTGCCATCGCTCCATCGATTACCTTTTAACCTTTTCAAAAAGGAGGTCAAGGAGACAGAGGTAAGAGGATAGAGGAGTTAACGAAACCAATTAATAAAAGCCAATTGAGCCAAGGGGAGGATATTGTGTTCTACATGGAGAGGATGGAGGCCTTAGAATCACCTGAATTAATGTCTCCAAGTCTCAACATCTCAACGGCATCCCAGTTGTTAGACTAACAGAAGGGTGATCATTGTATGTGTCACTTCATGTCTGTCAGCAAGACGAAGCCCTCACAGATGCTGACTCTACACATTTCTCTTTCCGTACCAATTAACAAACCAGAAATGAGAAATTGATTATTCATCCCAAATGGCAAGGGAAGTAATTACTGAATTACTCCTAACCACCATTGCTGAGATGAGGTCATAAGAAAGACTGATGAAGATGTGCTCACCTCTTCATTGTGCCTTGCTGTGGCCCCTAGTTCTTCCCTTGTTTGCTCTTTCTTTCTGGTGTTCATTCAAAAACAAGGCAGGCGGGCCGAGTGCACGGTGTGAGTGCACGGTGTGAGTGCACGGTGTGAGTGCACGGTGTTAACTTCCAGCGGGGACACATACCGGGAGAGAGAAAAAGGGACTGATAGTGTGCGCACTGATAAAAGATAGAAAAGCCAGGGAGAAATTGTGAGAATGACATTTAAACAATTCTCCAAACACACACACCCACACACAGACACTCTCAGAAACAGTCTGACGTTGACCTGTGCCCTCCTTTTGCACATTTGCACAAGTCTTCATAATTTGCAGTGTCCCAAAGCTAAGGACGGGAAAATTATCAAGGGTGTGGAGGCCCTCGAGTGGCCCCTTCAACCCAGTCTGTTACAATCAGGCCTTCATGAGCCGTGGAATACCATAAGGCACCAAGTAATTTCTGGAATTTCCCGGAAAGTTATGGAAAGACATGCGTAATTACAGTACATATACAGTAGATATATGCATTTTATTGTCGGATTTAGAGACATGACATGTAAAAGATTAGACAACTCTTAAATGTGATGCTTAACTCAGGTGTCCGGTCCTGGCTGGGGGCCTCTAGGCATCTCTATGCGCCAAGGGGCCACAGTTAGGGCCTGACCGCAGAGGTGCCTCTAGGCATCTCTGTGCTGCTGTTTGGACTGGCCCCAATTAGAGGCAGCTGCTTCACGTTGCCTCTAATTGGGAACCCTATTTAAGTTCGGCAGCTTCCACTCCTGGTGTGGTTCAATGTTTGTGCCAGTTGTGTTGTGTCTTGCCTTCTGTTGTTTGGCTTTACATTTAAAAGGATGTTTCCTTACACTTGCTCTGTCTTGCATCCCTTCAACTGTGACATGAGGTTTTATATCTTGCAAAACAAGAAGAGGCATTTGTTAGTTTTAATGTCATTCTTCCCTTTTCTTAAATGGCATTCTTCATCTTAGAGTGGTCTGCAAAATGTGAAATGCCCCATCAAGAAACGGGATGGTTTGAGACTCATGGTAAGTACTTCTCATTGTTGGTGAAGGCCAGGTGTCTGTGAATGAACAAAAGGCCTATTTAAGTAAGCAGGTCCACCTGCTTTTCAAGACAGACTCCATCTCATTCATGTGGTGAAGGGAGTCACCTATGAAGTGTGCTTGCACCTGTTTTTAAATCATGGGGAGCTTGTAGACAAGCTTGGCTATCAGAAGAAGGATGATTTCACCTTCCCTGGAGAGGAAAAAGCGTAGACATGATATCTATGAGAAAACACTATCATAATTCAGTAATGTGTTGGTGAATTCTCTTGACTAACCTGGCCTCAACTAAGTATAAAGTCTATATAACATCTCAAATTTTTTGACAAACTTGCATTTGGTAACATGAACTGGTCTTGATTTAAATCCAGGTTCGAGTCAGCTGACGTTTGCCACAAACTGAGGGAGGCTAAAGATGCAGGAAAGAGGTTAATTGAACTCCAAGACAAATATCATGTTGATAATCCTTGAATTCTCAACTATTTCTTCTGGTAAATGTTTGTTAACTTTGGTTTTTGCAAGCTGTAGCTGGAAGTAACGTGAGAGTATAGCATAGTAGTTTTACGTATGCTTAGTTAAAACCCCTATTGATTTGAGTCTTGTTTATTGAAAACTGTGGCTATGTAAATTAATTATTGAGAACCTGTCACTCGCAATCTACTTTACAAATGCCTAGTCTTTTTTTTAACATGGTTACTTTGGTGTTATTTCAAAAAATGGTGGTGTCCTTCATAGAACTAGCAGATTTAGTGGAGAGTTGAGAAATAATAAATTCTTAGCTATTTCTGGTACTGGTAAATGTGTTTATATATTTTATCATTTTTGGCAAGTAACCGCGAAGGTACAGAATTAGTCATTTGTATTAGTAAATATGTGTTAATGCAATTGATTGTCAGTATGTTTTGTAAGTGAGGGAAATACGAAAGTGGTGTGTAACAGTGAGATCTGTTGGAGTTACTCATGTGTACATTACTAGCACCCAGCAAACAACTGCAAAAGAGCATTTTTCTGCATAATCTTGTAATTCCTAAAGACTAAAGGCACAGAACACCACATGGGCCTAATCAACGTTGGTATTTGAAATGTATCTATTGTTTAAAGCGTGTTCTTTGTTTTCAAAAGTTTTAAAGTGTATTTGTTGTCTTCTAAAAATTGTCAGTGTCCATTCGCTATTTTATGGAGTCTCTATTAATTTTGAAACATGTGGCACTGAATGGACAGACCAATGAAGAGTCAAAAGAAGACACCGCAAAATTAAAATCCGCTTATGATAGATTGTGAAGAGACCTTTTTTTTTTAACACATTGCTAACATTGGTAATTTGTATGTTAAGCAGTTGTGCTGTAGTGAAATGTCCCATTATGTTTGCTAGGAGGAATACTCCTATTTTGTTTTCCAATGTGTTATGTCCTGCCTTGTGGTTAAAGTAATTAAATGCATTTGGTTTGTGCTCTCCTCTTTATACCAATACAGCTACTTTCCATAAGTATAGAAACTATAAGCACTCATTTAAAGACGCTTGGGCTCTACCTGTGCTTTTATGTGTAGGTCCATATTATGTTTTCCTCATTCTGTCTTTATACAGTAAGAATTAAGAACACATTAACAGAGAGGGGAATTGTTTAACTCCAAAGCCAAATCTCAAAAATGACAAGGCTTCTTTAAGATACTGCAATTATTTGGCCAGGAGATGAATGGACCAGAAAAGTAATTAAAGGAAAAGATCTGTCCCTTGTGTTGAAATAGATGTTAGCATTTTCCAAAGCCCTGTGAAGAATTCTTATTAGAAAATGTAACAGTTTTTCCCCCTCACCTAATTTACAGTGGGTGCCACATCATCACACTACACTGTAACTGTGCCGTCCAATTGTTTGCTACCAGATAGATTTTGAGGCCAAAATTAAGGATCATAATTCATTTGCCACCTTTGTTGTTGCTAGTTCTGTTTCTCACACTTCCAAGAGGTGACTTTAGTCTCATCTTTACCGCCACATCAGTTACTAATGTCTATTCTTTGAGATTTAAAGCCATGGCCTGAATAATTCCTCAGGCCAATCCAATTTGAAAGTAGGAACATGATGCAACGGTGATGTCCTGGAATGAGAAATGTTAGCAATTCAGTTGCATTTGATGGTATTGATGTTTTAAAACACTTTGATGGAGACCAGCCTTGGGAATTGGAATAGGAAGCACAGCAATGAAATGCTTTGCAGGCACTTTAACAACACCAGAAATTCTGAGAAAGATGAGACAGGCGGGTTTTCTTAAGGTATACTTGTAGTATGGATGTGTGGTATGGATTGCCAAGGTTTTGTCAGATAATATGGATGACTGTCTCTGTTATCCATGATCATATGCTCTCTGTAAGCATTTGTTAGTATTGAACCTGGAGATAAATCTTTGTGCACATTTTGCTTAATATACATTGAATTTCACTGCATAGCAAAACCAAATTTAACAAGCAGACGAAATGAAACAAGTTTCCCCTTGGAAATCTCATTTGTAGTCTCAAATACAGTCTGTGTGGGACTTAATTCAACTATACCAGTGGTAGGCAACCCTGTTCATGGAGCGCCCCAGGCTCTGCTGTTTTTTTATGTATATTTTATACCAAACATATCTGTAATTACACTTTAATGAATATGTTCCGAGATCCCTCTGAGATTTGGGGGAATTACAGTGACATAAATTAACAGAATTCCAAACCGACAGGAATTCACCAACTCTCTAGATACCAGCTGTGTGAAGAAAAGCCTCATACTGAAATCACACATTTACACTGCTAAAATGCACTGCTGGTGTAACGTTTTTTTGTTATTGCTAAATTCACTTTTTGTGTGCTGATATTTGTCCCTGAAAGTCTGGTTCTGTGTGTGTGCACGTGCGTGTGGATCAACACCCATCTTATCAACACCCTGCAGAGGTGGTGTAGATATATATAGGAGGACTAGACAAAATATCCATTTACAAGAAGCCACTTAGAAATTCATGAAGTGATCTCTGCAAAAACTGTCATTAAACATATTTGGGAACTGACAAGTTATTCCAACAGGCATTAAGATAAATAAATGAGGATCATCAGTTGCTGTTATTTCAGTGGCATTTTGAGAACTGGAGGACACAATCGGACAGTCCTCATAATCGCCTTTGCTCTGAGATTAATGACATGAAAAGGGTCTTTATCCAACGATGAGTCACATAGCTGCCGCGTGGGAGAGGACGATAGTGGCATTTCAAAACAGATGAGGGAAATCTGTCTGTGTGGCTCTTTAGAGAGCAGCCGGGAGTCTCCAGAAGACAGCTCTGGTCTTCAAACACCCAGTGTCCACTAGTATTGCAGTTAAATACCTACCAGGTGTCTCACCTGCTGTGGGGATTTCTTTTTTTAATGGGCACAAACCTTCTGCCGAAGTGATCTGGTAGAGTCCCTCTTGGTTCCCTCTTGGTTCCCTTTCCATTCCCCAGCTATCAGCTGGCTTACTCACTTTATTAATCATCATACTGCCTGTACTCTTGGGAACCATCTGGGGATGAAGTGTTCTCTGAGCAGAGGGATTTAAAGTCAGCAAAATTAGATCACCGTAGAATTTACTCAGGGCCAAGCCAAGACCTTTAGGCTAGATTTTGTTTGGGGGCCCATCCCCTGAACCTTGCTGCTAAGATTTTTGTGGCCATCTATTGATGATGGAGATCTCTATGCAAATCTACACATTACACAAAGTATAATATATATATATTTTTTTATTTTCTCTAATTCTACCCATTTTAACATGAGATTGAGAGAAATGTTGTCATGATCAAATATAATATCCTACAGTTCTTCACAATATCCCATGACTTACACCATATATTTATTTTTACTTCCTGTTCTCATAGTTAATTCCCAAAACAGTAATCCTAAATTATCTGAATGAGATATGAATGTTTTTAAGCATTTAATTAAACGCTATCTATACAATATAAACTGCATTGGATTGTAGATGCCGGCATTTCATGATATTTACAACAAAACATTAAAAAGAAACTTCAGGTCAGCTACAACAAAGCATTAAATAAGCCCATATGCCAACCACGTTCAGTTCCCCAGTAATATGATTACATAAAATAAATAGGGGCCTGCTGGACAGGGGCATTCAGGACAAGTGGGCATGTACAGGCATGTACAGTAGACATTTTAGATAGCTACACTAACTACCAGTGTAAAGCTCCCTCCAGAGTTATTAGCCCCTATGTTAAAGATGAGGCATCAACTATGAAAATGTAAAATTTTTTTGTTTATCAGTTTGATTCTACTCAAAATATGAAAGAAACAACATATTTAGTAAAAAACATAAAGTAAAAAAACTACTTAAAAATAGCAGTGCCTATTCCCGTGGCCCCTGTTCAACGCCACTAACGTGATCAGTAATTTAAAAAAAAATCGGTTTTGTTCATGAAGGTCTTAGTCAAGATTAGAATGTAAAAAGACAATTATTTCTAATATTACAGTTTTCTTTTATTAGTTTAGGCTACTGCAGGTAAAATGTGAAACATTTCAAAACACACCTAAACACTGAGGACTAATTCATTTTGTGCATTTGTTACACCTATAAAACAATTTGAAACACAATCAAAATAATTTATGACTAACAAAGATATTGTTTAGAACATTTCAGCCCAAAGTAATATATATATATATTTTTCTGTCAGAAAAAAGTCAAATTATGAAAAAGTCGTATTCCATTAGCACCAAGTATGGTTGATAAATGGTGAACATCAGCACAAAAGCAAGTATGTCATTATAATCGATAGTTGGGAATACAATGGCAGTCAAAAGTGCTCTGTTACCTGCATTGTGTTGCCTGTGCTTCGTGTAGTGCCACACAACAGCATCAGTGACAACAGATGTCCGAATGAATCTTGACAACTTTCATCTGCTTACACCATTTCCCACAAACACATTGTCTGCAGCTGGCAGGTGTAATAGACTTTTCTTCTCAAAAAATGGTCACGATAATTGGCACCCCTGTATTATTTTTATGCACTCCCCGTTGCCAAGATAACAGCACTGAGTTATCTATAATTTCTGACGAGGTGGGAGAACACATAGCAAGAAACCGGAGAATCTTCATTTACGCAGAATCTCTCCAAACCCCTAATAGGTCCTTGCTTGTGAACTTTCCTGTTCAGCTAAGCCCTATAGGGTCGGTCAATGGGGGACTGGTTGGGACAAGCATGACCGTGGGACATTGTCCTGCTGGAAGATCCAACGACGACCAAGTTTCAGCTTCCTGGTAGAGGCAGACCGATGTTTCTCTAAAATCTCCCCATGCTTGACTGAGTCATCTATGCCATGTATGTTTTCAATGTTTGGAAGAAAAACAGCCCCACAACATCCCACATCCACCACTAAAGTTCAAAGTGGGGATAAGAATATTTTTTTGAATGCTCAAACCTCATTTTCCACCCAACCCATTCATCCCTGGTTTAATTTCTGTCTCATATGACCCGTTTACACACAAAGTCCCAATGATGTTTAGCTAATTCCAGGAGCTGTAAGGTTTTGATGACGGTAGAGGCTTTAATTGGGCAAGGCATCCAAATAGCTTGTTGAGTGAAATTTTTGTTTTGTAGCCTCCAAATTTCAACCAACTTTTGCAATTTGCCAACTGTTATCCATGTCAAATGTTTTACTCCTCAAACCATCGTCCTTAATGTGTGTCAGGGCAAAATATGCTTGTATCTTCTGAGGCATGAAAGGGCAGCTGGGTGTAACATCATAAACGTGTTCTTCTGTGTCTGCCTTCGCCCCAAGGTTCTCTTCTGGAGTCTTTAATAAACCTGCCCTGATGAGATCCTGATGGTATCTGGAATGTTTAAGAACCTTACGGCATTTTCCATGTTGGCGCGACACTGATGCAGCAGGCATCAGGGCACATTTCACGACACAAAATGTGATGATAATCAACAATGACATTAACCGCAGAACACCAAATTAACATCAACTGAAAACCTACATTGCTACCCTGAGACAAAGCTTAGTAAAGCCCAGAGAGTTATATTCTACTGTTGAAGCCAGAGGGACTGGCTTGTTCATATAAATCTTGTCAGGGACTCTAGCGCTGAGGATGGTGAAAAATTTGGCATGATGTGGTGAACTCTCTTGTGATGATGCCATAGGAGAGCAAAAGTAAGGCAATGACCCAGCCCCTGTCACTGGGTCAGTGGCAGAGTTTTCCAGGGGAGAGAGCGGAGACTGCCAAGCAAAGACAGCAAGTTAAGAACTTTTTTGGGTGTGGGGCCTCTATCATAAAAAAACTAAACATTGTTTTTACATTGTGTGCTTCTATTCTGTTGTCACAATCAGAAGCTTGTACATCTACGGCAGGACCACATGCTTATATACCGTTTCATATCTTTCGTTGTCAGGGGTGTGGGGTTTGGGGGGGGTTGGTGGCGTGAGGAGATCTTGCACCTGGGCCCGGCGTCACCATGCTACGCCATGTGGCTAGGTCTCCTCTGAAGCTAAGCAGGTTTAGTCCTGGTTGGTCCCTGGATGGAAGACCAGCTGCTGCTGGAAGTATTGAGGGACACTTTCCTTTGATAATTTCTTACGGTAAGAACACATTGTTATTGTTCCCAGGCCGTCTTTATAAATAAGTGTTAACTTTCATTCATTGGCCCAATGCCCTCGACCACTCGTTCAATTACTCGTTAAACGAGTGTCCTGACTCTGTGGTCGGGGAAAGTCCCATGACACGCTTCGTATCAGTAGTAGTATTAACCCTGGTAGACTGGCTCTGTAAGACCCTGGCCTTATTTCCATCATGGCAACCTAATCATCCCCCTCATTCCTAATTGGTTTATTTCACTCCTTACCTCTGCACCTCATAGCTGATGTGTGGTGAGCCTTCTTGCACAAATTGGTCTAATTGACCTAATTTGACTGTGTGCAGACTCACGGCGGTGTGATATGGAAGGCCAGTGGAACGTTCCGGTAGCACTGCAATACCCGGTTCTTCTCCCAGTTAACGAGTCAGTAATCCCTTATGTGAGCATACACAATGGCACAATTCGCAGCCTTTAACAGCCAAGAATGCCTATGAATATATGTCAGCAGTTGCACACTGCTAGTGTACAGAGCTTTGTAATTGCTAACTTCTGTACTATTATTTTCATCCCAAGGTTGATTTGCCATGGTCTCCCAGGACTAGGAGGCCATAACCACAGCACATTGACTGAAGATCACAGATAGTAACCACTGCAGTTTGGCCGTAAGACATTTTGTTTGTGACCTGAGACGCCGTGCATATTTCCGCCGAGAACAGAGGCAGTCATCCATATGTTTGTTTTAATCAGATCTTTAACTAGACTCGAAAGGCAATAAACAATAACATTATGTAATCTTTTCAAACTTTTTACTGGTCAATTAAACAGTTTGTATTTCAAGCTAACAGTCTTTATGGCTCTAAAGTGATACTTCAAAGTCTCCCTCCAGTCATTTTGCTAAAGGCTTTTGTGTTTGCATCTACTGTACTAGTAAGCTCCTTTTCTGGGGACTTGTCATGTTCTCCTCTCTAATGTAGTGCTTAAGTAAAACACTGCACCAAGGGAATCCAGACGGCATCCATTAGACAGTAAATACATAGGACTTAATGGTATCATGTGAGCACAACAAAATCCTTTTTTAAAAATCTATACAGCACTCCAATGCATTAGAACATGGCCTGTTGTTTTAATGCAAGCTTTAAAAGGCCTGAATGCAAATTGCTAAAACACTTGAATATAAATGGTACCTCCAGAGAAACAAGGTGCAAATACACATGTAGGTTCTAGCTTCACTCACAATGGTATCTGATACACAACACAAAACAGTTAGACATCTGTGTGTAATTTTGTTACACCCCTTAAAATATCTATAACCACTTTGTAATAGACCACTTACATTCAACCAGAAGAGAATCAAAATGAAAGGATAACTTGAAGAGGCAGTATTATGGCTACAGAACTGCATTCATAGCTGTGGCTTCTCCAGGCCTTCACTGAGGTGGTCCCATTAGCTCAGATGTAATTTGAGGACTTATCTGATATCCCCCAGGCTGTGATATACGCCGTTCTCTTGCTGCCATCCTTATCTCTCTGGTGCGTGTGCCTGTGCGTGTGCCTGTGCCTGTGCCTGTGCCTGTGCCTGTGCGTGTGCCTGTGCCTGTGCCTGTGCCTGTGCGTGTGCCTGTGCCTGTGCCTGTGCCTGTGCGTGTGCCTGTGCGTGTGCCTGTGCGTGTGCGTGTGCCTGTGTGTGTGTGCGCGTGTGCGCGTCTAACTGGGGCTTTAAGATTAGACTGGCACAGAATCTCTGCTCCAATGCCCCCAAAAACACAACTGGTCTGTTCTGCCAGCTCGTGGGTCGCTAAATGTATTGTATATGCACCTGTCCAGGCTGTGAGTGTTTTGGTGCATGTGATGATTATAGCTCATCCTTACCGATGGCCTTCACACAGCTGGCCCACACAACAGGCTCCAAAGCACTGCAGGTGAGATTTCTCTGTTTGTGAGAACACTGAGATTGTTACATAGGCACAGTCTCCAGGCTAGTGCTAAGTATGACTCAAGGCGCCTCTCTTCTCACCTATCGCTCTGAATTTGTTTATTCATGACAGCCAAACAAGACATCCGGAAGTGCCAAAAATCACAACAATTTACATTTTATTGAAGGCAGACACAAAGGACTCTATTTTTAATGTGTTTAGCACTGGGCTTTGGATTTCACACATTTCACAGCAAGCCAATTTTCAATGAAGAATCAAGGACATACAGGTCTGGAAAAAATTAAAAGACCACTGCACCTTTCTTTCCTTTCCAAAGTAGTTGGAAATTAAGGTTTTGAGTGAGGTACAGAAGGGTTAAAATTAAGGGACCACTGCAAATTGAACACTTCTGTACCTCACTCAAAACTTTCCTTTTCACCTTTTTTTAGAAAGAAAAGAAAAAGGTGAAATGGTCTCTTAATTTTTTCCAGAGCTGTAACTGCTCAGTCTCCACAGAGTGGGCTGGATATGAATCATTAGGGGCCACCTCTCTCAATCTCTCCCTCTTCTCTCCTGAGATGTGCTCGCTGCCAGAAATAATGAGTCACATGTTACTGGCAGCCAAACTCGCCTACCCAGAAACACAGCGGGCTATGGAGAGTATTCAGGCTCACCTGTCGCACCAAATGCCACAAGAATTAATCACATGCATACTGGTGCTATGAATGGAACATATCTCTTCAGAAAGCTTTTTGATTGCAAAGGTCATGGGGACTATTGTATGGCATGGGTTGAAGGTCAATGTTACATTTAAATCTCTCTACAATCATAGTTAGGTCAATATAGTTGCTCTCAAATGTAACCCCCCCCCCCCCCAAAAAAAAAACTTTTCCACATTTTATTTTGTTACAACATTAATCAAAATTGATTTTAATTAGGAAAAATGAAAATTGCGACTTTTACAAAGCAGAAATAACTGCTCATTGAGAACAAGTTTGTCCTGAGGATCAAATCATGAGGAACATCCCTTGAGGCAGCTAGTGGTTTATACTACAAGCCTTCAGATTATACACATTGTGCACAGTTAAATGAGTAATTCTCAGACGCCTAAACCTAACCCCTAATGCTCAAAACTCAGATCTAGCCACAAATCTTACACTAATCCCAGTTGCATGTTTTACCCTAAAGCTACGCTCTAAGCTTGAAATTATTTTTCCAAGTGGGGACCTGGTAAAAATTGTGGGATATGAATTGTACATTATCATCACTTTGTGTTGACTTCTGGTCCCCAGATGTTTAGTGAAACTAGTATCAAAATTCACAGTGTCTTTCAATGAATTTATTCAGGGACTTAACTGAGCATAGTTTAGTGCCAAGCCACCTAATTTAGCCAATGTAAAAACAACTGCCTGAACGGCGTTTCCCAAATGCTTGGTCTGTAAAGGAATAACATAAAAAAGGTGTGTTCTGCACTCTTCATCTGATCCAGTCAGTGCGGAAGAGGAGTATAAATTAAGTGTTGCTATGCTGACGCCCAAAAGCGGAAAGTCGTGTCACTGACCCCTACTCCATTTTCCCTGGAAACAGGAACATCCAGTTCCTGTTTTCCTTCTCAAGGAAGGTGAGTGGCATGGGACGTGAGTGTACTGTCAACAGGTAGATGTGTAGGCTACTACTGGCTGCTGTGGGGGAGAGAACTGTGGAAAGGCCCGCTCTCGGACGCTCAAGGAAGACGTTGTTTCCCTCATCTGTGAGATGCATGCCGTCCCTACGGCACAGCACCAGGGCAACACCGCTTGATGGCATTGGTGGATTGCGTGCTTCCAACCCCCTGTCACAAAATGAGCACTGGCTAGTTGACAGAGTGCCGGGCAATCTCTATGTGCTCCATTGATCTCCTCATCACACTGGCACTTCCAAATACTCTGCTGTATAATGTCAGAAGTAGTCCACCATTATGTCCCCAGGGAACATTCTGATGACTGCATCCAAGTCAGTGCTGTTGGGGGTAAATCAGGTTGCTTCCATTGAAGTCAAGGCGTGGGAGGTCGTGGTGTGCAGCAGCTCTCCTCTGCCGGCAGAACATGGACCAGCAAGCCATACTTCATCAGACACTCTCCAAGCAACCTGATGTAATAGAAGTGAGGTATGATGGGTAACTTGCGTAACCGCTGACAGATTTCCGCCTAAATAGAGATTCACTGAAGTAATAGTTTTTTCACAAACAATAACTAGTAATGATGCATTGTTACAGAAAGGCATTGCACTTCCTTTTACAAATTAATAGAAATGCACAAAATATAACATTATGGTTTATAATCATATATTTTAATAAAGTAACATATTACAACAGCATTTAAGAGTTCACCTTTCTTGTAACTGTGAAATAAATGTGATCACACTTACTGGCAATACAAAATTGGAAACATTTAATAAAACTGACAACAGACTGCCTATGCTAGATCCTATCACTGATGCACAAACACCCCTCAAAGTGAAAAAGTGCATTTGCTCTAACTGTATGAAAGAAATTATTTTTAGTGTTGACAGAATTAAAACCCTCCTAGGAACATAGTTGAGGCATTGACTAAGCCTTTCCAACCCATTTGCCATATACTCCACGTGGGGCTTTGTTATTCTGAAGAACTGCATACTGATTCCTTCTCATAACACGTTATACATAAAATGTATATAGCGTGTTGTTCATTGAATTCTCTTTCCAATTCAAAATCTCTTTTTGACAGTTGCCTTTCAAGTCTTTGTGTGACTTGTAGAGGCAGTATTGTTGCCACAGAACTGCATTCATAGCTGTGGCTTCTCCAGGCCTTCACTGAGGTGGTCCCATTAGCTCAGATGTAATTTGAGGACTTATCTAATATCCCCCAGGCTGTGATATACGCCGTTCAACACGGCTGAAATGTCCGTAGAGCGCCTGTAGAGGACCCGTAGAGAGCCGGTAGAGGGCCCGTAGAGGGCCCTTAGAGAGCTGGTAGAGGACCCGTAGAGCACCCGTAGAGGACCCATAGAGAGCCGGTAGAGTGCCCGTAGAGCACCCGTAGAGAGCTGGTAGAGTGCCCGTAGAGGGCCTGTAAACTTAGGCAAAACACAATTTATTTCCTCTACGGACATTTCAGCCGATGCAACAGACATGCACTCAAGCCACACAAAGAATTTAACGGCAACTGTCAAAAAGAGGTTTTGAATTCAATGAACAACACGTTTTCAATGAACAACACATTTTCATTGGTTAGCAACACCTTTACACATGTACAAGTGCTGTGTTGGTTTAGAGAAGAAAGTCCACAGATGGCTGAAATCTCTTTCCCTGACTCAGTGTTGCGAATACTTACACAGATTGCTTAACACGATGACAGTGGCTTCAGCCATGGTGTCCACAGTGACACTGACATTTACCAGGACTGGGATCTGAAGGCACGGGCCTGAGCTAACAGCTGAGAGGTCCCCAGCACTGGCTCTCCACATGCTGATGGTTTAGCAGCTGCTGGCTGCTCTCAGACCGTTCGGTCAACTGCCGTTGGCCCGCTATTAACGTGTGGCTCCAGTCAGGGGACAACCACTGAAACAGGCTTTACAGCCTCAGCACTCACATACAGCCAGGACTTGAGAGTAATTTTCACTAAATATGTAGCTTTTGTATAGATATATTTTTTTATTTATCAACGGAACGGAAATAGTAAAGAAGTTGTGGTTTGGAATGGAAAATGCCCACCCTCTCACTCTCTATTTCTGTCACTAGCTACTGCAGCATATGCTTGTATTTTTGGAGTTTCAACTCAAAATTGAAAAGGTACAGTCAAACAAACCATGTGAGGGAATATAATAGCTGAGTCAGTATTGTCCTTGAAATTGTACAGTGTGTATGGAAATGTACAACATAGGAAGAGGAAAACTGCTTCAAACCATAGCCTGTACTAGCCTGTACTAGCCTGTACTAGCCTGTACTGGCTCCAGGCACTGACATTGTTCTACCACCGTGAATAACATTCCACCAATGGAACTGTTCTTGCTACAACTAAACCGTAAGTTCTAGCTTTGTCTACCACACAGCAACGGGCTTTGCCTCCACTTGGCAAAAAGAGGTGTCAGTCAGTCTGCCAAGGACTACAGCCACTGTAGCTCTGTCTGGTGACCGTAGGATAGTTAGCTAGCGACATTGCGGTGAGTACCACATCTGTTGGTTGACAGAAAAGCAAAACATCAAGAAGGATGGGACAATAATTACACTGAGTTAATTATTACCATGGACTACTGCTGGACTACTGTTAGTAGCCCATGGGCCGTATTCACCAAACATTTTATTTTACCACTAGGAGGACTCCTACACAGCACTAAACATACCTAGGTAAGGGTTTCCTCTTAAAACCTATTCACAAAGCTGCTTAGACCAACCGTTAGTAAGAAACGGGGAGAACCCTTAAGCTAAGAGAAAGGGCGGGGTTGACCCCATTGCTATGGATGATGTCGTGTTCCATGAAGCCTACTTACTATGCCCACAGTGATTGGCTGATAGGAGAGGGGACTCTATCAGTGAATTCATCATAGCAATACTGCATACTGTAGAACGATATGTCATGTTGCCATAATGAAATAAAGATATTAAATTAAAAATCTAGGCAAAGTGTTACTGATTAGACATGAAACGAAGAATGACATACTGACTAACCCTTAGTTTGGAGGATTATGGTGTGAGTACCAGGCGAGGTGGCACTGTCACTATGCAGAATCCACATATTACAATATTGATTTTTACACTATCCTACTTTCAAAACACAGTACAATAGGCACATGCAATGTTATCTGGAGAAGGGTAAAATGGCAATAGTTTAATACAGAACCGGCTACTTGTCAAATAAATCCACATCTCTATTGTCAGTATCTCCTTTGTGTAGAACAACCATGTTTAGTCATTTGCTTGGTGCAGTCAGTTGAAATTGCATTTTAAAGCTTAATTCAAAGCGAGGGTGAGCCAGGACAATCAAGGCATCCTAATCAGCCCAATTCAAATACATTTTGCAGGAACAATTGTCCCTAACAAAAAAAAGCAAAGGAACTTCCTACATTTTGATCAAAGTGGAGAAAGAGGCAGTGAAGCTCTCCAGCTGAGCTTTGAAGTTGATTGCAGATGTTTCTATTCTGGGTTTGATTGGAGACAAAATTAACAAAAGCAAACCAGGACCTGTTACAGACGTCTCTGAAATGTATGTAAATGTGTACTTTGCAATGAGGATAAAGTTACTTGTTTGTTTAATATAACCAAATACTAACTTACTTCAGCAAAACAGAGGAGAGCATCATGAATCACAGGTACCAGTGGTCTGGTGGCTGAGCAGAGAACCAAAAAAAAAGCCAAGACAATTAATAAGAAACGTATTTGGTCAGGGACAGATTTTCTTTCTTTTGCTTTGAAAACCAACACCTTTGACATGAAATCCATCAGATCAGTAAAAATAGCTAAAATTTAAGACAATCCAAATTATACTACCATCAGTGAAACAAGGTCAAGTGTTATGGCTTGGCTATGTACTGTGTGGCTGCAATGGTATCTGACTCACTTATTTGATGATGTGACTGCTGACACTCCCCTTTTCAGGGGCAAAATTAGAAAAACCTCAAATTAGAGCTGAGACTTAATATTTTCACCCCATATTCAATCTACCATTTCAAATCCAGTGTTGGATTTGCAAGTGATGGAATGCAGAGCAAAAAAAAACACTTTGATCATTTTCTTTATATTCTATAAATGTCAAATTTACTATTTCTATGTCCTTTTAGACTGCAATTGTGAAATGTTTCACACTATCTCCACAGCTATCCACACAACACTCAACAGCCAATCGGTCGTCCAGAGTACTTTAGAGGAAGGATGACTGCCAAACCTACCATACTTTCCAAGTAATGGATTCCCAGTAAAGTCTTATTTCTGATCTCAATAAGATATTCTTGGTGCTTTTGTTGATATTAAGCAAATAAAGGAGCTAATTAAAATGCTAAAATTAACTATTCTGCATAGTTAAATAATGAAACTCTAATTGCTAAAATAAACTATTCTGCATAATTAAATACTGAAACTGTAATTGCAGATAGGGAAAATATACCATGGGTAAATCACTGAGATTTATTTGGAAATGTGTCTTTAGAAAAATTCAAAAGTAGTGGAGTTGGGCTTCAGAAGCCTAGTGTTATTATATCTAATATATAATGTATTCCTCAAACACCATTAAGTATTAAAGTCATGAATCAGAACAAAAAGCCCCTAAAAAAAAAACGACACTGCTTAATACATTTTTATTTTTTATTTAATTGTTTGGGAACTAATAAGTTTATAGATTTCTTGGTGAAAAAAAATAAATAAAATTGAAACTTAAGATATATATATATTTTTCTAAGTCCCTTCACCTATGCACTGGTACAACAGAAAATGTGTTGTGACCATGGTATAATACGATACAATTACAGATACATTAAGATGTTATCTCAGCAGGCGGGGCTTGTTTTATTTGTAACCCTAACACATTGGCAAGATATACCTCCACCATGATGCATCCCAGGAGATCTCACACATATTAGGTGTCTGGACTAGACAAGTAGAATGATTTATTTCCTATTCCTCCTCCCTCTGGGTGAAAATCAATGGAGGGATCAATAATCTCCCCGGCCGTTCCTTACAAATATGCCTGTTTCCTGGCTGTTCTTAATCTACGCCCGGCAAACAAGGCGCAGGGATTTTTTCTTCTCCCAGTAAACAGTTCTATTCTCGGTGTGATGCCTAACAAAGTGGAATGTGTCAAATTTCGCACACTATTCTCCATCTCACTTTTCATTTAAAAGGTTTCAAACGACTTGTCTGTACGACGTATACTGCAGCACGTCATCAAGGGACCTCCAAAAAGCAACACATCTCATGAAGAACACTTGATGTCAGAATTCCTGAGATAACATTCACAGAGGTGACCTTCAGCTGCTCTGGACCTGTTTACATATAAAAAAATAAATAAATACCAACACAACAGTTTAACTCCCCGTGGGGATGAAGTATGACACAATATATTCAAAATTTTTACCTGCCCTGAAGGTCCCAGGAAAATATATGTCTTTTAACGTCCTGGGTCACTATTTATTGCATTCAAACACAGAATAAATTCACAAATCATTATTTCGGCCAATAGAATTTCCCAGAATATTTTAATATTGGAATCCGTCTCTACGGCAGTCCTTCAAGACAACGTCATTTCGGAAGCAATAGAAATAGGTAAGATGTAGGAGGTTGTCAGTTTTTTCATTAGAAATGTAATTAATGTCAGTGCCGATGGATTTGGTGATTAAATAATATCATTTCACAGGGTGAGAGCACAATGCAAGGCATGTGATTTGAAAAAGCTGACAGCAACATTTTCTCCTGTGACTAAATATGATGGTTCCAGGCCACACATAGTAACACCATGGGTTCCTGTACATTACCATTCCATACTTCTCATTTAACCTAAATTATTCTCAGTCTTCAATGGGTTACACTTAATTCATGAATGTGGGACATTCCGAAAATAAATTCAAAATAACACACACCATTTTTGTAGAATAGTTTTAGTTTTGAAAATGTTTTGCTTAGTACATTTCTTGCTTAGTACTGATCTCTTCTTTGAAGAACATATGAAATATATCTTTAGAGCTGCTTTTTTCTATCTTTGGAACATTGCAAAAAATCTGAATCTTTTTATCAAAATCTGATGCAGAACAGCTAATCCATGCTTTTGTCACTTCTAGATTAGATTACTGTAATGCTCTTCTCTCCAGTTACCCTGATCAATCAATAAATAAACTTAATTTAAGTTGAACTAAAGAATTTGAACACATTACTCCAGTACTAGTTTATTTACACTGGCTGCCTGTTAGGCTTAGGGCTGATTTTAAGGTTTTATTGTTAACCTACACTCACCTAAAGGATTATTAGGAACATCTGTTCAATTTCTCATGAATGCAATTATCTAATCAACCAATCGCATGGCAGTTGCTTCAATGCATTTAGGGGTGTGGTCCTGGTCAAGACAATCTCCTGAACTCCAAACTGAAAGTCAGAATGGGAAAGAAAGGTGATTTAAGCAATTTTGAGCATGGCATAGTTGTTGGTGCCAGACGGGCCAGTCTGAGTATTTCACAATCTGCTCAGTTACTGGGATTTTCACGCACAACCATTTCTAGGGTTTACAAAGAATGGTGTGAAAAGGGAAAAACATCCAGTATGCGGCAGTCCTGTGGGCGAAAATGCCTGTTGATGCTAGAGGTCAGAGGAGAATGGGCCGACTGATTCAAGCTGATAGAAGAGCAAATTTGACCGAAATAACCACTCGTTACAACAGAGATATGCAGCAAAGCATTTGTGAAGCCACAACACGCACAACCTTGAGGCGGATGGGCTACAACAGCAGAAGACCCCACCAGGTACCACTCATCTCCACTACAAATAGGAAAAAGAGGCTACAATTTGCATGAGCTCACCAAAATTGGACAGTTGAAGACTGGAAGAATGTTGCCTGGTCTGATGAGTCTCGATTTCTGTTGAGACATTCAGATGGTAGAGTCAGAATTTGGCGTAAACAGAATGAGAACATGGATCCATCATGCCTTGTTACCACTGTGCAGGCTGGTGGTGGTGGTGTAATGGTGTGGGGGATGTTTTCTTGGCACACTTTAGGCCCCTTAGTGCCAATTGGGCATCGTTTATATGCCACGGCCTACCTGAGCATTGTTTCTGACCATGTCCATCCCTTTATGACCACCATGTACCCATCCTCTGATGGCTACTTCCAGCAGGATAATGCACCATGTCACAAAGCTCGAATCATTTCAAATTAGTTTCTTGAACATGACAATGAGTTCACTGTATTGGAATGGCCCCCACAGTCACCAGATCTCAACCCAATAGAGCATCTTTGGGATGTGGTGGAACGGGAGCTTAGTGCCCTGGATGTGCATCCCACAAATCTCCATTAACTGCAAGATGCTATCCTATCAATATGGGCCAAGATTTCTAAAGGATGCTTTCAGCACCTTGTTGAATCAATGCCACATAGAATTAAGGCAGTTCTGAAGGCGAAAGGGGGTGAAACACAGTATTAGTATGGTGTTCCTAATAATCCTTTAGGTGAGTATATAAAGCAATACCTGGACTTGCTCCGATTTACCTTGCTGAAATGATCCAGCCATACATACCTACACATAATTAGAAGGCATTCTACACGTAATAGATGCAGGCCTTCTAATTGTACCTAGACTTTCTAAACCAACAGCTGGAGGCAGGGCTTTCTCTCATAGAGTTCCATTACCGTGGAATGATCCACCAATTAAGGTTAGAAATGCAGACTCAGTGCCAATTGTCAAGTGTCTACTAAAGACTCATCTCTTCAGCATGGTCTATGATTAAGTGCAGTCTGGCGCAGAGGTGTGAAGGCGACTGGTAAGGCTTGATACTATCCACCCTTGCTGTCTTGCCAGGTGGGCTCTCATCGCCACTGGGATGTTCTCTCTCCAATGTTATTCAGGAGCAGGGTCACTGGCTTGTTGTTGTCGGTCCGTTGCGCCCATTGTGCAATTGGGGTGAACTTTGCCGGCAATATTCGGCCCTCATTTCAGGGTGGTTGTGGTTGGTTGGTGTCCCTTTAGTTGATGCTTGTCAATGTGGGTGGATTGACTTCCTGCCTTTTGGGCACTGTCTGGGACCTCCCTTGGATGGGGCCACAGTTTCACTGGACCCCCCTGTCTCAGCTCCAAGGTTTTACGCTGCTATATTAATGTGTCGGGGGGAGTAGGGGCAGTTCTCCTGCTGAATACACTCCCTAAATGTTCTTGTCTCCTGGAGGACATGAGGTCTTGGCCCAAACCTACCGAGGACCAGGCTCTAAAGACTTGTTGCTGCCACTGTCCAAAGTCCACCACGCTGTGTTGCAGATCATGACGATACCTGACAATTCTAGCTGCCAGTCTGATAACCACCCCCCCTCCACCCGGTTGTCCCTGTCCTTGTCCTTCTGGTCATGCTTCTGACCTGGATTAGGTTTTATAGACTCTGGACACAGAGTCTATAAAGTACACACATGCTTGACACCATCTGAACCAAATAAGTTTATTTTGGTCTCATCAGACCACAGGACATGGTTCCAGTAATCCCTGTCCTTAGTCTGCTTGTCTTCAGCAAACTGTGTGCCGGCTTTCTTTTGCATCATCTTTAGAAGAGGCTTCCTTCTGGGACGACAGCCATGCAGACCAGTTTGAGGCAGTGTGCAGCGTATGGTCTGAGCACTGACAGGCTGACCCCCCCACCCCTTCAACCTCTGCAGCAATGATGGCAGCACTCATACGTCTATTTCCCAAAGACAACCTCTGGATATGACGCTGAGCATGTGCACTCAACTTCTATGGTTGACCATGGCGAGGCCTGAGTGGAGCCTCTCCTGTTAAACCGCTGTATGGTCTTGGCCATCATGCTGCAGCTCAGTTTCAGGGTCTTGGCAACCTTCTTATAGCCTAGGCCATCTTTATGTAGAGCAACAATTCTTTTTTCAGATCCTCAGAGAGTTCTTTGCCATGAGGTGCCATGTTGAACTTCCAGTGACCAGTATGAGGGAGTGTGAGAGCGATAACATCAAATTTACCAACACTGCTCCCCATTCACACCTGAGACCTTGTAACACTAATGAGTCACATGACACCGGGGAGGGAAATGTCTAATTGGGCCCAATTTGAGCATTTTCACTTAGGGGTGTACTCACTTTTGTTGCCAGTGGTTTAGACATTAATGGCTGTGTGTTGAGTTATTTTGAGGGGACAGCAAATTTACACTGTTATACAAGCTGTACACTCACTACTTTACATTGTAGCAAAGTGCAATATTTTCAGTGTTGTGTCACATGAAAAGATATAATCAAATATTTGCAAAAAGGTGTGGGGTGTACTCTCTTTTGAGAGATATTGTACATGCCTGGAGTTAATTCTGCTGAGAGTTGATTTTCTACAGGAGCTTGAGCATGTCAATTTACTGGTTAGGTGCTCATAGTGTTGGTTTAGGGAGCCAGTACTTTACTCTGACTGGCAGTCCAGTAAGATCTTAATGAAGGTCATTCTTCAGTTGAAGAAAGAACTGAGAATAATGGAAGCCAGCCTGAAGTATTGACACACATTCAGCGACCCCCAGACGTTGAATGGATTCACACCTGACCCTCATATGATGTTATGAATAACTCTCTCATTGTGTGTGTTTGTGCGTGTATGTTTATGTAATGTCACACATCATGATGTCAATCTTTATCATGCATTGTGCTCTTATGTGCTCGAAAATACATGCTGTAAGTATATTATCAATAATAAAATAATAAATCATACTTCTGTTTTATATAGGCAATCAACATTACATTTCATTGCATTTTACGCTTCAGTTACTTAAATTTGAATGTAGAGTTTCTTAAAGAAATTATGTCTAAGTTCAAGGAATGCTTAAATCTTTCGTCCAGCTGGACCAACCAAACAATGTCTTTTCTTGGGTATTCTCTGTAAACATGTTTCCATGGCAACATGTATTTCATATCCTATCACCAAAAGTTACCCCCCAAGGGCTAGTGTTGGTACGATTTGAGCTAATTGGCTTCAAAATAAACATATTTCAACTGGTGTCAGACATGAGTCTGAGGTGCTAGGCAGTCAGGAGGTAACCTGCCTCCTTTCATGTGTTTTGTTTACATATATGGGCAGGCTGTGAACACAGTGATTTTTATGCTGGGAAGTAGAACTCAAAAACGTGGAAATTAGGCTGTTAGAAAAATGAATGGTCCCAATGTAATTAAGAAATAATTTAATGTCTATTGTCTGGGCGGTAATTTTCAATTAATCAGTTCTAAATTATCTTTTATGGGGACAATTGATGTTCCACCTTGATTAGGGCTAGCAAACAATTGCTTTGTTCATTTGTTAGTTTGGCTAGTCTTGCAACCAGTGACTTCACCATGCTTCCAGTATACACTCACCTCCTCTGGACTGCCACCAAATAGACACAGGTAGACTGGACGTATGGTGAAGTCATTGGTTTACCGAACAGCCATTGGTTTACCAACCAAACATAAACGTAAGCATGTCAACATTCAGAAGGTAACGGAAATCTGGGGTGGGTAGAAAAGGCATGCACAGACCACTTCGCAGATATCTTCACTGAGATGTTAACCCTCTACCTGGTCCTGTTCTTAAATCAACTAGCTTCACCACAGTCCATAAGCTCGGGAATACTAAGTCAACATGCTGGTATGGATATTGGCTCACATATGCACCGTTATCCAGGACACTCTAGACCCACTCTATGTAGCATACCGCCCCAGCAGATCGGCAACAAAGTAATCTCTAAAGCACTCCACGCTGCCCTCTCGCACCTAGACAAGAGAAATACCTATGTGATAATGCTGTTAATCGACCACAGCTCAGTGCTTGACACCATAGTGCCCTACAAAAGTTATAACAAAACTCAGGACACTGGGACTAAACATTACACACACAACCCCCCCCCCCGACACACACACACACACACACACACAAAAACACACTTTTTGCTCATCAGATGTTGCTGCTACTAATGCTACTTGCTTCCTATCCTCTGTTAACTACCTACAGTGAGGAGAACAAGTATTTGATACACTGCCGATTCTGCAGGTTTTCCTACTTACAAAGCATGTAGAGGTCTGTCATTTTTATCATAGGTACTCTTCAACTGTAAGAGACGGAAACTAAAACAAAAATCCAGAAAATCACATTTTATGATTTTTAAATAATTGATTTGCATTTTATTGCATGACATAAGTATTTGATCAGCTACCAACCAGTAAGAATTCCAGCTCTCACAGACCTGTTAGTTTTTCTTTAAGAAGCCCTCCTGTTCTCCACTCATTACCTGTATTAACTGCACCTGTTTGAACTTGTTACCTGTATAAAAGACACCTGTCCACACACTCAATCAAACAGACTCCAACCTCTCCACAATGGCCAAGAGCAGAGAGCTGTGTAAGGACATCAGGGATTAAATTGTAGACCTGCACAAGGCTGGGATGCGCTACAGGACAATAGGCAAGCAGCTTGGTGAGAAGGCAACAACTGTTGGCGCAATTATTAGAAAATGGAAGAAGTTCAAGATGACGGTCAATCTCCCTCGGTCTGGGGCTCCATGCAAGATCTCACCTCGTGGGGCATCAATGATTATGAAGAAGGTGAGGGTTCAGCCCGGAACTACATGGCAGGACCTGGTCAATGACCTGAAGAGAGCTGAGACCACAGTCTCAAAGAAAACCATTAGTAACACACTACGCCATCATGGATTAAAATCCTGCAGCTCACGCAAGGTCCTGCTCAAGCCAGCGCCCGTCTGAAGTTTGCCAATGACCATCTGGATGATCCAGAGGAGGAATGGGAGAAGGTCACGTGGTCTGATGAGACAAAAATAGAGCTTTTTGGTCTAAACTCCACTCGTCGTGTTTGGAGGAAGAAGAAGGATGAGTACAACCCCAAGAACACCATCCTACCATGAAGCATGGAGGTGGAAACATCATTCTTTGGGGATGCTTTTCTGCAAAGGGGACAGGACGAATGCACCGTATTGAGGGGAGGATGAATGGGGCCATGTATTGTGAGATCTTGGCCAACAACTTCCTTCCCTCAGTAAGAGCACTGAAGGTGGGTCGTGGCTGGGTCTTCCAGCATGACAACAACCCGAAACACACAGCAAGGGCAACTAAGGAGTGGCTCCGTAAGAAGCATCTCAAGGTCCTGGAGTGGCCTAGCCAGTCTCCAGACCTGAACCCAATAGAAAATCTTTGGAGGGAGCTGAAAGTCCGTATTGCCCAGCGACATCCCCGAAACCTGAAGGATCTGGAGAAGGTCTGTATGGAGGGGTGGGCCAAAATCCCTGCTGCAGTGTGTGCAAACCTGGTCAAGAACTACAGGAAACGTATGATCTCTATAATTGCAAACAAAGGTTTCTGCACCTAATATTAAGATCTGCTTTTCTGATGTATCAAATAATTACTTAAAAATCATACAATGTGATTTTCTGGATTTTTGTTTTAGATTCCGTCACTCACAGTTGAAATATACCTATGATAAAAATGACATGCTTTGTAAGTGGGAAAACCTGCAAAATCGGCAGTGTATCAAAAACTTGTTCTCCCCATTGTACCTGTACACTGATATGGCCAACCCCGTACTGAATATGACTATGCACTTTAACTTTTTGTAAATAACCAAGTTGATGTTTTGAATACTATCCATTTCATTTGACATTCTTTTTTATTTCATTGGAGTGAATGTGTATACAGTACATTCCCTGTATTACTATTTTCCACGAGAGCTCTTGTTTTATTTTTAAACATAAAAAAAAATGTAGTGAATGGTCTGACCCTTTATTTATAACGTGCCTGCCACTCTTCAGGAAACATGTCATGTTTAGAGTGTGGTGATGGGCCTGTGGGAGATTTAGAGAACAGATTAAATTCCTTGTTGGTATACCAGTAGTTCCTGGGGGTCTAGCAGAGGCAGCGAAACATTGTCTCTAGGTGGTGTGTGAATGTTGGACAGGGCTGTCTTGTCTCTACACTCACTAGTGACTCCTTTCAGCAGAACGGGTACCTTCGAACTCAATCATTAAATTTGTGGCCTGTCAGACTGTGACTACTAAGAATTTAAGAGCAAAGTTCAACAACTAGTATTATTTATAGGCTAGTTGTTGTACACAAGTAAAGGATTTTTTTGAATTGTTATTCATAAGTGACAATCCTGCATTGAATTAACACCGGGTTGACTCCATTAAAACATAAATAGGATACAAGGACTTATTTTCTGAGTTTCACAACAATTAAAAATGTGGGGTCACTAAGAAATGTCCTTGTTTTCCATGAATGAATACATGAAATTATTGTGAATAGGAAATATAACAAAATGAACAGGAAATATTGGCACTGACAAGGTTATAAATAATGATTGTTAATTAAAATGGTAAATGTGTCCTTCAAACTTTGCATTTGTCGAAGAATTCTCCATTCTCAGCAGTTACAGCCTTGCAGACCTTTTATCTGTTGAGGTAATCTGAAGAAATGTTGCCCCATGCTTCGTGAAGGACCTGCCACAAGTTGGATTGGCTTGATGGCCACTTTTTACATACCATACGGTCAAGCTGCTCCCACAACAGCTTAATATAGTTGAGATCCGGTGACTGTGCTGGCCACTCCATGTTCCCTAAATAGTTCTTGCATAGTTTGGAGCTGTGCTTTGGGTCATTGTCCTGTTGTAAGAGGAAATTGGCTCCAATCAAATGCAGTCCACTGGGTCTAGCATGGCAAAATGGAGTGATAGCCTTCCTTCACAATCCCTTTAAACCCTGTACAAATCTCCCACTTTACCACCACCAAAGCACCACCAAAGCACCCTCAGAACATCACATTGCCTCCACCATGCTTGGCAGATGGCATCATGCACTCCTCCAGCATCTTTTCATTTGGTGTGCGTTTCATGAATGCTCTTCTTTGTGATCCAAACACCTCAAACTTAGAAATGTCTTTCCATTAGACATTTTTCCAAACTTCCTCTGTCCAAGGTCTGTGTTCTTTCGCCAATCTTAATGTTTTTTTGGCCAGTCTGAGAATTTTTTTTTTTCTTTGCAACTCTGCCTAGAAGGCCAGCATCCCAGAGTCACCTCTTCACTGTTGACGTTGAGACTGCCAGTTGAGGACCTGTGAGTGTCTGTTTCACAAACAAGACACTCAAATGTATTTGTCCTCTTACTCAGTTGTGCACCAGAGCCTCCCAAACATTCTGTTCTGGTTAGAGCCAGTTTGCGCTGTTCTGTGAAGGGAGTAGTACATAGCATTATACGAGATCTTCAGTTTCTTGGCAATTTCTTGTATGGAATTTCTATTCTTCATTTCTCAGAACAAGAATAGACGGATGGATTTCAGAAGAGTCTCCAGCTACAATAGTCATTTACAACATTAACATTGTCTACAATGTATTTCAGATCAAGTTTATGTTTTTTCATTGGAGAAGATGTTGCTTCTCTTTCAAAAACAAGGACATTTCTTAGTGACCCCAAACTTTTGAACGGTAGTGTATATTCAAATATATCCCAGTGTGTTAGTTGTTGTTCACACTATGACATAAAAGTGAAATTTGGCTTTTTTAAGTTCAGTCAAATATGCATTTTGCCAGTATGCTATTGGATTGCAAACTTAACATTGCAGTGGACTAAATCAGTTTAACAGAACACATTTAATTTGATGCAAAACCATACACCTCCCAAACACAAATGTTGGGTTAAAACAATGAATGCATCTGTATCATTATATATAGAGATGAGATGGATTATTTTAAGTATGACAGTTTATATTCATCACAGCATATTAAAAAATAACAAAATACCTACTTAATTCTAACTTATTTTATTGAGCTGTTTATTGACTTGACTATTGAGAAATGTTCAGTGGATCAATAATAGCATCTTGTCAAAATGTGCCCAAGAAATTGAGCTGATACACCTGTATATGACATGACCTGGAAAATAATTAATTGACCAATTATGTTTCTATACACCCCAATGCTTTGGTTCCAAGAAAATGTGTGTTGGTATGACGGATTGTCCTGAAATCCGCTTCAGAGAGCCAATACAAAATGATGCCCCTTATGGCTTCTTAGAAAGCAAAATAATAACTTACAAAACAATGCTTAAACATATTTTCCAGGGTCCCCTCAAATACACAATATCCAGTAAATTGTTTGCGCACAATATGACAAGACGCTGGGGAGTATTGACTCCCTCTGTGTAGTATTCAATAATCAGTTTGGCATTGAACAGTTCAACTTTGCCATTTAACAGTTTAGATGTATAAAAACACTACACTCTTCAGTTTTTATTAATTCATCAACACTGATTAAAACCCCATTCATTCAGTCAGATGATCGGTGTAGTCCTGGCGTGTGCACTAAACCCAGACCTTCCCAAAGACCTGTTATTAACACTGAGACATGAAACGCCCGTTGTTTAAGACAAGGCCATGAGATTAAATAGACTGTACATTTAGTCTTAATTGAAAGAAATTGATTCATTCAAATAATTAAGAACAAGACAAATGTAGAGAATTGTCTGACCCATTTATCAAGTGCCTGTCCCTCCCTTCAAGTGCAATGTTATGCTTAGAGTTTCCTGATGGGCCTGTGAGAAATATAGAGAATAGATGGAGATGGGCCAGATGATGTGTGAATTCATTCCAATTTCATGCTGTTTAAACTTCTCAGGGAATCTGTGATGTCTGGATCACACGTCACTGGACTGAGATCATTTTAAAATTCTCACTCCTGACCGACCACTTGTCCTTCCATCTGAAACGCTCCCAGATAGTCACGATGGGTCCTATATGATCCTTCAAAAAACACCGCAATGACCACACAACAAAAACGACTTCTCTCGTTCTAATAAGACCACAGATCAACAGGCTCTGTGCGGCCATCTCCTCTTGCCATTTATCACCTCCAGTCCATCAGACCGTTACTGCAGTCAATACACCGACAGCTCATAAAGAAAGAAGAACTAATTAATACACACCTCCATTTTGTGTTTCACTGGCAGTGTTGCCGGGCTCTTTGGCAGCCCATAATACTAACTGCTCTAGAGATAACATACAAAGGTCAGGCCTAATGGATACCAGAGAGTCAGCCTCTTGGCATGGATGGTAGATGGCTGACTGTGTTTGTGTGTGTGTGCGTGTATGTGTGTGTGTGTGTGTATGTATACGTGTGTACATGTGTGTACGTGTGCGTGCGTGTATGTATGTGCGTGTGTGTGTTTGTGTGTGTGTGTGTGCGTGTGCGTGTGTGTGCATGCGTTGGGGGGGTGGAGGCTTTATCAGGAGGTGTTTAATGGGTATGTCAGGTATGGCGCCTGGCTACAGGGAGGGGGCGGTGAATTTTTAAGATACCACCGCACTCAGGTTGAACAACCAAGCCATTAGCCCTTTGAGCCCGGTCCAACCCATTACTGCCTGCTCTGCGCAGCCCAGCCCATAATGGCTCCACTCTATAACGTATTCAGGTTACATTCTGAAAAGTAATCTGCTATATGAGGCAGTTCCTGTATGTAGGGACTGTGATGTGGCTGTTGCACGGGAAATATCAAGTAGATAACTGTCAAAATGAGAAATGGGGACAAGTTGAGAAGCAGACACACACATAAATTAATATATTTTTGGACTCCACGTAATACATTCCATACATGCCTTGCCTTAGAAAACAGTTACGACTCAAGATGGGTTTGTCAGTGTGTACTGTAAAAGAAGAACATACAATAAATAAATTATGTGGGATTGCATTCCTTTTGTAATTGGTTTTACTAGGTTAATCATGTACTTTTATTTGTGCCTAATGCCTTAACAGGTGATGTCACTTACATTTAAGTAATTTAGCAAACAGTTGTATCTGGAGCAAATTACAGTATAGAGCATTACAAACTCGAATTACATTTCTGCTAATCTGTGTGGACCTAATATGATTACATTTAGTTTAGGGAAGTCCTTCCGCACGGATAGAGTTGGACATTGGAGTGCAACATCTTCCTACCTCTCTATCACGTCCAACATCCACCCAAATGAAATAAATCCTGGGGTTTCTGGGCTGAGGTCAATTCCAAATAAAATTGAAATGTCAGTTAAGTTCTTTCCATCACCCAAGAATTGCAGAATGTAATTAAATTAGCCTTTTAACAATCTTGAAGTTATGCACCTCAAATTAGAGTTCACATTTATTTTGAACATCCCTCAAATCCTCCCAGCCAGGAGAAGTCAACCGCGGTGTTCCTCCGAGGGCACGAAGCCTAGGTGTATTCCAGGTGTCTGCTCTGAATGGCTCTGCCATGACCGCTGCACCATTAAGACGATCCCCCTAATTCAAAGACTGATATGGTATTTATATTGAATTACATTTTACAAGTAGAGAATTTACATTGTGATAGGATTTGTGGAAGTGACTCGACTCAGTTCTAGTGTCCACTGCCTTCATGAGTGTTACAACACATAGACCATTCCATGATATGGGCTAGAATTAAGAAACTTTGTATGAACTCATTGTCTTGCACTGTTTTTTCTGGTGATGTTCATGCAATGTTTTGCGGTGAGCCTTGGATGAGTTGCTGTTGCTTTTGAAAATATAGCTAAAGGGGATCGTAATAAAATCCTCATGATTGCCAATGACAATTATTCTAATTGTATGCTATGATAAATATACAGCTTTCAGGCAGTAGGTTAATGTAAAGCCGAACATATCATATTTTACTATTTAATTTAATTAATTCACACCGGTCCGTATACCAATTTCCTTTACTCCGTGTGAGTCTCCATAGCAACAACCTCGTTTTGGGCGGCTAACAAGACAAAAGACGAGGGAGAGAGTCTGAACACCTGTTTCACGATCCCTACATGAAACCCTAGTGATCCTCGGAAACTAAAAGGTAAATGTGCATCACGCGGTCCAATCACCACGTTCCAGTCCTAAAACACCTTCAACGGGAACTAAGGTTGTTCCGTACTCACGGCTGAGATACAATCTGATTAGTGGAAGATGTGTATTATATCACTCTCAGCGTTTAAAGGTGATTTCCAACTGAGCTGACGTCTGCAGCAATTACTGTAAATGTGGTCTCCCCTAACGATGGAGGATGTCTAGCCAACAAAAGTGTGATCTGGCTAAATCCCTGACAAAATGTCCAAATTATCCCACAGAGAGGACTCTCGGTCTGTACGGAGTATTTAAAGAAGGCGTTTAATTACACACGTGAACCCAAGACCTCCGCAGCGAGGTTGCATTTTACAGTAGTTGACTGAGGAGTTCGCCAGCCGTATGCCATAGTGCGCCACAATCCTCAGAACATCTGTTGCCGACAAATCAAACACACCAAGTAACAAAAGTAATTCATCGGTGACAAGTCAACTGAGAAGAGTGTGAACCCAACGTGCTCCACTGAAGTGTGACTGGATTTCTGTGTGCTGTGTGTTTTAGTGGGGCACATGTGTATGTCTGTTTCTGTTTACTTCTTGTTGCTTTCGGTGACGCTCCGCCTGTCAGGGGACGGATCGTGAGAGGTGAGGGATAAACCTTTAGGATGTGTTTGTGATAGAGCAGCTTGATTGTTTAAGGTAGCGTAGCGAGATTGCCCTGCCAACAGCAAGTAAAAAAAAAAATCAGACAATTCAATTTGAGCTCAGTATTTTAGTGAGTTGTGTGGGAATCTGTCTCATTCAGAGGAGTCATTGAGAGTTTGTTTGACTGAGGGTTTCCCAAATGGCCTACAGAGGACCAGCTGGATGGTGGAGTTGCTTATCTCCGTGTGTGTGTGTGTGTGTGCTTCTGTGTGTGCTTCTGTGTGTTTCTCTGTCTGGTTCATGAGCATGCATGTGTATCATATTACCTCAAATAGGAGCCATTCAATGCCAGCCATCAAAATGGGTTAAGCATTTGCTCTCTTCATGCCAGTTTCAAGTGTGTGGGATCAGAGGATTCAACAGGCATCTCCTGATCCCCTTTGTGTACTTTGTTGGAGAAATAATCTGCTCTTATTTAATGCAGCCATACCCACACTCCTTGTTTTATTCTGGTTCAGCGAGTATGTCCTTTGCTGTTGAGTCTGGTGAAATGTCAAAACCACCATAGTGTGGTCACAGTAGATGTACTCAATGTGTGCTTGATGATATGTTATGGGCTATTCCTCCCATCTGGAAAGCCTGTGAGATATTGAAAAACAAATATTCAACAATGTAATTATGGGATAGCTGACATATTGGAAAATGGCTTTCCAAAAAAACTTGACATCCATTCCCATTGACCTTTTCAGTCTCAGTTGATCTTGTCTTGTTTCATCAGTAAGAAGGAAGGTTAAAAAGATCACATTTATCTGGATAGAGAGTAGTGGAAAAATAAATTGTGATGCACATTTGCTCTTACCAATCCTCCTGAGACTTGTTCGTGCCATACTTTTCCAGAACTCATGTGTGGCTTTCATGGTATTCATGGTGGGTGTGCATTTTCCTTTGAAAACACCCAGATGGCCTTAACTGTGATTGTGCTGTGAAGGGATGAATAAGTGAACAAATTACAGTAACTCCTCCAGCAATAAAGTAGAACTAACCAAAATGGGAATAGACATTGCAATATTCCTCATCGCTGAAGTTTTCGGTTGAGCCTGTTCCTGTTTTCTAACTGGCCACATACTGCCAAGATGGATAATGAAAATAAGGGATCTCCTGTACTTGGTTAATGAAAATAAGGGATCTCCTGCATTTGGATAATGAAAATAAGGGATCTCCTGCATTTGGATAATGAAAATAAGGGATCTCCTGTATTTGGATAATGAAAATAAGGGATCTCCTGTATTTGGATAATGAAAATAAGGGATCTCCTGTATTTGGATAATGAAAATAAGGGATCTCCTATATTTGGATAATGAAAATAAGGGATCTCCTGTATTTGGATAATGAAAATAAGGGATCTCCTGTATTTGGTTAATGGCAGTAATAGAAGTTCCCCTGAGTTCCATTCCTGAAAATGTCTGCACATGCCTGCCATACAGAAATGGTAGCTCAGCACTTAACACATAGTCCTACTGGCTCCATGTGGTTATTAATGCTCTGTGGGCCTTTAGCCATATGCTGCAGACTCTATCTCTTATTGGTGTATACTATTAAGCTTTGTAATTACCTGCTCTCATTTAGATATGCCTGGTTCCTATTCTTTCTTTGTAATTGCCTCCTGTGGGATAATTAGTAATTGTAAGGAGATAGTCGGCATTTATACACTGTCACAAGGCACTGTATCAGACACCCAAACAATAAGGGGCATAATTAGCTAAGGGGTCAGAAAAGTGTTGCTACTTGTCATGCTGCGGGACATTCAGCATTTGCTAACTAATGAGAAACAGTTTACTGACCAAACTCGGCATTTCTCATATGGCCCTTGTAATTCGAGGTAAAAGATACACACTGCAGAAGTGAGAAGCCACATTCATCCAGGGAGATGTTGTGGCAATCTCCTCCAAAAAGATGCTCTCTCAATTTCCAGGGTACCAGTAAACCACTAAATTAGTGTGTTCTGGATGAGTTTTATAGACCTGTTTGGAATTGCTCATAAATGGCTGAACATTTCAATTTGTTTTATTACGTTGTATAAATGTTGGTAGCTCTTGAGTGACTGGAGTGAATGTGTCTGTTAGCTGATTGCTTCTCAGATGGGATACCAATAACAAATTCACAGGAATGTGATAATCAAATAAGAAAATGGATTTTGTTCTTCCATTTGGGCAACAAAGTTGAAATGCATGTTTGGGTGTGTAGTTCTTTACATATCTAACTGAGATGATTTAAGTATTTATATTTTTGCATTTGTGATGTATTAACTGCTTTGAGTAAACCTTGTTTAGAGTTGCTTACCCTTTGATTATTCCTTAACAGTTGGTAAACGAATGGTAAATACATATGCATACTGTGGTGGGATCACACACTCTCCCTTATCAGCGTCAGGCCAAAACCCCAGGGAGAACCACCTGGCCCGGGGCTGCAGAACTGGGCCCTTGAACGCAGCCCAGATGCTGTCGGTGAATGCAGCTCGGCTTCCACTCCTGGACATGGTACACCTGCCCCAATCAGGCCTCGTCAGGGGGAGATTGATGGACCCGTAGGAAAGTGGAAGTAGTGAAGTGTGGGCTGCGGGTCCCTGAACCTGGGTTTTTGGTTCAGTTGTGTTGTTGATTTCATCCACAATTTGTTAATAAATGCCTTCCAGGACCCTGAACTCTGGCACTGTGTCTGTTCCTTGGGTCACGCCTCTTACGATGCTATACATATGCTTTGTGTTCAAATTGCTTTATCCATGGGCAAGACTGACAAAATAAGTAAAACCTGAGACTGAGTTGCAACAATGGCAAATTAGCCTAAGCATCTTGATAATTTCAGGAGTATTCTCATGTTGCATGTAGTTATGGCACATTCCAGTTTTGAACGCTAACAGATAGCAAGCTTGTATCAAAGGTGATCCTGTGATTGTAGTTTATTATTGAACCTATGTTCTGCATATCTATAGTTAGGTGAATATTGGAGTTTGTGAACAACAATGTGATTATTTGCATTGCCTCTCCTTTCTGCTGTCATTCGCTGGCCAGGTCATCGGCTAAGGGGCCACAACAATTTGGTCTGCCCCCTGATTTAGGAGCCAGCGCTATCATGGTTCATTAAACCATGTCTCTGCTGATTCATTTCAAACACCGAGGCCAAGTCAGCAAGCTCTCAATGTGCTTTCTATTGCCAGCCAGAACGTCAGATGGTTACACCTGTGTAAATATTGGGAAACCAGTAAACACGGAAACCGCAGAACACTATCTCCATTTGATGACTTCTATAATTGGTAAGTCCTTGTGTGATCATCAATTTGTTTTGACCCTAGTTGTTTGACTGAGAAACAATAGACCTAATGTGTATAACCTATAGACCAATAGACCTCCAGCATATTTATTGAACCATATCTGCTGCACAAAGTGTAGTCTCGCATGGCCAAACCTCCAAATCTTGTCACGCAGCATTGGGTGTCTTGAATTATTTGCATTTCAATATTGGTTTGAGTGGAGGGATGGCTCCCACAGCTAAGCTGTCTATTGGATCCTACGTGGAACATCCTCCCACACACTATTTCCAAGTAGAAGCCTGGGACATGAGATACATACTGCTTTAAAGTACACATCACTCAGCACTGCAGGTCCTCTTGTATTCTCCTAAGCAAATGTGAAGTTGGGTTGCACTAATGAGGATTGACCTTACAAGAGTTTATGTTTGTTCAGAAGTGTGTGTGGTCCACCATACATCAACACATTATATTTTGACTGGGTTTTAATCTGCCCTTCCCATGCGATGGTGTGGTTAAAGTAATGCATTAATGCACCTAGAGCTCTGCCCAAGTAAAGCATTTGATTGAATTGACGTGTTCCAAGGTGTCAGTTATCTGCCATGTCCACCGATTTTAAGTAAATACATAAACATTTGTGTTTGAATTGTCTTGATGCGTCGCAATAGGGGGGTAGTACTTTTGGTGTTTGTATTTGCATGGTTTATGTGCATTGTATTGCAACTGTAATACGGGGGAGGGACTGTACGTATATTTGTAATTGCATTGTGCATAGGGGGTGGGGCTTTTAGTTAGATTGAGCTGTTTTGATTGGGCTGCTGTTTTGTACACTTAGAAAACTGTGATAGCTCAAGTGTCACCCTAATGCCATTCAGAAAAGCTTCATGGCTAGTACCTATCCATAACTAGCAAAATGGTTGTGGCAAAACAGAAGACAATGTGACTAGCAGATATCCTTTAGGTTGTGTGATTTTAGTAACCATGGAGGAATGTATGGACATGAGTTCATTGTAGGTTAAATTATACTAACATTGACGACGTTACACCCGTTGCAGAGGTTTCAAGTTTCAAGCTGACACTTGGATCATCATGTAGTATTAGATACTGGTCTATTTAATCCCCCTCAGTCACATGCCTTGATTAAGTGATTTCATTATATTATATAACCACTAATGTAAGTTGCTGTATTTCTGCTTCTTGAAGCAGAGCTGGCCTTCAGTCCCATGCGTTCTCCTGCCACAAGTCCTCAGAGTACGTTTTGGTGTTTTTAAATACAATTCAGTAGAACAGATACCAATCATCTTGTCTTTCTTTATCACTGAGCACGCTCTTCCTAGCACTGTCATAATATCCTATGCGTATATGAGCTCTCTTTTCCTAAAGAAATAGTAATTGGAGGCAATTTAATTTTAGGCTTGGACTGCAGATGTGAAAGAAATATTGGCAGCATTAAAACATCACAAAAGATTCGAGCAGGCTGCAGAATTAGAGACTGTACGTACCTTCCATAGGATGAAGACCGCCTGTCGGTGTCCAACAAGACCACCAACAACAGCAACCAGTTCTCCTTATTCTTGCAACATAATAAACTACCTTATGGATACATTTGTTTAGTTTAGTAACCGATGTAGACCTGTTTAGGTAGGCAGCTCGGTATAATGCGTTGCTAAGGCAGCGGATTGTTAGCAGGGGGTTGTGGACGCAGAGCGGCATCTCACCAGACCGGGCTGCTGGACAAAAAAGGACTTTGGGGAATATCTGGGTGGACTTGTCGACCAGGTTTAAATAAACACATTTGATCTCACTAACACATGGACTGTTAGTAGTCTACACATTAGCAATTTCTTTACCTGCGCCAGAGGGACAGGGCTCATGGTTGGACTGAATTGTCACCACTGTTCTAGTAGCTTTTTCTGGGTTGATGTGGCTCCATACATGTTGTCCACCTGGTAATGTTCAGGTCTAGGCTGGCTGCTACATCTTTTTATCCTTGGGTGTGTTGAGACTCATTTGTTATTATAAAGTCGTTACACCAGAGAAAAGTGAAGAGCACGCCTTGAGCTGTGTCCTTTGTTTCTAGCCTGTAGGACTTATAGTAGCCCCTGTTTTAACGCCTTGAATCTATGTTTTTCATTGGATACTAAATCAAAAGTGCTGAAGGTTCTGTGAAATCTCATCCTTTCTTCCGCATATGCTGGCCGTTAACCTACCGAAAGCGTGCTGGAGCTACAAAGACACGCTCCTCCTGCCATCCCCTCCCTAAAGTGCACTCAGCAACAGCACATATATTATGAAATTATGAATACATTCATTTTCAATAGCAATGCCATGGCGGCGCTGATGCGATTTAGAAGTAACACAAAACAATTGCCCAATCGTTTATCAGTACAGTAGACAACCCAGCATCTCACAACTTGATTGACGGCTCACTTCTGAACTCTATTGGTTGTCAAGTGTCAAATCAGTGTTCTCAGCGTACAAAACTGCAGTCCAATCAGAACTGCTCAACCTAACTAAAGGTCCTACCCCCCCACCGCAGTTACAATGCAGTGCACATACCACTTGCAAATGCATAATACTAAAAGTCCCACCCGCCCCTTATTGCTTTTGCAATTCGATGCACACACACACACACACACACACACACACACACAGCAAATGCCCATGTGAATGTATTTATTTTTATGATATGGCACATTTAGTCCTACATGGACATGGTCTATCATATCCAAATAAAATATACGCAATGCTGTACATTCTGTTCTCTAGAAAGATGCTTATAGAACGGCCGGTAGAGCATGGCACTTGCAACGCTGGTAGGGTGGGTTTGAATCCCATGAGGGCCTAATGCGAATACATGTGAGAATGCTCTCAGTACTTTAGGTTACTCATGATAAGAGCGTCTGCTAAATAAGGTAAATGTATACAAGATGGTTATGCAGCAGCCTAAATCAAGGAGCTCATAATGTAAGGTTGCCTGCATCTTGGGTAGCCAGGAGAAAAAGTGGTTGGACCATAACCGCCTTAAGTTCACTGCAGAGTATTTCTGTCTATAATATGTCTGAGGTAATTCACTGCCGTTCCAAAATCAGTAGGTTGAAGAATTTGCCTGATCCAACAAAATATAAAAAGCGGTCCATTCGGCCAAATCCATTAAAAATGCATGTGGGCGATTTCACATGAAGGTCAACCTGAGCTTTCAAAAAATAAAATGAACAATTTCCAAATGCACACTTTATTTTACCAGTATACTGTTTGTATTAAGCATTAATTTCAGTCAATCATTTTGCATGGATTTTGGACTCATAGTTCCACTTACAGTTGTCCCTCAGTTGTAGTTATTAAGATCATATGTGAATACAGGCCAAAGTACAGTACTGATCTGCCACTTCACAGTATACAAATCCCATGATGACATGAAGATTGGTGTTTCTGAAACTAAATAGTCTGATAAAACAGAGCCACCATTATCCATCAATGCAAAGACAGAATGGAATGTTATAATAATTGGAAAAATAAACATGGAATCTTTATTATTAATCATTTTGGAGGTAGGTTGCCTAGCAGTTAGAGAATTTAGAAAAACACAAAGTTTATAAATCAGATCCCAAAGCTGGCAAGATGAACAGCAAGTTAACCCTAATGGCTTATATGCTACTGCAGTACATTACAATGTCAACTAAGTTAACTTACATTTAATAGTCAATGCACAAACATATTTATAACAGAACACAATGATATCAGTTGCGCAAGTTAACAAAAGCAACAACAGGGAAATCAAGTATTCCCATTGCTCTTAGTTCCCGTTAATACTCATGCTGGACGTTGCCAGAACAGAAATGTATACAGTCTAAGCCGTTATAGTATCTTCATCTGCTTTTATGTAGTCAAAAGGAAAAGGTTGGCAAGTGTTATTTGACACCCTCTATCAAAAAGGGGAAGGATCTTGGAGCACATAGGTTTCGTGGTCTTGTGGTCTTGATCATCTATTGTAAGATCAGTGCTGTATTTCCATGATTTAACCTGAATTGTTGCCACAGGTGCAGGTCTCTAGATCTGTTGTCAATGCCCTTCTCAATCCTCTGCTCATGAATCTGATGATGTCGGCAGCGATTTTGCGTGTTTTTGTGTGTGTGCAATGCTATGTGTGTAGAGGGGCTTAATGTCATCATCCCCACTGAGAGGGAATGTATAGTACATTCAGTCAGCATAAAACCCCTTATGTCTTCAGTATGTGCAGTGAATGGGCGTATCCCAAGAGCCCACGGGACTGAAAGAACCTGAATCCATTGAATGAAAATGAAACAGATAAGATATACAAACTCCAGCTAAAATGCAAGCCAAGCAAGAGCTGTCTTGCCAGCTTGCTAGCACTCTTGAGGTCAGAAAGACCTTGACAAGTCTTTAATCTGAAATGCAGGAATCTAAGGGTGAGATTCTGCTGCTGTTTTTAGTGGTTTAGTGGTAGTGGTGCGCAGGATCGACATGGCAAACCTCACAACAAATGGGATTTCTACAGGTTCCGACTGAACAATGCAAATTAAAAGTGATGAAATATATATGCTCTTAATACTGTGGAGCAAATTGTCTTGAAAGTGATTTATTTTTGTCCCTCACATGAATTAAATTGTTATTATAATTATTTACATGTGGCAGGATGAGCTAAGTGAGTTTATATTAAGAAATGTGTTTATATCTACTCCCACAAATACAATAACAGTCACAGTAATCAAGGTATGCAATTACTGTTGTTTGCATATCTTATTTTTATTTTTTTTATTTGCAGTGCCCAAATGTGTAGTTTATTCATTTTTTTTGTATCCAATGGTTTTATAACGGCCCGACGGCCACTTAAGCCATTTGCATATTCCCGTTGGAGGAAATTAAAATAATGAATCTTAAAAAAAGAGAGTTAAATACATAAATGTTTTCCACTTTTGATTTTAAAGGACTACAATAATTTCACATTCATTTGTTTTTAAACTATATTCAAACGAAAGTAATACACCAGAGTCACATTACTGAATAAAAAATCTTGTCATCGACAAGATGGCAAATTTGAGTCAGTATTTGCTGTATGTGTTTCTAATCTCTAGTACACTTTTCAGGCTTTGTTTGACTGAAAGGGCTTTTCCCTCACACATTCTCTGAGGTAAGTGGGAGTGGAAAATCACAGGAAAGTAATTCCTCACTTTTGTCCATTGCTATTGGATATTTTACAGCAGATAACCATCCCCACATCCTCCTAGCTATACACTTGAAAGGACTTGGCTCAAATGCTGTTCTTTAAACAGTTAAAACCTGTCAATCAATCTATGGGTTCAAATTAGAAATATCAAAGTTAATAAAACGCAATATTCATGCAAAAATGCCACCATAATTTGAACTAAAACATTGTTTGATGTGTCACTAAATTTTTTATAAGGTTCTTTCAAATTTTTTAACTGAAGATGTTATTAGGTACAGTGGATATAAAAAGTTTACACACCCCTGTGAAAATGCAGGGTTTTTGTGATGTAAAAGAATGAGTGGAAAAGATAAATCATGTCAGACCTTTTTCCACTTTTAATGTGATCTATAATGTGAACAATTCAATTGAAAAACAAACTGAAATCTTTGAGGGGGAAAAATGTACTTCCAAGTCCGGCTGAAGTTTACAAAAACAAACATCAAGTCCCCCAAAAGCATGTGGGAAAATGTGTTATGGTCAGATGAACCCAAGGTTGAACTTTTTGGCCATAATTCCAAAAGCTATGTTTGGTGCAAAAACAACACTGCACATCACCCAAAGAACACCATACCCACAGTGAAGCATGGTGGTGGCAGCATCATGCTTTACGGCTGTTTTTCTTCAGCTGGAACCAGGGCCTTAGTAAGGGTGGATTTATTGAACAGTTCCAAATACCAGGCAATTTTGGCACAAAAGCTTCAGGCGTCCGTTAGAAAGCTGAAGATGAAGTTCACCTTCAAGCACGACAATGACCCAAAGCAAAGATCCAAATCCACCAAAGCATGGCTTCACCAGAAGAAGATGAACGTTTTGGAGTGGAATGGAAAGCTCTGTAATTTTCCCAAGTTTCCCATTGTTCACCAACTCACCCCGGACTCCATTGTCTTGCCTCCAATTATCATTCACACCAGGTCCCAATCAAGTCAACAGTATGTGTATAAAAGTTTCTCTTCTGCTCCCTTCATTTGTCGGTCATTTTTTCATGTCTCCATATGTCTTTCACGTCAGTGGTGAGTGTTTCGTTTTGTTTAATCCTTTGCTTTCTATTCAGTTAGTTTTGTGTGCTCGTGTTTCTTTTCTATTAAAAATCAACATGGACTGCCACGTTTGCCTGCGCCTGGTTCCTCCTCTCCACCACTACGCCACTGTGACAGTGGGCTGGTCTGAAGAGGGCTGTGCACAGGTTGTCGTCGCAATCGTACAGATTTGGGGCGCTTTTGCAAAGAAGAGTGGGCAAATATTGTCACGTCAAGATGTGCCATGCTTATAAACTCCTATCCAAAAAGACTGAGTGCTGGAATAAAATAGAAAGGTGCTTAAACAAAGTATTAGTTTAAGGGTGTGCACCAGTTCATTATTGTAATTTTCCCCCCTCAAAGATTTCAGTTTGTTTTTCAATTGAATTATTCATGTTACAGGTCACATTAAAGTGGGAAAAAGTTCTAAAATGATTTATCTTTGTCTAATTAATTTACATCACAAGAACCTGGAATTTTAACCTGGTGTGTAGACTTTTTATATCCACTGTATGTTACTTTAAAAGGGATTTAGAAGAACAATAACAGGACGTCCACTATATGTTGTCCAGCAAAAGGACTGTGGGTTCTAAGATGTTGTACATTTATCCTACCATGTTGTTTTACCTTAAAGTGTCAGATCTTTATGTTGCCACTGCCATGCCCCAGTGCCATGCTGGAAATTGCGCCCAGTGGACCAAGCCTGAGAAGTGGTTTGGAGGTTAGCATGTGATGCTAGTAGGAAGATGCCGTAATTTGTTTTATTTTATTCCCCATCAGGATCCATCTGAATATTTTTTTTTCATAAGCTGTTTGGTGTGGCAAGTCTTCCCTTTTAAAAATAATCCTTTTTTATATAAACTGTCCACAATAAATAGCATGTTAAGCTATTCCATTTACATAAAGAACACTTGAAATGCAAATTAGCAATGCTTCAACTTTATTCAAGACCAACTTCACATCACGCATGTTTGCACTTTATTTTGAGAGTCCCAGGGTCCATATGGAGATCTTCTACAGAGTAATATTATCAACAAAATATCTGATGATAAGAAACTGCTTGCGATGGTTATGGTTAGTTATAGAATTAGGTTTAGGGTTAGGATACAGGTTAGGTTTAGGGTTAGGATACAGGTTAGGTTTAGGGTGAGTGTTAGGGTTAGGGTTCTAATCTTTAGAGCGTCAATCATTTCTTTTTTCAAGCTTCTCAAAATAGTGTCACCAAAAATTCTGTATTCTGAATTTAAAGTTTCCTATAGCCAGAGAACAGTTTCTTGTACATTACATTGAAGGACCACAACTACAATTTAAAGAACTGTCCAGATTATCTAAGAGCAGTACATCAATATCCACTCTACATAGGACTTTCTGATTTCACTGCTTTGAATCAGAGCTCTGCAAAAGTTACCACTGATATGTGCAACCACTGATATGTTCCCAGAGATTGAATATGAGCTCAACACTTCACTGACATGAGAGAAGACATTAATTACTGATAAGGCAGAAGAGCACTCCAAAGGTTTTTGGCAAGTCTGGAAGATGATCAAGAAAAACGTCAGCCCCTGCAGAAGGCTGGTGAGAGGAGGATGACTCACAAAAACATTTGGGATAAAGTTAACGAATGGTTATAAACACATAAAGAACTTGTGATGTTTGACACCATTCTGATTCAGCCATTATGATGAGCGTCGGTTATGATGCCACTGCTCACATGGAATCTCTACCACTGATCCCAGGCATGCAGGATACTCTACCATCTCCAGAGAGAGTTATTCCTTAATAAAGGCAAACAAATTCAGGGTTCCCTGAATATTTCTTAATTGTCTTAATTTAACCTGATCATTGTGTGTGAGTTTTTGGATACAGAACGGCTGGTTCTCGATTAAATCATTAGGGTGAGTGCAGACTGGGAGATACGACAACTTGTGCATTCACACAACATTAGGGAAGGTCTTCATGGCAATGACAGAAAACGTGAGGGGAATTATAGAATCAAAAGACCAAGCACAACATTTCTGTACTTTGGAACAATAAATTATTTGTCATGATAGATATTGAGCATGAAAGTAATTGAATTAAGCTTGACACAATGTATGAGAGTACTAACTATCTCTGTATGGAGGACACTAGGTAGGAAATGTGATGCCCCATTACTGATGGGTCCCAAACACCCTGTCCATACCACCTGCTAGGAACTGTGTATGTGACTGTCATAGGACTCTCTGAGTAGACCCTTGGGTCATAGGTTGAAATACGCCATACAAGGGTATTTTGTAGGACAAACTATTTCTTATAATAGTCTGTGTAATGGTTGGCTATGAACACTGACCACCTCCCATGTGTCCTGGTATAAATGACTTGTGTTTACGTTGTAAGCATTTGGAGAGAACAATGAAAGAACTATGGAAGGTTATCATTGTAAACCTCATGCTGAATAAAGGCTCTCCCCTGACTTCCGGTTCATTTTGTTCATGGACCACAAATGGACAGAATCTAACAGCCACAAAACACATGAAACAATTTAATGAATCTGAATGATCTAAAGGATCTACCCTGCTCAAAAAAATTAAGGGAACACAATCATCACAGTATAACACCAAGTCAATTAAACTTCAGGGATGTTAATCTGTCCAGTTAGGAAGAATAAGCGATTGTGAATTGATGTCACCTGTTTTGGTGCAAATGAATATAACAACAGATGCACTGGAGAGGCAACAGCAAGACAACCCCCAAAAAGGGAATGGTTTTGCAAGTGGTGACCACAAACTCTCCTTTCTCTCCCCTTATCCTTCCTAATGGATTCTTCTCTAGTTTTGTGTTTTGCTAGTGTCACTACTGCACAGGTAGTCCTGCTCCTCCAGGACGGCACGTCCATATATGTCGTCACAAGAAGGTTTACTGTGTCTCCCATTACAGTTGCAAGAGCATGGAGGAGATACCAGGAGATGGGCCGTTAAATGAGATCTGGACAGGGCCTAAGAAGGGCATCAACCCAGTAGCAGGACCGATATCTGCTCCTTTGTGCAAGGAGGAACAGGAAGAGCACTGCCAGTGCCCTACAAAATGACCTCCAGCGGGCTACTGGTGTGCATGTTTCTGACCAAACTGACAGAAACAGGGTCCATGAGGGTGGCACGAGGGCCCAACGTCTTCTAGTGGGACCTGTGCTCACAGCCCAGCACTGTGCAGCTCGACTGGCATTTGCCAGGGAACACCAGAATTGGCAGGTGAAATTCGTCCAGGGAATCACTTCACAGGTGAGAGCAGGTTCACACTGAGCACATGTGAAAGATGTGAAAGAGTCTGGAGACGCCGTGTTAAATGTTATGCTGCCTGCAACATCACCAAAACCATGACTGGTTTGGCAGTAGGTCAGTGATGGTCTGTGGAGGCATATCCTTGGAGGGTCGCACAGACCTTCATGTGCTAGCCCATGTGGTTCCCAAACCTCTCCTGGGGACCCCCCCAGCCATCTCACAGTTTAGTTTTTTGCCCTGAACTGGCTCACCTGATTCAACAGGTAAGGGTTAGTTGATTCAGGTGCGCTAGCTCTGGGATACATCTAATAGATGGAATGGCTGGGGGGCCCCCAGGAGAGGTTTGGGAACCACTGTGCTAGCTGACTGTACCCTGTCTGCTTTCAGGTACCGGGATGAAATCATCAGACCCGTAGTCAGAACTTATGCTGGTGCAGTGGGCCCTGGGTTCCTCCTGGTGCAGGACAATGCCTGGCCTCATGTGGCCAAAGTGTGTAGGTAATTTCTGGATGACAAAGGCATTGATACCATTGACTGGCCCTCAAGTTCCCCAGACCTGAATTAAATTGAGAACCCCTGGGATATTATGTATCAACGCATTCAACGCCGCCAGGTAGTGCCCCAGACTGTCCTTGAGCTCACTGATGCCCTGATCCAGGTCTGGGAGGAGATCCCCCAAGACACCATCAACCGACTCATCAGAAGCATGCCCAGATGTCGTCAGGAGTGCATTCAGGCACTTGGGGGACATACACATTACTGAGTCACATTGAGTTGCGGTGATGAAATTCACGCTAGTTGCAAACAGCCTGTGATTTCAATTGTTGACTTAGATTTTCGGTGTGAGTTTGAATCCAGTCCTCAAACGGTTGGTAATTTGTTTCTCAAAAAATTACATAATCTACAGTAAAGACTTGTATCTTTATTTCTTTCATCAAGAACCGATGTGTGATTTCAGTGTTCCCTTAGAATTTCTGAGCAGTGAATTTGAGGTCCAGTAATTTATAATTCACAATGCAGAATCTGATGTCAACTGGCACAGGCCATGGTGACGCAATATATTCTGATTGGTGGATGAGCTCCTTATTTATTCCCTTTCACAGGATAAGATCCATGTAACCTTGTAGGTAGCAGGTTTGGTTGCTATGGTTTTGGATCAGGATACACTTACAGCTGTAAACTGGGCATCCATGACTTCCTGTTATATTCTGGTATAAATATGAGGTTAGCCGCATGCTAAACTTGTTTTTCATCTATCAACATGATAATGTCAGAAAAAATAAATAAAATGAAAGAAATAATTTTTGACATTCATTAATATAGCAATGTCTGTCAAATAAATGCTACACACCTGAAAATACAAATTTCAAGGATGATTTAATCACAAAACAAATATCCAAAGATCAGTTGGACAAATTCAGAAGTTGAATTAATTTTGAGATCACCTATTTTATGTAGAAGCCATCTCCATGCCACCAAGCTATTTGGACATCTGGTCATAAGAGACATAAACGTGAAAAAATTGAGTTTGCTAAATGTCAATGGAACTGGGTTTTATGGTAAGATGTTAAAAATATATACGGCCTTTTGACCAGAAACACACCAGGGATGGTCATAGAAATAGGGATGGTCTTGCAGTAAAAAAGTAGAAATTATTTTAGAGAATGATACATCACTACCACTATTTGCATTTTGGAGAGAAGCTCATGCTTAGACCAGTCAAAATCTCTCTCTGTTCTGCCACCCCAATGGTGGAAACATTTTCTCCTTGAAGCAAGGAAAGCAGAACCATTGTGTGGTAGACTGTGTGGTTTAAGATGCAAGCAATGAATGCAAGTGAATAAGAACAACTTCAAACTGTGAATAGTCTTCAAACTGTGAATAGTCTTCAAACTTGATGTAAATAACAGCATAACATGATCACTTGTGTTGGCTGTTAAGACTAGTTGCATAACTTAATGGTGTTTGTCTTCACATCAAAATCCTGCCCTGGCCTGAAAGTTCAGCTCTAATTCGACAGCACCCACCCTGCACACCGCTACTCCCTAGGGGGCCCCAACATGCAGCTCATGACCAGCAACTGGCCTGTCAGCAATACAGGCCTCCAAAGCCCCCCATTTGATTTAAACATTTACAAACCATTAACAATATAACGATCTGGGAGCTGTGATGCAAAGCAATCAAAAAGCAATGTCCCAAGAATAAAGTTGCTCCACCTAAATAATGGCTAAGTTACATTTTAATTTCAGTTCACAAGGAGACAAACTAATGAGTCAACTTATGAGGCGAGCCGAGGACGGCTTTCTATTGTGCTGAAATCTGAGGCAAAATGTCTGCGGCTTAATCAACAGAGGTGGCCAGAGGACGGTGCAGAAAGCAATTTGAGTAGGACCCTTATTCGTTTCTACAACTAACTTCACCAACAGAAGGGATATTTTGAATCATTTGTCTCACTACTGAATGAATAAGAGCTAATACTACTCATTAGACAGATGCAATTACGCTATCCATAGTATAAGAACGCACTTAGCGAGTAAAGGCATTTCTGTGGCCAAATCCTCCACAGATGTCAACAGGCAGAATTTGAAAATCTCTATGGATGAATCTTAAGGGGTATGTGTAGGTATGCTAAACGTTTTTAAAATACAATTTCTTACATAAAGCATTCTATGATCAATTATCAATTATGTGATAACTTGTTGTAGAAACATGCTTTAGGAAAACCTGTGAAAGTTTGAGCGATGGCGTTCTACAGTTCAGGATACATTTTAAAGCATGGACTTAGTTTATTATGTCCCTGTATCATGTTGTCTACCACTACCTGCACCTTTACATCAAGTAGAATGTACTTAGCGAATAAAGGCATTTCTGATGTGTCAGTTACCAGGCTAAAAAGCTGCTGATCTATTGTTTAACTCGTGTGTCAACATGAGGACGTTTACTGCTATTTCTCCATCAGCAATTGACGATCTGAAAACATACTTATACCCAGGCCATTTTTGATGAAGAACTGGTACCTTCCGTTAATCATTTTTGGTTTATCTAAGCAATAGATGAGTAGCCAGCAACTGAGGCTTTCATTTTTCTGCATTGGGTGGATGTGGATTTTTTTTTTTGCTATGCCCTTTGCAATGCTCTGTTTACAGACTACTACTATCTACTGCTTGGATAGTTTCAACAGAGCCACGGTCTTATTCCAACTTTCACATTCACCTGTGGTTGAATCTCACATAACGTTTGTTGACTTGTCAACAAGTGCAGTAAAGGCGCACTAGTCAACCATCTCAAGATCTCTGCATAAAACAGGTCTTTACTGGAGGGTGGCAAGAAAAAAACAGTTCATCAGAATCTGCCACCTGAAAGCATTAAACTGACCTGAGAATGTGGAAAAAAGTTTCATGGTTAGATGAGACCAAGAGTTGGCCAAAACCCAAAGTGATGTGTGTGACGCAAACCAACAGTAATACTGCCAATGCCTCAAGAGAAACCATCTGTCAAGTGAAGTATGGTGGTGTGAACGTCATGCTGTGGGGATGCTTCTTATCAACAAGGACTGTTTTGTTAAGTTTTTGTTAAAACGTAACAAAAGTGTGGTTCCTAATACTGGGACTTGCTTCAGTACACTACAAATAGAACGTAAATCATTGCCATAAATAACATATACAGTGGGGAGAACAAGTATTTGATACACTGCCGATTTTGCAGGTTTTCCCACTTACAAAACATGTAGAAGTCTGTCATTTTTATCATAGGTACATTTCAACTGTGAGTGAATCTAAAACAAAAATCCAGAAAATCACATTGTATGATTTTTAAGTAATTAATTTGCATTTTATTGCATGACATAAGTATTTGATACATCAGAAAAGCAGAACTTAATATTGGGTACAGAAACCTTTGTTTGCAATTACAGAGATCATACGTTTCCTGTAGTTCTTGACAGGTTTGCACACACAGCAGCAGGGATTTTGGCCCACTCCTCTATACAGACCTTCTCCAGATCCTTCAGGTTTCCGGGCTGTCACTGGGCAATACAGACTTTCAGCTCCCTCCAAAGATTTGGGTGCGCTGCAGGATTTTAATCCATGACGGCGTAGTGTATTACTAATGGTTTTCTCTAAGACTGTGGTCCCAGCTCTCTTCAGGTCATTTACCAGGTCCTGCCATGTAGTTCAAACAGGTGCAGTTAATCTCTCACAGTTGATGTGTACCTATGATAAAAATTACAGACTTCTACATGCTTTGTAAGTAGGAAAACCTGCAAAATTGGCAGTGTATCAAATACTTGTTCTCCCCACTGTACCTGTCCAGAAGACTTCCTTCCCCATCACTGGGGGTCGCTAACTGTAGTCTATGAAAAGTCAACATACCCATGAACTTGTTTTTGATTTGGTTATTGCATTCACCTGTGTTTCATTGCTTATTAAGGTTATTGATTTAATCTGTTCCTCATTGAGTGGCTTGGTCTAACACAAAAAAAATATATAGTAAAACTCTCTCTGTCCTCTCCTCTAGATGACAGTTCAACATGTTCAATTCCCTGAAAATGTAAGGAAGAGACAGCACGCTATGTGAACATTTGTGAAAAAGGCAGGCCACAAGCTAATTTACATAAATGCTCCTGCTGGTGTTCTTGTGTTCATTAATTATTTGCTTAAGTCGCCTGAAGGTTTTGTCAACATATAACATGTCACATGGGCAGCGTAAAATATAAATAACACTAGTTGCGTGTAATGATGCCCTTAACATCAAACCATTTGCCGACTGGGGATGTCTGAAGTCAGATGGTTTAGTAGTACTGACACACTGTGCATAACTGCAATGGGTTTTTCAAATGTATACATTTGCAAAACCATTTTGAAAAACATGTGCTTGTTGGAAAATTTGTTACCAAGATTGCATGATTCTGTGTTTGAAATATAACCCCTCAAAAACAACTTAGACTATTTCTTTATGTATATTCCATGTAATAATATGTTAATGACATATTATGTTGAAAACACAGCCGGCAAATCGCTGGGTAGGGAAGACGGAAGACACGGAGAAGGACAATGTGAAATGGATGGTTAGAATGAGTGGGGAAAGAAAATTAGATAAATAAAATAAATCTCAGCTCTTCGTTCAACATAGTTCACTGAGCGTCCTTTTTCATGATCATGATTTTTTTTTATTAAGCGCATCGCATTCCATCAATATCTCCATATTTTTTATAGTAATTAATAGTTTCTTTTGTGATACAGCATGGATATTAAATTAGTCATGCACTCAATAATCCCACCCATTCTTGCACTGTACACTTACACTTTGGACAGATCAGATGCAAAGCACACACGGCCATTCCCACATCCATATGGAATACAATACATGACACACACACACATGAAAAAGAAAAAAACACAGACACAATTTAAAACATAATGGATTTGCTGCTAGAACATAATGCACGATTGCCCTTTTCTACTGTTGTAACTGTCAGGACCTGGGATGTAACACGCCATGGATAGAAAATCTACCAATTTGATTTTACTGTTTGTTGTTGAGAGGATGACAGCAGAAGGCTGAAAAATTAATTTATTTCTACAGCAGAACAGATTTTGTCCTCTGCTCAGGAGCCACCAGCAGATATTGCTACTGTTTTTCAGCTAGCCCTGTGAAAAGTAAATTACTTGAAGGGACATATTTTATTTAATTGAAATGCTTGTAATCTGAGGTTTATAGGAAAGAAAATTACTCTCCTCCCAAATGTCCTTGTACCAGAGGAAACTGAGTCTTATAAATTTGTCAGAGGGATAAAATCGATTCCGCTATTGATTTGCACGCGGGTACAAACACGCATGCACACACATGCACACGCACAGAAAGATACATACACCCACTGGCATGCACAGAGCCATTTCTTTGGTTTGCTGCTGAAACACAAAGAACATTTGGCCTTTTCTACTGCTGTAAGCGTCAGAACCTGGGAAGAAGTCATCAGTGGAGAGACAGCCTATCAGATTTGTCTAGAATACATTTGATCTTCTGTGTAAGACCTACCAAGCGTTAGTAACATTGTCTCTCACCAAGATTTACCTTCAACACTGCATGATTCTTCCACACAAATAACGAACGCCTCTCTCGCCCGCTCCATGAAAATCAGTGCCCACTTTGCCAACGTCAAGGGAGAATAATATTCAGCTTGGCCTGTGTGGCTCTTCAAGGTGATGTAATAATAATTACGCTGACCGCAACTGCTTTTGTTAATATTGACCCCGTTATCATTTATCATTTTATATATTCAGTGTTATTTTTATTTTTTGCATCCATTACAGATGACTGCAGCCTGTATTCACCCCCCCCCCCCCCCCCCCCCCACGACAGATGTTAAGAGCAAAATGTCATCTTGTAAGATCCTATTGATCAAGTGAGAGCATCATCAATTACCCAAATGCCCACTGTTTCGGTGAAAACCCCACCGACTCGCGTTAGCCTCCTTGGTCCGTGTTCCGAGACGGGCCGGCTGGGTTGCCGACATTGCCAGTTGTACGAGGGCCGCTCCCAGGCCGGCGACGCGACGCGGTCGGATACGCACTGGGGACAGCCCGACCCTCAATTCTAACCCGAAACTTTCATTAATACCGTGACTGAGCCTTGAAACTAAAGATAACTTATTAACCCTAAACCCACGCCCTTAGGTTTAGGGTTAATAATTTCTTGCCTAAACATAACCCATAAGCCGGAAAAAGCCAAGTGCCCTATACCTTGACTTGCCTCTTTCACAGAACCTCTCCTGCCTGAGCTTTTTTTTTCCTGACCTCAGATGTGTGAAGTGCCCCTCGCAAATCATTGCCAAGGTCTCGTATCCTTACCTTGGGAATAGATTGGGTGAATAAAAGAGAAGTGCCAAGAAATGGAGCAACAAGGTTGGGGAGCGGGAGAAGAAGGAGCACGTAATGACATGGCAGGGAGTGTAAGGCAGGAGTAGTGAGGTGAAGTGAGATCAAGAGGAAGGAGGTGGGGTGTGCCCGGGAGTTTTCGGGAAGGGGAGGGTAGACGGGGGTAGAGGGATCCATGACAGGTAAGGGCTCTTCTCCAGGGGCAGGCGATTACTGGAGCTGGGGGGACATGTGTCGGAGCTGCCTGCCACCCAGCTTATTGGCAATCTGTTAGCCAATCCTCTGGGGGGGGGGGCGGGGGGGGGGTGAATAACCCGGCTCAGGGACAGAGAGCAGGGGAGGAGAGAGATATTCACACTGCAGTGAGAAAGGAGCCCTGCAGTTTGTGTAGAAGATGTCACACTCAAAGGGTCATTACAACCATGGCCTAGCCACACAGTCCTTAATCAGGGGTTGCATGAAATGGGCAAAAAAAGAGAAGATCTCATTAGGAGGGGTAGTAAGATGTTCTGGATTTTGTGTTGTCTATAACTAAATAGATTTTAGAGTTTTGTACGTCACTGATTGTCTTGCTATCATGTTACAGGGGAGGAATTCAGATACGGTTTGACTGGCACAGAGTAGAATTATATATAGTAGAGGGAGACGCACGTGTGCAAAAAGGCTGGTGTTTAAATTGCAGTGCTGCCTCAGAGAAGTTGGAGAGGATAGAGAATATTTGGTCTGTTTTGGGGAAAATAACTCCAGGTAACATGACTGAGGCATGTTTTTGGGGGAATTGTTTCTATGCTAGGATTGATTCAAAATCACTCCACAACAAGTATTGAGCTCTTCGTTTAAGGCTTAGCCATTGATGAAACTTCTACGTCTATAATTTATTATGTATAGAATGTACAAATGGAACAGCGGGAGAGTCATCAGGAACAGCATTCCAGGTCCTCTCACCGTTAAATGATATTTGAAAGAACTGGAGGAATAGATGCACAGATAGAAAGGACAGAGAGAAGCAGGGGAGCAATGGCTGGATCGTAATGTGGCTGGCTGATTTAATCTGCTACTCATATGTGCATGCAATAGTAGATTATTAAACCGTAGAAAAATCTGATTTATTCTCACATTTCGGTTTTATATTCCTTGGCATGACCAATCAAACATAGCACATGCACACTAAATGTAGAATATTAATTATGCTTAAGTATTAATGTCAGTGAATCAATGGTAAAACAAAAAGAAAACTGATTTATCACAGCATGTATAACAGTGTAAATTTGCTGTCCCCTCAAAATAACACAACGCACAGCCATCAATGTCCAAACCGCTGACAACAAAAGTGAGTACACCCCTAAGTGAAAATGTCCAAATTGGGGCACATTTTTAGGGGTGTGCTCCTTAAAGATTGAACATTTTTGGAAGATTCATTCAGCTAAAAAGATTTTAGTTGAAAGATTTGCATGCCTGACTGTAAAAGTGGGCACTGCTTATGTTGTGGTGGCTTTACCACTGACCCATCATGTCACTGTGTAAGAAATATGTCTTGTTTTGGACAGCACTATGTTAGATGTATGACGTGAAGGGCATTGTAATCAGCTGAAAAAATATGTGCCTTGTTAATCTGTCGGCCACCCAAACATGTCACTGTAAAACTGTTTGATTCATATTGTAAACTAACTGGTCTCTGGCAACAACACTGATTTTAATTTGCCTGTGTGTTGCTCTGTCCAAGTGGACTGATTACTAATGTTTACCTTTTCATTCCAATAACGGTTTGGAGCTATATCTGAGAAATGTGTGTTGTTTTAGTAACTATCATTATTATTATTATTTTCTTGCAGGTCAAAGCACTGGACACAGACAGGTTGTAAGATTTTAATAAGCAACAGATAACGTGGGAAAGATCAGGTATGTTCCCCCAAGCTGTCACTAACAGCCTCTATGTTTGCTCTTCCTCACAGACTGTCCAACAGTGATTAACCTGTGCCACCAAATGAGCCTGAAGGGGACTTGCCGTGACCCAATGATCCAAGCCAAGGATGCCGGTGATGCCATGCAATCTGATCTCTGACTGTTTGGAACTGTGGAAATGATCATGAATACAATTTGCAAAATATGTTTTAAGAGGTCATTTGCAAGTATAAGTATCCATGTACTTCCAAAGCCTACTCCTAAAGACAAGCAAAGCTCTGTAAATCACATATTTTCAAAACTGAGCTTGTACTTCTTACCATTACCAAGATTTTGACTCTGAAACAGTCCTTCTCACACAGGAATAAATGTCTGTGCCAGTAGCCAGGCTTCTCACTTGACTGAATGATATACTATTCACTCATTCTACAAGAGATTATTTCTGCTTGTTTGGGGGATGTTTGTAGACATTGGAAGAATCAAGGGACAGTTTTAAAATTACCATATCTTAAAACACTTAGAGCAACCTTTCTAGTTGCCTACTTCAATAACTTTCCATTGTCCAACCTTGGGTTGTTACTATTAATTCTCAGGCATGTTGCAGAGAGTCATAAATGTACTGGTAAAAGACAATCCCTCAGGGGAAATTCTGGGGAACACAGAACAAACCACTGTTCATAATACTGCTCATTCATGGATGCAGGCACTCTGATAACTCTAATAAAGAATACAAGTATTTTGTACTTTGATCAGTGCTGCAAGTCATGTTTTGAAATTGGTCAGTGACAGATTTTATAATTTATATTGTTCAAAATATTTGACTTAATAGTTTATTTTTCATTTGTAGTTATGACCCTTGGTATGAGACCAGTTGCTATTAGTTAAATATGGAATTTCACCGTAGTTCACCTACTTTAATTACTAAACATCTCACATTGGCATTAGAATAATGCTACTATCACCAGTATCAACTGTGCTGTTTGATGGAGAGAGGCATGTTAGTTACCAGGTAAACAACATTGTCAGTGTGTGTCTATGCCTTCCAGTTCAGGGCTCTGGCCGAATCGCTGCACGACCATGTGTTTCTCCTTACGTTGCAGCAAGAGTAACATATTAATGAATGTTAATGTTATTACGATGAAACTGTGTTCTGTAAAACTGCTGTAGTGTAAAAATCCTCTCAGAGCAGTGGGTCTGGACACCACACTATGCAATTGGATATCTGACCTCAGGCTGTGAGGACTGACAACAATACACCCTCCTCAGTGAGTCTTAACACTGGGGCACCCCAGGGGTTTGTCTCCACCCCTCTGCTTTCCGTTTCTTCACACATGACAGTGTGGTTCAGCACAACATCAACTCCATCATCACGTCTGCTGGTCGTTGGCCTGCAACAACAATCAGTTAGCTCACAGGGAGAAGGTAAGCAAACCGGTGTTGCCGGGCCAGGACAACAACATCTTCCTCAGCATCGAATAAACAAAGGACATGGCTGTTGAATTTAGGAGGAAACACCTAAACATTTAAAATTATCCCAGCTACCCAAGCCTCATTTATATAATATCTCATGGAAGGCATTTCATTCATTACCAGTGCTTCAAGTCTGCAATTGACAGGACACTTTGCAGCTTCTACCCCCAAGCCGTAAGACACACACACACACACATTCATACGTAAAATGTAGACATTCTGACAGTGCACGCACACGCACACTCATCACACACGCTGCTGCTCCTGCATGGTATGTATGTCCACTCCTACCCCTGCAGAATATGTACAAACCTAAACCCAAAATACCTTACAGAACCCCCTTTCATCCATTCGGTACTGGTTCTCCCTGACTGGATCCAGTTTTTAAAGGATGCGTAAGGAAGCATTACACTGTTGGTCACATCTGAAGTAAGATGTGACAGTGTGAGCTTGTATTATGGAAACAGTAAAGGAACTCTTGATAAAATGTCCCTCAAACTTGATAGTGACCAATGGATTATGTAAATGTTAGGGAGTTTTAAAACCTATAGCAGCAAAGTTAAACGGAGAACATTATGTTTCTGTTACCACTAGCCCTATCCAAAGCAATGTAATGAATGTTTCGAACTGGCACATTAAGAAGAGCTCAACAGAAAAAGTTAAAATATGTACATGCACACACAGCCTTTTATAATGTAACAGAATGTAAAGACGACATGCTGTCTCTCTGCTAAACAATGAGCCTTTGGAGGTCAGCTGGCTTGCCATGTTAAACCTATTCTGAACTAACATTCACACCTTTTATGGCATTCTTCTGTTTGTTTATTACTTCCATTTAAAGACATATTTATAAAATGCCTTGATTTGTTGCATTTTGCTTGCTTGCAATGCAATATCCAAACTCAATTGAAATCAAATTAGCAGTTAGATAACCAGCATATTTACCTATAATTTGCGTTACAATGCCTACTAGAGTAATATGTATATACAACAATTAAGGTCTAACTAAATCATATAACAGATTTGTGTAGTGCTTATGAAGCCTTTATAATTTCTTAACGATGTGTTCATTATTGGACTTTTTTTGTTTTTATATTCTAATGTTGTAATTTTTTTTCACTCATGTATTAAAGTAACTTTCCACAAACTGTTGTTGTTCTTTCTTTTCTCTCTCTACTTCTGGATTGACTTCATGAGCTGCATTGTCAGCATGAAGTCAGGGCTGCTCAATGTCTTTCGAGTAAGTAAACACTGACAGTAGCGACATCTGAGCAATGGAGATCAAATATAATTGCCAGGCAATGCTATTTTAAATTCCAGTCAGAAGCCATCACTGATAGAATGTAGTGGGTCTCAAATCAGAAATACTATTCAAATATTTCATGTCTTGTGGGAATATTCTCTTTAATATCTATCTATCTATATCTATATCTATATATATATATATATATATATACACAATTATATATAATCTATATTTGCATAAATCATGATGTACTGGGGGATTTCGTCCATGTATTACACATTCCTTTTGACATCCATAATGAAAGATGAGTGATGAAGTGTGATGAGGAGTACAGTGTGTCACCTATCCTTTGGTACAGATGGATTTAGTATTAAATAATGTACTGGGTGAACAAATACTGTACGGGATGAAGAAATACTAACAATGCCATGCTGGGTTTGCTTAAATCTAGTTGTATTTGACACATGCAAATCTGGTAATAATGAATAAATAAATGTCAGCAGCCACCTTCCTGGAATATAATTTGATTGACGTTTGACACTGTGAGTAAAATGGGAGTAAAATACTGAAATAAGTAAGCTGGGGTCTGTAGGGACATGGGTATTACAGTGGAAATGTTATGATGACAAAAATAATGTCAATCAAGCAACCAGAATTATTCAGTTGTTCCACAAGGAGTTAATCAAATGTTGAACAATCCATCCCCAGAATCGGATTGCAGTTTCTCTAAGACTCCCAGACTTATCCCTTTCACTTTCCTTGGTTGAAACGGATGCTGTTTAAGGGATGTTAAAAAACATCAGTCAAGGCTTGAGGTGAGGATCAAACATTTCCATTGATTACCAGCCACAACTATGTCACAAATCAGGCAGCGAACTTAGCCTCATCCTCCCTATAAAGCCTCATAGAGAAAAGCAGCACACGCTCACTATGCTGGGAAACCAAGGCTTCCTACAGACTTATTGATTCAGTCACATAACCCAATTTTTCAAAGACTTCTCTCCATGGGGAAGGGAATGAAAAAAAAAGTATATTGCCAACATGGAGTCATTTTTCTTCTAAACAGATGAGGAGGGACCATATTTCCATTCCAAATGGGGATGGAGTTATTAGTCTGAGCAGCTGGTATTTTGTCACTGTCATAAGCACAAGGAGAATTAATTGTTGCCTCGGCACCCAGTGAGCCACCTTGTGGGGTGTAAATGCCATTTTCCTAACCTCAGGACCTTAATCAAAAGCAAGCACACCTACCAAGTGTACTTAAGCAGAGCCGGAAGGCTTTACACAGACTCCAGTTTCTAGGATCAGCAGGTTTGACTCTTTACGGGAGGATTAGTCAAGGGTTTAGTTGCCACACGATACTTTTGCTTGAGTCCTCTGGTTTCTGAGCAAGGTTAGATGGTACAGAAATACTCTGCCATATTAGATGTTGTTGGGCGGAAACATTGTTGTAAGGTCCGTGTCCTGTTCACGTCACTCCTCACCGGGAACCGGCGCACCTCCCAGACCTCAACCTTCCACTCCACCTGAACGCATCCCTCTTCCCGCCTCACCATCACCTGAATACTGATCACCTGTGTCACTTACCTGTTCCTTTGTTTTCTCCCAGTGTTTAGGACTTCCACACCCAGCCTTCCAACTGTGAGGTATTGATTGTTTGTTCGCTGCATCATTACTAAGCCCTTTTTGGATGGTCTACAGTTTTAGGATTTTGTGTAACGACCTGCTTATGCCTGATCTACCTTTGACTCTGATTCCCGGTCTAGGCCCTATCTGTACTTTTGCCTGTCTGTTGGACTACTGTGTTTTGACCTTCTGCCTCCCTGTGACCCGGAGACCTGCCAAGCCCTCTTGTGCCTTAGTGTGTATGACCCCAGCCTGTACTTCTGACTACGCCTCAGCTGGACCCTGTTATCAAATAATGTGGCGCACACCGCAACTGGAGCCACATCCAACTGCCTCCGTCTGGTAGCGTTACAATTGTCTTGTAAGGATGTATAAAATCACAAAAGATTTCATAAAAATAAAATGAGGGCAGTAGCAAACATTCTCAAAAAGTTGCAAAAATAAAGTCCTTAAGGATTAACCAAGTCATCTGGGCTACAGCATAGGGCTGCTGGAAGAGGCATCTTTGTGAACTCTTAGTAGATTGTATAAAATACAAAGCACATACAGTGATGGAAAAAGCCAAAGCCATAGTAAATATAATTGTAAACAACGATGAATATTGATAAACATTTTATCTTTTTTTATGCCAATGTTTGGCAGACTATGATTGAAATAGGAGAACTTAAGCATACAATCACATCCCTAAAATCATTTTATGATATCACATGATACAGGGAGAGCTAGAGTGAGGATTCGTGAGAGGTTTATGGGGAAGAGGTAGATTACAGACAGCTTGTGAAACCAGGAAGATTGTCAATGGTGGAGAGTACAGCAAAGCTGAAACTACATTTTCCAGTATTAAAATTGACATTTGCTTCATTGTTCAAATTGCATTTTGAGAGCATGAATAATTAATAATGAAATGAATGTAATCAGTAAACTCTTCAAACTGTTAAATGCTTGCTTCCTTTGTCCTTGTTTCCTCCACACCTTGCGTCTCTTTGAATGTACATTGGGGCCTGAGTGGAGAGCCAATGTGCTTTGACGGAAAGGTGATGGAGGGAGGAACACGATGAGAATCTCAATTGCATTTCCTTGATTCGTCACGCCCTCTCATCTCTTCTTTTCCTCAGAACTCATTGGATAAGAAGGTGATAGGGGAGTGACCTCTGACCTTCTCATCCAATGTCTTTTGAGATGGAGATGAGAGAGGATGCAACAAATCAAAGGAAAGGAATTAAGATTCTACCAAGGACAGGGGAAGCCACATTTGACAACTATTAACATTTTAAACAGTGGCAGAGTGAGTGAGTGATAGAGCTAGCGAGCTACTACAATACTTAGCTACTACCCATAGCTTGTCCAGTAACAACACCTTGCCTTTAACCCTGGCTTGACCTTAAAGCATTGTTTTGATGTTAAATGTCATTTATAGACTCCACCTTATCAGGCTGATCATGCAGATCTGGTTTTCTGTAGACCTGTCAAGCAAATTCAGATTGTTAAACTGGGTTTAAGTGTTTGTAAGGTTAACACAAGAAGGTGATGAATTAACACTGTATACAGTTCTTACACAAACGGTATAGATTGTCGGGGAACTCAATTTCGATTTCAGAAGGTCCGGTCACACAAATGTATGAGGTTGCAAAAGTCAGAATCTATACTGTCATTAATCAACCAATGAATCAATGCTCAGCTCTCAACCGATGTATTCCCAAACTCTTTTAATAGTTGCAGTTTTAAATAAAAAGTATTGAATTTTGACAAATTGTGCCATGGAGTAGAGGAAACATTCTCTGCATTCATAAGACAAAATATCTGAACTTATACTGGCACTTTGGCTCAGCATTTGAAGATAGATGTTAGTTAATCGACTAAATATTGTATAATACATTCATAGCTTCATAGAAAATGATCTATCTTCACTCTTTTAAAGGACAGGAACTGTTTTCTGAGAATAAGGACAGGCATTCGATCTTGAATTAACCTACATGGGAAACATCTAAATTAGTTGTTTTTTTGGTTTTAAATGCAAAATGTACTTTGCAATTTTGTTGGTGACATACTGTAGGTTAATTTTACTTATGCTTGTTAGAAAATTGAGAAAGAAATTAAAAAATGCCTTTTTTGGGGGGGAGAAAACCTCAATCATCTGTGATAGGCAGATAGAGATGTTTTGCAGTAGGTAATCAAGGCTAGCTGCTGAGGTTAGCACAGGCTTATATGTGCAACCATCAAAATGGAAATCGCTAACTCGTAGCTTTTGAACACATTCTATGAGTTCCAGTTGTCTGATTCCTAAAATTGACAATAATTAAAGTAAAAAAAAAAAAACTGACTTTACCCCATAAGCTTGTTGAACACCTGACCAGGAGGAGTGAACAGGATTGTTTAAAGAGAAATTTGTCATTTGGAGGCAGAGCTTCTCTCTCTTGTATCTATCTATTCCCTTTACCTGTGGCCTTGTCTGGCATGCTAAATAATTGATGTCTCTCCATTCTCATTGTGATAGATTTATGAATAGACAGAGCCAGGGGATGGTTGTATGTTTTCCCTGACTTCTCAGTAGCCTTTCCTGGACTTCCGCACCAAGGTCAAAATAAGCGTATATTTTATCAAGATGGATCGCTATTACAAAAGTGTAGCGTTCAGACTAGGATTGCATCCTCTGTGCAAACTGACCGCTGGCCTTCTCTATCCCTAGGATGGTAATCTCTCAGAGTGCTTGTGTATTTTACAACAAAATGTGGGACATCAAGAACTGATTTATACCGACGAAAAAAATATATTTACCCAAGTAAAGGAGATGAAGGATGTACAAGACATAAAATAAAATATTTTGAAGCCCAGGTAGCTAAAGGTTTTTGGAGTGTTTTAGGTGAATTCAGTTTATGTGTTTGTGTGTTTGTTTGGTGTATGTTTGTCTGACTGGCTCTAGAAAACACGCCAGTATAACCCATGGATGTATTGCATCGCAAAGGTATATTGCAATGCACGGTAAGTAATCGACAGGTAAGTTACAAAATCCGAGAGTACAGATTTTAGGAAACACCATCAGCTAGTGCTCTGTATATTTAAGTTGCTCCTGCTTTGTCAGTCATTGTTGCATGTTATGTTTGTCATGTTGCATCAAGCATTTTTTGGAACCAAATACCTGTTTGTTCCACCCCCTCTGCGCCTATGTCCTGCTAACTCCTCGGATCGTGACAGAATCACTGACTCTTAACAAAGGACGCAGTAGTGGGGACGGTAAGGGACCTCCTCGGATGGCCGGATTCTGACTCTGTCGACCAGGACGTCACCCACTGTCACCCACTGGAGGGCTGGATATCCCTGTGGCCAACCCAGGACCCAGCCCAGTGATGGCCTCCGGCCTCGAGGCTTGTAGTTACCCCGGTCCCTGACCATCCCCGGACGGGTGGTCCACCAAGCACTTACTGCCTCTGCTTCCTCCCCCTGCTCCAGTGCCTGGTCCTGCTCCGGGGGTAGAGCCCGTCTCTGCTCCATCGTCCCGTCTAGCCTCGGCGGCGGAGCCTCCCTCTCCTGCCCTGGTGCCCTCTTCGGCCCAAGCATCTCCAGCTCCCCCGAGGCCACCAAGTAAAAGAGGAATTTCACTTTAGGCTAACTGCAAAGCGTTACCATAAAAATGATGTTATGTTTGCATAGAGCAGTGTTTCTCAGCCCTGCCCCTGGACGCCCCCCTGCCCTGCATGTTTTAGATCTCTCCCTGCCCTCACATACCTGATGTAGCTCATGAAGGACTTGATAATGAGCTGATCATTTGAATCAGGTGTGACTGAGCAGGGAGAGATCTAAAACATTCAGGGCAGGGGGGCGTCCAGGAGCAGGGCTGAGAAACACTGGCATAGAGGGAAGGGACTGGACCAAATAGAGACATTTCACATGAAACCCAGTTAGGCTTGTCCTTTGGTACAAGGCAGAATGTATTATTTTCATCCAGATGCTGTTCACACGTTATAAAGAATGCATAATGGCCTGATATATTTATTTATTTTCCTGTTCATTTCATATGCAAAGGGCATATCCTAAGGACTGTAAAACTTTGTTAGCTCATTAACTCCATTAAGCCCATTTTCATCAATAAAGAAAGGGAAAAATAAGTAACCCTGACAATTGACACTACTTAGTGCTCTCCTCTTCTTTTCAATCTATATTTTTCTACAGTTTTACTATCTGCCATCTGCACAAGTCAAGTTCATTGGCTGCAAGACAATTAAATAGTTATTTTGAAAACCATTACAATAAGAGAGTGCATACAATATACTTCTCTCAACATCTCTGGTCAGATTATGGCTTGGCAAAAGTAATGGGATATTTGTCATATTGCAGACATGTTCATGCAAGGTTTGGCAATTACATTTAACCAAACACATTCAGAGGTAATAGGAGCTGATATGATGAGCACACATGATGGAGGGTTAACTGCCTTGCTCAAGGACAGACTCACACATTTCTCCTTGCCACAGTATGTGAGCAGTATAGCTTATGTCGGCCGTACTGAAAGACCAATTTGTCAGACGGGCTGTTTGGAAGATATTTGGCAAAATTACAGCACACCCACTTATCCAATGATATTTACAAAATGACAGGGACTTATAAATATTCCCTCCTGCTATCTTCTGGAACATCTGCCAGGCCTTGCACATGGATTGAGCTGGTGGCTGACAGTCAACCCCCAGAAGGAGAAAGAAAATAAAGGCTTAGAATTCAGCCTGTGACTATACTAAGAATCCTTAGAACCGGAGTTCCAGATCTTGTGAAATGTATTTTAGTCTGTGAAATGTTTCTTTCACTGTTCATAAATGTACTTTATTAATTATGCATAGAATGTACAGTATGTGCAGGTGAACATTTGCTGTCAGACATCGGTGATGCAGTATATTGTATACAGTCAATACATAATGTAGCATTAGTGTGTCACTGTATTGCATAACCAAGAACTTTGGTACATAGTGCCCTCTATGAAAGACAATATTAATGATGTTTTAACAACATTAAGAAGCTTTGCATCCACGTTTGCTCCTAATTGTATCTGCACTTGACCACCCATATGGTACAAACAGGGTCTGAACTGCATATGCACCATAAATGCATAGAAACTGGGATGACTATGTATTTAAAGAACTGTGCTCTCCTGGGACAGAAAAGGGAAGTAAATGGGAAAATACCATTGTCTCTCCGTCTCGCCTCACTATCCCACTCTCTTCCTCTCTCTGTCTCTCACTGTCTTCCGTGAGTTATTTCAAAACATGAATAAATAAATGCTAGTCTGCTCACCACTCTGAGGGGTTTGCCCCACAAAGATGCAATATAAACTGTATAATATTGTGATGAACATCAAAAACTGAAGAAAATATAAATGTTTCGTTAAATTATTTTTGCTTCAAAAAGATTGGACCTAAAAACATTGTTATTGTGCATACTGCAAACATTTTGCTTTTTTGGTCTTAATGAATGTTTGCAGTGTGATTTAGGTTAGGGTTTAAACACAGTTTTCAACTCTTTGACTTCAGGCGCAATGTTGAAGTCGGTGGCATTCAGAGTAATTGCATGCCTGCACTGGAAAGCCCTTCACAGCCTGGTCTGTACTATGCCTCTATGAGATGTTTCTGTCATTGGTAAAAAAAAAAAATTAAAAGGTCAATGTTTACATCATAGAGATCTTGGCTAAACTAAGCAAATGTCAATATGCTGACCAGACAATGTATTTAATTACAAATGAACCTATTCTGCTAATACATTATTTCATTTTTATTTTAAGTACACAGATAAAAAAAACAATACAGTAAATTAAACCACATCTCTCGCAACTCACCACTTTACTTAATATTTTAGACTTTTTCAAAATTTCATTTGGCAATAGTAACATCTCAATATCCCCCTCCTGTCCTCTGAGTGACAATTATCTTGTGCAATGTAGCAGTAGTCCTATTGTGTGGAGAGGTTTGGTTTATCTGTCTAGGATTTTTCTTATAATCCCTTGGTCCCATGTTAGATGACTTCCAGCAGCTCCTTTGACATCTGTAGATGTCTTCATTTTGTCTATAGTACACTGACCCTTTGCCTTCTGGACTAAAACATGTTAAGACATATTGGATAAAATCTGAAACGTTTCTGTGGGTGGGCCTGGAAATGTATCTGGGGTATACGTGGGAATCGATAAATCATGGAGGCATTGAATAGAGGAAACTTTTTGGAATTGTTTTAAATTAATTTGTAACTTTAACCCAGACATTTGGAAGCGCTATCAAATAATGGGATGAGCCCTGCCATTCAAAAATAATTATTAGAGATAGCTGCATCGTTATTCTTCCATGAATAAATAAAAGCAGTATTGCGTGACCAACCTGACACATACTACGCTATACTAGCATATGAATGCAAAGATTTATCCAAGAGAGAATTAGTTGCTGTCTGCATATGATGCCTAATCAAAGGTGTGTTGAATGAGGGGCTTTAGGTTTTGTAGAGACTGGGGACCTGACTGCAAATGCTATATCTAGAGGATTTTACACGTAGTGGAGCCACTAGTTGTTAATATAGGGTTTATTCTGTCACTTTTTATGATTGATTGACCTGTGCCAACATATCCTGGTACAGATGATGAATTTGAGCTAAACGCTGCATCAGTTTCTTCGGGGGTGGCATCTCCATTGTGTTGTCCTTGCCCAATTGTATTCTCTTGACGACTTGCAATGTAGCAGTTAAGCTGCAAGCTTTCACCAGGTGTTCAAACCCAGTGTTAATCGTTGTACAATCTGCCATGTTTTGTAATGTACACCAACAGAGTATCACAGGATTTCATGACATCTACATAAATTCTGTTTTACAAAATCGTGACATGTAAACATAAAAGGCTTTTCATGTACAGGAGACGATTTTCTAGTGAACGTAAAAGGCAGTTGTTTTCATATACAGGACACAGTTTTCTTCATGATTCGTGTCATAAACGGATCTAGTTTTAATGTATATTACACTACTTTCTTCATAATTTCTTTCAACAACAGATTCAGTTTTTCGTGCGTATTACACAATAATTTATAATGCATTTAAAACAATATATCGGCTGTTGATCCCACATTTAGCCAGTTTGCACAAAGACTGCAAGATATTTGCAGCACACGTCACACAGGAAGTCCTACCCCCAGCATATGTCACACTGGAAGTCCCACCCGCCAACTGGACATCCCGCCCACATGTCAGTCAATCATCAAAAGTGACAGAATAAACCCTGTATTAATTACTGCCACTGGAGCTTGACCCCGCATTGTGCATTGGACTTAGTTCTGATGGAGCATCAGTATTGTTCGAGTTCAAGTCATTATGAAGCAAACCTTCCCTCAACCAGTACTGTATATGTGCATTACAATTTGCATCACCTAAACCTTGTGCTTTCCACTGCATCTAAGATGGCTGGTACTGTGTCAACTTTTTTGATATTTTAAAGTTTGCTTTGAGAAACATTTACATCCAGACAACCCAACATTGGCGATGGAGAGGTCCAATGATATCTGGTATGGTTTCAAGTCAGCAACAGTGTACAAAGTTTTGACTCTCTTTGGTCTCATACTAGAGGCTCTGGCTGAATTCTCAAAAGGCATTTGGCAAAAATAAACTTGAGGTTAACTCATCTTCTGCAGCTACAAACAAACAAGAAACAGAACATTGCCAGCTAGGCTAAGCAGTGCTTGAGTTGAATTAACAGAAGGCAGAACATTCATAGCAAAGAATACAGTAATTCAGAACTTCTGGCATTATGGAATGAATTCCTCGATAGGCAGATGATGAAACTCGACACAGAAGGACTCATATGGGCTTACGCAAGCTGCTGCTGCCTGCACGCCAAACTCCTAGAACTTTGATGATACATCATCCATACGTTCACCCAGAGCCCTCAGCGATATACCTACAACAAGCTGCAGTGTGGAAAGACAGTTTTCTACTGTAAATCGAATAAAACGTAGTAACTGGGCTGGGATGCTCATAGGCCGCCTAAATTCACCATCCCTTCTGTCATTTGAAAGAGAGCTGGCCAACTATTTAGATTGTAATTACATTAAATCTGTATTCAACACAGAGCCCGGATGTCTCCTGCTGGGAAAGGATGGCAAATCCATATATATTTCATTACAGGCTGGTCCTTGGGAATAGTTGTTGGGTTTGGCAGACTGATGTCTGGCTTTATGTCATATTCATATGTTTGAACACATGCCTTGGCATATTGATGCCATGGGGCACTGTGCCCTCTAGTTACAGTATGTCCAATGTTGTGCCCACCTTGGCCTGTTTCTAAATAATAGGCCTAAAAGTTACCCACTGTGGTACATGGGCACATCTACTGTGTTTAGATCAATTCACTGCGAGCATTCGACTTACTTTATTGATAGCACATTAGGCCTACTTGTTTGTGCTAGGTGACATGGATGCTGTCCTCATTCCTAATGGAGGCAGGATCTCTGACTGTTGCTAGAGGGACTTTGCCAAGTTGCTAGCTTGATTAGACAATCAAAAGAAAAAAACGTTTCATTGCCATTTCCAAACGTTAGTGGTTTGGTGTATTGTGGTAAAAGCTTTTGCATTATGTTGCATTCAAACAATTGTAGTAAAAGCAACCTTGATAGACTGGGACCAGGTTTGGAATTTTGTCATTTTAGGGGCAAGACCATTTTGCCTTCGGTGTCACAGAAAATGTCCACATGCCAGAGCACAACGACCATTGAGTGAAATAACTACTGTAGGAGGATTTGGAGCTTACAAATAATCAGTTTGAATTGCTGATAAGAAAAAAGCATGCATGACAAGAAAACATACATTATTCACTTTTTTAACACCACACTTTGAATAATAAAAACAAAAATTACTGTCTTCACGGGTAAATAAGTCATTACATTTGTTTATTTAGGTCATGCTCATAAGTGCAAGTGATTGTGATGTCAAACCAAAAGTTCTCCTCTGAGCTTTCAAAAAGCGTTCAGGTGTGTTCTCCCACTCGAGGTCGGGAACTTTCCCACTTCCCAGTTGCTCATGAACGCACCAGAGAGGTTTGATTCAGCTAAGCACTAAGTCAGTTATTTATTGATCGATAACCAGCTAGGTTGCTTACCTGCATGTAGTCCGTTCTTGTGGTTGTTCGCAGTGGCAAACTACAAAACAAACTCACAAACAAACCAACCGCTGACCGTGCGATTCTGACAGTAGCACGGGCACAACGGCCATGGTGGCTGTAGGGCGTACAGTGATTTTCAGGGCATCGCGGCCAGATTGTCCTGGAATTCCTACGCTGACTGTAACCATATACATTTTTTAACTACACTGGAATGTGACATTGCGGTAATGACATAAGCAAACAATATTTAATTTGCATCAATATAGCCTGCTTGAACATATTACAAGAATTATAGTATTTTTTTGTCCCACCCAAACTGCCAGGATAAAATATTCATTGAATCAAGAGAAAGTCAAAACATTCCTTATAAAGTCAGTTTCCGTTGGACTTTTGCTTTGAGAGAACCATATTTTTTATTACACATTGTTCTGATTGCATTCCACATTTTTGGGAGACTTAGAAAGACTTAGGGAGACTTACATAATTTTGAATTCGGCCTGGCTGATCTGCGGAGGTTGTAATTCAACACGGCCAGGAGCTTCATGTACCTGAGGATAGAAGGCAAACACAAATAAACACTTACCTCCACTTGTATAGCCTACATGGGGATATAAACCGATCCCTGACAAACATTATAGGCAAATCAGGCATTTTAAATAACACAGGTGACCTTTTTTAAATGTGATGACTCCAGATTGAACATGGATGCATTTTAACTTTAGCTAACAAATTATGACTAAAAGTACACCACTGGATGTTGGTTGCCAATAATTTTATACTTGGGTGGTGTCCTCCCTGATGCTGTCTTGCTCTTGCTAATTTTCCAATCATAATTATAATTATTTTTGCAATTATTTTGTGTTGATCCCCCTAATTAAACATATTCTGAAAGTCCAAAAGGGTGAATTATCCTACAAGAACAGCTGAACTTAATCAGAGTCACTTTAAATGATGGCAGGTGTGTAATGACTTCTATTTTACATGAGTTTGAATGTGATTGGTTAATTCTGAACACAGCCTTATCCCCAGTTATAAGAGGGTGTGCACACGTATGCAACCAGGTTATTGTAAGGTTTTTATTTTTCATTTTTCCCCCTCGAAGATTTCAGTTTGTTTTTCAAATTAATTGTTCACGTTATAGGTCACATTAAGAGTGTAAAAAAGTTCTGACATGATTTATCTGTGTCTCATTCTTTTACATCACAAAAACCTGGCATTTCAACAGGGGTGTGTAGACTTTTTATATCCTGTGTATGTTTCCTATGTTTTGTGTCCATTTCAAACATTTGAATTATTGCTCTGTAAAGCACAAAATATCGAGATGTAACATTTGGCAAGAAAGACTTCCAATTCTTACATCTTTAAGGAAGAAATAAGCTTTAGAAGGCCTATGTGTTCATGTTCTTAAAGCAACAGCACCTCAGCACAAATATAATATAAGATGCCAGAGGAAGCTTGTTCTAAGGTATTTTCTTCCAGCACGGACTCTTGCCAATAACTAATTGATTAGAATGCACTCACTACTATGTTGTGAGGTTGCTTCACCTAACTATGTTAAATGTACGCACTTACTGACCTGCTACGATCTGACTCACAAACTTCTTTCATGTTTTTTAATATAAATACATAACATCCATACATGACCTCCACATCGAGAGGTGTCAGCTGAGGTGGCTTGGGCCTCTGTTTCGGATGCCTCCGAACGCCTTCCTGGCCCGTCCCACCGGGAGGAGACCCCGGGGAAGACCTAGGACACACTGAAAGGACTATGCCTCCTGGCTGGCCTGGGAACGCCTTGGTGTCCCCCCGGAAGAGCTGTAGGAAGTGTCTAGGAAGAGGGAAGTCTGGGCATCTCTGCTTAGACTGCTGCCCCCGCGACCCGGCCCCGGATAAGCGGAAGAAAATGATGATGATGACATAACATCCTTAAAATGAATGGGGTCAGCAGATGTCACCAAAAAGACAGCTTTCTGCATTTTAACTGCAGTCCAACTCCTTGTGGAGTACAACTTCATTCCAAATACTGCATCTAAAATGGAACAAATAACTTTATTTTACCTGCAGACATTTTGCAGTTCAACTTCCGTTACACACCCATTAGGCTCTTTGGCCAGACCATGCTGGACTAGACCTGGGAAACCTATGAAAAACAAACCTGTTTAAAAGGGTTCATATACCAGTTTATATACAGTGCATTCAGAAAGAATGTTGATAGAATTCTTAAATGTTTCCACATTTTGTTACGTTTCAGCCGTATTCTAAATTATATTAAAATATGTTCACTCAACAATCTTCATATAACAACCCATAATGTCAAAGCAAACACAATGTTTTTTTTTTTTTACATAAGTATTCAGACCTTTGGTATGACACCCAAAATTTTGCTCAGGTGCATCCTATTTTATTGCCAGCAACGGACTCCACTAAGCAAACAGAATGCTGACCTGGACTCCCATGGTAAGGCAGGCTCCAGTCTAACTTGATGATAGAATTGCACCGATCCAGCTAAGATTGTCTGTCACTCGTCAGCAGGCCAGACTTGGTTCTTATTGGGCAAGTCCCCAAACGAGAGGCAGTTATCTACAAGCTATCTAGTGCGAGAGGCAGAACTCTGTTTTCAGCCAGCAATTGAGTTGTCCGAGTCTGCTGTTGATCTCATCACTACTCTGAACTGGGAGGGGGCGGGAGACAACTGACAGTTGTGTGAGTCTGCTGTTGATCTCATCACTACTCTGAACTGGGAGGGGGCCGGAGACAACTGACAGTTGTGTGAGTCTGCTGTTGATCTCATCACTACTCTGAACTGGGAGGGGGCGGGAGACAACTGACAGTTGTGTGAGTCTGCTGTTGATCTCATCACTACTCTGAACTGGGAGGGGGGCGGGAGACAACTGACAGTTTGTGTGAGTCTGCTGTTGATCTCATCACTACTCTGAACTGGGAGGGGGCGGGAGACAACTGACAGTTGTGTGAGTCTGCTGTTGATCTCATCACTACTCTGAACTGGGAGGGGGCGGGAGACAACTGACAGTTGTGTGAGTCTGCTGTTGATCTCATCACTACTCTGAACTGGGAGGGGGCGGGAGACAACTGACAGTTGTGTGAGTCTGCTGTTGATCTCATCACTACTCTGAACTGGGAGGGGGGCGGGAGACAACTGACAGTTGTGTGAGTCTGCTGTTGATCTCATCACTACTCTGAACTGGGAGGGGGCGGGAGACAACTGACAGTTGTGTGAGTCTGCTGTTGATCTCATCACTACTCTGAACTGGGAGGGGCGGGAGACAACTGACAGTTGTGTGAGTCTGCTGTTGATCTCATCACTACTCTGAACTGGGAGGGGGCGGGAGACAACTGACAGTTGTGTGAGTCTGCTGTTGATCTCATCACTACTCTGAACTGGGAGGGGGCGGGAGACAACTGACAGTTGTGTGAGTCTGCTGTTGATCTCATCACTACTCTGAACTGGGAGGGGGCCGGAGACAACTGACAGTTGTGTGAGTCTGCTGTTGATCTCATCACTACTCTGAACTGGGAGGGGGCGGGAGACAACTGACAGTTGTGTGAGTCTGCTGTTGATCTCATCACTACTCTGAACTGGGAGGGGGCGGGAGACAACTGACAGTGAAAGAGGGGGTCAGACAGTTGACTGAACATCTCAGAGCAAAAACCAAGCATAGTGTTCAGAGACAGTATGGGAGACAGATCTGGGGAAGGATACTGAAAAATATATTTGCATCATTGAAGGTCCCCAAGAACACAGCTGCCTCCATCATTCCTGTGGAGGATATGTTATTTTATAATTATGGGTGCCTGGAGGAAGTTGGAGATTGGCAACCGGAATTCGCATCGAATTTGTCGGATGTCATAGGGTTTTTAGAAGTTCCACTCTTGCCTATTGTGTTTGGGGGAAATTAAGCCTTTTGTAAATTCATTTAATGCAATGATACGTCATTTTACGTGGCTTGAGACATAGACAAAACATTTTAATACTACAATATGACGACAGTCCAGGTTGGAAATTAGACCAAATTGAGGTCTTATTTAAGTATCAAAACATTACAGTTCATGTTAACGGTCAGTCAGGTCCACTTCTGGTCCACGGGTATCCCAGCCCCATTGAACCCCTGTTCACTTACATGAACTGTGTTAAATGCCAGTACCTCTTCACGCAGAAAAGAGAGATAAATGGGAAATATCCCTTATTTATTTTGGCTGGTTAGCGTCGGTGAGAGGAGTTGCCAGTTCCCTTGCTGTCATTCTGCAAAATTACATTTCACATGGCCTGTCAAATATAGATCAGAAACATTTCATCAAGCGTTTCTCTCTTTAGAGAATTGATATTCTATATTGTTTTTCTTTATTTGCCATGTGACATGATACCTAGCATTATAGCACATGCACAGAGCACGCACTAGGTTTTGTCGCAAAAATGTACAGGCTTCATCACGTCACGTGGGCAGCAGCCACAGCCACACATTTATGCAGCAGAGAAAGATCGTTCTCAGACACTCCTGACCAAGTGCACTGTGCACATAATGAAATAAGCTTTGCACAAGGTCAGGAGCAGTGACGTTTTTGGAAGAACAAAACTGGCGTTGTGCAAATTCTATGTTTGGGGGCAAGGCCAGGCTTTGCGGGGCCTGGATAGAGTGTGCTTCTCGTTTGTCTTGCACAGCTTCAGGCGCACTTTGGTCTCAACTCTGCAATGTTGCACCCTGGCTTACCCAACCTTCGTAGCCTATCCTGTCAAACAGAGGACAGCACGCAGGAGGGGATTTGTGAAAAGAGCATACATCTCCCAAAACAGATTTTAATGTTCTATCCATGTTTTCACCCATTTTCTGTAATGTTGTAAATTAGGACATGAAACAACTCTATAAAATGTTTCTGATCCATTCTGAAAACAGGACTGAGCACAACACTACTAGCTTGCCATGCCTTTAACAAGCAAGTGGGGGTGGGTTTGTTGAAATGTAACCTCCAATAGAAATCAGAACTCTCCACATCCAAAAAAATGTTTGCAATACAAATGTTTCCAGACATCTAAGGTAGTGTGAAGTAATTTCTAGGTATGGGCTCATGAGACCACAGCATTATAAGTCCATTCAACAGCAGTTGTACACTTCAGTTTTTCTTCCAATCCTGCAGGTGTCTGCAGTCACTACACATTTGACGCAGCAAAACTGCAATTTTGTGTTTATTTAGGGCGCCTATAAGAGCTACAGTAATGCCTTCATATATAAGACATGACATCCCGTTACTAACTGCAACATGATAAAACACAAATCAGTGCAGGTGAAATGAACACGTTATCTGACTGGTAAGACAATGATATGTCCTGGGTGATGCGTGTCTCTACCGTGCTCTTCTTTCTCTCAACATCAAGGGCGGAAACTTGGGGCGGCAGACTAGTGCTGTCCCTCTGTCTGATTCATTCTTGATCATGCCACATCAAAAGCCTCCCAGGAGACCGCATGTAGGTTTACTCAGGCAAGGAACCTCTCGTGGAGGACACTCTCAAAGTATTTCCTTCATTCGTATGTAATGCACTGAGAGAAAGACAGTCATGTCTATTGACCAGTGGGGTCTTACAGAAAGTCAACAGGGCTGCTGAGAAAATGAACTGCGGTAATATCGGGTCATCTGAACTCAAGTCAGCCCATCAGCACTATTTCTGTCCCTGTCACTTGGTGTGCTAGTCAGGTCGGCCTGTTTGCTTTGAGGTTTTAACGCTGCAGACCTGGAGAGGGAGATTAATCCCTCCAGGTTCCATTGCAAACATAAGGATTCAGCATTGTTTGTGCAATAAACACACACTCATAATGTTATGACTGTGTGTTTGTGTTTGTGTGTGGGTGTGTTTGTGTTCATGCAGTGGTTGCGAACACACTGGTCCCTTTCCAGAACTGTAAGGAACTGAAAATCAATTACGTTTTTTTTTTTTTTTTTATGTTTTATTTGAAGCATTACTAAGAGACAAAGTCAGGCTTAGTAATTTCAATTAAACTGTGGCTTATTGAACTATAACTGAATTATATTAGCTTTATCTTAATTACTTCCCAATGTCCGCTTTAACCTTGGAGGCCATTGCAGTCTCTGGGCACTTGAGTCTTGAGGGTTGGATTGCAACAAATTCGTTAGAAAATCTGTCTGCTTTTGAGCAGAAAGGTCATTTTCTCTCTGTCTCCCTCTCGCTCTCCCCCTCTCTCACACACACAAACAAATGACAACATATCACAGGAAAAGCCCATAAGGATCATTGGAGATTTTGTGGGTCATTTCAATGCTGTCATTCAAGGCACATGTAGAGAGTTTTACATGTATCTTACTCAGCCATTGTGAGATTGTGTGGAAGCAAAATAGGTGACAGTTGAGGAAAAATTAACTTTAGGATACAAACTGGTTATTGATCTGTATACAGAAGAATGCTGGTGTGCAGCACCCACAGAGTGGCTTTAATCTTGTGATATTTTGCAATATCAGGCCTTCCAATAAATATCCTACACTTACTGGTTGTTCAGGGACATTGTACAAGAAAGATTTTAATAACGTATAACATGCAAACACTTTTCTAACAACGTATTTTCTTATTTAATTCTTAAATCTATAGCAACTCATTTGTGTTCCATGTTAGCAAGAACACCAAGATGAAAGATAACTGAGAAGGATGTGAAAGAGGAACAGGCATGAGGTACCTGGAGACAGGGGAGCAAGACAAACATCGAACCCACATTAATTAACAATTTTAAACCGGTGAAGTAAACCGGTTATGGTTAAACTTTTAATCTGTGATTTAAGTATGGAGATGGCGGATGACATGGTAGAAAAGTTAGATTTTACTAATATTCTAAAAATAACATCATGTAGGTGTAATTCATGCAACAGGTAAAAAAATTCAAGGGTGGAATATACTTACAGTAGAGTTTGACATACACTAATTCACTATTCTCCTTTTGTCTATGTTAAGGCTGAAAACAAATCACTTCAGAATTGTTTTCATCTTAAATATGTTTTTTTTTTTTTAACCAACCTAATTCATGTGTTTCTTTTTTACGTTCAATGCTTTGGTTGCAGATGTGTACACACCCATGAACAAACTCCTTTGGAAGCATCTTTTAATTAGATTATAGCAGTAAGTCTGTTTATATCTACTGTAAGTATATTATCAAAATGAATAATTGCGTTTTCAAAGTATACAGCTACAAATGTTTGCTCTGCCTCCTCCATTTATGAACAATCAGTCTAATTATACTTGGGAGAGTATCATGCAACTGTAAGTTTATTTACAATCTTAATAATTTTAGCACCTAATCTGAACTTAATTCTCAACATATATTTTGTCCTTGACAATTTACCCAGTATTACAGTTAACCTGGTTATACATTTCTATAATTGATCTGAACATCTCCTTGGTTCTGTCACTTTAAAAGGTGTTATCATTTTCACAATTATACAAACATTTGTTAGATTATTTGATAGTTCACCGTTTGGATTATATTGGCAGTGGTTAGTTAGTCTCAACAACATACATGAGAAAAACAGCACATAATCAAAGGTTTTCATGAAATAGGCAAAAATTGCTAATTAGAAATGTCTGACATGCACACAAAAGAGGACTTGTTTGTAGTTTTCCTCAGGCATTGGAATAAATGCATGCGATTGGTTGATGCATGCGAAACTTGAATTTAAACCAAGAAAAGCTTGCATTGTTAATGTTCTAGCAACAACGTTTGACCCCGTTCTTAGTTAACCTAACTTAACCCTTGCCCTATCTCCAACATTTACCATTTCCTAACACTAAAATGTACCTTATCCAACAAATATAACATTCATTTATTCATTCAGGGCATGTCTGAATAAAAATCCTGTCCACAAATGTCTTTAAACATCAGACCAAATTGTATCATGTATAAAAAAAGTATTCAGTGAAAGTCTATTTTTTTTAATGAGAAACAATAAAGCATTATTCATGTGCATGTCTAAATATTATAAAAAGCAATTTGTGTTTTTTTCAAAAACCTGTGATATTGTGTTGGATAACATGCTCATATGGTTATATCATACCAGTTTTCACCATTCTGTACATACTGGTTAATTTACAGCAAAACCTTTTTGAGTGAACTTAAAAGCTTAAAAACATGTAACTTTTACAGAAGCAACCCTGATTTCAAGGCCAAACGATTAATTTGTCAAATACAATTTTTTGAAACGCCAAATGATCAATTTGTTAAAATACATTTCTGAGATCCCTATCAACACATAGTAATTATCAGTTAAACATAAACAAGCATGTACTTGTCTCAGTTAATAACATTTCTACACTTAACGTGTTTCACACTGCCTTAAGTGCAGTACATGTTATACAGTAAGTTCATGCAGATCACGATACAAGTACTCAGACATGGTGGTGCGTGTGTTGATTTCTTCACGTTCTTTAAATAATATTTACCAGATGTATGAGATTTCCTGGTCCGTACTAATAAAATTAGGATAATTGTCACACTATCAATCTATATGATGCAGTATAACGTAGATGCAGTCTCGCTCTATTCAGAAGCCACACACCAAGCCTGCAAAGCCTTGCATGAGATGTCTTTCATCCTGTCCTCAGGGATCAGCCTCCAGGCAAAAGGAGATACCCAAGGTCGTCCAACTGGGAAGCCTGGATAATGGCCAGAGCAGGTGTGTTAAACAGATTATCCCCCCGGGATCCACAGCTTGTCTACACAATTCATGAACTTGCCTTATCACATAGACTCCTAGTACCCCTATAAAATGTCCACACAGATAAATCTGCCGCCAGTGTTTATTGGTGGAGAAAAAAAGTGAATAATGAAATTGGCAGCGATCACAACCACGCTGTGATAAATCAAATTAAAATACAATCAAAGCAAAAATCAAATCAAATTGTATTTGTCACATGCTTTGTAAACAACAGGTGCAGACTGACAAGGAAATGCGGAATCAAGACATGAAAGAGAAATAAAATATAAAAAGACAATGGTAACACAATGAATATATACACCGTGAGACAAAAAAAAAAAAGACAAGAAATCCATATATAATGACAGGAATAACAATATTGTGGTTGTTTGCATGGAGTACCACTACAGTGCCCATGTGAGTGGGTACAAGGTCAATTAGGTTCATGTCCAAAGTGACCTCAACAGTACCTCAACAGTACATGATGTGTATGTGAGTGTATGTGAGTTTGATCCTGGTCTGTGTATGTGAGTTTGATCCTGGTCTGTGTTTGTGAGTTTGATCATGGTCTGTGTATTTGTGGAAAAAAATATTTCCCCAAAGATAGTACAACCTGTGGACCATTCCACATCAGGAAAAACACGATCTTATGGTGCTATTCGTCATACATACATACACATGACACAGCAAACCATAAAAATCATCCGCTTCACCGTTCAAGGCCATCATTGTGTAATTCACAGTAAAATAATCGGTCAGATTTACTCTAAAACCAACTCTGTGTGTGTATCTAGACATGGTATTTTATTTCTCTACCTTGGGTTTGCAAGGTGCTATTCAGGTTTTACCAACCTGAACTGAATGAAAAAGGACTCTGAAGTTCTAGTTTATTCAGGACATATTTCCCCTAACTTAAGTCTTTAAAAAAAAGTATTCCCTCAGCCACTCCATTAATTAGCGCCCTCTACAGCTCAGATACAAAGCACACATTTTATACACTTTACTGCCTCCACTTTGATTTCCAAGCACATTAGAATAAATAAAAAATAAAGAGGGGATCATTTTTCAACCCTCTACATTGCCTCTCAATACAAGGCAACGTTTGGTTGATGACAGAACCAGGACAATGCGTCTGACATGGCTCAGGGGGCCTTTGGACCTCTGTTTTCCCACAACAATTCATCAGAGTGGCGATCCAAGTATAAGTCACCAGTGCTGATTGCCAACTCACATTGCTGCTCAATCATTTTAGCTGATTATAATGTCCTCCGGGGTGTTCACTCAATCAGCTGCCAGTTTGGCAGGAAGTTCTACTTGTCTTTTTCTTCTCTAAACAAGCTTTATGACACCAATATGAGTCAATTAGCTTGATTGGACACGGCTCGCCTCACCTGTGTTGCTTTTTCTGTCCCACATTGATTAATCGATCGACAAACATCTGGACTTTGATAGTCTGATTTATCATAGTAGAACATGGGCCTTTGACGCAGTTGAATGGAGACCATTTGGAGAATATGAGACAATGTTCATGTGGACAGCTGTCGGAATGAGGTCACTGCTCTGCTATAGGCTCTTTCTGGTGCTCCGGATGAGGACAAGGATGACGAGGTCACACAATGCTGCTAAGTGAGGAATCTCAAAGCACGTTATAGAAGATGAATAAAAGAGTGATGAATAAAAGACAACCATATGCCCATCGCTAAATATAACAACAATTATATTATTTTTTATTTTCAAAACAACTGTACATTAATTCTGAAGGAAAATAATGCATAGAATATGCTACTTAATCAAACAACGTATCTTGGAAAGTTCAGATGGAGCATATACAGTGGATATAAAAAGTCTACACACCCCTGTGAAAATGCCAGGTTTTTGTGATGTAAAAGAATGAAACAAAGATAAATCATGTCAGAACCTTTTCCACTTTGAATGTGACCTACAATGTAAAATATTCAATTGATGGATTAATTAATGGAAAGGTGTCAGAACACAGAGTGCACCAAAGTTTGTTGTGTATGGGGCTGTGCAGCCGCAGACCAGTCAAGGTGCCCATTCTGACCCCTGTCCACTGCCAAAAGCACCTACAATGGGCATGTGAGCTTCAGACCTGGACCACGGAGCAATGGAAGAAGGTAGCCTGGTCTGATGAATCCCGTTTTCTTTTACATCACGTGGATGGTCGGTGCGTGTGCGTCACTTACCTGGAGAACACATGGCACCAGGATGCACTATGGGAAGAAGGCAAGCCGGTGGAGGTAGGGTGATGCTTTGGGCAATGTTCTGCTGGGAAACCTTGGGTCCTGCCATTCATGTGGATGTTACTTTGACACGTAACACCTTCCTGAGCATTGCTGCAAACCATGTGCACCATTTCATGGCAACGGTATTCCCTGATGGCATTGGGCTCTTTCAGCAGGATAATGTACCCTTCCACAAAGCCAAAATGGTTCAGGAATGGTTTGAGGAACACAACAACAAGTTCAAGGTGTTGAGTTGGCCTCCAAATTCCCCAGATTTCAATCCAATCGAGCATCTGTGGGATGTGCTGGACAAACAGGTCCGATCCATGGAGGCCCCACCTCGCAACTTACAGGACTTAAAGGATCTGCTGCTAACGTCTTGGTGCCAGATACCACAGCACACATTCAGGGGTCCAGTGGAGTCCATGCCTCGGTGGGTCAGGGCTGTTTTGGAGGCAAAAGGGGGACCTACACAATATTAGGCAGGTGGTCATTGTATTTTGGCTGATCTGTGTATATGCTCACCTTGGCCAATTGTCTTATTAAAGTTGTATTCCAACATTTATCCAACCAAAAACACACACAGGCATTGCCAGAGCTGCCATTATCAATGTGCACATTGCTTTTCTCATAACACAACCTTGGCTTATGCAGGGCTTATGCAAATTTGTATCAGCACATCAGATGTTTTGACCTATTCAGCTGTTTTCTTCATGAGGGAGATACAATGAAACCTTTGAGGGGAAATTCCTTTGTACTTAAAAGTCCATATTGTTTAATACGGTGTCCTCCTTTTTGTTGTCTGTTGTTTTCTAAGCATCAATCCTTGTCTACTCATTAACTAATTTCAACAGGGCAAAGAAAGGATATAGTGTATATTACCTGTATGTGATACTGTTTAATACAAACATCCACACAAAGCATGGCAAATACTGAGTGAAGATATTTTTGAGCTTGTGGATAACAACACATTTATGGAATTCAGAAATGTTGGTGGGTACTCACCCCATCATTAAATTAAATTATCATATCAATAAATAGTTTTTTCTCAATTGCATAGCACCATTTTTGCCGGGCCGTGTAAGCGGAGCCGGCCAAGATGAGGGACTGTATCTGACTGACTGACTAGCTACACTTTATTAAATAGCGCAGTGGTTAGATAAGCGGACCTGTAAACTTTAGGTCCTGAATTCGTATCTCGTCGCAGGCGAAGCGGAGTACGCATTATGAATTATTCCGTGTAGACAAAAACTTTGCTGGCTAAAACCTTCAGTATCTACATTATCGAAAGCCTCAAATAAAACAGTTTACGGTTACATTGCGACTGTTTCTGGTGGATTTTCGAAGTACGTATCCGTGCATGCATTTTGGGTCAGGATAGACAAACACATTTGATGGCTACAGCATACATTAGTTACGTTAAAGTAAGCCTTAACTTAAACTGTATACGGTTATATTGCGACTGTTTCTGGAATGGAAAAGTTCATCTTCAGTCTCGCTAGCAATTGCTCAATTCTTATGATTATTCCTAAGAAGTTAGTATATATAAGCCTATTACTGGCTAATAAGCAGTTAAAACGGCCAGTGGCGAAAGCAACACAATTCAAAGACGCTATGGTGGAGGTAAACTTAATAAGAAACGTTAGTCAGTTTAACACAATCCTCAATGGAGTTTAGCGACTACTGAAACATGTAATGCCGTGGCGTAGTGGTTAAAGACAGTGCCTCTCATGTTGGAATTTACTGAGAGCAACGACATTGATTAATTGTTTCTGGTAGATTCAACGATTCTCTCGTCTTTTTATTTGATGAGAAACTTAGTTATCGTCGCCTTTATTGATAGTTATTTTATAAATGTCATTCACGAATGAAAGAAAAAGTATGTTGTTTTGACATGAAATAAAAAAATTAGGTTTTTATGCCATGAAATGAAATAGCTTTGGCAGACTTGCTAGCAATTGCTCAAATCTTATGACTATTCCAGTAAGTTAATAGATAGAATACATCAGTCATGTGTCTTGGGGTCCCCCCAAGAAAAACATTCAAAAATGTTTACAATATTTGTAAGACTCTTAACCTTCAAGATTTACACTTTTGTTATCGCCATGTTGGTGTTGTACTTACGACACCACAATTAATGTTCCTCCAGGACCATCATTGTAACTGACCTGTAGTTAGTTGGTTACCCCAGTCAACTGACAGAATATTCCCCGGCCCCCCACCCTTTGACCTAACCGTAACCTGAAAGACCTGTGCCTAAACCTAACCTCAATGGGGCCTGTGCCTAAACCTAACTTCAATGGGGCCTGTGCCTAAACCTAACCTCAATGGGGCCTGTGCCTAAACCTAACCTCAGTTGTGCCAACATTAATAATGATGTCGTAGGAAGAACACCAACAGGGCGATATCAAATCAGTCATCAAGGTTTGCTCCTTTTCTCACTCACCTCCATGTCACCTGCTCCATGTCCTCTCCCCCCCCCCTCTCTCTTTACTCTGAACGCACCAGAGTGAACATGAAATAAAAAAATGTCTTAGGCAAGTGGTGTTTCTGGTGTCATAATGTTCAGGAATAAATTACTAGCCATTTGTGATCTGAATGGCAATGATTATTATATCAATAAACATTGACTCACCTCTTGTGCTACTGTATACTTCTATCATCTGACTGGTACTCATTTTCTCACTGCTCTCAGCTTACTTTTTTATTTTTCTGAGGCTGCCCAAAAATGGCACTGAATGTCACTGCCACCCTTTCGCTCAAGATTGACACTGTGAATGAAAGCAAACTGTAATTCAACTGCTTGCACTTTAATTAATCAAACAAACACTAATAATGGTATTTATCATAAGCAAGTACATCTATACAGTATACAGTACTATATGAATATGCAATAAAGGAAAGCTACTACTGTCTACATAAATTACACACCATGGCAACATAAATGATTGACACTTTACTCAGACTTCACGTGGGCTTTCTGAAAAATCTAAGAAAAAATACTTTATCCGTTGGTTGAGTACGCCCACCGGCACCTTTGTTGCTGGGTGAATGTGTGGCTGATTAGCTTTTCAGGTAAATTAGCTATGACAGATAATTTTTGTGATGGTTGATTGATTAGCACTTGTATATCGGCCCGTCTTCACCAAAAACTTTGTTTTCACTTTTTAGCAAAATATTATTTATTTCCACAATTATGTACAGTTCTAGCACAAAATAACATGTTGATGTTAACACGATCACAATCGACAGGAAAAAAGCCTACGTATAACAGTCACATTACATTCTAGTTTTCCACTTTTTTAATTCATTTGAAAGTAATGAAATAGAGAGAGTACATTGTCCAACATTGATTGTACCTATACCAACATCAGTCAAACATTTTTGGCATATTTGAATAGTATGTATTCAGAGAAAAAGGGTAAACAGGAAAATAGCACGGGGGCAGCAATAGGTGTAAGTGGACAGCAGAGGAGGTGAGGAGGTGTTCCTTGACTTACTTTAAACAATAGGATTAGATGGCAAGAGGCAGACGAATGCCAACGTGTTTTTGTCGCCTTCAGAAGATGACACAATTCGTGAGGATCAACTGACAAATGAAAGAAATATGACAACTTTACAATTCTAATCAATGTTTTATGAATTTGCCCCATTTTGTGGACCTTGGGCTTCAGCAGCACACTATTGTGTTGACAATATTTCAATGCACAAATGAACTTTTAGTTGACATCCACCATGGAGACATCCACCATTTCCAATATTTTATACTGACAATATAGAATGCATGAAATAAAGCAGGAAATTATGTTTAATAAAATAATTGTTGTACATGTTTAGGATTACATTTCCATTACTCACAGAACAATCACATATCTAGTTCTAGATATAAAAGGTTTGACTTAAAACCTGTGTGTATTATGTATTGAATGTGTTATGAATGCAAATATAGTAGACTTTATACCTTCTAATATCTCTTGCCATTCCTAGAAGACAATAAAAACATTAAACTCATGGTCCTATATATTAGTCATTATAGCTGCTATGATACTGTACATCCATAAAACTCAGCCCAGCAGACATTCATAACAGTGCATGACTCCTTATAACTGTCAACTGAATGCATACAGGATATTAATGCCATTGCAGAGAGGATGTTTATTTGAATCCAAGTTTGGAGTTGACTCCCAGAACGTGTTTCTAAAGCGCCACCATTGCTCTCTATCTCAATCAATGACAACACAGATAAGAGGATCAAATACCTTGCAACCTCTGGCCTCAATCTGTCAGAGCTTAAGAATGAAATGCTCTCCTAACCAAGTAGAATTCATTGAGACAATATTGCAGACAAAGACGACAGCTAATTGTAGTAAGCCTCCACTCATGTCCCCTACTCTATAATCTACTTCCCCTGGATTGCTTTTGGTGACATCATCCATGGCCGAAAGCCAAGCACCAATTCATTATTGAATACTTCCTTAGGAAATGTGTGGCATGCATTGATTGAAAAGTTTAAAAGCAAAATAGGAATGAAAGTAAAGTTGGAAATATTGCCGCTGATGATCAAAAGCAAAATTAAAATAGAGCTAGACAGTGCCTTGAGAAATGAAGCAGGCGTCAATGTAAAGTGTTCGACCAGTTTAGGTGTTCTATATTTTTCTAAGAAATGGTTGAAGTAAAACATTTACCATGTTCTTGTCAGTGGTATTCAAGCTCAAATTGCTCAGAAAGGAAAAAGAGCCCCAGGGGAGGGTTTTCTTGTCGATATGAGCGCAAAACTGTGAATATGAAGGAGAGAGCCGCGGGGTAGAGAACCAATGTGGCACACAGCAAAGTAGGAAACATAATGAGGCAATTAGTGTACAACCCCAGACGGGTATCAGTCACCAGACACGCTGGCACTGTATTTTCAAATAGGAACTGATTAATGTGGCTGATGTTTTTTGTTTTTTTTTCAGGAAAATCACGACACGTCTCTAGTCTCCTAATGCTTTCATTCCTAACTTACAGGCAACACACTCCTTAAAATATGGTTTGATGTGAAACTTTTTCTGGTTTTCCATTCCTGAATGGAGGACCATTTTTTAAACTACTGAGTATGTATGTCTACAGTGAAGACTAGACCAAACCACACCAAATATAAAGCAGCTAAAGGTCTTTTTATTAATTCAAATCTCTATTCTAGTTGGATTAATAGTTTTTAGTATAAGCGGTAATTCATAACAATGTCTCATAAACCAGGTAACTTATTGATTATGTAAGGAATCAGGAAATTCATCATATCTCATTTAAAACCAAGACAGGCCTATATGACTCCAGTTCCAGAAATCTGCTTAAACTGTGATATTGCTCTGTTCACAGCTTTTGAGGAACAGATACGTGCATCATCAGACAACATAGCAGTGTGTCTGCAAGAGAAACACTAGCTGTTTCCATCCATCATGAGCTAAGATAAGTCACAACTCCCAGCTGCATATTGGATTGGTAGCAACTTATACATACATCACTGTACAGAAACAGAGAATACAATATGTAAAAGTCTCCATGCCCTCTTTTGCATTTTATTTGAAAATAACATTGAATATACTATACTATACTATATTTATTATTTATCATTTATTTTCCTGAGTGTATTTTGGCCATGGGCATTAGTAAACAATTAGGAAGGTATTTACATAAACAGAAACAATTGGCTGGCCCTCTTAATCTGATGAATGTTTTGTTTGTTATGAAAAATCTGGGAGTACTTTCCCAACCAATCATATTGAATGATTTTAGGATATTTCGTTTTATCAAAAAGGCATTATTATTATAATTTTCAAAAACCAAAATATGATGATGATGAAAGAATCTTTTTTGTCAGATCAGAGTTAAAATATGTCAGTATTGTAAGAGAGTAAATAAAGTACTATCCAAGGTATTCCCTTATCGCCACAAGATGCTTCGAACGGAAACTTGAATGTTTTATCATTGAGCAATGAAACAAAGGCACGTGCATAGGACAGGAAGGTCATTACCGTGTTTATCTTTTTTCCACTTAGTTATAATTCTTGAGCATTCTGCCCTCGCCGTGATAAAGGAAAAGTATTATCACGCCAAACACAGAGGATTGATATCATTTGGGGAAATCGTTTAGACCTCAACCCACTGTTTTTTGTGAAATTGCTTCTTATTTAAAAATGGCTTTGAAAGTGTCAAAGGTTTCGGCACTGATTACAACTCTTAGACTATATAGATATTTATGGACATCATTTATAAAAACGAACCACTATCTAAAATAAAAAGAAATGTTTAGTAGAGGACGCTCCAATCGTGTTTTTTTTGTGGAGCTACAGTACTGTACCTTTTCACTCCAGCCCTAATCTAGCAAACATGATCTTAATAATTAGCTGATTGATAGGCTGAGCCAGGTTAATTACAACTGGGGTTGGAGTGAAATCCTTTATGAGGGTTACTCTCCAAAAACAGGGTTGGAGTTAAATACCACAAGACATGCTCTCTTCAGCAAGGTTGGAGTTGAAACCTACAGTAAGTATTCTCTTCCCAGGTCCCATGGTACTAGTATTCTGTTCACATGTCCCATGGTACTAGCATTCTCTTTCCAGGTCCCATGGTACTAGCATTCTCTTCCCAGATCCCATGGTACTTGCATTCTCTTCCCAGGTCCCATGGTACTAGCATTCTCTTCCCAGGTCCCATGGTATTAGTATTCTCTACCCAGGTCCCATGGTACTAGAATTCTCTTCCCAGATCCCATGGTACTTGCATTCTCTTCCCAGGTCCCATGGTACTAGCAGTCTCTTCCCAGGTCCCATGGTACTAGCATTCTCTTCCCAGGTCCCATGGTACTAGCATTCTCTTCCCAAGTTCCATGGTATTAGTATTCTCTTCCCAGGTCCAATGGTACTAGCAGTCTTTTCCTATTCATAAGATTTTATTTTTATTTTCGAGTTACAAGCCTCCGCTTTCTCCGCAGGGTGGCTGGGCGTTCCCTTAGAGATAGGGTGAGAAGCTCGGTCACCCGGGAGGAGCTCAGAGTAGAGCCGCTGCTCCTCCACATCGAGAGGGGTCAGCTGAGGTGGCTTGGGCATCTGTTTCGGATGCCTCCGGAACGCCTTCCTGGGAAGGTGTTCCGGTCCCGTCCCACCGGGAGGAGACCCCGGGGAAGACCTAGGACACGCTGGAGGGACTATGTCTCCCGGCTGGCCTGGGAACGCCTCGGTGTCCCCCCGGAAGAGCTGGAGGAAGTGTCTGGGGAGAGGGAAGTCTGGGCATCCCTGCTTAGACTGCTGCCCCCGCGACCCGGCCCCGGATGAAGCGGAAGAAGATGTATGTATGAGTTACAAGACAATTTCATGTAATCATGGCTCTATTTAGTACTGTACTGTTTGCCTCCATTCTTATTGATAGGTGTCTGACTCAAAAGCACTGTCACCTTTGACACGCACTTCTTATAAAAACCAACAGGGAGGCAATCAATCTCTCCTCAACTCTGAGCAGTTGACATTCACTCTATGTGTACATCTTAAGTCATCCGCACCTCAGTTTTGTTGCAGCTGTAGTTTGCCTGTGTTCATCTTGGTGACAGTTGACCATATACACTGAACAAAATTATAAATGCAATACTTTTGTTTTTGCCCCCATTTATCATAAGATGAACTTAAAGACTTTCTCTATGTACACAAAAGGCATATTTTTCTCAGATATTGTTCACAAATCCGTCTAAATCTGTATTAGTGAGCACTTCTCCTTTGCCAAGATAATCAATCCACCTCACAGGTGTGGCATATTAGGATGCTGATTAGACAGCATGATTATTGCACAGGTGTGCCTTAGGCTGGCCACAATAAAAGGCCACTTTAAAATGTGCAGTTCCATCACACAGCACAATGCAACAGATGTCGCAAGTTTTGAGGGAGCGTGCAACTGGCATGCAGACTGCAGGAATGTCCACCAGAGCTGTTGCCCATGAATTTAGTGTTCATTTCTCAACCATAAGCCGTCTCCAAAGGTGTTTTGGAGAATTTGGCAGCACATCCAACCGGCCTCATAAACAAATATACTGTTTATACAATTATATATATTCAGGAACAGTTATTTATATATATAATTGTATAAACAGTATATTTGTTTATGAGGCCGGTTGGATGTACTGCCAAATTCTTTTTTGGAAAGGAAAGAAAAAGGTGCAGTGGTCTCCTAATTTTTTTTGGAGCTGTATTTATACATACATATACATTTATTTATATTTTATACACACACACACACATGTATATACATATACACTGTATAGAGAGAGAGAGAGATTGGTGTTGAAATAACGGTTCCTGAATGGTCCACTGAGGGGAAAGGGATGAATGTTTCTGAAATTGAAATATGACTACAGTTGCCAAATCAATGAGGGAGTGAGCTTCATAGAAAATGTAAGGAGGGAAAAAAGCCCTGTGTTTTTTATATTAAAATGTTCAAATCTACCAGCCCCGTTAAGGACAACTGGGGATTGGCATTAACCGGGGATTGGCATCACGAGATTGACTAATTGCAAACCTCAGGGTTGAGGTCATTCGACCTTTGGCCTTGTGTGTTCGCAGCTGAGTAATGAGGTTATTCCCTGGCAACGCACAACGTCTTTTGTGCCTTAATGCCTACCTAATGTGCCTTCCTGAAGTGTTTCTGTTTTTCTTAAAAGCATTTTCAGTAGGTTCACCTGGTTACCAGACAAATAGCACAGTTCAGCCCCCTGCAGCCTTGGTATGACACATCCTGTACACACACACATCTCTGCCTGAGAGACCCCTGGGGGCAGCAGCGAAAGAGGGAGTGGGCTGGAAGATATAAATATATGGTGGGGAGAAAGAAGCCAGTGACTCAGCTCTGAATAGCTTGTGACTGACCATTATAATGTGCACAAGATATAGCAAAGTCAGTGAGGATCTACTAATATTTTAATTAGCTTTATAACCAGGAAATAAGCTGAACCTGTTGCCAGGAGTTAACCCAAATGCAGTCTCTTCTCCTGCCGCTCTTCTGAGGCATTGACCTCTGGTAAGGCGGATGAGTCTGGGTAAGCAGAGATTTGTTTGTTCTGTGAGCGACTGGAGAGAAAAAGATACACATGCATCTACCAAGGCATGCGTAAACACCTGGGAGGGAGCCTCAACACTTCACCAACACCACCACAGAGATCATAAAACAGCAAAACACGCTTAACTGTACAAGCATGCGCAAAAAGTAAAAAAAAAACATCTACAATAAACCCCAAACATAATGTTCAGGATACCCACACTAAACATTAATTCAATGACAGCTGACACTGTGGACAGTTGGATCGCAGGCCTATGTTCCTTCTCTGGTTCTCTCCATGCCATGGGTCAACAGAGGGCCCTAGTCTTGTCTGCTGAGTCCAGGTGATGGTGTCCAGCGTCACGGAGCATCATCACAATTTCAATTTAAGAACAGACAAATCTCAGTAGAAGCAGAAAGATAAACCTTTGGATAAAGACCAGCGATAAATCCCAGGTGGCAGTGAGAATGGTGTATGTAAGTTAAACCCAGTACGATGTTGGGTATGATATAACCTTAAGATCCCTGTGGTTTGTGATTGACCCTTCCCTGCTGGGTACCGCCCTGTAACGCCGACCCCACCCTCAGTGCCTAGACGACAGGCTGTCAGAGTGTAGGGAGATTATCCACTGCTGTCTGGTGTTATCTTTAACACTGATAAATGAACGCCTTTAGTCCCCCTGCATACACACACGTAAGCAAGACTGCAAACACCCACATAAAGGACTGAACTAACAAAATATGTGCACACATACACAAACCTCAATGGACAGACACGGGAGGCTCCTGGATGGGTGCTATATAAATGCAAATGTGTCAGGACACATTGCTCCTCCCTTTGTTCTTCAGTGAAGGTGGAGAGGACAAGACAACCCAGGAATAAAACAGTCTACTGAAACTGTCATTAGATAAAATGCAACCTTTAATTTTCCCTGGACCGGTAGAGATTGCTGTCCTTCAAGGACCAAGGCCTACATAGTGAGCTGTGGGGGAGAAAGTAAGAATCCTTTAGCAGTCAGACACTAACAAACGACTGCAATACACTCCTCACCACGCGGTATAAATTCAGTAGAGAGGAAAAGGTCTCCGTGTGCTCTCTGTCTCTGCCAGAAAAGAGGCAAAACTCATTAGAAATTCAAAGCAAGGAACACCACGTCCACGGAGAGCTGCTTGCCACGCATGGACCAAATGGTACGTTTCTGTTCAAACGATGGAGCTGTCCTCCTGTACATCAAGGTAAACCTCAAAAAAAGATTTGAGATCAACATATCACCTGATTAAAATATTAAACATTAGGAGACACTAATCATAACTGAACTTGGTCTTCGTGCTTTGATTCCGGGGTGGGCATAGACTCCAGGGTAGCACCAGGATTATGCTTACGGTGAACCCAGAAACACATGTATAAATCAACAATTGGAATTAGAAACCAACTCTGAATTATTTCCTTTTGAAAACCAACCGTAAAGACAATTGATAGCCCACATAACCCCGCCACTTTACTTGCAGATTCAGTCGGAGGTGGTTCATTAAATATAAATCAGAGTCTCGAGCCATAACAATGCTGCGTATTTACAGTACGCACAGTTCTGTACGCACTGATCACACATTCAGTCACACACTCAAATCACTGTGTCCTGGTCAATTGGGTTCAATGTGGGGTCTATTACATGATGTTCTGTCTACCTCTTTACTGACAGTAGCTTCTACCTCGTTAAGCCCAACATCACTGAGATTCTTGTTACACATCTACTTAAAACTACTCATTGATACTAACTACACCCGCTGTCAGGGGAATATTATTTCACTCAAAAAATGAATCAGCCTTACAGCAATGGCAGAAACGCGTGAAAATAAAGTGAGGATTTCTAACCCATATTATTGTTCAGAGTAGAAAGATGTAATACCTACTCAGTTAATTTTTAATTCTCGTGGAAAATGGACAGCACTTGAAGGCGAGGTATATGTTGCAGCCGAAAAACAATGTAACGCAGCAGTATTGCATCAGCTTTGAGACAACTTTGTTAAGCTCACAGTCAAATATGTATCTTATTCCAATGTTTGCCTGAAATGCACAATGTTCTTTGTGTGAAAACAGATTATGTTGTAGGAAGTATTCTATTAAGTGTTGTAACAGCGAACTACTGTCTAACTCAGCAGGAATACATTGCGATTCAGATAAAAGTCGGAATTCTGATCCGAGTTACTGATTAGTCAATGTTACAATACAGACAAGACATTTTCTGGTGGAGGGTTCGCACATTTTTATTTATACCTTTCTTTGGAGTTACTCAGCAGACTTCATGCTTGGGGAGTACTCAATATATCTTGAAATGTTACAGCTTGCAGAGCTGTCTATTGGGAGAAAGAATTGGAGCTAACTGGAGAGGGTCCCTCTCCGCCCAGACACTGGCTCAGGATACATTAAAGGCTCTGGAACATGCACACAGACCCACTCTAATTCACTTACAAAGTAGCAGCGCTTTTGAATTTATTTGAAAGGTGAATTAAGAAAACCAGGCTAAATCAATAACAGCACAAGTTAAACATGCAGTAATGTCTGACTGTGAGCAAAAACAACTCAAAATCCATAGTCTGCCACCTTCAATTTGTCATCACCAAACCATGACATCATAAGGTGATATGTGCACAAAGAGTATACTCTATTTCCTGCCTGCTTCGTGGCACCATTAGGAGGATGAATAGGAGAGGGTGGTGATAAAGCTCTCTCAATGTGACTGATATGGGGAATTTAACGACCCGTGGGAGGCTAGAGGGCGGAAGGGGTATTGGGTGTTTCCTGAATTGAAGACATGACAGAGGTCTACAAATGAGACAAGTCATTTGATAGCTTGTTAAACAATCCCAGACAGAGTATATGGCAAAAAGGGGGGAGCATTGGACTGTTCACATTTTCCCTCACTGCCTCCGTGGTTATTCTATCATTTACATCAAACAGGCGATTTGTTACGACCTTTCCCTGGCTACTCAACCAAAGATTCTACCACAAATATAATTTTCAACTGAATCGCACAGGCACGTGTGTTATAGATCAGACCTTCTGTAAAGTGTATTACCCCTCTCCTCAGTGACCTATAACTGATTGATTCTTATAGTTTTTCTCTGAAGCGATGACACATTCCTATCGACTTGGGAGTCTGGAAAGGCTACTTTGATGTGCCGTCGCAAAGTGTCAATAGTAAAGGGGACGTCCTCACAGACTTCAAGGCAGCTCCCTACGCTAGTTGGATATGCAACATTTTCGAACTGAACATAACTTGATCGATTGTTTTAAAAGTAAATGATGTCCGCAGTCCTTCCTCTTCCAATCAACCAACCTTTCATGATAAGTAAACACACTAATGACTTAATCACACGGAGCACTTCAACAGTTCATACCTTCTCCCAAGTTATAAGGATCACTAAGTTGCTAATGGCAGGTTGGACCTGTACTCTGTAGCCTGCCATTGGCAACACCACTGCAACCTGTAAAATGTTCTAATCTTCTTGCTAGCTAGCAGCAACAACAAAGGATAACGAGAATAGCTAGTTGGCATTGTTCAGCAAATATAAAACCAGTTTGATGCGAACCCACTCGCCTGCTTCAACAGTGTTGCACCACTGCCCCAAAAAGACAGTATAAAGAGGCTCCGGGAGAGCAGGTAGTGGGCGAGCAGATGGGGGAAGCAACTTCCCCATAATTTAGATAAAATAGTCAACTGACGATCTGCTTGATGGAGGTGCATCCCATTAATAGTCATTTATAGTAGTTCTTTAAAGTGGGTGTTTCACTTGAATTATGTTTTTGTAACAAATCCTGGAGACCAGTCATTCTTGGATTCACACGGAGAGTGAGGACAGATTTATTGCAGCAGTACAGATAGGACAAGCCAGAGCAGTGGTTGTTGGATAGGCAAATGTCAGTAAATAAGTAAGCAAAGGTATGTTTAGGATGAGGCTAAAATCTGGATTTGAAACTCAGTAGATACAAATACTCAGTAAAGCGTCTCAAACAAACAATACCTCACAAATGGAGAATGGCTAACAGATTACTAAAACACATAAGTAAACAAGGTTAAATTACAAACAGGTGTGCCAAGATTAACAGAAACAAAATGAAGACAGGTGCAATCAGAATTCAGGGGAAGGGGGGTGTGGTTGAGACAGAGTGCGGTTCCGGGTAGTGACAGTTTTTCTTTGCAGATGGTTTATAAGATAGTACTTCTGTTTTCCACTGAAATGAACAATTATCCTGTGATCTATTTTATTAATTATGCCTAAAAGTAACTGTTATTAGGGGTTCTCCGGTAGGATGAACCCTACTGTAATCGTTATTATTATTAGCATAATTCTTGTGGCCTAAATTGCAGAACCCATTAATCCGCCATCTTGGATTTTTCTGCAGAGTGGAAATTTGGCAAAACCTAGATCCCCCCCCCCCCCCCCCTTCAAATCAACAATAAGTCAGATTGACCTGCTCTGAAGAACACAGGTGTCTAATAAATGTCTCACTATAGGGAAATAAGGAATAAGAGATACATAGCATGATGGTGGATGAAATGGCCAATTAGTATTTTGAAAAGTATGCACAATGTTCATTTGTGCATACAATTAAGGAACAATAACTTTTGCACTTCATTGTAATTATCCATGCTGATACCACCGCGATATGTCACCATGTACATTAGTGTGTCAATTTCTCAAAAGACGGCGAAACTGCAGGTGACTGAATTCTGACAATTTTCGACACTAGCTAATGCTAATGCTAAAATATACTTAAACATTCTTCTTCTCCTGAACCATGCATCGGATTTACTCGCCAGTACATTTCAGGTCAACTACAAATATGGGGTACTTACATTCAGAGAATTAAATTCATCAAAAAGTAATCTCATAATTTGTTTTTTTTACCAGCATACCCCAAGTATCCTGGCAAGAGCATCCTGTCTTGTGTAGAGATCAACAAGGCCTTTGGTGTCATCACTACCATGTCTCACCACCTTGGTATGTATGAGGGCAAAATTCTTGGCAGTCTGGCAAAGGACACTTCCACGCAAGGGCTTTGGGATGGAGATGCAATATGGCAGTCGTGCCAACATATTTCATCTTCCACCTGGTGGAAGGAAATCTCTTGCATTCAGGCTCGTTCTGTTGTTGTCTCCATCGTCCTTCAAATCCTACTAACATCAGCCGCCTCAGTGTGCAACTGGTCCCTGTTTGGGAAAACACACACCAAAGCACTCAACAGGCTGACCAATACAAGGGTTGAAAAATGAGAGACGATCCGGGGAAAATGTGAGGCTTTTCTGATCACGACAACAAGCCATTCTCAATGAGGGTGAAAAGTGACAGTGACAATGAAGCCTGAGAGTACACTGAGGAGGTCTGGGGAGAAGACGTGGAGACCTGAGGGGACACTGAGGAGGTCTGGGGAGAAGACGTGGAGGCCTGAGAGGACATTGAGGAGGTCTGGGGAGAAGACGTGGAGACCTGAGGGGACATTGAGGAGGTCTGGGGAGAAGACGTGGAGACCTGAGGGGACATTGAGGAGGTCTGGGGAGAAGACGTGGAGACCTGAGGGGACATTGAGGAGGTCTGGGGAGAAGACGTGGAGGCCTGAGAGGACATTGAGGAGGTCTGGGGAGAAGACGTGGAGACCTGAGGGGACATTGAGGAGGTCTGGGGAGAAGACGTGGAGACCTGAGGGGACATTGAGGAGGTCTGGGGAGAAGACGTGGAGACCTGAGGGGACATTGAGGAGGTCTGGGGAGAAGACGTGGAGACCTGAGGGGACATTGAGGAGGTCTGGGGAGAAGACGTGGAGGCCTGAGGGGACATTGAGGAGGTCTGGGGAGAAGACGTGGAGGCCTGAGGGGACATTGAGGAGGTCTGGGGAGAAGACGTGGAGACCTGAGGGGACATTGAGGAGGTCTGGGGAGAAGACGTGGAGACCTGAGGGGACACTGAGGAGGTCTGGGGAGAAGACGTGGAGGCCTGAGAGGACATTGAGGAGGTCTGGGGAGAAGACGTGGAGACCTGAGGGGACATTGAGGAGGTCTGAGGAGAAGACGTGGAGGCCTGAGGGGACGACAACCAAAGCTTCAGTCTTTAAACAATCGTTTTACAGATACGTGTTGACTATGTTTTTTTGGGGGGGATGCGATGGATCACTGGGAACACATCATTAAATATTCCCTTTCTTTTGTTGTTCAGTGAAATCAGACCATGTGTGAGATTATGGGCATGAGAAACTTAACACAATGCATTACTGCTGACTAACGCTGAACAACGGACAATAGATAAGAGGTGATGGCCGTTACTGATGGGACCCACACGCCCTATCCATGCATCCTGTCCATATGACAGTCAAAGACTCTATGAACAAACCCATGGACCATAGATGAGGTTGGAATAGGCAAGGATAAACCTTTCTAATTGAGGATAATTGTCTGTGTAATGGTTGGCTGTGATCAGTGCCCACCTCCTATGTCTTCTGGCATAAAAGACTGTTAGCTTTGTAATCATTGGAGAACATTTAAGAACTATGGAAGATCAACATCTTGGACTCATGCTAATAAAGAAAGGTGTCCCTTGACTTCAGGTTTTATGATTTTGTTCATGGATCAAAAGTGGACAGAATCTAACACATGAAGAGTCCACTTAAAGCTGAACTCATAACTAAATAGTATTTTTTTTCTGTTGGAATGATTCAATCATTTGCAATTACGTCTACATGCAGTATGATGTTTCTGGCTGCATATGATATGGTTAAATATCCAAGACAAAAAAATCTATATTTAAATGGCATTAATATGAATCTGCATATATTTCTGCTAATTCCCATATATTCCTGTTAATTCCCGTGGAAAGTTCCTCTGAATATTCCAAAAACTAATATTCCTCTGAATATTCCAATTTATCATTTGAATCATCATAATGATAAAAACATTGTCTGTGCTATTATCTATTATGGTTAAACAAGGTAAAACCCCAGCTTGGACACACCATTTAAAATGCTTTGTATCGACTACTTAAGTGAAGGTTTATTTCATCCCTCTCTGGTGTAGTCACACAATAATTTTGGCAGCTTAAAAGCATTATGATTCTGGGTAGTCAAATGTTATAAGGTTCTTCAAATAAAGTTTGTCTAATCCAGGCAAATCTGAGAACATCCAAGAACATGAGAAACAAACATCACGTGTAACAAGAAATATCAACAACAACAATGACAGACAAGAAACGCTGGGGCAGGAGGAACTTAAATAGGGATTTAACAAGGGGTTAACGAGACACAGGGGAAACCAATCACAGATTACAAGATGAAACTAAACTGAACATAGAAACAGGCAAACTAGAACATAGTTAAACAGAACATAGAAATGTAACGACTGGCTTGGCACAGGCGTTGACAAACAGGCACCTTCTCATGTCAGGGAGGCAAAAAGATTTCTGGAACACTAGAGAAGATGAATGTTGAATTATACTAACCTTATTCTTGTTCATAGGGATTTGAGACAATTGGATAAATAAACAAATAGGGCTAAACCTATTATGCACATGTATGTAGTTTAAAAGTTATCAACACAGTATATGTCATTTGAAAATAAAAGATTGTGCCTGCTAGTTCATTTGTGGCATAACTCGAAATGCAGTTAATAATTACTATTTTTTACTGATAATTTGGAGTTGTTCTGTTAAAAGAAAAAAGGAAAGCCTGTCATTTACATCTCATTTAGCATAGAGGGCTTATTACTGTCATTTGTTTCTTGAAAGACAAAATTGTGAACTGCTTTTGACTGTCTGCTGCGAGTGTGCTGAGCATATATCGTTTGCCAACAGCAGCATCACCACAAATGACCTGTTCTTCAGGTTGTTGAGCTGCGGCCCTGTGTATGTTTTCTTACATGTTGCCTCAAGCTTGATCATTTTTTTCTGTGTGCATGTGCAATAATCAAACAATCAAATGTAATTATAAAGCCCTTTTTACATTGTGACAGCAATTCTATCGATTCGAACCCTTTAGGAAGTACAGAGACAAAATTATCTTGGCACAATTAGCAGTTTATTTCTTGCAAGGAAAGAGGAATCAAAGCTTACAGAATAAGCCGTGAAACCGTGAAATCTCTGGGGCCAGTTGGAAATACATTCAATACTTACACAAGAATGGGTCAGCGAAAGAATCTGCATATTCATCCAGTAAAGACAGTTATGTTCCTTTATCCCTTCCTGCCCCTGGTTGACTCTACGTTTGGTACCGAGGACTTAAGGACGGGCTCAGGTGGGGAGGGAGGAGTAAACTATCAACGCGATTTGGTTTTCTTGTTACCCAAAAATAAAAGGCGATATTTTTCTGGTGGTAAAATAAAATAATAACGCCATGCTCAGTTTGTTTATAATACAGCGTTTGAACTTGAGAAATAAAACGTATTTATTCCTCAAACTCAAAACCATCTTCTTCACCTACACTTGTGACACATGCAACTGTAAGCCAGTGTATTCATTATTTAGTTCAATAAGTATTTTGTCAAAACCATCTACCTTTAATAGAAGGATTTGGGAGAATTCTGAGTTAATGTGGTGTTGTTATAGGTTCTGCAGGCAAGGTCTCGGTCTCAGCCCGTCGTTTTTCTATTGAGTCAGTGGCATCGTATCACCTTCGGTCGTTCCAACTCTCTCACATTGTGAGTCTTTGCTTCCCTGTACTGTTGCTTCATCTTCTTTATTGTATCAGGGATCTGTTTGTTAGATATGATGAAAACCATTACGACAAGTCTAAGCCTAAGGGGGATGTATGGGTGTGGGGGGGAGACGTATGTGTGTGTGTGTGGTTTGGGGCGGGAGCTGTGTGTGTGTGTGTGTGTGTGTGTGTGTGTGTGGTTGGGTGGGGAGGGAGATGTGTGCGTTTAAGTGTTTGTGGTTTGGGTCGGGAGCTGTGTGGGTGTGGGTGGGGAGGGAGGGTGGGGGGGTTTATTTTGTGTTTGGATGGAGGGAGGGGGTAGGGGGGGTGTATTTGTGTGTGGATGGGGGAGGGGGGATGTATTTGTGTGTGGATGGGGGAGGGGGGGTGTATTTGTGTGTGGGTGGGGGGAGGGGTTGTGTATTTGTGTGTGGGTGGGGGGAGGGGTTGTGTATTTGAGTGTGGGTGGGGGGAGGTGTATTTGTGTGTGGGTGGGGGGGTGTATTTGTGTGTGGGTGGGGGGAGGGGTTGTGTATTTGTGTGTGGGTGGGGGGAGGGGTTGTGTATTTGTGTGTGGGTGGGGGGGGGTGTATTTGTGTGCGGGTGGGGGAGAGGGGGGGTGTATTTGTGTGCGGGTGGGGGGAGGGGGGGTGTATTTGTGTGCGGGTGGGGGAGGGGGGGTGTATTTGTGTGCGGGTGGGGGAGAGGGGGGGTGTATTTGTGTGCGGGTGGGGGAGAGGGGGGGTGTATTTGTGTGCGGGTGGGGGGAGGGGGGGTGTATTTGTGTGCGGGTGGGGGAGAGTGGGGGTGTATTTGTGTGCGGGTGGGGGAGGGGGGGTGTATTTGTGTGCGGGTGGGGGAGGGGGGGTGTATTTGTGTGCGGGTGGGGGAGGGGGGGTGTATTTGTGTGCGGGTGGGGGAGGGGGGGTAGTGATGTCTTTGCGAACCACAGACGACTACATGGTGTCTGTTGTTAAGTCAAACCACCTCTGACATTATTTCTAGTCGTACATGAGGATCATAAACGTTCCCCTCCTGAACCAGACTATTGTCTTGAGTCTTTTGTCCCCCTCTGTCTCTTTGTATCTCCCCCACCTCAATGTCACTAGGTCACACAGGCACTAACAAAAAATCCTTTACTAACAGTATCATATGCTGGAACATGACAATATTATTTACAGCTCATTTAAAGACCCAGCAGTTTTGTTTTCATGCAGTGGTTCACTCTGAGGACACTATCTATAATTGCTGATGGCCCCTCGTAAAGTCGACATGACTCTACTACTATCAGTAAGTGATTCATTCTCAACAAGGATTCTCATGTATGACTCTATCCTGGTCACTTAAATAATGTTGCATTATATCACTTTCGAACATAATGTGCTCATATTGTAATCTCACCGACTTCAACCACAAAACACAATAATTTGCTGATACGCCCGAAGGGCCGGTATTCATTTTGATCCCTGCATGACCCCTGCATTAAGATAATACTGTTGTTTGAGTGCTGACTGAAAGTGCTGATGAAAAAATTAAATAAAAAAATAAACTACAGTCTATTTTCTTGATTCCCATCCTCACTCAGTATGAATACTGTATATTGCCAAAAATATGAACAATACAATACATTGGATTATTATGCTAGTAATTATTGCATGAGTAAATGTTAGGTTTTAATCAATAGTTTAATCCTGTAAAAATATTACCCGGATCAGCTTTTTTAATTTATGATGCATCTTCATTATTTTATCTTAACTACTCTGTTCAAGCATTTTGCAACAACTGCTGATGTAGAAAGGGCTTTGTAAAATGTTTTATTCGATTTATTTGGTACTAAACATCTTAATGGCCTACAATGCTATCAAATGCTTGCCATTCGTTACATTTGTACAAAGACACAAAAATAATTGACTGATATGTTATCAATGCAATTTAATGTAAGAGTACATTTCTACATCGTTGCATATACCATATGGACGTCCAGAGAGGCCAACAGGAATGAGAGGGCTCGGGATAGAATTTAACGTTTAGGACCCAAAGCACAGGCCAAAAAATGTATTAATAGTAATTATATTACTGTCCAAAAAACTGGTCATAAACGTTTTATTGTTTAATGTTTTAATTCATAACTAGGCCACATTCAAATCCCTTTGTTTTCAACACAGGTAATTAATGATGTAAAATCTTTTCAATTCATAACCTACTCAGTCCCTATCAGCCATTACTGAACTGCTAAACATATTTAGACGTTCTCTTTTAGATTTGTTCTTTCATTTCTGTGCTCCTAGTTTTGGTTGCATGGTTGCAATGTTTTTGCCAGATAGCTACAGTACTGTAGTTAGACACATTTATTGGTTAAATTTGAAAATAATTAAGCTCCGCTATGTAGGGTATTTTCAGTAAAAAAAACAATTACAGCATTTTGCAAATAATCACCCGTCAGAAAGTGGTTCTGCACCGATGCCTGATAGAGAATCACGTTTCCCCCCTTGCCAAAGTTTGCCATAGAAATGTGACGACAGGGTGGGCATTGCGAATGCAAGTAGCAAACACAATACTGTACATATGAAAAGCAATCAAATCACTCTGTGAGGATATGGAATTTGACAACGTCCAGACTAGTGAGCCAGCCGTGTGCTGTCCTGTGGGTCAAACCGGCCACGCCACTGAATGTAAGTTAAAATCATTACCACTGACTGTACTTGTTTGTGTTGGTGTTCTTGTGTTATGTGTCCCCTCTGGGAAATACTTTTTGCGTTTGTTTTTGAGAGGTGACAGGACCATGTTATGCACAGATGGCCAAAGCACAGGGGGAGCAGGAGGCGCTGTGAGTCACTCAAACCAAAATCTTCCAAGCTGTCATCTTAGTGAGCCAATTCAGATGGTTGCTGTCTTCTACCAAATTTGCCAATACACTAGGTTTGTGGATCTGGTGCACCTACAAAAGGTGTGCCATGCTGCAAATCAAGCCGACAGGCAGCTCTTCTCCTGGTATAGAACCACTTCTCATCATTACAGTACATATATTTTATTGAAGCACTAGGCTACACCAGGTGTGTCAATATAGCACCACAGTAGTATGACAACAATTATTTGTAAATAAATAGCTTTAAATAATTATTTGTAAATACATTTTAAATAAAAAGATTGATAAATGTACAGATCTGGTAGCACTGAGACAATGGAAAATATCCCAAAACCACGGTGGAATTACATTCCGTCCTTATGCAACAACAGAAAATGAAGTCACATTTATATGTTTTTTTGCCTCAGCTGGGCTCTTATTAAAGCCAAGGAAAAACAGGCGTATTCCCTCGCGATGTTTAGCAGTTATTGCCCATCTATTTTTTAATAGCATGGTGAAGACAAAGGGCTTTTGAATGACTGAAGAAAAGACATCTCAAGTGCCTTACACCATGCTGCTCAATATACTGAGGGGTAATTTAGCTGCTCAATTTAACTAATTAATCATATGCCAGCTTTAAATATACCACATCTTTGAAACCCACTGCTCATTCAAAGCACTAAACAATAATGGGAAGTATGGAACAAGCATGGCCGAGTGATACTAAGCTTAATGAGGACACCTAAAGAAATGTGTCTTTTCATTTTTTCTGAAGATAATCTTACGGGAACTGTCCTTCTATCTGTGGAAAAAAGCAGCCTCAAAGCTGCCCCCCATCAAAGGTTTCTGTGGTCTTTATATCAATACACTGTGCCCCCAAATGAAATCAAGAGAAACTCTATTTGTTATGGACACAGTTAACAGAATGAATACATGGTGCAGTGAATTTCTTAATCACACGCTCCCTTAACAGGTACAAACATACTTACAGTATATCAATATAAATTCAAAAAATATAATTGGATCAGATTTAGGGGCTACAAATTAGACATCACTGTAATCCTAATTTACTTCTACCTTTTGGAAATTAGCTGAATTATGGCAATTGCACATTCACACCAAATCCACCCACTCACTTTACTTAAACTTTTGGTTGACCAGCTTGAAATAGCTGTTAACACTATATTTTTAGATATTACAAAATACTCAATCTTTCCTAAACTATTCAGTGCCTGTTTTCTCACTAGAAAATTAATTGAGTGTACTGTGTCGAAACGTATCAACCAGGAAATGAATTACATTTCAGATGCACCCATCTGCCATTACTTGTATGAGGACAGATTTTTTGCTTGTCTTAGTGAATCTGGTACAGCATTTTTCCATTTGACAACAGAAGCATGTGTGCCTTTGAATGACCAATACATTATGCTGGGACATGTGTGATGTTGGGACATGTGTCCTCTGAAGTGATGTTGAGACATGTCTCCTATGAAGTGATGTTGAGACATGTGTCCTCTGAAGTGATGTTGGGACATGTGTCCTCTGAAGTGATGTTGAGACATGTCTCCTATGAAGTGATGTTGAGACATGTGTCCTATTAAGTGATGTTGAGACATGTGTCCTCTGAAGTGATGTTGAGACATGTCTCCTATTAAGTGATGTTGAGACATGTGTCCTCTGAAGTGATGTTGAGACACAGTCTCCTATTAAGTGATGTTGAGACATGTGTCCTCTGAAGTGATGTTGAGACATGTGTCCTCTGAAGTGATGTTGAGACATGTGTCCTCTGAAGTGATGTTGAGACATGTGTCCTCTGAAGTGGTGTTGAGACATGTGTCCTCTGAAGTGATGTTGAGACATGTCTCCTATGAAGTGATGTTGAGACATGTGTCCTCTGAAGTGATGTTGAGACATGTGTCCTCTGAAGTAATGTTGAGACATGTGTCCTCTGAAGTGGTGTTGAGACATGTCTCCTATGAAGTGATGTTGAGACATGTGTCCTCTGAAGTGATGTTGAGACATGTGTCCTCTGAAGTGATGTTGAGACATGTGTCCTCTGAAGTGATGTTGGGACATGTGTCCTCTGAAGTGATGTTGAGACATGTCTCCTATGAAGTGATGTTGAGACATGTGTCCTCTGAAGTGATGTTGGGACATGTGTCCTCTGAAGTGATGTTGAGACATGTCTCCTATGAAGTGATGTTGAGACATGTGTCCTCTGAAGTGATGTTGAGACATGTGTCCTCTGAAGTGATGTTGAGACATGTGTCCTCTGAAGTGATGTTGAGACATGTGTCCTCTGAAGTGGTGTTGAGACATGTGTCCTCTGAAGTGGTGGCCATGCAGGCCGACTAATGTTTGTATCACTATCTAGTCAGCTGATCAGGTTTACCTAATCAGACAAAAATTTTACTAGACAGTGAATAGCTGCATTTGTTTCATATTTCTACTAGCTTTAGTTGGGTTTATATGATAACATTAGGGTGATTATAACATTATCATAATAATAGTGTAACATTGAGGCAGAATTTTTTCGGGCTTAGAAAAAAAAGATCTAATCTGTACAGTGCTAACTTTTCACTCGTGGTTGCCTACAGCCAGCCAGGATAGGTTGCAAATCGAAATTGAAACAGCTTCTGAGGTAAGTATATAATATTCCATTATAATTTATCCTTCAGCCTACACTTCCGCCATGTACAACTGTATGGAGCCAAATTGAGTTCAAATGTATTGACTGTATGAAAAGAAAACGTAACTGAAATATTTCATAGTATGAAAAAACTAAATTCAGTCGTATGAAAAAAAAATATTCAAACGTGGTAAAAGTGTATGCTAAAATGATTAAATGGATCTGGTCTTCGTTCATACACGTTTTTTTTCACGTTCGCTTCTTCTTGCGAGTCGTCTTTTTCTCAAAACCAAGTTTTGAGCCTCTATTGGCGTGAGGCAAGGCTTTATCCGGGCATTGAATTCAAAATGTTAGCCTTTCCATGCCTTGCTTTCCCAATGCAAACCGTGGAGAGAAGTTAAAGAATGTTATAAGCTAGGCTAAATGTGTACATTTAAACAGAATAATAAATTGTTATTCCCAGGTTGCATCCACGTCACTGTTGCTACGGTCACAGACACAGATATCGATGAAACCCAAAACATTCCTGCTTGGGGTGATGTCTTGAACAACATCAAAAAGAACACAGTACCAGCTGAATAACCCTTTTAGGTATATTTTCATTAGAGTGCATTTACTTCAACATCTAGAAACGTCTAGAAAATGTTGTTCCCCAGAGGATTGTGTTGCTAGAACCATGTCAAGTGCTTCTAGCCTTGTTTGAGCAAATAAATGAAAGACTCCATACCCCTCTTGTAACTGTATGGGATTCATCAGCTTGGCTCAACCAATCTCGAATGACAGTCTCTGCAGAACAGAAATAGATGCTGTACAGTGTCCTGACATTGACAATTCAACAGGCCTGTGCATTTTAGACAAGTAATGTATACCACACCCAATATCGAATGGAGGCGTTTCCTGTCCACAGTGGATTACTTTACTCCTACCAGTCCTGTTTGCATTTTAATACCTCAAAAATGTTTGAAATTGATTTTGTAATAACATCCAATCAATATCCCTACTGTGCATTGTAGCTACTGTTTAAGTCAAGCAACAGGCCCGAATGAACATTAGAACATGCATTTGGGCTGCATGGATCTGTGATGAGTGACTTATATTTACAATGCTCCCCAGGAGGGAAAAAATGACAACAACGACACTCTAGAAAACATCTGAAATTAATGTGAAGATCTGTGTCCTTTTGACCTGTTCACATATCCATTCCCATGTGACCAAAGTCCTCTTCCTTTCCGTGACAGTAAACTGTAGGCCCGGCTCTAACAAATGTTCTCTTTGTCACGCTGAGCCAAATGACCCAAAACACACAGTACTTTCTGGGCTGGTAAGCTTCGCCCTTTCAAGAGGACTATGCAGTGCGTTTCTCTAGTTTTCAATTACAGAAACCAAACAATTGACTATAACAATACTTTTTGCATCCATTTTTGGTTCAGTCCCTAACTTTTCAGATGAGAACTTTGATGACATACACTGTATGTGGTTGTGATCACTGTGGTTCCTTTTAAGCAGTTCTCACACTACTGTTTGGTTTATTGACCTGAAGTTGCATTCTGGGATTTTTGGCCACTGGTTGTAAAAGTGGTACTATTAAGACAAATCGGGTCACCAAAATTAGGTACTGTCATTTATGTGCCATTTTGTTGCCCATGTCATCAAAACCATTCAAACTTTGAAATGAGATAGTGTAGAATATGTATTTATAAACCACATGTTAGCCACCTAGCCCCCAAACAATGGAAGGTATAAAAAAATATTTGTCATTGTTCAAGCTTTTCTCGTTAAAATACATTTGCGTAAAATCACTTTGTCATTATAGGGTATTGTGTGTAGAATGATGGATTTTTTTCCAATCCCTTATAAATTATGTCTATAATACAACAATAACACAACACTTTCCAAAGATACTGCATGAGTAAATTTGCACTTCTTGCAATAAAAGTGATGACACTGTAACACAACAGCTCACTTTTACAATAGACATGGATTTAAAAACACATTATTCATCCCTTAAGGATGCCCTCAAATCATTGTTCACACTTTTGTAAAGCTCAAATGTTTAAGATATTTTAAAAGAGGGTGGTCTTGTGTGTTGCGAAGTGGAGGAAAAATGATTCCCACACCGTGCCTGTTTGTTAGCTTAGTTAAGCTAGCTTTCCACTTTCTCATTCAGGTTATTCCAAAAATAGTACAGAGAAGTCTCACATGGAACATATAACATACAGCTCATGGAACATGAACAAACATATGCCAAAGTGAAGAAGTTGTCTTTGTTAAGGAATTAAAAAAGCTAAGCAATTTCTAAAATATGGTAAGTCACTACGGATAAAAGTGAATGCTGAACTACCTAAATGTAGATGCCAGATAAAATTGTTTGTTCTCCGTTTAGTGACCCAATCATTTCAGACAAAAACCTTTTTTCTTAATCTATTTATGTTTTGGATCACATTTTCAGGATTAAATCTACTATAAACATGAATCATTCTACAACTTCTGATATGGCCTTTGATTGTTCAAATGCCTTCTACAAACAGGTGAGATGTTATATATGTAGAATTCAAATGCCCTTTTCTTGTCTCCTGTTCTACTCTCCATAGAGAGACGGTATGTGATGTTTTTTTTTCCTAAGCCTGAGGCAAAGTAGGCATAACTTTGTTGCTGCTATATCTTGTCTGTTTATTTAGATTATCAATGATTTAAGTAATGCCTTGAAATTCAAATGACTGCAAATGCCTTGTTTAATCCCTCCATCCATCCATCCATCCATCCATCCATCCATCTTCTTCCGCTTATCCGGGGCCGGGTCGCGGGGGCAGCAGTCTAAGCAGGGATGCCCAGACTTCCCTCTCCCCAGACACTTCCTCTAGCTCTTCCGGGGGGACACCGAGGCGTTCCCAGGCCAGCCGGGAGACATAGTCCCTCCAGCGTGTCCTAGGTCTTCCCCGGGGTCTCCTCCCGGTGGGACGGGACCGGAACACCTTCCCAGGAAGGCGTTCCGGAGGCATCCGAAACAGATGCCCAAGCCACCTCAGCTGACCCCTCTCGATGTCTTGTTTAATGTAATCAATAATTTGACACAGTTACAGTGGGGAGAACAAGTATTTGATACAGTGCCGATTTTGCAGGTTTTCCTACTTACAAAGCATGTAGAGGTCTGTAATTTTTATCATAGGTACACTTCAATTGTGAGAGACGGAATCTAAAACAAAAATCCAGAAAATCACATTGTATGATTTTTAAATAATGAATGTGCATTTTATTGCATAACATAAGTATTTGATCACCTACCAACCAGTAAGAATTCCGGCTCTCACAGACATGTTAGTTTTTCTTTAAGAAGCCCTCCTGTTCTCCACTCATTACCTGTATTTACTGCACCTGTTTGAACTCGTTACCTGTATAAAAGACACCTGTCCACACACTCAATCAAACAGACACCAACTGCTCCAGCTCTCAATGGCCAAGACCAGAGAGCTGTGTAAGGACATCAGGGACAAAATTGTAGACCTGCACAAGGCTGGGATGGGCTACAGGACAATAGGCAAGCAGCTTGGTGAGAAGGCAACAACTGTTGGCACAATTATTAGAAAATGGAAGAAGTTCAAGATGACGGTCAATCTCCCTCGGTCTGGAGCTCCATGCAAGATCTCACATCGTGGGGCATCAATGATCATGAGGAAGGTGAGGGATCAGCCCAGAACTACATGGCAGGACCTGGTCAATGACCTGAAGAGAGCTGTGTGTTACCATTAGTAACACACTACGCCGTCATGGATTAAAATCCTGCAGTGCACGCAAGGTCCCCCTGCTCAAGCCAGCGCATGTCCATGCTCTTCACTTATTTGCATAGATTAAGACATTTCACATATGAGGTATACACTATACTTGCACTACAAATATTACACTATTACTATAACCTCCATAATATTGTTGCATATTCTGCAGTACATGGTGAACATGCACAGTCAGTATAGTCTCTCTCTTATCAAGCACACCACACTTCTTCTAAGAATGTTAGCATTTCCCAGCAGCAAGCAAGCACAGCAGGGAAAGGCATTATGGGAAAAAGTGACACCCCTATTACCGCCCAGCGGCTGCAAAAGGCAGTTCGGCAGCTCCTCGGTGTGTCCTTGGCATTGTGACACTGTGCCTTGTAGCTCCCCTCAGATTTACCGGAATCAGTGGTTGCTGCTGAGCAAGGCACTTTATAAATACACCTCTCAATTACTGTGTCCATCGGCCCTGGGCGGAAGAGTGGAGCCAGGATGGCTTGGTCCCCAGGGATCGGGTGCTATAGATCAGGCCCTTCGAGCAGCCACCTTAACCCGTTATCAATCTCTGTTATTGCCTACGTACATAAGGGACACACAACACGCATCTAATCAGTGCAGTGGGGATCACAGGCTGGTAGAAACACACGGAAACAGAAGCTTCATATTCCTGGCCTTTAGGCTAATGAGAAGTACAGGAGGTAGCGGAAAAGAGCATCTTCCAAAATAGATTCTAGGTGTCGGGTTATCCCAATTCAAGGCCAAATAATGACTTATTGAGGTTAATTGTTGCACAACATACTGGGTAATCTCTGGCCATTGTCCCTTTTTTTTTACTGGTGTGTGGCATTCTTTTCTGTTAATTACATAAGTATTGGATCAACCACTTTTTTTAAATTTTTACAATATTGATTGAAGGGAAACTATGAAGACCATGTTCCCTACAGGGGGAAAACAAGTGAACAATAAAATTAATGAAAATACGCAATTTCAGTACCACAATCCTAACAATACAGACACATTTAGTGCATATCCTCAATAAAATCAATTGAAGCTCTCAATTAACACATTTGTCACCAAAGGTACCAGGGAATCAATATGTATAAAGTGGGAGGCATTGAAATGAAAGGCAGATTTTCAATGCTCCTGTCAGGAGACTTGAGGGACTTCAAGAGTTAGCCAACTCTGTCAACAGGTTTGGTGCCTCATATCTTAAATCAGTATTTCCCAGTCCTGGTCCTCGGGACCCAAAGGGGTGCACGTTTTAGTTTTTGCCCAAGTACTCACACACTTGATTCAAATTTAAGACTTGATGATAGGTTGATTACATCAATCACATGTACTAGTGGTAGGGAAACATTTGAAACAGGTGTGTGAGGCAAAAACCAAAACGTATTTAAAACAGTGAGGCACATGCCTTTAACAGTGAGGCAAAGTGTGCTGAAAGCTAGTACAGCAGAGCTTTGTAAACAAAAAGGGAGTAATGAAGTGATCTTAAGGATTTTAGTGAGGTTGTGCTGACCTTCTGATACAGGATGCAGTGATGAATATTAAACCTGTGATCTGTGATAAAGAGTTCTGTGGTAAAATGTATCTAAGGAGAAGTGACTGTTTCAGTCTGATGGAGAGTTGCCACCTAAGTGAAGCACTGTCAGGAAGGTTGCCTGCAATCTTCTGCTTCCTGCTGTTTATGAAGATGCATGATATATTCCTAAAAACAGAAAGCCCACTTTAAATATTTCAATCTTACTAAGCTCATCCACATGTGTTCTAGCTTTAAACATTTTCTAATCCATATGCCCTGATATTTATAAATGGCTAATACAAAATATGTAACCAGATAAAATCACAACCCGCTGTGCAAGTTAGCATAGTTTTACCTACAATGTCATACAATGTTGCCTCCTCCCAGAAACCCATGCTGAATTCTCATAGTTTACAAGTTAGAATGAATACATGAGCACAAACCAATATGTTTTTAAGCTACATACAAATTAGTAGTCTTTCGATAACTACCAACCGCTGCAGAGTCCCCAGGGAACAGATATAACCAGTCAGGGATATAGTGCATTTCCACTATCTGTTTGTAGGCAAATGACAGTGTGTGGTGGGAGCAAGCTAAAGGGCTGGCATGGGTAAGTGAATTCATCACGCTCTGTTCGGTGACGCCATATTCATACTTAATCAATCCCACCGAAGAAGGCTCAAGGTCTTTTTGCCACTGAGAAATCAACGTCTTAGATCCAGTAACATTAATTGGACTGATGTGTCAACTCTCTAGATGTGTATCATGTCTGGCTAGTGTAGCAAGCTGTAGCGCATCATTAATCTTGTTGACTGGACCAAATCTCCAAACTGTTTGGAATGAAATGTAGATATAAAAATGTCTTAGCACTCATCAGTCTTAAGCATAAAAATTAGGCCACTCGTTGAAGTAGAGCAAGCTGGAAAGTTTGATTAAAGTTGAGTGGTTGGGGGATGAATAGAGCAGCTGTGGGAAACATCTGTTTTGAGGTAAGCCCTACACAACATTTATTGTTATGTTGTTTGAAGGCAAACCAATAGAGATCCTAGAGTTCTGACTATTAATTCTACAGGCAGTCTGTGTTTTTTTGTTAGGAATGTTCTTAGCAACCTGCAGTACAAATACACTCTCTACTGAGATTGAGCATGGTATTCCATTAGACAGTTGCTAAGTATATAGGAAGCAAACTATAACCAATCATTGCCTACATGTAATAACGTTTGTATGGCGCTCAAGACATCCCTGGGATTGGTAATTTTAGTGCATTAAATATGAAGTACAATGTAGTGTAGTTTAGATTCATATTAGGGTTGATATTGAACTGGTCTCAGCAATATTACAGCAATAACCACCTCAGGTTAGATGCCTGATTCGTTAATTGAAAATGGGGACAAATGGTAACCTAGTTGTGTTACAGAACTTGCCTAAATGCTGTGAGAACAAGAAATTTACAATTAATGCACTTTATGGAAATAATAATCCTTTCCTCATGTGTCTTTCAGTCTGAACCGCCTGTAAAAATCAAGAATAGCATGTTGGTATGTGGAAAATGACCCAGGTCAGAAAATGTCAGGATTATTTCTATGGAAATCACATACTGGGAGTGATAGCAACTACTTAAAGAGCAAGGGATGTGTAATGGCAAGGAAGTGGGAACAACATGCATTATTTACGACACTATTTCTCTCAATTATTACTTATAGTCTCCTTTCACCCCTAGGCTATTTACATTTGATGCAGAACAATTGAAATTTCGTCAAGCAGCATGCTCTCAGTTTAGTTTTAAGTTGATCAAAGCAAAGAAGGGCAAAAAAAGTAATGTATTCAACATGACAAGCCAGAGGCAGCTCCAACTGTTAATCAAATGGCCAGCCACAAATAGAATGACAGCGTTGTAAAACTATACATTTATCGCAAACAGAGGCAGCTCAACCTGTTAATAAAGCATTTAAAAACTACAAATTATCCCTTTTACTGACTCTGAGACTGTGTAAGCATTTGGATTATATATATATAAAAAATAGTTTTATAGTATGTAAAATGAAATAGTGTAGGTGTTTAAATGCCAGGATGTCATACACTTTGGCTGCCATACTCTTAATAAAAATGTTGCTAATAAAAATCACTGTGTACTATTGTACTATCGTCCTTGCATAATTGCATTAATATCTTTAAAAAATGTATTATTCACAGGATAAATGTGGCAAACCACACAGATACATTCTTACTTGCTGGTTGAAAATGAAAATAAAAGATAAAAGTGCAGTGAATGAACACATTTGCACATAATTACACAAGATTTAGTACACACTATGTAGTTTAAGTAACTTATAGGAAAGACATATTTAAAACCCAGTCAAAATCCACTGTTAATCAGACAAGGGGACAAGCTTTGACATCATCAAGAAAACATTGTGTTGAAATTATGGTGCAATTAGTATCTAATAGGCAAGACCAATTTTGGAAAGGGCCAAGCTATCAGACCAGTGTACAGTACACTCTGACCGTACTGGTGTCTATACCATTATACACTGAACATGCATTATAAATATGTTTTTTGGATTTTCTATTCTCAGTGCTTAGTGTTGTGACCAATTCATTAGACTCCATAGCCTGCAATATTAGTAAGAGCCTGGGATTGCTAGTGCTTTCAAAGGACAGCCACATTTGAGTTACAGTACATTTAGCCTCTAATCTAGTTAATTAAAGCCCCCAGGCAGATTGTGTAATTTAATTTTTAAATCACCACTGGATGTCCAATGAATTGTGTGTTTATTCATTGAATACACAGTACTGTGCAAAAGTCTTAGGCACCTGAAATTTGAACTATAGCCATTTATCAGGGTAGAGTGTATTTGTATATGCACATAAAATATAATACATACATATACGAGAACCTGTATACATAAATCTTTACAAAATAGTGAAGAGTTCTGGTAGGCCATAAAAAAAATCTGAGTAACAAATTGGTTATTTACTTGAAAAGAAAACACAATAGATGATGAGTCTAAATAGTGACATTCACAGCAGGACATACAGACACATTTGTTTATTGTTGTCACTGGCTCTATTTTATAGATAGTATATACGAATGGCAAAACAAATTACAGCATACGGTTTAGTTATTTTGCATTTCAATGTAAACAAAAAATATATAATTTTGGGAACTTAGTAGGAATCACAATTTAAAGGAAAAAGAATCTCATAGACTTCAAGGTGTTTTAAGTGATAACGTTTGGGCTGTGGCTCATTAAAGTATGATGTGGTTTTGGGGGCCTGGTTTGAACGTAGCTTTTCATCTGCGTCAGAGTTAGAAGGTAATTCTAGTTTATCCAGTCATGTAAAATATCAAGAAATACAAGTGGCAAACAGTGAGAAGGGTGTCCTCAGTATACAATCCCTAGAGATCCTGGCATTTCCTCCCAATGGCTACATGGGAGAAAAACAACAATTTGACCAGAGAGGGAGGGAACTTGTTATGAAAGGCATCAGACAATTTCAAACTTTGAACATTGTTTTCCATGCCTATACCTTTGAGGTATAAGGAGTAAACATGATTCATAATTTAAGAGCTGATAAATAAAACATAGTAGCGCCCTTAAATGGTCCTGACAATGGCTAAGGCCTTAAAGCCATATCATGAAATAACTGAACAAGACCTCAGTATTACATTTTATATAAACACTGTACAATGTCTATGCAGAGGAAAATAATTATTGCCTAAGGAGACTGTCCTAACAATGCAACACTCCCATGTCTGTAAACATCACTCTCACACTTATGAATGCATGAGCACACTTACACACACACACACACACGGGCTCACGCACACACACACACACACACACACCCACACACACTTACAAACACACACACACACACACACACACTTACAAACACACACACGCATGCACACACACACGTACAAACACATGCACACAAACACACACACACACACACGCAAACGCAGAGAGAGCAACCAAGAAATAAACAAACATGCACATTGCAGCTTGTGTCATCTCATGGGGAGCATTGCTGAGCCCTGTCGTGGTTTGTGTTACCTATCCTCCCTTAGGCAGTTGCATTTTGATGGAGCAATTACGCTGTCACCTGCTGCGCTGATAATATGTCTAAGCACTGAGCCACTGTATCTCAAACAGGGCATGCTGTTTGGGCTCCGTCCCGAAAGTGTTGCAGTGTGCTGCCTCTGGGTTTAAAGACACTGTACTGGAATTAACTGTCACTTCCTGCATCAATAAAGCTCATCACAACCCAATTAAGGCACCGATCAACAGGAAAACAGATCATTAGTTTACAGGTAAGGGATTAAAGATTTTATTTCAGTAAACACAGGTTCACCACATTAGCAGTGTTGGCTGAGGGAACAGGTAATGCCGGCTTCAGCTGTAGTGTGGGAGGTGAGCGAGCAAAACCGCCAAATAGGGGTCATGACCTGCCAAGGTGACTAGTTAAATGGATAAACATAATTCCCACCTCTGCCAGTGATCTCATACTGTGCCATTTGCCATTCTGAAGGAGACGGAGACCGCTCTGGCGATGCACCAATGGCCTTTAGCTACAGAGAACAAAAGGAAGGAAGCGGGACACCGGTTGAGCAAAATGTTGGTGCCCACCCAATGCACAAGGAGTAAAGAACCATACATCATCAAAATGTTAGCAGGGTTTTAATAACCCTCTTTCATATTTTAGTCATTTAGCAGATACTTATTCCTCCACAATGAGCATTTCACATTATATGCCAGTACAGACCGTAATTTCATGTTATTTTTTTCCGTTTCTGGTTATTTTCTAAGGATGTTGTTCAATGTATCCGTCTCTTTGTGCCCTGTGCTGCTAAATGCCTGTTTTAAGTGAAGGAATCCTTATTGTTGTTGCCCTGGGGATGAGCAAGGCACAGTGTTCCGATGATGGGTGCATGGATCTTTCCCACTTTTTGTCTGCATGACACATTCTAAGGAAGCATCCCCATAGGACACTAGGATGAGAAAAGTTTTTTCTTCAGGTCAGACAATTCAGAAGATTCATTTTGTTCCCAGATGCATTTACCCAACCGCATGGAAGGTCTGGTGCAGTGGCGTCATTAGGCCTGAGCGTCCTGGGCTATAGCCCCGGATCTTTTGTGAATAGCCCCGGATATTTTATGAATAGCCCCGGATCTTTTATGAATAGCCCCGGATCTCAAATTAACCAAAAATAATTATAATAAAAAAATAGCCCCATCTATAATTCCGATCACGCAATATGACAGTGTAGACGTGTAGGCCGTTAGCGTGTACATCAACATTTTCTGCGTGTACTTTCAAAACCCTGTACTTTCTGGTAGATGTAACTGGATAGCTAAAGCTATACTGCGTGTGCATGCATAACGTTACAAATCTAACTGGGGAATTGGCATTAATGACAAAAGGTTTAAATAGTAGCTAATTATTTTCCTTCTATATCAGAATCAGAAAGAGTTTTATTGCTAAAGAAGTTTCACAACAAACAAGGAATCTTTTCTGGCCGTTGGTGCAGCAATTAATACAAAAGGAACAAGGGAGGTAAAAACAAATAAGAACAGTGGACTGAGCATGAAATAGTAGACTGTGCATTAATAAATTACTAAAAACATCAAAAAAAAAGTATATGTAAGGCCCAGTTGTGGGTTGTTAATGTATGTGGGAAGGGGTAATAGATTTTTCCCGTTGAGGGTTGTGTATGTTGGATGAGGACTATAGTCAACTTGGTTCCAGGAGCATGTTCATGAGGCCTACTGTTGATGGAAGGAAACTGTTCTTGTGGCGGGATGTTTTGGTCCTGATAGACCTCAGCCTTCTGCCAAAGGGGAGGGCTCTGAATGGTCAATTTACAGGGTGAGAGGGATCAGCTCCAATCTTTGCCGCTTACCTCCGCGTCCTGGAGATGTGTAGGTTGTGTAGAGACAGCAGATTTTCAGCCAATCACATCTCTGCAGAGTGGATGATGCATTGCAGCGTGCCCTTGTCTTTGGCAGTGGCTGCAGCGTGCCAGACGGTGATGGAGGAGGTCAGTATGGACTCTATGATGGCAGTGTAGAAATGCACCATCATAGTCTTTGGCAGGTTGAGTTTTTTCAGCTGCACCAGGACGTCCATACTCTGTTGTGCTTTCTTTGTGACAGAGGTGATGTTCAGCTCCTAACGGAGGTCCTGGGCGATGGTGGTGCCCAGAATGCGAAAGGACTCCACAGAGTTGACTGGGGAGACACCCAGGGTGATGGAGGGAAGGGCAGCTGGGCTTCTCCTGAAGTCCACTATCATCTATCATCTCAGCTTTAGGGAATTTAGCTCTAAGTTGTTCTGACTGCACCAGGACACCAGATGGTCAATCACCCACCTGTAGGCAGAATCATCTCCATCAGAAATAAGTCAGATAAGGGCGGTGTCATCCACAAACATAAGGAGCTCGACAGAGCCTGGAGGTGCAACTGTTGCTATACAGGGAGAAGAGTAGGGGGGACAGGACACAGCCTTGGTGGGGCCCGGTGCTGATGGTCAGGGGGTTGGCCAGGTGCTTCCTTAGCCTCACCAGCTGCTTCAAAGTTGGACAGGAAAGCTATGATCAATCCTGCATGTGGACTCCAGTTGCAATAGCTTGTCCTGGAGCAATGTGGGAAATATGGTGTTAAATGCAGATATAATTGGTGGATTGTCGAAGTAAAAAGGATTTCCTCCCATAGGTAGGGGAAGAATATATGCATATATGAATATGTGAATATCTCCAGATCTTTGGCATAACAAAGGAAAAAAGGAAATATTGCATTGGGTGTGACAAAACTCAGCCCTGGTGGATGTGTACATCAGTATTTAAAAAGCATGAATGTAGCATACCATGTACCACTACAAAAGGCTAGATAATTACATTTCCAGTTCAGGCAACTGGGCAGTGGTCACTGATTCTATACACTGTATATTTACGAGTTGTGTTTGTTAGAATTATATGTAAAAGAGACAATGCTTCTGAGTTGTTTATTGGGCTGAGTTGGTTTATTTATGGGCTGTGTTAAATGTTGTAATGCAAGCAGAAACTGGGGAGGGAGGGTATCACACCAATGTTTGTATTGTAAGTATTAGGTAGGTATTGAAGGTAGGTATTGTAGGTAGGTATTGTAGGTAAGTATTGTAGGTAGGTATTGAAGGTAGGTATTGTAGGTAGGTATTGTAGGTAGGTATTGTAGGTTGGTATTGTAGGTAGGTATTGAAGGTAGGTATTGTAGGTAGGTATTGTAGATAGGTATTGTAGGTAGGTATTGTAGGTAGGTATTGTAGGTAGGTATTGTAGGTTGGTATTGTAGATAGGTATTGTAGGTAGGTATTGTTGGTAGGTATTGAAGGTAGGTATTGTAGGTAGGTATTGTAGGTAGGTATTGTAGGTAGGTATTGTAGGTAGGTATTGTAGATAGGTATTGTAGGTAGGTATTGTAGGTAGGTATTGAAGGTAGGTATTGTAGGTAGGTATTGTAGGTAGGTATTGAAGGTAGGTATTATAGGTAGGTATTGTAGGTAGGTATTGTAGATAGGTATTGTAGGTAGGTATTGTAGGTAGGTATTGTAGGTAGGTATTGTAGGTAGGTATTGAAGGTAGGTATTGTAGGTAGGTATTGTAGGTAGGTATTGTAGGTAGGTATTGTAGGTAGGTATTGTAGATAGGTATTGTAGATAGGTATTGTAGGTAGGTATTGTAGGTAGGTATTGTAGGTAGGTATTGTAGGTAGGTATTGTAGATAGGTATTGAAGGTATTAGGTAGGTATTGTAGGTAGGTATTGTAGGTAGGTATTGTAGGTAGGTATTGTAGGTAGGTATTGTAGGTAGGTATTAGATAGGTATTAGGTAGGTATTGTAGGTATGTATTGTAGGTAGGTATTGTAGGTAGGTATTAGGTAGGTATTGTAGGTAGGTATTAGATAGGTATTAGGTAGGTATTGTAAGTATGTATTGTAGGTAGGTATTGTAGGTAGGTATTGTAGGTATGTATTGTAGGTAGGTATTGTAGGTAGGTATTAGGTAGGTATTGTAGATAGGTATTGTAGATAGGTATTGTAGGTAGGTATTGTAGGTATTAGGTAGGTATTGTAGGTAGGTATTGTAGGTAGGTATTGTAGGTAGGCATTAGGTAGGTATTGTAGGTAGGTATTGTAGGTAGGTATTGTAGGTATGTATTGTAGGTAGGTATTGTAGGTAGGTATTAGGTAGGTATTGTAGATAGGTATTGTAGATAGGTATTGTAGGTAGGTATTGTAGGTATTAGGTAGGTATTGTAGGTAGGTATTGTAGGTAGGTATTGTAGGTAGGCATTAGGTAGGTATTGTAGGTAGGTATTGTAGGTAGGTATTGTAGGTATGTATTGTAGGTAGGTATTGTAGGTAGGTATTGTAGGTATTAGTACTATTGCACAAATTTAGGACTACCAAAGAAATAAGGAGATAGTAAGCATTAACCATTTTAGATCTTTATGAATATGGCTACAGCCGTTGCCTATTAACTGTCTGATATCTAGACATTGCAGTATAACCAGTCATATCAAGGCCCAGAAGAGAAATATTTAATTAATTGTCAGTAAATATTAAAATGGCAGTATTGCTCTGAGAAGCCAGGCATTAACATTGACCAGTTCATGGACGCAACTGCTCAGCAACCATAGTTAGAACATAACCAGAAAAGGAACCAGGTAAGCCTAGCTCAGCAGGCCTGCAACTAAAAGCTATAAATGTTGTTGCTCTTGCTGAAATTGAACCCAGCTCTCCCACGTGATTGGTTGTGTCTTTAACCACTACAACACAGTGCTAGATGTTTGCCCTGTATAGCAACTTGACATTAGATTTTGTCATGTAGTAACATCAAGTTTAAATATTTTGCTGGACACCATTAAGCATTGGCCGTTTATCAATCTGTGTTTTTGTCTGTACTTGTGTTCTTGTGAACTAGTTTGACATCATCTTTCATGGCCCAAGTACGCTTCCAATCCACAGAACACAAGTTACCAAGGACGCCTAAAATGCCCGGATGTGTACTTGATCCACCTCTTTTATCGAGGATGCATGCGTTGGTGACTTGTTCAGCTAGAACGAATCTGATATCCCAGAAGTAATTTCAAGATGTCAGGAGAGCAGGAAGAACTCCACAACTGTAATAAGTTTAAACTTTTCTTATTTCAGTTAAACGGTACCTGTAAATCAGCATCTGAAAAAAAAATTGACGAGAAATGGGCATTGTAGTCGCTGAATATTTACTTATTTTATTTAAGAAACTGCTAATTTATAAATTAGCTCCGACTTTTCGATAAGCTAGCTATTCAGTGCAGTGGAGAGGCTACTTAACGTCAGCTAAGTTAAGTAATTACAGTACCGGTGGCAGCTTTTTTAGAATTGCAGATGATTTTCAGTTTAAAAAAATTTTAATATACAAATGTCATATATCATATGATCATGGCTATAGTCTCCATACAATCTTCTGCCGTTCATTTTCACATTCATATTTTATTCAGGGACTACGAGGAGGTTACAGCCCTCATAGAGTGGAAGAGTATTGCGCAATAGCCAAGTACACATGCATCTCAATCCAGATAGGCGCGTTCTCTGTCCTCGCGATCTTGCAAGACCGTTCTCGCTAGGACGCTTGGCAAGAACATTCTTCTCGAGGACACACATACGTTCTTAGCGTACTTGGAATTGATAAACAGCCATTGTGTTAAACTGACTAACGTTTCCTATGAAGTTTTCCTTCACCACAATTAGCATCTATGGAATGTATCCCTTTTGCCCCTGGCTGTTTTAACAGCTTATTATCCAGTACCAGACTTACTAGGTTTTTTTTGTTTGTGAATGACATTGATAAAATAACTATCAATACAGGTGACAGTAACTAACCTTTTTGTCAAGTGACAAGAGAATCGTGGAAACCCCGACTCTTTTACTGCCCAAGGGGTTTCGATCTAGCCTATATTAACCCAAAAAGCATGCATGGCAGCCATACTTCGAAAATCCATCAGAAATAGTCGCAATATAAACAGTTTATTTTAGACGTACTATAACGTAGTTACTGAAGGTTGTAGCCAGCAACGTTTTTGCCTATCCTGAAGCATGCGTCCTTCGAAAATGCACCAGAAATAGTCGCAATATAACGTGAACAGGTTTATTTTAGGCTTACTATAGTGCAGCTACTGAAGATTGTGCTTTGACAAGAGTTGGATGTGGGACCTACTGGTTGCAGGTCTGTGTCTCTAACCACTATGCTATTTAACAAGCTGTAGTCAGTCACTCAGGCACTCACTCACTCAGTAAGGGACATTCAGTCTTCTTGGCCGGCTCTGCTTACGCGGTCCGACAAAAACATAATTCACTGAGATTTCTGTGTCTTATGGAGAGATTTATTTAAATCTCTTTCTTTATACTAGCATATTAGGGATATGGAATATCTACATTAGTGGCTATAAATATAAGTTCCTTTTTGCCTTGATATCAGATGTATAAAGTAATCATCCACCAACTTGTTTATCATCTGGAATTTTATGAATATCCAAGTGGAGTGGGAGCACTGCCATCCCCACTCCTGAACAAACTCTACACCATTCCTGGGAAAGTATGAGAAACTCAACTGTATTGTGCTGGGATACCAATGCTCTATGTCCTTCTTCTGAATTTTGTCTTTGGACAAATCCACCACTTCACCCCTGTCCTAGTTTAATGGACGGTGTCATACCTTGCTGTTTCAAAGGCAGAGGGAGAGTGAATATCAGAACATTCCGGTAAATTATGTATTGAGACAGTGTATGGAATTAGCAACTGTAAAAGACCAAGCTATGTTCTATTCAGTAGAAGAAGAAAAAACACGTTAGAATCTAAGCATAATGGAAACAGCCAGAGGGGATATTCTCTCATTTGCTCTGAAATCTTGTGGCAACCTTCAGCTAATTAAAAACAAGGCAACCTTCGACTAATTAACAACAAAACAAAACACACTGGTTTCTACCTCTTTTATCCTTTTGTGCTTAATCAACTTTAGAGGGTTTATGTTGTAACTCTATTATAAAACTAGTTCTCTGGATCCTGGATGCTGAGCAGTGTTCGATGCTGGGTTGTGTTGGCTGAAACGGTCTCACCCATAGATGCACTAAAGAGGTCCATGTTAATCCACCCGGAACAATGAAAATGTGGGGGGAAGCCTGTGAATCTCCCCATTGACCCTAAACCAAATTTGCTTGTACTGTATCTAGGCTGTTTCTTGGATGAGTATTCCACATTTTGTTGAGATCAAAATTTGAGTAGGATGCTTGCATGGATCTCAACCCCAGAGTAATGCATGTTTTTGTCATTGTCATCAATCTACTGCATTGTGGCTAAAATGTACTTTGACTACACCAACCGATTTCTTTATGGAAAGTGTGCCACCATTTTGTATGAATGTCATGTAGCCGTTGCCAGTCTATGCTTCCCAACTTGTTAATCAGCAAAAGGTAAACAACCAAATATAATAGTTAAATTGTGGGCATTTTATAGTAAAATAAAGTTTTTTATTAATATTAACTTTGTTTGATCAGAGTTTTGACTGTGCCAACGACTGCATATTTTTTCCGTCCACAGTGGTCCATTGACCTCTTTGCGGCCTTTCAAACATCTGGGACATTTCTGGGATAGATCTGAGATTTCTTTTCTCGTCATGTATACATCCAAGTAAATGTCAATACAAAAGCTAAAACAAAGAAAAATGCAGCTGATCATTCTCATTTCCTTTTCTAACGTGACTGAGATATCAATATAGCAGGTGACAAGAACATTAGGCAGCCTGCACGGCAACAACTTTTGTTTGAAAAGAAATCCATTCGTCTTACATCTATGCAACATTGCAAAAAGAAAGTAACTGGATTGGGTCTGTGGCAACATGAAAAATAACAAAGAAATATACTTTGTCCAAGCGATATCTTTTAGCGGATGAATTTAATTGTACATATTCATTCATCAAAATAACATTTGAACACATAAAATCACACAATGATATATATTTTTTAAATGGCACGTCTGTTCTGGACAACGAATGCATTCACAGGTAAATGGGTTGACAATTGCGTTTACTGTACCTGTGACTGTTTTCACAGTATCTAAATCATGTAACATTTTGGTCGTTTTGTTGTTGTAATGTACAGTTACATGGAGTGGCGACACATACAATGACATACACACAAACATATCATGCCCACACACACACACACACACACTATCCATCTATCTAAGGACAGCAAAGGGGGAGGATACTTAGTTCTGCTTCACGCTGACATTCTAATGAAGACAGCACATTCGGATGAGTGAGTATCCAATTTCAGAATCACCAGATATCTTCCAACATACTCCCTACACTGGCATCAATTTGCTGCCTCCCCCTTTACGTATCCCCAGGGCAACGATTAAATGTGAAAATATTGGACATCTGCCATGTTTCAAATAGTTTAAATGTTTCTGAATCCATTAATATACTTTAAAAAAAAATCACCAGTTTGAATTGAAATCAGCTGACGCTACCACAGTGTTTGACGTTTTTAAAAATGCATCAAACTTACCTCTGACCAGCTTTTCATATTTTATACTGTAGATCGGTCTCTAAGTGAAATATAACAAGCGAGAATTGTTGTGATATGAGTAGCTGTCTGTGAAGTCTTGTAGATACAGTCAAGACAATCTAGGGGTGGCTGATGGGCTCATAGTTATAACCAGAATAGAATAAATGGAAAGATATCAGAAGCATCCTACTCATGATCCCATATTAACACACTAAACCCATTACTATGAGCCCTTCTTGGTGTAACTACATTGAGATGATCCTTGACACCAGCTTAGTTAAACATGGAGTGGGGCTACAGCCATCAACTTTCCCTCCCGACGCCCAGCTCACATTCGTCTCCACAAATCCTGATAGGCAATAATGTGGGTCTTTAAATCTGAGATTTCACTAGCAGTACTATATTCACATTGGCAACCTGAGGTAGGCCGCTTTATTTCTCTGTGTTCCAAAAACATTGTGTATTTTTCTCACAGAACTGCAGAAGTACTTCTGTAACTATCACATTCTGTTCGAGTGATATAATCAGGCACATCCACTGTTGACAGCCTTTGAACAGTACAATGTCTTTCATTGGTCCACACTAATCCACTGACCATCTCTCTGTGAGGTTAATTCTGTCATAAATCATGCTGTGACACTGACAAAATAGCTTTTGATTGTAATCTCTGTGATGCCCCGGTGTGATGGCGTGTTTGCTTCCTGATTTAGCTCTTTTCCCCTTCAACCACCCCTCTGCTTCTCTATTTCCCTCCACCCCAGACTCAATATCTGTAGCCCTGAGAAATGATGAACAGGCTTTTGAGCAAGTCCAGGTTAAAAGTTATTGTGAAATGAATCTAGGAGAAGAAGCTTTCTTTTTTTTATTTTCATTCATTTCCTTTCGCTCATAGTTGGAGCCATTTAGGGTCCGTCTCTGTCTGACTGACAAGGAAGTGTCAGGGATGTGGAAGGCGATTAATTGCATCTCAAACTGACACCACCTCAGGGAGGCTGGAATGGGCTCTGGAGGATGTGCTCAATTGGAGCTCTTGCAGCATTTCCCCCAGGATTCTGAGGGGATGGTCGGTGCTAGAGTGCAGACGGGTCGGGGAATTAGCGCAATGTCACGGATCTGCGTAGTGATGCAACTTCTGGCCATCTAGGAAAGAAGATCTCAGCCTAGAAGTCAAAGAAAATGTGGAAATATGCAATATATCATTCCCGGAATTTGAATATTTCTTCTAAAAATAAAATTGTTGCTATATACAATTTTTCACTGTTAAAATGTAAACTCAAACTCTGTCTGGCTCAGATTACAAATTGTAATTAAAATAATATTTAAACAGCAGAGTTAACTTACAGTAGAAAATGCTCTTGAAGTTTTGCTGTGATATGTCTGGGTCACATAACAGTAAGCCACACTCATAGATATCTTTACGTAACAGGTATAGTTAAATCCGCACCACGGCAGAGCCATTTGACAGTGTTACTCCGACACGTTGAGGCCCCTAGGGTTGTTGTTTTTTTTGTTCTATGCAAGGAGCAAAGTGGCTGGTTCTTACACATTTGGCAAGAAAGCGTCATTGGCTATGGTCTGGCTGTGAGCACACACTCTGTTTTATGTGCGTTGATAAGAAATGATTTATTTGGATGCATAAAGAACCTACGTACAAGTTTCAAATAGCCTGTGAAAAGATAAGATAGCAGAGCTGGCTAAGGAGTAGCAGTGCACTTCTAATTCATCATTGTTCAGACGCACATTCCCTGCTAGAAAAAAAAAACAAGCTTCTACATTTTATGGGGCACAATAAGAAGATAAAAGTATGGCATATGAAATGTTACAGGCTATGGTTTGCAATTCTCCATACAGTAAATAGATACATGTAAATTATGTTAATGGGAAGCGTCATAATAACGGAAATGAACTGGTATAAATTATAACATTCTGTTCAGAAGACTCACCATTTGGTTTTTGACTGGAAAATGTGTGCCCATATTACAATGCCAATTGCATATAGAGCCAATGTTTCTCACCCCATTATTTCCCCCTGGTTTATTGTAAAATGTTTATATACAACTGCACGGGTGATCTGAGAAATTTTTATTAACGAAACAGTAGTCTCCAGCACAACTCCAGAGAACGTGTGAATTTCTTTTAACACGCCATCATGGGACATAACACCACTGAGTGTAAAAACGTAACATTTCCATAGTGTAGTCTGTTTGGTCCATCAACTCTAGCCCAACTTTGAATGAACCCAGAAGTGTTACAAAGTAAATATTTTCTCAGGTGACATTGATAGTCCACAAAAGAAATAGCTGGTTTTGTTGGCAATGATGGCTTCCAAATGCAAAAACAATGTATTTATTCATCAATTACATATACATTTCAGTCACTCAGCAGACACTCACCCAGTGCAACTCATTGCATAATTTCAAGAAAGCTAGGTTGAACAACCACTCCTACTCAATAGCTATCCTTAAAGTATGTGCTTGAAGGAAGTTGTTACAAATTGTAAATCAAGCTTTAGGTAACCCAGGCAACAGTGGGGTTTTCAATATCCTTTGAAAAGAAAGGGTATCAGATATTTTTCTGAAAATGGACAAGACCTCTGCTTTCCTAGCCTCAAAGGGAAGCTGGTTGTACCACTGATGTGCCAGGACAGAGAAGAGTTTTGACCTGGTAGATCTGAAGCTGCGGACGCAAGCAGGTGAACCTTTACTGGAAGCCAAAGAGGTGAGCGGAGCAACAAGAGTACAGAAGTGACGTGATAAGTGCCTGAATTAGTACCGGTGCCATTTCCAGTGTGTAATATGGTTGTACTCATATTACACTTGTAGTACCAACTCAACCCCTTGATGTTTGCAGAGAAAGTCTGGGTGTTGTCTAGGTCACACTTATTAGATATTCATGCAAGGATTACTGTCACAACATGTGCATGTAATATTTATAGAGAAAGGATTAGAACTATGTAATTGGGGAATTTAGATGAACTATCCCTTTAAGAAGTGTTCCTGTATGAATTGAACAAGAGCAAATAACCAGTTATTACCTCAGAACAAAGATCATTAGTTTGATGATTACTGCTTGTTTATCCTAGGCTTTTGGAGAGGGAAGGTCTTTTGTAGTACAATTTCATTAAGATGTAATCTAGGATTAGGCTTCTCTCGCTGTCTCTTTGCAAGTTCACTCTGTCACCCATTTCTGTCCCTGCTGGGAGAGAAATGTACAAGGAGTGAAAGGGATGGGGGCAGTGGGTGGTTGAAGACTACATTTTGTAAAAAAAAATATATATATATATGATGTGTTTAACAACATCGGTTATATAAAGTGTCAGTCACTTTTTAGAAACTGATAAAAACGCCCTGCTGGGCTGTTGTCACCGGTTGGCTAGTGCTCTCTGTATTGAGAGGATGTGCATGCATGCACACAGACAACCAACAACCTTACCCACATAGACATTTCCCTGTAGAGGAATGTCAGTGTTAAGTGAGAGGATGAGGGTGGAGGTTTTCATTCAGTTACTCAGAGGCTTAAAGGCAGTGAGGCTGGGCTTGTTACCCAACCAAAGCATCCTCCACAGACCGTCTGCCCCAGAGGAAGAGACTGAGCTAAATGGCTGTAATGGATTAGCCTACAGGACCTGGGATGGATGACAGTAAAGGAGAGGTTGGGTGATGAGGGGCGGGGATGAGATGGGAGCTGAAAGGAGATTGGGTGGCGCAGGAAATATTGTATTGTCATGTGTTGGTGTCACGGGAAGAGGGGACACATTTATGTTCTGACTGACACCTTGCCTGTGTGCCTGAACGAAATCATCCCGGCAGTGTAACTTTCTGGACATCTCCTTGTACAGGGTGCATCCATACTGTTGTTGCGTGCTCCCTGGGGTTCCAGACTGGGTGTTTGGTGAAATAACTTTTTGACAACTGTTGATGTAAAAAGGGCTGCATAAAATACATTTAATTGATTGATTATAGGTGTCAGAGTAATTTTTTTCGAATCCAGAAATTTGGTTAACAAAAACTGTGAGCTAACCTTTGTAAATATCCAAGTGCTGCCTTTTTAGTTATTTTTTAATGTGACCTTATAATACTTAAAAAATACAGAATGAAAGGTGAAACATACCTTCAGATTCAGATATCGTATTGACTGTCACACTTCTTGGAATTTCACCATTGAATTGTATGAATAATCCTTAGTGCGATGATGTAGACTAGTGATGGAATTGTGAAGACACAGGCAGGAGGGAGGGTGTCTTTGATATATTTTGATATTTGTTTGTATCTCTAGGTCTGTACTGTGTCATGCTTGTGTGCACAGTATCCATTTAATTGCTAGAAAGTGTTTATGTTTACTGTTTAAAGGGTGTTGTTTTTTTACTAGAGTGTGGGCTGTTAAATCACATTTGTAACATATCAGAAGTTAACATAGCACAGTCTGTGGACAGAGCAACACTCATTTCCTTTGAAGTATCGCTCTGGGTGTTCTATATTATTGCCTCTCTTTACCCTGGCTGTTAAAATATAAAATGGAACACTACATCTAAGTACAGCAAACAAACTCAAAATTATGTCAAATGCCCTATAGCTGCACAACCCCCCAACCCAAAAAATAACAATAACAACAATTGATGGAATCAATGTAAACAACTGAAAATAAAATATTTGTTTTAGAAAAATCCAAAAAGTTTCTGAAAATAAAACCTCATATTAAAGTAATAATAATGAGACATAAAACACTGTCATGCTTCGGTTGGTTGTAATATTGACACGGGATGAAGGCATTTCAATCCATTTAATTTGTGGGTTTATTTCCTCCTTTGAACTCCATTTTTAGCTTTAGGTCTTGCCTCATCGCAGCAACTCCCTGTGGAGAGTCAAAGATTGAGACATGTGTCCTCGAAAGCAGTGGTTCCCAACCAAGAGTACTGGGAAACCTGGGGCTATTTACAAAAGGGGAACTTGAGAAGACTCATGAGACCACAGGCCTACTGGTAAATTGCACATCAGGGGGGACTTCAGGGGTATTTACCGGTGGCACAGTAACAGAAAAAAGCTTGGGAACCACTGCTCCAAAACACATTTCACCAAGCCATTCTGCTCCTTATCACGCTAATCACTCAACCAGGAAGTGCTTACCAGCAACAGACATGCTTGGAGAAGAACACATTGAGTTTTCAGGAGTCTGATCTAGAACTTGCTAGAACAAGTTTATATTCTGCAAACATGTCAGAAATGTATTCGGGTCCTAAACCATTAAGAGATTTATTAACTAAAAGCACCACTTTGAAATCTATTCTGTTGGTCCTGGTTAACATTCTAGAAAAAGCATTCTGAATGAGCTGCAGTTGTTTTAAAGTCTTTTTTGGGAGTCCAGTTAAGAGGCCATTACAGTAGTCAACCCTACTAGAGATAAAAGCATGGATGAGCTTCTCTTGGTCTTTTTGGGAAACCAGGCCTTTGATTCTGGCTATATTTTTTAGGTGATAGAATGCTGTTTTGGTGACCGCTTTAATATGACTGTTAAATGTGAGGTCTGAGTCTATCAGAACACCAAGATTACGCACTTGGTCCCTGGTTTTAAGGGCCGGAGATTCCAGTTCTTTACTAATACTTGTTCTTTTATTTTTGTTGCCAAACACGATAATCTCAGTTTTATCTTGGTTAAATTCTGAAAAATGTTGGTTCATCCAGGTATTTATGTGCTCTATACAGTGACACAGAGAGTCTATTGAGCAGTTGTCATATGGTTCGAGAGCCATATTTGAGTATCATGGGCATATCTGTGGTAGTTAATGTTGTTGTTCTGTAGAATTTGGTCCAGAGGTAGCATATAGAGATTGAACAGAAGCGGTCCGAGAACTGATCCCTGTGGAACTCCGCATGTCATAGCCACCCTATCAGATTCATGATTACCAATGGTGACAAAGTAACTCCGGCCATCTAGATGAGATCTGAACCAATCAAGAACTGTCCCTGTAAGTCCTACCCAATTTTCCAGCCTTTCTATAAGTGTTCTATGATCTGCAGTATCAAATGCTGCACTGAGATCTAATAGAATCAAAGCTGTTATTTTATCGGAATCAGTATTCAGCCTTGGTGGTCGTGGTGACGGTACAGAGTCCTTGTTAGACTGTGTAGTTCTGATGTTCCGTCTAATACTTATAATTTTTTCACTAAAGAAACTCATTACATTTCACAGTGGACATGAGTTCTGATGCTATCTGCTTTATTGGGTTTGTAAGCTTGTCGACCATGACAAATAGAGTGCGGGTATTTTTGATTTTCTTGTTAATCATTCCCGATAAATGTTGCTGTCTGGCCCTGCGTAATTCATTGTTGAAGATACCAAGGCTTTGTTTATAGATGTCATAGTGAATTTGAAGTTTAGTTTTCCTCCACTTATGTTCCGCTTTCCTACATTCTCTTTTCAGGGCGCTTACCATCATGGTGGTTCTCCATAGTGTTTTCTGTTTGCTCATAATTTTCTTTACCTTTGCCGGTGCAACACGATCCATGATATTCAATAATTTGGCATTAAAATGATCCAGGAGTACATCATCTGACTCAACACTTATTGTTGGAGAGATAGCTATGACTTCAATCAATGGAGCATTGGTACTCTAATTAATGTTTATCAGAAACAGTTTAATGGAACATCTGGGGTGACAAGTGAATGAAAAAAGACCCAGAAACTATCAGACAGGGCCAAGTCTTTAACCATGATAGAAGAATTATCGAGACCTTTAGAGATAACCAGATGTAGAATGTGACCTTGAATGTGTGTACGCTCTTTCACATGTTGAGTGAGATCAAAAGTGTGAAGTAGTGCAAAAAGTTATTTGGCATTATTTTTCTGTACTATTATCTATGTGGATGTTAAAATCCCCTGTAATAATAAACAAGCTATAATCAACTGATATAACAGAGAGTAGTTCAGCAAAATCATCAATAACATTTGCAGAATATTCTGGAGGTCTGTAAATGGTTAAAACAATAATTGGGGGTACCCTTCGAAGTAAAACAGAGGTATTCAAAATAAATAAAATGACCTAGTGTATTTTCTTTGCACTGGACTGTATCTTTGAATAGGGCAGCCACTCCTCCTCCTTTCCTACCATTTCGACACATATTCATTTAGCCACATTTTTCGGGTGCTATCTCGTTAAGAATTGCAGCACTAGAATCTTCTGTTAGCCAAAGTACGCATTCGTGCATGCTTTTTGTGCCAGGATAGACAAAAACTTTGCTGGCTACAACCTTCAGTAGCTCCGTTATTGTCAGCCTGAACTAAAACTGTTTACGGTTAAATTGCGATTATTTCTGGTGGATTTTTGAAGTACGAATCCGTGCATGCTTTTTGGGCTAATATGGGCTGGATCAACATCCCTTGGGCAGAAAAAGAGTAGGGGTTTCCAAGATTCTCTCATCTTTTCACTCGACGAAAAAGTCAGTTATCGTCACCTAAATTGATAGTTATTGTATCAATGTCATTAACGAATGAAAGAAAAATGAATATTTTTGTGCCATGAAATGAAATAGCTTTGGCAATGTATAGTTAATCTTCAGTCTCGCTAGCAATTGCTCAATTCTTATGACTATTCCAAGTAGTATGTTAGTAGATACTGCTAAAACCTATTACTGGCTAATAAGCTGTTACAACGGCCAGTGGCAAAAGCCATACAGTTCATAGATGCTATTTGTGGTGGAGGTAAACATAATAAGAAACGTTAGTTAGTTTAACACAATGCCCAATGGTGTCTAGCGAAATATTCAAACTCGTGTGATATCAATGAGCAACAAAATGATCTTATGTTGAGATGCTATACTGACACTGGGCTAATGTGTTGCACTGTGGCGTAGTGGTTAGGGACACTCCATCCCATGTGGAAAACCTGGGTTTGGCTCCAGTGAGGACAGCAGTATTTATCACTTTTAATTGCGGGCCGGCTGAACTAGGCTTGCCAAGTTCTTTTTCTGGTTGGATAGAGAGCCTCACTTCCCCTCAGCAATTCTCTGGTACATTATGGAATTCTAGGTTGACTCAATGATGTCAAGTTTATCAGGCTCTGAGGTAGCAAAGCAACCCCAAATCACAATGCCATCTCCCCCATGCTTTATAGTAGGTATGAGGTTGTTCTGTTCAAATGCAGTGTTTCTTTTTTTGCCAACCGTTGCCAACAGTTTTGGCCTTTACTCAGGGGTTGCCTAACAAACGTCTGTTATATCTTATTTCTTCCAGACCTCCTATGTGGGCAGTCTGTGCGTTCTCTTTCTGACAGCGAACTCATGCATTTTGACACTGACTGTGGCAAGAGAGGCCTGTAGATCCCTTGATGTTACCCAGGGATTCTTAGAGAGTTCTATTAGCATCAGCTCCTGGGCTGAATTTGGTGGGACAACCTGTTCTATGTAGATAGTGGAATAAAATTTTCTCAATTTGTACATAATCTGCAGGACAGTGGAATGATGGACTTCAGATTGCTTGGAAATGGCTTTGTAACCCCTCCTGGTAATGCATGGACACCAGTAAGCCATCGAAGACTCAAGTCTCACTCAAGATGCACCTGCTGTCCCACTTAGACATCCATACAGTGTGCATTGTTGTTCATCAGTTCCTCTTTGTCCACAAGAGTACAGTCAGGAGAAAAACAAGATGTAACTGTTGGCCTTCGAGAGAGAGATTTAAACTGTATACCTTATTTTTCATCAGCCTCTATTTTTCAGCAATCAAATGTGGAAAAATCAAAGATAGAAAATAATAATAATAATAATATGGGCCCTTGGGTTCAAGTGACCTGGTTAAATGTCTTATCAATTTAATTACATAAGAAGTCTGTAAAGTGTGTAAAAAATTAGGGAATCTTCTATAATATGTAAGAAGAGACCACTTTCTAGGTGGGGAACATTTTCATATGAGTGTACTGTTGAGGTAGATTGGACTGTGCTAATTGCGCCACCACTTGCAAGGCTCCAGCAGGTGTCAGTATGCTGTGACTAGGATTTCACTTCAAGGCGGTGACTTTGCCACTACACTATTTGGGAGGCTGTAGAGTGTTGCCTAATTTCCAAAAGTGAAAATTGCATCACAGCTTCACCTTTTTCGAACAGTACCAGGGATGATTGACAGTACATCTTGGGGTTTTCTATGCTCATAGTTTGTCCTTAGGTGCTGGTAAACCGAGAGATAGCAGCTATGAATCCAGTTGATTTAATTAATGGAGGTTTAGATAAAATATGGCCATTGTACATTAGTATAATGTTGACTAGGGATTTAACATATGGCTTGGCATTTTAACTAACGAGTGTGGGTGTGTGGTTCTAAAAACTAAAGAGGGAAAATGTATGCAGTACTAAATGCCAGGTATAAGCCTAACACTCCTCCACCTACATAGAAAATGAATATGAAAATGGCAATACTAGCTCATGTATTAAAATCCACTATGTACCACAACAGCATTACTGTGGTTGCACCTCTACAGATCTATCCCACGACTATAGAGGCCCCAAACAAGCCCTACAAAGAAGCATAGACATGCCCACTCAACCGCTGGAAATTGAAATGCATCACTATTCAATTGAGAATAACATGCAGAATCCACACAAAGGAGCTAGATACCACACACATGAATCCAGGAAAGATTAATAACAAATCACTTGGAATATTATACTGTAAAAAATTAAATTCTTCATGACACCACCAAGTGAAAATGTCCACATTGGGCCCAATTAGGGGTGTACTCACTTTTGTTGCCAGCGGTTTAGACATCAATGGCTGTGTGCTGAGTAAATTTACATATCATTCCCATTACTACGACACATCAAAAATACAGTAGCTCTGCGCAGATGTTTAACAACTTCATTTGGGACATTCTTCATAGCATTTAACCACTTCTTCCATAAGAACCTACCTGGCCTGCACTCAAATGTATAAAATCAAATGTTTGTCTAAAATTGTACTAACTTATCTCTAGTACTTGTTTATGTTCCCACACAGTATGTATATTTCTTGGAAGTGACAAGACTTCATTGCGGTGGATGACAGCCATTTGAAACAAAATTGCTAAATACCTCAGTTCGCTACTGTGCTCGAATCAGAAAATGACGCAAAGATGGAAGTTTGATACGAGTGCTGAAACCTGTCCTGAACCATTTAGAATGCATCAAATGTTATGTTATCCTCAACAATGTCATGTTGTGGATAGTTATCAAATATTGTCAGGTTATTTTTTCTTTAAATATAATTTTAGATTCTGTTTTTATTCCACATACACAGATCCAAGATTCTTGGCCTTCAAGCATGATCCAACCCAAGACCTGAAGGTCCAGTACAAACAATATCCAACCTTGTCAGTCAGATACAGAATGGGATCTTGGGAAATCTGTATGTGAGTGAAGACCTCTGATACACAGGGCAAACACCCGTATTGTCCTTTGTTTTGTTTTTCACTCTTTTACAACACAAGCTTGTGAGAAATTAACTGCCGATCCTGACTTTAAGCTTGGCGTCAGACATGCGGGTATTTTGTGAAATGAAAATTGAATTATTCAGCACCTTTGCCGGATCAGATTTTTTTAAAGGTTATGTTTGTAGAGAACAGCTTGTACAGAGTCACCATGCCTCAGGGGAACAAGATGTAAATACATGCAAAAAAGGAAACAACATTGTCTCATTTACGAGAGACAAAGTTCCTGGGCACACTCTAAAGAGTCATTGTGCTCCTCTGTGTCACAATCCACAGTGACTTTGGCAAAACGCTATTTCCAAAAAAAATTTAAATAATCTTTTAAGCCCCACAAAGGTTGATATCCTGAAAACCTTTAGTCCAGCTTTATTTGTTGGGTTCCTGAAATATGCAATGTGTTTATGTGTATGTGTATTCTAATCTACTTACGTACGGGTTTAGGGCTAATATGTACGGGTTCAGGGCTAATACGTACGGGTTCAGGGCTAATACGTATGGGTTCAGGGCTAATGCGTACGGGTTCAGGGCTAATGCGTACGGGTTCAGGGCTAATACTTACAGGTTCAGGGCTAATACTTACAGGTTCAGGGATAATGCGTACAGGTTCAGGGCTAATACGTACGGGTTCAGGGCTAATACGTACGGGTTCAGGGCTAATACGTACGGGTTCAGGGCTAATATATACAGGTTCAGGGCTAATACGTACAGGTTCAGAGCTAATGCGTACAGGTTCAGGGTTAATGCGTACAGGTTCAGGGCTAATACGTATGGGTTCAAGGCTAATACGTACGGGTTCAGGGCTAATACGTACGGGTTCAGGGCTAATTGCAATGGACATATTACTAAAGCATGTGCATGGCTTACCTAAAGCGCATGTGGGACTTTCTTAAAACGCACAAGCGACTTATTAAAGTGCACATGCAACTTACTAAAGCGTGTGTGCGAGCTATAAAATGTATGGGCACTTGACTTTTTTTTTTTAAAACAACCCACAGCTGATACAATCGTTTATGTTTCTTGTTGCATTTGACAATGTAGGCTTCTCCTAAAGCCAAGGCCTCTCCATCTTTTGTGCACCTGCTATGAAGGACACTTTCTTTACAAAACTACACTCAAACATGGAGCTATGTGTAAAAAAACAGGAGGCAGCCAAAGACAAAAGAAGAGAAGCAACCATCCTTCACTTCTGAGAGCAGCTATACATCTGCAAAGCTACTCTCTCAGTCTGTCATCTCCTTTCTGTTCCCTTAGGGTGACCTGGGAACAATTCATCAAGCATTTTTTCCGTGTCACAGCCTCCGAGAGCTATAATTTGCCGCGTCACATGAGCAGCGCTCTGCTGGACTCGTTCATCCACGTGTGGAGCATTGCTATTAGGCTGGGTCTCTGCAATCGGTGGTGTATTGTGGGTATTGGGCCCTAAAAATTGCCAGGTAAATTCCACCCCGTGCTCGGTTGAAGGACAGAGAACACCTGTCAAAACAGCTCACAGTAAACCTAGCTACCAATCGCACAGTGTGTGGCTGTTACCCAAGGTCCACTGATAAGTCTCTCTGAGTGTAGTTGCCTCAACATAAACCTTTATCAACGTATTAAGGTGCTTTTTGTGGCTCAACCCATTTCTCAATTTGGTGTACCTTACAGATCAGTATTGCGTTGTGAAACTACTGCTAAACGTCAACAGTAATGTTTTCATATATTAATACAACACACACAACACACGCATGCACCCACAAAGAGAAAATAATGGCTCTAATTGATCAAAAATAACCTGTAAGAAATGTAACTACATTTTGTTGACAAGAATCAGACTAGTAATAAGTTGCAGAGATTTGGAGTCCAGTCACATGTCCCTATGAGTTTTCATATTTTCGATGGCTGAATTCTGAGTTCTGGTGCCTAGTGCACAAGTCTTAGTCACTGAGTCCATATTAACAAAGAAAAAATAAATAGATAGTCAAATATTGAGATTTTTTCGAAGTTTCCAGATGGAACGAAACTGGATTGGAATTGGCTCAATATACGTTTTATGTTGCAACTTAAACAATTGTTCAGCAGAATAAAAACATAAAAACAACCCAATTGGCTTAAACAAATTGTGAACGTTTGGGTAGCCTACTTCTGTCCGCATTATATACTTAATCTGTTTACAATGCGTCCCACCAATGAAGGTACTAGAAGGAAAAATGCTGTCATGTCTCAAGTGTCATGTCTTTTGAAAGGAAAGGGCTATAATTAAGCTGTTTTCCCTGACAAAATAAGCTAAGGAGTTAAGTTAGCTAAGGAGACAAAATAAAATGTACATGCCCAATGTGTACAATATGATCTGTCTGCCCACACTTTTTTTAAAACTAATGTGAGCTGTGTGTGACGGGAATCTTCCGCTGCTAAACAGAGCTGTTGTGACTATCTAGTGCCACAAATATTATGTGACCTTATCATAGCCTAGCCATTCAACTCCTGCTTACCAGTGGTTGAAAAGCCTCGTCCAAGGGGCTTATTTTCATTGCAAAGTGTGGGATTAATCAATATGAACCTTTGCTTGAGGATATTTGTCAGTTTATTGTAGTTACAGCCATGACCTGGTGTACGCACAGTGGCAAGTGGTGGAATAAGGGAACTGCTTCTGAAATGTTGACTGGTTGTTGTAAAAAATATATTCTGTTTTTCCATTGCACCTTTCATGCAATATTTCTTAACAGACTATGATATGTCTTTTGACCATGTCAGTTAATTAGCCGTAACAAGAATCAATTTAAAGAAAGTAGTTGTTTGTTAAATTCTAAATTGCTTAGGAATTGGATTCTTGGATGTAAGGTTTACTATAAGCTGCAATTCAGAGAGTAAATTGTTGGAGACAGTTCTGGCTGGGGGCCTCTAGGTATCTCATTGCGCCTGGGGGTCACATTCAGGGCCTGACTACAGAGGTGCCTCTAGACACTTTCTACTTCCTTTTCTGTTCTCCCTAATTAGAGGCAGCTGCACCTTGTTGGCCCTAATTGGGGACCCTATTTAAGTTGCCCTTTTTGTCATTGTTTTGTGGGTCATTGTTTGTGCCAGTTCTGCTGTGCCTCAGTTTGCTGCGCCTTGTTTTTGTGCTTTTTTTTATGCTTAATAATTAAGGGATGTTTCTCTAAATTTGCTCTTTGCCTCGTGTCCTGCCCTGTGACCATGACAGTATGTCATGGTCACAGTCAACAAGCTACTTCAGCCTCGCCATAACAACCATACCTCACATACTCTCCCTGCCAGCACTTTCCTTTCATTCTTCAAAGACAAAATCAAAAAAATCAATGCATCACTGTTAGGTCAGTTTCACTGTTCCCTTTCTCCAACCGCTGATTACTCACTCTGTCCACCGCCTGTCCTTCGCACTCACCTTCATACATTTTCCCCCATTGACTCTGACTATATCACCAAAATTATACTCTCGTCCAAAACAACTTCCTGTTCCCTTGATCCCATTCCAGCCTCTCTCATTAAAGCCTGCCTGCCTGCACTCTGTCCCTACATCACACGCATCATTAACCTATCCCTCACCCATGGCATTGTCCCGTCCATCTATAAAACTGCTGCTGTCACTCCCATCTTAAAGAAGCCTGGACTAGATACCTCCATCCTGAACAATTTCCGCCCGATATCCAACCTCCCCTTCCTTGCCAAAACCCTGGAAAGGACGGTTGCCTCTCAACTCCAACAACACCTGCTTCACAATGACCTGTTTGAACCCCTCCAGTCTGGTTTCCGCCCACTCCACAGCACAGAGACTGCACTACTCAAAGTTGTCAATGACCTCCTCATCTCTGCTGATGCTGGTTCCCTCAACATCCTGATTCTCCTGGATCTGAGTGCCGCATTTGACACCGTGAGTCACCAGATCCTCCTCACCAGGCTCAGGGGTCTGGGTGTTGAGGGAACCGCACTCTCCTGGCTGCAAACCTACCTCACAAATCGAACCCATTACATCTCCCTCAGTCACCAAAAATCTGAAATATCTACAGTCACGCAGGGGGTCCCCCAGGGCTCTGTTCTGGGTCCCTTACTCTTCATTATTTACATCCTCCCCCTTGGTCAGATCCTCCGCCACTTCAACCTTAATTTCCACTGCTACGCTGATGACACACAGATTTATCTCAGCACCAAGTCTCTCACCAACCCACCTCTGGCCCATATTGAATCATGTCTCTCTGAAATAAAAAAATGGATGCATCACAACTTCCTCAAACTCAACAGTGAAAAAACAGAACTTCTTCTCATTGGCACCAAATCCACCCTTAGTAAAACTGGCACATTCTCTCTCACCATTGACAACACTGTAGTTTCTCCTTCCCCCTGTGCTCGCAACCTTGGGGTCATCCTTGACTCCACCCTCTGTTTCGAGCAACACATTAAACATACTGTCAAATCATCTTTCTTTCATCTTCGTAACATTGCAAAACTCAAATCCTCCCTCCCCCCACCTGCAGCTGAAACTCTGATTCATGCATTCATCTCCTCCCGTCTTGACTATTGTAACTCCCTCTTGTCCGGCATCAACTCCTCATACCTCCATAAGCTCCAAATGGTTCAAAACTCTGCTGCGAGGCTTCTTACTCATTCAAAGTCCTGGCAGCACATCACCCCCATCCTCTGTGAGCTTCACTGGCTCCCTGTCAAACAGCGCATTGAATACAAAATACTCCTCCTGACTTACAAAGCCCTCCACAAACTTGCTCCCCCCTACCTCTCGGACCTTCTTCAACACTATCAACCTTCACGCTCACTCCGCTCTTGTACAGCAGGCCACCTCATCATCCCCAGATCCAAGCTACGGAGCTTTGGTGATAGGGCATTTTCCAGGGTTGCTCCCCGGCTCTGGAACTCACTGCCACAATCCATCCTTGACTCTGACTCTCTTAACACCTTCCGACTACGCCTTAAGCCATTTCTGTTTAAACAAGCCTTCCCATAGCCCCTTTGTTGTTGTATATTTTATTTCTCAGTGTTCTTTGTTTTGCTTGTTTTTGTAAAGCGTCTTTGGGTCATTGAAAAGCGCTATATAAATCCCATGTATTATTATTATTATTATTATTATGTGGCTGTCGTCCCCTCTCGGGTTTGGTGCTATGTGTACTTTTCAATAGGATTTTGTCAGTCTGGCATTTCACCCAGGATGAGCCTGCATATAAATGTCTGCAAAACTTACATGTTGCTCAATTGGTTCACTTTCCATGCAGTGTTGCTCAACTGGTTCACTTTCTACACACTGTCCCTCAACTGGTTCACTTTCCACACACTGTCGCTCAACTGGTTCACTTTCCATACACTGTCGCTCAACAGGTTAACTTTCCACACACTGTCGCATCAACTGGTTCACTTTCCATACACTCGCTTACCAGCTTACTGCTGAATTTGAAGGTGGCAGGTATGGCGCATAACTCGTTCATTCTGCAGAACCATAATTATGGCATTTGAACAGGCTGCATTAGGGAGTTATTGAGGATGGGAGGTCTCTTGATATTGTTGAATAGTCATTTTAGCAACAGCAACTTTCCCAAGGTTAACAACATTTAAATTGTCCTAACTTTCCTCTTATAATGGTCTTATGATCATTTGATAAATCCCTCTTTTTCTTAATTCCATGTGTAAGTACACATTTAGGATTGTTTCTACGCAATATTGATGCATGAGGCCCCTGAAACTGAGTGAATGAGAGTTCTTGAAGAGATTAAAAGGAGAACATGGCAGTTTTGGATCAATAGTGGAAAGAACTCAGCACATGCAGCTTACATTCCATGGTGAGCCGCAAATGAGCGTGCATTATATTTGGAGTTAATGGAGACTCGTTGACTTGCACACCTGGACCAGAATGATTGTATGACAAAACCTTCATACTGTATGTGTGTCACATATCTGCTGTTGGGAAAAGAAGGATGTGATAGGATATTATGCAGATAATTGTGTTGGTTGGACAAGGCTATGCATGTGTGCACAAGGAATTCAGTGGTTTATGTTCCCTTGGTTATAGAAGCAATGTGATGTGACTAGACTACGACGACAAGAAAAGTTGTCAAAATTTGTTTGAAGAAAATGGCTCAAAACTCATACTTTCAAGAATAATTAGCTTCAAGTATTATCCATTTTGTTCATTAGGCTAAAACCAGAATACAATTTAAAACAAGTGACATAATACAGACACACACACATGCACCACCACCACCACCATAATAAAAATGAAGATAACACTATTTTGAGGGTCCCTGAAAGTGTAGATGCTCTACAGATTATCTACTTACTATCAGTAATGTGAAATATCTACTAACCCTTACCCTAATCTTCACCTTTATCCTAACCTTAACCCTTACCTTACTTGATATTAAATATAACACTAAACTTAGCATGCAGTTGCTTATCAACATATGTTTTCGTGACAGTTTGTTGACAGTATTACTATATATAGAACATCTACATATGGAAATTGAGAATCTCAAAATAAAGTGTAACTAAAAAGACAGCTAATCCACCATCAATCCAGTGGACATTTGTGGAACAGGAAGAGAAATGTGACATTTGACTGTTTGTTTTCAAAATCTTAGATATTTAATTTGCATATGATTGAATATCTTTTAAGGTGTGTCCTGTGGGGAAAAGTGCCCTAGGTGTATTTGGTGTTCAAGGACAGAACAAAATACTTTACTTTTCCAGCACAGGTATGCATCATACCGCAAAGGTACCTATGATAAAAAAAACACACTTAGTGGCCTGCCAATTACAATAAAAAATTACTTTCCCAGAGCTCAAAATTTGTCTTCTGATGTTTTTTTTTTTTTTACTTTAAGGAATATAGAACATCGTATTTAATTGTTATTAATATAAAAGTATTTAAAAAATTGAGTTCTGTTTTGCTTGTGTTTTTGATTTTGACGCCAAACCGATTGCTATTGTGTGTGTGTTTGTGTGCCGATAGGAAGATACTTTATTGTGTGCCAATGCTTTTATTTTAAAACTCCATGTGTTTACCTGTGTCGGTTTGGAAGTAGATCAGTTTGAATGTATTAATATCAAAAACCTTTGGAAACATAACGAAACGATACATTTTTCGAATAGCATCTGTCTAATATATGTATTATAACATTATAATGTTGGAGCCAGCTGCGTTGGTTCGTCCATTGAATTTACCCTCTGTGTCCGGTGATCTTACTCCACTGCAGCATAGATTTGATTCTGGCCTACTGAAATCTCAGCATCGTATGTCCTCTGTTTAAAAAATGTATTTAAAAAATTGTCAATAAATCATAGAATGCAGAAAAGTGTGTATGTAGATTGAGGTACTCTGAAGATATTTCACCCCATGCATCCTGAAGCATCTCCCACAAGTTAGATTGGCTTGATGGGCACTTCTTACGCTCCCAAAACAGCTCAATAGGGCTGGGATCCAGTGACTGTACTGACCAGTCCATTATTGACGGAATACCAACTGTCGATAATGCTTTTTCCCTAAATAGTTCTTGCATAGTTTTGTGTTGGCTCCAACTAAGCGCCATCCACAGGGCATGGCATTACAAAATGTGAGCGATAGCCTTCCTTCTTCAAGATCACTTTTACCCTGTACAAATCTCCCAATTTACCACCCCCATAGCATCCCCAACATGCTTGACAGATGGCATCAAGCACTCCTCCAGCATCTTTTCATTTGGTCTGCATCTCACGATAGTTTCTCTTTGTGATCCGAACACCTCAAACTTAGATTTGTGTGTGCACTACACTTTTTCCAATCTTCCTGTGTCCAGTGTCTTTGTTCTTTTGCCATTATTTTCTTTTTATTGTCCAGTCTGACATGCAGTGGATATAAAAAGTCTACACACCCCTGTTAAAATGCAATTTTTTTGTGATGTAAAAGAATGAGACAAAGATGAATCATGTCAGAACTTTTTCCACCTTTGATGTGACCTCTAACATGAACAATTAAATTGAAAAACAACTGGAAATCTTTGAGGGGGAAAAATAAAAAACTCACAATAACCTGGTTGCATGAATGTGCACACCCTTAAACTAATACTTTGTTGAAGTTCCTTTTGATTTTATTGCAGCCTTTTTGGGTAGGTGTCTATTAGCATGGCACATCTTGACGTGGCAATATTTGCCCACTCTTCTTTGCAAAAGCGCTCCAAATCTGTCAGATTGCGAGGACATCTCCTGTGCATAGCCCTCTTCAGATCACCTCACAGATGTTCAATTGGATTCAGGTCTGGGCTCTAGCTGGGCCATTCCAAAATGTTAATCTTCTTCTGGTGAAGCCATGCTTTTGTGGATTTGGATGTGTGCTTAGGGTCGCTGTCATGCTGAAAGGTGAATTTCCTCTTCACTTCAGCTTTCTAACAGACGCTTGAAGGTTTTGTGCCAAACTTGCCTGGTATTTGGAACTGTTCATAGTTCCTCCACCCTGACTAAAGCCCTGGTTCCAGCTGAAGAAAAACAGCCCAAAAGTATGATGCTGCCATCGCCATGCTTCACTGTGGGTATGGCGTTCTTTGAATGATGCGCAGTGGTGTTTTTGTGCCAAAAATACCTTTTGGAATTATGGCCAAAAAGTTAAACCTTTGTTTTGTCAGACCATAACACATTTTCCCACATGCTTTTGGGGGAATTAATGTTTGTTTTTGCAAACTTCAGCCGGGCTTGTTTTTATTCTTTTACATCACAAAAACCTGCCATTTTAACAGCGGTGTGTAAACTTTTCATATTCACTGTATATCTTTTTCTTTGCAACTCTGCCTAGAAGGCCAGCATCCCAGAGTCGCCTCTTCACTGTTGACGTTGATTCTGGGGTTTTGTGGGTACTATTTAATGAAGCTGTCAGTTGAGCTGTCAAACTAGACACTCTAATGTGTTTGTCCCCTTGCTCAGTTGTGCACTCAGTCCTCTCACTCCTCTTTATATTGGGGTTAAAGCCAGATTGCTTTGTTTTGTAAAGGGAGTTGTACACAACATTGTATGAGATCGTCAGTTTCTTGGTGATTTGTTGTATGGAGTAGCCTTCATTTCTCAGAACTTGAATAGGCTGACGAGTTTCAGAAGAAAGTTCTTTGTGTCTGGTCATTTTGAGTCTGCAATGGAACCCACAATTGCTGATGCTCCTTGTACTCAACTGGTCTAAAGAAGGCCAGTTGTATTGCTTTTTAAATCAGTACAAAAGTTTTTTAGCTGTGCTAACATATTTGCTAAAGGGTTTTATAATGATCAATTAGCCTTTAGAATGCAAATGTGGATTTGCAAACACTAAGTGCCATTGGAACAAAGGAATGATGGTTGCAGATAATGAGCCTCTGTATGCCTATCTATGTATTCTATAAAAAATCTGCTGTTTCCAGCTACAATAGTCAATTACAACATTAACAATATCTACACTGTGTTTCTGATACATTTTATGTTATCTTAATAGACAAAACATGTTCTAAGTGACCCCAAACTTTTAAACGGTAGTGTATATAACCATATATATATATATATAAAAAAAAAAAAAAATAGTAGGAAAGAGGGTCCGTCAATGCCAGTCCTTTCTAGTGTCAACAAGTTGGCTTGTAAATAATGATGCATCTGGGACAGTCATTGTAATGCTATAGTTAGATCTACACTGGGAAAGGAGGTACAGATCTTTTCACATCAGATCTTTTCTGTGCAAAACTGATTAGTGAATAAAATCCAATTAATGCCTGTCTAAATGCAGGCATAGTTTCACAACTCAAAGTTTTATTTAGAGCACAGAAAAAAAATACAATTTGCCAAAAGCTGATTCCTCAACGGTAAACGAAACTGTTAGCCCTGTGATCTCTTTTGATGGATTATGAGCTTTGCTTTATCAGTAGATTAAGACACCTGGAGCAGCAGAATTCTAATGAAGCTGGAAGGGAGTTTGAAGGGAGAGGAGCTGTAGCTCAGGAATCCCTCCCCATTACCCAATATATCTGTCAGGCTTAGAGCCGCGCTGAACACTTTCAGGCATTCTTAACCCTCAAGTTATTTTCGGAGATTGTGATTATCTGTGATATTTCATGATCCTTTAAATAATTCTCACTACTTTTTGTTATCAATCATAATGAGGAAAGTTTGCACTATACACCTGACAGAAGTACAGATAAAAAAAAAAACTACACCTAGAATGCACACATTTGTGGAAAGGGAACTGATAAAATCTGGAACTAATATTGCATACAAATTTAAATCTAATTATGTCATTTTGACAAGCAACATTCTTCAGACAAATCCCATAATTATATAAAGTAGGCACAGGCTACACTTGGCTTGGCAAAAGGTCTCTTGCAGATGTCTGGGTTCCGTCAAACATAGCTTATTTGACTCATACAAAGGTTTGGGCCTCCCTGTCTCCACCCATTTCTGTTTAACATTTCAAAAGTATTTATCCCACATTGGCGTTCAGAGGATGGGCCTGCCAACATTGTGCTAGATCCTTTGCCTGGCTTGAACAATGACAGACGACCAGGTTTCTCTGTAGCCCAATGCCATGATGCCCAATGGATCAGTCAAGCCTAGCACTACAATGCTGGTTTGACTGATCCGAGAGAGATGGATGCTTTCACTGCGCTCACTCTTTCAATGATGAATTGATACCTGGCAGCATTTTCCCCTGCATTCCTCATTTAGGTCAAGCCACCCACCTGCAACTGGTTTAGGGGATGAATGGTGAATCTATGGGTGAGTTCTAGTGTGAGTGTATTTATGTGGCTAAAACATGATGGTGTGATTCCCTCACAGTGTGGGTTCTTGGTGTGTGGTTGTGTGCTAAACCTTGAGGAACGCAGTCTGCCTGCTCAGCACAAGAGAGATTCCTGACAGATTTAGAGCTTGAAAAGAATCAAAGCTTGAAATAAGTCATGAAAAACCTGTTTGCACACAAAACACAATGAACTGTGTCTAGCGCCAGCTAGAGAGCGTATTTTAGAATCAAGTACCAGTAATCCCAGACACCCATACAAATAGTAAAACATGTAAAAAGACATTACATATACTGAATCTGCCTCTACTAGGCCTAAAGTGCTTTTACCTTTATGTCACAGAAATAGCTATTTTTTACACAGGGTCTTGTGGACATTCAGTGTCCTCAAATTCTTAAGGGCATTTTCAGTGATTATCCAAGTAAGAATGAAAGTCATTCATTCTGGAAGCTGTTTTTTTTTTTATTGAACTCCGGGATGTGATTGATTTGTCCAGCAGTATACACTAGATGGAGGGATGGACACTCAGGTTAAGAATCAAACATCCCGACATCTCGTTGAAAATCCTGCTTCTCAGCGTTTTTTTTATTAGTGGTCATGCCACAAGATTGAGAAATCTTTAATTAAGCGTATATTCCATCCACCCTTTGTAGCAAACATCTAGAATCTCTCAGAATTAGCTTTGGGGAGAATGCAGTACCCGCAACCACTGATTTCTGGCTTTTAGTCTGCCATCTCTCCCACACACAGGATCGCACTGTTACACACAATTTGTCAGGATTTAAGCCTTTTCACTGACAGGACGTAATAGGCCAATTAAGGCGTTTTCACTAACAAGTGATGATTCAAAAAAGTATGTGCTGCCACATGAGCAAATTTAGTTAATCAAATGCTCTATTAATGCTGGCCATACGTTGGTTGGACAGTGGAGATGCTGATCCAGAAGACAGGTTAGCCAATCACATTTTACATTTACATTTCAGTCATTTAGCAAATGATCGTGTCCAGAGTGACTTTGAGTTAATGATTTCATCTCTTAAGATACTGTGGTTAGGTGTGACAACCCTACATTATGCTCAATATATTTATATATTTTTTAGATACTCCAAATCAGCACAATCCACACACGCACACACACACATACACACACACAGAGAAACACTTGAACACAGACCAAATTAAATCTGTTATAATTTGCTTTCCCATCTCAATGGATCAGTATTGCCCCAGCTTGAATCAGAGAGGGTCAGAAAATGTCAACTACATATGCTACAGAATTTGAAATTATGCAGATGCAAAATGTTCAATTCAAAAAACCTAATTAAATGTATCGATTAAATAGTAATTTAGAATATTGGATGTCTGGCTTTCACCATCAGTGTACTCTCACACAAGACTGGAGATTGACTGCGATACTGATGGATTCCAAAGAGGACTCTGGGCCTTTCAATCTTAGAATTGAAGTTTCATATCGTCTTGTAGAATCTCCTTCTGAGTATGTTCTTAAAAACATGATGACATCCTTCTAGAGTCTGCACAATTGTGACTATCTAAAGCCAGCACAATAGGTTCACAATCCAGCCTTTTCTATGTGTACTGTACTTCTGAAGACTAATCTGTACTTCGGCACCGTTGGTTACACAAACAATGCCCTAGAAAACAGGTCTGTTTAACAAATGATGTAAAAAGAGTTAACCAAATGAATTAAATGTATTAGATTTAAGAGCAGAATCATACAGAATTAGGAGTCAGGTATCTGGCAGGTGAACCTATAGAAGTAGGACTACAGTTTTGATAGTACAATGAATAAAAGAGTGCTATCTGCAATAAAGAGATCCTCAGGATTTGACCCAACAGGTCCTGCAGACCATAATTATTTACTACCCATTCATATGGTTGAGTGCTATAAAGAACCCCTTCGAAAACAGCAGACGGTCCAGAACACAGCAGTGTTCCTTGCCCTGTGTGTCAATGTCAGCAACATCTTGAAATATAATAAGCTTTCCTTAGTGTTTTTGTTAGGAATATCAATGTGTGGTTGAGCAACCGCTGCTGGTTTAAACAACAGCATCCAGTGGCCATGTTCGGCTGTAGCACAGTTTAGGCCCCATCTTTTCCCTCTGCCTCTGTCCAAAGAATAAAAAAAATGGACTAATTTTGGACTAAATTCCACGATAAAAAAATGGACTAAATTCCACGATTAACTGTGTAATCAGCCAACCTAGAGCATGTCTGAAAGACACACAAGCCTGCCAACCATCAGGATCTTTTAGTCTCCCAACGCATTGCAAATGCAAGGCAACACAGTATTACATACAGTAATCGCTTGGATCTTCTAGTCATATGAATTCGCGCATGCAAACTGCAGAAAATACCCCTCCCCTTAAATATAAATTAAAAAAAGATATGACATGAGCAACAGAACATGGAAAACAAATCATGCTTTCAGTACATTGATCTTTTCTTACAGTACACAAGATAAAAATTGTACTCAAGCCAACATTAATTGGGCAGTTGCATTTTGGGCAAAAGCTACATTCATTCATTAAGATTTATTAAGTATTGAGCTTTGTCAAGGTACTACTACGCAGGCATGTGCTTGGGTTAGGCATGTGCTTGGGTTAGTGTCCTTTTCTGTTGGCATGTCCCCGTCTGTCTTCGTGATGTGCGTCATGCAAACGGACGGTTATGCATCGTCCATCTTTACGCCCATCACGTACTCCGACGGGCATGCGCCGTCCATCTTTACGCCCATCACGCATTCCGACAGGCATGCGCCGTCCATCTTTACGCCCATCACGCATTCCGACGGGCATGCACCGTCCATCTTTACGCCCATCACGCATTCCGACGGGCATGCACCATCCAACTTTACGCCTGCCACGCACTCCAACGGACATGCACCGTCCATCTTTACGCCCATCATGCACTCCGACGTGGCTGCGCGTCCATCTTTACGCCTGTCATGCACTCGGACGGGCCTGCGCATCCATTTTTACGCCTGTCACTCACTCCGAGGGGCCTGCGCCGTCCATCTTTACGCCTGTCACTCACTCCGAGGGGCCTGCGCCGTCCATCTTTACGCCTGTCACTCATTCCGAGGGGCCTGCGCCGTCCATCTTTACACCTGTCACGCATTCCGAGGGGCCTGCGCCGTCCATCTTTACGCCTGTCACGCATTCCGAGGGGCCTGCGCCGTCCATCTTTACGCCTGTCACTCATTCCGAGGGGCCTGCGCCGTCCATCTTTACGCCCGTCAAGCACTCCGATGAGCATGCGCCGTCCATCTTTGTTGCGTGCACCCGCAGTCTGTGTGAGCTGACAACTCTGTGCACGATGCTGTACTACAATATACAATGTAGGACACAGCTGTTCTCACAACATTAGTGGAAAGTAGCAGGAGGGAACCGTTGATGATTTACAATTCAAAGAGGTTTGTGCATTAATTCCAATATGTAGTTTTTGAGGGGAGTATTCCAATATGTTAAGAAGAAAATCAGAACAGTTGATTTCAAATGTATTATAACTGGAGGAAACTGAGTTCTTACCATGAAATAGAAAGACTGATTTCCTGGAGAAGTATGATTCAAGGACATTTCTACATTCATCCTATTGGAGAGAGTAACCAACTGTAGCCCTAAGTCTGACTCCAACAGCCTAGGTTTGAGCCTTGGCAATGCCACTAGGTAATGAAATGGCTGGTAAGCGCGGTGCAAATTGGCCAGCATTGCCCAGGGAGCATGAGTGTCAACCCGCTTGCCTAGTGTCAACCCGCTTTTGCAACTGAGGTCATCCAGTTAAGGTGCTCATCCATGTTCAGTCACATGACTTGCGAGGGGTGTCCTGACTCTGTTGTTCTTGCGACGACACAACAAGGCCCCATGTACAATTGGATGTAATACAATTGGAAAAGGGAGAAAAACATGGTATAGCAATGGGGGAAAAAGTGCTGTTGACAAGTTACAATTCAACAAGATTTTTGTGTTCCTACCGTTAGTGGAGAGAACCATTGATTATAGCTGAGAAGATTTGCACAGTGTTAATGCAGGAAACAGAATGGATTATTTGACACAATTGCCCTTTCCATCCCATTATGATATGTAGCAACACAGAACCATTTAGAAATTACAACTGGAGGAAAACACTGTGTTGATCTCTTAGGAGCCTAAAGTTTTTATTTTAGGGATGATATCCTGCCCCTGTTACAAGTTACCACTAAAAGCCCAGAGGATATACTGTGGCTAACAAAAAGAAGTTCATGTTCTGGCAATATACAACTCTTATTAAGAAGCCACTGCACCTTTTTCTTTCTTTTCCAAAAAAGTAAAGGAAGGTTTTGAGTGAGGAACAGCAGGGTTAAAATTGAACGCTTCTGTTCCTCACTCAAAACATTCCTTTTCAGCTTTTTGGAAAGGAAAGAAAAAAGGTGCAGTGTTCTCTTAATTTTTTCTGGAGCTGTATGTACGATCTTGTGGTTGTTTAGTAGGACTGAGTATGCATGATACAAGGACAGCCATATGCTGATATCTAGAAATGTTGATTTGGTTGACTGGGTGAGGTGTTTTGCATCACTACCAAATTTTTCTCACAGCAGTTGTTTGCAGAAGAGAGCCTATTTCCAGCAAGAGTCGACAAAGTCTTTCATGCCTGGTTCAAGTTCCAGAGGTGTGACGGTGTAATGTTTCCTTACACTTTTTGGCTTCCTCTTTGCATATTTTGCTCAGCTAGCTGGTAAAAGATGGAGAAGCCTCAGCGGAACAACACATTTCAGAGTGGTTCCACTCTGTAGTCCATGTCCTCTTCTGCATGTACAACAGTGCTTTCCACTGCTACCCCTCAGCTTTGCCTCATTTGTTTCAGCCTGGGTCAAACTTATGTGGCCTAGTAAATGCAAATGAATGTCGCAGGCAGTGCCCATTCAGATAAACTGGCTGAATAACTGCACAGATTTAATTTGCATGCTGATTATGGCAATAACCCTAACACACCTTTGATTTTGGTTTTGGCCAAAACAGTGGTATGAGGGAGGTGATGACAGTGTCCTTTGAGATAGACCAAGTACAGACACCCTGGAAAAGGCCAAGTACTAACATCTTCCCTTTGTGCCTGATCGCTTAATTCAATGTTTTCTTCAAAAAGCTGACTGAATAGGGTGTGTTGGTATTCCAGAGTAAGACCACACTGTTCCCACTCAGTGTTCCACAGTGTTTCTGTGTGTGGGAAGGGCTTTGTTGTACTTATAATTTGTGTCTTACATTATTTCAGGCCGCTGGGTCGGCTGTAGCAGAAGCTCTCTCGTTACCAAAACGCTCAGCTCGCTTCCTCTAATGGTCAGTGTAGGCGGGTGAGACAATTCTGCCTAGGTTGGCCTTCCTTAACCCACTGGCGCATGGTCATGTCAGGATACATGTAGCATTAGAATGGTTTGTAATATGTGTGCACAGGTTTACTCCGGTTGTGAGCTTATCATTAGATGACAATAAGATAACATTGCCTTGGCTGGCTCTTTCAAGAAGTCTGTCACCCAGGCAGTTGGGCATCAGACAAAGTCCTCTACTTAGATGCATCCACGGGGACTGAATTTACAGTCAGTGGCCACTTTATTAGGTATACCTATTGTAACACATGGGCTTGGGTCGCATATTGAGGCCACTGTCAGGGGGCACGGGGCTGTAGGAAGCAGGACCTGGGAGAAACCCTACCTCTGTGGGAAAGACGTTCTGTTGTTGTTTCTTTTTGGTTTGAGTTTCGGGTGTTTTCGTAACGACCGGAGTTGATTTAAACGTGGCCATAGGCTTACACCTCTCTGGCTTTGTGTCACTGCTCTGTCTGACACATGACCTAGTATTGGGTTGGGGTTCCTGATCAACGTCGCCTCAACATGAATTCAAGGTGATGAGGACATTTCTTAGTGATTTTGGTCCCTGCTTACTCAAAGTCAGCCAATGTTTCCAGCCACATGCTGGAGTAAAACGAAGTCACTGTCACGTTTGTGGAACCACCTTGGGATGATGTGACTTTTTGACTTTTCCAGCAGAACACCTGGAGGTATCCATCTGAAAACAGGTAGAATGTGGCCATAAAGGGTTGGCAACAAGACTTAGGTAAGATGTGTCATTCGGGTGATGTACACTGATTTCCCCCCACACCATTACACCACCACAGCCAGCAGTCTGTCCCGTTGACATGAGGCTGGATGACCACACCATCCGCATTTGAACCGGAACCGATTAGTCAGACCAGTTTGGGTGATACTGTGTACTTTGTAGCCTCATCTTCCGGTTCTTAGGCCCTTCACCAGAAACAAGGACTTTGTTGTCGGGAAAAAGACCTGGGCTAGCTGCCTGCAAACCAATGGTGCATTTGTAAAGTGTCACCTTGGACATTAAGCGCTGTGGTGTTCCGATGTCCTTCAGAATTAGTGCATTTTAGCTGACAGAGACACAGGATAGCCGGTGCAGCCTCTTACATTTATATTTCAGAACGTCTTCATAACATTCGCCATCCACCAGCTTTTAAACAGTCTACTGGTAGCGGATAAGGTATTAAAAATGTGTCAAATAACATTTTATTTCATTGTAGCCATCTATTTGTTTACACTCATTGATCCAAGGATGCACACTTCCGTGTGACCTCCATCACAATAAGTTCCTGAGATTCCACTTCTACAAAAGCCGACAAAAGTAATCAAGAAAATGCATTGTACTTCTTGTCCATTTACATTTTCTAAGAGCCATTTTGAAACCTTAAAGAGCATCAAGTACTGCTGTAATGTCTACCAACTGCATGTCCATATTCTTGTGAGAATATTACACCTGGCAAGTCTTGGCCAAAATGTATATATGACCACACAAAAATGCTTAAAGGTGTTTTTGAACATCTGAAACAGTAAGTGGTTTTAAGAATCATTATTATATATCCTGAAAGTTGTTTTAAAAAGTGTAAATTACTAAGTGACAAATAAATATAATTGTTTAGTTAATGATGTATAAACAATTAAAAACCATTTATAAATGCTTTGTGTAGTGCCACTGAGTACATATTTAATTTATTACATACACAACATTATACTGCATTCTTATTACCAATGTAACAGTGCATTTCTTTCACATTTCCACGTCTCCCAGTAAATTCTCTCACAATCCAGCTATCAGGTTGCTTCTCCTCATTTTTTTTCTGTTACCACAGCAAGTGGTAAAACATTAACATCAAGATAAACAAAAGTTAGCTTACCATTTCAAACCCAGCTGGTAGTGAATGTTCTTGTACTGGCCCCCATTGTGTTGAGAGGGGACCATTATGCACTGCAGCGAAACAGCATTATTCCCACATTACCACTGACTCCATTTTCCATGGCTGAAGGCAGCAGCCAAGTTTCTGCTGAGCATACTCCTACTTTTGAAATATGGGTGAACCAATACAATGGCCTTTACAGATCATAGCCACACCCACACACTTCCATTTAAACCTTAGCTTAAAAGATCAAAGGTCAGGAACAGATGCAACAGTACTAGATCAATGTCCTAATCCTCAAGTAGGAAGAACTCTTCCTTGATCTGCACTGTGGAGGTTGAATAAAATCGATACCTAGCTTTGTAAATTGCAATTATTGTATATTATGGTTATTTTAAGGACAAAGCAGTCACCAAGTAATAAAACTGAATTATGACAGTGTATTTGGACAGTGTCTGACTAGTGGACACATGAAGGCAAGTTGCAGGTGTTCTTAAAAATTCTGTGCAGCCTGTCCTTGGCAAGAGTTTGATTTTAAATTCATGGCAGCTAGACCCAACCGCCTATAACAGAGCCTTCAAACCATGTTCCAAACATACTCCAAAGAAAACAAAACCACAAAACCCTTGGGCAGCCAGTCATGCATAAACAAGTCTATAATAAATTATGCAATATTCATAAATAATTAATCCAAAACTGAATTGAAGGTGAGGGCAAAGTGAGTTCTAAAAATAACGGTAATGAAAATAAATAAAGCAAATGAAATATTCGCAGTGTTGGCCAAGCCAGCAATGCTAACACTCACTTGAATTGCCCTTTAAGGACACACACAATTTCCTGCCACAGCAAGCCAACCATATCACATGATTCATGTTAGTTTCAAAGTTATCTCCGCAATGGCACACCCATCAACTGTAGGCATGCAAAAAAGCTAAAATAATTAAAACTAGAAAAAGTATTTTGTGTTAGAGGAGTGGTTAGAGGAGTGGTTAGAGGAGTGGTTAGAGGATTGGTTAGGAGAGTGGTTAGAGAAGTGGTTAGAGGATTGGTTAGGGGAGTGGTTAGGGGAGCGATTAGGGGAGCGGTTAGGGTAGCGGTAAGGGGAGTGGTTAGAGAAGCTGTTAGAGTGGTTAGGGGAGTGGTTAAAGGAGTGGTTAAATGAGTGGTTAGGGAGGTGCTTCTCAACTCCAGGCCTCTGGACTCACTTTACTGCAGTTTGTATTTCTTCTTGCACACAACAAACCATTTCTAACATTCTGAATGTTTTGGTCGACTGATTTCAATGTCGAAGCCTGTATTCCATGATTGAAATGGGGATACAAAATGCAAAAGTTCATGAAAAAGGAAATATAGCAAACAACAGTGTTGAAGCCATATACGCCGAGTCAGTCTTCATATTGCACTTCAGAGTGGTGTTTGCAACTGAAGCTAGATCAATAAAATGTTTGCCTTTGAAGTCCACAGAGCTTTTTTGCAACTTAAAATGTTATAGCAAAATAGCTACAAATGACAAAAGAAACACTCTAAGATGTGTCAGTAAGATGTCAGATATTTCATGTCAGAAGTTTAATTGGTTCATATGCAGTGACAGATCCACATATATCCCACTGAATACATGTAACTTTGATTCAAGGTTTAAACGTTTTATTTGTTTTAAAGTATCAGTGATAAGAACATGCTTTATATAAGTACACCATTCTATACCGGCCATGAATAATTACTTACTGATACATAGTTCTAGGAAGATCCAGAACCTAATATTCAGGTAACATATTTCTTAGTACATGGTACAGAAATGTATGTTTTGCCAGTTCACAGAGCGTGCACAGACATTTTGGTTCAGAAATGCTCCACATCCGATATAAGATCCTGAAATTAATGGAGAGTTTCCTTAGGGGTTTGAGACTGCCAAATAATGACATCATTGTTGTGAGCATGGGCCTGAACATTCAAAGATAATATTGACAACATTGTTGTGAGCATGGGCCTGAACATTCAAAGATAATATTGACAACATTGTTGTGAGCATGGGCCTGAACATTCAAAGATAATATTGACAACATTGTTAAGAGCATGGGCCTGAACATTCAAAGATAATATTGACAATGTTGTTATGAGCATGGGCCTGAACATTCAAATATAATATTGACAACATTGCTGTGAGCATGGGCCTGAACATTCAAAGATAATATTGACAACATTGTTAAGAGCATGGGCCTGAACATTCAAAGATAATATTGACAATGTTGTTGTGAGCATGGGCCTGAACATTCAAAGATAATATTGACAACATTGTTGTGAGCATGGGCCTGAACATTCAAAGATAATATTGACAACATTGTTGTGAGCATGGGCCTGAACATTCAAAGATAATATTGACAACATTGTTGTGAGCATGGGCCTGAACATTCAAAGATAATATTGACAACATTGTTGTGATCATGGGCCTGAACATTCAACGACAAATCCAGCTCCTTACTACACCTGCTTGCATAAAAATGTGATCAGTGCTGTTGATTTTATGTTAAATTTATAAAGGTCATGCTCAGTGAAGAGCACACACATATGGACCTCAGATAAAACCCAGTTTCTATGTTTGAGAACATACATGTTTTATTAATTCAAGAGTATATAGGATACTACAAAACTATATTTACCTGGTAAGATGACTGAGAACACATTGTCATTTATAGCAAGAACATATTTTTCACTTTTCTGGCTTGGGCATTCAATCAAGCAACCAGATTCTCTATCTGCTAGGCTCTAAACGCTTAAATCACCGAACCTAATTTAGTATACCTAATCCTAGTATTTAGCTGGTTAATAAACTTAATCCAGTTAGTTATTACAGGGTTTAGCACATATCCAGAAACAGTGTTGGAGACCACTGAACTGCAGTTTATAATTACTTCAGACATCTGACCAATTTTGCAATCCAGTTGCACACTAATAAAATAAAATTAATACATGTTATGCTTATGAAGTGGGGGGAAAGGACGTGAAGGCTTTAACACATGTTAAACCACTGCGGATGTCCGGGCCAGATGTATCATTCTATGATACATCTTGTATGCTAATTGTAATAAGTGGTTAATTATAATGAATACTTAACATCTTGTACACATTGTTTGTACCATAACAAAAGACTTTTCTTGTGGCTGTAGTGAACCTGGCTGTAGTGTCTATATGATCTGCATTGAGGTTGCTGGGCCATTAATCATGAAAACGTTTAATTGAGAAGTCATGGGGTGAAAATGAACTGCGGTAATAGAGACAAACAGAAGAGAGGAAGAGACAGAGAAGAGGGGCATGAGGGATCGAATCGTGAGTGGTGGGGGTGGGAGATTAGAAAAATATGTGTAGATAGAAAGATAATTGAGAATAGGGTTAGGATAACTCAGAAAATGTTTGGGCTGATTTACTGAGGCAGAGTTCAAATGCGTAGTTTATCTCTTTCCTCTGCCATCTGTCAGAGAGTCCATCTTCACTGGACACTGATGCAGAATTAATGAATCTCTTCAGTATACTCTGAACAATAATTGTAGGTTGTTACCATCAGCCTGATCAGGTCAAGTGAATGGTGTTATTGTTTGGAGAGAATCCGAAGAGGAGAACTTCGTAACTTGAAGGGTGCGGAAGGTATGATCCTCAAGCCAGTTTCATTTCAAGCAACAACGTTCTCTTGACAATAATTTCTCTGTGGATTTATCTAGCTTTTAAAAAGTTATCTCTTTTAGCTTCTGGGTGAGATGATAAGAGGGTGAGGACAACCATCAGTGCGTTTAAAAAAAATAATCCCCCTTATTTCTCTTTCAGTAAAGGATTCAACTCTGCAATTTAACACCGCCAGTAGCACAAAGATTTTTATTTTTTAATTTAATTGAATGCATGCTTTGGGTGTAAAAACAAAAATATGCAAAATCCCCTAACAACAGATCATCTTCAAGATTTTCAAGCATTATTTGTCTTATGAACCGGAACCACGCAGAATGGGTCTGAATTGCCAATTGGTAATATAATAATAAAATTAATGACCACATTATACACTGCCTGCACCTGGTTTGGTTGCGTAGCCCAGTCTTCTCTATGGATCACCATATCATCTAAGTAGGCAGCGCCCTACGTGCAGTGTGGGCGAAGTACCCTGCCTATTATGTCGCAGTGGCTCCACAGACTGGCGCTGGAACAGGCCCTAAACCTAACCTTGACCCTAACCCTGACCCTAACCCTGACCCTAACCCTAACCCTGACCCTAACCCTGACCCTAACCCTGACCTTAACCCTGACCCTAACCCTGACCTTAACCCTGACCCTTACCCTGACCCTAACCCTGACCTTAACCCTAACCCTGACCCTGAGCCTAACCCTGACCTTAACCCTAACCCTGACCCTGGCGGGAGGTGAATGCAATCTTCCCCTTAACTCCTTGATGAAGGGCACATCTCAGGACAGATGTCTCACCTCGTGACAACGAAAGCAGTATCGCATGTCAACGTCTCACGGTCACAAAATCCGGGTGGCCTCTTGGCAAGACACACTTGTCTTTGCCAAAAATGGACGGAATGTAACAGCAATCATTTCATGTCATTCAGCATGGCCCTGGGTAGAAGTCCATAACAAGGCGATGTAGTACTTGTAGGATGATGGCGTGATCTCTCAGGACAGGACTCATGGGTTTGGGTCCTCGGGCACTGAGTTTGCTGGATGGTCCATATTTGGTTCGTATATGGTAACTTTGGGCTCGGACCTGCAGGCTAAGGGCATATCTGTTTAGGATTTCAAGTTCTTGGGCAATTTACGCTGGCAACATTATCCAGATCCAGGTATGCCGTTTGTGGTGGTTCTTTAAAAAAATAAAATAATAGATTGCAAGGGGAATCTTAATGTCCTCATCCTCCTATAACAAGTCGACCTAAGATGTTGGTTTCTTTATCTTTGTTTAATAATTGGTCTTATAAAGTTTATTATGCATTACTTAATGGGGTAGCATGCATTTTCAATAAAATATGCCAGGGTATTTCTACTGTATTAAGTGCCCTATCACTTTTACTCAGTCTAGCCACACAGAAAAACTGCCATTATCATTGAAATATTTACCTCAACATCAGAAGATTAGGTATGGTAAAGAGATAAGGTTGCTTGTGGGCTTTCCGTGTAGTTGACTGGTTTCCCTCTATTTTAGGATTAAGCAGTTTATTCACACAAATGGTGAAAACCGTCCTATCATGTTTCAAATCACTTAATCACCTTCTCTTCTGACATTTTTCATATTTCCACATGAGCTGAGATAAGCCAAAAATGGATAACAAAATCAAATTTGAAATGATACATTTTACTCAAATATGAGAAACTGAATTAGGCCTTATCTGCTTTGGGGGTGTGATTAGACACTCTGTAAAATAAAACAAATATTGCTGAAAAGGCACAGACCTTTAAGTCTTAATTATCAAATGTTATCCTAAACAGCAAAGGTAACTTAATAAAGTAGTAGGTGGGCTAGACAGGATTACTGTAAACCCATAGCTATTACTGGCATCTGAACCATACACTACCATTTAACTGTAGTTTAAACCCAGAAGAGTAAAACAACCGCAATCAAGTTCATCTAGATTGACAATTACACTGTATGGCCAAAAGTATGTGGACAACCGACCATCACACCTATATGACGTTGTTGGACATCCCATTCCAAAACCCTGTGCATTAGTATGGAGTTGGCCCTCACTTTGCAGCAATAACAGACTTCTGGGAAGGCTTTACACAAGATTTTGGACTGGCTCTGTGGGAATTTGTGCCCACTCAGCCAAAAGAGCATTTGTGAGGTCAGGCGCTGATGTCTGACGAGAAGGCCTGTCTCGCAATCACTGTTCAAATTCATCCCAAAGGTGAGTGTTGAGGTCAGGGTTCTGTGCAGGCCACTCGAGTTCTTCTATATCAACCTCGTCATATCATGTCTTTATGGACCCCGTTTTTTGCACAGGGGCACAGTCATCCTGGAATAGGAAAGGGCCTTCCTGTAACCGTTGCCACCAAGTTGGAAGCACCCAAGTGTCTAGAATGTCTTTGTATCCTGTAGCATTAAGATGACCCTTTACTGGAACTAAGGGGCCTATCCCAAACCCTGAAACACAGCCCCAGACCATTATCCCTCCTCCACCAAACTTTGCAGTAGGCACAATGCATTCTGATAGGTTCTCCTGGCATCTGCCACACCCTACAAGAACTATTTAGGGAAGAAGCAGTCAGCTGGTATTCTGTCTATAATGGAGAGGCCTGTACAGTCACCGGATCTCAACCCTATTGAGCTGCTGTGTGAGTGTAAGAAGTGCCCATCAAGCCAATCCAACTTGAGGGACATGCTGCAGGAAGCTTGGGATGAAATCTTTTCAAATTACCTCCACAAATTAATAACTAGAATTTAATATTGTAAATGTTGCAAATGGAGGATTCTTTGATGAAAACAAAGTTTGAAGGAAACAATTATTATTTCAATTAAAAGTAATAATTTCTAACCTTATCAATTACTATATTTCCTATTCAAAATCTTTTTTATAAATGTTTTCATGGAAAAAAAGGAAGTGACCCCAAATATTTGAATGGATGTGCATTTATACGGTTTTGTGCTAAATTCTTAGGCACCTGTAAGTCATCTTTGCTACAGAACAGCCAGAACCATTAATATATATTTTTTTGCTCTTCCTCTCTCACTCTGAGTTCTGGTGCATCAGAGTTTGGACAGGAAAAACTCGCAAAGAGAACAATCGTTTTTATTGTGTCTGTCTATGGCTGAGAGAAGAGGCGACAGGGAAAAGTGCCAACTGTGCCCTCCTACATGATAACATTGTCATGTTAGATTAACCATCAGCCTTTTGTGGCCCCCTCCCATATCCTTGAACCTCCGACCCTGCCGAGCAGCTGCTAAAAGTTAATGGTGTTTCTCCACAGAGTTCCACAGTCTACGCACTCAGCCAAATGGTGTTATCACACTCATTCCCACCATTAAACCTCTTTTATTAAAGTATATATTTTCCTGTGAAGATAATTGCATTGCATGTGATGCACTCAACTACAGGAACGCTCGATTACAAAAAACTCCAACCCAACGAATTTGGGTACATCTATTAAAGCTCTGCCATAGCCAAGCCAGTGTTATTCACTCATACCCGAAAACATGTCTCCCAGATTGTAGAATTCTCTGTGTGACCTTACTACTGAAAAACCCATATATGAGGCATTTCTGTCATTGGCCAAATTATGGCTCCAGTGTTAGAAAGTAGTGTTTAATTAAGAATCATAATTTACACAATTAACACTTTCTAATGATGTCACATTTCAGGTGAATGAATGTGGACAGGAAGTGAGGAACTCAAGGATAGATCGAAGCCTGTGGTCATGTGTGGACTTCATGAATGTCTTGTTAGCTTGTTAATTGATTATTAGACTGATTACGTAAGTGGTATGATTTGATTATTCCTGTCATGGTTGCACAGCTGTGCCAGGCAGCAGGTGACAACCAATCACTCTGCTTCATGTCATAATGTGGCTCTGACGCCAATCATCATTGGGTGTCTTCCAAACCAGCCAGACATACCTCACTATAAAAAAAAGTCGGTATAGGGAGTCCAGCTGTACTCTTTTTTTTTTTCTTTGTGAGTGCAGACAACATTTCCTTGTTTGCCACAACAGCCTGGGGAAATCACAGTAAAACCAATATATACTCCTCTTACATTTATTTCATCTCTAAAAGTACACCACGCAATTTAAGTAAAACGTGAACTCCTATGGAAACCATGAAACACACCGGATAACAGATACATTAACAAATACTTGAAAAGCAAAACACAGTCAAAGAAAACCGACCTAATCCCCAGAGAAAATGTCTCCCAGCAATCATCTAAAATGCCCTAACAATATCAATTCCTCCATCTTAAGAGTACATTGTAACTCATTCCACATCTGAGGTAGAAATAAACTAAAAGCCGCTCTCCCCACTTCAGTGGAGATCTTACAGTTCTCCATTCACCCATCCCTGAGCCCATGTCTGGTAGCTTGTGCATCCATGTTAATAGTGAGGCTTGTGCGTGAGGGCTTTACACACATAAAAGGCACAATGTAACTCTAAAGACGGTGAGTCTACTTTCTTATATATTATACAGTGAGGACAACTGAAGCTGTTGCCATAATAAAACTCAAAGCTCTATGGAAGACTTCATCCAAAGGTTTCAAGGGAATAGCAGAGGTTTGTAGATGACATCTCCATACCTCAATTTTTTTTTAAACCGACAAAACAAAATACATGTGCAATATAGTATCTATCTTTGTGGATCACAGAAATGTTAAATGTTTCATTTGTCCAATATTTAGCTGGATATGAAATGCTGGAGATACATCAATAGTTATGTAAATTTGTGGCCTCACCACCTTTAAACATTGTTTGAGAGTTATACCTGAGAGAATGGACAAGTTAAAATACATGTGCCAGTGGCTCAGCAATAGTAGGTGCAGCAAACTGTAGAATACATGGATTAAGCTCAGCTACCCAAATTGACTTTTTTGAATCAATAGCTAAAAGGGCTTTTATGATTTCCTCATTGGTGGAAAGAAAAAAGTGGGTCAGCACTTAAAGAGATTGTACAAATATGGGTAATAGCAGCGTCGTATTAACAGGGTTGTCTCGCGATAATAAACTGGTACAATTATCCATTCTTTCAGAGTTTTCTATATTATTGCCAATCCCATTTCAAATATTTGGCCTAATGCAATGCAATGTTGATTGAATGTAGTGTGTTCATGAAAGGTGTTGATAGTTGCCAGTTTCAAGTCTAAACCTTGCTCTGAAAAATACTAGCTATGTGTACTGTCTTTATGATAAGATATCTGCATATCCATTCATCCTCTCTCCCTACGTTCATGCTGTAAATATAAATAGCTTCAACTGTGCTCCATGAAGTTCTTGTGGTAAATGGAGCTGATCGTGTATGAATATGGTCAGGTTATTATAGTTACACACCCAATAACAGGAAACCCACTTTCTGTCTGTTCCAATCTTGTCACAGTAAAAAACAGAGCGATGGTGGCTTTGAAAGACAATAACATAATGTCCTTTAGATACCAACGGACTGAGGCTTCCCCTAAAACAAAACCCTTTTAGGACAATCAGATTATCGGGTTTACGCTAATCTGCACATAATGCATATTATTCCCTTCTTTATTTCCAATATGATCCTCATAATCCCATTTAAATTCATTGGCTCAGGGATTATTCAGTCTTTGAAAATGTAATTGTCTAGTCTAAATACATTACTTTGATCAAATGGACTTTGTTCATTGGTCCCATACTCATGGATATTGCTTTGGTTCTGATGAGGTGTTGAGATGAGGTTGTGGTGCAAATAATCTAATGAATTTAGAAGCTAATTGTCAATGAAAAATTGTCATTTCTTAAACACAAAACTATAAAGTGCACTTTATTTTCACATAAGAAAAAATCGAAAATTGTGGACAAAAGAACATCCTCTGGAAACCAACCAAAATATGCAGTCAATATCTGACTATGAAATGTAATTTAATGCATAATAGGAAGATAACTTTATATAGAGTTTTGAGAGGCCTTTTCTAACAAATTAATATGCTATGGCAGCCATTTGATTGACTCTTAGTGTACTGTTGATGAATAGTGCTTTCCCCATTTGTCCCTGTCTTTGTGATTAAATCGAAGTCCTCTTAAGCAGAAGTAAATGGCTTATTGTGTTTTTCCACACAGTTTTTTTCTATAAAAGCATTGGTTGTCACAATCAGAGAAGAAAACCTTTAAATGAGAATGAAAGCAGACATCTAATCATCTATTGCAAAATGTGGCATACTTCAATGTGCATTATTAAAAGGATAATTTTGGAAATTACTTTTTTAGTACCTCCATCTTCTCTAGGTACAAAGGTCTATAGAACGAACAAATGTATCCACCTGGGGAAAAACAGCCATTTGCATTAATATAATAGCAGTGTATGTATTAGATAATTTCTTTAATGATCATAGATAACTATGCACATTAAGAAGGAAATCTAAATATATTCTGTTTTTTTTTTTTATGTTTTGATTCTGTAAATATAATTGCACCTTGTTTAAACAGTAAATAATCTGTAGATGTGGTCCAATGATATTTGTGTCCTTAAACATTAGCTGAGAACAAGTATAAAGTATGAATAACCAACAAAATGCAAGCTGTGCTTGACTAATCACATCTAATATGTTTTATTCATTAATCTGTTTTCTGTTGATGGTAATCATGTAGAACATGAGAAGAAAGACTAAAGGAACACTGTTAGACCCCATACAGAACATAGACAATATATTAATTGTTTGTTGTGTTTTGTTCCAAAGCTATGATGAAAGTTGACAGTGGATAAAAAGTATATGATACATGAATCATTTTCAAACCTTAAATCTTTTTAAAGGTTAAAATACCTAGAATCAGTCAGGCTTGAAGTAACAATAAAGCAACAATATAGAGTATATTCTTAGCAATGCAATGTAATCAAATTCTTTGGTAGTGACATAAAACATTTCTTATGGCTCCAATATAAATTTTGTTGGTATGTATTCACATGACACAAACAGAGCAGGACCATATTGAAAGTGTTGTTTTGCTAGCCGCCATCTAGTCTATACATTGAAGAGACAACCCATTTCCAGTTCTCTGTGAGTTCACTGCAGCGGCAAGTGTCTAATCAAACATGCAGTGTAGTGACATTCTGTCATTTATCAAGTAGAAAGTATGTGTGACAATAAAGCAGTGAGAACGGTTAATGATGCACAAGTTGTTTCTGACCTTATTTTTAGTCCATTTAAGCCCAGGGCTATTTATCAAATCCAAATTATGCCATTACCACTAAAACAGATCCCAGAAATGTCACCAGTGCATCCATTCATTTCTCAGGTGGGAAATGATTCATATTCCATTAACCATATACATAAAAGAGTGTCTATCCTTCTGGAAATAAATGTTCCTGACCTTCATAAAAATTAGATTTTAAATGCAAATCAGCTGAGGAGAGAGGACAAGCTTAATCAATAGCTTGGCCATGAATACAAATGATAAATGTGTCTGCATGGAATCAATAGGTCCCCACACACATGGCCTAAAAAAGGCTTAGCCATAGATATGAATAAAATTCTATGAATCAATTTCTTTCCACACCATCCATTTACAGTAACTTTTTAAGTGATGTGCTGTGATTAAAAAATAATTGAATGATTAAAACCTATTTAACTGCATAGTATGATTTTGTATGACAGTATCAGACCAAAGTTTGTACACATCTACACATTCCAAGGGCATTTCTGTACCTTTACTATTTCCCACATTGTAGAATAATAGTCAAGACATCAAAACTATGAAATATTGAATCATGCAGTAACCCAAAAAAAAAAAGAACTACATTTGATTACATTTGATTTCAATAAATGTGTATTCAGTACATTCAGTACAATACATGTGTTATTTCATAGATTAGATTTTTGACTATTATTCCACAATCTGGAAAATAGTAAAATAAAGAAATAATTTTGAAAGAGTTGGTGTGTCAAAACCTGTACTGTATATATTTGTAAGTACTTCAAAATATACAAATTCCCACAACATCAAAGGTTTAATAATATAATATCAATTTGTTCAACCTCAATGTGCATTACAGACCCCATTGGTGGATACATTAGTATAAGACACCTTGGCCACAATTTTAGCCATCTTCTAGAGCCCTCAAATTCCAATCAATGCTGGGCATATTCCAGTCTCCTGATGAGGCCATTGCAACTTACCACACACATAGGAATAACCAGGGGCAGAGATTGGCTAGTCCATCACCAGAGGCCACAGGAAACCATCTGCACACGCTGGTGTCCTCCTGAGCGATCAACCTGCATGCTCCACAATGCATCCCTCCTTCAAAGACACTTCAATCTGAGAAATACAGACACGTCTTGGTTCAGTCGACCTGACCAGTGTTTCTGGTTTGTTAGGTGTGCTATGTCTTGTGAGATGGCTAGAAAAAATGTAATGAAGACACTTGAAGACCCTGGACAAGTTAAAGACAAACATCGAAATCGAAACCCAAAATGCTGTTTGCATATGATGAACAGGACTTAAACGTCACTTCTTTCAGAGACAGAACAAATCCAGTCTTCTGTTAGCTGGAGCATTATCTTGTACATCCATGCCTGACAACAATCACATGATGCCAAGTCAGTCAGAGACACTCTGGACAACAAGACCATTAGCATTCAGCAACAGTTGTTTAAATGGTCTATCACAATTATTTTACAGTCAATGTTCCACTAATGGATTCTTTTTTGATATTCACTACCATTCAAACATACAGGATCAGTTAGAAATGTCAATGTTTTTGAAATAATCTTATGATCGGAAATACAGTGTAGACATTGTTAATGTTGTAAATGACTATTGTAGCTGGAAATGGCTAATTTTGAATGGAATTTCTACATAGGTGTACAGAGGCCCATGATCAGCAACCATCAGTGCTGTGTTCCAATGGCACATTTCATCCCTGTAAAATTTCTAATTGATCATTAGAAAACCGTTTTGCGATTATGTTAACACCGCTGAAAACTGTTGTGCTGATTAAAGAAGCAATAAAACTGTCTTCTGAAACTCATCAGACTATTCTTGTTCCAAGAAATCAAAGCTACGTGTATTCCATGCAAGAAATTGCCAAGAAACAGAAAATCTCCCTTCACAGAACAGCGCAAACTGGATCTAACCAGAATAGAAAGAGCAGTGGGAGGCCCCGGTGCCCAACTGAGCAAAAGGGCAAATACATTAGAGTAAGTTTGAGAAACAAAAGCCTCACATATCCTCAACTGGCAGTGTCATTAAATAGTACGTGCAAAACACCAGTCTCAACGTCTACAGTGAAGAGGCGACTCCAGGATGCCAGCCTTCTAGGCAGAGTTCTTCCTCTGTCCAGTCTCTTTTTTCTTTTGCCCATCTTAATGTTATCTTTTCCTTGTCCAGTCTGAATTTATGTTTTCTTTTTTTTCTTTGCAACTCTGCCTAGAAGGCCAGCATCCTGGAGTCTTCACCCGTCTTGCAATTATTCCCATATGCTGAGCAATTGTTGGATGCTGTTCCTTCTCTCTTTAGTCCAACTCATTCCAACTCATCCCAAACCAGGTGTGTTTTGGGTCATTGTCTTGTTGAAAATAATATATAGCCAGATCAGATAACATATCACTGCAGAATGCTTTGGTAGCCATGCTGGTAGAGAAGTTGAGTGTGTCTTAAATAAATTACCAAGTTTCACCAGCAAAGCACATGCACACCATCACACCTCCTCCTCCATGCTCCACAGTGGGATCATCACATGCAGAGTTCATCGATACACACACTTTTCTTCTCAACAAAAACAAGGCAGTTGGAACTGAGAATCTCAAGTTTGTAATCATCAGAACAAAGGAAAGATTTCAAAAGGTCTAATGTTCATTTCTTGTGTTGCTTGGCCCAAGCAAGTCTCTTCTTGTCATTGAAGTCCTTCCATAGTGTTTTCTTTGTAGCAGTTCAATCATAAAGGCCTGATTCCAACATGTCCTCTTTTGTGACTGTGGGGTAGTTGTTACTCATCACGTTGGGTATGGTCTTTGCCTTTCCCCAGCAAGACCTACTCTCCCTAACCCTTGCCAGGGTCATTTCTTGCCCAGGCCCTTTCATCTGAGTCCTGCGAAGAATGACCCCCGTGAACCGATCGGGCCAAAAATGAATTATACCCACTCAACTTTGAAAGTTCCCAGAAGCACAGTGGGCGCCATATTGTGGAAGAACTTTGGAACCACCCAGACACCTTCTAGAGCTGGCCATCCAGCCAAACTGAGTAACCATGCAAGAAAGGCCATATTAAGGGTGGTGAAGGACTCCGAGAGCAAGAAGAAACATATTTTGAAATGGAAGTATTAAGCCTAAATGTCAAGCGCTAGGCTACGTCAAGTGAAAAACTGGAATTCCATTGAACATATTTGGGAATACCTGCAGTTTACTCATGCTCCCCATCCAGTCTGACAAAGCTTGAGAGAATGTATAAGCAAGAAAATATTTAATATAACTGCCCCAATCCAGTGTCCAAAGCTGGTAGATGCATATCCAAGAAGATGAATATCTATGTATTTATATATATATATATATATATATATATATATATATATATATATATATATATATATTTATGTTTTTTTATTTTATATTAAAGTGCCACAGATTCCTATAAAACTTTTTTGTTGCATTTTTATTATGGGGTAATGTGTTTAGAATGATGGAGAAAGTTGTTAATCTTATCAAGTATGTATTAGCTCTATAGCACAACAAAATGTGGAGAAAGTGAAGGGGTCTGAATCATTTCCAAAGGCACTGTATGTATAAATTGTAGCTGTATCAGTAAGTTTTAAATATGAATGTGAAATGCAGTGCGCAAATTAGAAATTCTTGGAGAAATAAATCATGCTTGTCTCCTGTCAGAGGACTATTAATTACATATTGATTTTTACCAAAACAAATGATTGTGCATAGATTATTTTACTAATTGCTTTTCAGTTTCACACTCTGAGCTATGATGCAGACATATGGAAACTGAGTGAGATTAAAAATACTTCACATTTGATCACAGGTCTAAGCGCTGGAGGCATTAACCTAATCCAAACTTTGAACAAGATGGTTGGATTTTATCCAATATCAACTTCAACTCAATTTGCATATTCCACTCCTGTTCAGGTCTTCTGTTTTCTACAGCTGATATGCATTGGGACAGATCATGGGACAGAATACTAAGTTGGATCTTATGCAAAGATTGACAACTTTATTAAAAAGGGAAAAACCTTTTATGATGTAAAGATGAATGCAGTGATATAAGGAGAGCAAGATCACTCATTTAAATAACCTTGCTTAAAATAGTGGAGAGCTCTCATTAATCTTCATGTCATTGTCAAATGGGAGAAGTAATTAGAGCTAATAGCAAATTCATTTTTTCCTATTTCACAGAGTTATTCTTCAGAGCTATCTGTTTTAATGGAAAAGAATGGCACAGAAATAGTCTCTGCTATTTAGGTGGTATAGTTGATGGAGATAGAATTTCTCATTAAGATGTTCCCAATGAGGTTGAATTTCAGATCCAAAGCCACTTACAGCAGTTTCCATGTTCTTCCAATGCCACATGGGTTACATGATCTTGACCTGAGTCATTTCATGAAAACGACTTTAATGATTTTATGTTGACCAGCAATTAGCCCACTATTTCCTCATTCTATGAGCATCAGTGATATGACAGGAAAGGTATCCTTCATTATTCAGGGTCAATCACTACTCAAGCACAAGTCACACGACTCATAGATTATTGTTTGACGAACGTGGCTAATCCTTTTAAATTATATTCTAACAACTTTGCACAATACTTGATCGCTCAAGTTTAGTTCATTTGGTTAGGAATAATTGATGCACAGTAATATTCAAACCTTGTCTCTGATACTCAAGCTAATTTAAATCAGCACTGAGAATAGACTGCTCAAAAACAATAACAATTTCTTCAAAAGCCATTCTTTGACATAGAAATGTGCTTAATTGTCTCACAAAAAAAATGTAAAATCCCATCTCAGGGTTTTGAAGAATGAGAAAGGTTTTCCTTCTTTTTCCCAGGGTATTGCTCCTTTCACATTATGACACTCCCAGAGAAGCAAGGACATAACATGATGCTGCCCTCAGATTACTTGAACAGGCTGTTTACTTCTGTGTTGTATTTGACTCAATTCTGATTGTTTTTAATTAAGTGAGCCTGCATTGCATTATGAAAGAAAAAAATACAGAAATTCTATTTATGAATCAACTCAGGAGAACATTACTGAAGACACCATGTGGTCTTCATTGTGTTTTCGAAACTCAGAGTCAAACAAAAAAACATTCTGAAGCACCCAAATACTACTACTACTGTGTTTGCATGTATGAACCTAAAATTCATTGGGATGATAAGAAGTTACCAGAAACTAACAGGGCCCTAAAACCGTATTCATTCAACAAAAGACATCCTATGTACCATCAACATTTCCATTGTGATTTCACTATGGAACTCATTCTGATTAAAACAGGTTGTATTAGTATTATCAACAACTACTGTATAATGAGCTGGCTGTATATGATAATAATCTATCAGCAACATCATTGATATGCTGAGAGACATCAAATCTCAGCGTGTAATGTTTTCCTGCATTGGGTACTATTTGCCAATTATCGCATAGGAACAACCGTAAACCAACAATGATGTTGGTTTACGGTTTCAGCCAGTTACAATAATACGAGAAGAAAAAAGGGAAGAAAATATTTTTTATTTATGGTGAGTTAAAGGTTAAAGCTTGAAGCAAATTAATTCATCCTGAATATGTCTTTAGACGCCAGACAGGATTGAGAAGGATTATTATGTACAGTTTAAATGTACTAAAAACCTTTATAATATGTCAGAACTGAGACTGCACAAATGTCTGCGTTTTGATAATGCTTCTGATGAGAATTAGATAGGTTTCCCTCCACCTTTTGACATGAAATGTGTTCCTTTTCCATTTATTTTCATCAAAACAAATAGCCTATTTACGCTTCAATAATTGTATTTATTAGATAAGACTAATAATGAGATTGGCATCGGCTTGACAGTTTTTCTAATAATGCACACTGGTAAAAATGGAAACAAAAGAACCCTTTCCCTCAGAAACTGTACTAACTGTGTTCAGCTGCATTGTTAATAACATATTTTTTCAATCTGTACTTTATACATGCTAGAAATAAAAAGGAAGCTTCCTGTTGACATAATTGTCTAGGTGGCCAAATTCAGAGATGTTTAGAAAGGGAAATTGAAATGATTGAATATCAGTATGCCTGCCTGTCAGCATTTTGTCTCTGCCCATTTTGATCTGCTGTGCACATTGCAGCATCTTTGTGGGGGGAGTCAACCGCTTTTTCATGAAGACTCATGTTAATTAGCTGAGCAAGTTACTAACTTATAAACATCAGCTAGTTAGTTAACTCACAGTAGCAACTCACACTGCATTTGTTAGCAACATCACTATTGCCTATTTCCTTCCCAGTTTAATATGTTTAGGTCTGACTGGTTGGTTGAGCTAGTAGTTCATTAGCTAGAATGCTAACTTTCATGATTGTTAAAATTAAATGCAGTAAATTTGGTTCACCAAACACTGCAGCTATGAACACAATTTGGGTCTTTTCATGTGAAAATGAACCTAATGAACAATAACAATATTTCACACATCTCAAAACGGTTTTAATTTAACTAACAAAACAATTAGAGAATGATGTGTGCTGCAGAATGGTGCTAAGCCAGCATTAGCTTGGGCTTTGTACCATCCTAAAAAGCTGTGTCCATAAACTGTTGACATTTTAGATTTTCTTAGGATTGATTTACTGGCTATAGTCCCCTATAGTTCCAATTAAAACAAACTTCAGTCCATGTGAATAAAGCAAAATCAAGCAAAATAGATAACAATCTCTCCCTGTAGCCCAAATTAACCTACATTTTTCACAGGGCACGTGTCCAAATGTCGCCATGCATTGTAAGAGCAATATGTTTCTGTTACATTTCTAAATAGAAAAGAGTATTTACATAAAATATTCTGTTGATTTAATTTAAATTTAAATGTTGTCCTGACCACTGCTGTTAGTCTGAATGGGTCATGTCTAGACAAGCATACTTAAAACATGATGCTGTCACCAAAATGAGGATCAACAAAATTTTATTCACTTCACATTCCTTATCAATGAAGTAAAGGAAGACTGTGTTTAAGTAATCCATGCTGGCATGACAGAATTAAGTAGTCTCATTCAATTACCTATCATTTCCTGTGCGTTTGTGCAAGTTGCAGCTTTTTATTTACTGTGCGCAGCAAAGTCCTGTCAATCTATCTAGGTAGAGTGCAAGAAGAGACAGAAGTCACAAAGACATCCGTAAATATCAAACAGTTTGTGCTATAAATGAGTAGTATCCAAAAATCCAAGGGAAAATGCCAGATGAACATGCAGATGGTTGGCAATCGTCTCTGACCTACACAGCCGTAGCAACAGAGGTATTTGCATTATGCGATATTGCATTTGATGAAGAACAACCTATTTCATTCTTTTTAGAATAAGGCTGTAACATGACCTAATGCATGTGGAAAGAAAAGTGAAGGGGTCAGAATACTTTCCAAATGCACTGTATATGTTAACTTTGCACTAACTGGACTTCAATATCAAATGAATGCCCTGAACCTTATATTCCAACTCTGTAGTTATTCTGATAGCAGTTGAGGAAGGGTGAGCACATCTAACGCTACCCTGTTTATTCATTAAAGGGGGAAGTCACTCAGACTATAACTCTGTTAGACTAATCAAATTCATGTTAAAAGTCAAAAGTCCAAACCTCTACAAATGAAAACACAGTGTAATACAATTACAGTCTGTAGAGATTACTGTCAAAACTTGACATTTACAGAGAGAACAATGATAGGCTTCAGCACACACAACATGGTCAGACCATGCAACCTATGAGTTGAGTACCTTTGCTTAGGCTGTTAATTACTTGCCACACGATTGTGAGTTCTCTACGTTTTTAGCAATTATTTTATTTAACTGCAATTTATCCAGGTATGCATTTTGAGAATCAATTCTCATTTCTAATGACAACTTTACCAAATGTATTTAAATAACACAGAGATTAAAAATACTTAAATATATATATATATATATATATATATATATATATATATATATATATATATATATATATATATATATATATACAGAAATTAAAACAATTGACACTGGGTTTATCAATGCTCTCCAAAATGCCTGGTAATCCCAATTTCATGATTCCATGAACATGTACATGCCTGAGCCAGCAAAGCAACCCCAAAACATCACTGAACTTCTTCAGTGTTTGACTGTGGGGAACATGTTTTTTCTTCATTTTGTTTTCTGTAATCACAGAGATGGTGTGCTTTACCAAAAAGATCTGATTTGGTTTCATCCATCCACAAATCTGGTTCAGGCAAGAGTCCAATTTAGTTTCTAGCAAATTAATCAAATCTTTCTTTTTTTCTCTTACTTACAGTCACTCTGAATTAGTCCTGTCGTCCATATGTACGCAACAGTCACAAGATGCAGGGGCTTTGTCCTATAAATGATCAGCTAATCCATGTGAATTACTTAGAGGGTTTTGAAATTGTTAAAACATTTAAGCCTTTAATGAAGACTCATCTCTTTGGTATGTAATATGATTAAAAGTAGTCTCCTAGCTGTCCCTGGTTATATTACAGATCCACACTTTGCCTGAAAGATTCTGCTGTTGCTGACCAGAGCCCTTCTGTTCCCACCTGTATTCTTTGATGGTAATCTGAACAAGTCAATGTATTAATGAATGATGTGGCGTATGCCGTCTAAAGTCAGATGTGTTTGAGTGGGATTACACTATGTGACATCATCCTATTCTGTTATCCTTAGCACTCTGTGTGTGTGTGTGTGTGTGTTTGTTTGAACAGCACTTCAAACATGTTACAAAACAAATATAAAACAAAACACATTTTTCATTGTACAGCTTATTCCACTTCTGTGGGACAAGATGAGGCAGTTTCACCCTGATCTGAAATTTGGCTAATCAACTGATACAGTCCAGTGTTCATTTGCTATAATTAAGTGTTTTAGCTTTAAAATCTATATCCCTAATTTGCTCGCACCACAGAAATGAGCAGAATTACACCAACAACTCTTTATATAAAAACAAGAAAAGGAACCAGGCATGCCTAGTTCTGCTGGCCTGTGATTAGAAAGGATGAATGTTTTTGCCCTGGCTGGATTTGATCCAGGGTTTCCTAGGTGGCAGGCTGTGTCTTTAACCACTATGCCAATATGCTATAGATGTGCAGAGATGTGGTGTCTGTTTACCTCTGCATTGTTAAGCCAATTAGTCGAAAACTCCACGATTCTCAAAACAAGTTCAATACATTAGCTAACATCCAAACCAAGACCAGTTATGCATTAAATTACAAAAAGGTTAGCTAATAGCTATGCAGAAATGAAAACAATGACTACAATCACTCCACGGCTCATTTGTTTTTTAGGCTTGCTATAACGTAGCTACTGTAGCCAGCAACGTTTTAGTCTATCCCGGACAATCCCTAAGGCCTAATATTTGTTTCGTCTGTGACGCGGCCACCTACAGTGGGGAGAACAAGTAATTGATACACTGACGATTTTTCAGGTTTTCCCACTTAAAAGCATGTAGAAGTCTATCATTTTTATCATAGGTACTCGTCAACTGTGAGAGACTGAATCTAAAACAAAAATCCAGAAAATCACATTGTATGATTTTTAAGTAATTAATTTGCATTTCATTGCATGACATAAGTATTTGATACATCAGGAAAGCAGAACTTAATATTTGGTACAGAAACCTTTGTTTGCAATTACAGAGATCATACGTTTCCTATAGTTCTTGAACAGGTTTGCTTACACTGCTGCAGGGATTTTGGCCCACTCCTCCATTCAGACCTTCTCCAGAGTTTTCAAGTTTCAGGGCTGTCGTTGGGCAATACAGACTTTCAGCTCCCTCCAAAGATTTTCTATTGGGTTCAGGTCTAGTCCACTCCAGGACCTTGTGATGCAAAGAATGATGTTTCCACCTCCATGCTTCACAGTTGGGATGGGGTTCTTGGGGTTGTACTCATTCTTCTTCTTCCTCCAAACACGGCGAGTGGAGTTTAGACCAAAAAGCTCTATTTTTGTCTCATCAGACCATATGACCTTCTGCCATTCCTCCTCTGGATCATCCAGATGGTCATTGGCAAACTTCAGACGGGCCTTGCATGCGCTGCAGGATTTTAATCCATGACGGCGTAGTGTGTTACTAATGGTTTTCTTTGAGACTGTGGTCCCAGCTCTCTTCAGGTCATTGACCAGGTCCTGCCGTGGGAGATTGACTGTCATCTTAAACTTCTTCCATTTTCTAATAATTGCGCCAACAGTTGTTGCCTTCTCTCCAAGCTGCTAGCCTATTGTCCTGTAGCCCATCCCAGACTTGTGCAGGTCTACAATTGTATCCCTGATGTCCTTACACAGCATTCTGGTCTTGGCCATTGTGGAGAGGTTGGAGTCGGTTTGATTGAGTGTGTGGACAGGTGTATTTTATACAGGTAACGAGTTCAAACATCTCTCATCTTCATCCACTTGACAGGTGCAGGTAATACAGGTAATGAGTGGAGGGATTCTTAACAAAAAACTAACAGGTCTGTAAGAGCTGGAATTCTTATGTCATGCAATAAAATCCAAATTAATTATTTAAAAATTATACAATGTGATTTTCATTTTTGTTTTTAGATTCCATCTTTCACAGTTGAAGTGTACCTATGATAAAAATTACAGACCTCTACATGCTTTTTAAGTAGGAAAACCTGCAAAATCGGCAGTGTATCAAATACTTGTTCTCCCCACTGTAAAGGCGGACACTGCGATTTGAGTGCGGATTGTAAAATAACCAGATATTTAGGACTGAATTATTAACTGTCTGTCTTTACTTTCAGAACATTTGGAGAAGATCAAGTGGCTGACTGAAGAGAAGGTCGAGCTGAGGGCACAGCTGGCTCCACAATAAGGTAAAAACAAGACTGTAGTTATGCTAGCATCTTGTCTAAATGAAACTGCATTGGTCTGAACGTGTGCCCTTTACTAAAATGCAATACTGTACAGCCTTTCTGAAATTACATGTATATGGCAGTTTTGTTCATTTCACTATTAAGCTATTGACATTTCATTGTGCTTTTTAGCTTCTGATAAACATCTGACTGAAGAGAGTGTCAAACTGAGGGCACAGCTGGCTCTACAACCAGGTAAAAACAAGACTATAGTTGCGCTAGCATGTCGTCTTCATGAAACATTTAATTTGTCTTGAATGTCATGCAATTCTCAAAATCATGTCAGACCATTTAAGTACAATATCTGATTACAGGAGCCATAAGGAAGAATCCTTCCAACCGGGATGCCACTGACGAGGCTGTCCAGAACCAGGTCCCCAGGTACCAGAAAGGGGCAGCTGACCGTGCAGGTGGGAGAAGACGTTGCGTCGGTACAAGGAACCTGCCGTGAATATGAATGACATCTCCAGCACAACCAATATTGCTGCTAATCTACAGTACTCTATTTTTTGTATCTGCTGCTATGTACAGTGTTATATATATGATCACATTATCCTCTTAATCCTCATTATCCTCATATATTTATAGCTCTGTGTGAATGTTCTTAATTCTGACTGTAGTTGTAGTGTTATTCCACCTTTCATAAGCTTATTGCACTGATGTATCTATGATTCAATAACTATCGATTGCTGCTAGGTCATAGTTATGTACATTACTGCCATTCTAGCCCTTGTTTATTTTGTATTCTATTATGTTTATTTTGTACTTTTTCACATTCAAATACTATAATTTTACTATATCTGTTGCTGGACACGTTTTCTTGCACTATTTGATATTGTTAATTGAAAAGTATTTCAATTCATTTGCATGTCAATTGTGTATACTTGCTGTAGTATGCTTCTTGAACTATTTGAAATAAATGGTTTAGATTTAATTCAGTTCATTGTCATTTGTGCTATGACCAAAATTATTGTAAAGGATTATTATAAATAAAACCTAATATTGGGGTGTGAGGCATCCCGCTTTAGTGCACAATAATCCAACCTTTTTCACAGCAAACCAGGCTGTCAGTGGTATGTCATTTTAACAGTAGGAATGGTTTACCTGACATTCGGAAAACGATTATATTATTACCATTTAATTATTATTATTGTTTGTACATTTTTAACAAGATTCTGTGTTATACAGGATGTACTACGTTACACTGACCACTCACAGAACCACAGCAACGGTAATTTAGGTTAATTAGCATTAAACTTCACTTTGACAATAATTTGTTCTCCTTCACCTCTGAAATAAAAAGTGCATTATTAACACACCCTGATCAAATGTACACATAGCGGCCTGTACTTTTGTACGCGCTCTTTTGGTAGTAGCTGTCAGAGCAACCGCGTGACTGAAAAATTTGAATTGTAATTGAACCCAAATAACAATTACGCGTCTCAGTTGTGCGTGTGATCACCGATCACGCGCGCAAAGGTAGGTGCGCATAACTAGATTAGTGACAGATGAAGCGCTTGTTTAATTTTCTCCGGTTTTGGTGGGTTGGATGGCTGGTAAAAACAGTAGTATATCTACGGTAATAGCCGACCCATATCAAATGTGATTTAGTGAACTACTATAGACGCATCTTTCTCAAGGCGCTGCCTTGAAGATAAAACATTATATGTAATTCGTCACGATATTTCAGAAGAAAGGTGTGTTGGGAAGCACTCTGCCAAAGCATGATCATTTGCATTTGATGCAGCCACCACAACTCGGTCCATACAGGTAGACAATTTGATTCTGTTTGCTTTGTATCTCAGAATATTGCGTTTACTGGTTATCATTGGCTGCTGACGAAATTTACTTTGATTTAAGAGTGCAGGTGTATAATTACAGTGCATTTCTTTAATTTGCGTTTTGAAAATCCATCGCTGGTGGGCCTAATCACAGGTCATGTTCGCATAGAAAAATTTCTATACCTTTTCAATTGTAAACATGAATAAATCACAAATAACAAAACGGACTTACACATCCTTAGATTTCGGGTTATGTTCAGGTAAGATCAAGGGTTATTGGAATGACTAAATATCTGACAGACCTTTATCGTGTTGTGTAGAGATGTACCCCAATCTTAGTTGAGTTTCTTTATAGCATTCCTGAATTCTTGTTTCTTTTCTCCCTCACGTTTTGAGTCACATAATACACCCTCTGGCTTCACTCTAGGGTTTCCATTTTTTATCCTTGCTTTGCCCTGCTACAACACATGTCATTTCCACTGAGTAAATGTTGTGAAACAATATCATTCCACTATCACTGAAGACGTGGTGGGCTATTTCCCAAATTACACTGCAACATTTCTACATGTAGCCCCATTAATAAATCATCCTTTTATTCTTACATAAGTCTGTTGGGAGATGAAGAGTTTTCAGAATAGTATAGCACAGCTATTTAATCTGAAGTTAAGACTTAGGTGTCTTTATGCAGTTAGGTTTGCCCTGTTAGTGCTGTCTTTGTACGGCCACAGCACACAGAAAACAACCCAAAACCTTTCAGGTGGTAGGATTTGTTAGTCCTGATTTAGGTGTAGTGCCTGCCCTCCACCAGCCAGAGGATAATGTTCGGAGCGGTGGGTGAAAGGAGTCAACGATGATCTTGCCTGCACGGTTTCCAGCCCTGGAATCATGAAAGGCCTTGATGCTGGACATGTATAGATATAATGGTGCATCTTAAAAAATCAGAATATCGTGGAAAAGTTCATTTTCCCTCCCATAATTCAAATCAAAAAGTGACACCAGCATATATTCTAGATTCATTACACATAAAGTGGTATGTACATTTTCTAATATAATATTTTGAAATACTGGATTTTTTGATTTCCATGAGCAGTAAGCTCAGTAAGCAGTAATAATCAAGACTGAAACAAAAATGTATTGAAATGTTTCGATTTATGTGTAATTAATCTAGAATATTTGAAGGTGTCACTTTTTGATTTCAATTACAAAACAAAAATAACTTTTCCACAATATTCACATTTTTTGAGATGCATGTACATATACAGGTCCACATGCAGGTATGTAGCTAGATATAAAAATGCCATATAAAGGCAATATGCATGTATATAGCCAAAGTTACAAATAATTATAATTTACTTTTAGTAATTGTATTTGCTTAAATGTGGAGTTTAATAGCTTTGATGAATGTATGACATTGCATTTCTCTCAGCCATGTCGTGTAATATTCACGTCTGAAGCCAGAATGTGGGAAAACATGATCACACCTAAATCCATGGAAATCCCAGAACATTTTCTTGCATTTGAATAGCACTTTGGGTTTCCTTGTTTTTGTTCTACTTTGCATGGGTGTGTTACTCTGCTCATGTCTGTGTGTGTGCATGTGTGAGACTGTGTGCAAGTGAGTTCTAGACAGTTTCATAGTTGATGGGCTTCTTTTCTGCACACTTGGCAATATGCTGATGTAGTATTTTCACCCATCCCCCGTAACTGTGCAATGATTTTGCACTCTACAGCTGACTGAAGTGCTAAGAGCACATTATTCTGCAGTTGGATCATGATCATGATACAGTTAAGATGAATACGAATGTTCATAGGAGTAGAGAAGTACAACATGGAACAATGCCGCTAGAACCATCAGTAACGTACGACTACTACCACAGTACCAGCCAATCCTTTTGCAAAGTATGTTATTTCAGCATTATGTATTTCTGCATATTAGTATTATGCAGTTCAACGCGTAGACAATGGCCATAACCAAATGGTTGGAGCTACAAACTCATAAGTAACTTCATTTGAATCCGGAGAGTCTTTAACAAATTATTTTTTTTAGTTTTGCTTTTAGACACACACAAATCATGCTGTTAACCAAAAGTTAAGTTAAGAAGTCAGTGGAAAATCCCCTTCATCAGGTTTTCCCCCATTTTTCCATACAAAATAAGCAAAGCAGTAAATCATTAAACCAAACTATTTTTAAAAAAAATTGGAATCTGTCTTCATGTACAATAATACTAAAGGCACTTCCATAATCATATGAAATATTTTATAATTTTTCAGGAAAGCTAGATTTGTCCTAAAAAACCATGTAAAAAATTATCAATGCAAAGTTATTGTCTTGGACGTGTATGTAGAGAAGATGAGTAGCTAAAGAAAGATTAAAACAGCAACAACCATTGCTGACCTTGTTAAATTTATTTTTCTTTATAAACATAAAATTCCTAAAAAGTTTCAAAGAGAATATTTTTATTTTCATTTGCATCAGACTCTGCTCTGCTACTGTGGTTGCATTTTTGGGAGAATGCTTTGACGTCGGAAATTAGCCAGAATCTATGGTCACGTCAGAAGCCGTGAAACGGAAGATGTCACCCACGCTATAGGGCCTAGGAAGAAAAGGTCAGAATCGTTAGGGATTTGTGTCTTATTAGCTCCTTATTAACATCTGATAACTCAGTCACTGGAAAAAACTATAATGTATATTGAAGAGGGACAGTAGATGGCTGTTTAGCTCGCTAGTGTGAAAGCCAATGTTAATTCTACAATGGGCTGCGACTGATGCTTGCTAGCTACCATTCTAACATGTCTGCCTTCTGCATTATTTGCCTAGTTGAGACCGAAGCATATTTGGACGAAGAATAGGCAGTGAACATCAGGGTCAAGATGAAAAAATGTATAAATAAGTGATCTGTTATACCCAGCATGATAAAGCCCAAACGAGACAGCTCGCGTATACACATTTTCTGCGCAGCTAAATCATACCATGACCCTAACCAGATTGATGTCCTAAACTGTTGAATAAAATGACAGAACTAGCATCCGTCAATCTTACACAACCTCTGGATACTATAGATGCGTTAGTATTAGTATTATATTGGTCCAGAGTCAATTTGTTGTGCATGTTTTCCAAAATGAAAACAATTTGACTTACCTTACAGCATAGTTTGTTAGCATTGTTATTTTATAATGTCCTGTTCATTATCATCATATATTTCAATCATATATATTACCACCAAACACAATTTACTAAAAAGTTATTTTGTTTTCTATAGAAAGCTGTAGAAAAAAGAATGATGCAGTAGACTACTGTACCACATGCACTACAATCCAAGCATGCAGATAATATGAAAAATGTCTGCCCTTTCGATGTAAAAATTCTAAAGAGTTCCATGTATAGCACATTTAAAGATGATTTTACCATACCATGAAAATGAGGTCTTTCACACATATTGCTTCCATCCATGTTTGGATAGCTGAGGTTGATAAAGGCAGTTTTTTTCAAAACTGAACCATCGATTTCTTACCTATAAACACCTTGGATGAGGAACCATCTAACAAAAATTAAAATTCTTTAAGATGGAAGCAAAGAATATATTAAGTCAATGCTTAATATGTCATTTTCGGTTTCTAAACATAAATATACTTAACTCACTGAACCTCATCCCCAGGTGGCTGTGGCCTTGGTTTGCTTTCTAATTCCATGTGAAAGTACATCCTGAAATATATCACTGCAGATTTTTATCTTCCTACAAGTGTGGTTGGTGCTGTCATTTCATTTGCTATGCATATATTTACATGCCATATGGTTGAAACTAGGGCAAATACTGTACATTATGGTTTGACTGTTTTGTGGGAGGCCTTTCAAAAGGATTTATTCTCAGTGGCAGCAAAGGAGTTATGTAAATAAGTTATATATTAGGAATACTGTTTATCAAATGTAAATATGACTTCCTCAATACTGTACATTGAATGAAAATGCTATATTGAGTGGTGCGTTATCATCTAAGCCATAGAGTGCATCATTGTTTACCACATAAAGGTAATTGTATCATCTTGAAAACTCGCTGCCATATGGTAGCTCTTGTCCGCTACGTAGAAAAGATCACCATTAAATGTCACTGTTTCACTTGGTCTATAAGGACTGTTTCTGAGCATGCTGAAAGCTAAAATGTGTACGAATACATAAAGCTGCCGAATGAACCATTATGAGGTGTAGCCGTTTGTTAAGTATACTATTGTGTACTATGTCTGTGCATAACCATTTAAGACACATCAAACATGTCTGTTAATACCAGTACTTGTGATTGTTGTGAGACACAACAGGAAACCTTGGCCTAGATGTTTTCTCACATATGAGTGTAAGTTAAAACAGCCATCAAGGTCAAATAGGAAATTAACATCTAAATTAGCCAGATAACAGTGTTCCAAGTAATCACATCTATGCCAAATATATTGTAGATAGGACTGGTTAGCTTAAAGCAATGGAGGAATACAGAAGATTTCTTAAAACAGAACACCCAAGTCTGCTTGAGAAACCCTGAAAGCCTGCATGAATTATGTGAAAATCCTTCTTTCTCCCCTGAAACATGACCTAATTCTTTATACCTGAGGGACCCTATCTGAAATTCCCTTTCCTGTCTTCTATGTGTGGGGGGGGAAAATGGTTATAAATGCAGGAATTGATGATAAAAGGAGGGCTGTACCACTGTGGGCCAGGGTGGGTTGGAAATAATAAGATAAGGTATTGACTACTATTAGAAGCAATGTGCTAAATTGACATCAACTAGGTCAAAGTGAATCACCTTTGTACGTTCGACGCAGTCTCCGCTTATCCACTGTATGCAAGGATTCCTTTTTTTGATGGCTTTAGACTATGAGTGAGAGGGTAAACAGGAGAGAAAAAAAAGACACAATGATTTACGTAACTTAATTTACAATGGCTTGTAGGATACAGGTATGCTGAAAGAGTTGTGGGCTTGAAACGAGTGACATGTATGTGCAGCAACTTGACCGGCCCCCAAATATATTTTCCCACAAGATGTTTATTAAATAAATGTAGCTACACAAAATTGAATAAAAACAGTGGGCTTCTTGCCATTTTCTCGCTCTTCCTTCGCCTCAATAACGCTCAACTGTGTCACATGAGGCTTTTCATGAGCGCAGAAACTCATCCAGCTCCTATAGGAGAATGCACTGCATTGACATCTAAGTCATGGTCTTCTTCATACCTTCACCGTATCTTCCACTCCTGCGAGTTAGCTGGATCATGAAGCACTAAAATACAGCACCGCCTGGGTGATATTTCGACAGCAGTGAACTATAATCTGCACTGAAAGACCACCACACATCATTAGTAGGTGGTACAGTCAACGTACCAGACAAACTGCATCGTCTCAAACCTCTGCATCCCGTCACACCAGAGTCCACATTCCAGAAACGGGAGAGTAAAAAAAAAAAATTGGTGTAGAAGCCTCCTGGCACTGTGTGAGAGATTGCGATGTAGCCAGCTATCCACCCAGCTAGCCAAGCAAAACAAACTCATTTGCAATAACTCCAGCAACTCAGTGGGTCAACACCACAAGATATTTTTGCTCAGGAACACAACATTTGTTTCTGTTGAGCTAGAGAATGCCATGCCCTCACACACCTATACAAATGTTAATTACACCATGGAGCTACCTATATACAGACAGATAAATGACACTATGTGTTGTTACCTTCAGTATGTACAGAGAGATACATTTCACCATATGTGTTGTTACCTACAGTATATACAGACAGATAAATGACACCTTATGTGTTGTTACCTACAGTATATACAGAGAGATAAATGACACTATGTGTTGTTACCTTCAGTATGTACAGAGAGATACATTTCACCATATGTGTTGTTACCTACAGTATATACAGACAGATAAATGACACCTTATGTGTTGTTACCTACAGTATATACAGAGAGATAAATGACACTATGTGTTGTTACCTTCAGTATGTACAGAGAGATACATTTCACCATATGTGTTGTTACCTACAGTATATACAGACAGATAAATGACACCTTATGTGTTGTTACCTACAGTATATACAGAGAGATAAATGACACCATTTGTGTTGTTACCTACAGTATATACAGACAGATAAATGACACTGTGTTGTTACCTACAGTATATACAGACAGATAAATAACACCATATGTGTTGTTACCTACATTATATACAGAGAGATAAATGACACCATATGTGTTGTTACCTTCAGTATATACAGACAGATAAATGACACTGTGTTGTTACCTACATTATATACAGAGAGATAAATGACACCATATGTGTTGTTACCTTCAGTATATACAGAGAGATAAATGACACCATATGTGTTGTTACCTACATTATATACAGAGAGATAAATGACACCATATGTGTTGTTACCTTCAGTATATACAGACAGATAAATGACACTGTGTTGTTACCTACATTATATACAGACAGATAAATGACACCATATGTGTTGTTACCTTCAGTATATACAGAGAGATAAATGACACTATGTTGTTACCTACATTATATACAGAGAGATAAATGACACCATATGTGTTGTTACCTACAGTATATACAGAGAGATAAATGACACCATATGTGTTGTTACCTACAGTATATACAGAGAGATAAATGACACCATATGTGTTGTTACCTTCAGTATATACAGACAGATAAATGACACTGTGTTGTTACCTACAGTATATACAGACAGATAAATGACACCGTATGTGTTGTTACCTACAGTATATACAGAGAGATAAATGACACCATTTGTGTTGTTACCTACAGTATATACAGACAGATAAATGACACTGTGTTGTTACCTACAGTATATACAGAGAGATAAATGACACATTATGTGTTGTTACCTACAGTATATACAGACAGATAAATGACACCTTATGTGTTGTTACCTACAGTATATACAGAGAGATAAATGACACCATATGTGTTGTTACCTTCAGTATGTACAGAGAGATACATTTCACCATATGTGTTGTTACCTACAGTATATACAGACAGATAAATGACACTGTGTTGTTACCTACAGTATATACAGACAGATAAATGACACTGTGTTGTTACCTACAGTATATACAGACAGATAAATTACACCAAATGCAGTGTTACATATAGAGAGATGAATGACACCAGATGAGGTGTTACCTACATACAGAGAGATTAATTATGTTACCTATATGCAGAGAGATGGTGTTCACCATATGAGGTGATGTGGTGCCTTCAAAAACCATTCAGAGCCATTCACTTCACTTTTTGTTGTGTTACAGACTGAAATGCAAAGATTGATTTTAAGTGATAAAACGTGCTTTGGCCTTTAGAGTTTTGACATCTCTAAAGCATACAATCAGGCAGTGGTCACGGTCTTGTGGAAAAATACACTGCTTTTTTTTTTTTTTTTTTTTTTGTCAATATATAATCATTCAGTGTGGACTTAAAAGGCTCCTTTAAATTTGGCCGTGTTGTCTTGGAGATTAGCTGGGTTAAGGCCAACACTTAACTCCTTAGTAGTTCATGCTTCCTGTGATTCCCAGTCTTGGTCAGAATTTTCAGTAATAATTATTTCAGTATGTGGCCAATTGGTCCATTAGGTGATTTAGCATACCATTCAGGGCATATGGTGGGCAATATAATTCAACAATTGTAGCATTATTTAAGGCTAAGACCTGAAATTGCTTGTGAATAGAGACAGAGTTTAGAAGAAAGAATGAAATGTCATTTTGTTTTGTAAAAACAGCCATGCCTCCACATTTACCCAACCTTTCAGCTCTATATACATTGTACTCAATGAAGTGCAATATCTGCATCATTCCAAAATCTTAATAAAAGTAATCTTAGACAGTAAATTATGGATATCTAGGTGAAAAAATCCAAGACCCTTATGATTTTCAAAGATATGTGTATTGTCAAACAATGCAGGATGGCTAGAAACCTTCAAATGTTTTAAGCAGTTGGTGTGATTTCATTGAATGGAACAACATTACGACTAACAATACCTCTTTTATACCTCTTTTATACCTTATTTATACCTTGTTTATGTGAATATACACTCACCTTAAGGATTATTAGGAACACCATACTAATACTGTGTTTGACCCCCTTTCGCCTTCAGAACTGCCTTAATTCTATGTGGCATTGATTCAACAAGGTGCTGAAAGCATTCTTTAGAAATGTTGGCCCATATTGATAGAATAGCATCTTGCAGTTCATGGAGATTTGTGGGATGCACATCCAGGGCATGAAGCTCCAGTTCCACCACATCCCAAAGATGCTCTATTGGGTAGTGATCTGCTGACTGTGGGGGCCATTTCAGTACAGTGAACTCATTGTCATGTTCAAGAAACTAATTTGAAATGATTCGAGCTTTGTGACATGGTGCATTATCCTGCTGGAAGTAGCCATCAGAGGATAGGTACATGGTGGTCATTAAGGGATGGACATGGTCAGAAACAATGCTCAGGTAGGCTGTGGCATTTAAACGATGCCCAATTGGCACTAAGGGGCCTAAAGTGTGCCAAGAAAACATCCCCCACACCATTACACCACCACCACCAGCCTGCACAGTGGTAACAAGGCATGATGGATCCATGTTCTCATTCTGTTTACGCCAAATTCTGACTCTACCATCTGAATGTCTCAACAGAAATCGAGACTCATCAGACCAGGCAACATTCTTCCAGTCTTCAACTTTCCAATTTTGGTGAGCTCGTGCAAATTGTAGCCTCTTTTTCCTATTTGTAGTGGAGATGAGTGGTACCCGGTGGGGTCTTCTGCTGTTGTAGCCCATCCGCCTCAAGGTTGTGCATGTTGTGGCTTCACAAATGCTTTGCTGCATACCTCGGTTATAACAAGTGGTTATTTCAGTCAAAGTTGCTCTTCTATCAGCTTGAATCAGTCGGCCCATTCTCCTCTGACCTCTAGCATCAACAAGGCATTTTCGCCCACAGGACTGCCGCATACTGGATGTGCAAGAATAAGAGCAGAAAGCTTAGGAAAATAGGGAATCCGGATCATCAACCCTGGATGATTTTACGGGTCCAAATTGTGGAGCTCCTTCCAAACTGGGGTGTGAGGTCCTCGTGTCGTTCCGGCTCCAGCCCCTCCCTTTCGCGCTCCTCACCTGCCACCGTTACGCGCTCACTTCCCGGTGCACCTGAACGCACCCAGCAATCCAGATCCCAATCGCCGGAATACTGAACACCTGCGCCCTGTTTGCCTCTCTATTTAGCCTGTTCTCCACCTCCACTCTAGTGTGAGGTATTGTTCTTAGTGGACCTGCCACGCCGTTGTAGCTCTCTGCATTGCTTTTTGACTCCCAGCCTGTTGTTCTCTCCTTACCCGTCCCCGTCCTATCTCGTTATATAGAAGCCTGCCTCCTGACCTGCCTGCCTGCCCCTGGACTCTCCTACCTGTCTACCCCTGCCTGTACTGTTGCCATCTTGGACTGATCACCTGTTATCCTGACCTGCCTGCCAGTACTGTTGCCATCGTGGACTGATCTCACAGTTACGGAACCTGCCTGCCCGTCTCTCCCGTTTTGCTCGTGCCTCCTCCCTTGTGCCAATAAATAAATCGACAGTTGCGTTCCGCAATTGGAACCACAAACCCCTGGTCTCGCTGTTCATTACAGGGGGGGAACTTCTGAGGAAAATCTATACATGTAATGGGGGGAAGCAGGCCTGGTAGCAGAAATAGGTGTAGCAGATTTTAGAATTGAATAATCACTTTGAATTGTGATTATTAAAGCTTCCAATTGTTCTGCCTTCGTCTGACGTAACAGTGTTTGCAAATGTTACTGCTGTAGCCAACTGGGTGAAGGCATTTTTATTTTCATACTTTTTTGGGTTAGTGACAAAGGCAGCACCGTGTATTGATTCCTACTGTAGTGGTAGCTTAAAGAGCTGCCAGTAAGAGAGCTTTTGGAGGCTATAGCTACATAAACAAGTCTGTGCTTGCACTGGGTCAGCTCAGACCATTTGATGGTGAACCAGGCAGGGGTTGTAGTGATATTTTATATCTGATGTTCCTACTCCTAGCAAGTTTATTAAGGATGGGTGTCCTCAACAGAGGGGATAAGGCGGTTTTGGATGTCTGCGTTCAGAGTCATCCATGTCATGTAGGAATGCCTCCTCATAGAAGTGTTTGAGCAAACGTTTGACAATAATCACAGGAGGACATTTGACTGTTATACAGTTGCAGATTCAGGCACTGGTCACAAAGATCTTGGCAGGCATGTTGGTGAGGAAAATATCATTGAGATTGTACTTATTCATAGATTTCAGATTGTATCTAGTGGGTTCCTGAATTATTTGATAGAGATTTAAGGGAAGGGATATTAAGCATGCCGCAGTTTAAATCACCTGAGGACAAGTGAGCAATAGGTTCACTGAGATTAGCAAGTGTGTAACCAGGAGCCAATTAAGTTTTATAGCAGGCAGCCGCAGTTCGAACTATACATTTGCAAGTGAAATGTACTTTTTAGACAAAACTCTCTGTAGGATAACTGGGCATGGCTGATTCTCTTTACATTAGATGGCTACCCCACCATCTATTGGAGTTGAAAAAATAAAAGAGCATTACCTTTTAAATTCTATCATTTTTGTTTGGGCTGGGACTCAAAGAAATAAATTGCAACAGTAAGGGGAGTAATAAAATGAATAGGGGAAAGTAAGCATATGATTGATTTTAAGTACAATCATTAGACCATGCCCAACCTGAGCTGAAGTTGATGAGGCATAATACCAAGCTCAGGATTTGAAGTGAATAGGGGCTTCCTTTTCATATGTGCCCATACCAAATCCCTAAACTTCAAACCAGACTGGAGGGTGTTTGGACGCTTAGTTTGATATGCAAAAGAGCGTGGCAAGGCAACAGTAAGCAATAAACATGCTAATTTAAGAGTGTGAAGCAACCACTTATGTGTTAAAAAAAAAGTGGCACATCAAAAAGGCTTTACCTTCTGTAAAGCTCAGGAACAGCGAGAGGAGTTAGTAGGCATGGAGAATAGGGCAGAGAGAAGGACTTTTAAGCCACATCATTTGTTTTCTTTTTTTTCTGTCCGTAACTTAGAAAATACTAAATAATATTTTGATTGGAATAAAATAATCTTCACTCCTGGCATTTACATATAAAGTACTATGTTTTCAATAGGATAGTGCCTGTGCTCAAGGCCAGGATAATTCTGTTTATGAAAGTCCAGACTCTGTTTTTCTGAGCCTTCGATGCAGGCTGAGGTAATATGAAAGAGACACTGACGCCGACCAGCCGAAGCAGGATGGAGATAGAGAGAAAGACATTCAACAGACAATTGCATGGCAACCTGTTGCAATGGAATAGTGAGTTTGGTTGTTCCTATTGGAGCTGGTAGACATACAATTGTACTGTATGTTGAAACAACACTGGGGCCATTTTGTCGAGCAAACTGATAATTCTATCGCAGCTCTTTGCGTGAGTGTAAATTCATTGTGTAACCATATAATCATTTTGCAGCTGGTTGCCTTACAATTTTAAGTTGACTTCCAGTTTTTATTAATCACATAATTAAAGTATTTTAATTATGTGGTCATTTTTCACAACTCTTATTAGAGAAAACACAACACACTGTCACGTTCTGGCATGGCAGGCCAAAATTGCCCATGGAATCCAATGGCCTCTCTCCCTCACTTGAAGCACGGGAACCTGTTTATGATTATTGTCCTCACGTGTGTCCCTATTTAAGTTCCTCCTTATATTGCAACATTTGCCTCCTCAGTCCAGAGCACCTGCTGCCATTTTTCTGCACTCCGGGGCCTGTGGGTTTGTCCATAGTTGAGGTGCTTGCCTTTGTTTCCACGTCATGGATATGGCTTTTCTCCGGAGAGTAGATGGGTATACCAGGGTCCCAATTCTGAGCTGATGGCACTGCTATACATCTTGTGATTGTGAAGGGAAGTAAGCATGATGGGTTTTTCATCTGCTGCTGTAACTTTCCTTGGCTGACCACTGCGTCTACTGTCCTCAACGTTGTTGCCCAGTTTCTTTGTGCTTCAAAATAGCTTGGACAACAATTAGGATTGTTTAATCATACACCTGACTATATGCCTACAAAATCCATGACTTTGTGCAAGTGTACCTAAGACAATGGATGTTTTGAAGGCAAGAAAGTCAAAATATTTATTCTTTATTTATTTTTTATTTTTTTAATCACTTTGCATTTTGTTAATTGAAAATGTTGAAAATGTGCCAATCACTGTGGTCATGAAAAAAATCCTTGTTTTGCCATGCCAAATATTTTTTTTCCACACATTCATACATTGTGAATTGATACACAACTGTGTGTTAAACGTATATTGCACTGTGAGGTATGATTCTGGATCTTTGACGTCATAAGGCCCTGGACAACTTGTTGGATACATGGTGTCATGAACTCCAAGTACCAGCAGATATTGAATCAAAACCTGACTGCCTCTGCCAGGAAGCTTAAAGTGGGCTGTGGTTGGATCTTCCAGCACGACAGTGTTTTAATGCAAACAATGCCTCAAAATCAACTCAAAAATGGTTCACTGACTGCAGAGTCAATATTTTGTCCCCATGGTAACCCTGTGGAGAAACATCCTGTATGGAGGAGTGGTCTTGGACCCCTTGTCATGTGTTTTCCAACTGGATTACGCATTATAGGACACTCAGAGGTGTTATCTTGGCAAATGGAGGTTGCACAAAGTAGGAAATAAATGGGTGACAATCACTGCAGCACACTTCTTTCGGTTGTTTTACTGATATTTTGAAAGATCAAGAGGATAAACAATACGAACATTTTCACAACCTGTTTTGCTCTTATTTACCAAGGTTGGCAAAAATAATGGAGGTTACTGGATGTGTGTAGAGCCTTTGTTTGTAACATTGTTCCTAAAAACCCTTTCCAGATCCTTACAATTTATGCAGACCAGTTTGTTGGTCTTACTTGTTCTATATATATATATATAAATATATATCATTGTTTGAAGGGGGGTGATCAAAGCATGATACTCTGCTTTTATTTTGGTAATGCGTAGGATTGAAACCTTTAAAAGAGTTTTATCTACAGCTGCAGCTTTCGATGTACAAATTGGAAGCACCTGGAATGGAGCACTAATTGCTAAGCCATAGTCAGAGGTAATTGCTGTGGTACATTGAATTGTGACTAGAGCTCCAGCATAACCAGCCTTGAATATTGTTATTAAACATGACATTGGTCTGTACATAGACTAGATTGTGGTTTGTTTTGATTTTCTTTTACATTTTCTTTGCAAACACCAGATATACAAGACAAGAGGGAGGGAAATAGTTCAATAGCAGGAACAATTCTGTCACTAGTTTCCATCTCTTTTCTTTCTTTCAGTTTGTCACATTGAGTAGCAGCAGGACACACGCACAGTGGTGGTGGATCAAAGGACTTTTAACAAACAGACTTAATAACTTGCTCAAAAAAAATAAAATGAAGACTGAAAGAGGGGACATCACATACAACATTAACTGTCCAGAAGCACAGGGAACTGGGGAAACTAAACACAGGTGGCACGACACACAGGTTAAATCAATGAACACAGGGGATTTAAACAAAACACACACCCACACACACAAAACAAGGGTAGGGGACGATGCGATGACCCCCATAGCCCCTGACAAAAAAATTGTGGGGAGGGCATTGACCGGAGCGGAGTCACGACACGGTTCCAAACACCTCCTGGAACAGCACCAGGAACTCTGCATTGGACCACCGCCTCCACACCTCTGTCCTGGTGTACTGGAGGACCCAGCGCCAAGCCCTGCCATCCAGCCTAAACAGGTCCTCTGCCACCCTGACAGTCCGTCGGACTCTGCGACTCAGGGTGGCTGAAGAAGCGGTCGACCTGCCAAACGAAGGCTTCAGCATTTTCAGGGTCTCTGTTTAAACCGGTCGGCTGAGGTCCCACGCCTTGAAGGTACACCGCCACTGCATCCATTTTGGGTCGTTCATTCTGTCACATTGAGTAGCAGCCGGACACAGGTACAGAGGCAGTGACTCAAAGGACCCAAAGACTCAAAAGGGAATGACAATGACCAACCAGAAACGCAGGGAATCAGGGAAACTAAATAGGGAGGCAATGATGGGCAAATGAGACACAGGTGGCATGCCTAGACTACACACAGGTGAAATCAATGAACACAGGGGTTTCAAACAAAACATAGAAATGCAACAGCTGGCATGGCACAGGTCATGCTCCTTAAAATGTTTACATATAGGCTGTGGTTTAAGTAGAAGGCTGGGAAGTTCGTAGGTGTGTGAGGTGAAAGCCAATGAAGAAGCTTTGTTTGGGTTCTTGTAGCCTACACTGAATGCTCCAGATATGAGAATATATGGAAGCAATAAGCAATGAGCATAAGACAAACAAGGGTAAATTTAGCATTTACGGCGAGAGCTGAATTTTGCACAGTGATACAGAGTTGGCTACAGAGTAGGATACATCACCTCATTAAGCTAGTTGGCTAGATAGTCAAGGAAATCTATGTGTAGGTTAATGATGGAAAAAAAAATACTACGTAATCATTTTATGTTCTTGTTTATTCTATATATATGATGACATATATTTTAGGAATGTTTCTCCAAAGTCTTTGGTCAAGACAATAAGTTAACAAGCTAAGTTGTGTCTGAGTAGACACTCCTTGATTACATTTCTTGCTGGAATTTACTGTTACAACCTTGTGTTCTCTGGAAGATGTTAAGGAAAATGAACATATGCATTGTGGGTTGTTTGATTAAACTTTATGCATAAGCGGATATTGCTCAGCAGAAGCAATTGTATCACCTTTTAGCTAGGTATTAGCCTTGTGCAAACTGGTCAAAGTGAGCATATTATTGTTCCAGCTAGTGCTAGCTAGGACATTTATTTATGGTTTCATGTTCACTAAATAGCCATCAACGAGTCTCTGAATTATGGAAGTGCATCTAACACAATAGATAGCCCAGATGTTTTTATTATTTCAGCTGTTTACTTTGTTCATTCTGTGTTCCGTAGTTATGGAAAGGGCCAATCAACTTTAACCCCTTTTGAAACAAAAGTCTGTATTCATTGTTCCAGCATCGACGGTTGGAAGTGACACTGCTTCAAACCGGTCAGTATGCTCATAGTTAGTAATGACAATGTCAGATCCTAATGGAGTAACAGAACCGATATTCAACTCACTGCCGATAGGTAGCATTAAGTTGCATAGGGCACCTTTCAGTTTGCGTTTTATTAATTCTGCCAAACAAACCATTCTGTTCTCCAAGTAAAATGTGTCACATAGTCTGAAACTGTGAACTACCTGAACTTACTGAATAAAAGCTATATTTTGCTACAGAAAGGTTTAGTTTCTGTAGCAACAGTGAGAGAGATGTTTGGCAGAATTAATATTACTCAAACTAAAAGGTGCCCTACACCTTTTAGTTTGAGTTATATTAATTCTGACAAACAAGCCATTCTGTTCTCCAAGTAAAATGTGTTGCATAGTCTGAAACTGTGAACTACCTGAACTTACTGAATGAAAGCTATATTTTGCTACAGAAAGGTTTAGTTTGGTTAATTAAGTAATAACGTATTTACCAATGTTACTTATTACTGAATAAGGTGTTGCCTAATCAAATGGTTAATAACATGTTTTGTCCATGTTGATAGCTGGGATGTTGCAGTCTTGTATCTGTCTGGATTCTCATTACTATCCTGCTGTTACCCAGATATTTAAGCACAAGATGTTTTAGCCCCTCTAAAGAAAATCCAGCTCTAAAGAAACATCTCTCTCACTGTTGCTCTCTCTACTACAGGCCATTCTCTGCTCCTGTTTGCTCCCTTTAACTACCTTAAGTGAACTTATTCCTCCTCGTCTGCTATTAGGCATTGCAAAATGTGATATGCTCAACTCCATGTCTTTGGACAAATCTACTGTCTTGGATTGCATTATCACTAATATGTCTTAGTTCCTAATAAAAATGCTACACTCATGAAAGTATGTACCAAAAACTGCAACAGCCCTTGGGTTAGCTCAGAATTGTCTGAACTAATCCACCATAAACAATTGCTGTGGTGCATAGCCTCCAAAAGCCCCTCTAATAGAGAACTCCTGAGAGGAGAAATGAATCCGAGCACTCAGGCATTCTGGACAGCAAAAACAGGATTTTACAAACAACAATTTGACCCCTGCGGTTCAGATCCTAAAAAGTTCTGGAATACTGTCAAATTGAGGGATAATGTAAATAAAATCCTCATCTTAACTACATATAGCACAGACATGAGAACACTGATGTCTTCTTTTTTTTAGTTCCAGCAGTCACAGTTCAGGTAACTTGAGGAAGAGTTGATTGAAGTGGACCCTGTAGAATCTGACCACTATACGAAACCGCCGATTTCTAACAACCCTAACAAATCTGACATCTGACCCGATTCCAGTTACAGTTCAGGTGATGTTTTTGTCTTTTCTGGGAAGACGTCCATAGTGTTTTTGGGAAGCATACAGACCCCTTCTCTTTCTGCACAGTTTGTTGTGTTATGGAATTTGTTAAATTACAATTTATTTTGGCATCGATACACACCACCCAATAATGACAAAGCAACAACTTATTTTTATTTGAGCCGATTCTTATGAGAAACGGAAATATGTCATGTGTATAAGTATTCACACCCTTCTTTTTTGACACTCCCAGTTTGAGCTCAGATGCATCCTGTGTCCATTGACTCTGTCCATAGTCTGACATACACTGTATGGTAAAAAGGTATTAGAACACCCGTACTAATTATTGAGTTCAGGTGTTTCAGCCACACCCATTGCTCATAGGTGCATACAATCCACCACATAGCCATAAAATATCCATAGAAAAACATTGGATGTGCAGTGGGTCATACTGTCAAGTAGGGATGGGAAATAAAGGCATTCTGGACCATTGAGGCTTGTTTCGATCTTTTTTTTAAAAACGCTTAATTGCTCGATGCTTTCCAACACAGTGCACAGCAGGGACATCAGCTGGACAAAATGTAATATGATATGTTTGATGTAGTAGTATTGTATTTAACCCAGATCTGTACATATTTTTGCGGGGTTCGCAGCCACCAGCCCTCAGTTGTTATCGGTGCATTCGTAGTAATGGTAAGGATGAATGAATAACAAAGACCATTGAAAAGGCTAAGCTCAATAAAAGAGGCTGACATTTTGTTTTCAACAAAATCCTATTACCCGCAACAGGAAGAACCAAACCCGTGTCCACATGAACAGCAGTCTGGAACAGTACGGTTGCTCAACAATATTAGACACGTTGATTTGGTCTTTGGCCTCTGGTGCATTACTGGTGCATTACTGGTGCATTACTGGTGCCTTACTGGTGCATTACTTATGCAGTAAACCACAGAACTCAGTGTGGTGTATTGAGTTCTGGTTTGAAAAGAACTTGGTCAGACGAAGCTTCGGAAGTCATCGATCACATGATCATGTCCCTTTGAAGCTGTAAAGTTGTGTCAACGTCTTCAATCACCCTCACACCTCCTTCCCTCGTCTCGTTTCCTGTGTAATACCGGTATTACTTCCCTCTGTAGTGTGCGGGTGTGTTTGTGTGCTGTGTTACTACTCTTTCCTGCCTTAGTTTTGATTTTGTGCTAGTTGTAAAGCATTGTTTAATCCTTAAACAGCGGCCATATTAGAACTATGTGTTATTGTTATTATTAAAAGGTGACAGTAATTTAAACCAAATATTAACAAAAAGAAGCTTAACCAGGGATTCTAACCTGTAACCTCTACATGCCAAAATATTTTTTAGATGCTACTATAAGCCACCTTGCATCTAAGCTGCCAAACTACTGAAGCTTCAATAATGGATAACAATATTTACTTTTGGATGTTCCTGTGTTGGTCTTTTTAGGCACGACAGACTACAGAGGGCCTGGACACAGACCTTAGCAATTTTTGTTTGGCAATGTGTATAATGGCTACATAAATAACATTAAAAAAGCAATACAATCCCAGCCAATGAGTCCATTTGTCATGGTGCGGTGAGCAGCAGCGCCACCGTGCCATATTTCCACAAGTTCCCATATTCTCACGAACACATCCCGGACTGTCACATGTTTCCCATCTTCCACACCAGGTCCCAATCTAGCTCGTTTGTATGTGTATATATGTTTCCCCTCTGCTCCCCACATTGTGGATCATTGTTGCTGTTTGTTAGTTAATCGGTGAGTGTTGTTTAATGTACTGTTTGAATGTTTATTGCTAAGACGCATGTTGCGCACTTTTATTTCATTCAGTCATTAGTATTGTTTTCCGTTCGTGTTTGGTTTGTTTGTTGAGTATTAAACCCACAAACGAGATTACTGCCTGCGCCTGGTTCCTAACCAACACTACACCACGACAAGTGTTACACCATTACTGTTCTGCATAGACTGTTCAAACATAGTGTGGCCTTCATTTATAAATATATGCACAACCTAGCTAAGCAACACTTTTAATAATTATTGTGTTTACTTCTCAAATTACTTAATCTTTTTTATGAATCTCAAATAACTAGCTAACCAACACTAAATTATTCTCTTGAATAACTCTCAAATTACTGTTCTATGAGTACTTTCAAATAACAAGCTACATTTTATGTCTCTCTTGACTAAATTGCTCTTTGAAATACTTCTCTCTAATTTCCATTTGCATGCGTGTCTCAAACTCCCTCTGACAGCCCTCGAATTGTCTGGATTTCGTTAACCTTTTATCCATGCAGTTTCAAAAGCTTCAAAAAGCTTCACTGGTCACGTGGTGTTGTATTTTGACACAAGCTCCTGGTCCGCTGCATCGAAACAGTAGAGCTCTGAAAACTGAACGGAGCTTCAGAGCATCAGTTTCATTTGTCCCGTCACTTTTGACAAGCTTGCAGACTTTAAACGTTGCACTGTCATGGGACGCCGCCTTTGCCACAAGTCGATTCACGAGATTTCTGCCCTACCAAGTCCCCTCCAGTCAGTGGTAAGTGCTATAATTGTGAAGTGGAAGCTTCTAGAAGCATTAACAAAGTGGTAGAATACGCAAACTCACCGAGCAGGGCTGCCGAGGGCTGAAGCATGTAAAAATCATCTGTTGCATCACTCACCACAGTGATCCAAAAACGTTGTGAAATATTTTAGGGCTGTAGATATTTCTAATATTCATAATCTCTCTGGATCTGTACATTTGAGTGAATATTTGTTGACTATAAGTAATGCTTTCTTAATGTAAAATATAAAGATACTTTTTGGGAGTCCATTTTATCATGTGCCCACATGGAAGTACTTCATCACAGGGCAATGAATCAACATTCCCATGAAAGCTTTCTTCCGGACAAAATTGTATTAATATTGTATGTTAAACCTTTACATTGAATCATCCATCGTGTGTCAGGGAACGCACACATGATGGATCTGCCATGTTCTAGTGCGTCTGCAGGTTCCTCACATAACATGTTCTAATGCGTCTGTTTTTTTCAAATTTTCAAACAATTCAGATATGTTAAACATTTACCGGACTGACAAATATAATATTCAGCAGCATGATCATTGCACCGTCAAGGCTTTTTCCCAAATCTGTGCCTCGACACAAACCTCAAAGCTCTGCGGATCTATGACCTTATTGATCAGTTTTTGCTCTGACATGCCCTGTTAACTGTGGGTCTTAAAATGGGTGGATGAGTGACTACAAATCATGTCTAATCAACTGAATTTATCACAGGTGGACTCAAAGTTCTAGTAACAACTCAAGGACGATCAATGGAAACAGGATGTACTTGAGTTCAATTTAAAATGTCATAGCTAAGAGGCTGAATACTTACAGTATGTAGGTGTGATATCTGTTTTTTATATTTTATAACTTTTATATTTTATAAACATGTTTTTTTTCTTTTCCATGAGTTGTGTTAAGATTGAATAAATACATGTAATACATTTTGGAATAAAGCTGTAATGTAACAAAATGTGGAAAAAGTAAGTCGTTTTAATCCTTTTTGAATGTATAGCAAGCACAAACCACATAACAAAAATAATTGTTTCTAAGATCAGATTGGCAGCACGATTAGAAGACACACTAGCAAGCAAGCAAGTTCATTTAAATAGCACAATTCACATACAGAATCAATTCAATGTGCTTTACAGAGAAAAATAAAATAATATAAAATACATATGCGTAAAAACAAATGCTTGAATGAAAACATCAAAACAACATCATAAGAAAAAAGAATAAGAAAAAATAATTAGAATAAAAATGGGATAAAAACATAGGAAGCTATAAAAGGTGTAAGGCTAAACAGTGCTGTTAAGTTTAAGCGTTCAGTCATAGGGTTGTGAAAAGAGAAGTGGATTTAACCTGGATTTAAAAATGTATATGTTTGGGACACGTCTAAGATCTTTTGGTAGTTTATTCCAGTTGTGTGCCGCCTAACTGCTAAACGCAGCTTGACCATGTTTAGTTTGGACTCTGGGCTCTATTAGCTGACCTGTGTTCATGGATCTAAGAGCCCTGCTTGGTTTATATTCTTCAAACATATCAGAAATGTATTCAGGGCCTAAACCATTTAGTGATTTACAAACTAAAAGCACCACTTTAAAATCTATTCTGTAACTAGCTGGAAGCCAGTGGAAGATTTAGGAACCGGAGTGATGTGATCTGTTTTCTTGGTCCTGGTTAACATTCTAGCAGCACCATTCGGAATGAGCTACAGCTGTTTTACAGTCTTTTTGGGGAGTCCAGTTAAGAGGCCATTACAGTAGTCAGTCCTACTAGAGATAAAAGCATGGATGAGCTTCTCTTGGTCTTTCTGGGACACCAAGCCCTTGATTCTGGATATATTTTTAAGATGATAGAATGCTGTTTTGATGACTGCTTTGATATGACAGTTAAATGTGAGGTCTGAGTCTATCAGAACACCAAGATTACGCACTTGGTACCTGGCTTTTAGGGCCAGAGAATCCAGCTCTTTACTAATACTAGTTCTTTTATTTTGGTTACCAAACACAATAATCTTTGTTTTATCTTGGTTTAATTGTAGACAATTTTGGTTCATCCTGTTATTTATGTGCTGTATACAGTGACTCAGTGAGTCTATTGAGCTGTTGTCATATGGTTCAAGAGCCATATATATTTTAGTATCATCTGCATAGCCATTGTTGTTATTGTTGTTTTTCTTTAGAATTTGGCCCATAGGTAGCATATAAAGATGGAACAGAAGCGGTCCGAGAACTGATCCCTGTGGAACTCCGCATGTCATAGCCCCCCTATCAGATTCATGATTACCAATGGTGACAAAGTAACTCCGGCCATGCAGATAAGATCTGAAACAATTAAGGACTGTCCCGGAGAGTCCTACCCAATTTTCCAGCCTATCCAAAAGTGTTCTATGATCTGTGGGGTTAAATGCTGATCTAATAGAACCAGAACTGTTATTTTATCGGAATCAGTATTCATCCGTAGTTTTAACACTATAACTGTTAACATTTCTTTTGTGAAATATGTCGATTCAATATCTTTTTTTTACAATACATTTTGGGACTTCTCTTTCAGTGTGTAAAATAACTTTTTTCAAGTTATTTGTCTGTGAAGCATTGTGCCATAGTAATGTGCCTTAGCTATATATTCTGGTCACTAGAGACGAGGGATAACACACTGTTCCATAACACTGTCTAGAGAGAGCATTGCATTGCGGTTATGTAGTTAAATATGGTGTCAACAGACATCAATGTTTAACTTATTCCATGTTGCTTGTTCTGCTCAAAACAGACATCTTTACATATTTTCAAGTATTTACATATTGTGATGTATTTGCATTCTCTATTTCCTTGTTTGTCCACATTTTACCAACAATGTATTTTATCATAGGCCTGTAGTTCTGTGGATTACCCCTTTAAGTTATCACATTGTGCAACAGCTCCTTCAGTTCTTTCTGGTAAAATAAGGGTAAAAAGGAAGTACATTTGAGTGCATTTCATCGCTGTACCGACGAGGTGGTCTACAACTCTCTTGGCCTCTCCCTCACCTTGACCGCAGGGGTTCAAATGAACATCATTACAGCCTGTTGTTACTGTCATAAACCCTAGCGAGACAATCACAATAAAAGAGACACATGTAGAGACGTCCCAGGCATTAGATTAGAGCCACATGCCTGTTTATTGCTGAACATCAAAAAACTTGAAATGGATATTGAATTCACTCCCCTGGAGATTTTTTATGAAAGTATCTTAGCTGGAAATCGAAGTTATCAAATGGTTGCCATGGCTGGCAGCAGCTCAGGAAATGAGGTTAGGGATGACCTCCTAGATTCTCTTACCTTTCCCACACCTGTCTGAAAGATAATGATGAAGATGAAGAAGCAGGGAGGAATGGAGATTAGTAGGGGGAGAAAAGGCGCAAATGAGAGAGAAAGAGGGACATTTTCCTTAAAGATTTCTAACCTGAATAGACTTACCCGAAATAGAACAAATCTATGAAGAAAAAAAAAAAAACGAATAAATGTGCCTATTCAACAAAAGTGTGAGAAAAGGGCTTGAAACACAATTTCAATGACATTATGAATGAAAATGCACCTGTCTTAGAACTGTGACACAATGATTGTGACTAATTGGCTACGTTTCATATAACTGATGACACAAACGGGGCTTTCTATTATGATTTAGTATTTTTTTTCATGCTCAGACATTTCAATCTGCCGGAGAACATCGCAGTGAGATGAAACTGCCACTGTCACTTTTGTTGGATTCTAAATTCCCTAGCACGTCTGTTAGGTTCGCAGGCTGAGGAAATCCATTCTGTTTCCGGGTAGGTCAATAAATGAGACATGTCACTCTCTATGCAAATTAGGTATCAGATAACACACGCTGCATCACAGCTGACAAAGGAGAGTGGCATTCTAAGCAGCACGAGGAGTGTTGTCAGCCAGTAAAGGCAATTTATGTTGTGCCGTTCAGAGGGTGCTCTGTACAGAATGATGTCAGTCCAAACCAATCCAGGACTGTTCAAAGTCACTTAAACGGATGACCCTAAGTAGACTTTGTCTCTGAACTCTCGGTCTCTGAAGTCTCTGAAGTCGAGGGTCACTAAACGTATTTTACGCTAGCAGCTCACTGACCAGCTGTATCCTCAAGGGTGTGAGTTGAGTTCAAAGGAATTTCATTTTACTTTTTCCAGGCCTCCCTGGATTCAAGTCCTCCCACTTTGCTTTAGAGTTGAGTTGAAGCTCTGAGGCCTTCTGGGCTATTCCTCCAACAGAAAGGAAGACAGTAATAAAGGTTCAAAGTCCCTCAGGGTTTGGATTTCATTTCACATATGTCAAAAGCAGCTGACTCTGGGTCAGTCTGACAAGTGTTTAAAGCACATTAAAAAACAAAAATGTTGGACCCCTCAGGACACACCACATTACTTATCTCTGAATGACCGAAATGGATAACACTTCATACCAAATCTGGCAATTGAAAGAATGCAAGCAATTTACTAAATAAACAGTACAGTGCAATATAGTCCAGTATATGTTTGTTTTTTTATTCCTGCAAAATACAGTTTCTTCTGACATTGAATATAGAAACATGCCATAAACTAATTTCTATGCATGATAATGGTCACTTTAAAAGACATTTTGTTAACACAGAACAACATACAAAGATTCATATACCAGACACAAAAAATGTATACAGTGGTTTATTTGTCTGACATGTCAGCGACACCTTTGAAAACACCATTTTGTTTTCCATGAAAGGCATCCATTTCAAATTATCTTTCCTGACAGTTTTTGACTATATTGCATACTGTGATCCACTTAGAATTACACTTTTTAAGTTTGTTCATATGACTTTTAAAGATAAATATCCCTTTGTTTAAAAAGTTGCAACATTCAGTTTTAGACAAAGCAGCTATTCCAAGTTAATCATTTTTAAAGGCTAATTTATCATTAGAAAACCCTTCTACAATTATTTTAGCATAGCTTAAAACTGTTGTGCTCATTAAAGAAGCAATTAAACTGGCCTTTTTTTAGACTAGTTGAGGATATAGAGCATCAGCATTTGATGATTCGATTACAGGCTCAAAATGGCTAGAAACACAGAACTTTCTTCTGACGCCAAACAGTCTAATTTTGTTCTGAGAAATTAAGGCTATTCCATTGTGAAATTGCCAAGATCTCGTACAACACTGTACTACTCCCTTCACAGAACAGTGCAAACTGGCTCTAACCAGAATAGAAAGAGTGGGAGGCCCTGGTCCATAACTGAGCACGACTACAAATACATTAGTGTATTGTTTAAGAAACAGACGCGTCACCAGTCCTGAACTGGCAGATACATTAAACAGTACCCATAAAACACCAGTCTAGGCAGAGCTGCATAAAGCCATATCTCAGACTGGCCAATAAAAAGAAAAGATTAAGATGGACAAAAGGCCACAGACACTTAACACAGGAGGAATAGATGTTGGATGTTTGAGGTTTTCGGATCACCAAGAAGAACATTTGTGAGATGCAGAAAAAATGGAAAGATGCTTGACGCTATCTGTCAAGCATGGTGGAAGCAATGTGATGGTCTGGGCGTGCTTTGGTGGAGGTAAAGTGGGTGATTTCTTCACAGTATGAAGGACACAGATTTCCTATTTATTTTGCTATATTTCCTATTCAAACTAATATCATGTATGTTTTCATGGAAAACAAGGGCATTTCGAAGTGATCCCAGACTTTTGAATGGTTGTGTATTTTCCACATCAAGCGTTCAAGTGGTGTTATGCTGGGTTGCCTTGATTTGTAATTGGTATTGAAAACAACCCAGATAGTATACAATAATTTGAAATTGTATTAATTTACCGAAATTTACATTTAGAATGGCTACCTGGTAGATTACCCAAGTCATCTAAACTGAAACAACTATTATTTCAGTAAGAGGCTCAACACAGCCAACTGCTAACAAATTGGATTAGTTTAGAAAAAAAACACACTGTGTTATTTATCTTTGAGCAGCATATGATTCCCACTACAAGAAATAACAAAAATGGCAATAGACTCAGTTGACACTAGTGAAGCACACAACTGCTAATAAATGTCCTGCAACTGCCCAACTATGTTGTATTTCTATTGTATGTGCATTTCTATGTTCAGTGCATTTTTGGTCTAGTTAGTCTATTTCTGTGTTGTGTTGTTTCAATCACCTGTGTTCATTGCTTTCGCCTGTGTTAAGACTTGGCACCAGTGTCTCGTTTGCCCCTCATCACCTATTATGTTTGCCCAGTTCCCTGTGTCTTGGTCAGACATTGTTTCATGTGATGTCTGTCTTCCCTGGTCCTGTAGGTTTCCTACCAATATTTGGATTAAAGAACGTTGGTCTCATGGAAGATGCTTGTATTTCAGTGCCGATCCATCTACTAGGTTGGGATTTATTGAGGTGCTAATTTCAAGTACAACGACGTCATTGTGGCCATGTGTTCGAATATGCTAATATAACAACTGAGATTTTAGGTTGTGAGTCAACCTTTGCATCACTAATGCACATACTCCCTCATCCACCCACATACTCCCTCATCCACCCACATACTCCCTCATCCACCCACATACTCCCTCATCCACCCACATACTCACTCATCCACCCACATACTCACTCATCCACCCACATACTCACTCACCCACCCACTTACTCAACCACCCACTTACTCCCTTTACCACTCAATACATGCACTGCTGCTACTGTTTGTTATTTGTCCTCTTGCCTAGTCATCTTACCCCTGCATAACCTAGATGTATATGGACCTAATTTATCTCGGACTGTGCACATAGTCTCAGAATTTGGTACTTCCTGTACTGTATATACCTAGCCAGGCTATTGTTTCTTACTGTTATCCTTTGTTATTTATTATGGTTTTCCGATTCCTCTATTTCTAGCATTGTTGGAATGGTGCCTGTAAGTAAGCATGCCATTGTTTATCTACACAGCTGGTGGCAAATACAATTACATTTTGATTTGAGAAATTGACCAATCAACATATCTTCAAAAAACCCTTTAAAAGAGAACATGCTGGGAAATGTGGTAATGACAGGCATGGTTTTCAGTGTTTTTCTCTACACAAAATAACAATAATTATCTCCAACTGGATTGTTCCGCCGCTCAGATGTTCGCTATGTCATTCAGTCTGAGACATGTTACAATAATGTTAATAATATGTGTGTCTTGGCACTAGGCCAACTCATTGGTTCCCTGGACCAATCAGAATGATTAGAATGTTTTTGCATATTAGAATGGTTCACACACACACTTCTGTTCATCTAATAAAATCTCAGAAAAAAGTGAGATATCAGAAAGAGAGAATGAATATACAAATTTTCAGTAAAATACCAAAAGTATTATTAGCTCAGCTGTAATTATTACACAGAACATCAATGTAAACAGCATAAGCAACACTTGTAAGATTAAGTCACTGAAAAGTTCTGCACACAATTTGAGAGAAATAAGCTTGATAAATAAATGTCTGAGATCTTATATTTCAGGTTGTGAAACATGGGACCAACACTCTTACGTTCATAATTTTTGGTCAGTATATGTTTTGATTCCCATGGACTGTACAGTACTGTTTCAATGTTTTCACTAAAGTCCATCAGTTTATCCAAGTAACATTTCTGGTTTGCTTTGATTACATACTCTGCTTCGACTTAAAGTCTCTCTCAACAATCTGTGCTCCATTAACTAGCAAGTGGTGCTACTCAGCCACTAGAAATGATATATAGAGTATTACCAAAATCCCAGCTAATTGCTGTGCATTCATGTTTATTCATTTCTCTGAAACCCCATGTTGATGATATTGACACATTTTGTCATATATATAAAGCTCGAAAGACCTATTTCGCCCTAATAAACTTAAATGTCCTAAAGTCGAGCATTGTCCAGGCGTTACTATTTAGTGCAAATAGCCCGACAGTTGGGACAGGCTAGGCCTTGAGTCGGCTGGCCTGGACCAAGCTTGTGACCCAGTAATTCTAGAAAAATAAATACACACAATAAGTCGTAAAACAAACTTGCACTCTCTCCATTAGCGCCAAAGAGGGCCTGAGTTTAGTGCAGACAGAATTCCCAGCCATATCCCAGTGGTGTTGAAGGTGCTGTTATTCAGTCACAGAAAGGTTAAAACGTTTCCATGCTGTTTTTCACCTGACACTCGCATGCGTTAAGAAATTAAACAATTCCTGGGGTAGCGGTCTCAAAAGAAACTGTTTCTATTATATTGTTTTAGTGTTTGTTGACAACCTACATTTAAGCTATAATAGTGTAGTAAAACAAATAGAGTTGCTTCATGATTTATGAACATAAGTTCATAAATCATAAGTTCCCTTTGATATTTCATTTTACAATTCAAAATATTTATTATAATTAAAAGCATGAATGATTAATACATTTATGGCATAATAATAACAATAATATCCACAAATTATAATAATAATAGCAAAGAAGGATAACATACACTGCAAGGTAAGTTAAAGCTGGTGGTAAGCTTGTGTGCCAACCAGGTAAATGATGACATAGTTTGTTTTTGATTGTTTGAAACATTCAATAAAATCAGGCTAATATTACATAGACTAATAAATACCCACCCCCCAGATCTCATAGTATGAATTAACATGAATTGGTCCTTGAGCATTTTAAATTTACCAGTTACTGTTGGTTAATGATATAGACTACAAATAACTTAAATGTAGTTGAAAGGTCAATGCTGAAATAGATTAAGCTCACTTGAATCTAAAGGTGACACAATCACATATAATGGGGAAAAACCTGACCTTGTAAACAGGAGAACTAAAGGTTGAAAACTGTCTGTTGTCATTTGCAGACTTCTTGTTATTTCTGTTAACGTAAAGCCAATTAGTAAAAAAATAAAAATGAAAACTTTACCCCATTTGCAAACAAATTGACTTGCCGTGTTAAATAAAATGGCATGCCGTATGTTGGTTGACATTTTATATTGTTGTGAGAATAATTACACTTGGCTTTAAATCACACTTTGCAATTAGCAAATGTATTTCTCAACTGTGAGTTGACTATATTCAAGTCTCTAAAAAAGCAAATAAAATCAATAAAAGAAAGGCAAAGAAAGGTAACACTACCATAAATCAGAGGATAACCATAAATCAGGACAAGATCTAACGAACACTGACTGTGTATTTTAACTACTGTACAGATGTAAAGAAAAATCAACATGGTCCATTCTAGAGGATGGACAAATAATATTCAGTCTGATTTTGTTTTAAATGATATTCAAGTTCATGTCCACAATTCTGTTCACCTCGAAACATTTCTATTAGTAAATTATGTTGTGAAATCCCTCACATAAATTCTTCAGCTTGTTTCCATTGTTCCCTTTAAATACATGAATGAACGCCCCTCAGTTCCTCAGTTTACCCAGGTATATCACATCTTTTGAACGGCTAAGCTTCTGTTGGTCTCAACGGTCTACCCAAGCACAGCCTAATAAATCCAAGCTACTGGATACTTTTAAAGCTGCGGGCGGACCCATGAATTACAGGAATCTCAGCTCAATGAATCAATACCAACATGTCTTTCCCACCAGCCATGTGATTATTGTGTGCTGACTAGGAAGAGAGAGCTGTGATGCAGTGAGTCTCACTGACTGTTCTCACAGGTATCGGGCTTATAGCCAGGCCGGCTGGCTGGATACTGCTGTTACAATAGCTAGCTCCTTACCAGGGGTCTACCAGGGGTCGCCCAGGTCAGGCTATTGATCTATTGCGTGTTTGTCACAATGATTATATAGCCGATCAACTGTACTTAATATGGGTGAGACTGACCTCACTCGCCAGGAGGGATTCTGAGAGCAGTTAAAGCCTCTATTCAGTTACATGAAGGCATTGGGTGAGCCCTTTCTTTTACAGCACAGAAATGATATAATGTATTAAATGGTGTTTTGTGTTTCAAAATGCAATAATTACTCATGGGTGGCAGTTCCGTTGGTGTTAAAGCACCGTTTGATAAGTATGTCAAACTATTTGATGCGAGTACAGGATCATGTCCATTATTCATTGAAACATTACTCACGGGTGTTGTTGGACTGGTCTGGGAAATCACTGCATGTGCAGTATGTTTAGTGGTCCAGCCTATGCTGGTTATTCAACTACAAACGTGAACGCTAAATAAGACGGGTCATTTTGAAGTCTGTTTAGAAAAAGAGCTTCCTTTGTTTGTTTTTTTACTGTTGATGTGTGCACAATGATGTGTAATTAATGTCATGTAATTATACATGTGGCTCTGCAATGGTCGACTATGGTTGACTACAGAGCAGTGTGTGACCTATTTGTTCAATGTCTCAAGAGAAATGCACCTTCACAGTAAATGCCTGAGATAAACTGGCTCGTGTAGATGCAAAGGCACATCATTGTCGGGCAGACAACAGCAAGCGATCCCCGTTAAAAACTATGCTGCGCTTCAGTGGTTTAGACATATCTGTTATAAATTGGTGAGACCCTTTCTGCTCTCCTTTGGTGGGACGCCCCAGCTGTGGCACTGGGAGAATTAATTCCCACTGTAATTCACTTGCATTACACCAAAGAGTTGTTCGCAATTTGCATATGCCATATCTCATGTTTACAACACCACCATTCATCATTTCAGATGACTTTATGGATGTGTTTCTCTTTGGTCCATAACATTAATCAAGGCAAAATCAAATATGGTGAAAATAAGAGGTCAGAAGTATGTAAATATGGGGGCGAGTCTCACACAGCGCACACATCTTGTGTATGTATTGCATGCAAATAAACTGATAGACTCTAGTTGGCAACACTGAGGTTTCTCACACTCAGCACTTTGGCCTGCTGTAATCTAGACTGTAAACAGCGCTGGGTTTTAAGGACACCACATCAAAGCCATTGTTAGGTTCCTATTGATGACATGGAATCTACCATAACGACGTGTCGTTCTCTGAGTGTGTGTTTGTGTCAATTTTCTGAAAAGAGTTGTCTGTCTAAAAAGATCTGGGTCCGTATTCACAATGCATTTTATCTTACCAGTAAGGGGCCTCCCAACAGCAGTAAAAGTTTCTAGCTTTTTAGCTTTTAAGAGTTTCCTCTTAAAATGTGTTCACAAAGCTGCTTACGTAGTTCGTCTGCGCTCCATAGCTGCATTTTCCCTGTGGCCAAGTAGCATTGAGCTGTCACAACCTTGATGTCTGATGTTATTGGGTTTGTTGGTGAAGTGACTGCATCCTTGACTTGCTCTACTATGATGATAACACCCTCACGATTCTGGCGATACCCTTCTAAAAGCTCAGTATCATTAAATGTTTCTAAGAAGTCGACCTGATTATGAGGCAGATTGCCGGCAGTAGCCCTTTTAGGATTGTTTGGGATTTTGGAGTTTTCTTGACGACCCCTGACCTTTGACAGATGTAGGAGCTGGTTTTAGTGTTGAAAAGCTTTGTGAAATACTGTTAGACCATACATTTTGGAGTCCTAAAGTTAGGAGTGACACAACCATTATTTTTAAGAGTTTCTCCTAAATCAGCAAGTTGGGAGCTACAACCCTGCTTTCAAATAATTCGGGACAGACACTGTGTAAAATGTAAACAGGAACAGAATGCAATGATGTGCAAATAATTTAAACCATGTATTCAATAGAAAATGTTACATTGACAACATATCAAATGTTGAAACTGAGAAATGTTATTGTTTCTTGAAAAATATATGCCCACTTTGAATTTGATGCCAGCAACATGTTTCAAAAAAACTGTGACAGGGCCAAGAAAAGACTGGAAAATGTGTAATGCAAACAAAAAAAAACTGAACATCTCATAACTTATAAGGGTAATTGTTTATTTCAGCAAGACAATGCCAAACTACATTCTACACGTATTACATCAGCATGGCTCCGTAGTAAAAGAGTCCGGGTGCTAAACTGGCCTGCCTGCAGTCCAGACTTGTCACTCATTGACATAATTTGGTGCATTATGAAACGAAACATACAATAAAGGAGAACCCAAACTGTTGAGCAGCTGAAATCCTATATCAGGTATGGATTTTTTTAAACATGTTGCTGGCATCAAGTTTTAAATGGGCATGTGTTTTTCCAAAAACAATAAAATTCCTCAGTTTCAGGAAGCATAGATTGGAATGTGTCCCTAATTGATAAGATGGGCTATTCTTCAGTACTAGTCTTGTAATCTGAAGGTTAGCTAATCAACCCCCATTTCTTGAGTTTTTTGGAATATAAATATAAACCAGAGCGGGGTTTGGGGAAGCTCTCTCTTGCATTTTCCTCGCACCTGCCTGCATCTTTGCTCTTGCAGCTTCTTAAATTCCCCTGAGAACGTTTGATACTTATACAATTTGTACTTGTACTGTAATTGTAATACTCTCTTTTTATATTAAATTCATTTGTTACATTATTTAATTAACTTTGCATCTAAAACGGGTCAAAATCCAGTTATTTTCAATTAAATAGAGGGATACATGATTTGCACGTCATTGCATTCTGTTTTCATTTGCATTTTACGCAGCGTCTCAACTTTTTTGGACACAGATTTGTGCTTTTTGTCTTAAGATATTTTGTGAATACGGCCCCCTGAATTTCTCCATCATAGCATCCTGTTTAGTCAGAGATCCCTCCATGGGTGAAAAGACATGAAATGCTCTGGAGCTGAACCACCTTCTCTGGAGGTATCTCCTCAATGCCTTCAGAGCCTTGGGCTTAGGCGAGTGTTGTGAAGTACAGTGCTACTGAAATATTTTGGAATACCAAAGTCCTGGATCTAGCTGGTCCTATAGGTCTGTCGAAGACATTGTTTTCTCAATACATTATGTGCATCACCTCCAGATTTGTACTCTGAATAACTCACGTAGCACTCACTTACACATGTACATGTGTTCTTCCTGGAGCGAAACGTAGCAGGGGACATGTGGGAGAGGAGAACAAAGACAAACTACAACAATCAAAGCTGGAAGTGATGTACTGGGCAGGGGAATGGAGTTGCATTACTAATATAGGCTTTGCTGGAACGCTTTCAGCAGTTAAGTCCCTGTATACATTTTGTAAGTTATTGGTCTAAGTGATGAGCTTAATTCAAGTCAATAAAGAAGAATCACCCAGAATGTCTCTGTTTAATGTGTATAGCAATTTACAATTGACCCACTGACTCTACATCTGTCACTAGTGTATCACTATGTAATAAAAAAACAACCCCTTTATTGTCAATGTGTTTTAATTAAAAATAAATTGTATTAAAACATTTACAGTTTTCTAAATGTTTCTTGGGGCAGTTAATAAAAAGTACAAAACACTAAATGCACTTAAAAGTACACAAATAAAGTTGAAATTAATTGTTTTATTTATTGTACATAGTAGTGTGTTACAATATTATTCAATCATCCACTTCACCTACACTGATGAGGTAACATTTTATGAGAACCTGCCTGATATGCTGTTGGTTCTCAGCACCGCCCCGCCGAAGCCTGGACTATACAAGACCCCTGAAGGTGTCCTGTGTTATCTGGCACCAATACATTGGCAGCAGTTCCTTCAAGTCCTCTAAGTTGTCTGGTGGAGCCATCGTGGATCAGACTTTTTGGTCCAGAAAATCAGAAAATCTGCCATCAGGGAATACCATTGCCGTGAAGGGGTGTACCTGGTCTGCAATGATGTTTAGGTAGATGGCATGTGTGAGATTGACATCCACATGAATACCCAGACCAAGGGTTTCCCTGCAGAACATTGTCCAAAGCATCATAATCCCACTGGCTTGTCATCTTCCCACAGTGCAACCCGTTACCATCACCTGGTACCATCACATCCCCAGGTAAATAGCGCACACATACACCGCTGTCCACGTGATGTACAGTAAAAGAAAACAGGACTCATCAGACCAGCTGACCCTCCCCTGCTCCAAGGTCCAGTTCTGTTGCTCACGGGCCCATTGTAGGCACTTTTGACAGTGGACATGGGTCATCATGGACACTCTGCTGCGTAAGGGTCTGCGTAGCCGCAGACCAGGCAATGCACTGTGGGTTGTGACACATTCCTCCGGAAACCATCAGTACAATTTTCTGTGCCACGGTGGACCTTCTGTCAGTTCAGACCAGGCAGTATAGCCTTCGTTGCCCTCGCGCATCAATGAGCCTTGGTTGGTTTGTGGTTTGTCCCTTCTCGGACCACTTTCGGTCAATCCTCGCCACTGCTGACCGGGAGCACTCCACATCCTTGTCATTTCAGAGATGCTCTGACCCAGACGTCTGGCCATAACAATGTGGCCTTTGTCAAGGTCAGGTCTTTACCCCTGCCCATTTCTCCTGTATCCAACACAGTGACTATGAGAACTGAATGTTCGCATACCATTTAATCTACTCAGACCTTGACCCGTGTCCTTGTTAGGAGATGATCAACCTAATTCGCTTCATCTGTGTTGTCAATGTTTTGGTTCATCAGTGTATTATGTAGAGGTCACTAGAGTTGCTTTCAATGAGCTACGATTAGATACAGTGAAACTGCTATTAAGAAACTTTCACCTTACCAGCTTGAAATACAAACCCCAAGTGAGAGGGCATATGTATGTAAAGTATTTATTCAATTTGTAAGGCATCCTGCTGATAAGATGTGAGAAGTATCTATCGAACACATTTCTATCTGTGATAATACATTATCATGTATTGAGTTTGGGGGAAGTGTAACCCATGCAAAGATATCCAGCTTGAAAGAAGGAAACTTTTCAAGCATAAGGGATGAACGTCTCTGATATGGCTGACACGATAAGAAATTAGTTGCATTGTGAAAAAGAAAAATCCTTTAGAGGCATAAATAAATATTTTGAATATTGCAATGGCCTTGATAAGAAAAATTCTTAAATATGATAATAAATGCAATAATATGTCTACACCATTTCTAGATTCTTGATTAACCACAGCATATGCCAAATAACATCTGTTATCAAACAAACCACAACTATCACTCACTGTTGGACATGAAAAGCAGAAAAAATAAAAGCATGGTGCTATATCAAGCTGTCCACCAACCACAAAGATGCCATTGCCAGACGCATTCCAGGCATTCCTATGATTGGCAGATAACAGAGTAAAACCTCTGAAACCCAGAGCATCACAGAAATATAACCTGAAAGCAACACCATAGAAAAACGTCAGCAGCCACTAAAACAAAACTGAGGCGGGTCACTACACCTCTGGCCACCTTTCCTCTCCTGTAGCTTGCTCCTTGCATGCTTGCTCTAGCATGCCCTTTGACAATAGAGCTACCCCTCTTCGAATTGTAGCCTCTCCTGTGTCCACCAGGTGTAAAAACTAGAATTATTGTGTAATAATTTGGTTTTGAACAGAATTATATGGTCTCTGAAAGAGCAAATTTATGTATATAACAAGACATTTCTAAATGCCACATGAAAATCAATGAGAATCAATGAGAATCAGAATAATCCAAGACAGCTCTTCTCCAAGATTTTATGGCCAGTTCAATCCTGTGCCTCCAGTTACCTCCGGTTGGGATTGCACTGCTATTTTCTACGGCCCTTGGGCCATCGCTGCCAGGACTTAAGTTTTGTTCGTGGCTTTAATGGTTCCAGTCGAAGTTGCTTCAGAGAATACAGCCAGCATTTCCCTACTCCAGGAGGTGTATTTACTTCATGCCGATGCTGGCAAATGAAGATCATACTTCATTTTCCTGTGGAAACCTGCTGCCTGACAGTTGCCTACAGGTCCAGGGTACTGTAACTATCCAAGCAAGGAACTGTAATCACTGAGAGACCTTCTGGGAAAGCTTCAGATAGTGTTGTTTTCCTTTTTGACGCTGGATGATATTCAAGCTTATTAAAAGTTCCACTGCCACCTTGTCATCTGGCAAAGTGGCCATTGCTTTCCAGGAAGTTCATCGCAGAGAGTTTCACCCCAACTGTATAACAGCTCCTTGAGACGGGTCAGACACTGCCACAGATATTGTTAGCCCTGCAATGCAGACCCAGAAGCAGTATGGGTTTCAGAAGCCATAAATGGTGCAATACAACTCCAGGTGGAACGGAATAAGTAGAAACTAGGAGATTACTGACTTCAAGAAGTTGCGCTCCTTTACAGCCAGAGCTCCCCGCACCTTCCTCATCTTTGTTGGGGTCTTGTGTGTCGAGAGTGGGATTGCGGCCTGCAAAAAGTGGGGCATCTATATGTGGGGAGCTGCAAGCTTGTGAGCCAGGCCTGGATGGGGAAGCCAAAAGATCAGAGAAACCGAAGTGAAAGGTCTTCTTCTACACTGGCCATTGTTCTGGTCACCTCTATGGTGAGAAACATTACTGTTCCAGAGGTAAAAAGGATTATCCAGGTATTTACATGAAGGACATTACCCAAGCATTCTGCACAAACACAAATCTTTGATTATGTCATTGTCCATTTAGGGTCAAATGGCATTAGGAAACAGCTGAAACTGGATTTTTTTTAACTCACTAGCCATAGACAACCTATTGTATCTGGTGCGTTGTCTTCTATGGACTGTGGCCTTGAATATTTCAGCAGGCTTATAAGCAAGACTGCAGGATTACTACAAATCCAAGGGAGTAACTTATATAGAAAACTTTTACACTTTCTTGAAGCAAATAACTTTGTATTGACAGGATGTCATCCACCCAACTCACCTGGGGTCTTGGATTTTATTCCAGCACTTCAAGGAAGCCTTAAGAGATTGACTGACCAGACAGAGCTCAGGTACATAGGGTCAACACAGATGACAAGAAACTTCCTGTCCTTGGATTTGAGTGCAGCCTCTGACATCTCTGGTCCTGTACATAACTGGCTTTGGCCAGAGTTTTGGAAGAGATTTTTGTCACCCTTGGTGACCACAACTGACAGAAAATCAATATCTCATGAAGCCTTCCACGAGGTTCAAACTTCTGTAGTTTGAACCTTTTTGATAAGAAACCATACCATTTATGGTTTGATTAAAGGTATGGTTTCTTATCAAAATGATAAGAAACCAAACCACACAGTATATCAAATAATGCCACAGCCCAGAAAAGCACAGCTTTGATTTTGACTTCAACACGGACATTACTGAACTTCAGAAAACAATGTTTACAAGGGATACGACGATTTTAACTCTACTGTTAATTTATTTGCCCGTATTGTGGAAATACATATAATGGTGTCGCACACATTATTGGAACTGAACTAGAAAACATAGATACATATTTTTGGTCCACATCCGAGAGAATTTGGCTGCACATTTTTCAGTATAGACACTGAAGAAAAGTCACCAGCTGAAAAACCTAGGTGACATTTTAGATTGTGAACAGAGTTTTAGGAAACCCACACATAAAAAAATTGACTAAAAACATGTTTTTCATCTTAGGAACATTGCCAAGGCGTGGCCTTTTCTATCTCAGGCTGACAGAGATTAATCCATTATTTTATTACAAGCAGGCTAGACTACTATAATGCTGTCCTGTCTGGTCTATACAAAAAAGCCATTGGTCAACTGCAAAATAGAACAAAATGCAGCAGCACTGATAGTTACCAAGACCAATGAACAGAACACATTACATTGGTTTTGAAGTCTCTGCAATGGCTGCCTGAATGTTTTAGAATTAGATTTTTCTAATTCTAAAACACTTTAAAATGTTTCAACCCAATAAATACAACATGCTTTTGGGGTATATACCTAGTTCATCCCACAGCAGGTCCTCTGGTACTGGCCTTTAAACTATCCTAATGCCATCTCTCCAATAGAGTTGGAGAGTCAGCCTTTGATTTTATTTTCACAGTCTCGGTCCATTTTTTAAAATAAATCTTAAAGGAGCTAGTTGCACTCTGGTATAGACTCTTGGACAAATGCATACGGAAAAAGGACATACTGTGGGTATAGAAAGTTTACCCTCTTTCAAATGCATTACAGACTGATGCTTTACAGACTGATGCAATACAGACTGATGCTTTACAGACTGATGCATTACAGACTGATGCATTACAGACTGATGCTTACAGACTGATGCTTTACAGACTGATGCATTACAGACTGATGCATTAAAGACTGGAATTAAAACACAAAATCTCACTTTTTCTGGCTTTATTTACACACAGTGGCCCACAATATCCAAAATGAAAAGAAAAATCCAGAAAATTCTATGAATTAATTATTAATTGAAATAGTTAAAATAAATCACAAGTCTCATCAGCAGTGAAGGGCGAGCCTGGGATGCTGGCCTTCCAGGTAGAGTTGCAAAGAAAAAGCCATATCTCAGACTGGACAATAAAAAGAGAAGATTACAACTGGTTGAGACTGGTGTTTTGCCAGTACAATCTAATGAAGCAGCCAGTTGAGGACCTGTCTGGCTTCTAATTCTCAAACTAGACGCTCCTCTTGTCCTCTTGTCCAGTTGGGCACCGGGGCTTCCCACTCCTCTTTCTGCCCCGGTTAGAGCCAGTTGGCACTGTTCTGTGATGGGAATAGTACAGAATGTTATATGAGGTCTTCAGTTTCGCTGCAATTTCTTGCATGGAATAGCCTTCATTGCTCAGAACAAGAATGGACTGACAAGCTTCAGAAGAAAGTTCTTTATTTCTGGCCGATGTGAGCCTGTAATTGAACCCGTAATCACAAAGGCTCTAGCTATTCAACTAAAGAATTTAAAAAAATTACAGTTTTCAGCTGTGCTAACATAATTGCAAAAAGGTTTCTAATGATCAATTAGCCATTTAAAATAAACTTGGATTAGCAAACACAGCGTGCCACTGTAACACAGGACTGTGCTTTATTTCGACAATAAGGGCATTTTTAAGTGACCCCAAACTTTTGAACTATAGTGTACCTGCTGACTGAAACTGTTATAATATTTAATTGGAATATACATTTCTTGAGTATAGGTCATACAAAGCATTCATTTAATTGAAAGGCCACTATAAAACACAGTGCCCAGAACAAACCCATAGTATGTGGCTTGTGTTTATGGTTTCTGTTATTACTTTACATTGATCTTAAAATTGCGTCACACTACGACAATGTTACAACTCGCACGAAAGTGGTTACGCTAATCATTTGTTACAGAAATCCTGTGCCTGCGCTCATCATTCATTCATTCATTATCATAGTGTGATCTGCCCATCAAAGTGACAATGTTCATGTTCAGTCAGACAACATGCTGTTCTCCTGAATGCCAACATAGAGAAACAATGAATAGGCCTTCAAACCAAGAGGACCTCAGAAAAACTCAAGGTCCCCCAGAGAGCATGGGAGACCGAATGTCAGAAGGAGTGCAATACAAAGAGCATGACAAATATGAATGGAAATCATGGAATCGATTTAATGTTCAAGCTATCGCCAATGTTGTGTGAGGACAACAGATAAGTGACAGGTCAGTGGACTGTGTCTATTACAGGAACTATGTCGACAGAATAAAAATTAGCAAAACTGTTTGGGGATTGAGAAAAATACTTTTAGACAAATTTGATTGAAGTAATTACTGTACCTCAAGTGTTATAATCCACTATGGCTATGAAAACAAATTACATACTCTGTGCTACTGAGTGCCTTTTAAACAATTCTTTAAATTGCTATGAGACTGAAGATGTAATGGAGCCAAAAGTGCCTTCATAGTTTCGGAAACATGCCAAAAAAACACAAAAGCCCATTCCAGGTGTCGTTGCTGAATTAATAATGTGTTTCACAACGTTCTGGATGAAAATCTGATACAATGTGGTAACACTTTGTTCCAGCTTACACATCAGAGTTTGGGGAACAAATCAATTGACAAAAGTATTAACAGAATATGCACATTCAAGCAGACAATCAAACACACCCAATGAGTTGCTGTAAATCAAACCATATACGTGTCCTTGACATGAAGTAACCTTGGAAGAATTGTCTTTTCTTTACAACATTTCATAATACATTACGTTACTAATACAGTTCAGGTCTTCCTCGAAAATCACTCCATGTCCGTGACTATCCATGCTTTCAAGTTATGTACTAGGTCTGTTTTCATGTCACTGACAACCGCTAATTTTATATTTTTATATATAACTTCAGTGTATATTCACTGTGTATTCCATCAGTTACACATCAACTAAAATTGTCCTGTGACATACAGTGGGGAGAATAAGTATTTGATACACTGAAGTTTTCCCACTTACAAAGCATTTAAAAGTTTGCAATTTTTATCATAGCTACTCTTCTACTGTGAGTGATGGAATCTAAAACAAAAATCCAGAAAATCACATTGTATGATTTTTAAGTAATTAATTTGCATTTTATTGCATGACATAAGTACACTCACCTAAAGGATTATTAGGAACACCATACTAATACTGTGTTTGACCCCCTTTCGCCTTCAGAACTGCCTTAATTCTACGTGGCATTGATTCAACAAGGTGCTGAAAGCATTCTTTAGAAATGTTGGCCCATATTGATAGGATAGCATCTTGCAGTTCATGGAGATTTGTGGGATGCACATCCAGGGCACGAAGCTCCCGTTCCACCACATCCCAAAGATGCTCTATTGGGTTGAGATCTGGTGACTGGGGGCCATTTCAGTACAGTGAACTCATTGTCATGTTCAAGAAACCAATTTGAAATGATTCGAGTTTTGTGACATGGTGCATTATCCTGCTGGAAGTAGCCATCAGAGGATAGGTACATGGTGGTCATAAAGGGATGGACATGGTCAGAAACAATGCTCAGGTAGGCCGTGGCATTTAAACGATGCCCAATTGGCACCAAGGGGCCTAAAGTGTGCCAAGAAAACATCCCCCACACCATTACACCACCACCACCAGCCTGCACAGTGGTAACAAGGCATGATGGATCCATGTTCTCATTCTGTTTACGCCAAATTCTGACTCTACCATCTGAATGTCTCAACAGAAATCGAGACTCATCAGACCAGGCAACATTCTTCCAGTCTTCAACTGTCCAATTTTGGTGAGCTTGTGCAAACTGTAGCCTCTTTTTCCTATTTGTAGTGGAGATGAGTGGTACCTGGTGGGGTCTTCTGCTGTTGTAGCTCATCTGCCTCAAGCTTGTGCGTGTTGTGGCTTCACAAATGCTTTGCTGCATACTTCCGTTGTAACGAGTGGTTATTTCAGTCAAAGTTGCTCTTCTATCAGCTTGAATCAGTCGGCCCATTCTCCTCTGACCTCTAGCATCAACAAGGCATTTTCACCCACAGGACTGTCGCATACTGGATGTTTTTCCCTTTTCACACCATTCTTTGTAAACCCTAGAAATGGTTGTGCGTGAAAATCCCAGTAACTGAACAGATTGTGAAATACTCAGACCGGCCCGCCTGGAACCAACAACCATGCCACGCTCAAAATTGCTTAAATCACCTTTCTTTCCCATTCTGACATTCAGTTTGGAGTTCAGGAGATTGTCTTGACCAGGACCACACCCCTAAATGCATTGAAGCAACTGCCATGTGATTGGTTGATTAGATAATTTCATTAATGAAAAATGGAACAGGTTTTCCTAATAATCCTTTAGGTGAGTGTATTTGATTCATCAGAAAAGCCTGGTTGAGAAACCTTTGTTTGCAATTACAGAGATCGTACGTTTCCTGTAGTTCTTGACCAGGTTTGCATACACTGCAGCAGGGATTTTGGCCCACTCCTCCATACAGACCTTCTCCAGATCCTTCAGGTTTGGGGGCTGTCGCTTGGCAATACGGACTTTCAGGTCCCTCCAAAGATTTTCTATTGGGTTCAGGTCTGGAGACTGGCTAGGCAACTCCAGGACCTTGAGATGCTTCTTACGAAGCCACTCCTTAGTTGCCCTGGCTGTGTGTTTCGGGTCGTAGTCATGCTGGAAGACCCAGCCACAACCCATCTTCAATGCTCTTACTGAGGGAAGGAGGTTGTTGGCCAAGATCTCGTGATACATGGCCCCATCCATCCTCCTCTCAATATGTTGCAGTCGTCCTGTCCCCTTTGCAGAAAAGCATCCCCAAAAATGATGTTTCCACCTCCATGCTTCACGGTTGGGATGGTATTCTTGGGGTTGTACTCATCCTTCTTCTTCCTCCAAACACGGCGAGTGGAGTTTAGACCAAAAAGCTCTACTTTTGTCTCATCAGACCACATGACCTTCTCCCATTCCTCCTCTGGATCATCCAGATGGTCACTGGCAAACTTCAGTTGGGCCTGGACATGCGCTGGCTTGAGCATGCGCTGGCTTGCCCCGCGAGGTGAGATCTTGCATTGAGCCCCAGTCCAAGGGAGATTGACTGTCATCTTGAACTAATAATTGCGCAAACAGTTGTTGCTTTCTCACCAAGCTGCTTCACTATTGTCCTGTAGGTCATCGCAGCCTTGTGCAGGTCTACTATTTTATCCCTGATGTCCTTACACAGCTCTCTGGTCTTGGCCATTGTGGAGAGGTTGGAGTCTGTTTGATTGAGTGTGTGGACAGGTGTCTTTTATACAGGTAACGAGTTCAAACAGGTGAAGTTAATACAAGTAATGAGTGGAGAACAGGAGGGCTTCTTAAAGAAAACCTAACAGGTCTGTGAGAGCCGGAGTTCTTACTGGTTGGTAGGTGATCAAATAATTATGTCATGCAATAAAATGCAAATTAATTTTAAAAAAATCAATGTGATTTTCTGGATTTTCTTTTAGATTCTGTCTTTCACAGTTGAAATGCTTTGTAAGTAGGAAATCCTGCAAAATCAGCAGTGTATCAAATACTTGTTCTCCCCACTGTACACTGGCTATCTGCATGCCTGTAGATAAAAATACACAACATCCAGGTATACATTAATTTCAATTTACCTTCAGATGCATCCAAACAATTATTTTTACAGATTTTCCATATTAGTATTTTTCTTTCTTGCATTGTACTATTTACACAACAATTGGTAAAACCTTTCCAAATACAAAGCTATATTGTAAGTTTCTGGTAAAAGTGACTCCAGTTAATAGCCTTAGGGAGGAATTGGTCTCAGGAGAAGCCATATGTTCACAGTGACGAAAAACAACTGAACAGTTGAACCAAGTGTATGCTGTTCCCTATTAAGTGTGGTCTGTGTGTGTATTTAGTATGCCGTAGTTAAAGTGGGTAGGTCGGTTGTCATGTCTCATACAGTAGGGATGCGGGATGTGTTTATCTCATCATAGCCAATAAGAGGCCCAAGGAAAACTCTGCATGTGTTTGGTAGAGTGTTAAAGGGATTTCCACGTACAGCCATATCCCAAATGGTATGCCACTGGGATGGCTAAGCAAAAATCATAGGTTTACAATGTCTGAAAGACGAAGCAATGGTCGAGGTATTAGCAAGTCTCTATGTGCCCATGTTTCTGTCAACCTGTTTGTAGGCATGGGTGTTTATGTTTGTGTACTGTAAATGTGTTTCCTTTATTAATGACTGCATTGGTCTCTGTTTTGTTTTAATATCGTGTGGAGCGTGAATGTGAAACATATGGAGGAATAACAAGCAAAAGTGTGCAATTAACTGTGGCAAAGATGCAGAACAAAAACTATTCATCTGAATTTGTTTGTGTTTACTTCATTTTAGCCTCTAGAGGTGTTTGGTTTCTATGGATACTGCTGTGGGCGGTAGAAGGAGGTTTTACCTGCTCAGGTCCTGGGGATCCTTAAAGAGAGCTTTTTCTTTAAACCTCCATTACAGAAAACATATGTGCATGCTAAATACCGCTTATATATTACATGATATTCAAATATGGTGTTTTGTGTTTAAGTTTCGGTAATGGATATAGATTTGTAGATGTTCATTCATTCATTCATGATTTTTTTCAGTGCTGCACATATATGTCCAATACAGATAGGACATTGTATATTTAAAATACTGCTCGGATATGTTATCTGCATTATCTGGTTTTGAAATGCTAGGATAAATTGTAGCATATTTTTAAATCTGCTCTTTATTAATTACATGTCATTAATTCTTGCATAAATACATGCCACATTTGAATAATTTTTGACTCCTTTATTGGCAGGATGTTTACATCACTTGGAGGTTGCAACATACCACATAGTCCCTGTCATAAATATAATTACATTGCCATGGTCCCTGGCTCCGGTCTTTCTGGGGTACTTGGCTTTATTTCAACAGCTGTTTAAACTTTAAGAGCTAGTGAAGAAACTCAAAATGAATAATGTTTTAGCAAATCGTTTAATGAAATAATTGTGACTCTTTTGGAAAGACCCAGTTGTCAATGTGCATCTAAGGGCAGTTCATCCCTCCAATTTTGTCTACTGTTCTGTAGAGCTGAGCTGAACCCTACTGAACTGTACTCAAATCTATTAGAAGTAAGTGGTCCTTGTAGATAGACATTTTCAAAACCCCTCAAATGAGACTGAAATCTTCCTGGCGATCAGAAGGTGCAGATTTCTACAGCTTACTGTTCAGCTCCAGAGGCAAATTAGCTCCATTAGCTTCAAATTACTCCCATCTCCTCTGTTTTGGAAAAAAGAAGCCGCTTTTCAGAGGATCCTCAAAGACGGTCTTGAAATTGGAATGGAAGAATGTCAAGTGCGCTGCTTCGCAAAGATGGAGATAGAGAAAAGAAAAATCCTTCTTTGCCTGGCAGACCATCTTTCTCATTGCCAGAGCCACACACTCAACCAAGACAATCTTTAGCAAAGTTCCTGAATTATTTAGATATTTTTACTTGGATGCATGAACATGACTACGGCTGGCTAGGTGAGAATGGGCACAAACATTCTGTGACAGCTATCGTTTTACAACATGCTGGGATAGAGACAGTTTAAATGGATATCCACCACGTATGTGGACAAATTGATTATTTCGCAGGGGCCAAGGGAAGTGTCATGTCAGCTTGAAGTGTCATGTCAGCTTGAAGTGTCATGCTTCAGTTATTGATACTTCAGTAGTTTCAGCCAACACAGCCAATAATAATGCAAAAATGTATCTTGAATTTTACCCTACTACTGTTTGGTTGAATGGGGTGGTGTTGCCAATGACTGCCAATACCAAATCAAAACTGGTAATGATAGGCCAAGATTTCAAATTAGTATCTCATTCTAATGAGCTTAAGTATATAAAAACTGTATCTCGTTTTGAGATACTATCTTGTTATAATGAGATAAACTTAAAGACATTTTCTGATTCAATGACAAGCAAAGCATATCAGGCAAAGTGGATGGTTGTATTCCTTTCATGTGTTGTGTTGATGTAGTCTGTATGTTGAAGTGATACACAAAAAAATACACTAATTCAAGCATTAATTTTGCATGTGGGATGTATCAGCTACCGAACATCCAAGAAGATCCAAGAAGATCCAAGAAGAGCTGTAGAGAACATTGTTGGGATTTGCTGTAACAGCAAAGGCCTCTTTGTGAGACCAAGTCTAAGGTGCCTATCCATTTAATAATTCAAGGGTCTCTTTGTTAATGTGTTCCTCAGTTTTTGTTTTCTTCTACTGTAGGAATACAAAGTACATTTAATTTGCTATTTTATTTTCTAAATGAAATGCTTGATTGTTGAAAAGAGTAGCTTTACTGACTCATAGAACCTAAATACTAGATGTTACTGCCAACACATAATAAAAAAGAAAGGAATACAAACATTAACACAAATAAAGAAAAAAAAGGAGGAAACATTAATTTCTGAAAAACCTTTTGTTTTTGTTTTGAGTAGTAGATATTTAACCTGGAAAGGTTCTTAGAAATAGTATTTAGGATCCATTTAAATGGATTTTGTAGAAGAACCAATTTAAATCATTTAGGGGTTCCCTAACAGTTTCTATTTGAAGAACGATTAGGCATTAACCTTTATGAAATATATATTTTGAATATCACCTACACATTAATGGTAGAGCTAGGTAAGCTGAAAAAAAAAACATGTATGAGTGTTCTTGAAAGAAGTATTGATGTACAACATGACAAGATTACATTTAATTTATTATATTAAATCTTCATCTGCTGGCTTGTGCTCAGAACAGTTCTCTGGATACTGAACACCCAGAAGACCCATGGTTTCTTTGCCACAGAATCTTTGTTCATCCAACTTTGTAGGTTAACATATAGATATACACTTACCTAAAGGATTATTAGGAACACCTGTTCAATTTCTCATTAATGCAATTATCTAATCAAACAATCACATGGCAGTTGCTTCATTGCATTTAGGGGTGTGGGCCTGGTCAAGACAATCTCCTGAACTCCAAACTGAATGTCAGAATGGGAAAGAAAGGTGATTTAAGCAATTTTGAGCGTGGCATGGTTGTTGGTGCCAGACGGGCCGATCTGAGTATTTCACAATCTGCTCAGTTACTGGGATTTTCAAGCACAACCATTTCTAGGGTTTACAAAGAATGGTGTGAAAAGTGAAAAACATCCAGTATGTGGCAGTCCTGTGGGCGAAAATGCCTTGTTGATGCTAGAGGTCAGAGGAGAATGGGCCGACTGATTCAAGCTGATAGAAGAGCAACTTTGACTGAAATAACCACTCGTTACAACGGAGGTATGCAGCAAAGCATTTGTGAAGCCACAACACACACAACCTTGAGGCGAATGGGCTACAACAGCCGAAGACCCCTACCACTCATCTCCACTAGAGGCTACAATTTGCACAAGCTCACCAACATTGGACAGTTGAAGACTGGAAGAATGTTGTCTGGTCTGATGAGTCTCGATTTCTGTTGAGACATTCAGATGGTAGAGTCAAAATTTGGCGTAAACAGAATGAGAACATGGATCCATCATGCCTTGTTACCACTGTGCAAGCTGGTGGTGGTGTTGTAATGGTGTGGGGGATGTTTTCTTGGCACACTTTAGGCCCCTTGGTGCCAATTAGGCATTGTTTAAATGCCACGGCCTACCTGAGCATTGTTTCTGACCATGTCCATCCCTTTATGACCACCATGTACTCATCCTCTGATGGCTACTTCCAGCAGGATAATGCACCATGTCACAAAGCTCGAATCATTTCAAATTGGTTTCTTGAACATGACAATGAGTTCACTGTACTGAAATGGCCCCCACAGTCAGCAGATCCCAACCCAATAGGGCATCTTTGGGATGTGGTGGAATGGGAGTTTCGTGCCCTGGGTGTGCATCCCACAAATCTCCATCAACTGCAAGATGCTATCCTATATATATGGGCCAACATTTCTAAAGAATGCTTTCAGCAACTTGTTGAATCAATGCCACGTAGAATTAAGGCAGTTCTGAAGGCGAAAGGGGGTCAAACACAGTATTAGTATGGTGTTCCTAATAATCCTTTAGGTGAGTGTACGTTACATCATTATGTTCCAGTTCTTAAAACCAAATGTTTGCATTCGAACTTTAGAATAGACCTGCGGTACTGTGTACAAAACTACTGAATGTCACAAAATTGCTTTTCAAAACGATGCAGTGAAATCTAAAGGCTTCTGGAATGTTCCCTCAGAAGAAAAAGCCAATGTCTTGAGTTTCTGAAAGGCAATATTCTCTGTTTATACAGTGGAAGCAATGCCCCCTGCAGTTCACTGCAACGTGGCTGTACTTAGAGTTTCGTAGGTACTAGATGTAGATCCACTCTCAGTTTCCCCTCCGCTCTGGGTTTCTAGAGTGTCATTGATCAACAACCTAGGGACCAATTAGGGTTAATTGCCTTGCTCAGGGACCGAACAACATTTTTTTTTTTTTACGCTGCCAGCTCAGGGATTCAATCTGACAGTCTTTAGTTACTGCTCACAGGCTGCAACCACAGAGCTGCCGGACGCATCTGATGCATCAGAGCTGCTTGGTTGCGGAAACTGTGCCACAGAAAAACTAACAGACAGGCACAGAAACAATTGCTCTTAGAAGCCGGGACAGGTCTGGGAGACTGCAGTAGATTAATGTCTCCGCTTAGCTCCAAACAGTCTAAGCACATGTTATCCCTACATTTTCTACAAAATTGAGCTTTTGGGCCATTACCTCTACATTGTGCTGGTATGTTTTCGATTGCCACCTCTTATTAATGGTCAATGGAATATTAATCCCAACAAAGAGTTAGAATGATGAGGACTGCAGAATCACGTACCACACAGTTAGATGTTCATTATAGTAACTCAATCATTGCTTAGTATGGAGGTCCACACTATAACCACAGGAAAACCACAGTCTTTGTTGAGTTGTTTACACAGCTTTGATCAGCGCAATTAAAAACCCAACACATATGAACACATGTAACATCTTGTCCCTGTAAGATCATGGGCAATGACCGTGGAACCACATCTTGTCCACGGTCACATATTCAATAGTTACATTGTTCATGAATATTCACTATGCACATCTGAGTCATTTACTAGACACTGTCATCCAGAGCAACTGAAGAGTCGTGAGTGCATCAATTTACATATTCATCCCCCATGGGAGTCGAACACACAACACTGGCATTTCAAGTCAATTTTTTGTAGTTTAACAGACACCAGAGTACTTACGGCCACAATTATGGTTAAGTAGGTGCATCAGGTAACTAACAGTGATATCATCAGACCAATAACTGGAAGGTGGCTAAATCTGCTCCCAAAAGCAGGTGAAAATATGTCTTTTTTATCCCTGAGCAAGGCTGTACACTAATTGCTAACACAATTCTTATAAATCATAACAGTTGTAAAGGGTATGAAACACTTTTCAAGTTATTTATTTCCCTTATCGGTTGGAGGAAATGTACTATGGGCTGGTCCCATTTACAAGAGTTGGCGGAAAAACATTTCAGTTGAAATAAAATCTAAACAACATGTAAATACACTTTTGTATTCACATTTGCGATGGCAACCTATTATGCCGATGGTGCTTGGTGGTAGACGAAACACATGCGTCTTTCCTTGCTCTTACTTTTTCAAAAATGCATTTGAAATGCTGACACAAACATTTGGGCTGTATATCTTCTTTAGTTTGTACATGTGTACAATTCCCCCCAAAGAATGCTGGCCGACCCTTAAATAGAGTAGTGGTAAGAGAAGCAGACCTGCAACCAGTAGGTCCTGCGTTATATTTTCGCCACAGTCCAAACAAATAATGCATTAGGATTTGTTCTGGATAGACACAAACGTCGCTGGCTACAACCTTCCCTAGCTACAACCTTCCCTAGCTACGTAGTAGGCCTAAAATAAAACTGTTTACGGTAGATTTGCAAATATTTCTGGTGCATTTTCGAAGTACGCGTCCGTGCATGCTTTTTGATCAGGATAGACAAAAACTTTGCTGGCCACAACATTCAGTAGCTACGTTATAGTAAGCCTAAACTAAATCTGTTTACGGTTATACAGTATTGCAACCATTTCTGGTGGATTTTCGAAGTATGCATCTGCGCATGCTTTTTGGGTTTTAATGTATAGGCTTTATCCAAACCCCTTTGGCAGTAAAAGAGTAGGGGTTTCCATAATTCTCTCGTCTTTTTGCTTGACAAAAAAGTCTGTTATTGTCACCTACTGTATATTGCTAGTTATTGTATCAATGTAATTCATGAATGATAGAATGAATGTTTTTGTGCCGTGAAATGAAATAGCTTTGGCAGTTCATCTTCAGTATCCCTGGCAATTGCTCAGTTCTTATGACTATTCCAAGTAGTCAGTTAGTAGATACTAGTAAGTCTATTACTGGTTAATAAGCTGTTAAGACTGCCAGTGGGAAAAAACACACAGTTCATAGATGCTGTTTGTGGTGGAAGGAAACTTAAGAAACGCTAGTCAGTTTAACACAATGCTTAACACAATGCTAGCAACTAGGGAGATGTATTGCACTGTGGTGTAGTGGTTAAAGATGCATCCTCTCATGTGGGTGACCCCGGTTTGAATCCAGTGAGGGCAACATTATCTATCACTTTTAATTGGAGACCAGAATGAACTAGGCCTGCCTGGTTCCTTTTCTGGTTTTATCAGTTATCAAGTTTCACTTGATTTCAAATAAAGTTGGGACCGGAGCATATTTACCACTGTGTTACATCACCTCTTCTTTTAATAACTCTGTGAGCATTTGGGAATTGAGGAGATCAATTGCTGTTGTTTGGACAGTGAAATGTTTTCCTATTCTTGCTTGATATAGGATTTCAGCTGCTGATATAGGATTTTGTTTGTCATATTTTTTGCTTCATAATGCGACAAATGTTTTCAGTGGGTCAAAGGTCTGGACTTCAGGCAGGCCAGTTTAGCACCTGCACTCTTTTATTACGGAGCCATGCTGTTGTAATATGTGTAGAATGTGGTTTGACATTGTCTTACTGAAATAAGCAAGAAGACGTAATCTGGATGTTGGTCTGAAACTTGTTTGTATTGTTCAGCATTAATGGTGCCTTCAGAGATGTGCACGTATGCTGCCTTTTTAACTGCGTGCTGATAAGAGGCTGGATGTTCCTTCTCCTCTTAAGTCCGGAGGACACAGAGTCCATGATTCCAAAAAATTATTTCATATTTTCATTTGTCAGTCCACAGGACAGCTTTCCACTTTGCTTCAGTTCATCTTAAATGAGCTTGGGCCCAGAGAAGGCAGCGGCGGTTCTGGATCTTGTTTATATTTGGTTTCTTCTTAGCATGGTAGAGTTTTAAATTTAGTTTGTGGATGCAGAGAGGTACTGTGTTCACAGACAATGGTTTTCAGAGTGTTCCTGTTCATGCAGTGATTTCCTCTACAGAATTGTTTTTGTTCTTAATGCAGTGCCGCTGAAGATCACAGCCATCCAACATTGTTTTTCGGCCTTGTCCCTTACATACAGAAATTTCTCTGAATCATTTAATGATATTATGTGCTGTAGTTGATGATCCCCAAACTCTTTGCAATTTTACGTTGAAAAACACTATTCTTAAATTGTTGCACTATTTGCTTGCACAGTCTTTCACCATCCTCACTTCTGACAGACCCATCCTCTCTGGAATTATCTTTTAATACCAAACCATGTTTCTGAAATGTTGCTAATTGACCTAAACAGTTGAGTTTTTTAGGACCACAAAACCTTTCCAATCTTTTGTTGCCTCCGTCCCAACTCAAATCAAAGTGGGCATATATTTTTCAAGAAAAAATATGATGTCTCAGTTTCAACATTAGATAAGTTGTCTTTTCACTATTTTCTATTGAGTTTAGGGTTTACATGATTTGCACATCATTGCATTCAATTTTTATTTACATTTTACGCAGCATCCCAAATTCTCTAGAAATGAAGTTGTTTATTAAAATGCATTGCTGATGAAAAATCTTGCAACGAGTTATGTTGAATATTGCACCCTCTCACATATCACATGGATTATATATCACAGGGATTTGTACTCACCCATATATAAACTCAAGGTTGTAATAGACTTGTCATATTTTATTCATGGACGGAGCTTGGAGATGTTCACAGGGTTATAGTAAGCACTTCATCCGAGGCCGGGACTGCAGAGACCTTGACCAAAACCTCAGTCCAAAGGTCTTCTATTAAATTCACTGGGCTTCACTGGGCTTCAGTGGGCTGCACAGCATCATGGTGGTCTAAAATCCTCAACACATGTAAGTGGAGGATACTAGACAACCACAAGCATGTGTGTATTTCCTGACCGTTGTGGTAATAAAGGATGAGTCAATTATTGGTTTAGCTTGGTCGAGTAATGTTCACTGTTGGGCCAGTCAGCAACTTCAGAGGCAGGGACATGACTCAGCACTTCCTGTACGCAGGGACATTACTAATAACATACACTGTTCAATGGATAATGTCTGAGTGACTCAAGTGGACCTCAATATCTCTTTGGTAGATTTTAGTTTATGATAGATGTCAAAGCATATCACTGACAGGTCGGTGAAATTAAACATACTTCTGTTCTCTAAAAGTGTGTATATTTTTCCTCTCCAACTCCTTGATCTTGTCCCAGTGCATCTTCATTGTCCTTTGTCACTTTTCTCATGATTCTTCCTTCTATCAACTTCTATGTACTGTATATCCTGTATACCCGGAGTTTGCACCGCCACATTAAATAAATATATGGTCTGCTGTAATATTAGTTACATATTATTGTCAACCATCAGATATATAAATGACTTTTGGACTTAAATATTTACACTTGTGACAAGATGGTGGATTCCCTGTTGTCTCACGCCATTCATGATCATCAGGATGGAGAAGACGGAACAGAGTGTGGATGTGTCCGTAACTCACACTGCTGTGCTGTAAATCTGGCTGTCTCATGTGGGTGCACGGCATATTGATCTTTGTGCTTTGAAAAATATAGTCTTCCCAACCCATTCCCCCCTGTGTTGATATATGGCCTTGTGATGCTGAGTAGAGCAGGCACTTGGGATATGTACAAGGCTGAGATCAGGGACGCATTGGGAACGCTCTGACTTGGCTCATAAGAGCCACAGCTCAGCGTTACCACGCAGTGTGAGGCGCCCAACATCTCCACAGGGGATCCTATTCTGTACCTATACAGTGTACGCAGCGCAGGCATGACTTTAGCACCAATTAAAATAAGGAAATATTGATATGCAAAAAAACAAAATAATAAGTACAGGCCTTTTGAGAGGAAATCCTGTTAAATTGCCCAAACAGAAAGTAAACAAAGCTTTTTGAAGCACAAAGGCATGCAGGAGGCAAGATATTCCAATCAGTCCATTAAAATGACACCCTGCCAGGCATCGCTCTGAAGTAGGACCTGTCTGTGGCTGAGTAACCAAAGCCTTAAAGAGCAACAGAAAGACAATAGTTTGTTTCCATTGACGATTTTGTGTGATGGCATCTTCTCACACTTGTTTTGCTTAAGGTAGAGGACGTTTCTCAATCATTGACAGGAATTCAGAATCACATTTTCATGTTAGTACAGGGAGTGTTTTTGGCACTCTATTCCAGCACTTTGATTGGAAACTCTACAATGAATTTTGGGTTAAAGTACAAACTGTTAGCATTGATTTGAGAGTTCTGGATTTCCATCTACACAAAATGTACGTTTTAAAACATATTGCTCATGTCAGGTCCTGGCTGGGGGCCTATAGGCCTCTCTATGCGCCTGGGGGCCAAAGTCAGGGCCTGACCGCAGAGGTGCCTCTAGGCATCTCTGCACTGCCTGTTTTGATCACCCTTTATTAGAGGCAGCTGCCCTGCGTTGCCTCTAATTGGGGACCCTATGTAAGTTGCCCTTTTGGACCTTCAGTTTGTGGGGTTATTGTTTGGGGTTAGCTGTCTGTGGTTGCTGCGGTTGAGTTTGCGGTTTGGCTCTCCTTTTGTTGTTCTGGGATTGAAATTAAAAGGATGTTTCCTTACACTCGCTCTGCGCCTCGTGTCCTGCCTTCCTATGACAATGAAAGCATAACTGTGGTCCAGCCGCATCGCGGAAGTTATGTAATGTGTCTGCTTTCCTATTGTCTAAATAAAGAAAATACTGCTAAGACAGTGGATTGCCCCTCCTCTGAAAACAAATTGTATAGCAAGATAGCCATCAGCTATGTTGTTAACACTACATGATGGTTTGACAATAACGCTTCCAAACCATAATCCCTCTCTCTGGCAAATGCTGAGCCAGTGTAACCCGATACTGGATCCTTTGAACAGTACATATGGACGGAGCGATACACAGTAAACACCAGTCTAGAGAACAGTTCAGTCAAGCCTGTAAGACTCTGTTTCGAAAGGCATGTCAGTGAAGCAAAAACATGGATCAACGTTAGAAATAACGTTGATATAGTGCAATTATAGCAATATTCTGAAAACTCTTTTAGAGCTGTCAAATTAAAAACAAAATCACCATTACAGTACGGATTGGTGTTCATCACACTTGCTCACACATTTTTCAAAGGCTTTACATATAAAACCCTGGGTTCACACAGAGATATTGAATTAGCATTAGCAAACATGCTAACACTGCTGGGTAAAGATTAATTTGCTTATAGTTTCCCCATATTTTAGAATATTATAATTGTTTTTATATATGTTACTTATTCACTTATCGTAGTGTTGTGCACACATCACTAGTTTGGTACAAGCATTTGTAATTTTCCCTTTGTATTTATTGCACTGATCTGCCACTTTTTGTGTTATTTTAAAATGTATTGCTTAGCTTTGATCAAACTATAGTTAAATCAAAAATTGCGGAAAATCCATTATGGCTATATGGCTGACCTATATAGTATGTTCTTGAGGCAATTTTGTTTCTCATCACTAAAGACAGTAGATTCCAGGCCTGTATATCAAATAAGGCAGCAAAGGACATGTTAAAAAGGACATGCTTATTGTCACGTCACCTAAGGACGAATCAGTGACATTATTTCTTGACCCATTACGGCCTATAGCAATGGCCTTCCAAAGCACACACCTTTTACCACATCGTTTTGGAATAATTAGGGCATTCTAAGGAAAACATAAGAACAAGGGAAACAGGTTACCTTGTATTTTGTAAACATAATTAGAGCATGTTTTGTACATTTTGACCACATTGCGTGGTGCCAAATGTTTTTGGAATGATTTACACATCATGTGCAAGCAAGTAGTCATGTTTAGTATTTTGTTGCTTGTCATTTACACCCAATTATTGTCTGCAATTCAGATATCACCAGATGATGCGTGTCTTCCCTAGTGATGCTCTGCCAGCCTGTACTCTAGCCTTTTTGGACTTCAGTTCAGTTCCTGCTTGTTTTGGTGCCTTTATGCTCTTAATCTTGTCTTCAGCAAGTATAAGGCAGGCTCAATTGGATTCAGATCAGGCGATTGATTTGGCCAGTGAAGAAATGTCCACTTCTTACAAGAAAACTCCTTGGTATCTGTTGTAGTGTGTTTGAGGTCATTATCCTGCGGCCTGATTTAGTGCGATCAAAATAACGTAGTGGCATTTGGCTGTATCTGAACAATGCTTCTGACAACTTCAGAATCCATCTTGATGATGCTGTCAGTTCCAGTGGCACCCATATATTCCCAAACCGTAACAGCCTATCCACCACATTTCACAGATGAGCTGGGATGTCTGTACCGATTATTCTCCAAACGTTGCTTTTACTATTCCATTGATACATGTTTAGTTTTGTCTTGTCTGTCTAAGATACCTTTTTTAGAATCTGCATGCTGTTCAGGTATGTGATAAACCATCCTGTTTTTTAGGCTAGTAATCCGATATCTGTAGTTGGACTGGTAAGACTTCTCCATCTGATAACAGCTGACACATTCAACCAGTAAGACTTCTCCATCTGATAACAGCTGACACATTCAACTGGTAAGACTTCTCCATCTGATAACAGCTGACACATTCAACCAGTAAGACTTCTCCATCTGATAACAGCTGACACATTCAACCAGTAAGACTTCTCCATCTGATAACAGCTGACACATTCAACTGGTAAGACTTCTCCATCTGATAACAGCTGAAACATTCAACTGGTAAGACTTCTCCATCTGATAACAGCTGACACATTCAACTGGTAAGACTTCTCCATCTGATAACAGCTGACACATTCAACTGGTAATACTTTTCCATCTGATAACAGCTGACACATTCAACTGGTAAGACTTCTCCATCTGATAACAGCTGACACATTCAACTGGTAAGACTTCTCCATCTGATAACAGCTGAAACATTCAACTGGTAAGACTTCTCCATCTGATAACAGCTGACACATTCAACTGGTAAGACTTCTCCATCTGATAATAGCTGACACATTCAAGCTTACTTGTGAGTATTCCTGATCTCTCAGACAGTTGTAAGTCTTTTTCTTTTTTCTTTTCTTTGGTGAGCATGCTTTGATCATCAACTGTATGGGTCTTGTCTGTCATGTCTCACCAGTGTTTTCTATCTTCTTTGAAATGTACTAAACAGTTGATTTTGGCACGCCTAATATTTTGGCTGTGTTTTTAATTAAATTATTCTGATTTATCTGCCTCATAATTGGCAGTTTGGCATTGCATTGGCACTTTGGTCCTCTGCTGGTCCCACACTAGCAACAGCTTTTAAATGCAAAGTGTAGAATCAAGACTAGAAACAGACAGCTCTCTTGTGCATGAACTAATGATGCAAACAAACACACCTGCATAATGAGAAACAGCTGTGAAGCCAATTGTCAGAATACTGTACAAAACATACAATAATTTATAAATGATTAATATGATATTTAAGAAGAGAGTCTGAAATTAACTGTTGTACTATTTCAAATCCAAAGAGCTGGAATACAGAGAAAACGAATGTCATATATTTTACATGTTTCTGTGTCAGATTGGATGGGGAGGGTTAGTGAACAGCAATCTTTGGTTTTCCCAATAGGCCACTCAAAGACATTCACAGACATTCACAGACATTCACAGACTCAAAAGCTACTCCAGTGTTGTCTAGGCTGAGTAGCTCGTTTATGGTCAAGGATGTCTCCAAGTTTCATTGTCTCCTCAGTCCTGAACAGTTTTCCAGTCCCCGGCCGTTGCGAAGCGTCCTCACAGCAAAATGGTCACAACACCATGGTTAACCACGGGGATGGTATTGGCCATGTAATGAGCGGTGCCTCGTTTTTGAGAGATGTAGCACATGGCATTACGGCATAGCAGTCAGAGGACATTTTTCATCATGCTCTCAGAGACCTTCAGGTGGGAGTGTTTTTATTGGAATCCAAAAATCAGCTGCACGCCTCAGTTGTTGTGTGTGGTCATCATGTGCGCCAAGGTGGGCGCGCATTAACCAGGTTAGTGACCAGTGAAGCGCTAGTTTAATCTTTGGCTTGTGCTGCACGCTTCCTCACTCGGTTGTCCCCCTCCGTGAGTTTGCGTGGTCTGCCACTTGTGGCTGGGCTGTTGTTGCTCCTAGACGCTTCCACTGCACAATTATAGCAGTTACAGTTGACCGGGGCAGATCTAGTAGGGCAGAAATTGTGGGCATCCTATCACATTTAAAGCCACTGAACTCTTCAATACGACCCATTGTATTGCCAATCTATGGAGATTTCATGGCAATGTGCTCGATTTTATGCACCTGTGAGCAGTGGGTGTGGCTGAAACACCTGAACTGAATAATTAGTAGCAGTGTCCACATACTTTTGGCCATGGTGTATTTCTTTCATTCAGGATTGGCTTTCGTCTAACTACTAAAATAAAGGCCTAAATGAGAGATTGTTATAATTCTCACAGGTTCTCCCATCTCTATATAGAAACTCTTTAGCTCTGAAGGGAACACTTAAAACACACATCGGGTCTTGATGAATGAAATATATTAAAGATCATTGTGTAATTCGTTGAGAACAAAACATCACAACGGTCAATGGAATCTGAAATCAGGTGATTTAGGACCGGATTCACTAAACTCATCATCAGTGAGCCCCCAGTCAGTCTGTGGCACTACTTGGTGGTGTCGGATGTACCGATACATAACGTCCCAGAGGTTCTCAATTGGAGTCAGGTCTGGGGAACGTGAGGGCCAGTCAATGGCATTAATACCTTCATCATCCAGGATCTGCCTACACACTCTGGCCACATGAGGCCGGGCATTGTCCTGCACCAGGAGGAACCCAGGGCCCACTGCACCAGCGTAAAGTCTGGCATTGGGAATGAAGATTCCATCCCGGTACCTAACAGCAGTCAGGGTACCGTTGGCTCTCGTGTAATGGCCTGTGTCCTGGTATCTCCATGCTCCTGAGACTATACTGGGAGACACAGCAAACCTATGAATGTGCCATCCTGGACGAGCTGGACTACCTGAATGGGCTGCATGTACCACCTCATGCTACCAGTAGTGACAAAGACACTAGCAAAACACAAAATTTGAGAAGAATCAGCCAGGGACAATAAGGAGAGAGCAATTGTCTGTGGCCACCACCTGTATAACAATTCCCTTTTTGGGGGTTGTCTTGCTGTTGCCTCTCCAGTGCACCTGTTGTCACTTAAATTTGCACAAAAACAGGCGACATTGATTCACAATCGCTTGTGCTTCCTAACTTGACAGACTGATATCTCTGAAGTTTAATTGACTTGGTGCTATACTGTGATTATGCGTTCTTAAATTTTTTTTAGCAGTGTATAAGTGTAGAAATGGACAGAAATAAAAGGGGACAGATCTGATTACTTTCTGAAGGGCACTGGATCTATTGGTTTGCAGCTACAGCTATTTGTGTAACGTCCCCTGCCAGCCAACACCCACGATCATGCCACCGAAAACAACTCACCACCTTAATCGAGCCACAAATCCCTTGAACACAACTCAACCCTCAGATCCCAATCACCAGAATTCTAGTCACCTGTTCACTCGCCTGTTTCTCATCAGCCCCATTATTTAGTTCTGTCCAGTGCAACTTTTCCTGTGTGTGGTGTTGTTAGCTTTTCTGCTTTACTTACTTTCCACAACGTTTATCCCAAATATTCTGGCTCCTTTTATTATGACCAAGAGTCCTCCTGACTACGCCTGTTGCTGACTCATTCTGTACCTTAAACTTCTCTTCTTGCATTATACCAGTTTTTGAATCATGCCTGTTTTTGCCCCTGACTACTATATCTGGATTACTTACCTGTGACATCTCTCATCTTCATCCTACCTGTAACATTGTGCTCTGCACTTGAATCCACACCTGCATTCCCGAGGTTCATTGCAATTAGGTCTTTCTTTTGAGACACTTGCTGAAAAAAACGAATTTGACGAAGACTTTGTGCCTAGCTTCAACTCTGAAAGTCATTGCAGAAAACAAGCATGTTCCCCGGAGGCAATCAACAGTTTACACCAAGTTTTAAATATTTATAGATTAAACAAAATCGGTCATATGCTCTAAATACATTATGATTTCAAAACAGATTTGATGAAGGGAGAAATCAAACTGAATGTAATGTCAGTAGATTGTTTTCTAATGTCTTAAAAATCCAATAATTTAAGGTTTACTGGGTAAGAATGCCAGATGGCTTTGCTTCAAGAATCAATTAACATTTAAAATATTTAACTGTTTTTCTAGTGAAAGAGTTCATAACAGAAGCACACCATACACATATCTTTCAGCCAAGAATTATTGTGCATTCAGAGTGAACTGAAAAACAAGTTTCACAGCGTAATGTCAGTTAACCGTATCCTAGTAAAGAAAAGTCAGCAAACTCAGCCAGATATAATTTCCAACACCATTTAAATTGAAAATGCAGGTTTTTGGAAATCCCGATGAAGGCTATTAAGTGTTTCAGAAAGCAGCCAGCAACTTCTGTTGGCTTCATGTGCAGTGGAAACAGATGGGAAGGGGTGTTTAGTGGCAAAATGCCGTTATTTTGGTCAAACAGTGGTGAGTTACGGAAAATGTTCATCATAGCTTTGTTAGAATGGCTTTGGTAGTGAATGTGGCAGGGGGAGAAATGGAGGCCTTAAACAGAATTCAAGGCCCATAATTGGGAAGGAATGCACAAGGACCTGCAGAGACAGGAGATGAAACAGCCATTGAGAGGACATGAAAAATGTGTTCCTCTATAAAGAGAGGGAGGAAGAGTTAGCAAGTGACAGAGAGAGAGAGAGAGATGGGTGGTTGGGGGTGTGCATATTCACCTACATTTTTGATTCATGGCTAAAATGATGCCCATTAGAACCAGATGTAGGCTAAAGACAGCTAATCACCATTTGATCGCTGCCTTTGCTTGAGCAAAAACATCCCTACATATTTTCACAATGAAGAGGTCAGAAAGTAATTTATTGGATTGAAAACCAATATAATATTAACAAGTTAGAAGCATTTAAATTGGAGCCACTGTACGATAAGACATCTGTGTCTTCATCACTTGATCATCACTTCATCATGTTGTGAGTCTGATATTATTTAAAATCTGACAAACAATTCAGACTTAATATTCATTAGTTTCTTTAATAACTAATATGAATTAAGTAAATTATTTGGTATATTTTAGCATCAAATAATCTAAATAGTCCTAAGCTTTTATTCTTTGTGTCTTATTTAGATAATCTGAGTGTCACTTTACGGGGGAGGAAGGACACAAGGCACAGAGCAGTGGAAGGGAAACACTCCTTTTAATGTTCTTTCCAGCAACAAAAACAACAAAAGGAGCAGTACACCACAAACTGTAGCATGACTAGCATAAAAAAAAAACTAAAAGACAGACAAACTGAAGAACAGAAGCAACTTAAATAGGGTCTCCAATCAGAGACAACAATATGCAGCTGCCTCTGATTGGGGGTAACCTAAAATAGTAGCGCAGAGATGCCTAGAGGCATCCCCACGGTCGGGATCTGGATGTGGCCCTCCAGGCGAATAGAGATGCCTAGAGGCAGCCTAGCCAGGACCTGACACAGGTGTTTGTGTGTTTGTCATTAGTAGTGCAGCATAGTTTTGAATACAGAGTGGTGGTCATTTCAGTCGTAAGCGATATACAGGTGCTGGTCATAAAATTTGAATACCATCAAAAAGTTGATTTATTTCAGTAATTCCATTCAAAAAGTAAAACTTGTATAATGTATACATTCATTCCACACAGACTGATATATTTCAAGTGTTTATTTCTTTTAATTTTGATGATTATAACTGACAACTAATGAAAACCCCAAATTCAGTATCTCGGAAAATTTGAATATTGTGAAATGGTTCAATATTGAAGACAACTGGTGCCACACTCTAATCAGCTAATTAACCCAAAACACCTGCAAAGGCCTTTAAATGGTCTCTCAGTCCAGTTCTGTAGGCAACACAATCATGGGGAAGACTGCTGACTTGACAGCTGTCCAAAAGACAATCATTGACACCTTGCACAAAGAGGGCAAGACACAAAAGGTCATAGCTAAAGAGGCTGGCTGTTCACAGAGCTCTGTGTCCAAGCACATTAATAGAGAGGCGAAGGGAAGGAAAAGATGTGGTAGAAAAAGGTGTACAAGCAATAGGGATAACCGCACCCTGGAGAGGATTTTGAAACAAAACCCATTCAAAATGTGGGGGAGATTCACAAAGAGTTGACTGCAGCTGGAGTCAGTGCTTCAAGAACCACCACGCACAGACGTATGTAAGACATGGGTTTCAGCTGTCGCATTCCCTGTGTCAAGCCACTCTTGAACAAGACAGAGCCTCAGAAGCGTCTCACCTGGGCTAAAGACCAAAAGGACTGGACTGCTGCTGAGTTATGTTCTCAGATGAAAGTACATTTCGCATTTCCTTTGGAAATCAAGGTTCCAGAGTCCCAGGAAGAGAGGAGAGGCACAGAATCCACGTTGCTTGAAGTTCAGTGTAACATTTCCACATTCAGTGATGGTTTGGGGTGCCATGTCATCTGCTGGTCCACTGTGTTTTCTGAGATCCAAGGTCAACGCAGCCGTCTACCAGGAAGTTTTAGAGCACTTCATGTTTCCTGTTGCTGACCAACTTTATGGAGATGCAGATTTCATTTTCCAACAGGACTTGGCACCTGCACACAGTGCCAAAACTACCAGTACCTGGTTTAAGGACCATGGTATCCCTGTTCTTAATTGGCCAACAAACTCACCTATAGAAAATCTATGGGGTATTGTGAAGAGGAAGATGCGATACGCCAGACCCAACAATGCAGAAGAGCTGAAGGCCACTATCAGAGCAACCTTGGCTCTCATAACACCTGAGCAGTGCCACAGACTGCTGCATTGCTGCAGTAATTCAGGCAAAAGTAGCCCCAACTAAGTATTGAGTGCTGTACATACTATTCATGTTCATACTTTTCAGTTGGCCAACATTTCTAAAAATATTTTTTTTGTATTGGTAATATTCAAATTCTCTGAGATACTGAATTTGGGATTTCCATTAGTTGTCAGTTATAATCATCACAATTAAAAAAAATAAACATTTGAAATATATCAGTCTGTGTGTAATGAATGAATATAATATACAAGTTTCACTTTTTGAATGGAATTACTGAAATAAATCAACTTTTTGATGATATTCAAATTTTAGCACCTGTAAACCATAGAAGGATCTATCCCTTTCAACTGCAATTTAGCCAGAACACCAATTAAATGTAAAAACACAAATGCTCAGTGAATGTTGATGGTGTATGGCGTTACAAGAAATGAACAGCAGTCTGTGATAAGCATAGAAAAAAATATAAAAAGGAACAAATATCAATAAATGTGTTGGATCAAAGGCCAAGCAGTATGAGAGGGAGTATGCGATATGTATGTGCACACGGGTGTGTGTGGAGACAGCAAGCAAATGAAATTATGTGAATGCAGGTGAAGTAATCCAGTGGTGCCTGTTTTTTTTTCTCCGTAAAATGTGTGAGTGGTACTGGTAAGGCGTGAGTCATTCATAATAAAGTAAATAATTCAAAATAAAAATTAAATGCGCCACTATTTTACAGTACTGCATTACAGCTGCATGATTTTTGCATGATTTTCTTTTACCTTTATTCATACAGGGAGTCGAACTGAGTGTCTTTCATAGGCTGATCCCTGTCTTCAATACAAACATAACAACACACATTTATAAATACAACCCCGCTTCCAAAAATGTAAAAACACAATGCAATGAAGTGCAAATCATTTATACCTATACTTACAGTTTTTTTTTCTAATGGCTTAGGCACATTTCTTGTAACTATTGGCTATTTCTGCAAAACTCTACACACAAATAAGAAAACCTTTCACCAAATCAGCAATACATTGTAGTTCTCTTGCAAAAGCTAATAAACCTTGCTTAACTGTTCAAACCTTCGTAAAATTTGTATTTTCCTATCAAACACAAGCCATCACATTAATAAGCACACAATGCACCAACTACACACTGATGGCATGGATGAAAAACACATCTGGCTTTTGCTTTCTCTGTGCACAAGGTAGGCTATGTCCGTTTGAGGTCATACTTTTGTCATAGTTCTGTAAACATACAGTGATCCAAACTTCTATTTACAGACATCAAAACTAACACAAGTGTTTTTTTCTAAGTCAAAACACAAAATTGTAATTTCACTGAGAAGAATAAAAATAATCAGTCTACATAATGTCGTCTCTCTGGGTCCGGCCACAAAATTTTGTCTACAGTCCAAGGAAAATATCTTCTGGAATGCCGTATCCAGCCCTGACATGATGCCTGGTCAATATCCCCACATGCCTCCTCCACTGCCTGTAAAAGGGCTATGCATTGATGGGGATGACAGTCATAGACCTTCCAGCGCCAGGCAGAGAAGAACTCTTCAATTGGATTCAAGAATGGAGAGTATGAGGGGAGGTTGAGTACTTTGAAGAGTGGGTGATCTGAAAAACCAGTTGCGGACCAAAGCAGCCCTATGGAAACTAACATTGTCCCATATGATGACGTATCTGGTCTGCTCTGGTCTCTGAACATTAGTGAGACTGTCATGTAAGGTGTCCAGGAATGTAATGATGTGTGCAGTGTTATATGGGCCTAGGGTGGCATGATGGTGAACAGCACCATTTTGACTTATAGCTGCACTGACATTGATTATGGTACGGTGTCCAATAATGTTCCTGCCACGTCTCCTTGTTTTAGTGAGGTTAAAACCTGCCTCATCCACAAAAAGCAGCTCATGACCCATGGCATCTGCCTCTAGCTCCATCACTCTCTGGACAAGACAAAACAAATGCAGCACAGCAGGCCCATGCACAGCACTACATTATGTACTTCCAGATTCAGTACCAATGATACTATAGCTTACCTGCACATAGTCATATCGCAGTTGTTTCACACGTTCACTGTTTCTTTCAAAAGGGACTCTGTAGATTTGTTTCATTCGGATTCTGTTGCGGGCAAGTACACAACATAATACAGAAATGCTCACATTGTGTATGTTTTGGAAGGTGGTGTCATCCTCAATTATGCGCTGCTGTATTTCTCATAGCCTTATGGAATTATTTGCATTCACCATACTGACTATATGGGTCTCTTGTTCTGCAGTGAACATTCTTCCTCTGCACCCAGCATCTGGATGTCTAACAATTCTGTAAAGTAACAATTTCAGTATTTTTACATACGTATGGTATTGTTGTGTTTCTCATTAGAGTATGGCAGTGCTACAAAACCTAGTGCAAAGTGACTGTACTAAGCGATTCTCATTTCGACATGTCCTTATGATGCTTGCTACAGTGTAGTGGCTCAAGTTATGCTGAACCCTTTGGCAGCTTCCCTCAGGGTCGTTCCATGGTTGATTCCTCTTCCCCCTCCTCGTCCTCCTACTTCACCTCCTTGTCCTTGTCGTCCTCTCCCTCTCGCTTCTTCACCTCCGTGTCCTCTTCCTCCTCCTCTTCCTCCTACTTCTTCACCTCCACGTCCTCTGCCTCCTCCTCTTCCTCCTACTTCTTCACCTCCACATCCTCTGCCTCCTCCTCTTCCTCCTACTTCTTCACCTCCACCTCCTCTTCCTCTGCCTCCTCTTATTCTCACTCTTCTCGCTCTTCCTGCTCCCTCCATTGTACTCCACATGGACAGCTCACCTGTGGCTTATTTATAGTGCTTAGGCTGATTGCAAAGTGAACAATAGTTTTGCTAGGAGTTTGTTGATCATTTGGAAAATGAGTGTAAAGCAGTGAGTTGTGTTTACAGTTCCGCAGAACGAGTGCTGTGCAGTGGATTGTACCTACAGTTTTGCAAAGTGTGTGTTACAAAATTGCAAACTGAGTGCAAAGCAGTGTTTGTGCTTTTAGTGGTTTTGCTATGAGTGTTAATAGTTTTAATTTAGTTTAGTTTTTAAATTGTGCTATGACAATCACGGTTAGGGTTTAAGCATTCAGAAAATTCTAGCGCCATTTTGACCCTAACATTAAGAATGTAACACTTTTTCTAGAGGCCGTTAAAACTGTTAAATTGGGTGCCTTTTGTTGTATATGTTCATAAATACTATGTTGGGGATGTCATCAAGTTTCATGCAGATCAAAAAAAACATACATATAAAAGTATTAAAAAAGTCAATTTTACCTTAACAATAGTGTTAACAATACTTTGTAAGCGTTTGGGAACTGAGGAGACAAATATCTGTAGTTTTGAAAGTGACATTTTTTCCCATTAATGCTTGATATAGGATTTCGGTTGCTCAACAGTCCAGGTGTCCTTTGTCATAGTTTTCAATTCATAATGCACCAAATGTTTTCAATGGGTGACAGGTCTGGACTGCAGACAGGCCAGTTTAGCACCCAGACTCTTTTACTACGGAGCCATGCTATTGTAATACGTGCAGAATGTGGTTTGGCATTGTCTTGCTGAAATAATCAAGGCCTTCCCTTAAAAAGACATTGTCAGGGTGGCAAGATACAGTGGGGAGAACAAGTATTTGATACACTGCCGATTTTGCAGGTTTTCCCACTTACAAAGCATGTAGAAGTCTGTCATTTTTATCATAGGTACTCTTCAACTGTGAGTGACGGAATCAAAAAAAAAATCCAGAAAATCACATTGCATGATTTTTAAGTAATTAATTTGCATTTTATTGCATGACATAAGTATTTGATACATCAGAAAAGCAGAACTTAATATTTGGTACATTATTTGTACAGTATATACACTGAAAGGTACATGTAGATTAAAATAAGAAAATTATGTATACCCTCTATACAGGCTACATCTGTTGTGGTCCAACTGACAGTTGTTGTACATAACTTTTTTTTTTTTTTTTTACAGATTTCTCATTCAGTTCATCAAATTGCAGGTGATCAGTTAACAGTTTGAAGGATTTTTTAAGAATATGGACAAACATGTAAGGATAGCCAACAGGAGCATCTTGAAGTTATTGTTATTTTTTTTTAAAATGATGGCTGGTGATCATTAAGCCACACTGCAAGGTAATACACTATTTACTTTATATGCGCAACTAGCCCAAGGGGAACATAGGCTTGACAGAAATGTGTTCCCCGAGTCTCTCCTTCACTGTCCTGATCAATCAGCCTTTTGGCACACAAACCTTTACTGCTCACGATTGACACAAAAACAACTGTCGGAAGCACAGGTGGTCCTTCATCATTGTGTTGGCCTTCATGTGGCACCATACGTATAAAGTGTCCTGCAACCCTGCGAAAAGCCAGTGCTGCCTGCGGGAGCTACTGTTACCATACCTGGCGGAGACACAACCTGACAGATTGCCCCAATGATGCAGCTTCAGGAGACGGGACAAGGCCAAAGCCGAGACTGTATGTATAGCCATGTTCTCATTATTTCTAAGTTGTCACAAAAAGACAGCCATTGCATAGAGATGTATGTCCGCATGGCTTCTGGTGATATCGAGAAGGAGAGGTCAGTACAGAAGCGTATCTGAAAGTGTCCCTAAATTCAGAGAAAGTGAAAGCTTTTGCAAATCTGACATTCTAAGGATTCATTTTCTGAGGAAAAACTTAATGAAGCCTGTTTTCAGGTTCTCCATCAGACTTTTTAGGGTTGATGTTTGTCTTCCTCATGCTGTTTGATAATTCCATTGAAACTGTGTCAAATTCCAAGTGTCATTACAGTTTTTTTTGTTGCTTTGTTACTATTTTGAATAGTATGATGCAGTGTTTCAAATCTCTTAGTGCAAAACTCTTGCTTTGGTTTGTAAGCATCTTTCACCACAGGTTTTTGGTGAAAATGAATACGAGTACATCCTTAAGTAATCAAATATAACTTAGTGCAATTCTGTCAGTTCAGTCATTGTAACAATCAGTTGCTCCAAGACCAATCAGTTGCTCCAAGACCCAACAATGTTAGACATTTGTTTCAAAATGACTCTTTGAAGTGCTAAAGGTAATCTCTTACAGATTATTTCAGTGTTTTCCCATTAGACAAAACTCTAAATCATCAAAACTGACAGAAAATTATTTCCATAGTTTCTATCCCATAATTAAAAGTGTGATCAATGAAAACATCTTCAGCACTCATTGAATATGTTTTTTTGTCTAATTAATTTTGTCTAATCAATTGTAAAAAATAAATAAAATCAATGCTTAGCTTGCGTCAATTCTGTCATTGGCATTTGGACAATGTCTTGTCAACATCACAATGAATATCGTCATTTTTCATGCACTACGGGAAGAAACGTTTGGCATGGCAAATCCTAACCTAACATTGGTCACCCGTGATGTCATGACATGGCTTATCCAGGAGCTGAAGGAGGGTCGTAGACCTTCAACCTCCATAATGAAGAGTAGATTATGGGACCAGGTCTAGGTTAAGTAATCAGTGATTGGCCCAAAACCATTCCTGAATCACCTCTGTCATTCATCATCATCATCATCTTCCGCTTATCAGGGGCCGGGTCGCGGGGGCAGCAGTCTAAGCAGAGATTGACATTATCACACATCATTTCATTCCTTTGAAGAACTCATTGAGGTGTGCAGCCACAGCATTGTGAGACATAAGAAGTGTCTTATGTCCTACCACCCTATCTTCAGATATGGCTGCACACAGGAATACGTTTCCCCCATGCTGTCCAGGCACATGGACCGTTGTTCATTGGGTATTGATATTGTGCTGTCACTGTCGGGTTTTGCCGCAGTAGAAGCAGGCTTTATCAACAAAGACACTTGTGATGATTCAGAGCAGCTCAGTTTGTAGTTTGACCCTGTTCAGGGGGAATCTGGTTTATTCCTTTGCCTTGCTGTCTATCCTGCTCCATGTTGAAGACATTGCCAGTGGTTTATATGGTTAGCGGTGGTCGTTACTACTATAGATAGCAACCATGTCCTGTATTTGACAATATTGCGTTGTACATAGGAATTGCAGTGGTCTTTTATGGCTCACACTGAACATCAAATTTGTGCATTTTAGATCGCATACAAATCTATGGCCTTAGGGTGGTGAATCTGAATTTTATGAACAGAAGGTGAAACAGTGTAAAACACATAGTCTATACACCAAATGGTTGAGTGATGATCAATTAGGAACAATGAGCATAGTGATGGTAAAAACTATTTTACCAATAGAGAAGAAAATCTTATGAAAAGAGATGCATGTACTTTGTATGAACATAATGTATTTCAATGTGAAACATGTTTTTGTAGATGTTTTTTGTACTCAGTCTGTCAGATGTACTTAGAGTTGTGGGAAAAGGTCATTTTTGATGATCTGTTGTTGTTTTTTTTTGCTTTATGAGTGGTGAAATATAACCACATACTTGTGTGAATGGTACTGAAGCATCTAAAAAAAGAGCACTTGAATAAACACTTTGGCAAGAGAAGGCAGCAGTAGGCAGTCTCAGAAGAGATAGCTACAGTAGCTAGCTAGATAGATAGAAAATGATGCACTTCTGGTAGTTATTACTGCGAGTACTATCTATGGACACATTTTAGTAGGGATTTCAAATCTTGTACACCATAATTAGGTACTCCATCACAGTTATAACAAGTTATTTTTTTTGGAGTTAGCACCAACCTTGCCCACTGTCGGTGACTGACAGACATCCGGCGATGAGAGGCAAACATTTAACGTTATTCGACTTTGGCGGCAAGGCCAAATATTGTGTGCGCTCCCGTGGATGGCATCTGATTTTATTCCTCTGAGCAAGGCCCCTTTGCGGTCATCCTGTAGCAATGGGAGAGCAGGATCTGAAAATGATACAGGTGCTGGTCATATTTCAGTAATTCCATTCAAAAAGTGAAACTTTTTATATATTTTGTATATTATATTCATTCATTACACACAGACTGATATATTTCAAATGTTTATTCCTTTTAATTGTGATGATTAGAACTGACAACTAATGAAAATCCCAAATTCAGTATCTCAGAAAATTTGAATATTACTTAAGACCAATACAAAAAAAATATCGCATCTTCCTCTTCACAATACCCCATAGATTTTCTATAGGGTTATGGTCAGGCAAGTTTGTTGGCCAATTAAGAACAGGGATACCATGGTCCTTAAACCAGGTACTGGTAGTTCTGGCACTGTGTGCAGGTGCCAAGTCCTGTTGGAAAATGAAATCTGCATCTCCATAAAGTTGGTCAGCAGCAGGAAGCATGAAGTGCTCTAAAACTTCCTGGTAGACGGCTGCGTTGACCTTGGACCGCAGAAAACACAGTGGACCAACACCAGCAGACGACATGGCACCCCAAACCATCACTGAATGTGGAAACTGTACACAGGACTTCAAGCAACGTGGTTTCTGTGCCTCTCCTCTCTTCCTCCAGACTCTGGTACCTTGATTTCCAAAGGAAATGCAAAATGTACTTTCATCAGAGAACATAACTCAGCAGCAGTCCAGTCCTTTTTGTCTTTAGCCCAGGTGAGACGCTTCTGACGCTGTGTCTTGTTCAAGAATGGCTTGACACAAGGAATGCGACAGCTGAAACCCATGTATTGCATACGTCTTTGCATGGTGGTTCTTGAAGCACTGACTCCAGCTGCAGTCCACTCTTTGTGAATCTCCCCCACATTTTTTAATGGGTTTTGTTTCACAATCCTCTCCAGGGTGCGGTTATCCCTATTGCTTGTACACTTTTTTTTACCACATCTTTTCCTTCCCTTCGCCTCTCTATTAATGTGCTTGGACACAGAGCTCTGTGAACAGCCAGCCTCTTTAGCTATGACCTTTTGTGTCTTGACCTTTCAGCAGTCTTCCCCATGATTGTGTTGCCTACAGAAATAGACTAAGAGATCATTTAAAGGCCTTTGCAGGTGTTTTGGGTTAATTAGCTGATTAGAGTGTGGCACCAGGTGTCTTCATTATTGAACCTTTTCACAATATCCAAATTTTCTGAGATACTGAATTTGGGGTTTTCATTCATTTTCAGTTATAATCATCAAAATTAATAAACTCTTGAAATATATCAGTCTGTGTGTAATGACTGAATATAATATACAGGTTTCACTTTTTGAATGGAATTACTGAAATAAATCAACTTTTTGATGGTATTCTAATTTTATGACCAGCACCTGTATATTGCAATTTTACAATTAATTAAAATTTTCACCAAGGCAATGCAACCAAGTGTAGCCTCAGTGAAAAGCTGTCTGTCAATCACACCTAGGAAGAGGAGGAACAGCAGGCAGCTTGGATCAATGAACATTTTCATCCTGGTTTCTGGTAACATTCAAAATAAAACCAAGCTCAGCATCAACATATAGACTGAAAAGAAATATGCACATCATCAAATAGAACAATAGAAAATATTTACAGAAGGCAAAAAACATTATACTATGACTAACACTATGACCTACTGATGTAAAGGGGAAATCTAGCATAGTGTAGGGATTAGTGGTCTTCAGTAATGCAAAGCTTTGTGTCACAGAATGAAGAGAGTAGGTGTGTGAGTGTGGGGTGTTGGTCGTTTGGCTTGACCAAGTGCACAAAAGAGATCTATATCTTCTTTCACCCAGAGACAACTGTTCATTTCCAAGGTTGGATTTTTATGGATAAAAGGTTTGCCAATAAATTGCTCATTATGTCATTTTTACTAAATGTATATTTTTTTAGTTAATGGATTTACTAGTTTATTTTTTTACCATCAATCAGCATACAAAATTATAAAGCCAAATCAAGTTTTTGGTAAATTTGTTTCAATTTATTGATAGTAAATCACTGAAGATATTCAGACCCTTTATTCAGTGCTTTGTAGAAGCACCTTTGGCAGTGATCAGACCTTTGAGTCTTCCTGGGTGTGCCTAGGGTGACCACCCGTCCCGCGTAGCGCGTGCGCGCACAGCGTTTGAAGCCCAATTCATGCGTCCCGCAAATTGAGACCGTGTCACGCATAATCAATGCTTGCTCAAAAAAAAAGTTGGTCGCTCTATATCCTCGAGCCCCAGGCAGCCAAACGAACATTGCTTGACAGTTCAGCACGCTACTGTTGCCACACCCACCCCTCAGTTGAACTGCTGACTAGGTTGTTGTCAACCTTTTCGTTGTTGTCATGACAGCGCACGCACGTGCACACCAGACACCCTGGGAAGGAACTTTTAGATGCGCGTTTTCCAATTCGAAAAATGGAGGAAGAGACTGAGTCTGACTCTGAGGCACCGCCAACATCAATTAAAAAGAGAAGGTGTGGGTACAAGAAAGACTGGGAAAATGAAAATTTGTGGCTGAAAGGTGTTGAGGGGGCTACCGAGAGGGCTTTTTGTGACCTTTGCAAAACGTCCTTCTCAATCGGACATGGAGGGGAATACGATGTCAAACGACACAGACTCACGGAGACTCACAAGAAACGTGTCCAACAGAAAGAGACATCCAAATCTATGGATGCTTTCCTCCGACTTAAAAAGGACTTTCTAGCTGACAAAGTGACTCCTGCAGAGGTGACGAGTGTGTACATCACACTGTCCAACACGCTACATCATATCGAGCAGGAGATTGTGGCACAAAGCTAGCCCCAACGATTTATCCGGACTCGGACATTGCCAAGAGGATGGCCTGTGGTCGGACGAAGGCAGAAGCCATTGTCACGGATGTGCTTGCCCCTGCCTCCGTCGAAGATTGCTTGTAAGTCCAGAAGACCACTGAATGAGCAACGAGAGGCAACAACCAAAGGTGAAGTTATGTTCATGGATGTAACATTGTTGTGTGTTAGCTATTTGTCTAACGTTAGCTAGCTAATTGTAGCTAATCATCTTCTACTGGTATGTTAAAAGTCAACTTTTCCTTCAGTTCACTGAAATTGCATCAGTAGCTAACGTTAGCTAACATAATGCTGCTCATCCGTGCCTTCGTGAAACCAGGCTCTGTGTATCCTTACATGATTGTGAGCAACATTTCACTATTCGTTATCTCCCAAACTAAACAAATAAAAGCAACTGTAATCTTTGAAAAGGTATAAATAGTGAAGAGCAACTTCACATTCAGTTGCAAGGACTTCTACACTTATGTAGTGAAAGAGAAGGTTCTCCTCAATGCTGTACGCTCCAACAAGAAATACAAGTTCAAGAAGAAACCTGAAGGTAAGAAACCTAGTTATGTAAGACCCCATTTGTCTAAGATGAAGTTTGATTGATTTTGAACATTGGTGGACTGTCTACAGGGGTGCAAATGTGTCACTTTTAGGAAACAGTAGCCTTTTAGGTCAAAATATGTCATTGTTTTGCACAGGATTGTATCTTGGCACCTTTTTGTATTGTTGTTGTGACAACAATAAGGACCTTTGTGTCTTCCCTCAATCTTGTCAAATCTCCCAGTCCCTGCCCACTGATAAGCCTCCCCATAGCATGCTTCACTGTTGAGATGAGCCAGGTGATGAGCAGTTACGTTATTTTGGCCAGATGTAGTGCTTTCCATTCAAGCCTATTTGTTCAATAAGCTCTGTTAGTGGCCATTGGGTTCTTGACCAAAACCCATCTTGCCCGGTTACTTTGTTCAGCCACGCAGCAAGTCTGGGTGGTTCCGCTCTTCTTCCATTTGACAGTGACCGAGTCCACTGTGCACCTGCTACTTTCAATGCCACAGCAATTCTTTCACAGATCTATGTCTTGACAATTCATACAACAGCTCATCAAAGGCTCTGGCTCTTCAATGCTCTTCAATATTCTTTTTACGGGCCAGTGTTTTTCCTTAAATGAATGCAATTCCAATTTCAACACTGTATTTTGTGTTTCCTCTGGTTCTCTTTGTCTTTTATATTACATTGCTTATGAAGATCTGAAATCATTCAGTGTGACAAATATGCATTGGTAGGAGGATTTCACAGCGCTGTGTGTGTGTGTGTGTGTGTGTGTGTGTGTATAGATTGCATGAGCAGCGGAGGCTACTCTTCCACGGGGTTCAAGAATAAATCAAAACAACCAAAACACATAAAAGATATTGTATAAGTACACACAATAGCAAACCCACAAATCATAAATTATACAATATTGTACACGAGACAATAAACATTGTCTGTGTGTCTCTTCTGGCCACATCGTGCTTAAATTTTTTTTTAAATCTGATTGTCTACTTAAATAGCTTAATGGCAAGATCCCCTGGCAGTGTCCCCATTGTCTGAGGATGCCTCAGGGACAGCGGAAGGCACCAAAGACAAATGTTCTGTTTACACATGGACATAGAATGTGCTGCAGTATAACAAGACATTCCATGTAGTCATGGCTCTACATAAAGCGTATTGATGCAATCACTCTCCTCTGCTCTAATCCAGCAGAGAGTGACAGTCAAGGCTGTTGACAGTATCCCACAGTGTACGGTTGATGGCTGTGTGCGGCTTTGTTCTGTGCAAACTGCAGTTTGTCTTCATCTTTCTTTGTGTAACTTGACAATATAACTGGGCCATAGTCTATATTTGATAGAATTAAGGTCTATTGGTTTGGTGGAGTGTAATGTCAAGAAAGTAGAAACACATTTTTGTTATTATGTTCCTTTCACCAACTTAACAATTTTAAAATCTGCTGTATGTACTTTGAACATGTCAGCTTCAATCTAATGTGACACAGCAGCTAAAACACCTCGACTTGCACAACCTATACCTTATTCAATACAAGGTTATTATAAGTTTAGTGCTGAGATTTCATTTTATACTTATTGCCAGTAACCTTTTCTAAAACTGACTGAAGCTACTTGTTAGCTCATTAGTTTATAATGGAGTGTCATCAGCGTACATATAACCTTTCTTTTCTAAATACATTTACACATGATTAGAAAACGACTTGTAATGGTAGACAATATTTAGACAACTCCACAGACATGTGGATGACATATGAGGGAAGGATATATATATGATTCATAGAGTGGATTTAAATGTACACTCTGTGTATAGTGTGTCTGGATGGAGAAAGATGGACATAGTTTAGAACATAGTGCAATATAGTGTAGCTATTCAGTTAAAAGTTTGGAGTTTTCTTGATGTGGTGGTCATGGTCTTATTAGTCTCTATGGGACACTGTTCAGATGGCAAGAAATTATTCATCATGATTGACTATCTGCTTACCCTCCACCCACGCCATGGTCATTTTTGGAGCTGGAGAGTTCTGGGTTAGTGAGGTCAGTGATGAACTTGTGCACCTACTTTACCTACGGCGACAGCTGAAGACCCTTTCTGAAGACTGTACAGTGCATGGCAGTTTACCCCTGATGCTGGCAGAAGAAGCAAAATGGTGATGAGGAAGTGAAGATGGACTCTAAAATCAATGTGTAAATCCGGATCAAGATGGACTGCTAGATGTCTACTGTTTTCAATTACCGTAAGCAGCACCTTCACTTGTGTGCCTGCTTAGTGTTTGCTTTGATGTTTTCCTCCCACCTGAGAATGTGGAAAATTATGCTCCCTAGGACTTGATTCAGCCGAACTAACAGCTGAGCCTTAAATCTTGAGATGAAAGGAGGTGAGGGGTGCTTCCTGACACCAAGTGGTTTTCTCTGCATTAAGTTTTAGCTTGTTTTTATTGCATTAGTCTCCACAGTACATCAGTGATATATGGGACATTGGGTATGTGCGTGTCAATACAAATGAGCGTGAAATAACAATATTTGATTAGTTAAATAACATTATTTGACGTCTCAAATAAGGGAGTTCACCAATCGACACTTGAAAATGACTTCACCGTAATTTTTTACCATGTACATTCTTTTTTTGAGTAGCGGTTACACCAGAGGTGAACCGTTTCTATTGCACCTGGGCCTTCTGTGGGGGAAATTATACTCTAAAACATTGTGTCGACATGAATGAATAAGAAAAATCACAGCATCACTCATTTACTTGATTCAGCTGACATTTAATCTAGTTCTAATTCCAGAGAATCAATGCTTTGTTGATGACATTCTAAATTAATTAAAGAGGCCTGAGCCAGAGTAAGAGCGCAGTGGAGCTGAAGTGGAACGTGCGTAATTTGGTCAGAGCGCTGAGTATTTAAACAGTTTGTAGCCTACTACTAACTGTTGAAATGTGAAGCGCTTCCTCTCAGACAGCCTACTAAGATTTTTAGCAGAGCGGATGTATTAATGTTGCATGCCGGAGAGGAGTGATTAAGTGGGAGTAACTCAGGATAATGTGACAACTTACAAAACCCAGCGGGCGTGACGACCGAAATGTGGTGCGTGGTGAAAGTGGGTCTTCTAAAAGGCAGATGCTCACAAACTAGCTAGCAGAAATGTTGAAAACACCTACTAGAGCTGCATTGAAAGTCAGTCAAAAACTCAAAAACATGCACAAACAAGGCAAAATTGAGATAATCATTGTTGGTTAGTGACTTTTTTCCCCAGCCAGAGTTTCTCAAGCTTTTTTGTGCCAGGGACCATCACGTTTTTGCCTCATTCCTCTGGGCCCTAGCATGTGGTCTTCCTTGATACTTCAGCGTCGTCTCAGTAATTACACACATACTTGTCTTTATATTTTCATTGGCTGCTTAAAGTACACTACTCCTGAGCTGCTGAGATGATGTTACTTAAATGCATAATTATGTACAATGTTTGGATGTGTGAAGGTAGCTGAATTGCAATATGCTACAAATTATCGTTGAAGCTATTAGTTTAACTATTTGTAAAAAAAAATATATCATTGTTTATTAGTGTCACAAAGACACTCAAACAGTCCGTATGTAACTGTTGTTACAGGTCAATGAATACAAGTCTGAGTGTTACACTCTGTGTGGGGAAAAAGATAGAATCGGTCTTATGTTTTGAACCAGTTTTAATGCAGATGTTAATGTTTATTTGGCAGATACAAAGCTTTAGGGTTATATATTGTCCTGAATGTTTGTTATGCTGGCCTGGTTTTCCTAATTCTATTTATATTTATACATTTGCCATTTGGTTAAGCGGCCAATATTTCACAATGCCATTAATGTTTATAAGACTTTCTCTGATCATATACTTTTGGTTCTAGGATCTGTTTGGATTGTACTTAGGGATTCTGACCCAGTCCTCCTCACTCATCCCCCTTCACTTTCTGCAATCAACTGTTGCACTGATTTGAGATTTTTGAGATGGTGCCTTCAGTTTACAGATGTATAAAGGCAGAAAAACCATGGTAATACCCTAGGACAACAGTACATGTTTGAAAAGGTCACAGGGTGAGAAAGTAGATATGACTTCAAACACTCAGAAGTACTTATCTTTGAAGCCACAGCAAGTTTCTTGTACCTCAAATGCAACCTCACAATGTGTGTAGATCCAAAATGTAACTTTTCTTGGTTTTATTGTGTTCATATATTTATGTACAACATTTCCAAAAAAGTTGGGATGCTGCGTGAAATGCAAATAAAAACAAAATGCAAGGATACATATATCAGTGTATTTAACTGAAAATAGTACAATGGATGACATATCAAATGTTGAAACTGAGAAATGTTATTGTTTTTGGAAAAATACATGCCAATATTGAATTTGATGCCAGCAACGCATTTCAAAAAAGTTGGGACAGAGGCATGTTTACCTCTCAATCAATCAATCAATCAATCAATCAAATGTATTTATAAACCCCTTTTTACAACAGCAGTTGTCACAAAGTGCTTTAAAGAGACACCTGTGTTGCATCTGTAGAAGGTTAGAAAATGGCCTGTGTTAAAAGGTAATCCTTTTATCAATTATTTGTTTTAACTTTGTGTACTATTTTAACTATTATCTTGTCAGTAACAAAACTGTAGTTAATCCAACTGACCAAAAGGTGCTGCTGCGGAGTTGCATTAGGGAGGCAACGGTCCTGAATTTTCTGTGACTACTTCAGAAGACGTTAGTTTTGGCTCAAAATTGTGTGTGATTTGTATAATCTAGTTAGTTAGGATAATCTGCAAACAAAAGTTCAAATAATAGAGCTGAAACTGTTTTATTGAGTGTAAAGGAAACGTGAATTTTTCTACCAAGCGAAAGCTAGCTATCCATGGTGCTAGTAGTAGGTCTGAGTCATCCCGTTTGTATTTGATTATTTGGTTTGTCTTACGAGTTCTTATATTGTATTCAGATAATATGTACTGTAGTTTGTATAATATATGTTGCATCAGAAAGGTGTTCAAGTTTTAAGAAACTTTCCTCAGTATGGTATTGGTGTGAGGTTAGTGATGGGGCCGCGCTTTTCAGCTAATGTAATATCTAACGTGAGTAGGTGCTGCTGTGCCTGGAGGGAACGATTATTGTTGTTACTGTATTAAAGAATGTCCAGTAAATAATGGTAATGAAAGTGCTAGAATGGAAATGTAAAATTATACAATTACTCAGGATATGCTATTATATTACATACAGTTATATTGAAAGGATAATTACACCTGACTATTCTACTTTCATCTGAATAGATTAGTAACTGCATGGTGAATATATTGTAGTGAGTGACTGTTATTGTATGTGTATTGATGGTTGTTGGAATACTTCTGGAGGTTAAGAATTGGATAATGAAATATGTTTTAATGAACAATTGTTTTGGGCAGAAATATATGTGCTCAACGGTTTGTGCTGTTTCTCTACTGTTTCCACAGACTTAGCTGCCTGTGTAGCGCTTGCTACTGGTCCAGGTAACCCTGAGGCCAGTAACACATCAATTCTTCTTTTAATAATAGGTGTTTCGGAACTGAGGAAACCAAATGCTGTGGTTTTGAAAGGGAAATGTATTCCCATTCTTGCTTTATAGTATTTCAGCTGCTCAACAGTTCGGGGTCTCATGCCTTATTGACTATAAAATGCTATGAATGTGCATTAACGCACACCCAGGCCATCACAGATGTTGGCTTTTGAACTGTGCAGTAGTCCAGAGCTTGCGGTGTCCATGATTCCCAAAAACTATTTGCAATATTGATTTGTCAGACCACAGGACAGTTTTGCACTTAGCCTCAGTCCATTGTAAAGGAGTTCAGGCCCAGATTTTGTTTATACAGTGGGGAGAACAAGTATTTGATAAACAGACGGTTTTGCAGGTTTTTCCACATACAAAGCATGTAGAGGTCTGTAATTCTTATCATAGATACTCTTCAACTGTAAGTGACGGAATTTAAAACAAAAATCAAAAAATTACATTGTATGATTTTTAAGTAATTAATTAGCATTTTATTGCATGACATAAGTATTTGATACATCAGAAAAGCAGAACTTAATATTTGGTACAGAAACCTTTGTTTGCAATTACAGAGATCATACGTTTCCTGTAGTTTTTGACCAGTTTGCACACACCTCAGCAGGGATTTTGGCCCACTCCTCCATACAGACCTCCTCCAGATCCTTCAGGTTTTCGGGGCTGTTGCTGGGCGATACGGACTTTCAGCTCCCTCCAAAGATTTTCTATTGGATTCAGGTCTGGAGACTGGCTAGGCCACTCCAGGACCTTGAGATGCTTCTTACGGAGCCACTCCTTAGTTGCCCTGGCTGTGTGTTTCGGGTCACTGTCATGCTGGAAGACCCAGCCACGACCCATCTTCAATGCTCTTACTGAGGGAAGGATGTTGTTGGCCAAGATCTTGCAATACATGGCCCCATCCATCCTCCCCTCAGTACGATGCAGTCGTCCTGTCCCCTTTGCAGAAAAGCATCCCCAAAGAATGATGTTTTCACCTCCATGCTTCACAGTTGGGATGGTGTTCTTGGGGTACTCATCCTTCTTCCTCCAAACACGGCGAGTGGAGTTAAGACCAAAAAGCTCTATTTTTGTCTCATCAGACCACATGACCGTCTCTCATTCCTCCTCTGGATCATCCAGATGGTCATTGGCAAACTTCAGACGGGCCTGGACATGCGCTGGCTTGAACAGGGGGACCTCGCGTGCACTGCAGGATTTTAATCAATGACGGCGTAGTGTGTTACTAATGGTTTTCTTTGAGACTGTGGTCCCAGCTCTCTTCAGGTCATTGACCAGGTCCTGCCGTGTAGTTCTGGGCTGATCCCTCACCTTCCACATGATAATTGATGCCTTACAAGGTGAGATCTTGCATGGAACCCCAGACCGAGGGAGATTGACTGTCATCTTGAACTTCTTTCATTTTCTAATAATTGTGCCAACAGTTGTTGCCTTCTCACCAAGCTGCTTGCCTATTGTCCTTTAGCCCATCCCAGCCTTGTGCAGGTCTACAATTTTATCCCTGATGTCCTTACACAGCTCTCTGGTCTTGGCCTTTGTGGAGAGGTTGGAGTCTGTTTGATTGAGTGTGTGGACAGGTGTCTTTTATACAGGTAACGAGTTCAAACAAGTGCAGTTATTACTGGTAATGAGTGGAGAACAGGAGGGCTTCTTAAAGAAAAACTAACAGGTCTGTGAGAGCCGGAATTCTTACTGGTTGGTAGGTGATCAAATACTTACGTCAAGCAATAAAATGCTAATTAATTATTTTAATTATCATACAATGTGATTTTCTGCATTTTTGTTTTAGATTCCGTCTCTTACAGTTGAAGTGTACCTATGATAAAAATTACAGATCTCTACATGCTTTGTAAGTAGGAAAACCTGTAAAATCGGCAGTGTATCAAATACTTGTTTTCCCCACTGTAGATGGTTTCTTCTTTGCATGGTAGACTTACAACTTGCATGTATGGATGCAGAGGCATACTGTGTTCACAGACAATGGTTTTCGGAAGTGTTCATGCTGTGATTTCCATCAGACAATCGTGTTTGTTTTTAATTCAGTGCTATTTGAGGGCCCGAAGATCACGGACATCCAATATTGGTTTTCGGCCTTGTCCCTTGTATACAGAGGTTTCTCCATATTCTCCAAATATTTTAAGGATATTATGTACCCTATATGAGATTCGCAAACTCTTTGCAATTTTACGTTGATAAACATTATTCTTAAATAGTTGCACTATTTGCCTGAACAGTCTTTCACAGAGTGGTGAACCCCTCCCCATCCTCACTTCTGACAGACCCATCCTTTCTGGAATGATCTTTTACTGACCAACTCTGGTCGATATTTCTGTATTATAAATTTGTTTAGATACTGGAATTTTTTATTTCCATGAGCTGTAAGCAAGCCGTAATCATCACGATTGACAGAAAAAAGGCTTGAAATGTTACGCTTTGTGTAATGAACCTAGAATATATGAAGGTGTCATTTTATTATTTGAATTATGGAAAAGAATGAACTTTTCCACGATATTCTAATTTTGAGATGCACCTGTATGTGTCTATGTTTGGAATAGTTATGTCAATAGAAGAAAAAAAGCGTGTAATGAAATGTGTGTTAAACTAATTTACAACTTTTTAATCATGATAGACTATTTTAAAACCTAAGATAACTTTTATATGACCACTCACATGGTAAGAAATTATAAATACAAATATTTAGAATCTTATTAAACATGATACAAATGTCTTAAATGTCACAATAAATGGTGCGGGGGGAGCAATGTAATCCTACAGTAGCAATTACAGCAGGATTATATGCATAATATATTTACAGTATTACATTTACATTCAAATGTGTTTCCAAAAGCAAAACATTTTCTAGCCACCTAACTCACCTCACATCTTGTCCCATTTCTTCTAAAGAGCTCCACATTGGTAGTAGGAGAGCAAGCATTCCAGGGGCTATAGACCTTCTCTGGTACAAGGTTATCAATGGGAATTCTATGTAAGCCTGTAAGGTGTTGGAAGCCTGACTGTTAAACAAAAAATGTGTGTTGCTGATGGAGCCTCTGTACTGTGAGGACACAACGGTGATCGGTCCACGTGGAGCTATTCCCAGTGTGCCGTGGGATATATTGTTAGGAAATGTGCTCTGCAGCACATTGTGCTCTATCAGCCACCTATATTCTAGGTGGCTGATAGCTTAACTCAATTCATTCAACGATGACCTGTGTGTCTGGGTAGCTTTAAAATCCTTCCAAGTAAGTTGGCCTTGGCTTTTTTGTGCCATCCAGATGGTTGCTGCTCTGAGCAGTATGTAGAGGAAGCTGGTCCAAGTAATAATGATCCTTCTGACCGTAAAGGGTTGTATGTGAGAGCGCTGACCCAGATCTCGGTCTTCCCACCCCAGAGCGAAATACGTGAGCAGAAGGAATAGGTCATCCACTGGCTACGATACCTGTCTCTCTAAGCGCATGCTAGTTTTATACTACCTGCATTAACTGTTAAATCTAAAAGGGACATCTGTAAGATGCTGACTGTACTACTGGCATGAATACATAAATGACCAGAAGACATCTGCAGTTAATGTTTAATGTTAATAATTTTTTCTACTAAGTTATTTGGAGTGCCTGAGCTATTCCCCATTTAGATTTTCTTGCCAATTTATCACACTCCATTGACGTGTAATCTCCTTTTACTCACTCTAGGCACTCAAAGAACTACCCATCGCCCATGTGAAAGGCTGTGTCGTTAACCACTACACCACGGAGCTGGGTGTCACTATAGCCTCTTGTCTCTATCCTGAACAAATCCTCTTGCCACAGATCATTTTAATAGTTAATTGGCCATTCCTGAAAGACATTGATACTTTTAAACTGACTGACGTTTCTTACTAAGTTTACCTCCTCCACAAATAGCGTCTATGTATGGTGTTAGCCAGTAATAAGCTTTACCAGTATTTACTAACTGGAATAGTCATAAGAATTGAGCAATTGCTGGCGAGTCTGCCAAAGCTATTTTATTTCATGGCATAAGAACTTATTTTTTTCTTTCATGGCAAAACAACATACTTTTTTCTTTCATTCGTGAAATTACATTTATACAGTATGTAGTCAATAAAGGTGACAATAACTAACTTTTTCATCAAGTTAAAAGACGAGATAATTGTGGAATCTACCAGAAATAATAAATAAGAAATGTTGCTCTTAAAAGATAATAAGTGTTGCTCTTAAAAGATTTGAACTTAGGTCTTCCACATGAGAGGCACATGTCTTTAACCACTGTGCTACAGCATTACATGTTTCAACAGTGTCTAGACTCCATTGAGGATTGTGTTAAACTGACTAACGTTTCTTATTAAGTTTACCTCCACCATAGCGTCTATGAACTTTATTGCTTTTGCCACTGGCCGTTTTAACAGCTTATTAGCCAGTAATAGGCTTACTAGTATCTACTAACTTCATAGGAATAATAGTAAGAATTGAGCAATTGCTAGTGAGACTGAAGATGAACCTTTCCATGCCAGAAACAGACGCAATATAACCGTATGCATTTTAAGTTAAGGCTTACTATAACGTAACTAATGTATGTTGTAGCCATCAAATGTGTTTGTCTATCCTGACCCAAAATGCATGCATGGTTGTGTATTTCGAAAAATCCACCCGAAACAGTCATAATATAACTGTAAACTGTTTTATTTCAGGCTTACTATGAAGTTGATATTGAAGGTTTTTGCCAGCGAAGTTTTCCTCTATTTTTTCCTCTAATGATTCATAATGCTTACTTGGCTTTGCCTGCGAGGAGATACGAACTCAGGACCTGTAGTTCACAGGTCCGCTTCTCTAACCACTACGCTATTTAACAAGGGGTAATCAGTCAGTCAGTGTAAATTTAACTAGCAAACAAACTTTTTGTATACTTTTCCCAAGATGGTGTGTTACCGGAGAGGTATTTATTTATGGGTAGCTTACTACTAGTACTAAGTAGCCAGCTTACTACTTATGGAGAGCTCAACGAGAGGAGAAATGTCGCAGTTTTCTGGTCCATATCAGTGTATCTCCATTGCTTCAAAGCGATGCCTGTTTTCGAGTTGTATCCAGCAAATCATCAGGAACACGCCAACTCTTAGCAGGAGTATGCAGAAAATAACGAATTGTGTGAAGCAGTCCTTTGCAAATATTATCTTTCTTTAATAACCTTTATATTATATTCAGCATTGTTTTGTGTTTTTATGTTGGAAATCTTACAAATGGGAACTTGAATTAATGCATAATATATTTCAAGAAAATTACTTAAGTGAAATCCTACTTTGAAAATACGGGTAGTACAAGTGATGACTGCCATTCCACGTTTAACCACAGCATCTGTCAGGGTTAGTGGATTGAATGTCAGACTGGACTGCTTGGCCTCCATTCATTCTAGCAACCCTTTTGGCAGGTCTTCAAAGCTAATTGTAGTACATGTAGAACATGCACTCTCCTCCAGCTGCATAGGTTCTGGCAAATACTTCCTGGCTGATCAAGCAGTGTGGTTGGAAGCAAGATGACCTGCATTGAGAACATATTTTAATGCAAAGGGAGTTGTTACTATGTGCCATATTATTATTAGGCCAAAAGAGAATCAAATGTGTCAAGTGCTAAATATGTATGTGATTTAATAATGACAAACTATGCTACAATTGAAGAATGTATGGTTGCTGATAAGTATGTATCCATTATATAAAAACAATGGAAATTATCAAATCAATCATCAACTGTATTTGAAGCATGAGCACGTTAAGATGTTTAAGTATAGGGCTCATGTACTCGTTCTCGCACTCATAGAAATGTTACCACTGATACCACGCACCGATACCATGTCATGGAACCATTAAGTGAAACTCGATGGTTGTGTCGCCTCTGGCCGCATAGAATATAGAACTCAGATTGGTAGATCAGAAAGAAGGAGATGTCAGCAATGACACAAGAAGAGTACAAGTTCTGCTCTGCTAAACTGACGAGGAGGAAAGGAAAAACACAAGCAATTTGATAAAATATCGTTTTTATAGGGGACAAATGTTGGTTTTTTTATTGAGAAAACTAACTAGGGCAGCTTTGTTACTCGGTATCGGCAAGTACCCAAATATAAGTACTCGTACTCGATCTGAAATAATGTGGTATCGGTGCATCCCTATTGAAGTACAAAATACTAGAAAGGCAAAAACCTAGAAAGGAACGAAGCTCCTGCAGGTGACTTCTCCTTTTCTGTCTGTGCCCAGTGGAGACTCTTTTGAGGCCAGATCTTTCATTTAGATATTAAAACTTTGAGATGACCAGCTCCTACTCCTTGAGTGTAAATGTAAATGTCAGTTGGCTTTCATACACAAGCAGATAATCACAGTGGTTATAAAAGGGGCAAAAGTCAGAATTTCCTGAGATATGTAAATGTCAGTTTTTCATAAGTGTTAATTGAGGTTGGGACAAGTAATGTGCTGGGCCCGGTTTCCAAAAGCACAAAGATGATCATAAGATGCACGTAAATGCCTTGTTATTTTATCAGTGCGTTTCCCAAAAGCATCGCTACTCAAGTGGCATTTAACATCGCTCTTTCGTTATCTAGCGCTCCGGACCACTCGTTTAGAGCTTCGTAACAGGCTCTTTACTGTTTTTGTGAAATAGCGCCTCCCTCAACATGCGAGGAGTGATCGCAAACGGTTCATATTAAGGCAATAAAACAATTATCAAAACAGTTTTAATTTAGACACATTTATTTAGACAAATTATATAATAAGTGTGTGAGTATATGTGAATGTAATTGAATGCAATTGTCTACTGAGGATAAAGAAAAACATACATAAAACAAGAGATAATAAGAAAAGGTGTTCAAAATTAACGAGTCTGGACACCTGCATCGTAGGCTACTGGTAGGCTACTGGTAGCCAGTGATTTTATATGCTTCTGATCAGTAATCAAGCTCTATCGAAATGAAATAAGCTATATTTTAAAACATATTCATGGCTTAATTCCATTCAAAATCCCAAACATGATCTAATTCTATTCCAAACGGCCGTAACGTCACACTTACGATGCACTTTATAAAGAGCGACATATGTGGTGGTTTGGGAAACTCTAAGTAAGTTATATTGACCAGATCACAACCCGTTGGGCAGTAAAAGAGGGTTTTCCACGATTCTCTCGTCTTTTCACTTGACGAAAAAGTCAGTTATCGTCACATATATTGATAGTTATGGTATCAATGTCATTCACAAATGAAAGAAAAACATCTTGTGCCATAATGAAATGGCAAAAACAAATAATGCAGTAGGATTTGTTCAGGATAGACAAAAACTTTGCTGGATACAACCTTCAGTGGCTACGTTATAGTCAGCCAAAAATAAAACTGTTTATGGTTATATTGCAACTATTTCTGGTGGATTTTCGAAGTAGGCATCTGTGACTCAATTGTATCAATGCCATTCACAAATGAAAGAATTGCTCAATTCTTATGACTATTCCAAGTAGTCAGTTAGTAGATACTAGTAAGTCTATTACTGGTTAATAAGCTGTTAAGACTGCCAGTGGGAAAAAACACACAGTTCATAGATGCTGTTTGTGGTGGAAGGAAACTTCACAAAAATCTTTAGTTTAACCCATTGCTTAATGTTGTGTAGTTAAATATTCAAACTTGGCGTGATGTTAATGCGTGACAAAATAATCAAATGTCGAGACCCTAGACTGACAGTCGGCATAGGTCTAGCTTTGTGGCGTAGAGGTTAAAGAGACCCAGGTTTGAATGCAATGAGGCCAACAACATTCATCCCTTCTAATCGCAGGTTGCCTGGTTCCTTTTCTTGTTTATTATGACTTTTTGAAATAAAACCACAAACATAAGTTGGTAGGAGGGTGTAGTTTGAGAGAACAAACTAACACAGCTAACAGTAGTAATATTGGGAATTGCCTGAGTCTGTGCATGTCACTCTGCTTGTTTTATGCTTTCTGAGAGAGTTTGTGCTCTGCAGTTGTTGGGATGTGTTTTATTCTCCCTGAAACAATTCCTCCACTTCCAGAGCTGGTCGAAGTTGTCAATATATGCCAATAACACTGCAGCATTGTACAGTTTCTGCCAGTTAGGCATTTGACAGAGAATGCTGAAGAGGTTTTTTCTATGGTCTATTAAAGATCTTATACCAGAGATAAATAGCGGCATTCCAGAATACATTAAATTATGTTTTTGTCACTATATTTTTCTTAAAAAAATATATGCCCACTTTGAATTTGATATCAGCAACACATTTCATAAAAGCTGGGACAGGACCAACAAAAGATTGGAAAAGTTGTTTAATACTAAAAATGATCTACAAGATCTGGAAACGCTGCCATGTTCTCTGAATGCTGAACAATATATACAGGTTTTGGAGCAACATATGCTCCTATCCAGGCAATGTGTTTTTCAGGGAAGGCCTTGCTTATTTCAGCAAGAAAATGCCAAACCACATTCAGCATGTATTACAAAAGCATGGCTTCGTGGTAAAAGAGTCAACTGGTCTGCCTGCAGTCCAGTCCTTTTACCCATTGAAAACATCTGGCACATTATGAAACGAAAAGTACGACGAAGGAGACCCCGAACTGTTGAACAGCTGCAATTCTATATCAAGCATTAATCTCCCCTTCTTGAGCCGTAAACAAACCGATTGCATTGGTATGACCACCAAAAATGGCCTCTCTCGGGGGAAAGGCGCACTGGGGTTCTTCAAGAAAGCTTTGACATCAGCGGTTGTGTTTTTCAGCTTATTCCAACCAAATTCCCACACGTACTTAACATTTACACTGTGTGGTTTTTTTAAGGCAAAGATAGATGTGGAGCCAGTCAAGGATAGGAGGCAGATGTGCAGGAAGGTGGCCAGGAGACGTAGGGTGCAGAGGCCACCAAAATGATGACCGCCATCACCCATTCCTCCCAAATCCCCCTCCCCGGTAGACCGCCCCAGAGATGAAGCCACATCCCTATAAAAAGGGTTTGTCCCTAAGTTTAGATTGCTTCCTCACCTCCACCCCGTACCCATCTGTTTTTGTCAATATGATGCCCTACTGGGCCCTGAACACATCCTCTGTGTCCATCCCGGTCTCTCCCCGTTACACCATATAAGAGGTTGTGCGAACACCGGCAGTGTCTTTCGACATGGAACGGGATAGGCTGCAAGAAACAGTAGGAGACTTGAAGAGCCTCTGGACAGGGTCAAAACTCTGAACCGATCTGCTGTGAACCATCACAAGGACATCTTTGTTGACGATGAAGGCTTCAACCTTGCCAAAACTTGGCTCTGTGGGCGCAATATCATCAGCCAACGAGCAAATCTCTAAGTGCCCGGTCAATGTGGGTGCAGCAGTCCCAGATTCCTGATTCTACGCCTGGCTCCATATCCTGCTTTCCTTAACCCTGATGAGGAGTTATTTTCATCTAGGGCGATGGAAAGCATATGACCACCGTCCCCATTCATGTGCCACCCTTCTTCAAGTGTGTAAAACATTTATTTTGTAAAATTTCTTTCATTTATTTCTGTCAGTGTTTGTTACATTAAATGAGACAAAAAAAACGACGTTTTGATTGCAGGATGGAAATAATTTTTTGTCAGAAATGGGAAATGTACAACAAGAGTTTTGCCTGATATGAAAACAGTAATGTAATGTAACTGTTTACCTACAGTTGACTGATACAGAATGTCACAGATGAGTGTGAAAATGCAGAATCCAAAGGCATTAAAGTTTTTTTTTTATTATCTTAATTTCTTTTTTTTTTACAAATGCTGTATATATAGAGAATAAAAAACAACAAGCTTCAGATCCAGTCTTGGATTGCTGTGGACCATTCCTTCAACTTCGTGAATTGGTTTTAGGAATAATTGCATTTAATCAATTTTAGAAAACTGAAAAGGTCTGAATATCTTCCAAATGCACACTCACTCTCTCATTCTCACTTTCTCACTCTCACTCTCCCCAGTCAAGAAGGGCACCTCAATGTTGTACTATCAGAGTTTTGCTTTGGTCCCCTAAAGGCTCGGTTCCCACTCATCCCAGTCAAATACTTCATCTCTACTGACATCCCAATGGTGGAACATGGGTTCTCTTTAAACCGAGTCCCTTCCTATCTTCTGAAAAGATGCCCATACAGCAGATGATTTCATGTGTCACTTTATGCATCCGGGTGGATATTCTGATGAAAGTAAGGCTCCTGGAAACGTTTGAATGAATATAAAGGTCCCCTGGACTACAAATGAAATATTCCATTGGCATGTCAACTGAGATCTGGAATTTAATCGCTTTCCTGAAGACGTAGGCATACACATTGAAGCTGAGAGCAGCTAAACTAAGGAACCTGGTTTCCATCAGTTGTCAGGGTCAGTTTTCCCAGAGGTCCAAGCGGAGGACCGAGAGCTGGAAGAAGAGTGACTGATGTGTAGATCCCACCCTTCTGATTTTTGCGATGCTTTTGTATTAACGGCACGTGTGGGGAGGAGCAGGGGTCTGTCATCAGTGAGACAGCGCCCCAGTCGGATTTCTGTGACCGACGGTGTAGTCTACTGCGCGCTCCTCATCCGCCAGTGCTTAGACACACATTCGCAGATACACACACAGACACGCGCACACACACACACACACTCCCAGTCACTTAGACGCACTCTGGGTGAAACCGTCTGCCGGGACCAGCACGCACGCACATTCTCACTCGGCTTTCGCAGCGCATCGAGCATCATTGCGGTAAGAGGGGAAGGCAGGCAGTGGACCCCTGGCACTGTCACTTGTTTCAACACTCGGCATTCCAGGTAGGCTAGTGCGGTACGGTCCGCGAATCTCTCCGGAAAATAAAAGGACTTAAAACCGCTAGTCGGGGAGGAGGTAGGCTTACGGCAAGGAACTAGCCGTACGGCTCATTGAGAGATACAACTTTTGTTATTTTGCTTCGTGATTTTCCCACATTCCTTAACCTTGGAAGTGAAACCTGGTATCTGAGAGAGGATGGGACCGTTACTCGTATTCATCGTCCTCTGCTTGAGCGCCGCTGTCCCGCAGCTTGTAAAAGGTGAGAAGCGCAATTACTGGTTGTAGATGGCGGTAGACAATGCTTAATGTATGGATGGGTGTCAGTCAGTAAAACAAAGTAAATCAGGTAAACATGTAGCAAGAAAGAAGATGTAGGCTACTTCCCATCAAAATATAATTTTTCTATAAGGGATGAGAAATACTCAATGCTACTACTAAAAACGCATCGTTATAAGGAAAACGAGTGTTTAGCGATGCAGACCAGGGTCATAATGTTTCCTTACGTAGCCTTTATGAATTGGTGAGTTATTTGGGGATTCTGTAAATAGTAGTAATGATACTGTTATGGAGTAAGCGTAGCAGCTTTGAAAGATGGATACGCGTATTTATGTTCGGAAATTCTGTACATATTGTGGAAAAATGCTGTCTATTTTAGTTAGTTGGAGTGTCTAGACCTCCAATCTGAACAAACAACAGTAGGCTAAGTATTTGAAAACACGATTATTATTATTATTATTGTCGTGTTGCCGATAGATAACCAGGACCACTCACTCACGCAATTTTATCGATACTGTTATCAACTGGAGATTAATTTGTAACATGTGAGAACTGTCTCAATGGTGTTATAATTGTACTGTTTTTAATCTATATTCATGCGTTTCCTAGCACGTGATAACTAGTTTGCTTTTAATTTACACAATTTCATAGCCGCAATTTCATAGCAGCAATTTAATTTATGTTTCGTACCAACCAATGTGTTAAAGAATATAGCCTGTGTTTACGCCTTGTTACCGGACGAAATCAAGGGGACCGAAGCGAGCAAAAGCCATGTCTCGATTAGATCAGAATGTAGAAGCTATTGGGAAGGATGGAACGAGATGTAATCTTGCAAGAGAATTTCAGGGAACGTCAAACCGCTTCTTCTCCCTATTATTTCATTAGTTGCAATGCGGAACCCATATTAGGCTTTCCATGACATCATAAAAAATCTCAAGCCAGTAGACTATGCCTATAAGATATGGATTTCACTGGAACAGTCCACTGACAGTTACATGTTAAATTCTGCTGGGTTAAATTACAGTCAGATTGGTGGAATGTGAATGAGTCATCACATAGTGACATTATGATTTACAAAACATCACCATAAAATATTTCTTTTAAAAATATGTTTTACTTGATTGTCCCAACAATTACTCTTTTGAGCTGTATAATTGTTGAAGTGAATGAAGACAGTCCTGACAAAGCAGTAACCGTGGATGATTCATTTTTTATGAATCATTTAAATATCCTTCTAACAACTCGTGGCTTTTGCATGCTGGAAAGTCTTGGTGAGAGGAGAAACGTATTTCCTGTAGCATAAGGCGGCTTGATTTACGTTTATTATATCCCTGGACACTAGTCTATTTGGTGAGGAATTACTACATTTGGTAATGAAGCTGTAAAGAATTTGGCAAATGCAAAATCTGTCTGTATGTCTGTCTGTCCATATACAAGTATATATCCCCCAGAGGAAGTAAAATGGTGTACATAAGTTACAGATAGTGTGATCCCAAAACTGTCAGAATTTCTTATGAACCGAAGTGTTGTTGAAAACCTGTTGCTGAATGGCTAGACATGAGTTCTGGAATCCCCCTAGTTCTTGATATATGAGACAGTTTGAAGTCTTCGGGACAGATATACTACGGGACACCTAGCCATGACCTAAGAGGCCACAAAACCCCTTCATTTAAAGCAATAAAGGCCAACATTTATGGAGGTGATTATCGTGCTTATCTCAGATAAGCAAGCATTCTACATAAGCAAACATTCTATCAGCATTAATGTATTTCTGTTGAAATATGTTTATTAATAAATGTACACATTTTCATATTTTGGTTGCTACAGACCTGACCCCGTTGTTTGTTCAGTTAGCTCTATATTTTATGGACACTTCCCACTCATTAATTTGATAACTATGAAGGCTGCTAATGTTCTTCTTTTGTTGGTGCTATCCCTACATTTTCCATGTGGGAGAATGTGATCAATCTATAGCCTTAAAAGAAAAAAAATGACAACATGAGCAACAAATTACATTGTTTATATTTTCATGTTTTAGTCATTATTCTTTTGTAACTGAGTTAACAATGTACTGTTCACTACTTACTGCACAGCTAGCTTAATCATGCTGATGGGGCTATTTACTTTCAATTGTTACCTTCTCTACAGTTCAAAGAAGATATACTTCTAGTAACATCACATTTGACATTAGTTTCACTGGTGAAACCTTCTGGTGAATTTATGTGCTCATAGATTACTTACCAAATTGTCTTATGACATGGTCTTCTGTCCTTGGACAGCACAGAAAAACAATACTGCCCCCTGCACCTCCTCATTTTTGGGGTTTGTTTGGACTTTGTGTTAGATTGACAACAAATGTCATGGTTTGTTTTCATGTTTTATTCTAAGTCAGTGGCAAGTAATGGTTCAGCAGAATGTGGCAAACCGTTGTTTTTGCAAATACACAAAATAATCCAAAAACGTATTGGGCGATCAACCACAAGGATAGAAAGAATGAAAATAAGGCCATGTACACTACCCTTCAAAAGTTTTTAAAATTATTGACTTAGATTAGCAAACACAAATGATGTTGAAACAATTGCAACACAGGACTGATGGTTGATAATGGCCCTATGTACGCCTATATAGATATTCCATTCAAAATCAGTCGACAATAGACATTTACAACATAAAAAATGTCGACACTGTATTTCTGATCATTTTGATGTTATTTTAATGGACAAATAAAATATTTTCTTTTGGAAACAAGGTAATTGTTAAGTGATCCCAAACTTTTGAACAATGGACATAAGGGGGAAATTGGTGAATTTCCCCTTTAATTTCAAGTGTAGATGCCTTTTTTTAGTAAATAGGTCATATACTGTATGTACTTCTCTGCATGACCAAGTTATGTGACATAATTTTTGTCATTAAGTTAGCTTCAGGATCTAGTCTGCTCAGGCACGTCTCAGATTCCCCCGGTCGGGCACTGACCAAAACAACAGTGCTTTTATGACTTCTGGGGACGTAAGGGCCTATTCACATTGTCAAGAGTTATTGGGACAAGATTTGAATGCAATTCATATAATATGTGGATACATTTTCGTATTCACATTCAGCAGTGAACTTATCAGACTAACAGTGCTGTGATAGGCGCTACACATGAATGCACAGCGCCTTGACCATGCCAATGTCTGACCAACATCATAATATTTCTCTTAGCAGTGAATAAGCTTCACACATTTTCATTTGCCATGATCAAAACATAAAATCTTACGTAAATCACACTCTCAAGACATCACCTTGTGTGTTTGTGCACATTCATAAGTTTTTTGCTTCTCTCAGAGTTTTACAGTGTAAAAGATGCATCTTTTTTGCTACAGTAGAATACCAATTGGCAACAAATAGAGAAGGTGACCAGATTTTTGAAGTGCCAACTGTGTTAAAAAAAAATAAAAATAAAAAATAAATATATGAAGTATAACTTTGACTACAAAAAGATGCCTGGATAGTGGAAACTGATAAGGGGCTGGTCAAGTGGTTGACGCACATATCCATTGATTCCAGCCCACTACCCTCTCTCAGCTTATCTATCGGTAGATGCCAATGTAAACTGAAACGTTACATAGATGATGCTGAGAAATACGCTGTCTCTCTCTGTCTCTGAAAGTGGAAAAAGGCCTCGGTCTTCCTTTGTCATCTCCCTGTGTAAGGTGTAAAAATGGATGCTGCTGCTTCATAGTCCCTCTGAACGAGCACACAGCCAAGATACCTTGGGTCTATTTTGTTTGTGCTCACTGAGGTCCAGACCAATGTTTTCAATCAATCATTTCCATCTTAGAGTTCTGAAAATACTGTGGAATTTCATCCATATGTTCATCGCTTGGCCTTAAGCGTATTCAGGGATATATCGGTGTACTGGGTTGGGGGTGGAGTTGAAATCTCCTTAGCATATTAGCAGTGGGAAAAATTCTCCAAATATGTAATCATGTTGCTCCTGGTGTCATATTCGGTCAGACAATCCGTGTGAGCAAATTTAGCAAAGACTTAATCTCTCTGCAGGAGTAAATTCATCCTTATGAGTTTAGTGTCTTTGGAGACAGTTGCTAACGAACAACCCATTGCAGTTTCACAGCGCAGCTCTGTCCACCATTATAAATCAGTGGTCTTAGAGACATCTGCCTTCAGGTAAAAGGGAATGCATTGTTTCCTGTCAGTGTGCAATACATCATTTCCCCTGGTTGGTTCCGGAGGCGGATGCTCACCCACTGTCTTCGTCCCTGTCTGGTCACAGCACATGATGCAGGGTTGGCCTCCTAGAACTGACACCTCTTTCTATTGAACCACAAGGCCCTCTCTTTGAATGTGAATATCAGAGCTGTGTGAGCTAGTTTGTGTGTTGGAATATGTGTGAGTGAGTGAATAAGAGAGAGGTTGTGAGAGAAGTTGGAATGGTTTATTCCATTGACTGTCAGTGGTCTCTGTCAATCTGCAATTAAAATGATTGCACAATTGAATGACCCTATTTAATTAAGCCTGTGGATTGGAAATGAAAAAGGAAAAAAAATGTTTGTTTATACTTTTGGATACTGTTGACTGTTGAGTCAGTGTACTGTAGCAGTTTCAAGTAATGGGGTGCTTGATTCCAGAGGGCGAGACAGTAGAAGTATTTTACCTAACTTCATTTTAATTCGGACAAGCTTTACGGATGCTTTGTCATGACAAGATAGGTGTGTAATGTAACACAGAGTATGGCTACAATACTTGCTACAATACCAATTTTTTTTCAACATCTCATTCATACTTGAAAAATACTGAATGTGTAGATGTGTGCTTTGTTCTCAATTGTTGTGACCTTATAATGTATGTATGCAGACATGGGTGCTGTTTAAGTAAAAATATTTTTTTTGCATAATTAAATGCAATTTAAATAGTCTGGGTAGCTTTGATGATGAAAGTAAATTAAACTAAAGAAAAAGAAGCCTCTGAAATCTAATTTCATTTTGATTGTTTTGATTCCTTTACCACACAGTCGCATGCATATTAGTACATTGTGACACAAATGCAGATAATACCAAGTAATCTAAAAGCCTATTTCTGACATCCACCATTCATTCTCTGAAGGTTATGGCTTATGTAAAGGTCACTTTTAATAACGCAGACTTGCAATCTGCTTCACTGCCCTTCACTCTCCCTGTAAATGGCATGGTCTTCAATCAATGGAGAGGAGTCAAACTCTGATGTCATTAGCCGCAATAACCTTGAAAATACTGGGTGGACATTGGATGACAACCCAAGCCAATAAAAATGTAACACACAGACATAGGGCCAGACATTGGCCCCACTCATTGGCCACACATGCGTAATCATTGCATTATTATTTGTAATTGTTTGGTGATATTCATATTTGGAAGGGGGTTTGTTTTTCTTTTGACAGGCTAATTGCTCTGGCATTTATCCTACCAGACTTAGGACGACTTACTGGGAAAGCATGAGGAGCAGGGCGAACCATAATGATTACACATGCTAGGGCAGGATTCCCACACCCTCTCCTCTGCAACCTAAAGACATTTCAGCTGTAGCCCTACACCTGCGCAGTCGATTCATTTACTCAACTTTCACGAAACAGGAAAAAACAAAATAACATCAAGGTCACTGATTTATTTCTGTTTCCTATTAGAATTTGACTCACCGAGTAACTATCACAGCTATTACAATTGTTATAGTTGGAATAATCTACTGTAATAATCTAGGGTAGACCCACCTTAGTTGATCAAAACTGACATTTGAAATTGACGGTTTAATTTATACACGATATGGGCAAAAGTCTGTGGACACCCCTACTAAGGGACTGATCGTTATTTGTGACATGGGGTGTCCAGATGATTAAGCCCCCCAAGCAAAGTATATTTTCACATCACCTTCTCTGAGCCTTCAGCAAAAAAAACAAAAAACATGTCCCTCCCGATTCAAAATACCAATCAAAAAGTAGAGCACATTTGGTCTCAAAGATAAACTCTCCTGCTCAACAGCACACACACAGAGGTAGCCTATACTATAGGCCTACTATTCAGAACAATTGGCCTATTAAAAGTGGAAATATTAAAATGGATATTGCCTAGATTAGCTATATATTTAAAACGCTGAAAGTATTCAAACATAAAGATTTTCTTGTCCCTAAAAATTCAAGCCCATATTATAGGGTTGTTTTTACTTCAAGACAATCTACAGCGAACAAAGACTGCACTGAAACTCTTAAATTCTTGGGAAGAGAACATTTGCGTTCACAATTGTGTTCCATTCTGTAATCCTGCAGTGCCATGAAGGTTGTTGTTTTTAGCTTTTTCAAGCATTTTCTCCACTATATATTGTGCAATATCCACAATCTGGATACGCTAAGCACAAAGAGAATAGTGATATAGAAATAAGGTATGTTTAGCCAGTCCATATGAATTCCTTGCCAGTCAAATTCCAAATGTCTAACAGAGAGGCTACTAAAATGTAATTGATTATAAAATTAAATGACCCTCTTGGACTTAAATAAAAAAACTGTAACCCCTCCCCAGGACTGAAATAAAAAAAGCAAATAAAAAATACCCTCCCCATTTCCCTCTGTGATTTTTTTCCTAATTACACATGAACACTAGCTGTGCTGTGTTCATGTTTGGGATAGAGTGAGAAAAACGTCTGGTTTGATGCTAACTGTATTTCATTGTACTCTAGGCTTACTTGTACTTGTTCATTGACAATAAAATGTGGTCTACTGTAATCTAATCTAACAATAGAACTGCTTAACACAGCGCCCCTGTTGCCTACACATGCACATTGTGTATACTTTAAAAAAAGAATCCCAGTTTCTGAAGCAGTGCCCTGTGAGCAATTTCATAGGGAAATAAATGAATACAATATGTACATCATTAGGTATACTACGCTTGTTACCAAAAATGATGTCCACTGCCTTGTATGTGTCTCAGACTCTGTTTTCCAATTAATGTACTTTTTTATTTACCAGACATTGCCTGAGGTAAAGAATTGCGCAGCTGGCACTTCATTTCAAATTTGAAGATAAAGTCAAGTCTTCTTACATCTCTGGGGCCATATTCACAAAACATCTTCAGACTAAATGTAGCTCCTAACTTGCTGATTTAGGTGTAACTCAAAAAAATGGGCGTGTCAGTCCTAACTTTAGGAATCCTATATTTCTGGCCTTAGAGTATTTCATAAAGCATTTCAGCGCTAAAACCAGATCCAAAATCTGGGAAAAGTTAGGAGTTGTCAAGAGTACTCCTAAGTCATTAAGTCACTCCAAGACCAAATCACAAACAATCCTAAAAACAATCCTCATATTACATTTTAACATTTTAGAAGAGCTTTTAAGAAGGTATTGGCTTAATAGCGAGTATTATGATCATAGTAGAGCTAGTCATTTGTGCAGTCACTTTATCAACAAACAGAAACAACCTAATAACACTAGAGATAAAGGTTGTGACAGTTTGACGCTATGCAGCGCCAACAAACTGCATAAGTCTCAGTCATCTGTCAGTAGAATTTTACATCAAACTATTAATGCCCTCTCCAGACCCCATATCGTGGAACAATTCATTCGGTTTCCTCATCATGTTCGCCGACTACAAAGAAACAATGGCGAATTCATGGTCATAGCTGGACCCCCCAGTGTAGTTGGTGCTGTAGATGGGACACATTATTGCAAAAATTATCACACCATCAAAATATGAACGTGCATTTCTTTATGAGCTGCCAGACATGTTGGAGTACAGTACAGTACTTCTTCTAACCAGAAGTGCAAATAGTAGAGTGCAGAAAGTATTATGTATATGTATGTAGGAATCTGTATATGTAAAGTGGAATGTTTATGTTAAAACCCTTTAACACATGCTAAAAATTACCCCATACTAGCACATACCCTAACAAACCTTATCTCTTAACCTAAAAAAAAAGAAAGTATCCCTGAACCAAAAAATCTTATCTCTGAACCTGACAACCCTTATGCCTTAACATAACCACCTTTATCCCTTAACATAACATCCCATATCCCTGAACCTAATAATCATTATCCCTGAACCTGACAACCCTTATGCCTTAACATAACCACCCTTAAAATCTTTACCTAACAACCCATATCCCTGAACCTAACAATCATTATCCCTGTACCTAACAATCATTATCCCTGAACTAAACAATCATTATCCCTGAACCTAACAATCATTATCCCTGAACCTAACAACCCTTATCCTTGAACATATCAACCCTTATCCCTGAACCTACCAAACCTTATCCCTGAACTTGACAATCATTATCCCTGAACCTATCAACCCTTATCCCTGAACCTAACATCCCTTATCCCTGAACCTATCAACCCTTATCCCTGAACCTAACAACCCTTATCCCTGAACCTATCAACCCTTATCCCTGAACCTAACATCCCTTATCCCTGAACCTATCAACCCTTATCCCTGAACCTATCAACCCTTATCCCTGAACCTATCAACCCTTATCCCTGAACCTATCAACCCTTATCCCTGAACCTATCAACCCTTATCCCTGAACCTAACATCCCTTATCCCTGAACCTAACATCCCTTATCCCTGAACCTATCAATCCTTATCCCTGAACCTAACATCCCTTATCCCTGAACCTATCAACCCTTATCCCTGAACCCTTATCCCTGAACCTAACAATCCTCATCCCTGAACCTATCAACCCTTATCCATGAACCTATCAATCCTTATCCCTTAACATAACAACCCTACATCCCTTATCCTTGAACCTAACAACCCTTATCCCTGAACCTAATAACCCTTTTCCCTGAACCATATTACCACTTGCCATATAAAGTTATATTTAGGCCTAAAAGCTTTAACAACAAAGTAACACAATTTTAACACTTTCTGCTACCATGCAAACTAGTATAATTTTAACTGGAAGATGTTATTGGTTCATGCGTTTTAAAAATGTTGCTTAATTTATTGTTTGGATGAACCTTAAAATTAGTTTAGAGAATGTTGTGTGATTAAAGAGAACAACAATACAAGTAGGTTTCCAGTGGGTTATATATTTAGAACAAGGCAAGGGCTTTGAGATTGAGATTATAGTTGAACAGTCATTTTAAAGAGATTATGGATCCAGGTGTTAAACGCAGGGAGGATGCAGAGAGCTTTGATTGTGATCACTTACAGGAAACCATAGCCAGATCTTTTATATGAAGTAGTTGTTTTATTGTTATTTGAGAAATTTTGCCAAAATTCTACTCATTAAATGTTTTCCAAATGTCTTTTAAGGTCACAGAATACAGGTTGTGTTATTCTTCCTCCCAATTAAACTGTAATTATTGGCTGAGGGATGTGCATGAAGGTATGCAAAAATGTTTGAATCCATGGACAGGGTTATGGATGCAGTCACTGACTGTCCATGATATATAAATATAGTGTGATTGTAATGAAGATGCAGGACCACGTATTATCTTCAGGTTACAGCTGAATTTCTCAACAAGCTGCTAACGGGAGATTACACAGAGCTTAGAGCTGTGAAAAAATAAAGACACAGTATAAAAACATATACACATGGTGATTTGACGCTAAATACTAGGCAGTGGAAATGGAATGGAAAGTTGTCAATGTATAAGTAAGTAACATTGTATCAGCAAAACTGAAACTAGGAGAAAGATACAGATACTGGAACAATCGGACATACTGTAAAACTAAACTATTGTTTGATAAAACATTAAGCCCAAATACTGCCTTCCATGAAGACTAACCACAAGAAATGACAGGCCCCATTTTCTACACAAACATTTAGTCTTGAAAATTAAGAGACCCCACTGCACCTTCTTCTTTCCTTTCCAAAAAAGTTGAAAAGGAAGGTTTTGAATGAAGAACAGAAGCGTTCAATTTTAACCATTATGTTCCTCACTCAAAACCTTCCTTTTCTACTTTTTTGGAATGGAAAGAAAAAGGTGCAGCGGTCTCTTAATTTCTTCCGGAGCTGTATGTAGGCGGAATGGGACAATGTTAGCATACTTAAATGCAATATAATTGTAACTTACTTTAACCAGAAACCTGCAGTTAGCAGGTGTAATTGAAAGGACCTTGGTCTCTCCAAGGCTTTGCGTCTGTGAACCACTGAGAATATTGTGAATTACTGAAGATGTTATTTACCCTGCAGAGGCGAGCTCTATACACGCTCCACTTCTGGGTCAACATGGGTACGTTTCATCTTGGAAAACAGGAACTTTGTTATGGTTGGGTTTTTTATTTGAGGGTTCAGCATAGACTGTCCAACAACTTGCTGAAACTACACTAAAGAAAATCTCTGAACATGAGTTGACATTCAAATGTGCATTGTGAGAGCTGTGAGAGCTGTGAGAGCTGTGAGAGCTGTTCCATACTGTAGTTTGGGCTCAGACTAACCCCACCCTTCAATCTGTCTTTCTCTTCACCTATCCCCACTCAGACTAACCCCACCCTTCAATCTGTCTTTCTCTACACCTATCCCCACTCAGAATAACCCCACCCTTCAATCTGTCTTTCTCTTCACCTATCCCCACTCAGACTAACCCCACCCTTCAATCTGTCTTTCTCTATACCTATCCCCACTCAGACTAACCCCACCCTTCAATCTGTCTTTCTCTTCACCCATCCCCACTCAGACTAACCCCACCCTTCCATCTGTCTTTCTCTACACCTATCCCCACTCAGAATAACCCCACCCTTCAATCTGTCTTTCTCTACACCTATCCCCACTCAGACTAACCCCACCATTCCATCTGTCTTTCTCTACACCTATCCCCACTCATACTAACCCCACCATTCCATCTGTCTTTCTCTACACCTATCCCCACTCAGACTAACCCCACCCGTCAATCAGTCTTTCTCTATACCTATCCCCACTCAGACTAACCCCACCCTTCAATCTGTCTGTCTTTCTCTCTCCTTCACTGCCTCTGCTCAACGTCTTTGCTTGTCTCTCTCTCTCTCTCTCTCTCTCTCTCTCTCTCTCTCTCTGTCTCTCTGTCTCTCTCCACTGCCTTTTGTCCCCCCCCCCCTTTCCTTTAGCTGGCGTGATGTTGTTAGGCATGTTAAGTGCATTAGGCACAGGCAATATCCCAAGATTTGTCTGTGCATTTCATCCCATTCTCAGACTCATCAGCTCTCCCAGAGTTCACAGAATTTTTCATGCTCTGTTAACTTTATTTAATTTAATGTGCCAGAACCAGGTGTTTTTGCGTGCGTGCATGTGTGTGTGTGCATGTGCATTAGGGCTGCACGATATATCGTTTCAGCATCGACATTGCGATGTACGCATCCGCAATAGTCACATCGCAGAACGTGCGATTTAGTAATTAAGGTAAACATATATCGGTCTACAATATATATATTTTTCTAATGGAAAACCAGCATTATATGTCTGATATAACGTAATTTTCTCCAATGTATGGGTTATTGGATACACAGTTAATTATTATTATTGCTGTCCAAAGCAAAAACACCATACAAGAAAGGTCCCAAACGGCATTGAGAAATCACAGATTCAATAACATTTCACGTCACCAAAGACATGGTACCAATTAACACGGTTACCAAAGAGGGTTTTAAAAACATTATCCGGTCGCTTGAGAAACGGTATGTAATGCCATCACGAAACTATTTTTCTCAAGTTGCCATCCCAGAGCTGTACGAGAAATGCAAGGCACAAGTTGAAACAAAGCTGTCACAAGTGGAATATTATACAGCAACAACAGACTTGTGGTGCAGTCGGACAACGGAGTCCTACATAAGTCTGACCGTACACTTTATTAATGAGGACTTCCACCTGAAAAGTCGCTGTTCGCAAACTGCATTTTCCTAGAGGATCATACAAGTGAGAACATCACAACAGGGATGAGAGAAGCTTTAGCTGATTGGGGCCTAGATGAGTCGTCTAGTCAGTATTACAACAGACAAAGCCGCAAACACGGTGAAGGCTGCACCTGAACAAGTGGACCAGATTGCAGTGCTTTGGCCACAGACTGCATGTTGCAGTTGCTAAGTTATGCCCAATTGCGCATATATACTATTACTGTTCCATATTATTACCTAGCAACCTGTTCTGAAATATAACAATTCTCATAGTCTTCATACATTTTATTGTAGAGGATGGGGCTGGGTAAGAATGAAGGATGATAGCCAGGTCAGGTTGATAGCCAAAGCTTTTTCTGAAGACATTTTTCATATTGCAATATATATCGCAGGAAAATAAAATATCGCAATGTCAGTTATTTCCAATATCGTGCAACCCTAATGTGTGTGTGTACATTTGTTCTTGCATCTTTCTGTTTGTTCTGTCATTGCGTGTCAGTTGTGTGTTTACAGTGGATCTGCATATTTGTAAGTTTGTGTATGTGTGTGTCTCTGCATTCTTGTCTCTCTGTTTCTGTGTGGGTACTGGTGAGTGTGTGTGTGTTTTTTAGAATATCAGCTATGTAGGCTGCTTGCATATCTATTGAAAAGTAAAGCTTTGAAAGGTAACCCAGAAATGTCATAGCTAAAAGAGTTATTCCAGGATACTCTTTCTCTTGTTTTCCCGCTATGGTTATAGAGCACAAAGCTTCAGTTGTCCAACAATGCAGACTCAACAGTCAAAAGTGTGATATTGTGTACCATATATCTTAATACTGATGAAACCTGGTTCTAAGTATTTAAACTGCTCTGGACTACAGTCTGCTAAATGACTGAGATGTAAGTGTTACTGTGTGCTGTATATGGCCTCAACTATAGTTCTAGTATTATATACCTGATATTTGTTAGAATAATTATTTGGCTTCTGAGTAAGTTCTTGTGTGTGTGTTTGTGTGTGTGTGTGTGTGCTAACTAGTAGGAGTAGCTCAGAACTAGCAAACTAGACAAAATGTGATTGTGTTTATTTATGGACAAAATACAGTGAATGGAGGCACAGTTGAGTTATTGGAAATATCTCCTGTCCAGCTGTTTAAAATTCCACTTAAGGTGCTGGCTCGGACAGATAGCATCACTAACACAAAGCACGATGTGTGGAATGTCTCAGCTAAAGTGCACATTGTTTTGCATTCCCTCACTCTCACCCTAAACAATGCCTAACCACAAATGAAGCAGGAGGTCAGGGACGGTGAAAGGCTGACGTTTAGTGGAAACATCCTCTGCCCTTCGGCTCCAGAGACCAATACAGGGCATGGGTCCAGCAGTGCAAGGCTTGTAGTCTCTTGCACCAGCATGGTACAATGCCTCCATGCAGAAGGGAGTTTGGGCTGTTTAGGGAACGAGGAGATTTGTTTTTCCCCCCTCTGAAACATTTCTTTCCCACTGCATCAATGCCACTGGTTCTCCCTTTGAGCTACAATATGATCATTCTCTCCCCCCTCCACCTCCCAAGATTCAGAGGGTTCATTGTGGAAGCTTTCAAGTCCCCTTTTATTGTAAACCATTTTTGTATAATCTATTATGTCTTGCGCTGCACATATGCTGCACATTGTAGAAAGGACGCGAAACGAGGGTGAACATAAAATGTGAAAGTGGCATTTATTGCCATCATCACAGGAAAGAGATTGAGGCCACTGGATTTTAATGGCAACATTTTTGTGATTGTCTTCATGTGTAATATGGCATTTTTAAGCCATGTAGCCATAGGATATTTACGCAATAAGGTACAGGTGGTTTGGCATATGGCCAAAAGCTGTTCTTAGACACAACGAAACGGAGAGTGCCTAGGAAACAAACGCATAGCCTTACGAACCCCCAATGTGACTTATAACTGTTATAAAGCAGTTACCGACGGAATTAACATAGTAGTGTATGTGATTTTATACTGTGGTATGCAGTCTCATACATCAAGACTATTAACCAATTTAGAGTCAGGATTCAAACCAACCGGTTTAAAATGGAAATGATGTAATTCTTCTTAAAAAACATCTGCCAGTGGGATATATGCGTGGCACCATAACACAAGCAAGAGAAATATATACTTCTACAGGCATTGTTTTTTTCTTTTCTTCTTCTCTCTGTTAAGTACTCAACGTGTTTCATTGGAATGTCAACAAACCAAAAATTATTTTGTGTGGAGACCTTTATCTTGTCACACCTATTGTCCCCTAAAATCTCATCTCACTTAGGAAAAAGCTATGCTCTTTTCAGCGTTGGTTTGTGCATTTGTGTAGGTGTATGTTCATGTTTGTGTGTAAATCATGTGTAATCCTGACTTCGGCACCTGGATTTCATCGGTTGCTTTTTCTGTTGAACTTTTACATTTGAATCCTTTCTGTAACAGACAACAGCAATTCATATGGTGCTGTTAGATGTATAAATGCTGTAAAAACTTCACCAAGCAGCCGTCTGCTTTAACCGATAATCCTTCCATTTGTGTAAAATACAGTAAAATATAAACTCCTCAAGTCACTGAAAATCATGTAATCATAAATATTTTCATACATTTCAATTATGATATTATTTAGTGTTGTACCTCAATACATTTAAATTATTGTACTGTGTGTTATTGCACAATACTTGTTTTGATCATTAGCTCTGGGAGTATTTATATTAAAGTGGTTGTATAATAACATGAAACTCAAAATTATTCTGGACTCCAAGTCGCCTGTAAAATACTGTTCAATTCATGATAACCCCATTACTTTGTTGTTGTGTGTGTGTGTGTGTTTTAAAGAGAAAACCAACTCCTGGAAAGTTTGGTACATTTCTGCCTAGCTGTGGTTTTTGAAATACCTTTCTGATGTTACAGAGTTGGGAAATCATAACTGACATGTATCATGGAAACAAAAGGCTGGGGGGTGGAGGATCAGGTTTCAATGGTTTATGTTGAATTAACTACTGGAAATTGGATATTCCCCCTTAATGTTTGCTTTCCATGGCATATTAAGCTTTTTAATATCTGTCAGTTTGAAATGGATATATTCTGTTAAAGTTGTATTTTTTGTTACTGACTCAGATATTACGTGGACTATTTGATACTATCCAAACATGCCTGGTGCTGTGATGGGCTGTGTCCCGCCAAAAGCTAACTGCTAACCACACCAGACATTCCCCAGCGATGTGTGTACTGTGTATGTGTACTGTGTGTGTGTACTGTGTGTGTAATGGAATGGTTTTTCTAAACAATCATACACAATCTGCCTATTTTGTAACAGTGAAATCACATTTACTCTAACAATTATTTAAAAAAAATTTATCACTGTGCAATATGTTTAGTGGAATGCCTACACTGTCGCAAGGCTAAAGATCAACGTCCCCTGTATGTTTAGCGACCTTGCTACCCTTGAAGTTCTTCCAGTCCCCAAGACAGTCTGTGTACGGGCCAGGACTTGTAACAGAGTGCCTTTGATTTGTTCACATTGGCCCGTTTGCAGGCTGGACCTTGGGGATGTGGGCTGGCAGGATGCCAGGTCTAATCAGGGAGCGCTGGATACCTTGGGCATCCACACCATAGCTGGGGGCCTCAAGCTGCCCAGCGTGTCATTTCTGGATGATAATCTGGGGGTTCAGCAGCTTATCAACCCCAAAGATTTTACCACAGATATTTCACCTCTGAGACTGTACTCTCGATATATTATGCAAATTCCTATTTTTAAGGTTCAGCCAATACTGTAAATATTGAGCACTATGTCGCACCAAAAAAAAATGCACCAACGAAGTGTAGATGAGACACCCTAAAAATAACCAAATATATAAAAGTTGTTTCTTATTTATATCACTCTTCCATTAACAACCCACTGATGAATGGCACTTTGGATTGGAGTGCTTGCTAAATAATGTGTGTATAAGTGTGAACGTGAGTGAATGCATCCCTAAAAACAGATTACAATATTGTCTGTAACAAAAAATGTGATATTGTAGATCCGTGCATTATATTTTTGAAGCTTGTTGAATGACAAGATTGTAGTTTGTCGAGGGACCACTCAGTGGGCATGTCTTTTTCTAGGTGCCTTTCAGTGTTCTTTTAAATGGCGTGAACGAGTTAAATGTTCCTCAATCCCCTCAGTGAGTAACAGCCTCTTTCATCATTCAAGGAACCCATCTTCAACATATTAATGTGACATGGAGTAGTTATACCCCTAGGTGTTTGGATGGAACTTGGATTCCAACCTCAGATGTTTCGTTTTGTGATAGCAGTCAGAATTCTTAGTGAGCCAGTTTGACACAATGTTATGGTCCCTTTTCTCTCATCTGTCTTTCTATTTACTGGTCTGTCTTTCAGTCAGTCTGACTCAATGTCTCTCTCTTTTTTCTCCACTCTTTCTGTGAACCTCCACTGTTTCTTACAGTTTGTGGTCATAAAATGTATCTCATTCTGTTGTAGATGTAATAAACTGTGCTAGTGTGAATAATATCAGCTGGGTCAAATGGGAAGATGGAGGTCAGAATTTGATATGTCAGTTCAGCATTCCTTTCAAAAGAATATTAAATCCCCCAGTGTACAAATATGGTCATAAACTCTCACACCAAATTGCGGGCGTTACAAAACAAACATTTTAAGATGTATGAAGCGTGAGATGTGTTTATGTGACTTAAATGTCTACCGCTGAGGGAGGTCTCTTACATTATTTTACAATAAATTACCCCAGAGACAATTACAAAAAACCCACAAAAAGGCTGCAGTGATGTTGGCCTTAAAAGCAAAGGCCCTCAAATGAAAACACTGCTTGATGTTGTTGGATTGCACCACATCCTCTTTATTCACGCAATCCAGCATGTTCTTCCAATTTTGAACATGGGCTGAAGTCCTATTTACATTAATGAGAGTTATAGGGTCAACATTTAATTTGAAATGTTGCATATAAACAATATTCATTTACATTTGCCACGGGAACATATCGGATCAAAATTGCTTAGATGCGACACACGTCCACATTAACCTAGCTAGCTAACAACGGCAGCAAGTCAAATTTAATAGGAAACAAAACGTAAGAATGCTGTTGACCAATGCAGCACACAATATTGAATATGTTCCACCAAATGCTATCTAGCTATTGTTCCTAATTATAACTTCTGTAATTTTCTCTTCAACAGTTCCTCTTTATTTTGATGTAATATGTTTGCAACATTGCATAGAAGTGAGTTAGGTACTAACCCATCTTGCTAGGTAACCTATGTCAGTGCTTTATTTGTTTCTCTGATGAATGTCTCTCGCTGTCAGTTTGTACGTGACCGGAGACTCCCGTGACTTTTTTTACCTAGACCAATCATACGTCAGCTCACGCAATGTCGATGCACATGAGAGCGTGCGGAGACCGCATATATAATATACATATATATTTATATATATATTTATGTATATATATTTATTTATTTATTAATTTATTTATTTAGATTTTCTTATTTCATTTTATAGGACCTCAACATAAATCACCTACGTTAATTTCTTCTTTCAGAAAGAGCTGTTGCAGTTCCGAGTCAGGTATTGCATGAGGCATCACTGTTCACTGCATTATTTACCAGTGTTTGTGGAGCATGAACTACTCACTAGCTGCAACAACACAGGTCTTCTGTACGTCTTCTCTTCACATTCCCAGGCCTTGGAGGCAAAGACTGATCATGCGTGTTCACAGAAAGCCCTAATTAGATCACACGACTTCCCAATGTATTCATCGGCAAAAAACTGCACCTCCTCTCGATTTAGCTTGATGTCAGGAACAAAACACTTTGAGTTTGCTAGCATACAGTATGGTAAGACGTATGTCTTTCACTCTCGCACGCTCTCGCTCCCTCTCTCTCGCTCTCTTTCGCTCTCTTTCGCTCTCTTTCTCTCTCTCGGTGTGTGTGTGTGTGAGTGTGTGTGTGGTGAATGCAGCAGTACATAAGGGTAAATGGATAGAGACCTGTTGGTGTCAAGCCCCATGCACACTTCAAACCAAGCATAAAAAAGTTATTTGAAGAAAAAAAAAACTCTGTATCAAGGAACTTGCTGAGCTGGAGCCACAACAGAGATGGGGGGAATTTAAGTTGGCATACAGCACAATGGGACAACGCCAGGGATCTGTATGGCTGGTACAGCTGTGACCACGAACACACTGGCACTGCATGCATTAATGTGGAGGAAGTGCCATCTTCTTCTCAAGACATCTCTATGAAGGATATCCAAAGCAATATAGACTGTGAGGGAATGGCAACTGGTGTCTGGGTAAGGATGTTTTTGGTTTGAACTTTGGATACATTGGGGACAGTATGAAAAGCACATATTCATGTGCATGTGTTTTTATTTTATGATTTTTGTTTATTGTCATTGATCATGTCTTTTTGTTAATATTAAATGTGTCTTTGATGCTGAACGATACTGTCTTTGGATACAGAACCAAATCCTTTTTTTCTTCAGAACACGCTTTTGACAGCTGAATTGTGATTTATTTTGGCTTTAACAACTCTCTGCTTTTCTTCTGGATTTCCCAGTCAGTCAGTATTAATATTGCTTCACAGGATTTGGGGAATTAGTCATCTGAATGCGCTCTGTTTTTCGGGAGTGAATACTTATTCATCCACAATTCCTTGTGAATTTTCATCAGGCAAACAGGAATGCTAATGAGGCAACCATTTACATTTTACATATACACATTTAACGAACAAGGTCTCCGAGATGCCTCAATGTACTGTTAAATATTCATACATTTTCTGGATCTCTGACACAAGTGCAATATAAAAATTACCTCCCGACTTTAACGTCGCGCACTCATCACAATGCATTCAACGCAGATGGGAATTTCCTTTCATGACATGGTTTATGGATCGTATTAAATGCGCCGCGAGAATGAATCGGAAAGATCCGTTCTCTGGAAGTGATGGCTGCAAAGGCAGTGGAGATCTCCAGGTCTCTAATGACTGAAACGGCATTAGGCTGTCCGGGCTGGGCTCGGGTCTGAAGTAGGGCATCATTAGTGAGGCAGTAGAGAAGGGAGCAATCACACCACTCGATGTTTGATGTTGTAACCTCTGGGGCCTGAGATCAGGTGGATCAGTAACCAAGATGATTGGGTTGACAGGGTTGTCACATGACAAGCACTTTAGCAGGAAATAAATGCGGGTTGTCAGTGAGGCCGACGCCGACATGTGCTCGAACGGTTATCGGTACATATGATATAATCTGTGTTTTTGATAATGCATGTGTTTTGTACTCGTGGTATGGTATGCTGCCTGCACGATTACACGGTCGTTGGATTGTTTCGTGGTGCTGAGTGGGTAGTGGAGAATGTCAAAGCTATCATAAGGGTAAACCATAATGCCTTAATGTTGGCAACGGTAGCAGAACAAGTTAGGAATTCAAAGGAAACATTGGCTCAGCTACTTGGGGATTCTCAAGATGCATGTGTGCTTGTTTAGATACACTCAACTGGCATTGGAGATCCACAAGCGGCGTTTTGTTGTGAACTTCAACTGGGTAACGTTTTCTGCCAGCGGCTGTTTGGACTCCCTTGAGGCTCGTCTCCCTGTGTGAAGTGCCTTGATTAGTTTTTTGTTATTTTACACAATTTGGCTTTGAATTCAAGAGACAGACATGAATATCAGCAAATTGCTTCACGTATTGTTACATTACTGTATCGTCCATTCGTTTTGGCATGTGGTCAACATAAGTGCTATAAATATGTTAATAACATTAGGGCAAAGATTAAAGTAAAAATGTGTAATACCGTGAGGGATTTTACCACACATACAAATAGATTATATTTGTAGATGTCCATAATAATAATCAATTGTACATTAATTAGCTCTTGTGTACAAATCATCGTACATGTGTTTTTAAACTTTGTTTCATCACTATTGTGTTCTTTATCAAAGTGCATGAATTAACATTTGATCTGTTTTATAACTCAAGAAGTGAAAAAATATGTTACTGAAAAATACTCAAATAACATATTGATTGATGTCTGCGGATGGCCACAATGTTGTGGTTTGTAACCATCATATACCTAAGCCATTGGTTTAGCTTGTGAAAAGCATTGGTCCATGTTACAGGTTAGTGTGGGAGCTCCTAAACGATACATGCTCTAAGCAGAGTGTATCATGGCTGCCCCTCAACCATGATGAGGTGAGGTATTGATCATTTCCTGGGACGGAATCCCTTTATGTCCCTCTGCATGGCTTGGAACTGACCAAAGAAGGATAAGTAATGCACAGCAATTAAGGCTTTAGAGGTTAGAAATGTGACCAAATCATTCTTAACTAGAGCAAAATGCTTTACTCCTACAGGGAAATTAGCGAGCTGGCCAACTTTCATCTTTTTGAAAAAGATTTTTAGCTTCGCTGTTTGACCACACTCATTTTGGCCAACATGTGGTTCCTGGAACTTTCTTACCACAAACGGTTTGAAAGCAATTTTGAGTCAATCTTGGTATTGAGTAAGGAAAGTTAAAGAGGTCGCCTCATGTGGATGGAAGCACTTATCAGACAAAGTAATGTGTGTGGATAAGCTAAGTCAGACCAGGGGGCGGTGTACTGTTGGCTTCTTGCTGGGAGAAGAGACCCTCAGTTCCTTTGAATGGTTTTGAAGTAGACATAGCGATTTCTGTGGCTGCTGAATCCGTTTATTTGACATTGAATCCAAGCAAAAACACTGTCATCACGACCACGACTGTAGTGGTTTGGGTTGTGAACGCCAGAAGCTGACATCATATATTTAATAGTCGGAAAGCAAACAGTCAATTAATAATTATCTCAGTTTCAGGCCAACATCAAATAATCCAAAGCTCTCAAACTTGAGCATCATGTACATGATATTGTGCTATCTTGTCTTTGGTCATATACTGTATGTAATGTAAGTGGCATGCTAGTCATTCTTAGTGTTTATTTGAAATAATTTCTTTGCTGCATCTTGGATCTCATTGGCTCATCATTTAACCACACAGAGGGGCCAAGTTTAAAGCCATTCGCAGGATTCCCAGTAGTACCGAAGGCTTCTCTCATCTTCAAACCTCTATCCATCTCCTAGGGCAGCATCCTCCCAAAAGCAATTGAGCTATTTGAAGCTGAACTGCCGGTCTGCTTCATGTCGTTGCTACCTTTAACGGCTGTCACGGCGTGTATGATGATCTTTTTCCCCTCTTTTACTTCTCATCTGATTTCGTCTGCTCCATTTTATTTCTCGTTGTATTGTTTTGTTGCTGCCTTTCTTTGGTAACAGACTGTCACTGTGTTCTCTTGTTAAACCCCAGAATGTCTGTATTTTATGTTTTCCTGCAATGCTTCGTCTCTTTGTCTTTTTGTAGATTCTTTTTTATTTCTCTCCTTTCTCCTGCCTGTGGCCAAACAAACTCACTCCCTTTAGCCATTCCATCCAATTAACAGAATACAGTGTATTGTCTCCTATTTCTATACCAACAATATGTCCAATATAGAGGGAGGAAGTAGGCTTTTCTTTGATGAGAACAAATCACGTTCTAGTCAGTTGGCAAGTGTACAAAAAGCCTCATTGTACTTTGTTCCCCTTGTTTGGATTTATTTAGTAATTTTGGAACCAGTATGAAATGCAAAGGATAGGGGCTTTTGTGTTTCCTGAACATTTAATTATATTGGCATGTCTCCAGTCAATTGTGTCTCTTTGTGAAGCACAACAAGAGTTTTTTGGGGGTTGGTGGTCATTGTCTAAATGACGCTTTTTTTGGTAAGTGTTTACCGTGCCTTATTTTCTCTTTTTCTGATCCCAGGAACCTTTTGGAGAACATGCGTAAAATATATTTTTTAATCTACCATCAATCAATGCAACTGTCTGGCAGATACGCTCTGTCATTGTACCACTCTGGACCACGGATCAAACCTAACACCGTTTTACAACAGATGGTACTATTGTCTCCCACTCAAGGTCCATTCACCCTATACACACAGACCACACATTGGTCCATTTAAGAAATAGGATGCAAAACCGAGTGTTGCTTTTTAACCCCTTTCAGCAAAGAAAGACTGTGACAGAGACATTGTTCTCTTGTTTCCTGGGTTTTAGAAAGGGAACAATCAATCTATGCAGCAGTGGAACCATCAACCGCCTGTACCAATGTTCTGACTGATTAGGCCTCTTCATGTGAATGTTGCAATGGTTTCTCAGTTCCAAAATGTGCAGTCAGGTCGGTATTAGTGGTTTTGTGGGTAACTTTGCAGGTGGCGAGGTATGATCTCCGTTTGAATTGTTAACATGGTTTCCCATCTGGCTTGTGGCAGCTTGTCTCCTTGGCTTGTGCACCCCCCCCCATTCGCATCAACCCTGGCCTCCTCATATCAGTGAGACCCTTAATCCCAATTCACATGCATCAGTCATCTAGACACGTCAGTCCTACAGATATAATGTGTATGCCTTATCTCTCTCTCTCTCCCCATGTGTTTTTGATTTGTTTTACTTACACTCACAGCTTTAATAGTCATGAAAAACTTAAATACAAGAATTTGGCGCTTTGACCCGACCACATGTTCACCAGAATGCAACTACTCTAACTTTCAGAGGGGCAAAGAGCAGCCACTGGCTCATATTCGCATATTATTAACAGCTTTTACAATACGTTCTTGCAATCAAACCAATGTGGGCTACCTTCTCCTCTGTTTATGTGGAATATTCTTCACAGTGAATTCTAAAAACACAATAAATCCATTGTGGAAAGTATTTTTGTATTGAACAGCACAAAAGCTACTGTGTGTTATTTGGAGTCAGCTTGGTCCTTAACTCTCTGGGGAGAGTTGGTAGCATCAGACAGATTCTTAGCTCTGCCTGGAGTAAATTTGAGCTTTGAGACCTTTACATGTCGTCCACATAACAGTTGCGGTTGTAAGAGATTGTATTTGATGTACCAGAACAAGAACTCAACAATTATGTAAAAATACGATGGGGGTGAAAAAGCTTTGCTTGTCCCTCTGTGACAAAGGATTTCCACAAGCCCTTGGTTTGCATGCATGCATACTTGAACATGCGTCATGCATTGACATTTGTCATTTTTCCTAGGTCAAAAATGCTTTATGTTTCTTATTGCATTAATAAAAGACAAATGCGTAAAAATCTGGCTGTATCTTTAACCTCAATGCATTGTATATCCAGCCAAATGTATAATCTCACTCTGGATGTGGATACAAACAGAATTCTTGTATTGCCATGTGTAGATGGGATGTTCCTCATTAGAATCACCTAAGGGTTTCTGTATGTAATCTCTCAAACAGGATGTTTAGGTGGAAAGACAGTAGACTGTTGAGCACCTTCATGCACCACTCATGACACTTCAAAGCAGATGTGGGAAACATATAGTTTAAAAGTGGAAGGTATATGTTTTTTTTTTGGGCAAATCAACTTTTGGCCTGACATAAAACGATAAACGTATTCTTCCAGTTTGTGTGAAAAATTATATTTCTTTTTTGGGGTGCCTTTTTACAGGCAGACATATTTTACTATTTACTCAGCTAGAGGAAAAATAATGATTCTACCTTAAAGGGCTTTGAAATGTTTCCACCATTCTAATGTACATTTCCCAAGAATTTCTATTAAATCTTAGGAAAAATATGTTTATAAAAAACAACACCAAAAGGATTGTGAACAATTTATATTGTGTTTTACTTACTACGCTTGACTTTGGTTGCAAGCTTTTTAAAAGACATGTAATGCATCAATAATACGAGCCAGATGAGTTTTAACAGATACTCAGAGCTCATTTTTGGGAGTGCAGTATTTTATTTTACCAAAGCCACATGTCAACACAGCTATTGGCTTTACCCATCACTTGTGCTGACATGACTGGAAAATAGCGAAGGATGAATACACGACTTAAGAAAGAAGAAAGTGTCAATCTTTTGAGTAATAAGATAAGGTCTTGACTTTCTGAAATCGAGACATTGCAAGGGAATGATTGTATATCCTGTCATGACTAAACCAATGGTTATCTTAACCCATCAGTCTGTTTAAGATTAACACATTTCGTAACTCTCCACAGGGATAGCCAAAGGCTATAATGAGACTCCTAATGCAAAAGTATATGCTAGGGTGTACCTCGTGTTTCTAGCGGATGTATTTTGTCATTTTATAAGACAAGCGCTCAGAGACCTGCTGAGAAATGATATAAGCCAGTCAGATAACCCAGTGATCACATCTCTGAACGTGATTGGTCGTGTCTTATTGGTACTACTCTTTTAGTCCTGCAAGGTTTCCATCAGTTGACACTGAGTCAGCGCTCACTCCACCCACTCTCATAAACTTGTATGTTATGGAACAAAACGTTGGAGGAGTGATGATATCCAGCAGGTATGTGAGACGAACCTTCGCCTCTGAAAAACAAAGACAGCGAACTAACTGCTCCTTATTTCCCATTTTGCCACCTAAACACTTATTAAGCCAATTATTGATTGAAACAATGTCTCCAAAAAGGCAGTGTTTTCATTAAAATAATACTAATTTATAAAACTTGCCAAAACAGTATATTGTGTTAGTCCTAGGGACTCTCATGTATACCCCCATAGTACAGAAACTGGCTCATCTAATTAATAGTGTTTGGAAGAGGACTGACTGGGATTTACCTTTGATTTACAAACCCATCATAGCTAGAGAATTTGACCACAGTCAAAAGATATTTGTATCAATCAAAAAAGAGAGTTTCTCTCATGTTTATTTTTTATTTTTTTGATTAGCAGCATACAAAATGTAATACATGTAAATTAAGTAATATTATTTGATGCACATTCACTGCATGCTATCAAAACAACAGATCCAAAGAGAGCCATGCGGATTAATTATATTGTTTTCTGTTATGAGTAAAAAAAAAACAGGACAATGAAAAAGAAAACAACTTTACTGTAGACACATTGATCATGTCCGTTGGTCTTCTGCAATTCTTCAATGCTAAACCAGTACATTAATCAATTCTCCATACCGATGTTCTAGTGTCCCAGATTCATCGCTAGGCCAATAAAACCGTATTTCACCAAACATACATTGATCACGTCAGTTGTTCTTTGGCAAAACCGGAATGCTTAAGCAATAAATGAACACAATCTCAGAGTCAGTGTTCTAGTGTTCGATATTCATCACTTGGCCACTTGACAGACACAAACAGCATTTGTCAACCTCTGAGAGTGGCGTCTGGGCTGCCAGCAGTAGCGTTGACAGCGCGGTCACTCCCTGATGCCACGCTGCAAAATGGAGATAAGATCCATTACCCAGATTGGTTATGACCTTGATGTCGGGCTGTGGGCCGCGGGGGCACGCAGCAGGACTCGTACACGTTACCTCTCCACGTCATTACACCGGGCCCGTCAGCACCGCGCACCACTGTTCAGACGTAACTGTGAGCCCTCAAGTGCCCGATCGACTCCATCGTTCATTTTATCATTCATTAGTTATTCAGCGAGGTCACTGCCTGCTGTTCTTCGTAAAATACCGCTACATCGGTATCTCAATGTACCATCAGTTAATGTAAACAGATGTTACCGTTTCACTGGTTATGCTGAATATCGAGAGGCAGGCTGGAGAGGGTTTTATTACCATTCTGCTGGTTTCAGTGTACAAGGCAGTGAAAGTACTGCATGTGAGCCAGATCTGATTGATGTGAGATTTCCTTCTATCTCCTACGTCTGGGCTGAAGCAGAGCTCTGAGTCAGTGTATCAGTAGCACTGGGAAACTACAGTCCTGTGGTTATTTTATGAGGCTATCCAAAAGCTGTTATTGTTCTGATCCCCTGCTAGCTGCACGCTGTGTTGCCTGGAATTTATTACTTTTGGCTTCTAGTGAGGGTGTGGCCAGGAACACCCATGCATACATATCAGTTTGCTGACGTTGGTAACGTGACAACACGTGACACATGTCGCTGACATGTACTAGCTGACTAGCGGGCCTGTATGTATCTAAGCTAGCTACATTAAGTATTTCCCTCTTAGACTCCCATCTGCATTGTGTGGGGTAACATGTTAAAGGTTGAATGAATGTTGAAAAATAATGCTTTGAGAACATGACTATTAGGTAAACAAGTTAAGTAGACGTTAATAAGGTAAGCTAGATTGGAAAATGACTTTAAGGTTGTGAGTTATTAGCAGAGGTGTGTAGAGTTAATGTTAATTAACCAGTACACCAGTTCATCGGTCACTGGTTAGTTATGAATGACATTTACCCCAGTCATTTAGGTCTAACTTAAACATTTCCCTCATCTGGTAAACACTGCCAAGTACTTTTACTTTGTACTTTTTACGTATCTGACTATTAGAACTGGTAATGGTTGAAGCAGAAGTCGCAGTAACAGAAATTGTCGATGCACACATTACCAAATCACTAATTTTGTGCGTGGCTAACATTTTAATATTGACCTGTAGGTTTTTGTAAATATGTAAATGGCAATGATGTTTCATGAGTTTTTTCTGCCGTGAACTCCTTGTTGTTCTTGTCTAGGAGCACTATGTACTCATGATACTAGTCCATGTTTTACTTGGCACTCACCTTTTAACATCACACCACTCCCTACCAGTTCCACCCAGTGTGTACATTTGCCTCAGAAACTGAATGCAACAGTTGGCATAAATATAAATATTTATGCCAATATAAATATGCAATAGAAATGTAGGCCTAGGCCTATTTCTTTATTAACAATCAGGCAGTTCTCCATTCCACTGAAAACCAATTAACTAAGTTGCTTGCTAACTAAAGTATGTGAAACAACTGTTGATGTGTAGCTCCGTAAACATAACCAACCCACAATAGGGACAAATGCATATAGAATACAATAAATTGCACAATATAGCCGTGAATGTGCCGTTAAAGGAAGTCATGATCTGGAGCAATACACAGCCAGATGCCTCGGATCATGCCTCCTTTAATCACTTTCTCATGGGCTGTTAAATGTTTTTATAGGATAAATTGGCTGGTATGGCGTGTGCAGCTAAAGCAAGTGTACTGCAGGAATTCAGCACATACAAATATTATGTTTAGCAAGAGGAGAACAGTGTATGAATGGTTGTAAGGATGTTTGCTAAGAACTGTACTTTAATAGGATTTTTTGTCTGAAAACATTAGTTTGCTATAATACAGACCATCTGTTGTTGCAATGATGGTTGAAGTTTGAATCGGTGTTGTCATTAATACTTTTATGCTGTGTGTGTGTCTATATAAGTGTTACTGTATTTTAAAGTTTTGTGCTGCAAAACCAGCTTTGCATGAGGTTTTAAAAATAGGATATATTTGACTCAACAGTGCATGATGTAGAGTCAATAATTTTTGGCTGAATCATTTTATACTGTTAAATGAATGATTTACGTAATTCACCAATATACTGTTTTGCTTGGTAGTCAAATTAATTAGGTTAATTAATAGATCATGTTGCATTATAGACTGTCATCTTGTGCACCACTGTTCATTTGCCTCTGTGGGTAGTAAAAAATAAATAAAAATCATTTTTATGTATATATATTACTAGGAATGTCAACACAATTAACCTAGTGAGGGCAGTGATGCTTATAAATCCAAGATACTTTTCTATGACTACAGCTATGCAATAACCTCTACCTTTAGATCACCTTAGAGCATGTGGATCATTTTATTTACCCAGCTACTGAACTAGATGACTTTTATGCACATTTCTAGTATTGTAAATGAACTACATTTGCACTGATTAATGGGCACCATGTTCAGACAAGCAGACTCCTATTATGTGGACAGAGGCATGTGTTAGCAAACTAGCTGTAGAAGTTGGATCTGTTGTTCCCTCATTAGATTGTTTGCTCACCTCGCTCTGTTGGATGCTCTTGTGTTGTTCGTGTAGACAAGTGAGGAAGAATGTGCCTGGATGTTACCTGTCATAGTTATTAGATCTGTCCCAACACATGAGATCCATCCTATGGTATCAACATATGTGCAGTAAAATATTAGGAATCATTTTGTGGCTTTAGAGAATGGTTTTGTAATGATCGTAAAGTTGGACTTTTGTGACAATTATTTGACAGTATTTGAGCTTGTCTGTCTTGAACACCTTTCTGTATAGAAAAGTAGTCTTCCATTTTCTCAAAAGGTCTTATTCGACACAGTTGCTTGTGTCAGTTCTTATTCAAATTGCTGTTGTTCTGCAACTCAATGACATCACTATTTAAGCCAGCAAAATCAAATGTGGCTTATTGGTGTAACTGCTACTCTGCCACAATGAAATAGGCTGGCTGACAATATAAAAAGATGGCTACTATTGGCAAGTACAGGTTAAACGCAGCCATCAGGCATTGCTTTCATATGTGATGTTGTACATAACTGGCGAAGGTTTGGAATGGACAGTATACACTTATCCATCGCTTTGTTTGTGTAATGTCCATGACAGCTACAGTGAGCAGAACAAGTATTTTTATACACTGCCGATTTTGCAGGTTTTCTTACTTACAAAGCGTGTCTGTATTTATTATCATAGGTAAACTTCAACTGTGAGAGACGGAATCTAAAACAAAAATCCAGAAAATCACATTGTATGATTTTTTTAATAATTAATTTGCATTTTATTGCAAATGTCATGAATATTTGATCACCTACCAACCAGTAGGAATTCCGGCTCTCACAGACCGCTTAGTTTTTCTTTAAGAAACCCTCCTGTTCTCCACACATTACCTGTATTAACTGCACCTGTTTGAACTTGTTACCTGTATATTACCTGTCCACACACTCAAACTCCAACCTCTCCACAATGGCCAAGACCAGAGAGCTGTGTGAGGACATCTGGGATAAAATAGAAAACCGTGAAGCATGGAGATGGAAACATCATTCTTTGGGGATGCTTTTCTGCAAAGGGGACAGGACGACTGCACCGTATTGAGAGGAGGATGGATGGGGCCATTTATCGCGAGATCTTGGCCAACAACCTCCTTCCCTCAGTAAGAGCATTGAAGATGGGTCGTGGCTGGGTCTTCCAGCATGACAACGACTCGAAACACACAGCCAGGGCAACTAAGGAATGGCTCCGTAAGAAGCATCTCAAGGTCCTGGAGTGGCCTAGCCAGTCTCCAGACCTGAACCCAATAGAAAATCTTTGGAGAGAGCTGAAAGTCAATCAATCTATCAAATGTATTTATAAAGCCCTTTTTACAACAGCAGTTGTCACAAAGTGCTTTTACAGAGACACCCGGCCTTAAACCCCAAGGAGCAAACAACAGTAGTGTTGAATTTCAGTCCGTATTGCTCAGCAACAGCCCTGAAGGATCTGGAGAAGGTCTGTATGGAGGAGTGGGCCAAAATCCCTGCTGCAGTGTGTGCAAACCTGATCAAGAACTACAGGAAACGTATGATCTCTGTAATTGCAAACAAAGGTTTCTGTACCAAATATTAAGTTCTGCTTTTCTGATGTATCAAATACTTATGTCATGCAATAAAATGCAAATGAATTACTTAAAAATCATACAATGTGATTTTCTGGATTTTCAGCATTTTTTGATTCCATCACTCACAGTTGAAGTGTACCTATGATAAAAATGACAGACCTCTACATGCTTTGTAAGTGGGAAAACCTGCAAAATCGGCAGAAATACTTGTTCTCCCCACTGTATAAGTTATTGATACAAATGTTCCTGTACATTCTTTTTCATTAACAGTGTCAGTTTATAGTAGAAGAACCACAGAATGCAATGCATACTACACATAATCAACAGATCAACTGTCTAGACTCTCATACTTCGTTTGTCCTTGTTTTTATTGTAAATGAACACACACCAACAATGGAACTGTACTTAGCAGACACTGCCACTCAAAGTTGTCACAAAAAATGCCCTAGACTTCACTTGTTTTTAAACAACCAATCCCTCCAATTTATTTAAAACATCACAACTGTCCAGTGTTCAGAGGGTGATTCTGATAGGACAATGTTGGCAGGTTGTGTGAAATCTCGTTTTCTTTCAATGAAATTCAGCAAATTGTACGAAAAGTGATGTTGTAATGTGTCCTATAATGGTTTCATCTTTTGAGTACTTTTCTAAAGTTGCCATCATTGCTTTGAGCTTTTCCTTCTGTTGTGGCGCTTGGGAAATGACAACGGAATCTTTTGCAAGTAATATTTGGCAGAGTAATTACACTCCAAAATGTCTTGCTGAAAGCCATTCTTAACAAACAATGTAAGAAAATACATGTTTTTATCAACAATATACAGAAATGTTTGGAAGCAAAGGGAAGACAACTTGAGACCAATAGTTCATCTGAGCATTTTTTAGTTTTCCAAGTTTACCGTATATGGCTGGAGTAATGAATCTTTGTTATACTTCATTTCAAAACTGAATCGAGCTGATCAAAGTCAACAGTGTTTTTTTTGTTTTTTTTGGCAAGCCACAATAAAATAACATTACAGAGAAAAATGTATCCTTAGTCAGCTAGCTCCAAGAACAGCGTGCTGTGTAAATGATAATATTTAGCTTCACACGTACACACATATGTGCACGCGATGGACCGCTGCCCATGTTTCTGTGTTTGTCGTCCCGGACAGGAACCTAATGTTTGTGGGCTGGACTCAGCCTGAGATAACATTGGAACACACACTTGATGTAGGAGGGGAAATCATGGGAACTGTCTCTGTCCTCTATGTGTTTGACATCCCATTTCCTCTGGGTGTGTCTGTGTTTCTGTTTGTGTGTGTGTGTGTGTGTGTATTGATTAGGGTTGCACGATTTTGGAAATAACTGATATTGCGATTTTTTTTTTCTGCAATATGTATTGCAATATGAAAAAACAGAGGATGTCTTCAGAAAGAGCTTTGGCTATCAACCTGACATTCTGTATCCTTTATTCTTCCCCAGCCCCATCCTCTAAAATTAAAATGTATGAAACCTATGAACATTTTTATATTGCAGAACAGGTTGCTAGGTATTAATATGTAATAGTATAGCAATAGCAACAGTAGTCAAATAGAATGCACAATTGGGCATAACTTACCAACTTACCAAGAGGCAGTCTGTGGCCAAAGCACTGCAATCTGGTCCACTTGTTCAGGTGCAGCCTGCACCATGTTCACAGCATTGTCTGTTGTTATACAGACTAGATGACTCTCATCTAGGCCCCAATCAGCTAAAGCTTCTCGTCCCTGTTGTGATGTTCTCACTTGTATGATCCTCTGAGAAAAATGCAGTTTGCAAACAGCGACTTTTCAGGTGGAAGTCCTCATTAATAAAGTGTACGGTCAGACTTATGTAGGACTCCGTTGTCCGACTGCACCACAAGTCTGTTGTAGCTGTATAATATTCCACTTGTGACAGCTTTGTTTCAACTTGTGCCTTGCATTTCTCGTACAGCTCTGGGATGGCAACTTGAGAAAAATAGTTGCGTGATGGCATTACATACCGTTTCTCAAGCGACCGGATAATGTTTTTAAAACCCTCTTTGGTAACCGTGTTAATTGGTACCATGTCTTTGGTGACGTGAAATGTTATTGAATCTGTGATTTTTCTCTGCCGTTTGGGACCTTTCTTGTATGGTGTTTTTGCTTTGGACAGCAATAATAAGAATTAACTGTGTATCCAATAACCCATACATCGGAGTAAATTACGTTATATCAGACATATAATGCTGGTTTTCCATTTGAAAAATATATATTGTGGTCTCAGTTGGTCAAATGTTCTGCACCACTGTCCGTGGAACACACGTGTGTTTGAATCCAGCCCCTTGCTGTTTTAGAAAACTCTATCCTTCCTCGATATCCTATCAAATAAAGCATAACGATGCGCTAATGGATACATCAAAATACATACAACATTGCCTGGATCATATGTAATTCCCTTGTCTTTTTCATGCTCTTTTTACCTAAACAAATAATCCACAACCCACACAGATCTTTTTTTTTCTGCCCACCTCCTCTCTTCTTCTTCACCCTTCAGTGATCCTTGTCCCACCCAGTCCAACCACACCCTATTGGAGAAAAACAGATGACAACCTCTTTAGCAAACCATTGTTTCCTGGTACAATGTCAGAAGTTAACCAAATCACTCTCAAATAAAACTCTAAACTTTCCACAAATCTTTCCCAGGATTTTAGCATGTAATTGTTTCCTTAAGCAACATATCCTTCTATTTTAACTCGGTGTTTGAGATGGGTCTTGAACTTCATTATGTGTGTCAATGCTGCCACAGGAATCCATTATTTTCAAGCACACAGGGATGGTTCCTATTGCCTCGCTACGGTCCCACAGGTCCCCCAACAGTGCTGACCTCAGGTCCAAATGTACGATCCACTGACTCAGAGCTCTGCTTCAGCCCAGACGTAGGAGACTGTCCTCCCTAATTGTTCCCAGATTGTTGCTGTAAATATGAACGTGTTCTTACAGTACTTACCTAGTAACATGACAGTAAAAAACAAAACAAAAAAACAACATAAAACATGTGATTTGAAAGCAATTGCCAGACTTGACAGAAATGATCCACCAACAGACAGTACCAATGTTGGTCTTTAGAGGATTTTCTAAATCTCTTCAAGTGGCTGAAGAGGATGGGATGCAAAGGGAACCTATATTAAGAGAACTGTGGAGTTTGTCTGGTCTCTTGGTCTTGGGATCAGTAGAGTCATCTGGTGCCTGGGAAAAATTCACAAGGCGCTTCTTCTGCCAGACATCTGGGATTGCAGGAGACTTCCTTTTTTTCCACTGTCATCACCCTTGGTTACTCATCAGCTAGGGTTTTCTTCATGTGTTTGATGACATTATTTCTACACACGTGTTTGATGACATTATTATGTGCATGTGATTTTATGCATGTGCGTTTCTTGGGAAATATCCTGGATAGTACAGATAAGCTGTCATAATACTGTAGTCACCACTATGCTGAGATGGTTTTCTGTGTCACGTGTGGTTATACGGCCTGACAAGAAGACAGAAAGGACACTCTGTTTATTGAATTAGGGACTTAATGTGCACAGAAGGACACTACCCCTGGACATGGTTCTGTCTGAAAAGACTAGGGTCCCTTCAGAGAGTATTGGCAGAGACAATGTTGATGTTTGAGAAAAAGATCTTGAATCACTTCCATGCTTGTGTCATTCTATTTCTTTCTCTCTGGAAAAAGAGGACTTGGATAAAATCTTCAACTAACTTGAATAAAACACTGCGTTACCATTCTCTGCTGTCATTATACGGATTTCCATTAAGTTTTTTCAGGAGAAAATGGCTGAAACTTTCAAATGTCTCTAATTCCATGCACGTTGGACAGCAATTGCACAGTTCCAAAATGTGTCAGGCAACCATTGGTTCATAACTAAAGTGGCCAGTGACAGTTACTGAGAATGGACTTCTAAGGAACCTCCCTTTTACAGAAAGGGAAACAGATTTTAAATAGAAATTGGGAGAGAATTGGGAGAGAAACCTCTTGAGGTGCATACTGTATTTTAGAGTGTAGGTTCTGAAACTGTCTCTACAAACCCATATTATTTGAGTGTAACGGTCCCAGCCTGATGGGACCGTTACGCTTCGTGTTTTCTGTTTGTCCTTGACTTGTCTTGTCCTTGTATGGTCCTTCCTGTTCTTGTTTCAGTTTAACAGTCTATTCCTTTCACCTGCATTTAGCCCCCACCTGTTTCTGTTCTCCTCGTGAGCCTGTGTATTTAGTTCAGCCATGTTCTCCCAGTCCTTGTCGGTCATTGTTCCATGTCTAAGTTTGTCAATGTACGTGGTGAGTGGGTCGTTTTGGTTTACACTTTTTCCCCCCCTTCATTTAACATTTTTAAGTGCTCAGTGTTATTTTCAATTAAAAACCCGCAACATTGACTGCCACTCTGCTTGCGCCTGGTTCCTTCAATCTCCACCACTACACCAACTGTGACATTGAGCTAGATACTAATTACTTGCCCATGCAGACGATAATATGGTATCTGTTGGGTTTGCTTGTGACTTTCTCACATTTCAGTAATTTCAGTCGGGAATTCCCAGGTTTTTTCCCTGAAATTCTCTTCTAACAAAATCATAATTTTTTTCAACTGCTTTGAGCAAAGAATTAATACATTTTTGAGGAACATGCAAGTGTTGTTTTTTTTTCACAGAAGGACACACGCATGCTTCTGCAGAGTTACCTGAAGGTACGTGAGTACCAGCTGAAAAGATGACATGATGCATTGGCTGTTATTGGTGTCAAAACATGGAACTAACAGCGTGTTCTACCTTAGATCAAGTGTTTTTAGGCACTGGGCACATGTCTGATATTGGGAGTGGAAACATTGAAGCCATGAGAGTTCTTTGCAACCTAAGGCTTACAATATACAGAGAACCCAGAGGCTGTGCCCGCTATCAGTTACAATTCTGATAACTAGCCAATTGGCTGTTCTGTCTATTTGAGGATAAGGTAGGTCTGAAAGCCTGAAAACAAACTCCAAAATACATCACTTTCTGATGCAAGATACTACTACAAAATAAATGCATTGTAATTACTCAGGGCTGGGTGTGCTCTTGCTATGCATGACTGAGTTTTTGGAGCGTATGTAGGGGGGGGGGGGGGGGTGTATTGCCTATGGATATTTTCAATACCGAAAGGGAAACAGACAATACATTAGCATTTTACATTTAAGTCCTTTAGCGGACACTTATCTAGTAGTGATACTACTTTCATGAACTGGCCCTCCCCCCATGGGAATCAAAACCGCAACCCTGAGGTTTCAAGCCCATTGCTCTACCAAGCTATACAATCTTTCATTTGGCACCCTTGTTTAACAGACTAAAGGCCTGGGATAGAATCATTGCAAGGTCCTGATATTTACAGACTTGCCAGTGTCCCTGGTGTTTTCCATGTCATGTTGTGCTAGGCCACTTCGTGAACTAACAGGGAGTACTGGAGGGGACTAACCATGCCTTGTGTTCAGGATGACCGTGATGGATGTGTTGTTGTCCCCAACCCAGATGCAGAAGGAGGTTCGGTCCTTAGGTTTTGTGCTTAGTGATGAGCTTGGAGCATATATTATGGTATTGAACTCTGATCTGTGGTGAACAGGGCTCTTACTTATGAATGTTCCTCATGTCCAGGTGGGAGATAGCAGTGTGGAGCGCAAATAAGAATTCTTTGTCTCTGGATCTTTTTTTGGGGGTGCGCAAATTGAACCGGGATAATGGTTCCAATTTGTGCCATGACCAGCCTTTTAAAGCATTTCCGGGCTGCCAGATGTGAGGGCTAATGGTAATTTAGGTAGGTTTCCTTTGCGTCCTTGGGCACAGGGACTATGACAGTTTGCTTGAAGCTGGTTGTTGTTACAATCTGGGTCAGGGGGAGGTTGGAGATGTCCCTGAAGAGACCTGCCAGCGGGTCTGCCCTGGTATAATGTCGGGCCCCACGGACCATGCCAATGTTTACCTGTTTAGAAAGGCTTTCCGCTACGGTTTTGAGAAATCCCTACGGTTCCACAGGTGGTCTCATGCACGGTTTAGAGTTACATGCCTGGCAACAAGCATAGAAGACATTCGGGTTGACTGATAGGCTTGTACAGTAGGCTCTGCAGGGTGATACCTTGTGGTCTGGGATGTTCTGACGACGCCTAATGTGCCATGACCATGGGGATACAGGGTAGCCTACAGTACTGGTCAAAACCCTGTCATTGGGTCCCTGGGAAAGACCACTCACCCTAATTGCTAGCAGGTCATTGTTGTTAATAAGAATGTGTTCTTAGCATACTTACCAGGTAACATAATGGTAAAACATGAATAAATAGCTGCAGCTGTAGGATTTGTTCTTAGTCGTGTATTTGTTCTTTGTTGACATTTTTGCCGGTTCTATAGAGTGCTTCCTGTAAGCGGCCATTTTGGTGTTGTGCTCCTGGAGAGCATCAGCTCTGACATTTAGCTCGCTGTAGATGTTGTTGCTTTTTAATATAAGGCTCCAGGCTTGGATGTGTGGGGTCACACCGGGGATGACTTCACTGTTGCCTTTATGAAACCGGTTGGTGGGGTGAACTCAGCGTTATCAGAACCAGTCCTGTAATCCAACCTGTCTTCGGTGTCGGAGCACGCATGGAGAGAAGGACTGGCTTCTCTGTCTCCAACTGCCTTCGCCCCGGGCAACGAACCGCCCTTTGAAACCTCTTGGTCATGAATGGCAATGACACACCTTGGTATTAAACCCAGGGTGTAGTGGGGCGCATTAACGCTTCAGTGTAGTACTTCTAACCGCTGGCGCCTTCTGGGAGGGCCCCACTAGGTTACAGTTACAGAGGACAAACGATTCTCACACATACATCTGGTCATCGTAGTGTTTTCCAATTGTTGGATGAGTTCAGGCAGAACTAACTTATACTTGTGCTTTTTTCAATGCCGAATTGATTGTCGTTGCCGAAAGAGAAGTCATTATGTATATCCTTTCATGGTTGGAAAGTAATGTCTAATCATATAGGTTTTCAAAATAAAGCTGTTTGCTGGTAACATCCCTAAACAAACAAATACGTTTTATACTTGAAACCAATTACAGTGCGAAAAGCCCTCATCCCCTAAGAAATACGAACACTCTGCTGTAGGTGGATTACAACCTTATGTTTAAATTTATAAAAGAACAGAAATCCATTCAGTACACAGAGTAATATTTATAAAATCCATTCAAAGTGGCTGATCATTTGGAAAGAGAATAAAGTGGACGTGTTTTGTCTTTAATATATAATATGAGAAAAAAAAAAGAACACGTCACAATGTGTAGGAGAACAACAGCATTGTGTCCTCAGTGACTGTTGTGCTTGTGGCAGGTCCACTCTAGCATGTGATAGGGCAGAGAAACAGAGCTGTAATAATGATGGGAGACAGTCTAGGTCTCGGGTCTGTCACTCACCCGTGGTATAGGAGTGGGATTAGGGGAGACATTCGTCCTTGTACGCCTTGCGGAGTAATCCTACTGTACACTGGTCCAGAATGATGAGTCCACATTAGTCAAAGGCCAGTGACCAGTGTTTAAAAGCCACAGGGGGCATGAGGGGGACAGGGTTTGTTGAAGCTCTAGCAATATACGATAGCACTGTGTACTGGATGGGTCCCTTTGACTTGCGTGGTATGAACTGAAGCGGTTTTGGTCGTAGCATTGGCTTACTGGGATGTTGTGACTCCCCAAGGGAATATTGAGAGTTTATGAGTTATGGATCCATGCATCAGTCAATTGATTAGATCATTATTTTAGTTCATTATACAGTCAAACCCCTTCGAGGTCCATAATGGAGTTACACTATTAAAGCCTTTGCAGTAAGTTACCCTCTAGTGGTGTTATGTTAAAGCCTCACAATAAAATAACTGCTCATTTTCTCTGCTCTTTCTTTTCTCCTTCCACAGCAGCAGATGGTGAGGAACCGACTTCAGCAGGTGGGATATTTCTGCACTTGTGTGTGTGTGTGTGTGTGTGTGTGTCAGTCTTTCTGTGCTGTATGTGTCTGTACTATTCATTATCAGTTCCTTCATATGACCTTTCAGTTGTCCATTCAGTTCTCTTCCACATTTTTTTTTTCTTTTTCTTGCTCACAAACACAAACTCTTAGAGCGAGTGTTAAAAAAAATATGTTTTTAACCAATGGAGTAGTCCGTCCAAGACCACACATTCTTATCATATACATGTTATACATTAAAAACCCTGTTGTTCTGTCCCTGAGCAAGACAGTAAAACTGAATTGCTTCCATGTTGTTGCTGTAAATGAGTGTGTGCTTAGCATAATTACCAGGTAAAATAACAGCTTAAGAAAGTCAGCATGAGGAAAAAGTGTAGAAAGTTGCACACCAAATAACGTTTCTTAACATTACAGAAGTGCTCATTTAGGTACAAAAGCTTAAAAGTTAAAAAAGACCTTCAAAAGCCAGTGAAGATGACATAAATCTTGTCACCTCTTTGTGAGGCATTGCTTGCTAACAATACATTGTAGGACCATCGCATGGTAATTAAATTAATGTTATTCAAATTAATTTACTGAAATGCCCCAAGGTGTATGCTTACTGGTGTATGCTTACTGGTGTATGCTTACTGGTGTATGCTTACTGGTGTATGCTTACTGGTGTATGCTTACTGTAACTCAAATCTATGAGAGAGACCGGTGGAACAGACCAGCCAGTTAGCTAGGTAGCTAAATTAATTTACTTAAAGCCATAGCTGGCTGTGATGCATTATAGAGACAGTATTCCACGCCATTAGTTTGAACTAAAATGTGATCAGATCTTCATCTAAGTAGTTATAATACATAATATGAAAGTTATTAAACAAACAACACAAAAACAAGTGTTTTGTTGTTTATTTTTTGAACAAATGTTACCAGTATTCTTTTTATTTAAACTTTTTTGTAGGACTGTTTCATAGACACAGATGAAGTCCTAGAATAGAGTATGAATCAGCCCCTTAAGTCATTTTGCTAAAACCAGAGAATTAGGGGAAGTCAAAAACCTGTCTCTAGCTAAAAGATTCACAATAAGAAATGTCTTGTGGATTTAAATGTAACTTTCTTAATTATTATTATTCGTGATTGGTTCATGTATTTCATAATCATTGCAGAAGTTGAACATATCCAGTACGATAAACAAATGGTATCTGTTGGCGCACATTTGTTCCTTTGGTTGGTCGTCAGTTAACGTGTGGCATCGTTGTAGATACGCGTTTTGTACAAACAATTGCCAAGGAATAACTTGTTGTCCAAGAGTTGGATATGACAATCTGTTTATTTTAAGTAAACATCAACACAATCAAACAAAACGAATAGTTCCTCTTGATCCTACCATGTTATCATACACGTAACCACGGTCCAGAAACACTGTGACCTTGCTGTGCGCAACACAGCTGACCCAATTAGGCCACATTTAAATATACCTTTCCCACTCCCAGCGCCACACGCTGGTTGTCAATGAAATGGCTCCAACAGTATCCATCTCCTCACTGAATGAGTATCCATAATCATCTCTAACATCCATGTGAATTTTGAAGTTGTCTACAATTGTCTTCTGTTCCTACAGTAAAAGTGACTTGTGACGAAATGGCACAAAACATTATTCATTGCCCAGTCAAGACTGAGTAGTTACAGCCTTGATGCAAGTAATATGGTATGACTATTTAACTTACACCACATAAGTCAAACATAAGTGACTAATAAGTTGACTTATGTAGTGTATTGAACTGATTAGACTAGAGGTTCATATTTTATCACTTTTAACAACAGAAATTTAAAGTAAAATTGTATAGTATAGTACAATGGCTTTGTGTTATTTTCTTTAAAAAAAAAGTGAAATATATGCAACAATTCAGAAAATGCTGAACAATTTACATGCTGTCTCTCAGCACTGTAGATTTCCAGAGTTTGGGTACTTAAACCATATTAATCCAGAACACTCCGAAACAACAAACCAAGACATTTTATCTAGTAAATAGGAATGTTAGAAAGAGACTAATTAAAGGCTATAAAAATTAAGTGATCTGTAATATGGTTAAATATTTAGGTGATTATACCATTAGATAACACTTTCGAGAATCCTCCTTAACAAATAAGCTTCAACAAGCGTTCTGCAAATGTTTCACACTTAAAAGCGACTGTAGCTATGAATCAGGTTAGTTTGTCAGTTGAGGACTTTCCAACTCTCCATGCCCCTATTGCTCATGTTGTGGCTTAACTCTGGTTAGCGTACCTCTATAAGCATTTCTGTGATCTTGTCCCCACATTTCCCCAGAGGAGCTGGCTCATGTTTGATTCACTTTCTATTTGCATACTGTGCACAGTATGGCTAAGATCATCCCAATGGACTTTTAGAAAATGTATTCCAGTATAGCATCTGATGCCTACGAAAGCCAATTTTCCAATGTTCCTAAAAGAAATGAACTTCTCAGAAGCCTGTTCGAAGATTTAGGTTTTAACATGTTTGTTGTATGGCAATAATATCTAATGGTAAATAAAGGAAGAGATACTGAATAATTTTTTCAGACTTGTCAGAGAGCGCAATCCAATGTTATCCATCTTCTGAGGTTGCTAGTCAGATAAAAACGGGTATTGTTGGGGTCAGTTTCATTTCGCATTCAGTCATGTTTAATTGGGAATGGAATTAGTCCATTCGAATGGAATAGCTTTCCTGAAACCATGCATATAGATTGATTTGACCTCAAATCTGACATATTCAAAACAGTGAATAGCTGTCACTAGACCACAGCCCAGATACATCCATGCTAATGTCCTCTTCTCACTTTTCTGCTTTGGATAGTTATATTGAGGTCAGTATATTGTGTTACTATGGTGTTTTAGTACAATGACCCTAAATGGGAAATGGCTTTCATTGTTGATTTTAAAATATAAAACCTAACATCATATTCTGTAGGACACATTATTTTTATGGACAATCCCCGTGCTTCAGTCAATTACATAGCAATCAGTTTTAGGAATGTGAAAATTGTGTCCACTTTCAACTTGTGAAATAAAATTGTATAACATGTAAATGCACACCGCAGTTGATGGAATTTTAGTCAGGCGCTCATTCGTCCACAAATGTCAACACATCCGCATGCAAGCAAACCATACCCTCCCTAAGGTCATATAAAACCAAATAAACATGAAAATGGCAGATTTGGACACTGATCTAGTTAGCTGATTAATAGGATAGCAGTTGCTGTAGACTAAATCATAGTTATATGTGATGTCTTTGTCAATCAATCAATCACATATATTTATAAAGCCCTTTTTACATCAGCAGATATCACAAAGTGCTTTTACAAAACACCTGGCCTTAATCCCCAAGGAGCAAACAACAGTAGTGTTGAATTTCAGTGGCTAGGAAAAACTCCTTAAGAATGCCAAAATTTAGGAAGAAACCTAGAGAGGGCCCAGGCTCAGAGGGGTGACCAGAATGTTCACCGGATGTTCAGTGATGCGCTGTACATGATGTCTCTGCTCACTGGATTTTCAGTAATGTGCTGTACATGATGTCTCTGTTCACTGGATGTTCAGTAATGTGCTGTTCATGATGTCTCTGTTCACTGGATCTTCAGTAATGTGCTGTTCATGATGTCTCTGTTCACTGGATGTTCAGTAATATGCTATAAATTGCGTCAGGCCTAAGGCTCTTCACTTTACATATGGTATGGATTTGATTGACAAGGCGCTCTGAACTTAAGCACCCCATCCCTCCCACCACTTGGACGATTTTTTGTCTTTATAATAAATACAGAGTTGATGTCCACTCCAATCTACAACATCATAAACTCCAAACTCATAACATGCAGTACAGCTTCATACTCTCAGTCGTTCTGAACAGAATAAAATTACTTTCATCAACTGTGAGGAAAAGGAACCACGGAACACAGATTGAATCATGAGTCCTTTCTATGTGTCCTGATTCGTCAGTTGGTTTCTCTGAATTGCCTTTTTCACTTAGCAAGTGATGTTGACAACAGAACCACCCTTCACATAATGCCCATTTCATCCAGATCGCACATTATAATGGGCTATAATGGGCTGTTCTGATAAAAACCGTAGTAACTTCTGCCACTCAATCCTTCACTTGACTTTTTGTCCAATGTTACACAGTCAACATTTTCCAGTAATATTTGCCTCATATTATTCAATGTATCCAGAGTGATTAAAGATTTAAATATCCACAGATGCTGGAGAGAAAATAGATTATTTTATTTTTTTACTCAGACTCACTTTGTCAAATGAACTGTTGTGTTTTCACCTTTGGTCTAATGCTTTTCCCATCATTTCCAAATGATTTCTTTCAGTTGATGAAATTATATGCATATGCCTTTCACATTCCTTCTGTAAGTAACAATTAAACAGAACCGTACCTAAACACAATGCAATCCCTATGCAAAGTAAGGGGTGGCGAATTTCCATTGAATTCCCAAAGATCTTAGTAAACTCTCAGCACATTTAAAAGGATGGACCACTTATCTTTACTGGACAGAAAATGCACCTTCCTTCTAATTACATCACCATCCTGTTTCTCCACTGGTATTAATTAATCATGGAATGTGATATGTATATTTAATATGTGATGAGGGAGCATTCATTCTTTCTACTGTAAGGGTTATTAGTCACCACATACTTGTGAAATAGATTAATTATGTATATTTTTTTGGGGGTAAACTGGGAGTGAGTAACAGGTTTACTGTTATGGACACTGGTCGGCCATTAGGCCTGTGTAGCAGAACACAGCAGTATATGGGCCGCGCAGCATTTTTACACTCCACATCCACTCTGAGACCTGGCCCACTCAGACTCTGACATGCTAAAAGCTTCTCACCATCCCGGTGCGTTCGGTCCTTGCACAGTGCAAGCTGCTTACGCTATGCATTAATGGTGCTCTTACATTAGCCAATTCCATTCTCCTCCAAACCACATAGGATCTGTAATATTCCACTGTGTTGCTGGAGAAAAGGTACTGTGAAGCTGAAGGGAGTGAGAACAGCTTGGCACAGCATTTTCATCCTCCTTAATTCCAAGTGTGGGAGTGAGACATTGTATGCAAATTTCTCCTTATAGCACATTTTTCCGCCTAATCGCAGTATGATCTTTTCAGTGCAGTCTACTACACTATTTAAAGCGCTCTTTGAACATGTTGCTGATGTTGGACACTCTTGTACACATAATTATGTGCTGATTTATTTCTAATGAATAAGGTGTCAGAAGCAGTGCTGACATATAAGGTTTGGTCCTTATTATTAATTCAATGTTAAGAAAGTAGCAATGTCCATATTTTGTACCGTACACCAGAGGAGTCGGCTGGGGATTATTCTGTGAATATTAAGATCTCTATTAAGCTTGTACAGGACCATATACCATACTGTATATAAATGTACTGCATGCCAGATGAAAGGGAAGGAATTCCTCTATGCATCTCTTTGTAGTGGCTTTTCCTCTTGTGCTATCTTCCTTTTGAGAAATGTGCTTCGCAGACCTCAGAAGCTTTATAGAAATTGGGCAAACATTATTTCTTGAAAATAACAAAATGTCAAATCTGATTAGGTCTGATATTCATTCCTAATTTGACCAGGTAAGCCAAGTGAGAACCAATTCTCATTTACAATGAGGGACTGGCCAAAGGCATATCAACTGGAAGACAGTCACACATGAATATAATACAAATCAGATCAAATCCAGTCCAAAACAACTATGGTGCAGTATGCAAAAGGTCAATACGTTTTACATATGATGTGATACAGGCTGTATTTATAGGTGGACAAGGTGCAGAAGTAATCACCCTATGAGGAGACAAGTGATATAAAGTTGGCCATGGTGCATGGCTGGTGCAGAGATCAGACTTAACATTTGGACTTTGAATGAATAAGGGGTGTTGATTCGTTCTAGTTAGCAGCAGAAACACTGGAAAGTATGGACCAACGGAGACGGTGGCTTTTGGTGATGACCAGTGTGACTTTTCAACCATAGCACAGCGTTCTGTTAACCAGGATGATGCTGAGGAATGATCTGAAGTAAAGAGGGGATTTGCCTAAAAGCGACTTATAGATCAGCTGGGACTTTAATAAGCTGCAACTGCCAATAGGAAGTGAATCAGAGAATGATTCACACTCATATGCAGAAAAACACTTTTGTGGTGACTTTGTCTGATTGGGGCAGGATTAGGTCTGATTGGCTCACAAGGTCAGGACGGGAGGTGCTTTCTTCCAAGGTCCCCTATGCCAGTGTTCAGACATTCCTGTGGCATTTAGTCTGGTCTGATTAGTTCTCCCTGCTCTTTCTCAAATTCTTGAGCAGTGAACTTTGTCTTGACCCAGCTGGGAAGTAGTTGATGTACCAAAGACCCCGGGAGTTCCTTTTCAAGTCGTCTATGTTAATTTTTACACTGTGACTTCGCAAATACATTTTTATTGTCTAATGTCACTGGGTCGGAACCAGTTCGTCATGAGAATCTGCCGGAATGTGTACAAGTAGAACGGTAAAGAAGAACAGACTTATTAGAAGCACCAAGGGATGTATCCTGCTGAGAAGGCACTGTCCGCCCATTTGTGGATCCATGCCAGTTGCTATCAGCGTGGATTGAGAAGGGTGGGTGCAGTGACCATGAGCCTGTGAACCAGTGAGACCATCTCAAGAGGCAGAAGAAGCAGGGAAAAAATAAAAGGAAGTGACATATTCAGGCCAACATTAGAGCCAGTCTAGAGCATCTCTGAATTTGAAATTCCTAATTTACACTAATGAATGGAAGCAAAAGACAAATGTGTAATGTAATGTATCAGGGATTCACCATATGATAACTAACGTTTGTTCGCTTAATCTATAACGTGGTCTGTAAATGTTATAGTTCGTCTTTCCTTCAGTTTGTTGGCCTTTGGCGTCTAGACGGTTGGACTTTACACACAAACGGTTCTAAAACAAAAGGGGCATTTCCTGGAACCATTGGAAGAGGCTAACTTAAGAAAGCCTTCAAAGAGTTTCAGAACAATGCTTTTGGAAGAACCTCTGAATGATCTTCCACAAAACGTTTATGTTCATAGTGTAGAAACCAACTAGATTCGCTCAATTATCCATGTAAATACACAGATACAGTATGTGCAGACTTCTTTGTCAGTTTATGCCCTCGGCAGTCATGTCTGGTAGTCAGACATGACTGTATCCACTGCCCGCAAATGTTTGTCAGTCCTCCAACAGTGGAGTAGAAATGGGGGAGGGTTCCTCTCTTTTTGCCCTGATTTTGGGTCAGGCTTGAGGATGGTTGAGGTTTGGGGTTTGGTAAATTATCAGCTGGAGTGGGGGTTGGTAGCCTCTCTGAGAATAGATAGGTCATCTTGCTGATATACCCCCTGGTACAAGGCTATACGGTAAACCAGTGAGGGTCTCTTCTGTCAAAGTATGCATTGTTATGGCATTATCTACTAGTCACTTTGTCGTGGCCTATGCATGTGTAACGTACTGTAAGAAACATGCTGTGTCCCTACACTTGAATGGAAGAAAATGTAACATGACGAATAACCACAGAGGAAAAATCCTTCTAATATAGACTGCTCACTGCCAGCATGGCACATTGCCTTTGCTTTAATATTATAACTCAGCTTTAAAGGTGCATGATCTAAAAAATTACTGTACATACAGTTATCTGAGTTTAGATGCCAGTCTGTAATGTATACGGATTATCCCTCGGCGTAATTAAACTGTGCTTGGTAAATATACAATCCCCCAGCTTTGGAATTAGATAACGTTCCTGTAATCTGCCAAATAGGATTTAGGGGTTTGACTGCACCCAACAAAATGTCAGCCTTTGGTGATTGATCTTAGCGGAAACGTGGGATGATTTTCGGTGTTTAAGCGCCGGTCAGGTTTTCACCATTGATTGATTTTGCTCTCTTTGCAGCCCGAAAGGTAACTGTGGCTACCGCACCGGCGAAGCGTTTCCCACATCAATCAGAGACCAAGGGCTAGTGCACATGAGACTACACCGGCTGACATTCAAAAAAGCCAAGCTCCCAACCTCTTCTATGCACACACAATGGCAGTAAAGAAAACAATGTGGTAGGACAAAGACAATTTCAGCAGTATGACATCTCAAAGGACACCATGCTAATATAGACCACTGCGTTTCGAGCCCCCCCCCCCATTTCAGCTGTGGCTACACTTGTGCAGGGATGCATTCTCCATTAGAGAGGCTGTCAGGGTTCCTTTGTTCTGTTATGGATCGTCACGTCAAAACAGCCCTGATGCCTGTCACATTCTCTCCTCAGAGAGCAAGGCCTCTGTGAAAGCTGTTATACTTTCCTCTGTTCAACTAATTAGCCAACAGTCGGAGTATAACTGATACCGGGGCAGAGGCGAAAATAGGCTTCACTTTGATAGGGTTACCCTCGTTTGCAAATCATGTACAGTACAACTTCTGGCAAATGCCAACAACATGTACAGTAATACTTGCTGGTGTCCATTCTAAAACATCATTCTCCACTGGGTTTATGTTGTTGTCTTGCTACTCTATTGTTGTGACTGAAATTAATATTAATTAATATTAAGGATATTTAAAAAAAAAAAAGTGTCCTTGTTTTACTGTACTTATAATGTCCCTATGAGAAGAAAGGCTATTCAAATTATTTGTGGCTAAAATTTGTGTTTGAGGCTTACCCAGGTGTACTCCAGCAATGCCTGTAGTGTCATGGTCACCAAGGCAGATTGACACTGATTTGAAGCCAAAATCTGTTGGTTTGGAGTTTGCCGATCCTTCCACTGTGCCACAAAGTCCCTTGCACAGTCATTATCTAGCATTCATGTTCTTTGTCCTTGGAGAAAGATGGCAAAATGCATTGTTATTTTTGATCTCAGTTCATCTGACTATTCTTTCAACATTGGCCATATTATTGTCTAATATTGCTGGGGCAGAGTGGCTAGCGTTTAGAGCATCTGGCTAGTAACTGAAAGGCTGCTAGATTAAATCCGAAGGTGAAACATCTGTCACCCTGTCCTCGATCAGGACAGTTAACCCTAATTCCTCCAGTATGCTGCTCTGGATATGTTTGTACATTTTTCTCCATAGCCATAGCCATGCTTTGTGGTGGAATGAGGGTATTGCTTCTCAAATATAGGCCAGTTAATTTGGAGAAAAAAAATCACAATAATTAAAGTAATTCAGAATTCCTGAAATGTTCCTCAGCAGGTGTCGTTTTTAATGTCATTTTAATTTGTAATAATAACAATAATGCAAAGTACATTCCGTTGGCAAATTATGTGCAAAACCATCGTTGAATAATCATAGATAATGAATGCCACTCAAGTGCACTTCCACGTAGCATCTCTCCTCTGCGGAATAGACGACACCCAGATATGAATGTACCACCCCAAGACTAGTACGTGAACAGAATGGCCTTCCACTCAATTTGCTGATGACATGTGATGCCAAGAAATACGCTGATGAATGTGGTTTCAAAGCAGACACATGACTCATTTATTGGGCTGAACCACAATCATGGCACTTGTACCTGTGCTACTTGAGGGAGCTGTTGAGGATGGGAAGCCAATAGGTGACTCTTCAATATTCATTTGCAGGACAGCGTATTTCCTTATGCCAAAGGCAATTGTCCTAATTTTTTTATTTATTTTTTTACTGGTCAAGCAAGGAACACTCCCACCTGGGAGGAGTTTAACAATGTACTGAGCAGAACTGCAAGCTGTTGCCAGATGAGGTTGGGCCGATTCCTCATTAAAAACACAGCGTTGTGTCAGAAGTGGACGGATCATTGACAAGTCATTGTCAGGACAAGTAATCCTCAAGTGAGATCCCTGACATGGAGGAATTCATGGTTGGGCTATTGCTTTATGCAAATTTCTATGAGAAATGCAAGTGAGCTCTCATGCTAAACTCCATTGCTACCCCTGTGCAGCTAGAGGTGTGAGCTGGGAAAGGGCCATGGTTGCTAGGCAATGTGTTGAAGCTGCACCTAAAACTTGATGCACTATAATGTTTTGATCATCTCTAGCCTGGGAATGTGCACAGAGGCACTGGCATACAGTAGCAGTGACTGCCAGTTAAACTCAGGAAGAGAAAAGAAGCTTAGGAGGAGAAAAGGCATCCCGCCCAAGCAAAATTGCCAAAATGTAGCAAATATCGGCATCTACAGTACTTACCAAATAAGGCACCAAGAGACATTTGATGTCTCAAAATCAACGGAAGTTGAGATATGGTTCAGATCTTTTGAGAGCTTGAGAGATGCATGCAATCTCATTCAGGCTTCAGAAGAGCATCAAGTGAGCACACTAATATATCGCATGAGTGACAAAGCAGACAACATAATTTGTGGATTAGGATTAACAAAGGCTCAGATATAGAGTACAACACAGTGGAGGACAACTTCTGAGAATATTTCACAGGAAAGCAGAATGTGGCAAAATGTAACAGGCGCCAAATGAATGTGTATATTACTTCAACACAGAATTGTATGCTCTGTCAGAACACTGAATAATATTATGAAAATCTAAGAGACGAACTCATCAGAGATAGAATTGTCAAAGGGCTACTGGACGCCAAAATATCAGTGCGACTTCATATGCATGCCAGTCTCACACTAAAGAGAGACACCACTATGGTCAGACACAGAGAGAACCACCAACAGTAGACAGAGTTGTGGGATAAGGTTGATGCTGAAACAAAATTCCCAAAATATAACTATCAACTCAGGCAAAAAGGAAAAATGTCCAACTGCATGAGATGCACAATTGAGAAGCTGAATCTCAAAGCAGGCTGCATTAACTAGTTGATGTCCAGTGGTAGGAGTGCTATCTTGAGGTTTTCACAGGTCTAGGAGAGCTGAAAGAGGAGCACTGCATCCAACTAAGGACCCTCTGACCACAGCAAGGAGAAAACCACTTCCAATAAATGGCCAAGTTCAAAGCTGAACTTTCAAAAGTGGAAGAGCTCAGCATCATCACGAGGGACCGAGCCTACGGACTGGTGGACCGGCATAGTTCCTGTTCCCCAAGCCAGACAGCACAGCGAGGACCTGTGTTGAAAGGACCAAAGTAGCTTCTAATGAAAGCAAATGAACCCGACAAACGGACTGCTAGTTCACCATTTCGCTCCCCGTGGAAAAGGCTCCAGCCCATGTGAACTATCGATGGGCTGGAGACTGAGGCCAGGCCTGCCACTTTTTTCCTCTTCTATCAAACCTCATTCACGTAACACTGACAAGGTGTGACGCAATGAGAATGAACATAGAGAAGACTGGGTGCGCACATCACCTCAGGCACAGAGCAAGGTCTCCGTTACCACTCAAGGGCTGTGATGCCTGTCGCGGAAATTCTAATCAGAAAGGCAGAGACTCTGTCGTTTCTTTTCACAATTATAGCTATATTAAAGATTTGCCAACCTGGAGCGGTTGACAACACTCCCAGCAGAGTCCGGTCAAATGCTACCCATTCATATGCTCTCCATTCAGGCCTATAAGCACTCAGTACAGCCCATTTGTGGCACCCTCCCCATGCATGATAAGACTACATGCCTCACAAGCTGTTCTGTGGAAGCTCGGCATAACAGGGTGTCTATAGCCCTTGAGAAGTTCGACATAGCTGTACTCATCTGTGAGAAGTGCAGAAACACACACACACACACACACACACACACAATGCTCTTGCTCAGTTGCTTGATTATACTTAGAATTTCCCTTTAACATAGGAATAAGCAATATGATATCATTTCAATACGGAATAACTGCATTTTCCATCGCATGTCGTTTGGGTTTTTGGGCTTCCGACCAATCCAGTATGTCAGGCATGAGCTTGTACACCTTCAAAGACCGCAGGAGAAGCAGAGAAAGCTTCATTGGTCAGATCTTTGTGATGATGAAGTGTAAGCGACTGCTTCAAGACCACCAGGATCATGTATCAGATCGGTGGCGACTATCTGTTTCATTCAGACACCAACTATAGCTTAAGGCAAGTGACCAAAGTGAGAAATAATCCTCTTACATTGCCAGAGAACTCAAGTAGTCTACCTTGACCTCTGCTAGATTCAGCAGTTCACATAATTCCTGAAAGACTTTTGACATGTCACTGTCTGTATTGTTTTCAAGGACATCCTAGAGAGAGACTTTCTCTTCCCAAAGAAGAAAAACAAAAAAGCCAAACGGAGCAAGTCTAAGATCCTCATTTGTATTTCTCAAATGTTTGTAACGCACAATTTTGGTTAAGAAATGTAAGCAATTATATAACAAAGACATATAAAAAACTTAAAACGTCCTGACATGGTTATCATTGAAGTCCTGGGAACTTACTGGTAACTATGTTATGGTACCCCAGAGAGTTGGTATAATACAGGACCTTAATAAAACACCCCCCCGTTCCATCTTGCCCAACCCTGTTCCTGGAGAACTACCACCCTGTAGGTTCTCTCTCCAACCCTGGTCCTGGAGAACTACCACCCTGTAGGTTCTCTCTCCAACCCTGTTCCTGGAGAACTACCACCCTGTAGGTTCTCTCTCCAACCCTGTTCCTGGAGAACTACCACCCTGTAGGTTCTCTCTCCAACCCTGGTCCTGGAGAACTACCACCCTGTAGGTTCTCTCTCCAACCCTGTTCCTGGAGAACTACCACCCTGTAGGTTCTCTCTCCAACCCTGTTCCTGGAGAACTACCACCCTGTAGGTTCTCTCTCCAACCCTGGTCCTGGAGAACTACCACCCTGTAGGTTTTCTCTCCAACCCTGATTCTAATGATGAGCTGGATGAAAAGCCAAGTCAGGTTAGTCACAACTGGGATTGGAGGGAGAACGTACTGGATGGAAGACCTCCTGGAACAGGATTAACAGGATTCAATGTTGATTGGAGAAACACTTTTATAATTTTCAGCTGCCTGTACAATGTGAAGTGCTTTTGTTCTAAATGACTATTGGCTCAGTATTGGTGTCTATATACACAAGGCAGGGTATTGGTTAAGGTTGCTGCCACAACTGGATTAGGTTTGTTTAGGGTTTGAGAGAGCAGAGTTGAGAGTTCCTTTATTCCCACTTATTCCAGTCTGTCATCACGCCACGGCATAGCACACCAGAATCCCTGTTGGCTTGCCTTTGCAGCTAATCAGGGTCAATCCCTGGACGGTAGATCAGATGCTACTGAAAATGGTGTTAGAGGGCCAGTAGAGGGGCACTCTCTCTCTCTGGTCTGAAGATGAAATCCCAATTCCCCCGGGCAGCGGACACTGACCTGCATGTAGAGTTGTTCTGTGTCAACATGTCCAGCATGCTGTGTGTGTCAGATGATTACTCTACCGCATATAGAAAGGCTGGGCAAAGTTCAATGCAGAGCTGAACGTTTAATGCATCATTTCTAGGTCAAAGTTGATTCAGGAGCCGGAAAAGGACAGATATTATTTTTATATTCAGTGAATGTAGTGTAAGACTGGGTTGTTTTTTTCTTTCTGCCCCTATACAGTAAATGTTTTAACTTTATAATCAAACCTACCTCTGGCCAGATTGAACTGGACGTGGGCCTGATTCAGCCCCAGACTTTAGTCTGACCTATAGGCAGATGGGTTGCTGGTGAGTTATTAGGAGTTGCAGGCACAAGGCAGGTGCAACTGAGCAAAACAACTGACCTGGGCATCAGAACAGTCCACCATTACTGACCCATCTTTTATTTAACGAGCCAATACACATGTGTAAGATGTCTCAGTCAGGAGAAAAGACATGATTTGATGTGAAACACATTTGACAGTTGATCCCCTCCATCGCTCCCAAATATTTTGTATTAATATCTTCCCTGTGAGAGAAAGTTTTGCCATCAAACTCCATCTTGGAATCTTTGACAGCATCCAGACAGTTGTATACCTTGTTGTTTAAAACATGAGGGAGATATTGGCAGACTGTGAGTTATGAAACCAATAAGCCTTGTCTTTCACATTTGCCCACGCTGCATATTGAAGTCGTCGATGAGAAGTTTTACAAAGCAATGTTAGAGCACTGTGTGGAGGGCACTATGTTGAGGTGCAGTAAAATAGTGTTTTGTCATAAGTGTTTGGTTACTGTGACTTTGAATCCAAGCTTTTGCTGTCATTATTGTTCCCTTAGAGAAAAGAGAAATGGGAAAAGTAGTTGAGGCTCAAGGAAAACACAGGAGTGTTATGAATCAGCCTCAACCAAGACAGACAAGACATTCTGTCCTTTCAAAGAAAATGTGTTGCACTTATTGAGATTTCAACTTTGCTGCTTAAAATGTATGTGTGTTTTTGCTGTGTGGGCGTATTTCTTTTTTACTCATAGGAAATGCAGCATTTTCAAAAAGGGGTTATTCCAGGATAGTTAGCACAGCCCCTGTGCCTTGGGCATTCTTGCAGAACTCTCGAACTAAATCTCCATGAACGACAGGCATTTCATCTATCACACTCTCTTCATCTATCATTCCTCCTCCATCTCTCTAGCCATCATTGTATCTGTCAATGTCAGTACTTATCAGTTTCTCAGAGTTCCAACCAGTGTATTGCATTCACTTAGTTGGAAAAGAAAAAGGCTGAATCTCAACACATCGCCACTGTAACGCTAACACGTAATGACAAAAAGACCCCTTGATAATGTGGAATCCTCTTCTGCCCCCCCCCCCCCACCCCCCCACTCAGGACCCTGTCAGCCGAACCCGTGCCACAACAGAGGAGTGTGTGAAATCAGTGAAACTTACAGAGGCGACACATTCATAGGCTACGTCTGCAAGTGTCCAGCCGGCTTCAACGGTATCCACTGCCAGCACAGTAAGTAGGCCGATCACCGCAAACCTCTGAGCTGCGGACACTCACCGTTCTCCGCAAGATCTCCACGTACAAAAAGGAAAGGAGCGAGGGTCAAAAAGAGAGAAAGAAAAGGTATTGGTAAGCCTGGGGTGTCACACTTTGAAGTTGCACCCCGGACATGTGATCACCCCATTGAAAAGTGCCACACTCCTCCAAACCATCACAAACGGGTTTAAATGAAGGGAACGTGACTTCGTCCTGCTCAGGCATGTCGCCACCATTCACAGTTCCAATTAAACTGAGGTTCAGGGGTAAAGCGGATCATTTTGGGGAGTGTTATGCACGGCCCTGTCTGTTTTTATTGTCCAGAATCAGATGTCATTCCAACTTTGTCCTCAAAATGACCTTACCTTATACCAGGTAACATTTCAGAAGACTACAGTTTCTTCGATACAGTGATCAAGTGCACTAGTTGTTCAGGCTTGCTTCTTGTCTACCAACCCTGTCTACTGCCTGGCATTATAATCAGGTGAAACAGAGAAAGATCTAGCAAAGCTGCAGTTTTGCTTCTCAAAACAACTCACACAGAACTGACTTTGACAATGGGAGGGCTAATACAGGTAGTATGCATGCCAGTCTCTCTTGCTTTATAGCAGAGAAAGAGAGGCTGCACCATTTCTTTTTTTAAATATTATTGTGACAGAAAATTGCTTCACAGTTACATAACATAAAGCATAGACACCCATAATAAGCCAACAAGACCTACCACCATGGGACTGGTCACAGTATAGAGCCCTGACATCATGGAATTGTCTTTCACCTCAAGGAACTCAAGCGATTAGTAAAATCTGATTAAAAAATAAAGGATAAAACAACACTTAAATCAAACTAATGACTTTGAAGAGACACTCACTCATACACACACTCCAACAGGCATGTGACAATACACACTGCCTCTAATATTCAATGACATCCAGTTCTCTTTGGATGGACACAAAGGCCTGTTTGAGGCTAATTATCCTCTTCTTCTTCTTCTGTGATTTGTGAAAGAATGACCACCTATTTGATTTAACAGGGGGCAGTGCAGGTCAGATACTCAGAAGGGTCGTGGTTATTGGAAATGTGGGGCACTTTTGGATGTGCTGAGCTCTCTGGAACCGATGAATGTCTTTGCCTTCCCTGTAGAGAGACAAAAATGGGGGAGAGTTGTTGGTGTATGTTTGTACTGTATGTCTCAATAAACAGAACATGTGTATGAAGAAATATAGATATTTAATACACAAAAGTCTCAGTCACCTGAACGTCCAACTAACATTTATTTGGGGAATGTTTATTTGTAAAAAAAAAATAGTATTTAACATAATATTTAACAAATGCACACTTACTACCCAAATAAATGGCTTTAGTTCAAATTTCAGGTTTCCAAGACTTTTGCACGGTATTGTAAATATATGTTACTCCAGTAGGTCAGTTGAGGAATTTCTCCATAACCCTAAACCTAACCCAAACCTTGAAGCAAAACTGTCAAACGATGTGCCCTGAAACGCCTTGTCATAGCACTCCCGCCCCATTATACATTTACATTGAAGTAAATGTATAATGGGGTTCCCACCATGGCTTGGCAGTCTAGCTGAATCTGTACCCATCAGAATCCCCACACATGAACGAGTTACAAAGTAGTGCCCCCCACTGGCCACTAACACTGACCTAGAGACTAGTATTTAGTCATTGTTTGTGAGCGCTAAACGTCTCTATATCCTGCTGGATGATATGTAGGTCAGCTGCTGTGTTCCCTGGCTCTGTGTCACTGCTTGGCTGATCTGGTCATTCGCTTAGCCATACGCATGCCGTCTTTCTCACAGGTGCGTCTGTAGATGATGGAAAGCAGCTCCTAATGCATTCTGGGGATGTCTGGGGCAGATGGATATTAGCTTAGAGAAAGAGAGGGAGGGATGGATCTCTTCCAAACATAAATGGTTGGGAGAGAGAGCAGGGGAAAGGGATAGATAGACATAAAGGGATAGATAGAGAGACATAAAGGGATAGATAGAGAGACATAAAGGGATAGATAGATAGACATAAAGGGATAGATAGAGAGACATAAAGGGATAGATAGAAATAAAGGGATAGATAGATAGACATAAAGGGATAGATAGAGAGACATAAAGGGATATATAGATAGACAGACATAAAGGGATAGATAGAGAGACATAAAGGGATAGATACAGAGACATAAAGGGATAGATAGACATAAAGGGATAGAGAGACATAAAGGGATATATAGAGAGGCATAAAGGGATAGATTGATAGACATAAAGGGATAGATAGAGAGACATAAAGGGATAGAGAGACATAAAGGGATAGATAGATAGACATAAAGGGATAGATAGAGAGACATAAAGGGACAGATAGAGAGACATAAAGGGATAGATAGAGAGAGCAGGGGAAAGGGATAGATGGGGAAGGAAGATGGATAAAGGGGGAAAGAGAGAGTAATGCTGAACCAAATGCGTTTGTCTCATAACTCCTCCACAGTCTTTTTCACTTACACCAAGGTTAAACAAGACACAGGAGATAAACAGAGACGTTCTGGAGAAAAGTGATTTTCTCTTCCTCTCTGATATTGTCAGAATTTGAGACAGACTCTACAGGGAGTTATGGCTGTACTATAAATATTAAATGAGGAAAATAAAGATAAATAGCTGGATTTTAATTTTGTAGCTTTGACAGCTGAACATAATTATACTTTACCTTAGTACTTTACTTAATAAATACTTTGCTTTTAATGTTATTGCTTTGACAACTGAGCATTATTATACTTTACTATAGTGCTTAATAAATACACTTTATTATTGAGTCTTCTCTTAACAAAACATAGCTGAGATTTGTTCTTATTGATGCATTAGAACACAACCAAATGCTTCATGTTGTATCAATATAATCACAATTTTGTTTTGTATCTATATAAAACACAGACTCATAATGTTCTGCTCTATCGGATGGTGTGATAAATGACACATACATTTGTTCTGCTTCTGTCATTTTGTGTTTATGGAGTGAAAAGGCCAAGTTCTTTCGTTGATTGACAGCTCCACATGCTATCCTGATCTTGTCAACATCCGCCTCATGAATTATGCCCGAGGCTGATTTCAGAGTGGAAGAGACTTCTGCAATGAACCTTCAGTTGTTGTTCTCTATATTAAGCTCTAGGGCGAAAAACCTATTTGATATGGCCTGAATATGTACTAATGACTGACAGTTTTCTTTTCACTCATTACAGTCCAATGAGAAAAATCTGTATCTATTGGAATTAATAAAGAAAATCTAACATCTGTGTAATTTCTGCAATTAAATGATAAAGGCGTGGCAAAAAATCTTAACTCAGAATTACAGCTTAGCTGCCTTTGCTGTGGTTCGGTTGGGCTTTTAATTGCTGACAAGCTTAATGGAAATGATAAGAATCAGTCAGACGGATTTTATCGGGGAGGAACAAAACCAAGTTGAATGGCTGCTCCCGTGCCTTCGTTGTAAATGTGGAAATGTTGCCAGGGAATCCAGCACAAAACTAAAATGACAAAAGTATCACGTAGCACACAAGACGAATATAATCGCGAGAGACCACTTCACCGTTTGATTTACTACATACCTAGCTAACCGTGGTCGGTCCACTGAGCCACATTGTGTTACCATACAAAGTTTCTCCCTCGCGCACTTGAATTTCCGATGAACATGTTCTACATAATATGCATGTTATCAACACTGTGGATGTTGTCACCAATACTCCAGCATGAGTGTGAGCAGCAGGCAAACCTAAGTCTTTACGGTTTCCTCTACCTGCTCAATCTGGCAGACCCAAATCCAATTTCACACCTTTGAGCATTATCTTAAACACAGACGGCAGTGTACACCGTGGTCTTTAGAGCTGGTTTATGAAGCCCTGACAGAGATGACATGGCATGTGCAGTTCCAGAAATACAAGCTACTTTAAGTAAGTTTTGATGGACGGGTCTACAGGGGAGTTAACCTGTTTTTGTGTTGAGGTAAAGTATTTAAGAGAAAAGTCGAGGTGGGGAGATTTCACAGAACTCCCAGGGCGTTTCAAACACCCTGGCAAACGATTCACAGACAGTTTGATAGGTTTGTTCAATCAGTCAGAAGCTGAAGTACGCCGTGTTGGGGGATACATGTTTCAGAATGCTTTAGGACGGTTCAGACTATTTGATCAAGTCTGAGCGCTTGTTTAGAACTTATCTGTTTTAGGGCAACATGTATAGATCTTGATGTTTAGTTTGTATTATATTTACCTTGTACCTAAATAGGATGTGTTGTAATTTATTAGTGGTGATCCTCTGATTCAGAACATGGTTTATCTTGTTTTTGAAAGAAAATTAGACTCTTATGGATATATGATATTTTTAGGCAGCATGCTGACCTAAAATAATAAAAGATCACAATGCATGCCTGAGTGTATATTGATGGAACTCCCTTGGGAAAATATAGATATAACCATTATCCACTCTCCCCTATGTTAAATGGGGTCAGTGTACTTCTCACTTACCACACGTCGGAATTGTAAATGTCTACAAAATGGGTTTTTATCCAAGAATTAAAAAAACATAAACAAGTCTTATTTGCATATGTTTCATCTAATACAATCCGCATTTAATCCAAGACTTTCATCCGCATTTAAACCAAGACTTTCATAGCAATCCAAGTTTGCTATTAGTGACTGTTCTCTGCAGTTAGTTTGTTTTTCATGCCAATGACCTCGCAGAAGTCTCCTCACAGTCTGTGGTTGTCATGCCGATGACCTTGCAGAAGTCTCTTCACGGTCTTTGGTTGTCGTGCCGATGACCTTGCAGAAGTCTCCTCACGGTCTGTGGTTGTCATGCCGATGACCTTGCAGAAGTCTCCTCACGGTCTGTGGTTGTCATGCCGATGACCTTGCAGATGTCTCCTCACGGTCTGTGGTTGTCATGCCGATGACCTTGCAGAAGTCTCCTCATGGTCTGTGGTTGTCATGCCGATGACCTTGCAGAAGTCTCCTCATGGTCTGTGGTTGTCATGCCGATGACCTTGCAGAAGTCTCCTCACGGTCTGTGAAAGGCACTGCAACTCTCTTTCGGTTTGGCTTATAATCAACACTATTACCGCGTCTCTTATTCTGAGAGAAAGTGCTGCTGCATTATCATTACTCAAATGATGCGCTGTCATGTTCCCGTGGTGACAGGGGACCAACTGGCAGACCACAGTATCAAGAAAATGGCCAATTATTGTAATGAAGTGTCATACTGACAGGCGATTGGGAGTGATCACCCCTGCGTCTTCGGGGATCCAACATGCTCTGGATACACGCGCTGTATCTTCAGTCCACCAAGGTCAGCTGTCAGATGACAGATGTTTTTTTTTTTCTTTTTAGTTTTAGTGGTTTGTTGTTTCAATTTTGTATCTCTGTTTGTTTTCTTCTCTTATGGCTGTCTTTGCTAAATGGTTTATGTGGCATTATGCTACCAAAGGTAAATTGTGTCTCCCACAAATGATGTACCACCTCCCTTGGGCCTATTGATGTATTTATTGCCTTTGACTAAAATATTCCAATGATCACAGCTCTCCTCTTGGGGCAATGACTTAGATCAGTATGAGATCTTCATGGCAAGACATGCCATTCACAGAACCTTCATAAAACAATGGCACTGGGACATTGGAGTCTGGGATATTCCAGCTAACACATTTCATAGGCATAGCAACCCCTTATCACCAATTAGTGTGATTTAGTGAATGTCATGTGTTTATGGCAAGGTCTTTATGTGTTGCATTACATATAATTTAGGGTTGCTCTGTTGTATAAGACAACCGGAATCAAAGAAAACACAGACGTGTCAAAAACATCTGTAGTACGTCATCAGTTTAAACTGAAAAAGAGTATTCGGAATACTCTGGTCAAGAGATGTTTTGGCTGGTTTTATTTAATCTAATAGATGTATTGTAGGATAAGCACAGCTAAACATACTTTAAAGAATTGGGGACCAACTGTCAGCCATGTTACGTATTTGCTTTAAAGAGACTTTCATTACAGTTTCATTAAGGACCAAGTTCTCTGTAATAAAAAAATGGGGATAATGACATTATAAAACTTTAAATGAACTTTTGGCCAGTGATCCAAAGTAGCTCCCCCTTAAAATAACCAAAAATATTAGCCTAGTAAAAATCACAAAGAAGGGCAACCACTTCTTTATAAAGCAACATGAGGCATTTATTTTCAAAACATCAGGCCTTTATGGAAGGGATATGACCAAGTAGGCATAGTCAGAGAAGTGCACCATAATTAGATCAGTTGGTGATTAGTCTGTATTATTGATGTAAACAAAGAATGAAGCACATGGGCTCAGAAAGAGTAAACAGTGAAAAAGGTTGACAATGCACTTGATAGTGTCTTCAACACTCCACCTGAAAGAGGAAAACTTAGGCAGGGAGGGCACAGAAACCGAGCCTGCAGGAAAAGCCTTGTAGTGATATGTATTTTTCCTGGGCAGGCTCCATGGAAAACAAGGTTATACGTTCTTGTCCTGAGTGGGCTGGGGCTGTGCTTTCCCTCCATCCCTTTATTCCTCTGCCAGAAGTTTCTGAGTTCATTTAATCTCCCTTTTTTCATCAATGCGCAATATTTGCCCTCTAATTTTTTTTAAACCATGCCAGCAGGGCACTATGGATTCGAGCTAAACGTGTGCGGATGTTTGAAAGAGGGCACTCCACATTTCATCACACATTGACACGTGCTATCGTGGCTTGTTAGCCCTGCCGCTTCTGCTCTATGTTCAGGGTTATTTAGCCTGTGTTTATATTGTGGTGTAATGTGAGCATTAAGGAGCCATTATTGTAAGTCAATACACCTTTGCAACATCTGAGGGGCGTTTTATCTGCACAGCTGACAGAGACAGTAGCTCCACATCTCGGCAGACTTTGGGCACCCGAGTTAGGCCTGAGTTAGGCCTGAGTTAGGCCTGAGTTAGGCCTGAGTTTGTTTGGTATACTTCTGAAGGGTTTAATATCACATTTATTTTTAACAATAGTGCAGTGCTGTTTATTTCCTACTCTGCCTTACTTGTGCCAAATCATTAGTTTGGGTCTTTGTTTACCCTTGAATGTGCATATACCAAATATGTAACGCTGCCGTTGGAGATTAACCAGTATGTCTAAGCGGGCGCGGTGAGCAATGTGTTTAAAACATCAAATTAAAATGTAATTGCACTATTTAATCATACATTTCCCCGGGTTTTTTTCTGTAATGAGAACATGCCAGTCAGTGTCGCTGGTCAAATAGGGATGAATAAATATTGGAATCCTAAGTATGTCAGTAGAGTACAGTGAGGTATATGTGTGATTTCCATCTGTACTACACACAGCTACATACAGTCACTACCACCATCACACACACATACATAAACACATTTTAATGTGCAAATCACCTAACACACACAGACACACACACACAGACACACACACACAGAAAGCGTACAGTTACAGTCCCTTCACAGCGCCTCGTCTCCAATAACACTCCCTGTTTTCCACTTCCCCTCCATTTGCTGTGCTCTGTCTACTGCTCAAGAGCATGTGCTGATTTCGTAAACACAGCAACGGTCCATCTACAGCCTTAGAGGGCGAGGTGGGCACATTTCACCTCTATATGGAGCAGCCCTCTGCTGACGAGGTACTGACATTCCAGCCCCTGGTGTCTTGCCTGAGTGGTTTCCACTATCGGCATTCTGAACGCAGGCCTTCACGAGACAAAAGCAGAGAAGCTGGCAAAGGAACACTCAGTGTCAGCAGTCATGGGCAGCCTTGCTGTGTGGATGAGGTTCTGTTTGTATCGCTGAGCTTTGAACAGCCTTTGTTATGTTTGGATCCTATCTGAACATACGCTTGATTTTGTAGATTCACGTAAGTAAATTTTTTAAGTGTGTGTGTGTGTGTGTGTGTGTGTTCGTGTGTGCATCTGTATGTTAACGCGAGCAAGATACATGCCAGTCAAGACTTTTTTTGTGTGTGTGCACAAGTGTCTGTCCGTGAGCAGTAAAGGGCGGGTTTTCCTCCACCATATAATCATAGCCATCAGACTGTCATCTATGGGTGTCTTCACAGAGCGGGGGGAGGACTGAGTAAGATGTCTTTCTTTGCAGCTCAGCCAAACCCCTCATCCCCTCCTCCTCGCCCCCAACCCCCCACCCCACCCCCGCATTTATGAGATCACCTGAGACTGGTTGACGGCACCTCTCCAAGTGAGAAATGATTTACCCTACTCAAACCTACTGGTGTGCCTGTCACTGAATTTCAGAAGAGGACTTTTTTTAAAGGCGAGACATGGAGTGATGGCCAGGCAGCTCTCGTTACACAGCCTTCCTCTTTTATCCCAGGCCAGAGACATCTATGTGTGCCACCCACAAAGAGAAATAGAGAGAGGGGGAGGTAGAGGGGGAGAATGGGGGAGAGGGTATGCCGTGCTGACTAGGAACAAGGTTCTGTGTTCAATTCAGACCTTTCATTGTTTATTTCCAGTTCCAGTCCGGGTCGAACACACAAAGTCAATATATTGTTACAACAACCATTTCTGAGAAAATGTTTGTGTCTTTCAACCACATCTATTGTCTGTACGGTCCCATCTGATTTGGATTAGAGAGGCTGACTAATTTACTTGGTTCATGCATTTCTATTTGCATAATTTATACACATTAACTTTAAGGGAGGGACACTACAAAATGCTTGTAATAGCTAAATAAAAGCCAAACATTAATACCAAACCATGGAGGTTTGGACAGAAAAAAAAAAAAAATTAAAAAATGTACAGTGGGAAGAACACTTGGTAAGTCCTATTGCTTTCAGTATGCTGTTGTAGGTGAAATAGCCTCCAGGTTTACAATAGGTATATTTTTCACATTAATTATGTTAATTTATCAACAAGGACTTTTGCAATTTATAAGTAAACGCTGGTTTGATTCATAGATAAATGAGACATGTTGCTGAATATTTTTGGCAGTTTACAAACCAACCTTCCAGACCTACAGTAAACTAATGTTTTCCCATAAGAGAGGGAGCACCAGAGCAATGTCTCACTTGAGTGTTTCAATTGACATTGAATAAATGTAGCATAGTAGCAGTTGAATATGTGATAAATGTACTGAGCAACCAAATAATGAGACTCAATACTCACTTCCTCTCAAATAACTCAGTGTCTTCTCACTAGGCCCTATAAGAAATCACATATCTCCAGGGACTTTACCACTGTCCACCCCAAACCTCCCAGACCACCTACTGCTCATGGTCTGTGAAAGAAACCCTCATTTGAGCACAGACCGAACAAGAGAAAAGAATAATGGTCAGTGTTCCATCAAAGAGAAACAAACATGAGGAATAAAGCTAAACCCACAGTGAAACGAAACAGCACGGAACTCCTTTTTGCTGTTGCCAGCCTCCTCACACACCAAACCAGTTAGCTTCTTGTGTGTTTGCCCCCATGGCCTTCAGTCACAGAGCACAGCATTTTCACAGAACCCACAGGCAAACTGTCTCATGGTTCTCCAAACTGAGAAGAGATTATGACTTGGTTTTTGCATGGCGTGTGTCGAAGCTTGATGAAGACCATGCTGGTGCTGGTGTTGAACTCCCCTCTGGTAGTACTGGTCCCAGAAGCTTCAGCTGATGTCACCAGTATTCCCCTTGTTTTCCCATGAAGCTTGGAAGAAAACAAGACAAAGATAAATTATTTTAACACATCTTTCAATATGAAATGTAGAGCGAAGAGTGACTGGCTGTTACTGAGTGAGTGACTGCCTGACTGACTGACTGGCCCTTGTTAAATAGTGTAGTGGTTGGAGACACAGACTACCAATCACCACGTCCCATGTTCGACTCCCGGGACTTGTTCAGCATACACAAAAGACTTAGCTGGCTACAACCTTCAGGAGTTGCATTAGAGGAAGCCTAAAATAAAATTGTTTACTTTTACATTGCAACTATATCTGGTGGATTTTCAAATTATGCCTTAGGATTTGTTCAGGATAGACAAAAACTTTGCAGGCTACATTATTCTCTCGTCAGTTATCGTCACCTATATTTATAGTTACTGTATCAATGTCATTCACAAATGGCTAATTAGCTGTTAAAATGGCCAGTGGCAAAAGCCATACATTTCATAGATGCTATTTGTGGTGGAGGTAAACTGAATAACAAATGTCAGGTTAACACAATGGTTAATGGTGTCTAGTGAAATATTCAAACTTTGCGTGATATCAATGTATGACAAAATGATCTAATGTTGAAACGCCATACAGACAGATGATTAGCATGCAGTTTTGTGGTGTAGTGGTTAAAAGACACAGCCTCTTATGTGGGAGACCCTGGTTCAAATCCCACGAGGACAACAACATTTACCACTGAACAAGGCTTCCTTTTCTGGTTTTAGCCCAAAGGGTTAGTCATTGAAACCTTAACAGTGGGACTAGAAAAGGACAATACTTTCTTTCATTATATCAGCTATTTTAAACAGATACAATGTTAGATCAGGTTTTCACTTTCTTATCCTAAATGTTTAGGATTTGTGGTAGCAAAATAAACATCTATTTACATTTAAGTGGATTTCATTATGTTCTTGGTTAAAGGCTATTCTTTTCAGCACAACATATTTTGCATGCAATAATACATTTGTAAATTAGTTAATAAAGGCATCGCTGATTGAATATCACTTAGCTGGGAGCGAAGATGAAATGAGGAGTTAGGTTGAATGTGGTCCAAAACTCCATGTGGCAATAAATAATTTTCACCATTAGTCTAGGTGAATGGAATTAATATTAAAAAAACGTTAACTAAATTCCTGGGCAGGCAAGACCAGGCATTATAGCTTTAATTAGCTTACAGAGCTAATTAAAAGCGGTTTTGTTGTATGTCTGGGACTGTGTAATCCATTGATGGCCTTCTTTTGTGGCATCGTAGTGCAGATGTCTTTGCATTTGTGGATGCATGTAGGGCATCTGTCTAAGCGTGGCTGTTTTTGGCAAAGCTTCTGTGTGACTGAAAAAGGTTAAAATGTTTCAGGAAGAAGTCGGGGTTTGGGCATCAAATGATAATTTGCCCCCCTTGTATCCCACCGGCCATTTCATTGGCCCAGGAGGAGTTTACCTTATCTCTGATTGGTCAGGTGGTATGTGGGATAACAAGCTGCTGAAACAAGTAGGAATCAAGGTGCTCCGGGGGGGGTCTGGGAATCCTGCCTTAAACCCTGATGTCTTGTTCAGTTCATCTCGCTACACCCTTAGTCCCCACAGATCAGGAGTGACCTTTCCATCTCTGGGTAGGGTCATCGCCTGAGTGACATGATCTGCCTCCGCATTCAGTGCTCATGAGTGACTGAGCTTTGCTGTCAGTCAAATGATTGCCTGCCTGAGCTTAGGGAGAGGAAGAACATAGAGGAGAGAAAGAAAGATAAAAGTGGGGTAAGGAGATGGAGAGAGTGAAGCGTAGAGGACAGAGAGAAATTAGGAAGACAAATAAAATAGTAGATACAGCTCGTAGCACAATAACTCAATAATTGTATTTGTTTATGTTATGCATATGACCACTACAACCTGAAATTGAACAGCGATAAGAGTAAAAAAGAAACAGTAGTTTTGTTAGGATAGAGAATAGAGGACTCTAGAGACTGTCAATAAAAAAGCTGGTGATATACTTGGAAGCCTGCACAGCCATTCATTTCGTAGTTCGGGGTGTTTTTTCATGCTTGGCATCCTCTGCTCTCCTCGCTGGGTCTTCATGCCTGTGGTCAGTTGGTGGGGATTGGGGTAGTTATCAAGCCTAGCTGCGCTGGTGTATCCTTGGTCATCTGGGCCATGGTATCCCCTCAGCCTCGGTGTCAAACAGGCTGGGTTGTCCTCACTGGCACACCGCCAAACAGCATGAATAGAGTCATGTTCCAAAGTCCCAGGTGGCAGTAGCGCTGAGCTGCCCTTGGGTGTTCAGCTGGCCTCAACAGCGTAATACTAGTAGTAAATATTCAGGTGGCACAGCCCAAGCCCCTATTAAATCTGTGTGGTCGTGTATGTTGCCAAAACTACAGTGTGAGAATATACATCGTCGGCTATAAGGAAGTGTACATGTTGAATGAGGCGAAGATGACAAACGAGTGAAAAGGTGTGATGTTTTTTAATGCTTTGACCATTGTGCTGTAAAGTGGTTTGTTGCAAGTCTTACCTCATGGCCAGTTTGGCTCCAAACCTTAAGCCGAGCACAGTTTTCATTCAGCGGGCCAGTTCTGCCTGCTGAATATGTATCTCGATAGAGAGACGTTAGTATGCTCTCCGTGTGTGTTCATTAAACAGTAAAATGAACAGCACAGAGACAAAGGGTCAGGAAGAAGTTGACTAATTCAATTGGCTTTCAATTGATTCTCCGGAGCTACCACTGCAGCGTTTTAATTTCTCACGACAATATCAATATTAAAGTCTGCATAAACCGTATCTTTTTAGTTCATTATGAAATCCACAGGGATCTAGCTTACCATAACTATTTGTCTGTATGTATAATACATTCTGGGTGTCCTCCAGGCAGGTATAAACCTGTTCGATTGGCCATTCCAATGGTACTTCTTCTCCATAGGTGTTAGAAGTTCAAAGCTGACAAGATATCGGTGCTAACTGCACAAACATCACTGGTTCAATTCCGATATTAGAAATAGCTGAATAAGTGTCTTTAGATAGGAATGTTCGCAAACTGTAGAAAGCACTGCATGTACTGTAGCTCTGATAATGTCAGTTTTTGCAGTTTCATTAGTTATTCAGAAGAATACATTTAAGTATTCCTAATTCATCCTATTCATCATGAAAACTGACGGAACGCTCACTGATGCTACACGTCAGTGTAAAACTTTGGTCATAACTACATTTCCATAGTCAGTAGACAGTACTGTATGTCTGATTACTGAGGTGAATTAACTTGTGTGATTTGCTGTTCTCTAGATATAATTTTTAAATTAGAATGACATATAAATGCTGTACATATCCATCAGCCTTCAGAGCCCCTCGCTAATACCCAGTCCAATATTACAACCCCTCTGACCTCATATCCTCCTAATTTATCTCTCTTTTAACTTTTAACGTCATTGTTACAGCATTTTGACGATGGTGTCTTTTGTTCTGACACAGATTAGTATTCCTTTCACTTCTCTTGTGGATGCTCGCTGAGTTTAAGATTACACCCTCAGTCCTCCTCAAAGTACCATTCAGCCGGGGAGTTGAGGGCACTTCACATCTCCCCTGAATCCCAGACCTCTGGTGTCTCTGTCTCTTCCCAAGATGCTTTGCCTCTTATGTGACTCTTACCAACATCCTAAGTCGCCTTGTCAACCATGCACAGTATGCCTCGGAATAGTTCCTCGCTAGTCTAATCCCACTTCAATATGTGTTTCCTTTCAATACACTTCTCTTAATCCCTCATTCCACCCTAAACATATCATCATGTTCCTCTGTGAGGATCTCTCACACGACATGCACAATGCTGCAAGAAGGGAAGCTTGGTAAGCTGTGTATTGCACTGGAGTTCAAGCCATTTCTTTATGGACGTAACACTGACGCTGCTGAGCTGTGAGATCTATGGACCGGTTTCGCCGACATGGATTAAGCCTAGTCGATGACTAAGAAATGAAGTTCAATAGAAAACTCAATTGAGCTTGTATTTCTAGTCCTAGATGGTGTCTACGAATCCGGCCCTATGTGTTGTTGTCGCTAAACATGACCTAACCCAACGTGATCCGAGCCGACGTGACCCAAGCTGAAGTGACCCGAGCCGACGTGACCCAAGCCGACATGACCCAACCCAACGTGACCCGAGCCGACGTGAACCGAACCGACGTGACCCAAGCCGACTTGACCCCAGCCGACTTGACCCCAGCCGACATGACCCCAGCCGACATGACCCAACCCAACGTGACCCGAGCCGACGTGACCCGAACCGACGTGACCCAAGCCGACTTGACCCCAGCCGACTTGACCCCAGCCGACATGACCCCAGCCGACATGACCCTAGCCGACATGACCCCAGCCGACATGACCCCAGCCGACATGACCCAAGCCGACATGACCCAAGCCGACATGACCCCAGCCGACATGACCCAAGCCGACATGACCCAAGCCGACATGACCCCAGCCGACTTGACCCCAGCCGACGTGACCCCAGCCGACGTGACCCCAGCCGACATGACCCCAGCCGACTTGACCCCAGCCGACTTGACCCCAGCCGACATGACCCCAGCCAACGTGACCCCAGCCGACATGACCCCAGCCGACGTGACCCAAGCCAATGGCAATCAGAAATTCATTTCTAAGGATGCGTGTGTTGACTATGTGTGTACGGTTACGTTGGTTACTGCATATGACTTTATCAAGCCCTGACTCTAATTCACCGCATGGGGCCTTGGACACACACAAATATCTAGATGGGCAGCTCTGTGGTGTGAAAGATGGCCTTGTTTGTAAACAGATATAAACAGGATACATTTCATCTCACAGGCATCCATCACCCATCACATGAACAACACTCAAGGCTGTAGTACACATCCACATTTTACAAGTGTCAACTCTGAAGTGTCGTCCGTTGTGATTTAACGTTGTGACTGTTTCTTGTCTATGCAGTTCACACGGCTAATAGGATTTCTCCCCTGAGGTATGACTTTAATTACACTTGTAAAATAATTGCAGCTGTCAAAATCTCCTCAAATAAAGAGATCGACGGACCAAGAAGAGCATTTGTACTTCACAGGGTGTAAATGTGCTCATAGGGGTGTACATTGTTTGCGCGTATGTGTGTGTTGGTGTGTCTGTTGATGTACAGTGTGTCCTTTTCTTTTTAACTACGATTGTGATAATAAAGGAACCTTCTAGTCACCAGAGGAAAAGGCCATTTTCAACATAGGGGTTAGGTTTAGGCATACATGTTAGGTTATTGAGGTTTAGGGTAACGTTACGCTGAGCAACAGTGTAGCTTAGTGGTCACCCATGTGGGGCCAGTGCATGAAAGGTCACTGGTTCAAATCCTGAGCAAGACCGTGTTCTGTCACTGAGCAAGACAGTTACCCCTAATTGCTCCCAGGTTGTTGCTGTAAATAAGAATGTCTTCTTAGCATATTTACCGATAAAAACAAGTAATGGTTAGAAGCGTTTGCTCGTGAATAGGAATACTTTTTGGTAGATAAGAGGTTGGGCTATTCTTTTTGAAGTCTCCGTATTGTTAGTGTTTTCCTAAAATATATTTCAGTGTGTGTGTGTGTGAGTGTGAGTGAATGGGTGTGCGTGAGCACATTCATTTGTCTCTTTGTATGTGTGCATGAAAAAGGAGGAGAGCAAGAGGGGGGAGAGAGAGACATTTTGTATTTTTACAACTTAAGATATTCACAAAGGTGCTGAACCATGGGTGGTGAGAGGACAAGAAACCAGCTGGACACAGACTTCAGCATCCACCATCTGCATTCTGACCAACAGATTCCCACAGCCTGGATCCACCTAAAGCCAAATACCACGTCATTTATTACGCACTACTACTACTACTACTGCTATTGAATCAATGACTGACACGTTTCTCACACCAAAGTGTGCTGTAGAATGCCTGACCAGCTGATAATGTACAGTATATTTGACCCAGTGCACGAGTTACAATTGCGGGTGGGGTTGGAATTAAGGGTTAAGCTTTAACGGTCAGATTCAGGGTTAGGGTCAGTCATTAGAGCTAGGTTAGGTTTAGGCATACATGTTAGGTTATTGAGGTTTAGGGTTTATGTTGATGTTAAGTTTAGGGTTAGGATTAGGTTGCGGTGTGGGGTTAGGATTAGTAAAAACAGAATTTTGTAAGGACTGTCAACTTTGGTGTCCCATTAAATATCTTAACGTGCGTATGTGTGTATGTGTGTGTGTAGGTGTGTGTGTGTGTGTATGTGTGTGTGTGTGTGTGTGTGTGTGTGTGTGAGGGGTAGCTGCAGCAGCTCATCCATGAGATCGGTTTTTCATTTCTTAGGCGTCAGGAAAGAGATATGGTTTGCCATAAATTTTTACATCATTGTTTTGAAAATCTGCTTGAAGGCTCACTATGAATCATTAGGTTTTGACCCTGTCTTTGAGAACATCCTGACCTCTCTCAAGGATGATTACTGTTATAATAAGTGGGGAAAGGGCGGACAAGGTCGTTAACTTGAATTGCCGGGTATAAACAACTCCAGCTTGCTCACGAGGGAACAACTTTGCAGAAAGTATGCATTCTGTTCTAGGACACAACTCTCTATTCTATCATGTGCAATAAATAATTGTCTACTCTGCATTTCTATTTAGTTCTACTGTATATTAATTGATTTTAACTGAATTACATAACATTTCCAGAAGATATTTTAGATGTGGTAGGATACATGATTTACCTAGATAAAATACATGATTTACCTAGTAATGATATAAACAACAACATACACATGACAGATGCAAATCCATAGTCACATATATGAGATATGAGATAGACATTTGTCAAGCATAAAAAATGAAGCATTAGAAAGTCATGCTGATGTTAGTACTCAACTGTTAGTTTTTTCCTTGGTTTCAAGTTAAAGACCAGCGCATGGTCCTGATGGCAGTATTGCATATTGTCTGTAAATTGGATCAATAAAATCTGGGACTCTTCTAAATGTGTTCAGAGAGCTTTTTGCAGCCTCTATAAAATCTTACTAACCTCCACAACTCTGCGGTTTGCAAAATCAGACGACTTCAATACAAATTAAGACAGACTCAATAAACCATTTGTAAATGGACTGTTTAACAGATTGACTGACATTAAGACACGTCTCGACTGACATTTTGATAACAGTTTCCCACTATTGGCTCCAAAGTTCATATCATTAAAACCTAACGTGTCACCCTCGAATATACCCAGCGGTTTTATCTTCTGGACATTACAGACGACTGCAAGAGGCCAACCAGCAAGTCAACAAGTCACCAGTGTACCAAACACAGATGCCAGGAGGATTTCCCTCAGACCTGCCTGCCATGCCTTGGAAATGGGAACTGGATATTTAGCCTCACGAAAGTGGGATTATAACTTGGAGTAGGTGGAAGCTTGACGTAGGGGCAGCACCTGTGAAGAGATTACCTTTCACTTTGCTAATTATTTTAGGGGCGTTTACAAATGTGACAGGACTACAAGCTATTAGCCGGCATTTGTTTTAATGAGGGTCATTTAGCCGTGCTCTTTATCGGGCTTACTGACAGTCCGTTGAATATGTATAAGCCGAGTGTCACTTCCCGAAACCCTTTCAGATGAGGAACGTAAATATTACAGCAATTACAGTTAAGCCACTGAGTCAAGCAGAGCACAGTGGATTTGCTTACCACTCTGCTTGGGATCTGTCAGAAGGTTTCTCTTCCCAAATTGCTGTGAGTTGTGACTCTATTAATTTTAAAGACTACGTAATGGAGCTGATCTTAACTTTAGTCTGGAATGGCTGTAGAGTAGCATGGCTGGAGTCTAGCTAGAGCCGTAATCAATGCTGTTTTGTGGGCGTAAGTAGCATTTGTGTGGCTTGAGGCCCCGTAGCTGCATAAGACTGTAGCACGGACACAGCAATAGCAGGGTTTAGCCTCCCTGGAGGTCAGTGGAGGGGGCAACGTTTTTTCTCCCCACCCTCGACCGACCAGACATGTTCTCGGTCCGTGGACAAGCTGCAGACAATTTAGTGCTCATCGCAAGAGGCCCTTTCTGCCACAGAGCGCCATTCGTTGCTCTCATTACCGTCCGGCCGGAGAGACCAGCAGTGGGCTGGGAGTTACTCATCACGTCTGTCCAGTTCTAACACGCCTTGGGCCTACCTATGGAGTGGGGTGTTGTTGTGGGGCAGTTAAACGTGCGTGTATGTGTGCGTGTGTGTAAATACTTAAGTGCGTACATTTTAGTGTTGTTTCTCATAGTATGCATACGTTTATGCCCCAGCCCTGCCCCCCCCTGCCACAATACTGTAGTGACTCCCAGTAAGGGAAGGAGCTGATATGGTCTTGGAAAAAGCCAGGGATTGCAGTGGACTGACTGGACACAGCTTCTGAGCGAGATGAGCAAGTCAGTGGAGTAAATATAGAACATTGATTTGCTGCACCCCCCTCTCCCACACACACACACACACACACACACACACACACACACACGCACGTAGATACCCTTTCACTCCGTCCCTCATCACCTCTCTTAGCCTGATGTTGAGGGCTTAAAAACCTCCTGACGAGCTCTGAACATCAAATCAGGTTAAGCCTCTGCTCTGTCTTCTCTCTGCAAGAGCTCTTCATCTGTCTCACCCAGACAAGTGCCTCAGGATCATCTGAAGATTTACTCCCTCCCTGACTCAGCTCAGTAACATTATGATAATGGTAGCACTTGCATAATGGTACATTTTATGATGAAGATGATTAAATCACTCTGCATTCGGAATATTCACGAGCTTGTTGTGTGTTATTCTCTCTTAGCATATTTGTATAATGTGGTGTAATGACTTGAAATGAGTTTGTCCTCAGTAATAACTTGCACAATCCTGAAAGATGAGTCATTCAAAATTGGAACTTGGGCTCTTGGAAAACCTACTGCATTACATACTATGAAACAGATGAATGTGATGTTCGTTTTGTGTGCCCTTGAAAATGAATGTTATAGAGTACAGTAGATGAAACCACATTTGAAACACCATTCGACACTGCTTAATGGTGATTGCACATGCAGTAATCATGCTCATCAAATCAGCTTAGCTAATTGAACCATTATGCAGTGTGCAAAGTATGCAAGCTTATTATATGTTAATGACAGAAAGAAATGCAAAAAGGCTGCCTTGGTCTCAGTCCCTATGTCTTCAGCCTTATGCCTGCGGATGTTGCCTGTGGTGAAGCGAGATGGAACAGAGGTGTGTTTATTTACCAATGCGGAATAGCATACTGTCTCGCTGGGCGGATTAACTGCATTCCCCCAAGTAATCCGCTCTCTCTCACCTGATTTACCGGCGACACAGCGCTTTAAAGTCTCACTTCTCCGCGGCTGGGCTTCTAGGGGTGTCTGGCCTCTTACAAAGCATCAAATCCTGGCCCTGGCTGTGTTTGTCTCTCTGTGTTATGGGCTTCTGCTGAGAGTATGAATGGCTCAGCTTTACAGTGTGGTGGTCATGAACTGGACAAAGAGAGAGGGTTCATTCCATATGATTTCAATTTAATTTCTATACCAATTCGATTTGAAGAACACCTTTCATACGTTTGCTCATGATTGAAGTGGTCAGAAAGTGACTTTCTGGACCTGAATGCCAAACAAAACTATAGGAGATGGAGGTACACATTGCACATGTGTTTTTGAGAGTTTGTGTGTATGTTGTGTCCACCACTAGATGAGACACAAATCATATGAAACGACCAATAGCTGTTGTTTCCAACTCTGGTCCTCAAGTACCCCCGGCACTACACATGTTCATTTTGCCAGCTAGACACAGCTGATTCAACTTGGCAACTAATCATCGGGTTCTCATTGAGTTGAATTGGGTTTGCTTGTCTGGGGCTACAACAAATATGTGTCATTTTGGGGGTACTCAAGGGGCCAGAGTTGGGAACCTCTGACCCAGAGATTATTACTATGATGACAGAGATGTATTAATTAAAGACACACTGTGTACCGCTAATAGAAATAATACGCATTGTATAGGATGAACATATACATCACACTTACCCATGTGGCTGTAGTTGTATTCAAGATGCTTGGATGACCTCAAAGACATACAAAAGTAAACAAATTATCTGCAACCAAATCTGGACACAGGCAGGTGGCACCTTTACTGAATACAAATCTGAGTCCCACATGCTGTGTTTACATGCTAGTACTAGGAAACAAGTTCAACAATACAAGGTCAGGAAAAGATAAGAATAAGTGGAAGCGTTTGATAATAATCAAATCCATGGGACTGGCGATGTTGCTGGGTTCTACAGGATTAGCTTTAAATTGCCTTGATCAATTGACGGGAAATGAAATGGTCAGAGATTTTTTTTTTTCAATGTCTGAATTTACCGAATGACAGTAGAGCAGTTATGCTATGTATTCACTGACTTGAAACTCCCAACGATTTCTTTCAGAGCTGCCAGCCTCCACTCCTAGTCACGTTGAAGCTGGAAGCAGGTCACTTCTTATATAGTCGCATTAAGTGTTATATAATGTTAGAATCCCTATTTTATAGACCGATTAACTGCTTTCTGCTCATCAATGAATTAGCATCGTCCAGCATGTGAATAGACCCACTAGTCAGAAAATATGTGTTCAGCTCTGAAAGGCATGCCACATGTGTTTGGTGGAATGCATTAGACTCACGTTGCTATGAGTAGATTCCTATTTGATTGTTCATACAGTTGTTGCATCCAATTCTATGAAATAATGGAGGATAATGAGTTTAAAAGGTATTTTGACAAACTCAGTACTGCTAATGATTGGCCCTTGTTGTCATCAGTAATGCAGACACTTGTCCATGTTTGTCAGGTTAATAGTTCTCATTGAGATTATTCGGCCCCTGTGGGTTAAATTAATTCAAACATATCCCCTTGATTGTGAGTCAGCCTCCCGCTATCAAGATGGCGTCCCTTCGACAATTGCTTGTTTGTTCATTTCTGTGCTAATAATGTGTTAGTCAGTGGGGGACAGGGTCTCGTTTCAATCTTGCTGCCCTTTGCAAGGATGGCTAATTACCTGTGATTGTCCTTTGGCAACATTAGTGAGCACATCTAAAGCCCTTCAACAGGAGGAAATGGAGATGAACAGTGTATGTGGCGTGTGCTCTATTCCTCTCAGCCACATTATAGAGTTTCTTGTTATTGTTTTTAAATTCATATTATCGTGCTTTTCTTTGACATCAGATGTTCAGCACTATGCAATAGTATGTCAGCATCCCACTGGAATTTCCAGTATGTCATTTACCTTACAGTCAGAACAATGTCTCATGTGTGATTAGCTCTTAGGAATCGTGAAGGGAGTGAAAAAAGCCTAGTTTAATAGAGTGCATGCACTCTGTTTTCAACTCAGCTCTTGCCGCCCAGCGCTTGATTTCCCCCCAAACTGAGCAGTCAGGGTTATTTAATGTTTCTCCACTGTAGGCCCGCTTCAAGAGTTTAAAGAGAATGTCAAATAGGACTGAATATAGAGGTGTCCTTTTGATCACTGTGATTTGTGCTGGAGTTTAGCAAAACTCAAGTCAGATCAGCTCTGCACAATGAAGTGAAATGATCTGGTGTGATTGGTCAAAATGACAAAAAATCTCAACATTGCACTGTTTGTATATTGCTACTTCTGAGTGCTAATATTAGGTAACTAAAACATCACGTGACGCCATAGAAGTACCAATGTGAAAGTGACATTTTTCACGACATCTGCCAAACCTACTGGAGTTCATTTCACATATATACCCCTTTATTTACAAAAATGCGTTCAATGTCAAAAGAAAACTGTAAAAGCGGATTGTTTCTATTCAAAATCAAGATACAGTAACAATTCTAGTTTTAACAAAAACACTAGTAAACAAATGCAGACTAAAGACACTATGCAGAAACATAGTTTAATATAATAATATGCATAACATGTAGTCATTAAGCAGATGCTCTTATGCAGAGTGACATTACATGGCCGTTAGAAACACATGGATTTAGATTGTACACCATAGGCTTAGCAAAAACGGATGTGAGGTAATGAGTCATTATGAAATAGCTTGAATACTACACTTAGATCAGGGGTGGACTACTGGAACTCCGATCTTGAGGCCAACTGATAGAAAAGGCTAATAAAAAATGGTTTTAGTGGAAGTTAGAAAAGTAGAATTTGTTTTGCATTAGCACATGTGTGTAGCTTCTTGGTAAGTCACCATTTTTAGTCACTCTCACTCAGGTATCAAATAAAAAAGTTTTTCACCCAGTGACAAAATGTGTAAAATTGCTTGAGATTAGCATTAACACCTCTATATTTTCTATTTGCTTGATGGCAAAAAAAGCATGAAACTTGTTCTAAAATAAGTATATGTACTGTATTATTTGTGACCTATACTTGCTTCGAAGTTGCTCAGCCCTGATTTATGTTGATGATAGCATCTCAGAAAAATGATGTATCTTAGCAGGCTTATACTTTAATCACATTCCAGTTCTTAAGCTTGCAGTTTTTTTCTATGAAGTCAGCATTTATTAGTCACAGAAAAAGTAGGGACATGTTTTAGAGTGTGATTATGTTTCTTAGTATACGTTACGAGAGGGGGAATTAGCCCTTTCCTTATAGAAATGATTTAAACCGTACTTCATGAAAAGATATGGTCGTTCTCAAAATCATAGCCAATCTTTTTCTCATGCGCTTATGTCATAAAATGTATTTCTTCATGAAATCAATCCCATACAATTCACAGCAATCTATTCTCAGTAGGACTTCATGTCAAATACTAACTAGTGTCAGAAACAGATAACAAAGTGAAGAATACATTTTGATTTTAAGTAAAACGTACTAAGTTGATTTTGATCTGCCTCGAAAGAATGTCTCACATGAATTTTGTGATCTGTAGATTTAAATGACAGGAGACTAGCTAGTTCCAGCTGTGCTGACAATTGATACATTACTTAAAAACACTAAGAAAAACAAAACAAAAGTACTTTTATCAGATTGCAGGTGCAGTTACTGGTCATACAGAGGGTGTATGTTGAAAGTGTCAAACCTAAGTTGATGTGTAGCCTTACTAGTCAATCTGAGAAAGCTGTTTGATCTCTTAGTCTCGGTAGCCTGCTCCGTGTTCTCAGTGAAAGCATTTCGGCCAAGACAGAGTCAAGTAACAAATGGTGCAAATTCAATAAATAGTTCCCACCAATGCATGCTAATGAGAGTGATGTCCTGCTAATTGCCAAACCTTTCTGCTTCAAATGAATTAATGTGCCTCTTTTCTGTTTTCTTGGCTCCTGCAGATGTTAATGAATGCGAGCGAGACCCTTGTAAAAATGGGGGGATCTGCACAGACCTGGTTGCCAACTACTCTTGTGAATGCCCTGGAGAGTACATGGGAAGGAACTGCCAATACAGTAAGGGCTGTGTTTTTTCCTTCTTGTTTTCTTCTATTGTTCCTTTTCCTCCTCTATTTCATGATCACGGTTGGCTGGCTCATCTGTGTACACCTGGTGACGCTGGTAGCTGGAGCTTAGAAACAAGACAATCTTTCACTCTGGGACGGCTTTAGGGAATGAGATCATTCCATCTCCATCTCTCTTTATCTCTCTTTATCTCTCTTTATCTCTCTTTTCATCTTTCTGTATCTAAATCCACAAGGGTCTTTATCTGTGTACCGCAGATTGTTCTGAGGATTCAGGTTGCTCAAGCTGAGAATAACTTTGGAAAAAAAGCTCCTACATGACTAAAGACAATCAATGGTACATGCGTGTGTTGCAAGATTTTGATAATAATTATTTATTTGAGCCCAGAATTGTGCCATTATGAAATGACTTAAAATATGAATATGTTCTCTGCATGTAAGGACACCTAGGGGATAACTCTTCCATCTCCACACTGTGAGGCTGCACATGGCAACAACCACAGAGCAGAATCTCGCTAGCTGCTTCACCCTTGACTTTTGTGGGCCTGCCATTTAAAAGCCACATGGGCCAGACTCAGGAATATTAGTACTACAAGTTTGCGCCGTTAACTGAGGCTGTTCATGCGTTACATGAGTGGCTTGTCAACACACATGCATGCACACAATTACATACTATTTTTCTTTCTATCCTTGTGGGGACCTGTGACCTTAACAAATCCCAACAATAATTTTATGACCTGGATCACACACAGACACAAAATTGATTCCCATTCAAAATACTACCATACCTAACTTATAATTAACTCCTACCCCTTTCCCCTAACCCAATTTCAAATACAAGCCCCAATTGTACCATTCACGCCTGAACTAACCTCCAAGAAATAAACTTTTTCCCCCCACTTTGCAGGGATTTTTGATACCAAGAAATAACGTCAAACCTGTAAACACCAGCACTTCAGTAGACAGTCACTGTGTAGGGACAGGGCCAGGACACAGTTTCTTACAGTTATAGCAATGTGCTAGTTCTGAGTAGTCCGATGGGAGGTGAACTGAATATTGTATAACTTATCAATGTAATTTTGGCACTGACTCGCATCTTAATCTGTTGCTGGAGAATCCGTCTGCAATCAGGTTCAGATGCGGTCTTTTACTGTTAAATGTGTTGTTGACACTGTAAATCCAAACATGTGGGCCTATTTATAATCTGTCCATAAAAATTTTGAATCTCATAGCCAAAATCAAATCTTATACTGCAATTATTCAGCATATTTCCCAGTGTGAGGCTACAAGGAATATATGTTCTGCAATACAAAAGATATTGTCATGGTGTCACAACCAACACATACAATATGTTTGGATAGACTTTACCCAGAAAGGTCTAAAACCACATGGCTGTAAGAAGACTCATAATTTACCTCTTATTTTGTGGTAAATTGTAAACTGGTTGGGTGGTTCTCTTCAGATTAAAGGTATTTACTAAAAATGACTTCAATGTAACACCAATTTGTTTTTAGAGTAGATTCATTTCTAATATATACATAAAACATTTATTAGAAAAAAGTAAGCGGGTAAATGAGACCATTTCCTTGCACACTGCTAAAGTTAACCATACATTACCCAATTTTAAACTGAGAACTAATAAGTGCCAGATTTATTGGATTGAAAATATATAATAAGCTACAAACCTATAAGCTACAAACTAGACTTGCACAAAACGAGCAGGTCCAAGAAATGTTAATGTTACTCGCTCCACCAGCTCCGGTCTATTGGCAGTCCCACCCCTACTGGAAGGTCCCACCCCTACTGAAAGGTCCCACCCCTACTGGAAGGTCACACCCCTACTGGAAGGTCCCATCCCTACTGAAAGGTCACACCCCTACTGAAGGTCCCATCCCTACTGAAAGGTCCCATCCCTACTGAAAGGTCCCACCCCTACTGAAGGTCCCATCCCTACTGAAAGGTCCCACCACTACTGAAGGTCCCATCCCTACTGAAAGGTCCCACCCCTACTGAAGGTCCCATCCCTACTGAAAGGTCCCACCCCTACTGAAGGTCCCATCCCTACTGAAAGGTCCCACCACTACTGAAGGTCCCATCCCTAGGCTGCCTCTGCTTGGCCTAATCTATGAACTTCTACACTGGGAATGGTGGAAGTGACGTCCCAGTGAAGCTAGGACAATGAGTTTCAGCCCATTTTAATGAGACCTCTGAGACTGTACCTGAAATAATGCCACAGGTGTAGTAAAGTCTGAATGTCTTTACCTATCTAACACATAAGGTGAGCACTTTTATATGTCAACATTTATGTAAATATCGAATGTATGCCTTGCTTTGCTATATTCTGTCATTCTCCGCTGTACATTTAAATATCAATTGGTGGGATGAGCTTAAAATGAAAATAAAAACATTCCCAAAAACCAACATCCTATTCTAAGACAATCAACTGGTAGAGGTAAATTAGTGTTAAATGTATCATTTCCTACGCAAGATCAAACAGTGAAAACCGAATCTGTGTTAAAAATACAGCACACTCATAAATATGCCAAAACCTGGAGCGGGGGACATGTACAATGTTTGTCAGATTGTGTGCACATCATCATGCTTAACTGATCTTTCCCTATAGATTCACATATGTGGTGTTTTATCAGGTCACACCGTTCAGCCATGCTCAAATTCTCTATTCTTGCAATTGGCTGGTGTTTGTGTTTATTAGCATGAACTGGATTTACCAAGCTTTTCAGCGCAAACCTACCCTTGCTTCCTGGGATAAGAAACTGAGGAAGTGGTGAATTTTTTAACAGCATTACATGAAATGGAACAGTTAAATTGTATGCTACATTATGTCTGAGTATGCCTTCTCTTTATACCCATTTCTGTCTGCTATCTGCTTGATCAAACCTCAATGCTTAGGGTAGGGACAGACAGCGTATCTCAGTGCAGAGTGCTGTTCACAATGCATGCATCTTCTCATTAGCTGTTAACTTATTTTCTTGTGACAGGTAGCCTACATTTTCTGCAGCATAATCACTTATTGGCTGAGCATGTTCATGCAACTGCCACTGTTCCCGATAAGTAACTATGCAAGATTTATCCTCAGAGTTTTGATTTAAACAGTGCTAACAAATTCCACTGTATTAAGAGTTTGAGTTGATGCGCTCATTTTAAGATTTAAAAGTGAAGAGAACAATTGTTATATATGTATATATAACTCAAAACCGTACTTTTCGACTTTTTTGGAAAGGAAAGTAAAAGGTGCAGTGGTATCCCCTAATTGTTTAAGGTCTTTACGGTATGATAATTCATAGTCTCGGTATGTTTTCTATGAAAGTTTTCTTTGATAGAAACTCTGTTACATCATGGAACACACCTACCTTGTAATGCACAATCTTCCAAAGAACTCATAGGTCTCTCGATTAAGATAATTTACATTTACGAGATTATGGCAGCACAGCTGTTGCCGTTTTTAGCATGTTCTTTAATAATGCCAGAGTTCTGATTTCTGATGTGTATTTTTGAATTATTAATAATTATGGACTGACTCAAGAGCAAGCAGAACGTGTCTTTTTGAACAGTTGGAAGCCTTGAGCTATAAAATAATATTTAGACAAAAGTCTGCTCTTGCCAGAGAGCACAGTATTTTTCTAATGGAGAGAAATGTCACTTCAAAGTGCCTTGGTTGCAATGTGTAAACAATGGAATGTACATATATTATGGACATCAAAACATTTCCCCATATGTTTGCATATGCACATAATGATATGATTGGTTACTGACTAATCATCTTCAGAAGTGTTATTTTTTTTGTAAACCTTGCTGAAAGTGGCTGGCTCATCATTCATTAGGCCATTTATTCAGTGGCCTTTTTCAGTTAGCAACCAACTGTGATTGTCTCTTTGGGCTAATAGCTACAATATGTCACCAAGCAACTGCAACTGCCTGTAAAATCTTTTTTCGGAGGGGGGTGTCTTTGAGTGTTCAGGGCAACAGGGCCAATCCAGGGATGGTTTACCTCAAGGAACACTGTGGGTTAAAGGACTGTCCTGAGGATTTTTTTGTTCTTTTGGAACTCAGTCACTCTGGTAAACGTTTGTGTGTGTCAGTGTTTGTGTGCATGCCTGCATCAAGCCGTTGGGCATTTACAGTGCATTAATATAACATAACCGTGTGTGCTCGCGCGTGCGTGCGTGTGTGCTGTACACCACCTCCACTTGCAATGCATTTGTTATTCTCTCCCTCCATTCCTCCAGTCTTCCTTCTCATTAGTATTGGCGCGGTGGCATTAATTTCAGCGTGGCTCTAATTTGTTGAGGCTGTAGGTAGGCCTTGTGGGAGATGGATTCAGCTGTCACATAGTGGTGACGGTGGCATTAGTGATATGTGTTGTCGGAGGGGCTGATGTATGCACAGGGGGCACCAGGCCGAGGCCCGGGCCCGCCAGCTACAGCTGCTCTGCTCTAACACAAAAGCACGGCTGCCAGACAGCTCATTAAAGGTGCCCCCCCGTCAGCTCCACAAGGTGAACGTTGCCACGGAGTTGCCGTAACGTTGGTACATGGTTTCTGGCCGGGGTTGGTTGAGATGGTGTACAACATTGCTATTTGGTTTCCCCATTGGAGACAGAGTGGTTATGGGTCTCTGTAATACTCCTGCAGTATTGGTACAGCGTTAGACCACTCACTAAGGCTTAGGTCCAGCGGTGCTTCCCGAGTGTAAAGAATTACAACGTGTTTTCTGGATAAGTGGTGAATAACCAGGACATGGTTCATTGTGCATGATGCTCCCAGAGATTCCCTGACAAGAGTGTTTTATATATCCCTTTTAAACAAATGTACTGTTCTTGATTTAGTATGTGTTTATGTGTGTGTGTATTCTGGCCTTAGTTTGTGCCTGAATACCTAGATAGACAGGGTGTAGCTTTTAGGCGTCTTAACTAAAAGAAAACACACTTGAACTGCAAATATAAAAGTATATGTCCATTGCAAATGTCTAGACATGTCTGGCCATTTTTGTTCGAGGTTCACATGCTTAAAGACAGTAAAACAATATCATGTATAAAATGTGATTACAGACATTATAGTAGGCCAAAAGACATCGCAGGCAGAGGGCTGCATCCTCGCTGTCTGGTATAATGGTTCATCCCGCTATGTTTCTTGTTTGAGGAGTAGTACATCTTCTGAGACAGGTTGGGAATATACCTTGGGAATGCCATCTCTGATGACTTTCAGCTGGCATACATATGCAGACTTAGGAACTAAAGAACTCGTTCATAATGACCATTACTACTCTTGTTGGGTGGCATGGCATCTACAATATGCCTTTTAAAGACGCAAACTTCATACATTTAAATATTAGTCATTTATTTACCAGGATGACTTACAGCATTTTATAAAAGCTAGGTGAATCAACCGCACAGTTTAGTAGTAAGGGCATTCTAATCAATGAAATACTTATTGGCCAAGGTCAGTGCTGGAAAGAAGACCGTAAAATAATGAACATGAAAAAGTTAACAAAAGAGACTTTGCTATCCTAGCCTACAAGGAAGCTGGTTCCACTATTGAGGTGTCAGGGCAGAGAAGAGTTTTGACTGCTTGATTCGGGGATGGCCCTGAAGGGGCGGGACAGCCAAGAGCCTAGAGGTGACTAAACAAAGGTTGGGGATGCATTGTTAGGTGCGTGCATTGTCTGAAGCTAGGCAAGAGAAACTCCTCTCGTTGCTTCGTCTGGAAGAACCATAGCCTTGAATTGGATTCGAACATCAGGCAGGCCGCTGCATTCTGAATGAGTTACAAAGGTTTGTTTGCACTTGCCGGGAGCCCCACCAAGAGGGATTTGGTGGTGGAAGAGGCGGAGGTTAAGAACTGCGGAGAGGGTGAAAATAAATTCCTATGGCTAGAGGAAGATGCCTGGAAATTCAGGTGATAAACAATGGCTTTAGCAGCAGATAGGGAGGCCAAGAAGGTAGCGAGTAGGTGTTGGAATGATGCTAGGTCATTCTGAAGTTTTGTTTTCCTCCACTTAGTTTTCCTCGAATCATTTAGCCATGGAGCAGGTAGGAATGGCCATGCCGGTCGAGAGGAGAAGGGACAGTAAGAGTCTTATGACATGCGTGCCTTTCAGAATTGGCTGGAAGAGGCACAATCTGGAGAAAGAAGAGAGAAGGATTTAGGAGATTGGAGAGATGACTGGATTGAGAATGAGAGAGCAGTTGGGGAGAGTAAACGACGTGTCAGACATTCAGATGCTGACCGTGTTGGGTTTGAGGAGAGAGGAAGAGGCAACGAGACAAAGTGGTCGGACGGCTGGAGTGGTGTGGTGCTGAGAATAGTTGACAGACAGCATCGTGGTTTGAACCAAGTGCATGGCCCGCTTTCTGACATTGGAAATAAATGATTCAAATACAGATAATGAAGGGTTGAAGTCACCCCATAACGTGGGTGGTTTGTCATCATCTGAGAATGAACTGATCAGCATGTCAGGCTCATTGAGGAAGTCACCAGGAGCACCCCCACAGATGATGGAGGGACGAACAATGTTGAGGTTGAATGGAAAGGTCACATTGACAGCACAGACTTCAGAAGAGGACTTGGTAAGTTGAATAAGAGGGAAGACAGACCATTTCCAAGTTGAAGGAACAACTAGCTCTGTGCCGTCACTGTGGCAACCAGATGCTCTTGGACTATTGGAACATACATGGTCAGGTGAAGAGAGAGCGGCTGTATTAACACTATTTTCTTGGGAAATCCACGTTTCTGTCAGGGCCAAGAAGTCAATATAACAGAAGAACAGTTCCAAACACTGCTGTTTAGCTTGTATTCCACATGGGTTGTCCAGGCAGGATTAGAAAGGTTTTGGAGGTGACTTTTGGGGGTGACTGTAGAAATGACGAGGAGACAGGTGGACAGGGTTTGTTTTAACGCAGCAAAACAGGGTATCTTCCCCTCTAACATTCCTTGAATAACTCAGCAGAAATGTCTTTGGTTTGGTGACATTCGTAATTGCAAAAAACAAGCTGCTGCTTCAAGCTGTTTGAGAGAACGAAGAAGCCCAAATACTCACACCAACTAAAAGCAGAAAAGAGGGGCAAACCACACCCCTGCTTAGCCTGGTTGTGAGTTTACACTGCAAACATTACAAAAACAAAGCAACTGCCTCCCAATTACAGAGATTTACACAGACTACTTGATAGCTTCTAACTCGCAAGATAAATGACAACAAAGCATAAAAAAGAAAATAGCACTTAACTTCTTCTGAGTACAGAACAGCAGGTCAGCTCCAGTGCAACATTCTACAGATTTATGATATGTGTGAATTCATCGAACTGTGCAAGAGCATGGGGATGTACAGTACGTTTTTTCCAGAAGCTTGACACCAAACCTTTTTATATGATCATGACCAAGATTCTGTAGTGCAAATAATAAGCTCTCATTTATCCAAACTGAACATTTAATTCAACACATTCTTATAAATTATAAAAAGTCTCAGAAACGTGACTGCATGCGTAATCCCTTCATTGACATTTGTAGCAAAAACATTCTGACCAGTCTGCAGGAAAATATTGTTGTGACCCCAGACTGTGGCCTAAAGAAATGGTAGTCAGAAAAAAAAACCTGTCATAGTTCTGGTGTGTTGAGAACAAGGAGTATCCTGATTTGCGAAAACATGCACTTAATGAACTGCTGCCCTTTATATCTTGATACATGTGTGATGTGACATTTTCACAGGCACAGTAACATAAGTTACAGTAAACACCAAAAATGCTATTCTGCTATTTCGATGTCTTCTTTTGTTAAGACAATATGGCGTAGTGTTCAAAGGTCCTTTACACATTAACACAAAGGTATTTGGGATAACATTTCAATGTATGTTCATACATTCATTTGAATGCAATGCAGATGCACTTCAATTAAACTTTTAATAACATGTAGATACCCTTTTCAATTCCCATTTGTGACGTGTGGAGCCGTCTGAGCTGGTTGATTGACTCACCACATGCATGTACAGCACCTTGACCAGGCAATTGACCTGGAAAGTCCTGTCATTAAACTCACTAATGCCAGATTTCCACTGGTGCTTTCCCCCGGTACCAGGGCTACACCAGTGATTGATGGTAATGTTGGCTCTAGACTTTCCTGTTTCGATTATACATTTGGTACAAAGGACTTAAGGAGGGCTCAAATGGAGGAGACAAGGGGGGGGGGGGGGGGGCAGGGGAACTATCAACGCGATTGGGTTTTCTGGTTAAGAAAAATAAAAGGTAATATTTTTCTGTTAGTAAAATAACATGAACAATAGCCCCATGCTCAGTTTGTTTACAAAACAGCGTTTGAACTTGAGCAGTAAAACTAATTTCTTCATCAAACTCCTGCAACCAGCTCCTTCTCCACTGTTGTTCCAACTCTTTCCGTGTCTTTGCTTCCCTGTACTGTTGCTTTATTTTTCTTTATTTTATCAGGGATCTGTTTGTTAGACTGGATGAAAACCATTACGAGAAGCCAAAAGCAAACGATACACATCGCCCTTCGAAGAGAACAACATGCCTCGTTTTCACAGCATGGAACGCGTCCACCCGCAAACCCCGCCCTAAGTCGCTGGGCCCAAGTGACGTGGCCTAGTGGCCAAATGGCGTTGAATGAAGACAATAATAATTCTGGACTTTAGGGTAAAACACCAGTGTTTGGCACCAGTGGAAACGAGGAATAACTAGTTTATATCATGTCCAATATTGCAATAAAATAAAATAAATCTGCAAGCTTGCTAGACTTCAAACTGCACTCACTATTGCAAGACATTTCAGTCTTTCACAGAGTGGTGAACACATCCCCATCTTTACTTCTGAAAGACTCGTGCTCTCTGTGATCCTCTTTTTATATCCAATCATGTTCCTGACCTTTTGCCAATTAACCTAATTAGTTGTGAGATGTTCCACCAGATTGTTGTAGCATTACACCACGTTTCCAGTCTTTATTTGCCCCTGTCCCAGCTTTTTTGAAACATGTTGTTTGCATCTAAGTGGGCATACATTTCTCAGTTTCAACATTTGGTATGTTGTCATTGTACTATTTTCTATTGAATACAGGGTTTTACTGATTTGCACATAATTGCATTCTGTTGCATTCTTGTTCACAATCCACACTTATTACAAAATTCTCAAACAAGCAAATTATTACATCAGTTGTACCATAGGGAATGCCCATGTTCATAATAGGCTCAAGGAATTATGCCATTGTCAGTATCTACTCAATGAGACTGATTGACTTTGTCATTTCCTGGATTATACACATGCCTGTTATATTACAATGCCTATACACATTTTCCTTCTCATTAATTCTTACACATCATATACAATTCGGCTGAAAATGAAAGAGTTATACTGTAAAGATGTTGTTTTTTGAGCTTTTTTGAATTGTCCGAAACAGAGTAATTTTGGTGGCGACCTCAGGTCACTGCTGAACAGCCCTCTGGGTAAATGAAAGTCTATGGCTAACAGCAAAATGCAGATATAGGCTTCTTATTTGGTGGCTGGTTAATAAAATACACTTTAGTATATTAGCCTTAGTAGCCCAACAATGCATTTGGACCTTCCCAAATTGGAGATTAAAAGTGTCTCGCTTCGCAGAAGCTCAGGTGAAGTAACAAGATGCTTTCCCTTTGTCTCTTCCCACTTGTGATTTTCAGATTCTGTTTCACCAATTTAGGAGACAGACCTGGACTCCCGAGATCTCCCGAGGTCTCTCAGTTTTTGGCTTACAGTCTGTTATGTTCCCTAGATGTTTGAGATGGTTTAGGCTAAGCGGACATAAGCCAAGACATAAAGGGTGTCGTCCCCTCTCCTTTTTCATTTTCGCGTTTCACACTCTCCATCCCCTGTGGGTGGCTCTGGTTAGTCATAGGTCCTGTTCATTCGTGAACCACTCACCACCCCTTTATTAGCCAAGTGTTGTGTGGCTGGACAGGCCAGGCAGACATTTTGGGGGGTAAGGGTTGTTTTCTTCTTCTGCTCTGCATCTGCTCTGTCATCCCTCACTACTCTGGGAGAATTATTTAGTAACCTAATGTTTCCATCCGGGCCAGAAGTGTCCTTTGTCTTCTGTATCTAGACCTCGTGACCACCCACGTGACCACAACGCACGTTGTGTGTGGTATAATATATTCCCACGGCAGAGTTTTTGGAGGGGGTGTCTCAAGGCTAACATGCAACAAAGTTCATAGTTTATGTATTGAATGTCTGGCAGCAATCAGCACTACAGCAGCTGCACAGACGGAGTTCTGACACTGTCCTCCGACACCCTGCTTCGACCAACAACTGTTTGTTACAAGTGCACAGGGGAAATACTAATCAAGCTGCAGGCAACATTAGAAAAATATGTGTTTAGAACTGATGATTGGATTCATGGTGCGAAAATGAATGCAATTTATTGATTATTTAACGTCGATAGACACAGCTTTGCAGAAAAATCTAATCATACACCCAGGCAAAACTGAGCATCTGCTCAATAAACTTGAAAATTTGTCGTTTGTGGGGCTGCTACAGTTGGCAAATGATGTGGTTATCACCATTGCAGTAGTTAGGCTAAATCTGTTCACGATCTAATCCGGCTGCGGCAGCAGCTAGATCTCGTTTGAAATGTTTCAAGAAGCACTATTTTTATTCATAGCAATTAAATGGCAGCAATAAGCTGCTTGTGCTGGCTGAGGTGTGAGTCAAGAGGCTTGTAGAATCACGACTCTTTTGAGGATTCCGTTTGTTATAAGCAGATAGTGCCTGATGCATTATCGTTTCAAACGAATACGATTCCTTGAAAGATTTGCTCTTTTGAATGAGCGACTCAAAGACCTGAGTCAGTAAAAATAGTTCACCTTCCCATCACTACTGTGGAGCTGAAGAGTCAATAAGCTTAAGCACCCGATCTGATTGAGAGAGCCTGGAACCCGACTGGGCAGGGACATGACACTACAGGCCCATCTGTGCTTACGCGCCGGCATCTTATACATACTTTTCTGATCTTATGGTTGAGTGTATTTTAATCATATCACCTACGTATGTACTGTACTTAAGGACAATTATAAATAACCAGGCACCGTATTGACTCATGCAATAAGGGAATATTTGAGTTGGAAATCAACTCAGGGGGAAAAACGTGAAATAGGCCTCAGAGAAATTCTTTGTAGAGAAGATTAAATAACAGAATGACAGACAGAATTTTTTTTTTTCTGAACTCTTAGTGAACACAAACACAGCTCAAGAAAATAATCTTGGTGAAAACTCCTCATGAATGTAGGTGTCATAAGTTTATCTTGTGATGTGCTTCTCTTTGATCCCACCCAACCCTCTTTTCATTGAGGGAAAAAACAATCTATGTTCAATTTCCACCCTTGCATAACAAGATTGAGATGGTTTCTACGATATCTCACAGAGAGGCTTCCATTGGTAAACATTAGTATTCAAACCTTCGAATCCAGGGGATTGGCCAAAGATTGCCAGCCTGCAAATAGAATTTTTATTATACTATATGTCAACACATTGCCTTGGGTGAGCATTGGCAGTGCTTAGCCATCACTTTAATACTAATATTTCATATGTGCCCTCCTCTTAAACCATTTCAACATTTGAGGGACAGAGCTATTTTTCCTCAAATTATTTTGCGAATAATAAACATACATTTCATCAATAGTTTTAGTTTGTTGTGATGATTAGGCGAAGCTGATCAGAGCACGGATTAAGCTGAGGTACCATATTTGAGAACGCCTAAATGCCTTATGGAGACCCTTGTCAAATGTCACTGGGCAACATACAGTAGTAACATATAATCTGTCAATGTACTGATCTTCTAGAATCCCCAGAGTCAACATGGATGGGCTTGCAATATGGGCGGGACAAAGTTGATGCAGTCCAATCACACACTTAGTATTACAGGGGATTAAATATTAATATAAAAAATAGACAACTTGTTAGCTGACTGCAAAAGCCTATGCGCTGTCTTTGGAGATGTTAGAAAAGGTTCACATTAAAATCTGCAACTGACATTTATCACACAAAATGTATATGGTATGTACCACAATCGAATAGGGTCACAATTTTGGGGTTTCTGTGTGACGAAACATTCGTTTTTTACGTGGATAATCGTTGTTTTGCTATCAAATTGTTCTATCAAATTGAATTTGTGGGGGGAGAGCTATATAACCAGATGACACTGCACTCACACTATCTCAACACGTATGTCCCTGAGTGAGATACGTGTGCACACATCATTCCATTTATGAACGGATTTTTGATAATTAACATGATTCTAATTTAAATAATATACTACCACTGCACCTAATCAAGAACTTAAATGATCATGTGTTTATGAAAGGTAAAACCCTACTACTCTTGGCCTACCTAATGGTCCATGAAAAAACATTCAACGTCCTGGATTGTTTCAAGGTGCGTGCGAAGTTGGTATGTTATTTGCAGTGCCTTTGGAATGTATTCAGAACCGTTTACTTTCTCAGAACCCTTCACTTTCTCAGAACCCTTCACTTTCTCAGAACCTTTCACTTTCTCAGAACCCTTCACTTTCTCAGGACCCTTCACTTTCTCAGAACCTTTCACTTTCTCAGAACCTTTCACTTTCTCAGAACCCTTCACTTTCTCAGAACCTTTCACTTTCTCAGAACCCTTCACTTTCTCAGAACCCTTCACTTTCTCAGAACCTTTCACTTTCTCAGAACCCTTCACTTTCTCAGAACCCTTCACTTTCTCAGAACCCTTCACTTTCTCCATGTTCTTTTTTGTTATACACTAAAAGATGCAGTCTGGGACAATTTTTGGTTTTGAAGTGTAGTATGTTGTTGATCTACAGGCACAGTTAATCTGAGCTCAATTTGGAGTATCATGGTAAAGGCTACGAATGCTTACTATGCTATTTAGATATTTCAGTTTTTCATTTAAAAAACGTGGCAAAAATGAATAATATATTTGTTTTTGCTTTCTTATGATGGGTACTGTTTGTAGATTGTTGACAAAAACACATCCTTTTTTGTTTATCAATTAAGCCCATAACACAATAAAGTGTGAAGAAGGTGTCTGAATAATTCCAGGAAGGAGCTGTTTGTGTGAGTTCAGGTGTGTTTGACACTTGTATGGCCTGGGGGTAAAGGCTGTGCAAGGTTCTAATGGTTGCAGACTTGAGGCACTGGTACTGTAAGCTACGCCTGCCGTGCGCTAGTGTAGAGAATAGACTATATCTTGGGTGGTTTGGGGCATTGACTATTTTTAGGTATTTCCTCTGGCACCGCCTGACGTAGAGCCTGTGTCTGACAGGGAGTTTGGGTCTGGTGATGAACTTGGCCATTCACACCATATTTGCGATCTGGGGAGGTGCATTTGACATTCTGAGCGGTAATGCAGTCTGTCAAAATGCTCTCAGTGGTGCAGCTGTAGAACTGTTTAAGGATCTGATGGCCCAGGCTAAATCTTTTCAGCCTCCTAAGAGGAGAGAGGCTCTGACGAGCTCTTCCAACTGTCTGACTGTGTGTGGACCCTGTTGGTTTTGTAGGTGATGTGGTCTGGTTGAATTCGCCCTTCTCTCTCTACATCAGCCCTGTCGATCTGGGTGGGTGTGACGTTATGCCTCACTAGTCCCCGTTCAGCTCCTTGTTTATAGTTCATTTAGTCCAGTAGTCCTCACCTCTGTAGCCATACCATCTTTTGATAGGCTGGTCAGAATTCACATCAACAACATTATCCCAGACACTCTAGACCACCGCAACCATTCCACAGACACTGACCTCGCTCACCTGGACTGCTGTACAGGAATACCTATGTGAGAATGCTGTTAATAGACTATAGCTTAGTATTCCACATGCTACTGAAGGTCACACATACACAGACTATTACTTGGTGTAATGTTGCTGCTACTATTAGGCAATGCATAGGAACAGAATTGAATAGATCTATGCAAAGTTAACAGACATATTGTGTACACATGCCCTCCCACATGTAAGGCAATGTACTATTTGTCTTCTTTTGGCTCTTTAATAGTTTGGCTCTTTACTAGTTTAGATGTGAAATTGAACAATAACTATAAGAGTGTTTGAGGGTATTTGTGTACATATTGGTTTCACTATTTCAAAATTACAACATCTTTCATACAAGGTCCCACTATTTCAATTTCATCAAAATGATCAGGGCAATTGGCTTGACTGTTGTTTCTGATTGTTGTTTCTGGTTAGTGAGTTGATTAGGTAAGGTAAATGTGCTATGTTCCATTTACTTTTAAGACATATTATAAACATTGTTGTGCTGGCATAAGAGAGCTATTCATGTCTAGTCTTCATTTTAAGCCTTGCATTTCCCTTCTGTTCTGCTCTTTGTGTCTCTTAATACCAGAACCAAAAAGGTGTCAGTGAAACTCATGTAAGCAAGCTATAAGGAGTCTTATCAAGCTGAAGAACATTATCATTTTAAACATAGTCGAAACCTTAGTTTCACCAGAAACATTAGTTTGGAACATCAATAAAAACATGAAATACACTGTTGAGCTCAACAATCAAGAGCACTGATAGGAACACATTCCAATGAAACACATTGTTTAATATGGTTATTTACACGGCCCATCACTATTTCTATCAGTAGGACCATGTATGTAATTTGATACAGAAATAAAATACAACTGATTTGATTTAACGTGGTATCTATGAAGGATCTGTTAGACCAATGAACAACCTTCTAATACTGAAACGTTTAGGGAAGCAGATGGTGTATAAATATATAAAAAGTCATTTATAATTAATCCTCAGCCCGAAATACTGTTTTCTTAAAATAAAAATAAATACTTATCTTTAATGATGTACAATTATGTGAAGGACTACCAGTAAAGCACTCACTCATAGACTAAGAGTACACAGCAGGTGTGAAATGACATCTTTAGACTTGATGACAAGCTGGTTAATCGGTATAAGTAGTGCCTTAACTAGCTACTGAATGGTGTATTTACCCTGTGTGGAAGCTCTCCCCTGTATTCTGCAGGCTAGCTCAGCCATGAGCTGGGGTTGCTCAAGTACATTGTTGACAAAGGACTTAAAAATGGCTTTGCAAATTAGTGTCATAGCAACCGGTTAATGCACCACTAAGCAAAACCCTCTAAATGCATTAAGCCCAAAGTACTGTTTAGTAATGTATAAACACAGTCAAGTACTGAGGAAGATGTCCTGTGGCCCCATTTACCTCTTCAAATCCCCCACAGGGGTCCCCTTCATGGGAAGCACAAGGACAGATGGCTGAGATGCAGTACATTGACCAATTTTCTTGTGACCCACATTTTCTTTTCCCTGTTTTATGATTGCGGACATGCAATCATTTTCAGAAACAGAAAACAATGAAGGAAAGGAATACACCAAACAAAATAAAACACGCATGTTAAAGAAATAAGAAGTGGATTACTGTCCTGTCGAACTCCTCTTCCCAACCCTACCCTTCTCCCAGGATGCAACCCCATCTCCCAGGATGCAACCTTTTCTCCCCTCTCTCCCCTTTTCCCTCCCCCTCCCCCTTCTTTTCTTCCCTTCCTCTGTTCCGGTACTTGGCAACTCTTATCCGCTACCTATTGGGACCTGCACATAATTTGACAAATAATGTTTTCTGTCCGAATTAGTTTAAAACAGGAGAGTTTGACCAAAAAAGTGGTCAAAAATAACTAAAATAAAAAAGAAATATGAAAAAACATCACTGCATCACACACCGATAATGTATATGTTATGGTGTATTTAGCCTGTTTAAAGACCTGGCTAACTATGCTTGAATTATAGTAAGAGATGAGTTTGGTTGTCGGTGTAAGTCCCATCATTTAATAATGTGGCCACAGACCAGTTTTGGCAGTGATGACAGTTATGGATGCGATAAGGTATTGTGTTCATTATATTTATATTTTCTACTTCTTTATCAGCACATGCGTGAAGCTTTTTCTCAGTAATTTCACCAGTGCAATCATGCTATTGCTCATTCGATCTGGCATTCAATCCCTAAAATGTTTTCTACATTTACCAATTAAGCACTGCCTATGTCCCCACCCCCCCAAAATGTTTTCTACATTTACCAATTAAGCACTGCCTATGTCCCCACCCCCCCTAAAATGTTTTCTACATTTACCAATTAAGCACTGCCTATGTCCCCACCCCCCTAAAATGTTTTCTACATTTACCAATTAAGCACTGCCTATGTCCCCACCTCCCCTAAAATGTTTTCAACATTTACATATTAAGCACTGCCTATGCCCCCCCCCCCCTTTAATGTTTTCTACATTTACATATTAAGCAATGCCTATGCCCCCCCCCTTTAATGTTTTCTACATTTACATATTAAGGACTGCCTATGACCCCACCCACCCTAAAATGTTTTCTACATTTACATATTAAGCACTGCCTATGCCCCCCCCCCTTTAATGTTTTCTACATTTACATATTAAGCACTGCCTATGCCCCCCCCCCCTTTAATGTTTTCTACATTTACATATTAAGCACTGCCTATGTCCCCACCCACCCTAAAATGTTTTCAACATTTCTTGTTATTTGAAAAAATTTGACCAGGTGTTTGGAATCACTTACCAGCTAAATCACTGTAAAATATATTTTCAGTAACACCACATTGTTGTTACAGCTGGTTAAATTGGGGTGTGCCAAGAACTCAGACGAAACGTACCATTAGGGATATGAGCAATTTGCCGGAAACAGGAAACCAGACATTCTCATGTCACTCACATGGCATGGAATTCTAAGAAAATAAGTGATTCTGCTGTTAGTAAAGACACAGATGTCGTGTTTGTTGAGCATGCTGCTATGACTGGATTCTCAGAGAAGTCTGCATTCACTTTCACCCATTTGCTAAACCCTTCCCTCTCCATTCTGTTTTACAGGGAAATTAAAGGGAAGGAGTCGAGAAAATTAAACAAATACATAAACAGTTTGACCAATGAATTATAGCCTGCACATTCTTGCAATATACATAATTTTCTTAGCAGCAAACATTGGGTTGAAGACAGTCTTCCTTGCCTCAACTTCCCAACACACACACACAGACACACACAGCTTTCAGATTGTTCTCCAAGGCAAATGTAATGCATGAATTAGAATTAATTTAGAATATCGTATTTAATCATAATATGGTTTATTTGACTATTTGACATGAAATAATGTAAAAGTAAATGTTGATTGTACAAATGTTGTGGCATAGGCTAGGTGTTGAAAGAGAAACGTTTTGGCCCCTCTCAAAAGTTAATTAGCGGCCATGCCTTTATGTTTTGTTACATATAGGCAAAATTATATAATAATAGGCTTTACCAACATTTAAAACAGATTTCCAGGAGATTTCCCTTCAGCACTGAATACATGCATAGGCATGTTACCGCTAATTAGTATGTGTACATAAAACTAAACAATGTATACCCTCTCGCAACAACCCGCTACTAGTACTGCATGTAAAATAGCCAAGCTGCTGCTATACTTGCAATGTTTTTTTTTACATATATTCCTTGTGTCATTATCTTTTAAATTACATTTTTGATTGGATTCAATTTGTTGAAATTCAAACAGTGTTATATAGTTTGAACTCCTGTTGTTCTCAAAGCATGTGATAAATGAAAATGTGTTTAATGTACTACCTATTGAGAGTTTTTTTCGGGGGGGGGGGGGGGCTGTTCAGTCAAACTGTGGAAAGCTCCATAAAATGTTGGAGTCTAGTAGGAGTGTTTAAATTACCAGTGCTTATACATGAGTTGTGTAATTACTGAGTTACAGAGAATCTCTCTATTTTCATTGTATTCATTGCTTATAAACATTTTAATAAGACTTTTTAGAATTTCCTCAAGTCTATATTTGCAATATATTTTCTTAGATGTCGAACCATTCTAAAACGTGGCAGATCAAAATATTTTATATTAGGCAAAACTAGATCATTAAGATGTTTGGGATGCCGGAGTGTGATTGTGTTTAACATGTGAAATTTCCCACAATTTCTAATAACTAAACTGTTACTCTGATGGCCTGGGCAAAGGAAACACACTAACATAGAAAGAGAGTTTAGGCGAGACAATCAACATTTGATCAGATATAGTTTGTGTTGGATTAAACCATCTGTTGAGTTCTGCTGTTAATTCAATATTTACTTGTGTGTTATTCCCAGACACATTGTAGCGAGGGAAATATTTAGCATAATGATGGTTTTCTGCTGATACCAGGTTTGGAGCTGACTCATTTCAATAGCATTACTGGTTTATAAAATACATATTAATCAATGAATGAAATAAAACCTGACAGTTATTAGTGTTACACAGTAAGTAGTTCCTTGTCAGTGTTATTGACTTATCAGTGTTAGTGACTTATCAGTGTTATTGACTTGTCAGTGTTATTGACTTGTCAGTGTTATTGACTTTTAAGTGTTATTGACTTATCAGTGTCAGTGACTTATCAGTGTTATTGACTTGTCAGTGTTATTGACTTTTAAGTGTTATTGACTTATTAGTGTTATTGACTTATCAGTGTTATTGACTTGTCAGTGTTATTGACTTATAAGTGTTATTGACTTGTCAGTGTTATTGACTCATCAGTGTTATTGACTCATCAGTGTTATTGACTTGTCAGTGTTATTGACTTGTCAGTGTTATTGACTTATCAGTGTTACTGACTTGTCAGTGTTATTGACTTGTCAGTGTTATTGACTGCAATGTGAGCTGAAATGAAACAAACAATGTAAATTATGAGAAGGCCAGAGAAGGCAGAGAAGCTAGCAATTATACAATTTCTTATCTAGGAGAGGTGCTAAACACCTGCTAGTCCACGGCTATTGTGTGTTCTTGTTAAAATCAACACAATTGTTGTTTATGCTTCCACTTCCAAGTAGCCTACTGATGGAAGTGCAGCCAAAATATGTAATTCTTTGGCACACAGTCACTGACTAGAATGGCCCATGTGACAAATCTATGTGTGATTTGTTTTCACCTCTCCCTTGGCTTGTTGAAATTAGTCTTTTGTAAGTTCTGGGATGAGACCCAATTGTATGACTTTGTTTAAATGACACCATTGACAAGGTCCATGTCACAGCGGGAGCACAAAGAAGCACTTCAAATTCAGCATGAGAAGGTATTGGCAGCGGCTGTTAAAATGTGGCTATTGTGCCTAGACATGCCGCTTAACAGTTTTTAAGTGGGAAGAATCCATCCCTCAAAATGGTTGAGTGCTCTAAAAAGGATTCTAACACGTTGGGTAAATTTCATTAGATGCTTATTGAGGTCATGCCTTTCCACTTAAGCTCTGCGGGGTATATAACTCTGCTACAGTGGACTGTGACAATGATGTTGTCCAGACTGAATAGTCTGAGCTCCTTAGGGGCTAGTCTGAGGGCTCTCTTTTTGGTGTACTTGGAGACTCACTGTTCCTCCAGAGGCTGTGAAGGTTCACCAGAAGTGCCCTATAATTGAGGGAAAAGATGAGCTAGTACCACGGCATGATGGAAACACTGAGGATTTTCTGCCGTTGAGTCTGAGCTATAAGAAGAGTTTGATGTACATTACTCACAGAGACCTGTTTCTTGACAACATCAAGCAAAGAAATCCCTTTGGAGAAAACCGCAACAAAAACAAACTTTTGTTTGGCAGAAAGGTACACACACTGTCTGAGACTTTGCCTGATCTAAATGAGAGGAGCCCAAACAAAGACTACGCCTTCATCTCTGAGACAGAAATGGACATGAACATAAAATCATGGAACAATGAAAAGCAGCCGTGTTGCTGAAAATGGGACTATAGACAATGAGATTATTGTAATTACAAAGAAAGGCTGCCCTTTCGGTACACAGTTGTATTCAGTATGATTACAATTGTAAAACCTGTTGTATTATAACCCAGTAAACATGGAGGAAATGTGTGAAATGAGTGGTTGCATTATATTGTATTCCTCCTTTCTCTAAATTCATACGTTTTGTTTGATGTTTCCTCAGAATGTTCTGGGCCACTAGGCATGGAGGGAGGAATAATCTCCAACCAGCAGATAACAGCCTCGTCGACCCACCGTGCTCTGTTCGGACTGCAGAAATGGTACCCCTACTTCGCCCGGCTAAACAAAAAGGGTTTGGTCAATGCCTGGACGGCTGCCGAGAACGACAGATGGCCCTGGATTCAGGTAAGACTCGGACACCAGCTGGGAGAAGGGAGTCACTTGGGTTACAAGTCAGTGACAAATCTGGCCACTTAAACTCTTGCACGGCCAGTGAGAGAAAGTCGACCTGATAGTGTGTACGTACGAATGTTGGCATAGATTCAATATTAGCTTGAGTATTTCTGACCTGTGATGCTTCTGTTGAGAGTTGAAGCACCTTATGCAGTACGTTTTGGTCCTGCTTTAGGTCCTATTTTTGCTGAGGAATTTATAGTTAGCATTTCGCTGGACTAGTGCCACAGTGTAGACTATGACGGCTGGTTTGGTAACTGATTACGCCGTGAGCACTGGATAGGACAGCTGTTGGTGTGCTCCTCTGTGTATTAGTGAGGCAGCAGAAGCGAATCACAGCGTACATATGTTACACTTCCAGGGTTCTTTAGTACTGAAATGCAGATGTGTATCATAACTTAGAACTGTTCACTTGTGTACAAGAAAATTTGTCTTGTATTTCAACTCAGGCTTCTGGAGTGCTATTTCAACTGGCTTTTGAAATCGGGGGCCAAATGAGGGCCAGATTTAAGCTTCTTGAAATATAATTCTCGCATGCCAGCTGGGTCAGAAATGAACCGGGTCATCGGGTACTGCTTGCGCAACCTTTCTCAGCTCGATTAGAATTCAGACTTGTTATGCCGTACTTGCCAAGACAACAAGTCAGCCATTGAATGCAAGCTAGCAAATGTTTGCTTACATCAGCCCACAAATCAGAGCAGAAATGAGCTAGCTAGACATCCTTCACAGCTGTTGACTGGTTTACTTACAAATTGTTCTTTATTTTTATGAAAATGTATTTTACACATCAGCATAGTAATGCTCATTTTGACATAATGGATGGCTACCATTATCATGTAGCATAAGTTTTAAACATTTAAATTAAGACAAAAGATAATTTTGGTTATCTTTAATAAAACGGCTTCTCTATAATAATCAATATTTCCATTCATGTTTTATGTTCTGTGTATATGGGATACATTTCTCTGAATGATTTTCACCCTTAAGTTGTGCATAGAACCCTTAAGATCTGCATAGAACTTGATGATATTCTCAACATTGTGTTTGAAAGGTGACTAAATGTTACAGTTTTAAAGGCCTCTAAAAAAAGTGTTAGATTCAAAAAGTTAGGGTCAAAATGACCCATTGGTGGAGAATAGATAAAAATGCTTGTTGAATATCCTGCAGATATAGAGTAGAAACTGTCTCACTACACCTCAGAACACACACATACAAACTATGCCTGCCATGGTCAGTGTTTTTTGCAGTACATCTTTACCAGGTCATATGAGGTAAATAATTGTCATCTTATTTTGCAGAATACAGACTGCTAAGTCCAAAAATGAGTCAGTGGCTAATCAGTGGCTAGCTTGTGGGATACAAAGACAGGGAGAGATATGCCCCATGAAACCATGACACTTGTGCGATTTCATATATTCCCCAGAGTAGTTCGCTTCGATAGCTGTGACACAAGACCAGCATGTCATGTTAGAGACGAACAGCACATGGTGTGAGAGCCTTCCCAGAAACCTAGCCTCTGTGAACATTGTCATGGCTTATTGTGCAGAGATGACCAGCCCTGGTCCATCTAATTCCCTAAACTTTTGATTTGTGTGCAACATGTTTTGAATCGCAACATTGATGTTGTCACCATGATCATAACATCTAGATATTATTAAGTGGAACATTGTCTAGAACATTTAAAGTATTTGTTAATTTTGTCCATCATAGAGAATAGAGGAGCATTTCTGTTTTTGGGATCATATGGTAAATGTGGTTTAAATGGACTATATAATAAAAACATGTAGTAAATGTTATAATTTATATGAGTAATGAGTTGGTTATGGATGTCAAACACATTGGTTTGGGGCTAAAGTATCAATAGTGAGTACTGGGTAGTGATTTAACTCTCTGGGTCAATTTGACCCGCTAACATAATGAGTGGAACCAAAATGTTAACATAACACATGGGTTAATCAAATATTGAGGCATGGAAGGTAACATTGTGACAAATAATAATAAGTTAAAAGTCTTGTTTAACTTTCTATGCATACTGTTTGTATTATTAAACTTACATTTATTTTTGAATTGGATTTGAATGAAATATAATTTTTAAATTAAATAAACTTCAGTTTGACCCCAATTCTGGTGTGCAGTAGCCATGGGAGAGGGTTATGTCTAGCCTGAACCTTTTCACGAGTTAAACAAGTCATTCTGTTCTTGTTTTAGACATTCACACCCCATTGTTGTGTCTGAATCCATCCTAGAACCACCAATACTATATTTCCCTGTAGGGTCCTGAAGCAATTTCATATGTGTGAGCCTCTTAATGACAACAATTTAGTCTCTCTTACAAAGACCGACGTGTGAAGAAACACAGACACGCAGACACGTACTACAGGAAGTATAGAGGACATAGAAGTACACCCACACATAGTGTATACCCTGGGCTGTCAAGCGTATTTTGCCCTGGGAGCTGCGTTCAGATTTCAAGGAGGTCGGTGGTGCCACATTGAAAATGTCTAACCATCCAATGATAAAGAGTGACGTAGTTTGGGGAATTATCCATGCTCCCTGACTGTCAAAAATGTATGAATATTGTTTCTACAGTATATTTATTTAATTTATTTTTGACGCATACTATTAAGTTTATTATTTAGTCTCGCCGATGTTGATGTGACCCCATCTGTATGAGTGACACCTCTGGTGTACACCCCCTGTTTTAGTATTCCTAAAAGGATGACACTGTGTTGGATTGATTTTGCTCTTCAGTGTTACAAGGCTCAGGGCAGAGTCAGGAAGTAATGAGAGAGAGCTATGGGTCCCCATGAGGGACAAACAGATGCACAGAGCCTGGGCGTTATACCTGACACCATGAAAGGGCTGCCAGCCCTAATCCTCAAACTGATTTCAGATCAGATAACACACACACACACACACATACGCACATACAACCAACACATCGCCCACGAGCCTAAAACCCCATAGCGCTGAGAGAAGTCTGCACCTCGCTACTCATGTCCCAATTACCCAGCAGTAACTCTCCTGAAACCCAGAGCGTTCCCAGCATCCCTAGTTTCATCCCACGTGGCTTCATTAAAGCCAAACAAACCGCCTCGGTGTTTCATCTCTGATTTTCCTGATCCACTCCATGCGTTTGGCTGCTTTTCCGTTCCTCTCTCTCTCTCTTTCCCTGTCATTCTCACCTCTCCTTTCCACCCATGTGTCTCTGTATTCTCACTACCTCAGATGATGTCTTTGGATCGTTGGCTTTCTACACCCTCTCCTTCTTTTCTGCTTTGATACGTTCTCCAGCCCCCTTTTCTCTGTCTCTCTCACTCGATCTCTTCCGCCTGGCTCTGTTGCTGTGTGTGCACCCCGTGATAGTGTTTGTATGGCAGGTTAACTTGTTAGGATGGATCTGTGTTGCCAGTAACAGCCTCTCACTCTGTTGTGGGCATAACTTGATTTCATCACACCGTCCTCAGTTCCTCTTCTGTGTGCTTGTTGTCTGAGACACAGAGTACGTTCTAGACTTGGTCACCGGTGTACTGAGGAGCCTAGGGATCGATTTTGTTTTTCTAATCCATAACAACCTCCTGGCTTTGAGACGCGTTTCAAAATGTCAGATAATCTACAATGCAAATCTGTTCCTTCCTTTAAATATAAATGCTTTCAGCACAGTGAAATTAACCCACTGCTATTACCATTTCAGCCAAACAGACCCGTTGATGCCTAAACTGGTGTGCACGCGCGCCATTCTGAGTGAAGGATGTTTATTTGCGTTTTAGAACTAAACAGGCGCTATGTACAGTGGGGAGAACAAGTATTTGATACACTGACGATTTTGCAGGTTTTCCTACTTACAAAGCATGTAGAAGTCTGTAATTTTTATCATAGTTACACTTCAACTGTGAGAGACGGAATCTAAAACAAAAATCTTGAAAATGACATTGTATGATTTTTAAGTAATTCATTAGCATTTTATTGAATTACATAAATATTTGATCACATACCAACCAGTAGGAATTCAGGCTCTCACAGACCTGTATTAACTGCACCTGTTTGAACTTGTTACCTGTATAAAAGACACCTGTCCACACACTCAATCAAACAGACTCCAACCTCTCCACAATGGCTAAGACCAGAGAGCTGTTTAAGGACATCAGGGATAAAATTGTAGACCTGCACAAGGCTGGGATGGGCTACAGGACAATAGGCAAGCAGCTTGGTGAGAAGGCAACAACTGTTGGCGCAATTATTAGAAAATGGAAGAAGTTCAAGATGACGGTCAATCTCCCTCGGTCTGGGGCTCCATGCAAGATCTCACCTCGTGGGGCATCAATGATCATGAGGAAGGTGAGGGATCAGCCCAGAACTACACAGCAGGACCTGGTCAATGACCTGAAGAGAGCTGGGATCACAGTCTCAAAGAAAACCATTAGTAACACAATACGCCGTCATGGATTAAAATCCTGCAACGCATGCAAGGTCCCCCTGCTCAAGCCAGCGCATGTCCAGGCCCGTCTGAAGTTTGCCAATGACCATCTGGATGATCCAGAGGAGGAATGGGAGAGGGTCATGTGGTCTGATGAGACAAAAAAGAGCTTTTTGGTCTAAACTCCACTTGCCGCGTTTGGAGGAAGAAGAAGGATGAGTACAACCCCAAGAACACCATCCCAAACGAGAAGCATGGAGGTGGAAACATCATTCTTTGGGGATGCTTTTCTGCAAATGGGACAGGATGACTGCACCGTATTGAGGGGAGGATGAATGGGGCCATGTATCGTGAGATCTTGGCCAACAACATCCTTCCCTCAGTAAGAGCATTGAAGATGGGTTGTGGCTGGGTCTTCCAGAATGACAACGACTCGAAACACACAGCCAGGGCAACTTAGGAGTGGCTCCGTAAGAAGCATCTCAAGGTCCTGGAGTGGCCTAGTCAGTCTCCAGACCTGAACCCAATAGAAAATCTTTGGAGGGAGCTGAAGTCTGTATTGCCCAGCGACAGCTCCGAAACCTGAAGGATCTGGAGAAGGTCTGTATGGAGGAGTAGGCCAAAATCCCTGCTGCAGTGTGTGCAAACTGGTCAAGAACTACAGGAAATGTATGATCTCTGTAATTGCAAACAAAGGTTTCTCATCTCATCTTAATCCGCTTATCCGGTATCGGGTCGCGGGGGCAGCAGCTCCAGCAGGGGACCCCAAACTTCCCTTTCCTGAGCCACATTTGCCAGCTCTGACTGGAGGACCCGAGGTGTTCCCAGGCCAGTGTCAAAATATGATCTCTCCACCTAGTCCTGGGCCTACCCCGAGGTCTCCTCCCAGCTGGACGTGCCTGGAACACCTCCCTAGGGAGACGTCCTGGGGGCATCCTTACCAGATGCCCGAACCACCTCAACTGGCTTCTTTCGACGCAAAGGAAGAGCAGCTCTACTCCGAGTTCGGGACCATTCCTGCTGGGCCCCTGGCTATCGGGCCCCTGGTTGTTGGGCCCCTGGTTGTGGGGCCCCTGGTTGTGGGGCCGGTGACGAGGTTCGGGAAAACCAATGTTATCAGCGATATGGTTGCTGCATCGTGGAGTGGACCACCAGCCTGTCAATGCGGCCATTTTTTTTTTTCCACCACTCGTGGTCTTATGTAGGTCCGCGTCAGATTGATCGTATCATCGTTCAGAATCCAACGGAACGGTTATATTTCAGGATAACTTGTTTAAAAGGCAAATAATAGCCATGTAGTGATGAGCAGTGTCATTCTCTGACATCACACCTCATCCTTACTTGGAAGCATATTCATAAATCTGACAGGTGCACAACTATGCAGCCGGTCCTTTCTGACTGGGAAGTGTTTGTTCGGGTATTATTGCAGCCTGTGTAAATGTCAGTGTCAGCACTAAGAGGGAATGGATCAGTGTGCCTCAACCAATGTGCCATATTAGCGGATTAAAACACAGCCCTTCCTTCATTTTGGGCTTGAGTACTTTGGCAGCTCCTCTGCCACTTCAAAAGACCACAGGGAAATAAAAATAAATGCTTGTTTAGGAGATCTTTTACCTAAACTAATTGAAAATGCTCAAACAATTATAAAAGCAGGGTGGATTTTCAGGATGACAGAAGCATTTAATATTGCAGGTGGAGGGTGGATGGATGTGGATGTGGACTGCAGCACTGAGCTCATTTCAGTTTGACATTTTACTCAAGAGGAAGCAGACATCTTCCTCTGTAGGCTTCAGACATTGTACTCAAAGGCAAGATGTACAACCCTACTAACTTCAATGTCATTGGTTAAAGAAACAGTGAATATAATTAAAATATTTATTTTGAAATAGGATCGAAATGGATTCCTTCTGATTTAATTTTGTATCCACACAAAATATGCAGCTATAAAAGTAGATTAGAATAAACTTTGTCATTGAACAAGTACAGTAAAACAAAATGCAGCTGGCATCTAACCACAAGTGCATATAGAGGAGGGCAGAAAATGTAAGTATTACAGTATGTGCAAGTGGGATGTATAGATGGGCAATTAAGGCAATTCTAAATGTGCAGTGGAAGCAACAGAGGACATGGAGGACAGAACATTTACAAGTATTAAGTATAATGGGGGTAAATGTGGGATAAATAGTGTGGATACAAGTGGCAATTATAAAAAACACAATGGCATTCTGAATTTGCAACCAAGGCAGATGCCAAATGAAATGCAGGGATAGCAGCAATGAGCTTCCTGAGGTGCTCTAACCTTTAGAAATAAAATAAAATCTATAAAATAAATATATATATATATATATATATAGCCATTGATTATTATTATTTTGAGAAGATTACGTGGTGCGGCTGATAGTCTATTTGGTTAGAGCATCTTGACACCAACTGAAAGTTGCTAAATGGAATTCCAGATCTGGCAAGGGGAAAAGTATGTTGTTCAAGTTGTAAAGTCTGTTGTTCAAGGTGTAAAGTATATTGTTCAAGGTGTAAAGTCTGTTGTTCAAAGTGAAAAGTCTATTGTTCAAGATGAAAAGTCTATTGTTCAAGATGAAAAGTCTATTGTTCAAGGTGTAAAGTATGTTGTTCAAGGTGAAAAGTCTATTGTTCAAGGTGAAAAGTCTATTGTTCAAGGTGTAAAGTCTGTTGTTCAAGGTGTAAAGTCTGTTGTTTAAGTTGTAAAGTCTGTTGTTCAAGGTGTAAAGTTTATTGTTCAAGGTGTAAAGTCTGTTGTTCAAGGTGTAAAGTATGTTGTTCAAGGTGTAAAGTCTGTTGTTTAAGGTGTAAAGTCTGTTGTTCAATCTTTCTTGGTCTACCTGACCGTGGCTTGGTATCAAGAGACCCCCAAATTTTCTTAATAAGTGATTGAACAGTACTGACTGGCATTTGCAAGGCTTTGGATATATTTTATATCCTTTTCCATCTTTATAAAGTTCCATTACCTTGTTACACAGGTCTTTTGACAGTTCTTTTCTGCTCCCCATGGCTCTGTATCTAGCCTGGTCAGTGCATCCACGTTAGAGCTAACAAACTCATTCACTATTTATACACAGACACTATTTGCAATTTCAAAAGCCACAAGTGTGGGATATTCACCTTGAGTTGCCATTTTCACCTGTGTGTGTCACCTTGTGTGTCTGTAACAAGGCCAAACATTCAAGGGTATGTAAACTTTTGATCAGGGCCATTTGGGTGATTTCTGTTGTCATTATGATTTAAAAAGGAGCCAAACAAATATGTGATAATAAATGGCTTCATATGATCACAATCCTTAAATAAAAGACAGTTTTTTGCATGATCATATTTAAAAAATCAATGGCAACATTTCACAATTTCTGCCAGGGTACGCAAACTTATGAGCACAACTGTATAGTTGGTCACAATGTTTTCCAAATTTAAAACAATTTTGATTTAAAAAGATGAATGACATGTTATTATTTCCAGTGATGACCTGGGAACAAATAGAGATAATGAGCTTGCTGAGAGACAGGTTTAACTTTGACAAATATTGGATTTGATGTATACTGGCAACAAGGAACTGAAGTATTATTGCAAAAAACATGCCAAAGGAATACACTTGGGCCAAATACTAGATGCTTAGGACAAATCTAAATATATTTCAACCTGTTTTGGTAACTTTGGTAAATTGGTAAAGGGTTGATTTTGAAGACATACTTATGCTATATTGTTAGTGTGGTAAATGTGAAGCAATGTACAGACAAGAGAGATTCCAGACTAATAAACAGCAGCACAGGAGAAGCATTTGAAGAGCAGCCATGACCGCGGTAATGACAAAGGGCCTTTCCCCAAATCAGAGTCTCTGAAGCAGGCTATGTTTCCCCCTCCCTCTCCCTCCTGTGTGTCCACAGAGCTCACACGGAACTTCTTTCGTATTCCTGTCACTGCGAAATTGAGATTGTGATTGGTGAAATTATCCTCATGTGATACCTGTCATTTTGATGTACGGTCCGGGGAATCACAGGCCTTTTATGTCAGTCGACACACACGGAATCAATTTCCTCAAACGGGCAAACACTGCTGAGCAGTATCCTGGCAGATGTTCACAACACTGTTGCGCGTAATGGTGACGGAAAGCAGGTTGGCGTCTGTGTTTTGTGGAGTGACTGCGCGGTTTCGTAAGTGGTCATTATCCACATGAGGATCATCCCAGTTACCTGAGCACTTGCCTTCCAGTTTTGGTCGACTAATGAGAAAAACAAAAGATGCCACCTTTAGACAATCAGAAAAACAAGAGATGAGCGCAAGTTAATTGTGAGTTTGACTGTGGTGTCGCATTGATTGCACTGTAATCCGCGAGTGAAGAAGTGCGTGCTCAGAGTGCCCACTCATATTTCACTGTAAAGGGATGAGTTGTGCCCTTGTGCTGTTTCTTTCTGAAGTGTTTCCTTTCCGTTATTACGATGAACAGGGGCCTTGTTCACATGTCACAATATGAAGTATCTTGAAGTATCTTCTCCTTTTGAAAATACTGTTAATTAGTGTTTCCCCCATTTCACCCTGGGATGATAGGTGTGGGTAGCAGCCATTCTGAGGAGACAGCAGTTGCCAAGTATTACTTTCACCCATGTTGTGACAGTTGTGCAAATACAGCAGAGCTCCAGCAGTGCGTGGGCATGCCTGTGTGTGTGGGTGTGTGTGTCTCAGTGCCTGTGTGTGTGGGTGTGTGTCTCAGTGCCTGTGTGTGTGGGTGTGTGTGTCTCAGTGCCTGTGTGTGTGGGTGTGTGTGTCTCAGTGCCTGTGTGTGTGGGTGTGTGTGTCTCAGTGCCTGTGTGTGTGGGTGTGTGTCTGGTTGTATGTCCCGGTGTGCGTGTCTCAGTGCCTGTGTGTGTGTGTGTCTCAGTGCCTGTGTGTGTGGGTGTGTGTGTCTCAGTGCCTGTGTGTGTGGGTGTGTGTCTGGTTGTATGTCCCGGTGTGCGTGTCTCAGTGCCTGTGTGTGTGGGTGTGTGTGTCTCAGTGCCTGTGTGTGTGGGTGTGTGTGTCTCAGTGCCTGTGTGTGTGGGTGTGTGTCTGGTTGTATGTCCCGGTGTGCGTGTCTGCGCCGGCATCTGCCTTCCTGGGTTTCTGTGTATGCGTCGGTGTGTTTGTCCGACGGTGCGCCTCTGAGTGTGTCGTCTCAGCTCAGCGTCGGCCCTTGGTCGTGGTGACTGAGCCTTTCACAAGCTGTCCTCCATTACATGTGAGCCGCCTTCATGTGGAGATGTTGAACCATTATGTTCAGTCATGTACACACAGTCTCTCTCCTTACATTATCTCATACATTCTCTCTCTCTCTCTCACTCACTCACTCTCTCACTCACACTCTCTTTCTCTCTCTCTCTCTCTCTCTCTTACTCACACTCTCTCTCTCTCTCTCTCACTCACTCACTCTCTCACTCACACTCTCTCTCTCTCTTTCTCTCACTCACTCACTCTCTCACTCATATTACAGTCATACTTCGGCTGTGCATCAAACCCGTCTGCCTAATGTGCTTCAGTTTGGCATGACATTGACAGGATATAGTGTATTTGAGTCACTGGCTGGCTGTGGTGTTTGAAGGTGGACTGAAGACTTCAGACAGTCCAGGCCTGAGGAAGATGGAAGAACGTGAAAGAAATAGATGATTGATCCGAGTGCCAAGGCCAGGGGATGTCTGACACATATATACATACTTGTAGTGTTAGACATCCGAGGCCTTTGGTCGGGTGATTATTTATTTAAATCGAACATTGTTATTCCCTTGATTTAACTGAACTTAACCCTAATCCCTAAAACAAAAAGCAAGGACCTGACAACAGGTGATTACTTGAAATATGGTCCTCACAAGCATAGCACTACAAAAACGCACACACACACGCGGACGCGCAAAGGCAGTCACACTCACACACTTGATTGCTGTTTTCGTTTCTAATTTCCCCACAGATAAACCTACAGAGGAGGATGAGGGTCACAGGTCTAATTACCCAGGGTGCAAAGCGCATCGGCAGCCCGGAGTACATCAAGTCTTACAAAGTGGCTTTCAGTGACGATGGCAAGACCTGGAGGACATACAAAGTCAAGGGTACAGATGAGGACATGGTGAGACGCACACCCAAACACCAAAACACACACACACCCAAACACCAAAACACACACACACCCAAACACCAAAACACCCAAACACCAAAACACCCAAACACCAAAACGCTCTTTATCTTTGTCTTACACACACACACACAAACACACATTCATACCGAAACAGCAACTGGGGACCACACGAACTCAAGGGCAGAGTGGAGGACATGATGAGATGGCTTTTTAATTAGCCAACTCACACCGGGCCCATCTTCCTGATACTTACCCCCTCCACTTCTACGACTTTTAGATTGAATTTTCATACTAGTTGGGGAACAGCCACCAAATGGGCCCCCCCAGAGACACGTAGAGAGAGTGTTTGGCCATGTTTCAAAACAGCCGCCATGTTAGTGCCTTTGTTCTTGAAATGTTGGTGATGTAACTATACGATATTGCCCACTATGAAATGATGTGCTGAGAACATGCAAACCAGAACAGCGACATACAATTTTATTTGTAGTGTTTTTTTTTTTTTTTTTTCGTGAAAACGTTTTGAAAACCTCAACCCAGAAGTGTGGACAATCACATAGCAATGGTTGTGGGAGAAGCTGAGGCACGTGTGTGTTGTTTAGCCGCACTGCCAAAATCTCTCTCTCTAAAATATGTATATATTGCCCAAATCTCTCTCTCTGTCATCCCCTTTTACTTCACCCTTAAAGGTATGGTCTAATGCCACACTTGTGTCTTGTTTACTTTCTTGTGTCTGACTAGTGAGGTGAACTGTAAAAAGTAATGAGGCGTGCAAAACACTTAGTTAGAAGGTTAAACCCAAGAAAGGGCTTTTCACTTTTATGCATGGTGTGCTTGAGAGGTGGGTCTGATTGAGAGGTCTGTGTGCTGGCTAGAGAGTGAAGTCATCGATGTCCTCAACCATAGGTGCCATCCACACTGTGACACTGACCTGCACTCCCTAAGACACACACACACACATACACACACGCACACACACATTCCCTCATCGGAATAGGCCCCGTGCATCACTGTATCAGTTCATTCTGGGATAGCACCGTAATGCCGTCTGAACAGCAAGGTAATTGGTCTGCTAATTCAAAACACATCGGTGTGCTTACAAATTACCAGCTTAAATGGTGCGAAAAATGTTCCCATTTTTTCCCATGTAACTTGAGCTCATCGACCTTGGCGCCGTCAAGTGGGCCCTAGAGACGGTACGAGAGCCCGTCACGTCCCCCTTCCTGTTTAACCTCTCTTCTCTCACATCATTTCCCCACTTCAGATATTCCGTGGAAATGTGGAAAATAACGCTCCGTCCGCCAACTCCTTCACCCCGCCCATCGAGGCGCAACTTGTGCGCATCTACCCGCAGGTCTGCCGGAGACACTGCACCCTGCGCATGGAGCTGCTGGGCTGCGAGCTCTCAGGTGGGTCCGGGATCCGTCACCTCCTGTAATTAGCGGTTCAAGCGGAAACATGCGTGTCTAGAGGTTCTCTCAAAAGGCTCACAAATTCAGCTTCGGGTAGAAGATGGCTTTTTAAAATCAGCATCTTTTTCAATGGAGACCTGTTTCTAAATCAAGCGGCTCTCCTACGTTCCTTTCCCGGATTTGGCGGGGGGGGGGGGGTGGGGGTGGGGGGGGGCAAGTCTGTGTTCTGCTCCCATGCAGTACAGAAACTGTTTCCCTCTGCCTCTCAACATTGTCTATGTTTCATTGGATATTTGATTGATGTACAAAATGACTGTACTTTAGCTAACAAACTGTGAGGTTAATGTAAAACAAATCGTTGTGCTGTCTGTCAAGTAGCATAAGGGCACATTTTTCCTTCTGTAACTGCCTAGAATTTTTTGGTCAGCCATGTGCTTTCTGAAGATTTTTCACTAAATGGGAGGGTAATGTCGTCGTCCCCCGCCCCTTTTTCAGATATGATTTCCCGACCGTTGCTGAAAGCCTGTACGGATAATGATTAATGAACTAGGTCAAATTCACAATTACCTAATTCATTAATCGTTATCCGTGTATTTAATGACTCATCACGTCAATTTGGCTAGCTTACAACTTCTAGCTCTCAGCAGATAACTAGTACCTACAATGCCCTCCAAAAGTATTTTTGCAGTGTACAGTAGTGCCAAAAAGAAATAATATCTTTGCTTCACTGTCCTAATACATGTGATGATGCAAGTTAAATGCTAAATGAGGGAAGCAAATGCTAAATGAATATGATTGCCTCAGGAAATGACAGGATGTTAGCTAATTGGTTATCTTTAAAAATGTGCTTTTGCTTGCTTTGTAACTGTGTTATAGAGTTATATATGTCTAATGGTTTTGCAACGAAAAGAAATGACCAGTTCCGATGTGGGTAATACAACATACAGAATGTTACAACATAACATAGTTGTTTGATTCATTAAAACAAACAGCACATAGTTGTCAATGGTACAAGTGGATCTGGACATCTCATTGCCCCACAGAAGCAATATACAATCTGTGTACTATGTTTAATCTTTATATGTTTTCTTATTGTATTTTTTATTATTATGATGTATTCATTTGAGTATTTGTTTTTAGGTTATTGTACTTTCATATATTTTTCTTTGTAAAGCACATTGAATTGCTTCGATGTATGAATAGTGCTATATAAAAAAAAAAAACTTGCTTGCTTACTGTGACTGTTACTGAAAGCAAGTTATGGGAGGCGCACTTAAGAATTGTCAAATGGTTTGAGATATATGTGATATATAATTTTTCTATTTACTTTTTAAATGTCCAGTAATAAGTTTGTTTCCTCAGGCTGCTCTGAGCCAATGGGGATGAAGTCTGGTCACATCCAGGACTATCAGATCACAGCGTCCAGCCTCTTCAGAACACTTAACATGGACATGTTCACCTGGGAGCCTGGCAAGGCCCGTCTGGACAAACAGGGCAAGGTGAACGCCTGGACATCTGGACACAGTGACCAGTCCCAGTGGTTACAGGTAGGAGGCCAACTCTCTTCCTAACTGACGCTTAGGAACCAGAGTTTTTCACAGCTAGATGAGAAAACATAGGACTGTCTACCTAAAAATGTACCCATCATAACCTTATAACCCCCACTAGTCCAAAGTAGCTCGGTTTCAACCACTTTTTCCGTACATTTTCCTGAAAGCAAAACCCCACTTCTCCTTCAGTGTTGTGTCTGTTCACCTTTTGTCGTGTAATCTTTGGCTTCAGGCCTGTGTTGTCGGGTTATGGCTCTGTGTCATCCTAATATAACTAGTGGTCTCAGACAATACTCGCCTGGGGAATTTAGCAAAGAAACATTCCTCAATAAACACGTGTTTGCTGTCTTAGCAGGGACTAGAGAGTGCTATGGTTACCATAGTGTGTGACTTACCGAGGGTAACAGAAGAGTTTGACGAGGACATAACTGACCAAGACACAGCTGTTTGAAATGCATTTTGACCTAGCCAAGTATGAATTCAATTTGAATGTTTTGATCCTGATTCAAAATAGACCTAGATAGTGTTTATGCCGTTTATTTCAATCTCCATTGTTGACTTTGGATGTTAACATATTCCAGTGCAGTAAGCTCTCCCCCAACGGACTTCACTGCATCCAGAATTATGAGTTAAGCTTTCTCGGCATTACAAAAGCCCTGTTATAAATCATTCCTCTTATTATGACAAAGAGACACTTCTTTTCTAGCTTCTTAGGTCACATGGTTAGATAAAACTCTAGGCCCTATACTCAATGTAGAGAAAATATAGCAATCATTGGTTTTCCAGTGAATGAAAATAAAAGGCATATCATTGGTATCTAGGATGTGTTGCTCCCCCGGCGTGTCTGTCTCCTTCTACCTCTGGTGGTCTGTGAATGTTTAGCGGAGACACACACACACACACAGCACCTCACAGTAACGCCCCATTGTCTAGCCATAATTAGATTGGCTGAGCCTGCAGTCAAACATGTTTTTATCACAGTAAAAGCCTTTTAAGAAGGAAGAACCCAGGCTGTGCGTTAGGCGGGACTGGCAGTTGGACTGGCCCCAGACAGGCCATGAAGCTCAATTGAATTGATTGCTGTGGATAGAGGGGAAACACGCAGTGTGATATTACACACTGTGCCTACAGGAGGAGGAAGAAACAATGGAGGCAGCTGTAAAATCAATGGCTTCCTCTAACGAGAAGCGATACATGGCAATATCCGCTTCTCAGCGCACCTACCAGACTTATGGCAAGGAAAACAAATAGGAACATGGGTGTCTTCAACGTGCACGTTTGTAACAGGAAGTATCAGTGTCCACGTGAGAATGCGGTGATGTGCTTGTGTGTTGGTTGTATCGTATATATCTGTTTGTCAGATGAATGGATATATATGCGCCTCGCAGTTAAATGTCCTCTCTGCACTAGTTACCAATGTGAACAATTGATTCCCAATGGCATTAATGGATGGCTTTTAAATGTATAGATTAATGGAATTAATTAATGGAGTTAATGACAAATTAAGTATTTCAATGAATCAAGACAACTACAGGACAGCAGCAGCAGCCAAAAGAAAGATGAATGAAACATTTCAGAGTGAACGCACCCGTCCGCATGTTGGGAGTCCTGATCCCGCTGTCATCTGACCAAATAGCCCGCCACCAAAATGCGACTTATTTATTTTAGCCCAGACCGTTTTCCAAACAAACGGTGCCTGACATACCAGATGGGTGACTGGCAGTAGCCTTCTAGTGCCTCTGCTTAGATAGCATTGTGCTTTTCTGGGACACAGATAGTTTATTGAATTCCGTGCACCTTTTACTACACACATTGGATTCCTTTGATAACTCAGGCCATCCTTGACGGTAATGTCATTACCTGGCACGTAAAGTCTCAGGTCTGCTATTTGACAGTAATCATTTTCACATTTAGCCTAACTGTTGCATCAGAGTGGCTTACACAGGTATATGTACAATATTGAAACATCATTTTGCAGCCAATTATGAGAAATGTTGATGACATTGCTATCTCTAAGAAGAGGACTATCTAAAGGTGCCTTGTTACTTATGGAAAACTGCCCGTGTGCTGCCAAACATAAGGGGAATTGCAAGTTTTCATTTCATGTCCCTCATCCTTCTGCCTTTTCCTGCATCGTTTCTGTATGTGTCCTGTGCGCCCGCAGTAATTACAGGTTCTTTTCGCTGTAGAAGAATCGGAAAACTCCTTGGACTTTTGAATGACTCCGATCACAGATCAGCCATGTGTCGCATTCATGTCTCATGTCTAGCCGCGCTCGAGTGTCCACAGTCACTCCGTGTGTGTTGTCCTTATCTTCTTTCACCACGGTCTTGCACAGAGACCTGAGACGATAATGTGCATACTCATCGTCATCATCATCATCATCATCCAATGGGCTGCCTGTTGGCTCCTCCCATGTTGGGTCCCACAGGGATGGGCTCCCAGCAGTCTTCCTCGGTTCTGTGTGAGGATGTATGGATGTGACCTGAGGACATGTTGATACTGGAGTCTGTAGCACAGACGGTTCTCCTCTTACCTCCTCCAGTTGTTGTTTCCTTATCTTCTCCCTTGATCTTTGTTCTGCTTCTGTTCAGTCAACGCTCTCACGCTCTCTCTTTCCTTCTTCATGGCTTTCTCGTGTGACTCTCGTTCTTATCGGCACTTTTTTTTTTTCCCGGAAGAATTTGACAATCTCTGTATTTTACCCCAGGCTGTTTCGATATCTGATAATTCAAAAATGCCATCTTTTTCCAGAGTTGTCATATTTTCTGATTATGTCCCGCCGACATTTGTCCAATTGAAACTTTTTTCATCAGACCCGAGAAGTGATAATGTCATTTACTTTAACTGCGGGAGGGGTTAGGCCCCCCCCCCCTTTCTCTGTGAGAGGATTTTGCCACAGACACCACTGAGGTAACTTCAAATTAACCTTTACGTTTTGATAAATGGCCAATAGTACCAGAGTTATTATATTTATGCTGTTTGAACAGCCAATAATACCGGATTTTCTAAACAAATGCCACACTCTTGTCTTCACACACTGGTCACAGATACATGTAGCACCTCTGAAGGATGTAATGTAATAGATTTGAGCTTTACATACAGGTCATGTGCAATCAGAGTGTGCCTGGCGTACCACTCTGGAAGATTATGTACATCAGATACCAGTTTTTGAAATAGCCTCACAATTTCTCCCACAAATATGTGTATAATGTTATAACAATAGGTACACTGCTAAATGTATTGCAGTTGTACGCATACTGGTTCCATCAATGTAGATGTAAAAATGACTGCAGACTTTGATGCTACTGTCCCTCGTAATTGATTCTGTGAGGAAGCTACTGTATGTGGCTATGAAAGCTCATAGTGTAGTTAAGAGTCGTATCCACTCGGACGTTCACGCAGATGGATACCGACTCACTGCATGTGCTATATTCATTTATAGCTGTTCATTCACTTCAGAGGACGCCAGAAGGTGTCAGGAATAGAGGATTGCCGTCTCTCCGGATTTGCTTGAACGACAATCCCCGTTTCCGTCTGTCTTGGCTCCGGACTTAGCTGACGGCACGTGGAGTGTTTTCGATCCAACTCCGCCAACCATCTCGCAGTGCCAGACTGTTGGATCAATGGATCTTTAACACTTTGGCTAATAGTTATTCATGTAGATTTGTATCGGTGAAAGAATTCATCAAAGTTATAGGCTTCTTCGATGTTTATCCAGCAGTCATAGTACATGTCTCAAGATGGTACAGTCACAGCTCTCGCCAGTGTTAGTTTCTCTCTCTCTGTTGATTCCCACCATCTAACAATTGACCTTGTGTTATAACGCTTCGTCCCAGGATGGTCATGTCTGGTGCCTTATCCGTCTCCATGGAAACGGAGGAATAGATATACGGTGGGCCTAAACAAGAAATGCCAAGCCTCTAAGTATAGTGACAGTTATATCATCTCAGCTTCAACGCTAGTGACCTTGACAATTATAGTCCTGTCTCTGAATTGTCTTGATAAAATTCTGCAGTCATTGGTAAATATGCAGCTGTGTTATTGTTTATCTGACTGTAGCATTCTAAACAGATAAATAATATTGCCAAAACCTTGAATGGAAAAAGAAAACAACACCATATCACAGGATTACATGAAATATACTCAAATTATTATTTTTTGAAATCTGTGACTTGCACAGGAAAAGGCATTATGTGTACTGGAAATGATTTATTTAGATGTTCAAAGAACATTTGGGTACAGTACACAGTGTTTTATATACATACTAAACTGCTTTTGCATGGCCACAGACAGTTGTGTGTAAAAAAAAACATAACAATAGAACCATAACTATTGTAACTGAAATTAATATATTTCTGGACATTCACAACAGTGTTCCCCAGGCTTCAATTTTGGGTGCTATACTATTTACATTGTGATAATGATAACCGATTCTCTATGAGAAACTGTCATTTTCATTAGACAAAGTACATTATGAGGCTTTTCCCTTTGCCTTTTTCATTTGCACACTTACAGTCTAATTTACAATATCTAGAAAACAAATGATATGTCATGTTAGTTTATTTTATAGAAACAAATCATCTCTGTCTTCCCATATAAATGACACTTTGCACGCAACATTTATGTTGGCGCTAGATTTTTGTGATGTGCTTAAGTGTCAGTATTACAACCTCTGGATTTAGTGTACAATGCAGCTTTGCAGTTTATTACTGGTGCAAACATTCACACACATCACTCCTCTTATATGCACTTTGGTTGGTCATTAAGTGACCGGGAAACTCCATTTTAACTTTAAGCAACTTCCTCCAGGACTCACTTTAGGTGACCTCAACCAAGCCACACTCCTCCTGCCTTCCTTTCCAGTTGTTTTATCATCCAGATTGGTCAAAGCCACATCACTTTAAATGAGGCCTGAAAAGTGAAGCCTTCAGATATGACCAATATTTTCTGTCAGATCTCCAAGCAGATTTTGGTTTCTTAATGCAGTCAGAGTAGACTGGATCAGAGTAGTGAAGTTCTCCTTGGGCAGTGATAAAATACAGAAGCAATCAGTGCTGGTAGTTTCTGGATATTTTGATGAAAAACAAAGTGTTGCAGCCTTTCCCCTAAAGGTGTTGGGTGGGTGGTTATGACAGCTCCCCTGGTTTGCATGTGAACACATTAACCTGTGTTAGAATGGACCACTAATTAGCACATTGGCTCTCACAATAATTTCCGTACCTAAGATGAGTTTTAATGATCCTAGTACTGTAGCAGTTGTGTATGACAGCAGGGTTAACACAGTCCTTTAGAATGTGCAGTGTCCGACAACACTCATGCAATAGCACTTTAAGTTTTTGGGATTTATTACCCAAAAGAAAGAAATAGTCTTGACCAGAAACATGACTACAAAAGGGTGTAGTCCCTGAGCAGACATTTGAGTTGTTGACATTCGGTTTCTTAGAACCATTATCATGCAAAGATTAACAGTGTTGCTGTTATGACATGGGGAGTTGCTTTGAGATAGTGTTGAGTCTGTGTTGATACATCTTTTATGACTTAGCTCAAAAGATCAAGACAGCCTGTGAACAATTCATCTTCGTGACAAGTCTGGAGTAATTGGTTATTTAATGATCATCTCTCACAAACCATTGCAGACTAGTGTCTCTGTTCAAAGACTATGACGTTCTTGCTTTCCTCTTAACCTAAAAGTTTACGTTTTGAGACACAGAGTATGCTTCTGCAAAACCTCTGCTAACTTTTCTCAAAATGAATGAGCCAGCAGAATGTCTGACAGGCTTCCCTCTGACTGTGAGAATCATAGGAATCTTTTCTCAGAGAGTCTTGCCTGTCTGACTTATGACGCTTTTACTCATAATGTTAAGACGAATGAAATCAGAGAAAGACAACCTCTTTTGAGCCATCTGCGGTTGTGTTGTTATTATTGTAAGTGCACTTCCGAATGAGTTAAGAGGTTTCACACCGGTCCAGAAAGAAGGAAATGAGAAGGTAAATGAACCAGAGTCTGGAAAACCGTTCTAAACCATTTTAGTGTGAAAGCCCCGTAGTTGGTTTCAGACTGAGTCTCCAAGTTTTTATTCAAATGGCGGCTTTATCATTTGTTTCTAAGCTCCCTTCTTCTACTGCTGCCTGCCTTGTTTACTGCATCTGTTTTGTTTTCCCATGAAGGACCTTCAGTAGCGTGATTGGGGCTGTGTGATGTGCCTGTACACATAGTACCGAAGTTAAGATATTTTCTATTCATATTTTGAAAAGGGCATTGGCAAAAAGTATTTTTTAGGGGATGCTTTAGAAAGCAATGAAATCAGGATTAGCATTCAAATCAAAGGACAGATACTTTCAAATAATAGATGAAGACATAATTATCCTATGAAAGATAAAATGGTTTTCTGTATTTTCTGTTTAAAGTCCTAAAGATAATTTTATTCCAGCTCAATGTTTAATGGTATAATCAATCAACTCAAAAGCCTTTTTTTGACACCCTCATGTAAATGTACTTGTTTAACAGCGTATCTTTTTCGTACAGTATAAGCAGTTGTCTACATAATTGGAAGTGATGTTAAGCTGTCTAACATATATCTCCCAGACTACCGTGAATCAGTGTTGTTGTGTAACTGGAGCAAATAGAGAAAGCCAGTAAATGATGTATGCATACTATGTTTTCATGTAGTGCTCAATTAACAGTGTACCTTTTCCTTGTCTTCCATGGTACTACTTTCATGGCTGCATAAATTGTGTGAAAACCAGATAGCGCACACACGGACATCTCGCCAACGGCGGACTGAGATCGGGAGACGTATCCCATTTAGAACGTTGAGAGGACGTTGCCTGTGTGTTTTAGGGAACGTTCACTTGACTATGAGGTGTCAAACGGAGGCAGAGTGGGACATTAATCGTGTGCAGGTGGAATTAGAGAACCAACCTCTCTGGAGGAGCAGATCTGAATGCAACACAAATGGGTCATATCCATAATCAGTGAGATGTAGGATCCGGTGAAGGACAGGCCACACACAACTGATGTATCCAAACGTTAGAACTGCTATGTCCTTGGAAAATGTTTAACTTACACGTACCATTCATTTATTTTCCCTTATGCAGACTGTGTAGTCAGCATATCATTCCTCCTGCCCTCTGACAGTCAGCTGGAACAAATCAACATTTAGGAATATGGTTCTTGTGTGTCAGACATATTGCAATACAAACGTAAGTACAGTTTATGAATTTACAAAAAAAAACTGGTGCGATTTCTAAAATCAATACATTCCTCCCTATTGACCAACATCTTGATCTTGACTTGATCAAGAAACTCTCTTTTCCAAGTAATGTGTCCATAAACACAACTTTTCACACAGATCATCTGGATCCTCCACTGAGGCAGGAAATATGAGCAATATTCTGGCAGGTGTTCTCAGAGTTGTTGACATTAAAACTATTATGCAGAGATGAATAACAGTGTTGCTGTTATGACCTAGGTGAAATGCTATGAGATAGTAGTCTGTGGTAATATTTTTGTTATGACACGGATTGAGAAATCAAGATGATCTGTGAATAGTTCTTTTGAAGTCTGGAGTCATTGGGTTGAATGACCAGCTCGAATAAACCAGTGAACACCATTGTCTCTGTTTAAACACCATAATATCCCACTTTCTTCTTGGACGTCTCCAGTGTTGAGATTTTGAAACACTGAGATCTTGTCACACATTTGCCTTTTAGTTTGTTTCTGCGAATCCTCGACTAACTTCTCTCAAAATTAATGAGCCAGCAGAGAGTCTGACAGGCTTCCCTTTGCAATACCTGACTGTGAGAATCATATGGATCTTTTCTCTGTTAATCTTGCCTGTCTGATTTATTTTCACTCGTAACGTTGAGACACATGGAAATGAAGTCAGAAGAAGACAAACCCCTTTTGAGCCAACTGTGCTATTTTGTTCACACCAGTCAAAAGAAAACTGAGAAGGTGAATGAACCAGAATCTGGTTAACCATTCTAAACCAATTTAGTGTGAAAGCCCTGTAATTGGTTTCAGACTCCAAGTTTGTATTCAAATTACGGATTTAAAGTGTGTTTCCAAGCGTTCCTCCTTCCACTCCTGACTGCTTTGTTTACCATATCATGTGTTTGTTTTCTTGTCAAGGACCCTGCATGTTCTACTTGGGTCTGTTGTTCTTCTACATATACTACTGATCTGAAGCCCTTCTCTGTCTATGTGTTTTAACAGGGATATGGAGTGCTTTGGCAAGGACGCTAAAGAAATGCCTATTTTTAAGGGAAAGCAATTAAATGAGGACCAGCATCAGAATCACTAGACGGATAATTCTAATAATAGATGACATTATATACAAATTAGCTTGTAGAAGATGATAATACAAATGTATACTTGCATTTTCTTTTTAAAGTCCTTTTTTATTACAGCTCAATGTTTTATAGTGTAATCAATCAAGTCAAAAGTATTTTTGTTTTGTTTGTCACCCCATTGCATGTTTGTGTTTATCTAAAACCGTATGTCTTTCATACTGTAAAAGCAGTTTGGTCCTAAATTGAAAGAGAGATTAAGCTGTCAAACATTTCTCTCCCAAGACCACTGTGACTCAATGTTGTTGTCTAACTGAGACAAATAGAGAATGCATATGAATGATGTCTGCATGAATGTATTTTGAAATATAGTGCTCATATTACAGAGGACCTTCAGCTTGAAGTTATGTGTTTGTGACAGATTTTTCACAAAGGAGCTGAGAGATTTCTGGTAAAGACTTGTATCCAATAGACTAAAAAACACATTCTCTGAACTTTGTCTTCGATGGTAATTCTTTCCAGGCTTCTTAAGCCATCTGAAAGTAGCTTAAACCCTGTCTACTGTACGCGCTACAGTAGCATGACAAGGAGGTCCATTTGTGACAAGCAGTTGTGACAAGCTCTACTTTCACTCAAACGTGTAAAAAATATATCTACTGTATGTTTGCCCAGTGAATTCAGATCATGTTTTATTTGATGAAATCAATACCTTTTAAAATAATGTTTTATTGAAATACAGCAACCTGTTGCTCCCAGATGTGCATGACCCGTTGTTAATTCCAGAGATCTATTTATACGGACCTCTTTTTGACAGATACGTCCATTGGCATCCATGTGTTACATAGACATTGCTGTAAATCTCAATGAATTTAACAAACTAGCTAGCTTGCATTTCTTTTTTTGTTGGTGTTAACTTTCTTATTGTTGGCTCCTTGTTTGCTCTTATGTAACGACGTTTCTGTATTCGCGTCTTAGCTTCAGTTTCACGATATCTTAGTAATTCATGAAAGTCCTCGGTTCACCTGTGTCCTACATTGCACCTGCATTGTTACAATGTTGCTTTTTAGATTGGTTAGCTTGGATGTTAGCAAACGTTTCTAGCTAGCAACTGGCAGATGATAGTTGGCTATCTACTAGGCTGGTATTAATGTAGAGTAACTGTTAATCAGTTTGCTAGCTGATTAACAGATTTCATTTATTTTTCTAGATACAATAAAATGTATCAGTTTCAACATTTGATATGTTGACTTTGCACTATTTTCTATTGAATTTAGGGTTTAAATGATTTGCACATCATGGCATTCTCTTTTTATTTACATTTTAATCAGCATCCCAACTTTGTTGGAAATGGAGTCATTTTACCACCCAAGCTTGGTGCTTAAACAATATATCACCACTCTAGGCTTTTTACCTCACTCTCTTTTCCCCTCACTCATAAACCCCCTATTTCTGTACCAAAATCCTTGTTTCTCTAATTCAATGACTCACTCATTACTGACTCAATCACTCACCATACAATGGCGGTTGGTAAGTGCCAGAATACATTGGCCATACCTCATACATTTTATTTAAAAATAGCTCCGGAGGGAACAACAGAACATGGAAAGACAATGTTAATGAGAAAGGCTTCAGGACCCTGTGAAATAAAGATAAAATATACCCTACATTAGGCTACATGTGCATTCGGTTATGCAGTGTTTCTTTTGCCTAAATGAAGTAGTAACATGAACTGTTAAGATTAGTTAATGTCTATCTGTATGTTTTGTGTTGACCTAAACAGTTGCATGTATAAGCGAGAATTATTAGTCTAAGCCAACATACATCATAGTTCCTTTTTTTTTCACAAAATAACTCACAAAAATGCATACTTATATACATGCATCCCATGCAATAGCAATTAAATGTATTTCACCAATGGCTGGCTGAGTTTATACACTATATCACCAAATGTGTGTGGACACGCCTACTAATTATTGAGGTCAGGTGTTTCAGCCACACCCACTGCTCACAGGTGGATAAAATCCACCACACAGCCATGAAAACTCCATAGGCAAGCATTGGCAGTACAATGGGTGGTCCTGAAGAGCTCAGTGACTTTAAACATGGCACTGTCACAGGATGCCACCTTTGCCACAAGTCAGTTTGTCAGATCGGAAGCTTCACAAAATGAGTTTCCATGGCCGAACAACTGTACGCAAGACTCACATAAACATACAGAACGCCAAGTGTCGGCCGAAGTGTTGTATAGCATGCCACCACTGGACTTTGGAGCAGTGGAAATCTGTTCTCTGGAGTGATGAATCACTCTTCACTCTCTGGTAGTCTGATGGACGAATCTGGGTATGGCAGATGCCAGGAGAACGCTACCTACTGGAATGTTTGGTGGAGGAGGGATAATGATCTGGGGCTGTATTTCATGGTTTGTGGAACTTCCCAGAAGAGTGGCGGCTGTTTTAGCTGGGGGGGGGGGGGGGGCAACTCTATTTTAATGCCCATGGTTTTGAAATGTGATGTCCAACAAGCTCATATAGGCAGTGGTCGGGTGTTCACATACCTTTGGTCATAGAGTGTATCTTTAAAGGGACTGAAATGTCTGCACTGCTATCATGCAACTCTTGATAGCACAGCATCATCTATGCTGGAAAGATCTGTAGGACAGGCTCACTTTCCCCTTGAACTCATCTTTATTCTCAAACCTGCAGGACATAAACAAAAGAGATATAAGGGGATGGAGGTCACTTCTGAGACGTGGCATGTCATTTCAAATTCCTGTTCTTATCTCTTATTCCAACATGAATCACCAAAAATGCTATCTCTTTGAATAGTCAAGAATTCACTAGGAATATGCCGAGCGTTTATTATTGAAATCCTTTTAGATATTATTCAGCTCATGTAATGATGATTATAGAGTTTTGTGTCAACCAGAAAAACTTGCTGTGAGAAGCCTTCACTTCTCTGTCAACACAGCACAGTGCTTATTAGTGAAGGTATGATGACAGTAGACCCCAATGCATTGATTCCGAAAATGTTGCCTTGATATAATCTATTTATGACAAATGTTATCATTAAAGCACACAATACATTTTTTAGAGTGCAACATTTCAGGGAAGTAAGCATTCAATAAATGATTCATTATGTAATCAGCTCTCCCCATTCTCTGTGACACAATAGATAACTATGAAGGAAATTTCTCACATCCCACCTGCGCTATTTCAAGACTTTGCTAGCACCTTTGCTTGAGCAGTCTCTATTGTCATGAGAACCAGTGGTTAAATTATGTGAACAGGAGACTGGAGTGGCAATTTAATATAATTAATGGTGGGACACTTCAACTCACAATGTGTCATGGGCATTTTAATAAAGATGTTCTCAATACTTATACGGTATAAAGTGCAGGACCCATCCCTACAAACGTAACTAATTATGTAACTGAATTCGTATTGTGATATTTGGCAAATATACAGCTGTCTTGACAATTATCCGATCTGCTTTCTTTGCTCGATGAGGAACTACAATAAATGACAAAACATGAACAAATCAGACCATGAAACGCTATGCCTGATGGGGAAAACATTTCTGAAAGTAACACAAAGGTATTGTACTGTAGTCATTGCAGTGACATTGTCAGAGACGGGAGAAGAGTTAGGATAAAGATTGTTGGTTTGTGTGCCAGGCAGTTATTTTTCCTGCCTGTATGTGAAGACTAGAGGATAAAGAGTATAGCTAAAAGACAGCCACGCCCATCAGCAGAACAACTGACTGTGCAGCCTGTTTGCCAGAGTGTTACTGGTTTGAAGGGATAAGACACATTAGTACGAAGATAGTCACAGCAGACCACATGAACGCTAGAGGATTTACAGTAATCTGTATTATTCACTGAGTGAAGAGATAGCGTGTGCGTTTGTCTACAACCAAAAAGCCCTTGAAATGTAGTATCCCCACAATAAACCCAGTTCAAAGGTTGATCTGAAATAATATTAAATACTACCCAACACATACTCCCTTTGGACAAATGTCTACAGCAGTGCATTCATAGTTTAGAACAGTACACAACCCCTCAAGAAAGTCAGATAATGTGGTTTGATGAGCATTATAAAGCAATGAGAGACAAACGCTGTGTTTGTCTGTTAGAGAAAAAATGGACGACAGCTCTGCCATAAATCCATGACAAAAAGTGACTGAACAGCCAATACTGAGTCCAGGACATTGGGAGTGAAGCAACAACTTAGGTGATCTAACATGTTTCATGAACTAAGCACTCACAGACTGGTATGCAGAAAAGGGTTTTTGGATTCTTCTTATTCTTTTGGTGTATAAATGTAAGAAACATTATTTTGTCTGAGCTCCACAACCCCGGACATGTGGCCCATAAACTCCCTGGCCATTCTATCTAGTACTTAAGACAGGGAGTCCTGAAACTGGTCTGTTATCATTCAAACCTTCAGCATCCTGTATTTACCGTCTAGTTGAACCACTACCTGGCAGCTCCTGGCAGCTTCATGTAATCTCTGTGATCATTTGTGAACAAGCACCATTTACTTGCCATCTGGCAATTTACCTCCACCTCAGCCCTCAATTTACACCCTTTAATCCTGTACTATTTACTGTGATCAAGTGTGAACAGGCAGTTTGATGGGTGGCTTCCTTTGTGTGAAGTGCTGAAGCATCTTTGTCTGAGAAAACTGAATTTGTAAACATCAGACAACACATGAGCAATTTCAAAAACATTTGTGCACAATTATTTCTCATCCTGGAGAATAATCCAAAGTTTTACAGCCATATTAACGGCAGCGAAGTGACTGTTCTTTTTCGGTAAAAGATTTAAGGGTTGCGTTTTAGTGCTGCCTAGCCTGGCTATTATAGTACATTACCACACATTTTCCATTGTCTGCCATGTGTTCTCAATTGACGCGGAGTTAACACTAGCAGATGAGCTTGATGTGCTATCACGATCAACATTGAAACATGCACTTTTACTGTCTCTGAGACTGTGGCAATACAAGGAGGGTAGGGTCAATTCCCATACTTTTGTTTGCTAAATGCCATTCATTATATTCTTGTTGTTGTTCTTAATACTATTACTACTGGAAGATGTTAAGGTTCTATGTCTGTTTTGTAATAATTACAGTAGACGTCCTGTAGCTAAAACGAGAAAACATGATGAAATGTGTTTGTAGGTCAGGGCAGTCACCAGACCCAGGCAGTCAGGGCTTTAGCTTTTTGACCAATCCAAGTGATTCGAGTGCTGCTATTTGCTCTGTGCCAAGTGATCTGCGCGGTGGGGATGTTGTTAATTTAGCCGGCGTAGCCTGAACCGACAGCGAATTAGTTTCAGTGGTGCTGGTTAGTATAAATCTGACTGCTGGTCAGCCCCTGGTGTAGAAATTATATTGGGGCAGGCAATTATTTGTAAAAAAAAAATGTCCTGACCTGATTGTGTGACCCCAACCTTTCCTTGTCATAAAAGACACAAATGGCAGGTGACAAGTGAATTACTTTTTTTGTTTTTTTGTTTAACAAAACATAACATTTAACATACTAACTCACTCTGGTATAAATCTATTCACGCCTTGTGGGAGATGAGATTACGCGCAAGGAGCCTCAAGATGTTTCCACGCCGGAAACTGGAAGCTGTCACTGTTTGCTGCCGAGTGTTCCAGCCGGCATAAGCTGATTAGTTAATTATGCACATTAACATGTCCATATCGCAAAGGGAAAATGGCAGAGACTTGTGCTTTTCAAGTTATACAATATCCTTGCCACTGCACAGTATGAGAAGGAACTTCTGGCAAGTGTTGTTTGAGCAGTAATAAAACTTTGGCTGATTATGCTAAACAGGCCTCAGAAAAGAGATGAACAAAGGAGGAATAAAGTGCTTAATCTTTGCCTCTTAGTGTCTGCTAGTCCAATAGCTGTCTAAATAGAAACTGGGCATTCTGCTGAAGTACTGTTATTATTTAGAGTGAACATTGATTTTGGTCTTCTTGGTCCTTGTGTCCTTTCTCATTGTGTCCTTGGACCTAGGCTAATTAGACAAAGCTGTTCTAACTGGCTCACTTATGTGGACATTTGTGAAAATGTGATATACTGAGAGTATCGAAAGAACCCTTTAACATCTATTCTGGTCTTGACTCGTGTGGCTTGGGAATAGTGAAAGGTTATGGAAGCGTCCTCTTACAGTCACACGTTCAGAAATGTTGATGAGGGGAGAGTGCAGTAGTTTAACAGCCCAACAATAGCATCCTGTGACATTATAATACCACATTATTCTAACCTCAAGGTCACATTCCTTGTTTTGCTATCCTAGCATGGATTTCTGGTTGTCACATGTATAGTAAATCAAGGAAACACACACACACATTTATACATGTGTATATATATATATATATATATATATATATATATATATATATATATATATATTTCAATGTGTTATGCATTTGTCATGTCATCATCTTCCGCTTATCCGGGGCCGGGTCGCGGGGGCAGCAGTCTAAGCAGGGATGCCCAGACTTCCCTCTCCCCAGACACTTCCTCTAGCTCTTCCGGGGGGACACCGAGGCGTTCCCAGGCCAGCCGGGAGACATAGTCCCATTTGTGATTTTGTTAAAAATACCATTAGCTACAAGCAACAGCTACTCTTCCTGGGTTCAGAACGCAAATCTTAAAACGAAAAAAATATAGAATAATTTGTATTTTATTTTTTATAAAGACAATACAAATACAAAACATTGTACCAGTAGTATCTGTGTACCTTTCACAGTCCCTGTCATTCTATTAGGTGTGGTTTTATTTCTTTTTTGTACATCTGATTGTATTTCTAGACTGAGTTACCTGCGTTAGAAAAGGCATCCATAATGTCTGAATGTCATACTTCACACCTTTCAGACCCCATACTAGCCTGGGGATATTGAAGAGACCTCTGGTGGAATGTCTTTATTGATGGGTGTTTGAGCTGTGTGTTAAGGGTTTGAACAGACCGTTCATCATATATAGCATACCCTTCTTACAAAAAACAATACTGATGAAGTCATTTGCTTTTCTACTCTAGGCCAGGATAGGTTGTCAGTGTCCACATTATCAATAATAGATCTAGATATGGCATAAGGTTGAGTGACTAATCTGTCCAGAATACATTCCTTCTTTTACTTCTTTGTAATATTTACCAGCTTATAACTAGTTTGGTATATTTCTCCTGGTTACAATAATAATGAAAAAGATTCAATCAATTATTTAGAAAATAGCATGTCCCACGCTGTAAATGAGAAACCAGGAGAGTGCGAGAACAAGTATTGGATACACTGCCGATTTTGCAGGTTTTCCTACTTCCAAAGCATGTAGAAGTCTGTAATTCTTATCATAGGTACACTTCAACTGCGAGAGACTGAATCTAAAACAAAAATCCAGAAAATCCCATTGTATGATTTTTAAATAATGAATTAGCATTTTACTGTACATGGCTGCATCTCACTGTTGGCTGTATGGATTCATTTGATTACTTATTTACATGTATTCTTTCCAAACTGACAGTGTGTGGTTTCTTTGAATAATAAAACAATGGCTAATAACCCTTTGTTAGCATTATTTTCATGAGCTTTGGGTACAGTTGCTTTAACCTAGGCTGTTGGTGAACGACTATTTTATCTAGTAACCTATATCCCTTGCCAAATCCATACCGTGCCTAGGGAGCTGTCCACGGTGCTGGAGATAGGCTATACATTGCCGTTTGTCACTTCAAACGCAGTTAATGATCTCGGCAATGGTGGGGCAGAGACTTGACAAATAGCACTGCTTCACTAATATGCCATTGGCGCTACTGTCGTCCTGTTAGTTGCAATGAACCCCATGATGTTTACGTCCCGGCAGTGCTTACACATGGCATCCCTGCTGTGCAGTGGCAGGTTGAAATACATAGGAAGAAAACATTGACTGGAAAGTCTGCTGGGATGAATTCAGAAACTGGGATCACATGTTAAATAAAAGCATGGGGGGATTTCCCAGACTCCTCTGCTATGAGGCAGGACTGATTAATGCTAGGGCTCATTCCTCTCTCTTTTCCTACTTTCTTTGAAGTAGATCTCAAAGCGCTCACTTTTTGCAGACAATAATTTGCCATGAATATGTTCTCTTACGCCTACCTATTGGACCTCAGACATTTTTTGTTACAGTTTTAAAGGGCACATTTTGACCCCTCCTGAACTAACACATTGATGCTTTTGGTTGTTTTTGACTGAAACAACCAGCATAACAAACCACTTTCCCATACTGCTACAAGGACCTATGTCATTCACTGATCATGCAGAACCGTCCTCACACTATCTGTGTTTATCATGCAACCTCAGTTCAGATGTATCCATTTATTCCAGTCGTATCAACGTGCAGAGGTTATAAACAAGCTATAAAATAAATTATATTTTGCCTGCTCGTTTGTCATCTCTTGGCCTCTTTGTTTTCACAGCTAATTATCTCCAGTGCAGTGATAAATATGTGCGGTGAGCGTCTGCGGCTCTGATGGTGTGGAGTGGGCGGGGGTAGAAAACTTAAAACTTCTGCAAGGGACATTTGAGAGAGAACAAGTTTGGTCTGTGTATAATTTGCTCGTGCCAACATTGCAAACTGCGTTAGTCACGCCTTAATCACTACGCTAATATAGTCGCTACAGCTGTAGCTTTAGTACTGCCCGGATGGCTATGAGCTCACACAGCGTGTTGGACTGTATGCATGAGTAAAGCATCATGATGGAGTGAAAAGGCCAACCTGTTGTACATTTCTAGGGGGATTCGACCCAGCAGGGAATTGGAGCTTCAAAACAAGGCGATTGTTAAAGAAAGTATGGATTCTTCTTTCTCCTGCTGAGCTTGATTCATTTACAATTGTTCTGATTTTAAAGGTTGATGTCCGCGAATGAAAAGGTATGTCCAGGGTTGGGTAGGTTACTTTTTAAATGTAATCCGTTACAGTTACTTGTCCACATTTGTAATCAGTAGTGTGACTTTTTGATTACTCAGACTGAATTACTTTTAGATTACTTTCATATTAAGAGGCATTGGAAAACAAAAAGGAATAGCTTATACCCAACTGAACACCTTTTCAATGTTAGAGTTTACATGGAATTCGCATTTTACCTTATGGGTTGTGTAGGCTACAATGCCTTTGGAAATGGGTTTCGAAACCATTGCTTTTTACTTTAGTATGATTGGGCTACATCTCTACATTACAAGCTAAAGGTCTGTCAGATATGCAGTCATTCCAGTTAATCCAATAAACCTTGATCTTCCAGAATCAGATTTCTTATCTGAACATAACCCAAAATCTAATGATGCTTAAGCCTGTTCTGTTGTTTCTGTTTTATTCATGTTTTTAAATTGCTTCAAAACATTGTTGAAAAATAAATGGCTATTACTCAAATGGGTATTGACATTGTTGTAAATAAACATTAAGAAATCCGTAGCTTTTCGCGCATAAACTAAATCTGCAGTATTCTGATGATTTGCACCACAACCAACATTGTCAAAATGTTGCAGTAATGTTGCAAAAACCCCCGGCACGCGAATGCACATTTGCAATCGTGAACACCCGGAATAGAAATAAGATTTACCCGGCCTAACATAACCTGCGATTATTACGGCCACCAGTGATGGTTTTTCAAAACGCAAATGAAAGAAACAAACTGTGATTATAAACTCTTAGTTTAAAGTAAATGACATCAGCAGCCAATGATAACCAATGAACAACATTTTCAGAGATGCAATGCAAGCAGAATCACATGGCCTACCTGTATGGACGGAGTTGATGTGGCCGCGTCAAAAGCAAATAATCATCCTTTGGCAGAGTGCTTCCCAACACACCTTTTCTCCTCAAATGTCGTGGTAAATTCCACATAATGTTTTATCTTGAAGGCAGGACCAATTATAGCTATCAAACAAATAGTTGCCTAATCTATTAAACAATTCCTGTAAAAGTTATTCGATAAAACTCATCCTGGCTGTGTTGTTCGATGCATTTGACAAATAAACCTTGAAAGATATAACACCAGGTAGGCCTATTCCCTATCATTGTTCTGAGAATTATGCGTAGAGTAGATAACTAAATAACATTTTATATGACTCGGCTTATATTATTGAAGATATACTCTGTTTTTTCCAGCCATCCAACCAACCAAACCCGGAGTAATTTAAACTAGCGCTTCCTCTGTCACTAAACTGGTTATGCATGTCCACCTTAATCATATTTTTTTTTCAAAAGTATCTGTAATCAGATTACAATATTTTTGTTGGTAACGTAATGGATTACAGTTACTGTTTTTTTGTGACTTCTAACAGAAGGATTAAGTCCACTTTTTCACAAGCCTATTAAAATATTTACTGCATTCATAGGCATACCCAGAGTTGGGGAGTAACGGACTACAATTACTTGTGAAAAAGTGGACTTAATCCTTCTGTCAGAAGTCAAGTTGTAAAGAGTATTTTAGTTTTCTGTAATATCCATCCGTAATCTTTGATACATATAGTAAGTGTGAATGGAATCCTATTTTAAGCAGGAGATTAGAATTTGAAATCTGTCGTCTATTGACAAATACATGTTTGTGGAGAGTAAATATACAAGTGACAGGCAGCAAACATGTTATATCCCAACTCAATAAGAGTATTTAACGGACGTGGTGTTTCTCAAACTGAGTCTCCTTTACAACTATGATATTTCTTAATATTCAAGCCTACCTTCTACAGAATTTTCTTGCTAATTTTGAATGGACCCTAAACCTTTTGTAGATACTATTCACAGTTGGCTTACTCTTTATGATACTGATTCATTCATCGGTATGACAGCGTCCATGTGTGAGACAAGAAACATGAAGCAAGATGCAGTGGACCCTAACACACCGTGGACATTGTCAGATCCAAAGGTGCAGGGATGTTAATTAGAAGTGACGCTAGATCCATTCCTGCTCGTTTCCTCTTCATGGGCATTTGTGTTAATCAAAGAATGGTATTATGGCTACTAGGCTTTACACTGCTTCAAATCAGTTGATGACTAGAGGTTTGTTTCCATCTTCACAGGAAAACTGTTCAATTGTCTTCCGGGTTGAAACGTACACTACCATTGAAATGTTTGGAGTCACTTGGAAATGTTTTTGTCCTTTAAGATGACTGCAAATTAATCATAAATAAAGGGTAGACATTGTTAATGTTGTGAATGACTACTGTAGCTGGAGGCCTATTATCAGCAACCATCAGTCCTTTGTTCTAATGGCACCTTGTGTTGCTGATCTATGTTTATCAGTTTAAAAGGCTAATTGATCATTAGAAAACACAGATACAGCACAGATACAGTGCTGCTGTTCTAAAGAAGCCATAAAACTGGCATTCTTTAGAATGTTGTGTATCTGGAGCATCAGCAATTGTGGGTTTGATTAAAGGCCCAAAATGTCCAGAAACAAAGATCTCTCTTCTGAAGTTTGAGAAACAGACACCTCACAGGTCCTCAACTGGCAGCATCATTACATAGTACCTGCAAAACACCAGTCTCAACATCAACAGTGAAGAGGGGACTCCGGGATGCTGGCCTTCCAGGCAGAGTTGCAAAGAAAAAGCCATATCTCAGGCTGGCCAATAAAAAGAAAAGACATAGATGAGCAAAAGAACACTGGGAAAAAATGAATCACAAAGGAGTGCTTGACGCCACCTGTCAAGCATGGTGGAGGCAAGGTGATGGTTTGGGGGTGGTAAAGATTTCTACAAGGTAAAAGGGATTTTGAAGAAGGAAGGCAATCACTCCATTTTGCAATGCCATGCCATACTCTGTTGGACGGTGCTTGATTGGAGACGATTTCTAGGGCCCTATGATTTTCACGATGAGAAAAACGTGGACAGAATCATGGAATTTAGTTATAAAAATGGAATCAACTGTAGAACGTGGTATATTGCAGAATATTACATAATTTGGCTGAAATGTATTTAAAAAAAAAATCAAACATAGGCCTAATTATTGTAGCAACCTAAATAATTTCATAATTGTAAAATAATTAAGTTTTTGATTTGAGGGGGGTCAGTCGTGCATGGGAATCTCAGGTCACTTCACAACTTGGCTGTCACTTTGAGAAACATGTTGAAGCTATTTGGAAAATGCTGTCAACATACTATTAATTGAAACCATATGTGATAAGCACTCAAAATCTCAAGCCCATGTGAAGAACAAGGAAAAGCATTGTGTTAGCCAGAGCGTGCCTCTTCAAACGGCCGTTACTGGTGCAATGACAGCAGCAGATTAAAGACGAGGATTTATTCAGGTCTTTGTGGCTGTGTGCACCGCCCGACATCCCCGAAGAAAAGCTAAGAAAGCTACAGCCATTTCTAGTGAGGCATTGCATACAGGGAGAAGCATTGCTGGGTCAAACTCACGTTCTCTGTGTGTTCGACCAACATATGAACAGCTTATTACAAATGCCGTTGCTATAGCCTACGTTTACATGCCGCAGTGGGAATTATTGGCATTGGCGAATTGTGATATTCCAAACGACGAGCTATCATGGTGAAATTTTGCGATGCATAATGTCAGCAGCTGTCTCTCCATTTACGTAGCTAACTATCACTGTATCTATGTTATGTTAACACAAATTACTTGACTTGATAAAATCTGTGTAATGTTGTGTTGCATCATTAAAAATTTACTATTATATCTTGTTAAATTGTTTAAGTTGCATTCATTCAGATTATTAGACACTCTTTGTAATAATACAATTAGTTTAAATCAGAAAACACAGAAATCAGAAAAATGTAAAGAGAAAAACCAGAATTTGGGATTTTTTTTGACGGAATTTGGAAACAATTAAACAGATTTCGTAGGGCCCTAAATTTCCTCCTGCAATGGGACAGTGACCCAAATCACAGCTCCATACTATGTGTGAACTATTTAGGGAAGAAGCATGTCAAGTTCAGGTTGTAAGGCTCTGACCTATTAGTCGTAAATCGAAAGAACCCAATAAAACACTGGAAACAGGGAACTGGTCTAAAGCGTTTATTCGGAGAGCTCTAACACAATTGGAAGAACACATACATTGTATACCCATCAGTAGACAGCCTTACTCCTCTCTCTTCGTATTGGTTACACGTGTACTAAGACGGTTATAATGTGACACCTGTGGAGGGTTGCCCTTTGTCTGACCTTTGTCTACACGGCAACATGCGGGGAAAAACAGGAAACGCATATGAAGAAAATAAAAATGTATAAAAGGTATATGCAATTTGTTATCACCCTTAACCACAGCCCTGCTATTCTAGAGAGTTCATCAGATAGTTCATCAGGTCATTTCTACTCTTAGCAATGTTTTTGCTGAAAGCCAGCAAATATCAGGAAACAACATCTACATTTAGTAAATTAGTTTTGCACAAGCCTTTATCTGTGGGTGACATTAAGGTTCTCACAAAGGCTAATCAAAGGTTAGTCACGTAAGCACAATTCTCTAGTAATATTGATAAATGCATACTATATTACAAATGTACCCAACAAAGCAGTCAGCTGGTATTCTGTTTATAATGGAGTGGCCAGTACATCACCAGATCTCAACTATACTGAGCTGTTATGGGAGCATCTTGACCGTAAAAAGTGCCCATCAAGCCAATCCAACTGTTGGGCGGTGCTTCAGGAAGCATGTGGTGAAATCTCTTCATATTACCTCAACAAATTGACAACTAGTATGCCAAAGATCTGCAAGGCTGTAATTGCAGTAAATTGACGATTCTTTGACAAAAGCAAAATTTGAAGGACACAATTACATAAAAAAATGAATCATCATTTCTTGTGAACGGTAGTGTACATCTCGTCTTGAGTGTTCATGCAGTACACAGCATAGAGATTAAGCATGTCTCTCTCACAAGGAGTGAAAAGCTCTCTAAGAGGAAAAAGGCAACGGTAATAAAAGGATTTAAGAGGGATTCTGATTGTCTGGGAGAAAGAAGACACTGGTGTTTTGATTAAATGACATGGTAAAGCAACATGTTATTGTCAATGACGTTGCCTGATCTGTCCTCAGTGTCCTTCAGGATACGCCTTTCATTGGACCGCTGTTGGCACCTTCTCATCTATTCTCAGGCAGTCAACAGAGACCCATGTAGCACGGCACTATTGTCATCGTCAGCCTCCCGTATTGATCTCGTCCAAAGTATTCATGATGGCGCTTTGTGCCCACATACTACGGAACAATAAGCGTTCGAAATTCTAATCAGTTTAAATGCATTCTTTATTCTCTGTGCTGCTCAGCATTTTATCATTATTTGTCCTATTACTCCACATGCATAAAGGAATCAATAGGAACAGCACCTGAGGCCAAGTTGGCTTGCTGAACTAATTGAAGAAACAGTGTTACAGTGACAAAGTCTCCAGGTGGTTCCCAATGCAATCAGAGAAACGCACAAAACCATTTAACCACAGCTGTGATAGTCAATGAAGGTGGCAAATATGAAAAATGGAGCCTGCATTGTTGGTATGTTTGTTCAATCAATCAATCAAATGTATTCCATGAAGCCCTTTTTACATCAGCGGTTGTTAGCAAGTTATTTTTGTAAATACCACAGTTTTTTTGTAAATTTTTAGCCAGCCTAAAATCTAAAGCAAACAATGAAGATGTGGAAGCTTGGTGGATGTTAAGCCAGTATTGTTCGCCAAGATATAACCAGCAGGTCAAATATACTCATAAGGACTACATATAAATACAGTGGGGAGAACACGTATTTGATACACTGCCGATTTTGTTTTCCCACTTACGAAGCATGTAGAAGTCTGTAATTTTCATCATAGGTACTCTTCAACTGTGAGTGACGGAATCTAAAACAAAAATCCAGAAAATCACATTGTGATGTTTAAGTAATTTATTTGCATTTTATTGCATGACATAAGTATTTGATACATCAGAAACCAGAATTTGATATTTGGTAAAGAAATCTTTGTTTGCAATTACAGAGATCATACGTTTCATGTAGTTCTTGACCAGGTTTGCACACACTGCAGCAGGGATTTTGGCCCACTCCTCCATACAGACCTCCTCCAGATCCTTCAGGTTTTGGGGCTGTCGCTAGGCAATACAGACTTTCAGCTCCCTCCAAAGATTTTCTATTGGGTTCAGGTCTGGTGACTGGCTAGGCAACTCCAGGACCTTGAGATGCTTCTTACGGAGCCACTCCTTAGTTGCCCTGGCTGTGTGTTTTGGGTCGTTGTCATGCTGGAAGACCCAGCCACGACCCATCTTCAATGCTCTTACTGAGGGAAGGAGGTTGTTGGCCAAGATCTCACAATACATGGCCCCATTCATCCTCCCCTCAATACGGTGCATTCGTCCTGTCCCCTTTGCAGAAAAGCATCCCCAAAGAATGATGTTTCCACCTCCAAGCTTCACGGTTGGAATTGTGTTATTGGGGTTGTACTCATCCTTCTTCTTCCTCCAAACACGGAGTTTAAACCAAAAAGCTCTATTTTCTTCTCATCAGACCACATGACCTTCTCCCATTCCTCCTATGGATCATCCAGATGGTCATTGGCAAACTTCAGACGGGCCTGGACATGCACTGGCTTGAGCAGGGGGAACTTGCATGCTCTGCAGGATTTTCTATAACGGCGTAGTGTTACTAATGGTTTTCTTTGAGACTGTGGTCCCGGCTCTCTTCATGTCATTGACCAGGTCCTGCCGTGTAGTTCTGGGCTGATCCCTCACCTTCCTCATGATCATTGATGCCCCACGAGGTGAGATCTTGCATGGAGCCCCAGACTGAGCAAGATTTGACCATCATCTTGAACTTCTTCCATTTTCTAATAATTGCGCCAACAGTTGTTGCCTTCTCAACAAGCTGCTTGCCTATTGTCCTGTAGCCCATCCCAGCCTTGTGCAGGTCTACAATTTTATCCCAGATGTCCTTATACAGCTCTCTGATCTTAGCCATTGTGGAGAGGTTGGAGTCTGTTTGATTGAGTGTGTGGACAGGTGTCTTTTATACAGGTAACGAGTTCAAACAGGTGCAGTTAATACAGGTAATGACTGGAGAACAGGAGGGTTTCTTAAAGAAAAACTAACAGGTCTGTGAGAGCCGAAATTCATACTGGTTGGTAGGTGATCAAATACTTATGTCATGCAATAAAATGCAAATTAATTATTTAAAAATCATACAATGTGATTTTCTGGATTTTTGTTTTAGATTTCGTCTCTCACAGTTGAAGTTTACCTATGATAAAAATGACAGGCCTGTACATGCTTTGTAAGTAGGAAAGCCTGCCAAATCGGCAGTGTATCAAATACTTGTTCTCCCCACTGTATATGGCTGTCAAGAGTTGGATACTCGGGCCCTAAAAACCAGGGACCAATGGTGTAATCTTGGTGTTCTGATAGACTCAGATCTCACGTTCAACACAGTCACCAAAACAGCATTCTATCATCTTAAAAATATAGCCAGAATCAAGGGCTTGGTGTCCCAAAATGACCAAGAAAAGTGAATCCATGCTTTCATCTTTAGTACTGTAATAACCTCGTAACTGGATCCTCCAAAAAGACCGTAAAACAGCTGCAGCTCATTTAGAATCCTGCTGCTAGAATGTTAACCAGGTCCAAGAGAACAGAACACATCACTCCGGTTCTTAACTCCAGTCAGTTAGAGAACATATTTTAAGTCCCAACTAAACATGGCAAAGCTGCATTTAGCAGTTATGCTGCATACAACTGGAATAAACTACCAGAAGGTTTTAGATGTGCCCCAAACATACATTTTTAAATCCAGGTTAAAAACACTTCTCTTTTCACGCACCTATGACTGAGCACTTAACTTAACCGCACTGTTTAGCCTTTCACCTTTCATAGCTTCCTCATGGAATCTACTACGGAATCTGCCAGTTGTTTTTATTTAGTTTTTTATGCTATTTCTCTTTTCTTATTTTATGGGTTATTATTATGATGTTTTGTTGTTTTTATTCTAGTGTTTGTTTTTATTCTATTGTATTTTTATATTTCTCTTTTTCTTTGTAAAGCACATTGAATTGCTTCTATGTATGAATTGTGCTATATTAATAAACTTGCTTGCTATGTCTCCACAAAGATAGTAAAAACTGACAAGTCAGTCCTGAATTATTATTTTTTTGGTCACTGCTAGGGAAAGTGATATTTCTGGCTTAGAGGTTACATTTGAAATTTGGTACAATTTACATTTCAGGTTAGAATTGCGATTACCTTTAGGTTTAGGCATGTTAGGTTTAGGGTTATGGTGAGGTTTCAGGGCTAAACGTAGACACATTAATTAGGAAATGCGATGTAAAGGTCAGGATAGAGGGAAGTGTTACAGTATGTTTAGGTTCAGGGGGGATTAAAAAAGAAAAACGTGTGTGTGTGTGTGCGCATGTGCGTGCTTGCATGCATTTCCAAAACTGTCAGTTCAGGTATACGTACAGGCCGTTCGGTGCAGAGAAAGTGATGTGACCATCCTGCTAATCTTCACAGTATCTGTGTCTAATAGAGACCAGCACGTCTAAGCATTTGCTCAGGAATACTTGTTTTTGCCAAATGTCGTTTTCTTTTGTAGTCATGGGGACATCAGATGTGCATTCAAGAGTCCAGAATGACCTTAGAAGTAACTGAAACACATTCGAAAAACACATCTGATGCAAATTCTTGTGAAACATTATCGGTGGAGTCTGATTTTTATCCAGTCTAATATAACTCTTTCTTTGCTAGTTTTTTATTCAGTTTCCCTGCAGCTAGCGTGCTTATTCAATTAGCCTCCAAATGAAGTTACTGTGGGGACGCAAGATTCATCTGCCTCCTTGATTCAATCGGGTGCCTTTTAGTGTCCCCCGGCCATCAGAGCTTTAAATGAACAGCCCTCCTTTGACCCTGTATAACGCTACACCTCTTCCTCCATTATCTTCCATCTCTTCTTATCTTCGAGCACACGCCCCCCCGCCCCCCCCCCCGCCAGTTTCCTTTTCTCTCGCTGGATTCTTGTGTCTTTTTCATCTCTGAATGATTGATTCATGAGTTTCCAGCAGAGCGAGCCTTAATCTGAGGCATCTGGAGGAATGCAGGGATTGAACACACCTCAACACATATCAGTGCAACACAGATTGGCTCCTATGTGATCCGCGTGCGTATCTGGCTCTTTCAGCGTATATCTAAGCCAAGGTCCCACTCCAAAACCAAACTGTATCCATATGCCCATCTCATTTATTTTTTCTCTCTGAGATAATTATTTAGCATACACAAGACGATAGAGCACCTTGTAGATATAGACCCGTGTCAGTCACACTACACGGCTGTGATTCATTTAAAGCCGTCTGTTGTGAGCAAACTGAGTACGGCTCATATCTGAGGTTTCGCCTTGTTTTCCCAGTATGGGTTTGCGAAAAACAGGCTTGTTTCGGATTTTGGTAAATCTCTTAGATCTCTCTGCTTGTGCAAAACAACTTATTGGAATGTGGAGACTATCTCCAGTCCACGTGTCCATCAGTAAATGACTTTAAATATGTAGGGTGTGCCACACTTTAGGAGAAAGAGGAGTATTGTCAGAATGCACCCACTGGATTGTTGCGTGTGGTTACAGAGGCCTCTCCCCTCCAACAGATATGGGGAGTCCCTCCACAGTGTCATGTCTTGATCTGTCAGCATCGTTGATTCCACCCCCACTTTCTTAACACAGTCTAACAAGATCAGCCGACTGTTTCTCTATCTCTGTCTCTACATATTGTGGAATTTACATTATAGAGGGGTGTAAAATGCTACTGTAAACTTCACCCCCCCCCCCCCCCGTAGATTTTTTTTTCTAATGGTTGTTTAAATAATGTATATGGAAAAAAGGCTCCCACTAAATTAAAGCCTGTCAAGTCTTTTCACCTGTGTGTCCTGCATCAAATTCAGATCGGTTTTGACCCTTAGAGGCAGTCAACAGTTTTATCATGCATTTTCTTTCAAATATAGCAAAGGAGAGTTCTGGAAAACAAGATGTGTACTTACGATAGGTGATGGAGAAAGTGTGATCCTGGAAAAATATATATTTAGTCAATGTAAATAAAATAATTAATTATGACATTGACATTTCATGTCCATTTTTACATTATTTGAATATTTCTGTGCTTGTAGTTTCTAACCCAAAACCTTTTTTAGAACGTGTTGTTTTGTTAAATAGACATGGTTCTCAAATTCCAAAACAGGTGAAATTATATATTTTTTTAAATGTGGTTTTGCTGCAATAACCTTGGTGATGCATAATAATACACAAGCCATGAATGCCTGAATTGCTTCCGTCGTTCTGCTTCATAGTGTCCTTTAATTTAATGTAATCACTATTACTGTAATTACTTAAAGCCTCTCACCAGCTTCCAATTTCTCAACTAGCAAGATGATGATCAGAGCTAACCCCTTATGTTGTAATGTTTGGTCTAAGTATGATATATTTGGCCATGATTCAACCAATATGGGTGTTTCTGTGGTTTTTGTCAATTGTCCTATAACTTTTTTTTCAGTCTATATTTCCTTTCAAGGATGGGTTTTATATTTAGTGTTACCACCCATCAGAATGTCAGTTTTTATTAATCACCAAATCAATCTACAGCGTTTCACCATAGGCTGCAGTTTTTTGCTTTGCCATGAGGTAAAACTGAAAAAGGGGTGCAAGCGCCTGCCCTTTTTTCCATCTAGTTGGTCAGTCTGTCTAGCTTCACTTTGTTCTGCTGTGTTTCAACTGTTTGAAAATGCTAATTCTTCCTGGATGAAGGAAATCGAGAAAAACTCCAAGTCCAATTGTATGTGTTTTCCAGACGCTGACAAAAACATCTTCACTAGGACTTCCCTTGGTCAAGGCTGAGTGTCCGACTATGTGTCAAAGGGGCATGATAGGCCACTGATGGGTTTCTCCTGATTGAAGATATTAGCCCGTTTTGGAGCATACCCACCAGTCAGGGAAGCTCTCACCAATATCCATAAAACCTTTTCATCGCCAAGTATTTTAACTCAACGCTTAACCTATATTGTGTGGATTCACAACTACAATCCTATTTTGCTCAAGGAGGGCAAGGAGGCAACTTTCAAAGCTAAGCGCATTAGTCGATTTGTCAGTGCGAGCAAGAAGTACTCTGTTAGCGTGTCTGGTGCTTAGCACATCCCTGCAAGGTATGGTCTCATGCCAATACAGGCACCCATGAGCCTGACAAAACCTCTGCTTGGGTCCATGTTTCTTATCTGACAGGACCCGCCTTTTGCCAAGTCAGCGCTCAGCCGAGGCATTATGTGATTTGACATCCCACCGCCTTCAATGGAATCAGTAGTCATGAAAGGTATTGGTGGCTGGGAGCGTGGGAGTGTGTGCGCGTGTGGTGCATTGTGTGTTAAGATTTCCCTCTGACACCATGTGGAGTCTCTCTGTTGAGTGCTGTCTGATGTTAAGTGTCAAGACAGTGATTAACCGATCAACGGGCGCATTGCTCGATACAAACACTCCTTTTAAAATACTTTCCCAGAGAGTGTGGTGTGACCTACTGAATCAATTTAATCACTGTGATAGCTAGGGAAATTATGGACCTGGATAAATTCTGTCATGTAGAAAATCACAGAAAAGGTATTCATTTTACAATCCATTTTGCATTCTTACAGTTCTAAAGAGCATCTTCACAGCATCTCAGTGCACAACAACCTCCCTAATATACAATAACGTACACTTCCATCCAGTTTTCTCAGATTTCCACAGATGGCACTGTAGGTAAGGTCTTGGAAATTTGTCTATTCCTTTTCCCGATCTGCCCAGTCAGTCTTCTTTGTTATTGCACCCAGTGCTGCAACTAGCTTCCCTTTTGGACTTGGAAAGTGGAGTTCTTTCCCATTTTGAGAAAACATCCAAATGCCTACCTTTTCTAAGAGTATCATAACTTAACAGCCCTTTGTGTGCTAACATGTACTAATTAAATGGAAAGGAGATGATTTGAGATGGTCAAAAGTTTAAATTTCAGGCTTAGTAAAAGTGAAGTATATCTAGGATGAAATCCTGTGCTCTCCTTTGTAACAGGCTCAAACCCTCCATCCTTACCTTTAAACATTACTCGAACCCTACATCCCTACCTTTATACATTACACAAACCCTCCTTCCCTACCTTTATACATTACACAAACCCTACATCCCTGCCTTTATACATTACACAAACCCTACATCCCTGCCTTTATACATTACACAAACCCTACATCCCTGCCTTTATACATTACACAAACCCTACATCCCTACCTTTATACATTACACAAACCCTACATCCCTACCTTTATACATTACACAAACCCTACATCCCTGCCTTTATACATAACACAAACCCTACATCCCTACCTGAACTTTTTGTTTTTGCCCCCGCAGGTCTCTTACCTTTCCCACCTGTATGACCTCTGCTCCGTTCAATCAAAACTGTTTTCTGTTCTGGTAGCTCAATGGTGGAATCGTCTTTCCCTTATAGTTAGAAAAGCAGAGAGTCCCTACCCATTTGTAGAAAACTTCTGAAGCCGTACCAATTAGAGGAGTATCTAAAGTAACTACTTTGGATTCCCCAAGATAAAATGCTGACATATACAGCAAACATTTTCTATATATATGTATGCATGTGCAAACCCTAATGCTTCTTCCTCAGCGGTCAAGCCTCAAATTTAGTATTTGTTTCTGGTGTTTATACAGCAGTGGTGGCTGCTGGTTTTTCAAAGAGGGGAAGCTCATTTCTGGCCTACATTATAACCCTCTGATGGTCTTCATTTGTAGTGACACTCGGGGTCTTTGGGGTCTTTTGGACGCCAGACAATAACATTTAATTTTGTAACAGAACAAAACAGAACAGTTTTATATATTAAACTTTGTAAAACTAAAACAAGGATTGTGGTGTAGTGAAATGTATGATGCAAATCAGCTAGCAATTTCGCCAAACAAATATCAAGAAATATTGCTGCAGTTTGTCTTTCTAATACACTTGAGAAATCTGCGATGGGACTGAGCGCGAAATAGCTTCAGTGACTTCTTATAGTACAGACCGCTGTCAGTCAAAAGGAGATGCAGTTTGACAGATCGTCAGATCCTCCAATCATCACGCGGAAGCCCGGAGTCCGGGCCAGCCCACTCCTCGTTCACCCCCAGAGACGCTGAGCGTCCAATCACTGTCTACTTTCGGAGCACTGAAAAAAACTTCTAAGCAGCCCCATTGAAGTCAATGGACGCTCGTCTTCAACAGGGAAATGCACTGTGACGCTGCGGGATTGTATGAGAAGTCAAGTCGAGCCAGCCGACCTGTAGCTGATTCTGAACTAACTAGTTTTAGAGATGAACATGTTTTAACGCATTTTTTGTCAATAAAATGTTTAAACAATAGTACATATTTGACCATAATTTTTTTGACATTATAGGGGAAGCCGAGCTTCCCTTGCAGTCTTAAAGAAATCCCCACTATTATACAGAACACTGATGTTACAGCGAGCAGATCACTTGTCAGAATTTTTTTTTTTTTAAGTTTGCATCTGTAGTCTTTAGAAGTAGATATTTAGTATATATTTAGTGTTGATACTTCTTTAAATGACAGTTCCAATGTTATGTGTAGGCTAACTGTTGCAGGGTGGAGAACAAAGTAGCATGATGTGAAGCTGCCGGGTTGCCCACAGGCATGTCTTTCAACTCCAAATGCACGGAAAAACACGGAGACAAAACCATCCCGGGAATTAACAAATGGCTCTGGCGTGCAGACCTTGACATCAGTCTTTTAGACGGTCAGATTAGGCTGCGTCACCTGCACTTTCTGAAACCCAAACCCACAGTCAGTACATCCAGACCCTCCCCGCCTTACCTGTCTGGGAGACCTTGCCCTGGGCTGGCTTGGCCTGCATTTAGCATCCCAAGTCTACTCCTCCAGGGGGATCATATTGTGCATGAATGCAACAACCTTCTTTACATCTTGCAATTTGATTTGGTTTTGGAACTGTGACTGTTACGTGGGAAAGTCTATGGACTTAATATTATATATGCTGTCCTATGCCTTTTCCCCAACACACCAGTAAAGGCCTTTGACTTGCCATCTTCTTGTCCTTCTGACTGATGAGTTTGTATCAGGGAGTTGAGGATGATACTCTTTCTGAAAGGGCCCTTCAGCCCTTTGTAAATTCCAACTCCAGTTGTTGTTGTTTTGTTTTACAGTACACGTGATTGGAAAACTGCAGTTAATTACCCTGACAGATTTATTTATACTGTGGATGTTTAATTAATTGGAAAATACATTGGTAGATTATAAACCAGTGTAGACAACTTAATATTGACAAGGATGAGGGCTATTAATGGGTTACAAGGAAAGAGTCATCGTAGTCATTGTATGATGCTGAAATGCATTATATGATACACCAGTGTTTGCTTAAGACTTCCACCCTGTGGGGGTCTTTAGGCACCATTGTTCTCAGTAATAAAATGAAGCAGGTAAGTCACAGGCTTATTACTGGCCAGTGGGGGGAAATATGCTGGTACAGCTCTTTTTTATGAAATTGTAATAGAGCTTTTTGGCATATTCACAAACACTGTTGTGGCAGAAGCACACAAACAGCCACAAAGATGATATTGCCCCGTTATTTTAATGATGCATCCATTATCTAAAACCTGACAGACTTGACTGGATAGTATTATTTATATTCATGTTTAACAGACATAACAACAGTTTATTATGGATTTCATGACAATAATTCAGTTGAATTACTTTTGTTTCCCCCAGTCAATTGGAATATGTGAATTGACACACACAAATTGCATGCCATTGATGGAACGCTCCCCATTTGATTTCAGCCTGGCTCTCATCTTAATGAGCAGAGGAGCGAGTTTCTTTCAGTTTTTTCTTCTTTTTTTTCCCCTTTTCTCCAGCACTCCCTCTTTGTCTGTCAGAAACACATGCATGTGATGCCCCTTAGCACCTTGCTAGGAGCTCCAGCACCACCAGGTGTTAAAGGGGCAGCTCTAATTAATTGTACCAAATTAATTTTCTGGAATAAATCATTTTGTTTGTGTTTTTCCTTCCGCTGTTAGGGAAGACAGGCCAGGCACTGATGAAGCTGAACATTGGGTATGGGAGGCAGAATGCAGGGGTTTGATGATTATGGCAGGTTTTGTTTATGTCTTCATTCATTCACCTGAGGAAGGCCAAAAGAAAAAGTATTGCCTTAAAATGTAAAAACCAGCAACAATTTACTCTCTCTTTGCGGTGAGGCGAAACACATGCACAATCAGCACTTTGGCCAGACCTCTGACCTGGAAGGCATATCAACTCACGTTTTCTTTTACCCTGGTTACCAACGTAGTGCGCTCTCTCCGTTGAACAAGTGCTGTTGCTCGGGATAGTAGAATTGTTTCGGAGCATTACACTCTAAAGCACACTGCGCAAGACATCTTAAGACCTAATTAGCTGGACATTACACTCTAAAACACACTGAGAAAGACATCATCTTTAGACTTGGGATGTGCATTGCACCATATTTTACTCTCCGAATAGTATGTGTTGTTATTCAAATAGTATTCGGTTAACTAGAATGCATGTTACATAACGCGCGAAGGGCAGGTTGTTGTTCTCATCTAACATCGGCTCAATGACCGTTCCTGTGACAAAAAAGCTGTCTGGAGTAAGCCGTGTGGTTGACACGCAAAACTACAGAACTAGAAGACAATATTTATCAACACACAACATTGAGATTATTGGATGGAAGAGTCTAGAGAAGCTAGTTATCTAAGATAGCCAGCTATATGCTATTTGCTTAACTCACCTTTTTCTGCACTCTCAACCGCCTTCCGATTCCACAGCTGAACTTTACGTAGCGTTTTGTGGCCAAATGTTTTTTTCCGGAGGTAACCTTCATTCAGTAAATCCATCTTCCCTTGAATGAGTTGACTTTCATCCACTTGCTAACAGTAGGCTAAGAATTATATATTGCATGATTCTGACTGACTGGGCCCCACTACACTACTACCACTGATTGAGGAACGTAAACAACAAACACGTACGAGCTCATGTTATTAAAAACGACTTTAAACTTTTATGTCATGGTATATGTAAAATGTCTTATGTAAAAAATATATATATATATATATTGTAATTTTTAAAGTATTTAGAAAAATAATATAAAAGTCTATTTATTTCAACCAAAAAAATACATATACGTAAAAAAAATATCCGTGCCCATCCCTGCTTTAGACCTCATTATCTGCGAGGAGTATCAGTAAAGAATTCCCAAGTACTTGGCAACGTAAGGAGCCACAATTCAGATTTTACACCATTGCAAAAATGCATGTCTAACACAAATCTGGCCACAAATGTCATTCATAGAGATACAACTATCATAGTCTGAATAGGCTCAAATCCCCCAGGGAGTCCGGCAGAGTTGAGTGTATTGGGAGGGGGTGCTTGGCTTGAGCAAGCTTATCTTGCCCTTTAATTTGGTTTGGGCCATCAAAGTGTTGAGAGGATGGCGGTGCCAGAGGGTGGTTGTCTCTACCTGTGACAGCAATTACAGGTTCCCCTTCCAGTTGTCTCTTCTTTTTGTGGCAGACTCAACTGGTAGGCCAGAATGAGATTACTTCTGAACTGTTCTTTGCTCAGAGGGTAATCAAGCTACACTGACATGTTGCTCTTTTTGTAATGAGCAACATCTTCCTGAAGCAGCAGCTTCCCAGTCCTGTAGGAGCCCTTTACGCTGTAATCTATAATTGTTATACATACATACAGTGAGGGGGAAAAAATTATTTGATCCCCTGCTGATTTTGTACATTTGCCCCGTGGCCAAGAAATGATCAGTCTATCATTTTAATGTAAGGTTTATTTGAACTGTGAGAAACAGAATAACAAAACAAAAAAACAGAGAAACAGAGAAACACATTTCAAAATATTTATTAATTGATTTGCATTTTAATGAGTGAAATAGTTATTTGATCCCCTCTCAATCAGAAAGGTTTCTGGCTCTCAGGTGTTTTTTATACAGGTAACGAGCTGAGATTAGCAGCACACTCTTAAAGGGAGTTCACCTAATCTCAGCTTGTTACCTGTATAAAAAACACCTGTCCACAGAAGCAATCAATCAATCAGATTCCAAACTCTCCACCATGGCCAAGACCAAAGTGCTGTCCAAGGATGTCAGGGACAAGATTGTAGACCTACACAAGGCAGGAATTGGCTCCAAGACCATCGCCAAGCAGCTTGGTGAAAGGGTGACAAGTTGGTGCGATTATTCGCAAATGGAAGAAACACAAAAGAACTGTCAATCTCCCTCAGTCTGGGGCTCCATGCAAGATCTCACATCGTGGAGATGCAGTGGTCATGAGAACGGTGAGGAATCAGTCCAGAGCTACACGGGAGGATCTTATCAATGATCTCAAGGCAGCTGGGACCATAGTCACCAAGAAAACAATTGGTAACACACTACGCCGTGAAGGACAGAAATCCTGCAGCGCCCGCAAGGTGCTCAAAAAAAGCACATGTACAGGCCCGTCTGAAGTTTGCCAATGAGCATCGGAATGATTCAGAGGAAAACTGGGTGAATGTGTTGTGGTCAGATGAGATATTTGGCATCAACTCAACTCGCTGTGTTTGGAGGAGGAGGAATGCTGCCTATGACCCCAAGAACACCATCCTAACCGTCAAACATGGAGGTGGAAACATTACTCTTTTGGGGGGGTTTTCTGCTAAGGGGACAGGACAACTTCATCACAACAAAGGGACGATGGACAGGGCCATGTACCGTCAAATTTTGGGTGAGAACCTCCTTCCCTCAGCCAGGGCATTGAAAATGGGCAAACGTACAAAATCAGCAGGGGATCCAATACTTTTTTCATTCACTGACCATTCCTGTGTATGTAACCTTTGTCATTAGGGGCTGGTGTTCTGCATACCTGCTATGTTATCCCTCTCTGTTTAGTCCTCAACACACTGTTCTTACTGACAGTCTTATCACATCCTGCACTGATATTCTCAGTCACCTGGGAAAGAGTTGTTCTTCTGTTTTTCCTTACATATTGCAGTAATGCATGAGCATCCCGGTCGAATGTGCTCTTTAGACCGTCATTTCCAACCCGATTAACTGACATCTGTCCCATGGATCTAAATGCAGATATAACTTCAGTTATTGATCCTGTTGGAACACCAGCCAGTTGAGCTGTCTTTGTGACTGAAGCTCCTGCCATCCGTGCCCCAATAATGAATCCTCTCTCAAAGTTAAATAATTTCCTCTTGCCATCTTGCTGGTCAAAGATGATACTGCAGAAGAAGTCAGCTGTGTAGGTCCCAGGCTGGATGCATGTGGTCTGTGGTTGTGATTCCGGTTGGACATATTGCCAAACCCTAATTATGTTTGAGGGTGCTTAGGGGTAAAGAAATGGGCATTTCAGTGTCTGGAAACATCTCTGTTAGACATTGCTACAGTCAACATTCAAATTGCACACACTAAAAATTTCAGAGGCGACAAAATTGAAAATGTTTAAGTTGGCCTTTTATTATCCATTGCACAATGTGCACCTGTTTAATGATCATGCTTTTCGATCAGCTTCCTGATATGTATCTGTAAAGAGGATATATTATTTTGGCCTAGGACAATTGCTCACTAATAGGGATGTATTGACATTTGTACACAAGACAAACCTATGCTGTTTTGTGTAGGGAAAATATCTGGGATCTTTTATTTCAACTCTGAAAACATGGGCATGTTTTGGTTGTTTAGTAAAAACGTATAGCTTCATTGTATAGTGCTGCTGTAACATGAAAAAAAATAAAAATGTCTCAGGGAGCAAATCTTTTTTATTTTGTTTTCAGACCCAAACTATGTCTGCTAACTCTATACATCCTCTAACGCTGTCCTTTAAAAACAAATAAAGATTGACGGCAAGCTATGGCTTTCTGTTATGTATCAGAGATCCATGCCAGAGCCTTATCCAACCGGCTGTCTCCAGTGAAAACCCCTATGAATCCCTGGGGAATCACCACCAAGTCTGCCAGGACTTGGGAGGGCTGAATAAGACTAGTGTTGCAAAAATCTGTCAACTTCCCCCTAAAATCCCTTATAGATTCTTTGAATCATATGTGAAAGGGGGAAATCCAAACTCCTTTTACCAGGATTTCTGGAAAACCTGGATATTTTGAGGAAAGCATACAGATTTTTGCTACCTGAAATTGGACCGAAGGCCCGCTCTGAAGCAACTGTGTTGTGTTGATGTGAGCTTGTGTACTACGTGCCGTACTGTACTGAGGCGTGTTTGAGAATTGTGTTTGTTTGTAATGCAGTGAGATTTCTAGCGTTGTGATGCCGTGCATAGTCACATCATGCCATCGGATGGTCAGGCAACGGTCTTGGGAACAGAGTGTGTGAGAAGTCTCTCTGTATCTGCTCATACTGATACATACAAAGTGCAAGAAGACCAAACTAATCAGGATTTTGCTTGGACTCTGATGTTGTAAATTCAGATCTCTCTTTCTTTTGCCTTTTGGGCTTCTCTTTCTGGCCGCTGTTATTTCACTGCAATGACAAAAGTCAGCCAGAGTCATTCTTGAAGCAAGGTTCATTCTTGAAATTTCACACCTAATTAGCATTGAAAATGTGAGCCCAAAATCATTGAAGGACAGTGAACGACTTATTATATGTTTTCCTACAGATAGTTATTTCCATCTGTGATGGCAATGGTTTTCTAACTGCCACTACCATACACTCCCAGTCATAGTGAATGGGGAAGCGTATCCCATTATTTGCGCAAATAGTTATGGGCGGTTGTACTCCCTCTTTGTCCAAACCTTATAGAGTTGAACCTAGTGCAGAGTGAGGAAGAGCTGTCATTAAATATTTTGCATTCACGTTATTCATACAAAGAGCAGACTTCTGGTTCTTTGAAGTCTGAGTATTTTTATACTTTGTGTTTCAAACTGCCACGGTAACCAGGTTATGCTGTAAAACAGCGCCTGCTGTAAAATGTTTGATTCCTAAGCCATGTATTAATATATTTTTTGAGGCCTTTTGATAAAATTATTTATTTATTTTGACCTGAACATTACCTGATTTTCGCCCCTTCTGCTCGGTGGTAGGCAGCCTGGGCAATTAGGGATTCCATACGCACACAGTGGTTTGTTTTTCTCCACTGAAGCAAAGCTATGCTTATTCATGCTAAATTATAAAAGATGACCTGAAAATTCCCATAATTCCTATGCTAAGATAACTCACTTGATCGCCCTAAATGCACTGTTTTATGCTCCTCAGTCAGACATCTTATATCATGCTGTCAACATTTCTCTCAGGTTTTTCGACTTTAGATTCATATGATTTATTGTTTTTGACAATGTCAATTTCCATACATGATTCACTCAGCTTTGGGTCATGACCGAAAGGACAAGATCCCGGATACAGGCGGCCGAAATGAGCTTTCTCCGCAGGGTGGCTGGGCGATCCCTTAGAGATAGGGTGAGAAGCTCGGTCACCCGGGAGGAGCTCAGAGTAGAGCCGCTGCTCCTCCACATCGAGAGGGGTCAGCTGAGGTGGCTTGGGCATTTGTTTCGGATGCCTCCGGAACGCCTTCCTGGGAAGGTGTTCCGGTCCCGTCCCACCGGGAAGAGACCCCGGGGAAGACCTAGGACACGCTGGAGGGACTATGTCTCCCGGCTGGCCTGGGAACGCCTCGGTGTCCCCCCGGAAGAGCTGGAGGAAGTGTCTGGGGAGAGGGAAGTCTGGGCATCCCTGCTTAGACTGCTGCCCCCGCGACCCGGCCCCGGATAAGCGGAAGATGATGCAATGATGCAATGCAATTCACTCAGCATACAATTAATAGAGAAGAAATAAAGGGATGCAAGCCAGATGAACCTGGCTCGAATCGGAGGGTCTGTGCATTCTGTACACCTTATTGCATGTCCAGGCCTAACCTAAAAATGTACAACTAAATAATATCGCAGAATATTAACAAAGCACAGATTCTTAAAACACAACGGCTGACGCATAAACATTATAATGATTTTGGACAGCATTGAACATTTTGGTTTTATTTTTTATAATAAGGCAAGCAGAAGCAGTGATCTCAGTGCTTTGCATCAGTCAGCCATTATCTTCAGTCCAATCTCTCTCTGATTATACAGGAGTTAAATTCAACATTAGCTTTTAATAACGGACTGTTCAGGAAGAATGAGAAAAGATCTGAAGGAATATGGGCTCTTCTAAGCCTTTTCAGGTCCCTAAGTAAGATTTGATATAGAGACTCTTATTGACTAAGAAATATGGATCTGCTTCTTTAATCTGCTTAACTATAGCTCTGACAGGAAGATAGCTACTCAGCTGCTCCACTAGAAAGCATTGGAGAGCAAGAACGATGTAATACTACTGATATACACTCCTCTCTGTGTTTATAAACATTGCTTGGAGAGTGTGATGTGTGCTCTTCATGGAGACAGAAACACCACCAAGCTAGCACAGGAATCAATGGTTTATCATTTAACTAGTATCATTAAATCTGAATGGAGCAAAGTGAGGGAGACAGTGAGAGAAAGTTTTTCACGCAGTGTTTTCAGAATATTACTGCCAGACTGTGACAGATGCTCCACTGAACTCTATCCCCTAGCAGCCTACGACGACCCAACGAAATGATGGAACACTGTTCGGGTCTCGTGTGCTAATACAGATAAGCTTATTGACATCAGCCCTTGAATATTACTGCATGTCACTGAATTATAAAACAGCTACATTGATTTTTGCATAGTGGTTACACCGAAATGGATATGTCACCGCCATTCACGTCGACCAATACCTTCTCAAGCTCCTGGTCAGGAAGTAGCTAATTATAGCAGATGGATGCAAACAATATGTTCCTGCAAAGACATCAAAAGAACATAATCTGTTTCAGTTAGGTATCATGTCATCATCTCAACAGTCTTCCTAATTATAATTTATATCTTGATATGACATGGTATGTTGAAGACGGTCGAGTCTGGACACCATCTGCTCAAGATTAGCTGCTATGTTTCACTTCGTTGCGACAGGGTTCGGTGTATTGACTAGCGTTACAACAAGTGTCAACGGTAACATGGTAATATGGATGCATCACAAATGTCTAAGCATATTGAAAAGATCTTAATATATATTTATTTTTTTCAGGCTAGTCACATTGGGTTCTTGCGTTCTTTTGCCTACAAGTTGCGTGCACAAACCTGACTTATGTCTACTGGAAAACCATCTACAGTGGGGAGAACAAGTATTTCATAGACTGCCGATTTTGCAGGTTTTCACACTTACAAAGCATGTAGAGATCTGTAATTTTTATCATAGGTACACTTCAACTGTGAGTGACGGAATCTAAAACAAAAATCCAGAAAATCCCTTATGTCATGCAATATAATGCTAATTAATTATTTAAAAATCATACAATGTAATTTTCTGGATTTTTGTTTTAGATTCCGTCTCTCACAGTTGAAGTGTACCTATGATAAAAATAACAGACCTCTGCATGCTTGTAAGTAGGAAAACCTGCAAAATTGGCAGTGTGTCAAATACTTGTTCTCCCCACTGTATAAGTACTGATAGATGCGACAGCACGGTTTGATTGAGTGGATGTCAGTGAGTGAAACAACCATTAAAAACAGAAAATAAGTAGTGATTGCGTTTAGGAAGAGCCAGCACTGATGTGCACTTGCACAACAAACACACATGCATGATTCAAATCTTTTCCAATTGAGCTAGGTCATCTGCAGGCTACATTGGTCAGAAAAAATGGGTGTGCCAGACATACAGAAAGACCAGGTATTTAAAAGTAACCTCCTCCCTACTGAGAGGCAACACCTGAAAGTAATAACATCATTTCACCTTGGCAGGAAATGGACACATTTATATGCACATTCCTAATTTTATGATATTAAACTGATTGTTATCAAGTCAGGAGGCAGAGAATGGCATAATGCATGTTAACACATTACTCTTCTTATCTTGGTCCGCATGAGGTCATAATCGCATAAATGCTGATTAGGGGAAGGATTGGCAATTGCATTAATCCGGAGGATTTTCCCGACACGTCCTTGTAAACAGGATTATAACTTAAATTGTTGTATTTAATAAAACATATTATTCATGACGATGCACAATAAAGTTATTATTGTGTGCATGTCGTCGTGCACCCATTAAAAGGTAATAGCTACACTGTTTGTGCCCATACCATGTCGTGCTGTCAAGTGCAAGCTACAAATGAGAGCGCATTAAAAATTAACCCAAATGGGTGCTGCCTGGGTCGGAGAAGCCGCTGTGGCCATCAGTTTCTGTTCCGCTGAGAAGAGGTTGTGGCTTAGCCTTGTTGTCCGACATACTGTGAAAAATGGAAGTAGACGTCTTGCAAACATTTACAATGTCTTTATAAATCCTCTCAGGAGATAAGAAGACTCAGATTGATTGGACGGAGGAAATTGAGCATCTCTGACACCTTTGTTTACCCGAGGTTGGAATGTTGATAGAGTTAAAGTATATCTCTGTTTCTCCCCTTCTCTCTCTCTCCCTCCTTCCCAGGTTGACATGCTTGTGCCCACTAAAATCACTGGCATCATCACCCAGGGAGCCAAGGACTTTGGCCATGTCCAGTTTGTTGGCTCCTACAAGGTGGCCTACAGCAACGATGGAGTGAGATGGCTAATATATCAAGATGAAAAACAAAGGAAGGACAAGGTGAGCCGTCTTCACACTATGCTTTGTTATAACATGCAGAACAGTATTTGATGGCAAATTGCCAACAGTTCCCTTCACAGAGGTCTTGCTAGCTGTAAGGAATAACAATATTTCAACAGCCAACGGCCATATTCCCAAATGCATCCAAAAGTAAATGTCTATTATGCACCCCACTGAATGCAATGTTAAATCAGTCAGCGAAGCACAATGAAGTGAAAGAAGAAATGCTACAAATGAAAAACCAAAGAAATCCAGCACCAAAACGTGACTGACTGAATGACTTTATAAATGTGCTGGGCAGCCTCTAGTTGTCCAGCTCCGACCCGGTCTCATCTTTCCCTGTTAGCGCTGCATCTTCTTATCTTGGGCTCCAGCACAGCTTGCAAAAGCCTGTCTCTGTCTCTTGTCTCGGCACCGGGATCAGATAAGGGCTCATTGTCTAGCAGTCCTGGTCGGCATGTTGCCCAAATCGTGTTTACGGAGTCCATTCCAATTGCTCACGCCAGCCGGCAAAAGGGAAAGCGGCAGTGACAGCCCCCTGCTATCAGAAGAGCAACCCTCTGCTGAGCCTGTTGTTTTAGTGGCGGCCCTGTTTACTCTGCTACTCTCGCTGTGTTGTTTAAAGATAACCACTTCCTGGCACTGCTGCTCAGGTACTTACAATGAACCGAATGGGGCAAACCTGAGAGGAAACACACTCACACACACAGATCTCTGGATTTTTTTTTACACCAGAGTTTCGTGCTCTGAGTCTAAATAACTTTATACATTGTAAGAATGAAGGATGCTACATGCTTCTGTGTTTTTTTTTTTGGTGTATCGACAGCAGATCCTTATAATGTTGGTAGGTTCTGAATGATTTGACAAACTCCACACAATTGTCACTGGCTAGATTGGGCGAACCGTTTATGAACCTACATCGGTCTTATATACTTCCTGAACAGCAGACCTCATTTTGTTTAGTCATAAAATGTCAGAATACCAATGTGAGGATGAACACGAGGAGACTCAAAGGACCGGCCACAGTGAAATACATTCCCAGAAACATTTGCCAAATTTGCACAATTACCAGAGATACTTGTTGCAGCAGGCTTCCATACACAAGGAAGGGTGCTCAAACAGAAACTGTCTCTTTGTGCCTTCTCATGACACTCGCCATTACCAATAGCCACACAAATGCACATCATCGTGTGCCTGTGAGCTGAAGTTGTAGCAACCCATGCCTGAACAACTCCATCCACGGATCAGAAGCCTGGCATTCTACCAGTTCCCCATGCTTAGAACAGACTCTTATTCATAGCAATGGCCTGAGAGCAGTCAAGGTTAGCGTTCTTGTTCAGGGACAGAACGACATGTTCTTTCACCTTGTCGGCTTTGGATTAGAACCCGTAAACTTTTGTTTAGCGGCCCGTGTTCTTGGAACACTTGGCCCCCCTGCTGCCCCCCCTTCTTGAGGAGTTTCTCATTTCAGTGGATTGTCTGTGGATGTGGGCCATTGCTTACTGACTGATTGTCAGCCCAGCAATCTTAATTTTGCAAACTGGAAGGCTTTCAAACATTTGGCAAGCCTGACAAGGCCGAGAATATATCAAAAACGCTGTCAAAAACGTTTTGTGTTTTGTCTATAGTTCCCCCACTGAAATTGTTTCCATAAGTAGAGTGCCGACTAAGAATTCCTAATACACAGTAATATGCTACATACGAAATAAATATTATTTCAATAAAATGTCAATTTCACAACAAAAAATCCTATTAAACTATCCAATTATGTCCTATAATCTTTAGAGACTTCACAGGTGTTGAACAGAAAAACAAATAAAAATTGAAAAGAATACCTGCGACAATGCTATGCTCCCATGATAAATGTATTTGTTTGTTCAAAAACAGGCAGTCTTTAGTTCCCAATGGGATGTTTGTCAGGTCAATCTCATAATATTTTTCAGGTCCTACAGCATATTGTTGAGCATATTGTAGAGAAAGACCTGGAAGAATGGTAATCATTGTGTCCCAGGTCAGAGCTGTGAGGAACTTTCCAGATGTATGGCTTCTCAAGGTGTTTCCACCTCTCAGTTGACTGGAGCAGCGGATTAATGCTAGAGGACATATTAGGCTGCCGGACTCCAGAGGCTTTTCCTGTCACGCCACAGGCTTGGGGAGGTTGGGCCTGGCTAAGAACCCAGTATATGTGTCTGTGTGTGTGTGTGTGTGTGTGTCTGTGAATTCATGCATGACTGCAAGACAAAATCAGAGTTAGAGAGTGAGCGTGTTTATGCGTGTACGTTTTTACGTGTGTTTTTGTGCAGGTTCATGTGTCTGTGTGACAAAACAGGCAGTTTGTTTGTCCGTGTGTGTCTAGGTGGGGGTCGGACAAAATGTCTGTCCAGGCCCAGTGCCTTAGCCTGGTAAATATTCTCCTCAGGTCTCTCCCCTTCTGAGCCCCTGTGTAGCACATACTGCAGGCAGTTAGATCTAGATTGGGAGTGGTGAGGCCACTATCAGAATACAGATAGCCACAGACTCACAGGCTGTCACTCATTTATACTGTATGTTGCGTATATTTAGAATCTGTACATTTTTGTCCTCTGTGTCTATCGAACAATGCACTTATACAAGGAAACACGGACACGCTGATACACGGATTTAATGCAAACAGACTTGCCACCACGCCACACCTCTCACTTTTAACAACAGACATCGAAACATCGGGCAGACATCGAGCTTATAGCTCCAAGCTGCAGCGACTGCGGAACTTGCAGACTGCGCTGGGTTTGCTAGTTGCCAGTATTTACAGAGAGTGCTGATTGGGGCAATCAAGTGCAAAAGTGATTGATTAATGTTAAATGGGGTTCCACTTAGGTGCCCAGGGGTTAATTAGCCAAAGGAACATCCACTTCCCTTCAGGTCAGAGGGTAACAGCATGTTAGATGTCAGTAAATGCAGTCATAGCTTAAGATTTTGCCACTTAAAGCTCTCCTTTCCTCCCCTATAGAAGATATTGCCAGGGCTGTGTATGCTACTGAGTCTGAAACACACACCCATGGGTCAAGATTAGCTGCGATTTGGTCTGTTATTGCCTCTCGGCTTGAAGAAGTGGATGGCTCGTAGACGTGAGTTTGATTGAGCGGATCTTAGCTCCTCAGGTGGCCCACTATCATCTTTCCAATGAAACAGGGTTGAGCCAAGATTGCCTTGGCGTCAACCTAGCTTGCCACTGGCTACAGTAGGTCAGTCTGCTAGGACTCGGGGACCCGCGCCCTTGGCCTCTGCGGTAGTTAAATAATGGAGGATTGCCAGTGGTCAAGCCCCTTAGTCCCTTTAGATTCTCAAGTAATGTACATCCTTGACTGGCTCAGCTAGTAAAATCAATGTTGGTGAAAAGGGCAGCTGGGTTTAACTTCAGGCTTACTGAAAAACAGAAGGAGATGGACTGTTCAGTATGTAACCATTGGCCATTAGATTAAAGCAGAAGGGGGAGAAAGAATGCACTGTAAAAAAAACTAAAAAAATATCATGTGGATTGAACAAAAATTTTAAGGCAACCAGCTGTGATGAACAAATTCCCAATCCCGTCACAGTTGGATGCCATAAGCGTGTACATTTATTTTGCTGATAAACCCCACCATCTTATCGCCGCTACTAGGGCACATTCAATGAGCCGCCATGCCTTTTTGTTATGAAAACACGCATCTTCTCAAAACACACTTGAAAAGTAATGTGACGTAATTATTGTCAGAACCCCACCAGTGTGAAGACATCCAACAACTGGAAGGACTGCTGGGTATAAGGAAGCTTATATATAATATATTATAATGCCCTTGATAACTATTGGGACAGTGAAGCATTATTAGCGCCATACCCGCAAAGCTGTATTTCAATGGTAATAAGAAAAAATATATTATGAGAATGTTTTTTCTGAGAGAGATGTGGGACAGATTCAAACACGTGCTGCACCCAGACATTTGTACAGGGAGCAGTGGCTTAGACCTGTAGACCACCCCAGGCCTGAGTCTTGTCTTTATTTCTGTTGACCACAAAGGGGGTGTGGTGGGCCTCAATCCATCTGATGATTATACATTGCGATGCGTTCCAATACAGAGCAGAGAACATTAAAGTAGTTTCTTAAGTGCCAGAGGAAGTTGACGCTGATGAGCTAAGAAAGGTTCCTGGAGCGGTCGATGTCTGCGAGGTGAATCATTGGATCAATGGAAGGAAGGAGAAGAATTTGTGAGTTCTCATGTTTTTCAATGTGGAGTCCCTCCTGACCTGAGTCTGGCCTTTGTGGGTCTGGAGGGACTTCCACGTTGAAAAAACACAAGAACTCGCAAATTCTTCTGCTTTCTTCCATTGATCCAACCGTTCCGATCTGCAGATGGAGCTGAGATGTGAAATGTGTTGGAGATAGCCCTACGCTGTAGACTGCAGACTGTTTGATAGAACTGATATAGTTACTAAGATGTAAAAAGCTTGTAATTGTGTTGAGGAACAAGAGGCAACTGCCTTGAATAGCTCTGTTAGGGAGAATGAGATGGAGGTTGGCAATATCAGGGTAGTTTAGTCAGGCCGTTATGGTGAAAGGGTCAAAAGAGATCTGATTGTCCAGCGGTAGTAAAGAAGAGTACAACTACTAAAATGACCATTAGGACAGCACCGCAACACATACTGCAGACTGCATTTCATCAGAGATTATTCAAACGAAAAAACAGACTTTGTATCCTTTCTGACAGAAACAATGGGTGATACGTTCGGATACCTAACTTTATGGTAGTACTGACAACTCTAACTGCACAGGCTGAAAGGAAGTCAAGAAATATCAACATCATTTTTTGTCTGCAGCTGTTCTATTTCAGGGATAAAAAGACATCTCTACTGTGGAGCTCTGTAATATCCTGGCTGGCTGGTGACGCCCTACCTCACCTGCCTCAGGAGTCTAAGAAGGGTAGCTGAGCTGTGGAGTTACTGTAGCATTGGGAGTATTCATCATGTAGTACTGGTTTTGTTCATAAACTCTATACTGTGTTAGATAAATTTGCCCTCCATGTGGCTAGTACGTTTAAACAGGTTTTCTCACTGTCTGAGGTCCATCACGTGTTGTAAAAGCAGGTGTCCGGGTTAAAATTCCAATCTGGCCCTCTTGGCCAGCCAATTGAACCCCTAACCTCCTGTTGCGTTGCAGGTTGATAGGCGGGACACAGGCGCAGGGAGAACGAAGGAGTTTCAATAAAAACAGAAACTAGGGCAAGGAAACTGAGCAGGACAATGTTACAATGGTGTGGGGACCACGTAATGGCCGCGACACACGGAGAAGGGAGGAACTTAAACAGGAAGAGTTTAATCAGGAACACCGGTGAAAGTAAAACCAACAGGTGTCCGTGGTCCAAGTGAGGGAGAGAGGACGTTGGACCTCACGGGGGCACCTGTCGTCATGAGTTATGTATGTAAGTCAGGCTAGATAAGAGCATTAGCAAAATGACTCAAATATAAAGTACATACTTTATATGGGGGATGTTTTCAAGCCTGCCCACTTGGTTATGGCAATACACTATTTAGGTTGTAGTGTGCCAAAATGCCTTCGAAGAACCTGAAGAAATACTTCAGACCCTTACTGCATGTGACTTATAGTTCCAGTTGTTGCTAGGTCTTCATCCTGTAGTTCCAAGACCTACATTCTGGTTGGAAATAAGGGAAGGAGATGATCAGGGTGTCACTTTGGTAGCCAGCGTTGAGGTTGATTCAACATTAAACCGTAAAGCAACCTGAATTTGTATTGAAGATTTTCTCAATATTCATTGAACGAAAGTTGAGCTCAACTCAAAATTCTATTGTACCTGGTTGGGTCTCAGTTTTACATTGAATCCACTTCCTACTGTACATTTTATTGTATATAGTGCATTTAACACCGGGAACAATTTCCATAGATAAAGTGGCAAGGTTAAGTCAGTAGGACGCATGGTCTTGTTATCGCTATCTTCTTATTTTTTCCACTGTTTGTTCTTTTTCAGTGGTCCTGCTACCCTTTGTGTTTTAGAGACATATCTGTCTGTGTGGAAGTCCCTGGACAGCCCCGGAGAGATCCTTGTCACATTTCAATCAACTGCTGCTTTTATGTTCTATTTGGCATCCCTGTTTTGTTGCTCTTTTGTAGCTTTTGTCTACCACATTACAGTTGTGGCAGAAACTCCTGGAATTGATACACTGGTTCTCATCTCCCAAGTCCAAAATCTTCAATTCAGCTTTACGGTAAATAGCACGAGTAAAGATTTGAGGTTGATACAGATCAATTTGAAAAGTTGTAAGATTTGATCCGCGCCCACCTCTAAAATGTTTTTTAGCCTGCACTCCAAGATTTTTCTGTGATAGATCAAATACTGAAGCTCTTTCTATCTGTCATTTCAATCTGCTTTCAAATGCTTCTCACCTCTGAGAACCGGATTCAATGTCACCTCTGTTCTTTGTTTTTAAGAGGTGGGTCTTGGACACAGAGAGAAGAAAAGTTATTCATAGCAATGTCAATATTAAGTCGGTCATTTTTAAGAAATAATGGATCACTTATTTTGGCAATGACAGAAGCGATCTATTGCATTCACAATGCCAGATTCATGATCTGGAAAGGGATACTTGTTACTCAGGCTTTTTGCATCAGTGGAATACCAGTATACTATTATATTACCAGGACCTAACAAGGGGCACATTAACACCCAAAGAACAAAATGCCCTCTATGGAATTAAGACTTTCTCTGCACACTGTCAACTTGACATAGCAATGTTGAATTACTGTCTTTCTAAAAAGGCATAGGAGGGTAATTAATTACATTCATGAGTGTGCCGCTTCACGGCGTTGAGGTTCAGCCAGGGAGGTGAAAAAAACAAACGGAAGTACAAACCTAAGAAGTGCATTCAATTTGTGAACAGGTTGAATATCCTAAGAGATATTATCCTGAGATAGATATTCTTTTAATTGGGTATTCCGAAGAGTGGTCCTGGTCTAGCAGTGAAGGCTGTAGTGTGAAAGGAATGACCAAGAAATGACCAATTATGTATTGTTGTTGACTGCTGTCGATGATTAATAAAGCATGAGGATGATTTATAATATTTAACTGTAGGGAGAAAAAATTATCTTTTGTAAAAGGTGGAGATTTTGAGTACATACAGGGGCTCTCAGAAGTATTCATCCCATTTTTACATTTACATATTAGTCCTTTAGCAGACACCTTTATCCAGAGCAACTTACACTAAGTGCATTCCTCTTAAGGTGTCTTGGAAAACCAACATCTGACAATCATAGTTAGTACACTTTCCTTAATTGAAGCTGTTAGTTGGCAAAGTCAGTGCCAGAAAAATCTAAGACAAGTGCTTTTTTTTTCACAGGTGGTGGGAGTGGGGGGGATATTCCCCGGTAGACTTTTCTAAATTGATTGTGTTGCAACATGAAAACAAACAGATTTTATCTGAGTTTTTGCAAAAGTCAATAATTTCGTATTGAATAATAAAATATTAAAACTGTTCAAAATTAACTACAAATATAAAAAATGTATATCTGCATAAGTATTTCCCACCTTTGTAATGAGTCACTTGAATGACTTGCAATGTGCTACAACCAATTGTCTTTGAAAGTCATATAATTACTTGAATGGAGTCTCCCTTTGTACAACTTTACCCATGTACAATTAAGGTGAACTGACGTCAGGTTAAATACACAGTTAGTTTGTAAATGTCCTAACAAAAAACGACATCATGAAAACAAAGGAACATTTAAAGCAAGTCTGGAATAAAGTTTTTCAAAAGCACCAATCAGGGGAAGGATATAAGAATATGTTCAAGGCATTGAATCTGTCTAGAACAGTCCGTCCTCAGAAGCTGAGTATCCAGCCAGAACTGCACCTGTAATGGAGGTCACCAGAGGAGTTAGTTTCCCACAACTGCGCTGGGAGATACTGTGCATACTGCAACAACAAACTGGGTGCTTCACAAAAGTGGCCTTTGAAATGCCAAAAAATATATATTTGGAAGAGTTTACCAGAAGGGCATGTGGAAGAAGATTCTAGGTCGTGCTTCCTTTACATCGGCATCGAGCAAAATGGATGCAGCAATGTACAGAGAATACCTGGAAGGAATGTTGTTGAAGTCTGCGAGAGACCTGGGACTTGTGAAAAGATCTTCCTGCATGACAATAAGCACAAACATACATCCATAGCCACACTGAAGGGGCTTAAAAAGAACAAGATACATTTTGTGTAGTTGCCTAGTTAAAGCTTGAATCACAATCCAATTGATAATATGTGGAAAGCAAAACATTTCTGTGTCCAGATGTGCAAAGCTGGTAAAGACTTATCCCAATGGCTGTGATTCCTGCCAGTGTCAAAACCAAATATTGACCAAAAGGGTGAATAGTTATGTTATCAATTATTTCCTGTTTTGTGTTTGTTATTCATTTGGTAAAGTGTTTCGATTTTATTTATCACTTCAACATTATGGACTTTTTTAGTTTTGATCAGTGGTGGAAATAACTCATTTTGATTTGCTTTTGACACAATATATTATGAATACTTTTCACTCTATAAAAGATGCTAAACAAAATCTCGTTTAGCATCTTTTATATATTGAACGTTCACACATGTAGGCCAGCCGATTTACAATAATGTGGAACCACATTTCCACAAAATCTGACTCATAGGCATGAAAATGTGTTATCATCAGTACTAGTTCTGCCCTTTCATTACACACTGTCACTCTGTGTGTTTTTAGGTGTCAAGGCACGTAGCTAACTCTGAGCAAACAGACTTCCTACAAAAGGACCTAATAGTTTTTCTCACAGTCAACCTTGATTCAATTTGATATCCGTGCTAATTAAGTTGATTGACTTATCAGCATTTTATATTTCAGCTGTGGAACTTTTAGTCAAACATTAAAGCAAAAAAAAAAAGCTAATTGAGATATGTCTCTAATCCTTTATTAACTAATGCTGAGGCTATCAAGGGCAGTTGGGGTGTAAAATGATTGGGGAGCCAAGTTGGGGGGAAACAGTCATAACCTATCCTGTGCTAATGTGATTGCACTGTTGAGACCAGAAGACAAGTATTACACAGTGGTTGCCTCACATGTTTGAGTCATCAGTTTGAAAGAAAGCCAGGACCATTTTAACACAAATCACCTGTAGTGTCAACTTAAGATAGTACCAGAAAATGCTTCTTGGTTAAATTGCAGAAATGACCTCTTTGTGATTGTGTAGCTTCTAATCAAATTGCGTTCTTTTTCTTTTTATTTCTTAAAACCGCCATAGGTTTATCTGGAGATAATAACACATTTTTAATACAATGGGAGTGCATCAGGGGGCATATCAGTGATTAAGACCAGAATGATGGACCATATGCCAAGATATACAGTACAGTAGCTGCCTTCAAATTTTTTACATATATCATGTACAGAACCTAGATTACCTTGATTATAACTACTATGATATTGTACGAAATCCAAATTACCATAGATATTACTAGTTGTTAATGACAAAATGTTTTGAGTGCATATTTTCTAAGTGGTAAAATAGGTTGGCAAATGTACATACAGAACTATAATACAGAAACCCGCTACCCTCTGAATGTAAACACAGTGCTGTATTATTGTGTATTCTTACAGAATGGTATATTCATAACAATCGTTCTGAGAATAATGTCCAGTATTATTCTGTATACAGTATGCATCTCGTTATGGTATTTAATACTTTATTTGTTATACTATATTTTCCATGCGTCCCGCCATAGGCCTCACCACTCCCACTGTTTCTGTGGGGGCATTTCTCTCTTGGGTAACCATGTCTGGAATCACGTTATTATGGTTGGTCTTATTTGGCAAATCCTTGGCACAAAACACACTAATAGTCATAAATCAAAGGTGTAGATGTCAATGGGATATTTGCACGAAAGTCCAAATCTATTTAGTTATGGTAGAATTACAGAACCTGTACTTATTCAAAACATTTAAATACAAAAGAAAGGGTTGGGCATTCCTTCACGCACTGCATTCTCGAGACTCTTTGGGGAAGGTTGTGAGCCTGAAAGCAATCTAAGGTCAGCAGCTGAACAGTATTTCAGCAGAACAGAGTAGAATAGAGGTCTCTAGTGGCCAAAAGGTTGCATTACAGTAGACATCAACAGTGAGTGGAGTTTGCTGCATAAAAATGATAGAAGCCCTTATTCTCTGTTTTCTTCTGACAACCTCTGGGTCATTCTCATGACTTATGACCCTGCTGGATTCAGGTATCAGCCGATAACAGGTTGACTTCTTTAAGCCCTCAATGGTTCTGTAAGTATTCTCACAGACGTCATCATTGGAAATCCAATGTATATATGGATATGGATGTGTTCTCTATCCTTCTCCGATTTCCACTGACACATTGGTTTGGTTGTCTTACTGGTTAAGTGTGCATTGTGAAAAGAAGCAGTATGTCCCACTGGTTAAGCGTGCATTGTGAAAAGAAGCAGTGTGTCTTTCTGGTTAAGTGTGCATTGTGAAAAGAAGCAGTATGTCCCACTGGTTAAGTGTGCATTGTGAAAAGAAGCAGGCCATTGGTTGATGTATGCAGTGTCTGAGCAGGCCATTGGTTGATGCATGTAGTGTCTGAGCAGGCCATTGGTTGATGCATGTAGTGTCTGAGCAGGCCATTATGCAGTGTCTGAGCAGGCCATTGTCTTCAGCACCTGTAGGGGTCCAGCACTCCGGCCCACTGGTTTTACATTTCACATAATTATGATTTCCATTAAATCCCAATTAAATAGTCATAATCACGCCTGTTTAATTGAAATGATCATGCCCTTCAATGAAGCTGTCCCGGAAGGTACATTTCTCCCATATTCCATTTCATTTTCCTGTTGATTAACCACACTGAGACACTAAGGCTTATGGGTATCGACAACACTTTATGCATCCCAATACGTCCGTTATGGTTGTTTATATTTGAATATTTTATTCTCGCTCGCTTAACTACATATCAGTGGAGAGATTGATAATAACATCTGGGCCGTGGTTCAGCCTGTTTGTTGATTGGTGTTGGACGCAACTGTACTAAAAGATGGTTGGCTGTGAGGCAAATGACCAAAGCTTGCCGACAACACTGCTTTGTGTTTTTCATGCACGAAAAGGACAGGTCTCGATCACACCTCTGGGAATGTCATCCTGGAAATGTCGTGGCCAGAATGATGTGGCCTACACAACACGTATTTGAAAATAAATCTGTATTTAGCGTGTTCAAGCCTTTGTTCTTTCTATCCCATACAAAGCATTTCGCTACACCTGCCACAACATCTGCTACGTATAATCTGCGATGTGACCAATAAAACATTGAAACTCTGATCCCGTTCGGTCCCTCTTCATAATGAGGCTCACGCGCAATAAACTAGCTGGCTGAGATCTGTGCGGGTGTTCAGTGTCACCATTCGCTTAATCTCATTCCTGCGGACCTTCTTTCCCCAGGTGTTCCAAGGAAACTTTGACAATGACACGCACAGAAAGAACGTCATGGATCCACCCGTCTACGCCCGATTTGTTCGGATTCTTCCGTGGTCGTGGTACGGGAGGATCACCTTACGTGCGGAGTTACTGGGCTGCACAGAGGAAGAGTGACCACCCCTGAACCCCCCTGCCTCGACCCTCTCTCCCTCTCTTTAATACTGAATCGTCGATCCCAGATCCAGTATTTCAATATAAACTGTGCAACCTGTAAAAAGAAATCAATTTCCAATGGATTTTTCAAGAATACGTGTTTGGTAGTGGTGGGTTGCTGTTCTTCCTTTCTGTTTCTTTTTTTGTACCATGATTTAAACCTGCCCTTGTTCTTCTTTTGTCCCTTTGAATTTTTTTTTTTTTTTTTTGTGGTCAATGTATTTTTATTGCTCTCAAGATATTTTCCATCATGTTTGGAATGAACTTGTGTAACATATTTGATCGGGGTGGGAGTGGGAAGGGAAATCACATTGTGGTTAAAACTTATTGCAATGGAAGTTACTGTACAGTGTCACTTTTTAACACAGACAACATGAAACATGTCTACCATGCTTCATTGGACATTATTAACTCCACTTAAACTCATAGCTGAACTATTCAAGGAATCATAAAACAATCACATCTAAATGCTAAAGTTGCAAATATATTTTTACTTTTGATTATAACACTGACATAGTAACGTGACTCCAAATCAATACCAATGCTGTTGTATTATATGTAAAACACTAAATAATTGCATGGTGCATAAATTATGATATTAAATGTATATTATGACAAATCATTTAAACCCTCTTCCCTAAAAGCCATTGCTTTGTTTTAGGGATCTATTTTTACGTGCATTTTTAAAGTAGTTCTGATACACACTGCAAAATCTTTAAGAGAGACTGATCTGCTAGATGAATGACAAGCAAAAAAGTGGCACTGCAGTAAAGACACTGAGATTGATGGGCTGGCTGATTGAAGTGTCCAAATGCTCTCACCTTTCTATCTTGTATTTAATTTATTTCAGTGTAATTGGCATTTATTTGTCTTGTTTGCGAAATATCTATTGGGAAGTGTGTCACATTTGTAGAATTTTATACTTTGTTTATTTTAACTGCTTTTGTATCTGTACGCCCAATTGTTGTTGTTTTCTGCTTTCACATTTATAAATTTGAATCGATTTGAAAAGCTCAGGATAGAAGTCACTAATTACGTACATACAGTTACTTTCAACAAAGTAATTTCACTACACAGGAAGTAAAATGACTGATATATAAAATAGTATACAGCTCTGAAATTAAGAGATCACTGCACCTTTTTCTTTCCTTTCCAAAACAGTTGGAAAGGAAGGTTTTGAGTGAGGAATAGAATGGTTAAAATTAAGAGACCACTGGAAATTGAACACTTCTGTTCCTCACTCAAAACTTTCCTTTTCGACCTTTTTGGAAAGGAAAGAAAGAGGTGCAGTGGTCTCTTATTATTTTCCAGAGCTGTATATATATTTCAAAAGACAATGAAACCATCACACAAACAGCTTTTTATTTATACTTTTTCCACAAAGATGTAAGAACTTTGAACCTATAAACACACAGCGTACATCTCTTTGATATGTGCAATGAATCAGTTGACTCAGTGTTCCACTCTGTTTCAGTGTTGCATATTAAAGTATCACATGCATCATAGGAAGTAATTGAATTAAATCAGAAAAGCATAATAGTCAATGACCTACGTATCCCCATATTTTACTAAAATATTTGTAAAATAACCACTTAAACAGTTTGTGAAATTTACAAGGACATTTGTATTTATTGGGATCTTTGGTCTCGAACAGAGAAATCCTTGATGCATTTGAATGATTATCCTCAGTCATATATCCTGATCCTGAGTCATATATCCTGATCCTGAGACATATCCTGATCCTGAGACATATCCTGATCCTGAGACATATCCTGATCCTGAGACATATCCTTATCCTGAGTCAAATCCTTATTCTGAGACATATCCTGATCCTGAGACATATCCTGATCCTGAGACATATCCTGATCCTGAGTCATATCCTGATCCTGAGACATATCCTGATCCTGAGTCATATCCTGATCCTGAGACATATCCTGATCCTGAGACATATCCTGATCCTGAGACATATCCTTATCCTGAGTCAAATCCTTATTCTGAGACATATCCTGATCCTGAGACATATCCTGATCCTGAGACATATCCTGATCCTGAGTCATATCCTGATCCTGAGACATACATCCTGATCCTGAGTCATATATCCGGATCCTGAGACATATATCCGGATCCTGAGACATATCCTGATAGAATTTCTTTTTAACAACATAGGATGTGAAATAATAGGTGTAAAACCATATCTAAAATTAGCTTTGTTCTTTTGGACACAGCATAAGCACCATGCCATTCGGTTAACTCACTTTTTTATAATGGATGTATATGGCTAGGCATAGTGTTTTATTTGTATTTTTTATTTATTTAATATTTTCATTTCTTGGCTTTGGATCAAGCTGTTTACAACTATGTTTTGTCCAGCTGTTCCTCTGACCACAAGGTTGTCCACCTGACTCATTCTAGATGTCTGCCCGTGTACACTTTTCACACAACCACAGTGTTACTGACCAATGAAGATGGCAACATAATGTATAAGGAGGAACACAGTATCAAATATGTCCATGTCCACAGGCACATTGCTCTGTTGTTATGTTTGAGATTCTTTACTTTGCACTCACCATTGCTGCATTGTAAAACCTTGGCTAACTGGTGGATGGAAACTAGAAGGTCCACTTCGTGTTTCTGTGTCTACTTTTCCACATTCTGTTGTTTTTATCTTTTCAGTCTCAGTATCAAGCGCTATCTAGCAAAGTGTACCAATTATATGCTGATTAGTCTAAGCTTGCAGAGGAGAGAATCTGAAACTAAGACTGTGTACAGCTGAAAAAAATGTTGCTTAAACAAGAGCTATTTCAGTTTGACCAATAAAAAAGATGTCTGTGAATTGACTGAATTGCCTTCTTTTGTTCTGAAAGGTGACGTTACCTGTCTTTGTTAATATTTAACTTTTTTCTCTCGTTTACGTGAACCGTTGCGATTTCTCCCAGCGTCTGACAATGTGAATTTGGGCTGCAGTGTTTCGCCTACATTGATTTACCTCAGGCTGTCACGCTTCGTCCCATTGCAGCACTCTCAACGTCACTCTGCTGTGGCAGGCGATCAAAGCACGAGTCAAAGGCCAAGCGAGAAACTGCACTGTCCAGTAACGATTCAGTTATGTGAGAGCCGTATGGGGAGATAATTGCCTCATAACTCAAGGGACTAAAGTTGCACAGCAATTAAAAGCTGATTAGAAAACAATCTGTTTAGCCTGCCTGTCCCATCCATTAGAGCGTGATCAGGAAAAGGAGAGATGTCACGTTCGAACAGGGATTGTGTCTTAGTAGGCCTCTGCATAGCCATGGACTAGAAATGGCTGACTGATTCGGCAACAACCGAATTACTGTTGTTATACCTTTGTAATAGAAATACCTTTGCTATGCATACATTAATACAGTTTCTATTGTCTACAGTCACATAATAGTTGGCAATTCTTATGAGGTGTGAGGATTATAGAGAGAATGGCCCTTCTAGCATAATCATAGACATAGCCTTGACTCCATCTTTGCTGGTGTGTGACAGTATGTTGCAAACGTACCTGCAAATGTCTCTGGCAGTAACTACAATGACGCCATTGAGGTTGGGTGTAAAAAAAAACTAAACAGGAGGCATTCATTTATTTCAGAGAAATACTGAAATAGTATTGTAAATAATACAAGTAGAGGTAGTAATATCTTCGAAAACTCTGGTTTAACTTAAGAGAAATGGTAAACAAGAACCAAGAAGAAAAGAAACACATCAGTGAAGAAGACTATTTACTGACAGAGGAAGCATGGCAATCACAAGATCACTTAATTTAAATAACCCAAGAATGAAGAACGAAACAGAGATGTACTTATGAAGGCTTGTATAGACCTATTGTATATTGCCTCACATGTCAAAGCCAGAGAAGGACCTTGAATTTGACCTGCCAGACTTTTATTCCATCACCTTGATTCGGTGACGGGTGAATCCCTGTGTGTTGCCTCAATTCCGACAGGTCCTGACTACTCCATTGACTCTCTTGTTGAAGTGTGAGTGAAGATCCAATGTCAATCCCTGTCAGTCCCCCCCATGCATCTCTGCCCAGACAGTAACTAGGTCTGACACTGTTGACACAGAAAAAAACACACACAAACCCTCTAAGCCCTCACATCGTTTCTCCGTGTGTGTGGAGACCGGTCTCAGTAGATAACGCCAATACTGGACATTTGACTTTTCCCACCTGGACAAACAGCCAGTAAGGCAATGGAGAGCATCCCTTTCAAATGGAAGGAGGCTGATTTGGACAACCAACGTTGACCAGAATGTTTTTGCATGTTTGTTTGACGCTTTACCCAAACCTAAAACCTGAACCATAACCCTAACATTAACCACTCAGAATGAATGCCTAACCCTAATCACTAACCCCTAACCACATACGTGCAGTGGCTATTCCAAACGTTCCTGTATTTTAAATGCCCTCCCTTAACACATAGACATTTATCTCCCCTTGGACAAAGGTCAAAATCTATCACAGTCACATCCTGTCTGTGTGTGCACACGTGTGTGTGTGTATGTGTGTGTGTGTGTGTGTGTGTGTGTATAATCGTGTATGCAATTGCTTTCAAACAAAAAGGTCAAATGGTATTATGGATATCCTCAAAAAATGCTGATACTGTCAGTGAGCATGAGGGAATCCAAACAGATGCCAAACATTACATTTTTATAGCACCAGTAAAACAGGAGCTGTAGAGTGAGCACTTAGTAGCAACCAGTGATTTAGCAAAACAATAACTTTGTAAATTCACTAAATCATGCAGCCCATAATGGAATTATAATATGTTTCTCATTTCTGGTCCTTTCATACAATTTAATTAAGCCCTTATTTTCCTTTTCTTATTTTTTTTTTTAGAATTGGCCTTTCAATTTACAAATATTTTGCTCTTCATTACGTCCCCAATATCAGTAAATGAGGTTTCCCAGAGCAAGTTGTGAGAAGATGTGCAATATCTTCCGTAATTCTACATAAATATATATTTTTTAAATCTGTAGATTATTGTATGTATGATTTATTATATAGCTAGTGATAATAACCTTAGCCTGCAGCTGTACCACATGTGGCCAACTCAGAATGAACAACTTGGAATATCGGTGACCATTTGGATGTTACAAGTGACAATGCGATTAGCTAAAGTGTCAATGCCCCTTGAATGCATAATGACATGAGGGTATGAATGACTTCTGAATCAAAGAATGACAGTAATTGGGGGGATGGCCCTGCAAGAATATAGTTGCCTACTCAATAAATGCAACTCCACTCTCAACAAAAGATAAACATCAGCTTTTACTTGGCTGAATGTCATTTGAGCAGAACCAGGTTCTTTAGTCAGATGTCTTTGTCTTGATTACATTAGCATTTTTCTTATGCAAGGCATCCAAATAGTTTGTCAGTATGGAGGTGAATTCTAATTTTAGTTTTGGAGACTAGGTGACCAGAAGATTCAACCATCCGATCAATCCATGACCCTTTAATTTTTTTTTTAAACTTTCAAACAGTCCTCTTTCAAACTGTATGTTGGGCAAAATATACTTGGTTCCTCTTCCAGGGAGGTTTCTGAAAGTTTCAGTTGATTTAAACTTCTTTATTGCCTAAATAGTAAATTTGTATTACCATTGCCTAATTTATAAAGGTCAACAACCATTTTGTCTCATTTCATGTGTATTCTCTGACCTTTGAAATGTTGATAGATGACTAACGCTGGACCCCAATCTCAAAGTAGCCAATCTCTAAACCCTTCACCCTTTAAACACAACTCAAGGCCGTAAAGCCAGTTCTACTCAAATTTATTCATTGCAACCCTCTGATCAGGAATATTTTTAGACCTGGGTCATCAGGTGAGTGCAACAAAAATAGCGTGTAAGAGTGGGCACTACAACTTCAGTCCTTGAATGACATTTTCAACGATCTTGTCTGTGTATTTTAAATCTTTATGTTTGTATATGTTTCTTTTTGCTCTAATACAGGGCTCAACTGTAAGTGACCTGGGTCTCAAGTGGAATTAGCAGTAAAAATAAAGGTAAAAGAAAATCGCCTGCCATAATTCAGCTGTACTTTATTTTAACCAAAATGAGTGACACAAATAAAAATAATACCCGGATAATGATCAGGTAATGGTGTGGATAAGAACGACATTGATATTTCCCATTTTATAATAATGTTGTCCCTCATCTGTTCTGCTCTCCAACCGTGCACGTGACTGCACTAGGAAGCAGGCAACGCAGAATATCTCTATTTAAAAGCTCAGCCGCAACATTAAGTACTGAGAACAAAAATTGGTGCTTGGTGGGTGGAATTTAATTCGGAGTCCTGTCAGTATCCGCCAGGCTATTTGCAGAACGACATGGAGATTAGAGGTCTTGTTCCCATCAGGAGTGGGTCCAACTCTTGTGGGCACGCTGTGAAGCGGCTCATTATCAACTGAACAGGAATGACAGCTCTAGCATGAGAGAGAAGTCTCCCCCGCTGGTCCCATTTGTTCTGAAAGTCGGAGCCCACGTTCACTGTCAGACGGGTTGGCCAAAGGAGAAGCAAGGGGACTCGTGAAGAAGCACAGAATTAATATAGCACTGGTCATGTTCTTCTTTTGCTCAACCTTAATGAAGTGCTGGCCTCTTCCTGTGTTTTCGGTTTTGGGATCCTATTCTGAGAACATGGAACCCCCTTGGTGACATCTAGAAAACCATGTATGAAGCATGGTAAGACATTGATCATTCAATATTCCCTTGCTCTGTAGATGACATGTTGAAGATCTTCAGCAGTGGCAGGTAACACTCCTGTTCAAGCAGATGTTTGCTGTCAGAGTCGTCCTCTGAACCCTCAGTGGGGTAGAATCATTCCATTAGCAAAATCAATAATGCTTCGCCTGTTACCCATTAAATAAGGACAAACAAACAATTTGGAGTGAATATGGACGCAGATATCGATGCACTCTTCAGCATGTGAGTGAGGGAGGCAACGAGGGAACAGGGGAGCATGGCTGTTTGACTGGTGCTTTTTAGTATGCGTAGGATTCCTATGAGGTGTTCATGGGAAAACGTTTGATTTTACATGTCACAGAGATGAAGGATGCACGGCCAAGCTGGCGTAATGAGATTTACCATTGAACCACAATGGTAGCTTCCAGCTCGTACAGACAGCCACAGTTACGCATAATGTGATTTTGAGGACTGATGATAGGTTTATAATGTATAAGGCTTCTGTGTCTGAGTCAAGCTCGTTATGTGGCCGTGGAAAATCTGGATTCTGATGCTCATTATGAGGGTCGGCATGGAAGGAAACATTTCCAGATCTTACGCAAAGTGGCTAAACAAGTACCTGTCGGTAGGAGACGGCTAGCTAAGTTTGCAAGACGCAGTGACCTTCACAGTCACCCCCTCCAGAAAAGCTAAAGTATGGACATTGTTGTAAGAAATGGGACTGTAGGATACTATGAAATGCTGTTAGCTTAATGAGTGTGTGAGCGGACAATGAATCCAGCAGTGTCTTGACACACGCATCCACAGAGGTTAACTACATTCACTTGCATTGTGGTTTCACGGTTGTTTTCGGTGCCGAAAATAGAATGGAGCCACCAGAAAGAACGGTGTGAATGCAATTAACTGCCCTCCATTCAAACTGCCACCCATCACGTTTGAATGTAATAACCCTATTAACATTGATCTCTTACATGATTTTTAATTTTGCTTTTCATCTGGTTTTTGTCTGGAGTGACTAACAATAGTCACTGACTACTCAGTAGAGTGCATATATTTCATACAGAGAAAAGTACAGGTAATCTGTTAACATATTTACAGATTGTATTACGTCACACTGAGGTGGTGTTTTATCTCCAGTGCCAGAGTGGACTGCAGCATGGTTTGCTTTTTGCTGTCTCTCAGGCTCACTTCATATTTTGAAGAGTGTGTGGGGACAAACAGAACTATTCAATCAAATAATTCTCAAGAGGAATATTTGGTATGCAAAGCATCAAAGGGCCTTGTCAGCAGTTTTCTAAGAGTGGACTGAATTTCCTAAGAAGCCAGTGCTTGTTATTTATAGCTGCTTTTTTTTTTGTCGTAAACACTTACCTAATTTGTCGGCATTGCTCTGTGGTTGTCACACTCACAATTGGGGACGCATGGGTTTTACATACGGTACGAAACCGTGCTCGTTATCTGGTTTGTGCAGTCTGTGGGGAGTCTTTGGCAGAACTGGGCCAATCTCACTTCTCTAATGAAATTGTTGCTACTGTTATTTCGGATTTCAGTTACCTATGGAACATTAAAGTCACATGCTCAAAAAGCTTCAGAGACCAACAGACAAACTTCTCCCCTGAATCTAATTCAGGTCAGATCTACAGTGAGCACTGATAAGCATTATACAGTATATTCTGCACCAGATGTGTCTGGGAACAGTGTTTCCTGTTGAAGCGACACACAGCTCCCCTGTCAGCTGGAGAGGAGAACATTCAGTACACAAGCAGCTCCATCCTAATGCCTTTTCCAAGGTCATCTCGACAACATCTGGTTCAGAAACCTGGCTCCTTACAACGTTGTATTTTAGGCTGACCTTTACATGATGGTGCTTGCATATGCAAAACAATTTGCGGTCTAAGATCTCCCTGATGTCCCGAAGATAATGCAGAAAATATGTTACAGGAATCCTGCAATACGTTGTTTTTACAGGAAACATTGCATTTCTGTGTCTGTGGTTGCCTGTGGAAAAGGGCATTCCTTTAAGCCTGCAATGTCTGTAGATTTACTGTCTAGCTGTAAGTTCACCCATAAGAGTAACCAGCTAACACCAGCTACACTGGTGAAAGAGTCAAAAGATCTAAAAATAAAATAGTACTATTTCGGTAATATTAGAAAGTACAAAGTTTGTATTTCTGTTGTGTGCTATTAGTTTTACTAGTATCATAAGTATTATTCTTTACTGTGGATTGCTTTCACTTGATTTCCTTTCTAGTCCATGAACATAACATGCAATCACTACAAAGTGTTCTTTGACAATATCCCTGAAAATGAATTATGTATTAGCAGTGAGCACCACCTTGGACTTGTTCATCCTCTTGTAAAAAGGATTTTCTTAGTGTCCAACTCCAGAAGGACATCCTTCAGACAAGTCTTGATAAAATGAACTGCCATGCATAGTCAGTGGACTGCATAAGAAGATCTTTATAAAGAATCAAAGTTTCTAAATTAATATTGTGGGAGCGACTTTAATCAATTAGTATAATTAGATAAGGAGTATCCCAGTAATTGGTGGTTTGGTGAAACATAGAGGCCTATTTGAACACAATTGAAATGCTTTGAAATACCAGAGGTGAACTTTCTAAATCTGTCTTGTATATGGTTTCCAGGGCACTAAATAATGTGCCACAGTAACCAAGAACTATTGCATTTTACCTTTGTGTCTTTTATGTTTTGCACAAGGTCACAGAGTGACTGTGATGCAATGTCTGACAGTACTCGCACGACAAAAGAGTCACACCGACAATTAGTCTTCATCCAGAGCTCTCACACCATATCATAGATGTTACACTCCATTTCATCCTGTTTGGTTGGCCACATCGATCCATGGAAATGAATACAGAGGACTGGCTCAAACCATGTAAAACATGATGCGATTAAAACAAAACCTGTCCTAGAGGTTACCTGTTTTACAGCCACACAGGGCAAAGTGAAAAAGAAATGAATTAGTGATAACTACTTGATTGCAGAGGAATTGCGATAGCACACCTGAATGAGCTGGGGGTATGTCATCTAACTCGTTATGGGAAGCCCACCTGTGTACAGTCAAGATGTTACACGTGATTTCATATTGCATTCATCAGTTTCTGGGATGTCCCACTGATAATTGTACATTGCCTGTAAAATTATCAAAAACATGAAGACGAATGACCATTCAAATTTTGAATAAGAATCAAAAACTCCAATCATGGGTAGGAAACAATAACATTTACAAAGAACTGAATACACCCCATACAGAAGAAAGTTTCCTTTTTTACATGAACATTCTCAGGACAGCTGACTGCCATCATTGATTTAAGTGTGTCCTGTGAAAGTAGTTGTAGTTCATCAATGAGAATGTTTGTTCACTCATCTACGAACCAGAAGAATAGTAGTAAACAATGGGGCTGCTTATTCACGTCCGTAAATATTGTTTCATTCAGTGATCCATAAAACTGTGGCGGTGTTGTCTTTCTCCTTCAAAGCACTGTCAGACTGTCTGTCAATGAGCTCCAGTTGTATTTGTGATGATCCAAGCCCAGCTCAGGACAATCCTGTCAAATTGACAAAACAGAGGTTTCCCAGCATGCAACTCGATCAAAGAGCTGCTGCATGTGTGACACTATGGTGGGGGCCCATTTTACTGCTGCGGGTGAGAGACAAAGGAGCAAAAGGCGTGTTGCACATTGGTTTGGACGGGCAAAAAAGTCAGGGTGGTATTGGATTACTGTTCATTCCCATAACATAGCTTGTTGCAGCCAGTCAGTATCTCGTGTGTGACAGCGTGCTCCCATCAGGTAGATCCTGTCAGCATCTCGTGTGTGACAGCGTGCTCCCATCAGGTAGATCCTGTCAGCATCTCGTGTGCGACAGCGTGCTCCCATCAGGTAGATCGCACTGTCCCATAAGTCCCAGTCTCTGGCTCTCCCAATCGTCAATTTGTTGCAGAAAGGTCCTCTGATTTTTTCAAGTTAGCACTAATTTCTTTAGATACAATTTAAAGATGAGTGGTGTCTATGATGTCAGATAGGAAACTGAAACCATTTGCTTTTATTTTCAGCACTGGTTTTAGCTTGCCACACACATCCCTTCCACACACTGAGTGATGGTTCTGTGTGTTAAGCACATATTCTCTGTTTTGGCTTTTACTATCAGGGCAAAGTATTGTAGCATTCTCCACAACAAACTATGTTCAACAAAATACGCTAAATGAGTTTATGTGGCACTGTGTAGCTTCTTTTGTAAAGGAAACTATAGTTTAGTACATTTATTTTGTCAGTCTTGCAAGTTCATAGCAACTTTAGAGCACTTGCTTGTCTTTTCCTAAGACCCATTTTTACACTGGTTAGCCTGCTTGCTTTCTGACTGAGGATGTATTCCTTTATTATTTTCTCAATCCCCCTCTATTGTCCCTTATCCTACAGACAACCACATCTCCCCAGAGCAACGGCTCTTCATCATACCATCCTGTTCTTCAGCATGCTTTCGGACAAATGTATTCCTTCACCAAGAGCTTTCGATCAACAACCTCCACGGACAACCGAATTGTTACATCAAAAAAATAATTCTTACCTCACTCACCATACAAGCTACCTCATTCACCCCCACCCATTCCCTGACAGAATTATTTTCAACTGTCACAGTAAGTTGAAAGTGTGGTCTTTCAATTCAATTCCTGTAAAATTTTCCTGATCTCGTTGATATTCTGGTTTTGCATACCAAAATAATGACATTTATGAGATTTTGGACATTGCTGTATGTAGATCCTTTTTGACGTGAATGATGTAACGACAATGCTATCCCGCAAATACACTGTGTTGATTTAATACAGTGGCTAGTTTTATGTAATGTTATGAAATAGTTTCAGGATGCTATTATGCCTGGTCCTAAATCATTGGATAACAAAAATAGGCTGTAATTACAACAGTATGACACAAATGATTGTAAAAGTCTGCCGTGTTCTTTTTATTTAAACATTGAGGGGTAGTTCAGGGGTAGTTCAGGGCAGGCTGGGTATTTTGCATTCAGCGAGAGACCAGGAGATCTGGTCACATGCAGAGTCCGTGGGCGGACAAGATACACATTTTATTAAAAATCTTAATGCAAGGTATAAACACAGATTGAAAGAATTGTAATATCTTTTTTGCAGTTACAGTAGTCTAACATATCAACTTTCTTTACCCCAGCAGTAATTCATATACAGTAGCAAGTTGCAGGTAATTATTGAAAAGCAGGAGGACTGTAAGAACGACCACCAGTTAAATAAAAAACCCAATGATATCAGTGCATGCCCATAGCAGGTATACGCAATCAGCTGTGCCTCACAGCTTGAAATGGTAAATGGAAAATACAGTGATTAATGAAGTTCACAGAAACATATCTGAAGTGATCCAACAAAAAATTGTTTAGTAATTTCTCTCATGGTGTCATGTTAAAGACAGTACATAAAAACCATTCAGAGCCATCTAATAAATGTGGCAAATATAAATGCTATCTAATTCTCACTACAACTGTCAAGCCACAGGAAGATGTCTTGATCAAGGGGTGATGTCTTGATCGAGGGGTGATGTCTTGGTCCAGGGGTGATGTCTTGATCAAGGGGTGGACCAAGACATCACCCCTTGATCAAGACATCACCCCTTGATGTCTTGATCAAGGGGTGATGTCTTGGTCCCGGGGTGATGTCTTGGTCCAGGGGTGATGTCTTGATCGAGGGGTGATGTCTTGGTCCAGGGGTGATGTCTTGGTCCTGGGGTGATGTCTTGATCAAGGGGTGATGTCTTGGTCCTGGGGTGATGTCTTGATCGAGGGGTGATGTCTTGGTCCTGGGGTGATGTCTTGGTCCTGGGGTGATGTCTTGATCAAGGGGTGATGTCTTGGTCCTGGGGTGATGTCTTGGTCCTGGGGTGATGTCTTGGTCCTGGGGTGATGTCTTGATCAAGGGGTGATGTCTTGGTCCTGGGGTGATGTCTTGATCAAGGGGTGATGTCTTGGTCCTGGGGTGATGTCTTGGTCCTGGGGTGATGTCTTGATCAAGGGGTGATGTCTTGGTCCTGGGGTGATGTCTTGGTCCTGGGGTGATGTCTTGGTCCTGGGGTGATGTCTTGATCGAGGGGTGATGTCTTGATCAAGGGGTGATGTCTTGATCAAGGGGTGATGTCTTGGTCCTGGGGTGATGTCTTGGTCCTGGGGTGATGTCTTGGTCCTGGGGTGATGTCTTGATCAAGGGGTGATGTCTTGATCAAGCGGCGATGATAGCTGAGAGCATGGGGGACTGCAGATCAAGAGAATTGGGCCAGTAAACATTAGGTCCTTGGCTCTAAATCTCGAACTGTCAAGGTAAAACGTATAAAAAAAACATGCTGTTCTGCTCCTGGCTCCTGCCATTGAACATAAAGAAGACAGTAACAGGGAGAATGCAAAAGGTATCTTATGTTCCACTCTTTGATCATCAAAGTCATAAACAAACTCCATTTGAAATAACATTGTAAGTGTAATTTAACTTGAGAATATTACTACTGCTACTGTTTTACTCTTGTGAAATGGATTTGTTACTGTTGTGATAACATGTTGATTACTCCAGAGCCTTCAATGTTTACATGTCAAAGTTTAGGTCACATCCACACCATTACAGTGATATCCATTCATTTGGGCAACAAGGGTGACACACGGCCCAAATGCATGCTTTGTTTTGATTCTGTGCCAGGCACCACACTGTTTAAGGAAGGCTATGCATTTCTATGGCTTTCACTTCCTGGCTAACTCCATGCGACTAACCTGCCATTTACAACAGATGTAAGGATCAATGACTTGTCACACATAACACATGATTGGAATGGTTCATAGAGATGAATGACTATACTTACACCTACGATAATTGATTCACTATTCACTTGATAACCTTCATGATACATTTGTAACTGTGTTAATCTTACTATGTATGTTATGCACAAAAGGCAGATCTTGGCGTGATGTCACAAATACTTGGCTGTTATTTAGTACATAACAGTTCCTACTGTGATGCTAAAACCAAGGATCTATGATATATATGTGTTTCCCTTAAACTGCCTTTTAACTGTAATTTAATCAAACAGTCAAAAGAAACATATGAAATTATTATTTATGTAAAGTATGTAGAGAAACAGACACATCCTATGTAGAGTACATTTCCATTTGTCTTTGTCAAAACAGTTTTCCATTCGTGCAGTATGTCGTTATCTCCTGACCTTGTCATGGTAGAGGAGTGTATGTCGTTATCTCCTGACCTTGTTATGGTAGAGGAGTGTATGTCGTTATCTCCTGACCTTGTTATGGTAGAGGAGTGTATGTCGTTATCTCCTGACCTTGTTATGGTAGAGGAGTGTATGTCGTTATCTCCTGACCTTGTTATGGTAGAGGAGTGTATGTCGTTATCTCCTGACCTTGTTATGGTAGAGGAGTGTATGTCGTTATCTCCTGACCTTGTTATGGTAGAGGAGTGTATGTCGTTATCTCCTGACCTTGTTATGGTAGAGGAGTGTATGTCGTTATCTCCTGTCCTTGTTATGGTAGAGGAGTGTATGTTGTTATCTCCTGACCTTGTTATGGTAGAGGAGTGTATGTCGTTATCTCCTGACCTTGTTATGGTAGAGGAGTGTATGTTGTTATCTCCTGACCTTGTTATGGTAGAGGAGTGTGGCCAGGCTGGTGACTGGTAATGTATATATAAGCTATATGTTTCAGTAGAAGACAGGGTATTCAGCTATTTATATTCTGATGTGTATCTCTGATTTCCTCTGTAGTTCAGAAATAAAAGAGCCATTGATCTAAAAGACAATCACCTCCATTATTTAACTGCAAATATCCACAACACTGGACTGGCTACAGCCATAGGTGGAACTGACCCTCACTTGACTGATCTATCAATTATATGGGAACCAAACCAACCATTTGAATTAAATACTTTGAATATGTGTTTGTTTGTTTGCTTGCTTTGCAATTGTACAACATAACTTCTCCCCATTCTCTGGTATTAAGTCTATAGAATGAGCAGAACACGTGGTGTTCTGACTAAGACATCTTGCCTGCTGAATGAATGAAAGGGATAATTCAATGCACACAGTTCATGTGGAGCACATCTTTGGCTAGACACACTGCAGTGATGCAAAAATAAAGCAACACTTTCAATGTGAAAAAAATAAGAAAGTGAAACGCCAGTGACAAAGAACAAGTATGAATTTGCCTGATAATGTGCACAGGAACGACAGGAGACACACAACAAGAAGTATTGCGTCAGCGGTGATGAACAGCGACACGTTTGGTACAGCAGTGACCATGATTAGGGAGATTAGAGCCAGGCGTGACTGGAAGAGAAAAAAACAAGAAACAGAAAGAGAACAATTTTAATCATCAGCATTACAAGCTCCTCATTATTTCATCGTTGGTGTCTTTGAAATTCCAAACTTTGCATCTCATGCCATGAATCTAAACCGGGCTTGATATTAATGATGTTCTGTCTGCTGTAACTCCATCATCCACCGTTGTGCTGAGGACACTGTACAGTGTACAGTGTACAGTGGTGTACACTGTAGTGTACACCACGGGCATTATCAAATCCTGTGCTCACCACTCTTTCATATGAAACAATGAAACATGTCCCGCCTCAATCACCTGTCCCCGAATATTCTCGCCCAGTTAGATTATTCCAAAACATGCAAATCTATTATTTTTTTTATATATATTGCTTGGCAGCTCACTCTCATTTAATACCCAAGTATTTTTTTTCTATCTATCTATCTATCTATCTATAAATTAAATATAGAAATTGTTTATTTTAATGAAACGTTAATCATAGCTCACATTGCTAAGTACACCCTTGGTAAATTGTCAATCTACCCAATCCTCCACCTGAAATACTAATCCGTAAGCTTGCTGAAAAAAGTTCCTAAATAAATTGACTGGAATTTACTGCACTGGCATTCACTTTCACGCCAGCATCCCCATTCAACATGTATCTGTGACCTTTTTAATGGGTCCTGTTGTATAAAGTGTTGATTTGTTGCCTTAATGCAATAATGTTTTTCAGGTTATTGTTAAAACATAAAACTGGTTCTCAACAAATAATGCCAATTTTGTAGCAGCAGCATATTATTATTATTGTTAAGGTAGATGGATCGTTAGCCTGTGCAGGACCTAAAAACAGATTCAATTAAATGAATAACATGGACATTTAAAATGGTGTTTGTATCCAGACATAATGTTTTTGTGTCAACCATTTGATCAACTTCAGCAGTTCTGAAACTGTTGGGACTTACGTTTCTGATACAGACAATGTTTTGTTTCCATCCCTTACAATCAAATAATAGCATGTTGTAACTGTGCAACTCTATTTTTGCTGAGGTAAAAATGACTTTCACCTGCACACCTGACCGTGGAAGTGGGAGTTCCTTCGTAAGTGGGTGTGCTTTGAATATGCATTTATTTAAAAAATAACACATCCAGCGGGACTGGATAAAAGAACATGCGTGCACTTTCACAAGAATTGTTCAATTCCCTGAACCTTGAGATCGGGTAGTGAGATAAAATCAGGGTATATGTGTATAGAATTGTAAAATATATATATATATATATATATATATATATATATATATATTTTTTTTTTTTTTTTTATTGGATCCAATAATGTGGCATGGATATCTTCCACAAAAGAGTAAAATAATCATAAGACAAGTAAGACAAGGCCAATGAATCAACCTGAACATAACAATATTTCAGAAATGGTCCGGGTTTCAAGGAAAACCTGATGAGAACTCTGACAATGCTTCGGTGCCAGTGTTAGATGTTTTCAGTTGCTTCCCAACAACATCAATTTTATTTTTCCCATTCTGTTCATGGAGCTGGAAACACTCCACCACTTGTTCCACTCCAACAGACGTGAAGCGAGACGGCGTCTTTAGACGTCAGCAGGTCGAAAGTCGGTCAGAAGTGTCCCGCGTTACCTCGAAAGCTGACGTGCGACAACTGACATTTTCTTAGTTTCATTATCTTTCCGTTATCATTGATTTGATATGCAGCATGTGTCTATGGTAGCAACTTCCATGACAACAAAGCCTTTTAAATGAACTGGAATTGAAAAAGAGAGAAGGAAAAAGCAGGAAGGAGAGGGAGAGACAGAGGTACGGACTCATTGAAAGATGCGTGTGCAGGGTACCAGGGTGCTCCCAGCTAATGTCAAGAGGAAAATGAGTTTTTGGGGTCTGGGGCACCTTTTTAAAGTGAGAGTGGAAATATTGTCCTAGCCCATTAGTACACTATGCTTAATTGAATATTAAGTGTTAAAGAACATTTTGAAAACCCTTCCCTGGGGTCTCTCTCTCCTGTCGCTTGCCTTAATGCCACCAGTGGGCTCAATCAAACTTTTCTGGAAAAAATTAAAGTTTCTGAATGGAGAATTCTTAATTGAAAGAATATGACTGAGATCGAATTTTGTGAACATATGCTGTCATTTACACTGAATGTAATATATATTTGAAAAATAGAAACATTAGACGTGACCAAAAAAAAAACTTTCAGGCAAATTTGTTTACTTGATCTCAGATGCCATTCAAAGACACATTTTACAAATTTGCCACCAATGCTTAAAAATCTAAAACGTATGGTGTCTGGAGATTTTTTTTTCTGCAATTTTTTGTTACAACCTTGTCTCATTGCAGTGGCTTCAATAATAAAAAAATACAATTTGCATCCAAAAACCAAGTCAGCAGAATAATTGTTTTTACAGTTAGGCTCCCTCAACTAGCATGAATGCCCAACCCACCATAAATTAAGAAATATTCTTATAAATTGGATCTCCTACTACTCCTTAATTCCAATAAAACAAAATGAATGCTCTTAAAAGCTGTCTTCCAAAACCTAATTATCTCACCTCAGAAATATGTTGGTTAAACAGCAGTTATCAGACGCCCTTACAAGACGGCTAGTACTAGAGATACTGAAGGCTTGTTCTGAGTAAAACTGCGTGTTACTACCAAGCACAATACTGATGGAATGCCTTGCAATTTATACTAAACATGAAGTGTTGGTGCCTTTTAGGCAGTTCATATTTTTGTTAAACCTAACCTTCACCCTAACCCATGGTATTTCTACTGTTAACTGTGACTTAATATCTTAATGTATGCATGCTTCATATCCATGTTTCTGTAGTTTTTCCTTTTGCTGCCATTTTATCGGACATGTTTTATATTGCCATTATACAGAGCTCGACTGAAAAAGAGTCCTTGATCTCAGCTTAATATCCTTCCGTGAATAAAGGTTAAACTAAACAAATTAAAAGATTTGTAATCATAATACATAATTATCATTTTGCATTTGAGGAATGTATTCAGTGAGGCCTATATTGAGTGCATGCATTTTAAATGGGAGGGGTGAAACAACCAAAGCAAAGATTCATGGTGGAAAGAACACTACACAAATAATAAACATAAAACAGAAACTGTTTACAAAAGCCAACAGAGCTGGTGGCTGTAGAACTATTTTAGGTACTCTATATACAGTAGTGTAGGTACTATTTTGGGTTCCTTTCTCCTTAAACTAGATGTGGTGAACCCTCTCTGGTGTTTATTTCTATGTCATGGCCGTGGATCTTTTCTCTGACCTCGGACAAAAAAGGGTTTCAAAGGTTTTTGGGAAATGGGCGCAGACTCTGCTGACTCATGAAGACCTTACCGTTTGACCTCCACCCTAGAATGGGCAGGAGAGGGTGGAGGCGTCAGGCTACCAGAGGTGGAAATGGACCTCTTTAAATGTCTCTGTTACTGTGTATAATATCTGGGCTCTCCAAAACATTTCTCTCTGAAAGTTAATTATGCTCTGTATGCCCTGAAAATCTGAAGAATATCTTAGAGGTCTTATGAAGAAACAGTCCAAAAAAGATTGGTTCAGTCAAAGAGTAAAAAAATACATTGAAAAAACCTAACTTGGATAGAAAATACCTCATGACTGCGTTAGCCACTTACAATAACTACATGACTGCATGGTTAAAGTTCTTTTGTCTGTAATGAAAGCAAAAGCACATGCGATTACTGCACGTCATGTCTCGAACACAAGGTTTCCATCTAAATGTAGGAATACTTTAACAAATTCTCCGCCCACACATTCATAGACAATCATTACACAGTAATGCTGCTCATATTCCGGGCTTCATGCTAAGTTCCACACTGCCAATTAGCTAGATATTACGGTGAAACATACACCATAAGGATTACTCATTCTTTACTGCTTTCTATAGATTAGCCATAAGCCATTATCCTTAACAATACTTTAAATCAATACTTAATAGCTCACCTGTAATGAAAACACAGGCACATGCGATTACCTCTCGTCCTATGTCTCAAACTCAAGGTCTCGTTCTAAATGTTGCAACACCTGCGCATAGAACCTGAAGATCCCTAAGCCGACCGCTAATTGCCTGAGTAACGTAGTCATCTACACGTGCATATTTCTGTTTTAAAGAATGTGTGAATGTGCCATCCATGTAAAAATGGGTAAACAAATAAATATCACTTTAATAAAATAATGACATATGATGTACCAAAATACATCATATGTCTGGGGTGGGGTGTTCCATGTTATGCCTCACATTAAACCAGGGTACCACAACTGCAGCCATGTGTCCCTGCCTACTCTGGAATTACAGAAAATTACAAATTGGAATTGCAAGAGTAATTATCTCTCATGCATTCCATGGCGACGGTGTGAGACTTTGCCTGGCTGTTTCTCCAGTGCTGGGGGTCATAAGGTGTTTTTCCAGATGAGCAATGGGTTGGGAAAGCAAATCAAAGTGTTTGCCTGGAGATGCTCGTTTTGCAATACTTTTTTTCAAATCCTGACATTATCAGCATGTAAAATAGTTGCAGATCTTGAGTAAAACCTCAAGATTTCCATAATTCTTTAACAGTCTGTCACTACGTGTAGAATCTGCTTCTTTTACTTTTTTTCGTCTTTAAGGCATGCCACTTGGCCATGTACCCAGCGGCAAAACACTGGGTGTTATGGGGTACCTGCTTCATCAATCTCTGAACGTTAGCTGGTGCCCAGTGTAGCCCTAAAGCAATTGGTTGCCAAAAAAGCAATAACCCTGATTCCAAAGAAGTTTGGACTGTGCGTAAAATGTAAATCAGAACAAAATGCATTAATGTGCAAATCATTTATCCCTATATATAACTGAAAATAGAATACAGAAATCATATCAAATGTTGAAACTGAGACATTTTATTGTTTCTTGAAAAATGATGCCAGCAACACATTACAAATATGTTGGGACAGGCAACAAAAGAATGGAAAAGTTGTTTAATGATAAAAAACTAAACCTGGTGGAAAATCACACAGCTAATTAGCTCAAATGGGAAACAGGTTAGTATTATGACTGGGTATTAAAAGATCATTCCAGAGAGGATGGGTCTCTCAGAAGTGAGGATGGGGAGGGATTCACCACTCTGTGAAAGACTTCACAAGCAAATAGTGCACCAATGTAAGAATAACTAAATTAAAAATTGCAGAGTTTGGGGATATCCTCATCTATTGTACATAATAACATTAACAGATTCAGAGAATTTGGAGAAATCTGTGTATGCAAGGGACAAGGCCATATCTTCGGGCCCACAGGTGACATTGCATTAAAAACAGAGAATCATTGCATGGAAATAGGAACACTTCCGAAAACAATTGTCTGTGAACACAGTCCGTCTCTGCATCCACAAATTCAAGTTAAAATTCTTCCATGCAAAGAAGAAACCATAAATAAATAAAGATCCAGAACTTCTGCTGCCTTCCCTGGGCCCAAGCACATGGACTGAGGCGAAGTGCAAAACTGTCCTGTGGTCTGATGAATCGAAATGTTAAATATTTTTTGGGAATCATGGATGCCACGTCCTGTGGACTAAAGAGGAGAGGGACCATCCGGCTTGTTATCAGCACACAGTTCAAAAGCCAGCATCTGTAATGGTATGGGGGTGCATTAGTGCACATGCCATGGGTGACTTGCACATCTGTGAAGGTACCATTAATGCTGAACAATATATGTAGGTTTTGGAGCAACATATGCTGCCATCCAAATGACGTCTTTTTCAGGGAAGGCCAAACCACATTCTGCACATTTTACAACAGCATGACTCCATAGTAAAAATTCCAGGTACTAAACTGGCCGGCCTGCAGTCCACACCTTTCACCCATTGAAATAATTTGGCACATTATGAAATGAAAAGCATGACAATGGAGAACCCAAACTGTTGAGCAGCTGCAATCCTACAGTATATCAAGCAAGAATGGGAAAACATTTAACTTTCAAAACTACAGCAATTGGTTTCCTCAGTTCCCAAACGCTTACAGGGTATTGTTAAAAGAAGAGGTGATGCAGCACAGTGGTGAACATTTCCCTGCACCAACTATTTTGAAATGTGTTGTTGGCATCATATTCAAATTGGGCACATATTTTTACATAAACAATAACATTTCTCAGTTTCAAAACTTGACATGTTGACTTTGTACTATTTTTAGTTAAATACAGGGGTAAATGATTTGCGCATCATTGCACTCTGTTTTTATTTGCATTTTCTGCAGCGCCCCAACTTTTTGGAAAACAGGGTTGTAGAAGAGCCCATAAGCCATGAGCTCCCTTGCCTCCTCCATTAGGGGGATGTGATACTACGCCCGACTCAGACCCAACGTGGAGATGAAGCTTTAATTCCCCATCTGTTCAGCTGTGCTCAGTGAATACTCATTCAAGTCCATGAAAAAATTGACCAGTCACTAAATAACCTTTTAGTCATTGCCAGGCTCACAAAAATATCTGTCTCCTTTAACATTGCAAGCAGTTTTTCTGGAATACTATAGTGCTTCTGTCTTACTGTAGCCTTTTCCTTCAGGCAGATTTTGTGTTGTGCCCTGGTGACTCCTGAAAAATCTTTGGGCTAAATAACTCCTAGCTTTTATTTGTACGGAGTGAGATGTGACATGTTTGGGGAGGGTTATGTGATTCAGTTCTCTTCTCTGCCCAGAAAAAAAAACATTTGGGTCTCTGCAGACTCTTTCTTGGCATTAAACTCATTCAGGAGATACATGGGAAACTGTTGCACTTTCTTAAGCCTTGTTAGCATGAAGACCTTATAGATATAATAGAGGTGCAAACTTTCATGTTACCTCATATGACCCTTGCCAGATGCCAAATGTCCTTAAGCAAAGACAGCAACAACAACACCTAGAGTCCTGCCCAGGCTTCTGTCTACTGGTTTGCTGTAATAACCTGTGTTCTGGGTCTTCCTCATATAGGCTCCTGGGTCAGAGCAGTCATTTTCTACAAACTGAAGCACATACTCCACCACATTTGTGACCCCACCTTGGTCCTTCCCAACTGCCCTTGCAAGTCCAGTGGACATGGCCAATGGTAGTAATGTGGGTAAGTGCCTGCGTCAGGCCTACCGAGGACATACAGTGGGGAGAACGATTTTGCAGGTTTTCCTACTTACAAAGCATGTAGAGGTCTGTAATTTTTATCATAGGTACACTTCAACTGTAAGAGACAGAATCTAAAACATTGTATGATTTTTAAATAATGAATTTGCATTTTATTGCATGACATAAGTATTTGATCACCTACCAACCAGTAAGAATTCCGGCTCTCACAGACCTGTTAGTTTTTCTTTAAGAAGCCCTCCTGTTCTCCATTCATTACCTGTATTAACTGCACCTGTTTAAACTCCTGTTACCTGTATAAAAGACACCTGTCCACACACTCAATCAATCAGACTCCAACCTCTCCACAATGGCCAAGACCAGAGAGCTGTGTAAGAACATCAGGGATAAAATAGAAAACCATGAAGCATGGAGGTGGAAACATCATTCTTTGGGGATGCTTTTCTGCAAAGGGGACAGGATGACTGCACCGTATTGAGGGGAGGATGGATGGGGCCATGTATCGCGAGATCTTGGCCAACAACCTCCTTCCCTCAGTAAGAGCATTGAAGATGGATCGTGGCTGGGTCTTCCAGCATGACAGCGACCCGAAACACACAGCCAGGGCAACTAAGGACTGGCTCCGTAAGAAGCATCAAAGAAAATCTTTGGAAGGAGCTGAAAGTCCATATTGCCCAGCGACAGCCCAGAAACTTGAAGCATCTGGAGAAGGTCTGTATGGAGGAGTGGGCCATAATCCCTGCTGCAGTGTGTGCAAACCTGGTCAAGAACTACAGGAAACCTATGATCTTTGTAATTTCAAATAAAGGTTTCTGTACCAAATATTAAGTTTTGCTTTTCTGATGTATCAAATACTTATGTCATGCAATAAAATGCCAATTAATTACTTAAAAATCATACAATGTGATTTTCCTCTACATGCTTTGTAAGTAGGAAAACCTCCAAAATCGGCAGTGTATCAAACATTTGTTCTCCCCACTGTAAATGGGGAATTCTGAACATTTTTACTAGGCCTACTCGAGGATTTACCACAACCCTCGACACCAATACCACAGTACCTCTTTATTCTGAGCACCATAGTGTTTGGTGCTGCTTTCATATATTTAATTAACAATCTTGTTTGTTGGTCTTAGCAGCACATACAGCGTCTGTAGGTGATTGTGTTGAAAAATAAAGTGTCTGTTGGTTTGCAAACTTTTCTTCATATCTTCCTTTAAGTTGATGCAGTTCTCTGTGCGCCTGTCATTTATTGCTAGACATGTGGTTCAGGATCTGCTAGCCAATGAGGGAACAAAGTGACTGGCCCACTCTTATTCAAATTAGTAGCAGGCTGGTGCCATTCCTGCAGAATTTTATGAGGACCAGGACTCTTTGCCAAAGGGAAGGAGCTTGAGAACTTTAAAATCAGCCTTAGGTGCTCTTCATTCTGGATCCTCAAGCATTTTGCCTCTGAAAGGTTGTCAGTAGAATAAAATCAGAAGTACAAAAAAAATAAGGCAGGCAAATTGAATGTACTTACTTAAAACATATTCAACAAAATATTGATACTCTCCAAAAGAGAAAACATTCTCCTTGCACTGCTTTGATAGTCTAGAATAAACACATCTATGAACCAAGCCTGTTTCTTTGCCATTCCAGCTTTAACGGGCCTCGCCTGGTCACTGAGAATTTTATCCAATGGCATTTGGGGAAAAAAAACTATGAATCAACAGTCTTTAACATTCACTTCATAACTTTATTTTATAGTTTACAGTGATTACCAATAATTGCAAGCTTCACAACTATCACCTACACAATTTAGAAATAAACACACTTTTAATGGTGTAATTCAAGTATTTAAAGAATGTGTGTGAAAGGCTCAGTCTACAGAATAAGACTTATTGTACGCATCCTAAAAATGTATTACAAAATGTCCAACATCAGTAATCAAATAAAATCATTGCTGTGTTATAAAATATGTATTTTCATTGTAGACCTTGTTCATTTAAGTTCCATCAGGTAACTTAACATAATAAGTTATTTCCTGTTGGCTAAGCAAGATTATTATGGAAATTGTTATCTTACAAAGCACGTAAACATTTAAATAAAAATATATAACAATTACTCCCTCCCTTTTTTGCGTTCTTTCTCCCTAGCAGTCTTTCAGGGGACATTCAGGTTATACTTTCTTCTCTGGTTTTAACATAATTATCATTTTCAAATGTTCTTCCCGAGGGGCCCCTTTTTCTTTGTCCTTTTTGGAAATATGTATGCATACAATACATACAGAGAGAGAGGGAGAGTAGTTCTGAGGGCACACACATTGATGTAGCGCTTGCTATCTAATAACTCTGAGATTTGAATAGGTTATGAAGACTTATATCATCCTGTGATGCAGTAAACTTATGAAACCCAGCCAACATGCTCAAATAGCTTGTTTATAATTCACTTGGAATGTGCTTGCTGCTCTCCACTCGCTTCAGACCAAATTAAAATTATATAATATCTAATTATAACTAAAGACCCTCAAGGTAGCATTAGTGAAATTTGGGAAGTTTAATTAATGTGGATTTGAGTCCTTGGGTATTTTCAAAACCAAATGTAACTAATCTGCGTTAACCCTTACATGCTGAAGGCAACTGTTTTAAAACATCGCTTGCCTACCAAAAATTGGTCTGGCAAGAAAATATGATTTTGTACATTCCCACAGTAGACCATTGAAGTCACACTTACTGCATATTATCCATACTGCTGCTAGTAATTATATTTCCCACAAAAGTATCTGATTGTTCTTTCAAACAGTCTGTGCTGAATGTTATGAAAGTAGTAGCTCTATTTTCCATGGTCAAACCTAATAACGTAATGGCTTTGCGTATTTCCAGCCTTATTTTCGATGTCCTTGGGCTTTGTCATAGCTAATCTTATGATCAGACTAGAACTAATTGAATTGCTTGCTAATTTAAGAACGAAAAAGATAAACTGCATCTGTATTTGTTTTGTTGTTGTATGTATATATATATATATATATATATACATACAACTTTCTTCAGCTATTAAATGCTTGCTTCTTCTGTCCTTATTACTTCCACACCTTGAAAATGCATTCAAGCCCAACTGAAGGAACCTTCACCAATCTCCCCCAATGCAGTTTGAGAGGAAAACAAAGGAAGGAATCTCAATTGGAATTCCTTAATTTCTCACCTTCTCCAACTCAGAAACCATCTCCCGACTTCCTTGTCCAATGTGTTTTAAGACTGAGATGAGAGACAATATGACACATTCACCAATTATAGAAGAAGTATTCATTTGACAGCTAGGACTCATTTATGACGGTGCCAGAGTGAGTGTGACCAACTGAATTACCTCAACCTACCAAGTATGTAATAAAACCAAAATAAAAAGTTATCTGAATATCTTTTGTTCAGTAAATATATTTAAACATAATTAAAAGGTTATGGCTTGACATGTTAAGTATGTTGTTAGTCTCTTTTTTTACCCTGTAGTCATTTCGAACTTCAATGGATTTCAGGTGATAGTGGACGACCCTCATTGCGAACCATAAACTATAAATCCAGAGGGCGATCAAATGAGGTAATACTAAAAAACAACTCCAGTGGGCGATCGAGATAAGACTGAAAACGACCATTATAAGACCACAATGTTTTTAGAATGGTCATGTTTGATAGAATTTTCATGCAGGTTTATATGAAAAAAAAAGATTTGGAGATGTCTACATATATTAAAATGTGTTATTGTTTTAATTATATTCCACATTTTTATAAAAAATACAGCTCAGAGTGATATGCATTCTAAGAATGTCAAAGGACCTTAGATGACTCTAGGTAACCAGTTTGAAGAGAAAGAATGCCTTTTATTAGATAACATTATTTCAGGGTCTGCATTTCAATTTCAGAGGACTTCACACTGTACCAGCCTACTAGCCTCTGTCTGTCTCTGCTTTTGTCCTGTTCCTCTTTGCCTCATTGCTCTCTGTAAAGCCATTTTGTTATTGGATTGGGATTTTATAGTGATCTATCCTCAATTAAAATGAGTTTATTTTTTAGACTCCATTTGAGTCCAGTGCTTATAGCTAGCTAGTTAAAGGGGTACCCTTTAACTAGCTAGCTAGCTAGGAACATTATTGGAATACAGTATGAGTCTGGAGTGTTTTGGGAGGATGTCCGTTGAAAAGACAGTAGTAATGGTCTTGTCCCGCATTCCTCTTCACACTAGCATCTTGTGACCAACCCCAAAACAACCCATATGGATCAGTAATATATGGCAATATATGTAACTTATATATCTTATATGAGCATATATGTTGTAAACATATATTGAGCAACACATATGTACATATCTGTACATATATGTCTAAGTATTAAAAAAAGAAATCTGTAAATGGCCATATATTAGATTTCCGTATGGGAAACAAAAAAACATACAAAACAAACAAACATATTCCTCTCTGCCTCATGGGAAAATATGTATGATTGCAGGAAATCAGCTGATTAATTTTCTTTCCAAAGAACATTTAAGATTTTACTTCTCAGGCCCCAAGACTTGACCCACCTACAGCACACAGTTTCTTTTCACTGGGAAGAGTGAACCTGGGCAGTGGGAACTTCCAGTCCCTGAATAAAATGTGAATCCAGTTTTCTCAGGTCTACTGAAGTGCTTACCGTATCCCAGAGCAAGTAGGGGCAATATGTCTTTGTTTCTAGACCGGGCCATTTTAAAGTGAATCAAGCACTGAACCTTTACTTCTCATAGGGTATTGTAGTCATGGAACTTGGAGAAAGAAAATTGCTATTTTGAACATGATTGCTACATCTTGCACAGGATTACATAGAGGTAATCGGAAGTGGACATAGCCTGAGTATATGTCCGTTTGGTATGTACCGTTTCCAAGATCAGTTGATTTTACAGTCCATCTCATCTTGCTATCCAGTTAATTATTTTTATTCATTTAGAGTACATAGCAACACAGCTGAATTCACATGTGTGAAATTGAAGATAACCTTAAAAGTTTTGCAAACAGACAATTCTATATTGTTTTTCAGCATCCAACCCACAAGCAAGGATGTGTTGCATTGAAGATGCAGAAGACAGACCATTCTATCTGCCCCATTTTATATAGCTTATGGTAATTTCTTCAAGACAAAAATAAGGAACAGATTGCACAACTGAAGTGAAATGACCAAGTGCAAGAAAATAAATACTGATGGAAAATGAAAATGTTCTTGCACACTGGTGATGGTTGCAAGTGTTGACCTGTGCAACATTCTTCAGGCATAAAAAATGGTGAACACAGAGTGTACATACAGGATCAGTTAGCCTATCTCATAGCAAAACTAATCATAACATCAGAATGGTTTAATTGCACTAATAGGATAAACACCACAATCAAGACACCAATTGGAGAAACATTATTTTATAAATATAAAAAAGAGAGCAATTAGTCGACCAGAGGTGTCGACTAGAACAAGGGAAAGAAGTATTGCGTGTAGATTTAAAGATGACATTGAATAATAGACCACTAGGGGAGAGGGCATTTTTGAAATCCAAAACCCTTCACGTCTTTTAAGGAGAAGATCTAAATCACTACCTCTTGGTGGCAAGGTAGCTTGCTCAATGCCTCAGAAACTAATGGTGGAGATGTAATGTTTCTCCTCATTGAAATGGATTGCAACAGGATAGTTGTGGTAATTTCTACAGATCATACTTTTATGTTCACTAAGACATAATTTTAACAAATACTTGTTTCCACTATATGCCAAACCACAATGGCAACGTATCATATAGTCAACATATGTGGAAACACAAGTGATGACACTGGTTACAGGATCATTACTCCATAAGGCGAATAGTTCAAGTGCGTCAATTTAGTTTTGTTACATTGTGCACAATTACCGCAGCGATAATGACCATTCTGTAATGGACGCAAACAGATGTAAGATGGAGCTGATTTACAACCTTTAAAGTTGGCATGAACCAATCAGTCTCTCAATTTGTTACTTCAAGACAAAAAGGAACGGTTTTGGTTGTGCAAAATCTAAATGTGGGATGCATCAGTCATTGACACAGAGTGTAGCAAAAACAAGCCACAAAGCCATTATACTGCTTGAACTTTTAAGGTTATTGAATTTCAATAAATCATGTTAAGATTAATATAGACCTTAAAATCGAAGTATCCGCAAAGTAATGTGAGACATGCTCTCATCGGGATGTTTGTGTTTTTGACATCACTTGAAGGTTTAGGCTCTGGTTTTATCTCATCTTTATTATTATCCATTAGTACGGTTTAGTGAAGCGACAAAAGCTGTGACTCGCTCAAAACAAAGCAACACATCTTGTCCTCATCTGCAGATATATCCATGCATAAAATTCTACCCTGGTTCAGAGATATGGAGGGAAGGACTCCTCATATAAAGTATTTTAAAGAAACATTTGTATGTAGAAAATTCCTGACTACCTGTATAATATACTGTATATGCATGTACTTCAGAGAGAACTATAGTGAATTTTCCACACAACATGGCTCAGTGGGTTTCGTCACTGTACTCAATCCAAAAGCAGTGTGTGTCAATAGTATGTAATAGCATGTTTTGTGTCCTTTGTCTTGAATACTCATTACTCATATTTGTTAAATGTTTAATGTTTTTTATTTTAATTCAACGCTGGATAATCAATAGTGTCTTGTTCTGTACTCTGTCATGTGTTTGAGGTTTTATGTGGATCCCAGCAACAGTAGCAGCTGCATGTTCAATGCAAGTCCTAAAATGCACTCAGCCAGGGTCCTGTAAATGAAGGCTGACAGTCTGAAACAACTCCCTGTGCTCTGCCGGCAATGTGGCGCATCGCCCTTCTCCTGCAGTGTTTGCAAACACATTGATGTGTCGTGCCCAAGACACCACCTCCGGTCTCTTGGCAGACCTGCCCCTATGGAAGGGAAGCTCCTGCTCAGCCCAGTCAAAGCTCTTCTCTGTCCTGGCACCCCAAAAGAGGAAGCAGTTTCCCCTTGAGGCTAGGACAGCAGAGTTCATTCTCCAAACACACCAGTGGCAGCTGCTGGTCTTTCAAAGAGGGAAAGCTAATGAATATGAATGAATGAATGATCTCAAAAATATATATTAAACTTTGTAAAACTGAAACAAGGATTGTGGTGTAGCCTATAATTGTGTGAAATGTATGCTGCAAATCGGCTTGCAATTTCGCCAAACAAATATCAAGAAATGTTGTCTTTCGAGTAGTGAGGAACTTCCGCTTTTGTCTAGAAGTCTGTATTGCAGTTTCCGGTTTACTTACTAATACTCATCCGCATTAGTAAACACCTAAACTCACAACAAGATGAGTGATGCTGTTGTACAAAAAAAAAGAGATATAATGTACGTGACTCATTTAAGTTTCAAGATAAAAGTGGGGCATAATTTTTATCAGGAGAATGTCCTCTTTTTAATAAAATATGGCTTGCGCCATTCAATGACTAGAAATAGTCAGAAAAGGCGATTTGTTATATACTTCCACGTAACGCAGGTTTAAGCGCAATTAATACCATATAGGACCAGATGTTTACTTCCTATGCCAGTTGTTATTTTTCAGTTTCGTTGTGAAATGAGGTTACAGTAGTAAAATAAAAGAGGAGACCTGTTTTGGTGCTTTTTTGAGGCTATGGAATCTTAAGCTTCATTCAGGTTGAAGAGGCTGAACGAAGGTTTGTTTCAATTCACTTGCTATGGGGACGCGCTAGCATTCCAGCTCAGCCAGCGTTTATTTGCCGTTTTTGAGGCTAGGGTGAATTTTTATGCGTTCTATTGTCCTGCCTAATACTACACTAAAAAGGAACACGTCGCTAACTAGCTTAGCCGATAGCCAGCCGGCACACCACAGTAAACTACTTACTCTCGTAGTTGTGCAGATAACTCCATACATAGAGTTTGAATCCCTTGTTCCACTTGCTTCTTGGAGCAGGGGACCAGGCATCAACAATTCGATGGACATCACTAATGCTTATTTTAGGCAGGTCTTGGAGATATCTACTAAAAACTTTAATTTTGGGCGTCGTGGGTGATCGCCTTAAGTAAACCGGAAAACATCTGGCTAAAGCGGAAGTTCGTCCATACGCTTGTGCACAGAGCCTATACACTTGAGAAATCCGCGATGGGATTGAGCGCGAAATAGCTTCAGTGACTTCATATTGTACAGACCGCTGTCAGTCAAATGGAGATGCTATTTGTCGCATCGCCAGATCCTCCAATTATCACGCAGAAGCCCGGAGTCCGGGCCAGCCCACTCCTCATTCACCCCCAGAGACGCTGAGCGTCCGTAGGCGGGACATAATCGCAGCATTTATCCAATCACCGTCTACTTTCGGAACATTGAGGTCAATGGACGCTCGGCTTCAACAGGGAAATGCACTGTGACGCTGCGGGATTGTATGAGAAGTCAAGTCGAGTCAGCCGACCTGTAGCTGATTCTGAACTAACTAGTTTTAGAGATTAACGTGTTTTAACGCATTTTTAGTCAATAAAATTTTGTACACAATAGTACATATTTGACCATTGATACATTTTTTGACATTATAGGGGAAGATGAGCTTCCCTTGCAGTCTTAAAGAAATCCCCACTGAAACACACACTGTTGCTTTTCACAAATAATGGGTGATTAAAAAAAAAAAATCATCCTTCTATCACTGTTGATAGCGTAAAATTGAGTAAAATGTAAAATGTTCTTACTCTTAATGATTTGTATATTTCAGTGTTCACAAGTACAGCCAGAATATCACTGGCCAACCCAGACACCCTGCTAGCTGCCTTTCGAGGGATTTTTTTTTTTTTTTCGGCCACTGTGCATCAATAACATTGCTTGCACTCTGGAGTTCCAAACTGGATATCTACACATTTCACTTTGTGTCAGCTACTCATGTAAAGAGGGCTGATGTAAAAAGGTCTTTTTTTTGTGATTGATTGATTTCAAAATGGAAAAAACATCTCTCGCTATTATAAAAAGGGAAGTTGGACTCAGAGGAGGGATACAGTATATATATCCATTTACATTTTTCCTTCCACTCTAAAATCACTTTTAGATTTGTGATGGCGAAGATCACAACTAATTGGCATCAAAGCCTATCGAGATGTAACAGAAAAAAATTCACTTCAGAGAGTGTTTCATACCAGCCGCCCTCTCATCTCCCCCGATGAGAACTCCATGTCATGAAAGTTTAATGACCAAACATTTGCAGAGCCCGTTGAAGTATTAAAACTCAAAAGAAATGTCTTTGTTGTTGTTGTTGTTGTCATGGTCTTTCACTGTTCTGTTCACTCTTGGGCTGCCATTGGGTGGGTCGGAAGGCGGTGGAATAAAATGGACACGGAGGAGGAGTTGTAGCTCAAGAGACAGCCAGGGAGTTTTGGGTGTTCAGAGTAGCTTTATTTTGGTGTAGAATACGTGTTCAAATTTCAATAAAAAAAAAAAACCTGAAGAAATTGTTTTACTTGAAAATCAAAAAAATAGGGGAAAATATTGTAAAATGAAATAACCTTCCAGAGATCTGATCCACTTGAATATTTTATAGACGCTTAATACAGATCAAATATTCATGGTAGAAATATAGTTCAGGGAAGCAGTATACTGTAAACTGCTAATGACAAGATCATTTTACTTCATGTTATATATAAGTGAAAAGTTTACTGTATTAGTCTCACATTTAGACCTATTTCTTAGCAATGCATTGTATGTACTGTAGTTCCTTTATTATTTTCATGTTCAGGTGGATACGACAGAGTGGAATTGGCAACAGTGTGAGATGCACACAAAAGTCTTCATCCTTCTCTCATGTTTTCTTTCCACCACTCGCCTTTTCTTCCTCTGTGAAACTTCTTCATCCAAATCTTTTTCAGCTGCAGCTTCATTTTTCTGTGAGATTGAACCTTGGGAAACCTTTCTCAACTATGTCTGAAGAGTTCAACCGCTTGGCTGCCTACATCAATACTGTAAATCAACAACTTGTATCAGGGGCTGTCATTTAAGCCTCACAAAAGAAACTGAAATAAAGATAGCCCTGGGCTGAGCAGAGAGAGAGAGAGAGAGAGAGAGAGAGAGAGAGAGAGAGAGAGAGAGAGAGAGAGAGAGAGAGAGAGAGAGAATAAGCAAGCAATCAGGCCTGTGCAGAGTAGTAGGGAGGACGGATTGGGGAAAGAAATGCTGTATCGTGAACAGTAAGAAGTAATTCCCTTCAGTAGGATAACGTTTTGGTGTAGTGAATCTAAACGTTGTAAATCAGCATTTTAATTTAATTGAAGGCCTAATGGAGTGGATCCAATTCTATCACATGTTCCGAAACATAATTTTAGGTAAAAACTCAGCAGGATTGTTGCCTGCTTGTGCACTTACAGTTCCCACTCTGCCAAAAATGTTGCCAATGGAACAAGACAACTATTTTTGAGGAGATATTTGCTTGAAATGTGTGAAATAACCTGCCAATGAACAAGACAAATTACATGACATTCAAATTACATGTACATTAAGAAAAAAATCCTTATTTTTAGGATGGTTAGATTTATTAACCTGAAAACAAGTGAAATATTCTTGATAAGATGGATATTATTTGCAGTGCACCAGAATTAAGGCACCCATTGGTAAAAAAAAATACACTGCAAAAAATACCTGTCTTATCAAGTATATTTAATTTGTTTTCAGGTTAAAAAATTTAACCATCCTTAAAATAAGGTACATGTTTCTTAACAAACTAGAATATACCGCTTGTTTTTAGAAAATATGCCTTGAATATCATGTTATCTTTAAAAAAACAAGCAAAGGAACCAGGCAAGACTTGTCCTGTCGGCCCGCCATTAGAAAGGATGAATGTTGTTCCCAAGCTGGATTCAATCCACCGTTTACTATCTGACAAACTGTCTTTAACCACTATGCTATTTAAACAGCAGGTGTTGTTGCACGTGATACATGTGTAGAGATGTGGTGTCTGTTTACTTGCGTTGTCAAACCATTTAGTCGAACCTCCACAGTTCCCTACATTAATTAACATCCAAACCAACCACAGGTATAACAGGATCGCTACACTACATTCAACACGTTCAATTAGAAATAAATTACTGATGGCTAGCCAATAGCTATACAGTACCTATAATGAAAACAATGACTCCAATCACTCTGTGGCTGGTTCGTTTCTTTAGAAAACAAATAGATAGTTGAATAGCTAACCACTACGCCAAGTGAAATATAATTAGGTAAATCGAAAATGACAACAATAAGAATCAATCCTAAGGCTTAATTTGTTTGGTCCATGGGATGGGTTGAAACCCAGTCAACAATGTGATAGTCTGTCTATAGCCACTACGCTATGTTGGGGATGGTGAGTTAATGGCCATAAAAAAAAAGTCCATGGGATGGGTTGAAACCCAGTCAACAATGTGATATTCTGTCTATAGCCACTACGCTATGTTGGGGATGGTGAGTTAATGGCCATAAAAAAAAGGTCCATGGGATGGGTTGAAACCCAGTCAACAATGTGATAGTCTGTCTATAGCCACTAGGCAATGTGGGGATTGTGAGTTAATGGCCATTAAAAAAGTGTGTGTGTGTGTGTGTGTGAGTGGATCTAGAGAAATGCTTTGAATCATTGTCCTGCTGGAAGATCCAACACTGACCCAGTTTTAGCCTCCTCGCAAAGGCATGAAAGACTTGGCTTTAAAATCTCCTGGTACTTAGCTAAGACCAGTGTGCTAGGTACTCTCAAGAGGTTCCAAGGGTAACAACATTAGATCTGCACCACCATTCTTCATAGTGGGGATCAGGCTTTTTTCGTAAATTTTGACCAAGGTTTTGGGAATTCCTGGGGCACTGTATCTGTAATTTTCTATTGCAAATTGTCCATTGCAGTCTGAAAGGAAAGCGGGATAATTGTTTATTCAAATAGCTGTAAATTTGCCAAATTAAGTGGTGTGGACCAGATGTAAAATGCTTTGAAAATGATATAACGTCTGAAGAGCTGAAGCATGATTTGGCTGGACAGTTAGGCCTGCACAATCTCAGGTCAGACACTAGTGAACAGAAAAGAATCAATTGAATGAAAAATAATATTTTGACCCATCTGTCAATAGAACATTATGCTGGAGTCTTGACTAGCATTTTCAAGTCATTTTCGACAAACTTTCGTTTACTTTTAGAACAACATTATGTCCAGCAAACACCAAACTCTGAATTCCATTGTAATGATTCGAAGCAATTAATTGAAATGTCGCAGGACCTGAAATCAACATTTCATGTACAGTATCTAAAAAAATTAGTAAAAAAAGTACAAATGTCTCTGAGTTAAAGCTGTATTTTAAATGTAATAGTTTTCATAACAATAGATTAAATACTTTCTGCAATATTCACTGAGATGGTCTGATGTTTTAAAAACATCATGAATAAAGGATGAAATATCACAAATCACTCAAGTGGAGCCATCATTATATTACTCTTAGGTGCCAGAAATCTAAATAACACAACTCAACCATTCACAGATTCTGCAGTTACACTCCTGAATTTTCTGTTTGTCACACCCATACACATACAATCACTGCTCAAATGTACAGTGGGAAGAACAAGTATTTGATAACCTGCAAAATCGTCAGTGTTTCCCACTTACAAAGCATGTAGAAGTCTGTAATATTCATCATAGGTACTCTTCAACTGTGAGTGGCGGAATCTAAAACAAAAATCCAAAAATCACATTGTATGATTTTTAAGTAATTCATTTTCATTTTATTGCATGACATAAGTATTTGATACGTCAGAAAAGCAGAACTTAATATTTTGTACAGAAATCTTTGTTTGCAATTACAGAGATCATACGTTTCCTGTAGTTCTTGACCAGGTTTGCACACACTGCAGCAGGGATTTTGGCCCACTCCTCCATACAGACCTTCTCCAGATCCTTCAGGTTTGGGGGCTGTCGCTGGGCAATACGGATGTTCAGCTCCCTCCAAAGATGTTCTATTGGGTTCAGGTATGGAGACTGGCTAGGTCACTCCAGCACCTTGAGATGCTTCTCACTGAGCCACTCCTTAGTTGCCCAGGCTGTGTGTTTCGGGTCGTTGTCATGCTGGAAGACCCAGCCACAACCCATCTTCAATGCTTTTACTGAAAGAAGGAGGTTGTTGGCCAAGATCTCGCGATACATGGCCCCATCCATCCTCCCCTCAATACGGTGTAGTTGTCCTGTCCCCTTTGCAGAAAAGCATCCCCAAAGAATAATCTTTCCACCTCCATGCTTCAAGGTTGGAATGGTGTTCTTGGGTGTTACATTTTATCCCTGATGTCCTTACACAGCTCTCTGGTCTTAGCCATTGTGGAGAGGTTGGAGTATGATTGAGTGTGTGGACAAGTATCTTTTATACAGGTAACGAGTTCAAACAGGTGCATTTAATACAGGTAATGAGTGGAGAACAGGAGGGCTTCTTAAAGAAAAACTAACAGGTCTGTGAGAGCCGGAATTCTTACTGGTTGGTAGGTGATCAAATACTTATGTCATGCAATAAAATGCTAATTAATTATAAATAAATCATACAATGTGATTTTCTGGATTTTTGTTTTAGATTCCGACCCTCACAGTTGAAGTGTTAAAAATGAAAGGCCTATACATGCTTTGTAAGTAGGAAAACCTGCAAAATCAGCAGTGTATCAAATACTTGTTCTCCCCACTGTATCCTGCCATGAAAAGCAATGCATTTTCATAATACAACATATGTTGTAGACCTGAATATTTAGCAGTATGCCAATCGTGCTATCCCACTAATATCATCTGGAGTTCCCTGGTGTCCAGAACTAGTGGAATCATTCTTAGCTGTATAAGGCTAAAGGTTAAGGATTGGATGAAAAAATTAGCATTTCAACCCTCTGCACCATTGTAGAGGTTAATAATGCCAGCTGAGTAGGCGTATACTCCAGAGAAAATGTTAAATTTTTCTTAATCCTATAGTGTTGAAGTCAGGGCAATTTTTTATAGGCATAGTTAAAATAAATGATTTTGCATCGCTTGTAATTTTTCTGACAAAGAAAGGTATGTGTCAGCCTAGGACGTTTTTTTATCAAATTTTTTCAACTAAAGTGTGTCTGATTTGGTTTTGTCAGGCCAAATAAGGCAATATGAAGCAACTGCTTTCTGTGCACTTTTTTGAGTTACCTGCAAATGCTGATGACTGGTCTAGGAAATATGTTTTTGGCTCTGGACAAGAACATTAAAGCCTATTAAAGCTATAACTAGTTTCCTTATGATCAGTCAGACTAAACTGGGCCACATGGAAGAATTATATGTTGACATATATTTCAAAAACATGTATGTTTAATAGAGGATTTGATTGTTTACAGGCCCTCATTCTTATCACTTTTCAGCCTGAACATCAAAGGACAATACCTTGACAAATTCAGGTGTGGTTAAGTGGTTAAATGCACATCTTGCAGCACTCTAGATACTGTACAGCCTCTAGGGGCTGATATGTATTTTATACAGTAGCCTAATGTAGCAGTTATTGTCTTTGGTGCGTTAATCATGAAAACAATATGAGACGGTAGAACTATGTGATCACATACCAGCAACTTCTGTTCTACATTTAGATGCAGCCAGTTATTGTGGTACGGTATGGACTGACACTGTATGTATATTAAACTAAATTAAGGGCCGTGACAACCTCATCTCATCTTCATCCGCTTATCCGGTATCGGGCCGTGACAACTTGCTTTTATTTAATTCCAAGTAAAACACTGTCCATAGTTTGCAATAAGACATCGTATATATTTAACATAATGCACTGCTTTTTAAACAGAAAGGTGCGTATTAAGGGCAACATTTTGACACATTCAAAATTACGATTAATTGCGATTAACTAGAGAAGATTGTGATTAATCGCGATTGATTATTTTTTTGGTTGCCATCAATGGATTCAATGAAATTCTCAGCAGGCACTCTGTGAGACAGCCCTCACAAACATGTTCCTCTGCTTGGCCACTGTAAGTCCATAGACTGGGTGTGATCAAGCGCTGATCAAGCACTACATCATAAAGCCCTGTCAGTTGAAATACATTTCTCTATGCCCAGTGAATGGTGAGTCTTATGCAATTTTTATCAGGCACTATGTCAGACAGACCTGTCAGCCGAAATACATTTCTCTATACTCAGAGAATGGTGAGTCTTATGCAATTCTGATCAGGCACTATGTCAGACAGCCCTGTCAGTCTACTGTAGCATGCTTGCATGAGATAAAGGGTGTCCAAGTGCTCGGGACTTGTGTAACCCGGTGTAGACACAGTGCAGGATGTTCTGGTGTTACACATTTTACAAACTGATGTATTTACCCTTTGCAAGCAGACAAATTGAATCATTTTAAGGTGGTGGCGCAGTGCATCACTGAGAAATTAGATTTCTTTAGAACCTCCCCCAAGAAATATTTAATAAGTATTTATTGTTGTGGTATTGGTGTTACGTTCTGACATTCCTGTAGGCCTATCAGTTGGGAGTTGCCCTTTGCTTCCGTGGTCCATAAGTCATCTTTACAGGAATGGTGATGAGCTTACCTTAAGGTTTATACCAAAACCTGTGTGTTGTATAGCAAAATACCTTCATGTTGCAGAGACCCTACTCAGTGTAACATCATTTTGTTAGGTCCCTATGGAAGTTTTCAGACATAGATGACCCAGAAGTAATGATTTTGGAATATCTGACTATCTGACTAAATTCTAGTTCAAACTGTTGACATTTTGCAGGTGTTTTATGGACACTCATCTGGAACCTTTACACTGATCTTACAATGCATTCTACATGCCTTATTAAATGCAAAGCATGAAGGACCTTTACCAGCGGATTCAAGCGATCCAGGCACATACAGTAAACAAACAAAACAACTATACCACACATAAACTGACAGATTTAAATCACAGATCATAATGAAGTCACCCAGGGGAACAGGCTGATTATCACCACTTTCCGCTCAGAAACACAGAGCCTTAGATATAGTGTAATCTGTCTGGAGTTCAAAAATCACCCTCATCAAGGGCACTTGCAAAATGTTATTCCTTAAAAATGACCAGTGGAACTAAAAGATAATAACATGGAGTTATGTTATACATTCCACATTAAGTATGTATTTTCTATATTCAGCATAGTCTCTGGAACCAAGTGGTCATTTTGGTTTTGCTCTAAGATACCCAAAGGCTGATCTACAGTGATAAGGAAAGCAGGATATGCTGTGGGAAAATGGACAATGAGGGTAAACCTATTTTTTCCCAAAACAATAAAATGAAACAAGGATGAATACCCCTCAGGTCTTCTGAATACAAAATAGGCAAAGCACAAACATTTTTAAAATGTCCTATCAAATATTTTCCCAGGACTTTTTGGGGAAAGCTACATAGGTCATACAACTCCACATCGAAATACCAAATGATCTATGCAAAATTCATCTTAAAACAATTCCCTTAACCAGTCTTAAATTTGCACTCACAGAATTTAGTGTACTTGCACCTACCAATTTTTGCATGTTCATATTACAAAAATAGAAATACAGTTACGAGAAAAGTTACTTTCATTCGTGTCAGGAGAAAGACAGAGAAGGACAATCAAGGGGCCAAAAAAAAGAGATTCACTACAAAAACACCAGAATATATTTCTTGCATAAAAACTGTCAAAATAAAGACAATAATTATATTGTCACTATAGTAACCATGCCTTAAGCTGTCATCCCCTACCAATGGGAACAAAGTTCCCAGTCGGTCCAGTCAAAACTTTTCTGGCCTGGCATGGTGGAGCCAGCTTGCCCTTGAGGCTAGTATAGCAGAATATCAGCTATTTTTTTCAGAAAACATTTGAAACCCTACCTCTTCAAAGAGTACCTAAAATGACTACAGCCATAATGTTGCCTTCGTAAATTAACAAATGGTATGTTTATTAGTATTGTCTTCTCCCCAGCAATTAATTTTGACGGTAACTACTTAACCGAGTAAAGTGTAACACACATACTACTAATGCGTACCACCTAGCTTCTTAAAATATATGCATTAAATGTAAGTCCCTCTGGATAAGAGATTTTAATCTCTTGAATTACTAAACTGAGTAAACTGTAAATTGGTTTTGTCTCTGAAACGGTTGGTAAGCTGTTTGTGCTCACAGACTGACCACATTCCAAATGGTAGAAAACAATGCATTTTACAAATGCTCTGAATTGCCTTGATGTTGATCTCTGATCATTAATTTGACTGTTGCCAGCTGCAGCAATGACTGATTGTCTATGGAAATGTAATGACACTATGAGCTTCCCAGGAAACACTGAAATGTTAGACCATGTTAAAACATTGTGGTTTTCTGAAGTCTTGTACATGCATTTAGAAAATAGTCATGACCAGGACATGGACCTAATGATAAAGCTTACTCTGAGCTATCAAACCCTGAGAGGTTGTATCTTGTACATATTTTCTTCACATTATGTATTTAATTAAAAATTGTTGTAATATGAAGGGATTGGTTTATTATTTATTCACTGCAAGAGACTTACTGAATGCAGAGAGAGAGCCTCATTAAACTTGCCCTTTTCCTCTCATGAGCGAGTCAGTAGTTGCTCGCTATCCTGCTGTGTCCGGTGTAAGAGCAGTTGGGCGTGTGTGTACGCGAGAGACAGAGAGACAAATCATAGCAAGCAAAGGGAGACTAGCGGAGTAACATCAGCAGAGATGTCTCCTCCCCCTCTCTGCATTGTGACTTGGATACCGGAGCCAGCACAGGTTCATTTCAATAAAACTCCTCCGTACCAGAATGCTGCCTCAGTCACTCAACACAATAACACGGACGGTTAAAAAGCCAGCTTCAGCTTTCCAAACGTGGCATCTGTACCCGGCAGCTGTTCCCACTTGTGTTCTCATCTGCAGAGGTCAGGCCACCCATGACCCCAGGGCTGGCCAGGTGCCCAGGGTATGGGTCATCCTGCCACCAGTTGCCCAGCCATGCACTCAGATAAATTGTCCTGGCTTTTGATGTATCTGTCTGCATTTTTTTCTGTTCAACACAGGACATGCCCTGAAACGACGGCTGATTAACTCCCCCCAGTATCTTGTTCAGGAAGCCATGGAGAACCCTGGACAGAACAGCCTCAGTGCTTTCCAACACCAAACAGAAACATTGACGTTGATTATTGTGACATGTCAAAGTTAGAAATGGCATTGAGAACAGGGAAAGTCTCAAATTGAATCGTGGGAATAATGATTTGGTCTCTGTCCCTTTCACAATACCCTCCCTGACTGCCCCCCCCCCCCCCCCACTTTCTCTCTCCTCTCTGACTCTGCTTCCTACACCTTTCTACCTCAAGGCAGATGACTCACGTTTACATATATCAAAAATATGTAATGACTGGAAGTCATATTTGTGTTGGGATTGTCAGTGATTTCTGTAAGTATCAGATGGAGTTGGCAGGGAACTAAGAGCCAGTTGAATATTAATCAACTACTGGCTTATTAATTGCACTCTTTGCTGTTTATTATGGCCATTATGGACTGCTAGTTCACTGATGGCAGAATTGAATTGAAACACTCCAACTTTAAGTTACATATCTCATTTACTTCATGAATAAAGGAGGATCGTCCTGGAAACTGATAATTGTCGGCTTTGAGCATTGTTGGGTCTCTTTTCAAATACTTACTGGAAATTATTTTAAGATGAAATTGCATTTTTGATTCCATTTTCTTCCTTTTGCTGTGGTAAAGTTTCATATGTGTATTAAGCTTAGTGTAATGTGATGACAGCAACATTTTGAACATCATTCTTCATTCAAACTGCCCATTAGATTTCATAAACGAGCCATGCATTGGAAAAGCATTTATATTTTTGCCATTAATGGGCATTTTCTGAGATACATCATATTTATTCATAACATATTATTGTGTGTCTATCCTTCTACAACAATTCATTTCTTTTCACCACTCTGATAGTCTCATCCATCTACTTTATGTATGCAAAGAAACCACCTTAATGCTTTTTTTCTGTCCTTTGATTTCTCTGAAATAGTCTGCATTTCAAAGCCTTATAACTCCCATATTATTGTGGCCCCATATGGTGTGAAATGTTAAGCTGAGAGAAATCTATGGAATGGCAGTGGATTTATTTTCAATGACCTGGTTTGAAATTACAAAAAGGAAATTACAATTTTGAACTGGCTGAATCAAAGCAAATTCATTTACAACATCAAGATGAAATTAACTGTCATGGCACAGCATTAAAACACTGCCACACTCAATATATGAATTTATACAGTAGCACAAAATTATCACAAGTAAATAAATGTGTGTGTGTGTGTGTGTGTGTCTGTGTGTGTGTGTGTGTGTGTGTGTCTGTGTGTGTGTGTGTGTGTGTGTGTGTGCGTGTGTGTGTGTGTGTGTGTGTGTGTGCACATGGGTGGGTGCCTGTATGCTCAAATGATGGGGTTCTGAATCATCAAAGCGACTAAATTAGGTGATCATGAAACGTAATTTACTTTTTTAATTGGTTATCTGCATGGTGTGACTATTTCTGCAAATGAAAGTCAATATAGCACAGTTGAAATGTAATTGGGTAATTGTCAAAATGCCAGGCAGTCTGTTACATCATCATACATCCCATTATTGAGAGGTTTGATTGGTGACTATTAGTGTCATGTGACTGTCCTATGCATAGCCACTCTGTCTTCCTTTTACTCACATTAAAGCCTTTCTGTGCAGCCCGATAAAGGGCTTTAAATTAATGACATTTTAACTACAGCTCTTTGTCTGTCTTTGTTCTCAGAGAGCAAGTAGAGAGAACTTACCTTAGGACAGGACAATATCTGGTCAACCAAAGCTGTTCTGCCAAATAACATTTATCAAATATACATACATTAATATGAACGTGTTTGTTTAAAACCAACTGAACTCAATAATCAAGTGGAATCAAGTGGACAAATTCCTAGTTTAGTTTGAATAACTAGGAAAAGGTCTGGCAAACAGAATTAAATGTATTGACTTGGGCACTGGATAATTGACATATTACCCACATGCCATCGCGTCACAATATGACCTACACTGAGAAAAAAAAATCATTTACATCAACGACCTGGGAGCAGTTCAGGTCAACTGCCTTACTGAGGGCCAGAGCAACAATATGATTCACCTTGTAGGCTCTGTGATTCAATCTAGCAATCCTTTGGTTATTAGTCAGATAATTTAACTGCTAATACTTGCCGTCCCGGATGTTCAAACAAGAAAATTAATTTATTTCTAAGAAATGCCAGGGCAAATTGTGTTTTGAGTGTTTCCCTTTTTGTATATTTGTTTCTTCAAGTCTTTTCTACAACATTTTTGAAAGTTATCTGAGTTTCTGTTCATTTCTCAACTGGTGTTGTTTTTCTTTGACTGATCAAAGATGATTGATCAAGTAACAATTCATGAGGTCAATTTGTCAGAGGATAGGTCTGTCAGAAGTAAGGATGGGGAGGGGTTCATCACTCTGCGAAAGACTGCGTGGGCAAATAGTGCAAACAGAGTTTGGGGATCATTTACAGTACATAATATCATTAAAAGTCAGAGAATCCAGCCTAATCTTTACAGGCAAGGGAAAGGCCAAAACTCAATATTGGATGGCCATGATCTTCTGACACTGCATTAAAAACAAACATGATTCTGTAGTGGAAATCACTGCTTGGGCTCAGGAACATTTCCGAAAACCACTGTCTGTGAACAGAGTACATTGTTGCATCCACAAATGCAAAAAAGAAACCATGTATAAATAAGATCCAGAACCGCTGCAGCTTTCTCTGGGCCCAAGCTCATTTAAGATGGACAGAGGCCAAGTGCAAAACTGTCCAGTGGTCTGACTAATATATTTTTTGGGGGGGAATCATGGATGCCGTGTCCTCTGGACTAAAGAGGAGATGGACCATCCGGCTTGTTATCAGCACACAGTTCAAAAGCCAGCATCTGTGATGGTATGGGGGTGCATTAGTGCACATGGCATGGGTGACATACACATCTGTGAAGGCACCATTATGCTGAACAATATATACAGGTTTTGGAGCAACATATTCTGCCACCCAGACAACGTCTGGAAACGTCTGGAAAGGCCTTGCTTATTTCAGCAAGAAAATGCCGAACCACATTCTGCACATATTACAACAGCGTGGCTCTGTGGTAAAAGAGTCTGGGTGATAAACTGGCCTGCCTGCAGTCCAGACCTGTGACCCACTGAAAACATCTGGCACATTATGAAATGGAAAATACAAAAAAGAGGCACTGAACTTTTGAGCAGCTGAAATCCTAAATCAAGTAAGAATGGGAGTACATTTCACTTTCAAAACAACAGCAATTGGTCTCCTCAGTTCCAAAAGTGATGCAACAGAGTGGTGCACATGTCCCTGTCCCAACTTTTTTGAAAGGTTTCACTGGCATCAAATTCAAAATGCAAGCAAGCAAGTTTATTTATGGAGTACAATTCATACATAGCAGCAATTTACGATTTAGAAAATTCAAATATAAAAATGCTATAGAATTGTTACATTTACACAGAGGTTATTCCTCTGATAGCACAAGAACTTGCACTACAGAAAAACAATTGGTAAAACATAGAAAAATGTAAATAGATTCACAACTAAATAAAAATAAAATTTTAAATCAAAGAAAGAGAGAAATATAAAAATACATCATAATAATAAAACATAGAATAACATTTTTTAAATATTCCATGAGGAAGCTATACAAGCTGTAAGGCTGTAAGGCTAAAAATGTATATGTTTGGGGCAAGTCTAAGATCTCCTGGTAGTTAATTCCAATATTGAGCAGCATAGCTGCTAAATGCAGCTTCACCAAGTTTAGTTTGGACTCTGGGTTCTACTAGCTGACTTGAGTTAATGGATCTAAGAGCCCGGCTCGGTTCATAATCTTCAAACATATCAGAAATATATTCGAGGCCTAAACCATTCAGTGATTTATAGACAAAAAGTACCACTTTAAAATAAATTCTGTAACTGACTGGAAGCGAGTGCAATGATTTAAGAAAGAGAGTGATGTGCTCTGTTCTCTTGGTCCTGGTTAACATTCTAGCAGCAGCATTCTGAATGAACTGCAGCTGTTTTACAGTCTTTTTGGGGAGTCCAGTTAAAAGGCCATTACAGTCAACCCTACTAAAGATAAAAGCATGGAAGAGGATGTATTTTTCCAAAAACAATAACATTTCCATGCTCTTCTCATCACGGACAATTTCAGACATGGGATATCAGGCATGTACACTTGTAGTGATTTCCAGATCAAAACAAACAGAAATGTTTCAGTATTTCAGCACAAGAGTTGATGATCCTTACTAACGATTCTCTTTGGAAGGGAATATACTTTTTTGCAGATTTGCAAAGAAAATGAATAGTGTTCACTGTCACGATAAACTGCTACAAATACACTATTATAGAATTGCCAACAGCCAATAAGCCAATGTTTTCCTGGAGACGTGTGTATACAGAGGTTGTTTTGTAGTTTAAACCAATATATATGGTCTAGCAGTGGAGGCAAACCCTGCCGTGAAAGCCTAACGTTTTCCTCTTCCTAGTGAAATCCTTTCTCCTGTATTCAGCCAACCAACACAAATGCATTCTTCGGCTAGCATCTGCAGCGCAAAGTGGCTATTTGTTGTTTTTGTGCTCTCTTCTGTGTCCCAGTGTAATAACTGAGTGCAATAAGGTTCTTTTGTGGTCCCCATTTATTTTCTTTAAATGTTGAGCCAATTTGGATTAAATACAAGTTAGCATTCTGTTCACTGTGAACAGGAGGCGAAAGCAGATAATTCCCTTTCCATTTGGCACTGACTGCCTCACACATTTGGTGAGTGTTTCTTAATTGTTACATTCTCTTAATTTAGGCAAGCTAAAGTCCATTGCAGGACTCTATTATTTTGTGCCTGTCCAACAGCTTGTCTCCAATGAGAAGGCATGTTTGTGAATAGCATCGCACTGACTTAAAAATCAACTAAATGCTGATACTGAAAAGTACACTTCACTGTACAATTGCCTCACGGATTTCTCTGTGAGTCTCATTGAGTAGAATGTTTCCACTACCTCTGTAAAGCTGTTTAGGTTTTCAGTACTGACAAGGAAATAATAGTATTACCTCCAACCAAACTGTTATCCAAACACTACTCTGACCCTGAATCCTCCCAGCAGCATTCAGAATAAAATGCTGTCATTCATGAATCATATCTTGTGATTTTCAGCGTGTAACCAGAGTAGGCAACTTCATGGTGCCTCTTACGTTTCTTTTGGAGATTAGGGAAAAAACACATTTGCATGAAAATGACATGACTGAAATCTCATCAGATGGAGCTGGGCAAGGCTGAAGTGTCATCCTCGTGAGATGAGGCTAGTGTCGTATCTTTAATTGAAAAAAGAAAAGGTGATAAAAACCTTTCAGAGATAAGCTGAGCGGGCGTTTTCATCTTCTTTCACCTCTGTCCCCTCATCTTCCCCCTCCTACACCCTCATTATTTATTTATCTCCTGTTTTGCCCGGACCGTATTGGAGTTTCTGGTACGTTGTGTGCTGAATGACTATGAGCTACAACCATAAAAAAAAAAGAGAACACGTCTCAGATGAACTGGTTTGAATTCATTTTAAATTTAGCTCCCTGTGAAGTGTGGCCAATTCAAATAAAATTCAAATATATTGAAATCAGGAATTGAACCCAACCGTTACAGTAGCTTTCAAAATGTACTGAGTTCAAAATGTACTGTTTGTATTTTGATGACTCATGCTCTAGAAAGGTTGAATTCTATTTCCTCGAAGGCATAAGCCCATTGGAGCAGTAGCAGGTTTGCCTATAGGCTAGGTAACCATGTTTGACACAGGCATGGGAAGTACTGCTAAACACTAAAGGTCTAATATCAATGATTTTCTTTTTTGTTTTTATCCCTCTCAGAAATAGGAGAAACCCTTCAACGTCTTGACTTTTTTTCAAATGTATTTAGCCAAGTTTAAATGCTTAATAAAATCACCCTTTCTCACTGTATACGCATAATAGTGTGGTCTTAATAAATTCCTAAGTCAAAATGCTTAAATCTCAAGACAAGTTAAAGAATACGTAAGAGGGTACTGTGGCATACCAAAATGCTAGGTAGACACAAGAGGAATTCATGTATTTATCAATAGCAACTGCTCTTAGAAAAAAAAGGCTTTATCGTGCATAGAACCTTTTGGTCAAAAAACTGTTTCTACTATTTTTCCTCATTCTAAAAGACTACACCTCTGTGGAGACAAAACTTCCTTTTATTACCCTGTCCCCCTCTCCTAATCATCATCCTTTTAGACTTACTGCTTACTGATAGCTAGCTGGCTAACTAACTTAACATTACACAACACAGACAATGGCTTGTCATCATGAAGGAGACATTTTCTGAAGTGATCTTACATGGCGATATTGAGATATTGAGATATTTGAAACAAAGCATTCAACTAACAATACAGGTGAAACAAGTTCACTTACCGGTTGAATAATGTTTTACCCATAACACTCTGACAGGTTTATCAAGACCAAGATGGCATATAAGTATATTCATTCTATTGATTTGTGCCTTGTTTCTTATTAAACAAACAGTGTCTGTGGGGATTAATTTACTGCAAGTGCAGTATATACTGTATGTATATAAACTAAAGTAGCAACTGAGATCTCTAGCTAGCAATCATTATGTTAAAAAATAGCTTCTCTTTTTAGATATGCTGTTGTTAAAGGTTACTATAATATTGGAACCAAATCATTGGATGAAATGATTCTGAATTGTTATGGCTAGTGATTGTGAGCATGTAGCAGAAGTAACGATGCCGACCAGATTTAGTGCACCTTTGAAACAGTATAAATTCACTTGTTGAATCTGTCTTCCTGGATGAAATTATTCAGAAGTAATTCTGGCCAATTATGCAAACATGTGGTAGAAACAAACGGTGCAATGACAATCAAAAAAATGTAGTTGTAGTAGAATGTCAAAACATTTTGAAAGATTGGAGATATGCAGATGGATATAATGCTGGACGTGCCAGTATGAGGCACTCATCTAAATTTCCGAATCCCACTTCCCCAGGGCTGTGAATGGGACATTGCCCTGTGTTGAGGGACATCTTTCAGATGTGTTATTAAAACAGGTTCCCTGACGCTTGCTGGTCACTAAAGATCCCATGGCACTGATCTTAAAAGCAGTTGTGCTAATCCGTCTCTTGCGTGCCGTGGTCAGATTTCCAACCTCTTGCCAACATGACATAATGAATTATCCTTGCCCACAATTGGCTCATTTATCCTGTCTCTTACCCTGTGTGACTATTCCCCAGCTCGTTGCTGTAATGAGAAAACAAATTCTCAGTCAACATGCCTGGTAAAATAAAATACATAAACATTTATTTAAGCATCAAGGCACATGAGGCAGTGCTGTGTCATGAATGCAGTCACATCTAAATGGCATTGTTTGGCCTGGCATGATAGCAGAGAAGCCAATATTGGTCAACTGCTGATGAACCTCTAGGGTTCTGATTAATGAAACAGTTCTCTAAACCTCTTTTAAGCGTTCCATACATGAAGTTAGCAACATAACCCTTTATAGTTCTACATGGAACTTGTTTTTTTTCTAAAGGGTATATGCTAAGTGCTAGCATAATCATCCACTGTTCTCCTTTTTTTAAATTCAGTGACATTGTCTGAATCCGCGGGGGCAAGGAATGATCTTACTGCATCATTCATCTGGCAAATGAGAAAAGGTCCATTCTGGCCTAACGATCTGGATGTGGTCTGTGGTATCACGGTGGACCACGCGGCTCTGCGATATTGTAATGATGAGTGATGGCTGGGGCAAGAGGAGAAGCTGAGTAGAAGAGCGAAGGCTGCTAATACGCTTCTTCCTCTGGAACGGGAGATAAGAGACTGATTAAGACGAACAGCGTCCAGCCTGTTGAAGACATGATCATTAAGCACTCCAGCCACTAACTTCCTTAACGGCCCTTCACAGAAAAGAAAGAGAGCAACAGTGTCAGTGTGTGTGTTCCAGCATGTGTGTGTGTGTGTGTGTGGATGCTTGTGTGTTTTCAGACCCAAGTGGTTCTGGTTGTTTTGCGTTTGTGAGCGTGTGCCTAATGCACTGGAGCTCTGGAGTTCTGCCTCTCCCTCAGTCAACACATTGTATCTGTGTAGATAGCCAGCTTGTCCGTTTTGTCCACACTCCCCACATCTACTGCTTTTCAGCCTCGCCATCCCCCTATTGTTCCTCGTCTCCACCACTTAATGTCCAAATCTGGCTCCACGGAGACTTGGTCCTCCTTGTGAGGTTTCCAGCGGCGTTTCACAGCTGCAATTTTCAGGCAAATTTCCTCTCATGTAGAAAATTTGCCATGGATGAAGAAAGAGGTCTTCTTCACTTGCTATCATGGGGAACTGCAACCGCCACGTACATAGTTCATTTTGGTTGGGGGACCCCCGAAATATTCGGGAGCTCCCTTACATTGTGGGGGCTGTGTGTACGTAAGGGTGGGGGGTTCAAAGGTCAACTATTTCCACCTCGGCACAGTATTGAGTGTTTGAAAGGGGAAATAAATATTGAAAAGATAGAAAAGAGGTTGCTTTACCATCGTAGACGGGGAATGGAGCTTGTGCACTAGTCCATGTTTCTTTCTAGGAGGTGACAGTCTTTGAGTAGCATAACGAATGTGAGAGGCATTAGTAAATTTTACACAATCTAATTTCGGATTACTATATATATATGGGGCATTTTGTAAGTGAACTAAAAAAGCTTGAAAATCAGCAATGCTCTCACCTGAGATGAAGCGCGTACATGCAACGCAATGTAAACTCCATTAATCAACCGCTGCTGATTAGTGACATCATAAGCACACATCAACTGAGCGTCATCGACGGCGACATAAATCATACTAACCAGACGGGGCGAGCAGTGTGTCCCCGGGAAGCCCCAGGAACAGCCGACTCCTGGATGCACTGCTGCTTACATCAGGTTTGTAATTTTTGATCACTGAAGCGGTTTTATTGCTGCTCCTCGCATAGACTGGCCCAGTAACAGAACAACAGATGGCGAGACCTCCGGCTCCTGTTAAAGCTGCTCCCTGCCAGCGGGCACTAAAGTGCAGATTTAGGCTGCCATCTGAGGCAAATGTGTGTGGGCGTGTGTATGCCTGACCGTGAGTGCGTGAGTGTGGCCCTACCTCTGTGTGTTCACACATGCCCAACAGTGTGCGTTTTTCAATGACACTGTTAATATGTGTACCGGTGTTGTGCAGCCAACGACTGCTCTGTGTCACTATGAGTGTCACTGTGTGTCACTGTGTATGTCACTGTATATCACTGTGTGTGTCACTGTGTGTCATTGTGTGTGTCACTGTGTGTGTCACTGTATATCACTGTGTGTTTCACTGTGTGTCACTGTGTGTTTCACTGTGTGTCACTGTGTGTGTCACTGTGTGTGTCACTGTGTGTGTCACTGTATGTGTCACTGTGTGTGTCACTGTGTGTGTCACTGTGTGTCACTGTGTGTCACTGTGTGTGTCACTGTGTGTGTCAATGTGTGTTTCACTGTATATCACTGTGTGTGTCACTGTGTGTGTCACTGTGTATGTCACTGTATATCACTGTGTGTGTCACTGTGTGTCACTGTGTGTGTCACTGTGTGTGTCACTGTGTGTCACTGTGTGTCACTGTATGTGTCACTGTGTGTGTCACTGTGTGTTTCACTGTGTGTGTCACTGTGTGTGTCACTGTGTATGTCACTGTATATCACTGTGTGTGTCACTGTGTGTCACTGTGTATGTCACTGTATATCACTGTGTGTCACTGTGTATGTCACTGTATATCACTGTGTGTGTCACTGTGTGTCACTGTGTGTGTCACTGTGTGGGTCACTGTATACCCCTGTGTGTGTCACTGTGTGTCTCTGTGTGTGTCACTGTGTGTGTCAGTGTGTCACTGTGTGTGTCACTGTATGTCACTGTGTGTGTCACTGTGTGTGTCACTGTGTGTCAGTGTGTCAGTGTGTCAGTGTGTCAGTGTGTGTGTCACTGTGTCAGTGTGTCAGTGTGTGTGTCATTGTGTCAATGTGTGTCACTGTGTGTGTCACTGTATATCACTGTGTCACTGGATATACAGTGTGTCACTGTGTGTGTCACTGTGTGTCACTGTATGTCACTGTGTGTGTCACTGTGTGTGTCACTGTATGTCACTGTGTGTGCCACTGTGTGTGCCACTGTGTGTGCCACTGTGTGTCAGTGTGTCACTGTGTGTGTCACTGTGTCACTGTGTGTCACTGTGTGTGTCACTGTGTGTTTCACTGTGTGTGTCACTGTATGTCACTGTGTGTGCCACTGTGTGTGCCACTGTGTGTCAGTGTGTCACTGTGTGTGTCACTGTGTCACTGTGTGTCACTGTGTATGTCACTGTATATCACTGTGTGTGTCACTGTGTGTCACTGTGTATGTCACTGTATATCACTGTGTGTGTCACTGTGTGTCACTGTGTGTGTCACTGTGTGGGTCACTGTATACCCCTGTGTGTGTCACTGTGTGTCACTGTGTGTGTCACTGTGTGTCAGTATGTCACTGTGTGTGTCACTGTGTGTGTCACTGTGTGTCAGTGTGTCAGTGTGTCAGTGTGTCAGTGTGTGTGTCACTGTATATCACTGTGTCACTGGATATACAGTGTGTCACTGTGTGTGTCACTGTGTGTCACTGTATGTCACTGTGTGTGTCACTGTATGTCACTGTGTGTGTCACTGTGTGTGCCACTGTGTGTCAGTGTATCAGTGTGTCACTGTGTGTGTCACTGTGTGTCACTGTGTGTCACTGTGTGTGTCACTGTGTGTGTCACTGTGTGTGTCACTGTATGTGTCACTGTGTGTCACTGTATGTCACTGTGTGTGTCACTGTGTGTGTCACTGTATGTCACTGTGTGTGTCACTGTGTGTCAGTGTGTCACTGTGTGTGTCACTGGGTGTCAGTGTGTCACTGTTTGTTTCACTGTGTGTGTCACTGTGTCACTGTGTGTGTCACTGTGTGTCAGTGTGTCACTGTGTGTGTCACTGTGTGTCACTGTGTGTGAGTCTCCCTATGAATATGTAAGTGTTCTGTTTTATTTTTTATCCTGCTCCAGCTTCTTCTACCTCCATATGCATTATGCATTTCTGACACCTGTGCTCTGTCTGAGCGAGAGCCTGTCCTTTCTTTATCAAAAGAGTATCTTAACTGGGGAGAAGTCAACTCCATTGCTGCACAAACATACCGGGGGTCTTCAGCAAGAAGATGAGGCCACCTACTCACGGGCAGAATGTAGAAGTGGCCCAATGTCACTGAATGGACAATTCAGCAAGGAGTTCGTTTAGAGTTCATCTGGACTTGGCGAAAATGAACCGTACAAACTGACAAGTGTCTTTTTAGAGTCAAAACAAAAACTGCGATCCAAGAGGGTAACGTTATAGTTTGTTTCTCTGTGTGCTAGTTGGAATATGTGTTTTTCACAGTGTCTGAGTGCTGTTTGGCTCCCTGTTTGTTGATGATAAGTGGGTGGACTACATTACAGTGTATGTACATGAGAACGATGGTTATGGCACTGCCCACGGTATGACTACCAGTGGTAGACAAGGAACAGATCTGGCCAAGAGAAATATAGAGACAAACATGAGGTTGGCTCTGCATGCCATTAGTGTGCTCTACTGAACGTACTTGACAAATTAATCATGAAATTCTGTACCTAACACCTCCGTCTCTTCTCCATTAATTAACACAATATTTCGGTTCATGCACAACTGCAATGCACCTCACACAGAGCACACAACCGTCCTCCTCTTAACACATTTCAGTGATACACTAGATGCAATTGTCAACCATTTTGGTGCAGGGATTTGTACCAGCAAGCTTTTGGTTAACAGCCCCACCACTTGGCTGCTGTGTATACATACACTACTTCTTACTGTCATGCATATACTGTCCATACAATATCTTAGACCACACAACTCCCACACACAGGAAAATGACTCACTTTTCTGTTCATTCCCCACCAAGGCCAAGCGCGAGCTTATTTTCAGAGATATAGCATACAAGGCTCAAGTATTTCTACATGAGAGTTTTGTTATCCCCAAACTCTTTGAATTAATTGGTTCTCTGCTGCAAGGACTTCCAGGGGAACAAGCGCATGAATCCAAGTAAGAAAGAGCCTTTCTTCTTCCAACATGATAACAAACAATGCCAGCAGCACTATGACATTGGAATGGGGTTCTGTCCCTGAAAGCCTGAAGCTAAGAATGTTTTGTTTGTATGAGTCTCCTGCAGCTTCTTACTCGACTTCGACATTTTGGGATGTGACAATGTGCGACAATTTCGGGATGTGACAATTTCCAGTGACTGGGCGAATGGTTGCCAAGTGGTTCCCAACAACGACTCCAGGGGAATGGAAAGACATACAACTGTGTAACAAACAAAAGTTACAAAAAATAAAAAGTCACTGAAAGTAAATATTTGTTTTGATTGCACAAGGCTCAGAAACATTCCTCTGCTCGCCACATCTGTTCTCACAGCACCTGTCTGCCTAGTATCCTGAGTATACCTCCAGTTTCCTTTACCAGACATGCTTTTTTACACTTTGCTGAGGCAAACATTATAATGTCTAATAACAGGCTACATCTAATGCTGCTTGGATTTAGCAGAAATACCTCAGCTTATCCAAGATGGCTGCCACGGATTCAACCATGATTTAAGGGTTTTCGCCGGGACAGTCAGCAGGGACTTGGCTGTGAGTACGGACGGTGTGTGGATCAACACTGGGCATGAAAACAAAAATAACACACCCCTCTTTGCTCCAGGCAGTACTGTCTCCTTGCCTGCTCGCTGGTCCTATTGAGCCCCTCAGAAGATGTAAAGCTGTAGCCTAGAAATCAGCAGCGTTAGTGCTTATTGTGGCCCATCTGTTACCGTGTGGAGGATTGGCTGTGTGCTGTCTTCCTGTCCTACTGTAGATTATCTCTGTGTGGTCTTCCTGTGAAGGGCCAGAAAGCCTCCTCAGAATTCAGCCACAAACTCCAAACAATCATGAAAGTTAATTAACAACAATACAGTGGGAACAAACAGACGCAGATTCTAGTAAGTCTTGAAATGAATCCTCGTTGCTAGCGCACCGTCTCACGCCTCCATTTCCTATCTAGTCACTCAAGGACCAATGATGAGGCAGTGATCGGATGATGGCCAGGCTGTTTCCAGTTTTACACTGGTTTTACTCGGAGGAAATGGATTTCTGCCTGTGTGGTTCACACCAAACCCACAAATGTCAAAGACGAATTGGATTGGCATCCTAACACGTCAGTACAACCACACACCTCGCTAGAGTTACATTCTTGTGAAAGTACGCTGAATAGTACACTGTACTGTAGGTAGAAAGAGCAGAACAATGTCCGTCCTTGGGAAACAGCTGGCGTTGTTCTGTCCTGTGTGGTGGGGAACGCGGGCACTGGACCTTCCAATGTGGTTGGGTTCTGTTTCATTACATCACGTGATCTGTCACAATCGCCAGCATTCTATTAAACCCATTTCCCAATTTCTCTGTCTTTCTTCCCCACGGGGAGCGACACTCTCACACTTTCTATCCTGCTTCGCCTTTATCTCTTGCGTGGACCACAAGAGGAGACCAGGCATCAGCTAATGGGCATCCGTTTAAATAAATATATTTCCCTCGCTCCCTCTCCCCCCCGCCTCCCTCACTCCCTCTCCCCCCACCTCCCTCGCTCCCTCTCCCCCCACCTCCCTCGCTCCCCCCCACCCCCCCACTGCCTCTCTTTCCCTCCCGGTCTCTCCTCTCTTGCTCTGACAACTTACAGTAAGAATCTTCAGGAATTGTCCAGAACATGCTTGGCTCTTAACATGCCAGTGAGCAATGGTCAAGGCTTGGCCATGGCACAAAGATGTCCCTCAGGTCCCTGAGGGCCTTTATTTAACCATTACCCCAGAGCCACATGCCTCAGAGCCTGTTATATGCTGTGTTTTCTTCCCAAAAATGTGATGGTTTAAATGTAGTAGTAGAGACAGAAACCAACACTCTAACAGCCACCCTGTTAGTTTGGGTGCTTTATCACACCAGCACATTTTTGATCGGCACATTAAAAACCACTCTGCATTGTCTTTGACACAAACAATTCGGGATACATTTTTCCATTAAAACTCCTTTTGGGAAGTGGATGGATGTGGCACTGTATTAGCCTCTATGGCTTTTCTCAGAGTCTGTCTCCTTCATTCCTGAGCCACGGTCCCCAGGACTTCAGCCACACTGATGCCAACACCGTCTATCCTTCGCTGCTGATCTTGAGTTAGCGTTTCTCTTCCGCAGTTGAACTCTAATCTGGATATCGTGCAAAATGACACGTTTTATGTTAAAACCAGGACCAGAGACACTGACCTTACGACTGGAAACACTCTCCAGTTCCATTGATCCTTGTCCTGTGGGTTTGAACCAATACGGTCTGACACAGCTAAACTGTTTTGGACTCAAACGCAGATTGACTTTTGCTTCGGTGAACGGTTTTACCAACCATGGCGCTGTAAATCATTGGACCATGACACTGTTGTAATTTTTTGGACTCAACCCCAGCATGTCTCCTGCAGTTGATCCCAAACCAGTAGCCCAGCCTGGGTATTCTGTCTGCTGCTTGCCATGCTGAATAATGCAGGTTCAGAGAGAAGTGAACTCAAAAAAGACCTAATCCCAGCCCACCATCACAATCGAGAGACATCCTTGGAAAGAAAGCCTAAAGTGAGAATGACAGAAAGACAGAGTGTTGAAATTAAGTACGGTGAATGAGAGACAAAATGGAAAGCAATGAATGTTTGGGAAACTGACCACAGGCCAGGTGTTTAGAAAGAGCCAACAAAATAAATTTAATTTATACATGCCATTTAGAAGACATTTTAATCCAAAGCAACAGTCACGGGTGCCTATATATTACATTTAAATTCAACCAACCACACTTGGCTCTGTTAGCGCAGCGAACCAGCTGAGCGACACGGGATCGCTTGAGGACGAGCATAGGCTAGTTGGCTCATGTTACAGTGTCAATGTGTATTTTCCAAACTCTATATGTCCTGATAATCATTTAAGTCATTTTGTCTCATCAAACCATCCGAGGCTTAGGTCCATGACCAGAAAGTTAAGCTAAATCCCAAGGACCCAGGGAGCAGGCTGTATGGAGCACAGTCTCGCTCGGTAACCTCCTGCTGCAGATCTGCTGGGCCAAATCCTAATCACGGTAATTAGTGGGGATTTTCGCAGCAGGAAGTGGACTAATGGTATTGAAAAAGGGGTCTAATCATCTGGAATAATACACTTTAGCTGCAGAAAATGGCTGGTTAGAGACAGACACTTTTCCACACAGGTATGCCTGCCTAGCCTGACCTCAGGGCCATACAGAAAACATACGAGAGCTAGTAATGCTGTACTTACTGCTGTACTTACAGACAGAAATGAAAGTACTGAGGCTGGTCAGGGATGAGTGAAATGTCTGAACATCTAGCAATGCAACAAATTACTTTAGGGACAATTGAAGCATTTAACATTCCCTTAAACCTTTTAAAATAAATGATGATATTTTTTGTTGCTAGTTCCCCTGATCACCAGAATAAATAATCCCTGTAATTACCCTATGTTCTTAAGAAATACTCAGTATTTCACATGGTGTCTTAGAACAGAGCAATGCTCATAGGTTCATTGGGATTTAACAGAGGGCAAATAGAGACCTGTTGAATGTAATCAGGTATAAGGGATCTCTTTTTATGATTTAAAAGGTAATGAACTAATTAACTCTCTTCTGCAATACAAACAAAAGCACTCTGAACTCCCTCACATTTAAAAAAAAATGAAATAAGAAACTACCAAGAATAAAAACATGAAAGAAGGGTGTATTTAGACCCATTCATTTCAAGATGGGGCATTAGTTACAATTTGATAGAAGTAGGCAGTAGAGTATAAGTACTTAGGCTGTTAGCTGAAATGAACAGACTGGGCTGTTGGCTCTCCTCAACCCGCTACTACAGCAGTGTCAGAACTATATACCCATAGGGACAGACACCAGGGCCTTCCAGGACTTTACAAAATTGTGTCTGATGGCGCTATCTGCTGGTCATTTTATGGTACTGCACATACTTTAAGATGCTCTACATTGTCATGAATCTAATCTATTCACACACTGATAATTTTTACTGTATATTATTAAATTTGAAATATCTCATAAAATACAGTTAAATATTTGGACACGGACACAAGTTTTGTTATTTTGGCTGTTTACCAAAATATATTCAATTTACAGCTGATTAATGAATATGGGCTTAAAGTGCAGTCTCTCAGCATTATTTTGAGGAAGAGTTTAGGAATTACAGCTCTTTAATGTGTACCCCCCACCTTTTTCAATCGACCAAAAGTAGTTGGACAATTGACTCAAAAGCTGTTTCATGGACAGGTGTGAGCTATTCATTTGTTATTTCTTCATCATGAAGCAGGTAACAGGTCTGGAGTTGATTCCAGGTGTGGCATTTGCATTTGGAAGCTGTAGCTGTGAACCCACAACATGCAGTCAAAGGAGGTCTTAATGCAAATTAAACAGACCATCCCGAGGCTGCAATTTTTTTTAAAAATACATCAGAGAGATTGCAGGAACATTAGGATTGGCCAAATCAACAAGAATGCAACACAAAAAGGCCTGGATGTCCATGGAAGACAACAGTGGTGGATAATAGTAAGATCCTTTCCATGGTAAAGAAAAACCCCTTCATAACATCCTGCCAAGTGGAGAACACTCTCCAGGAGGTAGGCATATCATTATCCAAGTCTACCACAAAGAGAAGACTTCAGGGAGCAAATACAGAGGGTTCACCATAAGGTGCAAACCATTCATAAGCCTCAGGAATAGAAAGGCCAGGTTAGACATCTAAAAAAGCTAGTCCAGTTCTGGGACAGCATTCTTTGGACAGATGAAGCTAAGATCAACCTGTACCAGAATGATGGGAAGAAAAAAGTATGGAGAAGTATGGAAAAGTATGGCTTGGAACAGCTCATGAACCAAAGCATACCACAGGCAAACAAATGTAATTTCCTCATCTATACTATGATAAGTACTGTGTAAAAAATGTGCTTCACATTTTATAAATTTTTGTATTCGTGACCTTATTGTCCATAAGTCTCTAGGAGATGCTTTTATCTAAATCTATTTACAATCATGCCTGAATGACACTACACCAAAGTCCTTTACTTCACTGAAGTCCGGTCTACTTTTCACAGATTGACTCATCTTGATCACTGAGGTCCTCGTTTTTGTTCACAGCTTCTTCATCTCTCTTTCTCTCTCTCCCTTTATTTTTCTCAGCAACAAAAATGTTGTGTCTGTCCAGTTGTCAGCACTAGAAAAGTGCACTATTGAATTACACTACTCAGCACCAAATATCTCCCATATCAGCAGCACTTTGACACAGAAAAACAATTGTCCATTTATAATGCTCACAAGCGGTTGTTTTTCTAGAACATCTCTGCGGCTAGAAAAGTTCTCCTGTACACGCAAGCATAGTAGATCGGTACAATCCTTCTGTCTGGGGGTGTAATGGATACACCATACCAACAGTTATTCTAGCATGAACAGTGTGCAGGTTTCTCTTTTCTTCCGATCAATTATACCAATATGACCTTTTAATATATTTAGTTTATTATTAGTAAACTAGGTGCTGCCCCATTACGAGTTCCCCTTAATGGATGGTGTCTCCATGGAATCGACCTCTAATTAACAATAATAATAATAATATTAATAATAATAATAATAATGACAGGGGCCATGGAAATGGCCATGCAGGATGATCCACAGGGTCCTCATGCTCAACCAATCACTGCTCAGTAACACCATTGTTGAGGAGAAGGGAGGCCATGCTCACACTCACACATACTGGGTTTGTGTGTGTGTGCACGAGTGACAAGGTGTGTAAAAGTGGGTTGAGTAGAAAAAGATGCGGAGAGTGTACTAAACAATAAAAACTCTTCACGTCGCGAGGAACTCACAATGTCTGAATGATTTTGTCATCCTGACGTTTGCTACTGTTGTGCTCATCTGATGACCTATCGAGACCTTCTTGCTCTTTCCAAATGCGTCTTGGCCCCCTGCTACACTAGGGTGGGGGGGGGGCCTATCTTTGTGTTCCAGGGAGACGCAAACCACCGATGCAGTCAGGTGTCATCCCAGGATATTTGATAATGTAAAGGTATAAGTATTGAGAAATTATATATGGAAATTATTCTCAATGACTGAATTGTGATACTGCAGATGGCAGTGAAACTTTGTTACTGAGGCATTGAAACTAATTGAGAAATGTATGTAATAAAATATGTCTACTTTGGCTTTAAACTGCTTGTTCAATCCCAGAATCTGTCATTTTCCAACAGTTGGCACGCTATATACCGTGCGTGCAAATTAACTGACCTGTCAGGTCCCTATGTAATAGGGTGTAATCCAGATTCCAGTGATATGTTACCTTCTCACCAGTTTACACTGACATTCTACCTTCCATGTTATTATGTTAAGCACCCCCCCCCTTCTCTGTAAGAGGTCCAAATCAATGTAATCCTGGTAATGTTGTGGATGTTTTTTTATTTTTTTATTGTGGTATTCATTCCTAAAGCTGTGACAACTTCCCTCATAAATGCTTGTGTGTTTTTCTTTTACTTTCTTTTCGCTGTGTAGTGCGCTGATGAAACGCAAATAGAGACCAGGTTTCACAGGGGGCATACTTTTCACAGCAGCAAATGTCCCAACAGGAGGAATGTGTGGAACACAGATTGAGTCAATATTAACTGCGGTCTTCTTGTTTGTCCAACTGACAAAATTGTACTTTGTTGACTTTGACCTTTGACCATTCTTTTCATTTCCTGCATATAGGCAGAGCCTTTGAACTGTGGAACTAATCAGGCCGAGGGTGGTCTGTTTCTGGGATTTGTGGAAAGATATTATGACACGAAGTTCAATCAAGCAGTGATCAGAGACTGGTTGAAAAATCTCATAGGTGTTGCCTATGAGATAGGAATTATTGCACAGAAATTTAATGAAAAAATAAAAGTCCCCTTCCATAACAATTCTTAGCCATTTCTATTAATTCAATTTCTGTGCAATTAATTCAATAAAATCAGAACTCACTAACCCCCACACAAAGCCAAGTATTGATTGGGCAAAAACAACATGTATTTATGTGAATGGCACAGAGTGACTCTTACGTGGAACTTTCTCATTATGGTCATCACCTATTTCCATATATGTCCTTAAGAGCATTCAATTGACCACACATTCAGTACTTGCTTGCACAATCTGACAAGATGCTGTACATTCAAAAGCCATGGATTGACTCTACACTGTAATTCCGTTCAGAATATACACTGTTATTCCATTATGACTCTACACTGTTATTCCGTTCCGAATCTACACTGTTATTCCGTTCCGAATCTGCACTGTTATTTCGTTCTGAATCTACACTGTTATTCCGTTCTGAATCTGCACTGTTATTCCGTTCTGAATCTGCACTGTTATTGCGTTCTGAATCTACACTGTTATTCCGTTCTGAATCTGCACTGTTATTCCGTTCTGACTCTACACTGTTATTCCGTTCAGAATCTACAGTTATTCCGTTCTGAATTTACACTGTTATTCCATTCTGAATCTGCATTGTTATTTCGTTCTGTCTCTACACTGTTATTCCGTTCTGACTCTACACTGTTATTCCGTTCTGTCTCTACACTGTTATTCCGTTCTGCCTCTACACTGTTATTCCGTTCTGACTCTACACTGTTATTCAGTTCTGACTCTACACTGTTATTCCGTTCAGACTCTACACTGTTATTCCGTTCAGACTCTACACTGTTATTCCGTTCAGACTCTACACTGTTATTCCGTTCAGACTCTACACTGTTATTCCGTTCAGACTCTACATTGTTATTCCATTCAGACTCTACTTGTTGTTGGACATGACAGCTGAACAGAACTAGGAAAAGAAAACAGGGCAAACCTTTCCTGTGATTAAAACAATAGTTTGTTTCAAGCCTTTTCACATCAGTTACTTTACATGGCTTCCTCGTGTGTGGCAATTTTCCTCAGGATGGAATGTCTGTTAGTGGAAAGCACAGAGAGGACTAGCTTGCCGGCTCTCTCAGACAGTCAGCAAAAATGCATTGTTTATTGGGTCCTGATCTAGCTATTGTCTGATAGGCAAGATGTGAACAAAATGTATAATCTATCAGGCACGAATGGGGAAAAGTGTACAGATAGCTATTCAGTTTGGTTTTAATCTTTCAATAGCAGGCCTTTTTGTTGGCACATATGTATATTGATAAAGATTTATTTTAAATAAGATGAACTGGATTTCGACCAGATGTCTAATTTTGGAACATTTAATTAAATGAAAATAAAGCTGACAGGTTCTGGTAATGTTCTTTACACCTATGTTTTCAAGTCCAATTTCTTCCTTGGGGGAATTATTTTGAGCTTTGGTGAGAGCGGAATGGTATTTTCCGTCACCCAGGGTTTTATCTGAGGGGAGAAAGCAAGCGAGCACTGCTCGATTAGTCTGTCAAAATAGAATGAAGGCTATAGAGAAAATTCCGTTAGCAGAATACTCCTAGAGACACAGATAGGACTGGCGCCACTCTTACCTAAGAGACTCACAGTGTGTCTCCTATTGCCACCCACTCTTTTCTCACAGAGATCAAACACAATTAAAAAGTGTAAATTAGCTAAGAGCTGAAACTCGAAACCATCTCCAATAATTAGACTTGTGATGTATTTTTTACCTCTGTATGTTTGAACCACAAGTTTGGGAATCGTTCATGCACAAATGTACAGTGATTCAGGGAATGATTAAAGCTTTGATTTACTTGAGTTAAAACTTTATTCCAGCTCTGCTCAACACTGAGCTTTATAATATAGCAAAGGGATAATTCCTTGCTGTAATCTTTTGTCATCAGGGCAGTTAAAATTATATATCATAGCCAATTCTTCTATACTAGGTAACATCAAACAAAATATGGCGTTTCAGGGGATTCATATATTTTAAACATGATCATTGATTATTTAGGTAACTGCGGGTAGTTATTGGAAGATTTCAATAGCTTTTTAAGAAAATGGTACAGTGGGGAGAACAAGTATTTGATACACTGCCGGTTTTGCACGTTTTCCTACGTACAAAGCATGTAGAGGTATGTAAATGTTATCATAGGTACACTTCAACTGTGAGAGACGGAATCTCAAACATAAATCCAGAAAATCACATTGATTTTTAAATAATTAATTTGCATTTTATTGCATGACATAAGTATTTGATCACCTACCAACCAGTAAGAATTCCGGCTCTCACAGACCTGTTAGTTTTTCTTTAAGAAACCCTCCTGTTCTCCACTCATTACCTGTATTAACTGCACCTGTTTGAAATCATTACCTGTATAAAAGACACCTGTCCACACATTCAATCAAACAGACTCTAACCTCTCCACAATGGCCAAGACCAGAGAGCTGTGTAAGGACATCAGGGATAAAATTGTAGACCTGCACAAGGCTGGGATGGGCTACAGGACAATAGACAAGCAGGTTGGTGAGATGACAACAACTGTTGGCGCAATTATTAGGAAATGGAAGAAGTTCAAGATGATGGTCAATCTCCCTGGGTCTGGTGCTCCATGCAAGATCTCACCTCGTGGGGCATCAATGATCATGAGGAAGGTGAGGGATCAGCCCAGAACTACCTGAAGAGAGCTGGGACCACAGTCTCAAAGAATACCATTAGTAACACACTTTTCTGATGTATCAAATACTAATGTCATGCAATAAAATGCAAATTAATTACTTAAAAATCATACAATGTGATTTTATGGATTTTTGTTTTAGATTCCATCACTCACAGTTGAAGAGTACCTATGATAACATTGATAGACTTCTACATGCTTTGTAAGAGAGAAAACCTGCATAATCGGCAGTGTATCAAATACTTGTTCTCCCCACTGCACCTCAGTGTGTGGTTTCTCTTGGCCTACAGACCCACAGAGTCATTAGAAGGCACCCGGAATGCTAGGAGGTTGTGTCCTGCTGGGATGCCCCGCTGGTTAGGATGTCATGTCTTTCTAAAGATGAGCAATGCCAGTGTCGGTGTCGGTTGAAAGAATGAGGAACTAGCTTGTCTCTGCCTCTGTAGGCTGTAGAAAATATTTTGTCCCTGCTGTCTCAATGACTGACGATCTTGCAGTGTCTTTTTTCAGGTCTTGATAATGGCTCAATATGTGCTTTTGCTGCAGTAAAAGCAGCATGGTTTGTGTGTTTGGGATAATAAATACACAGTAATTACAATAATGTAGAAACATTTAGCATTTTAGTCATGGAGCCCATACGCCCATCCAGAGTGACGTACAGCGATTCATCCTATTCATGTTAAAATGGTAGGAGGGACAACAAAACAACACATTATTAGCCCCCTCCATACATGTTCTTCAATCTTGTAGCAAACTGAAGGAAGAAAATAGATTACAGTATAGATTAAATCTTTAATGCGAAACTGGTTCCATCCTTAAGGTGCAAGGAAAGAGAAGAGCTTAGAATGGTCTTAGCGGGAACGGCTCGCACAAAGGAATGGGACAGCCAGGAGAGCGGAGGTGGCAGAATAAAAATGCTCCGTTGGGAAGTAGAGTTTGAGCGTTGCCTGAAAGTATATACAGTGGGGAGAACAAGTATTTGATACACTGTCGATTTTGCAAGTTTTCCCACTTACAAAGCATGTAGAAATCTGTACATTTTATCATAGGTACACTTCAACTGTGAGTGACGATAATCCAGAAAATCACATTGTATGATTTTTAAATCATTAATTAGCATTTTATTGCATGACATAAGTATTTGATACAGCAGAAAAGCAGAGCTTAATATTTGGTACAGAAACCTTTGTTTGCAATTACAGAGATCCGACGTTTCCTGTAGTTCTTGTCCAGGTTTGCACACACTGCAGCAGGGATTTTGGCCCACTCCTCCATACAGACATTCTCCAGATCCTTCAGGTTTCGGGGCTGTCGCTGGGCAATATGGACTTTCAGCTCCCTCCAAAGATTTTCTATTGGGTTCAGGTCTTGTGACTGGCTAGGCCACTCCAGGACCTTGAGATGCTTCTTTACGGAGCCACTCCTTAGTTGCCCTGGCTGTGTTTCGGGTTGTTGTCATGCTGGAAGACCCAGCCATTATCCATCTTCAATGCTCTTACTGAGGGAAGGAGGTTGTTGGCCAAGATCTCGCAATACATGGCCCCATCCATCCTCCCCTCAATACGGTGCAGTCGTCCTGTCCCCTTCGCAGAAAAGCATCCCCAAAGAATGATGTTTCCACTTCCATGCTTCACGGTTGGGATGGTGTTCTTTGGGTTGTACTCATCCTTCTTCTTCCTCCAAACATGGCGAGTGGAGTTTAAACCAAAAAGCTCAATTTTTGTCTCATCAGACCACATGACCTTCTCCCATTCCTCCTCTGGATCATCCAGATGGTCATTGGCAAACTTCAGACGGGCCTGGACATGCGCTGGCTTGAGCAGGGGGACCTTGCGTGCGCTGCAGGATTTTAATCAATGACGGCGCATTGTGTTACTAATGGTTTTCTTGGAGACTGTGGTCCCAGCTCTCTTCAGGTCATTGACCAGGTCCTGCCGTGTAGTTCTGGGCTGATCCCTCACCTTCCTCATGATCATTGATGCCCCACAAGGTGAGATCTTGCATGGAGCCCCAGATCGAGGGAGATTGACCGTCATCTTGAACTTCTTCCATTTTCTAATAATTGCGCTAACAGTTGTTGCCTTCTCACCAAGCTGCTTGCCTATTGTCCTGTAGCCCATCCCAGCCATGTGTAGGTCTACAATTTTATCCCTGATGTCCTTACACAGCTCTCTGGTCTTGGCCATTGTGGAGAAGTTGATGTCTGTTTGATTGAGTGTGTGGACAGGTGTCTTTTATACAGGTAACGATTTCAAACAGGTGCAGTTAATACAGGTAATGAGTGGAGAACAGGAGGGCTTCTTAAAGAAAAACTAACAGGCCTGTGAGAGCCAGAATTCTTACTGGTTGGTAGGTGATCAAATACTTATGTCATGCAATAAAATGCAAATCAATTATTTCAAAATCATACTATGTGATTTTCTGGATTTTTGTTTTAGATTCCATCTCTCACAGTTGAAGTGTACACACAAAACACGTCAATCACACAAACTCATATGAAAACAAACAGAAATTAGTCATAAAAAAAAAACTAACAGATAACATTGCAATCGATGCATGCTTGACTGGTATACATGACACACATTGCCCAAGGAGTTTGATTGGAAGTCATTAGAGTTATAGAGGAAGTGAGAAAAGTGCTCTCTTTTTCAAGTTTCCATAATTGTTTGGGAGTTTGCTTCCAATAACTGTATCCTGACTAAGCCATTTCCTTCCGGGTAGCATCAGGTTTTAATGTTTATGTCACACACTTTGAAAGTTGGAGCTAATTTGTTTTGGTTTATTTTTCCTGACTGATTTGAGAATGTCACCGTCAAATGGTATCTCCCCTTGATTTCTTTATCCCATCATTAATTAATGAGCATTAATTGTAAAAGGGTTTGATGAAGATATAAAACCTCTTTTAACTTCTTGATGATTCCCTGTAAATTTAATTGATACAGAATCAGCCATCTTAACAATTATATAAACCAGCAATACTTTAAATATTTTCTCTATGTAAATTATAATTGCTCAATTATAAAGGAATGGATTCTTTAAAATATAAAATATAATTAGATGATATTTTGGTTTACCATTGGTAATTTCCAAACAAATGACTATTAATTGCTTGAAAGCTTCTGACATCGTCTTTCAGTTTTTTTTATTCTTATTTTACCAGGCAGGTAAGAGGGAAAAGTAAGACACTCTTTTATAGCAACGATTATTATTAATATGCCTTTCTCTGAAATTTGATCCAACAATCTATTTGCAGGGAAAGTAGACAATTTCTTTTAGCAAGACATCCAAATTGCTTGTTTGCACGTACAGTAGGTGACATCTAACTGTAGTTTTGGAGAACTGGTGTCCCAAAGTTTCAACCAACCAAATAAAAGTGTGATCGTTGGATAATTTTTTATGACTTTTTATGACACCCAGACCGATTTATTACAATGTCAGTTAATTACAATGTCTTCACCAGTGCCTTCATTTTGAAAATCTGTAGTTTCCAGCATCTTGTTTATGAAGGTCAACACAATTAGGTTTCGTCTCATTTAATGTGTGTTCTCTCCCATTCATGTTACCACATCTGTCAATAGTATGTAACATGTTCATTCATAATTCACTACTGAGGAACTAAGGATCATCAGCATTGTGTGTGTTTTTTTCCCATATAGCTTCTCTTGAGCTCTGCTTCCACAACAAGTGCATTGACCACCACCATTGCAGAGTATAGCCTTCTTCATCATATCTCAATTCCACTAAGACATTTATTTTATAGCCTAACGTAGTGTATAAGTGATTCCTCCTAAATTGTGGGGAGCTTTTGTCTTTTTTAAGGGTGGAGGGGACTATATGTTTTTTTCTGAATCTAGCCCTGTCTTCATAACTAACAAGGTTCTGTAACCAAACCATATTGTACCTATTTACAAGTCCATCACGGTTGGTCCCACTCATACTGAAAAATAAACTATTGCTGTCCAGTAGGGGGAGCCAAACAAATGTTTTAATACGTTGTGTATGCTGATGGTGATTTACTTGGGCACACCTATTTGGGCTTGGATGGAATATTTTTTGAGTATCTGTTCGGGGTTGTTTAGGGGACTTTTGGGTAGCTATTTTTTGGGGACCTTTAGGGGACTTTTGGGTAGCTGTTTTTTTAGGTTGTTTAGGGGACTTTTGGGTACCTGTTTAGGATTCTTTGAATTTGTTCAGAGCATTTTGATATGTATTTGGGTACTTCTCTGTACTCTTGGCAACCTGTTGGAGTGATCTTTAGAAGATTTGTTACAGTTATTAAAGAAATGAATACTTCAAGACACAAATTAAACATGGTCTCTCCATTGACTGGGGTGTACTGCGGTGTTAGACCCAGTCTTGGTTTGTCTGTGTAACTCATATTATCCTGCTTCATATGTTAGCTGTTGGTCGTGTTTGTGTGTGTTTGTGTGTGCGTGTGTGTTTGCTTGTGTATATTGGACATATATCTTTTGTTGAGTGTGTGCCCATAAGTCCTTATGGATGTAAAACAGTTAGAGTAGGTAGGTGTGTACTTGCGTGTGTACAGTACATATATAATGTAAATTTGTGTGTTTGCTTTTTGGACTGTTTTTACTCAGTTCTCAGGAAGAAGTATGTGTGGGTTTTGTGCTTGGTGTCACCATGGCGATCAATCACGCTGCCTCTCCTGGTTGTTGATTCGCTGTGGGCATGCTGGAAATGCACTGAATACATTCCAATGCAAGCCAAGAGGAATCTGGCGCAAGCGTTTCAATTTGACCTCCTGAGGCAGGAGACTGACCTACAGACTCATTAATCTGACGAATTCTGAGAAATCACCATTTCTTTCACCATACAGCCCTCCCTGACTCTGTCCCTCTCCGACAAGAATGGCACATTTCAGTCTAAACATCATTTCTGGCAAACAAGGTCCAAATATGTTAAAGTCATTGGAAATATATTACCCATGTGCCATTGGAAATGACCCATGCCATGGTAGAGTTTAGTACATTCAGTGTGGACTGTTTCCTGTCATATTACAAATTAACATTAACCCCCCCCCCCCCCGCATTTTGACCAAGGGATGGGCTGTGTTAGGTATAAAAGTGTCAACGGTCTTCTCGTATAGCTGCCGTGTTTGACATACCTGGTTTTCACACACCAACCTTTCAAACAAACATAGGTGTCTGGGCAAAGGTTCCTCAATATGCCAACAAAGATTTCCTGGTGTCTTTTCTCCACACACAAATGTAGTTGCTGCATCGTATGCAGGCATTAGCACTAATCATTTTAATCAGAGAAAATCTTTGATTTGTGTCTCATCAATATTATTGATACTCTGCATCAACTTTCTGCAGGTTGCGCTATAGAAATAACCATAAAAGTGGAACTTTCAGGGGGACGCCAGTGCCAAGGAGACTGAGTCTGGAAATGCATTCTGATGTGAATGTTATGTGTCTGCAGTATGTCTGGCATTACAGTACATTTAGTATAAAGTATATCCTGTAGAAGACAATTAAAGGGATAGTTCATCCAAAATGTCCACTCACCAAGATATAATCCTGAAGACACATAGAGTACATTTTTACGAACAACCCATTATTGGGGAGGATGGATGGGGCCATGTATCCTTTCCTCAGTAAGAGCATTGAAGATGGGTCGTGGCTGGGTCTTCCAGCATGACAACGACCCGAAATACACAGCCAGGGCAATTAAGGAGTGGCTCCGTAAGAAGCATCTCAAGGTCCTGGAGTGGCCTAGCCAGTCACCAGACCTGAACCCAATAGAAAATCTTTGGAGGGAGCTGAAAGTCTGTATTGCCCAGCGACAGCCCCGAAACCTGAAGGATCTGGAGAAGGTCTGTATGGAGGAGTGGGCCAAAATCCCTGCTGCAGTGTGTTTAAACCTTGTCAAGAACTACAGGAAACGTATGATCTCTGTAATAGCAAACAAAGGTTTCTGTACCAAATATTTAGTTCTGCTTTTCTGATGTATCAAATACTTATGTCATGCAATAAAATGTAAATTAATTATTTAAAAATCATACAATGTGATTTTCTGGATTATCGTCACTCACAGTTGAAGTGTACCTATGATAAAAATTACAGACCTCTACATGCTTTGTAAGAGGGAAAACCTGCAAAATCGACAGTGTATCAAATACGTGTTCTCCCCACTGTAGATGAAGTTATAGTATTTAGATTGTTCAGGACAATCTGCATGTCGCCACCAGAAAGGCCTTCTGACTACATTATACAGTACAAATGATATTATCCATCTTGGTTTGTCCGCTTTCCCTCGATCATCCGTCCAATCCATGGAATATAATGGAGATGAAAGGAAACACCAATTTCTTTATGACCATTTCAAAAGCATGATAGAAATATGTATTATAACAAGGACAGTCAAATTATTATTTGCTTAAATTTGGCGTTATACACTTATTTACATATATTATTTTAAGGGACGCAAACACAAAATATGTCTTTTTTTTTTTTTTTTAGCACCACAAACATTTGTAACACACAGCTAATAAATCTCCTAATGTTCATGTATAGAAGCCATGCTTATAAAAACTGACTTTACAGCCACGCTAATGCATATGCAGCCTTCCTTTTGAAAAATATATATTTTAATAGCCAATCACTGTACAGTCAGCAGTGGATTGCGCACGTGAACTGCTCAGTGTGCTGTGAATTATTAATTTGGGCCATGTGAGACAGGTCAACCAGAGTGCAATGACAATTGCGCTTAAAATGTTCCATGCCGCGGCTGAACAGCAGAATTAAAATACATATTAATATTAATGCTTTAACTTTTATAACAGAGCTGATCATTACAGGCTGTGTCATTGGATTCCTGTATCTGTTGTAGAATTCTGCTGCTACTGTGTTATGTGTATGTTGCATCAGTCAACAGGCTGTGACTATTCTGTCATGGCACGCTGGTTGACCTGCCTCAGATGGCCCAAATGAATTATTCACAGCACAATTACCCCACACATATGGGAGGGAAACTGGATGTTATTATGATTAGCCACCAACTTGCTGATGGTGACAGTTTGGTAATGATGTCCTTTTGAAGGCAGGTTTGCTCTGCCATCAGGTACTAAATGTAGTTATTTAGACCTAGGCTGGAAGAGTACAACATAAAGAAAAGTATCCATCCAATATTAAAGCATCACTACACAGTATAAAATATATATATATATATATATATATATATATATATATATATATATATATATATATATATTTAACTTTGTGTGCTCATATATATAGGAAAACAAAAAATACCACTTATATTCTTTGTTTGTAGAGTAAAGAAGTTTTATTTAATTCCCATTGTCCTCAAGGGTCAGGCTCCTACAGTCGATTGGTTTGCGTTCAGATGTGAAAGCATTTAAGACGTCGTCCCGATTTGCCATTGTTGTGTTCACACTGACTACTTCTCAGCAGGGAACATTACATTGAGACAATCAGACGTTTTGGAAATGAATGTGATGTTTGCATGTTATATTGAACATTATATTAGGTACATATTACATATTATGTACATATACATTGAACTGCTACATTTAAAAGTAGTGATTTCACTTCCATGGCTGCTGCATTGTTTAATGTGTAAGGTTGAAAACAAGGCCAAATCAAATCAGTGTTATTATTTAGTGGATGAACTAAGAGCACAAGAATTAATAAAAATAAGGACATGTGAAAAATTCGGTGAACTCCTGTAAAAATCCCTGGGAGTTCTATCTCGTGCAGAAACATTGTGTGAAGTAATCCCATTCCATTAAATATTCTGAGTTCTTTCTGCTTTCTTCAGCTTCTCTGTCAGATTCTCTTGAATTTGCAACTGTACTGTACCAACAACACATAAAATATGGGGGCTGTGAAATGCTGTGTTTCACATACACCACTTTTTTAACAAGAAGAAATCCAAAGGTTTCTGCAAGAAATGTGTACAGATCCAGACATTTGGGATCAAGATTGTATTTTTTTTGGTTTTGTTGTTTACAAGCAGCACAGTGGTAGAACACAGCTTAAAAGCAAGTTTTTTCCCCCCTAAAAATAGGACAGAACCACTGGCATATTAGACAGAACCACTGGCACATAGACTAATATAGCCATGAGCTATATTAGTTTATGTGCCCATATTGTCCATTTTGTTGTACATAAATAGTAAATCAGACTGCAAAGTGTTTGTGTCCAATAAATAGGAGCTATAAAAAAAAATTCAATGATTCAAATCTTATTTGTGCTGCACAACTCTTACATAAAATGCATTTAAAAGTGACTAACAAATAAAGTAATTATTGTGAAATGTTTTAATAACTTGCCTGTTGGACTCTCAGAAACATGAAACATGCATGTCATAACGTGTCTAATGTTTTGTCTACTAGATGAAATTTGAGACACTTCAATAACAAACATCCTTGGATTATCATACTTGTGACCTTCATTCCCTACAGTCTCAATGTACAGCATGACCTGGAAGCATTCCTGTGATTGTCTTCCTACTGTTTAAATTACATTGTCTGTATTTAAAGGGGCCTATTCTCTGTTACATTTATGCTTGTTTGTGACACATTATTTTGTCTTTTTAAAGTGTTACTTCAGAAATTGACCAGCTAGATAATGGTAAACATTATCATAATTGCAAGCACCGGCATGTGTCCTACAGTGTTTGAAATGATCCCCTGATGAAGACTGCTTGACTGTCAGAACGCTGAAGAAAAAATCAATGCATCAGAGCATTCAGAATGTAGGGCTATTTTTATATTTTTCTGAAATGCATGGGAACTCGTATACATTTTTTCCGCTTAATTTAGCTTCAATATTAAGTTAGGGTTAAAAAAATGTGAGCAAAGTTGAGGTGGGTGCATATGATAATCAGTTTCATTGTTATCCGAACCTTACGTAGAGTTTTCAAATGGGGACCTTGTAGTTGTAAAGACAAATATTCAGCAGTAATGACAGCTGATCCTCAGAAAAGAAAACTACTTAGGCAACATGTTATGCATCCATGCATGTAACACATTTAGGGGCTGTTTATGAAATTCCAAAGATATAAAAACATATGTTGTATTTGGACGGAAACATGTTTATGTTATATTAAGCACTTCACAGATTTAAGGGCTGAAAGATTTTGTCTTGCCAAGATAGGTCTGCAAACAGATCTGAGTCTGTTTTACTGCTGGATTGCAAAAACATATGGCAATGTTGTCAGATACATCAAAATGTATGTATTACTAAGGCTTGTTCCAAAAAGGCCTGTTCTTTAACATAAAAAAGGAAACAGAAAGCTGTCTGCCTAAGATTAGAAGTACCAGAACACCATTCCAGACAGTTCTGGCCCAAGTCAAGCACTGTTTATTGGCCTATTGTCCAAACCCAGTACAAGAAAGAACATTTTTAATTCTGGCAATCATTATATTTTGGAGTTTGTCAGAACGTTACCATCAGAGGGCAACTCCATCTCTTTTCATTATTAAGTGATGATGAATCTGTAATTTATGATAATTTAACTAGCAATGTACTTGAGTCGAAGAGGTGGAGTAGGCCCTCATCTGGTGATATAGTTCCATTTCATTTATACTGAATGCAATTTTAACTGTTTCTGCTCCTGACACATCATATTGCCTTACAGCATGCACAAAAATCTAAGAAATGGCAGGCTTCCTACACTTCTAGGAGGGACATAGTGATTTACCTAAAATTTTGAAAATAAAAATGTGTTCAATTGTACTGTGCATGTAAACTGCAAATATCGCAGAAAAGAGAGGGAACCAGAAGTGTATCCATGTCTCAGGTTTCTAAGGTAAAGACCTTACCCATCGTCACAACAACTGGATTAATCCACTTCAGGCCTTTTCACACTGCATTGTTCTTAGCCCTGAGCTATTTTAGCCCCAGGCTAAGCCTGGCCGAGAGAGAGCTTAGCCTGTGTTCACACAAGAGTTTGTTTAACCCTACCCTAAGGATTCACACTTGTATTCCTAAGGCCCGGGCTAACGAACAAACAAGACACAAGACTATTTTGCATTCGATCTCTGACCAGCTACAAATATTACGGTCACTCTGGCATGCCCATAATGTTGCACGGACACACAATGAAAAATACGCTCCCATGATCTATTAACACATTTGTAACATGAGTTGATTGTGATTTACACCTCGTTGGCATTTGCTTTCACAACTAAAACAGCTAAAACAAAGCAAAGAAAGAGAAAAAACTGAAACATGGAAATGTGACTATGAGGCCAAGAATGTGGCTAGCTCAAACTTATTTCTTTCAACATTTCCATGATTACTTTTCTCCTGAGCAGGGCAAGGTAGCACTAGACTGCATTTGGTGTTCGACCACTTCAAAATGGGCAAGTGAGAACACTTGCTAAGTCCTCTCTTCCTTGTTCTGACCCTCTCTTCCTCGTTCTGACCCTCTCTTCCTCGTTCTGACCCTCTCTTCCTCGTTCTGACCCTCTCTTCCTCATTCTGACCCTCTCTTCCTCTCTCTGACCCACTCTTCCTCTCTCTGACCCACTCTTTTCCTCTCCCTGACTTCCTTCCTCTGATCGTCTTTTCTTCTTTTATCTGAGGTTCTCTGTGACCCTCTGTCTTTCTCCTTCTGACCTTTATCTTTTATTCTGTCTGACAGTTTCTCTCTACACATTCTCTTTCCCTTTGTCCTTCTTTCCCTCTTTCCCATACCCATGGATTTTCTTTCGAAAACAATTCCTGTCTTCTCAGATGACATGTTTGAGTATTTGAATGCATAATGATCCGGGAACTGCAGCACAAACAGATCTTTGTCTCATTTTCCAAACAAGCAATTTCAGTTCATAACAACGATTTAGCAATCACATTTTATTTAATGTGGCAAAATTCAGTAGCAACATATGTAGATTCTTCTGTTTCCAATTTTCCAAAGTTTCCAAAACAAAATTGTATATTTATATTTATTTTCATTATGGAGCTTCAGTAATTCAAATATAGAATATAATAACTTGCAAATTTCTTCATAGAATAAAATCTGATGATTATTTTACATTCTCTTACAATTGATCCAGGGACCAGTCATATTATATTAAAATATAATCTAACAATGGAATGTCAATTCGAAGTTGTCCAGTAAAGACAAATATCTGGTGTCTTTCCATAATCTTGTTTACATGACCAAGCTCAAATGGGATCTTTCAGAATTAAGTGGAAACAAATGCAGATTTTTTTTCTCCCATTTCGGCAACAATGGGCCACTGTTAAACTTGCACATTTACAAACATGTGGTTGGATAATAGAAAAGCGATATCTGAGCTTTTCAAGTGCTTGCAGTTAGCGGAAGGCAGGAATGAGTTACAAGCCAAACCAAAAAAATGAAAAAAATTGCAGAACTACGTAATTTATTTACACTGCGTCAGACTTAATTGGTTAAATTTCCGTTTGTAAGTTGCAAAGGAGAATCAAGAGTCTGGAGAGGATGGAGCTGAAGCCAAACTTTTCCGAGACTGATTGTGTCTCAGGACAGTGTTATGTAATAGACTGATCTTAATGCATGCTCTCTTCCCATTTTGTATTCCAATACTTTTTTTGTGTGAAACCCTTTTTAAGAGAGGTCAATGACTTTCAGATGTGGCTTTCAGATTCATTTTCTCTCCATGTATTAGTTATGTTAACCGAAATAGAGAGCTTTACATTGGAGTGCTAATGCTGAAGTGTGGAACTGATGTCTGGCTACTGTTTCCAAAGCATACTGTAGCCAGACAGGGGGATCTGTCTCATGCACGAAGTCCTGTACAGTGCAGTGCACTAAGCTGGGCCTCCCACGTAGTACCCTATGCTACAAATGACCAAAAGCAGCCCTCATGAGTCAGCTTATTGCACATGTCATAAATCAACATTAGAACTCATGGTGACTAAGTAAAGACTGCGGGGAGGGGTCTCACTGTGGCGGACTCACTGTTTGTACACTGGCTAGTGTTAATTCCTCTGGATAGGAGTGTTTGCTTGAATGACTCCAAAATGTTACATTTGAAGGCAGTTTGGGGAAGGGGGAACGTTTGGGTGTGAGGTGGGAGGGATTTAACAAGGGTACTTTTTGCTTGTATCTTTCAAATTCCTGTTTCCTTAGGAGTAGAGGTCCTGTAGAACCACAACCTGTCCAGTAGAGGGCGAGGTGTGGGCCCATGCAAATACTGAAGAACTGGATTGTTTGTTCTGGACAACGTGGTATCTGGATTACCGAATGCCTCTTATTCTGATCCATAAAGGTTTAAATACAGTAGTCCTAAATTCACAAGATTATCAGTATGATTTGCTCACCTTAGCCCATTTAGACCCATGACAAGCAACCGGTTTACTGAAAGACACCCCAAAGCCCAGCTTGTAATTGAAAAGCAGCTATGAGAAGGACCTTGTATGCTGTCCCCCCGGCCGCCAAATCTTAGCATTCTCACACAGAGACACAGCAGGGCGCATTTTGTATTCAGAATACGTTTTCATAAAGACTGTCAGCAATTCAGAGTTTCCACATGGCCTCGTGTGACTGCGGAATCATTTGCACATCCAGCGCATCCGTGCAGCTGGGGGACATGTTCTAGTTATTAACGGGATATTACCTACTCTGCACGCTTATTTCACACCAGGTATGTGAACTGAGAACATTCTACTTAGCATCATCAACCAAGGGGCGATGTTAGCCGCTGCCTATCATCCACCTTACCGGGTTGATGTTATGTGGGGCTCTCGTGTTTCTTTCTTTAACCATACATCCACGCATTTCTTCTCAAGGGTTATGCTTTTAATCCTTTTACTGCCTGCCTGATGCTGGGAAAGACAAAGGAGTGCATGAGAAACAGATTGATTTGCGGTGTGCCAAAGAGCTTTACTGCGCAGCAGGGAGGGGTATCACTCAAGGTCCAGAGGAATAGTATTGTTTAGGCCACAAAGTAAGAAAAAAATGATAACCGTATCAATGCGTGGCTTTTTGATAATGTGTGTTCCTTTCATGGCACAGTCTTAAGCAGAGTGAAGCACTCAAGTAACGGATTCTGTGCAAAAACTTCATCCTCAAAGCTGCCTCCACTGACAGAGCAAGAGGGCTTGCCTGTTCTAGCATGTGGTTCATTATAAAACACTGATGAAAGCTCTTTAATATGAACCCATCGAGCAGAGCACAGGCCCCCACCACCGCCGCCACCCTGGCCCCCTCCACCCCAGCTTCTCCTCGGTTAAGTACATATGGAAGCCATTCACATGTTGCATCGGGGACCCTGGTGGGGAGGGAACGGGAAGTGACCCAGGCAGAGGCAGCTGCAGCTCCGCTGTATTGGCAGCACAATCGCCCAGTCAAACAGGCCGGTTCTGGGTCAGGCTGGGGCCCGCAGAATGCGCAGTATAGCCACTGAGACGAGACAGCTTTTGTGTTGCACTTCAACTTCTGATTTCCCTTTTCCACGTTAACGCTTGCTTGTGTCCTCCTTATTGCGGTCTTAGGGTATTTTATTTTATTTATTTTTTGGGTCGATGGTCGGTAAAGGGAATGGAAGAAGCCATTTGGGGGAAAAAGATAGGGCTTGCTGGAAAAGGTTACGATAGAGGAGGGTGATAGGGAGGTTGAGCAGTATAGAGGTATATGTAGAGGGACTCACTAGAGATATTTATATATATATATAATTTTAGCCATTTGTTTTGATAGCTGGAGAAGAGTACCAGTATCTTTGCTTACTTGATCAACAAGATATTCAGTAAACACTATGACCACTCACAGGTGAAGCGAAAAACATTGATCATCTAACAGGGGCACATGCCAAGGTCTGGGTAGATTAGATGGTAAGAGAACAATCCGTTCTCATAGTCAACGTGTTGGATGCAGGAGAGATGGGCAGGAGTAAAGACCTGAGCGACTCTGACAAGGGCCAAATTGTTATGGCCAGACGATTGGGTCAGGGCATCTCTGAGACGGCAGGGCTTGTGGGGTGCTCCCGGTCAGCAGTGGTGTGTCCCCACCAACAGTGGTCCGAGGAGGGGCAAACCACAAACTGGCGTCAGAGTGCTGGGCGCCCAAGGCTCATCGATCGAAGGCTATCCTGTTTGGCCCCGAATCAACAGAAGGTCTACTGTGGCACAAGTCAAAGAACATTCTAATGATGGTTATGGGAGGAATGCGTCACAAAACAAAGTACATCGAACCCTGATGCGTAAGGGGCTGCGTAGCGGCAGACTGGACAGCGTCCATGATGACCCCTGTCTAAACGCCTACAATAGGCACGCAAGCATAGGAACTGGACCTTGGAGCCGTGGACGAAGGTGGTCTGGTCCCATTTCCATTTACACCATGTGGACGACAATGTACGTATGTGCCGTTTACCTGGGGAAGTGATGGCATCAGGATGCACTGTGGGAAGACGACAAGCTGTTGGAGGTAGTGTGTCTGTGCAATGTTCTTCTGGGAAACCCTGAGTCCAAGAATTCATGTGGATGTCAATTTGACATGTGCCACTTACCTATTCATTGTTGCAGACCAGGTACACCCCTTCATGGAGATGATATTCGCTGATGGCAGTGGCCTCTTCCAGCAGGATAATGCGCCCTGCCACACTGCACACATTGTTCAGAAACATTCAACCTTCAAATTCCCCAGATCTCAATACAATTGAGCATCAGTGTGATGTGCTGGACCAACAAGTCCAATCCACGGCGGCTCCACCTCGCTACCAAACATACAGAACCACCACAGAACACATTTAGGGATATTGTAGTCCACGCCTCAGCCTGTCTAGGACCAACAACTTATTAGGCAGGTAGTCACAAAGTTTTGGCTCATCAGTGTATTGTGTCACAACAATTATGTGAAAATGTATTTCATCTTTTACAGGGAAAGAGAGGGATATTATATCTAGAGAGAGAGAGAAACTTTCAGTGAGACTATGAATATGAGCGGAACATTGTATTCATCCACAGCTCTGATGTATTCCAGCATTTCGAAGCCTATATCTGACAGAAGAACGTGTTCACGTCTTGTTGGCAGGGAGGCAGATTACATAAATCAGCTGTACAAAGGAAATAATGTCTTTAACATCTTATAAACACCCACTGTTTCTTAGGTGTGGGAACAGAGATAGTGTATGAAATATTTTATATTTTTGGTTTGTCCATTTAAATATTTCCAAAGTTGGCAGGTCAAGCAGTCACAGGGGAATTCCTTTCGTAAGACTTCTATCTTGTATAAGAAACGTTATGAATAGTGGCACAGTGACAAGTCACAGGGGAACTGATAAAGCTACACAGTTAAAGCAAAAGTCCCAATTAAACCCATATGTTCCTTCAGTTGTTGAAATAAATCCACAGGATCTCTGAAGAATTGCCTGGCACAGAATGGCAGCAGCTGTGGTCTGTACCACAACACTGTCACTGAACCCATGTGATGTATTGGGGTGGTCTAGCTCGGATGCTGTATGGGAATGTTAGGGTGGTCTGTCTCAACATTGCTTAGCCCCACTTCCTGTGATAATGGAGGTGACGGTGAGCAAAACAGTGTTTAACTGATAGTTTTGCTAACATATGGACATTGAGTTTACAGATATTGAACAGATGGAAATGAAAGGGTTAAAAGTCCAAAATAATCAGACCAACTTCCTGTTTGACTTAACAGTGGTTTCAAAGTGTGTTAACCTTCGCTGGTTCATACATTATGCCAAACCTGGCCGAGAGGAGCACCAAAACCAGATAGCGATTTCTGTTCATTAATTGTTCGACACCACAGGGACTTCCAGGCTAGTCCCTAACCTGAGGGCCCTGGGGCTGGACCCAGCACGATGAGAGTAGGCCCGGCATTACCTGATGGGCCATCTCCAGGTAGTGAAGGTAGGTAAATACCTGCGCTAAAATGATCCCTGACTTTGGGGCTCTGCAGGTGTTACTGCTCAGTCCCTGATGTGGTCCCTGTTCACTCGTGCCTCAGTGCCCACGCATTAATCCATGATGAAGTTATCTGACAACAGGCCCGGGCCTTCACAGTGACAATTCAGCCAACAGTGGGGATGTCAGAGTCATGGTGGTGCCCGGAAAACAACCTGTTGAAATAGGAGCTGATGGTGGACATCTGGGAGAAGACGAGGAGGGGTCACGCCCCTGTTAACGTAGACGGGGCAGCAGTTGAGAGAGTGCCTGGCGTCAGGTTCCTCAGGGTACACAGTGCCAGGAACCTGAACCCTAAGCGGCTGAAGAAATGTATCATGGGCCCCAAGACACAGCATTGACGGGTCACCCCTGTTAGATTGTACTTGTGCCCTTCAGAGGGTAACAAATTCAACACAGTGTGGCACTGGGTGTTTGATGCTTGCCCTACTTAAGACTTAAGCCATGTAAAACATAATCAAGGACTTCAGTTACCAATGCAGCAGCCTCTTCCCTTTGGAGCAATCGAAAAAACGTCTCGCCCCAAAGGGCTTTCCGTTGAATACATTTGCCTGTTCTATCTGATTCCTCCCTGTTTATTTGTTTTGTTGGTTCCGAGGTGGCAGGGCTTTCATGTAAGGCTGATATGCGTCAGCTGGTTGTCGAGTCAATGACACTGAACCACCAGAACTAAACACAGACTGTGATGATAGGCGCTCTGTCTGGGCAAAACATCCTAAAGACCTGAAACTTGCGCCTTTTCAAATCCCTGGAAATCTTCCAGCGTCACTATAAAACCTGTAATGAATGAAAGCATGTTTATAATATATTTAGGGTTTTCTTTTTTTGCTCCTGATATTGTGTTGGAGGGTGGAGAACTGGGAACTTTGATGTTGCCCTCGAGCTCTGCATGTGGATATGATCCTGGTGTTCTGGGAACCTGTCTCTAATTACTGGGCCACTGATGTTGAGGGATTGATTGGGTTTGTAATGGCCACTACCAGTCCCAGGGCCATTTCACTTCAAACAGCATTTTGTTGAGGGGAATGAAAAAAATGAGGAATGGATACACTGCTGTGCCCTTGTTGATATGGATAGTTTATGTTACATAAAAGGATCTCTTGTCATGAGAGTTGGTTGTTTAAAGAGGTGGGAAAGAGAGTTGGTGTCACATGCAGATTAGATACTGGATAAATTGGTTACACTTAGTCAGTAACATATTATATAAAAGTTTTGTGGATGGACATTTTATGTATATTACCAATGGGCATAGGCCTGCTAATGGGGTTGGTCATAGATTCCGCCTCATGAAAAGAGTTACACACTTGACAATTAGCGATAAAGGAAAATGTGAAGTGCCACTTTGTTGGCGCCTCATACGTCAGCCAGCACGATGTGGATGAGTGAGTGTGAAGTAACTGCCTTTATAATGCTACAAAGGCCCGCGTTATTCCAGGATTTATTTTCTCAGACGAATAAACTATATTTTAGCTAAAATCTGAATTTACAGTATGTGCCAAAAAAGGGTTGACTACACCCTCAGAACAAACACATCTTTCACAATTTACCGGCAAAGTCAGAAAGTCAGAAAGGCCAGAATTTTATATATCGTTGAGTAGGTTCCTACCCAGGCCTTCTATGTAATTTACACCGTCATATGGTTATGGTGTGTGGCCTTATTTCAGCAGGTGTACCAACCGTCATAATTGACACTTGTCCTGTGCCTATAAAAAGGGGTGAGGTCAACTTCCGGGAAGTTTCTAGAGTTCCTGGTCCATTGTAGGTGTTTTGTGTAAAAAAACAGATGACACACATACAGTGGGGAGAAGAAGTATTTGATACACTGCCGATTTTGCAGGTTTTCCTACGTACAAAGCATGTAGAGGTCTGTATTTTTTGTCATAGGTACTCTTCAACTGTGAGAGATGGAATCTAAAACAAAAATCCAGAAAATCACAGTGTATGATATTTAAAAAAATAATTTGCATTTTATTGCATGACATAAGTATTTGATCACCTACCAACCAGTAAGAATTCCGGCTCTCACAGACCTGTTAGTTTTTCTTTTAGAAGCCCTCCTGTTCTCCACTCATTACCTGTATTAACTGCACCTGTTTGAACTTGTTACCTGTATAAAAGACACCTGTCCACACACTCAATCAAACAGACTCCAACTTCTCCACGATGGTCATGACCAGAGAGCTGTGTAAGGACATCAGGGATAGAATTGTAGACCTGCACAAGGCTGGGATAGGCTACAGGACAATAGGCAAGCAGCTTGGTGAGAAGGCAACAACTGTTGGTGCAACATCTCACCTTGTGGGGACCTGAAGAGAGCTGGGACAACAGTCTCAAAGAAAACCATTAGTAACACACTATGCCGTCATGGATTATAATCCTGCAGCGCACGCAAGGTCCCCCTGCTCCAACCAGCGCATGTCCAGGCCAGTGTGAAGTTTGCCATTGACCATCTGGATGATCCAGAGGATGAATGGGAGAAGGTCATGTGGTCTGATGAGACAAAAATAAAGCTTTTTGGTCTAAACTCCACTCACCGTGTTTGGAGGAAGAAGAAGCATGACAACGACCCGAAACACACAGCCAGGGCAACTAAGGAGTGGCTCCGTAAGAAGCATCTCAAGGTCCTGGAGTGGACTAGTCAGTCTCCAGACCTGAACCAAATAGAAAATCTTTGGAGGGAGCTGAAAGTCTGTATTGCCCAGCGACAGCCCCGAAACCTGAAGGATCTGGAGGTCTGTATGGAAGAGTAGGCCAAAATCCCTGCTGCAGTGTGTGCAAACTTTGTCAAGAACTACAGGAAACTTATGATCTCTGTAATTGCAAACAAAGGTTTCTGTATCAAATACTTATGTCATGCAATAAATTGCAAATTAATTACTTAATAATCATACAATGTGATTTTCTGGATTTTTGTTTTAGATTCCGTCACTCACAGTTGAAGAGTACCTATGATAAAAATTACAGACCTCTACATGCTTTGTAAGTGGGAAAACCCGCAAAATCAGAAGTGTATCAAATGCTTGTTCTTCCCACTGTATCTGTGATCTGAGCACACACAGGAGTTACAAAACAGACGCATAGTTTACAGACCCTGATTATGCCAGTTCTTGACCAAAGAAGAAGCACACCCAAGAATCTCCATTGGATATTATAGACTTGATCTGAGAAATGTACTGTAGATGTTAATGACTAATGGAGAAAAATATAAGTAACGAGAGACTAGTCAAAGATGTTTTGTTGATAAAATATTTTTTAGGGCACTAATACACATTTGTGCTACAGCAAAACAAATAGTACACCACATATCCAGATGTTGTATGTTTAAATCCCAGATGGGACATTTCTTCTAGCCGATGACCGTACCACTATAAAATGTCCATACCATTTTATGACTTTACTTCTAATGATTTGGGATGGCTTGGAACCATCTGGGAACCTCCTGTGTCGTCCTGACTACTGGTAAAACAAGCGTTTTTGTGTATAGCTTATAAACATCCTTACATGGCCTCAACCTTAATAAAACACCACATCATTTTCCCACAACCATGCTTTTATGTTTTGTTACATGTAAGGTGTTCAGAACATGCATGAAAACAGGTCAGTAAGTTTTTTTTTATCTTTATAAAAGTCACAACCTTTGAATTGGACGAGCACTGTTCTTTCTGCTGCACCAAAAGGGCTTTAATATTCTTCTACATATTCTTTACTTTTAATATATCTCTGCATGTATAACCCTGTTTACAAAAAAGTTGTGATGCTGCATAAAATGCTAATAAAACAGAATGCAATAATGTGCAAATAATTTATCCCTCTATTTAAATGGAAATAGTACAAAGACAACATATCAAATGTTAAAACGGAGAACTGATGTTGTTTTTGGAAAAATACATGACCATTTTGAATTTGATGCCAGCAACATGTTTCAAAAAAGTGGCATGTTTACTGCTGTGTTGCATCACCTCTTCTTTTAACAAAACTCTGTAAGTGTTTGGGAAGTGAGGAGACCAGTTGCTGTAGTGTGAAGTAGCGAGAGCGTAACTGAGGCACATAGCAGAACAACACAGACACCAAGGATGACCTTCTTCTCTTTATCCAACAAAAAACACATCTACAAACTACATGGACAAACTATATGGACACAGTAACATGTGAGGTGTGGGTGAAAATTAGAAACCTAAATAAACATCCTATTGCTAACTGAGAACAGGTGTGTGGGTGTGAAGGGTTAGTGTATGGTGGAGTCAACTGGAGTTCATATGTGACATCGTTTACCTTCCAGGGGGACCTTAAACGGCCCCACGAACTGGGGACCCACGCCTTGTCCCCTGGACGGAACTCAGGAGCCTCGCTCCACCGCCGATCCGCCTGCTCTTTCTGGCGCTGCACATGGACGCCAGACCAGACCTTGTCAGGCTTTCTGAACCACTCCTCCATGCACTGGTTGTTGCTGGAGCCCCCTACCCAGGGGCACAACAGAGGCTGGAACCCGAGGACCACCTGGAAGGGGATGAGACCTGTGGAGGAAGGGCGCAGGGAGTTTTGAGCATACGCCGCCCAGGGGAGAGAACAGGCCCACTCACCTGGTCTGTCGTGGTTGTAAGACCGGAGGAACCTCCCCAGTTCTTGGTTGGTGAGCTCCACCTGCTCGTTGCTCTGTGGGTGGTACCCGGACATGAGGCTGACTGCAACCCCCAGTCTGAAGGCTTTCCATACTCAAGACGTGAAATGGGGGCCACAGTAGGAGATGATGTCCTCCGGAAGTCCATACAGCCGGAGAACTTGCTGGAACTGCACCTCAGCGAACTGGAGGGCAGAGGGGAAGCCGGACAGTGGAACGAAGCAGACCATCTTTAAAAACCGGTCCACCACCACGATGATGGTGTTGTTCCCCTCAGATTGTGGCAGGTCCATCACGAAGAGGTGGGACTAGGGTCACTAAGGTACTGGTAAGGGGTGGAGCATGCCTGCACGTCTTAGTTCCTATCCGCAGTAGTCAGTTTCCAGTAGTATGCGCAGGGGTGGAGTCTGGGAGGACTCCCCGTGCTGCTGGGAGAGGACCGCTCCCACACTGACCTTGGACGCATCCAACTCGATCGTGAAGTGCTTGAGCGGTTGGCGTAGCTGGGGAGCAGTGATGAACCAGCTATTCAGGTCGAGAAAGGCCTTCTCTGCCTCCAGGGTCCAGTGGAGGCACTGTCCTTTCAGCAGGGACAAGAGTGGTGCGGCGGTGGTGCTGAATCCCCTGACAAATCAGCGGTAGAAGTTGGTAAATCCGATGAAGCTGTTCCTTGATGGTCTTTGGGACTGGACACGACCTCACCGCCTCCCCTTTCAGCTCCTCCGTCCGGATGCCTTCCAGAGCAATGCAGTATCCCAGGAAGGAGCACTTCTCACCCTAAGACGTTTTGCTGGTGGTCGAGCAGACGTTGTAGAACAGCACGAATGTGGGCCACATACTCTGGGTATGTTGGGGAGTACACCACCACAAACCTCCCCAACATATCCCGGCACACTTCATTGAGGAAGGACTGGAACACTGCTGGTGTGTTGGCGAGCCTGTACCGAATAGGTATTCGTAGTGGCCCAACGCCATACTGAAGGCTGTCTTCTACTCCCAGATCTGCACCAGGTTGTAGGCATTCCGGAGGTTGAGTTTGGTGAAGAAGCGCGCCCCCCTCAGCTGCTTTATGGCCGATGGGAGGAGAGGCATAAGGTACCTGTATTTGATGATGATGTTGCTGAGTCTCCAGTAATCTATATACACTCACCTAAAGGATTATTAGGAACACCTGTTCAATTTCTCATTAATGCAATTATCAAATCAACCTATCACATGGCAGTCACTTCAATGCATTTAGGGATGTGGTCCTGGTCAAGACAATCTCCTGAACTCCAAACTGAATGTCAGAATGGGAAAGAAAGGTGATTTAAGCAATTTTGAGCGTGGCATGGTTGTTGGTGCCAGAAGGGCCGGTCTGAGTATTTCACAATCTGCTCAGTTACTGGGATTTTCACGCACAACCATTTCTAGGGTTTACAAAGAATGGTGTGAAAAGGGAAAAACATCCAGTATGCGGCAGTCCTGTGGGCAAAAATGCCTTGTTGATGCTAGAGGTCAGAGGAGAATGGGCCGACTGATTCAAACTGATAGAAGAGCAACTTTGACTGAAATAACCACTCGTTACAACCAAGGTTTGCAGCAAAGCATTTGTGAAGCCACAACACGCACAACCTTGTGGCGGATGGGCTACAACAGCAGAAGACCCCACCGGGTACCACTCATATCCACTACAAATATGAAAAAGAGGCTACAATTTGCACGAGCTCACCAAAATTGGACAGTTGAAGACTGGAAGAATGTTGCCTGGTCTGATGAGTCTCGTTTTCTGTTGAGACATTCAGATGGTAGAGTCAGAATTTGGCGTAAACAGAATGAGAACATGGATCCATCATGCCTTGTTACCACTGTGCAGGCTAGTGGTGGTGGTGTAATGGTGTGGGGGATGTTTTCTTGGCAGACTTTAGGCCCCTTATTGCCAATTGGGCATTGTTTAAATGCCATGGCCTACCTGAGCATTGTTTCTGACCATGTCCATCCCTTTATGACCACCATGTACCCATCCTCTGATGGCTACTTCCAGCAGGATAATGCACCATGTCACAAAGCTTGAATAATTTCAAATTGGTTTCTTGAACATGACAATGAGTTCAATGTACGGAAATGGCCCCCACAGTCACCAGATCTCAACCCAATAGAGCATCTTTGGGATGTGGTGGAACGGGAGCTTCGTGCCCTGGATGTGCATCCCACAAATCTCCATGAACTGCAAGATGCTATCCTATCAATATGGGCCAACATTTCTAAAGAATGCTTTCAGCACCTTGTTGGATCAATGCCACGTAGAATTAAGGCAGTTCTGAAGGCGAAAGGGGGTCAAACACAGTATTAGTATGGTGTTCCTAATAATCCTTTAGGTGAGTGTATATACCTGTATCAAATCTCCCTTTTATAACCAAGATCATTGAGAAGATAGTCTTCAATCAACTCAGTGATTTTGTGAACTCAAGCGGTCTCTTAGACAAATTTCACCACAGTACTGAAACGGCTCTGTTAAAAGTTTGTAATTATATACGGCTGAATACTGATTCGGATAAAACAGTTCTGGTTCTATTAGATTTCAGTACTGCATTTGACACTGTAGATCATAGAACACTTCTGGCAAGGCTGGAAAGTTGGGTAGGACTCTCCGGGACAGTCCTTGATTGGTTCAGGTCTTATTTAGATGGCTGGAGTTACTTTGTCACCATTGGTAATCATGAATCTGATAGGGTGGCTATGACATGTGGAGTTCCACAGGGACCAGTTCTCGGACTGCTTCTGTTCAATATATATATGCTCCCTCTGGGCCAAATTCTACAGAACAACAACATTAACTACCACAGCTATGCCCATGATACTCAAATATATATGGCTCTCAGCTCAATAGACTCATTCTGTCACTGTATATAGCACATAAATTCATGGATTAACCAAAATTGTCTGCAATTAAACCAAGATAAAACAGAGATGATTGTGTTTGGCAACAAAGGTAAGAGAACTACTATTATTAAAGAGCTGGATTCATGAGCCCTAAAAACCAGTGACCAAATTTGCAATTTTGATAGACTCAGACCTTACGTTCAACAGTCACATGAAGGCGGTCACCAAAACAGCATTCTATCTTCTTAAAAATATAGCCAGAATCAAGGGCTTGGTGTCCCAAAAAGACCAAGAGAAGCTCATCCATGTTTTAATCTCTAGTAGGTTTGAATACGGTAATGGGCTCTTAACTGGACTCTTCAAAAAGACTGTAAAACAGTTGCAGCTCATTCCGAATGCTGCTGCTAGAATGTTAACCAGGACCAAGAGAACAGAGCACATCACTCCAGTTCTTATATCTTTCCACTGGCTTCCAGTCAGTTACAGAATAGATTTCAAAGTGGTGCTTTTAGTCTATAAATCATTGAATGGTTTAGGCCCCGACTACATTTCTGATGTGTTTGAAGATTACCAACTGAGCAGGGATCTTAGATCCATGAACTTAAATCAGCTAGTAGAGTCTAAACTAAACATGGCGTAGCTGTGTTTATCAGCTATGCTGCTCAAAACTGGAATAAACTACCAAAAGATCTTAGACATGCCCCAAACGTATATATTTTTAGATCCAGGTTAAAAACACTTCTCTTTGACTGAGGGCTTAAACTTTAGCCTTAGAACTTTTATGGCTTCCACATTAAATATTTCTATTTCCTTATTCAACATTTTATTAGTATGAAGTATTTTATATTTCTCTCTTTGATTTTATGTTTTATTATTTGTTGTTATTTTATTTTCTATTCTGCTATGTTTTATCTATCGTTTTTCTGTAATGCAAGTTCTGGTGCTATCAGAGGAATAACCTCTGTGTAAATGTATCAATCTGCCGATGACAGATAATGCGAGTTCTTGTGCTGCTGTTTAGACATCGATGTAGGGTATCATCTCACAAAAGGACTGACGAGTTTATCCACCCGCTAAATCTAAAATGCATGTACAGACATGGCATACATTTCCCCATGAGAGAGCCGAGTAAGGCAACATAAAAAAAGCCGGGTTAGAGAATTGTAACAAACTGACATTTTTAGTTTAGTTTGTGTGTCCGTATCACATTTTCATTTTTGAAATATCATGTGAATTCATATGACTTTCAACATGTTATTGTAGGTTTTTGTTTTATATGCAGGGCTATTCTACATCTGTTCCTCAGTCATCTCTGGCTGTGCTTTGACAGTAATTACTATTTATTAATCACAATTTTCTTAATCTAAAGCATCTACCTCCTGGTATATAATCTAGTGAATTCTCTCCTGTACCTTTAAGTCTTTCATCAATCGATCCATACAGTTTTAAAACACCGTTAACTGGCCATCTGTTTTCAATCTGCAATTGGAGACGTTTTTAACAATTTAAACTAGGGAATTACATCAATATTTTTTAAGATATTTACCAAAATAATAAAAGATGAAATTAAAATTAATTTAACCTTTTCATGCGTGAGTTTCGAATATTCCTTACCGACCCCCCAGCGTGAGTTTTTTTGCGAGTGACTTCAGTACTCTGCAGCATTTGAACTCACCCCAGCATTTGAATGCTTGCCAGGTAAGGAACACTACATACATTGCATTGCAAGCTTCTCTCGTTGACTCAAATTCTAAGAGCTGGAAAAGTTGGTTGATGTATAACTGTAGCTAGCTAGAAAACGTCAGCTAATCGCTAGCAAACGTCAGCTAACCGCTAGCTAACAAAGCGTGACGAGTAATTCAGTGCAGTGAAAACGAATAAACTATATAAAAAGCATACAACGGGTAACGTAACTTCTAGAAGGTTTTTACAATGGTTTTGATCGGTTGTCAGCTCTTCCAGGAAATGTTAAGATGCTCTATAGTAGTCGCTAATATAATTCGTTTTTGTGTATTATTGTTGGCTGGCTGTTGGTACGTAAGTAACACTTCTTGTCCCGATTTGAATGCGTTCTACCTGATTAATATCATAGTGTGGTCTTGAAACAATTACAATCAGGAAATAAAGTTATAAACACTGTTTGAGTTAAATGTGAGTAAATAACAGCGCGGTCTGACCAGCCGTTGTTACGTTACTTGTAGCTAGGCATGCTACTGGTGCGTTCTAAACATGACGTTCTAATCACACCAGTGTGACCGTACGCTTCAGGGACCACTCTAGCCTGATCACACCGGTGTCATTTAGTAATATGGCAGAAGAACAGGGATTGTCATGATTCCACCTCCTTACCACAGCACATCCTCTTCGAATTCTAATTGTCTTCTGTTTCCGTATGTATTTATTCTTCATACATCTGTAAAAGCTGACGTCAACTACATTATGGCCTTGAACCTTAGTGAGACCAATACCAGATTAATAAATTCCAATCGTAGCACAGAATGCTCCAAAAAAAAGTCAAGATAATACTTGTATTTCAAATATAACTTTTCATGGAGGATCCTGTCATCCAGGGGTTTAATTACAGGGTGAGGACAGGAGCTCACCTGTTGTAATTTCACTGTGTCTCCAGAAGATCATCTGTATTGTAATGTGTATTTAATGGCATTCTGAGCCAAACCATGACCCAGACCGCAAACCTAATGATTTAACACAGTGGCCATAATATTCACTTTGTTTTATGTTTGATCTGGGACTCATTGGTGGGGTTAATTTTGGGGAATTGGAGTGTGTGTTTCTCCACAATCATCTGGGATTTTAACAGTGTTATGGTTTAGAAGTCTCCCTAAACTGTGTTCATATAAAAACCTCAGCCTCAGAAATGTCATCACAGACAATTTCCAAATGTTTCACAGACAATTTGGTACATTTCAGCAGACGCTATTAAATTGTTTTGGGGGAAGGGGTTTTAAAGATGAGTAATGATGTCATGAGAATGAATCTTATATACCACCATAAAAAAGGCCAGACCACCATCACTGATTGGTGAAACATTGCTGTGGTTGTCATGTTAAAATTAGGATTACTTACAGAAATATAACAACCAAAACAAATTAGATGAACTACAGTGGGGAGAACAAGTATTCGGTACACTGTGAGAAACAGAATCTAAAACAAAAATCCAGAAAATCACATTGTCTCATCTCAATTACAGAGGTCATAAGTTTCCTGATGTTCTTGACCAGGTTTGCACACACTGCAGCAGGGATTTTGGGGCCCTCATCCATACAGACCTTCTCCAGATCCTTCAGGTTTCAGGGCTGTCGCTGGGCAATACAGACTTTAAGCTCCCTCCAAAGATTTTCTATTGGGTTCAGGTCTGGAGACTGGCTAGGCCACTCCAGGACCTTGAGATGCTTCTTATGGAGCCTCTCCTTAGTTGGCCTGGCTGTGTTTCGGGTCGTTGTCATGCTGGAAGACCCAGCCACGACCCATCTTCAATGCTCTTACTGAGGGAAGGAGGTTGTTGGCCAAGATCTTGCGATACATGGCCCCATCCATCCTCCCCTCAATATGGTGCAGTCGTCCTGTCCCCTTTGCATCCCCAAACAATTATGTTTCCACCTCCATGCTTCACGGTTGGGATGGTGTTCTTGGGGTTGTACTCATCCATCTTTTTCCTCCAAACACGGCGAGTGGAGTTTAGACCAAAAAGCTCTATTTTTGTCTCATTAGACCACATGACCTTCTCCCATTCCTCCTCTGGATCATCCAGATGGTCATTGGCAAACTTCAGACAGGCCTGGACATGCGCTGGCTTGAGCAGGGGGACCTTGCGTGCAATGCAGGATTTTAATCCATGACGGCGTAGTGTGTTCCTAATGGTTTTCTTTGAGACTGTGGTCCCAGCTCTCTTCAGGTCATTGACCAGGTCCTGCCATGTAGTTCTGGACTGATCCCTCACCTTCCTCATGATCATTGATGCCCCACGAGGTGAGATCTGGCACGGAGCCCCAGATTGACCGTCATCTTGAACTTCTTCCTGCAAAATCGGCAGTGTATCAAATACTTGTTCTCCCCACTGTATATATTTTTTAACTACATTTTGAGTGTGCTATGCTGTACCACTGGACTAAATTATTAACAAATTATAAACCACCCCAGTGTGCTCCGTGCACTCAGCCAGTAAGCTACATCAGAATTCACTGTACTGTAATCACAACTGGGTTCTATAGTGTTTACTATCTTTATTTTCTGTTTTCTTTCAAACGCTATACTTTTACACATCGTAATGAGGCATACTTGTCAGATATTCAGTTTTTCCTTTGAAAAGCAACTGAAATGGATGAAGAGAATTGTGAAGGCATTGATTGGCATTGTTCTTTGCTAGTGAATTTCTCTGACTGTAAAGGAACACAGACACGTTTGTCTCCTCCCTGACAAATGTTGGGTAGTCTGCCAGTACTTATTGATAGGCTACAGACCATCACTTCCTCCCAACACCGGTTCAACCAGAGTTTGACTGGAAATTATTGGAAGGCAGGGTTCATTTCAGAGCCTTATCCTCAGTACCAATCCAATATGGCGGACTATGTATTTAAAGCCTATTCGCCTTGGTCTAACACATATGAATCCTTTTCATTGATATACCACACAATGCTGAATTAGATATATACTGTTCCACATTGCCATGACCCTCTGAAAGACTGTCAGTGTTTCTTTTCTATGCCAGCTGTGAGGTTACCACTAGCAACTAGCTAGCTTGAAAGAAAGGGTAACGCCCCCTGGCATGTAGAGTCGTCATCCCCGTAACAGCGGCACCACAAATTATCAAGGCTTCACAAGAAATTACGTCAAGAAAAAAAGTGTAATATGGAGTGACCCAACAGCCAATAGCCTTGCTGACAGTGTTGAATCTTCATCCAATGATTACATAATTTACTGTTACATATAGAAGTTATACCAGGTGCAATTTTTCAAGTCAAGCTCTTTAAATAAACAACATTCTTTTTCCTCACCATTATGAGACCAGCAGTTTCTCTGATTTAAACATTTCTAGTGAAAAGAAAATTTATTCCACAGACAGTAATCAGGAGCACCCAGAAGTGATTTTTATGATTTAGTATCAAAAGCAGTAATAATTGTGTAATAATTCATGTTGGGCTCTTATTGATTGTGTTTACTCTCCAACAGTCGTCGGCCAGAATGGTCCACCGCCAAACTCAAGACATATTTTTCATAATCCCCAATGAGAAATTACAGAAGCCATGTGAAATAGCATGGATTACACAGAAAGAGAAAGGGAGAAAGAAATACCAGGGTTGGGAATGGCAAACGTAAAAAAAACTATTTTGACTCGCCTTGTAGTCAATAACCTGTACTGGTGTGTGTCATGGACTCTTGTGTGTGCGGTGTATTACTGATTTTCAAAGCCTGATGGACTCTTGCGTGTGCGGTGTATTAATGATTTTTAAAGCCTGATGGACTCTTGTGTGTGCGGTGTAATACTGATTATTAAAGCCTGATGGACTCTTGTGTGTGCGGTGTATTACTGATTATTAAAGCCTGATGGACTCTTGTGTGTGCGGTGTATTACTGATTATTAAAGCCTGATGGACTCTTGTGTGTGCGGTGTATTAATGATTTTTAAAGCCTGATGGACTCTAGTGTGTGCGGTGTATTACTGATTATTAAAGCCTGATGGACTCTTGTGTGTGCGGTGTATTAATGATTATTAAAGCCTGATGGACTCTTGTGTGTGCGGTGTATTAATGATTTTTAAAGCCTGATGGACTCTTGTGTGTGCGGTGTATTACTGATTATTAAAGCCTGATAGACTCTTGTGTGTGCGGTGTATTACTGATTATTAAAGCCTGATGGACTCTTGTGTGTGCGGTGTATTACTGATTATTAAAGCCTGATGGACTCTTGTGTGTGCGGTGTATTAATGATTATTAAAGCCTGATGGACTCTTGTGTGTGCGGTGTATTAATGATTTTTAAAGCCTGATGGACTCTTGTGTGTGCGGTGTATTACTGATTATTAAAGCCTGATGGACTCTTGTGTGTGCGGTGTATTACTGATTATTAAAGCCTGATGGACTCTTGTGTGTGCGGTGTATTACTGATTTTTAAAGCCTGATGTTTGGCTTACGTGGTGGGGGGGATCTGGGTGCCTGTGTTCCACCACTCTCTTGTTGTCATGCGAGGCATGGTTGCATCATTGAGGCACAAAGTAGACATACTCTCATTCAAACCCATCTTTTCACATTAATTTAATTAATTTATTGATGCATTTAAGTCTGAGATTACACACATTTAAGAAGCAGGCATGGCCAAAGGGGTAACTTTCTACCTCCACCCTGAAAACCAGGCACTGCGCAGTGCCAAAGCAAACTCTGTAATCAGAATCAGATGCTGAACGTCTGCGAAAAGATGGCATCCTTCCTGATCTCAAGCAAGACTGAAATTATGATACATCAGCTGTGTTGGGTTTCGTTGTTTCTGCTCAGGCATGGGTCCAGCCATCTCCGAATACACCCGGTGCATTGTGTCATGTTACAATTGTCAACATGACATCTGGGAGTCATTTATCAGCAACAAATCTGTCCCCGAGACAGGTTAGGTCTGTGAATAAGATCAGAAACATGTTTGGTGTTGGCTACTTTTACTAACATGCACAACCTCTACTTGTTTATCCTTCATTGGCTCGTCAAGGGATCCTGAACGGCTGCACGGATCCCTGCTGTTGACGTAGCCTTGTCCTGAGGCCATTGAAGGCAAGAGACCAGGAAAGCGGCGTATGTAAACGGAAAATTTACCACCCTGCCAAAAGCTGGAAGCCCAGACCTTAGAGAGTCCCGCTGTCAATGCACTCATAACCTGGAGACTTGTCTCCGATGCAGCCGACTACGAAACGGGTCTTTGGATGGGACTACAAATCCCAAATCTCCAAAACATTCTGTATCCACACAGCATGCATTCATCCTCACAGAATCCCACTAGTGCACAGATGGACAGGCTCATGGACACACCAAGAAATATTCATGTGAAAAGTCGTGTGAAAAGTAAATGTACACCTCAAAAGTTTTTATTAATTTATTTATACATATTTTGACATAAATATGAGCAAAATGGTCTGTGCATTTTTTTTTCTTTTCTGTCAGTTTTCTTCTAAGACCTCTGGGTCTTAGATTTCAATTTATTTTATAATATTCAAAAGAATTGAATAATAATATTCTAAAGTAAGTCTAAACTAAAATGCAATAATAAATATTGAAAAAATGAAATGTAAAATAAATGTAAAAAAAAAATCTCGAGTTCAGAATGACTCCAAAACTAAGATCAAACGGCACCAACATAACCACACGCTGGTTGGTAGGGATGTCATGAAAAACCTTCAAAACCAGATGGCCCCTACCAGGAAGCTCGAACGGGGCTGTGGTTTGATCTTACAGCAGTGTTACCCTGGGGTTCTTGGAGTCTTCTGTGAGCATCTTTCTGTCAGTTTTTGGGCTCCATTTGGTCAGACTACCTGTCCTATATAGATTGCCTGTGGCAATATGTAGGTGATCCATCAGACTGTGGAATATTGTAGTTGTAATTGCTTCAAAATAGCTTTGTAACAACAAGAGTCAGAGGCATCAATAATCGATATCCTGAGGGCCTTGAAGAGGTCTATTGAACTTGACATGATGGTTAAGATCTCCTCCATATGGTTAAGACCAAACCATGCCAAGCTTCTAAAGTTTATGGAAGGCTGGACCCTCCCAAGCTACTCTCTAATTATTTTCTGATCACTTGCACCTGTTTTGCTGTGCTTCATTCGCCCTTTCATTTGATTGTAAACGTAGATAGTAAACTTTTCGGCATAAGAAAATAGCATTTCTGTAAATTTTTTACCGTATATCTCAAGAATGACGTTCCCTGGGAACTATTGTGAAAACCCGCGATTACGTTCTATGCCAACATATGTAGTGCCATTACGTCGGTCAAGAACGTTATATATAAATCCACATTTTGAATGGCCACATGTGGCGGTCTACATACAGGTTTTCGTATTGTATTATTCTTTTAAAAACAGCTGATTTGACTTGAGTGGGGATGTTGAGTGGGGATGGTCTACATAAATTGCCTTATTTGGACAGGTGAAATCCAACAAAACTATTGGATTATTACCATACACATCGATACATTTTTGGAAATATATAACGTTCTTGACCGACGTAATGGCAACTAGATATGTGGGCATAGAACGTAATCTCGGGTTTTTACAATAGTTCCCAGGGAATGTAATTCTTGAGATATAGGGTACTTCATTTTAACTGGATACCTGGTTTTAAAATAATTTTTTGTGTGATTTATTTCACTGCGTAACCTATGAACTAAAATACAAATGTGTCCAAAAAAGCAAAAACAAAGAAAGTTTCCAGGGGGTGTGCTTAATTTGTCATTTGAATGTATGAGCACAAACATACAAATTAGATCTAGATTAGATTCAGCTTTATATTCATTGAACAGTACGAGTACAGTACAATGAAATGCAGTTAGCATCTAAACAGAAGTGCAAATAGAAGAGGGCAGGAGATTTACAAGTATTAAGGATAGTGCATGTTACAAGTGGAATGTGTAGAAGTGCAGTGTGGGCAAATACAATGCAATGGCGATTTCTAATTGAACAATGAAGGCAAATAGTGCAGGGCCGAAAAATGTACAAGTATTAAGTATAATGTATGTACAAGAGGGAAATGAATAGTTGTACGATGACGCAAATGCAGGTACAAATGACAGTTCTGACTGTGCAATCGAGCAAAACGGGGTTGTAATGTAGTCTGTACAACTGAAATGTAGGGATTGTAGAAACAAGGTTCCTCGAGGTAGACACGTACAATGTAACAACTGAAAAATGCAAGTACAATACAGTTGCATGCACTGGCGCAGCGTGGCGACATACCACGGGCCCCCCACACACCACGGGCCCCCCACACGCCATGTGTCATGGTTGCAGCCACACCGTCTGCACTCCTGATAGCTACGCCAGTGGTTGTATGTTTGTATTGAAGTTAGTCAAGAACAGACACAGGGTATACAGCTACACATTGAAATATACATTCAGATTACCTAGTGCCCAACAAAGACATGACAACCTTTCTACTGTTTATATGGTTAGGTCGTTAAATAATTTTACACTGACACAAGTTTTGTTATTTTGGTTGTTTGCCAAAATATATTCAAATAAAAGTTAAACAATGAATATGGGTTTAAAGTTAAGCCTCTCAGCTTTAATTTGAGGGTATTCACATCCAAGTTGGAGTTAGGAATTATAGCTCTTTAATGTGTAGCCCCCTCCTTTTTCAAGGGACCAACTGACTCAAAAGCTGTTTCATGGACAGGTGTAGCCTATTCCTTCATTATTTCTCCATCAATTAAGTAGGTAAAAGGTCTGGAGTTGATTCTAGGTGTGGCACTTGCATTTAGAATCTGTTGCTGTGAACCCACAAAATCCAGTCAAAGGAGCTCTCAATGCAAGTGAAACAGGCCATCAGAGATAGCAGGAACATTAGAATTGTCCAAATCAACAGTTTTTTGGAGGAAAAAAGAATGCGCTGTTGAGCCTGGATGTCCACGGAAGACAACAGCAGTGGATGATTGTAAGATCATTTCCATGGTCAAGAAAAACCCCTTAAATAATATAATTTCTCTCTCCCTTGACAAACGGGTATGCAAATTATTACAACCACTATACGAAACGGCCGATTTCTAACAACAACATCCAGCCAAGTGGAGAACAGTCTCCAGGTATCATTTATAATTGTGTTAATTTGTCCAATTACATTTGAGCCCCTGAAATAAGTGGACTGTGTATGAAAATGGTTGCAATTCCCAAACGTTTCATATAATTTGTTGGTTCAACCCCTTGAATTAAAGCTGAAAGTCTGCACTTCAACTGCATCTCGGTTGTTTCATTTCAAATCCATTGTGGTGGTGTACAGAGCCAAAATTATGAAAATGGTGTCAGTGTCCAAATATTTTCAGACCTAACTGTAGCAACTCCTTTAGTCAATGGGCTGATGATTGCATTTTATTGCAAGTTCTTCTACGACATGGACTAGGTTTAAATTGGTTTTCGTTGGACCCTTTCCATTGCTGTTATCACTGAAATTATTCCAGGGCCATTAGGCATTTTCCTGTCGCCTCCAATTGATATATTCAGCTGAACTATTCGCCCCATATCTCATTCCGGGGCTGTTTTTATTCGTAATTTAAAGGGAGTTGCACAAAACAACGTTTATTTTGTCTCTAAAAGAAATATGGTCATGTCCAGTGAGCTAATGTACATTAATGAAGTGTACATCTTGGCCAGAGGAAAATGTTGGGGTAGCCAATCATATTAACATGAACCCTTTATAGTAATCTCAAGTATAGTTCATAAATAGCTTTAAAAGAAAAATCTCTAAAAATTAAAAGACCGTAGTCATGCTCCATAGAAGACCACTTGCTCACCACCAGCAACCTCTTGGGTCAAAACAGCACAGAGGCCGATATCCTTGGCATTTGTCTTTTCTTTGGAAAACTGGTGCTTTGGTTAGGGCTTCCTTCAAATCCTTTCGTCCGAGGCAAAGACACATCCTTTCCTATTCAGGGAAAAGAACAGGACTGCCACTGTAGTGAGGGATGGAGACATTATACCGTCCTGTCACACCTTGAAAGCATTTGAAAGCTTCCAGTTTCCCAGTGTGCACCACACAGATGTGGCAGAACCTACTCTAAGATATTTAATTAGGCTGCTTGAGAAGGTTTGAATACTAAGCAACCTGCCAATACCTTGTTTATAGTAATAGGCATGACAAGAGACAAGAGGACCATTGATTTTGGTAGTACCAGGATGGATTAGGGATTGTGGGTTTCAAACTAATCTATACTTCTCACTTAAAGTAGTTGTGTTGTTGTGTTCATAATCACATCTGTGATTGGTTCAGATTTGGACTGGTCCGGACCTGCCTGTAGGCAACTCTGACTAACAGTCAGGAACATTTAGGACCAGGACTGCAGACAACAACAACCAGGTTTTCTTTGAGAGGGGATAACGAACACTGCCAACATCAAATCAATGTAATTGACAACATTTCTGCTTCCAACTCCCTTCACTCTCTAACACACACGCGCACACACACAGACACACTCCCATGGAATTGCTATCACTGTAAGGACCAGACAATTTGTACCCTTACAAAATGATTCCCCCTAAATCCAGGCACCTAACCCTGACATTAAGTTGTACACTATCCCTAACCTTAACCTAACCCCAACTTTAATCTCAATAGCTTTTACGCCTGAACTTGAACTCTAAACAATAGACATAACCCTTATTTCTTATTTCTAGCTTATTTCTACCCTAATGCAAAACCTTGTAAGTGACAACTGGTCAAAACATACATTTTTTGCACCAAGTGTGATTTACTTTACACTGGCAACATTTAAACAGCCTTTGAGCAAATCTTTGTAAAGCAATTTTGACAGCTCTAAACTTCTAGATAAAGACTGGAATTTTATTTCGCTGATAGGGATCAGTGTGGCTTGGACACAGAGTGAAGAACAGAGTTATAGCAAAAAAATCTAAAACACTGGAAAAATAGGACCTTGAGAGGTGATGAACACTTCCATCAGTACCAAAACAAAGGAACATGGAAAATCTTTTTTTTCTATTATACTTGTTTAACATAGCTAATCAGTCCATCCATTTTTTTTAAATTGCGTATTCATTAATAATAGGTGTCCAAGGAGGGTCCATGTGTCTAAGTTATTGATGTGGCCAGAGTTTGAATACAACCCATAGTTCTTTTATCTAACACTCTATACCGTCTGTATAATAAACACATACATGCCTGAAAATGAAAACTTTTACAAGACGCTCACGTCCAAAATAAAGTGATTGAGTAAAATTGTATGTTGATTGCAGATTGGTGGTTGTTTTTGTTGGATCTACATTTGCCACAGGGCTTTGTGTTTCCTTCAGTGTTGAGGAATATGATCACGATCGTAGCTGTTCTAGCTTGCTTCCATTAGATGAGACCAATGCATTGTTTAGCAGTTGGTGTTTCTATGTTTTGGAGAAGGACTCAAGTTCTCATACATCCTGCCAAACATTCTCTGTATTTCTTTGGAATTGCAAAAAATACCACATTAGCTGAGTTTGTCAGAATAGTGATTGATCAATGCAATATTTGGTTAACAAGTAATACATTTAGTCTTTGATGAATCTTAATGTGATTTCCAACACTGCCACCATAGTTTATATTATTCGAACTTCAGGACAGGTTACATTGAGATCTCAGCCATGAGACTTGGTCCTTATGGTCTTTTTAATATACACCAGTGCCTTAAGGCCTATGTCAAATCCCCATGGACAGAGTTTTATGTAGGAAGGATGTGATTAGCTAGGGCATTTAGTAAGTATAATTGGGGCCCACATGTCCTGTTGTGACTGGGGTTCTGTCACACCATAGGGTAGAAACAGAAGATATTGAGGAAGAGCCGGACAGTGTAAGAAAAAGGTTGAATTTTCCCAGCTGTATCGACTTCTGCGGATGGAGAAGACCGGGGAAGCATCTGCAGCCTGCTACTCCACTCCGTATGCTGCTATCACTCAAACACCATCCGGAAGGCTGACAAAATGATTAGGGAAGATTACACACCCACTCCCCACCAGGGGTGTTGATTCCCAAAGTGCAAACCAAGCAACTGCGCCCTTCTTGTGTAGCAGCAGGTATCGAGAGCCGAATTGTAAGTTAACGCCAAATACCATTTTTGTTGTAATATGAATTATTTACACATGAGAGCATAGACACATGGTTTCACACTTGCCTAGATAGATTTAATACACCGCAAACACCCTGACTGCATGTCTATCTATTCAACATGCTTCATGGGTCCCCACACAACCCCTTCCCCAGGACCGGCCGAAGCAGTCCTATAGAAATCTGTTCAGAAACACCTGGAGAGATTTCCAGACTGGAGTGTAAATGTGGAATCCTATTCCCCTGCCTGATATAAAAAATACTGCATTGCTGTGCAACGTTTGCCAGATTGAGAAGACGCTGTGAAAAAGTCAGATGTTGGGGGTTTGGGCAAGAGGTGCTTGCAGTGACATAAAATGTAAGCACAGTGTTCAGATTTTCACCTGGTGACTTTCTGTGTCTTGCGTCATCATTCAAGTTAGTATAAATGAATAAAATCAGTGAGGGCTGCCACAAGGAGCGAGTGTGGGACCGGCCCGAATTCCAGTGAGATCCCCACACACTCCGCAACGCACCAGGCAGGTACAGCAGCTGTTTAAGATGGTGCTTGCAGATGTTGTGAAGATGCTCCACTCTTTTGTTTTGTCGGTACAATAGCAAAGGATGATCTGCGATCCCATAACAAAGTGTAGAACGAGGAATGTGTACTGTTGTAGACAAAGTGACAACGGTATGAACAGAAACACATTTCATAGTACTAAAGTACTATAAACAGTGTGCAGTTATTTGGTTTGTAACGGACTCCCTCCTTCAGGTGTCACATCAACAAAGAGGACACCTCAGGAGCAAGACGGTGTACCTTATCTGCTCCTAAGGGGGACCGGCGTGAAGGAACACAGCATTTTGGGGAGGTTGTGGAGAGCTGTTCACGAACTAGGTGGGTGAAGGGAGCCTGAATAAAGCCGTGGTTGTGGGCTCTCTCCCACGGATGGAAAGGGGAGTGGTCTTAGCCATGCTGGACTACAATAAAAGGCATTTGTGTGGACGTCTTAGGAGCCCAAACTTTCCAGTAGCATCACCGGTGGCTGCTGTATCAGGGTTTTCTGGCACAACTCATAAAGACAGATAGACAGAAAAAAAAGGAAAGAAAGAGAAACGTTTATTGAAAGCAAAGAACTCTTGACTCTCGTTAACTAGCTGATAGGTGCAACTTTTCTTTTTGGCTTTTTTTGCATTTTGTGTAAAGAAAGTCTGGTGTTAAAAAAAAGAAAGAGAAAATGAGCACTTTGCTGTCCCTTGTGCTTTCCCTCACCCTGGCCAGCAGCGTGTATAGTGACACGAACGGTGCTGCTTCTCAATCTTCAGGTAAGATGGAAATATGTTTGTCTGTATGTTGCGTGTGTGTGTGTGTGTGTTCATGTGTGTGTAGATATATATCTACATGTGTGTGGTGTGTGTTTCTGTGGGATTGAGTGTATGGTGTGTATTGTGTGAAACTTAGTAGGTGTGAGTCTGCGAGAGTGTGTGTGTCTAGGTGCAGTGGTATGTGCGGGTGTGCATGCACGCGTGGATGTTTGTGTGTGTGTTTATGTGTGTTTGCGTTATGGGGCCTCAGTAAAGTGGTACCATAGACTTGTATAACAGCAGGGTCATTGTAGTGGTTGGTAATGGAACCCTCTCCAGGGTGCCCCATACAGTCTGACTCCCCCACCAACATGCTGCTCATGGCTGCCTACTGGCTGATCATAAATCAGTCAGTCACTGACAAGGGCTTGCTGGCCAAACATTACACACTTTCTGTTTTACACTGAAACTGTGGATAAAACTTCTGTTAATTATGAACATTTCATTGCAAATCTTATTCATCGGAAAGGTGGTTTTAGTTTTGAATTGTACAAAATGTTTCCCATACTGTATTTACTTGATCGCTGTGTCTGACCACGTAATGTTTAAAAAATTTAAAAAATACATCAATAAACAAATACAAACAAAAATATCTAACTTTCAAATGCAATGGCAAAATACCTTTCTAGCTTAAACCAGGGCATCAACACAAAAAGTGACAAGTAATATCAATTTCCCAGTCATGTAGGAAATACTGGATGAACGCATAAGGGTTCCCAAAAAACACTCAGACGAACTTGGAAAATAATAAATTAATTGGAAGAGTGATATTGTTCCATATTGGCGATCTCCCACATTCTACCCAAGTGCCATAATAAAGACTCAAGCTTTGTCAGTGGGGGATGATGTAGAAAACATGGGCCTGTACCTTAAACCTGAAACACGTTGATAAACCAGGAAAGTGTCCACGGGTCCTATTTGTGGACTTTAGCTCGGCATTTAACACCATCCCACCAGATTCTCTGGGAACCATTCAGCCCTGACTATCTGTTGATTTCAGGACCATGATTTTACCTCATAGCTGCAATGAGATCGTCAATATTGCATTGCAATATATTTTAAAGGGCTGGCTGTGTGAGGTAAAAAGGTAATTAAATAACAACAGCTAACCAGAGGTTCTCACCTAGGAAATTGTCCGCTTGTAATTATCAAAAAAGCGGGAGACCGTGGATTCCAATCTAAGAAGTTGTCCACACCTGTCCATGTCTCTAAATACTATGCTATAGTTACTAGTCAGAATTTCAGAATTATTGAAGGCATGAAGAGTACTGTGTAAAACAGATTTTACACAACTAGCTAACCTGTGGATTCAGCATTGTCCGTCTGAAACTTAAACATTTAAGCCATGCCATTCTGTTCATAAATTCTGCAGTTAATCAGGGCAGACTAGGAGGTGTATCTAGCTAGTCTCGGCAGATCAGAACATAAATCTATTTCGTAACTAGAATGAGTGGGAGATCAGATGATAGGGTAAAACAGTGATAGGACCATATTAAGTATATAATTTGGAGTAAAATCTAAATAACATTGTATTGGCGAGTTATATTAGTTCTGGCTTGGTTTACTGCTAAAAGTGGTTTCAGACAGCAAGCGGGGGATGGGTGACAAATTCATTTTCTAGGGAGCCTTGGAATTCTATCTATATGTAGACCTTGTCATTGCCCAATAACCCTTCTCGCCAAGTGGGGAAAATAAAGAAATGTTCTGAAGGAGAAAACTGGGGGTAGAAGCTAATCCCTGTTAGCTAGCTTTTGTCAGGGGGGACAACTCGTGGCTTAGACATAAATGGATGTTTGGTTGGGCATGAGTAAACGTAGCTGGGCCCAAAAAGGAAATACAGCAAAACTACCAGTTTTTAATGTGACTTACAAAATTACAAAAAACTCCCATGACAAACAAATAAGCAAATAAGCAAATGCTACTGTACAGGTATTCAAGCATGACTCAACTGTAATTAGAAATAATGTCACAGCAGGCATGAATACATTAACTCACTAGAATCACCAAAAAAAAACCTGACCTTACCAAACCAGGAGCCATCATAATAATAAAACGATAGCAACGAAAGCAGTCGTTTACTTAGTATTGAATTACATCATTTCATCATCAGGCTAAATTATAGTTAGTATTCAGGCTTACCTTGTTTCACAGCACAATATGTCAATGTTTGGGCTTATTGCTGAAGATAGACATGATTTCATCATAGTCCAAAGAGTCATTGAGTTCCCTTTCAAAAGACAAAAACATTATTGAGACAGGCATTCAACATGCAATTGATGTTTTGATCCGGCCCATAGGAACAACCTGTCAACACTACAAGTCAGCAAGGGCAATGACAGCTCTTAGTAGTCTATTGATGTTTGGGAAAATGTCCGGGCTGAAACTGTCCAAAACTTCAATAAGGGAAGGGAATTCATGACCTCCTTCCACTTTACGACGCAGTTGCTGAATAACCGCAGTTATTTCAGCATCTTCAAAAGAGATATGGTAGTGGTCACATGAGGCCGCTCTCATTATTCCACATTGATCCTCCTGGAACCGTGCATGCAGCTCTGTTAGCTACATGATGTCAACCCACAGGTGTCTCAGTTCATCGTCATTCTTTTTCACTTTGCCCAAACTAGTGCTGACCACAGAATCAGTCAGTCTTGTGGTCTTCTTGGAGGACCCTGAAGTGACATCCCAGCTAGTAATGTCATGTTTATCCATCAGTTCCTCTGTAAACTTTAACACTTCATCAAAATCACAACTTTTTTACTAAATGCTTACGCATTCTGACAAGGGCATCAAACAAGAGTACTGCGAAGCTGGGCTCCAAATGAAGCCAGGACTGGCAGTGTATACTTTCCCAGTGACTTCCATTTGAGAAAGAAAAATGCTTCTTAATTAGCAAATTACATATCTGACCTAGCAATTTAATGCCCTCACCGAGAAAGACTATCCCCTTTAATATATGGTAATGGCAATGCCATTTTACCCACTTTTGCAATGTCAGTCCATTTCCAAGCCCTGGTATAATTTGGGATGAATATTAATTCATTTTATATTAATTTGCCTCTTTTTTTACATTATTAGACCTGTACGTGGCCAAGTCATTGAGGTGCAATCCATGAAAAATTAGACATTCATTTTCAAATAAATTCACTGTGTATCATTTATCACTGCTGTGGCGAGCAGTTTGTATGCTTGTGACCGAACTGCATCAAAAAAAAATTCTGAAATGATTTTTTTCTAAGTAAATCCAACAGTCAAACAGGGGAATATATACAGCGGTGTACAAAAAAAGTACGGGGAAGAGGGTTAGGGAAATTGTTTGTGGAAATTTGCAGATTGAGCCAATGGCTTCCGAGCTGCCAATTTCTGGCAATGTTCGTATAAGCTATGAAAGCCACGTCTGAAGCAAATCTTCTGTAAATCTGAGCGGAAGTGTCAGAGAAAGGAATTAGTTCAACTCCTGTGATCTGGTGACCATTGGGATGATGATGATCTTGTGTGTGTATGCCTGTGTGTGTAACCCATGATGTCAGAGCCATAGCTCTGGCCGGCACCCAGACCAACTACAGTTTACACTAGATCTTTATTCTAGCTATACAGAGAAGTTTTATTGTGCTTATAAACCGTGGGCGTTGTCCAATCGATTAACTTCCCAGCCTGCTGGATATCTTCAGTGACGCATTAATTCTGACAGGAATTCAAGATTAACAGCCATAGTTAAATGTATAGAGCCCTGTGCTGAACTCTGGGCAAATGACTATTCCTTTCAGAGTAAGGTCATGCTCTGCTGACCTGGAAGGGGGCTTAGACCAGAATCTAGGTATCGTTCCGCTCAAATTTGGACTCCAGGTTGCTCTCAGGCAGGGGCTTTGAGTTTGACGATATTAACCTGTGTGCACTGATAGATATCTCTCTTTGGCCACTACTTAAACATACACCTCATTTGGCCATTATACATTTCAGCTCCCTGACTGTCCTTCAAAAGCAATATAACCAAGCTGCTATTCAATGCACCAGCTAATCAAGCTACAGTAACTGTGCGTCTGCCCAGCTGTATGAAGTGTAATTTCTCTTGTAAATACAGTGAGGGAATTTATTTTTAATCCCCTGCTGATTTTGTAAGTTTGCACACTGAAAAATAAATTATCAGTCTGTCATTTTAATGGTAGGTTTATTTGAACAGTGAGAGACAGAACAAAAAAAATTGATAAATTGATTTGCATTTTAATGAGTGAAATAAGTATTCGACCCCTCTGCAAAACATGACTTAGCACTTGGTGGCAAAACCCTTTTTGGCAATCACAGAGGTCAGATGTTTCTTGTAGTTGGCCACCAGGTTTGCACCCATCTCAGGAGGGATTTTGTCCCACTCCTCTTTGCAGATCTTTTTCAAATCATTAAGGTTTCGAGGCTGACGTTTGGCAACTCAAACCTTCAGCTCCCTCCACAGATTTTCTTTGGGATTAAGGTCTGGAGACTGGCTAGGCCACTTCAAGACCTAGATGGGCTTCTTCCTGAGCCACTCCTTTGTTGCCTTGGCCATGTGTTTTGGGTCATTGTCTTGCTGGAATACCCATCCACGACCCATTTTCAATGCCCTGGCTGAGGGAAGGAGGTTCTCACCCAAGATGTGACGGTCCCTGTCCATCGTCCCTTTGATGCAGTGACGTTTTCCTGTCCCCTTAGCAGAAAAACACCCTCAAAGTATAATGTTTCCACCTCCATGTTTGACAGTGGGAATGGTGATCTTGGGGTCATAGGCAGCATTCCTCCTCCTCCAAACACAGTGAGTTGAGTTGATGCCAAAGAGCTCGATTTTGGTCTCATCTGACAAAACACTTTCACCCAGTTCTCCTCTGAATCATTCCGATGTTCATTGACAAACTTCAGACGGGCCTGTACATGTGCTTTCTTGAGCAGGGGGACCTTGCAGGCGCTGCAGGATTTCAGTCCTTCACGGCGTAGTGTGTTACCAATTGTTTTCTTGGTGACTATGGTCCCAGCTGCCTTGAGATCATTGACAAGATCCTCCCATGTAGTTCTGAGCTGATTCCTCACCGTTCTCATGATCATTGCAACTCCACGTGTTGAGATCTTGCATGGAGCCCCAACTGTTGGGAGATTGACAGTTCTTTTGTGTTTCTTCCATTTACGAAAAATCGCACCAATTGTCGTCATCTTCTCACCAAGTTGCTTGGCAATGGTCTTGTAGCCCATTCCAGCCTTGTGTGGGTCTACAATCTTGTCCCTGACATCCTTGGACAGCTCTTTGGTCTTGGCCATGGTGGAGAGTTTGGAATCTGATTGATTGCTTCTGTGGACAGGTGTCTTTTATACAGGTAACAAGCTGAGATTAGGGGCATTCCCTTTAAGAGTGTGCTCCTAATCTTAGCTTGTTACCTGTATAAAAGACACTTGGGCGCTAGAAAAATCTTTCTGATTGAGAGGGGATGAAATACTTATTTCACCCATTAAAATGCAAATCAATTCATAACCTTTTTGACATGTGTTTTTCTAGATTTTATTGTTGTTATTCTGTCTCTCTCACTGTTCAAATAAACCTACAATTACAATTTTAGACTGATCATTTATTTGTCAGTGGGCAAACATACAACATCAGCAGGGGATCCATTTTTTTTCCCCTCACTGTACTGTATAGTTTATTTGTCAATTTGTATTGATATTCTACACATGATTTATCGGGGGATGGATTCATATGATGGATTTATAATGTGACAAGTGCCAAGACGTGCTGATATTATAGTACAGTCTGTCTGAGTGTGTGTGTGTGTGTGTGTCATACATGTATTACCAAGTCTTAGCCAAATGTGTAATCCATTGCAAATCAAGCTAAGTGAAGGCATTATGCTGGTCCTTGTACAACCCTGTTGGCAAAAAAGGTAGGACACTGTGTAAAATGGGAAGAAAAACAGAATGCAATGATGTGCAAATCATCTAAACACTATATTTTATATAAAATAGTACAAATAGTAACATATGACGTTGAAACTGAGAAATGTTATGGTTTCTTGAAAAATATATGCTCACTTTGAATTTGATGCCAGCAACATGTTTCAAACATGGAATTACAGCGTTCCATGTAATCACACCATTCTCTTTTTATGTCTTTCATACTTTATATCAAGCAATATGTTATTTATACTATACTACTGTAAGCAATTTTGGTGAGGGCAAGAGTTCCTTCTAATTTAAGAAATGTAACAAAAGTAATTTACAAATGGCTCACTAACCTTTATGTTGATTCCTTAAGGTTGTAGGTAAAATAAAAGACAGGAGAATAAGTATTTGGATACATGCATAACAATAAATGGTATAGCAGCGGACCAAGACTTTATGACATTTTACAATCATAGACAATTCTCTCTCCGTGAAAGGCAAGAAGACTGACTGATTGAGTACAGCTGTGGCTTTGAGGAAGTAACAATGTGTGGCAATAATTTAACTGTAAAATTATTATTGTCTAAAAATGCCAGATGACAGACAGCAGTACATGGCATTAATCTACAAGCATGTCATAATATAATCCTAAACGTGTGTTAATCTAAGCTGGTGTTAGACCATTGGTGGTCCATGTTTGAATCCACTACTGAGTTGATTTGTCGCTAATTAGCCTGCAAGCCAAAATCAGCATGTTCCATACAGATATGTTGATGATATTATACACTGTTTTAACTGCATGTGTGTCACTGCCTGGAAAATCACACCCACCCAAACCTATTAGACATGTTATAATTTACAACATGTTACAGCTCCGCTCAGCCAGTTTGAGTCAACAATAAGAGTTTACAGGCCCAGCTGTATCCAGTACACACCTATGGACACCACACTACAGGAACTTTTCCAGAGCTCGCACACGTTTCTTTTTTTTGGCAAGTAGTTATCATTGCTTTGATTAGGTAAATCAGATGAGCTGGTTCGGGGCTACAACAGAAATGTGAATGGTCCGCCTGTCCCTAAGCACAGGTTTGAGAGGTGCTGCTCTATGGTTTCTCTTTGCACATGGTTTTTCAGTTCAGGTCAACCAGATACTGTTTCCTGTTAGTTATGAAATCTGTAATCCTTACCATGTACACCCCATGTAATTTACATATTTACTGTATATTTAAGTAATTTAGAAGACCTTATTCAGTGAGTGTAGTTTATTATGCTTACAGTAGTGAGTGCAGTTAAATCAACTGAAACCACTGGCTTATAACAGTGTAAGAAATAACAATGTTTCCATAAACCAAACAAGAAAGCTCTTCATTCTTTTACCTCATTCACATCTGCTGAAAAAGAATTGGAAACATGTATGCATAAATCTTGGACTGTGTTACATCTCGCTGACAACTTTACTGGGGCCCAGTCATTTTGATGAAAATCGATCATGTCATTATGAGCTTTCAGTTTCCAGTCAAACCTTGGTGAAGTCCAACGTTTATGAGTTCCAGTGCATCATAAAAGCCAATGACAAACAAGGTGCTCGTCAAACGTTGTCACAGATACTAGGCTCAAAAAAAGACCTTCGTTCAGCATTGTTTTAATTAGTTGGTAACAGAAGTGGGATTCGGTACTTTTTCGTTAACCCCTTTGCATGCATCTGGTATTCCTGTCTGGATGAAGGAGACGTGTCTGGGCGGGGTGGTGGAGTGTGGTGGAGGTTGAGTTGCAGCCCTGAGGAAAGGAAAGAGTGGTTGTAGTTAGGGAAACACATTAGGGCAAGATTAACATGTTCAAGCAGCGCATCTTCATTAAATCCCTTAGCAGGACGTCTAACTGCTGGAAATGCATAGGGTGAATGTTGTTGCTGTACGTCCAGCCACTTGTCCACTCCGTCATCTGTGAATGGGAGATAGGGATTCTGGGGTTTTGGCTGAGGTGAGAAAACCGGGACGGAGGAAGTTAGGGGAAGGGGCGATATGATAGGAGTAAATCCTACAGATTGTAGTGAATCCTACATTTTTAATGGCACATCTGGAAAAGATTTTCCGACTTGATGAGCCAGCGGAACTGTTCTGAGGTTTGGTGTGGCTCAAGAACCCTGCTGTTATACAACTCCCTGAGTGTGACTACACTGGACAGATGCGTAGCAAAACGCGGAGCGACACACAAAAAGGGGAAATAAAAGAAAGGAAGGAGACAGAGGTGAAGACAGCTAGATCAAATTAAAAAGGCAGCAGGAGAGACAAAAAAAAGGGAAGGGAAAGAGGGAGAGGCATGTTTTTTTTATTAAGGGGACGTTTACGTTTTGCAATTATGTCATTCATCAGACGCCCTGATCCACCTCTACTTATGACTTATTCATTACTATTCAGAAAGCTAGGTGGAGTTACCACACGACTCATTTCCTGTAAGTACATTTTATTCAATTAAGAAAACTATCAGCAAAGTGCAGAATAAAATAATAATAATAATAGAAATTGGGTAGGGATGTACGTAAGTGCTTAGCCTGAAAGTAGGGAGATGCAGCTCCCCTTGCTGTTCCATAGACGTAAATCGTAGGTTTGTTGTGGACGTAATGTTCAAACGGAGCCCGTTGGAGTTTGTGCAGGAGTGGGATGACGTGAAAGAAGCAGGGAAGTTTGAACACCAGGCGAATTGTTGCATTGTAGATGAGCTGCACAGATTTAATAGCACAAGCACAGATCCCAACCTGTAGATTGAGGTGATCCAGAGCCTCAACTCTCCCTGTAGATACTGTATACAGATTGTATGTCTCTTGTGTTTGTATGCTTCACTTGATTTACTGTATATCCACCACTCAGAGTGCTTTTACTACTGAAGGGTTGGAGGCACAGGAACGAGCAAGAGGGGGACCGAACGGTGATGACAGTAACATGGTGGAAAACCTGTCCGTTTACAAACCGCCTATTTGTCCCTTATTTTTTGTAAATGACTAAGCAGAGGACTCAAATCATGTTTCACACAAGTGAGCTGGGGGTATGAAAGATAAACATTTAATCTTAAGGGTTGCTGGTGAATTACCTTGCATTTAACAGTGCTGCTGCTGGTGGTATTCCACTTGTTTTGGGACACTGGTGCCCAAAGTGTAACTGGTGGACTGCTCTGATGATAGTGCATTCTGATGTGTGTGTGGGTGTGTGTGTGTGGGGGTGGGGGGGGGGGGGTGGGGGGGTGGGTTACACACAGTGATTTATTTGACATAGAGTCTGGATTTAAATTAACATTACAGAATGCTTGGGGAATTTAGAGTAGTACATTTACAGAGTATATTGTGGCCCAGTTATGTAACAAGCAATATCTTCCCTATTATAAGACATACAGACAAACATAAAATGTACTTTATTCCTCCAGAAATGAGTACAATACCTAAAGGGTCCATATTAAATGGCATATGTGCAATTTTTCAATAAGCTACAATATTTGACTAAACCGACAAAAGCAAATATCACAACTTACTCTTTTAAATAATACACTACTGGAATTGACAAAAGCATTTTTACTCATAAATATCTCAGATTTGCTCACAAATAGCACAAAATAAAAATGAATCCGCCGTGTTTGTAATGATAATGGCATTGTAAAAATATGTAGGAAGAAAAACACAAGTTAGTACCCTCTATTTCTATTTGCTTCCACTGAAGAAAACTGTCAGCCAGTGAGGGAGTTCTTTAATCCAACCCAGAAACCCTTTTTGTTTAAATTGAAAAGGGTACCCCATCCTCCCCGCTTTGCTCGATAACTTCACAGGCTTTTAGAAACTATTTAATTGACTTTCCCAATCCCATTCCCTTCCTGTTCTCCTACCCAAGTACTGGTACCAGGAAACATGACAGGTTTGCTCTGGTGGGCTGAAAGGGCAGAGCCTTGCTGCATTCTGGAATAGTTATTGTGGCAGTTTGAAAGTCTTAAAAAGTACATTGTTAGACTTCGAAGCACAGTCATTATGGTTTTCAAAAAAGAAGAAACTGTATATGAGCAATCATTGCTTTTTGGATTGTAAACTAACCACATACATACTATTCTTTTACAACGTCTTGATCATTGTACGCTTGGATCAGGTCCTCGCACAACAGAAATTAAAAGCAATACATCAACACATTACTCACCATATACACGACGTGTCTATCCGCATATTGGAAGCAGTCGTTGCTGTGCTAAAACGAGTTACCCGTACAATATCGTTCTGTATTTTACTCTGTTGTTTTAATATTTAATTGGATCTTGACTCCTCTTCTTCTCAGAGAACCGAGTGTTTGCCAGTCATGGTTCCAATGTCACTCTACCATGCCGGATACACCGCGAGTACGGGGTCAACTTTGGCAGACTGGGCATGAAGATCAAGTGGACCAAGATGTCCATGGACGAGTCAGTGGAGGAGGACGTGCTTGAGTCCATGGGTGGCTTACACGAGAACAGCTACGGCAGCTTCCAGGGCCGCGTCCACCTCCTGGAGGAAGACGATGATGATGCCTCACTGATTCTCACTGATGTGTCCCAGGACGATGTTGGAAAGTTCATCTGTGAAGTCATTGATGGCTTTGATGACAACATCCATGTGGTCATCTTGGAGGTGCAAGGTAGTGTAGGCTACAGCGATGGTACATCTTCCTCTTTCTATTACTGTCTTCAGCTCATTGATGGGCATCATCTTCTTTATTTATCCATCCGCCCTTTCCGATGTAGCCGCTTGCTTTGGATCTGGCCTTTTCGCTGTTGTTGTTGTTTACGTTTTTGAAGTGCATTTTCTATCCTGAGAATTGGGATAAGAGTTTGATAATACCATTTGACCATACCTACAGGAAAACAAAAACTTCAAAATATCACCACCACAAAATACAAAGGAGATGATAGATTTTGTTTATTGACTTTCATTGCGCGCTAATAACATCCAGGCAGTCTTAGATTGCATTAAACATCCACACATTTTTCATCTGAAATAGTCATGCTCTGCATCTGTCCAGACATCTATCTTACTCAAGTAAATTGCATGATGATATAAGTACTCCTGCTCCTCCTTTTATACATGTGGCACAATTACAACCATGAGGGATTGCGTTTCAAAAATTATAACGGTAAATCTGAGTCAGTCTAAGGGCATTCAATACAATCACATGGTCCAAGTTTCCATTTGGGCCAAGACCGCCTGAGCAGATTTGGCTCTGTGGGAAGAAACTGAATATTTTACCAAAGAAGTTATTTTGCAAGCCATAATAAAAAAGAAACAGATACAAATGGCCATTGTTAACATTGGAAAAAAGGTAACCCAAGCCTCAGTGCTGGTTATGATTTTCCGTTAAACTAATGAAATCAAATGTTATCTTGGTTTTGCTTGAACAAATCTGACAGTCAAGCATTTGGGTACTTAGGCTAACACGACATGCAAGGTTTTGGAGCAGATTTAACTACAGACAATTATATACTTTGGCATTCCTAGTCATTTTAAAACTATATACAAAATGGAAAAGAAACGCGTTGGATTTCGTCCTTGGGTTCATCAAGCACAGGACAGTCAGCTATGTTAGATTTAGAATGGATTCAACTTTATTGTCATTGAACAGTACAAGTACAGCACAACGAAATGCAGTTAGCGTCAAACCAGGAGTGCAAATAGAGAGCAGAAAATGTACAAGTCATAAGGATAATGCATGTTACAAGTGGGGTGTATGGATGTGCAATGAAGTCAAATGCAAGTACAAATGGCAATACTAAATGAGCAACCTCTCTCATTTATACAAAGTACATTGACAAGGACTGAAAAGGGGCCGTTGAGGTACAATTCTGTGTTTTGCAAGTACATGCCAACAATCACTAGAGTCAGATTCTAGCAACCTCTCTCTCAGGGCATTCATATGTATGGAGGGCAGACATTTGAAGTCTTACATATGATAAAGAGGAGGGAACCAGCAACGTCTGATTCTGATAAATGACTTAACTGAGCGACTCAGTCTTGGTATTGTAGTACGGTGAATTTTTGGTCTGACCTAACATACTTTATAGCTTAGTTGTTCTGCTCTAAATCTAAACCTGAGCAGCTTGTTTGGAAAAGAAAAAAGGATGACACACAGGATGAGTGTTCTAGTGTGCGTGAGATGAATCTGTCTTCACAGCTGAGGGGCAGACAACCACGAAATTAGGCAGTTAGCAAACTCTGGAGCCCCTCCAGGGATGGCTGCTTAGCACTCACTAGGAGCTATAGGAGCAAGAAGAGTAATGGCTTTCAGTCACTAAGCTATACTATCAGATTGTGTGTCAGAAACCCCAATTCCCTCATGACTGGTCTGGTCTAAACCCAAGGACTAGACACATTCTTCATTCAACTGAATGGCTGACTTGGTAAAACGACAGTAGAACAAATGTGTAAAAAAGCAATGCAACCCGATCTGTTCCATGTGTTTTCTGAATGAGGAACACAAACACAGTGCCACAGTGGGTTTAGAAGAAAGAACAGTCTGTATCTATTCCAGCATCTATTCCTGCATCTATTCCTGCATCTATTCCTGTATATGTTCAACTTTAGAATAATATTCCTGATCGGCAGTATTATTGATATGCCATCTTTGACATGTGCATATGTTCATTCATAGTACATTTCTGTATCTACTCTGTTCATTACATTTAAGGACCAATCATGTAAGAACACACTGAATTCAGCACATCAGTCATCAATCAAGTCATTCATTTCCCCATCTGTTTAATTAAGGGGGCTAATTATCTCAGAAATGGTTAGTGTTAGTGGAAGTAGTCGTGTGTGGGACCTCCATGTGGCATTAGTGCCAAATGCGCCTTGATATGAGACATTTTCCTTGCTCACTTCCAGGCGTGGTCTTCCCTTACTCTCCGCGGCTGGGCCGATACAACCTCAACTTTCACGATGCTGAGCAGGCCTGCTTGGGCCAGGACGCTACGGTGGCGTCTTTCGATCAGCTGTACGAGGCCTGGAGGGGTGGCCTGGACTGGTGCAATGCCGGCTGGCTGAGCGACGGCACCGTGCAATATCCCATCACCAACCCCAGAGGGCCATGCGGAGGCGCCAACTCTGTGGCGGGCCTGAGGAACTACGGTCAGCGTGACAAGTCCAGCAGCCGCTTCGACGTCTTCTGCTTCTCTGGCGCTCTGAGGGGTGAGTATTCATATGAGTAAATGTGTTTCTGAAGTGCAATGGGACGCATGGATGGTTATTCAAATATCAGAAAAGGGTAGACATGCATCACAGAGTGGCATGTTAATCACCACAACTGATTTAACTTTCCATGAATTGAGGCAGAATGCCCCCTTGACCGACCTTTGGCCGTGTCTCCTCAGGAGAGTTCTACTGGCTGGTGCAGCCCAACAGGCTGACATTTGCCGAGGCTGTTCTGGCGTGCCAGGATGACGGGGCGGAGATTGCCAAGGTGGGCCAGATGTACGCTGCATGGAAACTTAATGGTTATGACCGCTGCGACTCTGGCTGGCTGGCCGATGGCAGTGTCCGCTACCCGATCTCCAGGCCACGCAAGAATTGCAGCCCGACTGAGGCGGCTGTGCGCCTCGTTGGATTCCCCGACAAGAAGCAGAAGCTCTACGGGGTCTACTGCTTTAAGGGCCAGCAGTAAATAGGGAAGGTTTAGCCTTATGCACCAAAACCTTGTAAAAACCAAAGAAAAACCCCACCCATACAACACCAGTACAATGATTCACATGAACTAGGATTAGCACATTACCTTGCCAAAACTGGGATAACCTTTTTTATTCTTTCAAATCATGAAAACTGTAAAAGCTTATGTTTATATTGCAATGATCAATATGCATATTTTAAGCTGGAATTAGATAAAAATATATGACCATTGTTTGACGGGAGCAGAGGTCTGCTTAGTAACACTTGCCACAAACTATGACAAAGTGTAAGAAGATTTGAAATAATGTCACATTTCAATCCCAAGCAAATCTTCCTCTATGTAGAAGAATAATTAATACAGTATAGTCAAGTTATCAAGCTGACTGTAAATCTGAAAACAGTGATCAACAAGGATTTTCTTCTAAAATGTCCATAAAATCTGTCCACTAACGTTAGTAGAAAAGGTTTATTAAGTCCTACTCTCCGAAAACACTTTGTATTTCTTACCAGTGTTGCTTTAATTATTTTGTTCCCATTTCACATTTAAAGACTACCCCCCACTTACTAACAATCCTTCAGAGCACATTTCAAATTTATGAACTGTCTTTAAAAAAGTATGTTAATGGTATAATATGAATGTGTAAATGTCATAGATAGCATAGATCAATACATGTCGATAATCAAAGCAATACTGAACAATAATTGCACCTAATATAAAACCTTTGTTCTTTTTAACAGTGTTTGTATTGGCTTGTTTCTGATGTTCTATTTATGTCACTGTGTGTGGCCAATTACTTTGTGAAATTGTTTACAATGACAACATTTTTGTGTCTCTTTCAAGAGATGGAATTTGATGCATACTTCCCAAAAGTACAAACATTTCAGTAATGGAAAAATGTCAGCACACTATAGCATTAAAAACAAATGACTAAGCCGTCCACGAACCACCCACAGCCAAGTGTATACCAGGATTGCATCACAGTACAACTGGTGTGAGTATTGTATTTGCAAACCAAAATGAAATGTGATATTGGTCTTAAACAGTTGTACAGTAGCAGCTGAATGTATTTAACACTGGAATGGCAGCCAAAAAAGGATTAACGTTGACAAACTGCTGCTGACACAGATCATTTGGGTTGAGAAGAAAACACTAGGTTCACATTGCACTTTTCATGGTATTTGACTACCTTTGAAACAGTTCCTAGTGTGCAACAGTGCTTTAAAAGTACCTCAAAACCACTTTTGAAATCGCATGTTAAGCCATGTTAAGCCATGTCTGTCTTAATGAAAAAATCGACTCGCCGAAGGGTCTGAATTAAATTCTGATTTGAAGAGGTTGGCCCAGTCCATAGTCAAACAGCAAAAAAATCTAAAAGGGTAAAAAAATGAACCCTTGAGATCAGTGTTCTAGCATGACAAAAATATCATCATGTTTCAAGGGCAGTAATCAGCATTGATCTATATGCAGTGGTAAAAAAGATGGTGTTCTCTTTATGTTAGATATTTTAAAGTGCTCTCTCAGCACTGGAATACAAAGTGGGCCCTTTGATATGCAGAAGGTTAAAAACTAACTAATGCTGACTAATAAAACTGATCATACAAATGATGGTGATCTTGATTTTGTTTTTGTGTTGTTTACACTGACCTTGTTCTGTTTCTTGGTCTAGCATTTCATTGTTTGGTTGAACCTGGTTTACTAATTGCAGTTGGATGGAAAAACTATTACACAGACAGACCTTACCACATTTGTATTATCATTGTATAACCCTGGAGATATTGTTTGTATTCTAATGCCATGTACCTTTTTGAAAAAGGACTTTCTCCCTATACCTGTGGACAATTGTGTTCATTGGTTGTGCTATGTATGCTAGGGTATTGGGTATAACTAAGATATAAATGTAAGCACTGATGGCACAGAATCACTCAGAACTAGTTCTTAATCATTATTTTGAGAAATGTGTAACTCTGGCATACATTTGACACAATAAACACTGAATGCCTGTAAGGTGTGGAGGAGGTTTGTGTTATCCATAAGACACTCGCAAAATGAACCCATTTCAAAGGAGCACATACGTACAAGCAATACCAAGTCTATAGTAAATATATGTAATTCCCCTTTATTGTCCCTGACATGTTACTTCTCTCCAGTCAGCTATGCTTCAATGGACTTTTATCTAACAAGAGAGCTAGAGCAGGACAGACACAGACACCACACTTTCCCATTCGTTCCTTAGGTATGCTTAAGTGTCCTCCAGGCACCCAAGTAGAATAGGAGGATCTGTCCCTCCCAAGCTGTTCTGTTTATATTATTTTCCAATGGGTATACACTTACGTTTGAGAGGAAGGAAACGTCAGACGAATGTGTGGGTGTTATCTGAATAGCCCCAAGAACCCATTGATACCAATTCAGGCAGTCATGTTGGCGCCTCCTCCAAGATGGCTTTAAAACACACTGCACATGCCAGTGGGATGGCTGGGCGTATCGCTAAGGTCATAAGATGACGTAGAAATACTGTGCTGTTTTCACACCAGTCTTCAGTGTGAAGACAAAACGGGTCATTGTTTGTTTGAATGGGGTGTGTGTGTGTGTTTCCCTGTGTGTGTATGTGTGTGTGTGTCTGGGGGTTACATCGTCTTCATGTTTCAAGTTTATATAGGCATAGAAATGCTCCCATGATGAATGAATGATGGACACGGAGCCTTACATTTTGACTCAGCCTTGACAAGACCAGGAAGCCAGGATTAGCCAGACCACATTTCTTTATAAACCACATAGGTTTTTCTAAAAAAGAGAAAGAGAGATCCCAGAAAGCCTCTAATATTCTGAAGAAACAGAAAAAAAGTATTGTTTTCTTTGAGTTTAGCAGTGGGACATATGCAAGTAAGATTTAAGGTTGTTGTGTTTTTTCCCTTGGGACATTCTGCCTGAGGCCTGTAATCACAAGTCATGCCTTCTCTAATGACAGAGCTACAGTCTAAACAAACAGAGTGGGGCTCAATCTAGAATGGGATTACATTTCTCTTCTCACTGTTATTGTAATGGTGAATTAGTAGTGATGAATTAGCAATGGTGCTTTACACCATTGCATTGTGGTAGGCTGCAGTTGATCAGAGCAGGCACATGGGACCAGTGGTTTCAGGCTCAGTGGAATTATCAGTCTGGTTAAAGGGTAATTTCCTTAACATATCAGATTGTTTGTAAAATTAAATTCACTATTGGTGCACATTTGTTACATACTTACATACAATAATCGAAGGTTAGCAAACGGCACTTATTTTGGAGTACAACCAACTAATGTTTCTAGATACACTGATATTCTTCACACAGTGCTTCGCCTTATAACCTCATTATACTAAAGGCATGGAGTATGACCATCAGTCTCTTTAAAGGTGCAGTAAATGCTTTACCTGTGCCTGTCCCAGGGACCACACTGGAGCAACTCATCCACCAGAAAATAAATATGTAAACCATGTGTAGCCTACATGAGCAAATCTCAAAACTGTAATGAGGTTACCAGTGGAACATGTTTTATTAACTTAGGAAAATGTTCCTCCTTCTGTTCACAGATGCTGGACTATCCTTCTAGAATTTTTTTTGTCATTACACAACTGATGTGAGGAATAGATGAGCATTACTGGACGCTAACACTAGCCATCCCATGTGCTCCCATTTTTTATTAACTTCATTAATAATTTTTAAACAAAACACTTTTTGTCAGTTGTTATACTTACATAGTTGTTTTAAATAATGCTGAAACAGTGGCAACGATTATGTTTGGCTGTCCATCCATCCATCCATCATCTTCCGCTTATCCGGGGCCGGGTCGCGGGGGCAGCAGTCTAAGCAGGGATGTTGGGCTGTCATGTGTGCCAATACCTATTTTGGATGATGCAACTGTTAGCTTGAACGCTAACATCAGCGCTCATTAGTTGTAGTAAACACTAGCTGAAGAGTTTCACAGGATGATCTGGATGTTTTTAAGCAGAATGCAGCTGATTAGAGATTATGAAAAACAAATTGTGTTTATCAGGACACTATAAACCTGGAAAATCCAAGTATAATCTAATTATTGTTTTTATTGTTTTTGCTGGAGCTCTAAGACAACCCTATTTGGGAACACAGAAAACAGTTTCTATGCTCTTTAATACAGCACACAGATTTGTGTGGATAACATCCTCCAAACCCCATGGCATGGTGGACATATTGCATATAAGTATTAACTGAACCGCATGCTTCTCTTTTTATGTTAAGACCAAGCATTAGTGGCTATGGATTTAGCATTTGTCTGCTGTCTCTGTGCATCAGCATGCAGAACAGACTTCTGGGAAGAAGAGGGACACAGTACTGACCCTTGAACTGTGTCATTCATGTATGCCACTTGAAGACCTCCAAAAGACATCCACATCTCTGTGTACCATAAATGAACCACAATTCTTTGCCTAACAATTTACACAAATGTATCTGTGTGTCTGCAGAAGGGCGTTTGTAGAGTATGATACACTGCTCAGATGCACGTGTAATGTATCTACCTGCAGAACGCATACATATAAGAGCTTGAGAACTGTTATGGAGTGCTGTGCTTGGTGGTGTTCAGGTATCATAATGTTATGGACCTCAACACAAGCCTGTGCTAAGCAGGTCAGTACTTGAATGAGTGAGTGGATCGTGGTCTGTATAATTATGTGAAGTATTGTTATGACAGCTACACATTTTAAAACATTCAGGTGGTTAAAGAACTTTTCCTGAATAGGAGAGGTGTATTGTTGTAAGAAACCAAAAGTCCTGGATGTCTCAGGATTTTCCAAGTGAAAGTAACCCCATCATTTCATGGAGAGTATCTGCTCCGCTCTGGACAAAGTTTTAGGCAACACCTCGACAGCACCATCTGCTGATGGAACTATACTACTAAACACAGATGAAGTCATGTTGACCGTGTCAATGTAGTTCAAAGCTATTCAATGTTTAATCTTCACAATGTTAAATCTAACATGCTGTGCACCCTAAACTACATCAGCCAGTTAATAACTGTGAATGAAAATTGAGCTTGAAAACATTTGACATTTTTTATTTCTTTGGTGATAGAGAGCAGGCAAAAACAGTCTTGTTTTTTGAAACTTTTTTTTTTTTTTCACAAACCTCCCAGACATTCACATTATAAAATAAAAAGTTATAAAAAGAACTATAAATATAAAACGTTATGTGCACTTGAATGCTAAAACACAACAAACATAACAAGACAAACATACAAGACCAAATAAACTCCTGGGGACTACAGAAATGGATGGTTGTCGTGAATTGAGCTACAAAGAATCTGTAGTGTTAGGTCATATTGTGACGTCGAACAGGCATCACAGGCATTGCTGAATCTTAACTGTCATACTATAAAGCCTTTCTAATGTAGTGTGTACTAAAGGATTGTCATCATCACACTGACTTATACTCTGGATTCTGTAGTGTTTACAATACCGGCAAAACATATTGATATAGTCAGGCCAAGTGATTGAATCTTCAGGATATTTCACCTCAAAAACAATAACATAGCGAGAAAAGGAAGAGCAGCTTGAAAAATAAATTACTTTCATATTTTGTGAGTAAAAAAAAAGAAGGCATTTGTTCAAGTGTTCACAAAGTACATTCGCTCAATAGTAGTTTTATATTGACCTTAAAAACAGCACAATGGAAGCGAAGAGCTGAAGTCACCAATGAGGAAACTTCTACAGGAAGGATTTCAGCAAAGCAAAATGTTTTTGTGAAATACCTCACATTAGTTGTAAACATAGCAAGGAATTCCAGGTTATATTGTCTAGGAAAAAGACTACAATAAACCCACCTTTCCCATCTGTAATTTCATTCAACACTGCCAAATAATTTACAGGTTTACTTCAATGTAAAAGGCCTTAGGACTCACTCGGGAAACATTTGGCCCTCAGTCAAACAATACAATACATATCCTCTAGATTCTCTACACACATAATAAAACAACATTGTTGGATGTGGACCAACATGTATCCATTCTCAACATATCATATATTCTTTATATATCTATTTGTATTTATGTATCTTTACATGGATTAAATGGGATGAAGGCTGACGACAAGAAGCTGGTGATTTGTTGAAAGCTGCCGTGAAAAATATAGAAGTCTCCAGCAATCCAAATTCTGATTGGATGGGACACCCTTGTTTCTTTATTTCCTTTCAGTGATGTGAAATGGGATTGTCAGCGATGTGTCTTCCTAAAGTCTCATCACATGCTCCATTCCACTAAATTTCAGAACTCGATCTCGGCAGGAAGAAATATGAAATACATACAGTAAGGGATGTGTAACAATAAGATCTTGAAATGTCATTTCAGGATAATGAAGAGTTCATTGGAAAGATGTTCTGTGGATTCATATGATTGTTATTGCCTGCATACCACAGTGTATTTGTGAATTAATTGAATTCTTTTGCATAACATAAGCGCTATAATCCACAAAAGAAGGTATTTGTCTGTATATTTTCCTCAACGCAAAAGCTGAAAAGGTCTCAGTCAGTGTCAAATTGAAAACGTTGTAAAGTTGACAATTAATGCACTGTATGACTCAAAGTACATTAAAAGATATCCACTTCGCTTTCTTATAAAATAGCATCCCTTTATCAGAATATTCTTAAAAAATTATATTTCTTCATTCAAAGATTCCATCATCAAAACTGCAAGAATATTGCAAAAATCGTCTGGTTCTTTGTTAAGCTTCCTTTTGTCATTTTTCTTTAATCCCTTGTTCCAATGGTATAGGCTCTACTGATTTGAGTAGGCATAACCTAGCCTAATCGCTGCCATCATTGTCTTCTGTTTTGCCTCATCACTGATCTCCTCACTTTCCGTCCCCGATGGTGAGGGCGATGCTGAGCTACCTCCTGATCGGACCGACGCTTGAAGTTCTTACTACTGAACAGGCTATAGCTCTGTCTCCTCGAGAAGTTCCTCTGGAAGTTTGAAGCTGAGGTAAAAACAGTAGCACTTGGTCAGAAAATGTGAACACTGGTAAACAAAGAGATCTTCAATAGAATCAAGTCGTCAGTCTTCATTACTTACCACTCATACAGGTGATTTTAGGGATGTCCCATTGGCCGTCTCCACGGCAACGTATGGTTGGCACGTGCCTCTGGATGAAACCATCCTTACACTGGTACCTCACTAGAGCATTGATCTCATAACGTGGCCTCTTTTTGCCAAAGGTGCGAGCGTTTTGTACCAGTGGGGGCTGGTTACAGGCCACTGGGGACAGAATACAGGGGTAGATGGGAGAATGAATGGCTGAATGGATGGATGAATGGATGGATGAATGGATGGCTGAATGGATAAATGAAAGAAGGAATGAATGAGTGGATGTCAGGATGGGAGGGATGGACGATGGATGAATGGATGCATTAAATGAATGGGATGGATGATGGATGAAGGAATGGGTGGATAGATGGGATAGAAATGTACAGTCAGAGGAAAAACTCAACAAGGCTGGGCATTTGGAACATCACGAGCTATAAACACGCCTCTTCAGGTATATTTTCCATCGAACTCACCTGTCCCTTTCTTGCAGGTGAAGGTGAGGTGGTAGTTGCAGGGCACGTCGTTCCACTGACCGTCCTCGTGCCAGATCATCACCACACAGTCCTCCCCAGACGAGAAAAAACTGTCCGGCTGGTTGGGCCGCCAATTCTCATATTGCTAGGGTGCAAGAAAAGGCAAACCACCATGATTCAATTATTGTCATCTTCCGCCGGGTCATCATCATCACCACCATCACAAGTATGGTTGAACCAGGATCTTAGTACAGACACAGCGGTGAATGTCCTCTAATTGCCAGTCTCTCACTATCAGTACAGACCTACACTCTCTGTTTCCTTATCTTGGCACAGAATGTAGCCAGTCTTAGCTGTCTCCGGCACATAACTGGACCAGTAGATAAGGGCGGTGGTAGCCTTGTCTCAAGTCAGTCACCTCTGGGTCAACTAATCAGCGGGTGTTATCACAGTGGTTCCAAATATATTGTGTTCCCCTAACCTGACCACCTTTTCCCCCGCTGTCTACACAGGGGCCAATTGCTCATGATTGTAGAGCGTATTTAAGGGAATTCAACATTTACCAATGCTATGTATGTTTTTTACGTTAGAAGTTGGGGTTCTGCATAGACCAGGCATTGTAGTTTTTAATCAGGCAAGTGATGCAACTCCTGAATGACTCAGATGTTACAGCTGTGTGTGATGCTGTTATCATCCACAGGGCGGCGCCCTGTTCAACCCATGTGTTCAGCTCAACAATAATGTGTCCCCACAGACGTCAAAACAATATAATATATAGAAAAAGTAATATAAAAACTCTCATTCAACCTTAATTAGACCAAGTGGGGGGGGGGGGGGGGTGTAAACAAACAACGCCATCAATGAAAGCAATAACCTGGTGAAGAGTTGCAAGAGAGATGGTGGCTTTAACCTTGAGCTAAATCACTCTCAACAGGAATCCTGCCCCTCTTAATCTCAGTCCTCCTCCACCTCTCCAGCCCCTCCACCACTCAATTATCACCTCCTCGACCCCTCCACCACCACTATCCTAACCTCCTCCAGCGCCACAAAACCCGCCTCCTCCACAACTCTATTCAGACCATGTCCACCCCTCCTCCACTCTATTCTTACCTCCTTCACACCTCCACCACTGTAACTTCACCTCCTCTGCCTCTCTATTCTTACATCCACCATCCTCACCTCCTCCACCCCTCTATTCTGACCTCCTCCACCCCTCTATCCTGACCTCCTCCACCACTCTATTCTGACCTCCTCCACCCCTCTATCCTGACCTCCTCCACCCCTCTATCCTGACCTCCTCCACCCCTCTGTTCTGACCTCCTCCACCCCTCTGTTCTGACCTCCTCCACCCCTCTATTCTGACCTCCTCCACCCCTCTATTCTGACCTCCTCCACCACTCTATCCTGACCTCCTCCACCACTCTATTCTGACCTCCTCCACCACTCTATTCTGACCTCCTCCACCACTCTATTCTGACCTCCTCCACCCCTCTATCCTGACCTCCTCCACCCCTCTATCCTGACCTCCTCCACCACTCTAATCTGACCTCCTCCACCCCTCTAATCTGACCTCCTCCACCCCTCTGTTCTGACCTCCTCCACCCCTCTATTCTGACCTCCTCCACCCCTCTATTCTGACCTCCTCCACCCCTCTATCCTGACCTCCTCCACCCCTCTATTCTGACCTCCTCCACCCCTCTATCCTGACCTCCTCCACCCCTCTATCCTGACCTCCTCCACCACTCTAATCTGACCTCCTCCACCACTCTAATCTGACCTCCTCCACCCCTCTGTTCTGACCTCCTCCACCCCTCTGTTCTGACCTCCTCCACCACTCTATCCTGACCTCCTCCACCCCTCTATCCTGACCTCCTCCACCCCTCTATTCTGACCTCCTCCACCCCTCTATTCTGACCTCCTCCACCCCTCTATTCTGACCTCCTCCACCCCTCTGTTCTGATCTCCTCCACCCCTCTATTCTGACCTCCTCCACCCCTCTGTTCTGACCTCCGCCACCCCTCTGTTCTGACCTCCTCCACCCCTCTATTCTGACCTCCTCCACCCCTCTATTCTGACCTCCTCCACCCCTCTATTCTGACCTCCTCCACCCCTCTATTCTGACCTCCTCCACCACTCTATCCTTACCTACCTGAGCACTTCCATCACTCCACTCCACCTTTAAGTCCTCACCTACCCCCATCTCCACCTCTCAATCATCACCCTCCCGCCCCTCTGCTCTATACTCAACCCCTTCACTCTGCTGCACCTGAAAGTTGCCAAGGACACAGTCTGTAACCCATGGCCCGGTATGACATCATCGCTGAGTGTTTTAACAGGGACCCAAAGCCAAACAAAGGAACAGAAAAGAGGCCAAATAAACTAAGCCTCTGAGCGCTGCTCAGATAAACATTTACACTGCCACAGACTTGTGTGCAGCACGGAATTATGGAAACGACCGGAGGAAATAGCTTTTTAGCACAAATACACAGGACCAATTGTCAATTTGTAAAATTGATGTTACATGGACCAGCTAATTTAGGTCCTGGATGCTGAAGGGCTGGAACATTACAGCAGTGTGAGAATATAAAAAAATATACCATCAGTTAGCAAAAAAACACTTGTCTGTTGGTAACCAGTATCTAATTACAATAACATCCCTCCAGAGTATTAGGTATATGACCAATATACTCCCATTTAAGGCTGTTTCCAGGCACTCCATTTTACGGTGTTCATTCAAATAGCCCTTAGCCACGGTGAATTTAAGCAATAAGGTCTGGTAATAAATAGGGCTACACACTGTTGGCCGGCAAGACACAATGTGGAACAAAAGAAATGCAACGCAATAACCCCAACAATAAGCAGCACTGGCACTCTTTGTATATCCTGAATATACAGCTCTGGAAAAAATACGAGACCACTGCACCTTTTTTCTTTCCTTTCCAAAAAAGTTAAAAAGGAAGGTTTGGAGTGAGGAACAGAAGGGTTAAAATGAAGATCACCGCAAATTGAACGCTTCTGTACCTCACTCAAAACTTTCCTTTTCAACCTTTTTGGAAAGGAAAGAAAAAGGTGCAGTGGTCTCTTAATTTTTTACGGAGCTGTATATTTGCAATGATGCAAATCTGCACTTGTAATACAATCTCTCTGTGACAGGAAATATTGTATTTCTAACTTCAGTACCAGTCAAAAGGACTTTTTGACTTGTACTGTCCTACTAACAGAAGGCGAAGCCTTCTCAGTGTTCTACCATCACTCAGTACTGCATGTTTCTAACGTCACACAGGTCTTAATGTTCTACCACCGCCAGATGTTTGTAACGACATACAGCAGAGATTTGTCTCAAGATTCGATCATCACAGCATGTGTCTATCCACATGCAATAATTGATGTTTCTTAATCTTCTACCAACACTGCATGTTTCCAACGTCACACAGTAGAGGTGTTTCTGACGCTATGTCTGGCATTATTAGTGGAAATGCCTCAACACATCATAATTGCCGCATGCACACAGCTTGCAGATCTGCGTGGAATGTGCTGATCAGAGCGAGTGTCTCTCGGTGAGGTTTTAGGTTCAAAGTAGCCTGTTCAAAGCGGTGACCCCTCTCTCCCCCCTCTCTCTCTCCTGTTCCTCCCCCGAGGCCCCTTGCAGGAACCCACAAGCAGACCTGTTATTACAGTGAGCCAACACAACCACAGCTTCCTGCTCAGCTGACTGACACAACAAAAGCCCGGGCAACCCCATCCCTGCACCCCACCCCACATCATCCTCAAATGGCCCACCTCCCCCACAACCAAAATAAAGCTGCCCTATTCCGCCACACACATGCACATTGTCCCCTCATTTAAATCCTGACTGAACCCGAGAGTCAATATATGATGTTTTTTCCAGACAAATACGCAAGAAGAAATGTCTCTACATTTCCCGGATAAAGGAGAGATACACTAAAACTGACCACCCACTCTGGGCCACTGCACTCTCCCAACACCCAACACCACGCCCCCCCATTCACTCTCTGCTGTTGGGCACAGGTGCTGTCCATCTGTGGGTCGAGCTGCTGTGTGAGGGCCATTCCGCTTGCTGCCTGCTGTGCTTCCTGAGGAGAAGGGGGAGCGGGAAGGACTGTACCTGTCTGCGCCTGTCAGCTCCTCTCTTTAACGCATCACTCACACCTTTATAACCATCTCTCTTCAAGCAAAGAGGGGGGGTCCTTTCCACCCACATAGGCGGACACAGCTTATCTCCTGCCCCCCAGGGCCATCTCTTTACTCCCCCTTTCCCCCTCCCCTCTCCCTCTCCCCTGGTGATGGCGGGCTCTTATCTTTGAAGTGAAGAGCCAATCTGTCCAACCGGGACGAAAGCAGTAATTAACCACTTTCCTGTCTGGTGAGGAGATCCACAGTGAGTTTACACAACAGCAAACAAACAAGCGTCCACTTGTGCCGACACACTCAGATGCCATATCTTCATTTGATACTATTGTTGTCATAGGAATTTACCTGAGGTTTAAAAAGGCTTCTGAAATTGGTATTTTACCAAACACCCACCGCCACAAAAAAAAAAGGAAGTGTTTTCATCAATTCTAACTCAGCTTTTCTGCTGCTGAAAGATTATTTACCAGTGGATTCTATAGTTTGTAAATAAGAGCGATTAGTCAGTGAATGGCACGCACAATGACGCTGGTCACCTAGTGTAGCCTGACACAAAGCCAACGGGTTCATCCAGCAGGAGAGATCCAGGAGAGGTTAGGTGCATGCTGCGACACGTGACCACAGTGATTTTCCATAATCACCAGTGAAGGAAATCCCATCTCCAATATGTTTGGCAGGCAGCATCTCTCTAAATATTTGCCAGGATTAAACACGGCGTGTCGATGCCAAAGACTTTCCTTACCATGGGTGTGTTGTCGGTCCAGCGGAAGTCATTCTCATACATCTTATCGCTCAGGCCGATCCACTGGTAGTCATGTCCGATTCCTACCAACGCAGGGAACAATGAGACACAGGAGGTCAATGAGTTGATTTCACAACCCTAATCAGGCCCTACAGTTTTAAACAGGGAGAGGCGTGTTGTTGCTACACATGCATCATTCTTCCTGTTCCAACTGCCAGTCTGGATAATCTCTCTCCCAGGCGAGACGTTTGTCGTCCACTCCAGATAGGTGTCCGCGATGCCACTAAACACATCACGACAGTCCACATGTTTGAGATTAGTTTATACTGACTTTATGATGCGGAGCACTTGGGATTCATTGGTTAAGGTTTCAGAAAATCTGTCCCTAATACGGGATAATGATACTGTTGGCTGCCAGTCATCAGGGGTTGTAAATCAGATACACTTGTTGTGGCATAATCGAGGTATAAGTCACAGAATGTTAATGTTGTGTTGTTGAAGCTTATTCTAGCCATGAGGGTCTGTCTGCTTGTCTGTCTGCTAACAAACGTAATCTAAATTATCGATTGTGTTTTTGCGTGCCACTCAGATTAGTTTGCCTGTGGGAATTTGTGTATGTGATATCACTGACAATATATTCAGGCACTTGAATCCTCTTTTCAAATCATTGCTATTATAGACTAAGATCTCTTATATGTAATTTATGTACCATCCAGAATATAAGGTTGGACTTGTGTAAGAGTGAATTTAGCTTTGCTGCCCCATCATCTCTGAAACCTGTGCAGACGAACGTAATAATGAGGTTACTGTATTCAGATTATTGATTTCAAATCAACAATTGGAAGGCTCCTTACCACAAATTTTATATAGGTTTTTTAACATTCCAGTTTAATCAATCAAATGTATTTATAAAGCCCTTTTACATCAGCAGTTGTCACAAAGTGCTTTTACAAAACACCCAGCCTGAAAGGAGCAAGCAACAACAGTGCTGACATTTAGGAAGAAACCTAGAGAGGAACCAGGCTCAGAGGGGTGACCAGAGTTCAAATTGTAATAATGAATAAATGCATGTGGGCTGTGTCCAGAGTCTGTAAAACCTAATCCAGGTCAGAACCCAGGGTTTGGTTCGGGATGTGAATGGTCAGGGGAGAGGCAGCTGGAAAGTTTAAGGCCTTTTATGAACTTTGCAACATTCTAACATACATTATGTCATGTCTTATGTAATGTACATATCCAGCCTTCTCGCCCAAGCCTCTACGTAAAGAGACGTCAATCTCTGTGTGCTTTACCTGGTTAAATAGAGGATTATAAAGAGTGTTTCATTAAAGAAGTAAGACTTACGGTTAACAAACTGCTGCTCATCGTGGGAGAGGATGCTTGCAAGGTGTGCCCCTTGTAACCTGCACTCCCTCTCTGCCGTGTCCCAGTTCCTCCTCTGGGGGACATACTTGTAGCAGTGGCCCTGGAACTTGTGCCAGCCATATTCACAGTTCTCCGTGTCTAAGGAGGAGGTGTGTGGATGATTATCAGAGTCCCCGGTGCTTCATGGCCAAACTACAGAAGATTCATCAGACACCGACACAGACTTACACCATAGGCTGTAAGTCTGTGTCATTGTAGGATGCCTACAATGACTCACAGTATTTTCTCAGGCCTTTGAATTATTGAGAAAAGGCAGTGTGATAAAAGGGTTGGAACGGACATACTTCAAAACCATCCCACTGTATTTTCACGGAAACATTTACACTGTTAAGAATGTCTCGTCCATCCCACACTTACAGGAATCTGGCCCTATTGCGTACGTGTATTGGTGTCATCCTCATCATCCCTACCTCCATATTAAATGAGGACAGGGCTGTTGGGGTGAGCAGGTCATCCCACCTGGCCCCTCCCTGTCCCCCTCTCGCGTCACTACCTCCCCTCCTCTCCCCTTTTCCCCAGTCTCCCCCATGTTAGGATATATGGGTATTTTTAAGATTGCGATGAATAACACTGAGTGGGAATATCTTTTGCGGGGGGTCCCCAGAATGATAGTAAAACCTAAAATGTGTAGGCGTGTGTGTGCAAGTGGGCTTACGTACACTAACGTAAAATATCTATTTACACTTTGTCTCTTAATGGAGTTACTCCCTAGATACAGCTGTCTATGGGCTGAACAGAGAAGGCCTTCCTTAATGATTCTCTTCTGGCAAGAGACCCTGAGAAAACAGCTGGATCTTAGTATGCTGGATTCGGCCCTGACTCACTGATGAGTGATAGCAGCAATATTTGGGTTGTGGTCGGGATAGACCAACATACAGTAGATCATACATACAGAAAATGTATACAGTATGTTTTAAAATGTTATTGTTGAGGTGGAAAGTGTTGTGAGTGTTACATCAGTGTTGATTCTTATGGGGTTGAACTTGACCAGTGGGATTCCTATCAGGGAACCTTTATTAGATCATTTTTATTTGCAGACATGGAAAACTTTAATGCTTTAACACACCAGCCTAATGTATACTTCCACTTGAAAGTGTGTCCAAGGTCAATGTTTGTGCACTGATTGGGCACATTAAGTTCCTTTTGTGGTGTTTGAGCTACAACAAGGGGCATGTCAGGGGTTTGCGCATATCCTTTATTCCCTAGCGGTCTTTCGTATCACTTAAGTTCACATATTGCAATTGGTCAGAAGTATGCGGGCCTCCCATAGTCCCAGGGCAATACTACTGCCCTTTCCCATCTTATTTCTAGGCAAAAGATTAGACGAATGTGAGCACACCACGTTCAACTGCACGAGAGAAATGATTCAATGCTTCATGCGACTGTGGTCTGCCGGGGCCTTAATTTGGATCTGTCTTGTGGATGAAGACATAAACAAAGACTTTCATGACTCAGTGACTGCCTGTGAGAGAAAGCAGCAGGGGTTATGGAGATGAGACTAGGCTGTGCTATAGCGGGGCACTCGTTTCTATTATTTTTTATCTCTCTAAAAGGTAACTGATCATACATAGACAACACAACCATCTGGCCATTAACAACTTACCCCCAGAAATGCAAATTATTTCACCTTCATCTAAATTCTGAGATAAATGATGTTTTTTTTTTATAAATAGTAACCAGAGACATTGTTTATTTAATTTCTCTCTGGCAAGCATCTAAGATACTACAGTATTACATTTTAGATTAGGATATGGAGTTAGAAGGACAAAAAGACATACCTTGGTCACAATGCAATCCTGAGTAGCTTGGGAGGCAAATACAGGTGAAGGAATTTAGCCTGTCGACACAGGTGCCTCCATTGCGACATGGGTTTGATTGACATTCATCAATGTCTAAAAATAAATGTGGAAGAGAACACAGGTAAACTGCCCTGCATAACGAAACCAAATCCACAGAGTTAGAAACAACTGTCCGGTGAACTCTGTCAACATCAAATATAACACGCACATAATGCTAATTTAGTCTCACGGCAATGGCAGCACATGCTAAACCTACAGTACGAGCAAACCTTAAAGGCCTTCACAGCATACCTGTCCCTTTCTTTCCAATGATTTTCATTAACCTATTGCAAATAATCACACTCCCAAAATACTGGGTCTTCCGTGGACCGACATCCATTCTTGGCATACCTGTTTCACAGCGATCTCCACTGTAACCAGGGGCACAGCTGCACGTGTGGAGAGCTCCAGATTTGTAGCAGGAGCCCCCATTCAGACAAACGTTCTCAGTGCAGGAGTGGATGCCTGTGTTTTTGATTAAAAGTAGAAAAATGAAAACAATCTGCTGATTTTACTTTTTAGGCTGGTCAATAGTAAAATAAATCTATATTTCCATTCTGCACAATAATTACATTGTGTCATTGACCTCCATAAGGAAAACATCATACCTGCAATTTCAACCGTTTCACCAACAATCGTGTGTCCCAAATCAAGTCTGGCCTCAGCTGAAGAGGTTTGGTCCATCCCCCTGACGGGGGGTTCACTCTCGACTGATGTAGGCACTGAAACACCCTTATAGTCCGAGGTTTCCTCAGAGTGCCTTTCTGAGCTTGTGGAGGCTGATTCTGTCTCAGTCAAAGATGGGCTTATATTGTCCTCTGAGGTTCTTGGAAGCACCTGGCTTGAAGCTTCCACTTGTACCTCTTTCTCTGAAGTGGATAACACAACATCGCTCTTTACTTGAGAAGCAGTGGACACAAAGTTTGATTCTGAGCTATCTCCAGGCGTCGGTTTAGCATCACCAAATGGTTTTGACTCCTCCTCAAGCAGTGTAGGACTGGTTGGGGGCACTACTGTTCCTTTAAAAGAGAGGCCAGTAGGGGGACGATTGGTAAATGCGATGTTAGACATGGCCTCTTGTATCGATTCCTCATGTGTTGTCGTGTCTAGTTTAGTGGCAAGTGTTGTGATAAACTGGATTATCACACCAGCCTCTGACGTCCCCTCAGTGGAATGAACAGAGCCAACTGGCTCTGTTGTGCTAGTCAAGAGGTGAGCGTTTGATCTATAGGTGTCCGAGGACAAAACCGGACTTGTCAGGTGACCTGAGATCTTCTCATCTGTGGAAGGTAAGATGGAGCTGGGTTCTGCATAATCAGTAAATGATGGTTTGTCAGAGCCTGATGGCCTCTCTGATTCTTCTGTAACTTCATTCTCTGCAGTGACAGTTACTTCAGAAATGTTCTCAGTGCTATATAGAGGAGTGGTCTCAAATCTGGACTCCCTGTTATGTGTTGAGCCTGTTTCTGTGTCATCATCAATAGGAGTTACTGAACCCTCGGTGATGAGAAGAGTATCTGTCTGATTAATAGATGCAGTCTCTTCTGGTGGTGTTGATGACATGACATCTGAGAGTGGTCTTATCTCTGCTTCTTCTGTAACAGGAGTAAATGCTGTTACTGTGTTACCAACACTAGCTGATATGGACCCCTCTGCGACAGATGTAGTATCTGTCTGAATAATAGATGCAGTCTCTTCTGGTGATGTTGTTGACATTACATCTGGGACTGGTGTTGTCTCTGCTTCTTCTATAACAGGAGTAACTACAAGTCCCTCAGTTTGCTCTGCGACATTAAATTCTTGTAATGTTGTTGAAACTGTAGTAGTCACATACTCTTTAGTAAACAGGATAGTTGTCTGATCACCTGAGCGCTCTCCATCTGTATCAGGTATGACTGAGCTCGCTGGGCTTTCCACAAAAGTTGGAGAAGTTGAAGGGTGTCTGGTGCTTGTTGATTCTGTCTGTTCTGTTTCATCACCGCCAGGAATTTCCGCAGAGGAAAGCTTACTCACAGATTCAGAGAATGATGACATAGCAGTGGTACTTTGCAAATGGGATTCTGTTACAGGAGACTCCTGGCTAGTCATTGAAGTTGTCCCATCTTCAGAACTCTCTCCATCTGTAAAACCTGTTTCTGTGTTGACAACACTAGCTGATACGGACCCCTCTGCGACAGATGGAGTGTCTGTCTGATTAATAGAGGCAGTCTCTTCTGGTGATGTTTTTGACATTACATGTGAGACTAGTCTTGTCACTGCTTCTTCCATAATAGGAGTAACTACAGGTCCCTCAGTTTGGTCTGTGATTTTAAATTCTTGTAAGATTGTTGTGGATTTCTCTGTGCTGAACAGAGATGAAACTGTAGTAGTCACATACTCTTTAGTAAACAGGATAGGTGTCTGATCATCTGAGCCCTCAACATCTGTACCAGGTATGACTGGGCTTTTCATGGAAGTTGAAGGGTGTCTGTTGCTTGTTGATTGTGTCTGTTCTGTTTCATCTGTTACAGGAGACTCCTGGGTGGTCATTGAAGTTTTGCCATCTCCAGAACTCTCAGAACTCTCTCCATCTGTAGAACCTGTTTCTTTGTTATCAACACTAACAGATATGGACCCCTCAGCGACCGATGGAGTATCTGTCTGATTAATAGATGCAGTCTCTTCTGGTGCTGTTGTTGACCTTACATGTGAGACTGGTCTTGTCTCTGCTTCATTAATTACAGGAGTGACTGCTGGTTTTTTGGTTAGGTCTGTGACCTTTGTTGTTACAAATTCTTGCAAAATCATTTTGGAAGTCCTTGCAGTCTCATCACTCACAGTTTCATTTGACATTGTGGACACTATTTGTCTTGGCCTGTCAGTGCTGAAGAGAGAATAATTTGTAATTGATGCAGTCATTTTAGTCTCTGCTGTTACCGTTTCTTGTGATACTGTGGTAGGTTTCTCAAAGCTGAACAAAGAAGAAACTGTTGTAATTATGCGGTCATCGGTAGACAAATCAGGTGTGTGGCCACTTGATTCCTCTTCATCTGATGAGGATGAATCTGAACTATAAGGAAGTGATGGTTTCTCTGTGCTATAAAAAGAGAATGTTACTTCTGAGGTTTTGGGAGGTGAAATTTCATTTTTGTTCTCTGAGGATGGAGGTACTGGAGTTGTAATCTCTGTCATATCCCTCATAGCTATTGAGCTCCTGTCCCAGGTAGGGGTCGTTGATTGGGATGCCTCTGCTATAGAGGTGGATATCTTGGTTCCAAACCCTTCATAGTAGTCATTTCCTGGATGTGACCCATCAACAGGCAGTTGGCTGGTTTGTTTCGCATTCATTTCCCAAGTAGAAGAAGGAGTGTTGGTGGATAAGAGGGTTGGTATTAGGGTTGTAGACAGATTCAATGAGTCATTTTTGGAAGGAAAATAGTACTCTACCCCAGACCCCTCATTCTGTTCGATCATTTTAACTGAGGACTGTGGTGTCATGGTAATGGCTGTGACTCCGATTGCTTCCTCTGTGAAGATGGTGGGGTTGAATGGTTTGGAGAAGTCTACCATTGTCACAGCATCAGCATCAATGATTGTTTCATCTTTTGTTATGATCTCATGTGTTGTGGTCATACTCTCTGTAACTGCAGAGAACAGAGCATCCTCATCTCCTGTGTCTGTAAATATGATAACTGGGCTTTTTGATGGTTTCGTACCATGAGGTGCCAAAGTGGCAGATTGGTCAGTCTTCGTTTGACTACTTGTTGAGGCAATTATCCCAACCTGTTGGTCAGTAACACCCTGGTAGATGATAGAGGGGATAGCAGTTGATGTTGGTAACTGTGATCCAAGAGGCATTGCTGTATTTTCTCTGCTGGTCATGTGTTCTCTTGCTACTGTGTGATCTCCAATGAATGAATGAACATTCTCTTTTGTATTGGGTCGTATCGTATTGTGGTCTATTTTGATTGAATGGAGTTGGGTTGTTGTACGGTCACTTATAGTTGCATGATCTTTTACAGTAACAGTTATATGGTTCTGTGTAGCCTCAGGACTGATAGAGGCTTCAGACGCTGGGCTTACTTGACCAAAGACATCTGGGCCTGGTGTATTTGACACAGAGAATTCTGTTTGGCCTGTTGCCTCGCTTAATGTGTAACTCTCAGTGAATGGTTGTTGTGTGGTTGTGGGTGTCATTTGTTTTGTTACTTTATCAACATCAGTTGTCTTGGGAGTGACATAATCAGAGTGAGAGGATATGGAAGACCCTTGCACTGTTCCTGAAATTGATGTGGTATTCACTTGTGTTGTAACAGGAATGGAAGGAAAGGACTGTTTTAGATCGACAGACCCTTTGGTGAACATTTCAGGGGTTTGATCACCTGAGCTTTCTTCACCTTTAAAGAAGGGGACTGAGCCTGTTTCTGTGTCAGGGTCAACACTTGAGATGATAGGTGCTCCCTCAGGTGTTATAGTACTTTGACTAAATGAAGGTACAGATTCAACCAGTGAAGGCTCTTTGCTACTGTCAGAGTTCAGCTCTTCCTCAATATCAGGCAAAGTGAATGGTGTGACGGTAATAGTAGCAGAAGCTTGTTCTGAGCCTGATGTTTTCTCAATATGCTCTATATCTTCACTCACTTGTGGTATTGCAGGGGTTGTCACATGCTCTGACTTGACCATGACATACAATGAAGAAATTGTTGCAGTAATAGACCCTTTGGGAAAACTGTCAGAGGTGTTGTCATTAGAGATCTCATATGTGGAAGTTATTGTTTCATGCAACACTGGGGTCACTTTGGGTCTTGTCTCTTCAGTGCTAAAGAAAGAAGTTGCTTTAAATGGAGTAGACTCTCTAGACATATCTGAAGCTTTCTCAGTGTTGAACAGGGAAGACAAAGTAACAGCAATCGTTGACGTTTCAGCATTTGCAGTTTTGTGAAACGCTGTAGTGACTACTTGTGCTGGTTTGTCAGGAAGATATTCACCAAGACTCTTGTACTCTGTGTCTTCAGTCTTAGCCGTGGAGTAGATTGAGAAGACACCACTGTGCTGTACTGTGGAAGAGGTGGTAGATAAAGATGAAGATGATGTGGTATGCACTGGAGCTATTAGTGTGTCATCACCCAAACTCTCATCTGTGTCCTCATTTTGTGAAGAAGGGGATGCTTTTATATTTCCACCTTCCTGTTCAGACAAAGAAGCTGTGGCGGAATGTATGGTTTCAGCTGTGCTACTTGAGAGAGGAGATTGTGTTGATGTAGATTGACTGGGCTCTATGGACTGTGAGGATACAAGACTTGGAGCCTCAGATGAACTCTTTGTCTCTTTGATTTCTGTCTGATCTGTGGCTACAGTGAACAGGTCCAGTGGTTTAGTGGTGGTCTCTGCTTGTGCCTCCTCACCCGATCCCTCTGACTGAGATGTTTCTTTGTCATTATCTGTAATGTACATTCCAGATCCCTCCACATCTGTGGGTGTAGAGGTGATGTAGGTCACCTGTCTTGATGCTTCGGTCTGATCTGACACCTGTTCAACTGAAGGATGCCCAGTGGTAGAACTACTGACCAACTCAATCATGGAGACCGGTGCCTCAGTTCCATCAGGTATCTCTGTGCTAACTGAACTTTCAACCACAATGTATTTTGAAGATGATGTGGTATGCACTGGGGCTGTTAAAGTGTCATCACCTGAACTCTCATTTGTTTCCTCATGTTGTGAAGACGGGGATGATGTCATGTTTCCATCTTCCTGCTCAGACAAAAAAGCTGTGGTTGAATGTATTGTCTCAGCTGTGATACTTGAGAGAGGAGATTGTGTTGATGTAGATTGACTGGGCTCTATGGACTGTGAGGATGCAAGACTTGGACCCTCAGATGAACTCGTTGTCTCTTTGATTTCTGTCTCATCTGTGGCTACAGTGAACAGGTCCAGTGGTTTAGTGGTGGTCTCTATTTGTGCCTCCTCACCCGATCCCTCTGACTGAGATGTGTCTTTGTCATCATCTGTAATGTACATTCCAGATCCCTCCATATCTGTGGGTGTAGAGGTGATGTAGGTCACCTGTCTTGATCCTCCGGTCTGATCTGACACCTGTTCAACTGAAGGATGCCCAGTGGTAGAACTACTGACCAACTCAATCATGGAGACCGGTGCCTCAGTTCCATCAGGTATCTCTGTGCTTCCTGAACTTTTAACCACAAAGTCTTTTGAAGATGATGTGGTATGCATTGAGTCTGTTGTAGAAGTGTATTGCTCTGAACTCACATCTTCAGTGTACTCATGTTGTGAAGAAGGGGACGATGTCATGTTTCCATCTTCCTGCTCAGACAAAAAAGCTGTGGTAGAATGTATTGTTTCAGCTGTGCTACCTGAGAGAGGAGACTGTGTTGATGTAGATTGACTGGGCTCTATGGACTGTGAGGATACAAGACTTGGAGACTCAGATGAACTCGTTTTCTCTTTGATTTCTGTCTCATCTGTGGCTACAGTGAACAGGTCCAGTGGTTTAGTGGTGGTCTCTTTTTGTGCCTCCTCACCCGATCCCTCTGACTGAGATGTGTCTTTGTCATCATCTGTAATGTAGATTCCAGATCCCTCCATATCTGTGGGTGTAGAGGTGATGTAGGTCACCTGTCTTGATCCTCCGGTCTGATCTGACACCTGTTCAACTGAAGGATGCCCAGTGGTAGAACTACTGACCAACTCAATCATGGAGACCGGTGCCTCAGTTCCATCAGGTATCTCTGTGCTTCCTGAAGTTTCAACCACAATGTCTTTTGAAGATGATGTGGTATGCACTGGGGCTGTTAAAGTGTCATCACCTGAACTCTCATCTGGGTCCTCATGTTGTAAAGAAGACGCTGTTATCTTGCCACCTTCCTGCTCAGACAAAGAAGCTGTGGTTGAATGTATTGTCTCAGCTGTGATACTTGAGAGAGGAGATTGTGTTGATGTAGATTGACTGGGCTCTATGGACTGTGAGGATACAAGACTTGGAGCCTCAGATGAACTCGTTGTCTCTTTGATTTCTGTCTCATCTGTGGCTACAGTGAACAGGTCCAGTGGTTTAGTGGTGGTCTCCATTTGTGCCTCCTCACCCGATCCCTCTGACTGAGATGTGTCTTTGTCATCATCTGTAATGTACATTCCAGATCCCTCCACATCTGTGGGTGTAGAGGTGATGTAGGTCACCTGTCTTGATGCTCCGGTCTGATCTGACACCTGTTCAACTGAAGGATGCCCAGTGGTAGAACTACTGACCAACTCAATCATGGAGACCGGTGCCTCAGTTCCATCAGGTATCTCTGGGCTTACTGAACTTTTAACCACAAAGTCTTTTGAAGATGATGTGGTATGCACTGAGTCTGTTGTAGAAGTGTATTGCTCTGAACTCACATCTTCTGTGTACTCATGTTGTGAAGAAGGGGACGATGTCATGTTTCCATCTTCCTGCTCAGACAAAAAAGCTGTGGTAGAATGTATTGTTTCAGCTGTGCTACCTGAGAGAGGAGATTGTGTTGATGTAGATTGACTGGGCTCTATGGACGGTGAGGATACAAGACTTGGAGACTCAGATGAACTCGTTGTCTCTTTGATTTCTGTCTCATCTGTGGCTACATTGAACAGGTCCAGTGGTTTAGTGGTGGTCTCCATTTGTGCCTCCTCACCCGATCCCTCTGACTGAGATGTGTCTTTGTCATCATCTGTAATGTACATTCCAGATCCCTCCATATCTGTGGGTGTAGAGGTGATGAAGGTCACCTGTCTTGATGCTCCGGTCTGATCTGACACCTGTTCAACTGAAGAATGCCCAGTGGTAGAACTACTGTCCAATTCGATCACTGAGGCTGGCACCTTGGTAATCATGGCATCTGTGCTATACAGAGAGGAAGCTGTAGTAGTCCATGAAGTATTTTCAATTTCATGTGACATTGTTGTTATTACTTTTCCTGTTTTCTCAGTGCTGAAGATAGAAGAAATTGTAGTCTTGGATTGGGTCGATCTTGTTTCCTGGGATTGTGTAAACTCTGTTAAAGAATCAACACTAGGGGTGATAGATGTGCTCTCAATCGCTCTCATTCCAGTGTCATCGGTTGCAACATTGAACTGGTCCTGTGGTTTAGTTGTGGTTTCCCCAGGTGCCTCTTCACCTGACCTTTCAGGTTGAGTAGTCTCCTGGTCATCTTCTGTTGGTGAGAGTACAGAACCCCCGATATCTGTGACTGAGGGGACAAATGGTTTTGATGTGCTTGGCAGTCCAGCTGTTGGTTGCACAGTATTAATTGTTGCAATTGTAGAGTCAAAGGGAGGTTCATGCATTTCCTTACTGGGTGTAATGACTGTTCCTACAGTTGTGCTTTTAGATGGGTCACTGATGACGACTGTGGATGAAGACTTGATCTCTAAATATTCTGCCTCTGGTGGAGTAGATGTAATAAATGTTTTCAAAAGCATTTCTGATGTAAGGTCAAAAGAAGACTCTTGATCTGTGAATGGTACCACTGAGACTGTTATACTTGAGAGAGGGCCAGCAGAAGTTAATACAGTGACTTTTGGTTCTTCAGTTTGTTGAACCGTCTTGGTTTCATCCATTATCTCTGTGCTTACTGAAATGTTAACCATCAAGTCGTTTGAAGACGATGTAGTATGCACTGAGTCTGTTGTAGAAGTGTATTGCTCTGAACTCACATCTTCTGTGTACTCATGTTGTGAAGAAGGGGACAATGTCATGTTTCCACCTTCCTGCTCAGACAAAGAAGCTGTGGTTGAATGTATTGTCTCAGCTGTGATACTTGAGAGAGGAGATTGTGTTGATGTAGATTGACTGGGCTCTATGGACTGTGAGGATGCAAGACTTGGACCCTCAGATGAACTCGTTGTCTCTTTGATTTCCGTCTCATCTGTGGCTACAGTGAACAGGTCCAGTGGTTTAGTGGTGGTCTCCATTTGTGCCTCCTCACCCGATCCCTCTGACTGAGATGTGTCTTTGTCATCATCTGTAATGTACATTCCAGATCCCTCCACATCTGTGGGTGTAGAGGTGATGTAGGTCACCTGTCTTGATGATTCAGTCTGATCTGACACCTGTTCAACTGAAGGATGCCCAGTGGTAGAACTACTGACCAACTCAATCATTGAGACCGGTGCCTCAGTTCCATCAGGTATCTCTGTACTTACTGAACTTTTAACCACAATGTCTTTTGAAGATAATGTGGTATGCACTGGGGCTGTTAAAGTGCCATCACCTGAACTCCCATCTGTTTCCTCATGTTGTGAAGAAGACGCTGTCATGTTTTCACCTTCCTGTTTGGACAAAGAAGCTGTGGCCGAATGTATGGTTTCAGCTGTGATACTTGAGAGAGGAGATTGTGTTGATGTAGATTGACTGGGCTCTATGGACGGTGAGGATACAAGACTTGGAGACTCAGATGAACTCGTTGTCTCTTTGATTTCTGTCTCATCTGTGGCTACATTGAACAGGTCCAGTGGTTTAGTGGTGGTCTCTATTTGAGCCTCCTCACCCGATCCCTCTGACTGAGATGTGTCTTTGTCATCATCTGTAATGTACATTCCAGATCCCTCCATATCTGTGGGTGTAGAGGTGATGTAGGTCACCTGTCTTGATCCTCCGGTCTGATCTGACACCTGTTCAACTGAAGGATGCCCAGTGGTAGAACTACTGACCAATTCGATCACTGAGGCTGGCGCCTTGGTAATCATGGCATCTGTGCTATACAGAGAGGAAGCTGTAGTAGTCCATGAAGTATTTTCAATTTCATGTGACATTGTTGTTATTACTTTTCCTGTTTTCTCAGTGCTGAAGATAGAAGAAATTGTAGTCTTGGATTGGGTCGATCTTGTTTCCTGGGATTGTGTAAACTCTGTTAAAGAATCAACACTAGGGGTGATAGATGTGCTCTCAATCGCTCTCATTCCAGTGTCATCGGTTGCAACAGTGAACTGTTCCTGTTGTTTAGTTGTGGTTTGCCCAGGTGCCTCTTCACCTGACCTTTCAGGTTGAGTAGTCTCCTGGTCATCTTCTGTTGGTGAGAGTACAGAACCCCCGATATCTGTGACTGAGGGAACAAATGGTTTTGATGTGCTTGGCAGTCCAGCTGTTGGTTGCACAGTATTAATTGTTGCAATTGTAGAGTCAAAGGGAGGTTCATGCATTTCCTTACTGGGTGTAATGACTGTTCCTACAGTTGTGCTTTTAGATGGGTCACTGATGACGACTGCGGAAAAAGATTTGATCTCTAAAGATTCTGATGTAGGTGGAGTTGTTGTAATAAACTGATTGGAAAGCATTTCTGATGTAAGGTCAAAAGAAGACTCTTGATCTGTGAATGGTACCACTGAGACAGTCACATTTGAGTCAGGGTGGGCAGAAGTTCCTGCAGTGCCTTTTGGTTCTTTAGTTTGTTGAACCGTCTTGGTTTCATCCATTATCTCTGTGCTTACTGAAATGTTAACCATCAAGTGGTTTGAAGACGATGTAGTATGCAGTGAGTCTGTTGTAGAAGTGTCTTGCTCTGAACTCACATCTTCTGTGTACTCATGTTGTGAAGAAGGGGACGATGTCATGTTTCCACCTTCCTGCTCAGACAAATAAGCTGTGGTTGAATGTATTGTCTCAGCTGTGATACTTGAGAGAGGAGATTCTGTTGATGTAGATTGACTGGGCTCTATGGACTGTGAGGATACAAGACTTGGAGACTCAGATGAACTCTTTGTCTCTTTGATTTCTGTCTCATCTGTGGCTACAGTGAACAGGTCCAGTGGTTTAGTGGTGGTCTCTGCTTGTGCCTCCTCACCTGATCCCTCTGACTGAGATGTGTCTTTGTCATCATCTGTAATGTACATTCCAGATCCCTCCATATCTGTGGGTGTAGAGGTGATGTAGGTCACCTGTCTTGATGATTCAGTCTGATCTGACACCTGTTCAACTGAAGGATGCCCAGTGGTAGAACTACTGACCAACTCAATCATGGAGACCGGTGCCTCAGTTCCATCAGGTATCTCTGTGCTTCCTGAAGTTTCAACCACAATGTCTTTTGAAGATGATGTGGTATGCACTGGGGCTGTTAAAGTGTCATCACCTGAACTCTCATCTGGGTCCTCATGTTGTAAAGAAGACGCTGTTATCTTGCCACCTTCCTGCTCAGACAAAGAAGCTGTGGTTGAATGTATTGTCTCAGCTGTGATACTTGAGAGAGGAGATTGTGTTGATGTAGATTGACTGGGCTCTATGGACTGTGAGGATACAAGACTTGGAGCCTCAGATGAACTCGTTGTCTCTTTGATTTCTGTCTCATCTGTGGCTACAGTGAACAGGTCCAGTGGTTTAGTGGTGGTCTCCATTTGTGCCTCCTCACCCGATCCCTCTGACTGAGATGTGTCTTTGTCATCATCTGTAATGTACATTCCAGATCCCTCCACATCTGTGGGTGTAGAGGTGATGTAGGTCACCTGTCTTGATGCTCCGGTCTGATCTGACACCTGTTCAACTGAAGGATGCCCAGTGGTAGAACTACTGACCAACTCAATCATGGAGACCGGTGCCTCAGTTCCATCAGGTATCTCTGGGCTTACTGAACTTTTAACCACAAAGTCTTTTGAAGATGATGTGGTATGCACTGAGTCTGTTGTAGAAGTGTATTGCTCTGAACTCACATCTTCTGTGTACTCATGTTGTGAAGAAGGGGACGATGTCATGTTTCCATCTTCCTGCTCAGACAAAAAAGCTGTGGTAGAATGTATGGTTTCAGCTGTGCTACCTGAGAGAGGAGATTGTGTTGATGTAGATTGACTGGGCTCTATGGACTGTGAGGATACAAGACTTGGAGACTCAGATGAACTCTTTGTCTCTTTGATTTCCGTCTCATCTGTGGCTACAGTGAACAGGTCCAGTGGTTTAGTGGTGGTCTCTGCTTGTGCCTCCTCACCTGATCCCTCTGACTGAGATGTGTCTTTGTCATCATCTGTAATGTACATTCCAGATCCCTCCATATCTGTGGGTGTAGAGGTGATGTAGGTCACCTGTCTTGATGATTCAGTCTGATCTGACACCTGTTCAACTGAAGAATGCCCAGTGGTAGAACTACTGTCCAATTCGATCACTGAGGCTGGCACCTTGGTAATCATGGCATCTGTGCTATACAGAGAGGAAGCTGTAGTAGTCCATGAAGTATTTTCAATTTCATGTGACATTGTTGTTATTACTTTTCCTGTTTTCTCAGTGCTGAAGATAGAAGAAATTGTAGTCTTGGATTGGGTCGATCTTGTTTCCTGGGATTGTGTAAACTCTGTTAAAGAATCAACACTAGGGGTGATAGATGTGCTCTCAATCGCTCTCATTCCAGTGTCATCGGTTGCAACAGTGAACTGGTCCTGTTGTTTAGTTGTGGTTTCCCCAGGTGCCTCCACACTTGACCTTTCAGGTTGAGTAGTCTCCTGGTCATCATCTGTTGGTGAGAGTACAGAACCCCCGATATCTGTGACTGAGGGAACAAATGGTTTTGATGTGCTTGGCAGTCCAGCTGTTGGTTGCACAGTATTAATTGTTGCAATTGTAGAGTCTAAGGGTGTTTCATGTATTTCATTTTTGGGTGTAATGACTGTTCCTACAGTTGTGCTTTTAGATGGGTCACTGATGACGACTGTGGATGAAGACTTGATCTCTAAATATTCTGCCTCTGGTGGAGTAGATGTAATAAATGTTTTCAAAAGCATTTCTGATGTAAGGTCAAAAGAAGACTCTTGATCTGTGAATGGTACCACTGAGACTGTTATACTTGAGAGAGGGCCAGCAGAAGTTCCTACAGTGACTTTTGGTTCTTCAGTTTGTTGAACCGTCTTGGTTTCATCCATTATCTCTGTGCTTACTGAAATGTTAACCATCAAGTCGTTTGAAGACGATGTAGTATGCACTGAGTCTGTTGTAGAAGTGTCTTGCTCTGAACTCACATCTTCTGTGTACTCATGTTGTGAAGAAGGGGACAATGTCATGTTTCCACCTTCCTGCTCAGACAAATAAGCTGTGGTTGAATGTATTGTCTCAGCTGTGCTACCTGAGAGAGGAGATTGTGTTGATGTAGATTGACTAGGCTCTATGGACTGTGAGGATGCAAGACTTGGACCCTCAGATGAACTCGTTGTCTCTTTGATTTCCGTCTCATCTGTGGCTACAGTGAACAGGTCCAGTGGTTTAGTGGTGGTCTCTATTTGTGCCTCCTCACCCGATCCCTCTGACTGAGATGTGTCTTTGTCATCATCTGTAATGTACATTCCAGATCCCTCCACATCTGTGGGTGTAGAGGTGATGTAGGTCACCTGTCTTGATGATTCAGTCTGATCTGACACCTGTTCAACTGAAGGATGGCCAGTGGTAGAACTACTGACCAACTCAATCATTGAGACCGGTGCCTCAGTTCCATCAGGTATCTCTGTGCTAACTGAACTTTTAACCACAATGTCTTTTGAAGATGATGTGGTATGCACTGGGACTGTTAAAGTGCCATCACCTGAACTCCCATCTGTTTCCTCATGTTGTGAAGAAGACGCTGTCATGTTTTCATCTTCCTGTTTGGACAAAGAAGCTGTGGCCGAATGTATGGTTTCAGCTGTGCTACCTGAGAGAGGAGATTGTGTTGATGTAGATTGACTGGGCTCTATGGACTGTGAGGATACAAGACTTGGAGCCTCAGATGAACTCGTTGTCTCTTTGATTTCTGTCTCATCTGTGGCTACAGTGAACAGGTCCAGTGGTTTAGTGGTGGTCTCTATTTGTGCCTCCTCACCTGATCCCTCTGACTGAGATGTGTCTTTGTCATCATCTGTAATGTACATTCCAGATCCCTCCATATCTGTGGGTGTAGAGGTGATGTAGGTCACCTGTCTTGATGATTCAGTCTGATCTGACACCTGTTCAACTGAAGGATGCCCAGTGGTAGAACTACTGGCCAACTCAATCATGGAGGCCGGTGCCTTGGTGACCATATCAGGGGTCTGATCACTAGAGCTTCCTTTGGCTGATGAAATGATGACTGAACTTGTGTCATGGGAACTGCTGACATTTGTAAGTCCTCCCCCAGGTCTTGGAGTTGTTTGAAAAGTTGGTAGAGATTCTACAAGTACCATGTCTGAAAAAAAAGTTGCCTCTATTTCTTCTGTGCTGTTCAAAGACAAAGTAGGTGTTGATAAGGAGATCTTAGTAAACATCTCTGTTGATTGGTCACCCGAGTTCCCTTGATCTGTATTATATGAAAATGATGTTGTTTCTGTGCCAGCAGGAGTTACTGAAGGTTTGTCTGTGGCTGTTTCTGCAGTTTTCTCAGCACTGTACAGAGCTGTGATTGCAGTGGCGTTTTCACTTCCTTCTGTTACAACTTCTTCTAACATTGTGCTAGTTTTTTTAGTGCTATAGAGAGGAGAAGCTGAAGCAATTGTAATATTTGATGATTTTATTGTTGCAGTTTCATGTGATCCTGTTGTTACTTGTTTTGTTCTCTCAGTGCTGAACAGCGAAGAATCTTTAGTAGGTTCAGTGCCTTTGGCAAACATATCTAGAGTCTGTTCACCTGAGCTCTCTTGGTCTGTGGAAAAATAGACTGAACTTGTGAAAGTAGCAATTGTTGATGGCTTGGCAGTTGCATCTACTGCCTCTACTATTACATTGAGAGATGTGTCTGCAGTGGCTGCTGTAGTCCGTGACTCAAAAGGTAATACTATTGATGACACATCATCAATAAACACCTCAGTCTTCTTTGATTCTTTACTTGACTTAGGAGGCATAGTTGTTATAAAAGACATACCCGTGATCATTTCTGTTGTCTGACTGAACAGGCGTTCCTCTTCTGTTGACAATAATCCTGTCTCACTGCTATCAGTAATAGGAACAGCTGTTGATTTAGAAGACCTTTCATCCTTTATTTTGACTGTACTGAAGAGAGAAACTGTTGATGCTGAAGGTAAAGTAAACATTTCTGTGGTCTGACTATCTGACCACTCTTCTTCTGTGGATGTAAAGCTGGCCTCTGTGTCATCGATAATGGTAATGATTGATGTGTTTACTGAGCCCAGCAGTGTCTCTGTATGATCTTTGACAGATTCTTCTGAAATTGATGTGGGTGTCTCAATGCTATACAGAGAGAAAGTGGTTTCAGAGGGTTTGGAAGTTGAAATCTTGATGGCCTCTCTTGACATGCCTTCTTCAGAGGATAGAGATACTTGAGTTGTAAACTCTGTACTATCAACCTCCTTAGCTGCTGAGCTTCTGTCAAGAGTAGAGGTTGTTGTTTGTGAGGTGCCTATTACAGAGGTGAATATTTTGTCTCCAGACCCTTCAGAGTAGTCAAGTCCTGAAGATGACTCATGAACAGTTTGGCTAGTTTGTTTCATAGTAGCTTTATCTCCCTCAGTGAAAACTGTCATGTCTTGTGTAGCTTTGGCTAACATGGAGTCTGGGGTGGAACTAGCTACATTTGTCATAGTCCACACTCTAGAATCCTCATCAGATTTGTATTCAGTCATGTTAATGGTGGTAGGAGGTGTGCTGGATAATTCAATTTCATCTGCCAGGAATTGTTGGTTCTCTTTGCTTAATGTAGTCAGGGTGACTGAATCTATGGCAAGAGTTGATGCTTGAGATGATGTCGAAATATCCTCTACAGATGATGGGGTGGTTGTGCTCAAAACCTCTGAAGCTTCAATTTCTGTTGAAATGCTTATTTTGTGTGTACTTAACTTTGCAGATATATGTCTGACGGTTGAGCTCTCTTTGCCAAAAGAAGGGAGGAATGAACTTGTGTCCGGTGCAGTGCTGGCAGTTTCAGATTCTTCCTCAGCTTTTGTGGTTTTTTGAACAGCAGAAGGTAAAGATTCAACCAGTGACTCATTAGTGAACATCTGAGTTGTCTTATCTTCATCTATAGAAGTGACTGTTCTAGTCTCTTCAGTAACTGGAGCAGCTGATGGCTCATCAGTTTGCGCCGTAGTCTCACTGGTTGTGCTTGAGATTTTGATCACTTCCTGTTCTCTATTGACTGCACTATAAATAGGAGAGAGAGGTGTTGCAGTTGATGTGCCAAACATATCTGAATCACCTGAACTTTCTTCTTCTATAATTTTTGGGATAACAGAAGGTGTATCATTATCTCTGGTCCCTTCTTGTAGTTTATGTAATTCACTTGTCTCAAGGCCCTGTGTGGTATATCGGCTGACTAAGTCTGACAAAGATGCCATGGTTGTCTTAGCCATCTGAACAGTACTATAAATTGGAGACACAATTGTTGTAGAGGATTCTTTAGAGGAGATCATGGATGTTGCCAGACTCTTGGCACTCTCTTCATTTCTGGTGGATGCTGAGATTTTCTCAGTCCCATCAGTAGTAGGGACACCTGATGGTTTTTCAGTGCCTGTTAGGTCTTTGGGCAGTGGTGAAACCTCACGTTCCGTCATTAGCTGTTGTGCAGTGTCTACTGAGCTTTTTCCTGCTGATGTTTCTGTGGATCGCAACATGATGCGTTCCGTGCTTAATAATGAAGAGCTGGCCGTCAACATACCGGGAGTTTGGTATTTTGTTGCGGAGGCCACATGTGTTTCAGCAGTGTCTTTCAATGAGGCCGGCACTGAAGGCTGGCTGATATTTATTTTCTCCTCCTTTCCCTCCTCTTTCTCAGCTGGGCTAGAGATCAGTAAATCTGACTCAGTGGTGCCTGCTTCTTCGGACAGCGTTTCGCCACTCATGGTTGTTTTTCCTAAGGAGATTTCTGGACCCCCCAGGGAGTGTGTGGCCCATGCTGATCCTTCCTCCTGGCTTAAAGTGGAGCCCTTACTGTCACTTGTGGTCGCTGGCCTGTCTTCAATATCACCAGAAGTGAGTGTGGAAACGGACAGAGCCGGGATTTGAGTCGAGATTTCCGTATGTGGGACAGCAGAAATGTCAGTCCCATCTGTGGACATTTGTAGTTCTGTAGTGGGGGAAAAAGAAGGCCCTTCTGGCTGAGTCACCTCTGCATCACTGACGTCTTCCCGGTGTTGTGTTCCTGACCCTTCAAGCCCTTCGTCATACACAGAGGTGCTCACACGCTGGCTTTCCTCAGAGTTCCTGGGTGTATGATATGTTTGGGTTTGTTCAGGAACGTTAGATACAGCTGTACCGGAAGGTGAAACAGTAAACGTCGCTTCAGTGGATGCAACTACGACATCGCTTGGTTTGTCTTTGATATCCGAAAATGTTGACACCATCTCAAACGTCTGTTCTGTATTGGAAGAAATCATCTGCACCGTAGTTGGTGAGCGCACAGCAGGGTTTTCTATGGTTTCCCCAACCTGTTCTGGTGGTGAAAGAGGAGGCGTTGACTCCACATGAACCACTTCAGAGCTGTAGTCGTGAAAAAGTGGACTCTGAGTGGACTCCGACACAGGAAATGGCCTAGTTGAAAAGGGTTCCTCTGTAGATTCCAAAGAGCTCACCTCATGAATGTCATGTTCATCTGGTGTAATATCAATCTCTTTCTGAGAGTAATCAAATGTAGTTGCATTCACCTTCTCCAAGCTGCTCAGCACTACTGTCACATTGCCCTCAAACTGGAACTGGTCTCCTCCTGGTCTCCTAATGGCCTCCGCCTCTACTTGTCTACTGTCTGGTTCCAGGGTCCCTTGGTGTTTGCCATTAATGAAAGTTAGAGTCGGGGAGGGAGTGGCCTGATCTGGAACGACGGGGACGACCGAGGATGGACCCAGGTCAGGTACCTCTGGTAACACTGGGAACTGGCCCTGAGCAGCTAAGAGTGAGGCTAATGGAGACAACAAAAAGGGGTGAGAGGGTGAGGGGGAGAGACAAGGAGAAAGAGTGTCTGATTAGCATACATGGTAATAAAAGTACAAAAAAGCATTTTTGTTGTTAACACAAGTTTCAATATGCTTAGTGCAAAAAAATAAGCAAATGTGACAAACTTATGACCTGAATTCCTCCTTCTTGAACTGCAAACGTTTTAATAAGCACAGTGCGTCTTACTAAATTACTTTCCTATGGCATGGATTTTCTAAAGATGGAATGAGTTGATTTTGTGAGATAATGGCCAGTCAAGATTAGTGAATTGAAAAGCATTTCTTCAACCTCCATAGTTCTCCTGTCAGTGTCGAGTGCCCTGAGGCTATATTTAATAAGCAACAATCCCCCCAAAAAACAACCCCACATTGGTCCTTCCTCCTTAATTTTAACTCTATTCAACTCAATGCTTTAGAAAACCATTAGAACCGAATTCCTGTAAGATCAGAAGATCACCTACGCCTAGGGCATCAGTGTGAAAGTGTGTCTTATTGTATAGGATCACAGTTACACGTAACACCTCACAGTGATTTGAATTGGAACTCGTTACATCTGACAAGTAATGGAGTTTCCCTCCATTAATATAACCACAACACCAGACTTAGTTAATGTTTAGTTTCCCTCTATTCATTTAACCACTACACCAGACTTAGTTAATGTTTAGTTTCCCTCCATTAATATAACCACAACACCAGACTTAGTTAATGTTTAGTTTCCCTCCATTAATATAACCACAACACCAGACTTAGTTAATGTTTAGTTTCCCTCCATTAATATAACCACAACACCAGACTTAGTTAATGTTTAGTTTCCCTCCATTAATATTACCACAACACCAGACTTAGTTAATGTTTAGTTTCCCTCCATTAATATAACCACAACACCAGGCTTAGTTAATGTTTAGTTTCCCTCCATTAATATAACCACAACACCAGACTTAGTTAATGTTTAGTTTACCTCCATTATATTTACTCTGGTGTATGTGTCTTCTGTTTCAGTTCATGTACATGTAACATTTACTGTATTTATCCAGCTGTTCTATTCCTCTCAATTCCGTGATTTTCAACCGTACTCACAACCTTGTCAAATCTCAGTAAATACCAACAGGCATGGAAGAGTTAACAACTGTGACTTGCTTCCTTTCGAGACAACCCACGTAATGCCTTTTTATCACACTGCTTGCTCAACCAGGAAGTCAGTCAAGCCAACAACAAAGAATGCACTTTTAAATAACAATCTCAGTTTAGCTTGCAGCCGCCAGATCCAACTGACTGATTCCCTCTAGAGTGTGATGAGTCATGGAAAAATGCCTTCCCCTAACCTGGTGATGCTGGCTACTGTGCACTGTCCCATGGAACTACTGGCTACACAACGCGGCAATGGGCCCAGTCAAAGCTACAACGTAGTCGTGAATGCCAGGGTTGGGATCAATTCTGTTTCAATCACAGTTAACTGGAATTGACCTCCAAACTGGTTGACAAGCTCCGCACTAGCAATCAGATCTTGATTCTTATATTTTCTCCAGTATCGCTCAGTGGGAAGGACATGGTGCTTGGAACGCAAGAGGCTGCTGGTTTGATTCCCACGGGTTATCAGGTCAGAATCGTATCCTTTCACTACGGTATGTCGCTCTGGATAAGGCTGTCTAGATGACCACAAATGTCAATTAGAAGGTTAACTCAGCAGTATCCCATCCCAAAGCACAAAGCTATCGCCATATTCCTACATACTTTTCACTTCATTTACATACTTGAATAAAATACATACATTCCCTAATGGCTAGGCTACCTGCTGCCACACGCTAGGTGTAACATCACTTAAGTCTGTGTCATGTGGGCAGACAGGTCCCTCTCAAACCATAAGTCAGCTAAGGCCCTGAGCAAAGACAGACATCCCTTTTCTGCCCTATTCACAAACAAGAGCGTCGGTTCGAAGTAAAAACCTGAGCAGATCCACTGGATGAGGAACAAGCGTCACATGATCGGCCAACACAAACATACCATATCCTTCAGGAAAAACCCTTTTTCACTCAGTCGGTGGTGAACCACACTCCCATCTTTCCCTTTCGGACCGAATGACAAATATTGTAAATCAGACAGTGCTCCGTGTATCGATCTGGGGACACAAAAATCGAAGTGTCGAGCTCTCTGTCACGGTAATCAGCTGGGCATTTTACATGCAATCCAAACATGGCAGAGGATGTCGGTTAGACAGTTCCAACAACACAATCCTCCGCCACCCAGCCCATCTGAAAAGAGGAGTTTCCCACCAGCTGTGTCTGAGAAAGATTAGTGGCTCTGAGAAAGAACACCTGCAATGGCCGACCACTGCCGAGCCTGACACCTGTTTAAGCCTGGGAACACTGGACCGCAATGACCTCCTTCCTTGTGCGCACGGTCACACACACACATACACACACACACACACACACACCAACCACCATCTTTAATCACTTAACATAACCTCAGTCCTCACCCACTGCTCTCTCTAACTTCTCTCACCTTTGTTCCACCACCACCTCAGGTTTTCAGTGGCCAAGCTAGCAGGCTGGTGCCATATCAGGCATCTGTTAAAACAAAACGCCATCTGCCAACGTAAACACAGGCCCACAGCGACACGGAGGAGTGCTCCATGCTGAGGAGACAGGCACAAACAGTGCTGTATGCAGATCATGACCTCAGCCCCACAATGTCCTGGGCCTGCGGGAATCCACATGTCATTACTCTAGTTCAGTTGACAGGTGCTGAGGTTTGGATGCTTGTTTCATACTAAATGACATGACGATGTTTCACCGAACACTAAAAATATATAGGTGGATTACTATCAATGTGCCATTATGGGGTCATTCTGATCCCAGTGGCACCATCCAATGTGTCACTAAAACACCCATAACCCCACTCTTTAGCGCTGCTACACAACCATCCATTAAGCTCTCACAGAGAGGAAAGACCTCGCCTAAGTGGTGACATCATGAGGTGACGTCCAGGCTTCAGATGTTGACGGCCATCTGTGCTTACTCAGGTAGGCTGCCAGGCTGGCTGAGGGAGTCTCGCACACGGACACTCACACACACAAAAATGAACACGCGCAGAACCTGTGCGCTGGGTCCGTGATTTGGCTCCTTGGCTCTCTCCCCAGACTGCACTCAGAGGGAGTCCAGATCACCTGTAGCAGAAACCATGGCAGTCACGGCGGTGCCAAACCAATCATGTCCTGTACGACTGCGCCAGATTCAATCGTTTACAACTGGTATAGCAACACGGCAGGTCAACAACACTTGAGTGACACGACGCTTAGCACTCAGAAACAGAACAGAGGAGCCGTCCTCGAAACTAAAGGTGTGTGTTTGTGCTTTCGTTCTGTCTTTCACGATTTTCTTTACCTCAGTGAGAATGTGTCAGCTAAGGACTTTGCTGCCCAAAACGTGTGTAAACGAAAAAGGACAAATGGCGTTATGACATGGTATTATGCTACAGTAATGTTTTTCTGACTACCCTTTACTCCTGCAATACTAAATATTATGATTTATAATGGTGCCAACCTGCCATTCTAAGAAACTATCAATACATTGCAGTCAAGTGATCTTTTCACTGAAAGACTGAATATGAGAAGTAAAAGTCAAGGTCCCTCACCATGTAACGCGGCACTGCCTCAGTGAAGGGGAATACCAGAGATTAGTGGGAAGAGTTAGCCTGAGCCTTAACACTGGTAATTGTCATAACTGAGGCCAACTACAATACCAGCTAATCGTTATGAACAGCTGCATGCTGGGAGACTGCGGCCTATTTCATTTTCCTTTTAGTGTCTGTTTCCCTCTGGTGTTTGAATGCATTGCAGCAGTGGTTTCAGAGACTACTGCAGCAATACACATTTCTTTGTTGGATTAGGTTTCTGACCAGTTTGACAAGTTATTTATGAACTTTGTGTCTTTGGTTTCATGATCAACAAAGCATAAAACGTGCCAAATTCATGTCCTGATAAAAATCTTAAAAAGACAACAGGCCCAAACTTCGCAAAACCAAAAGATATGAAATCTAACTGCTAAACTGATGATTGACGTGAGTGCTGAAAGTGCTAAAAAGCTGATAGGAGATATGCCATAAAGAATGGCGCTGAAAGGAACAATGTACACACCATGATCCATGCTAATGTGGCAGCGCTTCTGTGTCTTTGTGTTTATGTGTATAAAGAGAGCACGCATTCTCCTTGGCAGCGAGTCAAATCCCACACACACACACACACACACACACGCACACACACGCACACTTCAGAACCCTGGACAGCACAAAGTATTAACGTCTAATGCCAGAACCCGGTCTGTTGTACAGCCGTATTCGGTGGCGAAGAGAACTGACACAGCTGGTTGACACAGTGTTGACACATGCCTGCTTCAAAGACAGACATTATATTAAACAACCGAAGAGCTGTTATTTACAGTAAAAACAAAACACCTGCCGTGGTGAAGTATAGAAAAAAATGCAGAGGATATAAGTAATATGAGCAAAAAGACACAAAGAGTGTGGTACAGGGCCAACGTAACACAGCCAAGAGCTGTTCTTAAGCACTCGATGCATCATGGAGTTAACGCTTTACACAACAGCTTTGCCGTGGTATATACTTGCCTTACAACACAAACCCGTTAGATGCATTTTTGCTCTGAACAAGCAGTGAAGAAAGCAGTTACAGCAGTAAAAAGTGGATGTCATACACATGGTAAACACGTTCATATACCACAGCTACCAGTCCATCAGGATTCAAACCACCTGGTTTATAAGATTTTAAAGACTACAGATGTAAGCATTTTAACATTATGACTTTCTTAAAGGAGGAGGAGAGGAAATCTAGAAATTATATTTGAGTTTCTTCTGTGATGTGTAATTTTGACATGATTTTACATTAAGAGAAAATACAGCTCCGGAAAAAAACACTGCACCTTTTTCTTTCCTTTCCAGAAAAGTTGAAAAGGAAAGTTTTGAGCGAGGAACAGAAGCGTCCAATTTGCACTGGTCTCTTAATTTTAACCCTTCTGCTCCTCACTCAAAACCTTCCTTTTTGACTTCTTTGGAAAGGAAAGAAAAAGGTGCAGTGGCCTCTTCATTTTATCCGGAACTGTATAATACCACTACAAAAATCTACATAATTTTTAACACACTGTGATTCAGTGTTCTATTGAACATACCGTATCATTTTCCTGCTTTAGGAAAGTGTTTCAGACACACCCTACAGCTGTTCAGAACCAATGACTCTGTGAGACCAAATACCATCAGGTCTTGAAATAAAACTTAAAACTCTGCAAATCTAAGACTGGCAGATTGTTAACGTAAAGAGATATAATCTGTAGAGCCAATTAAACAAATCCCCAGCAGTGTGTATCTTAAAATGTCTGGCATGTATCATACGATCGTAGCATTGGACTAAGCAGAAATGGGAGCGATGGAAACGGTCCATCTTCTTACCGGACACGTTGTTCTGCTCGTCAGGGCCTACAGTGGCCGGAGTGGCGCTGGGTTTGTCCACAGCAGAGATCACTGATGTAACCACAGCATATTTGAAGTACTCAGTGTCAATGTCTGTGGTGGTGCTCTGACTATCAGCAAGGTTTTCACTCAGGGACGTGTGGATGTCAGGCTTGGATTCTTCAATGACCTGGACACCGGAGGTCTTTTTCTCAGCTAGAATTTCACTGTCGATGAGAATGGCAGCTACCGTTGAGCTTACAGAGGTCACGGTTCCATGTCGAGTGGCGAATTCTGTTGATGTGGTCTGCCTTTGACTCGCTTCCTCCTTGTACACAATCGCCGGCGTCGCTAGATCATGACGAGAAGGTGTCTCCGTGTGCTCGGTTGTAGAAACAATCTCTGCCTCAACTGGTTTGTGAACAGTCAGGTCCTGGGACGGGGGTTTGGTCTGGGAATCAGTTAGTGAGCCAACTGAAGGCTTTAACGATGATTCTGCCGTGCTTGAATCTCCTTGCGGTGTGATTGAGGGAGTCACCGCTGTAGAATCATGTGTGGTTTCAACAGTAAAAAGATGTTCAGTTACATGTGGACTGGATTCATCTGTCGCAGTTTCCTCACTGGTGATTGGTTCAGTTGGTTTGGCTGTCGAAGCTGATTCTAGTCCTATCAAGTAAGGAGTCATCTCCTGTGTCATTCCTTTCAGGATGGTTTCTTTTGTATTCCCGTGAGCAAACATGGGTTCTGTGCTTGGAGAGGCTTCTAGAAGAATGTCCGGAGGGACCGTGCCCACTTTAATCACTGTGTGATCCTCTAAAGTGAGGTCAGGAAATCTCTGCTCAGAGTCTGTCCTCGGTAACAGGGCCGTGGTGACACCGACGTGCTCTTCAGGCTTTGCATCTCCCACTGGGACGGCTGCGGTGACAGGAGGAGGCGCAGTGGAGGTTGAATCACCAGGATGTTTTGGACTTCCTGTTGTGGTGGACGCAGCTTCAAACGTGTCTCCACGTTTAGGGACAGACTCCACGTGGGTTGGGCTCTCAGAGGCGAAATCAAGGGTTAACTCTTGATCTGCAGCTGTTGTGGTGTGAGACCCCGCAGCAGGACTGGTGAGTGACAAGATGGCCTCTTCAAGATCGTCTTCATGTGTTAGTTGGGTGGGTCGAGGTGGGGCCATGCTGGTTGAGAACACAGAAGGAGGTGCTTCTGCTTCAGCTGATTCGGAAGCCACAGGAACAAGCTCAGGTCCAGGGCTCTGGGTGGTGATCCATCTGTCCAGAGGGGAGAGCGCTGTGTTGGAATCGCCAGCGGGTTTGGCTGGTGTGGTGGTGCCCTCCACGGACATCTCAACCCAGGTCGTCTGATTGATCAGTTGTCTCCTATCTGAGGACAGAAAGGAAAAAAAGGGTGAAACAATTAACTAAAGTCCAAATGCCTGAGACTGAAAGAACCAATGACTAGCATAGCCAAATTACCCGAAAACGGTTTCTTACATAATATCGAAGTGATCAATAGCCAATTATTGAATATCACACTGTCTTATTGATTGATAACTATTTAATCTGGGATCTTTGATTCTTTTTCCAAACTAAGCTGGCACTTGCTTTGGGAACTGGCCCAGACCCGAAAGGTCTCTGGTTTGAATCCTGAGAGGAAAAGGTGAAAAATCATGTTGTCTTGCGCTAAAGCAAAGCCCTTGCTCCTAATTGCTCCTATAAGTCACCCTGCATGGTTTTTGCTACATTATTTAATAATGTAGCCATTGTAAATGTAAACTACCTATTTCCTCTCTAACGCTCAGTGTCTGGCACCAGAATGGCATGTCTGTCTTGGGTGTACTGCGTGTACAGTCACTGAGGTTTCACGCAGCACTACCCACTTAAAACACAGAATACATACAGTGTATGATACAGTTTCCAATGGACTTTGGTGTAAACCTGAATGTGAGAAGTCACAGGATCCTCCGAAGACCCATTCTCATTCCGTGGGTCACAAACATTTGGCGGGAAACGAACCCAACATGAGAAATTAAAAAAAGACCTACAATTAATGAAATGCAACCAATCACCTAAATGAAAGCTAAGTTATATGAAAGCGAACCTATTTTCTAGAGGAGAAAAATAGAAAAATCTGGTTGGAATACCAGGCATGGATCAACATCAAATCGCTGACCCAGCATGGAAGTGTAATGCATTAAATAACTTGGTGTTGATTAGAGAGACGTCCTTATTGAGGATGACTTACCCACAAAGCTTTGATAGTTGTCTTTGCCACTGGTCCAACAATAAATACTTTGGTGAATAATTTAGTGTTATGGTGCGATCTCTTAAGAATCTGTATTGGAAGTGGTTTCAATGCATTCACTCCAGATCAAATAACCAAGCCCTGCTCATGTACTGGGATAACATTGTTAGAAATTATATGATGTGGGAATTTTCCAAGTGTTCTAATTTAAACTATCAGACTCAGACTTATAATGGTCATTTCCTTCTATGTTCAATCATAATAAAGTAAACAGTGAATAATCCCCTCCCTGTTTTGCACAGTGGTTGGCAATCAGCAGTTGGCATTTGTAGGAGTCAGCTGTCTAAGAACCTGATGTTCAACAGAACTGCTCACCCTAAGGTGATTGACACCACACACTGGACCAGAGGGCTGTAACCTGTGGCCCAGTAGAGATGACGATAACCTGGTCCGAATTGTTTTATGAGGCGTCCTGCAGGAAATAGAGCAACCAGTTCAATCTGTGGAGATACAGTGGCATTTTGAGGAGGGCGCAGTGTCTACAAGGTCTTGAAGAACAAATAACATTTGGTATAATTTATGGAAGTTGATTCTTCTGGGTGCTTGTCATCCTATTGTAATATTGAGTTTCTAGGGCTTATAGCACATATACGTGGCATAGTAACGCTACATTAAGGCTGCAGCGGTCAAGAACCAACCCTGAGTGGTGCGACAGGCTATACAAAACAGACGCTTAGCTGTTTGCCCTGCACACATCTGTTCGTGAATGGCTGTGCAAAGCCTTTTTATCGAACAAACTCAACATTCTATTGCAGTGGGTTGCCTCACAATTCTATATTGAATAGAAACTTTTTACAGTGAGACGTAAGAGATTAAGTATTTCTTTCCCCCAGCAGAAAAAAACATACTCTGGCCTGCTAGAAAGCCAAGAGGGTGCATTATCTCACTGGTCGTGTACTGTCACTGTTACTGGGGCCTTTGTTCTCCCTGTTCCAGGAACCAATTAAACCTACATTTTCCTTCTCTGCCACTTCTCATCTAACTCACTAATGTTTATACACTCTCTTATTTGGGGTTGTTGTGTTCCTGGAAGGGCAAATGATTAAAAGGATAGTAAACGCAAATTACAAAAATGACATCTCCTGTAAGCAGTGGACAAAGTATGACAGGATTTGTGCTACAAAAGTACCTAGTAAATCATAACCTTACAGAAGCGTACTACGAAACCACTAGGGTGCTTGCACTAATACCTTGGTCAATCTGAATTATAAGAATGTACCATGGTTCAATCCTGGACGTAGGAAGGTTCAATCATGCAAGGGTTTAGTGGAGGGTAAATACTGTTTACCCACCTTTTGTAGGAAAACGATTTAAATGGAGGGGGCTTTTAGCCCAGTGGTAATTGAAAAAAAGTTGCTGGATGAAATCTCTGGGCAGATAAGGAGAAAACATTTTACTGTTCATTATTCTCTAATCAGTGATTGCCAACAAAATCACTATTTTACCAAAATCTCTCCTCCCCTTCTTCGTGAAGACCTGGTACTGACCTTCTACTTTCCCTTACAAATGTGAATTTTAAACAGCTGTATTAACTATTTAAAACTACAAAAATAAATGTCTTTGAAAATATTTATGTTTTTAAGTAAAGGCACTCGATTACTTTTGAAGCACTAAATTACTCGTAAAGCACTTTAAATGAACAACTTTTTCAACATTTAATTTGGACATTAATGAAACTGATTCAATATTTCGGACTGAATGTGTTGATTTTTTTTTTTTAAGCATTAGGCTTAATCCCTTGTAAAGGACTGGCCCCCCTGTAAATACCTTTTATTTTCAAATCCCTGTAAGATTATATCTGAATAGCGCTCGTTTACAGGGTGAGGAAAACAATATGTACTTTTGTAATTGGGGTGAATTATCCCTTAAATTCCCCCGTCCAATGGAAAAGGGGGTACTTGAAAAGCACTTTGGATAGCGCCAAACCATAAAGGGAACCTAAGTGGAATGCACAAACAGGGAGGTGGCCCTGATTCAGTGACCTCCTAACCTTTTGAGTATTAAGCACTGCGAGAGCAAGGGGTCTCTCAGGGAGAACCAATGGCATTGCAGGGGGCAGCTTATCTAGCCGACCCTCGTTTAAAAAAAGATGTAAAAGCCAGGTCAGAGGTCACTGAGGCTGACCGGTTTTAGAAATCCGGCCAGTAGCTCCTTCCATTATCCTAACATCTGCTTTGATAACTACCAAGTGAAAGTGACAGAAAAGGGGCAAACAGACAGCGGACACTGGAAGAGAGAGGAGAAAAGAAAAAAGATAGCAGGAGGAGAAAGTTGTCAGGTGCTACACTGCAGATTTTGCAGTAATCAAGCAGAAGCCTAACCCTGGAGTTTAGATACTGTTTACCCCACATGAATCATTCAATCATTTAGTAATTCGTCTAAGTTATAATTTGTGTTCTATCACATACAGTATTTTAGCAGTTTGCACGTTTCTTTTTTGAGAGACTATGCGACAGTGTTTTCTTTGCTCAACCTCAACAGTGAGGTCATCCAAGGCTAGCCCAACGACCGCAGAAAATAGTGCCTTGAATACCATAGTTTGGTTCTAATAATCCCTGACAGATAATGACTGATAATGACTGTGGAGGGTTCTCCAACAAACTATTGGTCAATAACTCACCGATTAGTATAATTATGAGCTACGTATCAGGTTCAAAGACAGAAGGAGTTAAGAATTATGATTTCATCGTCCTGTAAGCCAATCCCCAAGTAGTTGCCACAGTAACGGGTGGGAACGCAAAAAACAACATAAAACAACGGCCAGTATTTCACTGTACTGGGCTATACAGTCTAGCTCTAGTACAAAACACACAGCCCTCTATGTAAGGTTCTGATCTGCTCATGTTTTCAGTCAATCAGCAACCGAAACACGAAAATCAACCAGTGAGGAGTGATGTTCCACAGTAATAAATCAGAGACGGGAATTCAGTGTTGAACACGGGTACTCTACTACGAGTGGATTGCAGACATTTTAGTGTTTGTGTTAGAGACGGGACAGGCAAGATGAGGATCTGGGGGGTGGGGTTGTAGCATGACTACACCCAAAGGAGGTGACATCAGAGTTAGTCACAGCGGAACGCTCGCTTACCTCAGCCTGGGTCTCGAGTGGCTGTCAAAATTAAAAGGCACAATTTTGCAAAACGACAAGAATGCAACCATTTGCATGTTCACCTTTAAAGCAGTATGCTCCCAGTTGGGTGGAGGGTTCTGGGAATCCGGTTTGGTTCTGGTAGCGGTACATGGTCCTGACGCCCACCAGGCCGCCGCCACACTTCATTCTGGGCACGGCGACAGGGTGGCGAACGCTACCATCGGAGAGCCAGCCGTAGTCACACCTGTCTAGACCTTTTCGCCAGGCAGCGTGGAGCTGGCCCGGGGACGCGAGCACAGCGTTCCGCTTCTCACACTGAATTTTTGCCTCTTCAAACGTCATCTTGTGTGTTACAGGCGCATAGAACACCTCACCTGAAGACAAAGGGGGGAAAAATGACTGTCCAGGAACTAGTCAGGATGTTTTTATTAAAACAAAATGTCTGTTTTCATGCGGGTCATGACTGATTTTCAGACACACTTGTAACTCAACGCAATCACATAGTTATAATGTTACAATTAAAATAGTTACAATTTATTTTATTTTATGTTTGCAAACGTCCTAACTGACAGAATGTATTCCAATTGGAAAGTAGTAGTAGTTTCAAAAACACCCAAAACTATGAGCTGGAGTCAAAGTGGTGACCACCGCTGGGCCAAAACCTTCTGTAATTATTAAATTAAGAACTAAAATAGAGCATCAACAATATTTTTCTGAAGTGGTTTAGCAATACTGAGTTTGTTTGCACTCTTAAAAACAGGCTGTCCCTCATGCCATTAAGTCAGTAGTTCCCCCAAAGTCACACGTTTTTGGAGTAGCTCCAGACAAACAAACCCAATTTAACTCATTGAGGGCCTGATGATTAGTGGCTAAGTTGAATCAGGTGTGGTTGTCCAGGACTACAATAGAAATGTGTACTATTGTGGTATCTGAAGACTGGAGTCAGGAAGGTGGGTGGGGCAGTTCGTAGTGAAGGAGAAAACTTCATTTCTTATTCTCCAAACGGTCTCCTACTAATTGTATGCTAAGATTAGCACACCTCTTGGCTCTGCTTTTTGATTTCACAGAACTATCAAACACTTGTCAGAATAGACGGCCTGGGACAAATGAAGTGGAATTAAGTTAAAAGTAACAGTGAGTCATTAAAGAAGACTGCATGTTTTAAGTTACATTTTGGGTGTAACTGTCTTCACAGTGGTTTCAAAACTAAATTAGCCCATACTTTAAAACCTTACAGTTTTCTGGAAAAAAAAGATTTAGGCTTGTAAGATTCGGACATCACCAGCCAGACTGTCTGGTTTCGGATTCCTCTTTAAAGCAGGCATTAGACATTTAATACCACAACAATTTCTGTACTCATATGTTCAGTGTTTTATGTTCAGTGTCATGGAAGCAGTATGGAAATGTATGCACTCACTACTGTAAGCCTGAATAACCCATCTGCTAAATGACTTAGAGATAATGAAAATGTAAATGTCTCTTAAACTTGCATTAGTGACAAGTCCTTGAATCAATAACTGCATTTTTATGCAATTTAACAAATAAAATAAACAGGTAATTTACATTACAATCACACTTTACACACAGCAAAGACATTGTACACAGGTGAGATTTGTGAACGCCTGTTTGTTTAGTAATGCGTTCCGTGCAAATTGCCATGCCTGCATTTCAGGTGTGCTGAGAGGGTTTAATGCTGAGCACAGCATGGTGAGTGTCTGCAACTCTGGTGGCACGGGAAGGATGGGCTCAGAAGGGGTGAGGTGCTGTGTGGCTTATTGTCACTATTCTGGAAGAATCACAACTGCCTCTCAGCTGACCCCTATCATACAGCAGAAATATCTACACTCACTAATGGTCTCATCATACCCCTCATGACCCCAAGAGAACTTGACATGACGATATCAGTAACAAATAATGTACATTCTAAGATGAATGGCGATGATGATCAGAATAATAACAATAATAATATACTACAGGAAGAGCCAAGACATGTTAACTCCATCCTGATGTTGTGGGTGTCGTCACTGGGCATAGACAAAATATCCCAATTCTCACTTCTGTCTTAGGTTACATTGCAAAGGAGTGATGTGACAGTGATGAATCAGCATTGGAGGTTCAGTTTGTCAAAAGGCTCAGTGTGGAGTATTCAAACAAAAATGTTTAAGTCTATTGGCAGTACTCTCTTTCTTTGTGGTGTCAGAAGCATTTAAAGCTTTCACTGTCACATTTTTTTTTAAGGATGTTCTTTTCAGAGCCTTTGTGGAAGGAAAGAGGAACTGGGGCCAACATTGAAAGATCAGCAGCTTGTCTCTGTTGATTGCTGTGATGGCCAGGGGAACAACTTTTGGGACCTTTTAGCTGCATGTCAAAATTACATCCCCCAAAAGATATAATGTGTAATATGTTAAACAGGTATAAAACCAGTTCAACAAATCATTTGGAAAGGAGATTTGCTTATAATACCAGATTAATATCAGAACATTGCCACCTCTTGCCATCGCCAGTTTTTTTAAATCATCTTCCTAACTTGAATCAATGTGCTTAGAACGTGTGAATGGTTCCATTGGATGTGCTCATAGGTTTTTATTGGATGTGGCTCTAGGTTTTTATTGGATGTGCTCATAGGTTTTCATTGGATGTGGCCCTAGGTTTTTATTGGATGTGCTCATAGGTTTTCATTGGATGTGGCCCTAGGTTTTTATTGGATGTGCTCATAGGTTTTCATTGGATGTGGCCCTAGGTTTTTATTGGATGTGCTCATAGGTTTTCATTGGATGTGGCCCTAGGTTTTTATTGGATGTAGCCCACAACATGTCAAATTTTTTCCTCTTACCATCCAGCCTGTCCACATAACAGTAAACATCATAGGTCTCAGTGGGCTTCCTGATTCCGTATGTCCTCACACCAGGCCTTGTCAGTAAATTGCCAAAGCAGCCAGGTCTGGGTCTAGTAATTGGGTATCTACACATGCAAAGAAAAGACAACATCACGTCACATACTGTACTCAATCCATCAATTAGAATTTATCCTGCAAACCTTCAGTATGAGTAACCAGTAAAATAGCTAGCCAGTTAAAGGTAGGCAATGGCAGCAATTGGTTACTTCGCTCGCTCAGAGACCTTGAAGTAGTTGTTTCCCTTGCTCGACGATGAAGGAAGATGCATACAGGTACATCACATCATAAAACATCAAAACAGAGGGGCAGCCGGGGAATATGAAAAGGGTTACACTGGAAATAAAGGAGTTACACTGGAAATAAAGGAGTTACACTGGAAATAAAGGAGTTACACTGGAAGGAAAGGGGTCACACTGGAAGGAAGGGGGTTACAGTGAAAGGAAACTGGTTACACTACACTGCAAGTCTCATTATGTCCAGCGACAACTTAGATACACAGAGTCACCTGAAGCGTTTTCTACCTGGGAAAACTAGGTACTACTGGCTTGGAGCAAGTCCATTTTTGATTTAGCCAATTACTTTGATTTTGACCCAAACACACCCTTGAGTAAAAAGTAATCTCACCTAACTGACAGATCTGCGATCCAGCCTGCATCACAGTGGTCAAAGCCATCCTCATAGGCTGACTTCAGCTGGTCAGCCGTGGCGATAGAGGCTCCAATGGTTTGGCAGGCCTGGACAGCACTGTGGTAGTTCATGTTGTACCGGTTGGTGCTTGCCCGGTAATGAAACACAACACCTGGGAATAGACATACAAATTATATTTTCTGTAGAAAAGTGTTCTGGTAAACAATGTTTCAATAAACAGCAAGTAATTTCTTATAGCACCACGTGGGTGAAATACATTTCAGTTTATCTGGGGCTGAAGACGACTGGAATATTCTGCAATGACCACAAATGAAGATACTAACTCGATATGATTTAGAGATGATGCCATGACCCAGACTTCCCATATTTGTGGCAGTAGACTGACGCTTAAGGGAAGAATGATGGCTGTGATTACAAGTTATTATACTTCTGTGAAAAACAAAACGATCCAAAATCTACCCCTCCCTGTTTTCAAAATGTCCCAAATATGAGTTATCTCCGAGATAATGTAACACCCTAAAAAAAAAACGATGGGGTAATAAAGGCTTATTTAGATTATTGGGACATAGATATCTTACACAGAGATTTAGATTTACAGGAGCATATTTCTGAGGTCATAGCTCTGAAACTGTTCTGCATATCCAACCACCATCATAGCGATCGTAAGGATATTCAACTTTGCTTGGTGGCACTATGACCGAGCGAGACATGAAAATGAACATATCCTACCCGATACCAACTGTATAAAATCAGATACATTTGCGATGTAAAACCTCAGGGAACAAACTTTTAGCACAACTACGTTTGAGAGAAAAAACGTTGACACCGACCGTCAACGTCGAGGTCGACCGTGTCCTGCGTGTCCTCGATGCCGTACATGACCTCACAGCGGTAGGTGCCCGCGTCGCTGGCACGAAGCTTCACCATGGTCAGAGAAGCGTCCCCCACATCTTCTGGGTGGCTGGGCACGGACACACGATTCCTGTAGATGGAGCCTATCTTGATGACACCATTCTGAGCCACCAGCACCGTGCTTTCTCTCTCCGCGTTTATTTTGGTCCATTTGATGCGCAGGTAGTCGGTTCTGGTGGTGGTTTCTGTGCCATTGGCGCTGATGGTGGGCATGGCAGTGGGCATGGTGGAGAAGTGGCACGGCAGAACAACCTTCCCCGAGAGGGAGCCACTGACAGGCCTCATCATGGTTAACGTGTTGGAGGCTAGAAAAAAAAAGGGAAAAGGTAAGAGAGCTGAAATGGAGAAATGACCGTAGGGAGGTTACAAAGCATGCTTTTTAAAAATCTATGAAATCTGAGATAAATTTAGCTTTGCTCTAAACCTCATTGAATAAAACACATGGAGGGTGTAACATTAACGCCCAGTCAATAAACAAGGATGCATCATACAGTACATGCAACAACTGTTCACTGGAAAGTCTAGCATCATCCACTGGAAAGTCTAGCATCATCCACTGGAAAGTCAAGCCTCAGCCACAAAACGATGGGTGGGGAGACTCCCACAAAAGTACCAAACATGATAAATCCACCATACATACAAAATATATTTATATATGGCATAAAATAGTGAAACAGGACATACATGGCTGTGACCTTACAGGTTTTCCCACAACTATGTCCTGAACCAAATGACCTCCTGATTCAATGTTCTTCATCCACTAATTTCAATAAACAGTCTCTACTGAACATGCTTCATTGTCTAGAATAAAGCTCTATCTGTGTCTCGAAAAACAACCCTATAATCTCCTCACATCATTGTTGAATATTTTTTTAAATGACATCACACAATACGTGACAGCTCTGAATCGGTCCAAATATCTCTCTCTCTCTCTCTCTCTCTCTCTCTCTCTCTCTCTCTCTGTGTATGAAGACCTACTCCAGCTACAGTATGATAAAGCTATGACACAGCATGAGCATCTGGTTACTGTAGACAATCAGACTGTCTGGCAGCAGCTCAGACAAACAGTCCTCTGGAGTAAGGTTAGTCAATATGTCCTATCCCAAAGAATTCTTTAAAGTAATCAACAGAGACTCCCAGTCTCTGTGCCAGTTACAACCACACCAAAACCAGCATACATTCGCACAAGGTTAGACGCTTGGGCTGAGTCACCATTGGCCCCCAGAATGAATCACTGTTGGCCCCCAGAATGAATCACCCAGAATGAATCCCCCTTGAACCCTTTAGAATGTATAAAATCTCCCAGCTAAATAGATACTAAATAGTACATCATCCTTATTTAACCAGGCATGCCAATTGACAATTCATTCTTATTTTCAGTAACCACCTGGCCAAAGACAAACATTTGCAAGAATTCAATATTAAAACTGTCACATGCTTTGTTTACAATGGGTGTTGACTAACAAAATGCTTAGTTACAGGACCTTTCCAAAAAATGCTCATTAAAGTAAAGACCATAGAATAAAACACCTACTTGCAGTAACAAATGAGTTTCTTAGATGTACCCATGTGTTTGGGGGGTTGGTGGGCAGGGTGGTAGTGTGGGGGGGGGGGGGGTATTGCGGTCTTTTGTCTATATACTACTATTTGTGTTTCCAACAGAAACTTGATAACAAAAAATGTTAAACTAAAGACAGAAGTTATTAATACTGATGAAGTATATACCCACTGACTTCCTCAGTAACAATAACGACAAATGAATGGCATGCGCGTGAGTATTTGCAGAAGTTAGCGTGTGTGTACACCTTTAGTGGAAGGACAGAGCAAAAAGATATATTTTGGTAATCACTGACATTGATAGTGTTTCATTTGGCAGCCTTGTTTTTCAGGCTAATGGGAGGTTCTGACGGATCCAGACTTGAGGCTCTGGTACCACCCCCCCTTGGGTACCATGTGGTAGTAAAAAGACAAAAGTCTGTGTCTTGGGGGGCTTTCATTGGCATCACCTGGTGTAGAGACATAAAAGCACAGGCAGCTTGGTCCCGGTGATGGACTCGGGCCGTTCACACTGCGTTCTGAAGAGACTTGCGGACGATGTAGTTGACATTCCAAGTGGTTGACGAGCCAAGATGGTGCAGCTGCAGATCTGTTTGATGGCCTCCAAACCCATGACAAGTCTTTTCAGCATCTAAGGGGGAAGAGGCCCTGACATGTTGTCTTCACCACTGTCTGAGTGTGTGGACCAATTTTGGGTCGGCCGGCAAGAAATCTGAACCTCTCTACTTTTCTCAAAATCAGCCTCGATCGATGCGGATCGGGCCATTCTCGACCCTCGTTTTTCCTGAAATCCACAATCAGCTGCATTGTCTTGCAGACAATGAGGGAGAGATTGTTGCCCTGGCAACACACTGTCACGTGTCTGAACCTCCGCTCCATAGGCAGCTTTGTTGCCATCTGTGATCAGGCCCACCACCGCTGGGTCCTCAGCCAACTTGATTGTAGTGTTGGACTCATGTGTTGTCGCACAATCATGGGTAACCAATGAGAACAGGAGGGAAGTAAACACAGTTTTCGTCTTGCCCAGGTGGGACAGTATGCCCCATGGTTTTTCTTCTGATGCCACAGCCTTGTGAATTTAAAACTGTGTAAAGATTATACTTATATCGAGTGAAGGACAACAAGATCACAAACTGAGGCGTCACAGGTATAAAGAATATTGTAGTTGTCAGGGAGTTGATTAATAAAGTAACCTACCTGGCCTGAGAATTCAACCTACATGCTGCCAGAAGTGAAGACATCAGGGCTTCAGGTTTGACACGATGCAAAATATCATAGAGATAGTTTTCGAATTCTGTGTTGACTCAACATTCAAAAACTTCTGTCAGGCTGGGAAAGACTGGAATAGGCTATTTAATATGTTTGTAATGAGAGATTTATTGGCAGGCAATAGGTGATGAGAAAATAAAGGGAGACAGCCTTCTGAACCTCGTTCACCAGTACTGGCTGTACGGAGAAATCCGGCTGCTCTGAGAATAAACTCTGCAGAGGGAGCGGCATCAGGAGTGGGCGGGGCTGACAAAATTGACGGTTGAAGCTCTCGACCATCCTTGCTGTGTCGGTGGTGACAGTGTTCTCACATCCGAGTGTCCAGAATGCAATGTGGCGGAATGCTTTGAAGTGTTGTGGGACGACACCTGGGGCATGAGCCAGGGCTCCGAACAGAGGGCGTTATTAGGGTTGACAGGTGAAAACAGCTGTTTTAGCTTTTGTTTTTTACTTTTGTCTCAACCAGTAAATTAACTGAGACCACATTCACATTTACAGCAGCAACTTAGTGCAATTAGGATTTACAGCCTTCACCGCTCAGGATCAGACATTCTTTTGCTTAGTGGTCAGACACTCTTACCACTAGCCTACCTACAGCTCCAGCTCAATCCAGCCTAGGATCTGGGTCCAATTGAAAGGTGTCCTGTCTATATCTGGAGACAACGGCAATGTCCTAAGAACCAAGACCTGTAATCTCCTTCCCAGTGTAGGGCTTGATCGTACCCTGCTAGGCATATAGGCTACAGGCATGTGCTTGGTGTAGTCTGGGTTATTTAATCAAATTGGGTGAAAATGCTGTGAGATGTCGTATTCAGGCGTAACAGTAGCTGCATGCAGAATGGAAACCAGTGGAATAAAACGTTTGTCCATTTTGCCTCATTGAATTGTGCTCAAAAACATGCATTACAAACACTTATGCCGTACATCTACAATCTGAAAAGAGAGAAAGACAGAGAAGGGGGAGAGAACGTGAAAATAGTAGAAGTAGGTGACACTTACCAAGCCCTGACACCGTTTGACATAGGCAGCATAACCACAGGATGTGTTTTATATTCAGTATCATCTTCAACCTGAATGTGGAAGGGAAACACAATGCATGAATCAAGGATCTGTAGGATCTGTAAATAAGATAGGCAATATCTTACCTGTTTTTAAAAATATGATCCATTAACTTAACATCTCAAATGACTGTATGACTGAGATTTTGTGTCAGGCAATGTACACATTTATTTTGTTTATATCCTTCTTTTTTTGCCTCACATTTCCTTCTAATCTCAATTTCACCTCAGCTAATTTGTGATTATGACCGTGCCTCGTCACAATGCTTGCTTAACCAGGCTTACGTACATGCTTGGAGGACAGCCAACGCCTATAACTGAGCCTTCTGGCACCTAACCCACCACAAGGAGTCGCCGGTGCGCAACGTGGTCAGGCTACTCTGACAACCTTAACACCCACCAGGACTGTTGTATGCCAGTTTGCACCGCCCTCTATGAGAGACCTGGACACGGTCGGTTTGCCCCAATCAAGAATTTAACTTCTGACTGCAATGAAGCAGCAGTACATACTGACATACTTTATTTTGAAATGTAATAATATATTGAATGCCAATGCATAATGTTATTGGAAAAGTCCTATGCCCTAGTACTGTGGATGATAAAATGTAAGTCCCTGACAGTGCTTTGATTTGAGGTGTATACATGAATGACCGCATGAAACCTGTGTTAGTGTCTCATTTGTATAAAGTCATTTTAAAGGCCAACACGTGCATGTAAAGGATGTGAAGGGTGAACATTTATTTTTGGGGTCGTTGTCAGTGAACCCCAGGCCAAAGGCCAATTGGTCAGTCTGATCATTTCCTCCGAATGCGTGGGTGGTGAGATCTGGACACCATGGGGGTGGTGGGGGCTTCGGTGGTGTCAAGTCACGACCGTATGGGAGAAACCGTGGACGTTGAACAGATTGCCTGTGACTGGCCTCATTTGCACCGCGGCTATGTAAACCCGGGTGACATGTCAAACCGTTGGATTTCTTACATTATAGCTCCTTGGTCGGCTGGCCACGCTTCCTGACATTAGCTGAAAATGGTAACAAATGTGACTAATAGCAATCGTTATTTGAGTTGATTGTGGGAGTTCAATGCTGGTAGGCTTATTGTGTGTGTGTGTGTATGGTGATGGGGGGAGGGGGGGGTTAGATTGAAGTAGTTTTTGGCGTCTCGTATATTCTGAGAGGATGGTCTGAGGATGATATCCCTACTCGCATTGCCCTGTAGTCGTTGGATACAGTATACAGAGTAATAGTATGCAATATGTTTTTTTGCACTTCCTCGCGTTCACTTAACTTCAAACTTTTGTCCAGCCTTGATATACATGGCTGGCCTCATCATCAACCAGTCTAAAGCGCCTGAATCTGGATAGCCTGGTCTATAGCATACCACTGGATGCTTGCCATTTGATTTTAGTTTTCATTTTGATTATGTAATTTTGCAGACTCTCTCCAGCCATATTCTAAATATGTTAGCTCCGTTTTTCGATAACCCATGACATTGTGTATGAATTCGTAAATACACCAACATATGTAGAATATGCATTATTTAAATGCTTAGGATTTGCGGTGCTTTGGGGAATTAAATGCCATCACACCCGGTTATAAAATAGTCTATAACTAATTATAAGATTGCTGATCACTCAAGGGGCGTAATTGGTAACAGGTTTTGGAGTATATGATAAAGCTCCATGAGATGCGGCTAAGTCAACATAAGATGTACGCCACGATTTTGTTAAAAGAAGGTGAAAACTCACTGCTTTCCAAAACAAAATGTATTCTATTGTGGGTTTCACAGACCGCGGTTAAAAGACAAGGCAACGTAGCCAAATAAGCACGCACAGAAGGGTTTGTCCAATGAGGCCATCATCCGCAAAATGATGCTCAAATTTAAAAACAACACTTGTTATTGCTGTTCAATAAAAATAAATAGTCTAAAAGAGACATAACATATCGTAAGCTTTATTATAAGACACTGTATATAGGCTAATAAAAGTTGTTGTAATGCATTTTACCAGGATAATTCATCTTACCATAATGTCCTAATAAAATAATAATTACGAACAAACATTACCTTAAACAAGGTTTAAATTCCATTTAAAGTAAAGAAAATCTGTGTAAATCCTTAAATTGCCAGTTATTTCCAGTAGTGAAGTAACGCGTAAAAAGTGTCCAAGATTATGTTATCGGCAAGTTCCCGGGTGCGCGGTTTCACAAGAGAAATCAGTGTTCCTGTAGTTAGGTGTCCCACTTTGCGTGTTCTGATCCCGGCAAGAGCAACTAAGATGTGCTAGCCGGCTGCAAGTTCAAATTCGCCTTACAACTGCTGAAGAGGAGGGGCACCGTCCAAGTGACCATCCTAAAAGTAAGTAGACACCTTAGGGAGGAAGTTAAAAAAAAGTCAGACCCTCAGTCCAACACCAACATCCTCATCCAATAACGTCGTTGCTACACGACACAAATCACTTATCCTGGTAACTTGCCATTCCTACAGAGGTAGGCATCTGTAAATCTAGGCTAGCCATTACAAAATAATTAGCCTGTGTTTCAGTATTCCGTTTAATAGACAAAGTCATTAGCATTTTGCCCATACCTTGATCAAAGACAATCCTGAAGATGATAAACGTATTCATTTGTAGCAAAACTATGTTTAAAGTGCTGATATGCGCGCGCAATGGAATGGATCGGGGTGAGTTATCCGACTTGCTGTATATAGGCCTTTATTTATATTTATACAGTCCAATCAAACCAACAATCTACAAATGATGCTTAACAATCGACTTCTGTACAAAACCCTATTACTGCCATTCATCCGGGGATAACAACGAATAGTTATATATTAAAATAGTCTAAATCCCACGTGGGCTGCTTTAATACGTCTTTACTTCATTTAGTGCAGGTATTTCATTACGTTCGTCGTTGGCAACGCAAAAATGCGAGCGTGTATATATTTGGGGCATGATGGTGATCTATTACGTTGTCTGTAGCCACAGTCGTGAATTGCTTTGGCAGCGGAGACCACTGACACGACCCGACAGCCAAAGCCACTCAGTGATCTGACAGTGAGGCCCCTTTTGCCTATCTTTTCCACACGGGGGAGAGGCTAGACCGCTCTTCCGTCTAGCTGATAATAAAATCATTGGCTACCGTCATGATGGGGAGGATGGATGAACCTCATGGGAGCTGTGTATAACCCCAGGCAAAAAAAACTGTCAGGATTTTCTATCATGATTCAGAACCATGCCATGGGATTGTTTAGATTTCATCATACATTTCATCTAATAAGGAATTTATCATCCAATATGAACATGTGATAGTGGGAAGGTTTCAAAGTATAACGGAAAATAAAAAAGGATTAGATTGCCTATCATATATATAGAATACATCATTTATATAATATCACACTATACTATACTACTATACTATATATATAAGAAAAGGCAGTGGAGTGGTCTCTTAAAAGGCAGTGCAGTGGGTTCTTAATGTTTTAATTAAGGCACTGCCTTTTTAAACTTAAGAGACCACTGCACTGCATAGCACCTGGAAAACAATAAGGCACCACTGCAACTTTTTCTTTCCTTTCTAAAAAAGTTTAAAAGGAAAGTTTTGAATGAGGGAAAGAAGTGTTTAATTTGCAGTGGTCTCTTAATTTTAACCCTTCTGTTCCTCACTCGAAACCTTCCTTTTTGACTTTTTTGGAAAGGAAAGAAAAAGGTGCAGTGGTCTCTTAATTCTTTTCCGGAGCTGTATATACTACCGTTCAACATTTTGGGGTCACTTAGAATTATTTTAGTTTTCCATGAAAACATACATGAAATCATTTTGAAAATGATATATAGCAAAATTAATAGGAACTATAGGTTAGAAATAATGATTTTTAAAACAGGTAAGAATCCTCCAATTGCAGCAATTACAGCCTTGCAGACCTTTGGCATTGTAGTAGTTAATTTGTTGAGGTAATCTGAAGAGATTTCACTCCATGCTTCCTGAAACACCACCCACAAGTTAGATTGGCTTGATGGGCATTTACGTATCATACGGTCAAGTTGCTCCCACAACAGCTCAATAGTGTTTAGATCTGGTGATTGTGTGGGCCACTCCATTATAGACAGAATACCAGCTGACTGCTTCGTCCCATATAGTTCTTGCATAGTGTGGAGCTGTGCTTTGGGTCATTGTCCTGTTGAAGAAGAACATTGGTTCCAATCAAGCGCCATCCACAGGGTATGGCTTGACATTGCAAAATGGAGCGATAGCCTTCCTTCTTCAAGATCCCTTTTACCCTGTACAAAATTCCCACTTTACCAAACCCACACCATCACCTTGCCGCCACCAAGCTTGACAGATGGCACCAAGCACTCCTTTATGATCTAAACACCTCAAATTCATCTGTCCATAACACTTTTTTCTTTCTTCCTTTGTCCAGTGTCTGTCATATTAATCTTTGCTTTTTATTTTCCCGTCTGAGATATATCTATTCTTTGCAACTCTGCCTAGAAGGCCAGGAGCCTGGAGTCGCCTCTTCACTGTTGACATTGAGTCTGGTGTTTTGTGGGTACTATTCAATGACGCCGGCAGTTGAGGACCTGTGAGGCGTCTGTTTCTCAAACCAGATTCTATAATGTCTTTGTCCTCCTGCTCAGTTGTGCACTGAGGCCTCCCATATTCAGGTTAGAGCCAGTTTGCACAGCTCTGTGAAGGCAGTAGTATGAGATCTTCTATTTCTTGGTAATTTCTTGTATGGAATAGCCTTCATTTCTCAGCACAAGAATAGACTGATAAGTTTCAGAAGAAAGTTCTTTGTTTCTGGTCATTTTGAGCCTGTATTTGAAATCACAATTGCTGAGGCTCCAGATACTCAACTAGTCTAAAGAAGGCCAGTTTTATTGCTTCTTTAATTTGCACAAGAGTTTTCAGCTGTGCTAACATAATTGCAAAAGGGTTTTCTAATGATCAATTAGCCTTTTAAAATGATATACCTGGATTAGCAAACACAATGTGCCATTGGAACATAGGAATGGTGGTTGCTGATAACGAGCCTCTGTATGGCTATGTAGATGTTCCATTTAAAATAATAAATTTCCAGCTAAAATTGTAATTTACAACATTAACAAGGTCTATACTGTATTTCTGATCAATCTGATGCTATTGTAATGGACAAAAAATTCAAGTTTCTTTCAAAAACAACAAACATTTCTAAGAGACCCCATACTTTTGAACGGTAGTGTATACATGTATGTAAACATTTATATACCCACACGCCTACATACATACATAACATACATATAACAAGTAATATAAGATAAGAAAACTATTAGGGTGTTTCAAGTTTGCTTGACTTTATGTTCACCGGGATGTTTTACACAAGGATGTCAAATCCCACCATAATTCAGCCTTCCATATTTAACAAAAGATTAAAGTCATACCATTTGGAAAGTGGAGACAGTTAACAGCTCCATTTTGGACATTTACACAATGGAGTAGTGAACTCCACACCTGTTATGAACATAGATGTGTTATTAGACTTAAATCTTGGCTATAATCATCACATAAAACTTGTAACATGACATTATATCATTATAGTGACAGTGGGAATATGTGTGTTCCTGTATGAATGATGAGGTCTACTAATGCCCTGTATTTTCCCAGATTTTGTGTGCTAACCAACATTGTTACAATGTCTGTTAAAAACATCTGTAAAAAAAATGATATAGCATTTTGATGGGTCAGAGGGGATTTCAAATACCAACTTTCTCTTCTATCTTGAACAGTGGTATGCCTTTTCACAAATATATATATATATATATATATATATATATATATATATACATATATATATATATATATACTGTGTATATCAGCTAGTTTAGTCGAACCTTTCTCATAATCAATGCACTGACAATGTAGTCATTTACTGTCTCCCGTCAGTTTGGCTGTGATGCTGTCCAAACAACTCTCGTTGGTGGGCCCTTCATGCAAATACATGACAAATGTCAAAAGGTTGAATGACGGGTGGCCTGCTGCAGTCAAAATATCCAGGAAAAAGTCACTGAGATTGTGGTTGCCCCCCCCCCCCCCTTGGGAATGAGGGCTCAGCTGTTAGTTTGGCTTAATCATTAAAAATCCTGGAGACAATTCTTCCACAACCTCCCACGGGAGGACAGTGTGGGAGGACAGCATCACAGTGATAACCTGGAAGGCACACCGGCAGATGTACTGGACACAGCAGCTGAAAAACTACCATTCAATCCAGATGTGGCTTGAGTCATCAGCGGCAGGGTCCATCTTCACCTCCACGTCTGTCTGGTTTCAGACCACGTCATGTTTGGACCACCCACAGGAGTTCAAGCCATTGCACCGTACAGTCTACAGAATGGACACCCAGTTGTTCCCGGGCCACATCAAGGTCCTAAATGAATCCAGGACCAGGAAGCGTACAGGAAAGATGAGCACTGACCCTTAACACCCCGGTCACCAGGGGTTTAGAAGAAATCCCCTCAGGCCAACAATGGGATGCTTTTTACCCCAGCTGATCCAAACCAGATGGTGCGGAGCAGGTGAGGATGGACTCTACGGTTGATGCATAAAGCCAGCTCGGGATTGACCGGGAGACACTCTGTTTCAGGCGTTCAGTTTTGGTCGGTCAGACCTAAGAATTCTAACCACTACGAATGCTCATGACTAGTCAACTCAATTTCCATAATTAAACCCTGAACATGGCTTTCATTTGTCACAAATGGCACCAAAACAAACAACTGAAGATGGCTGCAGAGCTGGTCTGGCAGAGCATCACCAGCGAGGATATCCAGCATCTGAAGGAATTGATGGGTCACAGACATCAGACAGTTATTGCCTGACGCAAATACTAAAGATTGTGATGTACCTTCGATACCGTATAGGGGACTATGTGTAAAAAGTGATGTCATTTTAAAACGACGAAACCAACGTCTACAAGAATACCCTGAAATAAAGGGTAAAAATCTATTATTTAACCCCATAGTTAATGTTTGATTTTAAAATGTTGGAGCGTAGTACCAAAAAGAAGAAAAGCTTACTGTCCAAGTAATTAGATATACAGATAAAATATACACATACAGTAACTGTTCATATGTATTCTATACAACACCATTTTCAAAAAAGTTGTGAGGCTGCATGAAACACAAATAAAATCAGAATGCAATGATGTGGAAATCATTGAATCCCTATATTTAATTGAAAATAATACAACGACAACATATTAAATGTTGAACCAGAGAAATTGCACTCTTTTAACAATACTCTGTAAGCATTTGGGAACAGAGGATACCTGTTGCTGTAGATATGAAAGTGAAATGTCTATCAATGCTTGCTTGATTTTCAGGATTTCAGCTGCTCAATTTCACAATGCGCCAAATGTTTTCAATAAGTGACAGGTCTGGATTGCAGGCAGGCCAGTTTAGCACCCAGACTCTTTTACTACGGAGCCCTGCTGTTGTAATACGTGCAGAATGTGCTTTGGCATTGTCCTGCTGAAATAAGGCCTTCCCTGAAAAAGGCACTGTGTGGATGGTAGCATATGTTTCTCCAAAACCTTCATATATTGTTCAGCATTAATGGTGCCTTCACAGATGTGCAAGTCACCCATGCAATGTGGTCTAATGCACCCCCATACCATCACAGATGAAGGCTTTTGAACTGTGCACTTGACAATTGCTGACAGTGTTTCTGGATGTTATTTATATATGGTTTCTTCTTTGCATGCAGAGTTTAACTTACTGTGTTCACAGACTGTGGTTTTCGGAAATGTTCCTGAGCCCATGCAGTGATGTCCACTACAGAATCGTGTCTGTTTTTAATGCAGTGCATTTCATATTTAGTCCACGAGCAAAAGGCTGTTGCCAGTAACAACACCAACAACTGGCCCTAATAGCAATCATTGTGAGGCTGACAGACAGGTCTGGGTGGGAGGCACTAGGTCCCCGTTTCCCCCGACAGCTCAGATGGGTGCTGGTGCAAAGCTGATCAGCCTGTTACAAGGGAATAATGACCCGGGCACCCTGGGGACCCTGGTTAAAGTGTTGAGAGGTCCTTCCATGCTAGTTTGTGCTGTAACCACACACGGGACTGACCGCCGGTTTCCCTCCCACACAACTCACCTCCAGGCAGGCTGTACTGGTCAACCATGACCAAACAATCCCTTCACCTGAACAGTGTCTTGGTCCCGTGCTGTGGGATTTGATCTAGCAACATGCTGATATTCTAACCACCAGCCTACCTGCCACCTCAATAGGAAATGTGTTCTACCTGGACATCATTATACACTTTTTTAGTTTTACATTCACAGCTTAATCCTCTTACTGATTGATAATAAAGTGTGAGTCTTTGCTGTAGCCTGGGAACCACCCATAAACAAATGGCTAAAAGAGTGTCAAAGGACTTTGAACCTTGTGATGTGCTATAGGCCCCAGGATGACCCAAATCCTGCATGTCCAGTAAAGGTAGTCCACATCCAGCCCTGTGCTGTGTGAGACACCATAAAACAAGATAGTGTAAAACATCTGGGACAAGTGGCCTTTCCTATAGCTAATGTCTGATTAGTCCCTATAGTACATGTTACCCATAGGGAGCTAGGGGAATTCAGTTCCCCCCCAAGACTCTCCTATGGCCCTTAGGGAGTAACAATAAAGCAAAAGCTGCACTTTTAGGGCATCCAAAATCCATCGTATGATTGCACATACGAGATGTATTTACTGTACTACTAGGCAGCCTGGACAGGTAGTTCTGTTAGTATTGACCTTTTTGTGATTACATTTACACCGTAGTAATTTAGCAAACGCTTGTCCAGATTGACTTACAGATCGAGAGGGCATCATCATCATCATCATTTTAATCATAACGGACAGATTGACCCTGTCGATTGCATTTTTAAAATTCTTTCTGTGTTTGGCTGACCTAGGGTTTTCATCACTACATAGAGATTAACAGATCTCAACCCCAGCAGTATGAGGTTAAGATGCCTTGGGGGAAACATCTCATTGTAGCCAAGAATAATTAGCCTATGTTTAGGCTATTGTTAGTTTGTGTATTTCACAGTAATCAGATTACAATGCTTGTGTTGATGTCAAGATGTTACGTAGATGTGACCTTTTCTCTATGTGCCAGTGACAACATCTTTCTTATACCCCCACAGTCTGCAACCCATTGACCTCTTTACTGGATCGATCCTGTGGACTTCAATCTCAGTGTTGCAGGACTGATGAAAAGCACATATTTTGCCGTGACATCTTGCTTGAATGCCATGTGAACAGCTTAAAGGGAAGAAAGGAATACATTTCTTATATATCCATTATTTGACAGAGAACTGTGATGGTGAACTAGCTAGCGACTAGCTATCATAAGCCAAGGAGACATGTGAACAGCAGCGGTAAATGCAGTCCTGAGCATCTCAAATATGCTAATAAAACAATATAACTATCTATTTCATCACATGATTATTGAAAAACATGCTGTTGAAGCAAATATCAACGGTTATGCACAGAATATTAAAACGCTGTTGGTATCCCACCTACGAATTCTAAGTATTTACTTCAGACCAGCAGCATATCTCCAGCTGAGATGGAAAATGCAACAAAGTTACATAAGGGCACAGTTTAATCTAAAACATTGACGTGATGGTAAAAAATGTATGAATATGACAATACAACTAAGAAAGAAGAAACAAACTTGAACCAAACCATTCAACAGATCACACACTTGCTTTGGGAAAAAATGCAAAATGTCTACCAGACGAGCACACTATGTCAACCCAAGATGCTAGGAAGTATTTTCTGTCCAGACTTAACCAGAACTTTCTGAACAGAAAAACAGTTAGAAAGGAACCAAGCACCACTCTCATGCCCACTATGACCACTCGTTTCTGGCACTTCCCAGGAGCCACCTCCGAAGAGCTTAATAATAATTTTAAGCAACAAGAAAGAGCTGGCAGTGGCAGGCATGCAGTTACAGAATGAGGGATGCAAGACATAACTGCCTTTTCTTCTTACCAGGAGTCAGTCTTAAGGGCAGACACAACATTTAAATCATTGGATAAGAGTCAATCACCTTTGGACAGCCAGTCAGTCCTCAGGAGTTACACAGAGGAGGTTCAGAGAGATTCTCCAGAACCAATGGTTTGGAGCATGGACTTCTGAGAATTGGTTGTAAATGATCACTTACAAGGTTAATGTTTGAGGGCATGAGATGCTTTTTGATCTGTACTTTAGGGAAACTTCCACACAGAGTGCCTTGCTTATAGAGCTTTGCATTTGACCTTGTCCGCACCAGTACTTTGCTCCACATGAAATCCATCCCGTAAATTCACCACAGGACAACATCGAATCCCACCCGAGTGGGTTCTGACAGGGGAAGAGGGTCTTTCGGAGAGAGCTGCTGTACCGTTAGAAGGCTTCTTGTTCAGACATGCTGGATGTGAACTTTAAATGTTTCCTTAGACATTATCCTCCCTCTTAATATGGATTACAAATCATATTGTTTTGTATGTAATACAGTACGTTAGGGAAGGATCAATCAGTAATTCCAAAAACCTAATCTCTGAGACAAAAAGATTTTCATAACAAGAAGCATATTTTTACTGTGTCATGGACACAGACTCTAGGGAATTTAGAATCACATGGGAAATGCTCTGGATTCTGTGACCAAACACAGTATGAGAAACATCATGTTATCTAGATGCCTATGGACTTACTTTCGATTTACTCACAGCAAATAATGATTCTTGCTTTAGCTTGACTATTGTCATATGAAAATAGTGATATGTGGCGCACATGAAATAGTAAGCCGTGTGGCTGTGTAACAATTACACAGGAGAAGATATGGAGATTAGGAAGCAGGTCAGTAGCCTGGTCTGACCAAGAGATAACAACATAATATCCCAGATTGCTAATAAGAATAATGTATACATTACGCAACCGAGGGAAATTACATTTAATAACATATATCTAAGCATTGTATTACAAAAGAAATTGGGCCACCCATGAGTCAGACTGAACATCGGGTAGTGTTGGTGGGAGTTTTTTTGTTTGTTTGTTTGTTTCTTTGGTGTCTGTACTTAGTTTTTTTGACATCTTTGTTTTGGTCTGTCTTTTTTTCATTTTATTGTATGCTGAAAATGTAAGCACTGAGCCTGAGTCCTATTGCAATTGTTGATTTATTGTGTTCTTTCCAATAGAACATATTGGAAAATGTTCAATTCTGTTCATGTGAAAGGAACTCTGAGAACATGAAATCCTACTCAAGTCCACTCTGCAGCAAGGTTGTGATTAGCTCACTTACTAAGTCTACCGCAGAGCTCAGCTTCATTCACATAATTAGACCAATCAGGTTGCCCTGGTGTCTCAGTGAAAACTCAGCCATTACTGGAAGTGAGTCTAAAAGCTGTTTTAATGATGGGTAGAAGATATACAGTATTAAATACAAAAATAGTATTTGGTTGAAATTTTGTTTGTCAACTACCACAATGAGAAGTTGTGAACAGTTTGGCAGTATCATAACATAACATCTCACACACAAGTAAACATTTTGTCAGGTATATTTTCTTTGTTCATACATTATCACTCAAGGACAGTTTTGCGTTTTGTAAGTACTTTATGGGGTTTTCGACAAATAACCACGAATAGGGCTGTTTATCCAGGTATAGAATATAAAGATTGTAATGATACCATGTACGCCATGTGTCTTTTACTGTTGATTATACAAGAAAGGAAACAAGTAAAAGCCTATTCAGACTACATCAATTGGTGTAAACATAAATAACATTAACGTAATATGTGAGTACAATTTAATTTAAATAATGTTAATGTAATATGTAAACAGAATTTTTCAAATGGCACTAGCACAGTCGAAACACATGTAAACACATATGTATTCACCACTTTAGGTCACTCTGGATAAGAGCCTATGTAAGGGCACAGACATAGATTGTGTTTGGCCTGCCCTATGTTTTTGCAGGTTTGTATTGCATCGGGTAGTATGAAACAGCATCTCAACCCATGACGGTTGGACAGATCCATGTGTGTTTTGAGAGTCAGTTGACGTCCCTGCTGAGGGGACACAGTAGTCACAGACCCATTTCTGACAGGGCCGATCATGTTTCTGTTTATGCGCTGATGAGTCTCACAGGCCAAATGCTGGCAAGGCAACAGGAAGGCATACTGCTGCAATTGTGTTGCCCTGAACTTCAGCTCCGGAAAAAACTAAGAGACCACTGCACCTTTATCTTTCCTTTCCAAAAAAGCTGAAAAGGAAAGAAAAAGGTGCAGTGGTCTCTTACTTTTTTCCGGAGCTGTATATACTACCTGTTTCTGACACTTTACTTATATACCTGTGCTGCCCCCTGTGTGATGGTCTGCACTGTCAACTGCAAAATGCCAAGCCCAGTGGGTAATGTGGTCTGACAATGCTGAGTCAAGAAACCCACTTTTGCTCATTTCCAAGAGAAGCATTGCAATGTTCAAATGTCTTCCTTTCCTGGAAAAGCTGTTATCACCATGTTTTAGATTACATTTCTGTTGTTTTAGCGAACTGAACCTTTGTATCTGCCAAGCCTTATCAAAATGCTTCCCAACCAAGGCCAAAACTGATTTCATTTCATTCCAGGATCATTACAATAGGTGTCTAAAAATACTGGATGACTTGTCTGGGAAGAAAAATACAAGAGTTAATTTCCTTAAAATGTCAGTATCAGAAAACTGCAACACCCCCAGCTCAGACTTATCTACAAATACTGTATTTACTATTAGTTTGGGTCTTGCATTACTGACACTCAGTCTAAATGAAAAATCCTCTATATATATTGCCTGTTGACTGGAGGAACAGACATCTCAGTTCCAGCGGGTAATCTGAATGTCTCACACCTATCTTGTAGACAAAGACCACTCTGTCTCACTCCTTCAGTGTGGCGGGAAAATGAGCAGAAGCAGGAAGCGTCCCATCACTCCCCAGGATAGAGCACACCGTGCAGGTGCACGCCAAAGTGAATTATGATGATAAGAGGGTCATTGCACTCTTAATTTAAAGCTAGCATAGCAATCAACGCTCTCTCATTACCTATGTTAGCCCTCCATCTGCCACGAATACACTGGCTTTGATATGTATGTACATATCAGCCTATAACACAACCCGACATCCACTTCATTAGCTACATCCTAATAAATACCATGGCAACGTGACTGTGCCCAGAAGCAATCAATTTTCCTTAATGAATGTTTCCTGAAACATTCTAATATACTGGCTACTAAGCACAGTATTCCACAGAGGTCTAGATCCGGGTGTCCGGGGGTTCAGGAAAATTAAGTTCAAGTTTTCTCTTCTGTGATGGCTTTCATATGCTGTATGTGGAAGAAAATGCACGAGGGAGGCAGAGTGTGACATTCCAGAGGGGATTAGGGTTAGGTGCATAGCTTCCCACTGTCAATACCAACTATAGTTCTCATCGGGTCATAACATAGAGGGGTCAGAGGTCAGACTGGCTCCTAGGACACAGGACCCCAATGACCCAGTGATTAAGGAAATTGCTCTGCTCAGGGTGCAATCTTTCAGACGTTGAACAGGTGTCCTTACCCTCTGTGCTCCCTAAAGATCTCATGGTACTTATCAAAAGAGTAGGGGTGCCAACCTCTGTGTCCGGGCAAAGTGTAAAATCTGACCCCTTAATTATGGTTCCAATAGGCTCATTAATCCTTCATTGATATTCCCCCCAATAGTTGCTTTAATAAAGTATGAGTTACAGTAAATACCCCCCCCCCACCACACCCCCCAAAAAATCCTTATCTTAGTAATTGAATGTGTGTGTTTGTGCTGGGGTTGGGGGCGGTGCTAAATGGCCCTTGGCTAAGGTTCTAAGAGCTTCATCATGATACAATACTTGGGGGGGGGGGGTTAGCCTCACACTGCACAGCATTACCGTCTGTTTGAAGACAACCTGCTGACCCTCTGACCCTGCCCTGGAGGAGTGGGGCTTAGGTGTACAAATTCATCCAAACTCCACCTGGGGCGTGCTGACCCTGCCCTCTGATACACGCCGCTGGGCTGGATCGGGTCAACGTCCGGGCCGTGAGGTAGAAAGACGGGGTTGTGAGTACAAGAACTTGACTTACGGCCAGGAGCCAGAGCTACAGATGTCCAGAGCCGTGATCTGAGTGAGACAGCGTGTTTAAATAAAACTATTAAATATCTTTCTCAATTTTGTAAAGGTGATCGTGTTTTGAAAATCTGTGCACTGTGAGCATGCAATTTGCTCAATGGAATACTACTAATAATAGTGCTAATTAGTATTACTAATAATATATAGCATAATAATATATACCATTACCGATCAAGAAGTCAGCAACTATAGGTTATTATGAGGCCCACATTTTAGCCTGAATAGTTGCAACTAGGTCAACTTCAAGCACATGTCTCTGTCTTGGCCTCAATTTCTCCTGCCATGGAAGAATTTTTGTAACCAAGGCAGGGACTTAAAGGGAAATAATGCAGAACTTTTTGCATTTAAATGTGAGAAAGTGACCATAACACATCTGCAATAGACAGCAATAATCATGCTGTCTAATCAGCATCTTGATATGCTACACCTGTGAGGTGAATTGATTATTTCAGCAAAGGAGAAGTGCTCACTAACACAGATTTAGAGATTTCTGAACAATACTTGAGAGAAATAGGCCTTTTGTGTACATAGAAAAAGTATTAGATCTTTGAGTTCAGCTCATGATCAGCTCATGATAAATTCAGTGTATATGTTAAGGTCAACAACTTAATGGCACCATATCAATCTGCTATCAGTACACTAACAATTAATCAACAATTATTGTTGTTTTAAGAAACCACCCAAGGAACACATTGATGCACCCTAATCAACATTACCACATGAACAACACAGGTGGGGGCAGAACTGTGGTGCCGTGTTTGAATGGCGGCAGAGAATGTAAGCAGATTAGACTCAATGTGAAGGGAGTGGTCTCCACAGTTTCAGACATTGCTCCGCGGGGTGCCTTTACACACAAATCCCAGGCCTGGAAGTTGGAAGCTTTGTCTCTCAGGCACGAGTCAAGTTCTTGCATCCATGTCTTTGCTCTGGTCTCAAATTTCACCCCACGCGTTTCACATAATTAACTCCTAACACTATTCCCCAGGAAGTACTGTGGTCACACCCACTGGGGTCAAATCAACCCTGCGACCTTTACATTTGAATACAAATTGCCAAAGGACAAGGTGAATCGTGACAAGGAAACCTGATACATGATATATCAGAACCAGATACAATTTAACAAAAAAAAAATTACAACACTCCACAAGGAAGAAATATATAATTGTAAAAAATCGGACCAAATGACATGAGTCAACATGAACAAATGACCTGTGATGAAATGGTGACTCATTCCATGAGACAGTTGTTTAATTGTTGTTGGAGGTGTTTAGCGGCCTGTAGTGACCTGCCTCTTTGTTGGAGAGGCTTCATGACCTGCAGGGAGTAATCCATACAAAGACAGGGATGGTGAACTGTGGGAGGTAAGGGGGAAAACAGAGACACTAAGACGGAGAGAGAGAGAAAGAAGTGTTAGCGGACGAATCCAGTAAAGGACTCAATGTCACATGTTTCCATTGCAGTGCATGGGCCAGGGCTATATTATTAGTATTACACAACAAGCCACAGTGTTGTGTTTGTGAAAGAGAAGGGTAACAACAAAGGCTGTTCGAATGGAGTAGGGTCAAAAATTAGAGAACTTTGTTTTCACTGGAGCTTACAAGTTACAGCTATTAACGCCTTGCTGTGCAAACTGCTTCATGGTGTCCTCCTTCAGACCCAGGGAAGGTTTTTATGTGCAGACGGAGCTAGGAGGAGGAAGTGATGCGTTTCCAAATACAAGGTGATAGGAAGCAATGCAACATGGATATGTTTTAGAATTTGAGGCACCAAGCCATGATGATTGTCATATCAGATTTACATATTTATCGTATTCGATCTACTGACTCTACACTGACAACACTATTTTGAATGCATCTGGCCCTATACTGAACTCTTTGCTGACCAGCCTTTAACATGGCTTCAGTAAAACACAACACAATATTATTAATCTCCAACTACTCCTCAACAAAACAAAAACAAAATCGGAAGCTACTTCTACCTGGCTGATGCCCAAATCGTTTGCACCTTAGTTTGATATCAAATCGTTTTGATATCAATAACTACCCAAGCATTTGGTTAGACGGCCCCTTCTCTTTCCAGACCCATATTAGCCAACTCCTGTTTAAAATCTAATCCAGAATAATTTATTCATTTCTTGACAAAGCTGTCGTTCACCCATGCTGCAAAACATGCTCTTGTAAAAATGACTGTCCTGCCAGTCGTGGACTTCCTGCCAGTCAAGGCAATGTTGTTTTATGGCTCGCCACTAACATTCATCTCAATACATTAGAAGTAATGCCATTTGGTTGGCTACTAATGCTCACTTCAACACCCATCACTGTTATCTTTAGACACTGAACCCGCTCTTGCTATGCATATAACGCCGGACTCAATGCTACCAGCTCATCTACTAGTCCCTCCTAGGCAAATCCCCCTTTTAGCTCAGCTCACTCCTCAACATCTGTCTACCCAATAGAATTCTGTGCTCTGGCAGATAACTCACAGATATCTAGCAGATAACTCATCCCTAACGTCAAAACTTCCTTCGCCCAGCCTTCTTAAAGTATCTCTATTGCCAATTACTGGAACAAACAGCAAACGACTCTTGACACTTTTATCAGCACTTATATGTCTAGCGTATACTGTCGGAGCCGGTAACTGAGTACTGCAAACGCTAAGCACCGAAACCAACTGTATTTATGTCGCCTCATATTGTGATACATTTTGCACCTCAGTCTGTTTTTATAATTATCCCCCCTTATGTTGGTTACCTGGGCTCCCTATCTGTACTTATGTACCGTCACATATGTTGTGACATCAACTTCTGACATATAATAACTTTTCATATTCATCTGTCCCTGGTTAAATGAAATAATACACACAAAAAAAATATATTATTGGTCCTCTGTTTGCCGCCAAAACATTGCCGAACCGCCGAGGAACGGACTATACAAGACCCCTGAAGGTGTCCTGTGGCATCTGGCACCAAGACGTTAGCAGCAGATACTTCACTGTTTGTCGCCTAGCTGGAGCCGGTAAACTGCATACGTGCACGCTCGTCCACGTGAATGAAAACGGGATTCTCTTCCACTGCTCTACGGTCCGGATCCAACGCTTGCATGCCCTACCGACAGTGTACAGGGGTCATTATGTGCACTCTGACGGGTCTGCGGCTACGCAGCCCCATGCACAGCAGAGTGCAATGCATTGTGTGTTGTAACACATTTGTCCCGTAACCATCATACAACATTTCTGCAACACAGTAGACCTTCTGTCGGTTTCCAAAACTGTGACTGACTTACCGTGTGGTTCAAGACCACACTTAATCCTGTAGCGAAAGTGCTCTTTACCAAAGACAAATTATTTCCTAGTATCCACACACCAACAACCAGAACAATGAAACATTCCAATCATGAAATCCCAAATAACATAAATCGTATTATTTTGTTTTTCGCCCATATTGGGAAGTAGAACCCTGGAATCCGTTGAAACTTTCGTAAAGTGGTCATTTGCACAATTTAGGAAGCATTATAAAACATGGAAACAATTTGTAATCGGTTCAGTTGGAAGCAAACACACAGAAATCATAATACAGACACTTTTGAAAAAGTATATCAGTTAACTTTATTTTATAAACATATTTTTCCCATCAGCAGTTGTGATGTCCTCCAACAGACACCCAGCCTAAAATCCCAAAGAGCAAGAAATAAGACACTAGGAAAAACTCCATAGAAAGGAAGGAGTACATGATCTATTAAGGTCTCATTGTTCATAAAAAATATAGACTTTCAGAAGACAAGTGGGATAAAAAAGTTGGATAGTGGTGAGCTGTGGCCAAGCAACAGTAGGAGTTGTAAAGGCAAAATCTACATCTGCTACACAACTAGATGGCCAGGATCGAGTCATCACACCAGGTAGTCTTGAGGCATTGTTCCTAGGCCTGAGGTCCTCCTAAGACCCAACGGGACACAAGAGGAATTTAAGAGAGCTTGCCTAAGATACAACAAAATAATAGATAAGACATAAGAAATGACAACAGAAACGGGATGACTGATTTGAGACCCCACTACATAGAACGTTTTCACACTGAAGTAATCCTGCTAAGATGAACTAGACTTGAAAATGTCAATTGTCGCATGTCACCTTCCCAATTAACGTGGCACATATTTCTAAACAGATACTCTCTGCAGCTACTGAGGTTAGAAGGCAATGTCTCGCTTAACGTGTATTAGAGTGGAATAAGCGGCGAAGAATGAAGTCTGATTCTATAGGTCCTTCCAGCTCCATCAACATAATAAGAAAGAAAAATCATTAGGAAGCACCAAACATCTCAAACTGACATTGTAACAATTCTACTATCGCCAGCAACAGCACTTGTTCGACAGAGTGCCATGTTAGTTACCAGGTAAACAACATAGTCAGTGAGTTTACATAGATAATGAGTTTGAGCCTTCCAGCTCAGAGGTCTGGCGAAAGTTCTGCTTGTAATTGTGTTGGCCTTACGACACAGCGAGAGTAGTTTGCTGCAATTGTGAAGAGAAAATTGAATTAACGTCATGCAAATCTTATTTAAAATATATTGTTGCCACTACAAGTGCAGTTGTCTAAGAGTGTGTGAGATTATCTGTCAGGAAAGAGCACCACATAACTTAGGGAAGACAGCATGTAACAGTTGAGATTTTCATCTGTTTATATGGTGTGATTTTTTCATTTTTCATCTCCAACGCAAATCTGGCCACAAGATTTGTTCGTCAAGATAAACTGGTGCAGTGTGAAAAGCCTAGAAATAGGCCTTATTCCACCTGAGACTGGGGGTTGGGGTTTGGTTATGGTCAACCAGAAAATAGCTCCTCCCACTTTGCCAAGCACAACCCCAGACCATAAACATCAACAGACCAACAACTACCCTGAGACCCTAAGTGTTTATTGTCTTTTTCCAGTCTGGCACAGTTTAGGGGGGAAGTTCACAAAAAGTCTAAAATAGACAGGACACATGTATTATTCCAAAAATACACCTTGTGATTAGATCACATATTTGTGATAAAGCTGTCATTATTTGGCAAATCATGTAGTATGCCTAAATCTTTTGGGGTGTATTCCTTCTATTTAATTCTAAATTTTTTCCTAGTCATTTCGTCAAGCCTATTAATAAGCATCAGTGTGTCACATTCTTTGAAGACAAACCTGAGAATTTTACCATGCTGCTAGGTCACTACTTTAAATTTTACAGAATTGCCTGAGAATGTTTTATTATTCTTGCAGACTGAGTTGTTTTCTAACACTTGAGCCCCAGGGGAGTGCAAAACCAGACAGAATTACAGGGAATACTTTATATTTCATGTTACGATACAGCCAGATCATATTATCTGTACTGAAGTATAAAGAAACTAGTTAAGACATACCTAAAACATAAAGTAAAAGGCATGTCCATTTATGGTCAGCTATGTAAAACCAATTGTCGATTAAATGGGACAGGGCTGTAGATATGATGAAATTTGGGAGAAAGGGGGGTAAAAAATATGTGTTCTCCCAATGCCTTTTTATGGAGGTGGAGTGAATGCTCTAAAGAGTTTTACAGGAAGTGGAAAGATTAATAAGATTACGCACATTTTGTAGTAATGACTGGAAGGTCTGGTTTAAGATGCCATAACAGAATGATGCATACTTCAGGAATCAGGACTGAAAACCAATGAATGACTGTACGGTAGCAGACCCTGATCTCAGAGAATGTTTCTGAGGGGTTTTCTGCAAACATTAACACTGTATCGGTTTTTATATAATTTTCGATGGAAGTGGAGATCTAAAGATCTAAGATGGGTCCCCATATTTTGTGTACAACATAATCCAATTGTTTATTATGTCACCAATTTTGTATTACATCTTACAACATGCAAAAAAAATATATAATGTGTTACAACTTCAATACGGCGTTTAGCATGTAGTATTTTATTAGGAGCCCCAACTAGCAAACTGCTAGTTTTTATGGCACCATACTGCATGTATAGTAAAATAATAGTAAATGTCGAACAAATGCAAAAAGAAAACTGACCCCTCACCTTAAAATTATTAAAATGTATGATGTTATTGATGGCAAAAATCTAAATATGAATAAAAGATAATGTTAAATTTGCCATTTCGACAATACAAATTGTGTTAATAACATTTACAACTAACAAGAAACTAAATGTACCAGGGCTCCATTTGCTGCTACACTAACCTGGGAGTTTACTCCTGGTCTGAAGAGGGCTTCTTGACCTTTGACCCAGGGCTGTGAGGATAACAGAGCTGACGCTTTCGGCTTGGAAACAGATCTTCGCTGTCACGTTCAGCTTCCTCCATTGAGCTTGTCTGGCTGGAGACACCTGGTTGACAAACACACATTTCATGTGTAAAATCCTAACCCCTACATATTTGTCTAGCCATAACTGTAACCCTAACCTGAACCCAAATTCTTAACCCTAAACTTAACTCCTAAGTTTGAACCTAAATCAAATTGAAACTTTAACCCTTAACCTAACCGCTGATCTGAAAATAGCCTTTATCCTTTTGGTAATCCACACAAAGATAGTAAAACTGGAATACACACAAACACATTAAACACAGACAAAACACACTTTACATTTAATCAATAAGGCAAAGTTTCTGTTTGATTCACTTTTAAAGGGAATTCCCAATAATCACTACAAATTTTGCCATAATAGAACATTTCCTTAAAAATGTATATTGCACAATCCGTAATGCTTCAATGATACAGATTGTTAAGAGCCAAAAGGCAGGCCATAAAATTATTATGCAGTCATTAAAGAGTTTTTGTATAAAACCTTTTTGTGCCCCACAACATAGAAATACAAGCACCTTTACCCGAGAAGTTGTTGTTGTTGGTCCAGCAAAGCAAAAGAACTGGTAGCCCAGTCAAAAAGGCACAATCTGGATGACGGTTCACCAACCCAAGACAAGAATTCATACGGAATTTCAGTGGATATAAAAAGTCTACACACCCCTGTAAAAATGCCAGGTTTTTGTGATGTGACCTATAATGTGAACAATTCAATTGAAAAACAAACTGAAATCTTCGAGGGGGAAAAATGAAAAATAAAAACCTTACAATAAACTGGTTGTATAAGTGTGCACACCCTCTTACATCTGGGGATGTGGCTGTGTTCAGAATTAACCAAATAGAAGTCATTACACACCTGCCATCATTTAAAGTGACTCTGATTAATCACAAATAAAGTTCAGCTGTTCTAGTAGGATTTTCCTGACATTTTCTTAGTTGCATCTCAGAGCAAAAGCCATGTTCTGCAGAGAGCTTCCAAAGCATCAGAGGGACCTCATTGTTGAAAGATATCAGTCAGGAGAAGGGTACAAAATAATTTCCAAAGCATTAGATATACCCTGGAACCCACTGAAGACAGTCATCAATCAATCAATCAAAATTTATTTATAAAGCGCTTTTTACAACAGCAGTTGTCACAAAGTGCTTTACAGAGACACCCGGCCTTAAACCCCAAGGAGCAAACAACAGTAGTGTTGAATTTCAGTGGCTAGGAAAAACTCCCTAAGAAGGTCGAATTTTAGGAAGAAACCTAGAGAGGACCCAGGCTCAGAGGGGTGACCAGTCCTCTTCTGGCTGTGCCGGGTGAGATATTAAGAGTCCAATTGGAATAATAAATAAATTTCTCTTGGCTAAATCCAGAGTATATTTGATTTTAGACTAGGTCAGAAGTATGACCAAGTGGACAAGGACAGGAACAGCAACGGTCCCCCCAAACCAGGTAATCCGCAGGTGTGGACCAGGACCTCATCTCCTTCTAAAATTTTAAATTGGAGGAAACTGAGAAAAGTTAGTAGTACATCCCTCATGTCCCCCAGCACAATAATATAGCAGCGTAACACCTTGGAAACTGAGACGGGGGGGTCCGGTGACACTGTGGCCCTACCCGGGGGAGGCCCCGGACAGGGCCCAACAGGCAGGAAATCAATCCAACCACATTGCCAGGCATCAACCAAAGGGACACCCACCAACCGCAACCCCCCTGAATGAGGGCCGAGTATTGCTAGTAGCGTACAGCCCAACTGCACAAGTGCGCAATAGAGAGTCAACAACAAGCCAGTGACTCTTCCCCCGAAGGGCATTGGAGGGAGGGCATCCCAGTGGCGACGAGAGCCCACCTGGCAAGACAGCAAGGGTGGACAGTATCAAGCCTACTGGTCACCTTCAAGCCCCCGGGCCAGGCTACACCTAATTATAAACCGTGCTGTAGAGATGAGTTTTTAGTAGACACTTGAAAGTTTGCACTGAGTTTGCATTTCTAACCTTAATTGGCAGATCATTCCACAGGAGTGGAGCTCTATGAGAAAAGGCCCTGCCGCCAATTGTTTGTTTAGAAATTCAAGGTACAATTAAAAGGCCTGCGTCTTGCGATCTAAGGTTACGTGTAGGTATATATGGCTGGATCATTTCAGCAAGGTAAGTAGGAGCAAGTCCATGTATTGATTTATAGGTTAAGAGTAAAACCTTAAAATCAGCCCTAACCCTAACAGGCAGCCAATGTAAGGATGCCAGGACAGGAGTAATGTGTTCAAATTTTTTTGTTCTAGTTAGGATTCTAGCAGCTGTGTGCAGCACTAATTGAAGTTTATTTATTAATTTGTCTGGATAACCAGAGATAAGAGCATTGCAGTAATCTAATCTAGAAGTAACGAAAGCATGGATTAATTTTTCTGCATCAGTTTTTGATAGGAAGTTTCTAATTTTTGCGATGTTTCGAAGATGAAAATAAGCAACTCTTGAGACATATTTTATATGTTCTTCAAAGGAGAGGTCAGGGTCAAGGGTAACGCCAAGGTTTTTTACAGTTTTTTGGGATACGACCATGCAGCCGTCGAGGTTCACAGTGAGATCTGCTAACAACGCTATTTGTTTTTTGGGTCCTAAAAGGAGCATTTCTGTTTTATTTGAGTTTAAGAGCAAGAAATTCTCTGTCATCCACTTCCTAATATCTGAAACGCATGCTTCCAAAATAGCTAATTTAGGGGCTTCTCCATGCTTCATTGAAATATATAACTGTGTGTCATCAGCATAACAGTGAAAGTTAATATTGTGATTTCGGATTACATCGCCCAGAGGGAGCATGTATAGTGAGAAAAGTAATGGGCCCAGAACCGAGCCTTGAGGAACTCCAAAGCATACCTTTGACTTGTCAGAGGATATGCCATCCACACTAACGAACTGATATCTTTCAGATAAATAAGATTTAAACCAGGCTAGAACATGTCCACGTAGCCCAATATTGGTTTCCAGTCTCTCTAAGAGAAGGGAGTGATCAATAGTGTCAAAAGCAGCACTAAGATCAAGAAGCAACAGGACGGATGCGGAACCTTTGTCTGAGGCCATTAGAAGGTCATTTGTTACCTTCACGAGTGCAGTCTCAGTACTATGATGGGATCTAAAACCAGACTGGAATATTTCATAAATGTTTTTTGTCTTTAGGAAGTCATCATCAAGTGGAGAAAATATGGTACAACAGAGGCATTACCAAGAACTGGACGTCCCTCCAAAATTGATGAAAAGACGAGAAGAAACCTGGTCAGGGAGGCTTCCAAGAGGCCTACAGCAACATCAAAGGAACTGGAGGAATTTCTGGAAAGTACTGGCTGTGTGCTACATGCAAAAACAATCTCCTGTATTCTTCATATGAATGGGCTATGGGTTAGGGTGGCACAACGGCCTTTTCTTACAAAGAAAAACATCCAAGGCCGGCTGAAGTTTGTAAAAACAATCATCAAGTCCAACAAAAGCATGTGGGAAAATGAGTTATTGTCTGATGAAACAAATGTGGAACTTTTTGGCCATAATTCCAAAAGGAATGTTTGGTGCAAAAACAACACTGCACATCACTCAAAGAACACCATACCCACAGTGAAGCATGGTGGTGGCAGCATCATGCTTTGGGGCTGTTTTTCTTCAGCTGGAACCAGGGCTTTAGTCAGGTTGGAGGGAATTATGAACAGTTCCAAATTCCAGGCAATATTGGCACAAAACCTTCAGGCATTTGTTAGAAAGCTGAAGATGAAGAGGAAGTTCAACTTTCAGCACGACAACGACCCAAAACACACATCCAAATCCACAAAAGCATGGCTTCACCTGAAGGCTTCAAAAGGTGCTTCAACAAAGTATTAGTTTAAGGGTGTGTAAACGTATGCAACCAGGTTATTGTTTTTTGTTTTTTTTCTCAAAGGTTTCAATTTGTGTTTCAATTGAATTGTTCACGTTATAGGTAACATTAAAGGTGGAAAGCGTTCTGACATAATTTATCTTTGTCTCATTCTTTTACACCACAAGAACCTGGGGTGTGTAGACTTTTTATATCCACTGTAAAAGTTAGCAACACAAAAATGTGTAGCCTACAAAGAGCAACATAAAGGTAGGCTGTTGATGTTTCTGAGTGTTGTTGAGGTTGCAGAACATGTTGGCGTAAGCCTATACACTAATAGCATATAGCTTAGCTAGCTAGCTTCTCCTTAAAAATGCAATGTTATGAGTTGAGAAACAGTGGGTGAAAAACTTCTCTAGGGAGTTGGGCATGGCTACTACACTGTTGCTTCTCACTCATCTGCACACTTGTTCTTATCTTTTTATCTAAGAGACATTATAAGAGAATGACACCGGCTCCTTCATGCAGTATATTGTAGTGTTCTGGTTAAAAAAAAACATACTGGTACCCGGATATCCAAGAATTTCTTTAAATTCTATTTGAATAATACAATTTCCAATGCCCAACACTGACTGTAAGTGTGCAACTGCCATTTAAGCATGACCTTTTCAGGCTCTGTTATACTACTGCTTGGGTCTTATCCCCAGTTTAATGACCTGTCCTGCTGTCTGTTAGGCTAGAGACTTCACGATACAACATAATCTTTATTATCTGCCGGGAAAAAAACTCTGCACCCTGCACAGACTTTATTAGCGAGACTCAGGTGCCCATATGATATGTCTTGCTATTCTCACAAATTCTCACACATTTTCATTCATTGATGATTTTATTCTGATTCGGTGTTCCAAACATATTGCTTATACAATGCCAGCTGTAGAGGGACAAGAGAGAGACATTAGAAATTAAGAGTCGATCAGTCCTGGAAATAAAAGCACAGGAAAGAAATGTATCATTTAAATAAAAATAAGGACTAGAAAAAATCTTAAAATTCAGCAGTTTTGGTAAGGTTCCAGCTGATTAGCCAAAAAGTTATATATTGCCATATTAAATATACTGGTGTGCAGCTCTATAGACTTTGTTCACCATCACTACTGTCTCTTATGGGAGACATTTAGGGGAGAATGACCTCAGATAACCTAAGATAACCCCTTCACACATGGGGAACCCTCCAGACATCCCCTGACCTAAATCTGGACCGAAGATCTCACATTCCACGCAAGCCCGTGCGGAAACCGATAAACCTTCACATTGTAAAAAAAAGAAAAACACGCAGATGACACAAACCTAGCCCTCGTCCTAAAAGTCCCGATACGCATTCCTGCTGAGACAGTGAACCGCCAGCGTGTTGAGTGATGGACAGAAACAATTCCGGACGACTCATTATGAAGGATGTCTGGCCGTGGCCGATGAATGGAGAGATTCTAGAAACTTCCCTAAGGCGGTAACAACACTGTTTCCACCTCTGTCACCTTCCTCCCTTATCTTCCCCTCTCCCCACTGCACCCTCCTCTGTCCACCAGGGAGTTGGAGAAGAGGACAGAAGAAACCAGCATTCTGCTTCAGGAGAACCGACGGATGATGTGCAGTACCTGATGAAATGGAGGCTACATGCACTAGGCTGTGGTAGAAGCAGGGAGTTGGTCTTGGATGCTGTAGATTAAGAGGCCTTTGAATGTCTGCGGGACAATCCGGCATCAGCACTTCCCACACTGCTCTCTCTCCATCCCGATTGCCTTTGCCCTGTTACTACCTGTCTCTCTCTCCCTGACAACACTAAAACCCCCTGGATCATTTCATTTTTAATGGACTTTTGGCTCTAGAAGTTCTTCCTGTTAAGAGTGTTAGGGAGTCACGTTTACTGACCACAAAACGAAACTGAAGATTACAGACAAGGTTTCATCTATCCCTGCCCCTCTGGTCTGTCATCCAAACTACTCTCTTATCAGTCCATAATCAAGGGGAAAGCTTAACCAGGATCCCCAGACAGGGACCTGGGTTAACTGGGGTCAAGTACATGTACGTCAAAACAGTCACATGGGACAACTTCATGTTCACAAAATAACATAGAAACTTAATAATCAGCTGGCAAAGAGAAACCTGTATATGTGTGCATGAACACTAAACTAAACTGCATGAGCTTGTATGCTATGGAGGACAAAGGAGTCAAAATGAAATAAAAAAAGAAAATAAATACATTATACATATATATGTTGAAGCATGGGTTTGATTCCAGCAGACTCCAACCGTTATTACAGCACACTCACGTAGCAATCAATGCTGCCTCTAAGCTGCGATCGTCCAGGGCCATCAGCTCAGCTAGGTGTGCTGCGCAGAAGAAATGCCAGCATGCGCAGACCCACAAATAAAACTCTCAATTTGCACAATAGAAAATACAAAGGCCACTCATGCTAATGTTTAAGCAACTCCATCCATTGTTCTGCCTCATCGATTTCATTATCAAAAAGGCAAGCACGCGGTAAAAGGCTCATGCATTAGTGTAATATATTATATTTGAATCTGATTGACAGATTTGATTGGCTTAAGTGGGCACAGCCTAAATGTTAACTGTAATTAACCCTGGACTAGCTAATACTAAATCTGTCTCTTTTGGTGGGGGAAGACAACTGGGAGTCGTGTTAGTTTACATGCAGGATTTTACACAGTGCCCCTCTAAAGTTTCTGCCCAAGAGTCCAGACATTTTCTAAGTAACCCCAAGAATTTGAGGGAAAGTTGGTGGCAGTGTAAACTGAAGGAGCTCCATTTTCTATTGTAATTGGTGTAACAACAATACCACTTCATAAATGGAACAGAAGTGGGCTTCATGCGCCTAAGCACCGCCACCGTTCCATCTAAAAACGTGTTAACCAATGTGCGCAACCACAGTCTCTATAGTGGCGCTGTTCCCACAAATTGACGATGTTTGGACATTCCAGAAATCGCCCAACCCTAGTAGATTGGCAGTGAATTACGTTAACGTTCACGTTGCAGCAGAGCTGTGGCTGAGAGGGGCTGTTTCATCCAGCCAACAGCCATCAGCCAAGAGGAACGCCCAACGAGGGATTAGACGGAGAGTAAATGACTGTAAACACTGTTGCGATCACACGCACACAAAGACGCACAGACAGAATAGGCAGAACACACCAAGCCATTATACACAGACAGGCATTGAGAAAGGGGCCCCCTGGTTCTGTTCAAAGAGAAGGGGGCTATGACTAACATCCTGTGGCCTAACGTCACACAAGCCTTCTCCGACGCAGGGAGGAGGACCACCTCGCAGATGGCCTCGCCGAAACTGTCAGAGTTACTCTGCAAGTTTACAGATGTGGTTTGCTATTCACTAGTGAGAATTTAATGGACCTCCGCTAAACCTGAGGGACGCAGCTCAGCTCTAAAACCCTCCGTTCTAGAATCTGTTCTGTTGCTATGTGTAATTTATGGAGCAGTGAAAAAATCAGGAGCTCAGTAGGCCAGGACTGGGAGAGCCCGACTTATATGTTGTCACGGTGATTTATATCACAACCTATGACAAGAGCGTAATGGGAATGGGCGAATAATGAAACCTAGCTGAACACCCCACCCAAACTGCCGCTTGTATTTGGGGTGCTGAAGAGCTAAATCTACAGAGAGGCCCTGACGGACAGCCATGGCAACCATGCATACACACACACAGACCTCTGATGAGCACAGTGGCGGCCTGAGATGGGTGGAAGCTTTGAGACAGATTCTCCTCCTGTTCCTCCTCCTGCGCCTCCGTCATACTGTCACCTTTTTGAGGCTTGACAGTTACCCCTGAGACCCTACAGAAAGATACAGAGGTAGAAGAGAGAGAGAGAGAGAGAGACCCGTTTTGAGGCTCCACATACGAGGCACCGTGCGTAATTATAGCGACATTGATCAAAACCATCCAATTATGTCATCTCGTTCTTTTTTTTTTCACAGCTCGTTCCCTTTCATCGACATTAAAATCTAATTTCCATTTTCTACTGATTTTATTTGGTTAAACAAGCAAGGATAAGTCCAACTCAATCATCTCCAAATCAGTACAAAGCCGCGAGGGAGAACAGGAGAACCGGGCATTAGCAGCATGTAACGGCTTTTACTGCAGTGTGGACTGGACCTCCTCCAATAAAGGGAGGAATAAGCACAACTGTCTAAAAGTGCCAGAGGTGTGGTTCGTTCACACACACACACACACTACCACGCTTACTTCATTTGTTCTATTTACAGCTGGGACTGAATTTTAATCCTCACCGACATTCAATCTGGACGTTTTCCTCGAATGAGCACTTGGTAACTTACAGCACTTAGTCTGCGTTGTTTTGGAAAAACAGCCGTGAGTGCAGTCGGGTCGTTTTCACATCAGCTTACCCTGTCTAGCAGTCTACAGAATATGAGCTGCAAAAACTGGCCAAACCACTGTCAATGGTGCTTCTATTCTTCAGAGAGCAACGAGGGTGAGGGGTCAGAGGTGAGGCTGGCCCTCTAACCTTAACAGTCAGGAGGCTGTCTTTCTATGGGGCTGACTTTGGCTATGGCCACACTTCCAGATTGAAAATACAGGTGATATCATTGTTGCCTGTTCTTGTCCTTCAGAAGCACAAATCATCAACTCCTAATAAGAAACACGTCCATACAAAATGTATGGACACAAAATGCCACAGTTGTCGGCGGCCTACATATGTCAGAGACTGACAAGCTAAAAAAGACATAGCTATACATGGATATACAGACAAAATGAGAAATGTGTCAGAATGTGCACCCTCTGTCAAACCTATGGTGTTCCTCGGACGGCTTCTGGAGGTTTCGGATGGTGTCCTGCAGACCCCTGATCTTGGCCTTCTTCTCGTTGAGCACCAAGACAAAGCGAGAGAACATGTCTCTCTCCATTGACTTCACCTCCTTTACATGATGCTTCAGCCTGGTGATCACGAGAGTTGTTAAACAGTACTCTGTGCAGTTATTATGAGAATGAATAATGTTTGTCTTTTTTTGGCTCTTCACTCCCAGCTTTGGATTGGTAATAAAACAAGTTTCATAAAGGTTCACTTATAGATTCTAAACTATCATTTGAGAGTATTTGTTAATATGATGATTTAACCATTCAGAAATGACCAATTTATATAAGGTCTCCTTATTTTGGGGCCCTGTACATATATTAAACATGTACATGTATGTTAAATATTTGTTTACATATATTTTGTAATATATGAGGTTGGCCCCAACAGAATCTGGGAATCTTGTCTGGTGATGCTCTGTCAGGTCGTTACAGCAGCCATCTTCAGTTGTTGTTTGAGGTCTTTTTGCCTTAAATCTTATTTTCTGCAAATGAAAGGCATGTTCAAGAGAATTTCATCTGGACAGTCAAGAACATTCTACTTTTCAGCCCTGAACCATTTGACATGGCTTGTCTTGCTGTATGATAAATCGTCTTCCATTGAGTTTGGAGGTATTTGTAGTTTAGTTGAAAATATGTTTCTGTACACTTCAGAATTAATTCGGCAGCTTCCATCAATGGTTACATCATTAATGAAGCAGACATTCCAAACCCGTTACGCCCTCTCCAACGCATTTCAGTGAAGGGCTGGTACTGACTGAAATAGGTGATGCATCATAATCCCCATAAACCGTAGCAGCAACATGTGATGTTGGTTCTTTCCACATTTTACCGTTCATTTATTTCGTGAGGAATTTTAGATCCGCTCTAAATAAATTCTGTGTTTAGGCTCACTAATAATAGCAATAATAATAACAATAATATTGGCTAAATGCAGGAGAAGATGTATATGAAAGTCATCTTGTCCTAAAAATATTTACACGGTTATCAAAACGCTTTGAAATTGATTTTAAAAAACCCATACGGATGAAATGAATGCTGTAATAACACAAATAACTCATTTTCTGCCACTCAAGTTCAAGTTCTGCCACTAAGGTTTACGGGGAACATATTTTGACTCGTTCTATTTCAGTCCGTTCATCACTTTGGTGCATATTAATCTTTGTCTCATCTGACCACAACACATTTTTCCAAAATTCCGATGCTCTTTTAAGTACTGTAACTTGGCCATTGTCTTTTTAAAGCTAACTAGCGGCTTGTATTTTGCAGTGTATTCTCTGTAGGTATGTTGTTGAAGACCTCTGTGGATGGTAGTGGCTGTCATTCCGGATCCATCACACAGTGGGTCTTTCTCTCATTATGGTGAGCCTTCTTCAGTCCTCCGCTGTTTCCTGGCCTACCAGGCCATTTTCGATTGTTGAGTCCCCAAGTGCACAATTCTTTTTACTGTTTCCTTAAACTGTGGTTTTTGGTAAGCTTTAGAGTTCAGCCATGTTTACAAATGTTCTGCCTCATGTCGGCTTATTTGACTTCCACTGACGTCTGGCCCTCGTGTTGACAGACTGGATAGCAGACTCCAAAGGAAAACACAAAGCCTATAATCAGGATTAGACATTGACAGTTGTTTTATGTATACACAAAATATGTTACAAAAGACGTGATTTGCACGTCAAGCCAATTCTCCAAATACTTTTGGTGACCTGATATTGGGGGACTATATATAAAAGGTGTTGTCATTTGTAAATGGTCAAATGCACACAAAACACTGCAAATAAAAGCAAATAACCTAAACTTAACCTCACAGATTAATTTACTTTAAAATCCAAACTTTTCAAGTGGAGAAGAAAAAAGGTATAACTCAACACTTAAGTAGGACATCGTATACATCACATTAGCAGTGTCTTTGGGCGATTGAAAAAGAGAATTGGGACATAGAGAGAGAGAGAGAGAGAGAGATAGAGAGAATGTTAATACATTCCCATACAATAATGCCACAAAATGTATGTATAGAGAGTGAGCAAGTGATGGAAAAATAGGGTGGGTTTTGGCTGGGATAATGATGTTCCCTTCCCGGGCCTGACATGAGCATCTAATGTCTGACTCTAACGAGCCACGAGTGCCTGCGGTGAAACATTGCAACGCAAAAGGAAGCCAGGAGAATATAAATAAATAAAAACAACTGCAACAAGAGAAAAGTTAAAAATCCCAAGAATGAATGAATTAGTGGAATTGAATTCTCAGAATTCCCCAGCTCTCCTCGCAGCCACGGACAAATGAAACGCTCCTCTGACTTGGGTGGCTAGCAGCTGATGTCACCGAGTGATCATGCCATTGAATGATGATGTTATTGTTGAGTCTCCGGGGAGATTGCAGCTGGAGAGGGCTAGGGAGTAGACCTGAGACAAGGATCACAGGCAAAACAACCAACTGACATGTGACCTGCATCGCAACAGTGGAAAGTCACTTCCTTTTCAAGTTTCTCCATGGTTTTTTATGCTCAGTGTTACAAGGCAAATGGCACAATGAAATTCCTACTTGCAGGTTTCTTCTTGACAATGCTAAAAAAGAGAGATACTATTCCTGTCTAGCAGTGCCTCCATGTAGCCAAGTTGACCTATAGTTTATAAGTTAGCTAAATCCACGACACAGGGCATGTGTGCCATATATTATCATACTGAGTGACAGGGATTAACAGTGTCTGCCCACTTTAATGTTTACTGGTCAATAGCAGCTGTTTTTGCCGGACCGCGTAAGTGGAGCCGGCCAAGAAGAGCGGATGTCACTGACTGACTGACTGTTTTGTGACTGTTTACGGTGGATTTTCGAAGTATGCATCCATGCATGCGTTTTGGGTCAGGATAGAAAAACACATTTGCTGGCTACAACATACAGTAGTTACGTTATAGTGAGCCTTAACTGTATAAAACTGTATAAGGTTGTATTGCGAATGTTTCTGGCAAAATGTCATCTTCAGTCTCACTATGAAGTTAGTAGATACTAGTAAGCCTATTACTGGCTAATAAGCTGTTAAAACGGCCAGTGGCAAAAGCCAACAGTTCATAGATGCTTTTTGTGGTGGAGGTAAACTTAATAAGAAAAGTTAGTCATTTTTGCACAATGCTCAGTAGTGTTTAGCGACTAGTGAAACATGCTGTGCAGTGGCATTGTGGTTAAAGACAGTGCCTCTCACGTGGAAGACTCAAGTTCGAATCTATTGTGAACAACAACATTATTTATTTTATTTCCACAATTCTCTCGTTGTTTCACTTGATAGTGATCATATCAGTGTCATTCACGAATGAAAGAAAAAAGTATGTTGTTATGCCATTAAAGAAAAAAATAAGTTCTTATGCCATGAAATGAAATAGCTTTGGCAGACTTGCTAGCAACTGCTCAATTCCTATGACTAGTCCAGTAAATTAGTAGATACTGGTAAAGCCTATTAGCCTATTACTGGCTAATACGCTGTTCAAACAGGTGGCAAAAGCTAACAGTTCATAGACGCTATTTGTGGTGAACTTAGTATCATTATCATTCACAAATGGCCAATTAGCTATTAAAACAGCCAGTGGCATAAGAGGATTGGTTCAGGACAGACACAAGACACCCATTGAATGTAGAGCTCGGTGGTGTAGTGGTTAGTGATACAGCCTTTCACATGGGCAACCTGGGTTTGGATCTCAAGAGGGCAATACTTTCTATTGCAGCCCGGCTGAACTAGGTTTGCCTGTTTTTCTTTTTTTGACATACTGGATTGCTTTATTCAATTGGTCCACAGACACCAAATATCAACGTATGTAAAGATTGTTCGTTTGGGACTATAGGAGTAGGGTTTCAAAAACTTTCAAAAATGGCAGACAATCCAATTTGGCAGACTTTTTCAAGCCCGAGTGGTAAAAAGGATCTTTCACATAAAACCCACATCTTATGTGAATTTGCATTAATTTGCGTGTTCACTGCTGAAAACCCTAATAACAATATCAGCGATTGAGCCCGTGAGCACACAGTGCTCCTTACTCTGCAAGGAGGTTCTGTTGCTCCAGCCCAAGTGTTTGGTTCTCCTCCCGCAGATGCCTGTTCTCTTCCTCCAGGGCAGCGACATGCCCCACACTGCGACGTATCATCTCTCTATTGAGCTCCACAGGGTCTGAGGCTGGATGCAAGTCCACTGCACACACATTCACCTACACACAGAGAAGGACCAGACCCAGAGAGACGACGTGGAAAAGAAGAGTTTCAGAATTTACACACAGCACGAATTTGACTTGGTATAAACTTGCTGCTGGGGGTGGAGAGTTTTTTGGGACATTGTTTGATTGCGGTGGAAGTTTAACCGACATGTCACAGTGGTGCTATGATCATCAGTCTCTGTTTTTACAAAACTATTACACTCACATACACCCACTAAGAGTACCTGCACGTGCCTACAATACGTATAACCATGCAGCTCCGAAAGTTCGAAAGGGAAGGTTTTGAGTGAGGAAGAGAAGCGTTCAATTTGCAGTGGTCTCTTAATTTTAACCCTTCTGTTCCTCACTCAAAATCTTCCTTTTTCGACTTTTTTGGAAAGGAAAGAAAAAGGTCCAGTGGTCTCTTAATTTTTTCTGGAGCTGTAGGTCTGAGCACACAGACAGAGACCTGCCAAATATTGTGAGCCTTTCAACAAGGTTAAGAGAATAATTCATCTAACAGTGCCAGGGTGGGATTATGCATCAGGGAGAGGCAGGCTGCAAGATACTTTACAAAATGTGCCTCTCTTTCTCTGTGACAGTTAACTGTTCATAAACTCATCATTCCCTACGCTTCACCACCGTCAGGGAATGACGTAACCCACTGAGAGTATGTTGTTGTTTCCTGAAGGACAGACTGGTCGTACAGACAGTGTTCCTTTTAAATGGGCGTTCACCCTCCTGCAAATGGCCGCTGGTCTGGGTCAGCCGCTAGACTGAAAGCACTAAACCGATGATCTGTAGTCTGTGTGGTAATGTGACCTGTGACCTGGGACATCTCCTGGTACAGTTACCTCGTACCCGGCCGACTGCACACAGCGCACAGCACACGTGAGACAAGAACAACAATCCTTCAAAGACCATAAAGAAAACATTTTGATCATCGTTTCATTGTGTAAAAAAGCACTTTAATTTCATCATGTCTAGCCTGAGCCAGCACCCTTCATAATACAGGAAGGAAACAAACAATAAAATACAAAAGCTTCTTATTACAATGAACAAGCTTTAATGAAAGAAGAACCGCATTTTTCTGCTTTCAGTCAATGCAGTATCTGCATGGACAGCACAGCTGTGCTGTATGCTCAGCTCACACCTACCCGGTCTTCTTTTTTTAATAAAACACCCACCAGGGACAGGAACACCTACAATGTGGCTCAGGGATGACCCTAACACAACCCAGGGGCTAAAAAGAATCATATAACAATGATTCTTTGTCGTTCAGGATGAGCTCGTGGTAAGGAGTGAGATGGAAGGAGGAATCAGGTGCAGTTGAGCCGAAAGGGCTTTAATGAAACAAACGCTTCGAACAAAAACAGCCACCAAGGAAAAACAAAAGGCACCGCGGCCAATAACTGGTACACAGTCGTAGCAGGACTAACACACAACGCTGCCCAGGGAATGTGTATAGCTAAGGCTTGTGTCGATGGGGACATTTGGTTAAGGTTGTGGTGATTCGGGGAAGCAAGTGTGAGTACGATCTGACTTGAGCTTTGGGGAACGAGACGTTGCGTGTCTGAAAGCCCGGTGGCTCAAAAGAACGGAGACGCTGATGCGTTCGGAGGAGGCTGAACATGTGTAGCCAGAACGGGACCAGACGTGAAAATGACTGAGTTAGTTGTGAGTCAGTTATTGATGGTAAACAAATTGTTACACAATTGCAACGAATTGCAACAGTTGTGTTGTGATTGAACCTCTTAGGTGAAACTGTACCAATAACATCACAGTTGTACCTGGAAACCAGAAGGTGTGCATTCTTCAGTGTGCTGCGTTGCGGCCGTCAATCTACTGTAATGAAGGCCGACGTTTTCAAACACTCATTAAATGCTTGTCATTTTTCTTCCGGACCAGAGGTGTCCCGGCAGGCCAGGTGGCTGTTTTCTCCTTGCACTTGTGAAGCTAAACGTGAACGAAGACGCGTCTCAACATCACTCAGCTTTCTGCACTTCACTGCTCTCCATTTTCTGAATCTTTTTTAATGGTCTGTTTCTCACCCCTAATCTCTCTCTTGAAGAAAAAGAATTAACAAAAATTGAAACCTATACACACTCATCTGCCTGGGACTATATAAGTAGCCTACCTGGGATTATATAAACACTCAGAGAACATTTTACCCACAGCGACGTTCCCTTGAACCTTCAAAATCCTCACTATTCGTTGCTGGAAAAATTATTTTATTTGGGAAAAATTACAAATATTTCACTTTTATATGCAATTGCTCTTCATATCTGTCAGTGTATATATTTCAAGGTATCAAAATCACTTCATTGTGTTTGGAAATCACTCATTTGGTTGATATCTTATTCAGTACCTTGGCTTAAGTACTATTTGCACTGTTCATGACTTGTCAATAAACACAGTTATGCCTGTCTGATTTATTTATAAATTGTAAAAGGTTATTGCCTGTTAACTATATATCTTTCAACACTCTAAGAAACACACTCTCTATGATTGCTAGCCAAAGCCTTAGTCTTCCCAAACAGCCGATATAACGGTTGTAAAAGAGCACCAACATGGCCATGTAAATCAGTACTTTAACAAGCCCCTAATGACATCTAAGTTCGGAGAAAAACCTCCACGTTTAATCAAACAACAGCGTCTCAACATCGTAAAAACAATAGCAGAATGAAGATGTTACTGAGTGATCCAATGCAGCCTGACCATCTGGGAGGGAGTTTCCTGGTTACCGTAGGCCTGCACAAAAGTAGATAATAAAAGCCATGTGCAGGTTTTCAAATGAGAGCTGTTTTTAAATAGAGGGTACTTTTCCCACTGTTACAGGTTTGAATGAGCAAAGGTAAATCTAAGCAATGAATGTATATAGACTACCATGTCTGACTGAGTCACTTCTGAGGCACACTGTTCCTAATTCAAACCCAACCCCCTAAAGTACCTGTATTTTCCTATACCCTCAACTCGCCCCCCACCCCCCCACACACACACGTGCCAGGCCAGAGTGTCTGTCACTTCAGCTGTGTTTCCAGTACACGGTTGTGGTCGGCGAATCAGCCCTTGGAGAGGGGCTAATGTGAGGCCTGCAGCCGTGGCCCATCCCCACTGGCCCATCCCCACTGGCCCATCCCCTCTGGCCCATCCCCTCTGGCCCATCCCCACTGGCCCATCCCCTCTGGCCCATCCCCACTGGCCCATCCCCACTGGCCCATCCCCACTGGCCCATCCCCACTGGCCCATCCCCACTGGCCCATCCCCACTCGGTTGCAGTAGATCAGCAGAATCCCAGTCAGTGTTACGGGCTAATCACAGGTCACTCAACTACACTGTAAAGTACAGTGCATCCCCGGGCGACACTGTAGATCACCCCTGGCTTACAACACTCTGCACTCTGTGTACGACGTGCTCTTTTGTTGAACGCAGTAATGATACGCTAGGCTGGTATGGGGTAATAGCACGCGGGCAAACTATAAACTCTGTGTGCAATAACACACTGAGCATTGCTGACAGAGCATACTGAGCACTGAGGTCACCTGCTGTTTGACTGCTCTTGTTTAAGGCCTCTTCTTTTCTGTTGTCATTGCAGGTCATTATATTTGGGAGATTATTATCGGTACGTGTGTGTCCCTGCTCCCTGTAATTCAGATGAAAAAGTGTTTCCTTGACTGAGTTCCTTCTTGCCTGTGACAAATGCAATGTATTCATGCCAGGTTGGGTCCATAAGCTCATTTTTGAGAGTGTTTAAGGCCCTGCAGAACAGGAAACTGGGGGCTCAGGTAGAGGTCTGGTTCCTAACTACTGTCCTCCGAGCCAAAGAGGTGCCGCAAAAATAGTCACTTGGTTATGGCTCAGAGTGTAAAGACGAGTCCCAATGATTGGTCATCGCATTCACAGTGGCTGTTCTCAGCAGTGAACGCTTTGCAGAAGTTATGTTTTGCGCATTTGCAAGAAAAAGCGGTTTCTCTGATGGCTCAGAGGTAAAGGTTAGCGTCAAGCGATTGAGAACAGACAATCACCGAAGGCTAAGCGCGAGCCATGGGTGGTCATCAAAACCCAGCATGAGTTGAGATAGTGATCAGTGGTAAGATGAACACCAAGTGATTGCACGGCCTACAATAATACAATGCCCCCACTTAATACAATGTGAGTCACACTGTGTGTGTGATCTAGGCCTAACCAGAAATCACCTGGAACATACAGTAGTCAAACATGACAAATCACAAGTCCCCATAAGGTTTATTAGCTGGTCCTCACTAGGAAGAAATCTATTTATGGCTTAGGGGTTAGGTTTCAGGTAAAATTCACAATTAGGCTTAGTGTTTTTTTAGGTCATTACTGGTTAGGTTTAGAGTTAGTCATTAGGGCTAGGTGAGGATTAGATTAGATTCAGCTTTATTGTCATTGAACAAGTACAGTACAACAAAATGCAGTTAGCATCTAACCAGAAGAGCAAATAGAAGAGGGCAGAAAATGTACAAGCATTAAGTATGTGTATAAAAAGTGGAATGTATAAATGTGCAATTAAGGCAAATAGAGGAGGGCAGAAAATACAGAAGTATTAAGTATGGTGTATGTTACAAGTGGGATAATAGTTGTTCGGGTACAAATGGCAATTCTAGATGTGCAATCAAGGCAAATGGAAGGAGTAAGGTAGCATGTGAAACCGGGATGCAGAGATAGCAGCAATGAGGTCCCAGAGGTAGACATGCGTATGTGACAACTGTATAAAAAAAATAAAAAAAGTACAATGGCAATTCTAAATGTGCAAAGAGGCTGCCTGAATGGATAGTGATGGGTCATAGAGTTCACAGTCCCTGCATGAAAAGGCCTGTTTCAGAGTGTATCAATACATGTAAAAAAACATTGTAATGATGACAAGTAAAAGGCCAGTGCAGAGAAATTGTGATTTTAAGCAGTCGTAAGTAGTCAGCTCTTGACATTTCTGGAAACTCCTCCATCTTTGCACATGCAAATTAGCACTTAACACTAGCGTTCTTTGGGTTCTCTGGAGTTCAGCAGGGTTACAGTAGATGGAAAGAAACTGTTCCTGGGCCTGCTGGTGCGGGAACCAAGAGACCTGTACTACCTGCCTGATGGTAGGAGGGCAAACCATTTGTGGCCTGGATGTGAAGGGTCCCTGATGATCCCACGCGCCGTGCACAGGCATCGCTTGCGCTGGTGGTCTATGATGGCTGGAAGCTGGGCACCAGTGATGTGCTGGGTGGTTTTCACCATCTGTTGCAGGGCCTTCCGGTCGGCAATGGAGCAACCACTAAACTACACTGTGGTGCAGTTAGTAAGAATGCTCTGAATTATGCAGCATAACCCTTTATGCATAAGGGTTATGTTTTTGAGGTTGTGTGTGTACAGGATAGGATGTGAAGATATTTATTTATTTTCTTCAAAGAAAGTGTTCATTTTTCCAAAAAGAAAAGCATTTAAAATATGACACCCTGTCATATTTGTCCATACAAGGAACAATCAACACCAAAACCTTTCATTTGATGTACAGGCCCTCTGAAAACAGACAGGATGAAGTCAGGATTCTGTTTATCTAATTTGTTTCCACAGTTTTCCTCCTGAGACTTGTGATTAAGCTAAAGGTCAAACGTTGTGCCCTGTGCCAGTTTTTGCCAGGGTGTGGGCAGATAACTGGGCAAGAACATAACTGCCATCCATTGTGACTGATAATAGGTAACCTTTCACAGAAAGCGGGTGTATTGAGAATTCTCATGGCGTCCTTCCATCGATATGTTTGAATGTGGAATATTTTGACTTATGAATTGTCCATTCATTTGCATATGTCTAGTAAAGGGTTGAGAGCCTGTCTCGGTGGGGACGCATCGCAATAAACATTTATACTTTACATGTTTTGTTGTTCCACAAATCATGGACAGTTCAATGTAGTATGTCCCTGATAAAACAGCTGGTGTGTGTATGTGTGTGTGTGTGTGTGTGCAGATTTTCCAATCCTTCTGGGGACCATAAACCCCACAAAGATAGTAAAGTAAATTAAACTATGACAAATGCTGTTTGTGACATTTAGAAATACGATTTAGATTTATGTTTTGGGTTAAAGTTTTTAGGGTTAGGTTAAGGGAAAATACTGTCCCCACAAAGATAGTAGAATGTAGAATGCGTGTGTGCGTGTGTGTGTGTGTGTGTATTGTCCAGACAGTGAGACTGATCATGAGGTCACCAGCGAGACGAGTGGAAACGTGGGTGTGTCAGACAAAGGGAAAGGAAAAAGAGGACCACTGCAGTAGCCTGACGCTGGGCATAGAAAGAACAACACGTTTCTTTAGCGAGCATCCAACTCTCAAGCCAATGTCCTGCTGTCACTCGGTTTGTATTGGGGGAGAAACAGGTCTGGCACAATTATATTATGAGTGTGTAACCAACTGCTGTGGATGAATGCCATAAATACAGTCGTGCTCATAAGTTTGCATACCCTGGCAGAAATTGTGAAATGTTTGCATTGATTTTGAAAATATGACTGATCATGCAAACAAAAAAAGCAGTCTTAAATTTAATGATAGTGATCGTATGAAGCCATTTATTATCACAAAGTTGTTTGGCTCCTTTTTAAATCATAATGATAACAGAAATCACCCAAATGGCCCTGATCAAAAGTTGATATACTCTTGAATGTTTGGCCTTGTTACAGACACACAAGACGACACACACTGGGGAAAATGGCAATTAAAGGTGAACTTCCCACACCTGTGACTTTTTAAATTGCAATTAGTGTCTGTATATAAATAGTCAATGAGTTTGTTAACTCTCACGTGGATGCACTGAGCCAGGGGAGTAGAAAAGAACTTTCAAAAGACCTGCGTAACAAGGTAATGGAACTTTATAAAGATTGAAAAGGATATGAAAATATATCAAAAGCCTTGCAAATGCCAGGCAGTACAGTTCAATCACTTATTAAGAAGTGGAGATATCTTGATACCAAGCCACGGTCAGGTAGACCAAGAAAGATTTCAGCCAAAACTGCCAGAAGATTTGAGTGTGATACAAAGAAATACCCAACAGGTAACCTCAGGAAAAATACAGGCTGCTCTGGAAAAAGATGGTGTGGTTGTTTCAAGGAGCACAATACGACAATACTTGAACAAAAAGGAGCTGCATGTTCGAGTTTCCAGAAAGAAGCCTTTACTGCGCCAATGCCACAAAAAAGCTTGGTTACAATATGCCTGACAACACAAAGGTGACAGTTCTGGAGTGGCCATCACAGTCTCCTGACCTTAATATCATTAAGCCACTCTGAGGAGATCTCAAACATGCGGTTCATGCAAGACGACCAAAGACTTTGCATGATCTGGAGGCGTTTTGCCAAGACGAATGGGCAGCTCTACCACCTACAAGAATTTGGGGCCTCATAGACAACTATTACAAAAGACTGCACGCTGTCATTGATGCTAAAGGGGGCAATACACAGTATTAAGAACTAAGGGTATACAGACTTTTGAACAGGGGACAGTTTATTATTTTCTTTGTTGCCATTTTTTACTGTAAGTGCTGTCCTTGGCTGGCCAATAACCATCAATCCTAAATTCCAAATAACTAGGAAGGACATGATGAAAGTCATTCGTGACCCCATTGTCTTTTTCTCCTTTCCATGTTATTAAATACATTGAAAAGGTTGCTGTCTAGAAAACCTTTCTTTAAAAGACACGTGAGTTTATCCATACCGTGCCATCGGTAACTGAATGGAAAATTACCAAGGGTGTACAGTCTGAAATCTGAAGGTGCTAATGTTGTTCCACACCACTTTAGCTGGTTACTTTCTCTTTCAGATTTAGTAGCCAACATAAAACTAGACTGGTTCTCATGGACAAGTGTTTTGTCTGCTTTATCAAACATCAAAGACAAGGCCTCCATTTGGCACCAGTTTGGTTTGTTAAAATCAAAAGACAAAAAATACTTTCCTCAGTAAGTTATCTCGCTCACAACAATACGGTCTCTCCCACTAAGGCCAACTCAGAATACTTGCTGGGCCAGGCTCATTATGCGCTGTGTGCAACAGCCGGGGACGGGGTTAGCCGGGTGGCATCCCCACTCATTACTCTGTATGCGGTACACATCATCTCAACAGGCAAGACTTTTGTTGCGGCCCACATGAGCATTAATCACAGACGTATCCCCATTCCCTGGCTCGAAATAAATGTCCTATCTATTGAAAACAAGGAAGTGTGTGTGTTTGTATGTGTGTGACTGTATCGCACTGTACAGCATGTGTGTTTTGGGGTAGGACTGGGTCTATAATACGGGAAGCGTGGGGAAAGCTGGCCCTGACGAGCAGCAGATCCACCTAGAAGAGGTGGAGGGGAAGATAAAGAGACAGAAGTAAGAGGCGGCAGTGCCCTCAGCCTTCCTAAAGTGGGGGGGTGCGTTTCTTTATAAATAGATCTTACTGTTCTACCAGATTACACTAACGACTGTAAGACTCCAGCAGGGGGTCAAAATAATATTGTTCTCCAACAAATACTAGTAAGAACAACTTGTGCCAAAAGATTAGGATATTTATAATGGATTCCCACACAGAGTAAGTGGATTCAACCAAACTCAATCTGAATTTAGAGAGAAAAAAACCTGCATGTGAGCATTTGTCATTACACTTGAACCTGATTAAGGAAAATAAATAATACCAGTTTTCAAAACAACCTGGGACGCTGTGTAAAATGAAAAGCAAAACAGAATGCAATGACGTGCAAATCATTTAAACCCTGTAGTCAATAGAATATAGTACAAAGACAACAAATCAAATGTTGAAACTGAGAAATGTTATTGTTTCTTGCTAAATATTTGCCCACTTTGAATTTGATGCCAGCAACACGTTTCAAAAAAAGCTGGGACAGGGGCAACAAAAAACCTGGTGGAACATCTCACAACTTATTAAGTTAATTGGCAACAGACCAGTAACATGATTGAGTATAAAAAGAGCATCCCAGAGAAGATGAGTCTTTCAGAAGTAAAGATGGAGAGGGGTTCCTCACTCTGTGATAGACTGCACAGGCAAATAGTGTTCGAATTCAGACAAATCATTGCACGCAAGGAACAAAGCTGAAAACTAATATTGGATGGCCATGATCTTCAGGCCCTCAGGCAGCACTGCATTAAAAACAGACGCGTTTCTGTAGTGGACATCACTGCCTGGGCTCAGGAAAACCTCTGAAAACCACTGTCTGTGAACACAGTACTTCGCTGCATCCACAAATTTAAATCTCTACCATGCAAAGAAGAAACCATATATAAACAAGATCCAGAACCACAGTCGCCTTCTCTGGGCCTGAGCAAAATTAAGATGGACTGAAGCAAAGTGGAAAACTGTCCTGTTGTCTGACTAATCAAAATTTGAAATTGTTTTTGGGAATCATGGATTCCGCATCCTATGGGCTAAACAGGAGAGGGAACATCTGGCTTGTTATCAGCACACAGTTCAAAAGCCAGCATCCATGATGGTATGGGGGTGCGTTAGTGCACATGGCATTGGGTGACATTGCTGAACAAAATATACAGATTTTGGAGCAACTCATGCTGCCAACCAGACACTGTTTTCAGGGAAGGCCTTACATATTTTAGAAAGACTTTGCCAAACCACATTCTGCACATATTACAACAGCATGGCTCCATAGTGAAAGAGTCTAGGTGATAAACTGGCCTGCCCGCAGTCTAGACCTGTCACCCATTGAAAACATTTGGCGCATTATGAAACAAAAACTATGACAAAGGGCATCCCGAACTGTTATCCAGTTGAAATCCTGGATCAAGCAACAATGGCAAAACATTTCACTTTCAAAACTACAGTAATTGGTCTCAGTTCCCAAATGCTTACAGAGTATTGTTAAAAGAAAAGCTGATGTAACACAGTGGTAAACATGCCCATGTCCAAACTTTTTTGAAATGTGTTACTGGCATCAAATTCAAAATGGGCATGTATTTTTCCAAAAAACAATACAATTTCTCAGTTTCAACATTTGATATGTTTTCTTTGCACTATTTTCAATTAAATGTAGGGTTAAATTATTTGTACATCCTTGTATTCTGTTTTTATTTGCATCTCATGCAGCGTCCCAACTTTTCTGGAAACAGGGTTATAATAATGCATTTGAGAAGATTCTGGCAGGCCAAGGCAAACATTATTCCAGTCCAAACACGGGGCCATTACGCTACTCTGCCATCCCATATCTTTATGTAGATTTGGTATTCAGTTGCGTATAAGGAAATTCCTTTCATTTTTTGGATCATTGCAAATATCAAAACAACAGAAACCCAAGCATGTCATCAGTCTGCAGTTCAGAAGCAGAATTGTTAATGCCTCAAACTGTTTAAAAATGGATTAAACTATCATCAAAAGTTAGGCAAGGCAAAATGTATTATCATAAAAAGTCAGGCAAAGCAGCACACCATTCCCACTCATCCAAACGGAAAGTAAAGATTTTCTGTTTAGTGATGTGACAGCAGTGTTTGAACCAGGGCTAAGGGCTGCAACCACACCCTTTCCACAACTGGGACAAAAATGTCCCAACATGCAAAACCCTCCAGACACTGGAGACCATCCACAAGCTCGCTATGACCTCTGAGAGAACAACGAGGGACAGGGTGTTCCTCCCTCAGCTAAGGCCAGCCAATAACCCAATAACCAAACTCATCAGACCGTAGTCTAAGTGGTTTCCACGAGGAGTATGTCCCTACGGTAACTGGGGGTGCGATTTCCTCATAGGCATAATGGTATGTAGATATGGAGACTAGAATAGAAGACTGCCACTAGAACATTGTACAGCAGGTGAAGGATTGACTTATAATACAGGGAGGATCCACAACGGTAGGATGGTGTAGTGATGTATCAATAGGTCTAGTTGATTGCAATTAAATATACGTTTCATTTTACTTTTCTGTGACTTGCTTGTGCTAATCATTCAGCCAAGGTAGAATTCTCCAATTGACCACTCAAATGACACTAAAGTAAGTACAGCTTAAACATATAGACCTAAAACAATGACAAAGCTAGTCATGTCAAGAATCAAACAATACAAAAATAGAACTGTTTGCCGTTTAAATATATTTCCTAAGCAATACTGGTTCTACCAAGTAAAAAATCCATGTACATTCCAGTGGTCAGGTCCTGAAGTGAGTGTTGAAAGAATGTCTCAGGATGAGAAGAAGATTTGCTGAGAGTTCCTCAAGGCACATTAGTGTGATGCTGCACAGCAGTTGAAAACCAAGGAATCTTAGTGTTCAATCAATCTTCTGGCTCTGGCTTTTCAGTTGTTCTAAAAGCCACTACATATTTTGCCGCCATCTACCATGAAAATGTTGATGGAACATCCTGCCGGGAGAATCTTAAAATGCACTTTCTGTAGTCATGCTTTTAGACGTTCATCTATTTTAACCCATGTTTATAGGCTTATCGGTAATTTGTGCCTAATATTTATTTATTAGCATGTTTTGCTATTCTATTGTACATATTTTAATGCATCTACTTTTAATCATTTGCTGTTTTGTTTAGCCAGGTTAAATTAATCTGATCTGGACAATCTGCACTACAGAGTTTGACTGAATGTTTGTCAACATGCACTGCGGTTGGATGAGTTTCACCAGGGTTGATTTGGTTCGTGTGGTGCAGGAAAAGCTCACCCCACAGCTCCACCGAGGTTCAGCCCTGGCGTCAGACTTAGAGGCCTGGGTCCCTAGTGAGCCATAATACTGAGACTAACATGAGGCAGTAAGTAATTCCCTGTGGGTCACAAAGGAGCTTGGGCTCAGTATCAGAGCCTCTGCACAGGGAAAGCCTGTTCTCACTAGCATGTAGCATAGCCTGGCTAAATTGTGCTCCTAGGCACGAAGGCTTTGGAGGTGAATTTTGAATAAACCTGAAATATGTTGTTTAATCTGCTTGTACACACTTTTTGTTTAATATTCTGTAGAATCGAAAGCACACTTAAAAATACACACACCCACTTTAGAGAACAAGCTGTTTGTTTGGGACATCTTGTCCCTTCCCATGGGGGGGCTGCTAGCAGGGGGCTCCATGGGTGGCCTTATCACCACACACACACACACACACACACACACACACACAAACACACACACCACTCTTTACGGCTGGCTATATGTCACTGTTCTCACTGTGTACTAGAACCCGCTATAAAGCAGTAAGTGCAGCTGTTAACATTTACAGCCAATATAACATTTTACACATTTTACAGCGATGGTTCCCCTATTTAGCTGAAACTGGATCTCTTAAGACCATAGTGTTCCCCGATAGATGAGTAAACAGACTGTGTGATCAGCTGCCCTGATCCTACATGGGAGGTTACAATCATAGGTAATGCGATAGCACTCGGGTGGTTTTAATTTGTACACACTCAAGACGGTATCGTAAATCTCCAGTGTGAAAAGATGCTGTTTTGACATAATGACTGGGCAAGCTGAAGTCCACCCCTGAATGAGCATTATCACCTGGTGCTACAATGCTACCTCAGACGCTGAAGCCTCAGGTGTAAAAAGTAGACTGTTAACCACCTGGAACACTGAGAGGAACCAATCTCAACCGCTGTGTAGTCACCATCACCATCATCATCATCATCATCTATGTCTGTCTCTCTTCCACTGCTGGCTGCCTTCTTTCCATTCTGCTCACTTTGCAACAACCAATCAAGGCAGAGACTGAGGAAAGAATGTTCATTTGTAAGAATTCCAGAATTGACATCACGCGAACATTGTAGAGTGTATTGTGGCGGGGTATGCCGATGATAACAGCATGAACAACAAACAGCAGTTTTGCTTCAAGAAAATTTGATTTGTTTCATCCAGCAAAGAAGACAGTAGTGACAAAAAAATTGAAAAAAAAACCCAAAAGGTTTTCCAGAAATCCCAGAATTAGATTTCTGGCTTTCCTGCTTGTTCTCTCCTGATTCCAGGATCCTTCCAGCAAAGATTTTCAGAAAACCTGGAAAATGTACTGACATTAACCCTAAGAAGCAGAAAAGTGCATTATTAGAAGTTTTCTGTCAGAGTAATTGATCTAAAACACCTGCTTAACAGCAGTTGAACAGCAAAAGCCTTATATTACATATATAATTTCAACTTCTGGGGTCATATTCATAAAATATTAATGTCAGGTTAAGTTCACCACCTGTTTCATACTCTTTCTTCTCCTGTCCACTGCTCTCGAAGGAAACCTGTCTAATTTGACTCACTTTTGCACCCTAAAATTATCTTGCTAAAAAGATATGTTACAACTTTCAGCTTCTGTCTGTGTGAAAAAAAGTTAAGAAAAGAAGCAGATGTTAACCCACCTAAGTTGTTAAAGCAAACAGCGCCCAGGAATTTTCAATTGACTGAAACAGTATGAGTCAATATTCCTATAACCTGTAGGACGTCTTGTAAAGCAGCTCTTTGCAGATTTTTAGATCCACTTCAAGAAAAGGTCAGGGCTTCATGTAGGCGTATAAGCTTTTAATACATTTGTAAATATTTATAAGGCAAGGTAATTTAATGAAAAACTTTGCCTATACTTGTCAAATTGTCCTTACGAGATGTACACAGTTATTAAATTGTAGAGTTGGAGAAACCTAAACAAAACATGAATCCTTTTTGAAGCAAATCTAAAAACTGGTGTTAGGCCGCTTTGAGTTTTTGCCGGTAGGTCTTGTGGGGATTGTGACGTGCATTTATATGTTTCTTTGGTTGATGTGGAAGTTCAAAAGTTCAAAAATCTTTTAATTTGGTTGATATGACAATCCCACAATTCAATATTCAATTTCAAAAAAATATTACTAAGTTGGATTTACATCAGGGAGTCTCTAGAAAATCATGGATTGGTGGGATAAGCCTCGTTTTGGGGGGTCTGGGCATACTCCCCAAAACATATTTTCATCATGTACTTTTAGAGTAACAACAGGTGTAAAATCTATCAAAATAAGGTTATTTTAGGTCAAGGTTAGCAAAAAGTATACCTGTCTCATAATTAGTGTTAGACACTTACCTAATACGACTTAAATTGTATCCAAATAAATAAATTAAAGTACACTCTATCCTCATTCATCCGGTACCAAACAAAAGGCACAAAAACTGCTGTACTATGTAGCCAAAATATTTTGGCAATAATAGTTTATAGTAAATGAACATCTACATACAGTAAGTATTCTGTTTCTAATCGAGATTTCTCTGAATCATTCTGAATAATTTCAAAACAGATTTAGTCAATTAGCCCACTCTCGGGAATGAAGTCATTAAAAAATGTATCCTATTTAAAAAAGAAACATTTAATAACCGTATCTCCCTCTGAACAGAACGTTGCAATACCTTATTCAAACCCAAACAAACTAGAATCTGTGAAACGCTTAGTTTTGCAACTGTGTTCCGTTTAAACCAAAAAATTTAACATAACTAAACCAATATCGGCATATCCAACAGCAATTTTGAAAGGCATCTTCTTGTACCGAGTAATAATTTGATAAAGTCATCAATGTTTATGATGATTATTAATGACATACAAATGTTAGCTAGCATGTCGTTAATGGAAAATTAATGGCCGTTTATCAATCAGCGTTTTTGTCCGTACTTGGAATTGATAAACAGACAACATTTTCAGTAGTTGGTTAGTGACGTAGCTACAAAATACGTTTATCGGCCACCGTCACCAATCATTGGCCTCCTTACTTTTTTGTTGAATGACATTATAATTGCTTTTTATTTGTATTACAAATGACAGATCTTAGTCTTCTCTGAAGTGTCTACTAGAAAGTTGTAGCTATTGCCTTTCGGTAAAGAAAAAAAAAATGCTGATCACTTTGATATTACATGACGTCCGGACAGTCGTTCAAGTCGAAATTCATGAACTGCAACTTGTCTAAACTATTTCCATAAATGAAATTTTTAAGACCTCAATTTTCTTTTTACCTCCATACATTTCTATAGAAAATGGTGGTGGGCTAGCTCAAAGAATATATTGATTAGCAACATACCGTTGCTTTCCAGTGCTATTACATTTTGAACTTGAGAGGACTTACATCTCAGACCACGTTAGCTACTATTAACAGAAGACAGCTGGCTTCAGATGAGTGAGTCACGTTCAAAGCATCAAAAGAAGAAACTCAAAATAACATGCTGCCAAATGAACACGATTCTGTAAAATCTTCTATACAATATGTAATTTTAGATGCAATGGAAAGGCTGACGAAAAAAGAAATCACGGGGAAAATATTGACTGATATACTGATTTATTTAGGGGGGCTAAATCCCCCATAAAATAGGCCTAGCGACGTCCCTGATTTACATGTACGTCCCCATCAACAACAACAAATCTTAGATAAACAATACAGCAGACTTTAAATTCCCTTTAAATAAAGTTTGATTTGAGTTCAGACACACTGATTAACTGTGGTATTTTGGCATCACAAACCCCAAATATGCCAAATATTGCTATTCTAAACCGGTTACCAACTCGATTAAACCAGCAAAAAGCAATGTGACGTCATACTCCATGAAGTGAATCGTACAAGGTGTTCTGTGAAAGATCGAAATTATACAGTGACAGCTCATAAGACCATGCATTGCATTATAATACTTATTTCTTTCAGATTCTATTGGAAATGTACAACCTGGATTCCCAGCTTAGCGAAAAATCTTATCTGGTATCCAAACCTACCATCAGCAAAGATTGCTGTATATTCACAACAGGTAATGTCCTCCTTGTTGCATAACTTCTGAATGCTTCTGGGACCTTAGTCGCTAAACGTTTCAATTATAAGGCACACAGGTGCTCTTAATGCACCCTTTTGAATAGGACTCAACTCCGAGGCCCAGCAGTGGGTTTTTTTCACCTTGGTATTGGACGGATTATCCCAATGGTCCCACCGACGGTGAAACAATTAGCCTGGACAGTCAGGGTTTGTGGGGCTAATAATAAAATATGGTTGCTTTGCATCGCCGCACACTGGCAACTCCGTGTGGTGGTTTGGGCGCAGGTAAGCAAATTCAGAGTAGAACACCAGAGAGTGTGTTCCCTCTGGCCTGTATGGATTCCTGCTTAGACTTCCTAGTTGAACACAACGATGGTTTGATTAAATGTTTACCAGTAAGGGCCCCAGATTTTGTTTTAGTCCTGAGAAACTGACTGTTTGTTTTATATTGTCTCAGAAGAATCCAGCCTTTTTTATAAGCACATTATTTATGGCCCCTGATAAGAGCGCTTCTTATCCCCCAGCCCTTTCTCCCTCTAACCAGGCAGTGATCTCAGGGCCCCCACGGACCAGGGCCCCAGGGCCTTCAACACTCACTCACGGGACGTGATTGGCTACATCCTATCTTGAGATCTCTGCACAGGCGAAGAATGTCCTCCCATATTATCCATTGATTTCAATGCATGATTTACCATTCTGTTCTGATAAGGTGGCAGATTTGTATCTTGGTTTGTCCTCAAGTGGCCTTCAGGGCTACACAATCTTCCTTATCCTGGATTTTCAAGACACAATAAATCTTATCTTCAAACAGCCCCTTGTAAACCTTCTTTTAGTGACTTCCTTTCTGTATATTGTGTGTTGCTAGAGACCTGTGTCCTTAGGTCATCATGGGAGTTGAAGGGCTTGGTCAGAAATTCATTCTCAAACAAGAAAGACATAGGGGACATCTAAAGACATCTTCCTCTAAATGGAAATTTAAACTCCGGAGTAGAATAAGTACATAATATACACAGTTGACCACACAAAGTTGCTTTACATTTATTAAAAGGTTTGGATTACTTTGGAAGTTCTACATAACAATGGCTCCATGAATGAAGTGGCTTCATCATTAGGCTTGACATTACCTTACACCCTAGCTACAAGGCAAAAGATGTGGGGATGGCCCAAAGCCTAGTCAAAGTGAGGTTCCTGGTGTCATGGAACATTAATCAAGGATAACACTTACCCAAATGCCTTTCTGGGTCCTCTTCTTGTATGTCAGACAACTGTTGTCTGGTGAGAGGTGGAACATGTGCTCCTTTTCAAGCCCTCCTTCTGTTCCTGATCCTCCTCCTATGGTAAAGACCCGATGAAGATCTTCCACATATATCTCCCTTTTCACTCCCAATGCATTCGCTTCCCGCGTAACATCCTCCCCTGATACTGAAAGTGAGAAAGTAAAGAGCAAACTATTGTTAAAAAAAAGAATGTGCCACTGGTTCCGTCAAGGGGGATTCTGGCATGGATCCTTATTTTAAATGTGCCACTGGTTCCGTCAAGGGGGATTCTGGCATGGATCCTTATTTTAAATGTGCCACTGGTTCCGTCAAGGGGGATTCTGCCATGGATCCTTATTTTAAATGTGCCACTGGTTCCGTCAAGGGGGATTCTGGCATGGATCCTTATTTTAAATATGCCACTGGTTCCGTCAAGGGGGATTCTGGCATGGATCCTTATTTTAAATGTGCCACTGGTTCCGTCAAGGGGGATTCTGCCATGGATCCTTATTTTAAATATGCCACTGGTTCCGTCAAGGGGGATTCTGGCATGGATCCTTATTTTAAATGTGCCACTGGTTCCGTCAAGGGGGATTCTGCCATGGATCCTTATTTTAAATGTGCCACTGGTTCCGTCAAGGGGGATTCTGCCATGGATCCTTATTTTAAATGTGCCACTGGTTCCGTCAAGGGGGATTCTGGCATGGATCCTTATTTTAAATGTGCCACTGGTTCCGTCAAGGGGGATTCTGCCATGGATCCTTATTTTAAATGTGCCACTGGTTCCGTCAAGGGGGATTCTGGCATGGATCCTTATTTTAAATATGCCACTGGTTCCGTCAAGGGGGATTCTGGCATGGATCCTTATTTTAAATGTGCCACTGGTTCCGTCAAGGGGGATTCTGCCATGGATCCTTATTTTAAATATGCCACTGGTTCCGTCAAGGGGGATTCTGCCATGGATCCTTATTTTAAATGTGCCACTGGTTCCGTCAAGGGGGATTCTGGCATGGATCCTTATTTTAAATATGCCACTGGTTCCGTCAAGGGGGATTCTGCCATGGATCCTTATTTTAAATGTGCCACTGGTTCCGTCAAGGGGGATTCTGCCATGGATCCTTATTTTAAATGTGCCACTGGTTCCGTCAAGGGGGATTCTGCCATGGATCCTAGACTGATGCTTGTACCTAAATATAAGGGTGTTGAATCTGACCAGTCAGTAATATCAGTTGATATTGAATTTCAGGAAACATTACTGGAGAAACAAATCATTTAAGGGACTACATCAAGATGGGAACAGTGGGACTGTTCACCCTAGCATCTTTGTGTCATTTTAATCTTGATACAGTGCATACCCTGCTGTTAGGTGGTCCTTTGTTTACAGTTACTTATGTGGGGTTGTAATATTCCAAACGCATTTTACCAATAAAGGCCCCCAGCTTTGAGGAAAGCATGCAAGGAAGCCAAGGAGAGCATCAGCTTGTATGCAGCTGCTCCCTAAGGGTCACAATGAACACAGGTTCAACTTCAAACAGGCACATGCTCATGGATCTGTCAGGGTCCTATCACTGCTTGTCATCTCTGCAGATGGACAGCCAGACAGGACTGGAGTGTTGCTATGTTCCAGGTGTTCATGCAAAGCAAACACACACACACACACACACACACACTAAACATACACATTAAACACATAATTTGCAATTCCTAAATGACACAGAAAGATGATGCACTTAAGTAAGTAGCCTTTTGGTTAAAATATGTCCAGTACAATATTCACACACACATACATACATACACACACACACACACACACACACACACACATGCACATACACTCACACACAAAGATAGTGTTCATCGGTGTAATCCACCTGCGACCTGCACCCTATGCATCAACACAGATGATGAGACAAGGTCATTTGCTGTTCCCCAGGTCTCCAGTCACAGTGCTCAGGGTCTTATAGACTTAAATAGTTGGGCCAGGTGCTTACTGAAGTAGCATTATGAAGGGGGCCCGAAACACACCTGGCAAAGGGGACGGTGAAGGATTTGGGCCTCTGCTAAACTTGGGTGTGTGTTTTTGTACGTGCATATTTCACATCTGGTCATTACCCTCTCCAAGAAAGCACGAACTGCCATCGCTGAAGACCAGGGTGAACCCAGATCCCAGGTCTTCAACCCGGTCTACCCACAGGAAATAGGGGGTGCTCGGCTCCAACCCCACTCTGATTTGACGGACCAAACCACTCATGCCCCTCAAATCCAGTCTCTGTTGGTTTGGATCTGCAGAGATGGAAACCCAAAAGACAGACGTGAGACTAGGTCTAGGTCAAGCTCCAACGAGGCACACTTTTAGTGCACATGGTGCTAAAGCAATCTCCATGTATGTAGCTACTATAGTTCCTTGTCCGTGACGGTGTGTGCGTGTGTGTGTGTGTGTGTGTGCAGTGGACCTGTGTATAGCAAAACATATCAGCTAGACCGAAGCTGAAACATTTTTAATAATTTATCAGACATGGATTTATCCTCAACCCATTACAGTAACCATTGATACATTACAGTAGAAACATTATGGAATAATTGTCTTCACTGCCAAAGTCTGGGAAAACATTGAATTCATTACTGATCTCCATCCCAAAAAGCATTATTACAGCTCCAAGTGAGGTGCCTGCCAAAGTAAGACTTAGTGAAAAAGACAGCGTCATTGGCAGTTGGTCATTTGGACACGTTTGCAGATGAAAAAGAGCTTGTTAGGAGAAGAAGCACTACGTTATGACGTGTCTGCATGATTTCTCTCAGAAGAAGCCCAAAAAGCAGCTCAAGGTGATTCAAAATGAGGGGTACAGCTAAAAACATGTCCTATCACATACACAGGTTCTTTCTCTCTCTCTCTCTCACACACACACACACACACACACACACACACACACACGTACACCTCAGCGTATTAAAGTTGACCCTTTGTTCTCTGAGGAGGGTTTGGTTTGGCACGATTGACGAGTAAAGGGGGGGGGGGGGGGGGGGGGGGTCAACTTTAACCTCATAAAGAGAGCCCAGCTACTAATTAGTTACAGTAACATCTGCTCTGAAGGGACAATGACCCTGCAGTAATGACAGAAGACCGCTCAAATTAAATAAACACTGTCTCTGAGGAATGGAGCAATACCCACTGAGAGCTTCAAAGCCGGAGTTGGAATCCTGGCCATGTCATATCCTAGACAATCACTCCGTCCCTAAATCATGACACCAACCACCCTCCCTTTCACCTTCATTCTCTCACTCCACTATTCTCCTCACAAACTCTGTCATTCTTTGTTCTCCTCCCCTCTTCTCTAATCTTATCGTCGGCCCCTTTCTCTTCTCGACAGGGCTGCTGCCTTGCCAGTGTTCGGGGCATCAGCGGCCGGGTTTTCCACGGTAGTAGGAGCCGAAGCTGAGGCAGCTAATAAGGGAACGCCTAGGTTCACGTGACCACAAGAGACCGTTAAAATGAATAATGGACCGTAAAGAGGTCCAAATACGACCCCTTTCACTGTCCATTCGACCCTTTCATCATCAGCATATGGGACTGTCAACAACTGACAACGGAATCAATTCAGCTGTTTTAATGGTCACCCATTAGCAACTCTTAAAACCTCATCTGGTGAGATCCAATTCAACTGCAGTGGGCCTAAAAACAGGAGAGAACCTAATGGAATCTTTCAGTGTTGTATATTATTAGGTCAAGTCCAGAAAGTTGGTCTTTACAGTTGTCACATTAAATTGTTTTCTGGCTTGTCTGAAAACAATATTTTGGTATGTTTTGAGGTTTCCTAGTGCTGATATAAAAGTGAAAGGAACTTGGGTAAAAAGGTCATGCAATCAAGACATGTTGGTCACAGCGAGTAGGCCCTAACACAGACCAAGTTCTGGTGTCTGGAGTACGACAGATGGCAGAATAGTTTCAGTTAGTTTTGTGCAGTACATGTATCCACACAGGTTGTGGTTGTCATGTAAGGCAGAAGCCCAAAAAAATTATCTGGGTTATGCAGTGGTCGAATTCACTGCCTTGCAGTACAGCTGCATCACCGCATCACTAGTGGTTGGACTTCCAACATCCTAACCATTGGCCTAACGCGGTCTAGCAGACGAAGACACCGCATTCGGTTGCATAAGTACAGCTGACACAGTGGTTTGTTTCCAGCCTGCTATTTAAGAACCACACTCGTTCCTGTCAATAAAGGGTAACATGTCCTAAAGTACATACTTAATAAACATCCCAACCATGGTTGAAATTCACTTGCACCCAACATGCCACTGACTGTCAACAAAGCGTCTTTGTTCAGACTTCATCCCCACTCATGCTTCATATTCCGAATGCTGGATCTTTCAACAGCTGCTGTTTCGTTTTGGTCAGGGACAAACACCGGTACTGTGCAGGCAAAGATATCGAACTTAACTCAAAAAAGAAAGATAGTGAGCATTTTCTTGTGATGCCCTCCACAATGAAAAAAAGAGCATCCTTAAAACTGTGATTCAGACCCAGGTGATAAAAGGTCATTCTCAAAGAGAAGATGAGTTATGGTTGTGAGAACCCAGGTGAAGTCGAACATAACCCCTGTCACTAATTCATGGTGCTTCCCAGAAATAAGTGGTTCCCTAATAATACAGACCCAAGCCACTGTAGCCACGGCTGGACAGCCAGTGGTGTAATTAACTCACATTCCCAGCATGCCCTTTGACAGATGATTTGCCTACAGGCGGAAACATCAGAGAAAGCACTCTGGAGGATTAACCGCAGTAACAGCTAAATATTAGGACTTTCTTTCACTACAGTGCCTACTTCAAGAAGCAACTGCCCCTCCCAGACCAAATCATTATTATTAGCATAGTGAGTTTGGACAAATTAGGCATTATAGCCTAATGTTTTCTAAAACGTTTTTTTCCAAGAGTCCTCCTTTGGGAACTACATGCAAAAAACGTTTTTTTGTTATGATTCCTATTAAGCTAACACATGGTGCATCGGGAATTTTATCTTCTATTTTAGTGCAAATTGGGGCTATTGGAATCCATTACATGATTATAAAAACTGGTAGAGTTAAAATACACACCTAAATAAAAAAATAAATGTAAAAGCAGGTCACCCAAATTGAAAGCTGTGGGATTAAGGTCTAGGCCTTTAGTTTGTAGAGACTGAAATGGATTATAATGGCACTGAGAACATCAGAGATCATCAGTAAAAACTGAGTGACAAAAATAAGACATGCATTACTTTCAATTGTGATATTGCCACAGTCACACTGAACGTGTCATAGACAGGAGACAAACATGTGTTTCTGAGACTCATACCTTTAAAATAAAGAGAAAATCCACCTAAAGACATTATTTGGTGTTTAGCCTAAATGGTAATTTGGCCAGCACTGGGAAGTGCGGAACCAACATGAAGTATAGGCCCATCATCTTTGTCGAAAAAGATGCTGTGATTTCTGGCTAGTGGTTGAAAATGTGACGCTTCAGCCAAAACGGATCCCCAAAAATTGTGGCATAGGTCTATGTTATGTACAGTATGTCCCGATATGTACCCCTTTTCATCAAAAACACAGTTTAAAAGTTTCTTGGCAAGTGATTCTAATTATACATTATGCACATACACTCACCTAAAGGATTATTAGGAACGCCATACTAATACTGTGTTTGACCCCCTTTCGCCTTCAGAACTGCCTTAATTCTACGTGGCATTGATTCAAAAAGGTGCTGAAAGCATTCTTTAGAAATGTTGGCCCATATTTATAGGATAGCATCTTGCAGTTCATGGAGATTTGTGGGATGCACATCCAGGGCACGAAGCTCCCGTTCCACCACATCCCAAAGATGCTCTATTGGGTTGAGATTTGGTGACTGTGGGGGCCATTTCAGTACAGTGAACTCATTGTCATGTTCAAGAAACCAATTTGAAATGATTCCAGCTTTGTGACATGGTGCATTATCCTGCTGGAAGTAGCCATCAGAGGATGGGTACATGGTGGTAATAAAGGGATGGACATGGTCAGAAACAATGCTCAGTTAGGCCGTGGCATTTAAACGATGCCCAATTGGCACTAAGGGGCCTAAAGTGTGCCAAGAAAACATCCCCCACACCATAACACCACCACCACCACCAGCCTGCACAGTGGTAACAAGGCATGATGGATCCATGTTCTCATTCTGTTTACGCCAAATTCTGACTCTACCATATGAATGTCTCAACAGAAATCGAGACTCATCAGACCAGGCAACATTCTTCCAGTCTTCAACTGTCCAATTTTGGTGAGCTCGTGCAAATTGTAGCCTATTTTCCTATTTATAGAGGAGATGAGTGGTACCCGGTGGGGTCTTCTGCTGTTGTAGCCCATTCGCCTCAAGGTTGTGCGGTTTGTGGCTTCACAAATGCTTTGCTGCATACCTCGGTTGTAACGAGTGGTTATTTCAGTCAAAGTTGCTCTTCTATCAGCTTGAATCAGTCGGCCCATTCTCCTCTAACCTCTAGCATCAACAAGGCATTTTCGCCCACAGGACTGCCGCATACTGGATGTGTTTCCCTTTTCACACCATTCTTTGTAAACCCTAGAAATGGTTGTGCATGAAAATCCCAGTAACTGAGCAGATTGTGAAATACTCAGACCGGCCCGTCTGGCACCAACAACCATGCCACGCTCGAAATTGCTTAAATCACCTTTCTTTCCCATTCTGACATTCAGTTTGGAGTTCAGGAGATTGTCTTGACCAGGACCACACCCCTAAATGCATTGAAGCAACTGCCATGTGATTGGTTGATTAGATAATTGCATTAATGAGAAATTGAACAGGTGTTCCTAATAATCCTTTAGGTGAGTGGATAAACAAAATATTAGGCCCAAAATTGTATGTTTAAAAAAATGGTTGTTTGTGCAATAGCAAACCTCACTAATTTTGCACTTTTTATCATTCCCTATGGAGACTGTATACATAATACCTTACTTCTTGGTGGCTTGCTTAGTAGCTTTCTGCCTTTCAAGTGCATGGCAATATTGAATTGAACTGGAAAAAATACATAATCAAGAAGCCAAGGGTGTGTATAAATAATGTCAACAGCACAAAGGCAAGTAAGTCTATCCCAGTTTCATTGTATTTCACAATTTTGGCAAGGACAATGTTGAGTGTGCTGGAATGACTACACCCCCACAACAAATACAGGTACACAGGTCTCTTGCTATTCTGTTCAGTTTGCATCTGTTTGGTCCTGTTTGGTTCGTCGTCATACCCCTCGAGGCTTTCTTTATGGCTTTCGTGTTGACTCCTGATCAGGACCTCTAATATTATCATCAATGACAGCCTTTGACAGGTTAATAATAAATAGGTGAAAAAGATTAATAATTAACTTGTGCATTGTATTATTACAAAAGGGATCTCATTAAAACAAAAAATTCAAAGGTCCGCCTAATATATTTCAGTCTCCACTCCTAAAAATCATGAACAACATCTTTAATCTGAAGTCCATTTTCGCTGAGAAACACAGCTGATTTATGTGTGGTTTCCAATCACAAACATTTCTTGCATTAATGGCACATTAGGAGTGACTAAAAGCAGACCTTGGGGAGATCATAAAACATGGTTGGAATCCAATCAAGTCAAGATGTTGTCTATGGTTTGAGGGAACTAGAACATATTGAGAAAACTTGAGGCTTGAGAATAAGGCCACAAACATTTCACTAAAATGTCAGAGAAAAAGAGAGCACCACACTAAAAATAAAATGTTTCTAAGTTGTTCATTTTCACTATACATAAAGGATTCCCAATGGCTATCCTGCCCCTCTAATATTGGAAATCCTTACTAGTGCCGGTAGTTGGCTCAGAAACCTGTCACTTGAAGCTGCTGTATTAAAAATATGCCTTTATAAGTAGTTACGAGTAGTTATAACTTTTACTTTTTTCTTAATGTATGAGCTCAACTGACACTGACCATCAATCAATCAATCAAATGTATTTATAAAGCTCTTTTTACAAACCCGATTCCAAAAAAGTTGGGACACAAATTGTGAGTAAAAAAGGAGTGGAATAATTTACAAATCTCATAAATTTATATTTAATTCACAATAGAATATAGACAACATATCGAATGTTGAAAGTGAGACATTTTGTAATGTCATGCCAAATATTGGCTCATTTTGGATTTCATGAGAGCAACACATGCCCGTTCTTCGGGCCCTCCGATGGCACTGCATCACATACAGGAATGATACTGTAATGGAAATCACAACATGGGCTCAGGAAAACTTCCAGAAAACATTGTCGGTGAACACAATCCACTGTGCCATTCGCCGTTGCCGGCTAAAACTCTATAGGTCAAAAAAGAAGCCATATCTAAACAGGATCCAGAAGCGCAGGCGTTTTCTCTGGGCCAAGGATTATTTAAAATGGACTGTGGCAAAGTGGAAAAGTGTTCTGTGGTCAGACAAATCAAAATTTGAAGTTCATCTTGGAAAACTGGGATGCCATGTCATCCGGAATAAAGAGGACTAGGACAACCCAAGTTGTTATCAGCGCTCAGTTCAGAAGCCTGCATCACTGATGGTATGGGGTTGCATGAGTGCGTGTGGCATGGGCAGCCTACACATCTGGAAAGGCACCATCAATGCTGACAGTTATATCCAAGTTCTAGAACAACATATGCTCCCATCCAGACGCCGTCTCTTTCAGGGAAGACCTTGTATTTTCCAACATGACAATGCCAGACCACATACTGCATCAATTACAATGTCATGGCTGCATAGAAGAAGGATCCGGGTACTGAAATGGCCAGCCTGCAGTCCAGATATTTCACCCATAGAAAACATTTGGCGCATCATAAAGAGGAAGGTGCGACAAAGAAGACCTAAGACAGTTGAGCAACTAGAATGGGACAACATTCCTATTCATAAACTTGAGCAACTTGTCTCCTCAGTCCCCAGACGTTTGCAGTCTGTAATAAAAAGAAGAGGGGATGCCACACAGTGGTAAACATGGCCTTGACCCAATTTTTTTGAGATGTCTTGATGCCATGAAATTTTAAATCAACTTATTTTTCCCTTAAAGTGATACATTTTCTCAGTTTAAACATTTGATATGTCATCTATGTTGTATTCTGAATAAAATATTAAAATTTGAAACTTCCACATCATTGCATTCTGTTTTTTATCACAATTGTACAGTGTCCCAACATTTTTGGAATCTGGTTTGTACATTAGCAGATGTCACAAAGTGCTTTTTCAAAACACCCGGCCTTAAACCCCAAGGAGCAAACAACAGTAGTGTTGAATTTCACATATTTCATAAATACATGTTCAAATGATCAGTTATGATCATGTTCCCTTAGCCTAACCTTTAAATGAAACAAACCTTAACATCAATAACAATACATTTCTGTCTAAACTTAACCTAGCCCTAAAACCAATCCCTAACCCATAATACCTATTAAGCTACATTTTAACATTAGCCCTAAATGTTAGTTTGGTACTAAACCTAAGTCAGAAATTGACTTTGTCGTCGTATTATTAGGGCAAAATGCCCTAATACAGGCAATCTTAGTATTTTCATGTTTTACTATCCTTGTGAGTACTTCTGGCCCGAATTCGATCTGTTAAACCAAAATACACAAAAATATTAGTTTTTCTATCCTTGTGGGGACCAAAATGACACGTTCCCTATCACATAACAATAGCCTTAAACTAAACTCTCATTACGATGTGAAAGTTAAAATGTGAGAAAAACCGAAATTACTGTTTCTAGTCTCCATCGCATGCACTTTTGGATTGTGAGTGTGTGTTGTTGTTATTATTATTATTATTATTTATATATTATATATATGCTGTATGAGAAACGTATTGCATTAAACTTGCCTGTTATTCACCTCAGAGCAACACCATGACTTCCGTGTTACAGAAGGTTTCTCAAATGCGGAACTTTGTACCTCAGGTTTAAATTATGACACCATGTATATTCCAGACCAATATATACATTAAGAGTAGTTCAAAATAGTGTCCATGCCCGCACATATATTTTAATCGTGCACAATCATTTCACGAAGGATTAGGTAAATGAACAGTGTTGAAAGGACGATATGTTACATTTGATTGTGAAGTAACCGACCCACAAAATATACAGCATTAAGTTGTAAAGGCAGGGATTGGTGGGGGCGGAGCGGGGCTTGGAGGAGTGCGCAGGCTACAGACGCACCAGGAGCGACGCAATTTCCGGAGACGAAGTGTGATGTGGCTTTGAGAAATGGTAAGTTAGCTAGCTAGCTCTAGTGAGTTTTCGTTGCATTTCTCAATATCAGTTCGAAGTTGATATAGCTAGGTTTCCGTCTAAAGTATCGAATGTATCCAAAGACATTTATATGACATGATGATAAGGTTTCTGCATCTTTATGCGTAGCTAGCTGGCTGTCGGTGGCTAGCTTGTTTGCAATACTGTACAATACGGCTATACTTACAGTACTAGCTAGTGGTCAACCAAAACGAACAACCAATCATAAACTATCAGGAACAATTTTGTCTCAGTGTCCTTTTCATTTTATTTGTAATATTTTGCTGGTTTTGTTGAATTTGGATCTTGATTGCCTAGACACAATGTGTAAAACTGCGAAATTGTGCCACGTCTCTGGTCTGGTAATGACTGTCTGGTTTTGTGACTACCAATCGACATCTGTACAATAGTTTGCGAGAATAGTGTAGGCCTACATTGCTAGTTTTATAAAAAGATGACTAACTGAGTCCAGCCCCAAGTTGTGTCCTACGTTTGTACTTTTTTCATTTGTGAGTAAATTGAAGCACATTCTTTGTGTGAGAAAATAAATTGTTAATTTCCTTTTTCATTCTCTTCTGCAGTCTGCCATTTTCAACTTTCAGAGTCTTCTGACTGTCATTCTACTGCTCATCTGTACATGTGCGTACATCAGAGCTCTAGCCCCTAAGCTGCTAGACAAGAACAAGTCCGGGTAGGTACCATTGAATTCAGTTCAGAATTGTAAGGGCAACTCAGGATTTGTGCAGGATAGTTAAACAAGGAGTAAGGGTATATCACTACCAGTTTCATTCCAGACCTGTTGCTGTGCCAGTTCCAGCGCCTTGGAAAGCCAAAAGGTGGCAAGGTCTAACGCTAACTTTTTTCACACAGGCCCTGTCGGGTCTGAAATCTACTGGCCTGAACTGAATAACAAACAAAATAAGCATCAGATTATTGACTTATACAACAGTTTCCCTTGTGATGTCAGACATGAGATGATACAATCAATTGTAATTTACATAAATATGATATGATATGATATGATATAACTTTTTTTAATAAATAGTTATCAAAATATTACTATAAAACCCATTATCAACTTTTCATGAAGATAGTTGCATTTGACATAAAAGCTGGTTGGTTCACAGGCTTCTTGCATGTCACTGCTAGTAAGCGCGTAAACTGGCGTGGTTAGCATGACACTTACTGCCAACAAGCCATGTCCGTATGGTTTCTCGATCAATATTCACGGACTGTGTCATGGACGTAGATCCTGAATGATTTCTCAATCATCACAACATGGCAAGCCGTCGTAATTAGCTTTTCAGTTTGGCTACGTGCCACCTCATTCACTCGGAGCAGGCAAACGTTCATTGGTGCAGCCGCAGAGATGTCAACAGCCCCTTTGGCCACAATACACCCGACATGCTGCAGGGACTTAAGAGCAGGTTATCAGTATTTATTCGTTCACTTTTAAAATGACCCTGCCTTATCTGATTTTATCGGGTACGCACAACAGGTACGGCAGAACGTGTCTCTTGCAGTTGTTGTTTACGACCGACGGAAACTGTTCGTTCCACAAAAATAATACTGATTGCATATTGCTTTGCGTCATACGATACAATGTTTGGGTCCCGCTCTAGAATGCACTATGAACTATGATTGGTCAAAACAGACGAGCCAGTGACTATCTTTCTGTACTGGCCCGACTTTAGATCTTACTGGCCCCAGGCCAGCTGCCCATTGTTAATATTGGACCCTGGGGGGTATACCCCCCTTCACTTTGAAACTGCTGCCCCAGTTGGCTTAACCCAATCTCACTGGAGAGCACATCCAAGCAAACCTCTGTCTCAGTAACATGTATCTGACACTCTTTCGTGGTCCAGTCACTCAAATACCTGGTTTCACATTCTGCGATGGGATACTGTATGTCTTTGTAACTTAGCCCTCCAAAGTTCAATTTTCACTACCAGGGGAATGTTTTTTTATGCATGGCTAATCACATGGCCTGGGTTCTAAAAGATTCTCACTTGGGGATGCCTGAATAATATTTCTGATTAGCTTAATTCACCATCACTAATTAGCTTTGAAGCTTCTTTTCTTCACCTTCAACAGTAATCTCACAGGACTTTGTTTTTATATCCTTTATAAATGACAATCTTTCCAGCCCTCTTTTCATAACCACTGATCCCTGTCTGAATATTACATATCTGTTGGAAATATCACAAAATACCAGATTACTTATTTTTGCAAATGGGCATATTGCAGTCTCTGGAACGTGATGGTGTGCAAAACTCTCAACGTAGCAAGTTTGAGCTTCAGGAAAGACAGAACAGAAAATCTTATTAAAAAAATGTATACAGGCAGAAGAAGTAGAATGGTTAATGTGATTAAAATGAATAAACTGATATGCGGAACCAATGAGATTTTCTTACCCTTTGATGCGGTGCTTAACTCTAGTATATTGGACATATACCAGAAATCTTGTGGTGCCTTATTACTCTGATAAACTGGTTACCCGTGGAACTGGAATACCAAGTAATACTAGATCGAATTGCTATTTTTAATCGAATATCCGACGAGGGTAGGAACCACCCTGTTTACGATGTCTGATGTACCATGTCCTTCAATAGGTCCCTGAATGGGTTGATTAGTAAGGATGTGCATTGGACCATCTTTTACTATTCGAATAGTATTCGATTAACCAAAATAAAAACTACCAATACCACACAAGCGTGTATGGAGGAAGCCGTGTGGTTGACACGCAAAACTACGGAACTAGAAGACGATATTAATCAACACACAACATTGAGATTATTGGATGGAGTCTAGAGAAGCTAGTTAGCTAAGATAGCCAGCTATATGCTATTTGCTTAACTCACCTTTTTCTGCACTCTCAACCGCCTTCCGGTAACATTCATTCAGTAAATATATTCCATCTTCCCTTGAATGAGTTGCCTTTCAACCACTTGCAAATAGTCGTCTAAGTATATACACGTACGAAGGAGCGCTTCATAAAACGGTATACTTTTTTTAAGTGTCATGGTATATCATGTGTACAAATTTTTGATTGGAATTTTAAAAGTATTTAGAAAAAATGACATTTAAGCCAATTTATTTAAACCCCAAAAAATTATTGAATACACACACACACAAGTATTCGAATACTAAATACATTTCGGGTATTCGACTATCTGTATCCATCCCTATTGACGAGTATGAAAATGATATTAATCATATGCTATGGCCTTTGCAGTCACCAGATCTCAATTGAACACCAATGGGAGATTTTGGACCGTCGTGCTAGTCAGCGCTTTCGTCCAACAACATCAAAGCATCACATGAGGGAATATCTTTTGGAAGAATGGAATTCCATTCCTATGGTAGAATTCCAGAAACTTAGAAGAATCTAACTAGTAGAATCTATGGAAATGCCCTTTTAAGCTGTGTGGGTGGCTCATGGTGGCCCGAACCGTTATATTGTCTTTTTCTTGAATTTGTCACCCCATCTGTATGTCTTATGCTGGATTTTAAAGTCTGTTTCTTTAAATATTTTGGGTATCCAGATTTTGTTAGGCAGAAACCTGGCTTTTTTCCATGCAATGTCCGGAATAAGTGTTTTCCAGAAGGATTTACCTCTGGGGGTAAAATGTTTCTTTTTTTTTTTTAATGGAAACATTATTTTAAATATTTGTTGCAAGATTTCTCAACCAAACCAACCCTATCACGGCAAAGTCCAGGAAGTCTTTGTGGCTATCAGCATGGCTCACATGAGTTTTCATTAGTATAATCAGACCTTTGGGGATGGCTTTCACAACTGAGTTGAACTACCCGAAAGAAACTGGAAAGTCATTAAGTGGTATAAATTGTCCGTAAGAGAGAATATTACCCATGTTGTTGAATACGTCCAAAATAAAGTTATATTATTTTCATGCCAGCTTGGGTGGAACAATGACTTGTTCCTGACAGTTATATCTGAATTGTTCCCTGAAAGATAGTCACATCTGGACAATTTAACTGGTTACTTTCCAGGAAGGTAATTACATTTTAGCCGAAACTGAAGACCACCCAGCTTATCAAACTCATAATTTGGGATGAAGGACCATATTGACTCTTAAGTTCAAAAAATGTTTTAGTTTGTGGGATTTGTTTTCCAGATAAATTCAAGAACAGTCTTGTTAATCTCTTTACAGGTGGAGGGATTTACAAATAAGAACAAAGCAAGGTACACAGTGTGAAAGCTATCTGCTTTGAACAGAAGCAGTATTCCAAGAATAGTCAGATCTCCTGGTAGTCAAAAGTTAAATATGTTCTTATTTTTATTTATTTTTATGGGAAACTTTCAGGCACAAGCCCGAAGCTGTAGAGACAGCAGAGATCATTGGAAGAGCCTGAGTTGCTTACAAGAGTAGTGTTGTCCGTCAGCTGGGAATTATTTTCCTGGTCCAAAATTGATAAGCCCTGCGAGTCTGCATTATTCCTAATATCACCAGCATGGATAAAATGGGGGAGCGCCCCGTCACACACCTCTATGGATGTATAATCGTTTGACAGAACTATTTCTGTCAGCAGAGGGGTCAGGGCTGATAACATTACAATCCATTCTGTCACTCACTCGGAGACCCTGAAGTCGTGGGGCGATGGTAACGATGCCTTGTGACGTTACCTACTGTATAAATGTTCTAATTATTGCTCTTCTCTGCCCTGAAAATAATTTATTATTAACAAGTCACAAAACAAATGTGGCGAACATTACAAGGTTAGGACAGCTTGAGATTCCACGCGAAAGTATTCGAAAAGAAATTAACGGGACCAATGCATTGCTAGAAAAAATGACCAGTGGCTGGTATATTGAGTTATAACTGCCTATAGATTCCTTTTTTAAAACGGGGAACCTCAGAATCACAGTTTACTGTTTTCGTGCACTAATTTGCTGAAATCCATTACGGTTGTGTTTATATTTCACTATGATGGCAATATCGTTTTACTCCCATCTTACTGAATGCAGGAGCTTGTCCCTTGTTAGTAAACAGTAATGGGATACTAGAATCCCTCTTGTCCTAACTTTGTATTGCTGAACCTAGGGGTGTGCGGACATGATGATTCACTTTCTAATGAGACCAAAGCAACCTTCTGTACCTTCTGTCTTTAAAACAGTGAACATATTTTGGCCTGTAATTATTGGTTGACTCAGTGTTTATAGTAGTGTTCTGGCACTGCAAAGTGTCATCGGTCCAATGACTTTGGTGTTTGGTTGAATATCTGAACTCCATTGCTTCATCTAACAATCTTCAAAATCTCTTCAGAAAGGAAATGGCTGGTGATTATCATCTTAAACATGTAACTTGTTTTCAGCACTTCACTCTTTTATTGGGGGAAAAACATCACTAGAAAACATTAAGGTTTCCAGAAAAGTATTTTTTTTTCCGACAATGTTAACACTAGGTAATTTCAAGTTTAGAATGGAAAGCTGATACCCTCTGTTCAGTAAAGGATTAGGTTGGCTTGGAGAGGTGAGGTTAGCCAACTAGCGCTCGCTCTCGCTCGCTCACTTCGCCCCGGGAGCAGAGGCCCTAGATGGGCACGGATGTCAAGTGGCCGGCCTGGCTGTCTCCACTGTGGAGATGATATCCGGCGTCTCTCATGTGTTATCATAGTCACACAGTGGAGCCGTGATCGAGGCATGCCTGCCTGCCGCCCCATCCCCCTGCCTAGCAGCTTGTCCTCACCACCTGGGCAGTCTTACACACTGAGTCCAGGCAGCTAGGCCTTCTACAAGCTGGAGGGACGTGACAGTACTTTGCCACTATCTTCGGGCTCATGTATTTCTGTCCGGCCATTGATATGGCCCTGGGGAATCGTTATCCTACTCAATTAGCCGTCACTAATCTTTTGAGGACTGTCGTTACGGGGTTAAATACATTTAGTACCTTTTTTACTTCAGTTGGCTATAGATTTGTAATTGAGTTATGCAGTTGATATTTTCCATGCAATACACAGGTTAACGGTATTGTATACTTTTGTTTTTGCTTTTCTCTTTTCAGAATTTTAGGAATATTCTGGAAGTGTGCCAGGATAGGTAAGCTATGTCCAGTCCTGTCTTATTTGTATTCATTTCCTGATTGTTTAAATATGCAATTCACGAGTCTTTGAAAGAACTGTAGATTGTCCTAGATTCATATCAGAGTGAGTACGTAGTCCAGATCACCTAGCATATTAAATGTGACCAGTCCCAAAGTCACAGGCCAGCAGTATAAATGTCCCTGTCACACAGCCCATAACCTAAACTACACAAGCAAGCCACATACGAAACCCTGCGCTACTGTCTTCAGATTCATGCACATTTCAGACATGACAAGATGCATTTCATTTTAACTAAATATCTTGGTAAGTTGCAGTATTAATAAGCCATACTTTGTAGGGGCCTGCAGTCATGCTCACAATGCAAATGTAGCTCAAGATTATTTGATTGACAGTTCTGGTGGCATAATGATGGACGTGCTTCATACCCAGGAAATACCAGTTCAGTGTACAGCTGTGGTTGAAAGGGTAGATTAATCATTCCCATACTGTTTCAAATTACTAATGAGCATATTTGTATGGTGTATTGCAGACAACATTCGTGTCTCCAGACAACCCCTCCCCCCCCCCCCCCCCCCCCCCCAGCCCATCGTTCAGCCGAAATGTCACTTTTCAGCCCTTAACAGTCAGACAACATTTGTTTCCAGACAACCCCCCCCCCCATCGGTCAGCCGAAATGTCACTTTTTAGCCCTTAACAGTTTGCATCCCTGATTAGTTAGATGATATATATCTCTGTATCTCTATCTCTGTATCTCTATATCCCTATATCTCTATCTCATCTATGTCTTTTTTTTAATTCGTCCTGCTCTGTCTTTCTTCCAGGTGAACGTAAGAGCCCCTGGGTGGCGTGTTGCTGCGTCATGATGGCGTTCAGCATCCTCTTCATGCAGTAGCACGCCAGACGAGACGCCATGAGGGAAGCCGAAGAACCTAAACCGATGGATTGTATGATCCACAAAGCACAGCCAAACCTGGATTGAGAGGAAAGGAAACCAGTCTCCACCGAAGTAATGAATCGAGTCGTCAGGACCCAGTGTACGAGGGTGGGCTAAAGCCCGCAGCTCAACCCAAAAGGAGTGTGTGAATGGATTTGAGATTCCCTGAAGGTGTGTGTTTGTGTGTGCAATGTTTACTCCAGCTGTGCGCGGCCGTTGGGTCCCTGTCAGTATGGCAGGGAAATGCATTAGTGATTTCGGGGTCATTTCAGGCCACCAGCCCCCTCCCCCAGGTATGCTTTCACGTTTCAGAATGCCAAGTGTGTGTGGGCCCTGGATTTTTGTAAATAAAGACACCGTGTAACCATTGCTTTGGTGGATTTCAATGAATCCTAGTTTTCGTCTTGCCCTCTCTTTGTTCATGGGATAAATACATGGTTTCCTCTCTACCTCAGCTAGAGACCAGTCATCGTTTCAAACGTATTGTGAAAGCCACCGGTTTGTATAATGCAAAACTTTACCGTTTTTTTGTTAGGTTATTGATTTTTTTTTTTAAACATTTTTTAGGACTTGGATGCTTACTCATTGATAATCATGTCCTGATCAGGTTAACACTTGTTTCCTGGGGAGTTTTATATTTGTGTAATGACATGCAACGTGGAGGGTTTTAATACGCACATGGTAAAACGCTAGTTCATACCGCCGTCATATCTTTGTTACTGTGAGTGATTGGATGTGATCAAGTGTCGAGACATTGTGCGGTCATGGCTTATCGTCTTAACTACATTCGACTTTAACAGAATGGTGGTTGTTTTTGCGATGTGTCATAATGGCTCTATTTATTAAACACTTTTATGAAACTGAGCGGCCCAGTTTGTTACTTTAGGACAGAAATCTGTATAAACCTGTGCTCTGCATCTGTAAATATACATGCGTCTGTGCTTCTTTCTTATTTGACATCTGTCAAGCCTACTTAACCCTGGAGTTCCACTGCCAGGAGTTTTGTCATTTATACTGCGGGGTCATGTGGCTTGACCATCGTCATTTTACTGAAGGGTCATCTGGGGATAACATGGATGCCGTATCAGAGCTCTTTTGGATAGTGTCCAGACTGAGGTGGACAGTGAGTGATTGTGATGCCCTTGTGTTATCAGCTATAACCTCACACTCATCACTCATCGCCACTACTCAGCTGCTGAGGAATCGTCTCTTTGGCTGTGGATGATCTAACACAAGGCGTCTCTGTCTGCCCTCGTGCTGTATTCCTGTTTAGTTTTATTATAGCAGCGTGACTTTTGCTGATTTGGTTGGAAACCATTCGGTCTGGGGAAACTTCTGTCAAATCAGTTCCATGTGAAAAGTTTAAACCCGGTAAATTGTACTGTGAACGTCACCTCCAGTGCTTGTCCGGCCAGAGCCTGTGTAGAGCAGAGATCTCCAAAAGGCCCCAACACTCTCCCGCACCGTTTCCCTATTCTCGGTTGTTACGGAACACTCCGTGCGTCACTGGTGAGCGGATGCGTCGAAACACGACAGCAGTGATAGCCTCACCGCCGGAGTCTGTTCTGAACTCAACAGCCGTGCACTGTCACCCAGTAGAATGCACTGGTCCCCGTGTTACTGCGTAGTCCTTCGGCACATTCCGGTTAAGATACCACATCAAGCAGAACCTACCAGTAATGCAGTGATAAACTGGCTTGTGGGGCTGACACAAGAGCCACTGAGGAGAAGAGGCTCCAGCCATCAGTACTGCTATCTTAAAGAGGTTTGATATGGGAGCCCTGAGAGACCTTACTGGGTTGGTGAACCAATCTACTGTCTTGGTTTATGATGAAAGGGGAAGAACAGGATACCCCCACCTCCCATGTATGATAATAGCCATGCCTTTATGAATGTCTCGCAGTCAACTTGTGTTTGTGAGAGGGCACAAGCTTACAAGCTTTTAAAAAACTCTTGCCAAGTGTTTGTTTTTTAATTATTTGCATAAATCTTCTGGCTCAGTTAATATCCAGTGGAGGGACAAAAGGAACCTGAGAAAATGAAATGAACATCGCCCTTTTTCTGCTGAACATGCCAAGTGAAAATGTCCAAGTGATTGATTTACATACTTGTCCAGACATAAACTCACCATACATATCAAAACCACACATCATCTGTCCAGACATTACACTCCTGGCACGGCAACAAGCGCAGTTCTCCATCTGCACTGAGGAAAAGCAAACACACAAGGTACAACTCTTAATCCCCCAGGTGAATACGTTGATAACACAGACCTGACTTAACTAAAAGGCATATTTGTAGCATACTTTCCACTAAACAAAGACAAATACAGGGGGTGGACTAAATAATGGAAACACTTAATATATTAATATCAAAACACGAATAAGGATGCTTCTTGATATTTTTCTCTGGCACTTTGATCACATTAGTGATGTTTGTGCTTTCTAATTAATGTCCAATTAGAGAAACACATTTCTTGACTGGTTTTCTTACAGCCAGAACCAACCAGAAAAGAGTGTAAGGCGAAGTAACTAATGGGATGAGTAACTAAGCCATGTTTTCATCTCGTGTGGCAGATAGACAAATTATGACGTATTCAACTCAGGACCCAAAGCCTTCTCTGTCGTCGCTGGGCAAAGTCTGGATTCCCTGGATAGTGTTTTAAAGGATAAGTACTGCATTCACTGCTACAGTACATATGTGGTTACTGTGCAGTCAATAGCATCACCAATATCATAAAGCCACTAATGATTTTGGTTTTTCCGTGTATTTGGGGAGGTTTTTGTTGATCATGTTGGCTTCATTGTTGGCAGTCTGTGCTCTGCCACCTGATATTCTTCCAAATAAAGTTTATGGGTGCACCAGTCTCAGACAGGAAAGTAACAAGAGAAAGAGCGAGCGCACAGCCTTGGCATCCAACCCCCCTTTCCTGACCCCCGGGGCCTTTGAAACTGGGGCACTGCATTTCCTTTGAAAATGGCTTTTGCTCAGAGGCAGTTTCACTATACTCTGGACAGCCCCGGGCAGAAGTTGTACGTAACAAACTGTTCCCACATGGCCCTGAGATCCCACTCCCTGTGCCCAGATAGCTGACTCAGCCATGGCTATGAAGTGCTGTGAACCGAGCTGCTGGAAGTGTTCTGTAAAGCCAAAGCTCTTGTACTTCAAAGAACACCTGACCTGGCGGGTTCAGGGTTGTCAAAGCCCCCCGATGTCAGAATCTGGGTCGCCGACTCTGGTCCACGCTGGCAAAACCAAGTAGGTCGCTAAATTAAAACCAGGTTTAAAGTTGGACTTTTTCTTTAAGTCTTACAGTTTCTAAAGTTGAATCACTGTGTTCTGTTTCACTGTATATTGTGTTCCTGATTTGTTATCAAGCTGGTGGCATTTCCTGTGGTTTGGACTTGGTTGAAACATGTCAGTCTAGTGGTGGGATTTTGGTTTGCCTGGACTTAAATCAATAGGATGCCTTTCCCATTAGTCTTGATGATCCTAATATTTCTGAGGAAGTTTCACCAATTTCTCATTTACTTCATATCTGCATATTATGAGCATCAGCTGACAGATCATGGTCTGGTTTCAACTAGTCGGTGTTTGTAATAGGATCTAAAATTACTCAACCAATGATTGATACGTTTCTTAGGTATTCTGATGCTTTTTTCTTGTAATTTTGATACGCATCTATATCTACACTCCCTGCATTTCAGTTGGACATGCTACCTTCAATTTGCCTTCATTGTACATTTAGAATTGCACATTTGCCTTTGCACATCTATTCATCCCACTTGTAACATACATTATACTTAATACTGTTGACACTGCTTGGCAAAGTCTGAAAAGGATGTTTTCAGTCGCTATATGTACGTTGCTGTCGCTGCATTTCAGTTGCATACGCATGTTCAATTTTAGAATTGCTATTTGTACATTGCACATTTAAAATTGCTATTTGTACTTGCATTTGCCTTCATAGCACATCTACACATCCCACTTGTAACATACATTATAGTTAATACTTCTACATTTTGCACATTTAGTATTGCCATTTGTACTGCATTTGCCTGCATTGCACATCTATACATTCCACTTGTTATACACATACAGTGGGGAGAACAAGTATTTGATACACTGCCAATTTTGCAGGTTTTCCTACTTACAAAGCATGTAGAAGTCTGTAATTTCTATCATAGGTACTCTTCAACTGTGAGAGACGGAATCTAAAACAAAAATAGAGAAAATCACATTGTATGATTTTTAAGTAATTAACTTGCATTTTATCGCATTGACATAAGTATTAGATTACATACATCAGAAAGTATTAGATACATCAGAAAAGCAGAACTTAATATTTGGTACAGAATCCTTTGTTTGCGATTACAGAGATCATACGTTTCCTGTGGTTCTTGAGCAGGTTTGCACACACTGCAGCAGGGATTTTGGCCCACTCCAATAAGGTGCAGTCGTCCTGTCCCCTTTGCAGAAAAGCATCCCCAAACAATGATGTTTCCACCTCCATGCTTCACGGTTGGGTTGGTGTTCTTGGGGTTGTACTCATCCTTCTTCTTCCTCCAAACACGGCGAGTGGAGTTTAGATCAGAAAGCTCTATTTTTGTCTCATCAGACCACATGACCTTCTCCCATTTGTCCCATCAGACCTCTACATGCTTTGTAAGTAAGAAAACCTGCAAAATCGGAAGTGTATCAAATACTTGTTCTCCCCACTGTGTACTTAATACTTGTACATTTTCTGCCCTTTTCAATTTGCACTTCTGGTTAGATGCTGACTGCATTTCGTTGTACTGTACTTTCACTTTTCAGTGACAATAAAGTTGAATCTAATCTAATGTAACACCCCTGGCCGGGATGCTAAATCAGGAGTCAGAGTCAAAGGTAAAGAACACCAAGTAGAATTTATTAACCCTAACAAGACAGCTGTGTGGCTCAGAACAACTTAGAACAACACAGGGTCGCTACACTAATCTGGAGTGACCGACAGAGTTTTGAGAGTAGTATGGTACAGCTGTTTCATTGGCAGTTAGTGGCATGATGTGGCTGTTATACTGCAGTCCTGATAGTGTTTGTGGGGCAGATGGCATATTCCTGACAAGTGACAGCTGATTACGCTTTCGGCAAAATATACAATGCATTGCAATTTGCCTTTGCAGCTGGCAGACCTGATTTTATTGGATTTTTCAGCTGCAGCAAATAGGCCCATGATGAAGGCGTCATCCACAGACCGCTTGGCTGTGGAGGCAAAGTTGGAAGATCTGAAAGATGCAGCAAACAGTGCCTTTATAATCCCCTGCTGATATCCTGCTGTTATAAGTTTGTTTTCTACACCGCAGAGAGTGGTGATTTGTGATCTGAGACAAATGGAATCCCTCACAGTCAATTAGGCAATTGCTAGAACTGATGGGGCCTTGGTTTTGGTGGCCATAGCATTTACACCATAATATCCAATACAGCCTAGATTAAGTGATAGAGAGAAAGTAAAGAAATGTGGCTAAATATGAATATTATCGTTATGGCCGGTGTGAAAAAGACTGTAAAAAGACATAAACACCTGTTGTTTATGACAAATGTGACAAAAACTATTTGATTAGATTAGATTTGGTTTTGTTAGCTGCATAATGTGGACCAAACATGCAAACAAGGGAGCGCAACCGAAGCCCGGTCTTGTGTTAATTAGACATAGCTAGTGAACTATTTTGCTAACTCTGATTGCTAATTAGAGGGTGGTGGCATGTTTTGATTTGGTCTGCAACACAATTCATTCCTCGGTCTGCAATAGCAGAACTGACTGCTTGAAGAGATCATTGCGCCATGATGGAAATAATAAGATATCATTATCCTCTTAGAACACAGTTGGAAAAGCCAGCACTACAATGCACCAATTTCAGAGTATGTAGTACCCTGCTGAAGAATTACTGCTAAAATGTATCAACCCAAGAGAGCAGTGTCCGTGTGCGTTCATTCAACACCTGTCAGATGCCTCAAATTACACCAAAGTAGCTCACGTAGCCTTATAGAGGATAGAATGTTTATTATGGCCATCCAATGACGCTTTCCATTTTGAGGCCCACGAGCCTACTGAAGCTGGGGGGGCGGGGCGCAGGTTACCATCAGAAACCTTATCCACTTTAAAACAAAGTGTTAGTGTGTCTCCCTCTTATGTTGGTCCTGCAGCCACCCACTTTGATTCAGTGTGTTTTTAAACTTTTTATCTGTGATATAAACAACACACACAGGGTGTGGATAGCGATAAGGGCGTAAAGTGGGGCGTCCAGTGTGTAGCAGTATTTCCGTACGGTATCTATAGGGTGTATAAATAGTGCAGCGGCAGTAGCGAGCGCAGTCCATCGACTTGCCCACAGGATCTGGTGCTCCCCTACAGACTCCGCCTCTCCGACGGCAGTAAGCGAATGAACTTGGGCGTGACTTGGGTGTGCAGGGTCCACCCGAATGCTGTGGGCCTTCTTCAGACACCGGGGCACATAGTTGTCCGTAATGGGTCAAAGCAGAACCTCGGGGGCCGTGCTAGGCCATCTGCCCTATACTGGCTATAAAGGCCGTGAGGTTGCGTTTGAGCTTGTCAGGCTGCAACGCAGACAGTCAGGACACTGTCGATGGCGCGGTGGCAGCATTGGCAGAGGACCAGAGGTGCCATGGTAAAGTGCAGTGGCTGTGGATGGCAGAGTGGCACCCACTTGAAATCAGCAGTAGTGAAGCCGATAGTGACAGGTCCTCAGATATATGAATACAGAGGAACTTCAAACTGCTGACTCTACTGGTGCCCCGTTGATGTGGTTTAGGGCGTATTCCCTCCCCTGCTTACTAAAATCAACAACCTTCTTCTTTGTGTGTGTGTGTGTGTGTGTGTGTGCGTGTGCGTGCGTGTGTGTGTGTGTGGTGATATGTGGGATGTGTGTAGCAGTGTTGTGTTGGGTTTAGTAGGTCAGCCTACCTGACATATAATTGTGCTTGGTGAAACTGGGGCAAGGCAACAGCCGGATGTGTTCAAAGGTTGACAGCAAGGACATCATACTCATTTTTTAACAGAGCAGCTCTCAGATGAACCTATGTAGTGTTTTAGACCCCTTTAGATTCAGCGTAAAGGGGCAGTATGTGGAAACCTGGCAAATTGCTGCGTCAACAATTCAATTTCAATGAATTTTTTTATCTAAATCCTAAATACAGCCCCTTTAGACGTATAGAGTTGGATTGGAGGCACTTCTCACTGTCTATGCTATGGGTTTATTGACAATTGGTAAACAGACTGAAAGGAGGCTGTTGATTTACTGTCTCCTGCAGTTACGGAATGTTTGTTCAGGAATCAGTAGTAAGTTGGTAGAATCTCCATTGCATTTCTTTGCATTTACCCACACTTTCTCTCCACGCCACGTATTCAAAAGCCGTTGGATGAGAAGGACAAAGATCCCTCCACTCAGACCATCCATCCATCTTCTTCCGCTTATCCGGGGCTGGGTCGCGGGGGCAGCAGTCTAAGCAGGGATGCCCAGACTTCCCTCTCCCCAGACACTTCCTCTAGCTCTTCCGGGGGCACACCAAGGCGTTCCCAGGCAAGCCGGGAGACATAGTCCCTCCAGCGTGTCCTAGGTCTTCCCCGGGGTCTCCTCCCGGTGGGACGGGACCGGAACACCTTCCCTCCACTCAGACATTTATCTTATGATGGGTTTTGAGTGGCAGATGAGGATAGAAAATACAAGGAATCAAGAAAGTTTAATTGAGATGCTCCCATCATCTGATTTCACCTGGTGGTATGCTTCAGGATGCCCCGCCCAGTATGCTAAACAGGCTTCCTGGCAAATGCGTCCTATCCAATTGTATGCTCATGTAGGCCCTATTAAATTTAATTCGGCCCTTATGGTGGTTGTGTATTTTAAGCTGAGGGAATAAACTGTGATGTGTTCTGGATGATAATGATTCAGGAAAGAGAGAAAATAAGTGATCTCGGGTAAGTTACTTCACTGCCAGCACTTAAAAGTTATTGCCTCCTTCTAGGAGGCCTGAGGAGTGTTTTCAATCTGCACTTGAGATATTCACAGCAGGCAGGAGTCCAAACACTAGCTGAGAGAGAGAGAGAGAGATGAAGGGATTTCTGTCCTTCTTGCATTGCCTCATCCATCAGACCATTCATACTATATAAACCATGTCAACTTAGGGAACAAAACGACTTGCCATTATCATATGCCTGAGTGGAGGCAGCTGACTGTGGATAACGTCTCTTAGGAGTTCTCTGCCATGTGGACACGAGCTGGATGCACCCATCAGCAGTTCTGCTGATTCATAGAACTACAAAGCTAGGTAAGTTGACCTTAGACATTGATATAATGTGTTGGATCAGTTGTGTTATTGGCCCACCAGGATGACAACTGACAACACAGCATGTCGCAATTGTCTCTCCCTGGTAAAAAACACACACCATATCCCAAGAGCCCACAGTGACCCGAGTTCACCTATGACAAAACCTTTGAACAGTATTATAAGCGAGAGGATTGCCACAACTTCTCTTGAGCTGTTCTGGAAATGTCCCAGCAAGGCTATGACATACCGCTGTTCATCACACCCTGCTTACAGCTCATCGCGTCAGCCCCACAGATAACAGAGGCCCTCCAAACAACCAGAAGATAGCAACCGTCTCCAAAAAGGCCTCAGCCTTGAGTCCTGTTAATAAAATCAAAAAGTGATTATCACAGGCATTTAAGAGCGTCAAGAAAATGGGCAATATCATAACCTGTTGCTTTCCTTTTGTTTTTATTGCGTGTCTTTTTGTTTGAGTGTTTGATTTCTGTGTGTATCTTTCTATATTTGTTTGAAGGTTTGCTTCCCAAATAGTTTATCTTTTTGGCCATTTGTACAAAAGTCCACAAATAATCTCCATTAAGACACTGCTTGACAGATAAAAAAGATGAACACAGATCTTGACTTAGCACCTTTTTCCTTGTTTCACCCAAGTCCTGTTTTCCAACAATTTTTTTCAAGCTTTTGCAGGGCGAGGTCACTTCAGTGCAGGGTTTTCCACTTGGAAGCTAAACAATGGTCCATTTTGCACAGCGAATATTAATAATGCTGCTTTCTGGTAGATTTTGCAGTATGATTCCTGTAAAAACAATTTATGTTAGTATGACAGTTAAAACGGACCATCATTTATAATTTATTTGTAGGTATACTTTTTACACGTATCAATGGCTAACTGACAAATTGGGGAAAATAGGGCTGAGGGGTGTTGTTAAATTTGTGATTTATCTGTGGGATTTTTCAGATCCTCTCAATCTCTCTCAGGCCTGGGCGTCTAGCTGTCTCTTGGATTTAATTCTTCCTGGCAGGTTGCTCCTACCAGGGGAAATGGACTGGTTCTAGACCCTCTTCTGTCTATACACCAAGTAATGTTGTGTCATTATCAATCAAGCATTTTAACATAAATGCCCTAATTTTATGTCATTCTGGATAACGTTAAATGTAAATGTAAAATGTGACTAATCTGGTGTCTTTACAGAGGTAATTTGTGACAAATGATCATCCGTCATCAAAATGAATTCCCTGAGTGAACTGACAGTAAGCCCCTACAATATTTAAATGTTACTGCAATCCAGTGGCATTACAGTGGCATTCAAAGTGCTTTCCAAGATGTGAGATATTTCGGGTGTTTGTTTTCACTTCACACATGTAGTCTATTTCCAATGGAACTGATCCATGACACTAATACAATAAACACAATCAATGGGTAACACAATACTGACAACACAAGGTGTCCCCACCACCCACTGACCCCCTCTTTCATTTGAAACCAGGTCTCGTTACTGTGCTTGGAAGATTTGGACGTCTTCCTCGAATATTGCGCAACCCTATTGCGCTAAAGGGTAACAAACTTCCACATTCATGTAGATACAAACCTCCCAGAGAAGTGGGTTGCTTGATATGTGAAAGACTTAGATTTGTTGTTGTGGACTGTAGCACTGTGAAAACACCCCAGTGAGCATTGGTCCTCCACAGAAGAGTTCTTTCTTGTTTCTGTTAGGTCATTTGGCAATTGCTGAGCTCATTGGTGCTTTCTTTCTCCTTCCAAATGTTCTTAACACTTGAGTTTGGCACATTGGATGTTTTGGTTGTGCCTCTGATCAATATGTTCTTATTTATCTTCCTTGTGATGACCAGATTGATTTGCGTTGACATTTTTGGTTCAACGCAAATCAATCAAAATTCTAATGAAAAGGCTATAGTGAAGACTAGACAAGGGCAGCTGTCTTGTACAATGCACTAACACTGCAAACAAACACACCTGCCTAAGAAGAAACAGCTGTCAAGCCAACTGTCTAAATACCCTAAAATAGGTTGACTATGTAGAAAACCTGTTGTAATTTCAAAATGGTTCATCTGATATAGATGAAAATACCTTCAAATTATAGCTGACAATTTGCACTTTAAACCCCATAGTTACGGTATCATGTCAAATACAAAAACCCCAACAAATAAATAAATGTGTCTTTCTCCAAATACTTTGGAGTTTGCTGTAAAACTTATGGTTTGCTATTTATGCATTTGAATTGCAATTCATATATTACCGCTGTGTTGACAGATTTACCTTTGGATGTCATCAAAAACCTTCACTTTCTAACATGTAATTTAATGACTAACTGAAGGATGTCAGTGATTCTGCTTACAGATGCTGCACATGTGATCTAAAACACATCCAGCCCAAAATCAAAGGGGTTAACAAAATAGTCACAGAATGCATTTTTTTATGTCAGGCTTTAAGGTTAGGCTTGACCGCCTGCAATATCCCTGTGCAAAACACCTTATGTGTTTTATTGTTACACTCAGAAGACTGGGGCAGTCTCCAGTAACATTCCTATTTTCTCTACTTCAACTATGACATTATTTATTTTCCCCAATTCAGACAAAACCAATGTCACTTTATTTCAATTTATACAGTCAATTTATAAATGGAATAATAAATAATGGGTTAAATTCTCCAAATCCACCCATCAAATCGATTGAATTGCCCCGGCAAAGTGACTTGTGATGTGAGCTGTTGTCAACATTTGACAGTTACATGCTCAGTATTTCGAGAAGCAATAATTAAATGAAAGTTGAGGAGCCTGATGTCCTGACTACAACTAAGGTGGTCCACTGCTCATTATGGCTGCAACAAAAACACTCACCAACTGCTCAGTGGGTGAAACGTAAAAGTTTAAATTATGATGAAAGAAGAAGGAAACCTAAGGACCGTGAGATGATGAGGAGGTCTGACACTGGCTGTACTGTACTCAGCTGAATTACTAGAACTTCTGGGCAGTGACTTCTACACATTTTATATTTTTCTTTTGAGTTGAATCAAGAAAGACACTAAGATCTGGCCAGTTGGCTCATACGTATCTCTATCTGTTTCTAGGAGTTTCACATACTCTCTCCGCAGTGGTTTCTACACAGGAAATGAATAATGAACATCCCCATAGATTTCACCAGCCACAGCGGCTGTTTAAAATGAAGACTTCAGTGAACCCTAATGTTTTTGGACAGCAACACATTTGTTAACCCAAGTCCTCTTCTGTCTAAAGGGCAGATAACCTGGTGGTCAGAGCATTGGGCCAGTAAGTGGAAGTTGGATTGTGTTGATGTGCCCTTGATTAGGAAAATTATACTCATCTGCTCCTGTAAATCATTCAGGATAAGTGTTTGATACATAACAAAACATTAAATGTAAATATTTTCAAAACACCTTCTTTTCCTTCCACTTCAGATAGTAGCAAAAACATCAGGTTTTTGCGAAGAAGCACTAGAAAAACATGGACATTATGACAAATAGGAAGACATAAGCACCTACAACACATGTTCAAGAAGTGAATACACTGCCTTTAGCACCACCCATCCAGAAGGTTTTATTCGTAATGCCACCCCTGGAGAGCACACAAGAGTACATCCGCTCCATCACACACCGATGACCTCTCTCTAAAAGACTGTGTGTCACATGGCTGTAAGAGGATAAGTAATCAGCCTAAATATGCGCCCTCCAAAAGCTTCTATTTATTTACTTATTTCATCTTCTGTTTCTCCAGCCACCACCCAGAGGACGATCTCTCACTGAGGGACAAACAAACTCTCTGGTCAGGAGTCAAATGTCACATTGTTTTGGATCATGGGGTCATGCCACACACGGATTGTGTGTGTGTGTGTGTGTGTGTGTGTGCGTGCGTGTGCGTGTGCGTGTGAGTGTGTGTGTGTGCGTGCGTGTGCATGCGTGCGTGCGTGTCTTCACATTGATGTGAAGAATGCTATTATGGGATTGGTGTTAAAGTTAGGGATTGATTTATGGTTGGGATTTGGATACTGGGTTTACGTTTAGGGTTAGTTTTAGGTTGAAGACTTAAGATAAATATGAAAAGTGATATTTCTTTCCCCAAAAAGACCTGTATGTGTTTGTGTGTGATCCATGTCTGTGTGCACATTTGATTATAAAGATAGTAAAACCAAAATAAAAGGTCCCCACAAAGGTTTTATGGCTAGTCACTACTGGGGAAATTAAGATTTTTGGCTTAGGGGTTAGGTTTTGGGCATATCATTGGTTACTCTGAGGTTTAGGTATTACTGCTTAGGTTTAAGGTTAAGAATTAAGGTTAGGTTAAGTGTAGGCAAAACATTTAGGTTGTTAACATTAGAGTCAGGTTTATATTAAGGTTGGGTTAGGTTTGGGCCAGGTAATGGGGAACATGGATTTCTGGATCAATGATAGAAAGAAAAACAAATGCATGTGTTTCTAACAGAAAAATCTGAAAAGTTGACTAATCAGGACTTTTTTGGCCTAAAAGTCAATTTTAGAAGGCCAATGAACATTGGTGTCTTCATTTGGATATTTGAGTCAACATGTCTTGAGTGTGAAATGGGAACCTATTGTAGTGAGCTCTGACTTCGTGGCTGTAAGATATCAGTTGGTAGCCATAGAATTTAGCAACAACTCAATGGTTCTCTCCAATCACAGACATTTTGCCCACAATGGAGACCAAGTAATGTGGTTGCATTTTGGATCTCAAGACATAATGAATGACAATAGATGCAAAGGTACAGGCTGAAAGGCTTGTCCCTAAATATTCTGGGATGGCGTTCTATAGGACGGACATGGAAGGATGCCAGTTCTCAGGCAATTACAGACCAACAAAACCTCATCAACAGAGTTCAAAGCATCCTGGCAAAATAGGTGTGGAAGAAGTATTGCTACACTACAAGTATACTGATACTAACTTCAGCGTTTTCTCTGGCTGAGATGAGTAACAGCTCTGAGTGGGTGGTATGATGGAATGTGCTTCAGGGCTGCCTCCTTCCCTTATATTAATGTATTCTGTGTAATTTACACTAGTTAAACAACTTTTCCCATGACATCAAATTAGCGATCAAGACCCTGAGTCATTGCATTCCCAAGTTTGGGAGAGTTGAAGACTGAGACGTGCGTTCCAATGAATACACGCTGGAGGGAAGTGCATTCCCCAGCCAACAACTACGACTGAGCTCGCAGGTGCCCAACCTACCAGAAGGAGTTGCTCGATTGCGGAGAGACTGGGCAACCCTATCTGACATTTTCCCGTTCACCCAATGAGTCAATTTGCCTGTCCGTCGGTGTCACTCCTGGACATTGTACAGGTATGCCACGGCCAGGGTTCCAGGCTGCAGTAACGCAGCTGAAATGCAATAGGATTTATTATTGATTGTGTTGGTTTTGCATGTATTGGAGAGTGACGTGCTAAATTTCTGGATTGACATTTTTACTTTTGCTTGGTCCTTTGCACAATCTTCAACGCTAATTTGATGGCATAGTATAATGCTGTTAACTCCATTACACTTTGTTTTGTCAACACGACGAGTGAGCATCTGCCGCTTTATTGCTTCACTGAAACCCACAAACCACCATTAAATCCCCCATGCCCGTGGGTATGACTGTTATGTGGCATGCTGACGAGAGAGGCGGTTCAAGAGGAATTCCGGATTTAGGAGGGGATTCCACACAAGCATCATCAATTCCATTTCACAGCCTGGAACCAATGACTGGACGAGTTGCAAAAGACCCTTCAGCTTGACACTGTCATCTGGTTCCTTCATAAATAAACAACACAAGCTGCTTGTGGCTCTAGGAGTCCATTCAAAATGTCTAGCAATGGTGAGTGGTGGACAGAGACTGAAGACATGAGAAACTCAGTCCTTTATATTGCATGAGGAGTGCTTTTCTGAGATCACTGAGGTAAAAAAAGACCCTGTGTTTTCTCTCAGAGATGACTCAGTGAGACGTTTGTTGCAGAGGAACGTCTTCCAACAGTTCAAGACTCACTCTCAATGTGCAAGGTCTTCCTGTCTGTATCTCTGTCTTTCTGACTAAGCATCCCATTGCCTCGCCCGTTTCGACATGGCCCTTTTTTGCACCAAAATGACATACTGAAATGTGTCAGGTGACACAGAAACAAACACTTGAGGAAACTGTTGTTTCGCTTCCCTGTGTTTCTGAATCGTTAGTATTCAAGGACATGTTGTCTAAGTACTTCAAACACTCTGTCATACCCTCCTGTGTAATAAGCAATGGAACAAAACGGCCGAATTTGAAAAGCTAGATTCACCGTGGTAGCTTTAATTTAGGCTTCAGCAAGTGTTAATCTTGTGCTAACTGTTTCTTGGCCGTCCCACCCCTACAGATGGGCAGAGTCAGCCCAGCCCAGTCAAAGCTCTTCTCTTTCCTGGCATCCCAACATCGAAACCAGCTTGGCTTTGTAGCTGAAACAGTAGAGTCCCTGATAATTTCTCGAACACATCTGAAACTCTGCTAAATATTAAGCAGTGTCTCAAATAACTCCACAACCTGAAAACATACAGTGCGCCACAGAAGACAATCACAAAGGACACCTCTGTCTTACATCATCAGAGGATTTCAACAGCAGCTGACTTTCCAGCATGTTTCATTTAAAATACACACTTCATCTTTCATCGAATAACTTGTTAATCAAATAACTTGTTATCATGCTCCACCATTCCCTGTTGTCTGACATAAAGCATTGCACTCCATATTTCAGCAATAATATTTTCATTATATGATCAGGTGTGTTTTTCAAGCAATAAACTTTAGATTCTTTACTAGAAAAGCCATCACATAATAATAGTGAATAGGGCTAGGAGTTGTCCTTGACCGTTTCAATCTGGTAGCATTCATAAATCACGTATTGTTATGCTATGCCTTATCTTTTGAAATCCTCAGTTCATGAGTGCCGGGACGGGTGTGTTATCTTGTGGGGCGCTCTAATGACAAGGATGGGTCCAGTGTTCACATAAAAGAAACTCACTCAAAGACCGTGGTCTCTGTGAGGAGTTGAGTCCTGGTCTATTGATTGAGTGGGCTTATGTTATGAGGTGGAACTAATTTGAACTAGTGGCAGAATATTGATATTGAACCACGGCTCATCATTGACTGCATCTTCCTGTCCTCCCCCAGTGTCGCTCAGTGACCTTGTGCATCAAGCCCATGAGACAGTAACAAGGTCCATATGTGCCCATTTCCTCCCGCCGCCTCCCAAAACTAAGGGGGGTAGTGTTAACAGGATGACAGTGGCAGGAAGGCCATTGATTTACTTACTCAAAGAGAAGGGGGGAAAGTCAAAGAGTAATAGCTCAAATCATTTAAAATAGAAACCCAGAAGAGTACGCTCAAAGATGAAGAACAACAGCAGGGTTCAAAGGTGCCTAGCAATTCTAGAAACTACTATATCTGTGGCTCATGTCACTAAAACTGCTAGTGGTTTTAACTCACTGTTCGTTTCATGACTAACATTTGATTATCCAAATTTGAAGAGGAGAAATCTACAATTGGATAGTGGGATCGGTGTGTAGGAGTGGTGGATCTGAAAAGTTTTCCTCAATTATCTTCTGACTGCTCGATGCTATGTGGTTAGCAAAAAGCCATGACAACCTTCCAGAATACATAAAACGAAAATCAGTTAAACATCACTGGTATAATGCTGTCTCTGGAATGAAAGATAAACAACCATTTTGATAATCTGTTCACAAGCGTAGGGCCCCCCTGCGATACTAAATCCCACCAACATTCTCCAGATACTAAACCTAAGTATCAACAGTAATAAAGAGATCCATTATTACCTGACAGGACAGTATATTTCTAATGGAGTGCTGGAGAGTTATAACCGCTGACCCACCTGAGAGAAAGGTTAGATGTACAGTACACTTTCGATATCCTTAGTCCAACTACGTTGTAAAACAGTCAAAGAAATGATCAGAATATGTCACAATATTAAAGGTGCATTCTGTGATTTTGGTCCACATGTTGTGAAAATGGTGTTGTTGTGCCAAAACCATTCTCTCAAACGTTTCATGGTATAATAGTCAACAAATGAATTGAGCACATGTGACCAACTTAATACACTCAACACAAAAGTCGCAGTGCATCTTTGAGTACACCCCAAGAGTAAAAACTAAGCAATAATAATAAAGGGACCATCTGTAGTTGGCTTATCTAAATTAGCAACTTGTTTAATTATCTATCAGTCAACATTAAATGGCCAGGCCAGAAAGCACCATGCTCTATTATTTGAGCTACTCAGAGCTTTTCTTCACTGTAGGCTGAAACAGTCAATTATATTAGTTTCAGATATTCAATGAATTGTTCTAAATGTTTTTTGTTTGTCCACATAAGATTATTCTAGCATTCTTGCTTGGATCTGTCTGAATTTGAGAGAACCACAACTGGAAAAACAAACACACTTCTGTGTAACTTTGAAATGATTCTTCTCAGTCTGCTCTTTAGATATATAGAGCCTCAGCTTGTTCATAGCAGATGTCATATTAACATGCTAATAAATGACATTGGCAAATTATACATATTTTACACCTGCCAAACTGGCCAGCATTTCTAGGAATGCCACAATGATGCACTCATTATTAAATTGCTTGGTGTTTTGTCTGAGTTCCAGCTCTGGAAAGAAATTACAAGCAACATGTAAACAATTTAAGAGACTTCATCACACACAGACAGTTATGATTTATTCATGCAATAAATTCAGAGAAAATTAGTAGTGGGGAATTGTTTTGGGTGTATCCATTGTCCCAGACAATAAAGATTTTGTTTTCAGACCTAAATAATCAAATATAGTTTCCCATGACAACATAAAAACATATAATTCAGATTTGATGTGCTCATACTGTTCCGGTCATAATAAACCGTCTTGTGTATTGAGAAGACAAACACCCCACACTTTCTCAATCCTATCTGAGCTGTGATGTTGGGTTGGTAATTTAGGAAGTGTTTTGTGTAACAACAAGCATCCTGGTTAAGACTTGGAACACAATTGTTTATTGGAGGTTGTCTATCTTATTGAGTTTCATTGGAACTTGACAAAATGTACGGAGCTGGAGGTTTTGCTTGTTTCTAAATTTCCTTCTATCCACAGGATCTTCCTGGAAAGGAACCAATTACAAAATGATTTGCCTGGTCGGGGCAGGGTACCCCCTCAAAACATCGCTGACAGATTTTCTCATAGATATATCATGGGGCATATATTCCCCTTTTTTGCATCACTGTCAGGCCAATGTCCCAGGGAGAACCGCCTGGCCCAGGGAGAACCGCCTGGCCCAGGGAGAACCGCATGGCCAAGAGATAACCTCCTGGCCCAGGGAGAACCGCCTGGTTCAGGGAGAACCGCCTGGCCCAGGGAGAACCGCCTGGCCAAGAGAGAACCTCCTGGCCCAGGGAGAACTGCCTGGTCAAGAGAGAACCTCCTGGCCCAGGGAGAACCGCCTGGCCCAGGGATAACCGCCTGGCCAAGAGAGAACCTCCTGGCCCAGGGAGAACCGCCTGGCCCAGGGATAACCGCCTGGCCCAGGGAGAACTGCCTGGCCAAGAGAGAACCTCCTGGCCCAGGGAGAACCGCCTGGCCCAGGGAGAACCGCCTGGCCAAGAGAGAACCTCCTGGCCCAGGGAGAACCGCCTGGCCCAGGGAGAACCGCCTGGCCAAGAGAGACCCTCCTGGCCCAGGGAGAACCACCTGGCCCAGGGAGAACCGCCTGGCCAAGAGAGACCCTCCTGGCCCAGGGAGAACCGCCTAGTTCAGGTCTGCAAAACGAGGCGTCCAGAACACCACCGTCGGGCGGCCAGACGAGGCCGCTTCACCACCTCCCCCAGCAGTTACGTTTTTGGCTATTTCTCCTCAAGTTTTTGACCTTGTCCACAAGGTCCCTTAACACTGGTTTTGTGTCCGTTCCCTGTGTCTCTCCCCATTACAATATAAATAATCTAGATATAACGTTATCTCACTCCTTCAGTTTAATTATTCTTTTAACATCCAAACAATTTCAAAAGGACCAGATTTGAGGAGGCTCATGCCCATTGGTTCCCAGTGGGGATGACTGTACAAATTCTCCCCTAGTAAGAATCCAAAGATAGATTGTCTGGGTTCCACTGTGATGTGTCTCTGCGGATGAAGATAATCTATATGCTGCTAATCTCCATTCCCACGCACCATTTTGGAGATTATGGATCTAGATAGAATCATAAATGTCTGGACTGTCTCACTGCTGGCCTTGGGTTCCCACAGGCCATACTGTTGTCTTGAGCCGACCAAGATCCCAGCTTATGGAAACTCTGTGTTACACATCTTTAAAAAAATCTTTAAAAAAATCTTAACAAATGAAAGCACATGTCCAACTGAGAAAGACACCCTATTTGTTACTTCTGCCAAGTTTTCATGCTCAGCAGGATATATTGATACATAATAAAATGGTAAGGACATCAATGAAGAAGATATCCAAGTGGCAAGGGGGATGAGTCTTGTCTCCGTTTGGTAATCTAACAGAAAGGCTGAGAGGATTATACAGAACTGAATTAACTCCTGTTGATGATGATCTGCTAAATGCTCATTCATTTAAAGTGAATTGGTCCTGTGTGAAAAAACAAGACAAAAAAAAAATAATGTAGTAGTAGTTTCACAGGTGGTTCTTGGCTGGTTATTTACAGTGCCTCTGATGACCTTTATGTCTTGAAGGTATTGAAAAGGTATTGCATTGGTATTGCGTCGCTGCCTCAGATTACAACCATGGTGCTTGACTAAATGGATGAAATAGATTTGACAAAAAGTATTTTGTCTCTCTTCTGCTGGGTAGGGCGGTCAGTCACAGGCTCGTCATTCTCAGAGGATAGTGAACATTTTATATTATAATTATCAAATGGACCAGGCTGAGTTGTTTTAGGAATGTTGTGAAGTTGGCTTTAGCCTGTTAGCATTTATAAATGGGTGACCAATCTATAATACTCTTACGCTACTAAGAAGTGATTTCCACTTACAGAATCAATCTAGTTTGACCTAGCTTGTATCTTACTGGGAGTTTAAGGATGATAGAAAAGCAAGCAATTACTAAACTGAAAACAACATTCATTCCTCTCAGGATTTTAGCAAACACTATTTAGTATCTTTAAAAAAGTTACTTCCAGTGAGAAGACAGCTCAAAATGTGCTATATGCTTGGAGAAAATAATTATTTTAAATACGCTAAACCTTATTCTTTGAAATGAATACAGCCAATCTACAGTTGGTGGCTAGTAGGCAAACTATAATTTATGTGACGTTTCTCAGAGATAGAGATGATCATCACACAATGGCTATCAAAAACAGGTTTTTGAAAAACGCAGAATGCTCCCACTACCACCCTCTATAGATATTTACATAGATTCCCCTGCAGGTCATTATCCCCCTGAGTGTTTATATTGTGTCATCCAATGCCAACACACACAAACACACACACTTTGGTATCACTTCAAAGTGAAACAGGGCTTTTTCTTTCACCAGCTCCCAAAGACCACAGCCACTTCCCTTCCCAGCCTTCTCCCTGTGGCACATTGTCTGTTGCTCTGGCTCCGGAGGAGTCCAAGGTGGCTGTGAGCCAGCTAAACTGGAGAAGCTGTGGTAACCTGGTTAATAGCATTTTAATTAGCTGTAATCTGTCAGTGATTTTCTTTTCATTAGGCTGTGTTTATTTACGGAGTCAAAGAAGAGCTCAGGACAGCCTTCTGAGGCTGGATCCAGGAAGAGTCTGCATTAAACTCCAGGGAAAACGGTGGTACACTGCCAAGAGCTGTGTCCAGGCACTCAGCGTTGCTTTGTGCGTAAGTGTTGCCCTTTGCCACGATATATTGACGAAAAACCACACTTCCTCACGCCTTAATGCTTGAATGTACTACATGTCATAATTTCAATGCATCGAGATCCAACAGTTGAACAAAAGCAGACCCTACATGCTTATGTTTGTTACCTGTGAAAACAGTGACAGAAATGAATAATGACCACAGTACAAAATTTAGTCTGAAAATGAACAGGCTAATGGAGATAGATTGCTCGAGCAATTAGGATTAGTCACTGGTTGGACTTGGTGCTGTCCAGAACCAGGGATTTGGACAGTGTATGCGCATTTGTGGGACAGGCCGGGCCAGATCCTGGCCAAAGCCAGTGACCCAGTCCGCCAGCTCTGAACCCCGACTGAATTGCAGTTTGAGAGAAACACAGTTCAGTATGTGTGTGTACGGGTAGCCTGCTGTACTATCTCAGTGAGGACTTTTAACAGTAAAACAAGGAAAATCATGCGAAGTGAGGACATTTGGCCAGTCCTCACTTTGACAAGACACTTTATCTGACCTTATGGGTTTTTTGTCTCACATTAGTCTGGTGTGGAAACAATGCTCATGTCTACCGATTTCACATATGACAAAGGAAACTAGGATTTCAAGTCAATTCAGATATTTCCTCCTAAGCACACCATGAAAGCTGTTCTTTTTCTTATATAATCGACTCGAACAGGACGTTTCCGGCGAAACCTACACCCTTGGAGTGCATTCTCTGGCCAACGACCACAATGGAGCTTGCAGGCACACGACCTACCACAAGGAGTCACTACAGCGTGACAAGGTACGTGTCCGACATCCACAGAACCCACGCCAGATGGTTCTAGCATAATGCATATGGAACTTGACAAAAGTCCTGTGCACTGTTGGAATATCGCAATCAGCCATTTCTGAATGAAATTGTTGAGCTTTGCAGTTAAGATATAAATGCTAAAATGTTAGTGCCAAGGAATCTAGACCAAAAAAGGTATTTGCTGTCAAACCTTAAGAAGGAAAGCAAGCTGTATTTTTGTGAACTATCCCGAGCCTAACTTATGTTATTCTTTGTCAATAATTCTAAACTTATCCACCAGCTTTGTACAATGACATCATTTCGACAAACGAATGATGATGAAAGCCAGTGCTTTAGCGCCATCCAGTGGTTTTGTTGGGAAAGTCAATCTGTTACCATTTCCCAGTTCAGCGATAAACACTGCTATGTTGATGTCCCTACTGCGATAAAGCTCGAAAAAATAAGTCCCAGCTAGGTTTTTTGGCAAGTCCCCACTAGAAAAAAATATATTTCAGGCTCAGGGGTTAAGTTAAGGGTATTGGGGTGAGGTTACATTTAGGCACAAAAGTTAGATTAAGGTTAGTGCTAGGTAAAAGTCAGGTTTAGGGCTAGGGGTATATGTTACATAGATTGCTGGGTTTTCAGTCCCAGCAATACAAAAACAAACACATGCCTGTGTGTTTACAATTCATGACGAAATACAAAATACACTACAGTAGTTGCTTCTTAACTGAAATTCCTGTTGGAAAATTGGGCTCTTCTCCAAAACCACCACTAGAGGGTAGTATGGTCATTTTGTCCAAAAGGCAAAAGTTCACTAGGACTAGGTGAATGTTACTCAAGGTCACTAGGACCAGATTAATGTTATTCAAGGTCATAATTTGCCCTCAGGTTCATCATCTAATTGGCAGCAACAACTGGAATGTAGCCAACGGTCTCATTTTAAACAGGACAGAATGGGTCATGGATGAATGCGTGATGGATGATATAGGTTTGATGGATGAATGGTGATGTATGAATGAGCTGATGTTATACTGCTTTGAAAAAACAAATATCCAGGAAATTACATAGTGTTTTTTTTTTAACTTGTTTTAATTAAGACAAATGCTTGTGGTAATCCATCATAAACTGGTTTGGCATTGGTTTCTATTCATTGTCAACAGTCATGACATATTCTGACTTTTGTTATGTAGTGTATATTGCAATTACAACATTGTTATGATGTAATATTCTGAAACATCAAAATTCATTTGTAAGGAAAAACACATGACATTGCTCGCATAATAAATATCATTATGTGCAATTTCATTCTGTAATTCATTCTGTAATTTACTGAATTTGTGTCTATTTCATTATAGATTCTAAATCTTCTACGCATGTGTACATCACATTCTTTGGATGCATTTATTCTCAATACAACCCTTTACGGAGTAGGCTTGTTTCAGATCATCAACCCCTAACTACTGTTCCTTAATTGCTGCCTAATTCTCCCCTCCCTTCACATTTCTTGAACGCTGCACTGATTTGAGCTGTGTATATTTTTTTCTTTACCTGAAAAAATTCAAACAAACAAATATTCCAACAATAGACTATAAAGAGACAGGCAGTCCGATCAAAGTAGTGTTCCTTAGCTCTGGCAATGATGTGACAAATATTTCACAGCTCAGAGCTGCAACTAGCATACTCCATCAAGAGCGTACAGGGAATGAAATCATTGTGCACAGAATGTGAACCGCACATGTGCAGAACATTCTGGATCTTTAGCTGAAGTGATACTTTTTTTCTCCAAAGTTCAAGGGGACAGACTGATCCAGAGCCTTGGTCTTCATTATAACTGGTAACGACAGAACAGCATGTTGACTCTTATTATTACAGAAAGTGTGAATATAACCAACGTGCACTGTTGACAACCAGCGGGTGGGCTGTGCTCTGGACCGGCGATGGTGGCTGTTGTCCTACCACACGTGCACACACACACACACACACACATACACACACACACACACACACACACACACTGATCTACTCTGATCCTGATTATGCAAATTAAATAAATATTTCAATTGCCCACACCACACAGCCACAGAGGGTCAGCCCCCATTGGTTGGTGTCCCTCCACCCCAGCGTGGGAGTGTCTCTGTGGGGTCTACTGCAGCACTGCACTCCCAGGGCCTGGGCAAACTGGAGGGAGGATTTTTTTTTTTCTTCCTTATTCTATTTTTGGGCCGGATATCTCTAAGCCCAGGACCACAGTCTCTCACTTTCCCCCCCGTTTCCTCCAATAGTCACGGGTACAGTTCCACCAAAACTCTACACTCTAGGCAGATCAGGAAACAGCCATTCCGCCAGCTCAGGGAAGACGAGGCAATGTGAAACCAGAGAAACAAAGGCTACTAGAATGTGAGCAATGAGCAAGGGTGTGCTAAGAGCTAGCCATAAATCCTGCTCTTCCTGCATGGCCCAGAGGCAGTGACCAAGTGCTCACCCAACCATAGAGTCAGGCCGACAGGCAAAGGTTGTAGCTCCCTTCCCCCACCCAGCATAGGCGTTTGGCAGCAACCTCCTCCCAAGTGTGCACGCCATAGACTAACCCAGAGAGGCAGGCAGTTAGCCATCTTTTCTTCCTTGCTACATTCTGGGGTTGTTAGCCACGCTTCTTGGTGATTTTTTTCTTCTTCACATTTTAGTAATTTAGCAGATGCTCTTATGCGAAGTGGCATTCTGTACTACATTTCACATTTGGGACTGACGACAAAAATACTTCGTAACAAGACATCCCAAGGGGAGACCTTTGTCTTTATGCACATGTAAGTTTGTGAATCCTCCAGTGGGCAATTAGAGATACTGACCAGTATAGGAACATACTGCAGAAACACAGCTCACCTTGGCTGTACGGCCTTGAATACCATGTGAAACCCAAAGTCATGTATTCACATATTCCAAACCCAGCCATACTCACATAGCACTGTATTAGCGGGTGTTTAACTAAAATATTGCCTACTCACAAAACACTGCCTTTAATTCACAGGGTCAGGCCAATCTGAAACCAATACAGATAAGAAATAGTTAGGTGTTGTTGAGGAACACGCTTGTTTAATTGTTGAGTAACACTGGAAAGAATGACTACTATATGGGCTTGTCACGGTTGTGTTAATGAACGTTGTGTAGCTGTCACTTCATGCAGTTACGTGCCAATAGGCTACACTATAGCCTTCATCAGTTAGCAGATATAGTGCCATGGAAATAGACAGGTCCTCTCTATTTGTGAAGAAAAGGGACTGCCCACTTCCATACTATAAAAGAGGGACGGACTAAATTCCCACAATAGCCTATGGGACTGCAGTTTCGTGTAGTAACCTGTTAGAATGAATGAAAAGCGTATCATTAGCCCGGAGTAAACTATTGTCACAGAATAAATGCTCTGGATACCTACAGCACATACAGGGTATATTGTGTTCAACTATCAGGCTTACTTTAATATATTAGGAGACCTATCAATGTAGTGCGCATTTCTGCGTGCGTAATAACAGGCTATAACTCCCCTACAGTATGCCCGTGTTGCCACAGAGTTCTGTAAATTTACTTTTTGTTAGCTAGAAATAAAACATCATTCAGTCATTACACAATCAAAAACAAAAACAAACAGTATTAATAGAGGATATTTTATAGGCATAATCTAAATAGCATGCACTCTTCCTTTCCTTCGTGTCCCCGGAGGTGGGTATCCAAGCTCCAGCTATTGATAGTGGCGAATGCCAGCGGGCATTACAACAGCAAGCGGCCATCTGCCAGCCTAGCAAACTAGCAACCCCACCAGCTGCAGTCGCAAAACGCCCTACAAAGCAGGACATGCATGCAGCTTCTGACGTCTGCGGCCACACTGCGCTACTAAGCGTGGAAAACCCAAGAGCGGAAACAATGAGACTCAAGCTTATAGAAACCACATGGTTTAAAGACAGGCAAGTTTTACGAAGACGTCTTTAAGTGCATGTCAGCTAATTTGGAATTGAAGGTCAGTTTTGAGGATTATTTCCCAACGAAAATAGAAATAAAAGACTAATGCAGGGACAGTTCTATACCCCGACATGGCGGCAAGAAAAAGGAGAGAGCTTTTTACTATTTTGGAAACTAGCGCGGACACAGAAACTACCACGGTCCCCGACAGTGAAGATTCTCCGCTTAATCTTTCAGTCGATGTGAAGTGGTTTGAAATTCCTTTCCGAAAGCCAGACTCGGACGAGGAGGAAGACGAAGTACATGAGGACGGCGAGGAGAGGGAGAATGGGTTCAAAAGCACAGCAGCAGAGGAGACTGCAGACGCAGTCAGTTACCCCGCGGGAGGCGGCTGCAATATTATTTTGGTCACTGGCAATGGAATCAAGCACGAGGAGGAGGAGTACGCAGAGGAGTGCTATTATTCTATCTCCAACAACTGCTCTGACACCACGTCAAACGACTCGGATATTGATTTCTCCGATTTGGAGGAGGAGGAGCATACGAGTTTTTTCAGTTTTGATGGTGACTTGGAGGAGGACTGCACTTCTCCCGACTTCTGGGGCGAACCTGATCAGGTAATTTCAATAGAGCCATTCTCCGTTGTCAGTGGCCCTCAGCATTCGTTGGGGGATGATGCCGACACTCGTGACTATTTCCGGTTACTCTTCCCAGATTCCCTTTTTGAACACATTGTAGAACAAACAAACAGTTACGCCCTCTATCGGCAAAGGAGGAGTGGAAAGTCAGACCCCCACTGGCATCCCACTGACCTGAGAGAGATGAAAGCTTACATAGGACTAAACATTCTCATGGGTATCAACCAGCTTCCTGATGTGGAAATGTACTGGGCCAGTGACATTTTCATTGGTAACGCAGGCTTTAAAAAGACTATGACGGCTCGGCGCTTCGAGAAACTCACCCAAAACCTCCATCTGTGCGACCGTGAGTCGGAGCCTGTGCGTGGTGAGCGGGGGTACGATGGCCTCTACAAAATCCGCGCGCTGCTGGATGTAATCGAGAACACTATGTGGGACTCATACACCCCCAAGCGCTGCCTGACCATCGGACAGGGCACCGTGGCTGCCAAGGGCCGTTTCTGCCCCACCCAGTACATGCCGTCCAAGCCCCTGAAGAAGGGACTCAAGGTGTGGATGTTGTGTGACTCCCGTTCCGGCTATTGCCACCGTGCCAGGATCTACGTGGGCAGGGCCAGTGAGGACGCGGCGGTGACGGCCCTGGGCTACCGAGTGGTGACGTCCCTGGTCAGGGGGCTGGAAGGGAAGCACCACCACCTCTTCATGGACAGCTTCTTCACCTCTGTGCCCCTCATGCAGAGGCTCCTCCGGGACGGACTCTACGCCTGCGGCCCCACAGAGCCCGGCCGCCGCGGTTACCCCGAGGTCCTGCGACCGTGCAACGTCGGCAAGCTGTCCCCGGGGGAGTTCTACCAGTGCCAGCGTGGGAACCTCGTCGCCACGGTGACCCGGGACACCAAGGTGGTCAGCTGCCTGTCTTCCAACTCGGCGCCGGGGCTTGTGGGTATCGGTCCGGACCAGCAGCAGCAGGGGGAGGGGGACGATGATTGGACGGACACGCCAGGAGGAGGCGGGGTGTCTTTTGGGGTTCCGCGCCCCCTCCCACTGCTGCTGTACCAAGAGAACATGAGAGGGGTGGACCTGTGTGACCAGCTGCGGGACTGTTACCAGGTGGGGCGCCCCTGTAAGAAGTGGTGGCGCTACTTCCTGTGGTTCTATGTCAACATCTGCATCGTCAACGCTTACGTCATACTGCGGGAGAGCCGCGGTGGCGCACCTCCGGCTGGCTGCAACGGGAAGCACTTCACCCAGCGCCACTTCCGCGTCCGCCTGGCACAGCAGCTCATCGGGGACTACCAGGGGGCGCGGGGCATGGAGCGGGCGGCACGCAAACGGCACGCCGACTCACCCATCGAGTATGGGCACCGCCTGGAGCGCATGTCTGAGCGCTCCCGGCGCTGCAGGAACTGCACAAACAAGGGCCTGCGACATGAGAGCGTGTTTGGTTGCAAGATATGCAACGTTCACCTGTGCAGAGGAGGGTGCTTCTCAGAGTTCCATAAATAAGACGGGGTTGTTTTCGTTTTATCGGTGGGAGGCTTTCTATCTTTGTGTCAGCAAACTTTAACTTGTGTAAAAAAAAAAAGGATAAAAAAAAAAAGTTTTAATATGCTACGATTTGTCAATCCAAAGGTTACCATGACAGATGCACATTATAGTCACACTTTACTAAATGTAGAAGTAGGCTAGTCACGAAGTGGTAGGATAGAAGTATTATCGCACGACTGACTAGAAAAAAAAATCAACTGTAATAGTTCAGTTATATTACTAGAATGTTTTGGGCTCATTGCCTTTAGTAACACTGACAAAAATGCCTTGTCACTTTTTATACAATGAAAATATGACGTTTTTATATAAAATGGGACTGAAAAACAGTGAAGACATTTTCTGCACTTACATCAACAAAATGTTTACTGTGGGAAGTTTCTCTGCTTTTCCAAAATAAATTCTTCCTGAAATGGTTCTCTTAACTGTTTCACACATTTCCTCAAGACTTAAACCTCAAGACTAAAACCTTATTTGATTGGCTAACACATCCACAGTGAATTAAAGTCTAAGCCCTGGATTCAAACCTAAAGTGGGTTATAGGAATTGTGGCTTGTAAAAGGAATGTCCAGCTCAATTGAAATGCATTATATTATATTCAACTTTATTATCATTGAACAAAGCATTGTATACCTCTGGCTTTAAAAGCCACTCTGCCTACAACCCACGAACAGACTGAATCCAGTTCTGGTCTCCATTCAAACAATCCCACATTGCAGTTTATGCACGGGTCTTTTTCCCATGGAAAGCCCACAGACTTGTCTTGGGTACTCTATATAATCCTACAACATCCCTAACAGCTAAACGTCCACTTCTCAGAATGATTAGTGTTTGGTCAGAGTGAATATTGTGAATGAAGACAATGTAAACATTGCTGAGGGCAGCTTTACTTGAATCGCAGCCTTAAAGTAGAAATTCAGCACTTGAAACATTTACAAAGCCCTTCCTCACATTTTCTGCAGCACCTCTTTGATTATAAGCTGAGGCATGGTCCTGGAAGAAACCAATACGAAGCTTGAGGCCTGTCGGATCACTGATATCAAATGTATAGTTTTAAACACACAAAGGTTAAACCGAGCTCATGAGGCATTTTAGGTACATTATTATCATTATACATTCCTCTGTTGGGATCCCACATGTCACATATTTAAGTCCACAAAATTGGTGCAGTTACAGCTGATTGAAGGATTAGCAATGGGTCAACCAGATATGCAGTAAGAGCATGAAATGGATGGATCAGTTAGATCAAACACACACACACACACACACACACACACACAGTGTTGTCCAGACCTTCCAGGGGACCCAGCTTGGAGCAATTATGGGGCAGTAAAGGCCCCTGTGTGTTTCCCAGCCAGAGGACACACACACACACACACACACATTTGTCATTTCACAGGCTCTCCGAGAACACGAATACAGTACAGCACGAGCAGCTGGGTCCCACTTCAGGCTGGGATTCTCCGATTCCCTGTGAAATGGGTGTAAAGTGCAGACAATGGGCCTTTCCATTTAAGAGGTTGGATGAAACGCACTCTGTCAGTCAGTATTACACTTCATTTATACTGCAAGATTAGTTTCACCACTTTAGAGAATCAAGGTATTACTCTTATTGACTGCTGTTTATTCACTTCTGCCAGGGCCATAGACCACTTCCTTTTGAACTAGCTTTGACTAAAGCTACAGTGCACTAGGTTAAAGCCTGTGTGTAATCATTGATGGAGTCTGTTTTCATAGTTCAGAACACCCGCCCCCTTAACCACACCCCCTCCTGTGTTTTTCTCACTGGCCCAATCCCAATTCCACCTCTAAGCCCTAGGCACTTGTAGAGATGGCAGGCGATTTGATTGGTATTTGTAACACGGTGAGTCTTACACCTGGCTTGTCATATGACAAGGTAGAGCTGTTATCGGATTGCTTACACTCGTCAGACCCTCTCAAATCTCCACCAGGGTGAAGGGCTGTAGATTTGGTAATGGGCCTCCATCTTTAGCCGTCTCTACTGTGCTGCCTCTCGCTCTCTCAGCTCTGGTGTAGCGTCTTTTACTCTCCAGGCACTGCTGGACTGACACACACACACACACACACACACACACACTGCTCTGCTTTGCAATCTCTCCCACTCTTTCTGCCTCACTCAGCTCTGCTGCGCTATCTCTCTCCCCCCTCTCCTTCCCGCGGCTCTCTCTCTCTCTCTCTCTCGACTGCTCCCCAGCTGGGAGAGGTTTAGTCAACTGGACGCCCCTCCTGCTGATCCGTGGGAGCCCTGCAGGGAGTCACCATGGCAACCACGACCGGCGAAGACAGGGAGTCGCCAGCAGGCCCGCACGGTTGTCATGGGTACTCTCTCTGGCTACGGGGGCGGCAGGCGCCACAGGCCACACCTCCCGTGCCCCGTTCCAAAACCAGGCAAGGCTCGTACAGTCTATACACTGTACACAGCTGACTGTCTGGTTCTTATGTAGCCGGCACCTTCCAAAACCAGGCAAGGCATGTTGTACTCACTCACTGCAAACCCAAAATGTGTCTCTACACTGTTTACTGCTCTATTTCTTCCCCTAGGGTTTCCTATCCAGTCCTACTTGTTCCATTGACTGGAGGTATTGTAGCATAAACAACACATGCAAAACATTTTTTTTACCATTGAGGTCACTGTCAACATTTTAATACGATCAGTAACACTGATAAAGTAGAACAGTAAAAGATAATTAGCAAATTCAGAATAACATTATTTTTCAGTTCAGATTTCACCCTCTGTAGTTGATTAGCATGGACATTGAGGCAATATACTTGAAAGAATGGAAACATCCTGGTTTTGCTAAACTAAAACTACATCAACACACATTTTCTTTCAGTAACGTTATGTAGATACCTTCAGCTACTAAGTTGTCCTCGTGTGAGTTAAACTTGAGAGTGAGGCCTTGTGGATCTTTCTGCTGAGTCAGAACCCAGTGGAGCTCTGAAGCCCTTCACTGTGTGTGTGTGTGTATGTATGTGTGTGTGTGTGTGTGTGTGTGTGTGTGTGTGTGTGCGTGGGGGTGTCCCAATTGCTAGATCTAAAGGTTTTAGCATGGATCACTGCCATAACATGCTCAGCTCTTCACACACTCTTTTTCTGGGCAAGGAATTAGGAGAGATCCCCAAGTCTCTGTCAAGAGCATGGGCATGGTTTCACTTAAGGAGTTATTTGATTGGCTAACACATCCACAGTGAATCATGAATATGGTCCTTTGTTTTCGATCTTTGGGATCTACAAGCTCTGGTGGAAAATAATGAGATCTCTGTGGTCCATACCTTTTTGAGTATTCGTCCTGTTCCATGTATGCCTTTCCTGAACCTCAAATGATTATCACTCTTAGGAGAACGGCTCTGATGATCCGTGTTCACTCAAGAGACACAGCAGAGATGGTGTCTACAGCTGTAACCCTGAGCTGCTGAAAAGCTACGATGAGTTTACAACGTGTGATGCCACATTTTCCTCAGCCCGTGCCCATGTTGGAAGGACTTTCTGCGGGTGGACCATTGAGGGCAGGCAGGTGGAGGACAGTGCTGCTGTTTCCTGGTGATTAGCCCCATAACTCTCAAACCCACAGAACTACAGTGGATATAAAAAGTCTACACACCCCTGTTAAAATAACAGGTTTTGCAATGTTAAAGAATGAGACAAAGATAAATCATGTCAGAAATGTTTTTTACTTTTAATGTGACCTATAATGTGAACAATTCAATTGAAAAACAAACTGAAATCTTCGAGGGGGAAAAATGAAAAATATAAACCTTACAATAACCTGGTTGCATAAGTGTGCATACCCTCTTATAACTGGAGATGTGACTGTGTTCAAAATTAACCAATCATATTCAAACAATGTTAAATAGAAGTCATTACACACCTGCCATCATTTAAAGTGACTTAATCACAGATAAAGTTCAGCTGTTATAGTAGGATTTTCCTGACATTTTCTTAATTGCATCTCAGAGCAAAAGCCATGGTCCGCAGAGAGCTTCCAAAGCATCAGAGGGATCTCATTGTTGAACGATAACAGTCAGGAGAAGGGTACAAAATAATTTCCAAAGCATTAGATATACCATGGAACAAAGTGAAGACAGTCATCATCAAGTGGAGAAAATATGGCACAACAGAGACATTACCAAGAACTGGGTGTCCCTCCAAAATTGATGAAAAGACAAGAAGAAAACTGGTCAGAGAGGCTTCCAAGAGGCCTACAGCAACATCAAAGGAATTGCAGGAATTTCTGGCAAGTACTGGCTGTGTGCTACATGTGACAACAATCTCCCGTATTCTTCATATGAATGGGCTATGGGGTAGGGTGGCAAGACAGAAGCCTTTTCTTACAAAGAAAAACAAATATCAAGTCCCCCAAAAGCACGTGGGAAAATGTGAAGTTTGCTAAAACAAACATAAAGACCCCCAAAAACATGTAGGAAAATGTGTTATGTTCTAATGAAACCAAGGTTGAACTTTTTGGCCATAAATCCAAAAGGTATGAAAAACAACACTGCACATCACTCAAAGAACACCATACCCACAGTGAAGCATGGTGGTGGCAGCATCATGCTTTGGGGCTGTTTTTCTTCAGCTGGAACTGGGGGTTTAGTCAGGGTGGAGGGAATTATGAACAGTTCCAAATACCAGGCAATTTTGGCACAAAACCTTCAGGCGTCTGTTAGAAAGCTGAAGATGAAGAGAAAGTTCACCTTTCAGCACAACAATGACCCAAAGCACACATCCAAATATTTTTTTTTTCCCTCAAAGATTTCAGTTTGTTTTTCAATTGAATTGTTCACGTTATTGGTCACATTAAAGGTGGAAAAAGTTCTGACATGATTTATCATTATCATGTTTATCTCTATCACAAGAACCTGGCATTTTAACAGGGGTGTGTAGACTTTTTGTATCCACTGTATCTGGAGGCATTCATGTCATCTGAAAACGTAATTTCTATTTGATTGTAGATAGGGTTAAAAATGAAAGTACACACACTAGGATGGGAAGGGAAGGATCAGTACAAGACAATATAGTAGATTGAATTCCGGCTAAAACAAATCATCACATGTACACCCTGTTGTAAATGTATTTTGTAATCACAGTGCTTGGATATACAAATGCAATACATCAAAAATGAATAATCCTTCTTCGAAAATCAACTGGCATATTTTGATTGGACTTATTATAGGACCATATTGATTGGACTAGAGTGCGTCAGGAAATTAATCACATTACACTTGTGACTGCTCTGTTAGTGCTGTCCTCAGACAACATTCTAACCTCTCTGTGGCTGACATCTCCATCTAGTGGACAACAGGTGAAATGGCTCCTAACAGACACGTTCAGACAGTGTCAGAGAAAAGTAACAGTTTACATTTTCAGATAGCTTGTGACATACTACCTTAAAAAAAAGGAGGTTTCTGAAGTTTTCTGAAAATGGGAAGGGACACTTATAGTGGGGTGAACAAGTATTTGATACACTGCTGATTTTGCAGGTTTTCCTACTTACAAAGCATGTAGAGGTCTGTAATTGTTATCATAGGTACACTTCAACTGTGAGAGACGGAATCTAAAACAAAAATACAGAAAATCCCATTGTATGATTTTTAAAAGCAGAACTTAATATTTGTTACAGAAACCTTTGTTTGCAATTACAGAGATCATACGTTTACTGTAGTTCTTGACCAGGTTTGCACACACTCCAGCAGGGATTTTGTCCCACTCCTCCATACAGACCTTCTCCAGATCCTTCAGGTTTCGGGCTGTCGCTGGGCAATACAGACTTTCAGCTCCCTCCAAAGATTTTCTATTGTGTTCAGGTATGGAGACTGGCTAGGCCAATCCAGGATCTTGAGATGCTTCTTACGAAGCCACTCCTTAGTTGCCTTGGCTGTGTGTTTCAGGTCGTTGTCATACTAGAAGACCCAGCCATGACCCATCTTCAATGCTCTTACTGAGGGAAGGAGGTTGTTGGCCAAGATCTTGCGATACATGGCCCCATCCATTCTCCCCTCAATACGGTGCAGTCATCCTGTCCCCTTTGCAGAAAAGCATCCCCAAACAATGATGTTTCCACCCCCATGCTTCACGGTTGGGATGGTGTTCTTGGGATTGTACTCATCCTTCTTCTTCCTCCAAACACAGCGAGTGAAGTTTAGACCAAAAAGCTCTATTTTTGTCTCATCAGACCACATGACCTTCTCCCATTCCTCCTCTGGATCATCCAGATGGTCATTAGCAAACTTCAGTCGGGCCTGGACATGCGCTGGCTTGAGCAGGGGGACCTTGCGTGCGCTGCAGGATTATAATCCATGACGGCGTATTGTGTTACTAATGGTTTTCTTTGAGACTGTGGTCCCAGCTCTCTTGAGGTCATTGACCAGGTCCTGCCGTGTAGTTCTACAATTTTATCCCTGATGTCCTTACACATCTCTCTGGTCTTGGCCATTGTGGAGATTTTGGAGTCTGTTTGATTGAGTGTGTGGACAGGTGTCTTTTATACAGGAAACGAGTTCAAACAGGTGCAGTTAATACAGGTAATGAGTGGAGAACAGGAGGGCTTCTTAAAGAAAAACTAACAGGTCTGTGAGAGCCGGAATTCTTACTGGTTGGTAGGGGATCAAATACTTATGTCATGCAATAAAATGCAAATTAATTATAAAAAAATCATGATTACAGACCGCTACATGTTTTGTAAGTAGGAAAACCTGCAAAATCGGCAGTGTATCAAATACTTGTTCTCCCCACTGTAGTTAGAGGGCAAGAAAGTTCCAACATTGGGGTACAAGGGCAGAGAAAAGTTATATAATCTGGTTATTGTGGCTGTGCCTCTATTCAGAGAGCAGTATCCACAAAGCATGTTCCTATTCAGAGGTGCTTTAAGGATACATGCACTGACCACTGGCTAGTGCCTTCCCTTGTATAGGGATAATGGACTGTTCACGGTCTCAGGGGGTCACTTGGTCATTTGGTCAAGAGGCAACTTGCCGGCCATTCTCAACTGTTTTTAAATTTGTCCAGAAGGATAACCAGGAACCATTTAACCTCTGGGTTTTCAGCCATTGTGCCTTCAAAAGTGGCTTTAGTAAAGTAGAGAATAGAAATGGAGTGAATAGACACTGAGTTGATTGAGACATTGACTTGCAATCTATTTCGATTGTTTCCACATAGATGTCAGAATAGTGTTATTTACCATGAAAGTCAAAGAACCCTAATTTAGTAGCTTTTCTTTTGGGAATAGGCCTTCACACAACAGCACAAAGTGTGCTGTCTTCCTCTAACCTCATTCAGAGCAGTGAACTGAAAGTTTTTTTAACTTCTGCGCTGCTGCAGAGCCGGTTGGTTTGTTGTCTGATCAAAGTGTCTGAGTTCACACAAACATGGATGAACCACATCACCGCTCATCAATTTGACTGCACGTATAAAAGGTTATTGTTAAAGAATAGCACGTCTACACCTACAAAAGAAATACTTTTCAGTACTACTTAACAAGAAAGGCTCATGGGCGATGGGTTCTTAGGCGGAGCAGACCATTTCATTACACTGTGTACAGCAAGAGCAAAGTCATGTTGGAGACTCTGCTATACCGACAGGGAGAAACCGGTTTCACACCTGTCTGCCTGACCCACGTGATGCTCCTCCTTTTTGGAAGCACTGCCTGGAAACCGTCTGGTGTCACATGGCTATCTGCCATCCCCTGGGTCACAATCACTATGGCGATAGGAGATGACTAACATAGCCTACTGTTCAGTTGGTCGACTGGTCTAGTAATATTTTAAGGGATGTGCAGAGAGTTAGTGACTAATCAGACATTGGTTAAAAAAATATACTAATAAGGTTTTATTTATGGTAGAGATATAATATACAGCAAATATCACTACAAACCGAGGTAGCTTGAATATTTCCATGTATTATTTTACCATTAAAAATGATGCCGTAAAAATCACCATTAATAATTTGACTGTTCTTTGTCTTTCAATACCGGTCAGATCAACAGAGCATAGATGCTCTTGTACCTAGCCAGCAGTAACACTCACGAGTGAATTATTAATCAAGCGGTGTAAATGTTAATGTTGGTCTGGAATAAAAGCATCCACATCCTGTAGGTCCCCAGGACACTCATTATGACCAAATGAGAAGTCATTTTGACCAGCTGTATTCCTGCAGTCGTTCCTCAGCTGCTTTTGATTTGTCCAGAAGGATCACCACGAGCAGATTCACTTCAGGGTCTTTGGCCATTGGAATGTCAAGACTCACCTACAAATACAGAAAGTATGTGAATGTACAATCAGGTGCCCATCTGTTTTGTTACAGCATTGTTTTCACGTAGAAAGTAACTGAATCGTAGAAATTCTTTATTTTTATACTCTACTGTATTATATTATTATACTGTATTGTACTTATTTGAAGAAAACATACTTTTGAAAAAAAAAAGATATATAATATAGAATTGTAATTCTCTCCCCCCCACTACCCTGAATCCTGTGTTCATATTTAGCTGGTGCTGTGCTTTCATTCTCAGTATATCATCCCAATTTCTTGTACACTTGATTCTGCATGGAAACGCAGGGTGTTTAAATGATTTTACTCCTGGATAACCGAGATGAATCTCATCTCAATGTACCTTCAGCATGTACTCTAGGTTTAATATGGAGCAGTCAAGGAAAGAGACAGAGAGTTGTGAAGGGACAGTCAACACTTTGGTGGCAGTCTGTCTTGTAGCAGCCGGAACTGGGTCTCCTATTGCTGTAATGATGTCATGGGTGTAGACTTTCCTCTTATGCTTGGCAAAGAAGCTCTGCTTTTCATATAGAGAGAAGTTGGGTGTTACAGTGCGTGTAGAGTTGTTGTGTATCTCAATCAGGACTTCTATTGCTTCACCTTTTAAGGGGACACAGTGAAATTAACTTAATTCAGTTTAGTTTGCAAACTGTATATTCATATATTTAAATGACCATCCCTGCTGATGATTTTGGTTGTAGACTGACCTGGAAGATACACCATTGTCTCAATATGAATGCCTATTGAGACATTTCCAGTGGCAAGGAATACAACTTTGGAACCATACTGGGGCTCCTATAAACACAAGATAAAGTAGACTGTTCAGATACATCCACTCTTGCAATCCACATTTTAAATGTAAGTAGTACAAAATCAGAGCAAGTTCAACAAACAGAAAATAAATAGAATGAATACTTGACCCTCAATCCAGGAATTATGATATCAGCCTTTGACAGAAAGGGGAATTCTGTCTTGGCTTTGTCTATCAGCCAAAGGGTCCTGATCAACTTGGCCTTCAAACTATAAGTGATTTTGCCACATTTCCCCACATAAGATGATGGCATTTCTCTGAGAGAGAATAAAATAGTAAACCATTATTATCCACAATACATCTGTGAAAATCACCAGGCCTTTTTATATATCAGAGATTACTGAAAACAATCATAATAAACAAACACATACGTGATGGATCAAACACTTACTTAGCTGGGATCTGGAAGGTGAATGGATAAACATGTCTCCCAGGAGTAATGATTTCAGAGCCTGGAAAGGGTCAGGTATGGCCAGACTCAAATCCTTGTCATATAGGTAATGTTTATCATTTTTATTAACTTTAAATCAGGTTCTATATATTAATTCAATAGAAATGAATCTAAAGACACTTCAGTTAGTTGGAGAAATCACGCAACCCAGTAACAGTAAGTAGACCATACTAAATTAAGAAGAAATCAGTCATTTTAAACCCTAACCCTTCTCAACGGTTGCAGAGCAAACACACGCGAGCATACATCAACATACCATCGCCTTTCCCTTCCCGCAGCACCTTTCGTAGACCAAAGTATTTTTTCTTGTCACTGCAGACCACAGTATTTTGCCCATCAAGTTCCATCCACTTCACTTCAGCCTTTCCTTTCACCTTCACACAAAGAGACTGGAGTGTGGTCTCCTTGAGTGCCACCAATGAAATCCTCCCGGTGATGGTATCTCCAGATGAAAAAATGCCTTGTTCATTATTCCTGAGGTAGTCCACTGAGAAGCTTTTAATTGTCATTGTGCATGAGCGGATGAACGTAGCGGCCCCCGGATAAGCGGAAGATGATGATGATGATGTGCATGAGCGGATAAACGTAGCAGCTTCAACTCTAATGTAAGATTCATGGCGCTGTACAATGGTGTGTGTTACCCACTGAGCGTAATAGGAGATAGGACTATGTTTGACAACAAACAAGGAATTTGTTCTGGCTGTTGGTGCAGCAATTAATACAAAAGGAATAAACGAAAAGAAAAACAAATAAGAACAGTGGACTGAGCATAAAATTGTAGTGTGCATTAATAAAAAAATAAAAACAAAGGTATGTGTCAAGTGCAATATTGTGTCCAGTTGAGGGTTGTGTGTGTTGGAAGCGGGCCATAGTCAATTGGGTTACAGGGGCATGTTCATGATGCCTACTTCTGTAGGAAAGAAGCTGTTGTTGTGGTGAGGGGTTTTGGACCTGATAGACCTCAACCGGAGAGCTCTGAACAGTCCATTTACAGGGTGAGAGGGATCAGCCCCAATCTTTGCCGCATGCCTCCGCGTTGACAGATATTGGGCATGAAGGTTCAAAAATTGACAGAATCTAACAGCGTCCTGGAGGTGTGTAGGTCCTGCAGAGACGGCAGATTGCAGCCAATCAACCTCTCTGCAGAGCGTATGATGCAGCCTGCCCTTGTCCTTGGCAGTGGCTGCAGCGTACCAGACGGTGAGGGAGGAGGTCAGGATGGACTCCACGACGGCAGTGTAGAATTGCACCATCATAGTCTTTGGCAGGTTGAACTTTTTCAGGAAGGGAGGAAGCAGGAAGTACATCCCCTGCTGAGCTTTTCTTTGTAAGAGAAGTGATGTTCAGCTTCCTCTTGAAGTCCTGGGCGATGGTGGGAAGGGCAGCTGGGCTTCTCCTGAAGTCCACTATCATCTCCACTGACTGTGAGCATTGTCAAGAGTGATCTTGAGGAAAATGGGTGCCAATCAGTAGGGCAATGCAGTCATGTCTTCATTATGGATAGGCTACAGTAATATTTAGTAAATTATTTTTAGAACTCATGTGCAGATAGCTGCGCAGTTCAAAACTACATTTGCAAGTGACCCATCATTGCTATTGGCCCATGGTCAACCACACACATCTACATCATAAGTGTGTGCTGTTTAAGAGGTTTGCCTCCAGCAGCTTCGCGGCTGGCCCATCCATTTGATGGTTTAGGGTGTAAAGTGGGGGTTGTTGGAGAAGAGCTGGAGTTGCAGGGAGAACAACAATAGGAAGTTTTATCTGAGGGTTTCTGGTCAGGGCAATATCAAGGACAACCTGAAAGAACAGAAAAATTGTAGATATATTAAAACTATAAGGACACATTTTTTGATACTCTTTATTGTTTCCCTTAATCTTGAAATAGACACAAATATTTTTTCCACTTTTAAATGTAGGATTGCTTGAAAGATTTAATATTTTTACTATTTATTTTGTGCAGCTCCGGAAAAAATTAAGAGACTGCACCTTTTTCTTTCCAATCCCAAAAAGTTGAAAAGGAAGGTTTTGAGCGAGGAAAAGAAGGTTTAAAATTAAGAGGCCACTGCAATTTGAACGCTTCTGTTCCTCACTCAAAACTTTTCCTTTTCTGGATAGGTAAGAAGAAGGTGTAGTCTCAATTTCTTCCGGAGCTGTATATAAACATAGTACCAATCAAATGTTTGGACACACCTACTCATTCCAGGGTACTTATTTTTGCTATGTTCCACATTGTAGAATAGTAGTGAAGACATCAAAACCTATCTAATCCTGATCAAATCATCTTCCCAATGCCATATAGTATATACTGTATGTAATTACAAATTACCTTCAGTCTGTACTCCAGTTTAAGTATTTGGCAGTTGAGGATGGTTGGAGGGAGTTCTTCAGGGATGGGGATGAATCTGGTCACAGTTTGTCTGGTGGAAGAAGCAACAGACTCACCTTTTTCTTTGAAAAGGTTTTGGGTGTCGACTCTTCTCTTACCTTGGGCAAAGAAACTCTTCTTTTCATACAGGTAAAAAATAGGCTTAACTGTGCGTGTTGAACTGTTTGTGACATCTGCTGTGACTTTCAAGGCGTCGCCTAAAATGAAGGGGACAAAAAACTAATATGTATAACAAATTTAAGTAACCATGGATGGCACCACCTGGAGAGTGTTCCTGGTCTGTTTATGCATGACACCACCTGGAGAGAGTTCCTGGTCTGTTTATGCATGGCACCACCTGGATAGTGTTCCTGGTCTGTTTATGCATGGCACCACCTGCAGAGTGTTCCTGCTCTGTTTATGCATGCACCACCTGCAGAGTGTTTCTGATCCGTTTAGAGTAGATTTTTTTCCTCATGATTATGATGAGCTTTCTATTTTCATCCACTGTAGAGGTTTAACTTGATCCACCTGATTGATTATCATTGGTGAGCTCACCATTCAATTCTTTCTTTCTTCTTAATGTACCAAAAATGTAAATATTTTGGCACTGGTTTTGTTTTGTCTGATTTTTATGCCACATGATGGCCAGCTTGACTTGCATTGAAACTTACTTGGTCTTCGTGTTGTCAGATACCAGTTTCAGCCAAATGCAAATGCAAAGCCTAGAATCAAAACTAGACATTGACAGATTTCTTACTGTATGTATGCAATAATTATGTTAATAAGAAACAGCTGTAAAGACAATGTTCCAAATTCCTGTGGAAACCCAAAAATGAAGATACTGTGTAAAATATGAATATGAATAATCCCATATGAATGACACAACCTATAAATAAAGCAAACAGCCTAAACCTTCACCTGTATTAATTGTATCATTTCAAATCCAGTGTTATGGCCCTCAAAACCAAAAATATGTTAATGGCTAAATACTTTTGGAGTTCACTGTAGTTTACCAAGCCAACTGTGTTTAGGTAATAAGGCATTGGGATACATAAGACATGGGGATGTACTTCCTGGTGCAGCTGAAAAAGTTCAACCTGCCAAAGACTGTGATTGTGCATTTCTACACTGCTATCATAGAGTCCATCCTGACCTCATCCATCACCGTCTGCAGCCACTGCCAAAGACAAGGGCAGGCTGCAGCACTTCATCCACTGTTCAGAGAGGGTGATTGGCTGCAATCTGCAGTCCCAAAACGCCCTACACATCTCCGGGACGCAGAGGCAAGCAGCAATGATTGGGGCTGATCCCTCTCACCCTGAAAATTGACTATTCAGAGCACTCCTCTCTGGGAGAAGACTGAGGTCTGTCAGGACCAAAACCTCCCACCACAAGAACTGTTTATTTCCTACAGCAGTAGGCCTCAAGATGAACATGCCCCTGGAACCAAATTGACTATAATCCCTCCCCACATTCACACACAACCCTCTACTGGACAAATCTATAACCCCTCCCACATACACACACAACCCTCTACTGGACAAATCTATAACCCCTCCCACATACACACACAACCCTCTACTAGAGGGTTTACCTTATCTAAACTCGATTGCCACTTAAATGCATTACAGCATTGTCCTTGTTTTAATACAGTGTAGGCATCTAGCCCCAATGGATGGCCATCAATCCTGAAGTGAATCCATTTATGCAACTTATATCCATTAGTCAGTGCTGAATTATCACCTTGCTGGTATCCCATCCTCTCAGTGTGAATGTTCATAGTGATGTTTCCAGATGCAAAGAACACAACTTTTTTATTCTTGGTTGCATACTGAGGTTCCTAAAAAGAGACAGAGGTGGTAACATAATACAGGAAGAGATCTCTTGTGCAATGGCTTCTGCTACATGAAGATCAGTGATACCAATAATATGACATTTTAGTCCAAGTTTTGATCTTTACCATTAGTCCAGGAAGAGACATGTCTGCTTTGGAGATGAAGGTGAACATTTTATTGGCTTTCTTGGGAATCTTTATTGATCTACTTAACTTTGCCTGTAATGAGTAGACAATACTGCCTCGCTGGGCTTTGAATGTGCTCGGCATATTTCTAAAAGATGTAAGACAATAATCATTATATGGTAATGACATCATTTTAAAATATGCATTTTTACTGAGATAGTTAAACATCTCATCTCAGTCAAAGTGAGTGTGAGTAAAGAAAAAAAACACCAACCTGTCAGGAATTTGGAATGTGAAAGGAAACACGTGTCTACCTGGACAGATATCACAATCTGAAAGAACAATGTTGGGCTCAATCATTCTTTTCAGTTAAATCAACAGTTTCTCTTTGAAAAATACAAAAGAAGTGTGGTTGCTTCTATGTGAAAATAATGTAACAGATGGAAAAGTAATAGCACAGCCCTGTACAGGTGTCTCAAAATATTAAAACATCTTGAATCAAAGTCAAAATGTATGAGTAACATCAGAATATTCCTTAACCTCTTGTTGACAGAGCACTTAAAAACTTAATATAAATGGTATTGCGCATTATTTATCCTCAGTAATTTATGATGTCACATGATTGTCTCCAATAATTATTCACAATGTGATTTCAAACTGGAGTGAAGTGTTATACATTACCATTGCCTGTTAAGATATTATGTTCTATTTTGAAGTATTTCTCACTGGCATAATAAACCACTGTGTACTTTCCATAATTTTCAGTCCAACGCACAGTAGTTTTTCCTTTGGCCAAAAGAGTAATAGACCTGATTTTGGTTTTTTTTGAGACATCCACAGTGATTTGGCCTGTCAGATGATCCCCATTCGTGAAGGTGTTTTTTGCATTGACCGCATTATAATCAATGGAGAAGCTCTTGATAGTCATTTTTTCTTGAGAAAATACCAAAAGGATTGAGATCCGTTCAACACCAAAAAAAAGAACACCAGCCAAGTAGCTCTTCTCAGTGAGTCTCAAACAACTTGAAATGAATGTCAAGAGAAGCTGCGTACTTACACAGAACTACCTCTCTTAATGTGTGCCCTGTTTTGCTGACAACCTACCAAACTGGATACACTGGTTTTCGTGTAATTAGTACTGATGAAAAACTGCAGTAATATAGGTTTCACTTGACATATTCACCTCATCAGTTAGGTCTATGTCAAAGGACCCTGGGATTATGAGAGCAATATCTAGAGGTACACATTTGTTTTAATTAGAAATATCAAACTAGTTTGATCCTGATCAACACCGTGAGAATTCCCATTCGTGTAACACGGTCTGCCAAATTGAAATGATCGCATGGAAAAGTTCCATGGCACTCGCACACACAATCAGTCCACGCTGCTGTACCAGGCCCATTGTGGACACATCCGTTTCCATTCATTTCTGTCCTACTTCTTTAACCTGTACAAGCTGTCAGCTACACTCACGACGACATCCGCTAAACTCTGGGGTGATCATTTAAAACATGTTGGTTGTTCACACTTGCTAAGCTGGGGGTGAAGTCCATACATTCCTCTCACAGAACTTCCTATTTAGCTAGCTGTACCTGTCCACACTTACCAACCGAAGAAAAGGAAAACAAAAGGAAGAGAATGCACTCAACTTTGATTTCTCTGGCACTGACTTTGCTAACTAACAGCTTTGATTAAGGAAAATGTACTTGATTGTCAGATGATTGTCAGATGTTGGTTTTCTAAACACCTTAAGAGAAACGCACTTATTGTACGTCGCTCTGGATACGAGTGTCTGCTAAATGACTAAAATGTAAATGTATATGAACTTTTGGCACTGTGTAGAAAACTGCTTTTACCCAGTTGGAGTGGAGCCCTCAATGGTGTGGATGGGTAATGACACTATTAAGAACACCAGCCACTGTCCCAAAATACACAGAATTACTTTTACTATTTCTATTAAATGATAGAATATAATTAATATCAATGTAAACATACTGTATGCTGTAATAGTAAAATAATAAAAGTATGTTTTTTATGATATTCACTGAAGAAACTAAACATAAATAAAAACAGTTGGCCAAGTTACCTTTATTCTTTACAAGTTGTTTTATGCACAATAGCAAAATATATTAAAGGAATAATATGGAGCAATCCCTGCACTATTCCTATACACAAAAAAGGATACAGTTAAATGTCACCTGTTAATTACTGTATATTATGCATCAGAGATTTCCAGTTTAATATATTGAAGTATATTTTCTGTATGAATGTAAACCAGAAATACATTAAAGAAATAAATCAAATAAACAATCTGAAGACTAATGCAAAAGGTTTAGCAATATTCATTATAACATAAATCAGCTTGGTGAACAAGAGGTCAAAATACACAAAATTATTCAGAATATCTCAATACAATTGTAACACGAATCCATAACATATACAATTCAAATGAAATACACTATTAAGTGCTTAATGAGAAATAAAACAAAACCAAACATGTAAAACACTATAAAATAAATGAATTACATTGATATCTAGTTTAAATACCATAAAGCCTTAGTGATAATTCTGAGACCATACCGTTCAAGGTTTCAAACTACGAGGGGTCTCCATAACAGTCTTTGAATTTCTTCAGATATCTTCAAATGGTAAACTATGTGTGGAGATACCATTCTCTTGAGACAAAACAGAATATGAAAATCAGGGAGAAAAATCTAAAGCTATTTCAGTTATACCCCAAGCTCCCCCAAAGCTCTAACCATCAAAAGTGTTTACTGGCCATGCTTTCCTCTGTCTGCTTTAAGGTTGACTCATTACGGAGTGAGGTTGATACTGGGACTTGTTGCAGAAGAGCTTGAGTTGCAGCGAGAACAACAATAGGTAGACAGATCTCAGGGTTTTTGATGAAGGCAACAACTTTAACTTATTGTAATGGTTCTGCGAGCGATAGACAGCATACAGGGACAATACATAAAACCCACACACAATTACATCCAACGGGAGCGCACATAAGATAACGGGATATGGTATGTAAGCATACCACGTAGATCCTCAGTATATCTAGATGCCAGAAGATATTCCAGATTTTTAGATGACACTTTGAAGAACATACTGAAGGACTGATGTGGTGATGAGTCTTATTAGTTTGTAAGGGTTAGATGTAGAAGACCTAAGCACAGAAGCATGTTATGTAGGATCCCTGTGGAGGCAGGCAGCAGCCACTTTCTGCATACCAAACAGTGTTTACCCCTGCAGCTGGCAGACCCTGACGCTGATAGAGAAGGTAAGTACAGGTGAGGTCAGACTACGCTTAAAGAGGTACAACTGCTTGATTCAGCCAAACTAAAATGAGCCATCGAGGGGTAGAGTTAGGGGGCATTTCGCCTGTGTTACGTTCCAGGTCATTTTGACTGCAACAGGCCAACGGACGACTTTTCCACAATACATAAAAAAGTTACACTGACCGGAGTGGGGTTAACTGCAAACTCTAATAATCTGTGCCATTTCTTCTTTGCTAATATCTTTGGAATAATTATATAATTGCACTTCTACAATTTGCTATACAATAGATGCAGAGCATTCATATACAGTTAAGTCTGGAAATATTTGGACAATGACAAAATATTCATAACTTTGGTTCTGCGTGCCACCAGGATGGATTTGAAATGAAACAACTGAAAAGCAATTGAAGTGCAGACTTTCAGCTTTAATTCAAGGGGTTGAACAAAAATATCATATGAAATGTTAAGGAATTGCAACCATGTTCATATACAGTCCCCTTATTTAGGGGGCTCAAATGTAATTGGATAAAATAACACAGTCATAAATAGAATGTTCATTTTTAATACATGACTAGAATCCTTTGCAGGCAATGACTGCTTGATGTCTGTAACGCATGGACATCACCAAACGCTGGGTTTCCTCCTTTGTGATGCTTTGCCAGGCCTTTACTGCAGCTGTCTTCAGTTGTTTGTCCGTGGGTCTTTCTGCCTTAGGTTTTGTCTTCAACAAGTGAAATGCATGCTCGATCAGGCTGAAATCAGGTGATTGACTCAGCCATTGCAGAATATTCTACTTCTTTGCCTTAAAAGACTCCTGGGTTGCTTTCGTAGTATCTTTTGGGTCATTGTCCATCTGTAAAGTGAAGCACTGTCCAATCAACTGCTGAATTTGTCTGCATCTGAGCAGACAATATATCCTAATACACTTCAGAATTAATCCGGCTGCTTCTGTCACATCATCAATAAACACTAGTGAAAGTAAAAGAAAATGATATTGATCTTGAGTCCAAAGTTCTATAAAGATTTTTTTATTTTTACATGCGCATGGGATAATCAAAATACGGCCATCTAGTACGACCGCACTCTGAGTAATCAAAGAATCCAGGTACGACAGGCGTCTTTATAGCTTCTTCACTGGCCCCGCCCCCTACTCATATTACTCACACATTAAACACAGAACAGATGCCAGGTCATTCTCTGGTCAAGCTAAGATCTCTTCAACAGATAAACAGGGGACCCAATGTTCTGTTAATTACTCATTTACCCAGGCCACAGCATACTAAATGAAATCACTAATTAAATAAATATAAACTCATAACTGTCAATGTAATATAAAATAATAGTAACATCAAAACATAATATTTTGGTTCAAATTTCTATCACAGTACCATTGGAAGCCATGCATGTCCATGCCATCACACTGCCTCCACCGTGTTTTACAGTTGATGTGGTATGCTTCAGATCATGAGCCATTCCAAGCCTTCTCCATGTTTTTTTCTTCCCATCACACTGGTACAGGTTGATCTTAGTTTCATCTGTCCCAATAATGCTGTTCCAGAACTGGGCTGGCTTTTTTAGATTTTTCTTTTGGCAAAATCTGCTCTTTCTATTCTTGAGGCATATGAATGGTTTGCACCCTATGCTGAAACCTCTGTATTTGCGCTTGTGAAGTCTTCTCTTTATCGTAGGATACTTGGATAATGATATGCCTACCTCCTGGAGAGTGTTCTTCACTTGGCTGAATGTTGTGAAGGGGTTTTTCTTTACCATGGAAAGGATCCTACGGTCATCCACCACTGTTGTCTTCCGTGGACGTCCAGGGCTTTTTGTGTTGCAGAGCTCACTAGTGTGTTCTTTTTTCCTCAGAATGTATCAAACTGTTGATTTGGCCACTCCTAATGTTCCTACTATCTCTCTGATGGATGTTAACAGCCTAAGGATGGCCTGTTTCACTTGCATTGAGAGCTCCTTTGACCGCATGTTGTGGGTTCACAGCAACAGCTTCCAAATGCGAATGCCACACATAGAATCAACTCCAGACCTTTTACCTGCTTAATTGATGAAGAAATAACAAAGGAATAGCCCACACCTGTCCATGAAACAGCTTTTGAATCAAATGTCCAATTACTTTTGGTCCTTTGAAAAAGAGGGGGCTACATATTAAAGAGCTGTAATTCCTAAACCATTCCTCCAACTTGGACGAGAATACCCTCAAATTAAAGCTGTGAGACTGCACTTTAAGCCCATATTGATTATTTAACACTAACTTGAATATATTTTGGCAAACAGACGAAAAAACTAAACTTGGGTCAGTGTCCAAAAAAACAGAACTGGTTATTCTTCCATGTCGATGTTCCAGATGGAGCGTCCCTGGAATTGACTAAATAATCAATGTCTACAAGCTTTGAAATCAAGGCCAACGCCAGACCACATTTTAACCACTTTTGATAGTCAGCAGGAACTCCCCACCCAAAAGAAACAACGACTCACTCATAGATCATACATGTTCGTAACTGTCCATCAAGAACTGACACTTCTATAGTTTTGGGTACATACAAGTCCCTGTAGGATTTTTTTTTTTAAACTCAGTTAAGATGATCAGTTAACTAACACTCCAATCAGACTCAGATGGGCTGTGGCATAATAGATGGCACTGGAAGAGCAGAGGGATAATCAAGCTTAATCCTTACGACTTCGGAGGACTATAATATTGTTGTTCAGACTTTGATACGGCCAACAATATGCAGAGGTGTATGTTTGATTCAAAATGTAAGGGGGGTCAAATGTTTTTTGGCAAATGCCCACGGTTTTGGAATGGAATGGCCAACAAGCTCGTTTAGGTGCGATGGTCGGGTGTCCACATACTTTCGGCCATATGCTATATGTGCACTGGTGGACACATCATCTCATCGATTCTGCTACAACAAAAACAAAAAATGCAGCCTTCAGACATTTCATTTAATATTACTTAGTTAACATATTGTCTGTGATGTGTGCTCTTATTGAAGAGCAACTACACCTCTGTATTTCAATGTGTGTGGCTGATTTAATGTGATCTACAAGTACATTTAGCTTGTACTGTACTTGAATTTCACAAGCTCCACCACAACTCTCTCTACACGGGTCGACTCAACATCCTTCAGGTTCTGGTAATAAAAATTAACATTCAAGGTATGGGCTACACATTATAACATAAATAATTTTGTTAAACATTTCACCACAGCTCCACAGTTGCCCTTTTCTCCCTGGCTGTCTGATCCTGCTGTGACAAGGAACTTGTCAGTCACCATCTGATCCTGCTGAAATGCAGTACAGAATGACATGAACAGCTTGATCTACATTGACGCTTGCAGAACCTGATGGCAATGTTTGATCTATAACTAAGATCCACATTTGGCTGAAATGTCAGATTCAGCTACCTATGACTATGTATAGGGAACTACACATAACGTTAGCCAACTTTTAAGGGACCAACTAAGCTAGCTCGACGTTAGCTAGCTATATCTTCTGTCTCATAGCTAGCTAGCTGTAGCACTCGCTTTGAAACGCACGTATGTCTAACTGAAGTATGTCCTTGGCTGGTGTCATCTCGGTGCTAGCTGTGAGTGTGGTGGACATAATGTAATGGACTATGAAGACTGTTTGCTAGCTAGAGAACAAAACGTTAGTTAGCAAGCTATTTTGCCGGTTTTAGAAAAACACAAACTTTAATAAACCATAGATCACAGTTGTTAGTATCAACGATTGCTTGTACTCTACCACTGTAACCAGACCTATCCAGCAACTATCTCTAAGCAAAGTGCCCGCGTGTGGTCCGAATTACGCAATTGCTTAACGTACTGCCACTGCACCGTTCTCAAGGGTTTGAGCTTTTCGTATAGGAGTTGTGTTGATAAAATGTGGCGGTACAAAATGCCATTTTCAAAAAGTGGTGGGGACATGTCCCAGTCATGTATAATGAAACCCAAGCCCCTGCAATTGTGTAAACCTCTCTAACCTCCATATAATAAACAGTTATAACCTCGTCAAGGTGAGCCTTAATTCGGATCCAGCACCTCAACCTTCAACAATTCCAAACAGTATGTCCATCATGTTCGTCTAATAACTATAGTGTTAGTTTAAACGCAAGCAGAAGAGCGTCAGCTGAATTGTTCTAGTGTAGGCTTTACCAGTCAAACTGATTGATCATATTTCACCGCAAACTATTTTATACTTCGGGTGTATTTAATGTCACATTGAGATTAGCAAATCATTCTTAAATGTATAAGTAATATAGAAACATAGGCCTATTTAAGGATAGAATGACATGAAAATGAGTGAAGAGTGAAAACATGTCTGTACCAAACACAAAAAGTGATTTTCAGCGATGTTCGAGATGCATTCATTTTTATTCTTAGCTGGAACGTAATCAAAATATATTTTACAGACTTTGACATTTCATTTACGGCAATAAATCAACAATAAATGTTTTTACTCATAAAATGCAGAAAGTGTTCATTTATGTCACTTAAACACATTGCTATTCAAACCAAATACTACTAGATTACATTATTAAGTGATAAAGTATTATTAAAGCGTCAACTTATTTGTTGTATTCTCAAGAACAACCCAACATTTCTCCATCCCCATCTCTCAGGTTACCCAAACCGCAGCTTTTATAGGTTGAAAGGCAGGTGTCCCCTTTACCTTCAAATGTTCAAGCAAACTGCTGGCATCGTTGTGTTTGTGTTCCCGAACAAATTAAAACCGAAGTCAGTGCAAGGAGCGCGGTGGGGGCTGCTGTCCACGCATTTGAACAGCCGGGAGGAGGACCAAGGGCAATGTGATTTCTGGGTCTAAAGCGTATGGTACATCAAGGTAGATCTGTGCCATAAACAAGGATATGAATGAAAGGGAAGAGAACGTTACTGGAATGTAATATTTAAGATCATATTTCAAATTAATTCAAATAAAAATACTTCATTCAATTAAAAAGACAATTAAGTGACTTACGAAAATGGATCCACTCAAGTTGTTTTTAAGAATACGTTTCACCCAATCCTCAATGTCGGCTCAGGGTTTCAATTTAGCAAACTTATAGTCATTCGTCAGATCATCTAACCTCTAGGCCGTCCATTAAAATAATATTTCTCATTGACATAATCTGGTTAAACACGGGCTTACCTTGACTAGTCCTTGCTCAAGGTTTTTATCAATGATTTATCAACTCACCTAAATATGGATGATTGTAAAACCAGTCTCAATTAATTTTAAAGTCTCTGGTAATGCCCTTTGTAAACAACAGAACAGAAAATACAGAATCTGCTCTACCTGAGTGTTAAAGCAATAAAGTCCCCAACATTATGTGAATAATCCCAGAAAATGTAAACTTGCTAAGAAAAAATTAAGGGAACACGTTATCATCATAGTATAACACCAAGTATCTGCTCCTTTTTGCGAGGAGGAACAGGAAGAGCACTGCCAGAGCCCTACAAAATGACCACCAGCAGGCTACTGGTGTGCATGTTTCTGACCAAACTGTCAGAAACAGACTGCATGAGGGTGGCATGAGGGCCTGACATCCCCTAGCACCATGCAGCTTGATTGGCATTCGCCAGAGAACACCAAAATTGGCAGGTCCGCCATTGGCACCCCATTCTCTTCACAGATGAGAGCAGGTTCACACTGAACACGTGACAGATGTGAAAGAGTCTGGAGACCCCGTGGTGAATGTTATGCTGCCTGCAACATCATCCAGCATGACTGGTTTGGCGGTGGGTCAGTGATGTTCTGGAGAGGCATCTCCTTGGAGGGTCACACAGACCTCCAAGTGCTAGCCAACGGTACCCTGACTTCTGTTAGGTACCGGGATGAAAACCTCAGACACATCGCCAGACTTTACGCTGGTGCAGTGGGCCCTGGGTTCCTCCTGGTGTAGGACAATACCCGGCCTTATGTGGCCAGAGTGTAATACCCTCACATTCCCCAGACCTGAATCCAATTGAGAACCTCTGGGACATTATGTATCAATGCATTCGACGCCGCCAGGTAGCGCCACATATGGTCCAGGAGCTCACTGATGCCCTGATCCAGGTCTGGGAGGAGATCCCTCAGGACACCATCAGCCATCTCATCAGGAGCATGCCCAGACGTTGTTGGGAGTGCATACAGGCACGTGGGGGCCATACACACTACTGAGTCACACTATGAGTTGCCGTGATGAAACTCACGCAAGTTGGAACAGCTGTTTTTTTTGGTTTCCATTGACCGTTGTTACATCATTTTGTTCTCAACAAATGACACAATGCATAATAAAGATTTTGATCTTGAATATATTTCCTTCATCGAGACCCAATTTGTGATTTAAGTGTTTTTTGAATAGTGTGTTTCTTTTTGTATTAACAGCTAGGTTTCCATCCAAGTTTTTCATGCAAGTCATTCTACCACAGAAATAGAATTTCTGCATTTTAAATCATTGGTGTTTCCACCATATAGATTTGTTCTGGATAAAATAAGCAGATCTTTTGTTTACTAGTACTGAATCTTTTTTTAAATGTGATATGTTTCCATAGCCAAAACATTAACTGTTAAACATTTTATTTTGCATGCTCTGGTCTTGCCACCTCAGCTCTAGCCAACCATTTGCAAATAACATACAGAAGGACAATCAACCTCCTCACTGTGCACTTTCACTGCCCTTTCATCAAGTTCATCATAACTTAAATAATCCGTAGCTGCGTTAAGTTGGTTATAGCTTTTCATAATTAAGACAGAAAGTAAGGGATTGGCTGCCTGGATGGTTAGAGCTACATGTCCTGAGGAGACAATACACCAGGGTTAGTGATTGTTCCTACACTGAACCCTAACATATTCCTAAACCATAACCACAATCATTACCTTAACCGTTTTAAATTGCTAATTAAAATGTTGGGGACTTCAGAGTTAAGGCCCTATCACATAATGTCTGCCTTTGGGGTAGACCTGCCTCCAGAACCATAATCGTAACGATAAACACTAACTTAGCCAAATAAATGACATGCTTTCCCGTGGCGCAGTGGAAGGACCACAGAAATCATTGTGCGACACCAAATCCATTTTCATTTGATTAATATTATAGACTTCTCCACCATGTTTATTTACAAAATCAGTTTTAGACACAAAAAGATCCCATCTAATGACATGAATACAATTTGACCAACACATCCTGTTTCCAAACAAATTATCTGTAAACACGGTACAATTTTGGACACACTTTTGAACAACTGACTCAAACACACATACCAACACACAGATACACACCTTCAGCTTGTACTCGCAGTGGAGGTTTCTGCATTTGATGGATGGGGAAATGTTCTGCGGGATTTTAATGAGTTTAGTGACGGTTTGTCGTTTAGATGGAGGGATGCGCTCGCCCAGATCTTTCAGGATATTTTTAATGGACTCCTTCATCCGGCCCCTGGCAAAGAAACTCTGCTTCTGGTACAGTGTATACTTGGGCTTTACCACACAAGATGATCTATTCTCAATGGACGCCACAACCTTTATTTCTTCTCCTGCAAAAGGGGTAGTGGGGTCACCGTTTTTGAATACCTTTTGTAGCTGTGACTTGCATTGATGATACTCAGCGTTGCATGCTCAACCATGTAGTGCTTAAAACCTTACATCAACTATACAAATTATATTATCTGTCTGTATTGTTTCTGTAGGCATGGTCTGACAAGGCAAAATCATAAAAGTATGCAATTCCTATTTATGCAAATTAGCATGTATTTTTGCCTCATCAGCAATGGGCAGTGAGTTGGGCCTTACACCTGTTAGTCATGATGGTATTCTTACCTAAGTAGAAGCCCTGTCGCTCGATATGAACAGTCATTCCCACTTTTCCTGAGAAAAACATCTTCTTTTCTGTGGCCCCACGCTGAGGTATCTGAAATGGAAGACAGAAACATTTGCTACAGGCAGCATCTACAGGTAGTTTTTGATTATAGGCAAATACATGTTTCTAAATTGCTTGAGTGCCTCTCTTAAAGTAGAATTTACATTTACAAAACAATAAACAAGCAAGCCTGAACTAAAACACTGTTGGCCAAATGTACACATTTTAGTTACTAAATGCATTAAGACTCTCAAAACATAAACTATATGACTCGTGGGCTATTTACAGCACTGGAAAAAATAAGAGACCACTGCACCTTTTTTCTTTCTTTTCCAAAAAAGTCGAAAAGGAAGGTTTTGAGTGAGGAACATAAAGGTTAAAATTAAGAGAAATTGAATGCTTCTGTTCCTCAAGAGCAAGAACATCCAGAAACCTTTTTTTTATTACCCTTTTCTATTTTCTCCAAATTTAATGACGCTGTATATACAGAGAATAAAAGTAAAATACCAAAATGTAACTAATCACTGCCACAACAAGGCATTGTCAGGACTGTATTTTATATGTACTGTACTGTTTAAAGTATAGTAATACTGGAATACAGTGTCCTATAGCATTGTAACTTACCTATTGTCATTCCTGATTATTCTTACTGTTGATGCCACAGTTGGTCTACTGACACTGGGCTGGGACCCCAGCCCATCCTCTCATAAAAAGGCGATGATTGATAACATGGTCAATAATTGCGACAAGATTTATCTAAATACTGATCTCGTTGTATTCCCCTTTGAGGTACAAATCCAGCACCATGCACTAAACTCCACTCACATTATGGCCCTCCACCTTCGTCCTTGCCCTCTGCCTCTCACTTGGTCCATTTTTGTGTATGAATAAGGACTGTTTGCTGACTGAACAACTGTGCAAAATGTTAAGTAAACGTGCAGAGCTTCACATTCAAGTGAGTAGTGTGCATCAACATTGTCAAAATGTTTTAATTTTGGTAGACATTTACTTTGGTCGAGAGTTGTTTAGTACAGTATAAATAATAAATAATACTGTTGTGCTCTATAGATTATGTTGGATGGAGATCAACTGGGCCCAAGTTTATTTACAAGTGTTTTAAACAGGAAAAATGCAATTATTATGTCGAGGAATCTACCTACAGTTAGGAAGACCGGAAGGAAACTACACACAGTTAGGAAGACCGGGAGGAAACTACACACAGTTAGGAAGACAGGGAGGAAACTACCTACAGTTAGGAAGACCGGGAGGAAACTACACACAGTTAGGAAGACCGGGAGGAAACTACACACAGTTAGGAAGACAGGGAGGAAACTACTTACAGTTAGGAAGACCGGGAGGAAACTACACACAGTTAGGAAGACTGGGAGGAAACTACACACAGTTAGGAAGACCGGGAGGAAACTACACACAGTTAGGGAGACTGGGAGGAAACTACACACAGTTAGGAAGACCGGGAGGAAACTACCTACAGTTAGGGAGACCGGGAGGAAACTACACACAGTTAGGAAGACAGGGAGGAAACTACCTACAGTTAGGAAGACCGGGAGGAAACTACCTACAGTTAGGAAGACAGGGAGGAAACTACCTACAGTTAGGAAGACAGGGAGGAAACTACCTACAGTTAGGAAGACAGGGAGGAAACTACCTACAGTTAGGAAGACCGGGAGGAAACTACATACAGTTAGGAAGACAGGGAGGAAACTAACTACAGTTAGGAAGACAGGGAGGAAACTACCTACAGTTAGGTTGACCGGGAGGAAACTAAATACAGTTAGGTTGACCGGGAGGAATCTACACACAGTTAGGAAGACCGGGAGGAAACTACCTACAGTTAGGAAGACAGGGGGAAACTACTTACAGTAGTAAGGACTAGATGAAGACTACAGGAAGCCATTCAAACTGGAGCACCTTTTACAGTATTGGTGCCGTAAATCTAACTGATTGGACTATATTACACTGCCCTCCATAGCCAGTGGTAGTAACAGTGTCAATGGGATGTGGGTGGGTGTGTTTTCATACCATCAGGCGAGGGTTTTTATTCAGGTTGACTTTGGAGATAAAGGGAAATTCAATCAAGGCTTTTCTGTTCCTCCTCCTTGATCTGCTCAACGTGGCCTCTAAAGTATAGCAGATTTTACCGAAGTCACCTTTAAAGGACGTTGGCATTGCTCTGTGGAGGAGATACAACATTATTATATTGTTAGTTTTTTTCAGAAAATTTAGGTTAAGGTACAAAACTCCAATGAAGTAATCAGACCGAGAAAGAAGAGCAGATACAGTATGTTGGAAACTCATCTTCATTCAACTTTACTGATAGTAATACATAACACATTGCCTTTCTTAGCAAAGTCCTGGGTGGAATTAGGGTTAACTGCCTTGCTCAAGGACAGAATGAGATTCTTTAACTTGCCAGCTTGATAATTTGATTCAGGCTTTCAAATAGAGTTACTGATCAAATGCTCAAACTGCTAGATATGACTGTGTTTATACCTACAGTCAGGAAGACAGTTCCAAGTTAATATTTTGCCTTTAAGGGCCACCTGTTTAAATGTAGACGCAATTCTCTTTCTACACTTAGTGTATCATTAGAAATGCTGAAACACAATCAATTAAAAATAGGCAATTGACATACACTAAAAAATATCAACACAACAATGAAAAAGTGTTGGTCCCATGTTTCGTGAGCTGAAGAAAACAAGAAACCAGGCAAACCTAGCTCAGCTGGCCTGCGATTAGAGGGAAGGAATGTTGTGCCCTGGCTGGATTCGATCCATGGTGTCCTGTGTGACAGGCTGTGTCATCAACCACTACTCTATTTAAACAGCAGGTGTTGTTTAGTGTGTAGTGATGTGTAGTGATGTGGTGTCTGTTTACTTGCATTGTCTAACCAATTAGTCGAAACGGTTCTCGAAACTAGTTCCCTACATTACTTAACATCCAAACCGACAACAGGTATATCAGGGTTGCTAAACTACATCCAACATGTTCAATTAGAAAGAAATTACTGTAGATGGCTTGCTAATAGTACCTATAATGAAAACAATGACTCCAAACATACCGTGGCTGATTTTATTCTTGCGAATAGCTAAACACAACGCTACGCTACGGAAATTGAAAAACGAGAGCAATATGAACATATCCTAACGCGTTTGCTCTGTGGCAAGGATCAAACACCGGTCGCCTGTGTGGCAGTCCGCATCTCTGACCAATACGCTATTTATTCAGTCAGTCTCAGTCAGTGACATTCGCTCTTCTTGGCTCTGTTGATGCGGTCCGGCAAAAACATTCTCTAAAATGTTCCATATGCACAAGGGTTTTTTTCCTCCAAAATGCTTAGCAAAAATTAGTTTGAATCTCTTTTAGTTAGTGATATTATGGATGAGACCAAAGCTCCCCAAGCGTGTATCGAGTACCTAGGGCAGGGGTGTAGACACTCAGCCCTCCGTGGAACTGTTTGGACACCCCTGGTCTAGGGCAATTTCCAGCGAAACCTCGTGCCGAGGCTTGTGTCGTGTCCAGAGAATGACGTCATCGATGACAAACGAAGCCTGGATTTCTTTAGCACCACATGACCAGCTGGTTGAGCGTTTCGGTTGTAGTAGTACGTTCTCAATTCGCGCTGTTTTGATCAATCAATCAATCAATCAATCAATCAAAATGTATTTATAAAGCGCTTTTTACAACAGCAGTTGTCACAAAGTGCTTTACAGAGACACCCGGCCTTAAACCCCAAGGAGCAAACAACAGTAGTGTTGAAATTCAGTGGCTAGGAAAAACTCCCTAAGAAGGTCGAATTTTAGGAAGAAACCTAGAGAGGACCCAGGCTCAGAGGGGTGACCAGTCCTCTTCTGGCTGTGCCGGGTGAGATATTAAGAGTCCAATTGGAATAATAAATAAATTTCTCTTGGCTAAATCCAGAGTATATTTGATTTTAGACTAGGTCAGAAGTATGACCAGGTGGACAAGGACAGGAACAGCAACGGTGCTACGCTACGCAACAACATAAATATGCGAGATCGGGTTCTCACCAGCATGAAAATGATTGACAGCCCACACAGACTGTGCGTAGAAGATTATTTGAGACTGAAACACATCTGAACAAGTGTCACACCAAGTGCATTTCGGATTCATATGATGGAGAGACAAAGCAATGTAGTGTGCTGACATTTTAATAACGTATGTGAGAAATATGTTGTCCGGGCGGGGGCGTAGGCTAGCAGACCGAAACTGGTCATAGCGCGTGCATTTTGATTAGTCACTACCTTAGTAACAGGCGTGGAGACATCGAAATCTCAAAAATCTAAAAGTGCATGGTACCAAATTGGCTACACAGTTGACAGCTTTTCAGTCTGAAATATTCAGAGTGGTCAGACTTCAAAAGGTTTAGAAACACCATGGTGAAGGCTAATACATTAATGTTTCTGCGACAAATGCCCCGTGATGTATAACAATTTGGATGCTCTCAACTATTTATACCGGCGTATAGCGTATAGTGTCCCTAGCGTATAGTGTTAAACGAGGCCTTGAGTAATTAATATTTTTTCTAATTTGAAAGCCTCATTGTTTCAAAGAGGCCTCTTTTAATATCACTACTGTTAGTGAGCACTCCTCGTTTGCCTAGTTAATCCTTCCAACTGACAGGTTGTTTAAACTGGAAACTGATTAAACAGCGTGATCATTTTACAGGTTCACCTTGTGCTGGGGACAATAAAACTTTTGCAGTTTTGTCACAGCACAATGCAAAAGATTTCTCAACTATTGTGGGGGTGTCCAATTGCCATGCTGACTGCAGATATGCCATCCAAATATGTAGCCAGTGAATTCCCTACCAAAGGCCACCTCCACAGTTGTTGTAGATATGTAAGTACCTTAAGCAGGCTTCAGAACCTCAGACCACGTGTAACCTTGTCAGCTCAGGACCTCCACATCTGATTGAAATGTGGGTTTGTAACCAAATTATTTCTGCACAAACTTTTAGAAACCACCTCTGAGAAGCTTGAACTGAATGCCATTTGACACTGTCACAAACTTGAGTGAACAACTGTCCTGGTTTCAATTGTACCAGGCAATAACTCAAATTAAAAAAATTGTTGCATGCTTCCTTTATTTTTTTGCTTTTTATGTATATAATCCATAACATTTTCAGGTGTGATTGGGGGCACTTACTTGAGAGGGATCCGAAAGGTGAATGAGTAAATGTGCTTTCCTGGAGCTACAACATTACACCCTAAAAAACAATAATAACAAGACCATTTAAGTTAAAAGACTGAAACCAAGTAGTCAAGTTACATGTGAAATAGTGCAACTTTAATATTTAATCAACTACACTGCTCAAAAAAATCAAGGGAACTTGTTATCACCACAGTATAACACCAAGTCAATTAAACTTTAGGTAGATCAGTCTGTCCAGTTAGGAAGCATAAGCAATTGTGAATTTATGTCACCAGTTTTGGTGCAAAAGAAAGTGACAACAGGTGCACTGGAGAGGCAACAGCAAGGCAACCCCCAAAATGTGAATGGTTTTTCAGGTGGTGGACACAGACAATTGCTCTCTCCTTATCCTTCCTGACTGATTCTTCTCTTCTCTAGTTTTGCTAGTGTCCTTGTCACTACAGGTAGCATGAAGCGAAACCTGCAGCCCATTCAGGTTGCCCAGGTAGTCCAGCTCCTCCAGAATGGCGCATCCAAACATGCCATCGCAAGAAGGTTTGCTGCATCTCCCTGTACAGTCTCAAGAGTTAGATACCAGGGAGGAGATACCAGGAGACGGGCCGTTACACGAGGAGAGCTGGACAGGGCCGTAGAAGGGCATCAACCCAGCAGCAGGACCGGTATCTGCTTCTTTGTCAGTGATGGTCTGGGGAGACATATCCTTGGAGGGTGGCACAGACCTCTGGCTGCTTTTAGTTACTGGGCTGAAATCTTCAGACCCATCGCCAGATCTTAAACTGGTGCAGTGGGCCCTGGGTTCATCCTGGAGTAGAACAATACCTGGCCTCATGTGGCCAAAGTGTGCAGGCAGTTCCTAGATGACAAAGGAATTGATATCATCTACTGCCCCTCACGTTCCTCAGACCTGAATCCAATTGAGAACCCCTGGGACGTTATGTATCCTTGTGTCCGACACTGGCAAGTAGCGCCACAGACTGCCCAGGAGCTCACAGATGGCAAAACATAATTCAAACTTACCTCTCGCTTAAACGTCGTTCACGAAAGTTGATTCTACGGAGAAACATAGTTGCAGACGGGCCGCGGTAAGCCACGACTGAACCACGAGAACAAAATATCTGCCAACGCTGCGTACATGCGGGGGTGTACATACGATAGCCATCCCCGCTGATTTTGCATTGGTTACCATAATAACAATGCTCTGGCAAAGCTATGTTTGGTGTGTCATCAAAATTAAATAAAAAAAAATAATTTAGTTGTCTAGGTAGGCAAATTATTTGCAATTCTCATCTGTGTGCAATATTTTTATTGATTTAATTTGGTCCTTGTCGGCCTACAGAAAGCAAAGTTTGATTGTATAATTCCGGGAAATCCGAAAAGCAATAATTTGTTTTTCCTTTTATGATTGGTTGACAAGATGAACACTTCATTGGTCGAAATGGACGTCTGGCGCTCAAGAGTTCCTAAATGTTTAACTATTGGTGCCTCGAGCCGCGAGCAAGTGTGCACAGAAAGCGGCACCGCTTACGGGATCGAGCACCTAGCACCGCACTACTTGCGTTTTGCCGCTCATCGCCCTACTCCAATTGAAAGTCTGTGAGACCTTCACCGCCACCGCGGCCCGTGTGCAGGTGCCTTTAGCTTACCCAGCGTAACTTAGAATAGTTTGCTTTGTAACAAATAAAATATCTGAAAGTGTTTCATACATTACCTTTTGGTTTTTGAATGATAAATAGTACATCTCGTAAGAACTTGATCTTGGAATGGCATCTCACTAGGCGTAGGTCTCCGGAATTCGTAAAACGCCCTCCAGGAAATAAGACCTCAGACTTGCCCTTCAATTTTATGGTAAGATAATCTATTTTGCAATGATTTGCAACCTCCAGTGTTACCATACCCGATATGATATCGCCGCTGGAAAAGGTTTTACCTACACCAAAACCATTGTAGGTTACCAAAAATTTCTTTATGGTAGACAACATCTCCTAACGAGAAAGTAAACAAATTGAGTGAACATATAGAAGCAAAGGTATCTTGCCGTTAATTAAATTAAATACAGAATGGTCGTGGCACAGTTTTTGCCCTACATGTTTCCTGAAAGCGTTCTTCTTGAACTAACTTTAAATTATGTACGGTAAAGTTGCAAGACCTGCGTGAAGTTGGACCTTCACCCAACGCAAAAATTCGGCAAAAAGGCTTATTTGTTTGTGCTCCGTTTGTGCAGTTAAAAGTTTAATTTGTGCTGCTGCAGTGTTATATATGTTTGACATAACATTTTAGGTGATGACATCACCAGCCCCCAACACGCTCTACAATCAGAACAGCCTCAATCGTTTGTGCTCCATTTGTGGTGTTAATATTTTTCATTTTGTCTGCTATCATTTTGTAAATATAAAATAATTATAGGTCATTCTGAGGTCTCTCAGCCCCGCAACTTGCTCCACATTCACTCAAAATAGGCCCAATCGTTTGTGCTCCATTTGTGCGGGTTAAAGTTTTGTTTGTGTTGCTGTCATATTTTAGATATTAAAGAATAATTTTTAGGTATTTTATTGGGTGATCGTGTGTTGTGAGTGCACCTTTAAACATTTTGAAGTTTTTTCTCTATAACTAGAGAAACAGCTCGGATTCCCCTTCCCTTTTTTCAGGGATTGTTTTGCCATGTTAAGAGTTACTTCTATCATTGTCAATTACCTTCAGTCTGTACTCCAGTTGGAGTATTTGGCAGTTGAGGATGGTTGGAGTGAGTTCTGCAGGGATGGGGATGAATCTGGTCTCAGTTTTTCTGGTGATAGAGGAAACAGCCTTTTTCTTTCACAAGGTTACCTATGTTAAGTCTTCTCTCACCTTGGGCAAAGAAGCCATTTTCTTAGAAAATGGGCTAGACTGTGTGTGTTGAGCTATTGATTTCTGCCGTGTACAATATTTCTGTATACACTCAGTTGTCAGGTGGTTAGATATGTCAGTTTAATATTGGGTTGGGTCATCTACTGCCTTCAGGACAGGCATTCTCCAAGGTGTTTCACATGGATGTTGTTCTGTGCTTACATGAAAGCATAATGTGGTGGAGGCAGACTGGACAGCACAAGAACAATGTTCTGAACAGCCCGTTCTATCTCGTCCCAAACATGCTGTACTGGGTTAAGTTCTGGGGAATGCACAGGCCACTCAACTGAACCAGGATGGCAGACCAGGCAAGGTTTTTCCAGTCCTCAGCTGTCTACCATTGTCACACTATTCTATATCCTTGTCATTGTATTACTACATTGTAGGTAAATCCCCTCTTCATTGATCTGCTCAACTCTGCTTCCAATGAATAGCCAATTTTGCCTCATGAGGCTTTGATGGTACTTGACATATTTCTAGTAGTTGTCAAATGAATCACTGTACAGTAATGACGAAGTGTACAGTTATGTTCTTATGTACTGATAGACTATTCTCCTCTCAGTAAGTATGCAAATAGGTTTTACTATATAAATGGCCCAAAAAAATCCAACTGGTTAAATCACAAAAATTTGATTAATGGAGAGTTTTTTTCTGTCCTTGTTTTGAAAAAGGCTATTTTCAGTCTTACATGTTAGGTTAGGGCTAACAGGGACATAAACCGAAAAATACAGTGTGAAGGCATTTTCGGTTTTGTGGATACATTTGTGTTTGATATATATATCCGACACAATTTAAATCCATTTAACTCCCATCAGTGGCATATTTTCGTATTGGATATGGCTAAATCCGGATCCCACTTGGATTGTGTGGTTATTCTTCCTTGGAAAATTCCAACATGTGCGACACTGCGTGAGCTCCACTACTTGCCCGCAATTTTATGGCACTAAATTGTAATGCATGAACCTCCACTGCAACCCAGGACTTGATGCATTCTGTCTACACCGCGGCTTTTGGTTTGTGCCAGAAATGCTAAAATGCTTCTATTTACAAACTATACAAAAGCTTGTTTTCTTGCCATACTCCATATCTTTGACCTCAACTGAGGGAACTAAAAGCTAACCGTCAGTGGCTAAATGTCAGACAGCCTGACAGAAAAGTTAATTGTAAGTTAATTATATCAAGGTTCATGTTGCTGGGGAAGACAACGACATAGAATCAAGATTACGGATTGGACGATCTCATTCTTGACACAGAAACGTTGCTTTTCGTAGCCAACCGGTGACATTTTAAGGTTAATGAAATGTTTTTTCCCTCGACTTTGGTTACAGGTAGTTTACCTGCATGAAGGTAAACCCAAGGCACACAAATCAACAAAATAGGCTTAACTGTTTGTGCTGGTTTGTGCTGCTAAAATATTTGTTGTGCTGCTATCACTTTTTAGATTTTAAAGAATAGTGTAGCGACTTTGACAAGGCCACTGTTTGCCCCTCCAAATGTGGTATCCTCATTTGGAGCAGTGGGCAGTGAACCCAGCTAGGGAGCCGAAGGTTGTGGGTTTGACAAACTGCCAGCCAAATGCTACAGCATTTTATAGGTCATTCTGAGGTCACCCCCCAACATGCTCCAATTTCACTCAAAATAGGCACAATAGTTTGTGCATCGTTTGTGCTGTTAAAAGTTTAATTTTTGCTGCTGCAGTTTATGGTACATTACCTGTATTTCTACTGAATAGCGCATAGGTTTTTTGTGCTACTGTCATTTTTTTTAGATATTAAAGAATATTTTATAGGTCATTCTGAGGTCACTAGGCCCCCAACATACTCCAAATTCACCCATAACAATTTTGTTTGTGCTTAGTTTGTGCCGTCCCACACAGAAGTATTATATATTGACATATATTTTTAGTGAGCCTATATACATTTTTTACATATCCTAATATATGTATTATATGTATTACTACTGTATGGCCATATATTTCATACATATATTTACATATTCGATTTTGGTCGTTTTAATGTCTTAAATACATGTAAATATATTTACATGAATGACAAAATTGTAGTTGGCTATATGCATTTAGCATTTACATCTAACTGATATATTTCCATATTTGTATTGTTTCCTGTCATGTGTTTATTATGTTATCTAGTTGTTTCTTTGAAGTACTTTCACAGGGAGGAATAGCATTCATGATACTGTGTTAAAATGTATGCTTATTGTTTTCATAATGAGTCTCTTTTGAAATGTAAACTTGGAGTACAAAGTGGTTTATTACAGTTGTGCTCAAAAGTTTGCATTCCCTTGGAGAATTGGTAATATATTTACCATTTGTAAAGAAAACATGAGTGAGCAGGAAAAACACGTCTTTTATTTCTTATGGGATTCACTGTCAACTGTAGGTCATAACAGAATGGTACAATCATAAAATACTCTAAAAAACGAATTGCTATTTAAAAAGCCACAGGTGTGGAAAGTTCACATTTAATTGCCATTTTCACCTGTGTGTCACCTTGTGTCAAACATTCAAGGTTATGTAAACTTTTGATGAGGGCCATTTGGGTGATTTCGGTTATCATTAGGATTTTAAAAGGAGCCAAACAACTATGTGATACTAAATGGCTTCATATGATCACTATCCTTAAATAAAATAGTTTTATTTTGCATGACTCAATACTTCTACTCATATTGTTCATATTCCCCATCCTACTCTTTTAAATTTGCTGCTAGTTTTGTTATTTATGTTATTCCCTTTTTTTGCTATATTTTTGCTTTACATATTTCTCAGTTCTTACTGTGTAGATGTTGTGTGCCATGCCACAAGGTTGTGGGTTGGGGAGCCGAAGGTTGCGGGTTTGAAACATTGACTGGAAAATGCTACAATATTTTATAGGTCATTCTGAGGTCAATCAGTCTCCCGACATGCCCCAAATTCACTCAAAATAGGCTCAAGCGTTTGTGCTGGTAATCGTTTCATTTTTTAGATATTAAAGAATATTTTATAGGTCATTCGGTGGTCACTCAGTGTCATTTTTTAGATATTAAAGAATATTTTATAGGTCATTCTGTGGTTACTCAGTGTCATTTTTTAGATATTAAAGAATATTTTATAGGTCATTCTGTGGTTACTCAGTGTCATTTTTTAGATATTAAAGAATATTTTATAGGTCATTCTGAGGTCACTCAGGCCCCCAACATCCTCCAAATGCACCCAAAATAGTCTGGTTTGTTTGTGCTTCGTTTGTACCGTTATTACTTTAATTTGTGCTGTTGCAGTTTTTAGTACATAATCTACATTTCTACTGGATATTGCATTGGCTTTACACTTTTTCCACTATAGCTTTGTCATTACTTAATCTGTGTATATAAAAGATTACCTCAGCAGACCGCTATGATTTCCTGATATATCTTTGCTACATCTCCTCGTATTTTTTCCCTGCTCCAGGGAAACTGGACACTGTGGGTAGTTGACTTTTAAAGTTAACACACATTTCCCCAGTGGATAAAAACATCCTTTAACTAAGGGTAGGACGAATGAACCCTAAGCTCTAAAGCACAGTACGGTTTTCTGAGCCTGCACCCTGGCTTTTCATGGATTTCCCTTTAACGCAATATAAAATAAATAAATATGTCTGTAAAGTAAATCCTGAAAAGGTTTGAGGCAATAAATATGTAAATGAATGTAAACATATATATGTAAATGTGTCAATATATAAATAGGTTTTTGTTTCAAATTGATGTTTTTCAAGTGACTACTTTTATTCATTTCAGGGGACTTTTATTTCATGATGACACATTTATTTATTTTAAGGGACTTATATTTCATAATGATACACTTGTTTCATAATGACATATTTCCAAATGGTATGAATGGGGCTTGGTTATATCAAAGTTTCAGACCAAAGCAACAGCAGCTCTGAATCGCTGAATTTGAATATATGAGAAAGATGTGAACATTTCTGGTGGATGGAAAGGACAGTAGGCTACATCGCGTTGCTCATTGTTCAGATGCGTGATTAATTATTTACCCAGATGATCTCAGTGTTATTGATTCGCCCATACCACTGTAACGCGGTATGCGCTCAAATTGCTGCCAAATGTCTTGTGGGTAAATAAAGCGATGTGGGCATAACAGGGGTGTAACAGATCTTCTGCTACGATGATTACTTGCGATTTTTCGATTGGCTGTCCCACGAGGCCAGTCTCATTGGAGACAGCATCAGCTGAATATTTTGCTGTTTGACATTGCTGGGCTGTATTTCCAAGAAGTTTAAGCTTCGGTGTGGCAGTGGTTCGGCATGGCTGTGCTGTGACTGGAGGAGGGATGGAAGAGGACAGTGGTGAGGTTAGCAAAGATGACATGGAGCTCAGTGGAGGTAAGACAGGTCGTAGAGAGAGGAGGAGAAAGGGGATTACTGGTAGGACTATAACCAGGGGGTAGTAAGGCAGGGGGACATTCAAAAGAAAAGGAAGCTGGAAACTAGTACAGTGGTTTCTGGTATCAGCAGCTGCTCGGAGGCTGAGAGTGGTGGGGAGACAAAGAGAGGTACACAGGGGGTAGATGGAGTTCGAGTCATGGGGAAGAGTTTTTAGATGTGCTGAAGTTTGTTAATGGTGAGGATGATGGGGGAGTAGGGAGCGTGAATCCGATTCGATTGACCGTTTTGATTAGAGAGATGATTCGGAGGTGGCCTGTGCTGAAGTGTGGTGAGATGGGGGTTTTTTGTTTGTGTGTTAGGGTGGAGTCGGGCCGAGTGGTTGGACAGCAAGCTGAACAGTGGGCGAAAGGGGTGATCACAGGGGTGCCAGTGTGTGTGACAGGGTAATGGTTGATAATATTAAGGGGAACGCTAGTGAAAGCCATAAGGCAGCAGGAGGATGGAGTAAAGGTTGACAGTCAGTTTGTGATCTTGTACTTTAAGGAGGACAGGTTGTCGGACAAGGTCACTTTTGGGCATGTAAGTTATTATGTGAGGGCATATGTGGCCAAACCACTTAGGTGCTTTAACTGTCAGAGGTTTGGGCGTGGGCAGCGACGTGCAGCGGGAACAGGAGGTGTGCCAGGTGTGGAGGGGACCTTGAGTGTCGGAGTGAGAGGGAGAAGAGGAGGTGTGGAGGGGACTATGAGTATGGGAGTGAGAGGGAGAAGAGGAGGTGTGGAGGGGACTATGATTGTGGGAGTGAGAGGGAGAAGAGGAGGTGTGGAGGGGACTATGAGTATGGGAGTGAGAGGGAGAAGAGGAGGTGTGGAGGGGGCTATGAGTATGGGAGTGAGAGGGAGAAGAGGAGGTGTGGAGGGGACTATGAGTGTGGAAGTGAGAGGGAGAAGAGGAGGTGTGCTAGGTGTTGAGGGGACCTTGAATGTGGGAGTGAGAGGGAGAAGAGGAGGTGTGGTGGGGACTATGAGTATGGGAGTGAGAGGATTCAGGTTGTGGTTAAATTAGCAGAAAGATGTCTGGGTGGGACGGGGCTGAGAAGATATCTGGGTGGCACTGGGCTGACATGTGAGGGGATCCAAGAGGATCCTAATCAGCCGAAGCCAGAGTCACGTCCTCCTGGATCTTAGTTATGGTGGTCGTCCTTCTGGATCTTAGTTATGGTGGTCGTCCTTCTGGATCCTAGTTATGGTGGTCGTCCTTCTGGATCTTAGTTATGGTGGTCGTCCTTCTGGATCCTAGTTATGGTGGTCGTCCTTCTGGATCCTAGTTATGGTGGTCGTCCTTCTGGATCCTAGTTATGGTGGTCGTCCTTCTGGATCTTAGTTATGGTGGTCGTCCTTCTGGATCCTAGTTATGGTGGTCGTCCTTCTGGATCCTAGTTATGGTGGTCGTCTTTCTGGATCCTAGTTATGGTGGTCGTCCTTCTGGATCCTAGTTATTGTGGTCGTCCTTCTGGATCCTAGTTATGGTGGTCGTCCTTCTGGATCCTAGTTATGGTGGTCGTCTTTCTGGATCCTAGTTATGGTGGTCGTCCTTCTGCTTTACAGTGGAAATAACCAGATAAATCTTTCTGGAATGGAGTTTGGTCCTACGGTAGCTATGGCAGCAAGTCCGCTATGGTTGTTACCGTGTCCAGTAGAAGACCTAAAGGTGTTGGATTTAGTCCATGAGGAATGGGTGGGGTTAGATCCGGCACACCTATTTTCAGGCAGGTCGCGGTCGATGTATAGTGGATATGTGCATATCTAAACAGATGGGTCAAAAGATCCAAGCACAGGTCGGACTAGTGCATTGTTTAGTTAAAAGAGCAGTGGTATGGAAGTCATGAGATGTCTATCTGGCCGTGTTCACAGTGGAGATAATAGTGGTACTGGTGGCGTTACAATGGGTAGAGGAAGGTGTGCTGGGAAGAGTGGTAATCTCAGATTAATGTGCTGTGTTGAAGAGCTTGCGACTGTGTAGTTCGTGCAGTTGACTGGACCTTGTGTTTCAGGTACTCTTGACCCTTGATTGAGTGTTGCAGAAAGAGTGTCAGGTGAAGTGTTCTTGGGTGCCAGTCCATGTGGGAGTGATGGGTAATGAGGCGGCCGAGAGGCTAGCAAAGAAGGCCCTAGGAGAAGAGGAGATTAATATGGTGTAAAGGGGAGTAAAGGGGAGGCTAAGAGTTTTGTTTGGTCCAAGATGATGGAGAGGAGCAGTGGGATAGAGGCAGGAGCAGTGGGATAGAGGCAGGAGCAGTGGGATAGAGGGCTAATGGGCCTTCCTTTGATCAGGGAGTTATAGCCAATTAGCAACTTTTAACATGTTTCACGGTACCCAACCGTGACTTAAAACCTGCAGTACGTAGTGAATCGGGACTTTTGCGTACCGTTACACCCCTGGTGCATATGTAATAAATGATAAAACGCTGTCTACAAATATAAATCACTGTCTAAGGTCGTTTATTACATATGCAGAAGGAAATACAGCTCTGCAAATCTAACACACTTGCAAATCGGTATGGCAGTTAATTTCTTTGACCCCCTCCTATCAGAAATGAACAAGATCTCAAGTGAAAGGAGTTATATCTTTAGATCGCAAGTTGTTCTTGTTATCTGAAGATTTGTATGCAAAAGTGATGAGGTGTGTGTGATTCTTAAGTTAAGTAATTTGTAAGTGTAAATATTTTTAAATGCTCGCAAAAGAAAAACATTTACAAATGAAAATGGTTCATTCTTGCAAGTCTTTAATCCCACCGCTCCGTCAAATCAGTGGGTAGCCCCTCAATAATTCTGAGATGCTTTTCTGGGAGTCAGATATCGCACGCATCCAAACAATGAGCAACTATGACGTAGCCTACTATCCATTCCATTTACCAGAAATGCTTGTGTCTTTATGAAATGAATGTGCCATTATGAAATAAATGTCCCTTAAAATAAATGTGGCATGGTGAAACAAGTCCCTTGAAATAAATGTGGAAATATGAAATAAAAGTCAGTTGAAATTGATACAAGCATGATGAAAAAAAAATCCCCTGAAATAAAGTATTTTGAAACAAAGAATATTTATGTATTGACAAATATTAATATTCACATTTGATATATGTACTTATTTTTTTCAGGATATTTTTCATAGCCATATTTATTTATTTAATATTGACTTAAATGGCATTCCATAGCTTTTGGTCTGTGCCAGACATGCTAAAATGCTAATATTTACATATCTTCGACCCCAACTGGAGGAACTAAAAGCTAACCTTCAGTTGCCAAACGTCAGACAGCCTGACAGAAAAATGTATTGTAGGATAATTATATCAAGGTCTTGTTCCTGGGGAAGACAACTTCATAGAACCAGGATTAAGGATTGGACGATCTCTTTCTTGGCATAGACTTTGCTTTTCATAACAGGTGACTTTATAAGGTTATTGAGAATGGTGTCACAGGAGCAAGTTTTTCCCCCGACTTTTGATGCCTCTCCTGTAAACGATGCATGAGCGTGGATATGTATACTTCACAGTATATTAATCCCAGTGTCCCACATACTTTACCTCTGCAGCAGGCAGACCCTGATGCTGATGGAGAAGGTAAAGTAAAAAAAAATTCAGCCGCTGCAACAGGCACATCTGCTTTATACAGCCAAACTAACATCGGAGCCATTGAGGGGAGAGTTCGGGGGCATTTTGCCTGTGATTAGTGCCAGGTTATTTTGACTTCAGCAAGCCAGTGGATGGACAAAATACTCCATGGTACATAAAAAAAATTGAGGCTGACTGGAGTGGTTAGCTGCAAACTGTACTTAAAAACTTGCGCATTTGTGCCATTTCTTCATTGCGAATTTCTTTGGATTCATTATGTAATTGCACTTTTACAATTTGCTTACATAGATGCAGATCATTCATATAGGTGGGAACAGATAACTGATAATTCTCCCATTGATAGGTCCATTTGCAAACAGACCGATCCCGGACTTGACTAATAATCAACTTCTTTGAAATCAAGGCCAAAGACGGACATCGCTTTTAACCCTTAACAAAAGATAAGACAAAAAAAAAGAACATTTATGTTCATTAGACTGAAATGTCCATACAGTAAAAACAAACACACCTATACTTTTGGGTACCCATAGGTGCCCATAGGTAAAATGTGTACGACTGTTTCAATGGTCGAATAACAGACTCAGATAGATGGCACTGGAAGAGCAGAGGGATAATCAAGCTTTATCTTTATTACTTTGGAGGACTATAATATTGTTGTTCAGATTTTGATATGGCAAACAATTACGTAACCCTCTCGGACATCCATACTGTATAATAATCAGTTAAAACACCTTGTAGAGGTGTGCCTTGTCCTTTGGAACCCAGCACTTATACACATCAACCTTAAATTCCAAACAGTATGTCAATCATGTCGGTCTAATTTGAGTGTTAGTTTAAATGCAGGCAGAAGATCATCAGTTGCATTGTTCTACTGTGGTCTTTAACCTGTCAAACTAATTTAAACATTTATTTTTTTTACTGCATTTCAGGTGTTTAATGTCACATCGAGAACAGCAAATGCACACGTTATATAGTAATACATATTTAAAGCCCTAATAAGCTGAATGACATGGAAATTAGTAAAAGGTGAAAACAGGACTGTACTGAACACTAAAAAGTGCCTTTCTCTGATGTTAAAGATTAATTCATTTTCATGTCTTTCAAATATTCTAAGGGCTTTGAAATTACCTTTTTTCCAGTCATTGTTTCTATGGCCATCTATCAACAATAAATATTTTTAGGCATTGACTTGAGAATGCAAGGGAACAAGACCAACCCTACATTTCTCCATACCCATCAATCAGGTTATCCAAATGGCAGCATTCTTGTAGATTGAACTGCAGATTACCCCTTTACCTTCAAATGCTCAAGCAAACTGACGGCATCTCTGAGTAGAGCCAAACCAGTAATGAGCCTGTGAGATGTCTCTGTGGCACACCAGGTGGGGGCAATAAGACAACCAGACTGGGCCCGTCAGGACACAAAAATAATGGGAGTGTCCTGAAGTGGGCTGCCTTGGTTCTTTTACTGTCTCTGACAGCTTTTTAAAATCACAGTAACAACACAGTAAAGGCAGGAGGAATATCCAGGAAGTGTATTTTCTTCCACTACGATTTACCGGCATCATCAGATATGGATGGATACATTCCATAGCCTGGGGGAGGTGAACGGGGTGCCGGGGCCGTTGGCTGATACGCTCCCGGGGCCGTTGGTTGATACCCTCCCGGGGCCGCTGGTTGATACGGGGGCGCTGGTTGATACGCTCCCGGGGCCGTTGGTTGATACGGGGCCGTTGGTTCACACGCTCCCGGGGCCGTTGGCTGATACGCTCCCGGGGCCGTTGGCTGATACGCTCCCGGGGCCGTTGGCTGATACGCTCCCGGGGCCGTTGGCTGATACGCTCCCGGGGCCGTTGGCTGATACGCTCCCGGGGCCGTTGGCTGATACGGGGGCGCTGGTTGATACGCTCCCGGGGCCGTTGGTTCACACGCTCCCGGCGCCGCTGGTTGATACGTTCCCGGGGCCGTTGGTTGATACGCTCCCGGGGCCGCTGGTTGATACGCTCCCGGGGCCGCTGGTTGATACCCTCCCGGGGCCGCTGGTTGATACGGGGCCGTTGGTTGATACCCTCCCGGGGCCGCTGGTTGATACGGGGCCATTGGTTGATACGCTCCCGGGGCCGCTGGTTGATACGCTCCCGGGGCCACTGGTGCATTGTTCCATCCGGGTTGATTTGTGTTCCCGAACGAGTTAAAACCAAAGTCAGAGTAAGATGGAGGCTGCAGTCCAGGCATTTGAACAGCCGGGAGGAGGACCAAGGGCAATTTGATTTCTGGGTCTGTAGCGTATGGTACATCAAGGTAGATCTGTGCCATAAACAAGGATATGAATGAAAGAACAGAAAGTGACTGGAATATAATATTCAAGCTCATATTTCGAATTCATACAAATAAAAATAGAAGTGACTTACAAAATGGATCAACACAAAAAGTAATTTTTAAGAAAAGGTTTCACCCATTCGTCAATAAAACACAAGGTCCAATCGAAATCTGAAAATGCTTCCTCTGTTGGCTTAGGGGTTCAAAATTGTGCCCCCCTCTGGTCTTGCCATCTCTGCTCTAGCCAACAGCTTGCAAATAAAATACAGAATAAGAAAGGAAAAATCAACCTCCTCACTGTGCACTGCCACCACCATTTCATCAAGTTCATCACAACTTAAATAATCTGTAGTTGCGTTAAGTAGGCAGGAGTTTTTAATAATTAATCAAGTTCTGTAAGACGATCTGCCCCAAGACAGAAAGTTAGGGATTGGCTGCCTGGATGGTTAGAGCTACATGTCCTGAGGAGACAATACACCAGGGTTAGTGATTGTTCCTTCACTGAACCCTAACATATTCCTAAACCATAACCACAATCATTACCTACATGCTTTCCCTTGGAACAGTGGAAGGACCACAGAAATCATTGCGTAACTCCAAATGCATTTTCATATGATGGTTATTCAGTTAATATTGAAGACATCTCCACCACTGTTATTTACACAATCAGTTTTAGACAAAAAGATCCCACCTGTCAAACAAACAAGTAATCCGATGACATGAACACAACAAGTCTGACAAAATGTCTGTAAAGGAAAATCATACAATTTGGAACAAACTCAAACACACAGATACACACCTTCAGCTTGTACTCGCAGTGGATGTTACTGCAGTTGATGGATGGGAAAATGTTCGGCGGGATTTTAATGAGTTTAGTGACGGTTTGTCGTCCAGATGGAGGAATGGGCTCGCCCAGATCTTTCAGGATGTCTTTAGTAGACAACCTCCTCTTGCCCCTGGCAAAGAAACTCTGCTTCTGGTGCAGTGTATACTTGGGCTTTATCTCACGAGATGAGCTATTCTCAATGGACGCTACAACCTTTATGTCTTCTCCTGCAAAAAGGGGGGGGTGGGGGGGGGGGCACAGTTTTTGAATATATTTTGTAGCTGTCACTTGGATTGATGATACTCAGTGAGGCATTCTCAACCATGTAGTGCTTAAACCGTTATGTCTGTATTGTTTCTGTAGGCATGGTCTGACAAGGTAAAATCATAAAAGTATGCAATTCCTATTTATGCAAATTAGCATGTCTTTTTGCCTCATCAGCAATGGGGAGTGGGTTGGACTTTACACCTGTTAGTCATGATGGTATTCTTACCTAAGTAGAAGCCCTGTCGCTCTATGTTAACGTCCATTCCCACTTTTCCTGAGGTGAAAAACCTCATCTTCTTATCTTTGGCCCCATGCTGAGGTATCTGAAATGGAAGACAGAAACATTTGCTGCAAACATTCAGGCAGCATCTACAGGCTGTTGTACAGGCAACTACATGTTTCTCAATTGTTTGAGAGCTTAACAGTTAACAAGCCAGCCAGAACTAAAACACGATTGACCAACATTGCTAATTGTATTTGCTAAATGCATTAAGACTCATTAAATATGAATCATTGGCTATTTAATTCCAATAAAACACTTATCAGAAATAGACCAATGCAGAAAGAGTGTCCAGGAGGAAACTACCTAGAGTTGCCTACGTGTGGGTGTGTATTCATACCATCAGTTCAGGGCTGCTATACAGGTCGACTCTGGAGAAAAAGGGAAATTCAGCCATGGCTTTGCTACTCATCCTCATTGATCTGCTTAACTTGGCCTCTAAAGTATAGCGGATTTTACCCCAGTCACCTTTAAAGGACGATGGCATTGCTCTGTGGAGGTGAAACAACATTATTATATATATATATTTTTTTTTTAAGAAAATGGAGGCTAAATTGCAAAACTCCAATGAAGTAGTCAGACAGAATGGGACAAGCAGAGCAGGTACAGTATGTTAGAAATTCATCTTCATTCAACTTTACTGATAGTAATACATAACACATTGCCTTTCCCAGCAAAGACCTGGGAGCAATTAGGGTTAACTGCCTTGCTCAAGGACAGAATGAGACTCTTTACCTTGCCAGCTTGGTTTTTGATTAAGGCTTTCAAACAGAGTTACTGTTCAAATGCTCAAACCACTAAATATGACAGGCAGTTCCAAATTAATATTTTGACATTAATTGGATAAAATATCCAATAGGGCCACCTGTTTAAATGTAGCCAGAATTCTCTTCTTAGTGTATCATTAGAAATGCTGAAAAACAAACAATTATAAATAGGCAATGGACATACCCTGAACAGAAATATCAACACAACAATGAAAAAGTGTTGGTCCCATGCTTCATGAGCTGAAGAAAACATTGTCATAAATATTCTTATTTTTGTCGAAATGCTTTGCACAAACTTTTTTGAATCTCTGTTAGTGAGCACTTCTCGTTTGCCTAGTTAATCCTTCCAACTGACAGGTGTGGCTTATTTAAGCTCAAGGTGAACCCTTCTACAGTTTCACCTTGTTTTCGGGACAAAAGGCCATTGATAAATCCGCAGTTTTGTCACAGCACAATGCAAAAGATTTCTCAACTATTGTGGGGGTGTCCAATTGCCATGCTGACTGCAGATATGTCATCCAAATATGTAGCCAGTGAATTCCCTACCAAAGGCCACCTCCACAGTTGTTGTAGATATGTAAGTACCTTAAGCAGGCTTCAGAACCTCAGACCACGTGTAACCTTGTCAGCTCAGGACCTCCACATCTGGTTTGTAACCAAATAATTTCTGTCCAAATGTTTAGAAACCACCTCTGAGAAGCTCATCTGCCTGCTCAACATCGTCACCAGGGTCTTGAACCGAATGCTGTTTGGCGCTGTCGCCAACTTGAGTGAACAACTGCCCCGGTTTCAACTGTACCAGGCAATATCTCAGTAATTTGAAATTGTTGCATGTTGTCTTTATATTTTTGTTGAGTATATAATCCTTAGAATTACCCCAGGTGTGATTGCGGGCACTTACTGGAGTGGGATCTGAAAGGTGAATGGGTAAATGTGCTTTCCTGGAGCTACAATATTACACTCTGAAACACAATAATAACAAGACCAGTTTACGTTAAAAGAGTGAAACCAGACTTTGAAATTACATGTGAAATAGTGCAACTTTAATATATTATTTGTAACTAGGGCCTAGTCATTGCAGTAAAAAAAATCGGGAGTAAGAGTGAGTGTGTTTTCAGTCCACACAGCATTGCCAGTCCTTCAGAAGTAGTGTTGAATGTGGTTATTAAAGGGAAACTCACCTGCAGACCCACTTTGTCCTGTCAACAAGGTTTGGTGGTCTTGTCCTAAGGAGAAACACATGCAGTTACTTGACAGTTGGTTATTTTACAGTGACTACTGTACATAGTTAGCCCAACCTTGTGTAAATGGTCTACATTCAAAAAAGCCAAACACCCCCCAGTCCCTCTCCTTTCACAGGATAGTTTTTGTTGAGTTTAACATCCAACTGAAACACAGTAAACTGTACATTTACTTTCAGTAAATTAAAACATCTGGGAACTTTTGTGCATGGCATTGTCATATAAAGATTCAGATCTCCCAAAATGTATGTTTTATGGAAACGTGACTGGTCAGAAAATGTTCTTCATGTAGATTTTTGAATTCTCTGATAAAGCTCCAACTGCAGAACAAACCAGCCCAGGACTTCCTCAATCTGGCTTCTTCACCTGCGGGATGCTTTTCACTCACGAGTCCTGGTTACATGTGCACTGCAGATAGTGTGTATAGCGTTGGGTGGGCATGCGTGTTTGACTGCTCATTGTATGCAGGCAGGCTTAACTCGCCAGAAACATACTCTATTGAGCACATTTGGGATGCCCTGGGTGAATGTGTACGCCCAGTCCCGACCACTGCGCACACCCATTGAGGTCTGGGACGACAGACAGCGGTCAACAGTCTGATCAACTCTATGTGTAGGCGATGTTGTGCAGCGTGAGGCAAAAGGGAGTCACACTGGATACTGACTGGTTCTCTGATGCATGGGTGTGCCTGTATTTCCCAGTTATCTACAGATTAGGGCTCAACTACTTTCTATCAAATGATCTTTGAATTGTTGCATTTAGTGTAATTGTAATACTTCAATTACAGCACAGTTTAATTTTTTTAAATTCTCTATATGTTTTGTTCTAGAATGTCAACAAATCATTTGGTCTGAGGATGGTCAACTAGTGTCCACAGAGATGCTTTGCTTTCCTGCACTATGAGTACTCACTGCCAAACACCCCCCAGTCCCTCTCCTTAGTTTACCTGAAATAACTATTCATATTTTATTTACTTTAACCCGAAGAGCAACCATAAGGTATCTTGTGTTAAAGAACGCAGAGCAAACCGCCAAGAAGTGTCTGTCTGCGGCCCGCGGCTGGGTTGATCCGCCCAGGGAAGCTCCGCCCATATAAAACAGACATTAAGACATGGTTTCGAATAATCGCTTATTATTATTCAATACACTTGATTTTGGTATCTGTTCTTCGTTCATTTTATGTAATCCCAGAAATATCCTTATTTTGATTTGTCTTGTTTTGCTGTGTGTTCATTAGTTGTTGTGAATAAAAAAATAAAATTTAAAAAGACAGACATCATTGATCCCAAGCGAATTAAACACACCCCTGATAGGCCACTTTAATGTCGTTCACGAAACTTTAAGAGTACGCAACGTTGAGTGTACGGAGTTAGGCTACGGAGTGTAACTTAAACTACAATAGTTTGCTTCGTAACAAATAATGAATATGAAAGCGTTTCATACATTACCTTTGCCTTTTTGTTCTTGAATGATAAATTGCAGAATGCTAAAGAACTTCTCCTTGGAATGGTATGTCACCGTTGTCTTATTATGATGTTCTGTCCAAAGGACCTCAGACTTGCCCTTCGCTTTAATGGAAAGAGACTCTATTTTGCAATCTTTCGCAACTTCCAGAGTTACTCTACCCGCTATGAAATCGCCGCTGCAAAAGGCTTTACCTACATCATAACCATCGTAGGTAACCGAAATATTCTTTATGGTAGTCGACATCTCACGACAAAAAAAGTAAACAAACTTAACAGAAAATAGTCCAAAGTTGCCTAAGATGCAAGACTATATTTCCGTTCAATTAAATGCACAATGGTCGTGGCACAAAGTTGCACTACACGTTTCGTGACAGCGTTCTTCCTGAACGGACTTGTTATGTATAGTGAAAGGGCGAGGCAATCGGTGTCCAGACCTCTGTTATCCTAGCAGAAGTAAGGCTGCAACATCGACAATATCGGTGCAAAATAAAAGTCCCGCAATATATATATATTTTTTACCATCATCACAAAAGGGGAAAAGTTATTCATCTTTATAGTACGAATTACACACTCTCCTTTACACACAGCCTATGCAGAAACTTGCCATTATTGAGTCCAGGTGCTCAGAATCCACCACACAGCCATGAAATCGCCATAGACAAACATTATCAGCACAATGAGTCATAGTAAACAGCTCAGTGACTTTAAATGTGGCACTGTCATTGGATGCCACTTTTCAGTTTGTCAGTTTGTGAAACTTCTGTCCCTGTCAAATGAAACTGCTATAATTGGGAAGTGGAAGCATCTAGGAGCAACAACAGCCCAGCCACATCAGGACAAGTACTGTGTGTCGGGAACTTCATGAAATGCCAGGGGAACGCTACCTACCGGAATGTATAGTGCCTACAGTGAAGATCGGCGGAGGAGGCTGTGTTCCTGGGATGGTGTTTCAGGGGTTTGGGCTAGGCCCCTTGGTTCCATTGAAGGGTCACCTTAATGCTACAGGATACAAACTGGGTGCTTCCAACTTGTGGCAACACTTAGGGGAAGGCCGTATCCTGTTCCAGCATGGCTGTGCCCTTGTGCAAAAAGTGGAGTCCATATAGAGATGGCGAGACGAGGTTGGTGTGGAGGAGCTCGAGTGGCCTTCACCGAGCCCTGACTACAACCTCACTGAACACCTTCGGGGTGAAATGGAACAGGGATTGCGAGCCAGGCCCACTCGTCCAACATCAGGGCCTTGACCTCACAAATGCTCTTTTGGCCGAATGGGTGCAAATTCTCACAGAGACGCTCCAAAACCCTGTGGAAAGCGTTCCCCAAAGAATGGCAGCTGTCTCAGCTGCAAAGCGGGGTAACTCCAAATTGAGGGTTAGGGTTTTGGAATGGGATGTCCAACAAGCTCATATAGGTGAGATGGTCGGGTGTCCACATACTTTTGGCCATACAGTGTATGTGCTTGGATTGCACTCAGATGCTACAGCACTCAGCGCCTTGGTCCCAGACTGGATTAGCAATCATTGCATTCACACTGGCTGTTCTCAGCAGCAAACAGTATGTAAACGATACATATGAAGTACCCCTTCCTCATTGACTTATGCTAGCCATTTCTCTCGATATCTGATTAAGGCCAATCGCTAAAAGCTAAGTGCTAGTGGTGGGACGTCAACAAAACACAGCCTGACCACAGCATAAGGTGAGTTAGCAATTGCATGTGATTTATTGATTAATGTTGTGCAGATGAAGGACGGTTGGATGGACACATGAAGTAAACACATTTTTGTGATAATCAGTCAATGAAAAAGGCGGAGTTATTAAGTTTAGGGGTTAGAACACATTTCCATGCCACTCAAACAGTGTGATGTGTTGTTTGCTCTAAATGCTCTAAATACCCCATGAGACTGAATGACCTCCCTGGCTCATGGACTAATTTGGCAAGTTGTGTCCGTGGAGCGGAAGTAATTTTAGGAGGGGGGGGTGCACATACAAACAGCAGCCTGGAGATGAGAACCACTCGCATGAAAACAACATTCACGTTCAAGTAATTTAGCAAGCACTCAGGACATTACAGTAATGAGTGGAGACATTTTCACATGGCCCCGTGGGAATCATTCCCACTCTCTGGCATTGCAAGCAACATGCACTTACCTAGTTCGCTATACAGGGCCAAAAGTGGCTGAAACAATCGCAAACGGTGGCATAACTACATCATCATGGGCCCCAATGCAAGCAGATTCCCTGGGCCCCCAAAATGGCCCAGGCATTCAGGCTGCCAAGCCAGTGGCTCAACGTAGAGACGCAGGCAGTGAGTACTCACAGTGCAGGAAAGCAAAGCATCTCTGTGGACACTAGTTGACCATCCTCAGACCAAATGATTTGTTGACATTCTAGAACAAAAAATATATAGAATTGTTTTAAATAAAACTCTGTGCTGTAATAGAAGTATTACAATTACACTTAATGCAACAATTCAAAGATCATTTGAAAGAAAGTAGTTGAGCCCTAATCTGTAGATAACTGGGAAATACAGGCACACCCATGCATCAGAGAACCAGTCAGTATCCAGTGTGACTCCCTTTTGCCTCACGCTGCACAACATCGCCTACACATAAGAGTTGATAAGACTTTTGACCGCTGCTTGTCGTCCCAGACCTCAATGGCTGTGCACAGTGGTCGGGACTGGGCGTACATGTTCACCCAGGGCATCCCAAATGTACTCAATGGAGTATGTTTCTGGCGAGTTAAGCCTGCCTGCATACAATAAGCCCACCGCCACCACGGAGCAGACCGTTAACAACGCTGATGCCAACAGTCAAACACGCATGCCCACCCAACGCTATACACACTATCTGCAGTGCACATGTAACCAGGACTCGTGAGTGAAAAGCATACTTCTCCAGTGTCCCAGACAGTGGCCATTCAAGGTGGGCATTCGCCACCTGAAGTTGGTTACGATGCCGAACTGCAGCCAGGTTGAGATCCTGGTCGGGACGAGGAGGAGGTAGATGAGTTTCCACGTTAATGGTTTCTGACAGTTTGTGAAGAAATTGTTCGGTTGCAAGCCCACAGTTTTGTCAGCTGTCCAGGTGGCTGATCTCAGACAATCCCGCAGGTGAAGAAACCAGATTGATGAGGTCCTGGGCTGGTTTGTTCTGCAGTTGGAGTCAGCTTTATCAGAGAATTCAAAAATCTACATGAAGAAAATGTTCTGACCAGTCACGTTTCCATAAAACAGACATTTTGGGAGATCTGAATCTTTATATGACAATGCCATGCACAAAAGTTCCCAGATGTTTTAATTTACTGAAAGTAAATGTACAGTTTACTGTGTTTCAGTTGGATGTTAAACTCAACAAAAACTATTCTGTGAAATGGCACATGACTACACTGGTCCTGGCAAACAGCTTGCCAATAGACTTATAGGGGACCCTGGGCTCGCTAAAGACAATTAGAAATACACAATTGTGGGACTCCTCTAGTCCTGGTAGCAGCCACGCAATCAATCCTTGTTGTGATTTTATTTCAGTAAAACATGCCGATTATTAGCCTCTAGAATCTAGAGGCCTAATGACATTGATGGCTGGACAAAGAGATAGGTCACCTAATTAAGAAATGTACATTGGTGTCTTCACTCTATAAATATTCTATGTACAAGGTTGGTCTGTTAACCATGATTTGGTCAACTATGAGATGTCTGACCCAGGGTACAAGTCTACTAGAGCCAGAGATTGAAACCTTGAGGAAAAAAGTTGACAATCAACAGTCCTGGAGATGGTGCAAGTTCATTGGAATTCTGTTCACAAATACAAACAGCTAAGAATGTTATCAATGCCAGGTGTTATGAAAATAAAATCATATCTTTGAATGTGCTTAGTCTGGAGCTATATAATGAGAACTTTGTTTAGGTTGTAAAATAAAAGTAACCTCGCAAAAACATCTAAAGACAATTCAAAACCTTTCCCATTTTAATTGAACGCTATTCCTCCCCATAATATTTTGAGTGAAATGTTTTGCAAATTTAAAGACTAGAGTTGAGTGATATAATATTTTATTACACTTAAATTTGACATTACAATGAGTAATTTTCTTGTAATGGAATACCAGTAAAAAAAGGAATAGATAACAGTTGCATAATGGAAGGGTTTTCAAATTGGTTTACAAATACATTATGTTGGACTGGTGACTTTAGTCCCATTTCTTTTAGTTATCTAATCAATGCTTCCCTTTGAACATTACTCAAATAACTTTGGTTTTGTCAGCAGTAGAGTTTGTCCTTGTCTTTCAATAATTCAATGATTCCCTGTTTTAAATAAATTATTTGACTTTTGCTCACACTTCCTGTTTCTGTGGGTGCTTAGACTTCACATCAATTCCCCACATGCCGGGGAACCTTCCCAGAGTGGATCAACATGTTTCAACATGTTCATTCAAGCTGAAATGATGACCAAAATGCTGGCCAAACTTGTTGCACATATTTGCTCCAGTGTGGCCTCAAGTGACTGGAACTCCCCAAAGCTCTGGCCTGTAGAAGTAAATAGACAAAAATATGAATCATTAAGGTCCATGAAACACCACAGAGTGTGAGTTTGGACACTAATAATGCTAGACCTAGGTGTATATGCAGGCTGTTTAAGACCAAGTGTTTGTTTTGTCAGACTCAACACACAGAGCAGCTGTGCAGTCTCGCATTAGCAGCAAACTCAGAATGCCTGGCCATGTCAGTGTGCTTCATAAAGAAGGCCAATCCGCATGCCTGGCATTTTACCAGTTTCTCTACTGCATTGTTATAGTGGATATGCACACTCCCTAGTGGGTACATGCATATGATTGGTGACAAATTTTGCCACTGCAATCAATGTTTTTCCCACATTCCAGGTATTGTAATGCCTCAGGTCACCGCATGCCTCTTGGATGTGATTTTACAGTCCGTATTCTGTGAGGGAAAAAAGTATTTGAGCCCACTGACAAAGAAATAATCAGTCTATAATTTAAATGGTAGGATTATTTAAACAATGAGACAGAATAACAACTAAAAAATCCAGAAAAACAAATGTCAAAAATGTTGTACAATGATTAGCATTTTAATGAGTGAAATAATTATTTGATCCCCACTCAGTCAGAAAGATTTCTGGCTCACAGGTGTCTTCTACAAAGGTAAAGCTGAGATTAGGCGAGTTGAGTTGATGCCAAAGAACACCTCCTTCCCTCAGTCAGGGCACCTTAATGACTTCGAGAAGACCTGCAAAGAGGAGTGGGACAAAATCCCTCCAGAGATGTGTGCAAACCAGGTGGCAAACTACAAGAAACATCTGACCTCTGATTGCCACCAAGTGCTAAGTCATGTTTTGCAGAGGGGTCAAATACTTTTTTTACTCATTAAAATGCAAATAATTTTGTAAATTTTTTTACATGGGTCTTTCTGGATTCTTTTGTTGTTATTCTGTCTCTCACTGTTCAAATAAACCTACCATTAAAATTATAAACTGATAATTTCTTTGTCAAATGTACAAAATCAGTAGGGGATCAAATACTTTTTTCCCTCACTGTATATTTGGTAAGATTTGGTCACAGTTCTTGCACTTCTGGCGCTTTTTTTCTCCATTTCATCTTTTGGCTTCTTCCTCCTTGCCAGGTAGCACGCAGTCTCTTTCCTACTCAATATTATTAGATTAGGATCATTAGGATGATTTGATCACCCAGAATGAGACTGAACTTGAAAATCTTCTAGAACAATACACCACTCCCTTAAGATGCCAATGCCAGCCTTCTCCGCAAATTACTTTTTGCATTTGATAGAGAGGACTGGCACTTCAATAAAAAAAAAAAAAACTGCCCAGTTATATAGATTAACATGGCAGATTTCATATTGAAACGTTTCAGGTATTGACTTGATGGTCGCTGGATGCCTTGATGGTTGCAGCATCACAGAGATCGGAGGTCTAATTATCATTAGTTATTAGTTTAAACTGTACAGGAATTAAAGAAATGCACTGAATTACATGCTAATTTCTAGTTGGTAATCAAGGGATGTTCAAAACAGCAAAACAAATGTGACATTTGGCACCAAATAGGCAAAGTTGTTGTTGTTTAAAAGTACTAAGGCTCGACCAAGCAGGCTGATATCAGTCTTCAATAAAATGTTTGAATTAATTTGTTACTGGAAAAAACACCTACAACCACCGACATCATTTGTACAGGCTGTTGCATAGGCACCTATGTAAAGCAGCTGGGCAAAATGCTTCCATAACAAATTACACACTGTCGAAAATCATGGAGGAAAGACCATGTTCACTCAGTGACATTCATTTTCACTGGCGGGTTTGTTATGAATCAGCAGTCTATTTTATTCTCATAGATAAATAGGCCTGAATGAGTGCATATTGTGCATACAGTAGAATGTCATGAAATACACACAAAATGACCATACAGTGCAAAACTTTCAGTTTCAATAAGTGCTCTCTGAATTCCAAGTTGCCTCTGACCTCTCAAAGGTCTATCCTTTCTATGGGGCACCGCACCTGCGGTCACACAGTTCAAAGTTCCAAAATAATTCGAATTATGCTGTTCAGATTATGCACTTTGTTTATATACATAAAAAAGTTATACTTTATTACTACACGTAATAGCATTATTTTTCATAACAAACCAATGCATTTTAAAATACATTGTGGTTAAGGTAGAGTATGATTTCATTTAATAATTGAATTAGAATTGTTTTAACACCAATCATAGCCAAACTATCGCAAATTGTGAAACAATTTTAAAGAGCCGTTTGTACGGTGGCCCACCGGCTCTTTTTGGTGATATGACCCGAACGAATCGGCTCACTGAAAAGAACCGGAATGTCCATCACTAACCTTTACCACATCAGTGAAGTTTATGTTAAACTTCGAAAAGACTATGCACATTGTCAAACACAACAGCTGCTATTACCCAAGAATTTATGTTCAACACCGCATGTTTCTGTCTGGGGTCGGTGATCGAGAAAGGAGGAGCTATGAATCTCATTGGTCAGAGAGTGGAAGAAACGACCGAAAGTAGTAGACGTAAGCAAACGGTCAACCAATGACATTTAGAAAGACACGTCGCGTCACGCTGTTGTTGACCCCATATTTATGTAAAAATAATAACATTACAGAAAATAAATTATCTGTTTGTTGTTACAAAGATGATAGTCTATGATATATCTAGGCGTTAGCAACCACTGAATAATATATACAATAACAAACATTGGGTAATACATATCAACTTGTACTTCTGAGTAATATTTTTCCGTTATTTTGTAGACACATGTTTTTGTAAAATATATAAAGTAATTTTAGAGAATCTTGCGGTTAGATCTAGCTATATAAATAAAATAATGTTTACTAAAGAATGCGTCCAAGGGTGTTCACTTCCGGGTCAAACGCTTGCTGGTCAGTATGAATTTCTAGTGAGATGGATTCACTTTCTTTATAATAAAATAATTTTAAATTCCTGAATTAAAAACGTATAGCTGCAGGTAAAGTCAAAGTTAACTCTTTGTTTTCCGCTAATCATCTCGGCTTGTTGTACGTAGCCACGAACGAGCCAAAGGAACTAAGCTAACGTTAACTGCTATTACTGTAGTGTACGCGTCACTGCAAACTGTCAACCTCCTACTACTGTAGTTTGTTTGAAATTAGCTGCAGTAAGTAACCATACCAAGGTAACTATACCTTGTTTTGGATTAAGTTTGCCAAATAGTTAGTTAGCTGTGTTGCAAGCTATGTTAAAAAATAAACGTTAGGTAATTATGTATAGCTTGGCTGAGAAGCCATATCTCATTTTTATAATAAGATGCGTTTATCTGGACTGGGAACAGACCTAAGACAGCCAAAGACCAAACAAACCAACAGTAATCATGTCCAGCACAAATGATGCACCGTCTCCCTGGACCAATCAGTGTAATGTTTTACTTGCCTATGACACGTCTCACGATTCTGTCCAAGTTAGTCAAAATCGTGTGGCTTGGTTTGGCTTTGCAATACAAGTTGGCCTCCGCATGTGTGGCAAATTATGACACATCATGTACCATTTACGACCATGTGTACGTCAATAATGACATTTAAAATGTTGTTAGAATGAGCATATCCACGAGTGTAGGAGTGTTTTTCAGAAAATGTCAAATTAATCTTTGTTATGGACCTTATGGGTTCTTGTTGCAAATGTGTTTCTTGTGTGCATAAAGATGTATGTACCTAAGTTCAAACAGGATGAGAAGCATTTCCATCAAAGGTTTTCATTCTTAATTGTTTGTCATTGACACCATTTGGCAAGACCCATAATTTGAATTATGCACGTACAGACAAAAATCAGTATAGCTATGGTTTTCACGTTCATCTGTCTGTACTAGCTGGCTGAAATTAATCCTAACATGTTACTATTAATTGTTTCATTTTGGTAATATGCAGATTGGCCTTGGTTTACAGTGAAAATGTCAAGCAAAGAAGTAAAACTGGCTCTTAAAAATGCCAGAGATGCCATAAAGAACAAGGAATTTAAAGAAGCATTGAAACACTGCAAGGTAAGTCAATTTCTCTGTGCTCTAATTACATAGGGCGAGCCAAACTAGAACGGGGAAATATGTATTCCAACTCATATCAAACCAATTCACTACCAGGCTGTCTTGAAGCTTGAGAAGAACAACTACAATGCCTGGGTGTTCATTGGAGTGGCAGCGAGCGAGCTGGATCAGCCTGAACAGGCCCAGACAGCATACAGGAAGGCTCTGGAGCTGGAGCCGGAGCAGCTGCTAGCCTGGCAGGTACTGAGTACACCAAATGTAGATCAACTGAACTGATAAATGCTACTAGGTAGTAGACACCAGTGACATGGGTCCCTAAAAGTTACTTTGTCTGCAGTATTAAAAAATACCTTGCTTAGGAACCCCGCGGCAGATACTTTTTACCTCACCAGCTCAGGGATTCAGTCTAGCAAACTTTCGGTTACTGGTCAGATGCTCAAACCACTAGGATAACCTTTTATAATATCAACTCACAAACTTGTTTTTGTTGCTCTTTCAGGGATTAGCGAACCTCTATGAGAAAAGCGACCTGACAGATTACAAAGCAGAGCTTCCCAATGTCTACCAGAAACTCATTGAGCTGTACGAAAGGTAGGTCACCATGACAACCTCTTATAGCTCTACTACATCTGCAGTTACCCCATTGCCTATACCTTTTGGACTGTTGTCTACCCATCTTGGACTATTGTGTTTATCTGTACTTTGCTCTGAATTCACAGTTCAGACAAAACTAAATGCTATGAGGTGATCAGGAAATTGTCTGACATATACCACACAAAGAAGGACTATTTACAGGTAAGGGAAGAAATTAGTTGCCCTTCAACCAATTGAGTCTGTCTGTCAACGGCATTGGCCCTGCGTGAACCTGTGGGACGTGTGTGCGGGCACCTGTAGGTGGCCAGGGTGTGGCGAAGACTGATTCAGCTGAAGGAGGGTGCAGGTGCCGACAAGGCTGAGCTGTTGCAGATATGGCAGCAGATGACCAGTCTCCTCTCAGCCAGTGTGGAGGAACAGGACAATGAGACTCAGCAGCACGTAAGACCAAGGATAATGTGCGCAACAAACACTTAGGAGACTCTGCGTAGGCCCCCCGAGTCATTGACGTTAAGCATCTGTACGCGTCTCCCCTTTGTTCTTTGTGGTAGTAATCTTCGTGTTCTCAGGTAATCCTGGCCTTTGAAAAGGCCATGGTCCTCACGGACAATGTGCCTGGCGAGGACCATCGGAAGCTCTCAGCTGATTACGTGAAATGCCTTTCAAAAGTAAGTCCCTCCGATCCGTAGATGCAAAGAGACACATCACATAGTGCTGGAACCCTTGGTTAAAACTGGTGGCGGTTGCCTGCACTGCCAACTTACCGGAGAAACAATAATCTCCCCAGCTTCCGCATGAAGAGGGCAAAATGAAAGAGGCCTGTGAGTCCATGCTGGCCCTCTATCCCTCAGAAACATACCCTTTGGAGGTCCTTTGTGCCCAGCATCTCAAGTCAGGTACAGTACGTAATTACTGATAAACCCAGCAAACTGCAGGTAATAGTCTGTCATTGGCTGTAGTTTTACTCTAGGACCCAGTCAAATAGACAACAAAGGGTTGTGTTTATTTGGTGTGTGCATGTGTTATTTAATCATTTTGGCCTGTGATCAAAGGGGGTAAAGAAGTGACAGATGGCACCATTAAGTATTCAGCGTGTATCTTTGCCTCCAGGGGTCTGCAGTATGTATGCTGGCCATTGTTTCTCCCGCCTCATGGAGTTGGACCCAGACAGTGGCTTATGCCAGCTTGGCTTGGGCATCAGAGCGCTGGAGGAGGGCAAGTGTGAAGATGCCGTCAAGCACCTGGCCCGAGGTGAGCATTATAGGTATTATATTCAAGGGAAACTGCCTCCAGGGCGTGACGCTGAACTGGGCTTTGTTCTGGCTTTTGGGTGGTGTTGGCCAGCATCTACCTGTCTTTTGTGCTCTCAGGTCTGAAGCAAATGCGCTCCAGTTTGGTGGGTTGGTGCAGCCTTGCTCAGGCCCAGCTGAAAATGCACAGATATTCCGACTGCGTAACGTCCTGTTCCCAAGGTACGATGTCCTAAAGCGTACAGTCCGGCCTGTAGTGTTCTAGCATTCCAAGGTCCTTAGCTTTCAAGATGTCAGAGATGTATGTTGCGCTGTGGCTGGCTAGTGTCCAGTGCATTGACAGGCCTAGCTGTGTGCTCTCAGGGCTGAAACTAAGTGGGTCTGGGGATGACGAGCTTGGGGTCAGGCTCCAGAGACTACGACTAGAGGCCCTGGTAAGGACTGGGGATGAAAACACAGCAGACACAGCCCTGGAGACCCTTGACCAGGTACAGCTTGCATGTCTTTTTTTCCCAGTTGTTTTGGGCTCAGCGCCCATATTCTCTACTCATTTTTATATTTACAGTCATTCAAGCTTTTTTTCTTTTTCTTTTTTTATAGCTTCCAGATGCTAAAAATGACCCCTTCATGTTATCTCTGAAAGGAAGAGCGTATTTGCAAAAAGGACAAGTTGACTTGGCATTCCAGGTAAGCTTCATTCGCCCAGCTCCGCTATCGTCTGTGTTATTGATTAGGCTGAAGTAGCTTTAGTAGTGTCAGGTGTGTGGCCATCCAATATGTTGTGCCTGTGTTATTGTTGAGTTCCTGTGTGTCTCCACATCTTCTTCCTTGTACTCAACAGGTGTCCACTGAGCTACTGGCCTCTCGTCCTGACCCGGCTGAGGGACTGGCACTCAAGGGACTGGTGCAAATAGCGCAGGGCCAACCCCAGCTGGCAGAGCAGAGGTGTGTGCTGTGGTGTCCACAGACATGATGCTGTACATTATCAACTCCCCTCTTCTAACAGCCTGTGTTTGACCAGGCCATGCATTTAGGTGACCCCTTCCTGTCATATTCTCTGTTGGTAATGTAGCCTCCTCCAGGCTGCGGCCCAGAGTCCAGCCTGTGGAGAGTACCACTTCCTGCTGGGGCGGCTCTACTGGGGCCTGGGGGAGGAGTGTCGCAGGGACAGGAGCAAGGCCCACAACCATCTGCTGAAGGTCAGCGTTTAGCCTCCGGGCCTGTTTCTGGTTGCGTTGTCTAGATGGGCCGTTGCGCACCATGTCTTAGTTATTACCATGTCTTCCAAATGCCAGGCTGCCAAACTGGATCCATACCTGGGCGCTGTGTTCCGATACCTGGGCCACTACTACCGGGAGGTGGCCCGGGACAGGGGCCGGGCCAGGGGCTGCTACAGGAGGGCCTTTGAGCTGGATGGCAGTGACGCGGAGTCCGGTTCTGCCTCCGTGGACCTGAGCATGGAGCAGGGTGACATGGTGAGGGCCCCGTCGATGGCAGAGTCCCCGGCCTGGTTGATGTTTTGAGTCCGTACGCTCCGTGCCTGGCGGACGTTTGGTCCATTGACGTTAGAGTGGTCTGGTGAAAATCTGTTGCTGTTGGCTCCGCCTCCCCAGGACACTGCCCTGGCTGTTCTCCAGTCGGTCGTAGAGAGAGCCACACCCGGTTCCGCCAAATGGGCCTGGATGAGACGAGGCCTCTACCACCTGAAGGTTGGCCAGAACCCCCAGGCCTGCGCAGAGTAAGACCCCTGTGATTACCACTTGCATTGAAACGGCCTTTCACAACACACACACGCACACACTCATCCACGTGTCCCGGGCAGTCTGCAGGCTGCTCTAAGAGCCGACCCCCAGGACTGGGTGTGCTGGGAGTGTCTGGGGGAGGCCTACCTGAACCGCCGCAGTTTCACCGCGGCCCTGAAAGCCTTCGCCAAGGCCCAGCTGCTCAACCCGTCCTCCATCTACAGCCTCTACCAGATGGCCGCCATCAAACAGACCTTGGGCAAGTTCAAAGAGGCCGCCGCAGAGTACCTGCAGGTCACGGCCAGGGAGGACTACGTGCCAGCACTCAAAGGTGGGAATTTGTTCCAGTAGCTAGTTGTTTTCTTCCAATCCCAAGGGTATCAAAGCGCCCAAAACCTAGTTCACATAGGAGCCTCCATCAGACACTCTAGTGGTAGTTTTATTAAGAGTACATTTGTTTTAATATGTGATTTCTTGTTTTGGGATCTCATTCTCACTTGAACGCTACAACGGTTTGATAGTCACACCGTTAATGCCTGTGTGCGCTAACTGATGTGCCGACTGTTCTTCCGTGTTGTCTATCCAAGGGCTGTATTCGTTTTACACTTTAGCACCATCTTAGGACCTCATATTCATACGCATGATTTAGAGAGCAGTCTGGTCTCCATTCAGTTGTGGGAGTCTGTCAGCGTACATGCGTCATATCAATACTCTCTAAAGTGTGTGTGTGTGTGTTGCCACCAGGTCTCGGTGAATGTCTCCTGTCCTTAGCCAAAGGCTTAATGGAGGACTGCAGAGATGGTGGAGCCATAGATCTCATCCAGAGGGCCATTAACCACCTCTTTAGGTTAGATACTTCCCGCAGTACTTCCAGGATCCCAGAGGATCACCACATAGGATAGGATTACTGGAGCTTAGTAACGGAAGTGAAATGGAACGCATCAGGTGGATATTAAAATGACACCATGCTAGTAACGGCAAATACACTCTCAGCGTTTCAAGTGAAATACTGAGGACCTTATAATAATGTATTGCTTCTCAAGTTGCTCCAGTCAAAGGCCTTAACAGTTTTCATTGTCTTCATTATTGACCTCTAAACAGTGTTTCGCACAATTTGCCCAGCAGTTAAGTGACATAACCCCCCCCCCTGCTCTGTCCACTCTCAGGGCCGTAGAGCTCCGCCCTGACCTCTCCTGCCTGTGGAAGTTACTGGGAGACGCCTGCACCACCGTCAGCACCGTGGCACCCAGTAGGGCCCGGGTTGTAGTGCCAGGCCCCCTGACTGGGTTGGAACCCCCAGACCAGGAACACCTCCTAAACCAGGGACAAGTCCTCAGGGTGGGGGAGAGGTGAGGCTCTGACGCCGGCTAGACACCGGTGTTCTGATCGGAAACACAAGGCTTGAATTGAACTTGAGCCACGGTGCTTCAGGGTTAATTGTCAGCAGATACGCTTAGGAGGGCGAGTTGAAAGAGAGCGGCTTGGCTGTTCGTGTCGGTTAGCCCGTGATCCGTTGACATCAGCCCTGGTTACAGAGGAACACCCAGGGAAAATAACTCCCAGACACACCCGCGGGAGTTCGGTCCATTAGGAAGGACATGCACACGGGAATGGTTCTGAAAGGGTTCAGAAATGGAGAAGGAATGAATATACAAATATTACATATAAGGAATATAACAGGGTTAAGAGATGCATCCTGTCCAATTGAATTTGCTCAGTAGGTAAGGTAATTAGCGCAATTCCACATCAGTGTTGTTAGCATTACTGCTAACACGAATAAACAACAGCAAAACAGCTTTGATTACTGTACATACATTACCTGACAACACAAAATACAGGTCTGGTTTTATCAACATAGGTAATATGTATAATAATGTAAAGCCTGGAGGCTCCCAACAGAGGTAAACATACATGTATAATAATGTAAAGCCTGGAGGCCCCTAACAGGTACACCAAGTTGACCAACAACAATGAGTACGAGATGTATGTACGCTCTCTGTGTGTACATTTCCTCCCACTCAGACTGCCAATATTTTGGGGCGTGAAACAGACCTTATGACCAGTTCAGGGTTGGTGGGCAGCATCGGGACCAATGAACGAGCGCATGATCGGTGCATGGACATATTGTGGGATGGAGTCTGATTTTCTGATTGGCTATGACCAGGAGGGGAGATCAAGATCTCTAGACTGTGTGGCACCAGCTGCACAAAACACCTCACACCCTCTAGAGCAGTCCTTCAGCGCCCCCTGCAGAGAATGATTTGGGCTTTTTGTTTGCGGTGCAGCATTTCTCAGTTGTGTTGGTGTCTTTGTGTGTAGGTGCTATGGGCGTGCCATTAAGCTGATGCCTCAGAGCTCCAATCTCTGGTACGACCTGGGGCTCAACTTCTACCACCAGGCCCGCCTGGCACCGTGTGTCCAGGGGGAGGAGCACAGCAGCCCCTTGTTTCTGGAGAAGGCCCTGCAGGTAGAGTGCTTAGCTGGGCTGGATGGGGGGGCAAGCTGGGAGTAGAACGCCCGTTTGTTTAGGGACTCGGGAGGAGATATGGAAAAAAACATGTTCTGCCCGGTTCTTGCAGTGAACCATATCAGTGTAATCTAATGAATGTAGTATTTCGGTTTCTCTTCTCAGTGTGTGAAGAAGGCTATCATGCTGAACAGTTCCAACCATAGCTACTGGAACACCTTAGGGGTAGTCGCCATGAGCAGAGGTAGGAGGTGTAGACACTGCTGTAATTGGCCGAGCCCAAGGTGTCCTGTTGTATTGTTGGTATTTGGGATGTCATGTCTTTTAGTCTGTTCATAAGACACAAGGCTGAAGGTGTTCCCCCTTTTTAGAGAACTACGCCCTGGCCCAACACAGCTTTATTAAATCAGTGCAAGTGGAACCCAATGTAAGTACGACAGGATGGACACAATTCACTTTCCACTATTCACTGAATCCCCTTTTATATACACTATTCATTTTGAACTGCTGTTTTCGTCCCAAACTAGAATGTTGTTGCATGGACAAACCTGGGTGCTTTGTATCTGAAGAAGGAAAATGTTGAGGTATGAGTTGTCTCTCTTATTGAAATTTACTTAGCAAAACAAGATGCTCCTGAATCATTTAACGTTAACTAGTCATGGCCATTTGATGCTTTATTAGCGTTATTTTAGCAGCAGGATATTATGTTGGCAGCACTCAGATTTTCTTTATCACAATAAAAGCCATCATTGAAATGTATAAGGCAATATAGTTAACAATCTAGTCTGTGAAAAAGAACAGACAAGAATAACATTGGAACGGACATTAAACATGTACAGACTAGATTGTTAACTATATTACCTTATATAGTTCAATGATGGCTTTTATTTTGAAATAGAAAATCTGAGTTAGCGCTGCTAGCATAATATCCTGCAGCTAGAAGAACGGTAATGAAGTCACTAATGTTTACTACTCATGTTTAGTGACCCCATCAGCTTCTGTAGTGTAGTAGTGTAATTGTTTCCTTGGTTTCATTCTCCTGTTCACACGTGCGAGTATGGACAGTAGTGTATTCGACATCAAGCCTTGCATCATGTAGATAAATCCTGTGCCATGTTTGCCTGCGATTGTTTTAACTGTCTGAAATTGAGTGGTCAAATAAGTTGTTAAATACAGACTGATCATCTGTGTGACACGTTAATGAGTCATTTTACTCCTGATTCCCAGCTCTCCCATGAAGCCTTTAAGATTGCCCAGTCGTTGGAACCCCTGTATGTCAACTGCTGGATTGGACAGGTACGGTACAGCATCCCTACAAGTCACCGGACATCCTAACGCTTAGGAGGTCTCGCTAGCTAGCTGGTCTTCCTCAATGTTCCCTGGGCATGATCTCACCACCTCCCACCCCTGTCTGTCATTCTGATCCCTGTGTGTCCCCAGGCCCTCATCGCGGAGACAGTGGGGAGCTATGACACCATGGACCTGTTCAGACACACCACAGAACTCAGTACACACGTAAGACACTACTCCCAACTACTGGACTGATGAGTGCTGTAATGGTATAACATGTCTTGTCTTTTTTGGTTCTGTCCTGCTTTGTTCCCCTCCTTTCTCCTTTTCCGGCTCTCCTGTCCTGTCTTCTCCTGTCCTGTCTTCTCCCTCTCTCCTGTCCTGTCTTCTCCCTCTGTCTCTCCCACTCTCCTGTCCTCTCCTCCCTCTGTCTCCCCTACTCCCCCACATAGATGGAAGGGGTGAAGGGTTATGCTCACTGGGTTTGTGCCACTCTGCTGGATAAGAGTAACCGGGACTCTGAGCTCTATCGCTACAACATTGTCCAGATGAACGCAGTGTCTGCCGCTCAGGTCTCTTTGAGCAAGTACACAGGTGTGTGGTTCAGTCATCCATCTGACTGTCTTTTACAGAGTAGCTCTCCATTTAGAATGTTGAGCACATCTTCCATTTCATAGTTCGCCAAGTTTGAATGAAAAGCTCTGTGATCCTAAAAGGAAATCTTATGAAATGGCTGAATTGGTCTTTATTTTTGTCTTGTTAGAGCGCATTCAGACAGATCCTGTTGCATTTATCATGCTGGGCTTCCTCAACGAGCACCTGCAGCTGAAGAAGCAGGCCGTGCTGGCTTACCAAAGGTGTTCTTTATTTCTGTGTGTGTGCGTGTTTGTGTGTGTTTGCCTCACACAGAAATATGAACTAACTTGTTTTCCTCCTCAGGGCTGTGGAGCTGCTTCGGGTTCTGTCTTCTGTGGACTTACTGGCCTTCTCTCTAGGATGCTATGGCCGTGCGCTCTGGTTCGTTTGTCTGTTTGTCCTTCACAGAAAGGACAAACATCTGCTTGTTAAGTTTTATTTTATTTGGTTTTATTTTTCCCAAGTAAGTGTGGTATGTACCCCTCTATACAGCAACACAGGCCAGTGGGAGGAGGCGGTGCGTGTTTACTCCTCCACGCCACTAGAGGAGCTCCACGACCTGGTCGGCCTGGCACTGGCCTACTACAGGGCAGGGGGCATTGCGGAGAGCATCAGCGGTGAGGGGCAGTAGAGATCCGTAACGTTGCAGTGTCAGTAAACCCATGGGCACCTCCACTGAGGTTGTCTCCAAGTTATTCCTCTCTTTATGATTGTCTCCCTCAACTTGTGTGGCTGTGTGCACAAGGTCTGTTGTGTGGCTGTGTGCACAAGGTCTGTTGTGTGGCTGTGTGCACAAGGTCTGTTGTGTGGAAGTGTGTTCACATATGGACCGTGTTTCTCCTAGCCTATGAGAAGGCCCTGACGGTAGCCCCCAGTGAAAAGGAGAAGGCCTACGTCCTGACTGGTCTGGCTCTCCTGCAGCACAGGCTGGGTAACATGGACCCGGCTAAAACCCTGCTCTTCAAATGGTCAGTTCCTCCTGACACCGCTTCCGCTTCACACGCTCCCCTTCCAAAACACTGGTAGATCTAAGTGACCGTGTGTGTGTGTGTGTGTGTGTGTGTTTTAGGTCTAACTATAGTATAGTGAAGTATAGTAAAATCGGAAAAGAATTGACAAAAGTCAATTTCTGGCTCAGGGTTTAGGGTCAAACTTAGTTAGAATTGGGGTTTCTTTAAGGTCCAGGTGTTGTTGGTTGAGTTTAGGTTTAAGGTTAGGCATTATATCTAGGTAAAGTTTAGGCATAAATGTTACTTTATTGAGGTTAGGTTTAGGGTTAAGATTGTGGCAAGGGAGTATGCAATCTCTATTTTCTGGTCCCCATGAGGATAGCCATACAAACTTGTGTGTGTGTCCATAGCTCCATGCTGAAGGAGCCAGTGGCAGAGTCCCTGTTGTGCCTATGTGCTCTGGGCCTGGTCCGGGGGGACAGCACGCTGGCCAGCGCCGCCCTCAGTGAGCTGTTGAAGCAGGGCGGGGCCACGGCAGAGCAACGCTGCCTGCTCACCTGCGCCCTGCTGGCCGTCCAGGGGAACTACAGCGGTGTTCAGAGAGAGGCCTCCCGGGCTGTCCACAGGTAGGACACTGCGACAGGCAGGTCACCCCCCGAGGACCACGGCTGTTTCTTATTGGCCGAGTCTACGGGGATCCTGCTTCGTTCCTGGTCTGACTCCGGCGGCCGTCTGTACTGCACAGCTGTTCCCAGGTCGTCAGGCTTCTTTGGCAACCAACTGATAAACTCTGCAGATTTACTCTAAATTGGCCTTGTTAAGATGTGATTGTGCCCTCCCGTGGGCTCACCACCCACAGGAGGGACCATAAGGGGCCGGTGCGAAGAGGATCGGGCGGCAGTCGAAGGCAGGGGCCTAGACAACCCGATCTCTGGACACGGAAACTAGCTCTAGGGACGTGGAATGTCACCTCGCTGGCGGGGAAGGAGCCTGAGCTAGTGCGTGAGGTTGAGAGGTTCCGATTAGAGGTAGTCGGGATCACCTCTACGCACGGCTTGGGCTCTGGAACCACACTCCTTGAGAGAGGATGGACTCTTCACCACTCTGGAGTTGCCCATGGTGAGAGGCGGCGGGCTGGTGTGGGTTTGCTTATAGCTCCCCAGCTCTGCCGCCATGTGTTGGAGTTTACCCCGGTGAACGAGAGGGTCGTTTCCCTGCGCCTACGGGTCGGGGATAGGTCTCTCACTGTTGTTTGTGCCTACGGGCCGAACGGCAGTGCAGAGTACCCGACCTTCTTGGAGTCTCTGGGAGGGGTGCTGGAAAGTGCTCCGACTGGGGACTCTATTGTTCTACTGGGGGACTTCAACGCCCACGTGGGCAACGACAGTGACACCTGGAGGGGCGTGATTGGGAGGAACGGCCCCCCTGATCTGAACCCGAGTGGTGTTCAGTTATTGGACTTCTGTGCTAGTCACAGTTTGTCCATAACGAACACCATGTTCAAGCATAAGGGTGTCCATCAGTGCACGTGGCACCAGGACACCCTAGGCCGCAGGTCGATGATCGACTTTGTTGTCGTCTCATCTGACCTGCGGCCGTATGTCTTGGACACTCGGGTGAAGAGAGGGGCGGAGCTGTCAACTGATCATCACCTGGTGGTGAGTTGGATCCGATGGCGGGGGAGAAAGCTGGACAGACTCGGCAGGCCCAAGCGTACTGTAAGGGTCTGCTGGGAACGTCTGGCCGAGTCTCCTGTCAGAGAGATCTTTAACTCCCACCTCCGGCAGAGCTTTGACTGGATCCCGAGGGAGGTTGGAGATATTGAGTCCGAGTGGACCATGTTCTCCACCGCCATTGTCGAAGCGGCCGCTCGGAGCTGTGGCCGTAAGGTCTCCGGTGCCTGTCGAGGCGGCAATCCCCGAACCCGGTGGTGGACACCGGAAGTAAGGGATGCCGTCAAGCTGAAGAAGGAGTCCTATCAGGCCTGGTTGGCTTGTGGGACTCCTGACGCAGCTGACGGGTACCGACAGGCCAAGCGGGCTGCAGCCCGGGTGGTTGTGGAGGCAAAAACTCAGGCCTGGGAGGAGTTCGGTGAGGCCATGGAGAAGGACTATCGGCTGGCCTCGAAGAGATTCTGGCAAACCATCCGGCGCCTCAGGAGAGGGAAACAGTGCCCTACCAACGCTGTTTACAGTAGAGGTGGGCAGCTGTTGACCTCAACTGAGGATGTCGTCGGGCGGTGGAAGGAATACTTCGAGGATCTCCTCAATCCCGCCGTCACGTCTTCCATTGAGGAAGCAGAGGATGAGGGCTCAGAGGTGGACTCGTCCATCACCCGGGCTGAAGTCACCGAGGTGGTTAAGAAACTCCTCGGTGGCAAGGCACCGGGGGTGGATGAGATCCGCCCTGAGTACCTCAAGTCTCTGGATGTTGTGGGGCTGTCTTGGCTGACACGCCTGTGCAACATCGCGTGGCAGTCGGGGACAGTGCCTCTGGGATGGCAGACCGGGGTGGTGGTCCCTCTTTATAAGAAGGGGGACCGGAGGGTGTGTTCCAACTATAGGGGGATCACACTTCTCAGCCTCCCCGGGAAAGTCTATGCCAGGGTTCTGGAGAGGAGAATACGGCCGATAGTAGAACCTCGGATTCAGGAGGAACAGTGTGGTTTTCGTCCAGGCCGCGGAACACTGGACCAGCTCTATACCCTCTACAGGGTGATGGAGGGTTCATGGGAGTTTGCCCAACCAGTCCACATGTGTTTTGTGGATTTGGAGAAGGCATTCGACTGTGTCCCTCGTGGCATCCTGTGGAGGGTGCTTCGGGAATATGGGGTCCTGGGTCCTTTGCTTAGGGCTGTCAGGTCCCTGTACGACCGAAGCAGGAGCTTGGTCCGCATTGCCGGCAGTAAGTCAGACTTGTTCCCTGTGCATGTTGGACTCCGGCAGGGCTGCCCTTTGTCACCGGTTCTGTTCGTAATTTTTATGGACAGAATTTCTAGGCGCAGACCGGGGGCCGAAGGGTGTCAGGTTTGGGGACCACACGATTTCGTCTCTGCTCTTTGCGGATGATGTTGTCGTGTTGGCCCCTTCAAGCCAGGACCTCCAGCATGCACTTGGACGGTTTGCAGCCGAGTGTGAAGCGGTGGGGATGAAAATCAGTACCTCCAAATCCGAGGCCATGGTCATCAGTCGGAAAAGGGTGGCTTGCCCACTTCAGGTTGGTGGAGAGTGCCTGCCTCAAGTGGAGGAGTTTAAGTATCTAGGGGTCCTGTTCACGAGTGAGGGAAGGATGGAACGGGAGATTGACAGACGGATCGGTGCAGCTTCTGCAGTAATGCGGTCGATGTATCGGTCTGTCGTGGTGAAGAAAGAGCTGAGCCGTAAGGCGAAGCTCTCGATTTACCGGTCAATCTACGTTCCTACTCTCACCTATGGTCATGAGCTTTGGGTCATGACCGAAAGGACAAGATCCCGGATACAGGCGGCCGAAATGAGCTTTCTCCGCAGGGTGGCTGGGCGATCCCTTAGAGATAGGGTGAGAAGCTCGGTCACCCGGGAGGAGCTCAGAGTAGAGCCGCTGCTCCTCCACATCGAGAGGGGTCAGCTGAGGTGGCTTGGGCATCTGTTTCGGATGCCTCCGGAACGCCTTCCTGGGAAGGTGTTCCGGTCCCGTCCCACCGGGAAGAGACCCCGGGGAAGACCTAGGACACGCTGGAGGGACTATGTCTCCCGGCTGGCCTGGGAACGCCTCGGTGTCCCCCCGGAAGAGCTGGAGGAAGTGTCTGGGGAGAGGGAAGTCTGGGCATCCCTGCTTAGACTGCTGCCCCCGCGACCCGGCTCCGGATTAAGCGGAAGATGATGCGATGCGATGCGAAGATGTGATTGTAAACCTTCGCCATACTGTTAATCTCACGGCTATAACCCTGTCTTTGTGGCTACTTCAGTGGCTATAGAGGGTAAAATATCAGTTTGGGGCTATAGTGTTGGCAACAGCGGGCTGTGCCTAGAATCCAGGGATGGCACATTGTAGTTTATGGGGAAGGTACTCTCATCCATGTTCAATACCGATGTTGATCGAGGCGATAACAACACACGTTCTGTTGTTGTGTTGATGCAGTAACCCTGGCAACCCCTCCATGTGGGCCCTGCTTTCCAGGCTGGTGCCTCAGTACTCCCCCAGGAAGGCCAATGTACGTCACCTCACAAGTCCTTGCCGTTCCTGTTTATTTATGAAAACCAGTTCCTGTTTGCTGGCCCAGTATTTCATCTGCTAGTCTTGTGTGTTCCAGGGAGGTGCGGTCGCAGGCCACGTTGCTTGTCTGTCAAGCATGACCCAAGGAAAGGTATGTACCCCCCAACCCCTGAGAACTACCCCTCAACCACCCAAAACCCCTGAGAACTACCCCTCAGCCACCCAAAACCCCTGAGAATTACCCCCCAACCCCCACAAAACCCCTGAGAACTAGTCCTCATCCCCCCCAAAAATCCCTGGGAACTACCCCTCAACCCCCCAACCCCTGAGAACTACCCCTCAGCCCCCCCCCAACCCCTGAAAACACACTCAAATGTCACTATTGACTCTGTATTTTACCACATCTGTGTGTTGTCTGCCATTCCATGTGTGTGGCTGTAGAGGGCAGTGCTGTATAGTGGAGTGAATCAGCTGGCCTGTGGCCGTCACTCTGGGGATGACCGCAGCCAAAACGCCCTGAAGACCATCCAGAGGGCTGTGCTCCTCTGCCCTGGTGAGGACAGCATGCCGTTAAACAGACCTTGTCCTTAACTTCTGGACACAAGCAATTCACAAATATGTTGACAGGATAGGGAAAGGTCAAAAGTTGTCTTCTCTTTTCATTAACACACATGTAGTATTTTCTCAGCAATACAGCCTCTGCTAGGGTTCTCTAGGGGCTGCAAGCTTGATAAGAGAAGTCTGCCCCCTGCAAGTGAATCGGAGAATCACAGGGCAGTGACTATTTGTCTTGACTTCAGACCCAAGTGTCTGAGCTATTGGTCCCTTCATCTCATTCTGCACCTTTTACAATGTATTTATCTCGTGTTAAGCCCTGTACTCATACTGTGTCCTTTACCATCATATTTTACCTCACTGATTACAGGTCTGGAATCATGAGTATTATGTAATCTTAAGGCGTAAGAGAAGAATGTTCCTTCATCCAGAATCGGACCCAGGTGTCCAGTGTTAGTTGTTACTCTAGTGGTCTTGATGTCCTGGATGACACAGAAGGGCTCATTTGTTTTCAAAGCAACACTTTCCTGTGACTGTTTTGGGCACATCTTAGATATGTCACATACTGCTGAATATGAATCGAGAGGAAGCCAATTAATGATTGTAATTTTATTCTGTGTAAGAAGAGAATTCCATTGATTGCTGTGATTAGTTATTTTACCCAACTTTGTGTATTTTATTTAATCTGAAAATGACTTTCTCCATCAAGTGACATAAAGAGCTTCCCTATTCTGTCACTATCTATCAGATGATGCTGCGGCGTGGGCGGGGCTTATGGCTGCCTGTCACACAGAGAACACCGCCTGCTCCCTGTCTGGCTCCACCCCCAGCAGACGGGGCTTAGAGCAGGGGCTCATGGCTGTGGTGTCAGAGAAAGGTAGGTCTGTGTGTTGTTTTCAGATCATGATTTTGGGGTGTCTCAAACCCCCCATTCTTACAAAAGCCTAATCAAGGGGTATGTCATTTCAACATTGTATGCCTTGATTGTTTATATCATGTACTGTCCATTGATTGCATTGAGACCATTTTCTGTGTCATGATCAAAGTTATTTCCTATCCTGTGAATGATCAGCTGTAAGAAATGTGTGCGAACCTAGCCTACATGGACTGAAATGATCAAGGGTATAATCTTGAGTATACTTCAATTTTGTTACCAGTAAATGTTCTCCTGGATATCAAGAGATCGTTGAAAGCAAGAGTTTAGTTTTGGGTGAAACTAATTGAATACTTGTAAATGTGGGAGTGCCGGTTTCTTTGTTTCATTGTTGGAGAAAACAAAGGAAGATGAAAAAGGGTGGCAAAGGAAGATGGCCTGTGTTTTCACATCTTGTGTAACAATGGATCGACCTTTTGGTCAAGAGTATATAAAGCCCCCTGTAACCATAAGACTGGGAGCAACCCATCCTGCAGTTAGTGTATCTTCTGATTCTGACGTGCTGTTGACATGCTCCTGTGCAACCGAATGAATCGACATAACCAACTGCTATAACCAGTTTCAACAGTTGCGATTGGGGTTTTGGGTTCAAGTTTTGCCAGGTTACGGTTCTAGGTTGTCATTGGCGTGAGTGCACCAATGACACATTCACTTTGGACTACAATAAAGTGTTCCACTGTTGTTCAAGACTTGTTTGCTCTCCGTCACTCCCTTTTGTCTGTGTTTTTGTTTGTGCCTGCGTGTGCCTGTGCGTGTGCCTGTGCGTGTGTGTGTGTGTGTGTGTGTGTGTGTGTGGGCAGTGCGGTGTATGGAGGTGGTAGAACGGCTCCTGGCCCAGGCTCTGGAGGGTTGGGTGCTGCAGCAGGCTGTGACAGGACTGACAAAGGCAGGTCAGCTACAGGAGGCTGAGGCCCTGTGCTCTCAGGTACACACACACACACACACACACACACACTGCAGTGACTCATTTCCTAAATGCTCAGCACTTTGTAATCACACGTACATGTGGTGACACTGCAATTCTAAAGTGCTATCGCCCCCCCCCCCCCCCACCTCCAGGTCCTGAGTTTATCTCCCGAGCACCCTGCTCTGTTGCTCCTGCTGAGGCAGGTGCAGTGTGAGCGCCTCCTGCTGTCCAGCGCCGGTACTGCACTGCCAGCCTCAGTCTTGGAGCAGCTGAGCAGTGCCGTCCTGGCCAATCACACCTCGCTGGCCGCCTGGCATGTGAGTCTCATTACCCACTGTGCCTTGCGGCGCGGTCTGGACGCACGCACGCACACACTCAGAATATAGTCCCAACCCGGAAAATGTTGTCCGAGTCATGTTGGACAGTACCGCGTGTTTACCACCTTGTTCCCCCTGTCCTCTGTCAGTGGCTGGCCGAGGTGTACCGTACCCAGGGTCTGCTGGTGCAGGCGGTGATGGCCTACCGACAGAGCCTGCAGCTGGCCTCTCAGCTTGGCCTCCACGGTGGGCAGATGGCCAGCCTGCTGCGCTTGGCTCTCCTGGCCCTCAGTGCCTGCATGGTGGGTCTCTCCTCTATCGACAGGGATTCAAAAGATGCACTAGCTAGGGGGGGGGAGTGAACGTCCAGGCACCCTGTCTAGTAGGGAAAGTATATGTGGAATTTGGCAAGGAGCCACATCAGCCTGCGTCATTACTGACCGACCAGTTGCTCCAGATACTTGGTTGCATGGTTTTCCTAGAGCTACTTTGGTAAATGGTAATTAATTCATTATATAAAAGGTCTGTCAAATGTCAGCAAGAACATAATGCATGTTAAGTTAACACTGAGATAAATGATAAGTGACAAACCAATGTCATAACGACTGGCCCGTCTGCAGAGGGTTTGAGGAATGACAGTTGGCTTTCATACTCATTATACTATATATAACAATAGTACACATTTTGACACAGCTATGGTTCATGATTTTCTGGGATATAGATGAATGGAGGTATCCCTGTTTGAGATTATTTACATGTCTATGACAAGTCGAGAATGCCAAGTTTGTATATTATCCAGGAAGGTGTGCGTGTGATGCCTTTCTCTTTGAATGAGTCTGTGGCTAACAGGAAACATGCACTGTGCACAGCTGCCTTTACAAGACAGACCGCGTCTCACCAGCCCGTCTCCTAACACCGAGGACCGTGAGGGCACACTAATGATGATCCACACAGACTGCAGGCAGACAACACACACACACACACACACACGTTGGCAGACCGGCTGGAGCCGAGATACTGAGGAGAGATGGGTGAATGTGACAATAGGAGAGGCTGCAGGACAGGATGGCACCACTGACCAAGGCCAGGTGGAAATGCAAACAGCAGAAGTCATAGTCAATGGAAACCGGGCTTTTTCTCTGGTACTAAAGCCCTTTCAACACCTGGGTCCCTTTAAACAGCCTCCGTGGATGTAAAGCTTTAAAAGGCAGGTTCGGATTAGGCTTCACATGTTTTCCCTCCCACTCTTGTTTCTCGTTAGGTGGTAATTTTCTCTTTTTGCGGCACGTGCTGCTCTTTTAGCCTGGAATTAGATTACACAGACGGTGCAAAATACAAAGCCTTGCAGCTCAGACAGTTCATTAAAAAGTGGAATGTTGCATTGTTTTATGTCAATTTAGCCTCTTCAAGGGAGATTCAAAATCTACATGTTTATAAGGGTTTTATTGTGTGTGTGTGTGTGTGCCTCTGTGTGTATTTCTTTGTGTGTGTGTGTGTGTATTTCTTTGTGTGTCGCGTGTCATGTGTCTTTGTGTCCGTGTCTTTGTGTGTCAGGCAAAGATCCCTGGTGATGAATGGAAGGAGCTGGTCCTTGAGGCAACCACTGAGGCTCTGAAGCTTGGCCCCTCCCCCGTTGCTCTGCTCATTCAGGCCCTGCTTCACTTCTCCACTAAGATGGCCGCCAGGTGAGCACTCCTGCTCCTCTCCAGAAGTATTGACTTCTTCACTTCCATCCCTAATATGAGTAGAGGTTACTTACAGTATCTCACGAAAGTGAGTAAACCCCTCACATTTTTGCTAGTATTTGATTCTATCTTTTCATGTGACTGAAGAAATGCATTTGCCACAATGTAAAGTAGTGAGTGTACAGCTTGTATAACAGTGTAAATTTGCTGTCCCCTCAAAATAACTCAACACACAGCCATTAATGTCTAAACCGCTGGCAACAAACATGAGTACACCCCTAAGTGAAAATGTCCAAATTGGGTCCAAAGTATACATTTCTGCCTCAGCCGTCTTGGGCATGGAGTTCACCAGAGCTTCACAGGTTGCCTCTGGAGTCCTCTTCCACTCCTCCATGACGACATCATGGAACTGGTGGATGTTAGAGACCTTGCGCTCCTCCACCTTCCATTTGAGGATGCCCCACAGATGCTCAATAGGGTTTAGGTCTGGAGACATGCTTGGTCAGTCCATCACCTTTACCCTCAGCTTCTTTAGCAAGGCAGTGGTCATCTTGGAGGTGTGTTTGGGGTCGTTATCATGTTGGAATACTGCCCTGTTGCCCAGTCTCCGAAGGGAGGGGATCATGCTCTGCTTCAGTATGTCACAGTATATGTTGGCATTCATGGTTCCCTCAATGAAATGTAGCTCCCCAGTGCCAGCAGCACTCATGCAGCCCCAGACCATGACACTCCCACCACCATGCATGACTGTAGGCAAGACACATTGCCTCCACACACGCTTGACACCCAAATATGTTTACCTTGGTGTCATCAGACCACAGGACACAGTTCCAGTAATCCATGTCCTTAGTCTGCTTGTCTTCAGCAAACTGTTTGTTGGCTTTCTTGTGCATCATCTTTAGAAGAGGCTTCCTTCTGGGACGACAGCCATGCAGACCAATTCGATGCAGTGTGCGGTGTGTATGGTCTGGGCACTGACAGGCTGACCCCCCACCCCTTCAAACTCTGCAGCAATGCTGTCAGCACTCATATGTCTATTTCCCAGAGACAACCTCTGGATATGGCGCTGAGCACGTGCCCTCAACTTCTTTGGACGACCATGGCGAGGCCTGTTCTGAGTGGAACCTGTCCTGTTAAACCGCTGTATGGTCTTGGCCTCCGTGCGGCAGCTCACTTTCAGGGTCTTGGCAATCTTCTTATAGCCTAGGCCATCTTTTTATTTAGAGCAACACTAGAGCAATACTTTTTTCAGATCCACAGAGAGTTCTTTGCCATGAGGTGCCATGTTGAACTTCCAGTGACCAGTATGAGGGAGTGTGAGAGCGATAACACCAAATTTAACACACCTGCTCCCCATTCACACCTGAGACCTTGTAACACTAACGAGTCACGTGACACTGGGGAGGGAAATGTCTAATTGGGCCCAATTTGGACATTTTCACCTAGGGGTGTACTCACTTTTGTTTATAGTGGTTTGGACATAGATGGCTGTGTGTTGTGTTATTTTGAGGGGACAGCAAATGTACACTGTCATACAAGCTGTACACTCGCATGAACATGATATCGTTGGCACACAACCGTCATCTCCATTGCACATCCTCCCACTACCCCTGAGTCTGTTCTCTCGGTGTCCGTGAGAGCACATCCTTATCCTCCCTCAACCTATTTTACTTCCCTGGATCGGTGTGCTCGTCACCCAGGGAGACGAGGCGTCTGCTGGAAAGGCTGGTATACGCCCCATCCCAGGCGTACCCGGAGACTGTGGCGTGTGTGGCCCGCTGGTACCTCCTACGCCACCTGCACGCCAAAGACGACCTGGAGCTGATGGATGTGAGTGCCGAATGAGCCTATTACAGTCGAGACATTTTACAAGCATTCGCATGGAATTGGGTTACAAAGATTACGAGGAGCAACGTTTTTCTCTTCTTGTGATCTTTGGTGTTGGTGTGTGAAATGAAGTGTTAATTTACAGTGGAAGGAAGTGTCCTCACTGTTGTGTATTGATCGATCGATCGATCGATCGAAGCAGAGAGCTTTAAAGAGAGTCAGGTTTACTGTTTCAGTAAGGAGCAGGCCAACAGGTTGAGAGGTAGCACCTTCTAGGGGGCGACACGGGCTACAGGAGATCACGTTTGGCCTGTTGTCTCAGAGGATGGCCAGAACTCTGAATGTGAGATCTTGAATGTGCTTGACAGAGAATAGAGTTGTGGGCATTTAATGCAAAAGTGTATGTTGTTTTAAATTGGGGCGTATGCTGTAGTGGTCTGTTCCATGTTAAATGGGGTGTATGCTGTTGTAGTCTGTTCCATATTAAATGGGGCGTATGCTGTTGTTGGAACTATCTGTTCCATGTCGATAGTGGGAAGGAAGAGAAGGTAGCTGTACACCCTGAACCCTTGAAACAGCTCTCTGTCAACCGTTGTTGAGTTTAACACTCTTCCTTTCTCCAGACCCTGGTGGATCAAGCCAAAGCCAGTGCAGATGGCAGACTGTTGGAGTTTCACGCACTGCTGACCTCTGGCTGACCTCTCATCCACCAGCAGCCAACCAGCCCTTCAGCAGACAATGCATGACCTGATGTCATCAACATATCAACTACATCTCCATCCATGCCTGACTCCTGTCTCCTCCAAACACAATAATGTTAAAATGTTTACAGTATTGCTGGGATTTGTATGCAGTAGATTAATTTAGGTAGGTAGTCCTTACTAGTGGATAATCCAATTCCAGCTGACAGAGGATGTTCTAAGGACAAACCGGGGACCTCCTAATCCTGTACATACAGTTACTTTGTAGTAACATGTTTTTGCAGGGATGAAATTGTGGATTTGGGAATGACTGTCATCCGAAGCCTGGTCTTGCCATATTGTCAAATGTTGTAATAAGTTGGCAAATCCTCCAAGGTTCTTTTCGCAGGTTATTTCATTTCCTCAGCGGCACTGCAAACCCATTCAGGCCAAAACATCTGAATACCTTTTGAAAGACCCAGGTGGATACTCCAAGTGTCTAAACCGCAGTGATTCTCAACCCTGCTCCTGGACGCCCCCCTGCCCTGCATGTTTTAGATCTCTCCCATCCCTAACACACCTGATGTAGCTCATGAAGGACTTGATAATGAGCTGATCATTTGAACCAGGTGTGACAGAGCAAGGAGAGATCTAAAACAAGCAGGTCCCAAGAACAGGGTTGAGAAACACTGGTCTAAAGTGAGTTTAAGATTGCAAGCAGATGGACGGACCGGTGAGAAAGTTCAAATGTGAAATATATCATTAACATAAAGTACTTATTTGTCTAGTATGACATAAGTCACTAGTCTTCACATGTACTGGTTGCCTTGTTAGCCAGGATATCATTCACCTGTGATGGGCCAGCTGGGATTGAAGAGCTGAAAGCAGTGTGATTCGGCTGGTTTGAGCCAGCTGATAGAGCAACAGCATTAGTTGTTCTTGCTGGCTTTATTGTAATAAACCTTTGAGGAAGTCTGTTCCTTCAGTTTTCCATCTTGTTTATGCTCTAGTTTTGGTTTCACTGTCTGTCATAACTTGGTTTGTTTTGAGTTTTGCTCCACCCAGCTCCTTGGAGTGTGTTCTTTGTTGTTTAACCTGTTCTGGGTGAGGTTTTGTGGGCTTTTGCAGTGGGAATATTTTGGGGAATTTAATTAGTTGCTAACCAAACTTTGCTGAGTACCCCTGTGGATGTTTTATTTTGGTTTGTCAGTGATTTTTCTCCCTTGTTCATTCCCTTTCATTTTTAACTTTGTTTCTTTAGAATACATCACCATATGCTGTTTATCTGTCAGAAAGCAAGAGTGCCTGTTTCAGATCAGGATCTATGTTAACATCTGTTTCTGGGTGAAGATGTATCACTTAATAAAATGTTTATTTGCTTTCAAACCCAACTCACTGATGTGGAACACTGCTTAAAGTATATGCTCCAAGCCTAGATATGAGTCAGGATTGAAGAGTAAAGAGTTCACAACACAACCCTTTGGATTCAGGTGTAATTTGCACTGCATGCTGTGGTGCCTTAACTATGGAGCTGGCTGTAATGCATCAGCAATATGTGTCACTGAAGGGAATTAAGCTGCCATCCTGAATGTGCTTATACAACTGAATGCTTCATTTTATATTAATGCTGTAACATTCCAGCAGTCGATGTGTCTGATGTTATAGTGCTTTATGTAAGGCAACGAACCCTATGGGCCAGTTTCGCAGACACTGATTAAGTTCATTAGAAAACTCGTTTTTTTTTGTCCTAGGCTAGTCTTAATCTGTGACTGCGAAACCGGCCTTATAATTAATAGGCATTTTACTTGAAATATGGAGCATATGAAATAAATTCACTGTGATGTCGCTGATCCTTCAGGAATAAAAGTCTGATGGACAAAAACAAGTGTCTTTATTGATCCATCTAGTGCTCATTGGGGTATGAAAAGCACCATACAACTCCACTGGCCAACTAGGCCCTAACGTAGAGATCAAAACAGGCCAACTAGGCCCTAATGTAGAGATCAAAACAGGCCAACTAGGCTCTAACGTAAAAATCAAAACAGGCCAACTAGGCCCTAATGTAGAGATCAAAACAGGCCAACTAGGCTCTAACGTAGAGATCAAAACAGGCCAACTAGGCCCTAATGTAGAAATCAAAACAGGCCAACTAGGCTCTAACATAGAAATCAAAACAGGCCAACTAGGCTCTAACATAGAAATCAAAACAGGCCAACTAGGCTCTAACGTAGAGATCAAAACAGGCCAACTAGGCCCTAATGTAGAAATCAAAACAGGCCAACTAGGCTCTAATGTAGAAATCAAAACAGGCCAACTAGGCTCTAACGTAGAGATCAAAACAGGCCAACTAGGCTCTAACGTAGAGATCAAAACAGGCCAACTAGGCCCTAATGTAGAGATCAAAACAGGCCAACTAGGCTCTAACGTAAAAATCAAAACAGGCCAACTAGGTTCTAACGTAGAGATCAAAACAGGCCAACTAGGCCCTAATGTAGAAATCAAAACAGGCCAACTAGGCTCTAACATAGAAATCAAAACAGGCCAACTAGGCTCTAACGTAGAGATCAAAACAGGCCAACTAGGCCCTAATGTAGAAATCAAAACAGGCCAACTAGGCTCTAACATAGAAATCAAAACAGGCCAACTAGGCTCTAACGTAAAGATCAAAACAGGCCAACTAGGCCCTAATGTAGAAATCAAAACAGGCCAACTAGGCTCTAACGTGGAGATCAAAACAGGCCAACTAGGCCCTAATGTAGAGATCAAAACAGGCCAACTAGGCTCTAACGTAAAAATCAAAACAGGCCAACTAGGCCCTAATGTAGAGATCAAAACAGGCCAACTAGGCTCTAACGTAGAGATCAAAACAGGCCAACTAGGCCCTAACGTAGAAATCAAAACAGGCCAACTAGGCCCTAATGTAGAAATCAAAACAGGCCAACTAGGCTCTAACATAGAAATCAAAACAGGCCAACTAGGCTCTAATGTAGAGATCAAAACAGGCCAACTAGGCCCTAATGTAGAAATCAAAACAGGCCAACTAGGCTCTAACGTAGAAATCAAAACAGGCCAACTAGGCTCTAACGTAGAGATCAAAACAGGCCAACTAGGCTCTAACGTAGAGATCAAAACAGGCCAACTAGGCTCTAACGTAGAGATCAAAACAGGCCAACTAGGCCCTAATGTAGAGATCAAAACAGGCCAACTAGGCTCTAACGTAAAAATCAAAACAGGCCAACTAGGTTCTAACGTAGAGATCAAAACAGGCCAACTAGGCCCTAATGTAGAAATCAAAACAGGCCAACTAGGCTCTAACATAGAAATCAAAACAGGCCAACTAGGCTCTAACGTAGAGATCAAAACAGGCCAACTAGGCCCTAATGTAGAAATCAAAACAGGCCAACTAGGCTCTAACATAGAAATCAAAACAGGCCAACTAGGCTCTAACGTAGAGATCAAAACAGGCCAACTAGGCCCTAATGTAGAAATCAAAACAGGCCAACTAGGCTCTAACGTGGAGATCAAAACAGGCCAACTAGGCCCTAATGTAGAGATCAAAACAGGCCAACTAGGCTCTAACGTAAAAATCAAAACAGGCCAACTAGGCCCTAATGTAGAGATCAAAACAGGCCAACTAGGCTCTAACGTAGAGATCAAAACAGGCCAACTAGGCCCTAACGTAGAAATCAAAACAGGCCAACTAGGCCCTAATGTAGAAATCAAAACAGGCCAACTAGGCTCTAACATAGAAATCAAAACAGGCCAACTAGGCTCTAATGTAGAGATCAAAACAGGCCAACTAGGCCCTAATGTAGAAATCAAAACAGGCCAACTAGGCTCTAACGTAGAAATCAAAACAGGCCAACTAGGCTCTAACGTAGAGATCAAAACAGGCCAACTAGGCTCTAACGTAGAGATCAAAACAGGCCAACTAGGCTCTAACGTAGAGATCAAAACAGGCCAACTAGGCCCTAATGTAGAGATCAAAACAGGCCAACTAGGCTCTAACGTAGAGATCAAAACAGGCCAACTAGGCTCTAACGTAGAGATCAAAACAGGCCAACTAGGCTCTAACGTAGAGATCAAAACTAGGCCCTGGGATCCAAAAGTCATTTATTATCAGGAGTTTATTCAGGAGATACATTCAGATCACATGATTTGTAACATAGTACCGAAAAAGAAAAGATGAGGTCCCAGAAACACTACTTGAGATTCAAGGTTAGGGGTGCATTTATTAGTCGGACTCAGTTGCAAAATGATTCAGTCGGTTTTACAATGTAAGCATTTACAGTTTTCTTTTGAAAGTAAACAAAATGAAACTACACTCAATAGAAACTTTATTAGGTATGCCTATCTAGTAAGCCTCCATCCACTTTAAGGCTCAACATACACGCTCAGGGAGGCCTTTCTACACACCGCCATTGTAAAGAGTGGTTATTTGTGTCAGCTTGAACAAGTCTGGACATTCTCCTCTGACCTCTCGTTAAGAAGGTATTTTTGCCCACAGAACCTCCTCTCACTGGATGCTTCTTGTTTATCGTAACATTCTTTGCAAATAAAAGACTAGCGCTGATAATCACAGGAGGTCAGCTGTTTCTGAGATGCTGGAACCACCATGCCTGGCGCCAACAGGAAAGTTGCTTAGATCATGCATCTTCCCTGTTTTAATGTTTTGTCGACCTGCAACTAAACCTTTTGACCATGTCTCCAGGCTTTATAGATTGAGATGTAGACACATTTAGCTGTTCGGCTTTCCACGTATAACCCCCCCCCCATGGGTAAAATTATAAATGCTCCCCCTTATCTTCTCCATCACACCCTGGGAGAGCAGGTGTGTCTGCTCATCAGGGTGCAGATACTCTGTCCGCAGCCCCAGCAGGGCTGCACAGTGTGTGAGAGACCCGGTGTGGTCATCCTCCTGCAAAGCGCGCACACCCCAGCCGCCCCACCTTTCCCAGCTCCGCCCTGCCCAGCCCCGTTCTTCCTCTGCGACAGCAGCTGCTTCAGCTCAGCCAGGGTGGGGGTGTCGGGAGCCAGGGCGATGCCTGTGACCTCCACCCGCTGGGGGTCGAACACGCAGTCCTCCTCCAGGCCGCTGGGCACGGAGCGCATACCGCAGTTGGGGGGGACCCATGCCGTGTCGTAGCCAGCTGCGTGCCAACTCTTCTGCAACGGGTGGTTGTCTTGGTCTATGCGCTTCACGCGGCCGGCGTTCACGCGCAGCTTCAGCACCACGCGGTTCGAGGCCTGGGCATTCAGCGGGTAGCGCTCGGCCTTGCGCTGGTTGCGGCTCACGTACACACCCGGGCCCAGCATGCCGTCGGAAGACTGGCGAAAGCCTTCGGCGAGAATTTTCCGTGCTGTCTGAAGGCTTGTGCCGTGGTACATGGGGTAGACATGCTCCTGCTGAGGCTCCTGCTCAGCACCTAGCTCCAACAGCAGGGAATCGTCGTCGTAGGTCACGTCCCAGCCAAAATATGTCAGAGACATCTTCTGATGGATGGAGGATTGGAAAGAATGAGATGTTACGTTATTTGAATTAGCTTCATTAATTAATGACACACAAAAGAAGCACGAATGATGTACCGCAAATTCCACGCAGAAGTTGGACAGCTTTTGTGTTGCTAAGATGTGCTGTGACGCTCTCTCTCCCTGCCGGGGAGTCCCTTGGTTAAGCTAGCACGTTTGAAAATAATGTATTCGGTCTTAAACTGCATGGAGTTTACCGAAAACTCTAGTGGTCCATTTTTTAAGGTAAGACTGACTTGATAAAATATTTTGCATTAGGCTACATGAAACATTACCCACATTTGTCAGCTGTTTTCTTACCTTGAAATAGTCTAATAGTTTAAGTAAGGAAACAGATGACAAATTCAGATTGTGTGGTCCATGTCATTAATATAAGTCAGGTACAGGCCTAGATGCTGTATGGTGGTAACACATCTGCCTACTTTTTTGGCATGTTGATTATTTCTTTGATTCTGGTATTGTGTGGGTCTGTGTTAGAGCATCATTTATGGTCTGCTGTTGTCGTGTGTGTGTTGGTCTGACTTGCTGCCTGTTTTGCACTAGGACACATTGTTGGAGACCGCATCATCTACAGACTTAAAACATTATGTTAAACTAGATACTGTAAGGATTGTGAGATCTCAGTTCACTGAAGAATGCGCCTACGCTGTACTGTGTTCTCTATTCGGCCAGGAGAAAACGTTGACCCCGATTGTCATTTAATCCTTCTCATTCTGGTTGAGCCAACTGAAGACGAGACCATCACCAAATCTATTTTTACAGTAGCCTACTGTATTGGTTAATCCAATGTCATTAGATCCTCAGGGTACCTTCGAAACATAAAACTGAATTGACCAGACACAAACTAAATTAACCAAAAAAATACTAAACAAAACAACAATATTCTAAGTCTCACTCTCAGCCCATACTATACTTGAAAGTTAATGTTTTCTTACCTGGACAGCCGTGTGAAAGTAAAGTGAATCAGCTGTTTGTCCTACTGCTTTCACTTTAAGTTAAAACAAAATCGAAAGTATGACACCCTGCTGCAGTAGTACTAGTGCTATTCTAGGAAGGAAATATGCGTTTACCGAAACAGCACCAGAAACTGCTATTCACCGGTGCCACAATAAGAATAATAGATCTTGATGTCGTGCAGATCACTAAGCCAAGTAATTTAGCTATATCCACACAAATGTTGCAAACTGTCATTGCCACCACAAACTATGACATTTGTTTGTCGAGTGAATAGAAAGGGATGCACCTATATTCACTTAAATACGAAATAACGCGTTTGGCTATTATTCTTTTATTGCTGCCTAAAGGATAAAACGTGTTTCTCCTAACTTGACGTCAAAGTGCATTTTCAGAGTAAGAAACCGACTTGATTACAGAAATCGGTAGTATTCTCCGAAGAGATGGAAACCTTTATTTTAAAGTGAATACATGACATCTGAATTTGCCTTTGGTTCATTGGTATTTACACAATGAATAGACATAATATCTAGGATGTGTCTATCACACGACTAGGGTTTCATTTTAGATTAATCGGAAATTGTGTGTATTAACCTAATAAAGAGTGCATGTCTGCAGTCAGCTGACTCCTGACCGACCAGTACTGCAGCCATCTTCAGTTGCTGTTTGCTTAAACGAATCTTCAGCAAATGTAAGGCATGTTAGATTGGAGATTAATTTGGCCAGCCAAGAAAATTGGTTGGCTTCAAAAACATCCTAGTTGCTATGGCTGTATGTTTGAATGATGGTCTTTACTCTATGAGGAAGCAACATCAAATGAGTTTGTAGGCATTTGGTTGTAGTTTTTCTATGTAGATGTCATGGGGTAATTCAAGATAAAACATGATATCTTGAATATCAAATGTCAATACTGGTCTGTGTGAACATGCACACTAGGGCATGAACATGTGGTTTGACACATCTCTCAGCTCTGCCATCTTCCTGTGTATCTGTTTGATATTTTTCTGCACCGTGTCCATGTCCAGCCGGGCTTAGGTGTCCACGATCTGCCTCAGTGAGTCCATGGCATCACGAATAGTCTGGAACCCTGGCCATCAGCTAGTTTTATTTACTTAGCTGTTCCATCGCTTCTGTTCAGTGCTCCAGATACCCTACACGGCCTTGCTCCCCGCTCCTTGGGGAAATTTACATCGGTTTCAGGATGAAATGGGAGTCAAACTCAACAGCCTGCTGTGCTATTGTCTTCCTCTTAACAGGGAACGAATCCACCAGGAAAAATCATTCATGAATGGCTTTGCACAGGGCTTGCAATGTTTTATCTGAATAAAATGATCCAGAAGAATGATGCATACAAATACCCAGACTTCAAAACAAGCAAGTTACATATTTCTAAATGTTGGAGTTGCTAAACAGTAACTACATCAGTCTCTTGACTCAAGAGATTGTTGGCAGTATTGCTGTCTGGATGCAGAGAAACGTCTGTTCATCAAAAGGTGTGTGAAATACCGTTGCTGTGGAAAATTGCTAACTTTTCATGTTACGCTTAGTAGAGATCTCAAATCAAAGCCAAAGACCTACTCTCTGAAACTAATTGCTAACACATGCCATTGGGTTATACATCTATTGGACTTTATGGCACGCCACACATTTGTCGTGTGTCCAGTTTGGCCTGTTTTTCACTGACCCAAATATTGATAGTTAAGTGCGCTTTATAATTAACTGACAGTGTTGGTGAGCGAGTTAGAAGTGACCTGATTGGTGGTCCTGTTTGATCCTCTGCAGCTCTTCCTGGAGGCTGGTTTCCACAGCGTTAATCCTGCTGTGGACGCGAATCTCTGAATGGTTCGCCCTCTCGGCCTGGCGCTCCTTCTCCAGCTGGCTCTCGGTTCTCCCCACACGGTCTGACAGCAGGCCGAGCTGCTGGCTTCGTCTACCATCCGCCTCAACCTGCACAGGTCAGAGCCGGCAAACCTTAACACAGGAAAGGCTTGCCAAATACTGACAACTTAATTTTTCCCAGGAATTCTGGTTGGAAGATTCATGGAAAAGAGAGGGAATAACCTGGAAATCTTACTAGAAGATTACTAGATTACTAGAATTTGGGAACTTAACCACAGACAAACAAAAACAACACACACAGAGATACATATGGGCATACCACCATTTTGTCCTGCAGCAGTGAACGTAACAGCTCCCTGCCCTGTGTGTGTGTGCCTGGGCTGAGCTGCATTGCTGTTGCTCTGTCCACTTCCTCAATCTGTCTGTTTCCTCCATCACCTCCCTTTGCCCACCAGAGCTCCTACACAAAAAAACACATTGTCAGTGATTACATATCCGCAAGCACAGACCAAAGACTTTGAGCCATCATTAACCATCATAAGTCATCCCCTGACTGGCTGTTTTTGATAATAGAGGACTACATAATCAACCCAGAGGCTTGCATAACAAGGTGTCAAGGTTTCAGTATGTTATAAATGTGTTTCTTCACAGGTCCAGAGCTTGGCTGAGAGACGAACCGGGCTCTGCCTGGTGGTTATTGTAAATGTTAGTGACCTCCTCCGTAAGTGGCCTATCATCATGCACTCTTTACCGCGTCAGGTCTGCGTGGCAGCACTTCACTCGGCTGCGCTCAGGGAATGGGGATGTATGACGGTTACCACACAAGGGACAAATGTGATTTGGCCTTCCGCATTTGACCCGACTGCTACAATTGGCGTGCGGGTAAAGGTTAAGTGCCTTGGTCAGAGACATAGCAAAAAGAGTTAACTTTACCTGCATGTAGATGCCCTAACCCTTCAGTCACCTGCTGCCCCTGATTCTCAGATACTGCATCCCCATCAGACATGCCCAGCCAAGCTTTCTGCACCGGCAAATGCCTGTCTGTTGTATTCACACAAGTATTCACACAAGTATTCACACAAGTATTCACACAAGTATTCACACAAGTATTCACACAAGTATTCACTTAAGTATTCACACAAGTATTCACTTAAGTATTCACACAAGGTGCAGACGTCACACATGGTAGCGGGGAAAGCTGTTGTCGTGGACGTGCTGAGCTGGTGTCCAGCGAAGGCATTCTGTTTGTATCGGCACGGCGTCCTCAGTGAGTCATCAGTAGGTCCCCACAAGTACATTATGTTTTGTCTAAACCGTAAAGTTTCTTAAATACGGCACGCCTCACTACTCTCTTGGAGTGTTTCCCCGTAACAGAGTTTTAATGAGGCCGTCTTCGGCATGGGTAGTCTCTCTCTGGGTGGTGTGTGAGAGATCCAGCTTTATCTGCACAGGTGAGAACACACGTTTTGCAGGTCCCCACTAGGAAACATGTGATTTCCGGATTTTAGGGTTAGGTTTAGGAAAACCTTTACAATTGTGGAGAGTTTTAGAATTAGGTTTGAAAATGTACATTCAGGCATAGTTTTACAATTTTGATTATTTTTTGGTTTAGGCATTGCGGGTATCGAGGTTATGGTTAGGTTGAGGTTAAGGTTAGGTCAGGGGACAAGAAAACATGGATTTCTGGGTTTTAGGTGCCAACAAGGATAGAACATGGTCTCTGTATTTCTCTGTATTTATGTTGCTGCACTCCAAAATGGCTTTCTCATTAATTACCAATTCCTGGCAACAGACCATCGTGAAATGGATACAGATGGATTGCCTGCTTAGGTCAAATCTCAGAATTTCCATTCAATCACTAACAATAGCGTACATTTAGCATTTCCCGGGTAGAGAGCTATCTTTTACCAAATGTCAGAGGTAGGGGTTTCAACCTAGTGCCTTGATGGCGCTACCAACAGAGCACCCCAGCAATTTTAAGATTCTGTTTGTGGTTTTTAGGAATATAGTACCTAGACCTAGCTTCCTACTTACCTGTAAACTGGACACGAGAACTCCTCTCAGTCTGTTATATTAGGTTACCAACAGGACTTTGAGAACTCATGGTCACACTCTCGAGTAGGACATCTAATCAAGCCATCAGTGCCTGACCAAAAGTGCCTCACTCTACTTATTGTGTTTTCAGCTGGGACAGAAACTCTGGAGGCACTTGATTACATTACTGTCAGCAGCGCATCAAAACTCATACAACACAACCCCGCTCCACTCCGTGGAGAATGTAATCTTCATCACACACACACACAGGATTATTCAGTAGTTCCTCAACAGCATGTCCAGGTTGTGGTTTGTTAAAGCTATCTAATGTGGGAGCGGCAGACCTACTTGGCTTCCAGGAGCTTGATGTGGTTTGCCCAGTTCAGTCCAGGCTGTTCCTCAGGCTGTGGCTCTGCTTGAGTCCTGGGACAGCTGCACACGCAAACACACGCAAACACACGGATACACACAAACACACGCATACAAGCAAACACACACGCACAAACACACACACAAACACACACACACACACACACACACAACACACGATGTCAATAAGTGGCTGTGTATCATTATCATTGCTTTTGAAAGCCCGTTCTGGCATAAGGCCTACAGTACGTGCTCTTCCGGGTGTGTTTACAGTGTCAACAGTCTGACCAAATACCCAGCACCCCCACGACCCGATACTCAGAGTACTGGCTAAGGTGTCAGGTGTGGCGTGTGGAACGTCTCTGCGTGCACTTTTAGGGAAAACCCCCTCCGTCACATCCCTCGTATCACGTCCAATAAAGCAGAAATGATGGCAGAAAAAGAAATAGCTATGACAATGTGCCCATTCTCTAGTGACTTTAGCCCTGTTCTGCTATGCAGACCCAGAGTTGTCGTCATTTCTGGCTCTTGCTTTTGCTAATGGTGCACACTGACTTCGCTCCAGTTTTCAATTATCTTTATGGCCGCGCTTCACCACTCCTCCGGACTTCATGTGCTGCTAGCCCAGTGATTTACCGCCAAGCTCCACAGCCCAGGGAGTACGGGGAGGCCACGGCTGTGAGGAGAGTAGGCTGTGAGGAGAGTAGGCTGTGTGGAGAGTATGCCCAGGACTTCAAATCTTTCTCTGTTATTGATGGCAATAATCAGCACAGCAGATGGTGCAAGTCACTGGCCAGACAATTAAAACGGGGGTAGTTTCAGTTACCTTGATGTTTCGGCTAGTCTTCACCTTTTGGTGGAATATGCTCCTCTGATAAGAGTAGGAGGGGATGGTTGCCACGGTTCATCCAACACAAATTCCAATTAGTTTTTAGCTACAGCTGTCTTCTTTAATTAATATACTGCTGGGCTATTCAACACTGGTTCTCCTCCTTATCAGGGACTGATTCCGGGCCTGGTACACTAGATTAGTGCAATTAACTCCCAGTTAGAAACATGTTTTGGCCCGACAGGACCTGAGTTGAAGAACCCTGATACTTTATAGCTACTATACTGTTTTTAGTGAGATACAATGGTGGTACCTTCAGTAAAGGAAGCTGGAATGAAAGGGAGATCATTTACCCCCGTTGTAAAGTGTTGGGTCAGGTTGAGTCAGACCTACAAGCCATCTGGTTGTTAAGAGACTTTCACCTTGGTTTCCATCTCTCACAGTCTCTCTCCCAGGCCAGACTTGACCCCTGACCCCTCCTGTTGCAGCCTGATGATCTCATGTGCTCACATCCGCACACAGCTTGGCAATGTTGGCATCACATCTGAGGGGAGAAATGAGACATGGAAAGACAGCTGTCTTTACCAGTACTGTACAGCGCTCTCCCATCTCTGGCAACCGTGGGGATGTTTCATGGAGCCCATATGTTGAGTGAGTGTTTGTTAAAATCTATAATTCTACACAAGCACAGCAATTATAATTTTCCAAATGCATATGCAGTACCAATGAAAACCTGAAAAAAAACCTCACTCACTGTTTGAGCTCTAATTTAACGGGAAACACTGTTGAAGCTCTAATTTAATCTGACACGCCCCTGAAGCTCTAATTTAACACGCCACACTGTTGACGCTCTAACCTGACTCGCTGTTTAAGCTGTAATTTAAACTGACTCATTGTTGAAGCTGTAATTTAAACCGATTCATTGTTGAAGCTCTTACAGAAGTTGTGGCTGCTCAATAAGTCCATGATTATTTGACTAATATCGTTAATATTAATACATTTAACGTGTGAAAGTGGTAAAACATTTAATAATAATAAAATAGTAAAAACTTTTTAAAAACAGAACATTGCAACTAGAAAACATAGTTACATTAAATAAAAAAAGACATCAGTGCAGGTTTCTTTGTCATGCAGCCTATGCTTAGGTTTATTTGTTTACAAGAACTGCAAAACAAATTATTGATTCCTTTCTCATTATTCACCATAACAGGTGATCAGTTCAAGTTGGAGAGCTTTAACTAGACAGGCTTGGTAGAAGATAAATCACCAAAGCACTGAGCAGCTTCTTATCTTCCCTCTGTTTCTAAAGTCCCCAACCTCCACACACAAAGCTATGGACTTGCTGGGGCTCATACCAAACAATTTCAGGTCACAATAATTAATCTGAGCAGACAGGAAATCATATATTACTCGTTACTCCTATTGATCTACTGTATAGCAGATGAGGCACTTTAGATGAGAAATCTGATCTGATTAAGGCTTTCTTGGATAATTGTTATTTGGATAAGTGTATATATAAACACACCACTCTTTGTTTTGCACGCATACATACATGCAATCGCCCACACACTTTATTATCAGTTCTATAATGCAAATTATTCTTCTGCTTTGCAAAAGTATGTAAAGAATTTTTCAAGTAGCTTATCAGAATACTAAAGAGTGCGTAGCGTGTGTGTGTGTGAGGGAAGAAGACAGTGACTCAGTAATAGTGCATGTAATTCCTACCTAGCCACTCTACCCCTGAGGTCTCCAATACCAGCCAGGTTTTTGTGGTCCAAACTCTGCACAGCAAAAGAGGTCCCAGATGTGACCCCTGTCTCTCTGGGCCATCTGACTCGCCAGAGTCTGACGGGAGAACAGAATAATTTTTAACATGTCATTTGGCAGACTCTTATCCCGAGTGAATTAGGGGTCAAGGAACAGTTAGGGTTCAGGGCTTTGGAAAATGTTTCCGTTCAAAGATTTGAACCAGCGACCAATTTGGTTACTGTCTCAATGCTCTGTTGATATCCAGCCTATTGCTAAATATCATCATGCCTCACTGGTTTTATTTTGCATAGACAATCACTTTTTTAATCTCCAATTGGTGAATATCACATGCACTAGCAGCAGAACTGAGAGAATATCACATGCACTAGAGGCAGAACTGAGAGAATATCACATGCACTAGAGGCAGAACTGAGAGAATATCACATGCACTAGCAGCAGAACTGAGAGAATATCACATGCACTAGCAGCAGAACTGAGAGAATATCACATGCATAGCAGCAGAACTGAGAGAATATCACATGCACTAGCAGCAGAACTGAGAGAATATCACATGCACTAGCAGCAGAACTGAGAGAATATCACATGCACTAGCAGCAGAACTGAGAGAATATCACATGCACTAGCAGCAGAACTGAGAGAATATCACATGCACTAGAGGCAGAACTGAGAGAATATCACATTCACTAGCAGCAGAACTGAGAGAATATCACATGCACTAGCAGCAGAACTGAGAGAATATCACATGCACTAGCAGCAGAACTGAGAGAATATCACATGCATTAGCAGCAGAACTGAGAGAATATCACATGCACTAGAGGCAGAACTGAGAGAATATCACATGCACTAGAGGCAGAACTGAGAGAATATCACATGCACTAGAGGCAGAACTGAGAGAATATCACATGCACTAGCAGCAGAACTGAGAGAATATCACATGCACTAGCAGAAAAACACAGTGGACCTTACACACTGAAAAACTCCTGTATGATAGAAAAAGTTTGAGAGAAGAAGAGGGCAAGAGAAGTACGTTAATAGACAGAATCAGGATTGGCTCCCATACATAAAAAGTTATATCATCATTTAAAGATTGCATGTCAGATACCCTAACAGCAAAAATTTCTGTCTGAATAAAGAATTCATTGGTATTAAACTAATTTAGCCCAGTTTTTGTGAGGTAATTAAAATTAAATAAAAAATGTGTCCAGACATTAATCTCTCTCTTCTATGTCGTGTGTTATTTCACCTGTCTTTAAAATGTCCCTATTGGCAAGTGTTCCAGAACTCACTGACATTTATTGGATCATAAAACATTTGACTTACTTATAAGGAATACATCATGAGCTCTGAATCAGAGGCTCTCTGTGAGGCTTTACTCCAGTTCAAAGAAAGAGAGACAGAAAGAGAGGGTTAGAAAGGTGGTAAAAGACACGGACTGCACGACAGAGAGAAATGCAGTTACATAGAGACATTTAATACGCTCTCTTGACTCATAACCTCATTCTCCAATACAACCCTATCACCATTCTATGTTACCACTACAAGAAAGTGATTGATTTAAGGAGCACAGCCAGTTGACATTGTCACGATTCAAAAATGACCTAGTATGATAAGCATTAAATGTGCCCCTTCCATTGTAAATATTTTATGATAGCTTTACATTTCAGGCATTTAGCAGATTTATCATTCCTTGAGAGCACCTTTGTAGACCAGGAAGCTGGTTCCATGACTGGCTTTTATAATGTACAGTGGATATAAAAAGTCTACACACCCCTGTTTAAATACCAGGTTCTTGTGATGTAAAAGAATGAGACAAAGATAAATCATGTCAGAACTTTTTCCACCTTTTATGTGACCTATAACGTGAACAATTTAATTGAAAAACAAACTGAAATCTTTGAGGGGGAAAAATAAAACCCCCACAATAACCTGGTTGCATGAGTGTGCATACCCTTAAACTAATACTTTGTTGAAGCACCTTTAAATTTTATTGCAGCACTCTTTTTGGGTAGGAGTCTATTAGCATGGCACATCTTGACATGGCAATATTTGCCCACTCTTCTTTGCAAAAGTGCTCCAAATCTGTCCGATTGCGAGTACATCTCCTGTGCACAGCCCTCTTCAGATCACCCCACAGACGTTCAATTGGATTCAGGTTAATCTTCTTCTGGTGAAGCCATGCTTTTGTGGATTTGGATGTGTGCTTTGGGACATTGTCGTGCTGAAAGGTGAACTTCATCTTTTTGTGTCAAGGTTTTGTGTCAAAATTGCCTGGTATTTGGAACTGTTCATAATTCCCTCCACCCTGACTAAGGCCCCGGTTCCAGTTGAAGAAAAACATCCCCAAAGCATGATGCTGCCACCACCATGCTTCACTGTGGGTATGGTGTTCTTTGGGTGATGTGCAATGTTGTTTTTGCACCAGACATACCTTTTGAAATGAAAAAAGTTCAACCTTGGTTTCATCAGACCATAACATATTTTCCCATGTGCTTTCAGGGGACTTGATGTTTGTTTTTGCAAACTTCAGCCGGCCTTGGATGTTTTTCTTTGTAAGATGCTCATTGTTCGCTCCTGATTTGTCCCACTGCCCTCTATGATATATGACCTTGGTGTGGTGGTGGTGGTGGTGGGGGGTTCAGCTGTAAGTTTTCCTGCTCTAGGCAGTGAGATTACCCAGCTGTAGTGCATGTATTCATGTGGTATGTCAATGCACTGAGTGATTTAGTCAATAGTACACCTAAGCACAGAGGAAAAATTGCACAACATTCATTTCACCCTCCAGGAGGATTAGAAAAACCCTTAACAGATTTAAAACAAGAACAATCTCTGTTCCTCCACATGTTCAATCCACAGGAAAGCTGCATAAATTGCAGTGGTTACGTTATCCTCGGGCCCTAAACTACATTAACATTTCCCATCGACTAGTTGCCTCTGTGGTCTGTTCCATTCTGTTTCCATGGATTGGAGATTAAGCAGTCAGAAAAGGTCTCTGTTTGTTTTCCGGCCTTTTGCTGTCGGACATGATGTAAACTGGATTAATCCCCACAACACAAGGGCCTTTTTGGAGGTCATTTCTTAGACTCACTTGTCGCGTGGGTGATATGGCTGCAACATTGATGGATGTGACGGGTTTCTTCTTAACAACCGGTTTCTGTTTCCTTAAAAACACAAATAACATTATGTTATGCACAACAACTTTCCCCTTAAAATAAAGTATATTCTGATGGATGACTGTTGTTCCGTTCCCTGTGAGGTAACGGGAAACTGCTGTTGAATTCAAACATGATAGGACAGGTATTTTCATAAACCAGACGTTATCTAAGCCCCATTATTTTTCTGTTCACGAGCCTGACGGAGAAGATATCCCCTGCATTATACCTATTATTCATCAAGAAAAATGACAAGAGAAAATGCAGGATACTTACTTTTAAGTGGCGAGCCACAATATATTGTTCTGATGAATGTGTTTGTGCTGGTCACTTGGTTACGGTAGTGAAGCTGGACGGGGCGTGCGAATGTGGACTTGGCAATGTTTTAATAATGAGGCTTTGTTGTTGTGTTGGTAGCTAAGCTCAGCAAGCAAACCAAAGTAACTTCCTCTAATAAATGAATGGCTAAAGTATTATAATCTTGGCCTTAGTTTAATGGAATTTGCAGTGGTTGAATACGTGTTAATTTCAGAGCAAATAATCTATATACAGTCACATCCAAACTTTGGATCTTTGACTGAGATGACCAAAAAAGTCTGTACAAACAACAAAACAATGCTGGTGAAGAGCTGTATTTTATGGAGATTTTTTTTTTGGTTTTTATGCTAAAACAGTTGCTTAGAGAAAATGTAATATCTAGATTAACATCTTCCTCGACTCAGTGAGAAAGAGGTCTGAGGAAGCAAACTGAAGGGCCACAGTTGTAGAGTTACAGAAATGAGTTGCCCCTTGCAAGCCACTATAGTATTTGAAAGGGTTCCCAGAGAAACATCCTTTATAGGGAACAATAAACAAATGTATGCACCTGCAGCTTGCTTAACAGTGCTGGCACTTGGATTGGAACTGGGTTCCAGAAAATAGTTTGTTTTTGACCCCACACACCAGTGGTGAGAATTGAAACAAGGATGTGTGTGCAGGAAATGAACTCATATCTACTGTAAAATAAGCTGGTAGTGGTGGATCTTTAGTATAATGGAGCTGTTTTGCTTCCATCTGTTCTTGGTTCCTATAAATGGCATCATGAACTAAGAACCAGAACATTATAACCTACTTGTCTCAACATACTGGTCTTGGCACTCTTGTTGCCAGGAGGCTGAAGCTTGGCCACAAGTGAATTTCCCGTCAAGAAAAATATAATAAACACACATCAAAATTCACCAAGATTCTTCAATGACCATCTCAGTCCTACTTGGATCCCATTGAAAGCCTTGGAGCAGACTGAAGCCTTTTGACCTGCAAAGATTCTGTATGGAGGAGCTGTCTACAAAGCCACCCAGTGAGTTCTCCAATATTATTTAAAAAAGTACAGGAAAAGGTCTCAGGCATTGAATCACACACAGAGGTGTTACTAAAGTAAAAAAAAAAATTTGCACATTATTTTAATTCAGCTAGTTTAAACTCTCTTATCGTCATTACAGGTTTTAACTTACATTTTATGTTGTGTTCGTTAAGAATGCTGCTATCTTGGCCAGGGCTCTCTTGTAAAAGAATCTCTGAATCTCTGTATAGCACATTAGCTGTGTTGTTTATTTGCTGTAGTATTTTTTATTTAGTTTTATCAGGGGTGCCAATATTATTGGAGGTGACTGTATGTATTCAGTATGGTTTGTTCATTATCATATTACTACTACATTGCTCAGTTTTGGCCATATCTCTCACTGAAAACTGCTGCCGTTGCAGAGCCCAGTCAGCCTCTGTACAAGTCATTTACATATTTGAAAATGCTTGCTAATGTATTGCTTCCCAGACTAAATGATCATATCAGCTAAGGGATTTTATTTTTTGGCCCAGCTTAAAAGCCAATGACCAAGTGATTTGAACAAATCCTATTAACGAACAGAAACATTCTTAGTGAAGAGAACCAATAATTACTGGACAAATAAGTTACTGCAGAGTTGAAATATACTTTTTTAAAGTTCACACCCCGAAAATATATTGACTCGCCCTATATATATTTGGTCAAAGCAAAAACTGCACCTCTAACTTGAATATAGAACAGGCTGTTTAAATCAATCAAATGTATTTATTAAGTCCTTTTTACATCAGCAGTTGTCAAAAAGTGTTTTTCCAAATCAAAACACCCATACCTAACATATAAGCCATCAGAATGCCTCTGTTGGTTTATATGTTAGGTATGGTTTGGTTAGAGTTAGAGTTAGGCATGAAAGTTAGGTTATTGAGATTAAAATTATATTTAGGTTAAGGTTATGGTAATGGTTAGGTTTAGGTTTATAAGTTTCAAGATATTTTCTTTATGTTTGAAAATAAAAATGTAAGTTCTTAAAAGTCATGACATTTCTGTGTGTATGTCATAAAATTAGTCTGATGTCTTACCTCTTATTGGGAATGAATCATTTTGTCCCTCTGTTCTCTGAGGAAACGGAACACATGAGAATATAACCATTTTGGGTGAGCTCCAAAATCATTAGTTTTATTGAACAGCTTCTGATGGTCATTTGAGAATATAAGCCTAATGTTGCAGTAGCTTCATCTGTCCTGAGTCTCCAACCATGATCAGATCAGTGAACCTCAGTATTGTGTAGAATGTAGACTAGTTTGAATCAGGCTTTTAAGTTCATCAAGAAGAATTTACACAGCTCCATACTGCAACTGTGTTACTATACAACACAAACACAGTAGCAGATGCTGTTTGTGTGAAAAGATTATTATACTTTAATGATTTTGAAAAAGAAAATGGGGACTTGAACGCAAACATCTATCTCCGAGGTGAAGGAACGATGGAATGAAGATTAGCACAAACCCTGACCAAAAATTCTAGTTGGATGATTCCCAGAATTCTCCTTACCTCTATCTTCTAATCCTAACCTTAATCCCAACACTCAGCTAATCCTAACCTTAATCCCAACACTCAGCTGATCATAACCTTAAGCCCAACACTCAGCTAACCCTAAATTTAACCCCAATACTCAGCTATAATTAAACCCAACCTGTACACCCAACTCTAACCCAAAACCTAACCCTAAAATACAATTTTGTGAGGACAAGAAGGCAGGTATCACAAGTAATACCTATACACTCACATATACCCGGGGCATAAAATTAGGGGGACACAGGGATAAAGAGTCTCTCTTTCCTGTAACCCTGGACTAGGTAATACCCTTAACATTCTCATTCAGTTAGGGAAGAGGCGGAGGAGAACAGTCGAGTTATTGTTTAAAATCTTATGAGGCAGGATTCTGTACAGTGCACCTTCAAGCTAATATCTAGGTCCTTTAGCTGCTGTCACAAGACTATACTTAACAGGACTATACTAAGGTGCCACTAGTCCAAGAAATCCTCCATAATAAGAGCTGGGGCAGTTAAAACATGCTGGTGGCTCACCCATGGCAAACGTTTCATTAATCAGCCCCATAAAAATGCAGTGCACTCGGGATATTTACAATTGATAATTTAAACCAACTGTCGTGGGATGACCAGGGGGAGGCGCCTTGCAGACAGCTTTTAATTAATGGAGTCATTACGCTACATTTACTAAACCGTTTAAACAAACCACTATATGAAGTCATTAAGCACTATAGTAATTTGGTCCCTGTACTCAGCTGAATGTTTCGATAGTTGCGTGGGCATAACTTACGAACTTAAGTGAGCTTCCGCTCTTTTTACCGTTTGACAGCCACACAACACGTTTGTCACGGCACTCACACTTCAGCCGCACGCATCCTGAAAAGACGCACTCCAGAACAGCTAGACACACCCCCTTCGTCCTTTGCGGCATCTTTGAGCTGGAAATTGATCAGTTGAAGTGCTGCTGTAGCTATCACCATCCGCCTACCTCGACATACACTACCCTGCGCGTTAAGACTGGCAGGCTGCTGTACTGGTACTATGGAGGAGAAACCTAAGCATGAGAGCGCCTCGAAGGGACAGGAATCAATGTCCTACCAGCGGAGAATGTGGAAGAATTTTCAAGATAGAACCAAACCGTTTTTGAGCCCCAAATTGGGCACTGAACGTCGCAGTCCCGACAGTAAAAAGGAAACGGGGTTATGGATGTTCAAAAGGAAAAAGAAAGAGTTAGATCGCGTCTTTTCGTCTTCACAGCCCAATCTGAGCTCTACCCCGGCGCGTGTCCCCGCTGACAAGTCCCTCAGCGGTTTAGGGGACTCCGGTAGCTGCATCTCAGGGCAACCTGTGCAACAGCTACTGGGGACCGATGGAGCGACCGCGAGCAAGCCCGAGCTAACGGGTCACGGAAGCCCAAAGCTTATCGTCTCACATTCGATCCTGTCCCAACAGAAGAGCTCCTCTCTCGGTTCGGAATGTTTCGAGAAGCTGGTAGTCGAATCTTCGGTCACAGGAGAGGAGGAACAGCAGCGCAAAAACGTCAGTGATTCTGTAAGTAAACAGAATGTAAACAAACGAATGAAAAACGCAGAAGTGGCAGTATATGGTTGATGTCAATTGCCTCTGTATATTAGCCTATTGGGAATAGGCCTATTTAACTTAATGGAACATGTGTATAAGATGAAATGCTGGTGAATGTGATTTGGCACACATATACTAACTCAACTTCACATCCACCCTTGAGCCAAGGAGCAGTTATCCATTTAATCTTTGAGACATACCGGATTCAGCTGACAGGTTGAAGGGTATTTAAAGTATTACGATCAGATCATGATCATATACCTTCATATTGTACAGCCAATATTGCCAACCAATATTTCAACAGCTATAGTCAATGTTATCAGAATTACTTTTATCGGAGTCAGAATTACTTTTAATACTTATTTTAATCTGTTTATTTTTTCCTTTAGATAGTATAACTCCCCATTTGTTGTGGCTTCATATAAGCACTGGCAGATGATTTAGACAATTTTTATGTCAACCTGTATGGAAAAATGGTGTAGACATTTACTCAATAGCCTAACTGACCATTTGAATTGGACCTTGTCCAATCTATATTCTATTCAATGCTGAACCGCCAGTTTTATAAACCTGATATGAATAGTCAGCGAGTCCAAGACAGGCACCGCCGAATCCATTACTTTAAACATTAATGGGCCTGCTTCAGACAGGATTTTCATAATGTTTTCTAAATTGCTCAGAAAGCAACAATTTTACTTGCCATTAGCCTTTTATGCAAACATTATAATGTCAAAACATCCTGGGCACATTTTTTAAGATCAATAATGAATTTCAAGGGGCCCTCGAGTGGCATTGAAGTGCAGCTGTGTCATCGTGGCCAGGTGTTCGAATCCTGGTCTTGGAGTATCGGCCATGCTTGGGGGTCCATCAACGGGCAGCCCAGTTTGGCTCAGCACTGTCTGGGGGAGGACAGTTGGATGTCGGGCAGGGCTGCCTTGTCAATTCGCGCTCTAGCGACTAGCGTCAATGGGCGCCTGCAATCTCGATCGTGTTTGCAAAGCTGGGAAATGTGTTACACTTACATTAGTGGCCTAGTCATGGAAACACAGTGTGAAAATATGTGTCCATGTGTCCACCTAGACCAGTAAGCTCTCAAACCGGGGTTCTTGGCCTATCCATGGGGGCACTTGAGAAGGATAATAAGACAATACTGGTAAAATGCAGATAAGGGTGTTCTTCAGGGGTACTTCAAGAAGAACAGAATTCATTCGGCAGTACAGTCCAAAAAATTATTTCCCTGAAAGAAAGTGCCACCTGCCCCACTGGTTTCCGGAAGAGTCTTATATTCCAAATCTGGCCCACGGTATGTATGGTTCTAGCTGAGAAATACACTCCAGCTATATCTTTTTATGTGCTTTTCTGTTTATCGTGGAGGTGTTCAATCTGTTCATTTACTCTCAGGAAATGTTTCAATGTACTAGATGGCCGAGACATTGGTGAAGAGTGCTTCAAACTGCCACAGACCTTTCAGTCAGAAGGTCTGTGGAGAGAGTAAACGCTGTGATTCATTAGTAATTGCATTTTATGTAGAGAAAGCCCCCCTGCAAATGTCAATAGTTGGATATTGACATTTATTGACATTTTACAATGGATGTATTCACAGAGAAACTGAAATGGATGTGAGCCTCCCTTCAGAAAATGCTGTGGACACGCAGGGGAACTGAAATCAATACTTTCTGAGGTAGTGCTTGCAGTAATGTTGTGGCAGTCACTGCCACGACCTCAAAGATAGTGATGAAGCAGATGTGAAGAAGCAGATAGAGCTGTTGCACTGTTGTAAAATATCTGGATAGTAACGATATTGTAACTGCACATGGGGAGCGAACGTAGGCCCGTGTTGTCCGATCCAACAGACGAGATACTGTAGCTCAAATTGCTGAAAAAGTTAATGCTGGTACTTATAGAAAAGTGTCACAACACACAGTGCATTGCAGTTTGTTGCGTGTGGGGCTGCATAGCTGCAGACCAGTCAGGGTGCCCATGCTGACCCCTGTCCACTGTCAAAAGTACCTACAAAGGGCATGTGAGCATCAGAACTGGACCACAGAGCAATGGAAGAAGGTGGCCTGGTTTGATGAATCACGTTTCCTTTTACATCAAATGAATGGCTGGGTGCGTGTGTGTTGCTTACCTGGAGAACACATGGCACCATGATCTACTATGGGAAGAAGGCAAGCCGGCGGAGGCTTTGGGCTCTTTCAGCAGGGTAATGCACCCTGCAACAAAGCAAAGCTGGTTCAGGAATGGTTTGAGGAACACAACAACGAGTTCAAGGTGTTGATTTGGCCTCCAAATTCCCCAGATCTCAATCCAATCGAGAATCTGTGGGATGTGCTGGACAAACAGGTCTGATCCATGGAGGCCCCACAAGGATCTGCTACTAACGTCCTGGTGCCAGATACCACAGCACACCTTCAGAGGTCTTGTGGAGTCCATGCCTCGACGGGTCAGGGCTGTTTTGGCGGCAAAAGGGAGACCTACACAATATTAGGCAGGTGGTCATAATGTTATGGCTGATATATATATACAGCTCTGGAAAAAATAGAGAAATGTTTCTTAAATCAGCATCTCTACATGTATAGCAGCAGTGTCTGTTAAATTCCAACACAGGTAAATTCCAACACATTTTACTTAATGAGGTACTGATTAGGTGATTACCTGAACCAAATATTATTTAACGAGGAAAAGTATAAAAACCACTGCTGTGGTAATCACTATCCTCTTGCAATAGGACCAGCTGGATGGCAAAAACAATGCAAGTAGTACCTCAAAGGTAATTTGAATAAAAAAATAACTATTCAGCCTGACAAAAGAGTTGAAAAGAAAAGCTTTGAGTGAGGAAGGGAAGGGTTAAATTCTGTCTTTACTGGCAGAGGGATACAGTGAGCTTCAAGTTGCTTCCATCCTGAAAATGTCAAAGCCGGCGGTTCGCAAGAACAAGGTCAAGCAACAGACATTGGGGACAACAAAGCTACAGACTGGCAGAGGACGAAAACGTCTGTCCACTGACCGAGATGACCGTCAACTCATTCGAAAGTCACTCAACAACCGTAGGATGACATCAAGTGACCTACAAAAAGAAAGGCAAACAGCAGCTGGGGTGAAGTGCATTGGCAAGGATGGTTCGAAACAGGCTCCTAGGGGCAGGGCTGAAGTCGTGCAAAGCTAGAAAAAAGCACTTCCTCAATGATAAGCAAAGAACAGCCAAGCTGAAGTTTGCAAAAGAGCATAGGGATTGGACCATAGAGAAATGGAGTAAGGTCATCTTCTCTGACTAGTCAAATTTTCAGCTTTGCCCAACACCTGGTCATCTAATGGTTAGACGGAGACCTGGAGAGGTCTACAAGCCACAGTGTTTCACACCCTCTGTGAAATCTGTTGGAGGATCGTGATGATCTGGGGATGCTTCAGCAAGGCTGGAATCAGGCATATTTGTCTTTTCGAAGTACAAGGTAATCCTGGTAGAACACCTACTTTCTTCTGCTCAGACAGTGTTCCCCCGACTCTGAGAATTGTTTTTTCCAGCAGGATAATGCTCCATGCCACACAACTAGGTCAATCAAGGTGTGTATGGAGGACCACCAGATCAAGACCCTGTCATGACCAGCCCAATCTCGAGACCTGATATGAATTTGTTTTCTTTGCATTATTTGAGGTCTGAAAACAATGCATATTTTTTTGTAATTTTGACCAGTAGTTGTTTTCTACAAATAAATACTCTAAATGACAATATTTTTATTTTGAATTTGGGAGTAATGTTGTCAGTAGTTTATAGAATAGAACAAAAATGTTAATTTTACTCAAACACATACCTATGAATAGTAAAACCAGATAAACTGATAAAGTGGACTCTTAATTCTTTCCTGATCTGTATATATATTTCTTTTTTTCTGTTTGTAAGTATATCCCTTTTAATAGTCAGTTTATCCACATTAACTACATTTCAATCATGACCTGCAAAATAATGAGACTTCTGGCTGTTGTGGCCAGTGGTGGAAGCTGCTGAGTTGGATGGCCAATTTCTCCAAATTAACATCTCGACATTTGTCAGATGTAAAATATTGTAAATCCATACATAAATGACCAATAGATGTTGATAGATAGTTATTAAAACAATGTGGACAACAAAACGAATTGACACAACGGAAGACGTTTCAGTAGGCTACAGACACCAACCACCCATACTGGGTATCTGCAAAGAATTTATGTTTTCATTTGGGCCACCTCCCATGTCCTTGATGCTGTCCAACAGTCCATCTCCCAACTCACTTTTCATCGGTTTGGTGTAATAGAAAATAAATAGGAAGTGTTTTTTCAGTGTGTGGTGCTGCTGCCCAGTCTGGGCTGGACAGTTATTGCTGATGGGCTGCTCTGAAGGGACCTACAGATATGTACTGAAATGTCCTTGGCTGTGTTCGGAACTCAAATTAAAGGGACCCAGCATTGATAAGACAGTGGCACACTCAAAGCTTGTGCATGGTCACCATTTGTGCATGACTGGGGATAACAAAATCAGCTCTAGGCATGGGGGCTGACATTGAAGCGTCATTATTAAGTATGAACCTGCAAGTGACATTGCAGCATTCATGCAAACTTTTGGAAGAACCGGCATGATAGGCGATAACACTCGCTTATAACTGATAATTGGAAACACAGGGCATAATTATGGCCTTGCCCCATCTCAGAAACTCCTCAGCAGGTTTGTGAACGCCAAAGATTGAGACGCATAATTTGACGCACAGCTCGCCAAGCTGATCTGGTATTAGTTAGTTTTTTAGTTTTTTTACACTTCAGGAAGTTTTTGCCAATAGATAGGTATTTTGAGGAGAGCACAATCACCGGCCGACAACATACTTGCAGACTACCAGCTTTCCACAAGGAGTCGCTAGAATGCTTAGAGACAATGCACCCATGTTCCGAACTCCTACCCATCCACCTTGGACGATGCTATTCATACCTACACATAGCTATGGCACGTTTGATAGGCGAGTCAGATTTTTGCTGGATCGGTTGTCTACTGCAACAGAGAACCCCTCCCCCTTCACATTTTCTTTTCTCATCAAGGCCACGATATCAGGTGTTCCTTTGACTCACCTGCTCTCGTCCTTCCTCCTGCGTTGGGTTATTGTTCTCAAGACAGACACAGTACGGGAATGGAGACAGCACCGCCTGAGGGCACGCCCCCTTAATTGTATTATCCAGGGAGGCCACTGCTGATGTGTCACCACACAATGGAGGTGGTGCCCCAGAGCGAGGCGTCTTCCTGGAGAAGGACTTCTGGTTGGACGGCGCCGCCTTGATTGTTATACGTATGTTTTTCTTCTGTGTGCTACTTTGCAGACCTGATTTTTTTTTATATGATTGTTGTCATTGCAGAGTATTTATGACTCCCTCTGTTGATTTTCTTGTGATTTCCTTGTGGCCCCAATGAGAATGGTCAAACACTTTGATGTGAGCTGAAATATGCCGATAAAATACCGAAGGAAAGTGAGTCAAGCACTTTAGTTTGCTGAAAGCTCTGTTTCGTAGCGTGGATGTCGGAGTGGGGGTGTATGTGTGCGTTTTGTCATCATGGTTTGTGTGTGTACTCATGTGCATGCAGAACTTGTGAAAAATAGCAAGATACTGCATTGGACACTCGTCATTTCACTGTGTCATTTGGAGAGTAAGAGGTCATTCTTGGCAGGTTCTGTGAGTCATATATTAAATGAGAATATTTTACATCAGTGGCCTTCCAGGTCAAGGTAGTTAACTACACTATTGTAAGTATTGTTAGTTTTGTACTCTAAAATGAGTTCATTTTTCATTGAAAATTACAGTGATTGTAATGTCACAGTATGCCAATGTATGGCAGTTATAGTTGTATATCCTATGAAGTAAATGCTAAAGTTTTTGGAGATTTTAAATGCCACTTCTGCCATGTCTTTATGTTGTCGCGTGTTTAGAACAGGTCCCAGGGAAGATGGCTGCTCCATTCTGATGTGAAGGGCTGGATTGTAGAATCAGCCTCTCAATGACTCAATCTCTATGGGTGTTCTTACTACTGCTGGTTTGTGTGGTTGACACATTGTAAAATTAGTAATGGCCGCTCTGTTGTTCACTGCCCTCTGCGGACTCATAAAGGGTCTATATGCTTGCAACACAACCAACCCATCCTACCTTGAATATCTTTTGGCACTTCACTCAATAGAGCTGTGGTACTAACTGGTTCCACGTATTGGGACCATGTGTGACAAGGGGCTGATCTGCCTGGGTGTCTGACAGCAGAAAACATATGGGTTGTGTAGGCGTGGCAACACGTCCGTCGTCTTCCAGAAGCACCAATCAGAATGGGAGTTCTCTCAACTGCAGTTAATTACATGAACTGACAGCCCCTCTGTCCCTTGGGGTCCCTCTTGGCTGGCAGAGAGAGAATTCTGTAAGGTGTCCGGGCACTATGAGTCTGAGAAAAACACATTCATGCAACTTTGAGCGGCAATAACTCAAGAGATATGTGAGTTTATGTAGCTCTTGGTTATTTGTAGAAGATTTCTGTCCCTCTGGATAAGTGTCTGCTAAATGACACAAATGTTCTCTCTGACTCCCGGCGTAACCACCCAGGTGCTCAAGCCTTGATGAAGGATGCTGAACTAAGGATAGCTTGTCCCTTAGGAGCTTCTCTTTTTTGCATATCAGGCTCATACTGGAGAGAGTTTAGACCTGGGGTGTCTGTTCTCGCGTAGCTTTTCTCTCCAAACCTAGTCTAGATCACATTACTAATCAATGCTGTAGCTGGTTAGTAATATTCTCATTGGTTACAGCTGGAGTTGGGGATGAAACTTACAGGAGGGTAGATATTTAGGAACACTGTTGAAATTAAAAACTCCAGGAGGGCAACTCTCCAGGAACCGGGTTTAACAGTAACAGTCCACCATATCCCAGAATCCCAGTGTTTATCTTACAGACACTGGGCTACTGAGGTCTAAAGACTCGCTCAGTGTGTATTACAGTGGAATGAGCAGTCACTTGTGAAGTCTGGTGCTGCTCACAGAACAAAAAATGATTTTGTAGTTGGGGAAAACAAATAAAGATCTTTGATACTGGCACCTCAGAAATTCTATCAGCAGCAACAGCACTTGTTCCATGGACATTGTCATGTCAGTTTGCAGGTCATCAACATAATGTGGTCAGTGAGTTCATTAACACTTCATGACAGGAGGCCTAAGTGCTGTGCACAAGTGTTGAGTCTTACCATGGTTTTCTAACCCACTGATTGTTGTCCTTGTTACATAGTGTGAATAGAAAATAGTGTTTACATTATATGTATATTAAATTATATTTTTTTTATCAGGCCAGTGGTTGGAGTCTATACACGCTTTCAGTCTCGACAGCACAGAGGACATGTTAATTACCCCCGGTTGAACCACTGAAAACTGTTAGAACTAACAGGATGTAGTGGTGTGCTGAGAGGGGACAGCGCTGTGACATTCTCCCTATTATGCAGTGCATTTGAAAAGTACTCAAGCCCCCTCACTCTTTCCCACATTTTGTTCTGTCAACCTTATTTTAAAATGGATTTAACTGAAAAATAATTCATCATCAATCAACACACAATACCTCACATTCCTTGTATGTGTACACACACCTGATTCTGAATTCACAATAATGACAAGGCAAAAGAAATAAGAAATGATATTAAAAAACCCCAACAGAATCACATTTACCTAAGTATTCAGACCCTTTGCTACTGTATGACTCTAGGAATTGGCTCAAGTGCATCCTATTTCCATTGATCATCCATTGTTTTTACCACTTGATTTTCATCCACCTGTGGTAAATGAAATTGATTGGACGGTAACTGGAAAGGGCACACAACTGTCTGTATGAGTTCACACTGTTGACAGTGCATGTCGGAGTGAAAACTTTGAAATTAGTGCTTGTAGAGCTGCATGAGAGAATTGTTTGGAGGTATCTGGAAGGGTAGCAAAAAAAATCTGCGGTGCTGAAGGTCCCCAATTGTTTATTTTGAAATGGATGAAGTTTGGAACCACCAAAACACTTCCTAGAGCCGGATGCCCGGCCAGACTGAACAATCCAGAGAGGTGAGCAAGAACTCAATGGTCACTCTGACTGAGCTCCAGAGGTCCTGTATCAGGACGGGAGAACCTTCCAGAAGGACAACCGTCTTTGCAGCACTTCACCAATCAGGCCATTGTGGTAGAGTGGCCAGACGGAAACCACTCCTCAGTAAAAGGCACATTACAGTCTATGTGGAGGTGGAAAGTCTTTGACGATACATTGAAATATATTAATGCCTTACTCTGATGGCCTAGTTTCACCTTAACACAGTGGGTTTGTTTTTGCAGGCCGTATCAGGACTTCAATTAACACTTAGCTTGGATGTAACCACAGTTAGGATATTCGATAGGTGGAATTTCTGTTCACCTGCTGCATTCCAGCAAGAAGAAAGTCTTCCCATTTTATGGACTTCACCACTCTAATGACATCTAATGGTTAGGTGAGAGTGTATTGAATGGAGGTGGAAATGGTAATGTAAACTCATAGAGACTATGATCATCCATAGCAATGGATTTAAGTTAGATGTTCGCTTACACTGATACACAGATAATCACTAATGCTATGAATAATAGTAATAATTATAGTATTAATACATTTGTAGGCGCCTTTGTAAGCACTCAAGGTCACCATACAAGACACAAATCACAGTAAAGATAAAAACCAACAGAACATTGCTAAAAGCAGATGAATCGTGATGATTAACATTGCTATAAGCAGATGAAAAGGGATCGTGTTAGATATGCCAGTGTGAAAAGAGGAGTTTTCAGACGGGTTTTGAAAATGGAAAGCGAGTTGATGTTACGGATGTCTGCTGGAAGAGAATTCCAGAGGCGAGGGGCAGAGCGGCTGAAGGCTCTAAACCCCATAGTGGTCAAACAGGCAGGAGGTACAGTGAGGTGAATAGAAGAAGACCTGAGAGTACAGGTGGGTATGTTGATATGAAGGAGGTACAGTGAGGTGAATAGATGAAGAAGACCTAAGAGTACAGCGAGGTTGTGAGTGGTCTTGAAGGTGAGGAGCAGAATCTTAAAATCAATGCGGTACTTTACAGGGATCCAATGTAACTGCTGAAGAACAGGAGTGATGTGATTAATAGATGTTCTGGTGATGATACGTGCTGCAGAGTTCTGAACCAGTTGACGTTTTTGTATACATTTGAGAGGAAGAGCGAAGAGAAGAGAGTTACAGTAATCCATACGGGAAGTAACCAGGGTGTGAGCGAGAATGGCTGTACTAGTGGGTGTGAGAGACGGACGGAGACGATTGATGTTACGTAAATGGAAGTATGCAGACCGAGTCACATTATTAATGGACAGAGCCCTGGGGAACACCGGGACAGAGCCCTGGGGAACACCGGGACAGAGCCCTGGGGAACACCGGGACAGAGCCCTGGGGAACACCGGGACAGAGCCCTGGGGAACACCGGGACAGAGCCCTGGGGAACACCGGGACAGAGCCCTGGGGAACACTGGTAATGACAGGAGATGGATGTGATTTGAATGTTCTGAGTTGGATGACTTAAGTGCGGCCTGAGAGACGGGATTTAAACCAGTCCAAACGTGTGTCAGTTATACCAATAGAGAGTAGTCTGGCAAGGAGGATGTTATGAGAGATGGTATCAAAGGCCGCACTCAGATCAAGGAGGATGAGAATGGTTAATAGTCCAGAGTCAGCTGCCATGAGAAGATCATTAGTGATTTTTACCAGCACTGTTTCTGTGCGATGGCAGGGGCGGAAACCAGATTGGAATTCTTCATAGAGGTTACTGTAAGACAAGTGTGCATGAACCTGAGATGCAACTTTATTTCCCAAGGATTTTAGATAGAAAAGGCAGGTTAGAAATAGGATGGAGGTTATTGAAATTGTTGGGATCTGCACCAGGTTTCTTAAGTATAGGAGTTATTGCAGCAGATTTGAGAGGTGAAGGAACAGTGCCAGAGGTGAGAGAAGAATGTATAATGGTAGTTATTAGGGAGGAGAGAGAGGGTAAGCAGGCTTCTACCAGGGTGATAGGTAGAGGGTCTAGCTGACAGGTAGTTGGCTTTGACGTTTGAATAAGGTCAGATATTTCAGCAGCAGAAGGAACCGTGAAACTCGAAAATGTAATTTAGAATGTGGTCCTTATACATTTCTTTGTGCACAATGAGTCCAGTTTTCTTGTAAAGGCGTTCCAAATGGCAACCTCTGATCTGGCGTAGTTCAGATGTAAACCTTGGGGCAGATTGCGTAAAGAAAACAGTACGGGTCTTTAAAGGGGCCAAATAATTTAAAATATGATATAGTCCATCATTGTAGTGAGAAACCAGTTCATCAGGGGGGGATAAAGAGTTTATACTGGGGAGGCAGTCGATATGATGAGAGAGGACGTTTAGGTTAATGTCCTTAATGAGATGACACGTGGCAGTTTCATTTTGGACAGTGTTAAGTTAATATTAAAAGATATTAACATGTGGTCAGAGGTGGGAAGATCATCTGCAGTACAACCAGTTGGAGTAACACCAGAGCAGCATATCAAGTCCAAAACATGACCTTTGGAGTGAGTGGGAGAGTTGATATGTTGCTCCAATCCAAAACTGTCCAGGCAAGATGTAAAATCCCTTGTATAAGCATTAATGACATTATCCATATGTATATTAAAATCCCCCAACAATATTCTGTTAGGGGAAAGTGAGCAAATATGGATAAGAAAAGCGCTGAAAGACCCAATTTCTTTTAAGCAATATCATAACTAAAACATGACTTTAATATATCCATGATGTGCCATGAAACAGTAACTGCACAAAGAGACACAGTGTATTTTGTCCTCAACTTCAAATGTCCTTTGACAGGTGCATTTGTAGTCTTACAAATGCAACCATTGGTTATGTCCTGCCATAGCAGGCCTGCCGTACAGTGAGATCCAATGCCCCCCTCCCTCATTCAGAGCTGGGACACCTGTTTGTTGTCATTTTCCATCACCTGTGTTTCTCCTCCCTGCACCTATTTAGGTTCCTCCTTCCTTAGTTGACCTTGTTGGTCATTGTTTTGGATTCCGTATGTAAAGTTGTTCTGTCCTGTTCTTGTCTTGTTCTGGTTTTGCTGTGTATTTTTAGATTTTTTATTTAAGGTCCTCCGTTCTCCCTGCGCCTTTTTCTCTCCTCCTACAAAGACACGTTACACACTTTGATCCAAAATCTCTCCACCGGATGTTGTCCACTGTCCTGATAGGGGAACTGGAGATATTATAAGCTGTTGCCATGGGTGAAACCATGCAAGACACAGGTGGGTGTTTAAAATTCAACAGACCAACAGGCAGCAGAACCTTCAATGTTTCCAAATGCTATTGAAACCGAAGCTATTAGCAGATCAATGAAGATGGCGCACATGAGGGGTAATAAATACAGCTTGCAAATGAGGCTTCCAAATGAATTCTTCACAATAACCAGTGACACATTTACTGTTTTTTTTCAATAGATCAAAATTGTCAGTATGAATGATAATCAGAAGACACATGCTGTTTTGAGGGATTTTTTTTTGGGTGGTTGTTGGAAATAAACCTATTATAGATTCCCACGACATGGTAATACCAGGAATGAAGGGCCTTTGTCTACTACAGCACAACGGTACATGGACCTGGTCAAGTTCATTTTTGTGTACGTGAATATATTGATTCCCTTGTAGAACTCTATCTCCCTGCTGCCATTGACTCGTTTAAGTTACTTTCGTTTAAATGACCTAAGTGGTTTTGCAGAACACCACGTGGTGTAGCTGTTATTCAACGACACACATTAAAGTGTTTACACCAGTGTTTCCGGGGCAGACAATTGCGTTACCTATGTAAGGTATTGACCTCACTGTGAATTACGAGTGTCTTTGCAGATCTTTGGTCTAATAATGAATTGGGATTTATTTTAGGATGTGGTTAGGGATAGGGTTAGATTCCCTGAAAGATCATACCGGAGCGTCTGTGCACGGGCGAATCCCGTTCCGTGCGTGTCTTTCTACTTTACACACCGTTTTGCTTGTGCATTTATGAAACTTTGTTCTGTGTTGTAGTAGCACCAGGCATATATGCCGCCCCAAGTTACAGCAGGCGCCTATAATGCCCTGCCCAAAGAAAAGGCAGCACTCAGTGTGGAACCGAGGAAAAGGTAATAAAGGCCGGTTTATTTTCCAGCAAAATGAGTTACTGGTAGATCAATGGAAATGGGGTTTTTGTTCTCTTACTCTTTGGAATATTGTGTTCAAATTGAACTTGACCTCTGACCTGACCCTACTTACAGTCTTCATGGTTGGTACCCCACTTGTACACCACTGGTGTTGGTACCCCAGTGTTTTTCTATGACAGCACAAGCTTCTCTTCATTCATGGGTTGTAATGTGGCTGTTATTTTTGCATATGTTGGTCACTGTATCAGTGCCAAACTGTAAGTAATACCAAGTTAAATGCTAGCAGCTTAAATCTCAGTAAAACCAAGGAAAAATGCATTAACCGAGGTGAGGAAAGGTAGTTATTGCCCTTTACCTTGGTTTTACTGTTGCTTATTGCAGTTACTGCTGACATTACCCTACATTTTCCTCGTAACACAATACTGTAGAGACAGGATATTTGTCTACATGACAAAGATTGTATGAAAAAATTATGTATAAAAAAATATCAGGAAATAATTTGGGATGAACAATTTGCATTTGCATTTTGACTCTTGGGCAACACTGACATTTGATGGCCTCACTGGAGCAACAAACCATCACTGGTGTCTTGCAGCACTTTCAGTGTCCGGCTGATGTTATCAGATCAGTTCACCCAGTGTTGCAACCCACTGTGCGGCTCAGCCTGACTCCGTCAGCCACTCCCCACCTCTCCTTTTTCAGGGGCGAACGCAGAGTGTCAGAGGAGAGATTCAAATCGTTTCATGGTTGTCCCAAAGTGGTCCTGCTAATCCCCTGTAGGTTAATCAAGGTGACTGCGCGCCTGTGTGGATTGCAAGCTCTGCTGGTTCTGAGATCTGGTCTGTCTCATTGTACCTAGTATGACTCAGATGGAGGCTAGCCAAGGACAAAGTTGGCGCCGCTAGCAGCCCTTCTAGAGCGGCAGATATACTTCAGCGTTTTTGGAGGTTGGACATCAGTACTCTCTAAGGATGGATCGCTCTGAAGCAGCCGGTGACGTGATTCCAGGGATGTGCGCTTGTTTGTCCCGCGTAGCTGCTCCTTCGCAGGGTTCATTATGGGATGAAAGCTGTGTATGAAAGAACCAGGATGCAGTGTCACTTGGACTGCCATTGGAGAAGCCCCATGTCAGGACAAAGCAGGGGGTTTGACTGGAGTCCTTTGGTTTTAGGAAACACTTCATTTACTGTAAATTGAGGCAACATTTTACTTCCTCTTTTAATCCAGCGAGAGTGTCACCGAAAACATCTGTTTGTACCACAGTAATCATTCTGTCCACCTGCATGAGCACATCCAATACTTTGCTGTCCAGGTCCTCTATAGACTTCTCATAACTACACAGCCATCTTGCTGCAGTGTCAACATTACAGAATCCTGGACATTTATTTTATATATAATTATAGATGCAAATATGTTAAATAAAATATTGAATATGATGTCATTGTGTGCATTGCTTTCCTGGCCAGGGTTCACTAGTAAATGAGCTGAACATCTTGGTGTGTCCCCTGGTTTAATAAAAAATACAATAGAACAGGGAGAATAGATGTGCTGTGGTTTGGGTGCTGTTATTTTCAGCAACTCCTTTGGCTACACGCTGCGGTTTGTGTGTATTGTGTGTGTGTGTGTGTGTGGTGTGTTGTGTGTTTGTGCAGTATGTTACCACTTCTTGGGTAGGTGGATCTGGAAATATCTGGTTTGTTTCCGTTTTATGTCTAATGTGAAAGCAAAAGAGCTAGCCTGTAGGGGTTGCCAAAACCCATCTAGCATTCTAAGTTATAGATGTACCCCCATACTTGGCTATGTATTGAGAGACTCTGCTCGGCTGGGACCACTTGAACGGTGAACGGGAAGATGATCATGATTACAGGGATTACAGAGACAGAGAGAAGGAGAGGCTGCAGCTCGTGACGGAGCATGCAGAGTTATGAGCGTGTGTAGCCAGTGGAGAGGTTCATCACCACGGAGATAGTTCCTACCTCTTATTTCCAGGGCATTTTTGACCTGGGCTTTGCTTGTTTTTTGGTTGCGAGGCAATTGCTCTGTTGAAATCCTCCACATTGGACTCTCTCAGAGTCTTTCAGATGTCATAATTTGAGATGCAAGGAAGGAAGTGCGAGGCAATGGGTTGTAAAGTTGTGCCGGCATGTTTAACTGGCTATATCACCCAGTACACTCTGTGACAGCAAACACAATCAGCAACACAGTTCAGACGCATCTCTGTGCTATATTTGGTCTGTTAGCCTGTAGCTGCCAACTGCTATAGCTGTGCACAAGCCACTGAGTCACTGTGAGAATCTAATGATAGCATACATCCCTTCAGCATCAACACACGTGTTAATAGGAGTTGTAGTGACACCTTAGTACCACAGGAACAGTGGCATGTAGCTGAGTGGGAGGCTGCATGGGAGCTGTGTGGACATTGATTTGGCGCCACCTGCTGGCCCCCGGGCGGCAGTGACCTGCCTGGGAGAAGAGTAATGGGCGAGGCTGGTCGTGCAGTGCTCACAGAGTTTCAGTGATTTAAGCTTTAGTTACAACGCATTTGAAAGTCGTGATGCCGATAGTTGGGAGGAACGGGAGCAAGCTGGCCCTCATACAACGCCTCTTAGAATTATACCTGCTTCACCTAATGTTTGTCAGTTAAAACATTTTGTTTGGTGGTTTGAATACAACACTGGTTTAACAGCAGGTCTTGATCAGAAATGTTTAATTAAACAAAAACGGTTTAGTTGAAGAGTCATATTTGGACTAACTTATTATCTTTGGGTAACTGAAGTCCATATGGTTTGACTCAGGACTGTTTCATTAATGGGTTATTCCAACAACTAAATATGTCATTGGTGAAGTCATATCTTATTCGGTTTGTAACTGCTTCAAAAAGAACAAGATAATTATTTACAAGACAGTCACGCACAGGGGATGGACCTCTGAAGGGCAGTAAATGAAAATGCTCATAGCGTCCTTATCCATAACGTATCCCCTGAGCACCTCTCCACCATGTCCCCCGCTCATTCTGAACCAGCTAGGGTCTCAAACAATTATCCCTAATGTGTCTTATTCACCTGTGGGAGGCCATTTTGCTCCGTCAGCATGGAGGGGTTTTGGGTGATATTGTTTTATTCTGTTCCTCTTCTGTTAGTTACTCTGTTGTGGAGGACAGCCGTTGAATTCAGGCATCATTGAATTCCAAAGTGTAACAAAACAACGCGTATTGACTGATCAGTTCTCTCTTCTGAGAGAGTGGGGGCCCATTCAAGTCACATTTGAGGAACACGGGCCATTGGCTCATCTTTATCGCACACAGGCAGCTGTTCAAGTCCATTTCCTGGTGTGTAAAGGGACCGCCACCGCGGCCCAGAAGTCGGGGGGGGGGGGAGGGGGGGGGTCGTCAGGCTGCCATTTCCTTTTTCATCTTTAAAGAGAGAAGGGGAGGGAATTCTCACATTAACATAGATATGATTACAACCGTGGTCTGAAATATAATCAGCATCAAATAGATGAGTGTTACTTGTTTGAAGGAACCCATTTCTCTGGTTAAGGAGTTTAAGAGGGAAACGGGGTTTGCCTTTCCACCAGTCAGTGTTTCAGTGTTCACAGACTGGGTCATAAATCAAGCTGAATCACTCCACTAACTGACAGGCCCATTAGACTTGCATTCTCACTGCAGGGAGAGATACTATTCCATCACAACAGGCCACAATCCTTTCATCCCTATCTGCTACTAAACTAACCTGAACTCCAAACACTAACCTGAACTCCAAACACTAACCTGAACTCCAAACACTAACCTTAACTCCAAACACTAACCTTAACTCCAAACACTAACCTGAACTCCAAACACTAACCTGAACACCAAGCATTAAGCTGAACTCCCAACACTAACCTGAACTCCCAACACTAACCCTAGCCCAAAACACTAACCTTAATCCAAAACACTAACCTTAGCCCGAAACCCTAAACCGGACCCATAAGCATGCAAAAGCATTTTGAAATGTCAGGACTTGCAAATGAAATGTTTTGTTGTAATGTCAGGACATTTTGGTGAACTTTTGTCCTGAGAAGGTGTGAAAAGAAGCATACATACACACACATACATGCACAAAATGTTGTACTGCATTTACTCCGGAGTTTATATTTGCTTTTAATGTGAATCAGCTCTGCGTTTTGTTATTACCCACTGTTCTGTGGGAGGGGGATGGTGAGTGAAGGTTGTGTTGAAAGCCTGTCGTAATGTACATTTGTGTGCGCTTGTTTGCGTGGGTGCGTGTGCGTGCAGGTGATTCAGAGGCAGATATCTATATCTGGTTGCAGCTCTCCAGTGCTGTGAGACCAGTTGTGAAACAGTGTAGGCCTATGCGTTGATATGTTGATGATGTTTGTTTGTGGGGGTTGCTATTTAAGACACCGTAGAGATCTGTTTAATGATAGACTTTGGGTTTGATGTCTGGAGTCTGTGTGTCTGATGTCTGTATGTCATGGGTCTGGGTGTCTCAGGTCTGGGATCGATAGGTCTGGTCAGGGCTCGACAATAACGATGGCCCGATGGCCCCGGGCCAGTAAAAAGTCAAGTCGGGACTAATCAAACTAGCAAGACACTGTCCTGATCGGACAAAATAATTAGAGTTGAATGAATAATAATCGACATCCTCCAGTTGTTTCGTAATCTGGCCCTTTCTTGCACCTCCTTTCGTGCATTGCTGACCAGTCAAGAGTTGGGTAGTGACGTGACGTGTGGTTGTCTGGTCTTGTTTTTCAAGAAAGTATTTTAAAACCTGCGTGAGTCACTCAATCGAAGAAGGCAGTGAAGGATAACTACGAGCTCAAACGAAAGCAAACATTTTTACCTCAGTGCAAAAAATGATTTACTTGTTTCGACGTTAATGGAACACAGATGTACTGTCATCTGTCCTAAGTTCCTGGCTAGAGTGGACAAATGTGGGTCTTTTTACAGAGGCACTGACAACTTTCGCAAACAATCCCCGACCAGCATTTCAATAGCAAACAGCGCCTGGTCTGCATGACAGCCAAGCGGGTGGCTGACAATCCGTCTTCAGGGCCCTTGACCGTACTGGTCAGGAATTAAAATGCAGATGCCCATTGGGTGACTGCACGACATAACAACCGCAAACCTAGCAACTGACAGACCAACCGGTTGCCTTGTTACCTGGGTTGAATGAGATAATGTTTTGTTTGAAAGTCAAATGCTTTATAGACTTATCTTTTTATTCATTTTTATAATTAAAAATGTTATGAAAGAAGTATAAAAAAATAAAAATTATATATCCAGAATGCATTTCATAAATGATGAATCATGTTAAATAACAAAAGTATTTGGTTCTATGTTGTAGCACTGATAAATAAAAAACTTGTAGTATGTCAACTTTGTTTTGAATGTGAGTAAGCAGGAGATAAATACTGTGTGTGACAGACTTTTCATATTTACATTTTAGTCATGTAGCAGATACTCTTATCCAGATTGCATACGTTTTAAGGAGGCTAGGTGAAACAACCACACAGCTTAATAGTGAGTGCATTCCAAATCAATGCCGTAAAGAAGACCGTAGAAACATTTAATGTAATAAGTCAAGTTTGCAAAAGACAACAGTAATATTATTTTTCCTTGAGCGAGTGATGCTGAATGGAATTTATTTGGAATCATCGTCCCTTGGATAGACTGCAGCTTATTAACCTATAATAACCTATCATAACCTATATTAACCTATAATAACCTACTGTAAACTGGGCCTATAATAACTTAGAATAACCTACTGTAAACTGGCCCTGTAATAACCTATGATAACCTACTGTAAACTGGCCCTATAATAACCTATAATAGCCTACTGTAAATTGGCCCTATAATAACCTACTGTAAACTGGCCCTATAATAACCTATAATAACCTACTGTAAACTGGCCCTATAATAACCTATAATAACCTACTGTAAACTGGCCCTATAATAACCTATAACAACCTACTGTGAACTGGCCCTATAATAACCTAGAATAACCTACTGTAAACTGGCCCTATAATAACCTACTGTAAACTGGCCCTATAATAACTTACTGTAAACTGGCCCTATAATAACCTATAATAACCTACTGTAAACTGGCCCTATGATAACCTACTGTAAACTGGCCCTATAATAACCAACTGTAAACTGTCATTGAATCCCTTTACAAGTTTCAAGGTTTATTTGTCAAATTCACCGAACAACACAGCGTCATTCTGCACAAAATGAAATTCTTGTGACATGGCACCCAACAACTACATAGTGAGAATTAAGAAGAAAAATATATAAGCAAAAATATAGCCAAACAAAAAAAATAGAGCAATAATATACATAACACTGTACACTAGTAGCAGTTTAAAAAGAGTACTGGAAACTAGCAGCAATCTGGGTATTAGTATTGAATATTGTAGATATGGCAAGTATGGCAATAATATGCAATTCAAAACATTTCAGTGTAGTTTATGGCTACCAGCAACTTGGCTCTGTAGTGTGATCAGAGGTACTAGTAAGAACCCAGAACATGCTGTAAAAACACAATGGTGGACTTAACCTGAAACCAAGCCACGTGTACATGAGTTGACCTGGATTTGAATTGACCATCATGGCTTCAATCATGCTAGAAAGGTCAGTGTGAATAAAATTCCCAGGCCAATGCAGTACAGCTTCAGTTGGCTTTGGCTTAAAGACCATTTTCATGTCATGGTTTCCCATATAATCTGCCACACATGGTGCATTTCAATTGTTGAACATGCCATTTGTGGGGGGAAAAAATACAAAATATAGTATGCCCACTTCTCTAGGCACCACTATACCACTGGATGAGAAGAAGGAGAAGAAGGAGAAAGGAGGTTAGAGAGAGGGAGAAGGAGAGAGAGAGAGATAGAGAGCTGGCTTTACTAAATGGTGACATATTTGAAGAACCACTTTGAAGAACTATATAGAAACATAACAATGAATTCAAAACAAAAATACATTTACCAAAATCTCCAAAAACTTGAATCTGCCATCAAAGATAACCTGAATCCAATAGATTTCCCAATAACAGAAACTGAAATACTAGAAAACATACAAGCCCTTAAAGAAGCTTGTGGTGTGAATGGGATATTACGCAAAATGATAAAATACACAGATCATAAATTCATCACTGCCATTATCAAACTTTTTAACAAAGTCCTGAGTGTAGGCTATTTCCCATACATCTGGAGCCAAGGACTAATAACACACATTTTTAAGAACGGAGACAAATTTGATCCCAACAACTCCTGAGGCATTTGTGTCAACAGCAACCTGGGCAAACTATTCTGTGCCGTCTTAAACGACAGATGAATGCATTATCTTAGTGAACACAACATCCTGAGCAATAGCCAGATTGGATTCCTACCAAATCACTGAACCTCAGACCATATTTATATTTATACCCTAAATATTTAAAACTTATTGAGAGTGGGGTAGGAGGAAATACATATGATATTATCAAATCAAATGTACACAAATAACAATATTGCAGTCAAAATAAGCACAGAATTATTTTCTCAAGGACGTTGCATTAAACAAGGAAACAACTTAAGCTCAAGCCTTATTAACATCTACATCAATGAACTGACTCTAATGCTTGAACAATCAACAGCCCCAGGACTCACTCTAAACAACCCAGAAATAAAATGCCTCTTGTATGCAGATGATCTGGTTCTACTGTCAACAACAAAAGAGGGCCTATAGCATAATTTAGATACACTACATCAGTTCTGTCAGACCTGGGCACTGACAGTCAACCTAAAAAAGATAAAGATCATGATATTTAAAAAAAGATCCAGATGTCAAGAAAACAGATATGCTTTCTTATTAGGCCTCACTCACATAAAACACACACATGCCTACACATATTAGGGACAAAATATTTGCTCCACGTGGAATTTCAACCTGGCTGTGAATGAACTGAGGGATAAAGCAAGCTTTTTAGGCCATTAAAAGATCTGGATCTGGCACAAAATAGTGTGGGGCCCACTTACAAAACAAGTATTTGACAAATGGGACAAACACCCAATTGAAAAACGACATGCAGAACTCTGTTAGAGCATCCTGAGAGTCCAGAGAAAACCCCCAAACAAATGCATGCAGAGCAGAACTAGGCCAATTCCCCCTTCTGATTAATATCCAAAAGAGAGCCACCAAATTTTATAATCATCTAAAAACAAGCCAACCCCACTCCTACCACTACAAAGCCCTCCAATGCCAGGAGGAAAACCTAGCAGAGAGCCCCCTTACCCAACTGATTCTGAAACTACATTCACAAACCAATACCGACCCAATAAAACACCAGGACAGTACTCAGTCTGGCCCTACCAAATTACTACAAAACAAAAGGAAAATGAAATCACCTATTGGAAAAACATCACAAAAAGTCTAAACTTCAATGCTATTTGGCCCTAAACAGACAGTATCCAGTAGCAGACTATCTGACCACTGTGACTGATAGAAAACTTAGAAAAACACTGACTATGTACAGACTCAGTCAACACAACCTGACCACAACCTGAACATAGAAACAGGTCGTCACAGACAGAACTGGCAACCCAGAGAGGACAGGTTGTGCTCCCTCTGCCCAGAGAGGGAGGTAGAGACAGAGCAACATTTTCTCCTATGCTGCAAAAACTATGTTGATATACAAGAAATATGTTTCCCAAAATGTAAAACCAAAACTAAATACTTTGAGAGGACAACAGAAACTGAGAAAATGAGAGAGAGAGAGAGAGAGAGAAAGAGAGGAAGCAGGGTGACATGGGAGAGAGAGAGATAGAAGATAGGTGACCGACAGACAGAGAGAGAAAGAGAGGAAGCAGGTCAAGAGATATGTGACTGACAGACACCCACAACCCAGGCTTTACAAGCACCACGCCCTACCAGCTGAGCTGCAGGGGATACTGCTATGTAAATCAGATGTATATAAACCATATGTATGTAAACCAGATGTATGTAAACCAGATGTATGTGAACCAGATGTATGTAAACCAGATGTATGTGAACCAGATGTATGTAAAGCAGCCTCCTTTGATTCAGACGATGACAAACACATTGCAACAGATGGCTTCTATTTGCGTGGCTTCATTATGATGGGCCAGAGTCACAGTGTGCAACATACCTGTTTAAGTCCCCGTCTAGAGGAATGCCAGATATATTGATAGGACATAGCTGACCCAGAGAAAATGGCACATGTGAAAGGTCGCCTCGACAATTGGTTGTATCTAGTGTCATGGACACCCACTTTTCCTTTCATCAGCCCGGCTGTGCAGAGCTGTGACATCCCAGAAATGACTTTGTGTTAGTCCACTGTTGACCTCCTGATGACTGGGTATTTGTGTGCGTGCGTGTGCGTGCGTGTATGTTTGTGTGTGTGTGCGTGTGTGTGTGTGAGTGCGTGTAGGTGTGTGTGTGTGTATGTTTGTGTGTGTGTGAGTGTGTGTGTATGTTTGTGTCTGTATGTTTGTGTGTGTGTGAATGTGTGTGTATGTTTGTGTCTATGTTTGTGTCTGTATGTTTGTGTGTGAGTGTGTGTATGTTTGTGTGCGAGTGTGTGTGTCTATGTTTGTGTGTGTGTGTGTATGTGTGTATGTTTGTGTGTGCGAGTGTGTGTGTATGTTTGTGTTTGTGAGTGTGTGTATGTTTGTGTGTGTGTGTGCGTTTGTGTTGGTCTGCGTCTATATGTGTGTGTGTGTGTGTGTGTGTGTGTGCGTGTGTGTGTGCGTGTATGTTTGTGTGTGTGTGTCTTTGTTTGCATCTGCTGCTGACACAGTCTGTGTTCAGTGGGATGTTTCCATTCTCTGATTTGACATTCCCCCTCCCCTCTTCACGTTGGACCTTCTCTCTGTCTCACAGTTTTTCTCCCTCAATTATTTTGCTCTAAACCCTTCAAGACTCCACGTCAGACACACACACACACACACACACACTTTCAGCAACGGGTTCTCCTCGCCATCTAACTAATGGGCCTGGCGTTTAGGGTGAGTTGTCTCTGCTCAAGCTCAAACACAACACAGCTCAATCTAGGTTCTATAAGGCTTGTCACTTTTTTATAATTTATATTGCAAATATCTTTTTAATGTAAATAATTTAGAAAAAGAGAGTGCTTGAGGAGCAGTTGACAGATTTCATCCCCAGGCCGGCAGCTGTATGTTGTATGGTAAATGTTCTCCAGGTTCACACCAGCCTGGTGGCACAGGACTTCCCCATAGAGCTGCGTTGTACAACCATGTCATATTCATTATGAAAGCCTTGCTGTTTCCTACTGTTGGTGAGCTGGACAACTTGGCACGTTATGGTTGTTTGAATGGTGACAGCCATGGAGGCCCCATCAGAGCTGTCCTACACAGGGTAGGGATTTGTTTTATACTGTGGTACTACACTGCTCCAAAAAAATGTAATGCTCCAAAAAATGTAAACACTTAAATCACACATTGGGTCTCGATGGAGGAAATGAAGATAAATCTTTATTGTACCTGGTGTAATTCATTGAGAACAGTTTGGTCAGAATCATTCACACCAGTTGCCTGCTGGAGGTCATTTTGTAGTGGCTCTGGCAGTGCTCCTCCTGTTCCTCCTTGCATAAAGGAGCAGATACTGGTCCTGCTGCTGGGTTGATGCCCTTCTACAGCCCTATACATCTCTCCTCATATAATGGTCAGTCTCCTGGTATCTCCTCCATGCTCTTGAGATTGTACTGGGAGACACAGCAAACCTCCTTGTGACGGCATGTATGGATGTGCCATCCTGGAGGAGCTGGACTACCTGTGCAACCTGAATGGGCTGCAGGTACTGCCTCATGCTACCAGTAGTGACAAGGACACTAGCAAAACGCAAAACTAGAGAAGAATCAATCAGGAAGTATAAGGAGAGAGCAATTGTCTGTGACCACCACCTGCAAAACCATTCCCTTTTTGGAGGTTGTCTTGCTTTTGCCTCTCCAGTGTACCTGTTGTCATTTTCATTTGCACCAAAACAGGTGACATTGATTCACAATCACTTGTGCTTCCTAACTGGACAGACTGATGTCCCTGAAGTTCAACTGACTCTGTGTTAGGCTGTGATGATTGTGTTCCCTTAATTTTTTGGAGCAGGGTATTTGACTGACATCTCCCTAATATAGTCTGTTGATCTTTTGGTTGTTGATTTTGCACCTCAGCGGTCTAGCTACAGGGCTGTGTCTCCGACTGTCTGACACTGATTTGTTGATTGCTACCTTGAGGAAGCATTCTGATGTTTTGATATGTTTTCTCTGGATCTTGTCTCCTGTGGTTAACTGTAAAGGGTCTCTTGCTCATGTGTTATAAGTACTGCTTTGTCTCATCTCGGCTCCTCAGTGTGTGACGGGTGTCAGAAACATGTGTCTCACAGTTATACACACTGACACCTCAGCTTCAACCGTGACCTCTCGCTCTCTTTCTTTCTCTCTCTTTCTTTCTCTCTCTCTCTCTCTCTCTCTCTTTCTCTCTCTCTCTCTCACACACACATTATCTCATTTGCTCTCATTTCTCTCACCCTGTCTGTTGGTGTTGGTAGCGTAAGTATGTTACCACTGTAAACAGTTATTTTATCACAGAAACGCTGAGCAAGTGATTATGGCCGATTCACATTGATGAGAGTTATCGGGATTACATTTCAATATGTAGATTCCTAGTCACATTTACAATAGACCTGGAAGGTTTATTAACTCATCTAGCTAAACTTGCGTGATTGGTCCAACATCAGCTGAAGTCCATATGAAAGGGAAGGGAATAAGGAATAGTGCAAACCAGTGTAGCACACAAAGCTGAATATGTTCCAACAAATGCCAGCAATAGCTAGCCGCTGTTTCTGAGTTTGTAGTAAGCTAGCTAGCAGCTGCCTCCTACCGCGACTCCCATCACTTGCTGCTGGGCACAGCGGATGCAAATGAGCAATTGCCGCGACACATGCTGAGCAACAGACTGACGAGGCTCGCACGTTGCCTTCGCTAATGTTTAACTGTTTACAACATTTACTGTTTTTAGCCTCATGTAAACTTCACTTCAACCTGGTCAATCTTAGTCGAGCTTTTATAATGCCATATAGGCCACTGGTGCTTTAAAAACACTAACTATGGTTTGCGTTCTACATTCTTTCAATGATTTCCTGCACAATCATGCACATTTTACCCAGGTGTTGTGAAGACATCAGGCAGAACAAACTGCTAGTGTGGATTATGTGACTGCGGTCTACAGACTCAGTTTTATGCATCAGTGCAAACCTTGAGTGTGGTTGGCTGCTGGGTTCAGTGGTCTGTCTGTCTGTCTGTCCCTTTCACTGTCTGTTTGTGTGCTGTGTGTGAGTGTGGATGTGTGTGACAAGCTGCTATTACATGCTGCACTACCTTGGTACAACAACAGCAGACTGTTTCTAATATTCATTATATATCCTGTATACAGACCCATTATTATGGAGAGGAACTCAGTAGGGCGTGTTACTGTCCCACTGTGACTTCACACTCACCTCACTCACCGGAAGTGAGACCCGATAAAAACATTGTATTATTCTTCTCCTCCTTCATTAATCTCTAACAGGTCGTTACACATTCTTCCAGCGTTCTTTTCACAGGTTTCATGTCTCCACTGCTTTCACCCCTGTCCAAAGTCATCTGTCTACTGTATCTGCTCAGCTGTCTCACTGCATTCCACTAACCTGTCTACTTTATTTGTGCCACTGTCTCACTGTAGTCTACTAACCTGTCTACTGTATATGCTCAACTGTCTCACTGTAGTCCACTAACCTGTCTAGTCTATCTACTCCACTTGCTCACTCTAGTCCACTAACCTGCCTACTGTATCAGCTGAACTGATTTACTGGACAGTTTCTGGTGGCATTATTGTTGTCCCTGTCCAAATTCCTCCTGGTTGTATTGCAGATCAAGTAAATGACAGTGCCTGGCGATTTTGGCTTCCACTCTGCCCAATTGTCCCTGTTCTTATACATCTGGTCACATTTATCACTTTATGTTTATAGATTCTGGACTCAGCCTACATTTGTTTATTAATTATTCCAATATGTACTCTTAAAATGTTCACCTGGCAAAGCCAGAAGAGGACTGGACACACCTTAAAACCTTGTTCCTCTCTAGGTTTCTTTTCATAAGTTTCGAGTTGTTCCACTGTGCCACTGTGCATCGACCCCGCTTTGCTTGGTTTTCATTCTCTTCCTTGAAGATAATTTGCGTTAGTTTATACCTGTGACATTTTCTTTTCAGTAATGTAATATTATCTCTAAAAATGAATTGTGGTAAAAAGTGTTATGCGCCAGCGACCAAAAGGTTGCTTGTTCAAATTGTGTGAGGAAAAAACACATATAATTCTGCCACTGAGCAAGGCAGTTAACTCTAACTGTTCCAGGGTCGGTGTAAAATTGTCTGATTCCGTTGCTATGACCTCAGTGGGGGCCTCAGGGAGAGTCAGATTTTCAAGCATCCAGCTAATTATTATTTTTCTTATAGTAATATTAACAGTGTTCAGTAGAGCAACTTGTCATTACCTGGTCCACTAAGCGTTGCCTTTCCCCAGCTGTCTGTTTGTCCCTCGTTTTACTTTCTCTCTGCTTTGATGTCTCATTTAATTGGAGATCCTTTGCTACTCTGCTCACATCTCTCACGCAACTCGAACATTAGAAGAAGACCTATTGTCCTATTATTTACGAGGACTACTTTTGTTTTATCTGTTGCTTGAGAAAGGGACAGGTCCTTCACAGCATTGTAATCCCGGCACAATGAGTGAGGTTGGTGTTTCTGAGGGCTTTCCTCACACTTTGTAATCGGGTCATTGAACAAAAGCATAACAGAACATTGGATTTGGTTATTTTTGTGTTGTAATACAAATGCAGGGGTACATACAGAGGTACTTTTGTCTAGATGTTAAATCCCCCTGGAGGCGAGGTCAGTGGTGCTCCCCCTGGAGGCGAGGATAGTAGAGTCTCTGCCCATTTGCAGTAAACATTTAAAACACTACATTTACAAAGAGAACTTAAAACAGTTCCAGTTCCACCACCTCTGTCTGTCGTCTTTGTGAATTGTGTTTATTATGTATATTATTTGTTGGGTCGTCTTTCCATCACTGACTTTTACCGATAACTAATATAAGTTGTGTGATTGTGTCACCTTGCTTCATAAAAAGGAAAGTATTGTGATATCTGCTGACTCATTACATGGGACAACATAAAATTTGACAGTTTTATCCCTTAAGCAGATGCTCCTATCTGGAGTGATCTACAGTTCTGAGTGTGTACCACTAAGTGCTTTGTTCAAAGCCCAAATTAAATAGATGATTAATCCCATGAGTGTCGGCTGAATGTGTAGGGGGCCTCTGCTTTTCTCACCCCCTCTTTTACTCTCTCTCTCTCTCTCTCTCTCTCTCCTGGGTTTCACTTTACATTTGCCCATCAGCTAACAAAAGAGAATAAATGAAAGTGATAGAGAAACAGAAAGATGGGCCTGCCAGGTGGTGCAGCAGTTAAATGTGCTCCTTTGCAGCACCAAGCTGATCGCCACAGAGACGCGGTGCTGCAAAGCCCCATGGGAGATGCAAATTGCCAGGCTTCATCCAGGGAGGGCGGAGCATTGTCAGCAGGGATTTCCTGGTACCATCGTGATCTAACCACTCCCCCAGGTGACTTGTGGGCTTGCAAAGCTAACTGGGATCCTCAGGTTAGTCAGCTGGTTCTCACACAAAATCAAAGGAGGAAGACTTGCTGTGATCTTTGTTGCAATGACCCAGGACCCCAAATACCATTGGATATGAAGAAATTGGGAAAGGGAGAACGATACAGTATATTCCAGTCCGGACAGACCCGTGTTCGTTGGTGGTTTTCTCAGAGTGGTGTTCCTGTAAATTTGACTGCACTTTGTCTTTAAATTCATTAAGTAGAGAGTGTCTGCAATCTGGCATATATTCTCCTGCAAGTGGGGAATAGAGGCATCGACAAAGAAATGAAGGGAGACTAAGATCAATGAGGAGAGAGGAGGAGAGAGGAGGAGGTGTCAGAAAAGGAGAGTGTTTGGGGGGGGGGCAGAGAGCTAGGAGGCTGGGATGGAGTGAAGACATGGGTGTCTGGCCATGGGCCTCAGCCCTACTCTGTTGGCAGCCTTGTGGGCTACACTATCTCACTATCTCCCCCTGCCAGCGCTCTGATAGCATTTAACATTCAGAGAAATAATCAGATCTGTCCCATCATCTCTCTCTAACTCTCTCTCTCTCACTCACACACACACACTCACACACACTCTTTGGCTGTTAGCCTTGTTTCATTTCAAAGCTTTTGTTTTTCTCTCATTGATGAGCTTTTCTTTTGTCCTCATCTTTGTTCTGTGATTATATCCACAGCCTTTCAGGGTCTGTCTGTTAGGTTGTTCTGCTCTGAATCTTTGTCCGGCCAACCGTCCCAACCATGCCAACCGTACCAACCGTACCAGCCGTACCAACCGTTCCAACCGTACCAACCGTACCAGCCGTACCAACCATACCAACCATACCAACCGTTCCAACCGTACCAGCCGTACCAACCATGCCTAAGGTTCCAACCGAACCAACCGTTCCAACCGTACCAACCGTTCCAACCGTACCAACCGTCCCAACCGTACCAGCCGTACCAACCGTACCAACCGTTCCAACCGTACCAGCCGTACCAACCGTACCAGCCGTACCAACCGTTCCAACCGTACCAGCCGTACCAACCGTTCCAACCGTACCAGCCGTACCAACCGTACCAACCGTACCAACCGTTCCAACCGTACCAACCGGACCAACTGTACCAACTGTACCAGCCGCACCAGCCGTAGACTGTGCCAGTTTGACTGTGCCAGTTTGACTGTGCCAGTTTGACTGTGCCAATTTGACTGTGCATGTTATGTGCTATGGCAACATTTAGGGGATACCCACCCAGATAGGGAATGCCAGCGTTCTGCCAGCTGTGCCACCTGCGTCAGTCAACCAGGATTTGTGTAGCCGTGTGCCAGTGTAGACCTAGGCAATTCCTGCCCCCCCCCCCCCACACACACACACACACACATGCAGACACACAACTAGGACCTGATCGATTTTTGTGTCTGTGTGTGTGTGTGTGTCTCGGCAGCCTCTGTCTGCCTCTTTTCTCCGGCCTATAGCACACGGTCCATCTCTCCTGTCATCCTGTTGAGTAGGTCCACTTCCATTGTGAGGGTTCATTGAACACATTGCGGCGAGCTGGAATAGGTCCTCTCAAAGGGTTTCCATGACTGGGCGCTTTGAAGAGTGTTTCTGAACCGCGGGCCGCTTTCCCGAGCCGGCGGGATGCCGGCCCGCTCCGCCACGCTGTGTGTGTGTGTCCTGTGAAGTGCTGTGACTAATGAGCAGACAGATGGCACACACACCGGTCGGTCCTGGCCGGCTGCCGCTGGCCACAAAGTAGATGAAAAAAGGGCAGGAATGCAGACAGCGCGCGTCTGTGTGTGCTTAGTGGTCTTCGATGTAAAGGCATGTATTGGGGTCGGCATGTCTACAGGCACTCCTGTGGTATGATTGGAAATTGAAGTGTTGCCCGGGACAACTGATGAATGCACACTGGGTTCTTAAACTGGGGTCCGCGGAACCCTGAGCGCCCTGAGGTACTGCAGGTGGGCTTTTAAAAATTGCTTTACAGAGCAAAACCAATCTCTGGTGTCAACAGGGGGTCCTATAAAACCAAAGCCAAGGAATTGGTTTGTCTAAAACCACTGTGACACTTATGATGTGCTATTTTTATCTCTCTTGTGTTGTGTTGGGGATGAGGTTGGTCCGTGATGAATTTGCAATTTCAGAAGGGGTCCAGGCTCCAGAAAGGTTTGTGAGTGCATTTACTTTGAATGCCATCACCCATAGGACCATCAGAATAAAAAAACCCTCATTGCTGTCAGAGATATATTTAGATTCCCTCCACAACATTATGTTAAGGTCTCAGAGCGAGAAGCTGCATCTGACTAGCCTGGGAAGCTTCTGTGAAGATTACCCATAAAACAGTAGCTCTTAAAAATATTCACCCCTTTGGATTTCTCCTTATTTTATGGTGTTAGAACATCACATTTCGAAAAAACTAATTATTAGGATTTTTTGCCTCTAATCAACACAAAGTCCATGTATTGTCAGAGAGAAAAAATTTAATCTACAAATTGGTTTAAATTATTTTTCAAAATCCAAACAGAAAATAATTAGTCAAACTTTAATATTTGGTTGAGGCACTTTTTAACAGCAATTACAGCTAAGAGTTTATTTGGATATTCTCAGCTAATCGCCATATTTGCTTATTTGGAAAAACAGCAGTTTTTCCCTATTCTTCTTTGCAAAATTGCTCCAGCACCATAAAGTTGGATGGGGACCTTTTGGTGAACAGGAACTCTTTCCACATGTTCTAAATTGGATTTAGGTCCAGGCTTTGACATAAGCCACTTTAGTGTAAATTTGTATGTCTGGAGTCATTGTCCTGCTGGGAGATGAGTCCCATGTCTCTAGCAGTGTTGATCAGGTTTTATTCCACTTTACAGCATCCATTATGCCCTCTATCTTCACAAGCATAGAGGACTTCACACTGACCAAGAGAAGCAGCCCCATAGCTTGTTCCTGACACCACAATGCTTCATTGTTTATATGGTGTTCTCAGGGTGATGTGCAGCTGGCTTGCTTTGAGGTAAAAAAGCTCTGTTTTGGTGTCATCAGACCACTGAATCCTCTTCTGCTTGATCTCAGAATCTTCCGTATGCCTTCTGGAAAACTCTAGCTTAGATTTTGTGTTTTATTCAACGATGGCTGTCTTTTTGCCCCCCTTAAATACAGGTGTACTAAATCTAAAACCATGTGCACAGATGGATTACAGGGGGGCTAGACAGCAGTCAACCATCTGAATATTTTAAGTTTGCCTTGCAAACTATTCTCTCTTCACAGTTGTCCCAGTTAAAACAGTTCTTGGTAATGCCCTCTCCATCTGTAATATAACCATTTAGGAGCCTTTTAGTTGTTGTTTAGTGTACCATCAGAAGTGGGATGTTTAATGTTATTTTACTCATGAATGTACAGTATTTGTTATATTCATCCAAACTCTTCTCAGTCATATTTTGCATGGTCACACCACCGATCAAACCAGGGACTTTTCAGACAGATGGTATCCTTTTCAGTTCATTGGCCAAAGTAGGACATAGAGCCACAGTCAATAAAACCAGCCCTCTGTTCCCCTCATGTGTTCCCCAAGAAAAACGTATTCCACTGAAAGTGTGATGAATAGCCATGCATTTAAACTGCATGACTCTGTGTTGTAGTTTCAAGGGGAAGTTGCTAACAGTGATTGATTCAATGTCGACATAGTGACTATTAGGGAGCTGCCTTGCTATCCTCCACGCTCCCAAGGGGGCAAAAACATTCTACGGAAAAAGGCTTGGACCCCTTTGCTGGTTGTACATAGACAATGAAAGCTGTTTTTCAATTGGTGGGCATGCCTATTGTGGGGCAGCTTCTACTACTTCCACATCTACTACTCCTACTATTAATCCTCCTACTAATAATTATATTACTACAACTACTACTACTACTACTACCAGTCCCCTCCTCCTACCTATAATTAATGTCATTATTTTCATCCTTTTAAAACGAATATGTTTAATAATTCAGAGACTTGTAATATTTTTGGATGTGTACTGAGCTGTACTGTATGGTGGTCTATACTGTATGGTATAGTAGAGCTGTACTGTTTGGTGGTCTAAAGTAATGGTATAGTAGAGCTGTACTGTTTGGTGGTCTAAAGTAATGGTATAGTAGAGCTGTACTGTTTGGTGGTCTAAAGTAATGGTATAGTAGAGCTGTACTGTTTGGTGGTCTAGACTGTAATGGTATAGTAGAGCTGTACTGTTTGGTGGTCTAAAGTAATGGTATAGTAGAGCTGTACTGTTTGGTGGTCTAAAGTAATGGTATAGTAGAGCTGTACTGTTTGGTGGTCTAAAGTAATGGTATAGTAGAGCTGTACTGTTTGGTGGTCTAAAGTAATGGTATAGTAGAGCTGTACTGTTTGGTGGTCTAGACTGTAATGGTATAGTAGAGCTGTACTGTTTGGTGGTCTAAAGTAATGGTATAGTAGAGCTGTACTGTTTGGTGGTCTAAAGTAATGGTATAGTAGAGCTGTACAGTTTGGTGGTCTACGGAGGATATTGGAGCAGCTGCACTTGTCCTGAGTGCATTGCCCTGCTTTCTGTCTCTAGGCCTACATCAAACAATCCCACTGGATTACAATGTCAGTGTCTCTTTCACTTTAGCTCAGTATTTGTGTGTGTGCCTGTGTGTGTGCACGTGTGTGTGTGCATGTGTGTGTTCACTGGAATGGGGGGCATGAGACCGGCGGCATAGGTATGGCTGCTTGCCACTGTGTGTTTGTCTGTCTAGGCAAATGTGATGCTTACACATCCTCTTTTAAGACCAAGAGAGGGAGAGCGAGCAAGGGAGGGAGAGTGAGAGAGAGGAAGGGAGTGAGGGAGAGAGAGAGGGGGAGGGCGACTTGCGTCTTCAGAGAATGGTGTGGTGGGGGCTTCCCTCCCAGCTGGTTGCCCGTCGCTACGCTGTGGGTTTGTCTGTTCCAGTGAGTCTCTGTCCCGTGTCAGACAGCAAGCTGGCAGCAGCTGCAGTGAAGGGCTGGCTCTGATTCTGGATGTTGACAGTGTCTCTCTCCTCCGTGGGACGAAGCCTGACTGTAGGTACACGCGCAAGCGCACGCGCACGCACACGCACGAACACACACTGATGTCCTAGCTTTTCCTGTATTGGTTATTATTGACATTCTTCTATTTTTCTGCCATTGCAGTGCTCTCTTCTTGTCCATGTGCTGTTTTAATGTGCTGTTCTTATCAATATTCAGTTCTAGTGTGTTTTTTTAGTCAGAAGGGTGTTTCCGGCATCCTGTTGCAGTCAGTATGCTGTTTTAGTGTGAAGTTCTAATGTGCTGCTCTAGTGTGCTGTTTTATTCAACAGACTGTCAAATTAGTAAAAATTCAAATGTTCTAATGTGTTCTAATGTGCTGTTCTATTGTGATCTTCCAGCACGCTGTTCTAGTCAATATAATGTTGAAATGTGCGGTTCTAGGGCACTATGCTGGGGGCTGTTGGTTTTAGACGTGTGGCTTGTAACAATTCATTTCAGAGGTGTTACCATGAATCATTCTATTGTGAGGGGGACATGTTCTGGATCGGTAAAATGTCCTTGGAAACTGAGAGGACAAGTGTAGTATGGTTTTGCATGTATTCATAAGCATCAGTATTGATTGTTCTGTTACGTTTTCAATGCTCAGTTGTCAGTCTGTGTCTCTCTGTGTCGTGTGTGTGTCTGTCCTTCTTGCTGTGTCGTGTGCCTGTGTCTCTTTGTCTGTGTGGTACATGTCCTTCTGTGTCTTTTTTTGTGTACCAGTGTCTCTGTTAAGGATTAGTTCACGCTGGTCAATGAGTGGTGTCCAGTTTCCAGCCGTGTGGACCGCGACAAAGTGGGCTGGAGGGGGGGGGGCAGGATGTAATGGCTATCTTCAGACCCAGACCCAGCTTTACCACCCAGCTTTTGAGATGTACCGGTAGAGCGTGTGACCTGAATAACAGGGCAATGGGGCTGGTCAGGCTGGAGAGATGGAGGGAGATTAACAGGGTGTGTGGGGCTGCTTTAGTACTGACCCTAGTTCCCACTGTCTTCCATCTACAGTGGATGCCAGGAGTGTTCACCGCCCCAGACTACCTAACCTTTTGTTGTGTTACAACCCGGAATGAAAATGTGTTCAAATGTGGATTGTTTCTTTTTGATTAACACGGCATAGACAATACTGCTTGAATGTGTGACCCATGTGATTTGGCACAGGTAGATTTGTCTACACTAAATATTTCACTTCATAAAGCAACTCGCCGCAGCACGTCTTCTTTGTGTCATTGCAAAGGGTTTATATAGTTATCGATACGTTGCACATTATTAAGTTGAATCCTAAACCAAACTGAGGGAGCATATAAACTGTGCAGTCATTCTACACACGTCATTGCATTTGTAGTCCTTAGTACAGGAACAAAATCAATTCCTTGAACATACCACAGCCTCCCTGATCCAGTGCTATTACCATGTTCTTTATCTCTAGTCCTCATTCTCCAAAACCACTCAGAGGCCAATAGGCAGTCCACTGAAGAACAGCCACCTAGACAGTAAATAAACTATACATATAAACTATATAACAGACCCAATGATCATTACTAATCCATACATTAATTTGTCTGATTGTCTGTAATTATACCTTAGCATTTATATTTCATGTGTAGTGTGCATACAGTCTATTTACAGGTGACATCCCAGGACGTTCCTGACTTGAGAAGATCAAAATGGGTTCAGATTGTAACCATAAAACATCCGGCGTCAGTCCTTGGCCCTTCGATGTGTGGACCAGATTAATAAGACAACAAGTGGGAGGAGCCTTATCATAATATAATCTAAATATTCAGTCTTGAAACCCCCTCCCCCCCCTTCTCTGTCCATATTTGCCTAGTATGATAAGCACTTTAACCAGTATCCCAAAGATTGCTAGATCCAACCCCAGACCTGGTGAGGTGAAAAATCGGTCAGTGTACCTGCAGGGCAGTTTACCCTAATGACTCTCCGGATGCTCATCAACGCAGCCGAAAGCAGAAGCTACATCTAAAGTAGGATCTTGGGTGCAAGCTCACAAATGTCCTTTTTGCCTTCCTGTGCAAAGTTCACTCGTCGTACTTTATGTTGTGCAATCAGCTACTTCAGTGGCCTTGTGCGGTTTTTATTTCTAGGTATTGTTCTCATTACAATGTGGGAACGCAAACGGAGTGATCGTAGAAGTGATTCTAACTGGTTCCACTGAGTATTTATGTGTCGTAGTAACCCATTTAACAGAGAATCTGCCATAGAGACTCAGTCCTACTAACCATGATACAATATAGAGGTGACTGACAGAGTTTAGCAGTTGAATGTGCTGATACATTCTTCAACGTGCCCTATAAAACTCCAGTCTCTGTGGGATTTGGTGGTGTGGAGGCTTGAATGTGGCTGTTATTGGGGGTTGAACACCTGGATGGTTGTGTAAGCTGCCACCTGTGGCTTCTCTCCTCCGTAGGCAAATGTGAGTGCTTGTGGTGTGTAGGAGCTGGTTGATTGCTGGATGATTGAGGGATGACGGCTGCTTGTTCATTCATGTGCCTCGCTCCTTTAAGTGACAGCTCACCCTTTGAGCTTTTGGATTGGCAGCTCCCCCATGGAGAACACATTCTCTGACTTTGTTCCTGCTCTTTACAGCTCCCTTTCCCTTTCTCCCTCTCTGCCCTCTCCCTTTCTTTCTCACAAAGTGCCTCTCCTTCTGTGAAGCTGGAGTTTGTCACAGAGTAGAATGAGCCTCGCCCTCCTCTCCTTACTCATCTCACCTGGTAATACCAGGCAGTTCTATGGTGATCAGCTGACCTTGCTATTCTCCGCCAGGCCTGTACACCAGCAATCTGTAGTCCCTACTTGTTTCCTTGTCTTTAACCCTTGATTCTTGTCAACATATGAAAGAATAACCAGGGAAGATACTCAGTGTCTGGTGATGTCTGTGGGTCTCTGACTTCAGGCAGTTATTCAATGCAAAGAATTTGCAACCTACTCAATACGGCACTAATTGTTTCATTTCTAATCCAACTTCCATAATGGTCAATTATCGCCTCTAAATGTATAAGGGAAATTGAACAAAGACTTAGATATAAACTGATTGTAACAACTGTTCACGGCCTGTGCCGTGCCGGCTGTTGCATTTCTATTGTTCAGTGTCTCTTGGTTGTGTTTCTATGTTCTTTGGTTATCTCCTGTGTCTAGTTTAGTCTTCAGCTGTATCTCATGTACCCCTCATCATGTCCCTATTTAAGCTCCTCCTGTCCTAGTGTTTCTTTTGTCAATGACTGGTGTTGCTCTCGTATGGGATGGTCATTGTAGCTGTAAACGAGTTAGCCTTCGTGTAAAAGAATCTATGTGCACCGCTGCGCCTGGGTCTTAGCTTACTGACCGTGACACTCATAGACAGTTGCTAATAAGTTCAGTGTCCCTAAGAAAATTGGATCGTGTCCATGTTAAATCTACAACGCTGCTAATTTGCCTAATTTCTCCAATATGGCAAAATGAATGAGTCCACCGTGGTTAATTAACACCACAGGTCATTTCATATTCACGTACAGTGATATCCAAAACACTTGGGTCTGCCAAAGCCCTTTGTGATTACTGCCGAGGGCTTTCTAAAAGAAACCGGATTGGTTAAATATGATAATGCTATTTGGATCAGTCTGCGACCGGTCAGTGTCAAACAGTTTTTGAGAATTTTGCTGTTGGTCGTTGTTCGCTTTTAATTCTTTGTAGGAAGTTGCTGAGCTGGCTTTGTTCTGATCGGCGCAGTACATTCCTGGGCCTTAGGGTGTGTGACGGCAGCCTGGCCCTGGGTGCTGCCTGTGCTGCCAGCATCCTCTCCTTCCAGGGCCACGCTCAGCAGTGACACGTGTGGGAAAACTGCCAACTCATAGACTGTGGTCTGTCACAGTGTCATTCTGTTACCAGCCTCTTTCTTTCCCTCTCTCTGTCTGTCACTCCCGATCACACTCTGGCTCTTCTCTTTATCCAGGATCCCATTTATACCAATTATCCCTATATTGAACAGCCATGATAGGATGGCATTCCAAATGGAGTTTTTAGTTTATTTGCAATTGTGCCTGGTGTTAGAATGGATACGTTATGGGTCTGCTTTGTCATCATGTCTGTTTGTGGTCACAGTTGGAATAGTGCATATATCTAATCCATCTAGATTTGGTCTGCTATTTAAATGTTTCAGGCGTATAAGAAAACTGCTCTGTGCACCGCAGAAAAGACCATCTCAAATCATATTTCATCTTTTTGGGTGGAACAAAAAACTACAAATAGAATCTGTTAAATTTTTTGAGCAATTCTTCTAAGCTACAGTGCATCCTGGTCTCAGCTTGATACTCGTGCAATTTCGTTGTCCACACAAACAGGCCTAATCGAGAAGTGTTTCACAAAGAGCATGAATAAAATTGTAATGTTTATCAGGGGGAAAAAAAGCAACTATTGTAATATTATTCCAAGGTTGTGTTTCCCAGTGATTTCCCTTTTGCTTTGGGGTGGATTGTGTATCAATAAGTGGTTATTCTAATTAAAGTCAGTCATTATTTGTAATGGGTGAGGGTGTGCAATTATTTTTCCAGTACTCGGAGAGGGCCATGGGATGCCTTGACGGACTGACTGCATCTACACTAGCGCTTCCCCCTCTGATAGAGATCAGATAAATCTGCTTGTTTACATTCCCATCAGAAGGCGGGTGGAGCCCTTTTTAAACCTGCCATTTACAGCACACAGTTTGCATTTTTTTATATAACTGTAGATGGGGTTCGTCTCTCTCTACCGCTATCATTCAAAGAGTTTCACTCAGTCCCAAACTCCTTCTGTCACTCAGCCCTACAGCCCATCAGACAACATGGAGCGGGGAAACCTGCTACACTTCTGTGGTGGTAAGGTTTTTGTTTACAAAGCAGTAGAAAATATAGCCTGCATTGTGATACCATGACTGTGTAGTCCCTAACAACAGGACCAGCTGAATCGACAGGGAACCCATTCAATCATTTAGCATTTTGCTAAGGATATTCAGGATCTATAGTGTTTTAGGTTCCCCTGTAGCTCATTTGGGCCAGAGATTCCCTCTAAATTACCTAAATGTTAAGTGTTTAATAGCCCCTTGAAGTTGTTCAGATTTTGTCAAGTCAGTACAGGTAGCCTCAAAGTTAAAGCATCTGACTAGCTGCTAGATTTAAGACATCGAGGCTACAAGGTGAAGAATATGTTCTCTTGCTATCTGGGTGCTCACCATATAAGCTTGTTTCTCCAATTTGGTTAGGGTAGATGTGGAGGACAAATCTCTGTTGGACCTTGGGTGTCTACTGACTCATTTTCCATAGTCCCTGTGGTACACATGAGTTTTATTTGCTTTGAGTTGACAGTCACCAGTGTTGCCCATAATAAAAAGAAACATTCATTTAAAAAGATAAGTATCATGAATCGCTGGTCTACATTGATATACAGGCTAATGTGGGCTATATAAAAAAAACAAATTTAAAGCTCTTTCAATGGGATTGGCTCCATTTGTTTGATGGTAGGGGACTCTGATAGGTCTGCACTAAGATGAAATAAAACAGACTATTAGCTTGTATGGCAAGTGTCTTCATCTCTATTTTCAAGTGGATGCAGACTCAATGTTTACTGTCAACACTTGTTGGACGTTGCACAGAATTCAACTAGTCTTCTGAGTGGAAACTTTGAAGTTCCTGCTAAGGAGAGCAGATAATTGCACAGTGCATTTTGAGGGAATGCTGTGGGGATGTCAAGTGTATGTCAGGTTCAGGCATCAGAGATGCAGCTACAATTGTAGGTCAAGGCCGTGAAAGACATGGGGATGGACAGATTCTCAGTCTAGCCATCCTATAATGAAGTGAGTCTGACCGTCTTTCCTCCGTTCAGCCTCCTGGTGTGTCTGCAGTTTGCACTGCGAGGGCACTGAATAACTGTGTTGTAATGTTTTTTCTTGTGTGTGTGTGGGGTGTAGGATGGGGGTGCAAGAGGAAGAATCTGCGCGCCCATTAATATTACAGTATTACACTGAGCAAAAGATGTCAGCAATTTAAAATGAAGGTTCATCAAAGCGTCAGAAAACAGGTGCTGATCTTCAAGGATTTGTCAAGAATTATTCATTTGCTCCGTGGCGTTGTCATCCCCCAAGAATCCACTCCACTCCACCACTCTATTCTGCCAGTATCTAAACTCATTCCCGTGAGTTAGGGGGGAAGGTTGTCTCTGTGTAGGCTCATAAGTGGGTGTGGTTGTGGACTCAGGGGGAACTGGAGTGGGCCGTTAAGAGGTTAAAGTGGTGTTGTCGTCTAAGTTGCCCATGGGCTGTAATGCTTCTTATTATGGTCCGTTCCTGCATGTGTCGGCCTGATGGTTTGTTCCTCGGGAGAGTGGAAAGACCCTGGGTAGGCATCGTTTAGACTCTGTGAAAACACACGTGAAGACACATGCAGACCTAAAGACTGTGGTTCTCCCCTAGGAAATGGCTGGTATAATAGAACTGAGCAAAGCGAGAGCCATTACTGCAATGTTGAAGCTCTGCATGTTTGTGGAAATACTACCCAGCCTTCCCCAAATCGACCTACCCAGTTATGTATGCAGCCAACTGCATACAGGCTTTACTGATGGTAACTCCATCCAAAACGTATTTCTGTCATATGCTCATTGTTTATAAAGCTCAGCTTGGCATTGATGCTGAGGAATTGGGTGAATCGATCTTGTTGTAATCTGCTGAAAGGAGGTACTTTTGCAGAGTTGCATTTTGTCCAACCCCAGTGGTAAGGACAGTTGGCTAAAAAGGAATCTGAGAAATTAGAAAATGTTGATTTTCTTCGATTTTTGGAAAAGCAACCTTTTGGCCTCGGTCTCTGCAGTTATAATTCACCTCTTTGTCTTTTATGTGGAACTCATTGATGTATTTTTCATGACATTTGGTGCTTGTACTCATGCATGCTTTACGAACTGCTGGATCGATTTTGCATCTGCATGAGGTGATTTTAATTGACCTAGAAAATGAATTGGAAACCACACAAAACTCAAACATTTTCTAGAGCCCTAAAGATTTCTTTCCTAACTGAGGTAATTTATCATCATGTATCTTTTTTCAACATCACATTTACAGTGTGTGTCTAATTATTAATGTTATCCTGCTAAATTCATTGATCTAGGATAATATATCCAATGCCTTCTTAATGCGATGACCCTTCTTGCCTTTGTCCACAGGTCAAAGGAGCTGATGTTGAATTTGATATTGTATTTGATGCTGTATTTGATGCTGTATTTGATGTTGTATTTGGTATTGTATTTGATGTTGTATTTGATGTTGTATTTAATGTTGTATTTGATATTGTATTTGATGTTGTATTTGATGTTGTATTTGATGTTGTATTTGATATTGTATTTGATGTTGTATTTGATGATGTATTTGATGTTGTATTTGATATTGTATTTGATGTTGTATTTGATGATGTATTTGATGTTGTATTTGATATTGTATTTGATGTTGTATTTGATGGTTCTGTGATTGAAGCTGTTTATAGTGCACTTGGATCATGGTTAATAGTTAACAGGTATTGATTTCTTTATCTGTTTGGCTTAAGTCTGTTTGCTTGGGAGGATTTTTCATCCCTCCAATAAAGAATGATCCGCTCCTTGTTTTACACATCCTACCCAAGGCAGATTCTGGGAAAAGGTCACACTGACTTGATCAGAATATATAAACATATTGTGAATACATTGCTCATGATCATTAAAATATATGCAGGTATTTTGTCGCCTATTACTTTTTGCGTTAATACTGTTCAAGGATTCAGCTTGCTTATACTTGAATGATCAAATAAAAGGTGTAGAAACTAAACAGGAATGTGACTTTACTAAGGCTTTACCGTGTTGCAGTACTACTGTCAGTCTCCATTTACCCTCCCTCCACTGTCAGTTTTTACTTACAGGAGTTGAATTGCTGATGGTGTAAACTGGGTATTGATTGGTTTTGCTGTAGTCGTGCCTGTGTGTTGGATGTCATGGGTCCTTGCTGTCATCGTTCATCATAACAATGCCACCCTCACAAAGCGTGTGTGTGTGTTTGCGTGTGTGTGTGTGTGTGTGTTTGTGTGTGTGCACCAGTGTCTGCACCAGTCAACCAGGGTGTTGGCCTAATGTTCTTAGCTGTAAGACTGCAAGCAAGACTTGACTTGGGAAAGTTGTCAGTTGACTACAGTTGTTGTATTTCGGACACGTGCTCATGACCTTAAGATAATACTACCTTTCGTGTTATTATTGTGATGGGGAAAATATCAAAACAGATATTCACATGAAACACACCCCGGTAGGCGACAGGATAGTGGAATAGAAGACTGGAAACATTCAATGCAATCACTGGTTAACCTAGTATATGTATGCATAGAAATAAATTACTTCAAGTTGATCTTTTTTATAGATTTTGGCTCAGAACTTTAATGTTTTCTCTGAGATTTGAATTGGAGAGCTCTATACTTTGTGGTAGCTAGGGGGCTTTACTTGTATACATTAAGTCAGATTTCTTATGTCGAAGGCTTGTTGTTCGCCTTTATTCCTCAGTAATTCATTGTTAATGTCACTGAAGGGTGTTTGTCTTTCTCCAACTACCATCTCCCTGATTCGTATTACCCTGCTGAAAGGGTCCTGACTGGGCCTGGCCGTGATCCTGTAGAGACACTCCTCGTTGTTTCTGGTCAGCAGTTGTGTGTCTGCGTGGTAGGGTGCAAGGGGAGCTGCACAGTCGGTTGGACATAATGATCTTAAGCTTTTGAAATGTTAAGTCGGGCTACACTGTCTCAAAGGAACTATAGAAATCCACAAACAGATTAGGAATCTCTTGGTGGTCTCCTGGTGGGTGTAAGGCACAGAGCAGGGAGGACAGAACTGCGTCATCAACACCTCTGTGCTGCTTGGAAGCAGGCAGGGTGTCTAAACAGGAGCTCACCTATCCTTCTATGTGCTAAACTATGTTTGGAACATCGAACTACAGTACATTTAAAGTGTTGAAGTATTGTGAGGTTCCTGGTGATTCCATGATCCTCTGGTCCTCTCAGTACTGCCTGGCTCTACACCCCAAGACAAACGGTCTCTCTCTTTTCATTCCCGGTTATTGCAATGTTTCCCACTTCCCTTCTTTTTTTCTTTCTCTCTAGCTCTTTCTCTTTTCTCTCCTTCTCCAGCTCAATATTTATCCAATCATCCCATTTTCCCCCCAGACTCGGTTCGTCCGGTTCTGAGTCTGTTTCCCCGTGTGTTAATGAGACTATGCTCTGGAGCTGTGTGACTGAACTGTCTGTTGTAGGAGTTTTAACACCAGCATACGGAGGTCCCTGGGTGAAGATATAAACACCAGCAGTGTCTGGGTGACACTAGCGTAATCGTCTTGGCAGTATGGATGGTTGCATTGCCACCAACCAGTTCTGCTTCCATGTAGTCACTGCAACTTTAGCCGTTCCATGTATTTTCTTGTCTTGAGCTACCTGATTTAACTAATCGTCAACCTCCTGATTGTATGGATCAGGTGAGCTATTTGAAAACTGCAGCAATATTGTGAAATGTCTGATGGTTCCAAGGGAGAAGTTGGTGCTGCATTTCATCATGGTAGAGCTCTGTCAAAGTGCGTGGGGAAATCAATCATTTGGACTGAACGCAAGGCAGAACTAGACTGACTGTCAAAGTGGGTGGGGCAATAAATCATTTGGACTAAACACAAGGCAGAACTAGACTGACTGTCAAAGTGGGTGGGGCAATAAATCATTTGGACTAAACACAAGGCAGAACTAGACTGACTGTCAAAGTGGGTGGGGCAATAAATCATTTGGACTAAACACAAGGCAGAACTAGACTGACTCTGTCAAAGTGGGTGGGGCAATAAATCATTTGGACTAAACACAAGGCAGAACTAGACTGACTCTGTCAAAGTGGGTGGAGCAATAAATCATTTGGACTAAACACAAGGCAGAACTAGACTGACTCTGTCAAAGTGGGTGGGGCAATAAATCATTTGGACTAAACACAAGGCAGAACTAGACTGACTCTGTCAAAGTGGGTGGGGCAATAAATCATTTGGACTAAACACAAGGCAGAACTAGACTGACTCTGTCAAAGTGGGTGGGGCAATAAATAATTTGGACTAAACACAAGGCAGAACTAGACTGACTCTGTCAAAGTGGGTGGGGCAATAAATCATTTGGACTAAACACAAGGCAGAACTAGACTGACTCTGTCAAAGTGGGTGGGGCAATAAATCATTTGGACTAAACACAAGGCAGAACTAGACTGACTCTGTCAAAGTGGGTGGGTTCAGGTGGGGAAATAAATCATTTGAACTACACACAAGGCAGAACATGATTGATTCTGTGAAAGTGGGTGGGGCAATTAATCATTTGAACAACACACGAGAGAGAACGAAATTGACTCTGTGAATCTCTGATTGACTTGATCTCAGTAATCTCCATCATTTATCTCAGTCATTCAGAGTTCAGAGATCATAAAACTGGTTCCAGCCTCAACAGGGTTTTATGGATATGCGAAGTACAGCAATTGTAAAGGCTATCACTGTAATTCTCTCCTTTATTTGGATCAGGGTGCTCATTATCCCCATCACCTATTCTGGTAGCCCTCTTAGCTGGCTGAATATGCAGAGGGAGAGCCCCAGACTACAGTTGAGTATCATTAGTATGGTAACCGACAGAATCGTCCCGGGAGAGCTCTTTAGATGAATTCACGGTACTACTTAATTGTCTTTTAGGCAACAGTGTCTACGGTCTGGTTTCAGTGACAGACTCTTTTGGCATGAGGACTGCCTACAGTACGTGACTAGCCATACCGCTTGAATAATGCAACTCTGGTAGCAAGCTAGATGAAGATCTCTGAGGTAATTTTGAATGAGTGCGTTTTGCAAGTGGCTGATTTGCATCAACTTCCACAAACTACCATCACTTAAAGTTTTCCCGACCAACGTTGGTTTCAAATCCCATGGTTCTGTCATGACTTCCTTGCGATCTGAAGAGGACACGCCCCGGAGCATAGTTTTTCCCAGCTTGTCATTTAAACCAGACAGTCGTCACAGTAGCGTCGGGTTTGGGTTTCCATGGGGATACCTGACTACAGCCACAGACACACACTGACCCTGGCGTTTCGTATCGGGCCTCCCGTGTTCCTCCGTTTGTGCAGTCCTGAAAAAAGTTTGGAACTCTGACTAACACTGTAGAGTTTCCTGTTGATGGTTGCAGCAGAGCATTTGTGTGTCCCTGAAGGCCTCCATGGACAAGCAGTGTGCCTGAGAGAGGTAGGTAGAGACAGAAGCTGGAAGAGACAGACAGGCAGGCAGGCAGGCAGACAGAGAAACATGGCAGCAGCAGAGATGTATGTGAGTAATCAAAATCTTAATGCAGGTTGTCAAAACACAAACTGTCAGAATGCAGGCTGTCAGAATGGCAGTTGTTATTTCTGGATGTGCTCAAGCTTTAGATGTTTAAAAAGAGTTAGCTGATCGGGTGACTCACCTCCTCCCAGTGAATAGGTACCTCTAATGAAAGAACCTCAATGGAGAGCCACCATCGTCAATACTTTGCTGAATGCTGACTGTGGGAGGAACAGCGTGTCAACAGAAACACTAATTAATTTCACTGCTGAGTACTGACATTAAAGTCTAACAGAAGCTATGGGTCTGACGCGGCATTGTCCCTCAGCGGACTGTGTGGAGCTGCTCATTGTAGACGTTGGTGGAAAATGCCTGGCATCCAGGCAGGAGCAGATACAGTATCTCCTGACTCTTCCATATACGACAAGAGTTACAGAAAAGCATCTGAATGGATGTATGGACGGGACCGTGGAACAGCCCTGGCTAAAGGGTTGCTGATGATGACCAAATGTATGTGGACACCCCTACCAAATTATTGAGTTCAGGTGTTTCAGCCACACCCACTGCTCACACTCTTCCCAGAAGAGTGGCCAGTGGTATACAGTATCTGCAAAGTGTGGGGGGGCTCCATATTAATGCCCATGTTTTTTGGAATGGTATGTCCAACAAACTCATACTGTAGGAGTGATTGTAGGAGTGATTGATACTTTTGGCCATATAGTGTTCCTCCACATAAGATACAGCTCTGCCAGCACTGCCATATTGTGGGAATTATGTGGATTAGCAAAAATTACTATGAATTTTCTATTGAAAAATTCTGTACCTACAACATTTTCAAAGGGAATGTTTTATCAAGTAATGACTTAGCAGGCCATTTTTATTTTATTCCCATTTAAAAAAATAAAGCAAAACATTGTTAAATTCTTTTTGCATTTCACTTGTAGCCCTGGATGTCCTGATTGATTTTTTTTGGAGACAAAATAGGAAGACAGGTTATGCAGGTAAAGGAAAAATAGTCCCCCCTCAGAACATTTTAAGCATGGGCATGATAGGGTTAACACACTAAAGAAATCTCCTGCTGAGACACCAGATAGGATAAGCCTCTCTTTACCACCCACATGTGTTCTTCACCATTACCCAAACACAATGAAAGCCCATTCTTATTTCAGTGTGTTTGTGTGTGTGTATGGGGGGGGTTAGGTGGGAGGAAATAAATTAGAAGATGTTACGCCAAATACCTCAGGGCGGTTCAGTCTGTGTGGCTGTTTTTTGATTAATCTGTGCGCATGTGTGTTTAATGCCATGCTGACAGTCAGGTCTACCATCCTGTTCTCACTCTCCCATCACTTTTCACTATCACTAGTCACTATCACTAGTCACCATCGTTAGTCACTACCATTATTCACTGTCATTAATCACTATCATCAGTCAATATCACTAGTCATCATTGCTAGTCACTATCATTAATCACTGTCATTAGTCACCATCACTAGTCACTATCATTAATCACTTTAGTTAGTCACCATCGCTTGTCACTGTCATTAGTCATTGTTATTAATAATTATCATTAGTTACCATCACTCTGAGGTGGAGCTTAAATAGGTTTGATGGGTGATTGGCCAGTATATTGTCAGTGTAATATGACAACCTGGGTCTAACAATCTGAACTGTGTAAGATAGCTAGCTTAGGTAACAAAAGAGGAAAAATGGAATGAAGGTATTTCTGCCACTCAGAAGAAAGAAAAGCAATACATTATACAAATTAAATATGTGCCTAGCAGCAAAGTTTTGTAACTGCAGGTACGTATTTGTTGTAACCTAATAACAAGCTTCTGTTCATCATGATACATGAAACATACTTATTTTGGGGGAGAATTGTAGTAAATAGTAATATTATCTGCCTCTGTCTTTTAGTTTTAGATTTTAGTTTAATATTTCAGTGTTGTGGGGGTAAGGTTCACACCCATGGGAGAAAAAGCTCAGCTGTGCCCCTGTTATCACTAATCACCATAACAAGTCACCATCACTAGTCTCCATCACTAATCATAATCATTAGTCACTATCATTATTCACCATCACTAATACCATTAACACCACAACAGTCAGGGACAGCTAAGAGATGGAAAAACCAGTGACTCCATGTAGGATAGGCACATTCAGGCCTGGCTCCAGGATGAAATGACTGAGGGGGCATTTTTTATAAATGAGGCATATTTAATTCATATACCATTCGCAGTGTTGATAGAAAGACAACAGTCACAAATAGAATAGAGCAAATACAATTGCATTATTACATTCCATTGCAAAATATATTTTATCAAGTTAATCTCACAAAGTAACCGGTTGTAAATAGTTTAATTCAACAATGTTTCAATGTTTCAACAATGCAGCAAAAACAAACAGTAGCACGTACTTGATGATGTCACTTTTATCTTTCATACGGTACACTTATTTCATGGTTAATGTGATTGGTTTATTCCACTTTCACTCCAGAATTATGCTCTGATTCAGCTTCTGAAAGATCTAGCCAATAGCAAGCTAAGTTATCTAGATTTATTTTCCCAGAGACCACCTAAGATCTTTTTCCTTCACAATTATCACTTCTCTTTACAACACAATATTAATACATTCAAACAGTAGATGATTAACATTATGGATTACACAGTAAATATAAATATTAAATTGAAGTTATAACAAATGATAAATTTTTATAAACCTCTAGGCCTTACAAAATAGGACTATGAATGGAAAAACAGTTTGAGGTCCCCACAAGGATACTAACAGGTGTTTTTTTGTAGGTGTTTCTAGACTCTCTCTTTTTTGGTATTCAGACGCACAGTAGTCTCAGCAGTGCAGCCAAGTGATAGGCTTTAATGGCTTTTGAAAAACAAAGCCGTAAACATAGAAATAATTAGTTCCGTGTAATTGCTTGTGCGATATATATGAAGCCAGCTGGTCAGTGAGGCTGTGCCTCGCATCAATATAGTAGCTATACCAGCTACTGGGTGTCATGTTGTGTGGATGTAAGAGGAACCATCTAAAGTAAATACGGAGAATGAAAGCCGAACCATCTCGCAGCTGCCAAATGATTATTCCAAAAATTGCCTTCTTACTTGACCTCACCATGATAAGAGGAAGAGGCATGTCACTGGAGAGGTCAAGGCATGCCACTAAGTGACCCAAAGCATTTACTCTAATGACTGATGGATGAACCGACTCCCTGAAAACCTGACAGAGGAACTGCATTTCATATTCTGGGGGTGCTCAGCGAATAAGGGATTTGATTATTTCTTCCACCGCTTTTCACTTAAGTGTTTCTGGAAAACTGGACTTGGAAGTTGCCTTGCAGCCTGACATGTAACAAGTGAATTTGTGACTAAAATAACATCAGCAGTAGAACAATGTGCTTTGCAGTTGGATGGTTATTCGAAGGTTGACAGAAGGTCTGCCTTGTAATGGATCAGTGGTTGCTTCTCTCTGGCCAGTGATTCTGAGCTACATCTAGTGGTAATGTTTGTGAATCTGTGCATTCGCATTAAAGTCTCTTATTTGACAGGTTCCATAATTCATTGTGTTAAAACACACCAAAGGCAGACAGTGACACACACACTAAGAATTTTATTTGTTGGGACCAAAATGTATTTCCATTTATGATCCTATTTTCTAACCCCTGACCTAAACCCTAACCTTTTACCCCAAAACTCCCAATATCTGCACCATATCCTAACTCCTAAACCTAACCCTCAACCTAACTCTTATTGCCTAACCTTACCCCTAAACCTCATTAGTACCCAAGCCTAAAAAAGTAATTTATAAAAGCTACTGCACAACACCTCTCCATAGTTACCGGCTCTGTAGTAGCACGACCTAAACTACCGCACAACACCTCTCTATGGTTACCGGCTCTTTACTAGCACGACCTAAACTACCGCACAACACCTCTCTATGGTTACCGGCTCTTTACTAGCACGACCTACACTACCGCACAACACCTTTCCATGGTTACCGGCTCTGTAGTAGCACGACCTAAACTACCGCACAACACCTCTCCATGGTTACCGGCTCTGTAGTAGCACGACCTAAACTACCGCTCAACACTTCTCCATGGTTACCAGCTCTGTAGTAGCACGACCTAAACTACCGCTCAACACTTCTCCATGGTTACCAGCTCTGTAGTAGCACGACCTAAACTACCGCACAACACCTCTCCATGGTTACCGGCTCTGTAGTAGCACGACCTAAACTACCGCTCAACACCTCTCCATGGTGACCAGCTCTGTACTAGCACGACCTACACTACCGCACAACACCTCTCCATGGTTACCGGCTCTGTAGTAGCACGACCTAAACTACCGCTCAACACCTCTCCATGGTTACCAGCTCTGTAGTAGCATGACCTAAACTACCGCACAACACCTCTCCATGGTGACCAGCTCTGTACTAGCACGACCTACACTACCGCACAACACCTCTCCATGGTTACCGGCTCTGTACTAGCACGACCTACACTACCGCACAACACCTCTCCATGGTTACCGGCTCTGTAGTAGCACGACCTACACTACCGCACAACACCTCTCCGTGGTTACCGGCTCTGCTCTAGCCAGTGGCTGGCATAACACAGTGACTCACTGGGGCTCAGCCAGGTCAGGCCTGACTCCTTGGTAATGTGTTGGGGGGAGAGGTGGTGACGGCTGGTTCTGTTCAGTTATTTCGGTCCCCATTAGCTGCTCTCTCATTGCAGCTACTCTTCCGGAGGTCTTAATGGGGACGACAGAAGAGGGATGAGCAGACTAGACTGGCTGTTTGACTAGCTCAGGGGGGTTGTTAACAGCATCCTAATAATGATAAAAAGGTGCAATCTAATAACGGAAACACGAAGAGGAAATGACCTGCCACTGTCATGAGGAATGGAGAAATGGGCTTGTAGAGTCATTTCGCTCAAGGCCCCGGTTGTTCACAGAGGCATTGTAAAGACAGTGCCTTGGTGAAGAATAACCTGGTACAGATCACCTTGAGGAGCAACTTGAGGTATGTCTGTGCACGCTGTGGGTGTCTTAGCTGAATGGAAACTGACAAGAAGTCTTGGTGTGTAAGAAGCCATTATCGGAGTGTGACTACAGGGCTTCCTTTTGCCCCTGTCTGGTTAAGACTGAGCACGCATACACGTTTGAGTAAATGTTTGTTGTTATTATTATTGGCAGGGCAGCAGTGAGTAGAGTTTAGGGAGGCAGGTATGTAGAGTGAGACAGGGATAAAGGGCACAGAGCGTTGGCCAAGCCAGGACATAACCCCCATCCTCAGGGGGAATGCGTGCTCCAGACTATGGCACCTGGCATTTTCCTAAACTGTTCCTTTTTCCAGGACCCCAGCCCAGAGAGTTGTCATGGGTATTTACCTTTCACCCAAGAGCATTAAAACTCTATCATCTCTATTTCTTATTCATGAGGGATCGGATTCATTCTGCCAGACTGCAGCCTTTCACAGTAGGTAAACCTCGAGTTTGTTCTAACTGGCACCCTTCTGCCCTGAAATGAAGGCCCTTGGCCAGAAGGAGGGCACTCCAGAGGGAATAGGCAGTCATTAGGGAACAGCCCTATAATAAGGTTCACAACGCCCTGGGAAATTGCTGTCACAGTAGATTGGATTACAATAGGAAGGAGACATGGGCGCCCTCTTAACCGAATACCCACAATGGGAAATCCATTAAAAAGGACGGCACTACGCGGGAGAAGGGCGCGGTGTTGTTGGCGGGGTCCTGGAGTGTATTGACTATTGTCTCCCTGGCCTATAAGACCTGCCCTCTCACACGTTTGCCCAATGGGATTTTAGCTGATGAGGTCACCGTTGATGACCACTTTTGACCTCTCCGCAGAACACGTAAGCGGCTGGCCATGTTGTTTCTGTGCTCCTTGTTTTGACGCATCTCCATGCTCTGTTAAAGACAAAGTTTGCATGTGGTCAAAACTACTTTGTCATGCTTTATGCAAAACGGTGTCAGGGATTGTCTTGTGATATTCAAATGTTACTTTAGGCTCGTTTTGTTTTGCTTATCTGCTTATGAAAAAACGTGGTCCACGCTGGTCCAAAAATGTATGACTACTGAGCAAGAGCATAGCTGTTAATAGTTCACCGTTTTTAATAGTAGCTATTTCACTATTCCCTGTCGTCGGTTGTTAATCGTTCACCGTTTTTAACAGTAGCTATTTCACTATGCCCTGTCATTGACCAAGGCTGCATTTCAGTAATTCCAGGTGAGTGTCAGTTTCAGTGTTCATGAATTCTGTTATTTCCAAGTTATTTCCATTCAGAGGTAATCCCGGAGAGACATACAGGGAAGTACTTCAAAGATATTCCAGGCCTGCATCACATAGGCACAACTAGCAGTTCCACAGCATTTAGGGAATATCAGCTGAGCCTGCTAGGACTGTAACACACCTGTTCTTTGTTCATGGTGTAATCTGCTGCCATGACTGGATATCTTCAGGAGTCTCGGATACTGTGTTGGGATCTGAGCGGCAATCATCAGTTGACAGTTAGCATTATAACCTTACAAGCTTCCCTGACAGGTACCTTGTGAGGATATAATGTATTGGGATATTCCTGACAGCATGTACGTTTATCATGAAGTAATTGCCATGACAGTTGGCATGTACAGTGATTACTAAAAAAGTTGGCCCACAAAGTTATCATATTGTTTTTTTTCATGTAATTGTCGTGCCAGTTGGCATGTAAGGTTATCCATCTGTATTGGGTTGACAGTGGCCATGTACATTTTATCATGTTGAAAGGGACTCAAAGTCTGATCTGGAATTCTATAAATATATTTGTAATTTGAGCCCTCACTTGCCAATCAAAGCTTTTATACCAGCCCCTTCCTCCCTCCGTCCTGCCAATAAACATCCTCCTATAGTCATGTAAGGATCTTGCAAAAACAAGGTTGCAACACTCTTTGCTGTAGCCAAGCCAATGGCCTTCTGTGCACAGAAGATGTCTCTCCCTCTACCTTTCTGTACCACCCCCCCATCTCTCTGTCTATCTGTCTCTCTCTCTGTGGGCACAGCCTGGATGATGCTAGTACCAGGGCAGGCTATTCTTAGCATCAGAAACCCAGCGAGCTGCAGAGACTTGACAGACGAACCCACGCATGGCAGGCGTTTTAAAATGTAGAGGGGGTGAGAGCAGCACACTGTAGCCCTCTAATATGCTTTGTGCATCAGGTTGGGCCCCAGTGGAGGGGTCCTTAGTCAGGATGTCCAGTAAGCCGTAGAATCAACCAGCGTTTCCTCTGGACCTCTTACGTTGGTGTGGCACAAAGATCTCTGATACAGCGTCAAGGGCAGCAGACACTAAGGGACCTATTGTCATTTATTTGAGGAAGAGACCCCATGTAACCCTCCCAATATACTGTAACAAAATGTGCTCACCTTTCCTCTTCACAGAATAATAAAATACTTTCAACGATAAACGGAAATGTAGTCGGCAAAATGCTAAAACGCGGGTTGCCTATAAAACCAGTGGGCGACGGAGTGCTTGTGTGGGCCATAAAATAGATACAAATAAATCCAACAGTATTGACTGACATGGCCAGACTTATTCAAACATTTCAAACTATTATTTAGTTGAATTTTCAATCAGGTCCCATTCGTAATGATCCAGCCGTTCTCTTGTGAATTGACAGTATATATAGAAAATGTTTTTGCATAACAATTTTTTGCCAGTTAACCTATCGCGGATCTAGCAAACATTCAGCTGAGCATTATTGTGGATTGGATAGTAGTCTGATAGAATCTGATGTTGACATGTCGTTTTGGCCTTGTTCCCTTGGCTGGTCGCCACATCATCGACCGTGTCATCAGTATTTAACAGGGTCATATCATGTTAAATGATTAGCCTGTCGTGGCAGCATCAATGCCGGAGCGGAGCAACACACTGATAATAAGCGTACAGAAATGCTTGAACCGCGTGAACAAAGCACCAACACAGCCTCATAGGATGGCACATGCACGCAGGTGGCAAATGTGGCAGGGATGGAAAGATGGTTCTACTCTCATCTTTGTCAATAAACACAAAAATGTTGACAAGCATTTTAATCACCCCACATTGCTAGCTGTCTCTTAGAGCACTTAATGTAATACTGGAGATAGGAGGTGGATGTTTACCAACTACCCTGTAATCAGTTTTCCTTTCTGGCTATGTCCTTGGGTTATGTGTCTGTATTTGCCTGATATCAACACAACATTTCATTAGTATCACAACTACTGGCTGTCGTAGGCAGGGGGTTAAACTGGCTGGTTAACTGGTAGTTTTTGTTTGTTTTCCTTGCAGGGCATCAACATCCTGGGGCCTGGTAATGCTGAGACGGCCCCTGCTGCCAAACCAGAGATGTACCAGTTGGACATCATATTGAAGAGGGGGAACAACCTGGCCATCCGGGACAGAGGAGGTAGGGACTGCTGCTGGTGATCTCTGTCTGTCTGTCTCTCTGTCTGTCTCTCTGCCTGTCTGTCTCTGCCTGTGTCTCTCTGTCTGTCTGTGTCTCTCTGTCTCTCTCTCTGTCTGTCTCTGTCTGTCTGTCAAATTACATCGATGTTATTAGGCCTAACTGAAATCAACAACGGTGGGCAGAGGATAACACAAGAGATTTGCCAGGAAATAGATAAAGATATGACTCCGATCAATAATATTGACGTAGATTTTTTGCAGTCAATTAATTAGGTGGAACCGGGATATAGCATTCCATTGCGAGGCACAGTCACCAGGAGCTTAGAAAGGCGCTACTAAGATAAAGTAACTTTCTGCGGGATATTCTACCACCGCTGGGTGGAAACCTAACGGACTTGTGGGAGGTAGGCTAAATGAAGGAAGATTCCATCGGCAATACATGCCCATTTCTGCGACCTGAGTGCCATCCAAGTGGGTGTTTTCAACTGCTGGACTAACCGTACCCCCCATGCGCTCGCAACTAGCCCCTGAGCATTTAAAAATATATATATAATCAATAGGCATGCTTGGAAATCGGATCAGCATGTCGTAGTTTAGTAATCCAAATGAAGTCCAAATTCACTTCATTTTAAATTGTTTTTTTTTTTAATAACGGAAAAGGTTTCTTGTTTTTGCGGATTGTTCTTTTAGATTTGATATGGTTGTATAAACTATTCATGGTAGGCTATATACGCAGAATATAGGCATTGATTCCGAATGTAGTTGGCATTGAGTCAAATAGATTTTTTGTTCTTTTTAAAAACTGGCCTAGGGTAAAATAATGTATTTTTCATTTATCTTTTAACTGTTTAAAAATATACTGTTCACATTTTTTGGATATCTACATGAAACCCAGGTTAAAATAGCTTAAGTTAATATGAATTTTAATAATTAAATAAATAAATATATGCAGACAAATTTCATAATATTGGTTATAAAGTTGTGACGAAAAGAGAGCTGAGCCGGAAGGTAAAGCTCTTGATATACCGGTCAATTTTCGTTCCTATACCCTCACCTATGGTCATGAAGACTGGGTCATGACCGAAAGAACAAGATCGCGAGTACAAGCGGCTGAAATGGGTTTTCTCAGAAGGGTGGCTGGCTTCTTCCTTAGGGATAGGGTGAGAAGCTCAGCCATCCGTGAGGAACTGGGAGTAGAGCCGCTGCTCCTTTGCGTCGAAATTGGAGCCAGTTGAGGTAAGGATGCCCCCAGGACGTCTCCCTAGGGAGGTGTTCCAGGCACGTCCAGCTGGGAGGAGACCTCGGGGTAGGCCCAGGACTAGGTGGAGAGATTATATTTCGACACTGGCCTGGGAACGCCTCGGGATGCCCCAGTCAGAGCTGGAAAATGTGGCTCGGGAAAGGGAAGTTTGGGGTCCCCTGCTGGAGCTGTTTCCTCCGCGACCCGATACCGGACAAGCGGATGAAGATGAGATGGTTATAAAGTTCATGATTCGACCAGGTTAAATAAGATAAAAATGTGTCATGTTAAAACAAATTCCTGGTGCTTTAAGACACTGCCGTTGCATCAGCAAATCACAATGGCTGTATCTCTTCCTGTGGCGGGAAGAACGGTGTGCATAAGCAAAACGCTAGGAGAAAGACGTTAACTAGATTGAGCCAGTGAGCGAGATTAGAGTACCAGAAAATAAGTCCTCATATTTTATTTTCTGAAGTGTTTTCGGTTACATTCTGGCTACACATGTAGACTGTGGTTTATTTTGCTGTCATTTAACAAGTTGACCGAAAGATAGAACTGTGAACGTTCGAATGCTTGAAGCCGAGTTGTACGGTAAAGATGGCGAGCCTCCCGTGAGAAGATCCACGACTGACGGATCACTTTGCGTCCGTGTGTTTCACCTGCGTGCTCTGCAAGGACACCAACTCATTCACCCCGGTTGCGGTAGGACTAGTTCTGCAGAAATTATTCGATGCTAGTGGAGTCGTTCGACTTGAAATCTCGGTAAGAGTGGACTCACTGTAAACCGACAACGTTTTTTTCTTCTGCGTCACATCATGCTGGATTTGTGTGGACTGCACAAAGTGATCGCTAGCAAAATCTTGAACTTTTAACCGTGTGTGTTGAATATAATTCACTGTCGTTTTTTCATTCGGTTGAACTGTGAATGTTATATTTGATTTTACATTCCTTGTGTTATTTTCCATGTAGCCTATGTTGTGCCAAACTGGCAAATTGGGTTGATGTTGCAGGGAGCTTAGCTTCAGTAGCTCACTGGCTTAGCATGTTAATAGGGAAATAACAGAGATTGAGAAAAAATAGCCTAACTTAGTTGAAACAAGAATTTATGGCTAACTGAGACTAAAATTCGTACTGAAAATCGAGTTAACTCAAGATAATAGAAACTAAATAGCAAATTAAAAAAACTTTATTTTTACTTAAGTTGAATGTCATTTTTGAAACCCACTAGGTTGAATCAAACCGAAGATAAGAATTATAGTGTTCCATTTCTTTTTCCATTCAAAGGAAGGGTTCAAACGTGAATAGATTTCATTTAAGTGTAAATATTGTGTCCATGTTATGTGAATTGTGTATGTAAATTGTGTTATTTGGTACCATGTGTTATTTGGCTACATACGTATGGTGTCAAATATGTCCACGTCTTGAAAAAATGAAGACTTAATTTAAGAACAAAATGACACATTGGATATTCTTCGTCATAGAATTTTTTAATAATATGATTAATCGATTGATTGATCTTTTACGATATTGACCGTTGATTAAGAAAAAGCCTTGACTTGCAGCCCAAAGTCGGTGTATTCCAATTCAAATCTGCAAGCAATATTTGGAATTTTTCATTGTACTCTGAGAATGTTTTTTTAATACTGCCTGTAGAGTCTCAGTTGGGCGTTTATCACATTTTGTGAATACTTGATTGTTAAATTAACCCCACAACTTACATTCATAAGGGGCAATGGGATATATAACTGATTGGTGAATCTGAAGCCAGCTCTAACTAAGATGGTAAGATGTATTTATTTTTTATGGTGGAGAAGGCCTTTCTCCACTTGTCTCAGGTTATTCAGTGACTTGTAGTTATCTGTCATGTTGACTGGCCAAGGTAGGAGTCATTTTTTGTTTGTTCTTGGGCACGGTGTCTATGGGAAATGTATGTTTGTGGTCCTGGAACCTTTAGTCTTTTTTATTTACTGACTTACACAGTCAGCACCCAGCCCTGTCAGAATTTGCTGCCTGTGCTCTTGCCAATGAATTTACAGGAATGATGAGCAGAGTGGGTCTCTATCTCCCTGTCTCTTTCTGCCCATATTTTTCAGTCCGTACTTATGTTTTCAGTGTGAGATGGTTGAGAGGAGTATGTAATCAAGCAGGAGTTGGTGAGAACCAAGTAGCATTTGGGCACCTAGGTAGGCCAGAATCAAATTAATAAAAACATACTGGATAGTATTTATTTCCTTCTTTGAGCTGTTTTCTTTCTTTTCAACGTATTATTTTGTTCGATTATTATTTACAAAGTTTCATTGAAATAAATACTATGTTCGATGTCTTTGCAGCTACCGTACATAGTCTGACTGTGTAGCCATGGGTCTCTCCCCAGTCTGCTTCAATATGCTGAAGGAGACATCTGTTTGACTGTCTGTGCTAGCCCGCCTGCCTCTTCTGTAGTGTCGCTATAGACTCTGTAGTCAGTGACGCAGGCCTGATTAGTTTGTCTTGTGTTCTTTCTCACTTTCCCTTGTCTCTGAATGTAATGTGCTCACTTGTCTTATATATTGACAGTTTGAAGAGAGCCTTGTACCTCCAGCAATAGTGGGCTACGTTGCCTCACGGATGTATTTGATGACTGTCAGTGTAATCTCTATGACATGTCTGTCTGTGCTATACATTCACACTGCACATTGCTTAGTTGTATTTTGTTACAATAAAATGAAAGAGCCATCTATTATTTATGATCAGGCTCTTAAGATAGCTGTTAAAACTGAGATTCTCTCTTATAAGGTACTGTTCTGTTGCGTCTCATCACAGTCTCTCAACCAGAAGCAGCAGGTCTCTGACTTCAGATGTATTTGAACAGGAAGAGTCAGAAAGCCAAAGCTCCACTCTCCTCCCTGGGAGTCTGGCACACTGAAACCATCTCTGTGGAAAGCCATGGTGATCTATCTCACTCCAAGCACGAATTATCTGTGTGTGTTTGTGTGATAGAGAGTGAGAGCTTTGGTCTAGAGCCAGGCCACAATCCATAAAGCCTGTCTCAGAAAGGAATGGGAACCTCGTGATGAAAGAAGCGAGATATGTAGAAGGCCATAAATCTCCCTGATCCTCCTTTGCCCATTGCGTATAGCCTTTGTTGTCTATTACACCTGTCGCAGAGGAGAACATATCCTCCCACAGAGTGCCTGTCTCATCCAGAGAACACAGGGAATTCTGTGTTACTGCTCGTTACATCAGTGTTTACACCCACAGTAAATCAGACATCATCCCTCTCCGTCATCCTCAAAAGAAGCACCTAGTCTGTTTGGAAATAGTAGCCCAGCATTCTTTAACCCTCATCCGACCAAAATATTTAACATACAATGACTACCAACTGGGGTTCCTGGGGACCCCAAGAATAAACGACTGTAATAAACCATCATAGCAAAATGTTAAACAATTAAGACCAATGTATGTTATAGGTGGGATGTACGTATACATGTGCAATGAAGGCAACTTGAAGGTGCTTGTGCAACTGAAATACAGGAATAGCAGCAATGAGGTTCCCGAGTTAGACATGTACAGTATCTCACAAAAGTGAGTACACCCCTCACATTTTTGTAAATGTTTGATTATATCTGTTCATGTCACAACACTGAAGAAATGACACTTTGTTATTAATGTCTAAACCACTGGCAACAAAAGTTAGTACACCCCTACGTGAAAATGTCCAAATTGGGCCCAAAGTGTTAATATTTTGTGTGGCCACCATCATTTTCCAGCACTGCCTTAACCCTCTTGGGCATGGAGTTCAACAGAGCTTCACAGGTTGCCGCTGGAGTCCTCTTCCACTCCTCCACAACAACATCACAGAGCTGGTGGATGTTAGAGACCTTGCGCTCCTCCACCTTCCGTTTGAGGATGCCCCACAGATGCTCAATAGGGTTTAGGTCTGGAGACATGCTTGGCCAGTCCATCACCTTTACCCTCAGCTTCTTTAGCAAGGCAGTGGTCGTCTTGGAGGTGTGTTCGGGGTCGTTATCATGTTGGAATACTGCCCTGCGGCCCAGTCTCCGAAGGGAGGGGCTCATGCTCTGATTCAGTATGTCACAGTACATGTTGGCATTCATGGTTCCCTCAGAGAACTGTAGCTCCCCAGTGCCGACAGCACTCATGCAGCCCCAGACCATGACATTCCCACCACCATGCTTGACTGTAGGCAAGACACACTTGTCTTTGTACTCCTCACCTGGTTGCCTCCACACACGCTTGACACCATTTGAACCAAATACGTTTATCTTGGTGTCATCAGACCACAGGACATGGTTCCAGTAATCCATGTCTGTAATCATCTTGTCTTCAGCAAACTGTTTGCAGGCTTTCTTGTGCATCATCTTTAGAAGAGGCTTCCTTCTGGGACGACAGCCATGCAGACAAATTTGATGCAGCATGCAGCGTATGGTCTGAGCACTGACAGGTTGACCCCCCACCCCTTCAACCTCTGCAGCAATGCTGGCAGAACTCATACATCTAATTTCCCAAAGACAACCTCTGGATATGGCGCTGAGCATGTGCACTCAACTTCTTTGGTCAACCATGGTGAGGCCTGTTCTGAGTGGAACCTGTCCTGGTAAACCGCTGTATGGTCTTAGCCACCGTGCTGCAGCTCAGTTTCAGGGTCTTGGCAATCTTCTTATAGCCTAGGCCATCTTTATGTAGAGCAACAGTTATTTTTTTCAGATCATCAGAAAGTTCTTTGCCATGAGGTGCCATGTTGAACTTCCAGTGACCAGTATGAGGGAGTGTGAGAGCAATAACACCAAATTTAACACACCTGCTCCCCATTCACACCTGAGACCTTGTAACACTAACGAGTCACATGACACCGGGGAGGGATATGTCTAATTGGGCCCAATTTGGACATTTTCACTTAGGGGTGTGCTCACTTTTGTTGCCAGCGGTTTAGACATTAATGGCTGTGTGTTGAGTTATTTAGAAATTTAGACTGTGACACAATCAGTACACTCACTACTTTACATTGTAGCATTGTAATTACTTCAAAAGATATACTCACTTTTGTGAGATGTACTAACTGAAAACGTCCTTATCAGACTTTACAAAGCAATGTCAGAGTCCGGTAGTACATGGGAGTAGTGCAACAATGTCCCTGAGAGGCAGTACTAAGAGGTGGGCGGGTGGGTATGGTTAGTGATGGGTCGCAGGGTTACAGTAGATGGAAAGAAACTGTTCCTGAGCCTGCTGGTGCGGGGATGAGGGGACCTGTACCACCTGCCTGATGGTAAGAAATCTGTGTCTGCTGCATCTTTGTCTGTCTCCTTCAAAATGACTGACAGAGTCGTCGTATCCCCCCCCTTTGCCCATTACGTATAGCTCCTGTTGTCTATTACACCTGTCACAGAGGAGAACATATCCTCCCACAGAGTGCCTGTCTCATCCACAAAAGTGAAATTGATAATGCATGCTGTTTCCATTGGACATCCTTAAGATGTTTCTACCAGTTGATTTGAGTCCGCCTGGAGTAAATTCAGTTCATTTCAAAAGGCACACACCTGTTTAATAAGATCTCATAGTTGACAGCCATGTCAGAGCAAAAACCAAGCCATTAGGTCAAAGGAATTGTTCGTAGAGCTCAGAGACAGGAGTCAAGACACAGATCTGGGGAAGGATACTGAAAAACTGAAGCAGCATTAAAGCTCTGCAAGAACAGTAGCCTTCATTATCTGGAAAATTGAGCAGTTTGAACACCAACACTCTGATCGAGGGAGAAAGGACTTGGTCAAAGAGGAGACTCAGCTGACTGGTCACTCTGACAGAGCTCTGCAGCCCTCCCCTAATCAGGGCTTGATGGTAGAGTGGCCAGACTGAAGCCGCTCCTCAGTAAAATCTACATGACAACCTGTGTGGAGTTTGCCAAAATGTACTTAAATGCCTCTCAACAGGATGTCAGGTGCTTTTTGCCAGATCGCGTAAGCGGAGCCATCCAAGAAGAGCAAATGTCTCTTATTGAGTGAGTGGGTGGGTGACTGCCTACCCATAGTTAAATAGTGCAGTGGTTAGAGATGCGGACTGCCATGTAGGAGACCGATGTCCGATCCTCGCCACAGACAAAACATAATGATTGGTTCAGGATAAACAAATATTTCACTAGCTACAAGCTTCAGTCACAATATAACCACAACTTTTTGTGGTTGTATTGCGACTATTGCATCCATGCATGCTTTTTGGGATAATATAGACCACCGACGATTCTCTCATCTTTTCACTTGACGAAAAAGTCAGTTATCGTCACCTATATTAATAGTTATTGTATCAGTGTCATTCACAAATGAAAGAAAAACAAATGTTGTGCCATGATATGAAATAGCTTTGGCAGTGTAAAGTTCATCTTCAGTTTCCCTGTCAATTGCTCAATTCCTATGACTATTCTAAGTAGTAAGTTAGTAGATACTAGTAAACCTATTACTGGCTAATAAGCTGTTAAAACGGCCAGTGGCAAAAGCCATACAATTCATAGATGCTATTTCTGGTGGAAGTAAACTTAAGAAACGTTAGTCAGTTTAACACAATGCTCAATGGTGTCTGGCTAAATATTCAAACTTGGCGTGACGTTAATGCGTTACATAATGATCTAATGTCAAAACGCAATTTTGTAACAAGGTGGTATGTCCCAATCGGTCCTAATACTGGCAAACTAGCTTAGTATATACAAATCAGTATGTACTTCACAATTATCCACAATGTTCTTGTAGTATGTAGTACAGTATGTAGTATGCGATTTGAGATTGACCCATTGCTTTCAATTTACATTGTAGCGTAGTTCACTTGGCGTAGTGGTCGGGTATTCACTGTCATAGTTGTCTAAAGAAACGACACAGCCATGGAGTGATTGGAGTTATTGTTTTCATTACTGTATAGCTATTAGCTAGCCATCTACAGTAAACTCTTTCTAATTTAACACATTGAATGTAGTGTAGCAACCCTGTTAAACATGTTGTTGGTTTGGATGTTAGCTAATGTAAGGAACACGTTTCAAGATCTGTGGACTCTTTGAATAATTGGTTTAACAATGCAGATGTAAACAGACACCACATCTCTACACACGGATCTCGTGCAGCAACACCGCTGTTTAAATAGCATAGTGGTTAAGAACACACTCTGCCACATAGGAAACCGTAGATTCAATCCCGCCAGATGTATCAACATTCATCCCTTCTAATCGCAGGCCGGCTTGCCTGGTTCCTCTTTTTGTGATTTTATGTTTGGCTGACATTCTTTTTATGGGGAAATGTAATGAAAAATTATTACTGTTATAGTATTTTCAAAGGGCAGCAAAGATAAGTGAGAATGCACTTAACGCTTCTTACCAAGTCTTTAAATGCACTGCTCAAAGTAGAAAGCCCTACTCAATATGAGAGACATCCAGAAATGACATTTACTAGTAGTCACACAGAAATGTGTTACTGTAGTTGCACAGGTAAAGACATTTACTGCAGTGGGTTAGTCAAGGACCGTTGTGCCAAACACTTTATTTGGACCCACTGAATGATACACTGTGAGTATATGGCCTGAAACAAATAAGCCCTGAACGTGGTAACATCATGAACTGCCTTGAGCAAGCATCTTTTCGCTTGAATATGAGTGAGGAACACACAACCCTCCTCTGTCACTGAGGTCAGGTGTCTCGTGGAGCAGTCTTAACATGCGCTAAGATATTTATGATTTTTATTAGTGTCCTAAAACCCGAACTGACAGGCTGCTAATTAAATTGACGACGAGTGATTGGCAAAGCAGCCATGCCTGACTGACATATATGCTGAATTGAACAGATATAACTTTTCTATGTGGGGACCAAATGTAAATCTCACTCAGCTGTGTGAGAAACCAGAGGGATTCATACAGAAGTTAAGTGGTGGAGACGGTGAGTGGAACCGGGAAATGTCTAAATGTTTCCTTCAACTGAGGAATACTCCGACTGCGTGTACATCGAGGTCAGCTTCTGCGCTCACTTGGAATCTTTCCAACGACAATTTGAAAAGGCCTTTTTTGATTGTGAGCCATGTTTCCATGACCGATTGGGGAGACTGTTCCCTTTCAATATAAACGCAATGGACGAGTCAAGCTTAACAGCTACTGAAGAGGATCATTTGGTTGAACTATCCACAGACAGCGTTCAAAGAAACAGATATGAAACCCAAACTCTCAACCAGGTTTCGATTGGTTGTCCAAGAGGGTTTGCATAGTTGACCACACGGATATTGACATGTATCGTGCCTTTTGCAACCACGTACCTGTGTGATAGCGGATGTGTGTTGACACAAGCCAACATGAGACTGTCTCTCCATCTACCCAAGACTGTGTGCGCAACATGTGAACTGGGTCCCTGGTTTGATTGATGGTCTTGATGGGGGGACCCTGGGCAAGAAAAGGTTGAATACCTGTCTTATAGCCAAATCCGCCTGCCTCTGAAAGGAGGCTAAAACTTGAGTTGTTGTTGTTGGATCGTCCAGCAGGGCGATAGTCCAAAGCAAGTGTGTCCGGATGGTGTCCTGGGGAAGTCCTTTGCTCAGCCTGGAGCAGTCAGTTACAAATCCAGCATGCCAACCTCTCTCTCCCTGGTGTCTCTAAACACATCTTCTGGTAGTATCTGAATATGAGTGAAGGTGTGTATCAACAGTTGCAAAGCTACAAATCCCATGCTTTTCTCCCCTCTCTCCTCTCTTCTGTGCGTTCAATGTGTTTGCAAGTGATGGATGATAACTACGAAAATGAATCCTGCCATTCCAGAGGTGACGGGAGACCGTGAAGACGAAGTGACAGACGACAGTTAAAACAAGGACAGCTTCCCAGACCCTGGTTTTGGAAAATCTGGGGGATTGAGTTGGATAAAATAGTTCTGTATAATACCAACACCACATTTGGCCATGGCTAAGTGTCCATTAAATTGGCAATGCTAATATTCTAAAAACTGTACATCGAAACTCTTTTTCCACTAAACTGACTTAGTGTTGACACAAAAAGCTGTGTGCTATATAAAGCTGTGTGCTATATAAAGTAACATTTTAAATTTTTATGTACAACATTATTTTCTTCAGTTATTTTTCTACTTCTAGTAAATTTGTCATTAAATGTTTCTGTTAAAGAGCAAATATTCATTGTTACGTTCTTTTTCCTCCGGGTGCATCAATCATGATGTCACCAGATGTCACTCAATATTTATAAGAGCATCTAACTCATCGCTGTGCGCTTTCTCCACCCATAGTAAATAATTAAAACTTTCCAGTTTCAGTGGGATTATTGCCATTTCGGGCAATAATAAGTTTTAGCAAAACAAAATGATCCCACCAAGACAAAATAACAAAATGCCTTTTGACATTAATAAAATGTTACAGGCACTTGCTGTTTCCCTCTTGTTCTAGTCCACATCTTTTGTTCTAGTCCACTACTTTTGTTCTAGTCCACATCTTTTGTTCTAGTCCACATCCAGACGTGGGTTACATTCCAGCACAACTTTCAGTGTCAGGAGGTGACAAGACATCTCTCTTCGAGGACCCTGCTCTTATCAATCTGCCCAAAAGACACACCACATGAGTGGAAGATCAATTGCAGGCTTGATAAATTGCTTAGTGTATGCGGGGGCACCAATCACTGACCAGACAGACAGGACAGAGAGTGGTAATGAGAATCATTTTGCCTCTATGTTAATTGAGTCTACTTTCCAAATTCCATAATGCTGTTTGAATAGTGATTACTGTTCCGACAGTGCTCTGGCCTTGACTCAGAGCCACTCCCCAAAACTGAGCCACTCCCCAAAACTGAGCCACTCCCCAAAACTGAGCCACTCCCCAAAACTGAGCCACTCCCCAAAACTGAGCCACTCCCCAAAACAGAGCCACTCCCCAAAACTGAGCCACTCCCCAAAACTGAGCCACTCCCCAAAACTGAGCCACTCCCCAAAACTGAGCCACTCCCCAAAACTGAGCCACTCTCCAAAACAGAGCCACTCCCCAAAACAGAGCCACTCCCCAAAACTGAGCCACTCCCCAAAACAGAGCCACTCCCCAAACCCCCATTTGTGAGTATATGCATTTTTTTCCCCAAATACTGTCTGTCCGTGGGGGTGATGCACACAACCTGGGCATTGTGCTATTCAAAGATGTTTTACCTCAATCTGTCTGAAAAAACAAACATGATTCTATTTATAGCTCTACAAGGCTCTTAAAATTCTATATTTCATTTGTCCTCTCTTGGTAGGAGGGACTGGAATCAGGAATGTCATTATTTGCATAAATCCGGGGCATGATCATGCCTCCAGTGGCCTCAAGTAATTTGCAGCTAAGCTTAATATATGACATGCCCGGCAATTAAGGAATTTTACATTTTACTGAAATGTAAATGCAAAGACTACACTTTCTCTTTTTCAAGTGGTCACATCACATGTTCAGTCTAGTGTGTTCCTCCGTTTAGTCCTCTCTGACCATGAAGGGGTTCTGTACTGTTTTTACTTATCTGACAGCTTTAACCGGAATGGTGCCATAAAACCGAAATCAGATGCAGTATATTTCTTTATTTGTTTCTGTTGTTTAAAAGAGATACAGCCACCTCACCTCAGACACGAGCGGGTTGCCTGGAATCTCCATTCACATCCCAAACCCATTCTAGACCTGGAAAATAACATGTCCACAGAGCAAAAAGGGAATATTCTAATAACAATAATATATGAATGTGTTACACTTCTACGACCCAGAGCTGAATTTACAATCCAGCACACAACAGTACCAGACAATTCTAAAGGAAGGCAGGTTAGTTGCTGAGTTTGGATTCGTTTTATGTGTCAAACCAGATTCAGACACCATCTGGCAAGATATTGTATGACCCAGTAGGAAAAATAAAACATTTACACAATTCTATTCCCAATGATATACTTCAGTGGCTGATTCTGTTGATGGTAATAACAGGCATTTCTTATTAACATTGGACCTTCCAAACTCGATTGAAAGCCCTCTGAATCCCTCAAGTATGGGATGTTGGTTGGTCACTAATTCTTGTCTCCCTTACTGATGCACTAAAACAGGGTTTATTCCGTAGAGACCAGAACACATCAGTGATTCTGAGAAAAAAGGGAATTTTCCCCTAGACTGTAAAAGGTGTTTGCATTAGCACCTCTCATGAGTAGGAAATGTTATTAACAGCGATCAAACAAAGTTTATTACGGGTGGATCTGATAATATCAGATGTCTCTTCCACATCATAATTGCGTCAGAAAAGTCCAGCACCTGCTACTCTTTTTAGTTTGGATACAGTACTTGATAGGGTAGAATATAATCTGTGATCTGTTTTGTTAGTGCCCTTTGGTTTTGGTAAAGCAATTATCTCCATGTTGAAAACATTGGATGCTGCACCCATTCAGTGCAGTTGTGAAACATTTTATCCAGTCAGATATAAACTTGGTCAGATTGATAAATTACACTAATAGATTTTACAATGTGTTGTGATACTTATATACAGAGAGATAAATGACACCATATGTGTTGTGATACTTATATACAGAGAGATAAATGACACCATATGTGATGTTATCTATATACAGAGAGAGAAATAATACCATATCTGTATGAAGGTAACACCATTTTGTGATGTTACCTACAGTACCAGTCAAAGGTTTGGACACACGCATCCACACCATTGAGGTGACATGACACAGACATACCAACCTCTAATTGCATGTTATTACCTCACAGGGTTTTCTTACTGATACCGAGTTAAAAACAGCACCAGCAGATACGGTTAGTCTGGTACCACTCTTGAGAAATGTAAACGCTACACCAAAAGGTTGTGTCAGTCTTCTCTCATATCGCACAACTACTTACAGCTGACCACTATGTGCCGATAAGAGGGTACATACCGTCTGAGATATAATGATGAACCTTTCCTGGATCTCAAACAAATATACCCCTTTTCATGGATTCCTGACCTACAGATAAGACCTTCTCAGAAAGTTTACAACATACCATGGGAATAGAGATTTAGCAATTGAATTCTTACAAGAATCTACTCTTCTTTATTTAACATCTACAATGTTTTTTTTTTTTCCTTTTACATGATTCAATTATGGAGAGGTTGACAGAAGCTTAGTTCTTAAACCAACCCTACAATCCTGACACCTCACACATGGTAATCACCATTCGAAGATGGCGTTCAAACAGCTATCTTGGGCAGTGATGAATAAACGTTGTGTCTGTGGAACATGTTATGGAGAACGGTTCTAAACCCACTCTCAGATCTTGTTCCTACCCATATTAAATAGTAAATCTACAGAACTTCATCAGGGAAAGGGAAGTGGGTTAAGAGGATATAGAAGAACACGGTTTATTGGTTACTGTATCTCACTGATGGATCTGTCCGTATTGGGCTGGAGAACTGGAGTAGTGAAAATGTTCTCGATATGTGTGAGTTTGTAGTTTTTTCTTTTTCCAGTTCCCCAGTGGCACGTGAAGGCATGGTGAGACAGGCAGATAGCAGCTGGAGAGGCATGGGGGACACCTCATCAGTCTGGTGTCTAGAGCTGACAGCGCCTGACACTGTGTTTGTTCTGGAGCGATGGCTTTTAATACTCGGTCTTTGACCACAGTCCTCCGCTTGTGCTTTAATGCCTGATGAAAGGCCACAGCGAACCGCTTGCCTGCTTTCACTAGGGTCCTCTTAAATAACACAGTCCTGAGACGTAATCTGACCACCAGACCATGGCAAGTCTCCCAGCACTCATCACCACTGTGGGGAGATTGGGGAAATGGATGGGTACCTGCTTTGTGATTTCTGTGATTTTTGGAGGATTTATCATACTCAACTCTCCCCTTGCTCGAAATTACCTCTCTGAGACTACAGTGCTTTGGAAAAATGACAGTGGTTACTGGATGAAAACAAAACTAAATCTCAATTGTGAGTTTATTTCACTTCAGTGCTGCCATGATGACAGACTCCTTTGGCTGGGATGATAGACTCCTTTGGCTGGGATGATAGACTCCTTTGGCTGGGGATGATAGACTCCTTTGGCTGTGATGGCAGACTCCTTTGGTTGGGGATGACAGACTCCTTTGTCTGGGGATGATAGATTCCTTTGTCTGGGATGATAGATTCCTTTGGCTGGGATGATAGACTCTTTTGACAGGGATGATAGACTCTTTTGACAGGGATGATAGACTCTTTTGTGGCAGCTTCTTTGAGCTCTGGACCTGTTGTCTCGATCCGCACCCTAACCAATACAGATAAACTAATTTCATGAGTGATTGCAATTATTGCTTGTAAAAGACTGGTGTGTCCCTAAGGAAAAATGTTCTGGGTATGGAAAGTATACCAGCCGCCTTAATTGTTCCACAATAATTGTTTGGAAAAGACGGGTGTGTCCCTAGGGAAAGATGTTCTGAGTATGGAAAGTATACCAGCAGCCTTGTTCAAATTGCATTATTATACAACAATAAACTGTGTGGTTTGAATGCTGATAGTCTGAATGCCACAGAATTTGAGACCATATTGATAGTTTTCACGTGTCGTCACGGCAAATGGGAACACCCACTTGGCGGGAAAAACACAAGTCTCCTTCCATTGCCCACCATCGACAACTTTTACTACTTTTACTAGTTATACTTATTATACTAAACGCCAGATAGTTGCCGTTCCATTGGATGTGCTAACGCATGTATATATATCTACATATAATCATTGTAATGAATGACACTCTCTGTTTTCATCGACACCGATGTAACCAACGCCAGTGGCCTAGCTAAAGTTAGTGAGGCTGTTCAAATGTACAGATAACTGTCTGTACTTTAGTACGCTTTCATTTTGGTAGCAGTGTGTGGAAATAAGGGGATGGATTCTCCACAAGGTATATAGTGTCCCCAAAGTTCACCTCCGGCAGAGATTTTGTTTTTTAACTATGTAACGCAGCGGGTGCTGTATATGGGTCACAAGTGCCTAAGACTTGCAGTTTGTTTGCATACCTTTGTTTTTCATGTTTTGTGAGGGGGGGGGGGGCTGGGGGGGGTCGAGTGTGTTCGTTCATGCCAGTTTGTTAATAAAGGGCTTTTTTGGAGTCTACCAAACCCAGCCACAATCTATGATTATCCTTGGTTTTGGGTGTCTGATGATGTCATCCGTCTCTGTGTGGGAATTCAATTTCCTGGTTATGAAATAAATTATTCAGGGATGTGTCTGCTCATTGACTTGTCCTTATTAATGGGGCTATTCATTATACATATCTAATTAATGATGTCGTACATTCACCAATTTAATATCCAGCTAATAACAAATATCTAGGGGGAAAAAATCCTATTTATAATATGAAGTCCTTCACTCCAAGATCCTTTGTCTCTCAACTGGTTTCATCACACAGTATAGTGCTGCTCTGTTCTGAACCATATCTTTAACTTATCAACAAAACCAATCAGACAAATGAAGTGGACACCTGTTCTTTGTACTCAACTGTATATGTGACCTTATTCAAATAGAATTAAAATAGAATAAAAAATTGCACACAGACGGCTTAGCTTGACAGCAGTGTTTGTTTCTTCTGGGCAATTAAGATGATTAGGTGAAGTGTCGTCAACTTCACACCTGACTGTCCATTACCGATATAGCGGTCAGACGGACGCCGTTAAAAAGAGATTGACTCTGATGACTTTCAACTGGGCTCTGTTATGACTTTATTATTTCAGCGTTTCGGAAAACTAATGAGCATATTACTATGGAAGATGATGTTCACTGACTAAATGTCCGTCTATCCTTCTCTCTGTTAATCGTGGACTGAGACCCGGGACTCCATGTGAGGTGCAGTTAACCACCAGGTAACGAGAGAAGTCAGGAAGTCTCTGGAACACCATACCCAGAGTCGCAATCGGCATTCAGGATCCAAACCATCCATCCAATCCTTTTTTATTTTTATTTATTTTTATAAATCATTAGAACACAACAGATCATCCCCTGCCCCTGTTTGTTTTCCCTCAGCCACAGCGACACAAACCCGATGCTAATTCAATATAATGCCATTGTTTCTGGGTAACTGGGTCTGATTGGCATGTCAATGTCACAGTGATAGGCTTAGTGATCCCAGAGGATAATGGCATCTGCTGGGTGTCCTGATGTGCTTGCTTCTCCCGTTTTAACTTATAGGGGTACCAGAATAAAGCTTTCTCATCCCCTATGCTAGGTTCGGGCTGATACACACAGGCACATACTGCCGCCTAGTGGTGCTAGGTGGTATTGAAACCTATACCAATTGAATAACTGGTAAGGTTTGCATTTGTCTTATTTTGGAACAGGAATTTCGGCCTATAGACCTTTACATTATGTTTTATACATGGTTATACTTTATGAGGTGATTGTGCTGTAAGAAATAGGAACTCCTCTCAGAGATTGGGATCGAACCCCCAGTACACATTTTGATGATCTTGTCGGTTATTCACATGAAAACATTGAATAGGTAGGCCCTCCGAAAATCTTTGTGGCGAAACCACTGATACAAAAGATTAGGATTTACTCAAAAAAGTGAATGTTTGTTTTGTAACCCCTTTCTCAATTTCCATTTGGTTTGAGAGGTATAAAATGGGAGAGATCGGTAAAGACCTCTCTGCCTTTTGCAGTTCTGTGCAGAGTTCATTGAGGAAGTTGGGCGTCTGTCAGCCTTTTTAATTCCTGGCTCTGTGGTGCTTGCCTTGGCCCGGTTGCCAGTCCTCCTGAGAGGGAGACAAACAACACCACCCACCACCGACATGTGACCAGCCACTTCCTGCCCCTCTCCGGGCAGGCTACTTCATTTGAAGCACTTCAGCGCGTTGGATGGATGGCGTTAGTACTTCCCTTTGTGGCGCCCTACAGCTGTCTGTGGTGGACTGAGATCAGCAGCTAGTCTGCAGTTGCTCCTCTGGGGGTTATCCATCCAGAAGGGGGAAATGGAAGGAATGACTGGAGCACAGCCGGAGAGTGGACCTGGCCTCAACACAGGATCCGTCATGTGGGACATCCATTAGTGGATCTCTTTAGGCTTTTTGGCTGCTCTATTTGAGACCCTGAGTGTCTGAACCCTGAATTAGTGCTGACATGTTCTCACTCTGTGTACCAGAGCTGTGAACGGCTGCTGTTCGGCCTGACTGTCAGGGAAGAATAGAGTAAGTCTGGTGTGCAGTTTATGAGTCAGTGGACAGGACTTAATAAGTGGTCATCACACTGGTCATTTAAAGTTTCCTTTTGAAAGAACCTGCCATTTTACCTCAGCAGGAGATGAATCTACAAAGCTGTAGCCAAAATGGTCCGCTTAGAGCCATTGCTTACTGACTCCAGAGCCATGTTGACTGGGCCTTCTCCAGGGTTGCTCCAGAATGCTTTATCTCCAGCCATTGAGTCCATCTCTATCTTTGCGTGTTTTCAAAAGCCTCTCAAACATATGCATTCACTCACACACACTCACATTAGTAGTAGTAGCAGTATTAATATTAGTAATAGTAGCAGTATTAATATTAGTAGTAGTAGCAGTATTAATATTAGTAGTAGTAGCAGTATTCATATTAGTAGTGGTAGCAGTATTAATATTAGTAGTAGGAGCGGTATTAATATTAGTAGTAGGAGCAGTATTATTATTAGCAGTAGGAGCAGTATTAATATTAGTAGTAGTAGCAGTATTAAAATTAGCAGTAGGAACAGTATTAATATTTGTAGTTGTAGCAGTATTAATATTAGTAGCAGGAGCAGTATTAATATTAGTAGTAGGAGCATTATTAATATTAGTAGTAGTAGCAGTATTACTATTAGTTGTAGTAGCAGTATTAATATTAGTCACAGTATTAGGCTGCCTTCTGCACATCTCGTCACTGAGCCATGACAACCCCCCCGCGGCTGGCGGCACGGTATCGTGTCAGTGTCAGGCCCCCCCCCCCACCCAAACCCCCATCCCCCTGGTTATAACACACATCACGTTACCCATGTTGTGGTCTGTGTGCCTCCAGAATACATGTTCTCCCTGCGGTGATAGTGAAGGTTGTTCCACCAGATGACTGTGTTGTCCAACGTCTGGAAGATGATGGGAGCACGTATGAGCTGGCCAGTGTGTGGAGCAACAGGTTATTCATTCATGTTACCTGGTTCATTTGCGTTGGTGCTTGGCCAGTCGTTCTCTTTTAATAGGTCTGGGCCCCAATAAATCAAGCGGGCTGGTCCTTAGGAATCAATGCTGCTCCAAAATCAGCAATTACCCTAATGAAACATTTAATACTGCCGACTCCTGAACCAAGTTCAGGCTGACGAGGCGCCGGTGAGACTGTGTCCCCAAGTTAGTGTTCATCTGACCTTATTGAGATTTAATTGAGGCTGGACTGATGCTTCTCTTCCTGATGCTTTTGTAGCAGATATGAGCTGTGTTTCTGTGTGTGTGTTTCTGTGTGTGTGTTTCTGTGTGTGTGTTTTTGTGTGTGTGTGTGTGTGTGTGTGTTGGTTTGGTGTTTGTGTCTGTCTGTGTGTGTGCATGAGCACGTGTTTGTGAATTTTGTATAACACTGTGTGCTGTGTGATGGGGCTTAATGTGTGATTGTGTTCATGCAGGTTGTGTGGTCAGCATGTGACTGTATGAGGGTGGATGCTCATTGTTTTGATGCTAATCTGAATAGACACATAAAACCCACAGTGCCAGGCTTCCAACCCTGCCAGTCATGACCTCCCTCCTGGCCTCCCTCCTCCCTCCTGGCTTCTCTCCTGGCCTACGTGCTGACCTCCCTTCTCCCTCCTGGCCTAACTCCGGGCCTCCCACCTCCCTCCTGGCTTCTCTACTGGCCCTCCGGGCCTCCCACATACCTCCTGGACTCTCCTGGCCTAACTCCTGGCCTCCCTTCTACCTCCTGGCCTAACTCCGGGCTTCCGTCCTCCCTCCTGGCCTCACTCCTGGCTTCCCTCCTGGCCTCCATCCTGGCACCTCTCCTCCCTCCTGTCCTCCCACATATCTCCTGGCCTCCCTCCTGGCCTCCTTTCTCCCTCCCTGCCTCCCTCCTTGCTCCTGCAAGGTCAGTTTGGAGAGTGGGTGTTTGGCTTGGCAGCTGAAATCTTCTGGTCCTATGGTGTGGGGGTGGAAGATGGGAGACTGGAGAACCAATCAGGATTGCTGAACTGAAACGATTTGAACACACGCCACTGAGTTGCTAAGCGTTGTTGGCATATCTGGCTAAATGCAGTGATACTTCGTCATCATCTGAGTGGTGCTTTCTCTGCAATCTCGTGACCTACGACCTCTGAGCATTACGATGGTCATTCAGTGGTCACTTAGCATTACATTTGGGTCATTCAGCACACACTCTGATGCAGAGCAACTTTTACAGTAGAGAGCGCATGCATTTTTCATCCTGGTCCCCTGTGGGAATCCGACCCGCTACCCTGGCGTTGCAAGCACCTCGTTGTACCTGCTGGTCGTGCTGATTTACTTCATTGTCTCTGATCTGATGTGCATGACGGTGACCTGAAGATGGCAGCCGACTCCCTGGGTCTGTTTCATCAAACGAATCCATCATGATTAGACTGAACCAAGCAGCGAGTGCAACACACGTCTAAGTACCCAGTCACATGGGCTTTGCAAGGATCCGTTTCATCTGCGCTGTTGGAAGAAAGTGTTCTGAAAGCATACTGCAACTGAGCTACCACCCACCCGAATTAGACAAAACCTAAACGATGTGTTGCTTTGAACATCTCAGGGTGACGTGTTTTAATTCTCCAGCAAAGGTCTTAGGGAGCGAAACCTTTCCTCGGGGAGCCTCAGCCATTCTACGTATTTGTTCCAGTCCAGAGCTGGCCATCTGATCAGCTAATCCTCAAGCCCTTGATTAGTTAATCGCGTGTCCCTGCTCAGGGCTACGACTGCATTTTCAAATGCCTGGGGTCTCTGAGAGGTTTGAAAACGTAGGGTCTTAACTTTGCTGGAGAATGAAAATGCGTCTTCTTGAGATGCTTTAAACTATTTCATTGTTTGTAATAAACCCCATTCATAAGGAACTCAGAACAGTACCAGTAAAGGTTGAGAATCCTCTTGGGGTTTTTGTGTTCTTGTTGGTGCACTATTTGTTGATTAAATGTTATTGGTTGAATTTAAATGAACATATTCAGAAAAATCTTGCAATGCATTTTTTCATTATTTGTGTCATTTTCAGTTCACCCTGGAATGCTGTTCAAATTGTGGCCATGTGGCCATGTACTATTTTACTCTCCCAGAAGTTGGGGGGGTTTCATTTTATCTCCTGGTTATGATCTGTCTGAATAAATAGACAGTTAGTGTTCTGCAAAATATTTATCCAAATGCTCTCATCTTCAATCACAAGAAGGCTCTAAAATTCGCATTTCCATTTTTGCATTTATTTGTATTGTACACTGTTTTGACGCAGCCCTTTAAATGCACAAACCCCCTCCCAAAAATATTGCCCCAACAATAGTCAACTCAAGACCCCACTGCTTCCTCTGAGTGCCCTACATTCAAAACACCAGGTCTCATGTCTCTCCCTTGATGAACTGCATTTAGTCACTGCATAGTCACGGAGATGTCCATCTATCTATTTTCAGTGTGCTTTTCAACATCTCATTATAAGTCTGCCTGCACATAAGGGTGAAGGTCCAATCAGATTGGATTAAATGCATTAAAGGAGAATGGGTAGATCATCAGTCCCATTAACTGGGCCCAAGAGCTAGCGATCAGAGGGACAAGTCTGGGTAAACATCCCCATCTAGTGGTCAGTATCAAGCATTGACTGCTGCATTCATCTTTGTGGGTGTGTGACCAAAAAATCCCCTCAAGGACCTCTCGTCAGTTCCCATGAGGGAAAATACTATTTCCGGTTTAAAGTTTAGGTTTAGGGTAAAATTAGGATTAGCTTAAAGGTTATGTTTAGGGTTAGGAGGTTTATGATAACGGTTATTTTGGGATTTAGGGAAGGTAAATAGGAATTTAAATGGCACAAACTTGTTGTGTGTCTACGAGGATAGGGATTGGTGTGTGTGTGTGTATGTGACATATGAGTGTGTTCTTCACCAAAGAAGTCATGCCATTGGCTTTAAAATATCTACAAATCAAGGAGAGGCAGCTTTTACCTGGAGATACAACCACTACTACTGGTAATAGTAATAATGCATGAGACTAATAGTGCTTTTCAGGGAACCACAATAACTCTGTAGCCCTGAGGCGTACAGCACCACAGCACGCTCCCAAGCAGCAGACACTCCCTGGCCATCAGGCTGCAGCTTTAGTCACATGACCGGGAACACGAGTCAAATGACATTTCTGTGTTTCTCTGTGGACCCTGTCCAGCCTAGCCTTGAACCCCCACCCCCCATGCCAAAAATAAACACAACTCACAAGAACATCCAGGATGGAGAGGACAGGATGCCTTAGGCTAGAGATAGAGGGAGATAAAGAGAGAGCAGGAGAGAGAGAGAGAGAGAGAGAGAGAAAAGAGAGAGAGAGGAGAGAGAATTCCTCCAGAAAGGTGGCTCGGTAGAGTCTACTAAATGGCTAAAATGTAATATAATATAGGGAGGAAAGAAAATAGAGGGGGGTTGGTGGGGTTGGGCGGGGGGGGGGGGTTAAAAAAGGGATGTAGGCCTGCTGAAGACGACATCACACAGTACAAAGATGGTACTGTAGTAGTGAGGAAGGAATTGCCATACACATGTCGTCAGTTTCACCTAGAACTGCGTTTCTCTAGAAAGGACGCCCTAACCCTCTCGGTCTCTGCTGTTGTTTGTTTTCAGGAACAAGTGATCCATATGTGAAGTTTAAGATTTCGGGGAAAGAGGTGTTCCGGAGCAAAACCATCAATAAGAACCTAAACCCAGTCTGGGATGAGAGAGTCAGCCTACTGGTGGACAACCTCAGGGAACCGCTCTACATCAAAGTACGTCTTAGAGGGACTAGTGTATTAACGCTGTATTCAAGACATTGTGCTGTCTTCGCATGCCTTGTACGACCTTTGACTCAATTCTAAAATGTGTAATGGTGACCTTTGGGAAGGTTTGAACACTGGTTTTATTGTAGACATGTTTTACATTTACATAACTTAGCAGACTGTCACTTTCACAGTTTCCAAATGTAGTACACCTGAGCAGAGTAAATCTGATTGCTGGGGTAACAGAAATACTGTCCCCCCAAAAAATCTCAGTTCTTCTTCCAAGAGTGGGACATTTGCAGAATGAGAGATTCAGGACAGTAGATCATGTTGTCACTTTGGTGACCGTGTGCTGTGCTCTTTGCCCTGCAGGTGTTTGACTATGACTTTGGGCTCCAGGATGACTTCATGGGTTCTGCCTACCTTTACCTGGAATCTCTGGAACACCAGAGGTCTGGAAACTCTTTCATCTCCATTCATCTCCACTTAACTTGTCTCTTCAGTAGAGCTGATCAATGGCACCACTGTCCTCTAGGCTACTACCTATGAACAGCGTCATGTACATTCATAATACACATACTGTAGGTTTCTATTGGGTTTGCTGGTGTGTTTGTGCGTGTGCGTGTGCGTGCGTGCATATATAGATTTGTGTACACGTGTCCATTGGTGAACCATGGCTATGAAACCTTAGCCTTCTGTAGTGCAATTTTACCACTACAACTCAAATATAACCACTACAACTAAAATGAACCACTATAACTAAAATATAACCACTACAACTAAAATATAACCACTACAATTAAAATATAACCACTACAACTAAAATATAACCACTACAACTAAAATATAACCACTACAACTAAAATATAACCACTACAATTAAAATATAACCACTACAACTAAAATATAACCACTAAACCTAAAATATAACCACTATAATTAAAATATAACCACTAAAACTAAAATATAACCACTACAACTCAAATATAACCACTACAACTCAAATATAACCACTACAACTCAAATATAACCACTACAATTAAAATATAACCACTACAACTAAAATATAACCACTACAACTAAAATATAACCACTACAGCTAAAATATAACCACTACAATTAAAATATAACCACTAAAACTAAAATATAACCACTAAAACTAAAATATAACCACTACAACTAAAATATAACCACTGCAACTAAATATAACCACTGCAACTAAAATATAACCACTGCAACTAAAGCATACTGTAACCACTACAACTAAAGCATTCTGTAACCACTATAACTAAAATGTAGCTACTACAACTAAAATGGAAACACTGCAATTTTGTGTCAAATTAAATTATCAAGTGTCACACAAACAAAAGCTAACTCAAAAAAGATTTAATCAGAAAATCATGAAAATTATTGAAAAATTTAAATAGAAATATTTTATAAATAGTCTACATCCAAAGGCCCTCACGGTTCCCCGCTTTGTGCTTGTGTTGTTTTGTACATCCACTAAATCTAAAACTTAACCAACACAACTAAAATATAACCACTACTACTAAAATATAACCACTACAATTAAAATATAACCACTACAATTAAAACATAACCACTACAACTATAATATAACCACTACAACTAAAATCATGAAAATGATTGAAAAATGTGAACAGAAATCTTTTATAAATAGTCTACATCCAAAGGCCCTCACGTTTCCCGTTTTGTGCTTGTGTTGTTTTGTACACACATGCGTGTTTGTGTGTGAGTGTGTGTCACTGTGTCCTCCCTCTGCCACTTCAGGACCCTGGATGTGACCCTTGACCTTGAGGATCCCCAGCACCCAGACCATAACCTGGGATCTCTGGACCTGGGGGTCACACTGTCACCCAAAGAGGGAGTCTCCAGGGAAGCTGTAAGTCTAGGTTCTCGTTCCTTAATTTTCTTATAATCTCTGTTTGTCTTTCTATTTTCACACCTCCCTGTTTCTCCCCTTTCTTCTTTTGCTTTATCAAAATGTTTTGTCTTCGGTTCTTTCTGTTCATCAATTTGATCTTGTATAGCTTCAGGGACAGTTTTGCGGACCCAGATTAGGCCTACTGTAGGACTGAAACTAGGCTTATTGTGTGTACATGGAATCGGCCCGTAACGTTTGATCACTGTTTTTGCCTGTCGGGGACTTGGATGAAGAAGAACAACGACAGCCATTTTAAAACAGTCTTTGGGGAACAGGGAGAACCTCTGATTGGATGTGGTGTTGTTTTAAAATGTGTGTGATTAATCTTTCACAGGAGGGTTTTCATCTAGACTGAATGCTGTTTGTGTGTGGATATAGACTCGGTAATTATCGCTCCATGTGTCTATTGAGTAAAAAAAATTGACTAATCATCACCTTCGTCTGAGGGGAATGAACCTGCGTCAGATGGCCCTGTGGTCTAAAGCAGAAGACCGTTAGGACGTGTGTTCTCCGCTTTTCTCCTTTCTAATGAATCGCTGGGATTGAACTGTATGGAATGGCTCTGATATGTAAGTCTCATTTAATTCTGCTCTCAGGAAACGTATTCCCAGCCAATGGCATGACTTCACATCACCAGCCAATGAAAGATGGTCTCTTTGAGCTGCTGTCAGCTGAACTTGGATTTGGATGCAGTCCATCTTTTTACTGGCGAGAAATCGTTTATAGACCTACTGAAAAATTATGATTTTAGCACGCACACACAACAAAATGTAACATGCTTTTAGAAGAAGTAAATAAGGAGTGTTTTCCATGTTCAAAGAGCATTGTGTAATATTGCTCCTAATGATGTGCTTCCTTCCCTCTGTGGACACGCTCAATGATTCAGAGTCGTATTTATTTCTGTTCAATTATTTGTTTGGTTAATTGGACCCCTGCATGTTTGATGAAGAACAAGAGGAGAGTCTTGAGGGAAATATTGTATTCTGTTTGATCTGATATCTTAATTTTTCTGCTTATTTGCTTCTATAGTTCACAGACTCCACATTTGACAGAACAAATAAACTGTATTTAGTTGAAGCATCCATTTGGCTGCCTCCAACTGTGAAAAGAGCACAAGGTCATAGGAAAACACTGTAGATGATGATGTCTTTTATCTCTATCTACTAGGCAAGATGAGAAGATCTTCAAATCAAGGCCAACACTAACTGAACTCCAAACTAGACGCGCAATTTACATTTAAGCCTTCACATTTCAGTAAAGTATTCAACTAAGCAGACACCGGCCGTGGACGAGAAAGCCTCACACATTGAAAGTCCTGCTGAGAATGTAATGCTCTCCGACAAATCCAGATGGCATCAAGTGGTTGAACTGGGGTGTCAGCCGGGGCCAACCGTTTGTCCTTGGCCGGTTCTGTCCAGTGGAAGCTCCTACGCTACACCCCTTATTATGACCAGGCACTTGGGGTCACCTGCTATGGGCACTATCTCCTTCCAGCCGAGGAAAACAACCCTGCAAGACACTATTGGTCTAGAAGACAAAACGAGTGACAACAGACTATAAATACAGTGGATGCCCCTCCACAAACGACCTGTCACTCACCTGAGCCTCCTTCTGATTGGATTACATTAGATTCCACTGTATTGTCATTGAGCAAGTACAGTGCAACGAAATGCAGTTAGCTTCTCACCAGAAGTGCAAATAGAAGAGGGCGGACAATGCGTTTACGTATTTACAAGTATTAAGTGTCTGTATGTTACCAGTGGAATGTGTAGATGTGCACTGAAGGCAAATGCAGTACAAATGGCAATGCTAAATGTGCTGTTGAGGCTGTGTCTGTCTGTTGAGTGTGTGGGTCTGTGTGTGTGTGTGTAGCATCCTGTAGGGGCCAGTGTGTGTGTGTGGGTCTGTGTGTGTGTGTGTGTGTAGCATCCTGTAGGGGCCAGTGTGGGTGGGTGGGCGGTGTGTCTCGTGTTTTGTACTTCCTGTAACCACTCTAACTCCCCCAGCTTCCTCTTGGGCTGGGTCCCCCCCCCCACACACACACATCCCCCCCCCCCCCGGGCACTCCAAGCACTCCAGTGTCCTGTAACTGCTTTGTCTCATTTACAGACTGTGCTTTTGACAAGGAGCTGGAAACGATCCAGTAAGGTAATTGATGGCATGCAGACACCGGCACCACCTCTGTGGTCATGGGTTCTGACACCTCCCCGGGAGCCCCTCCCCCTTTATCAGTTCTCACCCCGCCATATTTTATTCTTCCACATACTGCAATATACACACGACCTGGAGTGAGTCGTGACTGGCTGGTGTACCGTGTCTGTAGTAATCAATACAGTTTGATCGGTAATCAATCACAGTACCGTGAACGCTTGTTGTAGGACCAGATGGGGTCATTTTATACTTTGTATGTTGTGGTTCTTTTTTGGGACCAACAGCTTAGTAATCTATGTTATAATATAGCTGTATAGTCACTTCAAATCTGCACTTCTGTGATTTCACAATGGTTATTACCAAACCTGTAAAATGGATATAAATGGGGCCTGTAATGGGATTTCTAATGCTTTGTGTTGAAACAGGAGACACAATTCATTAATAATAATTAACCATAACTGGCATTTATAATGCAGAGTTATAAATAAATATATTCTTATAAGCTATTTGCCCAGACTCTACTACACCGAGTGCAATATATTGCAGTTATATGGTGAGAAAATGAAATGACTTTTTCCCCACTGCATCATCATACATGGTTGTGAAGAAGATGGTTGGACAGCTGTTCTGACCACTGGGCCTAGACAGGCTCAACCTTGGGACCAGAACCACTGGTATTAGTTTGGTGATTGTAAATATTCCTGGGAATATTTTGATAGTTTTTTTTATGAAACTGGGAACAGGGAAAAAGAGGAGTTGTAAAGAAAGAAGACAGAGAGAGAGAGAGATAGGGCTTCTTTACATATGAGAGAGACAATAATGCGCTAGATGGACTTCTGCACACTAATTTCCATCGCGTTTGATTTTACCCAGGGATATTAGAGACGAACAACGCAGGATTGAGGAGAAACTGAGGGCTATCCATGCAGCGTGCACAGAAATGCGATACAGCTCAGAGACAATTGTCTTCACACCTGCAAAACTCCTGGTGGCTCTAACTATAATGGGGCACATGCTACCTTGGAATGTGTTGTCTCAAGCTATCGATATCTGCAAGATTGCACAACAAAATAATCTAGTATTCCTTGGGTATGTCTTGGAAAATGCATCATCATTTAAATAAGCCCTTAGTGAGAGAGAGAACGAGAGACAGAAAGGATGAGGGATGAGAAAGAGAGACAGAAAGGATGAGGGATGAGAAAGAGAGACAGAAAGGATGAGGGATGAGAACGAGAGACAGAAAGGATGAGGGATGAGAAAGAGAGACAGAAAGGATGAGGAATGAGAAAGAGAGACAGAAAGGATGAGGGATGAGAAAGAGAGACAGAAAGGATGAGGGATGGGTTGTCTGTCGGAGAGCCTGAGTGTGTGTGTGTGTGTACACTTTACTGGCTTGTCCAAGACTTGTTTATATGAGGACATCCAGCCTGCACATATCCTTTTGGTTTCCCATTGTGCATGTTCTCTCCATGTTTCTCATCATCACTGTCTTGTCATCTTCTCTCAGCGGGAGGCATGCTGGGCTTGGACCCGTGCATGTTGTACATGTCTGTGTCTGTGGTCTATGGCTGTTCGTGTGCCAAACTGAATGCCGTAGCTGGCCCCGGTGAGGATCGCCGCCTCGGGCTCCTGTGCCGTTTCCCACAACTCCCTCCCTCAGAGTTTTTCAGAGTCGTGCCGTTGCTCTTCAGGCATGTAGTTGAACACATCCAAGTAAAAGTTAAGTAAAAGAAACCTAGTTTGAGCGCGTGTCTCTGGTTGGAGCGGTGCTGACGTCCTGCTGTAATGCCCCCCCCCCCCCAACAAACCAACCCTTTGAAGCTCCAAACTGGGTCGTTCTGCCTGTGACTCGGGAATTATCTCCGGCGCTAACTATCTGGTGCACCTCCCCACCAAGGCACACTCCTCCTGGGTGTCTGCTTTACCCCTACCCCCCCCCCCCACCACCCCCCCCACACACACACACACTGTTATTTATATACCACCTCTTCTCCCTAATCAAGATGGTATGGTGCTGCTGGAATCAATACATGCTAACAATGCAAGAAGCGCCGTGGGACAATCAGAACATCCACGGAATCCACTTCCAGAAACCAGAAATCGCCCCTCTGTTTACTGATCTATGTTCTTAGTTCCCGGAGTTCACGTCTCCTAAATGCCTCGTTGTTCTGAAGGGGGGATTTTAAACCAACCGCCCTCGTATTGTCTGTCCCTGCTGACCTGCTCTCCGCTACGGGGTGTGCTATTGGGTCTAGTGACGGTGATTCCTTAGCGCTCGCCGTTAGCAGCGCACTAGTACGGTCTGGGAGGAGAGACTCTGCATGGGTGGTGCTCGCGCAGGGAGCCCGGCTCTCATTGTCTCACGTCTGCAGAATGGAAATGAAGAGGCTTCGTCTCCACATCAAAGCGCTTGTGCACCAGGGTTTGTTCAAAGTTTAATGAAATTCACTCCAAACAAAACATATGATAATGAGTCTCCTCCAAACGAGGCAGGGATACAATGAGATAACTTGTAGAGATGTGTTTGTTTGACAAATAAGTACCAACAGATTTATTTTTAGTTCCCCAGCACCCCTCCGCCCCCCCGTCCTTCCCTGCACCAGCTAGGAGACTCCTGTGGAGGTTAAATAAGCCTGTAAGCAATTAGGAAACAGTTAGAAAATGAGTTTTAAACTAAGGGGGGAGGAGCACCAATCTGACTGAATGCTGTCAGTGGTACAGCTCAGTGGATTCATTACGGTATGTTCTGCAGCTGCCGATGGCATCGACCCGGGCCCGTGTTCCTTCAGTTTCTCAGAGCGGGCCGATCCTGGAGGTATTGGTCTGTCCCATCCTTCGTCTTGTTGATGTGATAATACAAAGCTAAATGGATTCTGGTTCATCGGGTCACTACTGATTCATCGGGTCACCATGAGACCTGGGGCATGAGCATGTAGATGGGACGTTACAGGCGTCGGGAGGTGGATCTGAACCCAGATCAGCTTTCTAAATCGCTATGACTGAGTGATCCTGGGCATGTTGGACTAGTCCTGAACCAGGATCTGACTGTTTTACGTGACAGAGGGTTTGTTCCTTCGCCTGCGTCACTCTGTCTGGTCTCCGTGTGTTGTCTCGTTTGGTTTCATTGTGTCCACATATCTGACTCCATGTGTGTTTCTGTGGGTCTGCACAGAGGAAACAGATTAATTCTGTGTGTGTGTGTGTGTGCGTGTGTGTGTGTGTGTGTGTGTGTGTGTGTGCGTGTGTGTGTGTGTGTGCGTGCGCAGCAGCAGCAGCATCCCAGTATGCGCCTGTCAGATGTCCACCGGAAGGCCCAGCTGTGGAGGGGTATAGTCAGTATCAGTCTGATCGAGGCTCGTGACCTGCGACCTATGGATGCCAATGGCCTCAGCGACCCCTATGTCAAGTTCAGAATGGGCCATCAGAAATATAAGAGCAAGGTACCTCCCCCACTACACCCCACACCTAACTAAATATAAGAGCAAGGTACCTCCCCCACTACACCCCACACCTAACTAAATATAAGAGCAAGGTACCTCCCCCACTACACCCCACACCTAACTAAATATAAGAGCAAGGTACCTCCCCCACTACACCCCACACCTTCCCAACATCTTCCTTGCCACTTCCTGACCACTTCCTGTGTATGTTGTATGTTGTTGCAGGATCACATGTCATATGACATTAGTGACACACATAGAGTGTCATTGGGGAGCCCTTAGCACGCCCGCCCCCCTTCTATTATATGTGCTTCTTCTACAGAAGATTCCCAAGACGTTGAATCCCCAGTGGAGAGAGCAGTTTGACTTCCATCTCTATGAAGAGCATGGAGGCTTCATCGACATCACCGTCTGGGACAAAGACGCGGGCAAGAAGGACGACTTCATGGGAAGGTGGTTGTCTGACGGGGATGCTCTTTGATACACACGCGCACCACGCTTTTCATTTTTCTATCCGCAGCACCATCCCTCCCTCCCTCCCTCCCTCACCTCGGTTAGTGAGAGGGTCTGCTCTGTGAGCGTGTGTTTGTGCGTGCACGTCTCTGTGTGTGGATGTGTGTAAACGTTGTGTGAGTGTGTGTGTGTGTGTGTTTGTCTGAGAAGTCCTGGCTAAGTCTGAAAGACAGGAGGTTAATAGCTAGCCGAGCTGAGGAGATTGCAGGAACTGGTACTGCGATGGTCCACACCTCTTCCTGCAGAGCTAGTGTCCACAGCTCCTCAGTTGTAATTGGCTATTTCCCCCTCCCTAAATACCCATCTAGCGGAGTCCTGTTCCAGACCCTGGAATGTCCAAGTACCCCTCTGTTAAAGACCCACTGACAGGTTCATTAACACACACACACAGTCACACGCACATCCACACTCCCTCACACACAGACACACACACACACACACTCTCTCACACACACACAGACACAAACACACACACACACACACACTCCCTCACACACACAACCAGACACACACACAGACACACACATTAACACACACACACACACATTAACACACACACACACACATTAACACACACAGAAACACACACACGGACCCGATGAGCCTACCTGCTGTTCACGGACTGTCGTGACACTAGCCTGACTTCCCTGTCTTTAACTCTCTGTCTCCATCTCTCTCTGTCTCCATCTCTCTCTATCATTGTCCCCGTTCCTATTCCATCTCTGACTCTTTCTCCTTTTCACACTCTCTCACTGTCTCTCTCACTGTCTCTCTCACTGTCTCTCTCACTGTCTCTCTCCATCTCTCTCCATCTCTCTCGGTCTCCTCCTTCCTCTTTCCTATTCGTCCCACTAATATTGCACTGCACCCTTTATCTCCTGCTTGCTTTTAAGTGTTATTTTCTTCCTGCTGTCAGGGTCTCCGTGCGCCTGGATGTCTCTAATCAAACCGTGCGTGTTTGTGTGTGCGCGTGCACGCCTGTGTGTGTGTATGTCTTCCAGGTGTTCCATAGACCTGTCCCAGCTGAGTAAAGAGCACACTCATAAGCTGGACCTTCCGCTGGACGAGGGGGAGGGCGTGTTGGTTCTGTTGGTCACACTAACCGGGGTAGCGGCCGTGTCCATCTCGGACCTGTCGGTCAACATGCTGGACGACCCGCACGAGAGGCACCAGATACTGCAGAGATACGTGAGTAGGTTGCGTGCGTGTGTCCCATGTGTGAGGGTGGTGCCCCCGCGTGTGAGGGTGGTGCCCCCGCGTGTGAGGGTGGTGCCCCCGCGTGTGAGGGTGGTGCCCCCGCGTGTGAGGGTGGTGCCCCCGCGTGTGAGGGTGGTGCCCCCGCGTGTGAGGGTGGTGCCCCCGCGTGTGAGGGTGGTGCCCCCGCGTGTGAGGGTGGTGCCCCCGCGTGTGAGGGTGGTGCCCCCGCGTGTGAGGGTGGTGCCCCCGCGTGTGAGGGTGGTGCCCCCGCGTGTGAGGGTGGTGCCCCCGCGTGTGAGGGTGGTGCCCCCACGTGTCAGCTGTCAGCAGAGGTCTCTCAGGGCTCCCTCTAGTGGAGAGATGAGGTGTCAGCACTTTGTCACACACTCATGGGTTCTTTACCTTTTTTAACTGGGCCTGCGCATGACTAGATTCGTAAGCCTGCCGTTAGTATGCACACAGCAGTTATTGCATGGTCCAGAGAACCCAAGGCCTGTGGGTCCTGTTTGTTTTACCTGTGCCGGGTCCATTGTCGCCCCTTGGTGCAGATCTTGGATCAGCTTCTGCTCGACCCAATGCTAAACGGACCCATTTGTTGGGAATGTGCAAAAAAAAACGTTTCTACTATGCTGCTGCCGTGTCTGTCCGGCTTAGCCTTATGCCGGGGCAACCTGTCCGTGAAAATGGTTCTGACCCGGCTGAGAGGCTGGGAGCGCGGGTGATGACAGCATGTGGTAGAGAGGAGAAAAAGAAGGGGTTGAAAGTCTGAGGTAGAAGACGGACGGATGGTTTCTGTTGAATCTTATTGTCCTCTGCCTCCTCAGAGGGTCCAGGTCTGTGTCGTGTACCAAGTTCTCTGTTTCAAACCGTAATGTGGGGGGGGGGGGGGGGTGAATATTTAAATAATATGTTTGTGATGTGAGTCTCTCTGCGGGGTGTTCTTCTGGGTTACTGTTTATTTGTTTGCTTGTTTGTTTGTTTGTGTGTGTGTGTGTGCGCTTGCCTGTGTGTGTGTGTGTTTGAAAGGCCTGGTGCCTCTGTAAGGGAGCTCTGTGTGTTCCTGAGGCTCTCCGCGCGGCACAATACACTCTGCCTCTCCTTTGTCTTAGCCCTGTTAACCCTTCACTGGCTGTCACTGGCAGCCATCACCCCAGCACAAAGACAGACAGAGCCGTGCGTCTCTCTCCGTGACAGCCAGGCCAGGGGGCGCTCGTCACACATCCACGGCGTGTCGTTTCCGGTGACACCTGGTTTGTGCCCTGACTGAGGCCTGGAGTCGTGGCGTCGCGCACCACCGCGCTGCCCTTCACTGCAACCAGCACTGCGACGGTAGCAACCTACTTTGGCTGTTTGTTTGATGATATCCGAGCGTGCGTTTAAACTGTGCTCTAATTTAAGTTTGCAGTCCTGCCGCGTCGCGTGTTTGATCTGGGTGGAGCTCCGGTAGCAGAGCACTCCACAAGGCCAACGACGGGCGCGTGACCTACATTCAATGCTGACAGCTCATTGGCTGGCCACGCGAGCGCTCCTGGCGCTGCAGTGGCGTTCTGCACTCAGAGGGGGGAGCTCTAGGACCAGGACAGGCGGCTTACCTTTCTTCCTAGACACACTTAGAGCAGGGAGGGGAGTGTGTGGGAGTGTGTGATGGGGAGTTGGAGGTAGGGTTATGGCTGTGAAGGCAGGATGAAAAGAAAAGCTATTTCACCTTTTACAACTCCAGACCCATTTCTTTCCAGAGTGTAAATCTTCTGCCTCATTTTGTACCCGCTCGGTCTCTCTGTGTAGGTGCTGCTCTCTGTCTCCCCCTAAATGCCCCCACGCGCGGAGGATGGGCGGAGAGAAGGGGATGGATGGATGGGTGGGAAAATGGAGGTGGAGGGATCGAAAAGGTGGAGGGGTTGTCTGATTGAGCGGGATAGAAGGGTGTAGCGGTGAAGAGTGGGAAACGAGGGGTCAAAGGTGAAGTGATGGAGAAACGGAGGGCTGGAGAGTTGTTGGGGCGGTCAGATCAAGGGACGGAGGGGTGGAGGGCTGGACAGGGGGAGGAACAGAGTGGTGGAAGGGCGGAGAATTGAGAGGTGGAGAAGCGTTGGGCGTTGTTTGGGTGGTTTGGTTTGAAGAGTAATGACGTACCTTAGCGTGTTCTGTTTTCTCCTGGCTGACCTCGAACTCTTAAAAGGAGGCAACAGAGCAGCGATCGACTAACGATGTAGCGTACCACCCAATGAACAATAGAGAGTTAGTGTGTGAGTGTGAGCGGGCCTGCGGTCAGTGACTGCCTCAGCGTGTCTGTGCGCTAGGAAAAACTCCCTAAGATGTTTGTGAGTGTGTGTATTAGGATGTGTGTGTGTGCCTGTGTGTGTGTGTGTGTGTGTGAACCACGGCTCAGGCAAATGTATTCCCTGATATCATCAGTATGGAATCAGCTGTCTAGCAGTCGGCCGTACAAAGCACCCGCTAGTGCTAATCACTGTCACCTCTCCTGCGCCGCAGCCCCCCCCCCCCCCCCCCCACCACCCAGCATCCAACCAACTAACCATTCAGGGAAGGCGGTTGAGTGGGGGGGGGGGGGGTACCCTAGCCCTGCGTTGTCATCATCATAGTGCCCGGGCTTTGAAGCGCAGATGCTAGCTCCTTAAAAACGTATAGACGAGGAACGAACGCAATTAAATCCCTCCGCCCCAGCCCCTCGCCAGCGGGCCCGGCCCAACGTCATTAACGCGGCGCGCACATATCAGATGACTTTCAGCTGGCTGGAGGAGTGAGGCGGAGGGAGGGGCACATGCTTGTTCTGTTGAACCGTGCTAATGGCATGGCAACAGTGTGCCGTTTAAAGTGCTCTCCCGAGGTCAGCGTGCAATCGTAGGCGCCTCCCCCCACCCCGCCTCCAGTGAGGGGAGCTGATAATGCACACCTGAGAGCCGATTCCGGAGGCGTCGGATTTCTCCAAGTCCATTTTCTCATCCTATAGGCTCATTGTGATGTGTCTATTATCGCCCGGCTCTAGCATTTCCGTCGGCGGTTGTGGGTTTGTTGAAGAGCGTAGGGAAGAAGGTGGCTGGCTGTGTCTGCGTCGGCCCGTTATTTCTCTGCAATAGGTGTGGCGGCCATTGTGTTTATTGTGGCTGGTCCTGAGAAGAAGGACTGACAAGAGTGCTGTCTTTCTATGTGAGCTGTTCTATCTGCTTTTGTTCTATATGAGCTGTTCTATCTGTTGTCTTTCTATGTGAGCTGTTCTATCTGCTTTTGTTCTATATGAGCTGTTCTATCTATTGTCTTTCTACGTGAGCTGTTCTATCCACTGGAGGAGGCCTTGTGTTCACTTACTGTCTCTTAATTTAGTTTTTTTCCCCTACAGTACAGACACTCCTCGTCTCCTCACTCTCTGGAAGATTTACTTTGTTACGTCTGAATGATACGTGTGTCTGCATTTCTGTCTGCCTTCGCAGACCATGTGTTTTCCTTGTAGCCTGAAACGTAGGTAACTAGCAGAGACGCCTGGACGTGAATGTGCCGACCACTGCTCCCACCCACCACTCACCTTTGTGGAGGCGAGGCTGGTGGACGGGAGCGGTTGGATTTATGCATGCTAATGGTGGAGGAGGACCTGGGTAATGGGCCTTAATGGGCCTGGCGGGCGGGGTGGGGGGTGGACGCCGACACTGACCTGTCCTCAAGTGGTGCCACTCCACTCCACCGGTCCCTCCACCCCCCATAAGTCACCCCATCACCGACAGCGAGGGGAGAGGGGTGGGACCAGGAGAGGACGAGGTGGAGGGAGAGGACAATCCGGAGGAGGGAGGAAGCTGTTAGCATTCCGTTTTTATTATGACATTTCACAGTCATCCGATTTAATGTCCTCTGACCGGGGTTGTCCAGCCAGCAGACGCTGAGGATGAAATGTTATTTGGAGCGTTGATAAAAGGTGAGGCGCCTCCGAGATGACAGCGAGTCATAAGGCCCGGGACGCTGACATTCATTTTCTCCACAACAGAGATGGAATAAGACGTCACGGTGACAAGCTGTCAATCAAGCCGGGGCCCCGCCATATAACCAGGCCTTTCCTTCTCCCCACCCCTCACCCCAGTCCTCACCCCAGCCCTCACCCCCACACACCCCTCCTCCCATACCGCTGCCTGCCGGGGAGAGGGAGTCTTGTCAGCCTGGTAGCTGTTGGAGGGTGGGAAAATATATTCTACAGCCTTTCATTAAAAAAATAAAGAGGCCTCATCTCCTGAGCTTTTCAATCTATCTGCCTGTCTATTGAGAGGGCCTGAAAAGGCAGCCGCGCAAATCAGAAATTCCTCTGCTATGGAAATGTTCCGGCTTCACAAATCAGCCATGTTTTTTTTTTTAGGCAATCCCCAATAATCACAAATAACAAGCTGTCGTATCTTCAGAGAAATCATGTATTAAACTTATGTGGAAAGGGTTTTTTCTCTCCTTCCTCTCCTTCCTCTCCTCTCATCTTCTTTCTAAGGCTTTTCGACAATAATATCGCTGGAAACAGGCAGAGGCTGACAGAGTTTATAATAAATTAAGTCTGTAGCCTGGCCCTGACTCTGAAATTTAAATTATAATTACTCCTCTGGGTATGTAAGGGAGTTGTTGCCAGAGAGAGAAATAAATTGAAGTGAAGTGCGTTTTCACTGCTTTTAAGACACGCCAGCATGGCTCTCAGAACGGCCTCAATAAAGGTTGGTGTGTGTGTGTGTGTGTGTGCGTGTGCGTGCAATTGCACCTCTTCAGCTCTTCTCTCCATTTCGGCACTGTGTGCCGCGTACTGTCCGTCGTGTCCTGTCTCCTATCTGACCCGCGCCAAGAGACAGGCCGTCTGCTGTTTACACGGGCATGTGGGTTGTTACAGAGTGTTGAAAAAGGTCACGCGACAGGGGACTGCCGCTGAATGACCAAGCTGGTTCACAGAGCAGTAACCTTTCACTTCCTGTGCTCTATATACTTGGGACCACAAACCCTGTAGATAGTGCAGGTGTGTGTGTGTGTGTGTGTGACTACACCTCTATGACCAATAGATATGTGAAGGAGCCCACTAACTATCCCATCACTGCCAGATCCCAGTCATGCCTCACTGGAGGTGTCTGAGCTCAGCAATATCTCTATTATCAGTAAATAGCATGTGTGTTTCCTTTCCTTCTAACATCTAGATTGTTCTCTCCCCCTCTCCCCCTCTCCCTCTCTCCCCCTCTCCCTCTCTCCCTCTCTCCCCCTCTCCTTCTCTCTGTGAATCACCGGCACAAAACAGTAATGGAGTCCTTCAGGATCATAGCACCGGTCTGTTGATCTAAAAAAAAAGTGCAAGCGTTGAAAGACAAAGAAGGTCCACTAGGCTGACAAGGAAATTTAAGGACATTTAAAAGTGTCATCGGTCAACTGGTTAGGCTGTTACCCACGGTCTAATATGCTCAATGTACACTGCCCCCCCCCCCCACACACACACACACACTGACCTCTGACCTCTGATCTACAGGGTATTCTGAGGTCGTTCCACAACCTGAAGGATGTGGGTGTGGTCCAAGTGAAGGTCATCAGAGCGGAGGGGCTGATGGCAGCGGACGTCACGGGTGAGCAACTAAATCCCCTCAATTAACGGTCCCACTACCTTTCTGTCGCTGTCCACAGAACAGTACGTCTTAGTTAGGACCACGTTTAGCACGACGTTCGAAATTAATATGGGGGGGAAGCTAGTTTCATTTGAATATTTCTATTGAATACTTGTTTCTCCGTTCATTCTTACTTTTAATGAGGTCTACAGTGGACAGCCATGCTTTTCCGCTCCTCACAGCAGTGTTATCTGGTGCAGAGGGAGTGTGGGGGAGTTAATTTGGCCTTATTCAGGGGAGAGGACACACATTAGCAGATAGAGCGGCGCTCCTTCATTTCCTCTTTGGAGATAGTGGAGCTGCGGGAGCACGGGGCTAATGCCCTGCCTTTGTGTTTCTTCACACCAGAGAAACAAATGGAAATTCCCTGTGCTATGTACTGCTGACCTCAATACGGAACTCATTGCTCAGTCCGGATTTAGTTTTACTGGGTGTATCCTACTGTAAAGTATTCAGGCACTTTTTAGACCAGAACTTAACTGCGGAAATACTGTATCTTTTGGTGTGTTGTCAATTCTCCCTCTGGGTCTCGACAAGAGTTTCTCGTGTAATGATGGACAAATGTGGACTATGATAGTGAAGTACATAGGCTGGATATCAGACCAATTAGTTCTGCTGAAGTAGAAAGCGTCAGATGTCCTCCGAGTGAAGTTGCGGATTCTCTGGTCCAATGACAGGCCAATGTAGACTGGAGAGACTCCTGGTGGAGAGAGAGATCCTGTCAGGTATCATGATTATATCGTCTCTCTCCTCTCTTTCTGTCTCTCTTCTCCCTCTGTCCCCTACTTTTTCTGCCCTCTCTCTTTTTCTCTCTGCCTCTCTCCTCTCCATCTCTCCTCTCGTTCTGTCAGGTTGTTCACTTCACATTGTAAGGCCCACCGACCTCTCCTCACATGGTACAATCCCTCCGCTAATCCAGCCATCACAGACTGCTCAGCCTGTCGATGTGTGTTTGTGTGTTCCCAAGGCTTATGAGGTCCGATTAACCAGTGGCATCACACACACACACATACACATACACTCAGAGACACAATGCCTTATTTAGGAGGTCCTTTAAGGATCCTCACCTTCACCACATCCAGGCTCCTTCACATCCAGTGTGTGAGAGGTGTCAGGAGCAAGGTAGCCAGCCACGGAGAAACACGTTTTAATAGTGACCGAGATACAACAAACCTTTTAATTGTGACAGAGATACAATACACGTTTTAACAGTGATAGAGATACAACACACGTTTTAACAGTGTCAGAGATACAACACATGTTTTAATAGTGATAGAGATACAACACATGTTTTAATAGTGATAGAGATACAACACACGTTTTAACAGTGTCAGAGATACAACACATGTTTTAATAGTGATAGAGATACAACACATGTTTTAACAGTGTCAGAGATACAACACACGTTTTAACAGTGTCAGAGATACAACACATGTTTTAATAGTGATAGAGATACAACACACGTTTTTACAGTGTCAGAGATACAACACATGTTTTAACAGTGTCAGAGATACAACACATGTTTTAATAGTGATAGAGATACAACACATGTTTTAATAGTGATAGAGATACAACACATGTTTTAACAGTGTCAGAGATACAACACATGTTTTAATAGTGATAGAGATACAACACATGTTTTAACAGTGTCAGAGATACAACACATGTTTTAACAGTGTCAGAGATACAACACATGTTTTAATAGTGTCAGAGATACAACACATGTTTTAACAGTGTCAGAGATACAACACATGTTTTAACAGTGTCAGAGATACAACACATGTTTTAACAGTGTCAGAGATACAACACATGTTTTAACAGTGTCAGAGATACAACACATGTTTTAATAGTGATAGAGATACAACACATGTTTTAACAGTGTCAGAGATACAACACATGTTTTAACAGTGTCAGAGATACAACACATGTTTTAACAGTGTCAGAGATACAACACATGTTTTAATAGTGATAGAGATACAACACATGTTTTAACAGTGTCAGAGATACAACACACGTTTTAACAGTGTCAGAGATACAACACATGTTTTAACAGTGTCAGAGATACAACACATGTTTTAACAGTGTCAGAGATACAACACACGTTTTAACAGTGTCAGAGATACAACACATGTTTTAACAGTGTCAGAGATACAACACACGTTTTAATAGTGACAGAGATACAACACATGTTTTAATAGTGACAGAGATACAACACATGTTTTAATAGTGACAGAGATACAACACATGTTTTAATAGTGACAGAGATACAACACATGTTTTAACAGTGTCAGAGATACAACACATGTTTTAACAGTGTCAGAGATACAACACACGTTTTAATAGTGACAGAGATACAACACATGTTTTAATAGTGACAGAGATACAACACATGTTTTAATAGTGACAGAGATACAACACATGTTTTAATAGTGACAGAGATACAACACATGTTTTAACAGTGTCAGAGATACAACACATGTTTTAACAGTGTCAGAGATACAACACACGTTTTAACAGTGTCAGAGATACAACACACGTTTTAACAGTGTCAGAGATACAACACACGTTTTAATAGTGACAGAGATACAACACATGTTTTAATAGTGACAGAGATACAACACATGTTTTAATAGTGACAGAGATACAACACATGTTTTAATAGTGACAGAGATACAACACATGTTTTAATAGTGGCATTATACAACAACACACATTTTAATCCCCCTGCCTGTCTGTATGTGAACCCCATCGCTGTCTCTAATTGTGGCGTTTATATGAAGTACCTCAGCTACAGCCCAGGAGAATAACTCAAAATAGTGTCTAAAACCAACAATTCCATTTGATGAGGTGCTGTTATCTGTGTAAGTGCCTTCTGTATGTCCTCAGCCTTCTGTATGTCCTCAGCCTTCTGTACGGCCTCAGATCTGCTCATTGGAAGGGACATGCGCGACAATTCACCTCATCCATACTAGCAAAAGTATTTTTACATCTGTGAAATATGTCTGAAACTGGGCCTGAGGCCTTATATTACACTTTAGTAATGAATATATCTACAGTCTTGCATGCCTATATTTTCTTTACTTAGTTATGATTAAAATATTTTTCATAACTAAGTAAAATATTTCTATAAAATATATACAAAGGAACCCAAACCTTAGTGCTGGAAGACGACAACATAACCTCTGTTCTACCAAGTTCCTAAACCTAATTGCTGCCTGACATAAGTCTGAAGCTGTGGGCGTGAACCCTGCCTTTACATGGGAAACACAGGGAGGAGCTCTGTGTGGCCGTATACCTGGGACCGTCAAAGGATTCCTCAAACTGAAGCGTGTAATTCGCTCGGACAATCGCCTCTGGTGCTCCCCAGAAAGGTGAAGGTTCATCACTAGTGACAACCGCTCATCTTAACCATGCATATTATTAAAGGAGCAGTCTTTTAGAGAGACATTTTTCAATCAATTTCAGTCATGATATTTTTTCCTTATTTATTTTCATTGTGTAAGGTGTATTGTCATTTTTTAATAATGCTTTTGGAAATACAGCTCCGAAAAAAATTTAAAAGACCACTGAACTTTTTTCTCTCCCTTACAAAAAAGCTGAAAAGGAAAGTTTCAATTTGCAGTGGTCTCTTAATTTTAACCCTTCAGTTCCTCACTCAAAACCTTCCTTCCTGAATTTTTGGAAAGGAAATTAGAAGGTGCAGTGGTCTTTTCATTTTTTCCGGAGCTGTATGTGTGTTTTATAGCATTATCATTTTTCACAGAAATTGTTAATATGTTTTTAATTGATAATATTGACTGGTCACATTTTAAATCATATTATATTCTAAATGTAAAGACATTATAAGTTGGCAGGGAATAATTCCATGTACAATGTGGTTGAATTGTAGGATTGAGTGTCAATATCAGCTTGAAACTCACCCCCAGATCAATACATGCTAATTGACATGAGGCTTCACCCACTGCTCTGCGTTGATGACAGGGACTTTTGTTTAGCCCCCACTAAATGTCTAGCCCCAACATTATATGCAAAAACTCCCAGGAATCTATGAAGCTATACCCCATGCGCCGCATCAACAGGGAATTGATGCATGAACCCAAATTCAACCTCGCCTTCAACTCCATTTGTTCTGTTCTTAACTCTTAATGATGTTAAAAGCAATGGTGCTCTGAAGTCTTTTTATTTTACATCACGCTCCTAGGGAATTTGAAAGAGATTTTATTCTCTCTCTCTGACCTAGCTTTTAAGAGTGATACGCTTGAACAAACAGCAAAAGTGTTCCCAACAGTTTTCGATAAAAGTAAAGATCAAAGCTGGCATTAAGAGTTTGTTGTTATGAATCAGAAATTAAACGTGTGAGTGTGGATTTATGTATGTGTATCCTCATGTATGTGTGTGTGCCACGTGTGTGTGTGTGTGTGTGTGTGCGTGCATGTGTGCATATGTGCGTGAGTGTATGTGGTCCTTTCAATTTACAAAGAAACAGTAACATGTTTTTCCTTACAAAAACACAGAATATGTAGGGCATTGGTTGTGATTGGCTCAGTGTGTTACTCCCTGGAGAACTGGCCAACCTTAAAGATGATGTTTCTCTTTCCAAATTGACTGTTGTTGTTTGTTTGTTTTACTCGTACTTTCTGTAGTGGTTCCTTTAAAAGTGAATAATTCCATAGGAAAAGCGTTGCCCAATATGACTTTCATTAATGCTGCTGATGATACCGGCTGTAGATGTAGTCTAGTCCATGGTGTGTAGCTGGTAGTTGTGTACAACATTCTGTCTTAATCATGGATTTGACACACACCCCGTTTGACATAGACGTCGAAACCTTTTGAAACCCTTTTTGTTTCTAATGTGCAAAGTATTAGTAATGGGGCAAACACATTGTGTAGATATCATGTAAAAACAGCCGCCTGTGTACGACGGTTAATGTACATTTGCATGTTCCTCTGGCTTCCTCGCCCATCCCTCCTCTGTCTGTGAGGGGGGACTTGACCACAGGCCGGTCAGAGTTCACACACCTCACCTCCAGTCGCCGAGCCGTTCTCCCTGACCTTCACTACCTCCCCTCGCGCCCCGTTTCCAGCCGCCTTCCTGTCACACAAGATGTCTTCTCTCCCCGGTGCCCCCCCGGGGCGCAGATTCTGCTGTGCTTATCTGGCGACGGCCAAGTGGCAGGATCCCTGTAACGGGGCCGGGGATGAAGTGTAGTGTGGGGTGAAATGAATGTATCACATCATTACTGCTGGTGATACATGGGGGCTGGAGCTATCCTGAGGTGAAGAGGGGGAGAATGGGGGTGAGATTGGGGGGTGAGAATGGGTGGTGTGGGGCTGTTCTGGGTGGCGATTCTTTGTTCCACTCCTGGCTGTTTCTCGGCTGCCCTTTATCAGAAAGAAAAACCTTCCCACTGCCACCAACCAACCGCTCCGTCCCTCGACAGGCTCCGTAGGCCAAAGGCATTAGACAGCGGTGTACTAGTCAGACGCAGACTGATAAAGCACGGCTTGTCTTTTCATCGCACGGTCTATCTCTGTCGCCCCCCCCTCTCAGGTAAGAGTGATCCTTTCTGTGTGGTGGAGCTGAGTAACGATCGGTTGCAGACACACACCATCTACAAGAACCTCAACCCTGAGTGGAACAAGGTCTTCACCTTGTGAGTGCATCTCTGTGTCCTGTGTTGTTGACCCACTCCTGATGTCACTGTGTGGGCCGCCTGTCTGTCCCTCCAGTTCTGTCTCACTGTCCGTCTGTCTGTCTCTTTGTCCATCTCTGTCGGCCTGCATACAGTGCCTGCGTGCACACACACACACACACACACTATATCTTTTTCTATTTTGTTGTGTCAAATATACTGTCTCCCACAAATAGCTAACAAGGAAATTATTTAATAGTTCATTTAAAAGTTCTTGTTGAATTACAATACAGGGGCTGTTACTTTTCTGAGGAATTATAATATAATAAACTTAAACTGTATTGTTATCATTAATGTAAAACAAAACAAGCTAATATAGCTATTACATTTACAGACTGTAAATGGTAATCATTCTAAAATATATATTTAGCATACTTAGTGGTGTCCTGTTTCCATTATGTCAGAACCTGTTATGTTTCACACAGGAAACTAGAACAATACTAAAATGACAGTGTAAATAATTATTTTGGGATTTCTTAAAAAATATTATTTTCTTATGTCTCTGCACAATATATATATATATATATATATATATTTTTTTTTTTGTGTGGATGAAGTGTTTGTATTTGGATTGAGCTGTACAGTCCATCTGTGTTTATTACTTATTTAATTCTACTAGAATGTATAGCATGGTCTATGCCCTTAGCTTAATGTAAATACCCCAAATCTGTTTTTTTACAGTACATATTCTACAATATGTCTCATAGAAAATATACCTAATGCTAAATAAATCATGGACATTTAAATTATCTGGGTTTTATCCCTTTATATATCTTTCCTCCTAGTAATGTAATTTTTGATTGACATTCCACATTTTTAATTGGATTCTATACATGAATATGTATATGCATTTATGTCGCAAACCCATCTCAAATCTATTTATTCTAATCTTCACAAGGAAATACACTAGTGAATTGTTAGGGAAAGCTGGGTCATTTAGTGGTTCCATGAGCGATGTCGCGTTTCTCTCTCTCCCTCTCTTCAAGAATAACCTCCTTTCTCTCTTCATCAGTCGTCTCTTCCCCTAGCCTACTTTTCAAGGAACATTTTCCTTGCCACTGTTCCCTTCCTTATAGGCTTACGCTCTTTACTTGAGCACAAAGGTCGTATGAGTGTAATTTCATTATGCTGGGAGCCTTGTTGGATGGTAACAGTGTTATGGCTGTTCTGTGACGGGCAGTAATGTGAAGGACATCCACTCGGTGCTGGAGGTAACGGTGTACGATGAGGACCGGGACCGGAGTGCTGACTTCTTGGGGAAAGTCGCCATCCCTTTACTAAACGTGAGTCCTCCTGATGAAATGTCTCTGCTACCTACTCTATCGCCTCCCCTCCAGGAAATACGGCAGGCGGAAAAAAAACCCCATAAAAACAACAACACTCAACATCAAAACCCATTGGGGAGGATGTACAAAAAAAAAAAAAACAACACACCAAATAAATGTTTTGCAACTGTGGATGAATGTGTTATCATGGCATGAAGCGAGAGCGAGCGATAGGGAAAGGGAGCGAAAAGAAAGACTGAAACAAAGACAGATGTGAAGAAAGAGAGAAAGTAAAGGAATACAGAAAAGATGTGGTAATGCAACGCACCCTGGCGTGCTGATTTCCCAGGGCTCTTCATTTCTCCCTGACAGTGCTGTGGTAGTAATGAACAGGTACTTGTCACAGTTGCCACAGTTGTTTTGGGCTCTCTGTCAGAGCCAGCAGCTGGGGTTCAAAGGTGACCCAGAGAGTGTATTCAGCCGGGTATTGCCAGACAGACGGCTGTCATGTCCCTCTCCCGCAGATTCAAAATGGTGAACGGAAAGCCTACGGCTTGAAAAGCAAGGAGCTGACAGGGCCAACCAAAGGGGTCATCTTCCTCGAAATAGACGTGATTTTTAATGCTGTAAGTCTCTCTTTTTTTCCTCCTCCCCTTTTTTTCTGGTTTATCACCCCCTCCCTCCCCCCTCCCCCCTCCCTCCCCTCCTACCTCCCTCACTGTTGTCTTTATTCTGCTTGGCCTCCCTCCTCTGCCATCCCCATGTCCCCCGTCCTCGTTTTCAGTTTAATTATCGAAAGTCTCCCACTCAGGCTCCTTTGTTCGCCCATTCACCGCCGCTGTGTGTGTCCTGCTGACGGCCATCTTGTGTCTGTATGTGAAGAAGAGCTCTTAGCCGTGGCCGTGACGCGGAGTACTGGCATTACCCTCCGCCACGTACCTTGGTGCCTACCGAAGTCACATTATGATTCCTCCCAGTAGAAACACTGCCAGCTAAATGAACGGGGGGATCCCAAAACTTGGCGAGTGGTCCACGGTTTAAATGTCCATTTGGATCGCTCAGCAGACGCCCTGATTCAGAACGACGTTGCCGTCGCCGTCGGTGGGCGCGTCCATTGTCACACTGCCAGCGGAAGCCCTGTTAGCGTCAGTGTGTTCTGTGAGCGTTGTCCCGTCGCGGGCTGTGTGTTGATGGCGTGTCTGTCTCTCCTCTCACCAGGTGAAGGCTGGCCTCAGGACACTGATACCCATAGAGCAGAAATACATTGAGGACGAGCCCCGCGTATCTAAACAGGTGAGTCAGCCGCCCGCCTCCACTCTGCCACCCCATTTAGCTCAGCACCCACCACCGCCCCCCCCCTCCCCCCCCATTATATAAGCTGTGTTAACAAAACCCCAACTAGCCTTGAGTGGCATCTTGCGAGGCCACAACAGCATGGGCAGGAGCGAGAGAAAAACGTCCCTCTTCTTTTTTTCCCAAACACCCCCCCCCCCCCCGCCCCCCCCACACACACCCACCCCCCTCCTCTGCTCTCTTTTACTCTGAGTGGTGAATAGAAATGTCAAGCTGTCAGCTCTGGGGGTGAATAAGTAGATTGGCCGTCCTTAGGCGGCTCTCTGTACCACTGCCGCTTTGCACTTCATTGTCACGCCGTTCAACGTGGCGGCCCCACAAAGGGCTGAATCGTGGGGGCCGGACCACATCAGGCGTGTCACATAAACGGCGTTTGGGCTTGAGCAGTCAGCCGCTCCCACACCCTGTTGTGTCAACCCCCCCCCCCACCCCCCCCCCCCCCCCCCCGTGCCAGAGAGATGCCCACTCTGCCGTTCCCTCTGTGTGCGCCGGGGTCGTCCCCTCCGTCTCGGTTTTCCTCGGCGCTTCACCTCTGACTTGTGAAGATGCCCCCGTGTCAGCGTCTCTCGATGATGATGTCATTGTCTGCTTTGGAGAGGTTGCCCCTGAGAGCTGCTTTGTGCCTGTCTAGTACGAGCTGTGGACCGCTGTCCTGTCCTGACACGCGGAGAAAAACAGAAAAGCATTATGCTACATTATAATTAGTCTTATTCAGCAGTTCATATCTGTATTCATGATATAACCAGGGCCGAGAACGGGGCAGGAAGAGCCCCAGGCTACAGTTTTAACGAGTTTTTCCTGGTCTGGTCACGTGATCGTGTGAAACTCCTGGCCCTGTATATTAATACTCCAATTGGTTTTCCATTAAAAATGTAATGTATGTAGGAAGTACAGTAGGGAGAGAGAGAGTTTACAATAGTCCCTCTGCTTCTAGTTAAAGCAGCGTGATCAAAGCGTGGCCGTGTGAGGGCTGAGCGGGATGTGGGTGATTCAGAGTGCTGTTGTCTTCGGGGGTTGGATGTCCCCACCAGGACACCGTAGACTCACAGTCATTCTCAGTTCACCACAAGTCTCTGTTGAATAATGAATAAGTCAGTAGTCTAAAACACAGCTACCTCTAAACGTCCCAGAATCCTCTTAGAGACACATTAGAATAACACATTCCCTCCTTGGGTACCGCTTCCTGTATGTGACCTGATTGGCTGACTTCTCTACTGTCATGTTGTAGTGGTATTCCCTGATTGGAGCAGAGTGTTTTGGGACTGCGGCTCTTTCTCCCTTGTCTGGCCAGATGCCTGAACCCCTTTGGGAGGGGACATCATAACAGGCCGTTAATGTTATTACCATATCTTAACTTCAGCTAAAGCGCTAGCTAGGCGTCTTAAAGAGACAGAATTAATGATTTGGGTTGTTATGGGCTCCATGTTTCCACTTTCAACTTTCGAGTTTTGTATCAGTCGTTTGCAGCGGACACAGAGGGCGAACCAAACCCTGAGATCTACACGTTCGCTGCTCAACAATGCAAGAAACGCAACAAAGAAATTAGGCTAATTCAGTGATGTGTTGGGCTGTGCTCGCTGGAGGGCCTTGTGTTTGTCGCTGGAGCGGTTCCAATATCAGGCAGTAATTCAGTCAGGCAGGATACTCTTGATGGTGCAGTGAAATTTTTTGGAGATGTCCCAGTTTCACAAACATTATTATGCTAATGCTTGACTGACCTGGCCTTGCAGGTGTAATACAACAGCCTAAGTGCAAGTTATCCGAGTCCTGGGAAAATGTAGAACAGAGGTGTCACACCGGTATTTATTTAGCAGCACACTGTTTGGTGCAATTCAGTTTTCTAAGAAGAATTTGGTGGAAAGTTGCAGGCTTCCTGTGGGGAATTATCATCTCCCAAAGCTTGCGAGAGTCACAGAAGCAAACGAACAGCGCCATGTTATAACCGACCCTTCCTTTTCTCATTACCTGTCACTTCAAACTCACATAGTCAGGGTTTCGAAGGCTGTCGTCACCTGTACAACCCGCACGCTTGAGATCACCTCCAATCACAACCCTTTTCAATGCAAAAGGCAGACTCCCTTCATCATCACCAGTGCAGCTACTGTTTTGCCCTGCCTGCCATGCTTATGTCATGTTTTTGAAAGCTCATGTCATCTTTATGACTGTCCATGTCACTCTGTGTCCTGTCCAGTTGCTGCTGCAGAACTTTAACAGAGTCAGACGCTGCATCCTGTTCCTTATAAACGTCGGCTGCTACGTCAACAGTTGCTTTGAATGGGATTCGCCTCAGAGGAGCATCTGCGCCTTTCTGGTAAATCTATGTGTCTGCATGCACACAGCGCACAACACACTGCAGGTTCATTTCAGCCACAAATCGTTTTGTTATTGGAATCTTTTGCTTTCTCTGTCTCTCTCTGACTGTCTCTCTCTCTGTACTCTTTGGCTGTCTCTCTGGCTGTCTGTCTCTCTGACTGAATGTTTCTCTGACTCTCTGACTGAATGTTTCTCTCTCTCTCTCTGTTTCTCTGACTGTCTCTCTCTCTGTACTCGCTGGCTGTCTCTCTGACTGTCTGTCTTTCTGACTGACTGTCTCTCAGACTCTCTGTATCTGTCTCTCTGACTGTCTCACTCTGTTTCTCTGACTGTCTCTCTCTGTCTCTCTGACTGTCTCACTCTGTTTCTCTGACTGTCTCTCTCTCTCTCTCTGTTTCTCTCTGACTTTCTCTTTTTCTCTCACACTCTCTTTTAATGACCTTGCTCTTTGCCTGTCACTTGTACCTGCTATCAGACTGTACAGTATAATTGGACTAAAAGGACACCCTTCTTCAAGCCTCCTAGTGGATATAAAGATGGATGTTAAATCCTGTGATTTGCACAGTAGTTACAGGACCTGTCTGTTCTGGAGGTTCCACCGATGTCTGAGTCCTTTTCCTGGGTGACTATGTGTCGCTGTGTGACCCATTACCTTGTTTGACAAGTTTTAATTCCTGCAGAGGCCCGGGGGTGTGTGTCAACGTGTCTGCATGCGTGTGTGTGTGCGAGTTGGTGTGCATGTAGGTGTATTTGAGTGAATGTGTGTGTGCGTGTGTGTGTTTGTGTACATCTGTGTTTTAACGATTTAGAGATTTACTTGAAACTGCATTAGCCTCAGTGGCAGTGTGTAGGTTAAACCACTGGAGAACTGAACATAACATATTAAAACCTCTAGAAGCCGTTACTAATGACCTATACGTGCATAAACAACTGCACCGCCGAAACCTGAAGATAATCACACACAGCGTTTCAATAAATTCCTTCACACATTTGAGAAAACCACAAGTCTGAAAGAATGACCCTCAAAAACATTTAGGGCCTAAGAAAGACTCCCTCCACTCTTCCAACAGTTTTTTTAGGAAATTATTATTATTTACCTACAGCAATTCGGTTGAACCCTCGTACCACAATTTACTCCATACAGCGTTGTGTGGTTGGTTACTATTTGTGTGTGTGTGTGTGTGTGTGTGTGGTGGCAGCTAGCTAACATTTAGTAGAGATTAATTTTGACTTTCAACTTTTAAGGCCCTGGGCACAGTGTTAAACAATTAAACCACTGTCCGTCACTGAGAATTTGAGAAGTCCTAAGAAATCCATGGCTATTTGGGAAAGGTCAAATTTCAGCTAGCTAGCCACTGAATGAGAACAAAATAACAGAGGAGTTAAAAAATAATTCTGTCAGTGACGTTTTTACTTTAAAGCAGGAGTGTTTTCTTGGGCAAGGACTACACACAGTTGAGCAAGAGCTCAGTGATAATTGGCACATTCTTATATATTTTTTACATGATCAAATCCATCCATCAATTTGATGAATCATACGGCAGCTGGAATAATTGTAGTCTATATAATTCTACTCATACTGACACTAGAGATGCTGTTTTGCCCCATCGGTTTTCCAACAGAGATGCAGCCATTGGTCAGGTCTTTCATTGGCTGCAGTGGATGTGCACCACTGGTTAGCTTTTAGCGCTGTTCCCATGTTGTTTGAAAGAACCATTGCTGGTGGGTTGTCCTCCTCGCACCCTGGTGGTGGAGATCCCCTGAGGAGCGTGACACACTTCTCGCTCTCGTTTGCGCAGGTAGTCTTATCCTCCCCCAGCTCTGAGAGGCTTCTTAATCACCTCACTCATCTCTTTAACTGGGTTTATATAGGGGGCCATCTGGCCACTGGGGTTCTGAAAGGAGGCAAATAGTGGGTGAGTGACGGATAAGGGGGTGAGGGACGGATAAGGGGGTGAGGGACGGATAAGGGGGTGAGGGACGGATAAGGGGGTGAGTGTCATAGATTTTTTGGGATCCATTTGTTGTAATACCAGTTATTCCAATCAGACTCCAGTTTTTATTTGTACCACACACACGCACGCACACACACACACGGGCACACGCACGCACACGGGCACGCACACGAGCACACGCACACGAGCACACACACGCACACGAACACACACACGCACACGAACACACACAGCAGTAATGTAATCCATCTGCCTCTGTGTTAGATTAGTGTGCAGACAGATCCAGTCTGGTGAGCTAACAGGTACAAATCCTGTCCTAACCCTACAGTTTGTTCTTCAGCTCTACTTTTCCCTGTATCTGTTCATCCTGCCACTTGTGCTCCCTCAGCCATTTGGGCCAACTGCGATTAGAGACGTGTGTGTGTGTGTGTGTGTGTGTGTGTGTGTGTGTGTGTGTGTGGTAACGGAGACCCCCCCCCCCCCCCCCCCCCCCCACCCGGCGGAGAACCAGCCACCGTGGCAACCATGCCCGAAGCGTCGGCACAGTCGGCAGGACTGGAGTTATCTCCCATCCTGCACAGCGGGTGCTCGTGTGTGTGTGTGTGTGTGTGTGTGTGTGTGTGGGGGGGGGGGGGGGGCAGCTTACAGAGAAGTGGTGGTTTAAGCGTCTGCTTCCTCTCTACCTGAACACCTGCAAGCTGAGCCCCCACCCCCTCCCCCCCGTGAGCTTCCGAGGTGTTGGGTTCTGTTTTGGGGGCCCATGCCAGCTCTCCCCGCAGCCCCTGAAAGACGAGGCTGTTATTGCTCCCGGGACCGCAGGCCTCAGCAACTCTTCCTCCAAACAAATTTGCCGTAACTTCATCTGCAATCGGGCCCCGAATGGGGAGCAAATAGAACAGGCTTTTGTGAGGGCTGGGGAGGGTGAGGAGGGCAGGAGAAGGGGGGCTGTTTGGAAGGCAAGGGGAAATGATACTCAGGCCTTTGATTTGGGGAGAAGTAGGGCTCTTATCAGTGGGACAAACCCATACAAGGGAGTTACTCCGGCAGGAAACTGGAGCACCTATCACCACAAAAAGACTGACGCCTTATGGCCCAGTCTCGCACACACACACACACACACACATACACACACCCACACACACACATACACACACACACATACACACACACACACATACACACACCCACACAAACACATACACATTCAAAAGCGCTTGCATCACGTGTATATTGCTCTTTTGACTCCACTCAAAAAAACTTGATCACTTTTAATGTCGGTTTGTTTTTGCCCCGGAGCCACGGACAGTTTGGAACAGATTAACTATACAACCTGCCTTACTTTATGAATGGGGAAAACGGGAAAAAGTTAAGTACAGTGACATTGATCCAGAGGATGCCTTCTGGGTTGGTATTATTTTAAACAGAAGCACGTCCACAGATGGGGATGCTGCAGTCCGTCATATCTGGGGGTTTTGTACAAGTGACACGTTCATGTTAACTGTCACTGCAACAAGACATGTGGACCAGTTGTCTTTGGGTTATTGTCATTTTCAGACTGTACGGGTTTAATGGCTTGTCAGGCCGAATGTGTAAAGATGTAGTTCTCCATCCTACCAGCAGGGGCCAGTCTAGCACCACAGAATGGGACAATCCCGTCCTGCCAAATAGGACATAAACAGACTCCTAGTCAGAACAGGACTTTTATTTTTTGTCTATCTCCTATCTGGCGGAGGCTGGCTAGTAGCTGGATCAATTTCAGTGTAATAAAGGTGAAGCCGGCTTGGCTCTAGAATCCAAACAGCACTTGACTTCTGGAGAGGGGTTAGACTGGACATGCTCAGTGTATGCTGGAGTATTTCATATGTGCCCTGTGAGCGCCGTGTTTGAAACATCCAGCCGATCGAGCGTTGGAGAACGGGTTAGTAAAACACACAATGCCAGGACTCGAAAGCCCAAATTCTCCACCTTCGTCAATGTTCAGCGTAGTAATGAACCACTCCATCTGTTCCAGATCAGATTGGGTTTCTAATTCTGCGCCATGGTTGCTTTTGATGGTGGAATGCCATATTAAATAAGGTATGCTATTAATTGTATTGAAAATGAAATGGGCTACATATAAACTATGGTTATCTGTAACTAAATGTGTTTCAACGTTCTATTGGTTGGTTAAAGAATGACCAAGCATTTCTATTTCACATGAGATGCATACATGAATACAAAAATATTTGCCCTAAATCACATAAACTACTTTTCATTTTAGATCATTAGAGCATATTCTCGTATTGTTTTAATAAAGGTACTTTCAACTATTGTCTGAAGTCTTTAATTGAAGTAGATTTTTCTTACTGTGTTTCGTATTAAGTGCAGTTAACTTTTTAAAAGGGGTTTACTTTCATTGGTAAGTGAACCTCATTTTCTAGGTGGACGAAATGTGGTTTTATGTGTTGATATAATTAACCGGATATTTAATTATAATGTTTCTTTTTCCATTTCTATTTGAAATGTTTAGACTTTTTAATTTATTTTAATCTACATATAAAATCCGCTGGTAACATAAAGCAAATAAATGACGATAACATCTTCAAGTCATTCTGAGAGTTTCATTCCAGTAGAAGAAAGCAGGGAACTGCTCAATCTCACTGCGACAAATGAGAGATGATCATTTGCATTGCGGTCTCTTTCTTCTATCCAATGCTCTCAGGACTAAATTATAGGAAGTTTGTGTACTGCGTGTGAACACACAAAAACACACACACACATTTTTATGTTTTGCTATCTATGTTTTTTTTATCCAGGTTTTGCTATCCAAATACAATTTTAGTGCTAACCTTAAAGCTCTAACCTTAACTCCAGAACACCTAACCCTAAATATAATCTTAAATCTTTAAGGTAAACCTTAACCCAACCCATCACCTTAAATCTAACACTAACCCTGATAGTTAATTTCACTCTAAACCTAAATACCCAAAGACTGCACTGGCTTTTTTCCTGAGGACTGCTGTTGATAATTTACTACCTAGTGAGGATTTTTGGTCCGGGACACACACACATCAAGCCACACGTCTCCATATTCCATTTCTGACATTGACCCCCCCCCCCCCCCGTCTACCTTTTTATCTTAATATTTTTTCCTTCTTTGAACACAACCTCTACGGGTGACTCCTTCTGCACTCTCCCCAGACACAGAGCCTCTCGGCGGGGTAGCAGCGGCGGGTGGATGTGGTCTGCTGGTCCTGGGGAAAGGTCCCGGCGCTGCAGGCTCCTCTACCCAGCCCAGGGGCTGCGAGACGGGGCAGGCTTGGCCTCCGATGGGCCGGGGTGTCGGGTTCCTCCAGCTGTCAGTCACAGCTTAGCCCAGAGCTAGAATAACCAAATGTGGAGGGATGAGGTGGGCGACAGGTTAAACAACCCCAGGCGCTGGGAATCTGGACGGACACTGAGAGACATTAGGGGAGGAGGGAGCTGCTGTCATCTCATGAATACTACCATACATCACGCCGTTCTGTGGGAGCGCACAGACGACACAGGGCAGTGTAGTTAGCTTGGATGTAATTACGTATATGTACTGTGTGAGAGAAGTATATTTAGGCACAGCTCATGACTGGGCATAGGAGAGCGGCATCCTGTTTTTTTTGCATAAGTGGTGTTCTGCTAAACGTACAGTACTCATCAGGATATGGTGTTGTAGATGTTGTCTGTAGTGGGATATGGTGTTGTAGATTAACTGTGTGCCATGCTTTAATGAGTCAGTACATTTGTGTAGTGCTTCAGTGAGTTATTATCTGTGTGCTGTGCTTCAGTGAGTCATTATCTGTGTGCAGTGCTTCAGTGAGTCATTATCTGTGTGCTGTGCTTCAATGAGTCACTATCTGTGTGCAGTGCTTCAGTGAGTCATTACCTGAGTGCAGTGCTTCAGTGAGTAGTTATGTGTTTGGTGAAACACAGACACAACAGGACTCCGGCTGAGTAAGAGCAGATCTGTGTCTGTTCTGGTGTTAGACCGTACTTCTGGAGTGGGAGGGCTGGACAGAGAATGCTAGAGAACACTGAGCCCCCCCCCCCAGCCTGTGCAGTGGCAGCTCCCTGAACAATATTGAAGGATGAAGACGGGTAGGTAAGGCGAGGTGGCTAATGCGCATTCCCCAATCTTTGTAGATCATTCCTCCAATTCCATTAACACACCTTTAATAAAGGGGGACAAGGTGGTCCAGATAGGCTGGACATACTCATGACAGAACGCCACTGTGACCAGGCCCACAACTGTACTTAATGCTCAGAGACTTATGCTAATTTACAGATCAATTCATTTGTGATGTTTTATTTATACCTTTTCTTTGTGTAAAAAAAAATGTCTGGTCAAACGGTAAACCCTGTAGTTGGTAAAGAGATGGGAAACGTTTTTTATGTCATTTGTAATCTTGTTGTAGCACTGCTATGGTGTTAATATGCACATTACGTTACGTGTGTGTGTGTGTGTGTGTGTGTGTGTGTGTGTGTGTGTGTGCGTGCATGCGTGTGTGCGTACGTGTGTGTGTGCGTGTGCGTGGGGGGGCTGTATCTCATAAGCTAATGAACCCTGGAGAGAGTGGAGTCCAATACAGTGACCTCCTGTTGTGTACCCCGTCTGAAGTGGGGGGGTTTGGGTCTGGAGAGGAAAACGAAGAGGACCAGCCTAGTTAGGGGTTAGCCCCTCTAAATACAGAACAGAGAGAGGAGTCATCTCCAGCCCCTTCTTGCTGATCAGGATATATTTCAATTCAAATGTATTCAGTCAAACAAGCTTGTAGCTTTGTAATGGGTATGTCGTTATTGACATGGGGAAACTGACCGTGTATCAGCCAGTAATCTTCACTTTCAGTTTGTCTTTCAGACTAAAACATAACATTGTGAATGCGTTTCCAGCAGATGCTGTTCATTCAAACACTTCCATTTCCAGACTATTCTATTGTCTGGATATAGTAAACGTTGTCTACCCTTGAGTTGGATTAATATGCATTGTCAGAATAAATATTCAAATATATTAGATAAATCCTTGTCATGTTTTTTTTTTAATGTTTATTTATGTTCTCTCTTCACGGATCTTTTTCCATAAAAAAAAAAAAGATATGTCCAATGTTGTTAACAATTTGTGAAATTTGGAGATATAAAAACAAATAGGTCATGTATTTTCAGTACCTTCTACCAAGATTTTTAGGTTGATATCAGTCAACACGCGCTGAAGCTATCTGGCATAAAGAATGCAGTGTTTCTGAATACCGTCCCCTCAGGCACTTCATTTCCATGGCATCAGAATCATTTATGTACACAAAAGACAGAATACGGGTTCTGGGGCAAATTAGGCTTTTTTGTTGTTAGAATGAGAAATAGAGAGGGTAGCAGGTTCTATTGAGGTGGAGTTGGGGCATTTGGAGCTGGGGTGACGGGGGTTAGGGCCTCAGCCTACGACAGGTCAGGTGCTGGGTGGAGGGTCGGAGGCATAAGGTCATTCTGACTCGTTGTGCTTCTAACAGACAGTGACAACAGGCATGTGGATGATGGGTGATTGGCGTGGAGAGGGAGCACTGAGACGGCCCATCCTCATCCTCGGATGAAGGTGGAGGGTAGCCCCATCGTCCCCACCCTAGCCCGGGGCTCCTGTGCCCAGTTGGAACACAAACGGCCGTCCATTTATTAAATGATCATACGTATGGGTCTGTTTGCTGTGCCAGGGCATTTCTCTTTATGTTCGGGATGTGTGTGTGTGCTGGCAGGTTGAGGTCAATGCAGGTCTCTTCTAAATAAGGTCCTAAGTGTTCTTTTCACTCTCTCTCTGTCTCTCAGCTCTTTGTTCTGGTAGTGTGGAACTTTGAACTCTACATGATTCCTCTGGCTCTGCTGCTGCCGTTGGTCTGGAGCTATATCCTCATTGCTTCGGGGAAGGACACCAGGCAAGATCTGGTGAGCGTCCCTGTCATGCACTCCTACACAGGTCTTCTCTGTTTTATTCTAGGACACAAGATGGGCACTTAACAATCTCGCATAGGTTTCTGTCAATCAGCACTTTCATCTAATTTCAATAGGTATGGATTTCTGGATTTCATTTGATGTATCCAGACGTGTTTACTATATTAAATAGATACAGCAAATGCACATAATGAGGGGAAATGTTTTGGTTAAATGTAAAATTATGTTTTTTTAAACTTAAAAAAAATATATATATATATATCTGCTGTAGTCGAGGACACTGGGAGTAGGCTAGGTAGTGGACACGTTTTTATTTGCACATTCCTTCTGAATAATGCAAACTAGAAATATATAATTAAAATAATCCCGAAGTTAATGCATCGAAGAAACAGACACTGAGGGGAAATTCTTTCTATTGCGTTTCTAAATGAGAAATGCCAAGTGCCTTGAACTTTGAGAATCACTCTCAAATTCTTCCTTTGCATATTTTGAAGCAAAGAGAGAAGGAAATAATAGCGTGTCACCTTGAGCAACGTTATGCCACTTACCTGGTAGCATATTTATTTAATTCATTTATTTTTTTATCTCTCATTCCAATTAAACAGTGTCAAAGCAATGTCACGGAGAAGTGGACATGTTTTAATCATCACGAGGTGCAGTTGGGTAGTCGTGAGAGACAGAAATCGGGCGGGAATTGTGGTGTGAGCGTGAACAATGCGCAATTAAGAGACCACTTTTTCCCCCATCTGAATATAACTCAGTACGCGGTTCAAAAGAATGTGCAGGGTTTGGAACAGATAGCGTTTAGAACAATGTAAAACACATTTCTTATGACCTTGAATAAAACTAACACATTTTCTTTATATAGATTTGATTAAAATTACCGTGAGTGCAGTAGTTGTATAACAGACTTTTAATAAATGACTTTAGTTAGTTGATGTCTTCCATTGGAGTACATGGCAGATGAACAGCAGAGAGCCAGAAGGTTGAGTTGAGTCAGGGCAGAGATCTTTGCGGCTGGGTCAGAGTTTAATATCGAACAATACATATATTTGACAATGGAAGTTGATAGAGGCTACCTTGATATGTTAAACATGTAGAACCCCCTATAAGAGTCCACCATGGAGTGTGTTTGTTACTGTACCTTTGTGCTTCACCTCGGAAATTGTGCTCTGCACGTTTCCCTCTAGATGGCGACATTGCTTGACAAAAAAAAGCAAAAAATAAAATAAATAGAACAGACACAAAAAAGGATTTCAATATTTATTTTCCCTCAATATTTCTCTACGTATAATGATGTTCTTTTCACATGCTCGTTTTAATTGAATTGAAGCAATAAAGATTGCATATCTATTCATGTAGTAAATGACATACTTCACGTAGCATCATCTCTGTGCAGAACCTCTCCAGTGTCTCAAGTATCCCCGAAATGGTTTCCACATTAAAACCAGTTAACACTCTATACTGAGTGGTATTCAGCTGATAAAACAAACATGTCTCTTCCACTAAACAGTCCACTACACACTAACTTCAAGGAAGTGTTTTCTCATTCTGAAGATTATTTTGACGTTGTAGACCAGGGGTTTTATCTAAGAAACCAGACCGGAGACAACTCCTGGCCCCCAGTCTGTCTAATTCTGGACCAGAGTTATCTCTGATCTGGTCTTGTGGTGAGGACAACCTTCCAGTCCTCCGCTGTGTCTGGAGATCCAGGTGATTTGTTTTCCACCTTATATGACATATGAGATGTGAATCCCTTGTCAGATGAGATCAGCCGGACCCGTCCACCCGTCCATCTGGGTAGAACCTGGTCGTTGCGGTCGACCATCAGAAAGGCTCAGGCTGAGCCAGGGCTGTCATCGTGCTATTACCCATCATGCTCTCCACTCTCCTCCAGCACTGTTCTACATTTTGACAACTGTAACCACAACAGATGAGTTGACGGTGGGGGTGGACTTGGTGGCGGCGGAGGGAGAGGGGTGTGTTCCGCACCCCACCACAGTAAACAAACACACGGGTCTGTTTCCCATTACTCCCTGCCGCTGATCCGGCCCTAACCCTGTGATGAGCTGCGCCACTTACACACAGACTGGTGTGTGCTTGGTGCATGTGCGCGCGCGCGCTCGGGTGCGCGTCACAAGGATTACGTGTATAGGAAAATGTGATTAATTAATTTTAGATATTTTTTTTTTTGGCCCTCACACAATTAACCACCAGCGCCACCCCTTACATCCGAGGGAACATGCTGTAGAACCGGCACAAAAGATGTCCTCTGTAGAAAATCACCAGTCTCTTGTCTTGGCGTGCGATACCAGTGCCTGAGGATAGGTGAAAGTGAATGTGATGAGGCTGCCCCCCCCCCCGCCCCACACCCCCCATCTCTCCTTTCCTCTCTTTGTCAGCGTCTGAGCACTGCCGAGCAGGACTGTTGAGGGGCTGTGACACCTTGTAAGGGCTATTTTCCAAGAGTTTATTACCCCGCTTCTCCCACCTGGGCTCGGATGCCGTCGTCGGCAGATACATGGAGAAAGACAGGCAGTCATTTTACCTTACAGTAATTCGAGCCCTCGGCAGAGAGACCGAGACACCCCCCCAAAACACACACACACATCAGTACACAGCTGGGAGAGTCAGAGAGACCATGAGAGAGAGAGAGAGAGATGTATCAGAGAGAGAGAGAGAGAGAGAGAGAGGGGGGGGGGGGGGGGCGGGACAATGGGTTCAGTGTAACAGGAGAAGAGAAACTGAAGGGATATATATACTGTATGTGTGTATATGATATGAACATGATTTTGCCCTAGGATACCTTCACACACACAACCATGTGCCAAGTGCTCTCATGCGCGTGCGCACACACACACACGGGCACACAAACACACCTACTGGTGCTCTCTAGAGTCCTGTCCCTGTTTGTTTTGAGACTGTGTTTCCATTCTTCGGCATGGTGTCAGGGGAGAAGTGGTTGGAAACAGAGTTTCTCCTGTGAGTCTTTATCAGACTGAACTGATGGCTGCCTCTCTCCCTGTCGTCTGGGAAGGAGAAGAAGAACGCGGCCGCTAATTTATTTAAACAGCGTGTAAAATGAAACGGCCGTGCTCCGCCAGGGGTCAGCACCCGGAAGTCTGTGGTGGTTTTCTGAAACCCCGGGACGAGGGGCTATGCTGAAGGACTCTCTCTTGAACTCAACTTACTTTTTGACTTTGACGAGACAGAGACAGACAGAGGCTGGTCATTGAGGACAAAGCCACAGCATTGGATGGGCTCAGTGTGAGTATCTCTCTGGTATTTCCTAGCCCGACCACAGCCCTGTCAATAACGTCTAAACAAACAGACACTGTTCCTACATGCACCGCTCTGGGACACATCTGATCTGGGTTGGTTCCTCTCCTCCTCCACAGCAGATATTAGATATTTCTCTACAGCCTGGTTTTAAAATTGGACAGTGGGTGCGGCGCGGCACCAGCGTGTTAGTCTGACCAGTGCCACAGCGTTATGGCCTGCCATACTCGATGCAGTTGGCCAATAATAAACCTCCTCCGTCAGACTTTCTCCCTCCTGAGTTCCAGTGGAGACCCCTTCTGTTGGGAGGTGGCGTTGCACAGACAGCTCCACCATCAGCTCCACCATCAGCTCCACCATCAGCTCCACCATCAGCTCCACCATCAGCTCCACCATCAGCTCCACCATCAGCTCCACCCACCTCTCTCTGACGTGTTGAGTCATCCATGCCCCGCCCCCACCGCATTGGTTCCGAAACCTGGAAGCGTTTCCGTCTCTGAGCGGTTGCCGGTGCGGGTTGCCGGGTGGCTGGGCTCAGTGAAGCAGGGGACAGCTCAGCTGGAATGGAAAAGCTGGAGGCCTTTCCCTGGAAGAGAGACCGGCACTGCTGAGCCACTGGCCCGGAAAACTCTTTACCAGATGTTGTGAAGGTGTTAATTATAGCACGCAAAGACATGGTGCGGATCTGTCTCTATTTCACTTCCTCACTCGTTCTCCATCTCTCTCGCTGTTTCTCCTTTCCACAGGCTTGGCCAATGAGACAGTTAGATCTCTACTCTAAAAGCACTCTCTTTGTCTGTCTGTCTGTCTGTCTGCCAGTCTGTGTCTGTCTGCCTATTTGATGTCTAATAGTTGATTCTTCTCAGTTGAAGTCCAGATCCAGAACTGTTCAGTACTGTACATCCATTGGACAGTCTGCATCTTGTTAGACAGCAGTCCATTTCTGCTGGCTTATACCAGGAAGGACCTGTTGGGACATAATAGACTTCAACTAGAAACCAGCTTCAGAAGGAGTTGGTCAGATGTCGTTTGATAGAGGTTGACACAGAAGTACATTGTTCAATCTTTTCTTCTCTCACTTTCCCGATCCAGCAAGTTATTTCACCACCATCTATTCCTGTCATGTCCTGATGAAAACCATTCGTTCCATGCTCATTTGCAAAGAAATACATGGTGTGTGAATATAAACAATGTGATCACTTAAGAAATATCGCTGATTTATTTTCCACAGAACTACAACTAACAGGTCCCTTCAGCTGCAGAGGAGGATGGGCATGTAAACCTAATAAATTATTAGAGTAAAAGGAGAGGGACAGCAACTAGTCCTGGCCTTGTAAACGTATGAATTACATAGCTGTCTTTGCTGCATCAAACCAAAAGAAGATTCAGCTAGCTAGTTAATTCTAAGCTTGTCAAATAGCAAGCCCATCTGTTTGGAGTTGTAGTATCTCCATCTCATTTTAGCTTAAAGTTGTGTCATTTTAATCCCATCATCAATTGATTAGCCACATAGCTGCTAATAATTGCCACAACAAGGCACTAATGCAGGACATGTTTTGGCTCAGGGGCCGCAAACATGAATACACCTTTACAGTAGGTTCCCTTATAATATCTAAATCATTTAAATTAAGATTCAGATGTATAAGAATGGGCTGGTGAGTTCTTTTTTACCCTGAAAACTATTTTATTTCCAACCGCTTTGTTTTCCCACCCCTGGTCTCACGTGAATTTGGTTGGTACTGCTTTGATCACTGTGATTGAACAATACTACATGTGCCAATTCATTTATAATAATTCTCTTAATATCCTTGTGAATACATTTCAAAAATAAAAATGTAAACGTTTTTATCCATGTGTCACATCCCTAGTATGTAAATAAAGTTTGCTATTCAATTACATAGCCACCAATAACTAATACCAGTAAATCAATAAAAACCCTTGTCCTATCTCTGCATTTTGCATTGGCCAATCACGTCTTCTGTTACAAAGATAGTATAAACAGCTGATGCCGCTCCAGGCGGACACTGCCATCTAACCAACAATTATCAGGTATTTACTGTATACAAATTATACATATAAAAATGTCTTTATTCCTCTGCTGCCTGTTCCTGTGGACTTTTGATCCCGTCCCGACACAACTTTAATTCCAGTCCCATTCCTGACAGAATCACGCAGGACCTTCAACACTGCCAGGACTCTTGTTCCTCAGCCTCTATTTTGTATCTATAAGCTCACGGAGAAACAGACCCAGGGAGTGTGTTCTGACAGTGAAGACGGGGCAGGGGGAGGCCGTCGGGGCCAGTGTGCCTTCACTCTAACCAGAGGAACACCTCCACGGTGGCCCTGCCCCAGAAATCAGAGAGATAGACCTGAAGGAGTGTCAGGCAGCGCTGCTTGGCAGGCGCTTCTCAGTGCCACGGCAGACAAGGCAGCCGCTGACAGGTGACAAAATCAAAAGGTCATGTCACTTTTAACTGGGAGCGTTTGTGCCCTGCTGATTTCCCCCGTGCCGCCCCGGCTGCTGCGCTCTCCTCCTGGCTGGCAGGTAGACGGGCATCCTTCCCAGCCTCCCCCTCTGCATCCCTGTGAACCTCTTTACCCGTTCTGCTGCTAACAATGGCAGCTCTCCAGCTCCGTGTTCTGACACGGGCCTTGTTGTTCTGTGGCTGCTCTACCTCACTGTTTACATTTTGTGTGTGTGTGTGTGTGTTAGTGTGTGATCGCATTTTTTTCTGCTTGTTTATGGCTCTGGTAGAGAGTGTGTTTGGGTTCATCTTTATGTGTGTGTGTGTGTGTTTGTTAGTGTGTTTTGTTCATCTTTGAGAGTGAGAGTTTATGAATGTCTTTGTGTGTGTGTGTGTGTTGACAGTGGGTGGGCGTACAGACACTTGCCCAGGGCTTCAGAGCTACCTCTTCCCACACTGACTATTAGAGTAGCTTCATCATACACCTGTCTGTCGTTCTACCACACACCATCCCTGTCTCTCTCTTTACAACCCACACATGCCTGTCTCTCTCTTTACAACCCACACATCCCTGTCTCTCTCTTAATAACCCACACCATCCCTGTCTCTCTCTTTACAACCCACACATCCCTGTCTCTCTCTTTACAACCCACACAATCTCTGTCTCTCTCTTTACAACCCACACCATCCCTGTCTCTCTCTTTACAACCCACACATCCCTGTCTCTCTCTTTACAACCCACACAATCTCTGTCTCTCTCTTTACAACCCACCCATCCCTGTCTCTCTCTTTACAACCCACACATCCCTGTCTCTCTCTTTACAACCCACACATCCCTGTCTCTCTCTTTACAACCCACACATCCCTGTCTCTCTCTTTACAACCCACACCATCCCTGTCTCTCTCTTTACAACCCACACCATCCCTGTCTCTCTCTTTACAACCCACACCATCCCTGTCTCTCTCTTTACAACCCACTCAATGATGCAAAATCTTTGATTCCACTTTAATTCTGTTTGTTTTCTTTGCGTGTATCTTGTTGACTCAATGATGACGTGCGTTTCAACACAGTAAAACTATTGTACTATATGACGAGAGCCTCAGTAAGTACACGGATTGTCTTATTGAATGTTAATAGGATTTCTGTTGGCTTCCGGACTGGTCTGTGTCTCAACCTCGCCCCCCAGTTCCAGAGTTCCTCAACCAGCCTCAACCATCTCTGCCCCCTGCTGGGGGAGCCAGGCTGGGTCAATGCAGACGGAAGGCCCCTCTGTGAGGGCCAGGGCTCTGACAGCTTGTGAAGGATCCGTATGGATCAGACAGTCTCTGCCTGCCCACAGCCTTTATCAGCCTTCCAGGGCTCCTCTCGCCTCCTCCCTCTTCTCCAGAGCCAAAGCCTACGCACACACATATACATACACACATGAACAAACACACAGGCATACACACACACACACACAAATCTATATATATATATATATACTTAGAAAAACACACAAATATACAAGCACACACACACTAACAGCCAGCAAACCAACAGAGGACCAGAGCAAGCTCCAGCAGCTAGAGAGGTTAAAACCCTCTCAAGTATCAAAGGAGAAAGCGGGAGGAGGAGGAAGAGGGGGTAGGAGGAGATGAGAGTATGAAGAGAGGAGGAGAGGAGAAGGAGAGGCGAAGGAGGAGGAGGAGGAGGAGAGTATGAAGAGAAGACAGAAGAATTGGTGGAAATGTATTGTCATGTTTTGACGGGGTGTCTGCCTTTGCGTCTAATCCCGTAGTGGCTGTCATTCAGAAGGTTAGGAGGAAGACGGCAAGAGTGGAGACTCGGGCGGGGGGGAGGTTGTGATGAGGGTGGGGTCGGGGGCGAGGTTGTGATGAGGGCGGGGCTCAGCTGTGGAGTGGGGGGGACCATGTTGGCTTGGCAGGGCGGTTTGAACCAAACTCAGGTGAAGAGGATGTTGGAAATAGCTCGGGGGGGGGGTCCAGCAATGATGTCTAACTTTTCTGGCTGTTTTTACATGCGCGCGTGTGCGTGTGCGTGCAGTCTTTTGTGTGTTTAGGTTCATCGACCCATCCATGTCCTGAGTGATAGTCCACAGTCCACACATCCACTATAATTCTGCTAATGGCTGTCTTGCTCCGGCCGACAGGTCTTGTTGAAGTCTCCCGTATCTGTGGAGTGTTTGTCTACTGTATCTTCTCCCTGCTACTTCAGATCCTGACGCGTGTGTGCCCAGAGGAACTGGAAAGTCGGAGCTATCATGTGGTTTTCCCCACCCTGTTGTTCCCTAGCTAATTCCACCTCATATTGGGCTCCCAGTGCAGCTCCAGTTCAGCGGAATTCTGGCTGGTCTGATTGGTCCCGGGCTTTATGTTCCCAGGGGCCCAGCGGTGTCAGGATCTTAGGCCTTCTGGAACTTAATGACCCAACAGAGGAAATGGCTTGACACTCTGGGGTGGTTTTAAACAAGCCAGACCCGTATAAACCCTGCAGGACCGTTGCCCTCCGGAACACGTGTTCGCCAGCACCGCTCCACGCGGCGCTCTGTCCTTCATCTACACCGGCTGCCAAGCTGTGAAATTTTACATATTTCTTTTTATTTGTTTGTTTCTCATGCAACCCTCTGTAATTTGCCAGTGCAACCTGTGCGGTTCAGAAGATTGAAGTTGTTTGTATATGTTAATTCCCACTTTGTTGAAGTGTTGCCTGGAAGTGCCGGGCCGGGTTAGCGTTATGGGATTCTGTCAGCTGTGAGTTTCTGAACTGCAGGGTTGTAATGATAGTAATTCAGGCAACTCGAGCAATAAGGAGATAAACAGCTGAATGATACCATGCAACCAGTCCTCGCCGTACCAGAACGGTGGGTGAACCTTGGATTCAGTCGCACCGGTAATTCATGTCTTCCAGAGATGAAGCGGTTAGCGGCTTTTGCAATCTTCGGGGCAGATGACATATTTTTCCTTTTATTTATTAATTTTACAGAGCTGTTACTGCAGGCCTGGGAGGAGCAGAATGTGACAATGGGACCCTCCTCTCTGGGTCATGCCCGGTTATGATCTTAAGTTTGAGATCATGTCTCGTACTCCAGTGTAGTAAAAGCTAGGTTTAGATCCTTTTGGAGATCCTCAGTAGTGGTTGATTCTTACACAATGCCTCTGCCTTTTTCCTGCAATTCAACATATGTCTAGCTTGCTGATTCATTGTTTCTTGTGGTCTCCATTGTATCCCATTAAATTGGCTCGAGTATCCAAAGTTAGCCTAACACACTGAAACACACACTGTAGGTACACACAAACACATACAACTCTGTCACATATACGCACACACGCATCATGAGTTCTATCTACTCTACTCAGTCAACCCAACTACGCTGAAGCCCCCTTTGTTTTTTGAGGGAAGCTGTATTTCCATAAGAAGCTTATGTCAGCCACACTTTTTTATGATTCCAATAAAACAAAGGCACAAAAGCTTTTGTTTCGTGAAGTAATGATTTGAGTATTTCTTCTAGTTGTTTGTGGCTGCTGATGAGGTTAGGTGGGGGACAGAGGCAGGGGTTGCGTTTAGGGGTTAGGGTTTAATGACTGGAGATAAATGCAGCCTCTGGCAGCTCACGTGTTTGTTTGTTTATGGTAATGCCACTAGATCTGACCTTGGATATGTGATGTGTGTTTGATAGACAGGGAAGAGGAAGTATTACTCTACAGCCCCTCCTCAGGCTGTCTGTCGCTTTGTCTGTCGCTGTGTCTGTCGCGCTGTCAGTCCCTTTGCCTGTCTGCCTGTCACTGTCTGTCTCTTACAGTCTGTCGTCGTGTATGTTTCTCTGTCTGTCTATCTGTCGCTCTGTCTGTCCATCTGCACAAACAGACTCAGGATGTGGCCGAATCTGTCTACACATCTGTCCTTCTGTCCATCAAAATGTCCAATCTTGTGTTTTGTATGAATATATGTAGGCCGAGTTCAGGTCATTTGAAAGGCCATTCGTGTGAACAGTTGAAGTAGTTAAAAAATGTCCACTTAACGAATGAGGTCTTCACAACTTTTATTAGAATGTCTAAAATGGCAACCTTTCTAAACCTGAGTGTCGAACTTTGTATTGAAAGTATTTGCACTGCCTGTCGTTTAGAAAATCCTACACAAAGCTCTGGTCCCAGGAATTATCAGAAGTGAGATGCCGTACAAACTGAGCTATACAGGACCCAGTCATGTGTTTCCAGGGACAGCAAATGTTTCTAAGTGCATTGGTCTTTCCTGAAACCTCGCTTTAAAAGAAATGCCAAAATGGTTATGGTTCTATCGTTTCTGGACCAGTGAAGCACAAAGCTAGTTACACTTGTCTGCCACTGGGCCTTGTCTTCCCGAGGCCCTCCTCCACTGCCCGTGGTGTTGGGAGAGCTGAAGGACAGGGTGGGGTTCAACCACGGGGTCAGGGTAGACCACAGTACTCATGCTCCCTGTGTGGCCTTGTGACACCAGCCACCGACTAAAGACAACATGCATGGTTCCCCGTGAAGGAAGGTGAAGGAATGACAAAGAAGGAGAATGCCTGTTTACCTGTTGATTTTCTGTCTTCCTCTCTTGTTTCTTTGGCGACCACCGTGCAGCAGGTCATGGAGGACTTGTTGGAGGACGAGGATGAGGACTACGATAAAGATGACAAGGTAACTGTCTGTCTGGCTGTCTGTTCTCTGTCTGTCTCTCTGAAGTCTCAAGTGTGGCCACATTTTGTTAGCAGGAAACACAAACACCTAGATGGAATGTTGTGTTAGTCAAAGGGGAAAAATAGAATCAGATGGTTTTTTTCTAAATTAATTGCAAACATATAAGAGAGTCCTGAGTGCAGTTAGGGTGTTTAAAATAATTTCAGGTTAAATACATCTGACTCTACGTGGTCCCACAGATGGTCAATATGCTTCCTAACAAACTTACATCATTAAGACAAAGGAACATTCCAAGCAAATCCGGAATACGGTTCTTCACATTTACCAATCAGGGGTATTATGTAAGAACATTTCCAAAGCCGTAAATATTGCCTGGAACACAGTGAAGTCCATTATTAAAGAATGGAGAGAATATTGGCACATCCTCAAAAATGTAGTATGTGAGCGAGAAGGGCCCTTGTCTGGGTGGCCACCAAGGGGCCTTTGGCAACTCTAAAGAAGTTAAAGTCTTCCACATCTCTGAGACACTGAGCATACTGCAGCAATAGCCCGGGTGCTTCACCAAAGTGGCATTCATTTAGTTTGCCAGAAGTCATGTGGGAAACTCAGCCACCAATTGCTAAGAAGCTTCCATTGTCTGATGAAGCCAAAATCTCGCTTTTTTAACACTGCACATCATCCGGAGAACACCATGCCATACCGTGGTGGCAGCATCATGTTATGGGGATGCTTCTCGGTGGCAGGGACTAGGAGACTAGTGGGGATTGAGGGAAGGATGCAAAATTGAAGAATCCGGGGCACACAGGACCTCAGACTAGAGTGGAGATGAATCTTTCAGCATAAAAAACGGCCCTAAGGACACAGCCAAGACAATGCTGAAGTGGCTGCAGAAAAAGTTATTTGAATGTCCTTGTGTGCCCCAGCCAAAGCCCAGTCATTAATCCTATTGAGGATATTTAAAAAAAGTTTAAATTTGCTGTTCACCAAAGGTCCCCGTCCAACTTGATGGATCTTGAGCAATTTCACAAAGAAGAATGGGCAACAAATCACTGTGCCAGATGTAAAAGCTGGTAGAGACTTGTCCAAATAGACTCATAGCTGTAATTGCTGCCAAAGGAGCCTCTATTGACTAGAGGGGTAAATACTTATGCACTCAGTTTTCTGTTTCGTGGCCCTTGTAAGTGTATCCCCACTGGTGAGAACACTCCTTCTACTGTGGTCATCGACACTGAGTGTCCAGCTTTTCGATGCGGTCAACCCAGTGGGACTTCCCTGGCAGATCCCTCCTGTTGACCATGTTGGTCGTTTGGTCGTCCCTCCGGATGACCCGATGGGTCATATGTTCACGACCCGGTTTGCATTAGGAATGGGCCAATGTTATTATACTGAAACTGACTTCCAGTATAACAGCCACATGGTCATAATGCTTCTGGCCATGCCGTCACAGACATCATCAAGGCTCAGTCCATATGTATGGTCCAGGCCTACATCCCAGGGATAACCTGCTTGTGCATACAAGGATATGGTTATCTGGGTTTATCATTTGCTCTCTTCTGTGTGTTTCTGCAGTATTTGGAGTGTTGGTGTGAAGTGTTGCCAGTTGAGCTGCGGGGATGTGAGGATTTGTAAAGTACTGGCTGTAGGAGCATTAGAAACTTTTAAGGAGGTCCCCCTTAGTCATAAAACAGCTTCTGTGCTTGTAGCAGCTACACAGCAACGACAGGTGGCCGCTTTACTGGGTTAGCTGGCTCGGTAGCAGCCAGTATCCATGGCCGCAGTAGCTTCCTGGTTACTAGTTGTAGTCAGGGAGAGTAGTGGACTTAGATGCCAACATGACAGGACCATACTAGCAACGTTGTCATAGTGATGCAACACACTGATTGACAAACTGAACAGCAACAGACAATCCTATTGACTAGTCCCTTGCCAAAGATCGACCGTAACCAAGTTTGTGTTTTGTTAGGGAATGTGTTCGACAGCTTCAGGATCTTCCTCTGTCTTTCTGTACTGTGATTAGCTCTACATGGTTTCTCAGCATTATTTTTTTCTGATTGTGTATTGTAAATATTCTTTCTCATTATATGTTCTGCGATATTACATGAAGACCAAGTTACAGTTTCACCAGAGTCGTTGGGCATCTTTGGCCACTGCTTTTGGCAAAGTGTCTTTTGTCTGTTCTTTTAATGGTCATTACACAGGGCGTTTGACTATACAATTTGTTATCTGATGTAATTTAGCCTGAATACTTTTTTATTTTTTTTATTTTGAAAGAAGTTATTTTAGGCTGACCTCTTTCACAGCCCTTTGAAATACCCAGAGAGGCAGTGCAAGATCCCCTTGGTAACAGAAGACATGTTGTGCAGTCTGTCAGGATGTGTATCTGCATTTCCAGTCCCCCTGTCGTCCAATGACTCAAAAGGAAAAGTTCCATGGCTGAACAGTTCCAAGGCTACAATGTACGGGGTGACGATTGAAGATATGTGTTAAGCAACCTTGAACCTTTTTCCCCTCTCTCTATCTCCCCTCTCTTCTTTTTCTTGCATTTTCCCCTCCCATCAGGAAAAAAAAAAAAAACAGGCGTTTGAAAAGATGCAGATTGTATAAAGAAATACATTTCAACTTTCATATTGAAATGAGGGGAACTGCAGCTTGCGGCTTCTGTCAGATTGAGTCCTGAGCTGATTATTCCGCATAAGAAGGCCCTGCTCTTTCTGCACACAGGGCTGGGGCGCCGGATAGCAGGGCGACCACAAAGGCTACAATTTACCAACTCTGGCTTCATACATTTTGATCTATCGCTCCCCTCAACTGTTAGCATTCCATTTGAGCTGTGGGGAAGTTGAAAGGGGGTCTTTTTCTTCTTTATTTTGCCTATATCTCTCTCCTCCAACCACCCGAGCTCCGCTCCCCCCCTCCCAATTCACCCGCACCCTCCCTCTTTCATTCTTACTCCCTTACTCCCCCGCCCCCCCCCCCCCCTCATCCCTGGTTAAGTGCACAACAAATGGAGTTTGGAGGCTGAACAAATGTGTATTTTCCATTCCCCCTCTCAGGTAGTGGAGGGACCTGACGCTCTCATTACCTCTTGCCTTTGCTTAAATTGTAAAATATTAAGGTCAGGTCAGAGGAGGCCTCTTTTACGGGACCAAAGTAGAAAAAAAAGATTAATAAATGTGCCAAGGCCTCATTTTAATTGAACCTGAAGCATATGTTGCAAGTATGTGCAATCCGTCCCAGATGTTCACTTCTGGCTGTGCACCCTGCTCTTCCCTGTGCTCCACAAGGCAGCTATTAGCTGGATAACCTTTGCTCCCGGGGCTAAATGGGGTATTACATGGCAAAAAAGTGAAGCACCTGTTTTTCATTGGAGCGAGGAACCCTTGCAGGCTTTGCCTAGGCCGCCACATGTGTATTCACTTAACTGATTGTTGGGCAGTCGCGAAAAGTGTCTTTCTCCCGAGCCAACATTGATATTAGTCACTAGTCCAGGCTAATTGATGTGGACGGCTCAGTTGTTAAACCCATAAGGGCACCTGGAGGAAAAAGAATTTAGCTTGACTCTCCCCCGCCTGCTCTTCTTCGTCCTCCTCCTCTTCCTGTGTGTGTGTGTGTGTGTATTTGTACTGTCCATTTGGAATGTGAACATGAGTATCGTGAGGAACTCGGAAGAGCATTTCACAGAGTGGTGTTGTACCTGTTAGTGCATCTGGCAGGACTTGAAGATGTCCCAAATGATTCAACGTGTTTCCTCCGTCTGGCCGTAAATTCATGACAATGACTAAACACACACACACACACAGCCCCTCTTTTCCTCCTCCCTCTCTACCCCTCCTCCCTCTCCTCCTCTCTCATACCTTTCTCCCCCTTGCTCTCTCTTCTTTCTCTCCTCCATGTCTCCCCCTCCCTCCATCCCCCCTCTTTAATTCTCCTCCCTTTTTCTTCCTCCCTACCTCTCATTATGTTCTCCTCCTCTCTCCCTTCCTCTCTCCTTCTCCTTCTCTCCTCCCTGTCTCCTCCCTCTCCTTCCCTCCCTCTCTCCTCTGTCCTCCTCCTCTTTGCCATCATGTCTTTCTTGGCCCCAACCTGCTCTCTGTCTGTCACCTTCCAGGCAGACCCACGATGCAGGAGATCTGTGTGTGTGGACACTAACAGTGTCTGCTCACTCGTCCTGATGTCTTCTGCAGTACTCCCCCGTTTGATTAACAGGCACATGCTTACACAATCTAACAGTCTCACAGCATCATAAATGCCCTAGTAAACCACCAGTCTTTTTTACCTACGTGTTAAAATGCTCAACAAGGGCCCAAGCTGCCAGTTCCTGAGTCATATTGACTTTCCTCCACATAAACGTCAGTCTGCTGTAATCTGGCTCCTTACACAGCCTGCTATCCAGTGCTGGAGGAAAGACATCACCTCTAGGATCCCTAGTGTGTGTGTGTGTGTGTGTGTGTGTGTGTGTGTGTGTGTGTGATAGCCGTTTCTCCCAGAGCTCTGAGTTTCCATTCTGTACGCATGGCTGGTCACTGGAGTGGCTCTCTCCTTACCTCAGGACCATTGGCCAGATAAGATACATCCAGCATTCATGTCTCACTCACAGGCTTACCAAGCTCACACACACACACACCTCCTTACACCTACTACAGATGTCAGCCCCCCTCCCTCACTCTGCCTCCCCTTCCCGGTCCCTCTCTCCCTCTGTCCCCTTCTCTCTCTCTCTCTCTCCCTCCGTCCACTCCATCGTAATCCTCCTCTTTCTCTCTCCCATCCTCTTTTCCTTCCCTCTCTGTTTTGATGGTTTCGTTGTCTTTAGATACTTGTTATGATGTGTCTGTATGTGATCCAAACATTAGAGGAAACCACTCTCTTAAAAAACACCTTGATTATCTTCTCATCCGTCTTCGTAAGGGCTGACTATCACAAACACCAACAGTACTGTAGATACACATATATGCATATCTAGGGCCGCAAAGGATGTTCAAACCCCCTCACCAATTCCTGCAATTACAGAATTACATATGGTACAATAACGTTTTGTTCTGTTTGATATTTTATTTTAATACACCTACACTCTCAAGATCAATTACAGTCATACGACATTGATTTTAAGTTTTGAAATGTTTTGCTTGAATAAGTATTTAAATCATACACATTAATATTTATTTGAGCCGCCTTTAGTTGAAGTTACTGCTTAAATCTTTTTGGGGAAGTGTGTACCAGCTTTGCACACAGTATCGGAGTGGTTTTGGCCCATTCTTTGCAGATTGGGTCCAGATTGTTCAGATTTGTGGATCGCAATTTTTCAAATAATGCCACCAGAGTCACAACAGAATTGAGATCAGGACTTTACTGGAACATTCATATTTTAGTTACTGAGCCACTCAAACATCTCTTTGTCCTTTTCCTTCTGAATGGTTAATTACCTCCCAAAAATATATATTTTTGCAGGTTCTCTTCCGATATTTCCTTGTGTTTTTCTCCCTCCATTCTACCATATGTCCAATCCCTGCCGATGCAAAGCATCCTCAAAACACGATGCTGCCACCACCATACTTCACTTCAGGAATGGTTTATCTTGAGACGTGGCAAGAATTATGTTCGCACTGCACATAGCGCATTGCGTTTTGGCTAATATGCTGCATCTTGGTCTCATTTGACCACACATTTTTTTCCTACATTACAGCTGAGTTACTGTCTTGCTTTCATATGGTTCTTTTGGAGGCTCCGGTTCCGACCAGTGTTAGGCGGAGCTTTTGACATGATTGGTCAGTGCATAATTTCCTTCTGATTCATAGCATCGCCAATGATCCCTGTGAGCTTCCACTGCACAGGTTTTGAATATTTCATATTTAATTTGAATTATTTCGAAACCTCACCTTAAAATAACCGATTTTTTGTTTTCCTATCTGAGGCCAACTAATGATTGCGATGACAAAGTTGCAAGTAAAACCGGTTGTCTTTGTGTAAAATGAAATAAAAAAAGATGCAAGTAAAACTGATTATCGTGGTGTAAAATAAAATAAAAATAATATGCAAGTAAAACCGGTTATCTTGGTGTAAAATAAAATAAAAATAATATGCAAGTAAAACCGGTTATCTTGGTGTAAAATAAAATAAAAATAATATGCAAGTAAAACCGGTTGTCTTTGTGTAAAATAAAATAAAAATAATATGCAAGTAAAACCGGTTATCTTGTCTTTAAGGTTATGATTAGGATTCACATCTTAGTTCACACCTCAGACAAATTGTAGCAATAGGTGGGGTTTACGACTCCCCTATTTTACCTCTTTTCCTCTGCCACCTGGGTTCTCCCCCCTTTCCTGTCCTCCCCTCCCTCGCTCCCTCCTGTCTCCCAGTGCGTGAAGCTGGTTCCGCTGTCTCTGCCCTGAAGGGGGTGTGTGTGTGTGTACCCGAGGCAGAAGTGCGCACGCAGGCTTAATGTAACAACATACCTGAGGAGACCGTTGAGCACTGCTGCTCGGGTTACAACGAGGCGCCCATGACGATATGCTGCCGGCCTTCATAACCTTGATACTGGAGAGCCTGTGACGCCTGTAGATGTGCACTTCAGCCTCCATCTAGCACACATGATTCAATGGAGTAGCAGGATGTTAAGCTGAAGCTGCGTACAACAACTGGGGCTGTAGTTAAAGCCTGCAGGAGGGCGGCTGTCTGGTAACGGGGGGTTGAAAGGTATAGATAAGCGTGGATGCTGTTGTTTGTTTCACAGTTATGTAGTTAACCTTGTTAACATTTCACATTAAAACACAATTACTCAATGTAATGAGAAGAATGTATCTGGTTAGAGAGGCAGTATAGTTTTATGTAGACACCCTATATGAGTACATTTGAAACTTATATTTGAATATTTATTGAGCGTTAGGTGGGATGCATTTTCTAAGCTTAAGTAAGGATCTCTTGAAAAATGGTACAGCTGACCCCCCCCCTCTTTCTCTCTCTCTTTTCCCCCCACTTTCTCCCTCTCTCCATTTAATTCTCATTCCTCATCTCCCTTTCCACTCTACATTCAGTACTTTATTAAGCCAAACAATTGGATCTCATTTAAATTTCGAAAAGGGCTTAAAGTATGTTTGAGCTTTCTGCATGCGAGGACACCTTGAGGGACAGATAACACAACCTTCCCCACATACTGTCCATGACCTCTGACACAGAGCAGAACCTCGCTAGCTGCTTCGCCCTTGACTTCCATAGACCTGCCGTTTTAAAGGCCACGTACTGCGAGCATGTAAACATGGCTCACACACACACACACACACACACACACACACACACACACACACACAGGGAACACGGGAAACACACTGTGCACATTGTTTATTGTGATTTCCGAATTAACGAACACTATTTGTATTATTCATTTCTTGTTTTATTCGTTTAACGTGTTATTAATTTCTTGGTCTTTCAGTGGGTTCCGCCTGACAATCAGTCACAGAAGGAAAGAATTAGGCAATATCACTGCTATGCTGTTTTCAGTTGGAGTAGGAAGATGCTATCGGCTAATAAAAAGTTGCTAATCTCCCAGCCATCTCCATGTGGAGGGAGTTGGTAATGGGGGATCTAATGGGGTTGCTTGGCAGCTGCAGCGGCCTGATAGCAGCTCCTGGTTTATCGATGGCCTGGCAGGTGCGTGGGTAATGGCCACCGCCGTGTTGCTACGTAAACGCCCGTGGCACGCCAGCAACACGCTCCCATTCCCACGAGCCCCGGGCCGATCGGCAGCCCGTTAATGCGCTGCTCTTGGTTTCACCGGCGTCCATCCCCACTCGCTCTCCTCCTCCTTTCAAAACACCCTTTCTGTCCCTGTACTCTCGCGGTTTTTCTGTACTGTTTATGGGTCTTTCTCTTTCCTCTCGCTTCCGATCATTTATTTTCCCTCTCTTTCTGTCGTTGGTCATCGATTGCCTTTTTGGCCATCCTGTCAAGGTGACATTAGTGGGGGAGTCCGGGTGACCTCTCAGCTGTGTGTCGTGCCATAGAATCAAACCCTAGTTCAGGCAACTTTGTGACAGAGTGGGTCTGGGTGTGGAGGGAGCCTGGCATATCTGCAAATAGCACAGACAGTCCCAGCGCTGCCAACAGCGCCGGGCCAAACCACTGATAGCTGGGTGCTCTGTAGTAATTGGAAATGAGGAGTGTTGTAATACTCTAAAAAGTGTGAATATAATGCTGTTCTAGGGCTGTTGATGTTTTGATGGACCATGCTTGTCCTCAGATTATGAGTTCACTTATTTTTGTAATGCAAAGGAGAATGGATTTTTTAAAGATTTTTTCTTCGCGTTAAGAGATTATTTTGACTGATTTTCCTCTCTTTTGCTTGCTTTTCTGTTGGGTGTGAGTGGTGCTCTAAACCAATCGTGTTTAACTAATGGAGAGGGAAAGCTGACTAGAGAGGAGGGGGAATCGAGTGTTGTCTTCCTCGCCACAGTTTGCAACATTTGTTTTTTTCTCTCCGACACATCAGGTGGATTCTTGAGTTGTCATCAACCATGTTCTAACCCTTCCTTGTGTCCCTGCAACCAAAACAAAAAAGGAAAACTGTTGATCTATTCTGACCCACAAGGTGCCTAACCCTGGCTCATCGGAGGACTGGCAACAGCCCGCCAGCCATGTCCTTGAGGATATGTTGGCTTCCTGGCACTTTGAGTGGATACAGGTGTTAGTGGTAAGTGTGGCCCCCGCGGCCCCGGCCTCGCCGGTGTCCCTGTCTGGCTTCTATGGCTCATCGTTCGTCTGTCCAGCCTCTCCGCCTGCAGGCTCTCTCTGTCCCTGTCCTCGTCCCACTCACACGCTCGCTCCGTACCACACCGCACGACCGTCACGCCCCCAACCCTGTCTGTATTTGGGCAGCCGTGGAAGGTGGGGACCAGCATGAAAAGGTGACCCCGTACGTACGTGCCTGCCGGAAAGGCAGGGTCCCTGTCAGTGAGGAAAGAGAGACTGGAGGAGAGATCCTCCCTTGGTATAACCAGAGCTTGTTGCGCAGCATTAGGCAAACCCTGTCTGGCAGTACCACAGACACACTTCCTGTTTCTATTTATTTGACCTGGAAGACCAGGCCTGCTGAATTTAGCCAATCACTGAAACAATCCTTTAGCTCAGCTGGTCAGGTGTGGGGCTTGGTTGGGACACTCCAGGTACAAATTTACCTCTCCTTAGGCATTTTGTTATGGTGGGGGGGGGGGGGTTCTCCTGTGTAGGCCAGGACATCATGAATCAATCATTGTCTCATCTAAGCCCGCAGACCTTTTCTACTCTTTATGTTTTACATTTACATTCTTGTTGTTCAGCAGACCCTCTTATCCAAAGTGACAGACAGTCAGCTAGGTGGCACAACCCATTTTCACCTCCGTAAAGAAATGACCAAGTGCTAGAAGTGGGTTAGTTGGCACTGGGTACCGCCAGGAGACTGGAGCTATATTCCGGTCAGCTGTATAATGTCTTGTGGTTTAAGATGCTTGGTCCACTGCGTTGACACTTTGCTGTGTTCTCCCTTTCACTTAATCACCCTGTATTTCTAATCTATATCAGAGGCTTCTTATATCACCACAATTCAAAGACGGCCTCATTCTCTGTCCTCCGGAGGCTTTTGCTACCTACCTGTTACCGTCTGTTTTCAGTCTGATCGTTTAATCAGCCGCACATTCACGCAGGCGGCTCAGATGGCTTGACTCGTGGCATATCGAAGAGAAATGCAACCATCTCCCCGGCGTCTTGGTAAAGCGGAGACACTTGTAACAGCATTGAACGTTGCCTTCTGTCAGTGTAATGTTGGCACAGTTGGCAGACATGGAGCCCTTCCATCTTCTCTCTGATTGGCTGGAATCTGGAGCAGATCACATGACAGACACTCTGCCTGTGTCTCAAAGTCAAACATGGGAAGAGGCAGTTGCTACCTTTTCTTTTAACAGGAGTCATAAATGTGTAATGAGCATCAAGGATACATATTTTATGCCCCCGTTTGAAGGCACAGTCCCATCACTTTGTGGCAATGTGCTTTTTTCTAAAAAGAGGCTATGAAATACTGAACAGTTCCAAGTGTCTCCATCGCTCGTTTTATCTCAGCACATAAATACATCATGACAGTTCAGGTGTTATGGAGACAGAATAAATTGGTCTAGATTTTGTAAAACAAGTTGATGAAGCAGAGCAAATTAACTATCAGCGCAACTTAGTCTGTCATATTAGCTTGGTATTGCATGGCAGTGTACATCTGTGATTAGGAAGAAGTGTACAACTGTTTGCAGGCCAGACATGTGGCCAATACTAAGGAATGAAGGTAATTGCTTTAATTGAAAACACTGTAGACCATGTGGCTTGCCTCAACCAGAATCAAGAAACACAGACGGCCTTTGTGCTATTGTACATATTACACTGGACTTTTCATCCCGGATTACCCCTTTAAGTGCCTGTTCCTTTAACCTGAGTTCTACGAGAACCAAGTAGGGCTGAGTGGAAAAGTAGTTCTGGGGATGTTGTGAATGTGACGGCCTTGTTTTCGGGAGATGGAGAGGGCAGCGGCTAAACCAGGCCAGCAAAGGAGAAGAGTAATGGTGTCCTATTCATCACAAGTTGCCAACTGGGAGTCTGGAGAGGACAGGGTAAGGAAGGCAGGGGGACAGGGGGCAGGGGTGAGGGCTTTCGGGTGGAGCCGGGCAGGGCGAAAGGGTCAGAGGGGGTCCAGGGGCGGTTTTGTCTGACCTTGAGTCTGTCTGATAGAGAGGCTGGTTGAATGAGGCCCCAGTGGGAAAATGACGCCACTACCCCAGCCCCATTAGAAGAGCACACACACACACATACACACACACACACACATGTGAATACACACACAGACACACAGCAGGCTTTTTAGGATGGAGTCATGGGACGTAGAGGTCAACCTGAAAATAAGCCTCCTCCATGCCAACATTCTCCCCTGTATGTGCTTAGGTGTATATTTATCCCGGGGCGTCACGGCGACCCTCGCCAAGGGAACTGGCTGGGAGAAAAGCCTCATTAGAATGAGAGAGCGTTGCGTCTGTATGGTCCACCTTCAGTTTACTACAGTTTGACTTTGGCTCAGTCGAAAAAGCAACCACATACACACACACACACACACACACACATGCCCCTTCATTAGGGACGTGTGAGCCTAGCAAACCTTCCCAGTGCTCTTTGTTTCTGCAAGGGAGTGAGCGCCTGATGAGAGGAGAACGTGTGGAGCATCTCGGGGCCCATTTAACAGATATTTATGTGGTTATGAAAAGAGAGGGAGGGAAAAAAGAGATGTATTCTCCATATTCACCCAAGGATTACTTGTGAAAAAAAAATATAAAAACTGTGACTTCAAAATTAAACATCTGCCTCTTTCATGTTGTACTGGCAAGGTGCCAGTAGCCCCCTGATGTCTCTAGTTGGTTGTAGGGAGCGGATATTAGCTGGTCTGAAGGATGGGATGTTAGCTGGTCTGAAGGATGGGATGTTAGCTACTCTGAAGGATGGGATATTAGCTGCTCTGAAGGATGGGATGTTAGCTGGTCTGAAGGATGGGATATTAGCTGGTCTGAGGGATGAGATGTTATCTGGTCTGAAGGATGGGATATTAGCTGGTCTGAAGGATGGGATATTAGCTGGTCTGAAGGATGGGATGTTAGCTGGTCTGAGGGATGGGATGTTAGCTGGTCTGAAGGATGGGATGTTAGTTGGTCGTGGGGAGCGGATATTAGCTGGTCTGAGGGATGAGGTGTTAGCTGGTCTGAAGGATGGGATGTTAGCTGGTCGTGGGGAGTGGATATTAGCTGGTCTGAGGGATGAGGTGTTAGCTGGTCATACTGTAGGGAGCGGATATAAGCTGGTTGAAAGGAATAGAGGTTAGCTGATCGTAGGGAGCAAATCATATTAGCTGCTTGGAAAGAGGAGATGTTGGCTGGTCGGAGCGAGTGGAAATTAGCTGGTCTGAGGGAAGAGGTTAGCTGGACTTAGGGGCAGATATATTTGCTAGTTGAAGGGAGCTGGTCAGAGAGCGTGGATATTAGCTGGTCGTAGGGAGGGGAGGTTAGCTGGTTGTAGGGAGTGGAGGTTGGCTGGTTGTAGGGAGTGGAGGTTAGCTGGTTGTAGGGAGTGGAGGTTAGCTGGTTGTAGGGAGTGGAGGTTAGCTGGTTGTAGGGAGTGGAGGTTGGCTGGTTGTAGGGAGTGGAGGTTGGCTGGTTGTAGGGAGTGGAGGTTGGCTGGTTGTAGGGAGTGGAGGTTGGCTGGTTGTAGGGAGTGGAGGTTGGCTGGTTGTAGGGAGTGGAGGTTGGCTGGTTGTAGGGAGTGGAGGTTGGCTGGTTGTAGGGAGTGGAGGTTGGCTGGTTGTAGGGAGTGAAGGTTGGCTGGCTGTAGGGAGTGGAGGTTGGCTGGCTGTAGGGAGTGGAGGTTGGCTGGTTGTAGGGAGTGGAGGTTGGCTGGTTGTAGGGAGTGGAGGTTAGCTGGTTGTAGGGAGTGGAGGTTGGCTGGTTGTAGGGAGTGGAGGTTGGCTGGTTGTAGGGAGTGGAGGTTGGCTGGTTGTAGGGAGTGGAGGTTGGCTGGTTGTAGGGAGTGGAGGTTGGCTGGTTGTAGGGAGTGGAGGTTGGCTGGTTGTAGGGAGTGGAGGTTAGCTGGTTGTAGGGAGTGGATAGTAAATAATTATTCAGTATTATCTATTAAAGCCTTTTAGTTGCTAACTCAAAAGCCACTTAGTTTAGTAAAAATCAAGAAACAAACATTCTGAGCCAGAGCTAGATTCAAAAAAAATTCTAACAGAGTTAACAAACACATTGTTTAGTACTAAGGTGATGTTGTGTTTGTGTTGGGATGAAAATGTTGCGATTCTGAAAGCATTGCCTGAGTTAAATCTTTCCCCCTTTTTTTTGGAGGTGAAAAAGGTGGATTCTATAATGTCTGCTGTTACAAAGTCAACTAGCACTGTTTAACAAGTCCTCCGGGAGCCTTATATTAGCTTCCTGTCACGTTTTATACGACATTTTCATTTTATAGTGAGCTACAAAAAAACAGGTGCAATTTAAGCACAGCAGTGTTTCTGGCTCATCCTGACTGCTGTGGAATACAGTTAATTATATTTGTTGTATTTTTATGATGTGCCTGTTACGGCAGAAAAACGTCATGTGAGATTACACGGTCTAACACTTTGTCTCAGTCTCAACTGTATAGGTGTAGAGAGAGGGACAGACTTCAGTGGTAAACTCCATGTTGGGCTGATGACCTTAAGACAGTGAATAACTGTTTTTTGTGGAGTATAAAATGGCTTATACAGTCATTCTCATTACAAAACATGCACGTCACTCTTTTTCATATCCAAACATATCTATACATTTTTTTGCTGGATTGACACTGTACTCTGGTAAAAACAAAGTGGATGAGCTCTCTTTGGCGTCTCTATAGCTTGTCTTTACTAAATAAGCTCTTGCCAAGCTCACAACATGCTAATGAGCATCACCTCATCAGCTCCCAATGGAGATAGCTGCTCCAGATGCGAAGAGAAGCCTGGGCACAGTACACCGATCAACACGTAGCTGACAGGTCAACACACGCTCAGACATACTGTATCGACATATGCACTCACAGTAGTAGTCCAAACTGCACATACGCTCAAATAAATATACACAAAACAAACTCCACATGCAGCAATAGCAGCACTCTAAATCCTGATGCCTTTAAAATCCATCAAGTTCATTTTCTACCACTGAAGCATCGGATTGGGCTTTCATGCGGCCTACTACAAGCAGAGCTAAATGCAGTTGGTCTTGAAAATAGAGCATTCCTCTGACTTCTTTGTGAACTCCATCAGATCCTGCTATTGAGTGGGACTGCGCCATATGATTAAGATTGTACTGAAGGATCTGTTGGAGAGAGCAACACACCAACACATGCACACACACACACACACACGCTTCCAGGTGTCCTGAACTGTGTCCAACTAAACAGGGAGACTATGATGCTGACGGGCCCTGTCTCATGACCTCATCATGTCTGGGTCCTCTTTATCTAGTCACACAATCTAAATCTGCTAAATCATAAAGTTGTGGAAATCAGAAAAAAAGGCTTTTGGATCATAATTACAATTCATGGAAAGGGTTTGGTCAAAATCCCAATTTAAGAAGATAAATAGCAGGGATTTAATATTTAGACATTGTGGCTAGGATGACACCATAAGGAGAGGCTGAGTAATCTAATAATCCTTGGAAGCATATATTATCTGGGTTAGAAGAGGCACTTAGATTAAAATCTGTATGCACTGGTTTGAATACCCAAACTGATAGTCTAAAGAAATCCCTTGGGCAAGTCACATGACCCTAATTGGTCCTGTAAATTGCTCAGAGAAAAGATTGCCTGCAAAATGGCTTACATATAAATGTACATCTGGGGTCATCCTAACATTTAAGTTCAAACTAAGCACCAGAAACCCCATACAGAACTGACAGTTAAAATAGTCACACTCATAGTCACTCTCACAGTCACACTGTGGTGGGTTTGCACCCCCTCTGGTGGGTTTACACTCCCTCTGGTGGGTTTACACCCCCTCTGGTAGGTTTACACCCCCTCTGGTGGGTTTACACCCCCTCTGGTGGGTTTACACCCCCTCTGGTGAGTTTACACCCCTTCTGGTGGGTTTACACCCCCTCTGGTAGGTTTACACCCCCTCTGGTGGGTTTACACTCACTCTGGTAAGTTTACACCCCCTCTGGTAGGTTTACACCCTCTCTGGTTGGTTTACACCCCCTCTGGTAGGTTTACACCCCCTCTGGTAGGTTTACACACCCTCTGGTAGGTTTACACCCCCTCTGGTGGGTTTACACTCCAGTTCCAGTTGTAACTAACCTCCTTCAAAAACAGAAAGGGTATTTCTATCATGAAAGAATGGGATGTTTGAAGTTGCAGGCTGTCTTTGTTCTGGTGCTTATTTAGTTTGGTAGACAAATCTACTTGGCAGATTAGTATCTTCTGAGTATTGACAGAAGAGGGGGCCAACTGGCCCGTACCCTTCCTTTTCATTTTAAAAGAGTGGGGTTGAAGTTAAAAACATATACAGGAAGTTTGCTTTCCAGGAGCTTGGAGTTAAAATTGACAGGACGGTAGCTCTCCAGGAACAGTCAGATTTAACCTCACATAATCCATAACTTTAGCAAGTGTGCGCACACCCACCCATGCACACACACACACACACACACACACACACTGTGTTTTCTTCCATTCTCCTGGAGGTGCAGATTCCAGGTCACTGGCTCCACTGGCTCTGAGACAGTGGAGGTACAGTGAGTCAGGAAAGCTGATCGTCTGCATTTTGTTTGTGCAACAAACTTCTGTGACATAAATAGACATTTTAATATATGCACCGGCTCAGACAGAGGCAACAGTGGCCCTGGCTGCCAACCTCCCTTCACACACATTCATTATACATACAGCTCTAATGATGGGAAATGAATCAAGTCATCCATTTTAAGAGTTATTTTTCCTTTTTCAAGCCACGGAAATGTCAGCACGCATTCATTAGATGGGTAGAATGCTCCGCGGCAGCGCGGGTCACAGAGGCAGCACCCTTTGAAGCAAACAAACAAGCTACAATTTCACGTATGCAAGTGTTTTTATTTGGCTCAGCTCCCATGTCGGTGGCCCGGCACCCCGGTGTTTGCCTACGGAGCGGCATGGAGAACCATATGCTGCCTACGGTCTCTTGGCCTTCACACCCCTAGTCGAGGGCACCCCCGAGTCACCCGGGTCAAAGGTCACAGCACCCAGCAGCTTGTAACAGCTTCCCCTTGAAGAGTGTGTGCCCGTTTCTCATAAAATTGTGTGAAACCCTACCTTTAAAAAGAAGATATATCCATTGTGTATCTACATAGCCAACAGCACCTGCATTTCATTAGGCTGTATAGGATGTAGGCAGCTGTCGACTCAGGCAGAAGCTTGGTCTTACTGTCTTACTGTCTTACTCCTGTTAACAGTAGCGGCGTCCAGGAGCAGTGGTGTCTTGTTCAGTCTGATTTAAGACACGGACGTAGGCCTTGAATTGGATTGACTTTCTGTCTAACTTTGTGTGTAGTGTCAGGTGGTAGCAGATGTTATACAATGTTATGGATCATTTATATTACCTATGACCTATATCCAGAAAGAATTGCAGTAGTATGTATAAACTGTTTCGTGCTACCCCCCCCCCCCCCCATAGATATCAATTCACTACCTCGGCAAAAACACACATAATTTCCATGAACACGACAAAGTACCTTACAGCCTGACCTTGACAACATGATGGGTGGAGGGTGCTGTCATACCCGACGTCGTGCTGTATATCAACACTCTCGCCGGGGATGACGTTAAAGTACATGACAAGGTTGAAGTTGGTTGTCGAGGTTACAAACGGAACACGTCAGGTGAGTACAAGCAAGCGTACAGTTTAGCACAGTGTAACAAAGGGTAAGATGATCGGAAGTCCTATCCCGTTGGTCGCCAGGGAGCCAATGTCCGTCTCAAGCTCGTCCAAGGCCACGCAATGCAGTAGCTGGTTCCGACCCAGTCTTAGAGCAGGTTGCTGTGGTCTTGTCCGTGTGTAACGGCTGAGGCGTGCGGGGGAACAGTGAAAACAAGCCTCTCCCTTGCTTTGTGTTTTCGCTCCCACCCGCCTCTCGGCCCTGCGTTTGAAGGCAGGAAATAGGAGTCAGCCCACGGTTCGAGGGGCATGTGGCAATGGTTTATACTCTGATGACCTCTGACCTCTTCCCTCCACCCCCACTCGCACTCTCACACCGCTTCCCTGTCTCTCAAACACTATCCCCAGAGCTCGGAGAACACTCTAGGCCCAGAACACAGGGCCCAACCCAAGCCAACACAATAGACCCTGGACCCTGGGCTTTGTTGGGCCCAGTGATACAAAACAGATGGGGGCTGAGTGAGCAGGGGAAGAAAGGAGACTTGTAACATATTTGCCAAGAAAAATAACCCTGGGACACTGTCTAATTATATCTATTTGTCTAGTGTGGTTTTGCTGGCTACAGCGGGGTTCATTTTTCAAATATCTGATCCTACCGGAAGAGCAGGGAGAACAGGACAGGGGATGGGGGTTGGGGGGGTGCTCTGGGGAGGGTTTAGGGTTGGGGCCTAGGGCCCGGGGCTAAAGACAGTTTAGTGTCTTTTCCTGCTCCACTAATTCTCTTTAATAAGATGAATTAGTCCCTTGTTGTATCTGTGCTCCGGCTATGGTCTTTGAGTATTGACCGCTGCCATGACCGGAGCATCTGTCACGTCCTCCCACACATTTGGACGTTACAGTATTCGTCAGATTTCCAGTGAAGTGAAAAGCACTTTTAGAAAGAAGTCGTTTCCAGGTATATCTGGTGGACGTTTAGCAGTGAATGTCCCTCCTTTGCTGCAGAAATATTCAGCTTATTTTCATAGAAGTGCGTTTTAGGCCCATCCCTGGACTGTTTTGGAGTCAGGGCTGTGATGGAGTCAGGGCTGTGGTGGAGTCAGTAAGGGCTGTGATGGAGTCAGTAAGGGCTGTGATGGAGTCAGTAAGGGCTGTGGTGGAGTCAGGGCTGTGGTGGAGTCAGTAAGGGCTGTGGTGGAGTCAGGGCTGTGGTGGAGTCAGGGCTGTGATGGAGTCAGTAAGGGCTGTGATGGAGTCAGTAAGGGCTGTGGTGGAGTCAGGGCTGTGGTGGAGTCAGGGCTGTGATGGAGTCAGTAAGGGCTGTGATGGAGTCAGTAAGGGCTGTGATGGAGTCAGTAAGGGCTGTGATGGAGTCAGTCAGGTCTGTGGTGGAGTCAGGTCTGTGGTGGAGTCAGGGCTGTGGTGGAGTCAGTTAGGGCTGTGGTGGAGTCAGGTCTGATTTCACTTCCAGTATTTGTCTGTTGTAGATCCTTCAGATTTGCAGCCACTCTTCTGCAAGCATGTCCCCAGCCAGATCACCACCATCACCCCCCCCCACATCCATCACCACCACCCCCACCACCCACCACCCCCACCATCACCACCACCATCATCTCCACCACCCCCCCACCACCATCATCTCCACCACCCCCCCACCACCATCATCTCCACCACCCCCCCCACCACCACCACTACAACCCCCATCACCACCACCCCCCACCACCATCATCAGCACCACCCCCCCCCCCACCACCACCACTACAACCCCCACCACCACCATCACCACCACCCCCCACCACCATCATCAGCACCAGCCCCCACCACCATCATCTCCACCACCCCCCCACCACCACCATCACCACCACCCCCCACCACCATCATCAGCACCACCCCCCCACCACCATCATCTCCACCACCCCCCCACCACCACCATCACCACCACCCCCCACCACCATCATCAGCACCACCCCCCCACCACCATCATCTCCACCACCCCCCCACCACCACCATCACCACCACCCCCCACCACCACCATCACCACCACCCCCCACCACCATCATCAGCACCACCCCCCCACCATCACCACCACTACCCCCCACCGCCATCATCATCACCACAACCACCCCACCCCATCACCACCCCATTCCACCACCACCCCCCCCCCCCCACCACCACCACCACCACAGCAGTCTTTATTTGCTGTCTATATGTCTGTCAGCCAGTCCGTCAGTCACTCACACACTACATCCTGTCCCACATTGTTCTGTCAATCAGTACTACAGCAAGCTCACTGACTGTTGCATGACTTCTTGGGCTTTTAGATTAGCCCGTCATGTCAGAGTGGTCTTCTGGCCTGCTGTCCTCAACCATTAAAAGTTGAAAAGAATGGACTTGTCATGGTGCCGATGGCGTTAACCATGACAATGTTGTCACTAACGGTGACATCATAGTGTGCTGCCAGCATCAAAGCGGGCCCGTCTTGGCAGCTATAAGATTGATGGATCCATTTGGCATTCAGCAAAATTCACCCTATTCACATATTCAAATGTTCCTGTGTGCTAGCTGTAAGAGGGAGCACATTCCCATTGGTTCTGCTGACTTTATATCTCCATTAGAGCTTGGAGAGCAGTCAGTCAACTGTAGGAGGATATCTGGTGCTTTGGCTCCCCTCTTCAAGGCTTTGACGCTCTTTAAATGTTTTCTTTGTTGAAAGATGCATGTGCCCAGCCTTTGTCTCTGTGTGTCTCGTTCTTCTCTCTCTCCTCTTTCCTCTCTTCTCTCTTTTTGTTCTCTCTCTCTCTCTCTATCCATTTTCCATTCTTTCTTCTACGCACTCCTCTCCCTTTTCTCCGTATGTACTCTAAGGATCCGGAGAGGAAGAGCTTCATCAACAAGCTGTACGCCATCCAGGATGTGTGCATCAGTGTGCAGAACGCGCTGGATGTGGTGGCCTCCTATGGTGAGAGGATAAAGAAGTGAGTCGTAAGCCCACCGCTCCAACGCTCCCCCGCTTCCCCGCGCCAACCCGGTCGGTACCGCCAGCCCTCACCAACCACTCGGCCTCCCGCCTGTTTCCCTGTCACATCTTACCCAGCCGTGCCACGCTGGCTGGAACACACACACTAAGCACGCTGACACGCACACGGTCACACACACACACACACACAAGTTTCTGCTGCGTTAATTAATCCCACAGCCTCTTCAAGAAGGATAGAACACCTGACAACTGACTAACAACTGACCTAACTTGAACTAATACTCACACTCACCTTCCTACTAGCATTAACTTCGCTGTTAGCTACTTTATCGATTGAAAATATAATCCAGGACTGGTAGGGTAGTGAGACATACTGGTCACCTTTACCTCTGGCAGATTGGCACTTGATCAAGTCACCTTTGAGTTACTGGTCAGATACTTATAGCCACTAAGCTAGCCTGTCACCCTGAAATTGTGTACACATTAACATTCATTTATAGGGGCTGTCTCACCAATAGCTTTCTCACCCATGTGGGGGAAATCAGTAACTGCATGTCAACCTAAAAAGTACCTACTGTACTGAATGACTTCACTTGGTTTCACATTGAGGGGTGAGGTGAAAAATAATAACGAAAAAGAGCTGTCTCACTGACTCTACTCATAGGTGCTTCACTGAGTAAAATGTGTTTCCCGTCAGGGCTTGTTCCACCCAACCTATCTAGAGATGAGTGTGCATGTTGCTCTTTGTTAAAATGGTCTGCTCGCGGACTATCATTTTGATGTCAGCTGGAGGACAATGAGGACTGATACCTGTGTTCCTCTCTCTCCACAGCACATTCAACTGGACCGTGCCTTTCCTCAGCTGGCTGGCCATCGCGGCCCTGTGTGTGACCACAATACTGGTCTACTGCATCCCGCTACGCTACATCATCCTAGCTTGGGGTGAGGGCCTTGACGCTACATTTAGCAGCGTAGTACTTCCTGTCAGTAATGTTATGTAACATTACCATGGGCAAGGTTGTGAATGGATACTCGGTATACCTCTCTAGCTTAATGGTCCTCTTTATATTCGTTTGTTGTGTACTGCCATGTCGCAGTGGCTTAGGGGACTTGACTATTTCAGACAAAGCTGAGCGGACTCTCTTGAGGGGTGAAGAGGGGAGCTTTGGTGTCTAATGGTGTCTGTACGCTGCTCTCAGACATGCTGAGTTGGCTTGAAGGCCTCAGAGGGCTTTGATGAGACGGAGGGAGAAAGACCATGAAAGAATGTGAAAGAAATAGAGAGTGAGGAATGTCTGATAGGGAAATAAACGACAGTGTAACAAAGACAGAGAAAAACTGAAAAGCAGGAAAGAAAGTGTGAGAAGAGTTGGGGAAAAAAGAGGTAAACGTCTGTGATGTGTGTGCTGAACACCTCTCTCCTCATCCCCACAGGGGTGAATAAATTCACCAAGAAGCTCCGTGACCCATACACCATCGATAACAACGAGCTCCTGGACTTCCTGTCCAGAGTCCCTTCAGATGTACAAGTGGTGGGTGTAACTCCTCCTTCGTCTTCTCTCTCTCTCTCTCTCTTCTCCCTCTCTCTTCTCCCATCTACATATTCACTGCTGTCCCTCCTACAAGTCATTTTCACAGTGATTTATATTGATTTATGCCATTCTCCCAACCATTATTAGGTGTTTTTCTTGCTCAATACTTCCTGATTTAGTTCAATGTCCACAGCAGTAATAAGGTTAAGTGAGTGAAGGCCTTTATGGGCCGGCTGATTGAATCCATCCAGGAGTGCTCCTGTAAAGATGCTGTTGTGAGTGAGTCATTACAGCATTAAACCAACAGTTAACCACCCTCTCACGCAGTTTAGTTCTACATTAACCGTGAGATCAGATTAAGGCAGTGGTTGCTGGGCTGAGCGCCGGGGTTTGATAAACTCCTAACTCCTACGCTCTAACGCGCCCGGCCAAGGTTCTGCCGCTGTTTAACTGCAATTAAATGGCAGCTTGTGAAAGTGAGGCTGTTAACCGGTGACTGGGACTGTCTGCGCTGACCGCTGAGCCGTGCGCTCCTTGCTCGGCCCGTTCTCCCGCCACATCAGCACCACGCGCTCCCCTTTGATCGCTTGTCGGCTGCAGCCCCTTTGATCTTTACGGGGTCGTAATCCTCGGCCCCTGGACCCCCCCCCCCTCCACCCAGCCCCCGTGGGGTTTTATTGTCTTCCAGGGTCGTTCCAGCGGCAGGTAGCTCCGACCCAAATGAGGCCAAGGTGGCCTGCTGCCGGGGTAAAGGCACCTGGAACCGGAGGGGTCGGGGGGAAGGAAGGTTTACAAGGCCCTTAATAAGGACGGCTGGATGGGACGGCCATGGGATTAGGCACACAGCCCGGGAGACCCACACCCCCGGGAGACCCACACCCCCGGGAGACCCACACCCCCGGGAGACCCATACCCCCGGGAGACCCACACACCCCGGGAGACCCACACCCCCGGGAGACCCACACACACACACCCTGGGAGACCCACACACCCGGGAGACCCCCACAACCCAGGAGACCCACACAACCCAGGAGACCCACACAACCCGGGAGACCCACACACCCTGGGAGACCCACACAGCCCGGGAGACCCACACACACACACACACACACCCCGGGAGACCCACACAAACACACACCCTGGGAGACATACACACACACACTGCCCCTGCAGCTTGTGCTACTGCCGCTGCTAAACGGTTAATTGGTGGGAGGTTTTAGCAGCAGGCCGGGGCACCCTTGCCTCACCCAAAAAAAGTTAGTTTCTGATCACCTGGGCGGGTTGTTCTGCCCCCAGAGTTGGAATGCTGCGAGCTCCGTACCTAAAACAGAACGGGGACGTTCTGCTCTGCCCTCAACCCGGCCCTGCCTCCGGTTCTGGGTTCGCCTGGGTTTCTGGGTCACATGGGCGTGGTATCAGGAGGCTGGGGTGCCACACTGTCCTGTATGGAGCGCCCCCCCGCCCTGATGCGTCCAGCCGGGCGACTGCAGTGGATGACAAATGAAGTGCTATTTCAGTCCCCCCCGTGTGGTCCTCCACACCTCTCCCACACTGCCCAGCCGCCCCCCTCCCCATTGGCCCTCTCTAAGACCAGGTCAGGACCTGCGCTGGACCTCCACATCGTTCGGGAGGTGCTGTGGAGCAGCTTGAACTGATGGCTTTCTAATGGCTTTATTCAGAGGGGCAGACGAACTGCGCCCCGGGCCTACATGCAAAATCTGTGTCTATTCTGGGGAAGGACGTGTGAGTCCTCTCACATCCTCTCTATGGCTTTCTTTCCTCTCGTTCTGTCGTTCTTTTTAACTCTCCCTCCCTCTCACTCACTCATTCTATGTCTCTCACTATCCCCTCTTTCTCTCTCTCTCTCCTGCTCTTTCTCTTCTCGTTTGCTGTGTGTGCGCATGTGCGTGCGTGCGTGCGTGTGTGTGTGTTTATTGTTGTGTAACTTCACAGGGACTGTTTGTGTGTGTGTGTGCATGTTGAGAAAAGTGGATCCAGCAGCATAGTCCTGTTAGTCAGATGTAGCTCTGTTCACAAGGTGACCACCTGAAGTGCTAGGGAGAGGGTTTGTGGAGCCCAGTGGCTGCTACACCCTCAGTCCTAATGAACACTGAACTGAGCGCTTTCACTAGAGCTACAGGGGCTTTATAAAACGTGGTCTTTTACTCGCAGACTCTGGGCCTCAGCGCTGCATCGATTGAACCATGGAGGAGCGCGTCTATTTACTAGCCAGTTCACGTTTACAGCTGCTGATTCTTTTTTTTCTCCTCCTAAGGCTTGGTGTTCTTCATAGGCTGTAACCTTAATGGCTGGCTTGTATACGTTCCCCTCTGGATGGCTGGTTGTGATTTTACGCCAGAGTTAGCTACCTTTACGGTCTGGGGATCCTTCAGGTACCCTAAACGAGGCCGACAGCCGTAATCAACCTAAGTGTTCCCAACCTGCCATTTGGGACAGCTCCATGTCCCAGCATGCTTTATGACACCATTAGCCATGCGAGCTGTGAACTGCATAAGTAGGACGATAGCAATTAGCATAGCAAGTGCTCCTTTACAGCCGGTGTGAAGTAGCAGGTTTTAACCCCTCCAACAGAAATAGACAAAACTCGTCATTGAACTCCAAATGCCCACTGGGGACTTTTTTTTGCCATCTTCTTTTTAGACACCCTTGATGTAGAGGATCATGACCCTGATTGGCTGCCGGGGAGTGTACTCCATGGGTCAAGAGGTCATAGGGTGTAGGGGGCGGCCGGGGGTTGAAGGACTGCGAGTAGTTCCAGACGCCATCCATCACATCCCTGTGCTCTGCCTTGCCTCCTCGTCCCTGGGACACATTTAAACCTTTCACTTTGAACGAGCAATTAGTCTCTCCTCTCTGCAGCTGAAAAACTTGCTGGAAAAAGCTTTCCACTGTGCGTGTGCGCCTCGCTTTTCACCTTGACATTCTTCATCTATGTGAAAACTAGACCTGAGTGCTGCTGAATCCCCCTGTCTCTGGGTGTCGGTGAGGTAGCGGCTGTGTTTTGGCTCTGTTTAATACCCCTAATTCTATAGCTTATAGTCATCACAACAGATGAAGCCTGCAGCGACTTTTCATCCCCAGTAGAAACAGCGTAGAGTAGTGTCATTAAAACGCTCCGTCTCCTCTCATTGACTTATTTATATTTGCCTTTTCCTGCTCGGCTGCCCGCCCGCCCAGATGCCTCCAAAATGCGGGATCCTCTGTCTTATCGGCAGGGCGACAGTTCGAGAGAGAGAGAGCCGCGTGGAACACCGGGTCCCGGGACGCAGCCCGCCGACACCTACACCCGTCTGACACCGCTAAACGAAACGGTCTCTGGTATATGCTGCGCCCCCTCCGCGGTGCGCACTTCAAAGGCTGTTTTGTACTTTGACTGTCAACATGGGGAGGTGGAGGGCGGCGAGGAGAGGAGCGAGGGCTGAGCAGCCTTTGAGCAGCGCCAGGTCTTTTACCCCTCTGTCTACACGGATGTTCTCTTTATGTAAAAAAAAAATATAATAATAATAACAATTTCAAATTCTGAGCTCAGTCTTTACCCTTTTCTCTCGCTCTCTTTCTCCTCTGGGTTTTTCTCCAACTCGTCTTCCTCTCTTTTTTTTTTTTTTTAACTAGCTTGCCTGTTTTTTTGGTTTTTTGTGTGTGTGTGTGTGTGTGTGTGTGGGGCGTCTTAGCTTTATTAGGAAGGGTGAGCGCAAGCGAGTGGAGCCTGGAGTGTTGTGTGGCGGGCCTGTCACCTGGAAGGTGGCACAGAACGGCTGACGTGAGGGAGCACATCTCCCTGGCAGATCTTCTGAGAGAGCTCTCTTTTGATTGAGCTATTATTGTTTTTCTCCATTTCTTTTGTTCTATCTGGTTCACTCCTTTCGATAAGAAAACTAGTTTCTCCTGACATGAAAACTTTTGTTTGTTTAGTTCTAGCCGAAGGATTTTGATTTGAATTGCAACAGACAGTCCCAAATTGCAAACTATACTTTTGGGGGGGGGGTTGTAGGCGTTTTACTTTAATCGCCCACTAACAGGCTGTGATCTCACAACGTCCTGATGATGGGATACAGAGTAGGCTTTTACCTCACTCCCTGCAGTACTTTTGAAAATATGTCCAATGTTGGTTGACGATAGCCTGTAGGCCTGCAGTGTATAAACAACAAAACACAGATCAGCAGTGTCATGGTTGTAAAAGTAACCAGCATGTCACCTTAAAGCATGTTGGGATGGAATGATTAAACAACATAAACATTGAAATCCCTAACAGTAAGAAAAACTGAAATAATACAACTTTTCTCTTTGCACAAAACTACCACTAGCATGCCCCAGTAATTCTAATAAAATAAACGCTTGACGCACCAGTGATATATCATTGTTGTAGCAGCTGATTTGGTCAAAAGAGACCTTCTCTGGCTGCCGTAAGGAAATCGGCCAACATTGATTGACAATCCATTATGTTAGTGAGAGCAAGCGAGTGTTTTTGAAACTTGGACTGACTAGTTCACCTAGACATTTCCACCAGTTGTCATGGCAGCCCTGTCTGGTGAGATGATGTAACAGATGCAGTGTGTTTCCGCCTCAGTCTGCCACCCGTGCTACCGTTCCGTTGCCATAGCGCCATATATGGCGTTGTGCTACCTAAACAGGTGTTCAGTGCTCCCCAAACACACAAAAAAGGTGCTCTCATGGTAGTTTATTGTGGTAATTATGTTGCCTAAATGTGACCAGTGACCCGCCTCCATATGTAAGGAGGACAGGAAGTCAGGACAGGAAGTCAGCACAGCCGTGCGCCGTTGGTGGGACGGGCCCCATAAAAACCCAGATCCCCTGGGCTTCTCTGTCTGCTTTAGTTGTCCAGACTAGGAAAAGGATTCCCACCAACATGAGAACAGTATCTCTCATCAACCCACTGTTTTGGGGTCAGACTCTACTGGTCTCCCCATGTTTCTCTCTGTCTCCCCCTCATTCTTTCCGTCTCCCTTCCTCTCTCTCTGGCTCCCCCCTAACTTTCTCAGTCTACCGCCCCGCCCTGCCCCGCCACCCCACTCTCGCCCTCTCTTCCTTAGTCTGTGTGTATCACCTCGCTCCATGGCAGACACACAGGGCCAGGTCTCCAGCTCCTCTCCTCCGTCTCCCACTACCTCGCCCTGTCCACTCAAGGAGTCCTATTTGTTCAGCTGTACATTGATCCTCTGCTGTGCCAGATGTTTTGCTCGGAGGCTGTGGGACAGTGGAGTCTCAGAACCCGCCCCTTCTGGGTGATGCAAAGAGGTGGAACGCACCGTCGTCCAGTTAGCACTCCCTCCCTGGGACGTCGGCGGCGGTGACCATTGTGGGGGGGGGGGGGGGGTGTCGTTGACTAGAAGGTTCAGAGACAGGCTGCCTGAGGTGTCTGAGATGCGTTGTGTGATGGAGGTAGACTAGGTTAGACGCTGGCCATTGAAGTAACGCTGTTCAGCAGTTGGGGACAAACGGGAGAGCTGTTAGCTAGCACTATCACACGGCCATAATGAGAGATTGTCGCGTTTCATACGCAAGCAAATGAAGCCACAACTCCGGGGATGAGACGTCTGATAACGTCAGTCACGTGACAAAGTCTGACAGTCGGTGTGTAGCGTTATTTACCTCAGGCTTTCAGGGATGCCCGTGTAGTGTGTCTCTGTGAGGGAGGCGCTAGATGAGTGACAGCATTTGGTTTTTCAGGCTAGGCTACTATAATGTGAGGCATGAACATCCATTACTGAGTTGAAAAAAGGAACTCCAGGGGGATTCTTCTTCTTGATAGTTTAACCAACATGCTTCATTAGCGACTCCCTTTTCTCGGTGAGAGAGAATGTGTGCCCCTGTGTGCTATCACTACTGGTCCTACTTGTTATACAGCACCAAGCTGATGAAGCCAAGCATCCAGCGGTAGTAAATACTGTTGACCCCCCACCACCACCGCCACGATGCTGTCTGTTCCTGCTGAATGTAAAATCAACGAGCCCCTCATTTATCATGCTACTCTTTAACCTGTTGTTCCCCTGCACTCTCCTGTCTCTGTCTTTCCTTCTCTCTGCATGTGTGTCTCGGTCAACGTGTGGTAGAATCTGTACTGCTTAGGTGACCCCTGGATCTGACCCCTGGATCTGACCCCTGGTCAACGTATCTTTATTCCTGGTCCACAGACCTATGTGACTCCTCGCTTTCCTCTCGGACCTCCTCCGCTCACCCCCCACCACCACCACCCCCCCCCCCCCCCCCCGCAACCTTTCCTCCGCCGTGTTACGTTATCGCTGGAGCCCTCGGGATGTTCCGGCTGGTTCGGACCAGATCAGGTTCAGTGACAGATCCTCTCTCCACATAGGATCCGCTGGAGTTTCTGCGGCTCATCAAGTCACCTATCTTTCCGGCGTCCGCTAATTATGGAGGATTTGAGAGGGAAGGTTACACAGCGCCAGGATTAAAGGGTTGCTTTCAGACAGAGTGCACAGCCAAATCTGAGAGGAGAGAGAGAGAGAGAGAGAGAGAGAGAAAGCTTATTAACATGAAGTCTTCAGTGAATATAAAGATGGGAGCGAATCTGCAACATGGCCTTTCCAAGACCTTTCTGGCTACAGGAGTTTGTGGACCCACCATGACACACAAACCGTGTGACTCAGATAGGTGTTGCGACTCTCCAGCCCCCAGCTCCGTTTGAGAGCACTGCACACGAAGGGGGTATCCTTTATTGTGTTGACTTTAATAAAGACTGTGTGTGGGTGGCTCCTGCCTGACTTTATTCTTCAACAGACTCCATTTGACCTTGGCGCAGTGAAGGACGGTCTGCGTTGCACATCGCAGTGAAACCAAATTGAAACCACAGAGCAAGAAAACACTTCACAACACACCACTGCAATGCAGCAGGAGGCCTGGCCACGGCTCGTGAAGGGTTAACCCGTGCATTTCCTGTATAGCCTCCGTGCACTCTGGAATGACTCTGTACTCTTTCCAAGCTTTCCCATGAGCCTTTGCCCAGTTCTGTTTGTTTGTGTGAACCCTCCCCGCAGGGCTCTGTTCCACACAGCTGGACAGAAACACTGAGTCTTCCCAGGGGTTTCTCGGACTGCCCACCCCAGCATCGTTCACTTTCCCACCTGACCCACCTCTCTCTCTGACTTTCTTTCTCCCTCTCTCTTTGTCTCTGTCTCTACCTCTCCCTCTCCCTCTGACTTTTTCTCTCTCTCTTTCTCTCTTTCTACCTCTCCCTCTCTCTCTGACTGTGTGTTTTAACAGGTGCAGTACCGAGAGCTGAAACTGGATCTCAGTCACAGTCCAAATAAAAGGAAGAAAAACAACCCGGGGTAGCTGGCCTTTTCCGCCCACTGAATCCCCCCACCCTCCCACCCGCTCGACTCCAAGGAGCGGAGGAACACTGGTCTGGACCAGCTCAGCTCTCTCCCTCTCTCTGTCTCTCTTTATCTCTTTTATCTTTTTATTCTCTCTATCTCTGTCTCTTTTGTCTCACTTTTGTTCTCTCTGACTTTAAATATATTTTAAAAGTACTAATCTCCAGAAGTGTAATTAGCATTCCAGAAAGATCCTAAAAGCAAAAGATGAATATGATTATGAAAGTGAATTCATGAAAGTGAACCAACCAAGGTGTTAGCAGCTCCGGCTGATCTATACATATCATTTAATCATCTCGAGGTCAACCACCTGCCTGCCATACTGTCACAATGGGCCTGTATACATTACAAAAACTGTTCTCTGGGTATAGGCACGTGCAGAAATAGAAAACAAACTGTTTTCCCTCCATTCTTTTTGTAATATTGCAAAACTATTTATAAATGTGTATTATTTAATTTGAGATTAAGTTATTATTATTTTATTTTGAATGTAATATGTTTTTCTGGCATAGCCAAAGGCCGAGGTTTGTATTGTATATTGGGGGGGGGGGGGTTCAGGGTCAGTGAATCCCAGAATTTCTACTCTTTTCCGGGGGGGTCACATTGACCTGTCTGTAATAGTGGGAGGGGTCATGACTCCCCGTCCCCCCCTAATTCTACGCCTCTGGGCATAGCTGTGGTCTTTCTGCTTCAAGCCTCTGTCTGTCCCAACCAGTTAGTGACCATGCTGATTAGCTATTACCCAGTTGTGCTAGCAAACTGCAGAAGAACATTAACAGTTGTGACTCTGCTCGGATTGAAATAAGGTCCTGTTAATTATTCTGGCTACCAGTATGGTTTATGTGTTGATGCAGTACTTCTGCAATAATGGCGTGCTAATAGCCTATTAGAGGACCAGGAGCTGAAACAGAACAGCAGTCAGTCATGGAAACACACCTTTCAGTAAAATGTCTGAAGCTGTACAACATGTGAAGCTACATGTGTACTGATTTCATTTCAGTTACTTGACCTGTCACCATGATCCGATGGTCCTTAACTATCAAAATAAATAATAAACCCTTTTCAAACATTTGGTAACTAGTCAATTAACACACAGAAATAAACAATGTGTTTCAATTCAACACAGGGGCAGTCCTACAGTAAAACTGTATGCCCTTCATCCAGTCTTCACCACCATCAGTAGGTCAGATCAGTGTTTTTCTACCACGAAACAGAGCGCGATTTCCTCGGCGAAGGCAGATGAGTGAGGCTGGCTGCTCTGCTAATATAGATGTCACCCCGTGCAGACAGAATTGTCAGGCAGGCCTTAGGCATCATGAGCGGTAATCTAATTTGAAAGGCTGGTCTCCTCTGCCTCAGTGGGCACATGCACACACACATGCACGCACACCCACACAAACAACAGTCCAACAATTTGCCCCAGGCTAGTCGCCCTCTCCATCTGCCCCAACTTGTGTGCCTACAGCTTAACTTTGAGCTCTCGTTCAAGGGACGTGTGTATGTGTGTGGAGAAACTGGGGCCGGAGACGGCAGGGCTGTGTGAAAAGACTCTTAGAGAACTGGGACCGGAGACGGCAGGGCTGTGTGAAAAGACTCTTAGAGAACTGGGGCCGTAGACGGCAGGGCTGTGTGAAAAGACTCTTAGAGAACTGGGACCGGAGACGGCAGGGCTGTGTGAAAAGACTCTTAGAGAACTGGGGCCGGAGACGGCAGGGCTGTGTGAAAAGACTCTTAGAGAACTGGGACCGGAGACGGCAGGGCTGTGTGAAAAGACTCTTAGAGAACTGGGGCCGGAGACGGCAGGGCTGTGTGAAAAGACTCTTAGAGAACTGGGGCCAGAGACGGCAGGGCTGTGTGAAAAGACTCTTAGAGAACTGGGGCCGGAGACAGCAGAGCTGTGTGAAAAGACTCTTAGAGAACTGGGACCGGAGACGGCAGGGCTATGTGAAAAGACTCTTAGAGAACTGGGGCCGGAGACGGCAGGGCTGTGTGAAAAGACTTAGAGAACTGGGGCCGGAGACGGCAGGGCTGTGTGCTTGTGTGAGTGCACCCTTTTTTCAAATCCCTCCCATCATCCCCCTCTCTTTCTCCCCCTCTCTCGTTCGTCAGAGCTTGGGGTCGCGGCCCTGTCTGAACGGGAAGTCTCATGGGTCTCTCCCAGAGCATCTGTTGAAAGATCACAGCGCAGCCTTCCAGTCGTCGTCGTCCTCCCCACATTCCACTCTCCCGCCATCCTTTAAACTTTATCAAGCGTAGATGTGTCACTTTGGAAGGCCATTGATTTGGTTTGTCTGGAGGAATGCACTTGAAAGACAGTAACATGCTCCCTGGAGAACAGGAGATGCTGCCGACAGACGGGGTATATCATCCTCAATCACAGACAGGGGCGTTTGTGTGTTTTGGTACTGCCTGGAGGGACATTCTGAAAACCTGAATATGTATGTGTGTACCACTGTATGTGGTTTCATTTACAGTAACTGTGGTGGATGTTGTGCGTGGTCTGGCATCCAAATGCTTTCATGACATTTTATTTGTTTGCAAGTTAATGAAAGTGATTGTTTTTGGGGGGTTTTGGGATGAAATGCTAAACAGAATGTATCAATGGACGGAAAGGCATTTAAAAAGGCACCTAGATTTGCAACCATTTTTTTTTACCTGTATTTTTTTTATGATGTACATAGTAGTCATTTATTTATGGTTTTATGGTCTTTTTTTGTAATATGCTTGTAAATGGTCTAATGTTAACTGAAGATCTTGTATAGGTGTGTGCCTGTGTCTATTATCTTTTAGGTCCTTTTCGCCTGCTGTCTTGCCTGTGAAATCGTCTTCACTTTCCCAGTCCTGGCCAATGGTTTTAAAGGATTTGGGTTGGGTGGAGAAAGATGAGTATATAATATATATATATATCTCTTATATGACCAAAATGCTTCTGATGTATGTCGGTTATTTTGAAAAACATGAAAAACAATAAATATTTTTTATCATCTTTGAAGATTTGTCATTCTTTGAACCCCCCCCCCCCCCCCCAAACAGAATTTAAGTTTGGTTGTTAATCTTCATAAAGACCAATACATTAACACAGACGTGGGTATGCATGTGCAGGACGTGATCTGAAGCACGTGTTTCCCTGTGCGTTTTAGTTCTACCACACACAGAGGGTGATGGATAGCCCTCATACCACCTGAAGGCTCCCAGAGGCCCCTGTGAATCCTCTGAGCAGATCGTTTAGTCTGGGAGGCGTTCTGATGCTGGTTGAGCCAGACCCCTGCATGCCGCAGCACACACCCGGGCCCCCGTCCCTCATCTCAAACAGACACAAACCACTGTCACGCCTCTACCTCCCCCGAACACAAGCACTACGTTAGGAGCCTCCTTCCCTCCATTGAAGTTCCCCTGAGGAAATAGCGGCCCGTTTGGCTAAGTTAGGGTCTGGCTGTCACCTGTGCTGCCAGTGGCTAGTGTTTCCCCTATTACCGCCCACCTGGCCACCAGATGAGGCTTTATCGGGGGCTTCCATCCCTGTCCCGCTTCCCTCTCAAGCCACTACGTGACCAAACACGACAAATGCCCCTCCAGACCCCTTAATACATTCTTCTCCCGCCAAACACACAGGCCTTTAAGTCATCCGTCAGCCAGTCAAAAGGTTTGCAATCAATAAATGCATACGCCACTCTCCCAGAAACACCCTGGGTGAGTGGGGTCAGAGCCAGGGATCAACCACTACAGATGGGGACCCTGGAGCAATTTGGGTGAGTGGCCAGAATGGCCCAGCTCAGATGAAAACATATAATGAGTGGAGCGTGTCTTGCTCCCAAACCAGTCCCTCTGGGTGGCTTTGATGAAGGGAACCTTGGGTTAAACCCATCCATCTAAATAGAACACTGAGGTTAAACCAGAGGTTTTCGTTCTCACCTTGTACTTGATTAATTAGGTCACTAATTGGTTAGGTTCTACCCTCATCTGGTTGTTTAGGTCTGAACTGGGAACCAAATTATAGGAAACCCAAAAACCCGCAGACACTCAGACCTCTGTGGAACCGGTTTGACACCTCTGGGTTAACCCACCCATCTACTCTGAACCCTCTGGGTTAACCCACCCATCTACTCTGAACCCTCTGGGTTAACCCACCCATATACTCAGAACCCTCTGGTTAACCCACCCATATACTCAGAACCCTCTGGGTTAACCCACCCATCTACTCTGAACCCTCTGGGTTAACCCACCCATCTACTCTGAACCCTCTGGGTTAACCCACCCATCTACTCTGAACCCTCTGGGTTAACCCACCCATCTAATCAGAACCCTCTGGTTAACCCACCCATATCCTCAGAACCCTCTGGTTAACCCACCCATATCCTCAGAACCCTCTGGTTAACCCACCCATATCCTCAGAACCCTCTGGTTAACCCACCCGTATACTCAGAACCCTCTGGTTAACGCACCCATATTCTCAGAAGCCTGGTGAGGAAGTTGGACCACTATTGTGAATGTCATTACATATTGCACAAATTCCCAACACAACAATTTATTAATTTATAAAAACATAGGCCCAACATGAGTTGGTTTGAACAAAATAACATGAACCTATATGTCTGGACAGTGTCACATAGAAATATATTTTCTAAACAATTAAAATCTCAAATAATTAACAAAGGCTGACATGTATGTCTCACAGTGCGTGTCTCAAAGTGTCTCTCACAGTCTGTCTCTCACAATGCATCTGTGTTTGTCAGCAGTGCTGCTCTGTGCTCCTTCATCTCCTCCAGCAGGATGATGAGGAGACGAGTGTGCGCACCCTGGCACTCTGTGACCGCGGGAACCAGCTGAGCCAGACACTCCTCCACCCCCAACACGGTCTCCATGTCCTCCACCAGGCGCACTGACTGTGTGTCGGCCCAGCCTGCGGTCACCCTCTGGGCAGAGTGCTTCTTCAGGGCCCGGGCCAGCTTCAACCCCAGGGAAAGAGGCACGTCCTGGACTTGAGGCCTCTCTAGCTGGTAGGTTAGGAGCAGGCATTTTAGCAAACAAGAACAGGCCTCCAGGAAGGGCAGGTCTCTGACCTCTGACCCCAGGTGCTCCATAGCGGTATCTCCCATCAGTGCACTCTGTTTAAGCTCCTGCCTCAGCGTGGCGGAGGACACCAGGTCCAGCGGGGTCCGGCCATGATGGTCCTTCTGTAGCAGGAGATCAGATCCTGTAGGACAAAAGGGCAGAAACAGTTCACCTTGACGCCAAACAGACTGCCGTTTATTTCCGATTTGGCCCTCCATCCATGTCATTAATACTGCATAACGTTTAATACGGTATCAAATCAAACGTAAACCTGGTTCAGAAACTGCAAAGCAACTGCAAGGGAAGAGGTTTTTGAAAAGTTGTGTTAATGTGCGCCTTGTATCCGGGGGCATCAGACAGCTTCACCTTGTATCATGACAGAATAAATGCTCAGCTGAGCAGCCAATTTAAGCAACAAGATTATGAAATAAGGCGGAATAAAACTAACATAAGGGCCGATGGGAGACACACACACACACACACACACACAGCTGTTTATCCGCTGGGCCTATGTGCCAGCCAGGGTGTTGTGGTCTTCCTCACTCAGCTGCTAACTAATGTTGACAAGATCAACTGGCTGGCTCGTCTCATGTAGCAGTGGAGGACTCTGGGTAGTGGCCGGATACAGTTTAAGGCTTCCATGTGCTTATGGAGCGCATGAGACCGCCAGTGCAGATCCATCTGACAGACGGGCAGCGGAGAGGGTTGGGATGGGGAAGACGGGGTAGTCTGTTATTATGAATCACTGCACAGCTCAACGTACCGGTGTGCTGCTTTAACCGCAGGCTTTAAAGACAACGATTTTCCCTGGTTGTTAATCCGTCTGGATTTAACTCCCTGGACTTTGAAATGTACATATACAGTGCACTTTGTAACTCCACCCAGTCAACAAGACACTGGACCACCTACACTCACCTAAAGGATTATTAGGAACACCATACTAATACTGTGTTGGACCCCCTTTCGCCTTCAGAACTGCCTTAATTCTACGTGGCATTGATTCAACAAGGTGCTGAAAGCATTCTTTAGAAATGTTGGCCCATATTGATAAGATAACATCTTGCAGTTTATGGAGATTTGTGGGATGCACATCCAGGGCACGAAGCTCCAGTTCCATCACATTCCAAAGATGCTCTATTGGGTTAAGATCTGGTGACTGTGGGGGCCATTTCAGTACAGTGAACTCATTGTCATGTTCAAGAAACCAATTTGAAATGATTCCAGCTTTGTGACATGGTGCATTATCCTGCAGGAAGTAGCCATCAGAGGATAAGTACATGGTGGTCATAAAGGGATGGACATGGTCAGAAACAATGCTCAGGTAGGCCGTGGCATTTAAACGATGCCCAATTGGCACTAAAGGACCTAAAGTGTGCCAAGAAAACATCCCCCACACCATTACACCACCACCAGCAGCCTGCACAGTGGTAACAAGGCATGATGGATCCATGTTCTCATTCTGTTTACGCCAAATTCTGACTCTACCATCTGAATGTCACAACAGAAATCGAGACTCATCAGACCAGGCAACATTCTTCCAGTCTTCAACTGTCTAATTTTGGTGAACTTCTGCAAATTGTAGCGTCATTTTCCTATTTGTAGTGTAGATGAGTGGTACCCGGTGGGGTCTTCTGCTGTTGTAGCCCATCTGCCTCAAGGTTGTGCGTGTTGTGGCTTCACAAATGCTTTGCTGCATACCTCGGTTGTAACGAGTGGTTATTTCAGTCAAAGTTGCTCAGCTTGAATCAGTCGGCCCATTCTCCTCTGACCTCTAGCATCAACAAGGCATTTTCACCCACAGGACTGCCGCATACTGGATGTTTTTCCCTTTTCACACCATTCTTTGTAAACCCTAGAAATGGTTGTGCGTGAAAATCCCAGTAACTGAGCAGATTGTGAAATACTCAGACCGGCCCGTCTGGCACCAACAACCATGCCACGCTCAAAATTGCATAAATCACCTTTCTTTCCCATTCTGACATTCAGTTTGGAGTTCAGGAGATTGTCTTGACCAGGACCACACCCCTAAATGCATTGAAACAACTGCCATGTGATTGGTTGATTAGATAATTGCATTAATGAGAAATTTAACAGGTGTTCCTAATAATCCTTTAGGTGAGTGTATTTTTAAGTGCGAGAAGTGCTGTGAAAACTCCAACCTGAAGTGAAAAACTACCCGACTGCCTGAGGAAATGCAGATTCTCAAACTCCTGGGTGTGCTGCCCGCCAGGAGACATTGGAGACAGGTCAGCGATGGGCTCAAGGGGAAACATAGCTTGCTACTGTAACTCGCGCTCCAGTCTGCAGTTGTCCAACCATTTGAAGGCTCTTAACGGATTCATATTAGGAACGTAACCAAAACAGCGTTGTAACACCTAAGGAACATTTCCAAGGTGCGTCCATTTCTCAAACTGAGGAGAGACTCATAAATGCTTTTATTACAAGCAGGCTTGACTGCTGTAATGGTCTCATCTGGTATACCCAAGAAAGCCACAAGTTTAAACAAAAATGTGAAACATACTTTAGACTGTTTCTCCCAAGGATTATTCTTTAGTTCTGAACTCTTATTTGGGTCTTTCGTCATATTTTTACAGATTTTATTAGTATTAGAATGGTTTGTATCTGTGTCGTTGCCTTTGCGAATGAAAAGTGCTATATAACTAAAGCTTGACAGATAACAAGGACTTGGTATCGAGAAGGATTTGGCATTTGTATTGTAGCTGAAACGTATTTGAACACAAATCCAGGTTAACTGTGTAGTAGGGGGAACGTGTTGAATGACAACCCTTTCTCTCTTACCTTCTCTTTGTGCCCACGCACACTGGGCCAGTGTGGAGCGGGCCCTTTGTTTGCTTTTAGACATGCACTTTCCACTGCAAACTGCACTTGATGGCACTCGACTGCTTAACCTCTGCAATGTTCCTGCCACTTGTTAGCTAGTTCAGTGCTCTCTGACAATTCTATTGGCCACGGGGTCTGAAAGGCTGCCGACAGACATCCGGGCAGTGGCTTCAGTTTGACAGAAACTCTGAGGCTTGAGAAACGTCAAGGGAAGGCCAACTGTTGTTCTAGTTGCCGGGTGGCGTGTGCCGAGGCAGGAATAACATTTTAAGGACCGCAGGAGTGGTTTATCTTTTTTCCTCTGCTGGAAGAAAAACCATGCCCAGAGCTCGCTCACGATTTTGCCCAAAAACTGAAGCGAAAATTAAGGGAAAACTAAGTCATTGTTTTAGGGCTGGTGTATATTTGGGATTGAGGTGGGCAATCCAAAGTTCGGCCGTCAAATGCGTTCTGAGAACATTACGTTTTACTTCTATTAGACAGTAATGTTAGAACACCATGACCTTGTTCAAAAGCAGAAAAACCCACACAGTCATTTCTCTTCTGTCGGCTGCAGCTGACAGCCCAACAGCGTTAAGGCATAGTGTTAGTCCAGGTCCTCATTGCCATTTATTGAATTTATGCAAACTTAGTTTGCTGAAAGATAATTGCAGGTGGTGAAACCTATCTTCATCTTGTTGGATAATTTGTCAAGTTTTCACGTTTTCGCATGTTTGTATAGAACAGAGAAAAAAAAAAATGTTAACAATATATCGAATGGATAATGATCATTTGCATGTACGATAAAACAACCTAGATATTATTACATTTTAGGAGCCTGCTTCCCTGCTGCCTCAAGAGAAATGGATTTGACCACAATTGTAAACAGGCATGTACTTCAACACCACTAATGGAGAAAATAACATGAACATTATTTAAACCTTATTTTTGATATATTTTTTTTTTTTAACAAACTATAAACATTTTTGATAAAGAAAATACCCCCTAGTTCACCAATTCCTCCTAGCTTATTTCTGACCTGGTAGAAATAACAATGTCCGCATTTCGTACAGGTCCCTGTAACAGTCTGGGGGGAATGTGTCCACTCTTCCTTACAGTGGTGTTCAACATGTGTGATGCTGATTGGCCATGTGAATGCATGGTCCGCCTCCAATCTCCCTCAGCCTTCCAATAGGAATAAGACAGGCGCTTTGACGCGGACATTCTGTAACTATGAATACATTTCTTGCCATTCTGTCATGATTTTTGGATCATTGTCTATTTTCTATTTTAGCTTTAACTTCACTCACATGCCCTCACATTCTCCTAAAGTACAATGTGGAGTTCATGGTGAACTCAAAGTCGGCAAGTTGGCCAGGCACTGAGGAAGCAAAGCAGATCCAAACCATAATGCCTCTTTCACTATGTTTTATGGTTAGTAATGGGTTCTTCTGTTCGAAGACGGTGTTTTATTCTTGTAGAACATGACCTCTGGCATGAGGCCGAACAACCTTTGACAATCTGTCCAGACCAAATTGCTCCAGCAGTATTTATCTTCAACCAGATGTTATCTGGCATAATGATTCGTTAGCTGTATCTGTCAAACTATCCAGATGTCTGGGAAAAAAAGTATATACATGTACATATACAGCTCCAGAAAAAATTAAGAGACCACTGCACTATTTTCTTTCTTGTTCCAAAAAGTTGAAAAGGCAAGTTGTAAGTGAGTAACAGAAGCTTTCCATTTGCTGTGGTCTCTTAATTTTAACCCTTCTGTTCCTCACTCAAAACCTCCCTTTTGGACTTTTTTGTAAAGGAAAGAAAAAGGTACAGTGTGCAGTCTATTGTAATAGTTGTCTATGAGGGCCCGAATTCTTGCAGGTGGTATAGCTGCCCATTCGTCTTGGCAAAATGCCTCCATGCAAAGTCTTTGGTCGTCTTACATGAACTGCATGTTTGAGATCTCCCCAGAGTGGCTCAATGATATTAAGGATCAGGAGGATGTGATGAGCCACCACCTTGCTTCACAGTGGGGATGGTATTCTGTTCACTATAGGCCTTGTTGACCCCTCTCCAAACAAAGCGGTTATGGTTGTGACCATAAAGTTCTATTTTGGTCTCGTCACTCCAAATTAGTGTGCCAGAAGCTGTGGCGTGTCATGGTGGTGTCAGGCGTATTGTAACCAGGCTTTTTTGTGGCATTGGTGCAGTAAAGGCTTCTATCTGGCAACTCAACCATGTAGCTAATTTTTGTTCAAGTATCGTCATATTGTGCTCCTTGAAACAATCACACCGTCTTTTTCCAGAGCAGCCTGTTTTTCTCCTGAGGTTACTTGTTTTTCTTTGTATACTGAACAATTCTTCTGGATGTTTTGGTTGAAATCTTTCTTGGTCTACCTTAACTTGGCTTGGTCTCAAGAGATCCCCGAATGTTCTACTCCTTAATAATTTGCAAGGCTTTGGATATCTTTTTATATCCTTTTCCATCTTTATAAAGTTCCATTACCTAGTTACACTGGTCTTTTGACAGTTCTTTTCTGCTTCCCATGGCTCAGTATCAAGGCTGCTCAGTGCATTCACGTGAGAGCTAACAAACTCATTGACTATTTATACAGAGACACTAATTGCAATTTAAAAAGCCACAGGTGTGAGGGAATTTACCTTTAATTGCCATTTTCAACTGTGTGTGTCACCTTGTGCGTCTGTAACAAGGCCAAACATTCAAGGGTATGTAACGTTTTGATCAGGGCAATTTGGGTGATTTCTGTCATCATTATGATTTAAAAAGGAGCCAAACAACTATGTGATAATAAATGGCCTCATATCATCACTATCCTTAATATGCATCAGTCATATTTTCTGCCAGGGTATGCAAACTTAAGAGCACAACTGTGTGTTTGTGTATACCCAGACACACACACACTTTTTAGGGCATGTACTTCTTTTTTGGGCCCAATTTGGACATTTCACTTAGGGGTGTACTCACTTTTGTTGCCAGCGGTTTAGACATTAATGGCTGTGTGTTGAGTTACTTTGAGGGGACAGCAAATGTACACTGTTATACAAGCTGTACACTCACTACTTTACATTGTAGCAAAGTCTCATGTCTTCAGTGTTGTCACATGAAAAGATATAATCAAATATTTGCAAAAATGTGAGGGGTGTACTCACTTTTGTAAGATACTATACACACATCATAGAATTAGGACACTGCAAGTGATTAAGTGTTTTTTCCCCCCTCTGTACGAGAAAAAATAAATACAACTAGCCAGGTCTGGAGCTCGGAGGAACAGAAAGAGCAAAGCACACGGCAAAGGTACCATGGGAAGGTCAGTACTCATCTAGCTTTCGCAGTTTCAAGCTCCAGTGGCAAAAACCTAATCTGCATAAATTGTCACGTTAATCTACATAAACTTTTACATTAGCAGGGAAATTCACAATGCAGAGGTCAGCCAGGGTGCAGTAGTGAAGGACGTAAGAGCACGGTTTTGATCAAAGCTGGTCTAGAGAGAGAGATAGAGATGGACTGAGAGAGTGGGAGCTGGACAGAAAGATCGATAGAGACGGTGGAAGTGGGATTGAGACAAAGAAAGAGAGAGAGGGACTGAGAGAGAATGGGATGGAGAGGGAGAGAGAGAGAGAGAGAGAGAGAGAGAGAGAGAGTGGGTGAGGTGAGAAGAGTTCTTCACACAGCAGGTAATAATAGCTAACCACTCCAGGTTGATTTGGCCTTGCGATTAGACCCATTGAAAACAAGTGCTTATGAAGTTGCAGGTCAGCCATGTCAGGCTCCAGGAAAGGGGCTTTGAGCCTTGAGGGGAACGTATTTGCAGTATTCATTAGGTCCATCGAGTAACAGAGATCGAAACATTATGTTTCATATTGTTGGGCATGGACCATAGCACATTTCTTCCAGTTTAAGCCTTGAAAATACACTTTCAGAGTGGGAAGACATTTTTGTTCACAATAGCTGTAGCTTTCAGTGAGAGCTATGGCTTTGTGCTGTGTTCTGCATGTCTTTCAGCTGAGTATTTCACACCGCCAATTAATATTTCAAAGGCAGAAGGCCGTGTTCAAGTGTTTTTTCGGGAACTATCCTAAAAAAATAAATAAAAAACCCAAATATTTCTCTATTCAGTTCACAGAATGCAGCCTCTTCTGAAGTGGTTTTCAACTTTTTATATGTTTTGTGTGCAAAATCACAGGCAAAGAAGTGTCCAATGATTCATGACTGTAGATCCGGTTAAAGCACACTGAGTCCCTTTCCCATGTGACTGCCAACTACAGGACACATTCAGACACAGGAAACCAAACCCACGACATATAGATCCATTAGCCACCGCTCCGCCAGCCCGTTTTCCAGCCCCACTCCTCTCTGCGAACTGACCTTTCACCCCTCCTTTCCCTCCAACCCCCCCCCCACCCCAAGCTCCTGACTGCTCTCCGCTGCTCCCCTCGCCTCCCGTCCGTCTCCCGTAAAAGAGGCCTACGCCAGAATCGGAGCCATCCGTTGTGAGTCAGGCGTCTGGCTGGGTGAGGCGAGTCTGACAACACGGTCCCTGCCTGCCTCCGTGTCAAACTGACTGACAGACAGGCCCCAACCTGGGGGGTGACAGGGCGCGTTGAGAGGGGAGGCCCTCCCACCCGTTCACACACTCTCTCTCTCTATCCCTCTCCAATGGAGTCGGCCATTGCCCATTATTCACAGAGGATCGTGACACACATCTGTCGATGCTTTAAGACACACCGTGTGTGAGAGTGGCTGGGGTTTGGTATGATATCGGCTCCCGCATCACAGAGTGATTGAAGTGAGTCTAGGTATTGGCTCTGTGTGTCAGATATGCTGTTCTGGAGATAAATAAAACACCTGGGGGATTAAATGTGACCAAAGGTCAGTACGTGTGTGTTTGTGTGGCTGTGTGTGTAGCCCTGCTCAGGCCCTTGCAAACAGGGGAATTCACACACTGCGCAAATGCTAAAATGCCAGCAACAGCCTGACTGCCACACACTCACGCACACACACACACACAGAGTGCGGAGCCCTCTGGCCTTTAGAGGGCAGTCGAAGACAAGAAATACAAATGCTGGAGTGGAGGAGGGGAGAGAAAGACCAAGGGGTCTGTGTGTGTGTCGTCTAGAACTGAAGCAGAGACAAACAGGCTTCATGCAGCTCCAACACACATAACCGAGCGGAAAACATCCCTCTCCATTTCCCCCTCCACCTGACAGACAGACAGCGTGCAGGGTTCCTCCCACCCAGAGGAGACAGCCCCGTGACCACCGCCACAAAGAGAACACCCCAGCGCCAACCAACGGGGCTGCTCTACAGTCAACAATACATCTCAATAGCCAGCAGAACAAAGCGTCCTGTTTTTGGGGCAAAAAAAAGATTTATATATATATATATATATATACACACTTACACACACACTCACACACACACATACACTCACTGGCCACTTAAGTACACTATCTAGCACCAGTGCCTCTTTACCAGTGTTTCCCACTCCTGGTCCTCGGGACCCAAAGGGGTGCATGTTTATGTTTTTGCACAGGCACTCACACAGCTGATTGAAATTAAAGACTTGATGATAGGTTGATTATGTCACTCAAATGTGTAACTGGTAGGGCAACATTTGAATCGGGTGTGTGAGTGCTTGGGCAAACACATGCACCCCTTTGGGTCCACAGGACCAGGGTTGGGAAACACTGCTCTATACACTTCAGGTTTGGAGGCGTTGTGCTTTGATAAGCCTTTCTGCACACACAGGTGACAAGCACTGGTAATCTGAGTATTCTCTGCCTTACTGACAGCTTGAACAAACTGGTTCTCCTCTGACCTCTTTCTTAACAAGATGCTTTTGGCCACAGAACCGCCGCTCGCTGGATGTTTGTGTTCTGTAAAACCGAAAGACTAATGTGTGAAAATCCTAGGAGGTCAGTTGTTTCTGAGAAGCTGGAACCACCACATCTGGCACCAACAATCATACCACGGTCAAAGTCACTCATGACGTTTCTTCCACATTCTTACAGTTGTTCAAACGACAACTCTTGAACAAGTCTGCGTGTGCTGTTTTGATACTGTTATTTAATTGAGATTTGATGCTCCAAATATATTGCCAACTAAATGGCTGTTGCAGAGGAACAAGAGAACCATGTAAATGAGATTAATCATGGAAATAAAAGTGAGATGGCCTGATTCACAAATTAAAAAGAAGATGAAGAACAAGCTCTATGAGCTAATAAGCAACAGGAGAAATGGAGCAGGTTCAGCCAACCTGGGGGACTAAATGTGAGCAAGAGTCATTACATGCTCTTTGTGTGTGTGTGTTGGTAAATATTGTCAAATCAACTCCTTGAAGAACTTTACGCCGTAGCTAGACTCCTCAGTGATTAAGACAAGCTCGGCAAAACTTTACAATGAATGATATCTTAAGTTGTGTTTGAGGGAAGTGTTGTGGCTATGTTGAATCACTTTACACCTAAAAACTGACCTGAAGAATAGTCTGAAGCCACACTATCCGCAGCACTCTAAACAAAGAAAGGTTAAACAGCAGGAAACCTAGGAAGACCACTCTGCTGAACTAGAGACACAATAAAGGCTGATGGAACTTCTCAAAACCAATTGAAACAAGTCAACATAATTCTGGGAGAATGAGGACTGATGAAACTCAACTTTGGATTTATTTGGCAAAGCAGATCATAGTTACGTTTACCGATTACCAGATGAGGCATTCACACAGAAAGATCCCCTACCTGCCACTAGTGACGTGGACATTAAACACACGAAAGGCATCATGGAACTCATGGAGCGCAATATTCAACCGAGAGTCCAGAAACTGGGTATCTGTCAAATGTTGCGGCTTTTCCAGTAGGACGAAGACACCCGACACCCACACAGAACAGTTGCAGAACTGCAGCGGGTAGCGGCTGAAGAGCGGGCCTAGATGCCAGTATAGTGCAGGAAGCTTATTGGGAGTTACAAGAACCCTTTAATTACAGTTGTCTTTGTCCAGCGGATGTGCAATAAAATTAGGTCTTGGGTGCCAATATTTTTGACCAAGCCATTTGTTCCTTTTTTAAATAAATTAATTCCACAATCTGGAAACATCAATGATAATGTGCAGAAGCCAAAAGGTATACATTTTGTAATTGGAATTTTTTTATAAATGGTGAATATTTTTGCTAGCATCTGTATATTTTCACTACCATTACGAATCGTTTATAATGCTTAAAGCAAGGGCTGGGCCAGAAAACAATATAAATAATTATGAAATTCAATTTTGATGCTACAAGGCAAAACAAAATCCTGTAAGGGATTTTAAATATTTTGGGCTGCCTATTTCCACAGCTCTATAAAATCTGCAAGACAAATGGATTTGAAATTAGTAGAAAATCAACAATGCCTAAACCCTACAATATGAACATATTGCATTCATGATTTGCACTTTCCTTCAAAATTGAAAGACAGCATTTTTGTCAAGCCCTTTGTGAGCCAGTTATGCTAATGTAGAAACTGTCTTCTCATACATGAAAAAGCTTTCCCAAAAACCCTCTCAATGACATAGAATTGTACCAGGGGGAAGGATATCATGATTACCAATCCAGTGGTGATTCATTTAACAACAATTTGCAATTACCTGAGCTCTACATAAACAATGCAAATCTGAATCTTGCTGGTGAAGGCATTAATTAAAATATATTTTTTACTCCTGTTTCATTATTGTTTTAGAAGCTAAATTCTAAAAATATAACAGGGAAATCACTAAACTGGAAAGGGCTATGCTGAATTACAAATAGAAAGAATTATAGAATATCAATCTCCAGTTGAATTGGCTGATAAGACAGGGTTTCCCATGTGGCGCAGCGCTCTTTGGTAGCCCCAATCTGGACACCAGAACCTGATCCTTGAACAATGTTGACGGAGCCGACTGTGGCAACTGTTGACAGTGCCGACTGCGTTGACGGTGCCGACTGCGTTGATGGTGCCGACTGCGTTGACGGTGCTGACTGTGCTTAGATTGCCAAATGTTGACGGTGCTGACTGTGTTGACGGTGCTGACGGTGTTGACAGTGCTGACTGTGCTTAGATTGCCAAATGTTGACGGTGCTGACGGTGCTGACTGTGCTTAGATTGCCAAATGTTGACGGTGCTGACTGTGCTGACGGTGCTGACGGTGCTGACTGTGCTTAGATTGCCAAATGTTGACGGTGCTGACTGTGTTGACGGTGCTGACGGTGTTGACAGTGCTGACTGTGCTTAGATTGCCAAATGTTGACGGTGCTGACGGTGCTGACTGTGCTTAGATTGCCAAATGTTGACGGTGCTGACTGTGCTGACGGTGCTGACTGTGCTTAGATTGCCAAATGTTGACGGTGCTGACTGTGCTGACGGTGCTGACGGTGCTGACTGTGCTTAGATTGCCAAATGTTGACGGTGCTGACTGTGTTGACGGTGCTGACGGTGTTGACAGTGCTGACTGTGCTTAGATTGCCAAATGTTGACGGTGCTGACGGTGCTGACTGTGCTTAGATTGCCAAATGTTGACGGTGCTGACTGTGCTGACGGTGCTGACGGTGCTGACTGTGTTGACGGTGCTGACAGTGTTGACGGTGCTGACTGTGTTGACGGTGCTGACTGTGTTGACGGTGCTGACTGTGCTGACGGTGCTGACGGTGCTGACTGTGCTGACGGTGCTGACGGTGCTGACTGTGCTTAGATTGCCAAATGTTGACGGTGCTGACTGTGTTGACGGTGCTGACAGTGTTGACGGTGCTGACTGTGTTGACGGTGCTGACTGTGTTGACGGTGCTGACTGTGCTTAGATTGCCAAATGTTGACGGTGCTGACTGTTGACAGTGCTGACTGGATCAACTGTGTTATCAGTGCTGACTGAGCCGTAAAGTGTCGGAATGGATAAAGACTATATGATTTTTAATAATCGCCTTGAAGCTAATTTAGTATGCAGTAATTATTTTATTATAAAATATTTTGGGAAATACAATACAGTGATATCATTGTTGGGCTACATCACCACTCCTATGTTGATGCTCTAGCCTTATGTACCATGGAACGGAGACAACCAGGTAAACTATTTATTTAACACTTGAACAGAAAGAAGGGACACAAAAATAGGCTACATTCACCTAATATTTCCTATCACAGCTGAAAATCCACGCCTGCAGTGCGATTGTGGCTGTGCCTTCTCTCTCTGCGACTAAAATGTCTTTCCCTCAGACCCTTAACCGTTTTCAGATGGAGGGAAGGCTTGCAACTGAACCACTGGAAGGGAACAATAATAAAAAGGGTGCTGCAGTATGAGCGGCTTGACCCGAGTATTTCTCTCACATGAAAAGAAGCCTCCCTCCTGCCTACGCTGCCTTGCCAGGCTGCGAAACAAAGCACAAGGCCACTGGTTCTAACAGAGCAGGGCTAGCCTGGTCTGATGTGCTGTGAATGTACTATAGCGCCTGTGGGGCTAGCTGGGCTGCCAGAAACCTTCAAGACAGAAAAATAGCACAAACCCAATAGAAGAACATCCTTGGAATAAATATCCTTGCGCTCACAAACACAGATGCACGAACATGCGGACACGTGCATACACATACACTGAACATACACAGCGTTTGCTTGAATCTGTGTGCCTGTGTGTGTGTGTACTATTGAGAGCATGCGCCCTTGCCAGCACAAAGATCAGAGTAAAGCCTGAAAGTGGAAACTCTTATTCCACTCTAGAGAGTTGAGGGAAAGAGGGGGAGATAGAGAGAGAGAAGGAGGGAGAGACAGAGGGAGAGACAGAGAGAGAGAGAGGGGGAGATAGAGATGGGGGATGCTGCGGGCTTTATCTTGGCAAACACCAAACACACTAACAACAGCACGGAGTGGAAAGTAGTGCAGACATTTACAACGAGGAGATAAGCAAGTAAAGTAATACACAGTTATCCATTAAGCTAGTACAATTGAGGATGTTAACTAGCCGTTTAGCTGGTCTGTTTAAGACAGATCTCAATGAGACTGGAGGTGAAGGGTGGCTATGCTAGGCTAAGCTAACTGGGTCTGCTTATCAACACGGATGGCTGTATTGAGCCAATGCCACCAGAGATTGGGGTGACAGCTGGGGAAGGCCCTTTTATTCCGCTCTCAACCTGTCTTCTGCCTCTACTGTCTGTTTGATTTCTGTCATGTCTGTATGACTTTTTGGTCTCTCCAATTTGTCAGGTGTCTGTCTCTCTGTGTCGCACTCGTTCACCCCTGCTCTGTCTTTCTCTCCGTTCAACTGAAAGGGCCTTTACTGGCATGGGATACTTTTCTTGCATTACCGAAGCAAGTGGAAAATCTGAAAAACTTAATGAGCATAATAATTAACCAAAGTGAAATACAAATAAGAAAGGCGAAAACATTACACATCTAGAACCGTGTCCCTCAATCTCTCTGCCTCTGCAGTTCAGAGCCCAGCCATGTCTCCAGGTCATTTTCCATTCCAATCAAGTCTCAGTCTCTCTCTTTGGTCATCCTGCAAAATTGAACATACTGAGCCAAGGAGGGGGCATGACGGGTGGAGACACGTGCACACAATAACACACACTCACCCTAACTAACACACACGGATGAAGGCACGCACACCCACACGCGCACACACACACACACACACACACAACACACACACACACGCGTGCACACAGACACACATTTGAGTGGGCCAGCCTCAAGAGAGAAGAGTGAGAAAAGAGAGTGAGTGAGAGGGGGAGAGGCAGGCAGTAAGAGAAGAGCAGGCCTTGCCCTCAGCCTTGGCATGCATTCCCTGCCAGCACTCCCGGGTCGCGGGTGGGGGCCATACGTGACTCCACCCACCACCAACACCACCACCACCTCGCCCAACTCCTCCCCAGTGTCCTTAAGACAGGCCTATTATTCCAGGGTGAGAACACTGGCATTAAAAGGCCTTGTTTGTTTGGCACTGGCAGATAAACCTGCCCTTTCTGCCTGAGCCGTAATGTTGGGAATAATAACACAAAAGTGACAGGCAGGCAGCAGCCATCTAGTAACATCTGTGGCAACACTAACTAGCTCTACCAAGAATAAAATGCTAATAAAAACAGAATGCAATGATGTGAAAATTGAATTGGAAATAGTAGAAAGGCAACATATCAAATATTGAAACTGAGAATTTTTTTCTGGGAAAATGCATGCTCGCTTTGAGTTGGTGCCAGCAACACATTTCAGAAAAGCTGGGACAGAGGCACCAGACTGGAAAAGTTGTGTAATGTTAAAAAACCTGGTGGAACATCACACAACTAATTAGGTCAATTGGCAACAGGTCAGTAACATGACTGGGTATTAAAAGATCATTCCAATTGAAACTGAGAAATGTTATTGCTTTTGGAAAAAAACACACCTATTTTGAATTTGATGCAGGCAACACATTTAAAAAAAGCAGGGACTGGGGCATGTTTACCACTGGGGCATGTTCCTTTTTTCGCTTGATTTAGGATTTCAATTGTTCAACAATTCAGAGTCTCCTGTACTGTATTTGTCGTTTCATAATGCACCAAATGTTTTCAATGGGTGACAGGTCTGGACTGCAGGCAGGCCAATTTAGCACCCAGACTCTTTTACTACAGAGCCATGCTGTTGTAACACGTGCAGAATTTGGTTTGGCATTGTTGCACCCCCATACCATCACAGATGCTGGCATTTGAACTGCACGCTGATAAGTTGGATGGTCTCTCTGCTCTTTAGTCCGGTGGATGCAGCATCCAGAATGACCAAAACGAACCACAAATTGTATTTAGTCAAACCACAGGACAATATTCAACTTAGCCTCAGTCCATCTAAAATGAGCTAGGGACCAGAGATGGCACTGGCATTTCTGGATCTTGTTTATGTATGGATACTTATTTGTATGGTAGAGTTTTAAATTGCATTTGTGGATGCAGCGAAAGATCAAGGCCATCCATTATTGGTTTTTGCACTTGTCCCTTGCATACTGGGATTACTCCAGGTTCTCTGAATCATTTAATGATATTGTAATAAAAATAATAATAATACATTATATTTATATAGCGCTTTTCAGGGACCCAAAGATGCAATTCAAATAGTGACATGGAACAGACAACAAACAGAAAAAAAATAAATACTATGAGAAATCAATAAAGATTGAGAGTATGGGATTTGGCATGGCTATGGGTAGGCGATTTTGTACAGAAGAGTCTTGCGTTGCTGGAAGATGGGGATAGTCTCAGAGTCACGGATGGTTTTGGGGAAAGCGTTTCAGAGCCTAGGAGCAACCCTTGAGAATGCCCTGTCACCAAAGCCTTTGAGCTTGGGGATTATGAGGTGGCCTGCAGTACTGGAAAGGAGTGTGTGTTGGTTGGTATGGAAGAGGTAGTTCAGAGAGGTAGGCAGGGGCGATATTGTTTAGTGTTTTATTGTCAACAGGAGGATCTTGTAGTTAATGCGTTGGGAGATAGGAAGCCAGTGTAACTCAGAGGATAGGGGTGATATGCTGCTGGGACTTGGTGAGTGTGTGGTCTGGCCGCAGAGTTTTGAACCATTTAGAGCTTATGGAGGGATGCAGATTTGATGCTGGTGAGTTGGGAATTGCAGTAGTCAAGATGAGAGGTTATGAATGCATTTATTAGGGTTTCAGCAGCAGGATGGGAGAGGGATTGTCTGAGTTTGGCCATGTTGCGAAGATGGAAGAATTAAGATTTTACAGTCTGTTTGACGTGCTGATCAAAGGAGAGTGCAGAGTCCAGAATGACACCAAGGTTACGTGCGTGGGGGGATGGAGAAACAACGGTGTCATGGATGCTGAGATTGAGAGTGACAGTTTTGTTCATGGTGGATTTGGTTCCAATGAGTAGAAATTCTGTTTTGTCACTGTTTAGTTTGAGGAAGTTGTCTTTCATCCATGCTTTTATTGCAGTCAGGAAGGATTCAATATGGGTCAGAGGTGGTTTGGTGAGAGACTTGGTGGCTAGATACAGTGGGGAGAACAAGTATTTGATACACTGACAATTTTGCAGGTTTTGCAACTTACAAAGCATGTAGAGGTCTGTAATTTTTATCATAGGGACACTTTAACTGTGAGACGGAATCTAAAACAAAAATCCAGAAAATCAAATGGTATGATTTTTGGGTAATTAATTTGCATTTTATTGCATGACATAAGTATTTGATACATCAGAAAAGCAAAACTTAATATTTGGTACAGAAACCATTGTTTGAAATTACAAAGATCATATGTTTCCTGTAGTTCTTGACAAGGTTCGCACATACTGCAGCAGGGATTTTGGCCCACTCCTCCATACAGACATTCTCCAGATCATTCAAGTTTCGGGGCTGTCGCTGGGCAATACAGACTTTCAGCTCCGTCCAAAGATTTTCTATTGGCTTCATGTCTGGAGACTGGCTAGGCCACTCCAGGACCTTTAGATGCTTCTTACGGAGCCACTCCTTAGTTGCCCTGGCTGTGTGTTTAGGGTCTTTGTCATGCTGGAAGACCCAGCCACAACCCATCTTCAATGTTGTTATTGTGGGAAGGAGGTTGTTGGCCAAGATCTCGCGATACATGGCCCCATCCATCCTCCCCTCAATACGGTGCAGTCGTTCTGTCCCATTTGCCGAAAAGCATCCCCAAAGAATGATGTTTCCACCTCCATGCTTCACGGTTGGCATGGTGTTCTTGGGGTTGTACTCATCCTTCTTCTTCCTCCAAACATGGCGAGTGGAGTTTAGACCAAAAAGCTCTATTTTTGTCTCATCAGACCACATGACCTTCTCCAATTCCTCCTCTGGATCATCCAGATGGTGATTGGCAAACTTCAGATGGCCTGGACATGCGCTGGCTTGAGCAGTGGGACCTTGCGTGCGCTGCAGGATTTTAATCCATGACGGCGTAGTGTGTTCCTAATGGTTTTCTTTGAGACTGTGGTCCCAGCTCTCTTCAGGTCATTGACCAGGTCCTGCCGTGTAGTTCTGGGCGGATTCCTCACCTTCCTCATGATCACTGATGCCCCACGAGGTGAGATCTTGCATGGAGCCCCAGACCGAGGGAGATTGACTGTCATCTTGAACTTCTTTCATTTTCTAATAATTGCACCAACAGTTGTTGCCTTCTCACCAAGCTGCTTGCCTATTGTCCTGTAGCCCATCCCAGCTTTATGCAGGTCTTCAGTTTTATCCCTGATGTCCTTACACAGCTCTCTGGTCATGACCATCGTGGAGAGGTTGGAGTCTGTTTGATTGAGTGTGTGGACAGGTGTCTTTTATACAGGTAACGAGTTCAAACAGGTGCAGTTAATACAGGTAATGAGTGGAGAACAGGAGGGCTTCTTAAAGAAAAACTAACAGGTCTGTGAGAGCCGGAATTCTTACTGGTTGGTAGGTGATCAAATACTTAAAATGCAAATTAATTATTTAAAAAACATATAATAGGATTTTCTGGATTTTTGACCTCTACATGCTTTGTAAGTAGAAAAACCTGCAAAATCGGCAGTGAATCAAATACTTGTTCTCCCCACTGTAGGATTTAAATGACTTGCACATCATTGCATTCTGTTTTTACAATTTACCCTGCGTCACAACGTTTTGGGAAACAGTGTTGTAGGTGTATTTACGATTTACCTTGGTTGTTTACTAGTGTTTTTGTTCAACTATAAATAAATAAAACCAAAACAGATTACCATGGCATAAAAAGTGGAACATCAGGTCTAAAACAGCAGTGAAAGAATGTAATGTTATTGGTGGGTTGAGCCAATCATCTCTCTAAGTAACTACAGGACTGCCTCATGTATTTAAAACCACTGGTGAGACCTATCCTCTAAGCTGCTGCCTACAGCGCTCTGCTGCACACAACACCAGTATTGGGACAGTGACACATTTCTTCTTCCAGCTTTAAATTCTTAAATAGTGGCTTGCACCTTGCAGTACCGTCTCTGGAGTTCTGCTGGTGAAAATGTCTGTCGATGTCTGACGCCGGTCCTCCAGGAGAGGGTTCAGTTTGTTTGTTTTTTAATCATTGAGAGCATTCTTTGGGCCTTCTTGGTCTACTAGGCTATTTGCGATTGCAAAGAACTCAAAGGTGTCTTCTTTTCTGTGTTCCTCTGTTACAAACTGTTGGTTTTGGCAGGCCAAAGGTTTTGACTATTCGATTTGGATTTATCAGCTTCATAACGGCTCCCTTGAGTTCAATTGGCACTTCTTTGTTACTTATGTTGAGACCCCAATAGCAGATAGAATAGGTCTCCTGTGACTGCACAAATGATGTGATGAAAAACACCCGACAAACCTCAAACACCAGTAATGCCACAGTCCCAAAACGTAAATGCCCTGAAATAGAGGGTCTAGATTTAAATTGTTGTAATTTCAAAATGGTGAAACAAATACCCATGACAAAGCTGAGCATCTTCAGCCCAATAGTAATTGTTTGATGTTTTTTTTTTTATCTTCACTGTCCCATAACTTACAGACATCAATTCATATTGCTGCAACATTGGGTTCCAATCTAATCCATTACTAATTTATCACACCGCCTGCTTTTGTGTTTCTATACCCAAAAAAGCACAACATGACAACATTTATTTTAAAGTTAAATAATCATCTTTCATAAGCTAACTAAAGCTCTGATTTCCAAAGTCCACCGTCACAAAGTCCACACATAGAAACAGGGAAGAAAGAACGAGGCAAAGCTTGCCTTTTCAAACCGGGAGCATTCTCCAGTAGAAGCAGCTACCTCCACCCCTCCACCCCTCCACCCACACCTCCTCCTCCACCCACCCACCCCTCCACCCCTCTACCCACCCACCCACCCCTCCACCCCTGAACCCAGCCACCCACCCCCCCCTCCACCCCTACACCCCTCCACCCCTCCACCCACCCATCCACCCCTCCACCCCTCCACCCACCCATCCCCCCCTCCACCCATCCACCCCTCCACCCCTCCACCCCTCCACCCACCCACCCATCCACCCCTCCACCCATCCCTGTGATGTAGCCTACAAGGCAGGCACCAGAACCATCTCCCTATCCTTCCCCAGAGGCAGCATACACAGACATCTCTCACACACAGACACACACTAGCTCACTTTCTCTCTTTTACTCACTCTCATTCACACACACACACACACACACACACTTCTAATTTTGCAAACAGTCTCTTTCTCTGACCCCTTTAATTTGCTCCATCTCTCCTGTCACCAAAAAGAAAAAAACTCACCGGGACCAAACAATCCCAATGTAATTTATTTTTTGAGGACAGAATATGTACATGTGTTAATGGGAAAGACGAATCAAATTAACTATAATTAGTCAAACTGAGAAGTGAGTTGGGGAGATAGAGGCAATGCTGTCAAGCCTTACAAGCCCCCCCCCCCCCCCACAACACACACACACACACACACCTATCTATCCCTACACCAGCAACACACACAGTTCCACCAAACCCCCCCCCCCCCCCCCCCACGTTCACTTTGACACACGTCACACTCACTTCAAAGCTTCAGAACAGCGATTGTATGTGGCAAGCAAACACACAGACACACAGACTATTTCTGTTGTGACACATTTCTCACCAAACCAGCGTGTGAATTTCACAAGCGGCAGAACCTGACGAATCTAATCTCTTCAAAAAGACATTAACAGACATCTTCTGAGCAGAGGAGTAATATGTTTGGACAGATGCTCTGTTCTCCTGTGGAACGCAGACAGAGCGCAGAAAGATGGGAGAACCGGACGGTAGTGGTGTGTGTGTGAAGGGGGGTGGAGGGGGGGTCGTCGCAGAACAAACGCAGCGATGATTAAGACTTGAGACTGTGGTTAAGGGCTACTGATGGCAGACTCTGGTAAATCAACGCTACTGATGGCAGACTCATCCACCCATCCACACTCCTCTCATGCATTTTCTTCTCTGTGTGTATGTGTGTGTGTGGGCATACAAATACCGGCATGCCGCAGAAGCGTCTTGGCGATGTCAGTGTGTCCGCAGAGCAGCGCGTCGTGTAACGGGCTGACCCCGCCCACCTGGCCTTTCAGCTGAGGGGCGGGGTGATGGCGTAGCAGGGCCTTCACGCACGCGTGGCTGCCATGGTTACAGGCCTCGTGCAGCGGCGTCCACCCGACGTGGTCTGAGGAATAACACACGCGCGCACGTCACGGACCACACCTCTTCCACTGTGCTTCACATTCTAGAGAAATACAGTGGCAGGCCGGGGTTTGGACCGCAGCCCACAGGTTGGCAACCCCTAGCCCTGATTCTTGACACTCGGGACAAAGCCATTCTTTATTTGTGTCTTAACGTATCAAATCTGATATTCTGGGAATGTTTTGAGATTAAAGAGAAGTCTGTCCATACACATTCAACTCTATTGGCAGATATGACCCCTGAGAGACTTCCGGGAAGTCTTTAAAATTTTGCACAATATTATTGCTAATACTCTATAGGCTCTGTCAAAGGGTTGATCAGATACTAGATTGTAATTTCAAGGCCATAGGTTTTGAAAAGACTTAAGTCAAAACTGTACCATGGTCCCCTGGGAACACCCACTGTCTTCTTGGGAAATAAAATTGGGTTAGTGCCTGGTTTAATTTATTATGCATGTTTTGGAATATTGGAATTCTGTACATTTCTATTCTTCTTTTCGCTGTAATTTAGGTCATTATTTCAGAATAACAACAATCCACAGTTTTCTGTCATCGCAACAGTTGAATTATTATGCTGTTTTGAAATGGCCTCATGGTGACGTCCCTGAGCAAGATTCCTTACTGTCCAGGTGAGAAGGGCTCTTTATGGCAACACTGCTCATTCCTTATCAATTGAGGACGTCAGAGAAGTTTACCAAAATAATATCCTGAATTTCTGTATGGAAACACAATTCAGAGAGAAATAATTTAAAGTCAAAGAGTTTGAGACTACATACAATCTAATCTGTATGCAGTTCTAAATTCATCTTAATTATTATGTGGCCCACGGTGGTCTCCGCACACTCTTCAAACCACGGTCTCTCCTCTAGCCATAAAAGCAGAAAATAAAAAGCAAATGTATCATTAGCATTTTTTTCATTTTTTACACTTTTTGTGAAGAATAGAAAATTAGATCCTTTGCTGAGAACAAGGGCATTTCCAGACATTGAACATATTTACCAAAATCCAGGGGGAAAATAATGTCCTTATACAACTCCTTTAAATCAATTAATGCAACAATAAAAATGTAATCTTAAGATTTAAGTTTCCCTGCTACACATGAACTGTCAACATTTCAAGAATCTCTATGCAATATTCTCATACCTATAGCGGCCACTTTTTCACAACAAAAATGAAATCAAGTAATAGTTTCGCTGTGCACGAAGATAAACACACCGAAATGTACGATTGAACAGAGTAAATCTATGAGCCAGATAACTCAGTCGAAATCCACAGTGAGACAGGTAGGTGTTCTGTCGTTAAAGTAAATGTTCTTGAGCTCTAAAATGAAACACAATGCATTTCCCGGAGACTAGAGGCCTCATATTTGTGTTCCGTGTCAGTAGCCTTTGCCCTTCAGTTGGTACCATTTCCTATTTTCGACACATCTCTGGTTGCCACTCTCCGTCCCTAGTCACATCTCCACTTGGCTTGTTAGATGATGGTTAATAAACCACAAAACTATTCAATTGCTGCATAAGCAGTTTAAATAAATGTTAAAAAAAGAAGAGAAGACTACAGTGTTAATATTAGCCCTGGGGAGATTACAAATGATTAAACAACCATGCATTCTCTTGGCACGGTGACTGTAAATCTAGCTTCCAACCCGCCCATTCCTCCAAGACACACCCTTCACATGTTACCTAACTGACGACACACTCCCTCCGTCCGCATTTCCGCATTAATTGCCCGGCGACGCCCTCAACTGAGCGCAGCGGGAGCCAGGGTGAAGGGTCAAGAAACCTACCTTTCACGTTGACGTCGATCCCAGGAAGTGCTAGGATCTGGAGCAGTGTTTCAACTTGGTTCCTCTTGCAGGCTCTGTGGAGAACTGTCTCGCCTTCGCCAGGTCCACCGGGTCCACGGACGCAGAGGAGGGAGGATGGGGGGGGGGGGGGGGGGTGGGGTGTGGGGGGGGGTGGGGGGGGTGTGGGAGAGAGCAATCCAAAATTAGGGTGTGTCCTTCCCATCGTCCTATATGTGAGCCACACGCCAATAACAGGAATTTAGATATGTCCCCAACGACACCCCAGCCCAAAAAAAGGACCTAGAAAAAAGGCAACCCTGCAAATGAAAATGCGATTTAAGAGGAATATTTGAAAGACGAGGACAAATGTAAAAAGAAAAAAACATTTAAGAACGGAATTCCTTTTTAGGAGCGATTTTTCACTTCCACACAATATCCACAAAAAGTTAATAAATGAGCTGTGAATGAGAGAAGATCCTCTTCCTGTGTTTCTGTATTGTTCCACAGTAGGAAGTTATGGCACAGAGCACAGGCACAAAGACTCCGGCAGGATTCTAGGGTTCAAAAGCTCCACTGGGCATTTCCAATGTACCACGTGATATTTAATCAGCAAACTACAACACCCAGACACAAAAGCCTCTAAAGGCTTCTATTTAGATTCCTCCCTGCCCCCACCCTCTTTCTGATACAATATAAAATCAGCAATAGATTAGACGGCCAATCCCGCCGCCCCCCCCCCCCCTTTTGTCATGTATGGCTGAACTTCACAAGAAAGTTAAAGGCCAAGCATGAGTGCCTCGGAGTTTGCCAGTATAATACAGGACCGCAAAGCCCCTAATAAAACGCTTTACTAGCCCTCTCCAGGACGCCAGCTTGGCCATGCTGAGGCTCCAGCAGAGCAGAAAAAGCCTGGTGTGGGGAGGGCACAGAGAGGGAGGAAGGGCAGGCAGAGACGGGACCGACGGGAGGGCAGGGGATAGAAAACTGGAACGATGCTGGCTTCCTTTCAAAATACTGAATATGCTAGATGCTTCCGGCATGAAGAATGCCTTTCTTCGGGGGTGGGACTCCATTAAAAAGGTGATTCCAACGTGACAAAGGCTGAATAGTGGGATATCTGGGAAAAATGTATGGTTAATCGGGAAGAGGAAAAGCTGTGGTTTACTGCCCTTCTTCCTGTGTCAGTCGGCAGCCGAGAAGGTGCCACATAGCAGAAGGTGGCTTGGGTTTTCGTGGTGTATGTTTGAAATCTCCAGCGCCCAGTTACCTTACTGAATCATGGTCATAAAAAATAAATACTCTCTAGGTGCATTCCCTCGTGCCAGCCTCAGAAACACAGAAAATCCAACATGAACTGCCTCCTGCTCGGTAAGTGGTTTGGAACGCACCGTTGTCAGCTACGTCCAACTGGACGAGACCAAATTGCAGCGAGACAGGCGGGTCTAAGGGACCAGAGCCAGTCTTGGCCCAAAAGACACATTCTCCTCCAAGTTACAGGTCCTTATCAATAATCCCACACTCACCAGAGTGGAACACACTGGAAACAAAATGGCTGACAGAGGCACAGTTACCATTGAAACATCCCCATTGCCATTGATTTCTCTGTTGACTTGAAGAACAAAACAAACAATTCTCTCCCTGGGAAGAAAAACAACATCTTATAAACATGAAAACAATAATATTTGTAGAGATTAAAAGAACATGTACATAATACAATGAGCAAAAAACACTGAGGCTCCATACTGAAGTCCAAGTCAGCCATAATTAGTTGTTCTGCGCTGTGGCAGGTCAGCGATCTACACGGCGCGTTTTGCCATTACGGCCTCTAAAACGGCGTGATTAAACACCCATTCCCCAGCTCCCCATGTGTACACATCCTCGCAAATGCCAAGCCCAATCCATGCACTGTTAAATCACTTTAATGGCTCCAATTTGGACACAACGCCTCCATTATAGGGGTAATTGCATGCTCAGCATTTACAAGCATGGAAAGAATAAATCCGCCTATCCTTTTCCACACATCCTTCTAACAATGCCCCATTTCACTCTTTAATAGAAAAGTTAAATGTATGTGTTGCTCACTTAGTCTGTGTACCCGTGATGGCGAGCAGGTAAAAAAAAAAACGTTGGGCTTTTTTTTTTAACCCGCTTTTAGGCAAATAGTTTCCAATAGAAATGCTATTCTTCTAAATTGGGCTAGGAACCTTTGTTGGACTGGAGAACCTCTCTCCCTCTTACACAGGCTTGCATGGCCATACACCACCTGCTGTATGCAACATTAAATGCTGGCCGGCCATAATTATAAATTAGTTTTGACCAGTGATCCTTGGCCATTACAGATTTAAGGAATAAGGTGTATCTCCTACATAGCACGGCAAAGAGCTGTTCTTAGGCACGATGCAGTGGGGAACACCGCCCAAATACCACCGCCCTCTAATATGCCTTATTACTATTGTAAACAAGTTACTCTCTGAGGAAGATGCCAGTTTGGCATCAAAAAGTCAGTGACCTGCAGCCTGTACAGCCAAAGGATTAAATGAAGCTAAATGTAATTTATCTCTGCCTTGGTTGTTGCGTGGTTTTTCTTAGCAAGCCTTTTTCAGGTTACCAACACTATCAGAACAATAAAAGAAAGTATGTCATACAAAAAAATGTATTTGCTAAGTGAATCTCCAAAACACTCTAAAACAACTACAGGGTTCTGGAAATGGCAGGTCTTGACTTGATAGTCTTCTACAGCGAACAAGATTTTCAGGCGGTTCAGGAAGGTGGGTCCAGTGAAGGGAGACATCAGGTCGAATTTTTATCATAGGTACGCTTCAACTGTGAGAGACGGAATCTAAAACAAAAATCCAGAAAATCACATTGTATGATTTTTAAATAATTAATTAGCATTTTATTGCTTCACATAAATATTTGATCACCCACCAACCAGTAAGAATTTCGTCTCAGTTCTTTAAGAAGCCCTCCTGTTCTCCACTCATTACCTGTATTAACTGCACCTGTTTGAACTTGTTACCTGTATAAAAGACACCTGTCCACACAATCAATCAATCAATCAATCAATCAAATGTATTTATAAAGCCCTTTTTACAACAGCAGTTGTCACAAAGTGCTTTACAGAGACACCCGGCCTTAAACCCCAAGGAGCAAACAACCGCAGTGTTGGATTTCAGTGGCTAGAAAAAACTCCCTAAGAAGGCCGAAGTTTAGGAAGAAACCTAGAGAGGACCCAGGCTCAGAGGGGTGACCAGTCCCCTTCTGGATGTGCCAGGTGAGATATTAAAAGTCCAATTGGAATAATACATTTCTCTGGCCTAAATCCAGAGTCTATTTGATTCTAGACTAGGTCAAAAGTATGACCAGATGGACAAGGACAGGGACAGCAACGGGCCCCCCAAACCAGGTACTCCGCAGGAGTGGACCAGGACCTCATCTCCTCCTCCCCGGGGGGGGGGGGGGGGGGGTCCGGCAACACTGTGGCCCTACCCGGGGGAGGCCCCGGACAGGGCCCAACAGGCAGGAAATCAACCAAAGGGACACCCACCAACCGCAACCCCCCTGAATGAGTGCAGAGTATTGCCAGCAGCGTACAGACCAATTGCACAAGTGTGCAACAGAGAGTCAACAACAAGCCAGTGACTCTTCCCCCGAAAGGCATTGGAGGGAGGGCATCCCAGTGGCGACGAGAGCTCACCTGGCAAGACAGCAAGGGTGGACAGTATCAAGCCTACTGGTCACCTTCACGCCCCCGGGCCAGGCTACACCTAATTATAAACCGTGCTGTAGAGATGAGTTTTTAGTAGACACTTGAAAGTTTGCATTTCTAACCTTAATTGGCAGATCATTCCACGGTAGTGGAGCTCTATGAGAAAAGGCCCTGCCGCCAGCTGTTTGTTTAGAAATTCTAGGAATGGCCTGCATCTTGCGATCGTAGATTACGTGTAGGTATGTATGGCTGGATCATTTCAGCAAGGTAAGTAGGAGCAAGTTCATGTATTGATTTATAAGTTAAGAGTAAAACCTTAAAAACATACTCCAACCTCTCCACAATGGCCAAGACCAGAGAGCTATGTAAGGACATCAGGGATAAAATTGTAGACCTGCACAAGGCTGGGATGGGCTACAGGACAATAGCAAACAGCTTGATGAGAAGGCAACAACTGTTGGTGCAATTATTAGAAAATGGAAGAAGTTCAAGATGACAGTCAATCTCCCTCGGTCTGGGGTTCAATGCAAGATCTCACCTCGTGGTGCATCAGTGATCATGAGGAAGGTGAGGGATCAGCCCAGAACTACATGGCAGGACCTGGTCAATGACCTGAAGAGAGCTGGGACCACAGTCTCAAAGAAAACCATTAGTAACACACTACGCCGTCATGGATTAAAATCCTGCAGCGCACGCAAGGTCCCCCTGCTCAAGCCAGTGCATGTCCAGGCCGTCTGAAGTTTGCCAATCACCATCTGGATGATCTAGAGGAGGAATGGGAGAAGGTAATGTGGTCTGATGAGACAAAAATGTTGCTTTTTGGTCTAAACTCCACTCGCCGTGTTTGGAGGAAGAAGAAGGATGAGAACAACCCCAAGAACACCATCCCAACCGTGAAGCATGGAGGTGGAAACATCATTCTTTGGGGATGCTTTTCAGCAAAGGGGACATGACAACTGCACCATATTGATGGGAGGATGGATGGGGCCATGTATCGCGAGATCTTGGCCAACAACCTCCTTCCCTCAGTAAGAGTATTGAAGATGGGTCGTGGCTGGGTCTTCCAGCATGACAACAACCCGAAACACAAAGCCAGGGCAACTAAGAAGTGGCTCCGTAAGAAGCATCTAAAGGTTCTGGAGTGGCCTAGCCAGTCTCCAGTCCTGAACCCAATAGAAAATCTCTGGAGGGAGCTGAAAGTCCGTATTGCCCAGCGACAGCCCCGAAACGTGAAGGATCTGGAGAAAGTCTGTATGGAGGAGTGGGCCAAAATCCCTGCTGCAGTGTGTGCAAACCAGGTCAAGAACTACAGGAAACATATGATCTCTATAATTGCAAACAAAGGTTTCTGTACCAAATATTAAGTTCTGCTTTTCTGATGTATCAAATACTTATGTCATGCAATAAAATGCTAATTAATTACTTAAAAATCATACAATGTGATTTTCCATCACTCACAGTTGAAGAGAACCTATGATAAAGATTACAGACTTCTACATGCTTTGTAAGTGGGAAAACCTGCAAAATCGGCAGTGTATCAAATAATTGTTCTCCCCACTGTGTGTGCCCGAGAACTCCCCTTCACTGTAGAATTTTGGCTGTATACCAAACCATCTCAAGCCTTAATGGCTGTTTACCGAACCCTCTCCAGCCTTATTGGCTGTATATGAACCTTCTCAAGCCTTCTTGGCTGTTTACCGAAGCCTCTCAAGCCTTATTGCTTAAATAAGCAAACAATGTCCATCAACACTCATCAGTTGTGATCAATGTAACAGGACCATAATAAAGTCACTAAACAGTTTTCAAATATTGACATACATGTACGTATTTTTATATATACACATTGCCTTAGGAAAGTAATCAGAACCCTTCACTCTCCCCACATTTTGGTGTGTTATGGACTTAATTAATAATTGATGAAAAAAGATGCTCAGATGCATTATGTGTTCTTTGATCATACTTGAGACATCCCTAGAACTTTGGAGAACTCTGAAGATTAGAGACCATGTTCGGCAAATTCAATTGTTCAGACATGATTTAGAAAAGCACACACATGGCTTTATAAGGTTCCACACTTCACAGAGCATGCAAGACCAAAAACCAAACAATGACCTCCAAGCAACTCTATGTAGACTGAGAATTGTGCTGAGGCATAGATCAGGAGAATGTTATTCAATGTAATTATTTTTAAATTGTCTAAAGCAATAAAGGTTCCCAGGAGCACAGTGGGCTCCATCACGGTAAAATGGAAGACTTTTAGAAGCACCAACTTATACTATAGCTGGCCGTCTGGCCAAACTAAGTAACTACACAAGAAGGGCCTTGGTCAGAGAGGTGACCAAGAACCCAACAGGCACTACAACAGAGCTTCAGATTTTCTCTGCAAATAAGGAAGAGACGGCATAAAGAAAAAACATCTTTGCAGCACTCCATTAATCAAGGTACTGTAGAGTGGCTAGACGAAGCCAATCCGGACTAAAAGGCATTTGAAATGCCACATGGTGGACTCAAGAGTGCTCTAGAAACATTTCTAGTCTGATGACACTAAACTCAAACTACCAGGCCTGAATGCCAAGTGGAACATCTGGCGAAAACCAGGGAGCACTCATTTTCCTTGCTAATACCATCTCTACTGTGAAGTGTGGTGGTGGGAGCTTCATGCTATGGGGTCGCTGCCAAAGGGGCCACTAAAAAGTACTGGCTAAAGATACTTCCTAGAAAAGTGTTTTCACCCTATCGCTATAGGGTACTGTATCTGAACAGAAAGCATGTAGTAATTCATTAATTAAAAACATATTTCCTATATGTGGGAGTGTTCAAGAGGCAGCTGGGAGGGCCGACTCCACTCCGTCACGTTATTTTGATATAGTACGTGGTTATTCTACACGTAGATAATCATATTGATATTATACGTTTATTTTCCCCACACAGTTAATGAAAGGGTAACTAGTTGACCAACACTGTATACCCCAGTGTGATATAGGCAGAATATAAAGTACAGACATCTGGATCAATGCTAGTTATATTACTAGATCATACATCCCGGTATGAGACAGGAACAATATGAAGATGGGGACATCTGGATCAATGCTAGTTATTAGATCATATACCCAGGTATGAAACAGAAACAACATGAAGGCAGGACCATCTGGGTCAATGCTAGTTGTACTAAGTACTACAGGTTAGCTATTCCAAAACTCTTAACGTTAGTATTTTAAATCAGTGTTCCTCTAACATACTGGTAACTCTGTACTAGACCTAATGGATCAGTCTGCACTCAATGCTAGTTACGTCAGCCACTAATCTCAAGAGTCTAGTCAGAGAGGAACCTTCACCGAGGGACTGCAGAGCCCCAGAGCACAGACAGGACAGAAAACAACCTTCCTAAAGGGGAGCAAGGCTAGCAGCGATGCATGCTGATGATATGCAGCACAGAAAAACAGCTCATAGGAAAGCAAGATGAAATCTGTGTGTGAGGGAGAGCGAGAGAGAGAGAATGTGCCGATGGTTCATCAAAAATTAATGCGGAGCGCATTGGTACAGAGATCACGTAGTGGAAAAACAACATACGAAGAAGAGCCTTGAGACCTGTGCCTCTGCCTGCCCTACCATCCACCCCTCCACCCCTCCACCCATGCACCCCTCCACCCCGGCTCCGGTGCAGGGCTTTTCTGATCAGGTGTAGGGAGGAGACATGACTGCTGACACCATGGAGAGTTCACACGGAGTGCCAAGGCTCTAATTGCAGGAAGTTCCACACACAGTCCCTCACTTTAACAGCGTGGCCATAAATGCTGTTTAATATTCTTAAAGTGGGGATCTGACCACCGTTGTGCGCCAATGTGGTTTTTGTTTGACTTCTTTCATCTATCATTTCACCCGAATTTGTCTTTTATCCTGTGTTTATTTTCTTTTATTATTCAAAAATGTGGATGACAGACCAACAAAAAAAATAAAGAGTGCAGGGAATTTCAATGAGAACGCCAGAGGTAGAGAACCAAGGTGAACTCTTTGAAGACGAAAGCAGCAGTGATCCTGCTGAATTCAGCCTCCACCCACAAACCTGCACCATCACAGCTTCTGGACAGTTGACTGTGAGGTGGCATATTATGCAAATCTTTGGCTTTATAAATACATCATGGGCTTTGCTCTTGATTAAGTTCAAACTGATGACACAGTCCATGCGTATTGTCTTGAAAATGTGCAGAGAAGTGTTTGTGTGTTACCTGCTGCATTGACTCGGTTAACACCTCTGGGGATGTTCTTCTTCCTGGGGCCTGCTCCATTAACCAGACCGCTGGGCATTCTGGGTAGTGACAGGAGACAAGGTCAGGGGTCATATTAAAATGGTCATCTAATGATTGACATAACTTAAAAATATTTAACACACATTTTATTATTCTTGTAGAGACCACAAACATTAATGCCATTCTAAACCCAATTACTCTTAATCCTTAACGTTCCACTAAACACTTCACCAAAAAACCTAACCTTAACCTCAAAAACAATACCTCAAACCAACCACTATACTAACTGTTACTTTCACCAAAACCAATGCCGAAAATAGCCTCTTTTTTTTTTTTCTCACAGGAGCTGGCAAAATGTCCCTGAGGTAGTTTCCCATATTTGACTATTCTTGCAGGGATTTCTGGTCCCCATCAGGATAGTAAGACCCCCTTCCCCTCGGGGAATAGAGCAGTACAGCAGTAAGTACGTGGACAGGGCCACTCTGAGCACTGATTCACTCAAACAGACTAGCAGAGAGAAACTCCCAGCTCACTATTTTAATGGCCATCACTGCCACCTAGTAAAGCCTCTGCTCTCATATACAGAACAGTTTTACTTGTCTTCAGCGTCCCCCCCCCCCATTCCAATGGAGAGTGAAGCAGTGCTCGGAATGGATCCTGAAAGGATCAAGGAATTCACAGTTTCCTACAGCATTGATGACGACCTGGTTAAAGTTCAGCGGTGTTGCACCCTGGCTTCCACCATAACGTATGACCTGGCCGCAGAACACCGCAGCCCTGTCCCTGACCATGGCGGAGACGGATAAAGCAGTCCGCCGCACGCGGTGTTGGCGGAAGCATCAGCCAGTCCTTTTTCCACTGCACATTTCCCCCCACTTAGTGAGTTAAACACCAGCCGAGTCAAGTCAACGGAGAACAGGGAGATTATTACGAGGAAAACATAAAGAGGAAGCGAAGGCGAGCTCTTCAAAGCTGTGTAGTGCTAATAGCTGTGCGGCTGTTAGAGGAGTCCTGTGAGTGAGAGTTTGGTGGGGGGGGGGGGGGGGGGGGGGCAGCTGCCGGCAGGACGTCTGACGCGTGGGTGACAGGGATGAGTGGGAGAGTGGGGGGAGAGAGGAGCCGTGCTTTACTACAGGGAAGCCTGCTTGTTCCCTGGTAATTGGGTTGTTCAGAACCCAGGCGGAATCTCCCGGCAGTGCGGGAGGAACAAACGTCCTGTCACGTAGCTTGTTATTAGCAGGGGCACTGCTAAAATATGGAAAACGCTGGCGCACGCGCGCAGAAAGATAAGAGGAAGAGAGCGCTGCGTTTAATCTCTTCCCACTTAACCCAGAAGTCCTCGGTCCACATGGAGAGGCTGGCAATAGACTTTACTTGGCAAGTGGGCCCAGATTCCCCTCGTTCCCATACGATGGACCATGCTATGGGGATCATCATTCTGTCATTCTGGCTCCAGGATCTCCACAAGCCCCGGGGCAGTGTATACTAAGCCATACAACAACACTAAATACATACACAAACACACAATCTACAAACACACCAGAATCCGCTGGGTGTCATTATGAACTGTCAGGAATCGGACTCTGAACATTTCTCTCGTTTAATTCCATTCACACCAGCCTAAATGTTGCTCCCCCAAACACTCAATTCCAGTCGTGGAAGCAGATTTATTTAAGGGATGCAGTGATTCACTGTGCACTTGTACAGTAACATGTGTGACGACGAGAGAGAAGAAAAACACAAAGAAGAGAGAGAAATAGTGGGACCAATAGAAAGCAACAGAGAGAGAGAAAGCGAGAGAGAGAGAGCGCGAGAGAGAGCGTGAGAGAGAGCGCGAGAGAGAGCGTGAGAGAGAGCGTGAGAGAGAGCACGCCAGGGAACAACAGAGAGGCTGACAAATAGAAACAGAGTGAATGAAACAGAGACAGAGAAAGATAAAACAGAGTGAGAGACAGAGAAACAGAGAGGCAGATAGAGAGAGAAACACAGAGAGAGAGACAGAGAGGCAGAGACAGAGTGTAATGACCAACCCAAACGGGCTCAAACAGAAAAGCAATAAGCTCTGCTTGATTAAGCCAGCAGGAGGAACACGGCTTCAATTATGGAGAGACACCCGCCAGCCATGGTGTGGATGTGTGCCCTGACAGCAAGCTGTCCCCACAGGAGGAGTCTGGGGGAGGAGTCTGGGGGAGGAACGGGGAGACCGCCAGTGAGAGGTAAAACTAAACGCAATATGCCTCCCCCATCTCAAAATAGTTACACATCCTTAACGCGTGTAGATTTTTTGCAAAGTAAGACAGCATTACGGTTGTCTTTATTCGTCTGCAGAGCAAAGCGAACGCTGGTGAATGGTCATCACGTGAGGGGACAGGGGCCCAGAATGGCCTCTGAGTGAACCGCTGACCCCGAGATGAACCCCCGACCCTCCCCGCCAGCCTGCCTGGGCCAACAGCACAATGACAGCGGCAGCGGCCTGGAATGGGACAGGAGTGGCGCGGGAGGGAGGGAGGGACTGTTGTGACCCCAGCGGTAACCTGCCCTATGCACCTCTCATGTCAGCTGTGATGAGTCCACAAGCTGACCTCCTCGCCACGTCTTCCCCCTTCTTTCCACTCAATCCATCACCTCACCTCCCCTCTGTGCACCTTGCCCCCCCCTGCTGTTTCCCCCCAGGTCGCTGGCTGGTCCTCGGGATGATGCTGGTGGTGGTGGTGGGGGACGACGACACACAGTGCCACAAGCAGACAGACAGAACCAGGCAGACTCACTCAGTAATTGTGCCCGGGTTGAACAAGTTGGGTGAGGTGTGTTCAGGCTCAGACAGGGGGCTGCTGCTGTCTGACTGGTGATCTCCTGGCCCGACCGCACTCAGCTTCCCCAGAGCAGCCAGGTAGGACACCTGCCAGGACACACACACACACACACACACACACACACACACAAAACAGAATGGCGATGACCACTGGAATAACATCTGGCAACAACCACAAAGACAGTCTAACTGGGACGGGGCCGAAACGTACAATCCTCCTGAGCGAGAGAGGCTCTACCCCGAGTGTGATGTGACCCCTGTGGCAGAACATCCTGAAGATGGAGTCTGCCGCGGCCATCCGAAGCCTCGTCGAGACTATCCCGGGAACCAACGCCTCCAGCACGTCCAGGGGCAGGTCTGCGGACGGACACGGATTGGAACACCCCCCCGCATTAACACGGAACCAGAATATCACACGTGTACGTTCAGTCCTTCAGACCGTGGACGGATTGTGGGCGCCAGGGCGGAGCGGCGTACCCTGACAGATAATGGCCAAGTGCTGGGCCAGGTCCTCCAGGCTTCGCTCCACCAGGCTCGGGTTGAGGCGGCTGTGCCTTTGACACCAGACGTCCACCACCACGCCGAGCATGTCCTGGAGGGTCAACACCAGCCTCTGCCGTCTGCTCCTCTCAGCGCCCCACGCCTGAACCTGCACAGACAACACAGAGACGGAACAGGACAGGGGCGTAGGAATGGTTTAGGTGTGTGTGTCGTTGAGGATATAGGCCTAGTGAATGTATGCTGACTCGTTGAGGATGTAGGCCTAGTGAATGTGGCTGACTTGTTGAGGATATAGGCCTAGTGAATGTGTTTACGTCGTTGAGTATATAGGGCTATGGTTACGTAGTTGAGGATATAGGCCTAGTGAATGTGTTTACGTCGTTGAGTATATAGGGCTATGGTTACGTCGTTGAGGATATAGGCCTAGTGAATGTGGCTGACTTGTTGAGGATATAGGCCTAGTGAATGTGGCTGACTTGTTGAGGATATAGTCCTAGTGTATGTGGCTGACTTGTTGAGGATATAGTCCTAGTGTATGTGGCTGACTCATTGAGGATATAGGCCTAGTGTGTATGGCTATGTCGTTGAGGATATAGGCCTTGTGAATGTGTCAACATAGTTGAGGATATAGGCATAGTGAATGTGGCTGACTCGTTGAGGATCTAGTCCTAGTGAATGTGGCTGTGTCATTTTCAGCGTCAATTATAAGCTTTGGAGAACTGGTTAGGAACAGTGACTTCAGAATGATTTACCTCACAAACGGAGCACATCCACTTCGACGCCTCGACCAGAAGCTCGACAAGCTGCTGCACGGGCCTGGATCCCAGCGTGGACCGATCCCACACACTCCAGAACACATGGTTGAGGAGGTTGGACTCCACGACTCCAGCTTGTCTGGAGGAGGAAGAACATGCAGGAATATTCAGTGTTATCTTTGTGTCGTACTGCCGGGACCTAAGTAAAAGTAAACTGTTTCAAAGACTGTCTCACAGCACACCAACAAGACGGCTTTGACCCATAGTTAATGATTACCCATTGTTGGCGGCGCGCAAGTCGCATTTGAACAGCTTCACTGCAAAGGTCTGCAGGTCACCATGGAAGCGGAGCAGCTCCGGGGAGGCAGTGCTAGAGAATGAGTGGCAGGTGAGCTCGCTGCCCATACACAACCTGGAGAAACACAGATCCATACAAAGAATGACTTGAACAAAATATATACATTTATTTTTACCTTAGATTAGATTGGGGTTAGAATCAGCATATTTCGTTTTTAACTCAGTTGAATAACGGGCCTCCTGCCACTCCCACAGTCCTCATATGATAATATTACAGTACAATATGTTTAGTTTCTCTGTGTATCGAGATTCAGGCAACACGCAATGCCCCCACTCTAAAAACGTTTTAAACAACACTGGTCCCGTTATAGCTAAAAATATACACTGAGGCAATACTTTACTGCATAAGGACATAGAGACACATTCCTATACACAGACAGATGACAAATTAAAGAAAAAACCTCAGTCAGGGCTTGGGCCATCAGAACCGCTTCAATACACTGTGGGATAGAGTGTCTGGAACTCTACTGGAGGGATGGAATACCGTTCCTCCAAAAGACATTCCCTCATTTGGTGTTTTGATGATGGTAGTACAGAGCACTAACACAACTCTCCAATTTTCCAACTGGTTTACACCTGGTTAGTGCCAAGGCCAAAGCATATCATTTGTTTTCATACTCCTTCAGTGACCGCTCGTGTCCTGGGGACGGGGGGGATGTGACTCTGTAATGAACCCCCTTTCATAGTCACTTAGATCCTTTCCCCTTGACATCTTAAAACAAAATCGAGGTCATCTGGGCATGCTCAGCATTTTTATACACTCCACAGGATGTTAATTGCTCAATCGCAACGCGCAGTACACTTGTACGGAAGCATATGAATTTGTTGTGTTCCTCCACTAATTTATTCAGGTATTTCCTTTGTCACCCATTGTGTGTGAGTGTATATATATATGGTATACAAAATGTGGTATGTATGGTATAAGCAATAATTCATGATATATTATGAATATAGTGACGTATACCTGAATGATGTCTCCAGATAAGGCCAGACTCCCTTCTCACACTGGGGGCACTGGAGCACCTTCAAGAAAAACCTCTCAGTCGAAGGCGAACCCCGGGGCGGGTTGTTCCTTAGGATGGTTCTGAGAACTGTGTGGAACACGTTGTAGAAGAGAGGTTTGGCGTCTCCCTGGATGGGGAAGAAGGAGCCATTAGTGGCCTGGAAAGCAGGGTTGGTTTTTTTAACACTACATAGAGTGACACCCAAGAGTCTCTGTGATCATACGTGAAGAGCGTGTTGCATCAGGGGCTGAAGGAAAGAGGCTGGAGGGTGTTGTCCCGGCTGCAGATAGGTCAGGATCTCCTCCAGAGCTTCCGTGAAGAAACCACACTCGGTGAGATTCTGCACATTGTGAAAGCTGACTAGCGAACTCTGGGGGGGACAGCGATGGAGATGGAGGGGGAAGAGAAGGAGGGAAGAACACAGTGTTACAAAGAGAGGAGAATGAGAGAGAGGGTACGAGAAAGGGGAGTGACAGGCAGGACGTCAGATGTTCCTTGGGTCAACTCGTTAACTGTCACTTATTACCCAAAAATAATGACATGGCCGCCTTTATAGGCAACGGTGGAAAATCCACTTGGGAAAGTGTCAGTGGGACTAGCCTTAATAGGTCTGCCAATCACGCTTCACCAATCAGCTGGCAGCACTGGTTAAACCAGGTGACCCGGATATGATGCATTCATGCACAAAATGTCACCTTACGATGAGGCGCTTGACATAAAGGAAATTGAATGACCTGATCTCCTCTGACAAATCCCATACTCATTTTACAACTGTGTAATACCGATGTATGGTAGTTGTATTATAATGCTTGGAGCATATCTGCATACCTGAGAGTTCAGTATGGGGGTATTGTAGCTCATGGTCTCTGGGAGACTTCTCAGCTCTTCTCTGAGTCTTCTAGCCTCCTGCAAGAAACATCCACAAGGTCACATGCTATCAGAGCCTTCATTAAAATGACTGGATGTTTGACATGCCTGACAAGTGTTTCCAAAACTAAATATACACAGGACCAGTTAAAAGTTTGGACCCACTAAAACTTTCAAATTGGAATCATGTAGCAACCAAAAAAGTGTCAAATAAATCATACATTGACACTATGTCACCCTTTGTCTTGATGTCAGCTTTGCGCAATCTTGGCATTCCCTTAACCATCTTTATGATTCTAAGCGTTATTTCATAGTTTTGTTCTCCTCACTATTATTCTACAAAGGGGTCCTTGAAGAAAGAAAAAGCTTTGAATGAGAAGGCATGTCCAAACTTTTAACTGGTGTGTGTATATACACACAGTGGATATAAAAAGTCTACACACCCTATTAAAATGCCAGGTTCTTGTGATGTAAAAACATGAGACAAAGAGAAATCATGTCAGACCTTTTTCCACCTTTAATGAGACCCATAATGTGAACAATTAAATTGAAAAACAAATTGAAATCTTTGAGGGGGGAAAAATTAAAAATTAAAACCTTACCTTAACCTGGTTGCTTAAGTGTGCACACCCTTAAACTAATACTTTGTTGAAGCACCTTTAGATTTTATTACAGCACTGAGTCTTATTGGGTTGGAGTCTATTAGCATGGCACATCTTGACGTGGCAATATTTGCCCACTCTTCTTTGCAAAAGCTCTCCAAATCTGTCAGATTGCGAGGACATCTCCTGTGCACAGCCCTCTTCAGAACACCCCACAGATGTTCAATTGGATTCAGGTCTGGGCTCTGGCTGGGCCATTCCAAAATGTTAATCCTCTTCTGGTGAAGCCATGCTTTTGTGGATTTGGATGTGTGCTTGGGGTCGTTGTCATGCTGAAAAGTGAACTTGCTATTCATTTTCAGCTTTCTAATGGACGCCTGAAGCATTTGTGCCAAAATTGCCTGGTTTTTGGAACTGTTCATAATTCCCCCCACCCTGAATAAGGCCCTGGTTCCAGCTGAAGAAAAATAGACCCAAAGCATGATGCTACCACCACCATGCTTCAACGTGGGAATGGTGTTCTTTGGGTGATGTGCAGTGTTGTTTTTGTCCCAAACATACCTTTTGGAATTATGGCCAAAATCTTTAACCTTGGTTTCATCAGACCATAACACATTGTCCCACATGTTTTTGGGAGACCTGATGTTTGTTTTTGCTTGATGTACCCCATAGCCCATTCATATGAAGAATACGGGAGATTGTTGTCACATGTAGAACACAGACAGTACTTGCCAGAAATTCCTGCCTCTTGGAAGTCTCCCTGACCAGTTTTCTTCTCGTCTTTTCATCTAATTTGGAGGGACGTCCAGTTCTTGGTAATGTCTCTGCTGTGCCATATTTTTTGCACTTGATGATGACTGTCTTCACTGTGTTCCATGGTATATCTAATGGTTTGAAAATTATTTTGTACCCTTCTCATGAATGATATCTTTCAACAATGACATCCCTCTGATGCATTGGAATAAAATGCAACAATTTTGTTTTTGCCCGCATTTATCATGAGCTGAACTCAAAGATCTAAGACTTTCTCTATGTACACAAAAGGCCAATTACTCTCAAATATTGTTCACAAATCTGTCTAAATCTGTGTTAGTGAGCACTTCTCCTTTGTCGAGATAATCCATCCACCTCACAGGTGTGGCATATCAAGATGCTGATTAGACAGAATGATTATTGCACAGGTGTGCCTTAGGCTGGCCACAATAAAAGGTCACTCTAAAATGTGCAGTTCCATCACACAGCACAATGTCGCAAGTTTTGAGGGAGCGTGCAATTGGCATGCTGACTGCAGGCATGCTGACATGTCCACCAGAGCTGTTGACTGTGAATTGCAGTTTGTCGTTGTAACAAACTTGAGTGGGAAAATGCTCACATTTGATGGTGTCTGGCACTTTGGAGAGGTGTTCTCTTCACGAATGAATCCCGGTTTTCACTGTACAGGGCAGATGGCAGACAGCGTGTATGGCGTTGTGTGTTCCAGGTCCTGCCAATATCCAGCAACTTGCACAGCCATTGAAGAGGAGTGGACCAACATTCCACAGGCCACAATCAAAAACCTGATCAACTGACTGGTTTTCGGACCCCACCAATACAGTAAAAATGCAAATTTTAGAGTGGCCTTTTATTGTGGCCAGCCTAAGGCACATCAGTGCAATAATAATACTGTCTAATCAACACTTTGATATGCCACCCCTGTGAGGTGGATGGATTATCTCAGCAAAGGAGAAGTGCTCACTAATACAGATTTAGATAGATTTGTGAACAATATTTGAGAGAAATAGGCCTTTTGTGTACATAGAGAAAGTCTTAGCTCATGATAAATGAGGGCAAAAACAAGTGTTGTGTTTATAATTCAGTTCAGTGTGTGTGTGTGTGTCTGTGTATATATATATATATATATATATATATATATATATATATATATATATATATATATATGAGTGTAACCTCCATTGCAGAACACAGAGGGATGTGAAAAAACTCTCACCTCAATTTGGGAGATATAGTCTCTGGCCTCCATCTCTATCCCTGAGAAGTCTGGGGAGAGAGTGTCATTCATAGATATAAATTGTGTTATGAAAATATTTGCAGCCTCTAAAATAATTTTTGAATATAATAATCAATGGGTGCGGCGGTCAAACAGCTTTTGACTTCAATTAGGTTAGATATCGGTTCTCCACTTTTTCCTTTGGTTAACTACTGGTGTTGCTAAAGGTAAATGGTCATTTAGGTCTAAATTAGGATCTTCACTAAACTGATGAACACAGCCGAGAAGATACAGCTCTAGTTAAAGTTAAGCCTCTTGCTATTTTAATAAACATTAGGCATAGCAGAAGTAATTTGTGGTACTTTATGTGTGTACTATGTTTTGGCATTGTTCAGTCCTAGAATAGGGTTAATCTGTGTTCCTGAACCCAGACTTCCACTGGCTCATATTATGACTCTCTCCACTGGCTCTCCACCTGTCTGTCTCTCCCATCGCTCACCACCTGTCTGTGTCTCCACTGGCTCACCACCTGTCTGTGTCTCCCCAGTTTCACCCAGTGTCCAGGTCCAACCCATCAAAGAACACACTTGCTCCTAAAGAAAAAAGATTGAGGCTTATTAATGAAAACGTTCAGAATGTGTAGCACGACATTCGGTTAGCAATTTGACGTCTGTAGTTGTTTACCCCCAAAAGGTGATGGGCAATGTGTGTTGTGGGGTAGCAGGGTGCACAGGCATTTTGGGCCTTCACATAGTCCACCACATGGTTGGTCAAGACATGCGTTACAGCAACATCAGACGAAGGACAGCTGGAGTGCACAGAGGCCTTCCCCGCTGTAAGGATTCTGACGATGACCAAATAAGCGACAGACACAAAGTTTACGCAACATTAAAATCAGAAAATGCATCATAACACTTCAATCTACGGGCGTGGTGTCAATTTAAAGTAAATTCTGAAGATCACCTTTGAAAAATGTCTTTCTGAGTTGGCTTGACGATCAGGAGGACCCTCCAGCCTTCGAAGGCCCCAGCCACTGCCCCATTGGTGACCCTCTCCCTCCACACCCGCACTGGATTAACGGCCCCAGGGACGACCCACGATGAGTCCAGCTCGTAGGGCTCCTCTGGCAGCCACGAGCCATTCTTAGCAGAGTCCAAAACGTAGTTTGGATTCACGATCCACTTGCCTGACAGACAGAGAAGACAAGACACAAACACTGTGGGTCAATCTGTGAGACCCTACAGCTGTATAATCTCTCCGACAGAGCGACGGGTAACAGGTGTGCCTCACCAACCCTCTGACAAGTAAACATCATTTAAAAGATGAAAAGAGACTCATAATCCTATACCAGACAGTGATTGTTGGTTATAGGCTTGACAATTAATGTCATTAGCGTTGCAATGAAAGGAGTCTATACAATATAATTAGTAATCAGGCATATGTGTTTTGGGCATTTTTGATCATAAAATCATGCCACATTACTTTAAACTTCAGTCATTTTCTGCCAGGCTTCCAATACGGCTTTTTGTGGCAATGGTGTTACTTAAAGCGATACTTGGGAGAAATCACAAAGCAACACACAGGGTTTGAGTAGTCAAAGCAAAGTCGCTTTTGGTTACTTTGGGTTGGATGAATAAAAGATTGAAAATGTGTAAAAACTAAAATGTAAAAAGAAATAATCTGAGGTCCAATAATTTGTAGTGCACAGTGCACAAGAAAACAATCTGAATACAAGATCCACTTAACCAAGGAGGTGGCCGGTTTGTTTCAGATAAACTGTTGCCAACATTTCTGATAAGGCCACACTTCTTGCCTTCTTTCTGCAGCCGTAAACTCAGTTTGTTCAAGTTCTGCACAGAACTCACTAGGTTACTAGGCCAGCTGTAAGGCACACGTGATTGTTGATATGTCTACAGTGGATTTAAAAGTCTACACACCCCTGTTAAAATGCCAGGTTCTGGGTGACACCTTTAATGTCACCTATAACGCGAACAATTCAATTGAAAAACAACCTGAAATCTTCGAAGAGGAAACATTTTTAAAAAACTCACAATAACCAGGTTGCATAAGTGTGCACACCCTTAAACTAATACTTTGAAGCACCTTTTGATTTTATTTCAGCACTCAGCCTTTTTGGGTAAGAGTCTATTAGCATGGCACATCTTGACGTGGCAATATTTGCCCACTCTTCTTTGCAAAAGCTCTCCAAATCTGTCAGATTGCGAGGACATCTCCTGTGCACAGCACCCTTCAGATCACCCCACAGATGTTCAATTGGATTTAGGTCTGGGCTCTGGCTGGGCCATTCCAAAACGTTAATCTTCTTCTGGTGAAGCCATGCTTTTGTGGATTTGGATGTGTGCTTTGGGTCATTGTCATGCTGAAAGGTGAACTTCCTCTTCATCTTCAGGTTTCTAACGGATGCCTGAAGGTTTTGTGCAAGAATTCCCTCCATCCTAAGGCCCTGGTTTCAGCTGAAGAAAAAGAGTCCCAAAGAATGATGCTGCCACCACCATGCTTCACTGGGGGTATGGTGTTCTTTGGGTGATGTGTAGTGTTGTTTTTGTGCCAAACATACCTTTTGGAATTATGGCCAAAAAGTTCAACCTTGGTTTCATCAGACCATAACACATTTTCCCACGTGCTTTTGTGGGACTTGATGATTGTTTTTGCAAACTTCAGCCGGGCTTGGTTGTTTTTCTTTGGAAGAAAAGGCTTCAGTCTTGCCACCCTACCCCACAGACCATTCATATGAAGAATACGGGAGATTGTAGTCACATGTAGCACACAGCTGGTACATGCCAGAAATAACTGCAGTTCCTTTAATGTTGCAGTAGGCTTTTCATCAATTGATGGACATCCTGGAGGGAGATCCAGTTCTTGGTAATGTCTTTGTTGACCCATATTTTTGGCTCTGAGATGCAACTAAGAAAATGTCAGGAAATCAGTGACTTTAAATGATGGGAGGTGTGTAATTACTTCCATTTAACATGAGATTTAATGTGATTGGTTAATTACGAACACAGCCACATCCCCAGATATAAGAGGGTGTGTACACTTATGCAACCAGGTTATTGTAAGGTTTATATTTTTCATTTTCCCCCTCAAAGATATCCGGTTGTTTTTCCAATTGAATTGTTCACATTATAGGTCACATTAAAAGTGGAAAATGTTCTGACATGATTTATTTTTGTCTCATTCTTTTACATCACAAGAACCTGGCATTTTAACAGGGGTGTGGTGACTTTTTATATCCACTCTATATACTTTGATATGATTGGGATTTAAAAACCCGATCATCTCATGGCCTGGTTCTATGCAATCTGAAGATGAAAGCATGCAAGCAGACTTCATTGAGTCCCGCTAGCTAATAAAAGACTAATAAGTGTAATTAGGAATGCATTGATAGAGTGTGGAGAACAAGTATTTGATACACTGGAGGTTTTCCTAATTTTTTATCATAGGTACTCTTCAACTGTGAGAGACTGAATCTAGAACAAAAATCCAGAAAATCATATTTTATGATTTTTAAATAATTAATTTGCATTTTATTGCATGACATAAGTATTTGATCACCTACCAACCAATAAGAATTTCGGCTCTCACAGACCTGTTTTTTTTTTAAGAAGCCCTCCTGTTCTCCACTCAGTATATGTATAAAAGACACCTGTCCGCACAATCAAACAGACTCCAATCTCTCCACAAAGGCCAAGACCAGAGAGCTGTGTAAGGACATCAGGGATAAAATTGTAGACCTGCACAAGGCTGGGATGGGCTACAGGACAATAGGCAAGCAGCTTGGTGAGAAGGCAACAACTGTTGGCGCAATTATTAGAAAATGGAAGAAGTTCAAGATGACGGTCAATCTCCCTCGGTCTGGGGCTCCATGCAAGATCTCACCTCGTGGGGCATCAAAGATCATGAGGAAGGTGAGGGATCAGCCCAGAACTACACGGCAGAACCTGGTCAATGACCTGAAGAGAGCTGGGACCACAATCTCAAAGAAAACCATTAGTAACACACTACGTCGTCATGGATTAAAATCCTGCAGCACACGCAAGGTCCCCCTGCTCAAGCCAGCACAGGTTCAGGCCCGTCTGAAGATTGCCAATGACCATCTGGATTATCCAGAGGAGGAATGGGAAAAGGTCATGTGGTCTGATGAGACAAAAATAGAGCTTTTTGGTCTAAACTCCACTCGCCATGTTTGGAGGAAGAAGGATGAGTACAACCCCAAGAACACCATCCCAACCGTGAAGCATGGAGGTGGAAACATCATTCTTTGTAGATGTTTTTCTGCAAAGGGCACAGGACGACTGCACCGTATTGAGGGGAGGATGGATGGGGCCATGTATCACGAGATCTTGGCCAACAAACTCCTTCCCTCAGTAAGAGCATTGAAGCTGGGTCATGGCTGGGTCTTCCAGCATGACAACGACCCAAAACACACAGCCAGAGCAACTAAGGAGTGGCTCCGTAAGAAACATCTCAAGGTCTTGGAGTAGCCCGAAACACACAGCCAGGGCAAATAAGGAGTGGCTCCGAAAGAAGTATCTCAAGGTACTGGAGTGGCCTAGCCAGTCTCCAGACCTGAACCCAATAGAACATCTTTGGAGGGAGCTGAAAGTTCGTATTGCCCAGTGAAACCCCCGAAACCTGAAGGATCTGCAGAAGGTCTGTATGGAGAAGTGGGCAAAAATCCCTGCTGCATTGTGTGCAAACCTGGTCAAGAACTACATACAATGGGATTTTCTGGATTTTGGTTTTAGATTCCGTCAATCACAGTCGAAGAGTACCTATGATAAAAATTTCTTCTACATGCTTCGTAAGTGGGAAAACCTTCAAAATCGGCAGCATATCAAATACTTGTTCTCCCCACAGTAGGTTGGTCAACAATCGGTATCTACTGATAACAAGCAAAAAATTTAATAATCTGTATTGGCAGATTGCTTTAAAAAGGCTGCTAACTTCAGGACAATTTTGCTTTCACCTAATAAGGCATCCAATCTGTTCCAGTAATTTATATTATATGCAAATACTGCATTTAATAAAAATATTTTATTAGTATTTACCTCAAATACGGTATTTACCACATTTAAATGCCAGTATGCAGTCTTTTGTAATAGTTGTCTATGAGCCACTCTGAGTACACCCCTGACATATTTTCATGTGACAACACTGAAGAAATGACACTTTGCTACCACGTAAAGTAGTGAGTGTACAGCTTGAATAACAGTGTAAATAACTCAACCCACAGCCATTAATATGTGAAAATGTCCAAATTGGGCCCAAATAGCCATTTTCTCTCCCCAGTGTCATGTGACTTGTTAGTGTTACAAGGTCTCAGGTGTGAATGGGGAGCAGGTGTGTTAGATTTTGTGTTATTGCTCTTATACTGGAAGTTCAACATGGCACTTCATGGCAAAGAACTCAGAGGAACTCTGAAAAGAATAAAGATGGCCTAGGCTATAAGAAGATAGTCAAGACCCTGAAACTGAGCAGCAGCATGGTGGCCAAGACCATACAGCTGTTTAACAGGACAGGTTCCACTCAGAACAGGCCTCGCCATGATCGACTAAAGAAGTTGAGTGCACATGCTCAGCGTCATATCCAGAGGTTGTCTTTGGGAAATAGACATATGAGTTCTACCAGCATTGCTGCAGAGGTTGAAGGGGCGGGGGGTTAGCCTGTCAGTGCTCAGACCATACGCCAGACACTGTATCAAATTGGTCTGCATGGCTGTCGTCCCAGAAGGAAGCCTCTTCTAAAGAGGATGCACGAGAAAGCCTTCAAACAGTTTGCTGAAGACATGCAGACTAAGGACATGGATTACTAGAACCATGTCCTGTGGTCTGATGAGACCAAGATAAACTTATTTGGTTCAGATGGTGTCAAGTGTGTGTGGCAGCAACCAGGTGAGGACTACAAAGTCAAGTGTGTCTTGCCTACAGTCAAGCATGGTGGTTGGAGTGTCATGGTCTGGGGCTGCATGAGTGCTGCCGGCACTGGTGAGCTAACTTTCATTAAGGGAACCATGAATGCCAACATGTACTGTGACATACTGAAGCAGAGCATGATCCCCTCCCTTTGGAGACTGGGCCTCAGGGCAGTATTCCAACATGATAACGACCCCAAACACACCTCCAAGACGACCACTGCCTTGCTAAAGAAGCTGAGGGTAAAGGTGATGGACTGGCCAAGCATGTCTCCAGACCTAAACCCTATTGAGCATCTGTGAGGCATCCTCAAATGGAAGGGGTAGGAGCGGAAGGTCTCTAACAACTACCAGCTCTGTGATGTTGTCATGGAGGAGTGGAAGAGGACCAGTGGCAACCTGTGAAGCTCTGTTGAACTCCATGCTCAAGAGCGTCAAGGCAGTGGTGGAAAATGATGGTGGCCACACAAAATATTGACACTTTGAGCCCGGTTTAGACATTAATGGCTGTGTGTTGTGTTATTTTGAGGGGACAGAAAATGTACACTGTTACACAAGCTGTACACTCACTACTTTACATTGTAGCAAAGTGTCATTTCTTCAGTGTTGTCACATGAAGATATATTAACAAAAATGTGAGGGGTGTACTTACTTTTGTGAAATACTGAATACATATATATATCATGCAAAATGTGTGTGTATATATACACAGGTGCTGGTCATAAAATTAGAATATCATAATAAAGTTGATTTATTTCAGTAATTCCATTCAAAAAGTGAAACTTGTATAATGTATACATTCATTCCACACAGACTGATATATTTCAAGTGTTTATTTCTTTAAAGTTTGATGAGTATAACAACTAATGAAAAACACCTGGTACCACCCTCTAATCAGCTAATTAACCCAAAACACCTGCAAAGGCCTTTAAATGGTCTCTCAGTCTAGTTCTGTAGGCAACACAATCATGGGGAAGACCGCTGACTTGTCCAAAAGACGACCATTGACACCTTGCACAAGGAGGGCAAGACACAAAAGGCCATAGCTAAAGAGGCTGGCTGTTCACAGAGCTCTGTGTCCAAGCACATTAATAGAGAGGCGAAGTGAAGGAAAAGATGTGGTAGAAAAAAAGTGTACAAGCAATAGGGATAACCGCACCCTGGAGAGGATTGTGAAACAAAACCCATTCAAAAATGTGGGGGAGATTCAGTGCTTCAAGAACCACCACGCACAGACGTATGCAAGACATGGATTTCAGCTGTCGCATTCCTTGTGTCAAGCCACTCTTGAACAAGACACAATGTCAGAAGCGTCTCGCCTGGGCTAAAGACAAAAAGGACTGGACTGCTGCTGAGTTATGTTCTCTGATGAAAGTACATTTTGCATTTCCTTTGGAAATCAAGGTACCAGAGTCTGGAGGAAGAGAGGAGAGGCACAGAATCCACATTGCTTGAAGTCCAGTGTAAAGGTTCCACATTCAGTGATGGTTTGGGGTGCCATGTCATCTGATGGTGTTGGTCCACTGTGTTTTCTTAGGTCCAAGGTCAACGCAGCCATCTACCAGGAAGTTTTAGAGCACTTCATGCTTCCTGCTGCTAACCAACTTTATGGAGATGCAGATTTAATTTTCCAACAAGACTTGGCACCTGCACACAGTGCCAAAACTACCAGTACCTGGTTAAAGGACCATGGCATCCCTGTTCTTAATTGGCCATGCAGCCAATTAATTGGCCACGACTCCATGCCACGCAGCATTGCTGCAGTAATTCAGGCAAAAGGAGCCCCAACTAAGTATTGAGTGCTGTACATGCTCATACTTTTCATGTTCATACTTTTCAGTTGGGCAACATTTCTAAAAAATATTTTTTTTGTATTGGTCTTAAGTAATATTCAAATTTTCAGAGATACTGAATTTGGGATTTTCATTAGTTGTCAGTTATAATCATCACAATTAAAATAAATATACATTTGAAATATATCAGTCTGTGTGTAATGAATGAATATAATATACAAGTATCACTTTTTGAATGGAATTACTGAAATAAATCAACTTTTTGATGATATTCTAACTTTATGACCAGCACCCGTATATATATTTATTGCGTTTTGCATTATATTTTTAAATGAGAACCATCATAACTGCCAGGGGCCACCGGTACAGAAATGACAAAACATCAGTTTCGACAATGGCCAATTGTGTTAGATGAATATCAGCCATAACTATTTGCCAAGAATGTTGAATCTCTGACTGCAGTGCTCATACATCCTCACTAACCTCCAGCACAGGCTGCCAGGAACTTCTCACTGGCCATGGGGGCATGGGTGACAATGAGATGGGTGGTGCGATCGTTATAACCCTGGAAAAGTCAACAAATCAGATGTAACTCAACCAACGAAGGGTACGTGGTGTACAAAGTGCTTTCATAATACCACAACTGTCAGAATTATCTTTTAATAGCCGGTCAGATGAGCAGTACTTCATACTGTAGAAGATTAGGCTGAGAAACATTTCAGAGTTAAAAGTTCTCCCAAAGACAAACAATCCATTTTAATGATTTATGCGTCACAGATTGTCATGGGTGTATTTGCAGTGCACCGTGGTGAGGGTAAAGCCAGAATACCAACTTTATAAAATGTGTGCCCCTAAGACTGTAAGCAAATGGGGGACAAGGGTAATTAGAGTGAAAATGACATCCCTACATATAAAAAACAACAAATAGAATAACTTTCAATAATAATCACCCATTGTAAATTGTTCTTTCAGTGGAAAGAGACATGCCATTCAGCTCTCAATGGCCGAAACTACACTTGGGAAACAAAATCAAATCAAATGTATTTATAAAGCCCTTTTTACAACAGCAGTTGTCACAAAGTGCTTTACAGAGACACCAGGCCCTAAACCCCAAGGAGCAAACAACAGTAGTGTTGAATTTCAGTGGCTAGGAAAAACTTTTAGGAAGAAACCGAGAGAGGACCCAGGCTCAGAGGGGTGACCAGTCCACTTCTGGCTGTGTCGGGTGAGATATTAAGAGTCCAATTGGAATAATAAAAACATTTCTCTGGGCTAAATCCAGAGTCTATTTGATTTAGAAAAGTTAGTAGTGCATTCCTCATATCCCCCCAGCACAATAATATAGCAGCGTAACACCTTGGAACTGAGACGGGGGTAATTGGTTACTGTTTCCCCTATTGAACAAATACGTTTCAATTTAAAAACAAATGTTGGAAGTTAAGCCATGATTGTCAGCACTTACTGAGCCACCAATGTACTTCCCACCCAGTTGATGAATTCCCTCGAGCAACTTCCCCTTCTTATAGAGATTCTTGATCCCAGACACTTGGAAAACGTGCTTGGTGTCCACCATTCTGATTGACAACAATTACATAACGATTAGCCTCAGGTACAATAACCTGTCATCACGGCAAGCAAGACTGTACTCCACCTTTCCAACAAAAGTATTAAACAAATGGTCACCGGAGGTGTACGTAGTTAGATAAACATCTAAATGTAATGTCAAAATAATGTAAATGCTAAAAAAATAGACGCTCAAGCTGTGAATTTCCTGACATTTTACATGAACATAACATCACTGGAGATGTCAAATTAATGGTTAGCTAGCCGAACTGCAGTAGCGTTCATATCTAACCAAACATACATCGTACGAGCACTAGGTATCGCAAGGAAATCGCACCGACCCATTTAACTAAATAGCGTATAGCTGCATAGTAGTACATATGTTATTTGGTACCTTAACTCAAGCATGTGACGTCCTTACAAACTGGCTTGTAGCGACTAGCTAGCGCCTAAACTGATTCAACATTTGACTAGAGACTTAACAGCAGATACCATTCTGCAAAACATCAACGTGTTATTTCTTTTGAGTGACATTTTTCGTAACAATAAATCTCTCAACAATACTACACTCTATTTCGTGGCATTTCAAAAATCTTTGGGTTAAAATATCTCAGCAAAATAGAGTTGATTTGCCACCCTTCCTGTTCGAAGTTAAGATAGCCCAATCTTGACAGTAAACTGCGGGACGGAGGGGGGTACCTGACACATTTTCTTTAAAACTCTAATTATGTTGCCAATGCGTGATGGAATTATTGATAATGCTAGTATTAACTTAATACTATTATAAATAAATTCGATGACGCGATTGATGTCAGGTCAATAAACATTTGAAATCAGAAATATAAAAACAACATCCCCTATGGTCTGAAATTTGAACTATTCCGACTGCGGAAGTTTTTCTGCTGTTGCTTCCGGGTGGTTGTTACAGACGCTTTCGCTGTGTGATTTAATTTAGATTACCACACGGCTTGTGAAGCAATGTAGCAGATTGTAATAGATTTTCATTGACTGGAACGAAATGTGCACTCTGATCGAGAGGTCTGTAGCATTTCGTCTGTTTTTAGCCTTATTTACAATGTTCTAATATGCGTTTATTAACTCTCTTAGAGTTGTATTCTTAAAATAGGTTCATAATCGTTTTTACTATTTTGCCCAAGAATACGGAGTCTTAATAATTTAATAAACGTATAGGTTACCCAAGTAAAATAACTGCGTATGCGAATGACTGTATACAGTCACGTTTATGAAATTACAGTTATAATGCCTGCCTATTTTTTCCATTATATTGCAATTCATGACTTTATTCGTCAATAGAGTAGAGTGTAGGATATGACTAGAGGATTTTAAATAACCACCAGTGGGATTGGGACACTGCCGACTACTGTCATTAAAGTGCATTTAAAGACACTTCTTCACAGCTTGTGACTTGCACTGTAGCGTGCACGCGAGGCTGTTATATACAAGTTTGTCAAGACATCAATGTTTGCTGGCCCTCCCCACATTGGGCTCTGACCTCACAGGGAGTTGGAGATGAAATCAAATTGTAAAGGTGCAACTTTATTTTATTTGTTCATCAATGTATTTTTACTCTTTTAACATATAGTCATACATTAATAATATTTAGCAGCATATTTCACCTGACTTCCTCAGTCTAAACCCAAACTACTTGCAAATGTTTAAATGTAAGAAAGTATTAACCAAAAAATGTGTCTCAAATATTTATCTTTCTTTTCTTTTATTAATGGTTGTCCAAATAGTTTTGAAGTGAAATGGCGTATTTGGAGTTTTGGTACCAGCTTTTTTTCCATATCACATTCCAGTGAATTTGAAAAGACTGAAATTATCTACAGCCTAAGGTAAGCTTATGAACTACTCTAGTTTGTGTCTCACTATTTTTTTAATCCACATTACAGTTAAAGTGAAAGTGCAGTCTTTTTATTTAAAAGTTTTAATCATCTAATTATACCTACATTTTATCTATTTTTTAAATCAAACAAATATAAAAAACTAATATTTTAATACAATTTTTCCCTCTTTTTACTCAAAAGCTCTGAAACTAATTTGCAAATATCTTTACACGGGACTGATTTACCATCCCACCCAAACAGACTGATACATTACCGATGCCCAATTAGGACATTATCATAATCAAAATTTAAAAGAGTATTATTCTGATCTTATAGTTTGGAAATATCATCATTTATAGTGGTTTACAGTTGACTTATAGCCAAGTGATAAAGAGTGTTTGGCCACCAATCAAAAGGTTGCCGGTTCGAATCCCACAGTCGACAAAGTACACATTTTACAAGCGTTGGACGGGCTAATTATTTTAGTCATTATTTCTGTCCCATGTTCAATGATGTAACAATTTATTGTCTTCCTCTATGTATTTTATATTTTTTTTGAATGCATGTAACAGAAAACTTAGTTGAATATCGGTTTTCAAGCTCTTGTTCACTGTTCATTTTGCTTTTGTCTCCAGCTGGTATTTTACCTCTGGAGAACAATGACAGATTAAAAGAGATCCAGTACACTGCATTGTCCCTCCTACATGACATTCACATTTTCAGTATGACGCTGGTAAATTGAAATAGAGAAAATGCCCAAATAGAGCACACTATGTTGCATTTACTTATATCTGGCATGCCTGACTGTGTTGAGGTAACACGTAAGGATCACTATCATTCAATCAATCATAAAGACATTTATTTAAGCACAAATTACTTAACACATATACCCAGTCTGAAATCCCAAGAAGCAGGCAACAGCAAGAATTAATTCACAGTGGCCAGGAAAACCTCCCCGATCGAATCGGAATCTAGGAAGAAACCTGAACAGGAGCCAGACTCTGAGGGGTGGCCTGTCCTCTTCAGGCTGTGCTGGTTGAGTATAATAAGAATGCATTACCTTTTTGGGCTACATTATAACATAGTGTTGCTGTCTGTGTGATATATAGTTCACGGGTCATAGGATAGATTTACACAATTTTCCCACCACTAATCTTTTAATCAAGTATTGCCAAATAAGCTGTCCTGAAAGATGAAAAGACCAGTAGGTGAATAAGATGATCAGATTTGGTCTTCGTGTTGAAACACAGCTATAGGGCCTAAATGCACCATATCATTAAACAATTGTCACTTTCATAATGATTTTATGAATAATAGTATTATTAATGAAGCAACATCACCAACCAATGCTATTACAACTGGTATTAGTTCCAGTTACCTGTATAATTATAGTAAAATAATGTAGGCAAACTGAGGTGTTTACAGTATTGTATGATGTAAGCAGTAGCCAATCAAAATAATGAAATAAGAAGAAACATGAGTCCGCTATTTTGGAGTCATAGTAAGACACAATAATAGTGAGAGCAGAAATCATTCTCTTAAACATCCGAACATGTACGAAAAAAATCTAATAATCTAAAACTGCTTATTAATTGATCATGTTTCCCTAAATGTCGAGGTTAGGTGCCCTCTTTAAAGCTGTGTTGACTTTAAGTTGACTTGCTCTAAGTGGCTCTAAAATGGCAGCTAGGGAACAAGCTGCTAAATAATCCAGAACAAACACATTGCTCTAAATGGGACTGTGTGAGAGGAGACAGACCGCGGTTTCTCTCAGAGAGCCCCTGTCATCCCAGTGGCAGCAGTCAGACATACACTGGGGCTTCTCAACATCTGCCTTTAAAATAGATAATGACAAGACAAAGGAGATCCACTGCCTCGGCTGCTAATGAGCCCCTGTGTGGTGACAGTGTGAACCTCTCGCTCAAGTCTCACGTGTAACACACACACACGCATGCATTGATGCATACCCCGCATACCACACAATCATCACCAGACTCTATTTTGCACACACACACACACACACACACACGTTCATGTAATTACACTGTCGGGTCCCTAATCCGCAGATTGAAAATCTACACGTCTCCAGAAGTCACTCTATAAACTCTCCCAGACAGCAAGCGCACACAGGATGATGATGATGATGATGATGAGAGAGACAGAGAGACAGAGGAAATAATAAAGTACAAGCTTAACTACGGAGACTGTCATGTGAGGAAAATAATATTTGTCCAACTGGACAGGCCTCCCTTAGTGCAGGCAAAATGAATGTTGAGCTTTCTGTCGGGCGTGTCGGCGAGGCCTACGTGCAGGATTATTACAATCATGGCAGATGAAGGGGAGAGGAGAGTGAGAAAGCCAAATTGACACTGACACTCTCCATTACATTCCACTTGACTCATGATGTTGGTGTTGATATGGGCAGAGCCCTGCCTGTGCGCCATTGGCTGATATTTTAAACGCCGTGGCCACTCGAGACTGAGGTGCAATGTCACGGATGGATTATTCAAAATCCTGAGTGAATAGCCCCGCTTCTAGTTATTTTTTTACTGTATGTAAACAGGTTGTAGTTTACTTGCTGAGAATATGTTTAGGTTATATATTTTGGATAAGGCCCCACCCACTGTATGTAAAACATAGGAGAGGATGATGTTGAGGCGGGATGTAAGGTGCAGTTGACTTAAAGCACTTGATAACTATGTGGCCTCATGAGAAATAGGATTACATTGTCTCATTTGTTGTACTTGAGTGTGTGTGTGTTTGTGAATGTTTTTTTTGTGTGTGAAGATCAGTTTTACCTTATGGCCTGTGTTACATAATATCTTTACATGTGATGCCTTTCATTCCAAATGTACATAATGTAAATGTAGGTGTTTAAAGAGATATATCTTATTTTTTTAAACAAATTGATCCAAATAATTAGCAAATAAAGTGACAGCGTTATTGATTGCTGGTATCTTCTTCTTTCTTCCTGTTCACCATTCGTTCTCCCCTGCTCCTTCTCTCTGTCCAAGCCTGATGGAGTGGCAGGGGCACCTTCCCCAGGATCATGCCTTTGTAGAGCTTCTTGTTCCTGGGATTCCCAGTGAGCTGGATGTCCAACAGCTGCTCAGAGACACAGAAGAAAAACTCAAGCTCAATGCCGACAGGTCAGTGTCCTTAAGAACCCCCTTTGTAACTACTATATATGACCCAGAGCCTTTTTTCACCAAGTGTCAATGTGTTTCGCATGTTTATAGATTTAGGACCAGGTCCCCCTCATATTCACCAAGGCAAGACTGGTTCTAGATTGGCAACCATAGTCTGAGTTGCTTGATGAATGTAGGCTGTAGTGAGATCATGTGACCTGGTGATCCTGGCCCTAGGGATTCTGGGAATATGAGCACAACCATTGAAGAAGTCTATGCAGCTGCGGCTGAAGTCGGAGTGGATTTCTTTCCCATTTAGATCATTATATATATTATTATAGATACCTTCATGCTTATGAATGAAGGAAGGTTTCTGTTTGTTTTAACATTCTTATTTTCCGCTTGGCCAGCCGTCAAATGCTCTTTGCAGTAGAGGATGTTGGCATAGTTGGGCACTGTGCCATCTGGTGGAGTATGAGCCGTCTGCCTGGTAGAGCAATGAGCTTGTCATCCTGAGAAATGTTGTAGGTTGATGGAGCTGTCCAGAGGGTCCATCTATTTCTCAACAATTTTTTTCTATTTCTTTTTTACTGTCAAAGTCTTTTTGACAGAAGGTGAAACTCAAAGAGTTTGGACAGACACATATACACACACACACACACACAAAAATAACACACACACACACACACACACACAGTGTTTTGAGCAGAGTTGTCCCAGTTCTTGTCCTTGTGCAGCTCGCTGTAGAAGAGGAGGCCCTCAGACTGAATATTGATTTGCACTCCAGTCTGTGTCTCAGAAATACAGTTTCAATTTTACGAAAGTGTTGTGCTCAATACATTACCATTGAGAAGATTCTTCAACAAGGTCTGTCTGGCCTTGTGGTATCCAACTCTGTTGTAAGTCTAAATATTTTAGCACATTGATAAAGATAACGTGTGTGTGTGTGTCTTTGTAAAACTAATATATATATATATATATTTATTATTATTATATTATATTATATGGCTTTTTTTCTCTTCACATATATTTAATGCAGAATGATTACCTGGCATGGTCTGTCTGTCTTCCTTTGATTGTGTTTGAATAAAGAGACCCATTTAGAGTTGGCCAGCCATTTGAATTCGATGGTCGTACATCATGACAATGACATCATATCCAGCTGTGGTAAATGAGTGAATCTTATCTGTGGATATGTGCCCGGCTGGACTGATGTGTCAGTCTAGCGTAGACACTTTTTTTTTAATCATGTCTCATTTTGGGATTTATACTGCACATGAAAGGGAACCCAACCCCTGATTTTCGGCCCAGATATGGCTGGTTAATTTTGAGGTGTGTGAAAGCCGCTTCCATGGGAACCTCGGTATTCTTACCAACACCCACAGGGGGCTTGCTAGAGACGCCACCCTATCCTTTTCACTCTCCCAAGACCATCTCTCCCTTTCTCCCTCTTTCTCTCTTTGAAAACGTACCACACTCAGAGCAGAGTGACACGGAGTACGCTCTCAACGTTCTGAGGGAGAGAGAGAGAGAGGGGAACGAGAGGAGACAGGACATAGAGAGTGAAAGAGAAAGAAAGAGAGATGGAGAAATCTATATTTTGTCTCTTTTATCCTTTGTGCGGCTTGCGAGGGCGAGGACGGACGATGAGGGACTGGCTAAATGTGGCGGCTGAACAAAGCCTCTCACTCTGGCACCATTAGCGTCCGCGTCTCACCCCTCATTTCTTCACCCTCTTTTTGGGGGGAAAATGGGAACGAAATAATTGAAGAGTCCACATCTTGAAACCAAAACCCTTGGGTGGGTAATTCAAGGCTTATTACTGAAGGCCAAGGCATTTTTCTGCCTTCTAAGCATTAAAGGGTTATTTTGTGTTCCTGTGGAGAGGTAGAGGGATGACCATTATGAGAACAAAGCGATAGATAATGGAGAATTGGGCTTAAAATAAGGCGTCCCACCTCACTGTGTTCCTCGGGTCAGTCATCTCTTCCCATTTTAAGACCGGCAGACGCCGGAAAGGCCTAACTCATACTGGACCTCCACCAGGGTGGGCCTCTGCCACACACACACACATACACACCAATACACACACACACATACACACACACCTACACACACATATACACACCTACACACACATATACACACCTACACACACACACGTACACACAGACATCTACATACACACACACATGTACACACCTACACACACACACGTACCCACAGACATCTACATACACACAAACACACACACCTACACACACACATACATATATACACACACACACACACACAGACATCTACATACACACACACCTACACACACATATACACACCTACACACACACACGTACACACAGACATCTACACACACATACACACACACACACCTACATATACACACACACCTACACACATTCACACACACAGACATCTACCCACGCACACATACACACACTCAGACATCTACAAACACATACACTTACACACACTCAGACATCTACAAACACATACACTTACACACACACAGACATCTACACACACACACATACACCTACACACACACCTACACGTAGACACACACACACACACAGACATCTACCCACGCACACATACACACACTCAGACATCTACAAACACATACACTTACACACACTCAGACATCTACAAACACATACACTTACACACACACAGACATCTACACACACACACATACACCTACACACACACCTACACGTAGACACACACACACACACAGACATCTACACACACATACACACACACCAGCTGTCTGATACACATATTGGTGTTTGGGACAAATTATGGAAGAGGAGGAAACTAAGGGAAGGATGAAGAAAGTGAGGAAGAAATTAAGAAATTAAGAAAAATCTTTCCATCTGGAGAAAGTATGACATGAAAAGAGATTTAGAATGAATTCATGAGAGAGATCCCATTACCTAATGTGGGAGGAAGTCTCTCTAACCTGTTTTTGGGCCCAGGCTTACATAGTCTACAAGTTGCTCCCTAATTGAAGGAGGTAGTAATATGTAGTCTGACAAAGGGTCCAGCTTCCCAAATCAAAATACTATAATTCTTTAGGTTTCTTCAAATGGGACCCTTCCTGAAGACACCATTGTCTTGCCTTGTTATCTGGAAGTGTTTCTCTGCTGGTGTGCATGTGTGTACCTTAAACATTGATCTGCGTATGTGTGTCTGTGTGAGTGTGTGTGTGTGTCTGTGTGCGTGTGTGCGTGTGTCTGTGTGCGTGTGTCTGTGTGTGTGTGCGTGTGTCTGTGTGTGCGTGTGTCTGTGTGTGCGTGTGTCTGTGTGTTTGTGTGTCTGTGTGTGTGTGCGTGTGTCTGTGTGTGTCTGTGTGCGTGTGTCTGTGTGTGTGTGTCTGTGTGTGTGTGTGTGCGTGCGTGTGTCTGTGTCTGTGTGTGTGTGTGTCTGTGTGTGGGTGTGTCTGTGTGTCTGTGTGTCTGTGTGTGCGTGTGTCTGTGTGTGTGTGCGTGTGTGTGTGTCTGTGTGTGTCTGTGGACGTGTGCGTGTGTCTGTGTGCGTGTGTCTGTGTGTGTGTGTGTGTGTGTGTGCGTGTGTCTGTGTGTGTGTGTGTGTCTATGTGCGTGTGTCTATGTGCGTGTGTCTGTGTGCGTGTGTCTGTGTGTGCGTGTGTCTGTGTGTGTGTGTGTGTGTCTGTGTGCGTGTGTGTGTGTGTGCGTGTCTGTGTGTGTGTGTGTGTCTGTGTGTGTGTGTGTGTGTGTGTGCGGCCTCAGTGGCAGGTTGAGGGCACTAAGTGGACCACAGGCAAGCTGAGGGGGGATCTGTTTTCAGGCGGTTCATTCAGGCTCTTTCACTGCTGTAGAATGGGGCCCTTTGATAGAGCAGATATTTGGTTCTCAGGCGGCCATTCTGGTTTGAAGCAGGGGCTTATTTAAAAGGGATCTCTTCCTGCCCTCTCCCCGCTCCCTTCTCCCCAGACAGAGCCACAGCCCACCCACACTAAATTAATTCTGACAAGGAACTTAAGATAATGTCAAAGCACTGACTAATCACAGGATAGGGTTTCTGTAAGTCACAGTGCTGTGAAATGTGCCTTCATATCCTCATATCTAATAAGCCCCATTTTTTTTTGTTCATATCCCCTTGGCCCCTTTTTTTGTTCATATCCCATTGCCCCCTTTTTTTGTTTGGGGGTGGTGAGGGGTGGTGGGACGTGGAGACTCACCTACAGGGTGTCACCATCCTGTAGACCAGTTCCATTTCATTGGGAGAATGGTAAAGGGATAGGTGGCGGGAGGGGTTAGGTGATTGACATGTTTGTGGTGGTGAAACCCTCCAGAAATGTCTCATCCACTTATCTCTCTCGGCCTTTGGTTTAGCTACAACTCTGTGGTCTTCTCCACCTCTGCTCTGTCCATTGTTATTTTCAAGAATTGACTGGTGTTTTTTTTTTTTTTTTAAATCTTCTCTTGCTGCCAAACTGCTGTCTTTCTCCTTCTTTTCACAGTTTCGTCTTTTTCTATCTCTATGTATTAGCGGTTGTGCAGTTATCTCCGTGCAGTGAGTGAGCTGTGTGCAGTGAAAATGATTGTGGTGGAGGCTAATCCCGTGGAGTTGATTAATCTGCAGGTAGTTCCCACACCTCAGGGCTAAAGGTGGGACATTGTGTAGAGTTGGGGTGGGAGGGCTTCCTGACATAGCCCATACACCCGGAGTTGGCCTCCAGCCTGGCAGCTGAAACACATACACACACATTCAATCAATCAAATAAATAAATCAAATGTATTTTAAGCCCTTTTCACATCAGCAGTTGTCACAAAGTGCTTTTACAGATACCCAACCTGAAACCCCAAATTGCAAGCAACAGCATAGTTGATGCACAGTGGCTAGAAAAAACTACCTTGTATGGTTGAACCTTAGGAAGAAACCTAGGACGGAACCAGACTCAGAGGGGTGACCAGTCCTCTTCTGGCTGTGCCATGTGAAGAGTACATGAAATTTTACAACTGTGATTCCTACAGTAAACCTTGAATCCTGAAATTAACGGGAGAGAGAAGTATGGATATAAAACAGAGAAAGGGTGCGTATGTTTCTGTAAAAAGTGGGTAACAGAGGTGCATGTGTGTGTGCGTGCGTGTGTGTGTGTGTGTGTGTGCGTGTGGGAGTAAATGGTGTGTTTTTGATGACAGTTGAGAGGCGGACTAAAGGCCCAGATGGAAGCTCATTTAAGTCCTGCTGTCTGAGCAAAGTCCTGGGGTGGAGCCCAGAACACACATTCTCCTTTATGACTAACATTAAATAGACTGACTCTGTCTGCCACTCATAGCACTCACACACAATTCATTAAAAAAATACACAGTGACATTAACATAAAGTAGGCTAAAGAAATGTTAAATGTCAGCTTTGTTCGAGTCGGTCGGTGGAGTGGAACTGGTTCACATTTGTATGGGCGAACTTGCATATGCATTTGTTGTCAGGGTTATACTGAGTAAATAATTATGCACCAGAAAACCTCCCTCTCAACAGTTGTAAAGCCATTACACTTGGACCCAATGACATCCAAGGTAAGAGGACGGATGTCATTAAATGAAAGCTAACAGCAATTTGATTTGATTTTACTGACAGTGCTGTCAGTGTAGCCCACACAAGCTGTTAGTGGCGGGAGCTAGCTGGAGCTAGAGCTGTTTCACAGCTAGCTCTGGGCGATCATTTTCCTGACTGGGAGATTTTTTTGTTCTCTCCAACACAACCTGTCACCACTCCAAGGTCCTCTGTGGTTCCACAAACACACTCCCGACATGTTCAGGCTTTCTGTCACTCAGCAAGTCAGCATCAAATACACAAATGTGCCGTGTGTACATAGAACTGCAGCTTTCCAGCCAAAAGCAAGTGTGCATTATTCAATCGAAAGCGATTTGGGTACAGATTGGGAAAGTCTATAATGTTTTATGTCTCACGCCCCCCACCCCCACCCCCGAAACGAAAGTGTGTCACATTGAACGGTTATTTAATGTTTCGTCATTGGGAGACATCTGTGTGCGTTGAGGCCTGGGAGCAGGAGGGGCTTTATTTGCCCGAGGAGGTGGAGGAGATGGGTGCTAGTAAAACTGAACTCCCTCTCTCGTTCTCCCCATCTCCCTCTTTCTGTGACTCCCCGTTTCCTTCTCTTTCTTCATCTCTCATACACACACAAAGACACACAGATGAGGGCTCGCATTGATTTGCATGGAAACGACTAAACATGCGCCCGCGGATGTCATTTCTAATCTGTCACATTAAAGGGGAGACAGAATTGCTGATGCAGTCTGTTAATATGGGAGGCCTGTCTTTCTGTCTGACTTTGTGTGTGGCAAGGGGATGAGAGAGACGTGGCACTCAGCTGGTATCAGATGTCTGTAACACAACTTCACACCAGTTACTCAATACACACAGAGACACACACACATACACACGCATTGTAACCCAACTGGGATTTATTGATGTCTGTGTTCATTAGCGGTGATGTGTCTCTCTCAGGGCTTGGCAGTGAGTGAGTGTGTGTGTGTTTCTGTGTGTTTGTGTGCTTGGGGTGGTGTGGAGGGGTGTGCTGTTATGAGTACGTGATGGCGGTGACAGTCAGAGTTCATTGTGAGTGGCGTCTATCTCTGTCCCTCTTTAGTATCGAACAGAGTCTGAAGGCACTGCAGCAGAAGATGGGTGAGTCCTGGACGGAGGAGCCCCCACTCAGCCCCACAGAATGTCTGCAGTGGTTTAGCCCACGGAACCCCAGCGCGGTCAGGGCTGTCGCCACGGGACACCAGGAGCTTCTGGACTTCCTGAAAGCAGTGGTAAAGTTCCTTCACGATGACTCAGCACAACTGTATTCAATGAGCCAAAATGTTCCTCTCACCTCAGGAAGTGAATGGAATTTGTGAATTTCAGTGATTATTACTACAGTTTCTGCTCCCCCCCCCCCCCCCTTAAGCTGCACTACCTGAAGACAGATGAGGAGGAGCGGGAGGACCTGACGCTGCAGCTGCTCGTCAACATCTCCTCCCAGTGTGGCGTGTCATTCCCCGGGGGCGCTACCTCGTCCACCCTCATGAAGCCCGGCCCGTCGGTCCATGCCGCCCGGGAGGAAGGCCCTTTGGAGAGCCTGGAGCTGTGGGACGAGGTGCGTCTCTTGCTGCGCCGCCGCCTGCTGGACAGGCTGGCCCTCCCGCTCCCCGTCCCTCGGCGCATCCACTGTCTGCAGCAGCTGCTCTTTCTGTACCCGGCGTGGGAAGTGCTGACGCTCTACCAGGGCCTGAGGAGCCGGGCGGCGCTCTCTCTCCTCCACTCTGCCCTGGGCTCCGGCCCCGGGGCCACGGGCTTCGACAGACTGGCCCTGGGTGTCGGCGCCGCGGCCCCTGCCCTGTGCTCGGCCATCAGGGAGGAGCTGCACGTCCTCAACGGGGTGGCCGATCCGCACACCATCCTGGGTTTCCTCAACGCGGCCTATCTGGATACAGTGTCTCGGGAACTGGCCGCCATGATGGGGAGAGAGTGTGAGAGCGCCCTGAAGGACAACACCATGCTCAGTAGCAGCAAGGGGAGAAGGATCTCCGCCAGGCCTAAGACGGCTGTAGGTCAGTGGAGCAGCCATCACTCTGTCTGTACTCGCTCAGGGATGCCCTCTCTCTCTCTCTCTCTCTCTCTCTCTCTCTCCCTCTTTCTCTCTCTCTCTCTCTCTCCCTCTTTCTCTCTCTCTCTCCATGTGTCTGTCCGGCTCTTCTGCCCTACCTTCCTTCACAATCTTGAACACATTTAGTTTCTACCCTTCTAAAATAGTCTCGGGGCCCACTGAAAATCAATGAAAAACAGGCAAAGATAGCCATTGTTGTTTCAGAAAGATGTCTGAAACTAGAGGTTTAGAGAGAACCAAGCAATTATTTAACAGTCCCGTGTGTTGTCTGCCTTGTTGTAGCTAGAAAGAGGAATACAGTGAATGCGATGAGAAGAATTTGGATCTATTTGTAAGGAAGTTATTTGTGGTTTGTGAACCCTGTGTGGGAGGGAAGATGAGGTGCTGAGCGACATGGTTAACGCTCCATGGCATATCACATCTGATGCCTCGTACCGTGTATTTGGCTCTCTGATTGGCCTATTTCCGGGGAAATACGGGAGTAAACATGCAAGACTACCCATTGTTTACTTTCCTCAAAATGGTGCATGTGTCAGGCTTTTACATCTGCCAGTCTTATTTAAACACATAGTCGCGCCTCTCTTCCTCTCCGCCTCCCTCACTCCGTCTTTACACCTCTCCCTCCCGTCTCTCGTTCCCTCCTCCTAAACGCGAGATGAGAGACGGCAGCCTGGGTAATTGGCCGTGCGTCAGTTAGGCTGTTTGATCACGTAGCGCGGCGCGGCGGCGGCGGCAACACACCTACGTGCCGCTCAGCAAACCGTCAAATGTAGCACCGGAGGCAGAACATCGCACCAAAGGGAAGTGGCGCCTACGCTGTGTAACAACGCTGAAGCACTGCAGATTTTTTGCCCTGTGCTGTGTGGCTGCATGCTGTACCACTAATACTCTGGTAGGAGGATCAGGTCTGTGGTAGGAGGATCAGGTCTGTGGTTGGAGGATCAGGTCTGTGGTAGGAGGTCTGTGGTAGGAGGATCAGGTCTGTGGTAGGAGGATCAGGTCTGTGGTAGGAGGATCAGGTCTCTGGTAGGAGGTCTCTGGTAGAAGGATCAGGTCTGTGGTGGGAGGATCAGGTCTGTGGTAGGAGGATCAGGTCTGTGGTTGGAGGATCAGGTCTGTGGTTGGAGGATCAGGTCTGTGGTAGGAGGATCAGGTCTGTGGTAGGAGGATCAGGTCTCTGGTAGGAGGTCTGTAGTAGAAGGATCAGGTCTGTGGTGGGAGGTCTGTGGTAGGAGGATCAGGTCTGTGGTAGGAGGATCAGGTCTGTGGTTGGAGGATCAGGTCTGTGGTAGGAGGATCAGGTCTGTGGTAGGAGGATCAGGTCTGTGGTAGGAGGATCAGGTCTGTGGTAGGAGGTCTGTGGTAGGAGGATCAGGTCTGTGGTGGGAGGATCAGGTCTCTGGTAGGAGGATCAGGTCTGTGGTGGGAGGTCTGTGGTAGAAGGATCAGGTCTGTGGTGGGAGGTCTGTGGTAGGAGGATCAGGTCTCTGGTAGGAGGTCTGTGGTAGAAGGATCAGGTCTGTGGTGGGAGGTCTGTGGTAGGAGGATCAGGTCTGTGGTAGGAGGTCTGTGGTAGGAGGATCAGGTCTGTGGTGGGAGGTCTGTGGTAGGAGGATCAGGTCTGTCGTGGGAGGTCTATGGTAGGAGTATCAGGTCTCTTTTATGGGGATCTGGCTGGTTTTAGGGTCTTACATATGAAAGACAGCAGTATATACCGAAGTAGACTGTGGCCTGATAGGTACAGTGGCGCCTCCACATCCTGTCATATTACATACCTCTGGTTGATGTTATGGTTACCTATGGAGATCTGCAGGCGCCGCTTTGACAGCGAATAAATAAAAAAATAAAAAAACATATGCATTGATTTAGTTTGTGCACAAATCTTCAGATTCCTTCTTCTCCCTGTGTCTTCTTGTTGTTTGTTTCTTCCTATCTATTCATTTGCCGTGTTTTCCATAGAGAGGAGGAATGGGGGGGGGGTGCCTTGGAGGCAGTCTGTTCCTGTGCTGTGCCTTCTTCCCTGAGATATCCCCGGGGAGTTCAGTGTCTGGCAGCAGGTACCGTCAGACTGCTGAACCATTTAACAGCGTTCACAGTGAGATGTGGCCATTCTTTTAACCCCACTGCCTGAAAGGGAAGCTCTGACATTGTTCCCAGACAGATGTGAGGTTCTCAGGCCTTTGTAGCCCTCCTTCCCCATCTCTCGCTCACCTCCTCTCCCCTTTTCCTTCTCTCTCTTCCTTTCTCTCTCTCTCTTTCCTGGGAGTAATGGGGTGAGCAGTAGAGCTCTGGAGTCTGCCAGACAGGTTGAGTAGCCAGGGACAATGCAGGTTTTAAACCTTACTACCACACCTCACTGCTTCTGTACAGGAAAGGGCTGGCCAAGAATGTGTGCGTGTGTGTGTGTGTGCGGGTGCGTGTGTTATTCTGTGCCTGTGGTTGCCAGGTAATCTATCTTTCAATGTGTGCAAGTGTGTGCAGCAGCATATAAGTGCTTTAGAGGAAATGCATGTGTAATTTCCTTTGTACTCATGACACAATTCAGCCGAAAATAGTTATATAGGCCGAATATATGCAATGCATAGAGTGCAGAGTTTGTAAATGGTGTTAATAATTGCTTCCCAGTTTCCATACGTCGATACACACTTTCCATGCGTACCATGAACATAATTTGGCTTTGCTGCCTTTAAGACCGGCTGTCTGCACACGTGTCGCTAACAATAGTCCACGGGGGGGAAAGTACGCCTAAGAAGCTACTTCATTCAAACACTGAGCAACTCCTGCCTCCTCCCTGGATTTGAATTCCATTTCTAGTCCCCGAGTAATTCTTCCACACTTGTTCCGCGCCGAATAGAATGTGGATAGTAAGCACATTCACCTCCACCCTCACTCTTTGAACTTCCCCCAGTAGAGCCGCGCGTGGCCTATTAAGCAGGGTAGAGTGCTTCAGTAGAGCCGGAGATAGTTGCTCCTGCCGCTACCTGCCGTGGAGGCCTCCGTCTGGGGATCCAAGCTACTTGGGAATGGCGTTGGTTAATATTTAATAAGAGCGGCTCCTCGCCGGATCGAATCAGTGCCGGGGGTTTATGTGCGCTGTCAGCGCGGCCATGCTAACGCGCGCTGCCACATAATTACGACATTGGGGACGGGGAGATCGGGTGGCTTTTATAGGCCGAGTCAGACTAAGATTTTGCCATCGGCGGCGGAGACCTTGTGGGTCGGGTGACCACAGGTAGATCCCTGATGGAGCCTCGTCTATGAACCCTGGGTTCGGTCATGCAGGTACTAGAATAAACATGGGTTGTGTGTGAGTGCATGCATGGTGTGCATATGTGTCAGACATGTTCCATTTTCTCAGATTCTCAGCTTTTGTGCATCACTTTTGTTTAGCTGGAGTTGGCGGGCAGATGAGGGGGGCGGGGGGGGTGGGGGGGGGGGTGGGGGGCGTCTGTCGGAATCACCCATAATAACGATGTCTGGTTAAGCAGCGGCCCGTGACTGAAGGAGCAGGACCCGGCCGTCACTGAACCCCAAGGGCCCCCCCCCCACACAGGGGCCAACCGGGCCGCAGTGTGCCCCTCAGAAAACTGTCAGGAGAATGAGGCTGAGGCACAACGCACACACACACAAATACACACATCCAAGTCCCTGCCCAGCCGTCTACTCTGATTGCCGGCATGCAGGGGTGGGGCGGAGAGACGGTGTGGGGTGGGGCGTTCGACAGGAGCCGGGTTTGATGTAGGAGCGAGGGAATCCCGGGGTTATGGTTAACATCTGCATCTTTGTGGATCTCTGCCTCCAATACACCAACATCCCTTTGTTGTTCTGTCAGTCTGTGGAGGGCAGCAGCAGGCCATCTGACTGCATGATAAACTTGTCAATCCCCTTCTCTCTCTACACGCCACTGGAGCTTGTGTTGCCAGCGACAACACCAACACGCACACTGACAGAGCGCCGCACACACACACACACACACACACACACACACTCTCTCCACATCTCCCACACCCCGTCGTCCCATGTCAGCCCCTCTCTGTTGTTTTTGCAATGGTGGAGTTGTGAGGCTCATGGCCAGTCAGACAGCCAGTCAGAAAGCCAGCCAGCCAGTCAGTTAGACAGCCTTCCAGTCAGATAGACAGCCAGTCACTTAGACAGACAGACAGTTTCCCAGTCAGATAGAAAGTCAGTCAGCCAGCCAGTCAGACATCCAGCAAGCCACTCAGTCAGGAAGCCAGCCATTCAGACAGTCAGTAAGGCCTGGCAAAGGGGTGGGGGGCGGGGGGGGGGGGTGCATTCCCTACAGCACTGTGGAGTTATCATCCACAACACACAGAGGCTGAGGGACAGAGTGGAAGCAAGTAAATAAATGAGTACATGGAGAGAGAAATAGGTGGAGAACGAGCGTGAGCAAGGGAAACGCTAGTGATACACCGAGCGAAAGAAAGCAGGTCGAAAGAAATTAAATCAGTGGCTAAATTATTGCATGATTGCCCATTCCCAACAGACTCTGGCATCATTTGGAAGAAAGTATCTAATAATTGGTTTTCGGCCATGTCAGACACATGCAATTCCCCTCACTAATGGCTCTGTTAGGAAGTGGCGGGCCTCAGGGGTCAGAGAAGGACAGAAGGCGGACAGACGACAAGTTCCTACACCCTGCCCTGACGACGATGATGGAATGAGACATAGAGAGCGAAAGAGAGACAGAGAAAGAAATAGAGAGAGAGAAAGAGAGGGAGACAATGAGAGAAAGAGAATGAAAGAAAGGGCGACAGCGAGAGGAGGGAAAGAAGGAGAGTGAGTGCTGAGGAAATGAAGTGGCAATAAGTGCAGCCCAGAGGGAAATGCACTTCAGTGTGGGTCTAATTCAGCAGGCCGGGGACTTGGCAGCCTGCCACACAGCAATTGTTTACCTTTTTGCTCACCAACTGCATCTGTTCTGTATTGTAAACGGCACTAAACTATCCGTCCGTAAACACCAGAATCAATAACAACTGCTGAGGGAATTCCCTTTCCTTCCCCTCCCTCCCTCCCCTCCCTCCCTCCCCCCATCCCCTCCCTCCTTGGGCTTTTCATGCCAGTCAGGAGAGCGTGGCTGTGATGCTAATGCCGTTCAACTCACGTGGAACCCACTGGAGAATGTGCGGGAGCAGACTGATGACTTTTCCCAAATGGATGTTCCTGTTTCTTTTTTGTTTCAGTTTAGTTACCTACCAGGCACAAGCTGTCCGTCATTGTCCAGCCTACTCCATGACGACGCTGTCTGTCATTGGCCGGCGTACTCCATAACGACGCTGTCTGTCATTGGCCGGCGTACTCCATAACAACGCTTTCTGTCATTGGCCGGCCTACTCCATAACGACGCTGTCTGTCATTGGCCGGCGTACTCCATAATGACGCTGTCTGTCATTGGCCGGCGTACTCCATAACGACGCTGTCTGTCATTGGCCGGCCTACTCCATAACAACGCTGTCTGTCATTGGCCGGCCTACTCCATAACAATGCTGTCTGTCATTGGCCGGCGTACTCCATAACGACGCTGTCTGTCATTGGCCGGCGTACTCCATAACGACGCTGTCTGTCATTGGCCGGCGTACTCCATAACGACGCTGTCTGTCATTGGCCGGCGTACTCCATAACGACGCTGTCTGTCATTGGCCGGCCTACTCCATAACAACGCTGTCTGTCATTGGCCGGCCTACTCCATAACAATGCTGTCTGTCATTGGCCGGCATACTCCATAACGACGCTGTCTGTCATTGGCCGGCGTACTCCATAACGACGCTGTCTGTCATTGGCCGGCCTACTCCATAACAATGCTGTCTGTCATTGGCCGGCGTACTCCATAACGACGCTGTCTGTCATTGGCCGGCGTACTCCATAACGACGCTGTCTGTCATTGGCCGGCGTACTCCATAACGACGCTGTCTGTCATTGGCCGGCGTACAGCATAACGACGCTGTCTGTCATTGGCCGGCCTACTCCATAACAACGCTGTCTGTCATTGGCCGGCCTACTCCATAACAATGCTGTCTGTCATTGGCCGGCATACTCCATAACGACGCTGTCTGTCATTGGCCGGCGTACTCCATAACGACGCTGTCTGTCATTGGCCGGCCTACTCCATAACAACGCTGTCTGTCATTGGCCGGCCTACTCCATAACAATGCTGTCTGTCATTGGCCGGCGTACTCCATAACGACGCTGTCTGTCATTGGCCGGCGTACTCCATAACGACGCTGTCTGTCATTGGCCGGCCTACTCCATAACGACGCTGTCTGTCATTGGCCGGCCTACTCCATAATGTCGCTGTGTGTCGGGTCCTGTTTGACTGTGTTCTTAGCCAGTCAGCCTGGGAGCAGACGAACGGATGGGGGGTGAAGAATGCGTTGTTAATTGAGTCTGACAGTGTAATTGAAATGCTGGTCACCCCCCCCCCCCATCCACAGTGTCTTGTCTGCTGTTTTACCCCCCTGCCTGTGTTTTCACAAGGCCAGCCGTTCCAGACTCCATGAAACTAACTATCCGTCACCACGTAACACCCAATACATTTCATTTAATTTACTCGTTCTCCCAGTTAGGGGAGTCTGATATCTCCCTTTGTCTCCCGCTCTTCTCCCTGTCGTTCTCATTCAAATAAATACACCAGGTGTGATCAAACTGGGACTACGTGCACCCTAGAGGTGCATTTATCCCCGGTCCCTTACGGGTGGTTGTCTGCAGGCTGACCCTTGACTGAACCCTGGTCCCTCCCCCCCAGCCTCACAGAGCGTCGGTCCACTACGACACACCTGGGTGCCCTAAACACCTCACTCCATCAAGCCGCTGCAATCACCTCCCTTTTCCTCCACTATGTGAGGTGACACATGCGTAATGAGCTTTGGATGGCTGTATCTGGCAACTGTGGTGAAACCAGGGCTATTTGGCCCGTTTAGAGAGATATAAATACATGTAGCTGTGTGGCTGCTTGAGTAGACAGGGGACGTGGAACAGGGCTGTTAAAGGGCTGTTACACTCCAAGGTCAGGTGTCATCGCTGTCCGAGTGTTTCAGAGACACAGTGGAGGAAAGACATATTCCAGGGGGTCATGGACTCCTCACCTTACAGAGCGGAGCAGAGGGGACAGAGTTGTGACAGTGTCAACAGGTTAGCCACTCAGGACTGTGTGGAGAGAGAGGGAGAGGGAGAGAGAGTCTTTATTTTTAGGTTTATTATCCTTGGATGTTTCTTTAAAAGGGATACCTCATGTCACCTCTGCTTTAGCTTCTTTGCTTTGGAGGTGTTTCGTTTGCATTTGCTGGTAGTAGTTGGAGGTGAGTGTTGCATACAGTATGAGTACGTGTTTGTGTGTGTGTAGATCTGTGTAAGGTGTGTGTGTGTGTGTATGTGTGTGTGTGTGTGTGTGTGTGTGTGTGGTGCGTGTATGAGGTGTGTATGATGTGTGTGTTTTGAGAGAGAGAGGGGTAGGGGGAGGTGTGTGTCTATCTTTGTGTCAGGTCATGCATGTGCACATTGAGAGGTAAGCTCTGTTGTGTTGACTCCCACTGGAACCCATTACTGTGGAGCTGTGGAGCCGTGGGTCTATGCTGCTTAATTACACACACACACACACACACACAGTATACACACACACAGACACACACACATACACAGTATACATACACAGTATATACACTTATTCTTACACATGCCAACACACACATTTGAAGCATGAATATTATCCCAAGGTGACCAGCAAGATCCAGAGTCTTGGGAGCATTGAACCAATCATCTGTGAAGACTGACATGTGCAAATGGAAGGCAAAAAGCCATCCACAAATAAAGTTATTTACCAGCCTCTCCACACACACACACACACACACACATTCGTGCATGATTAAGCCTTGACACCAGGGATTGAGTGTGTTGTCATATTGTCAGATTTTGTTTAACAATGTGACAAAATTGCATTAGGATCTGGAGGCAATAGTGTTGCAATAATTGGAAGCCTTTTTTTCCCCACACAAAATCATGGCCGTGCTTTTATAACACTGCTAATACCACACTGATCCATTCCCAAATGACTTCTCAGCGGAGGAACTCATTTAAGCGGACGCACAAAAGTATTTGTTCATGTGTCTAAAAGTACAGCAACACATTTCACAGCCGCTCATTCTTTGGCTTAATGCGGAACATCCCCTGGGTGATGCTTTGACAGCCTCAGAAATGGGAAATCCATATTTGCTGAGGGGGTCATCCGTGGGTCAGAGGAAGAAAAGTTTTGCGCCGAGGATGTGTGACTTCGTTTGTAGAAAGTTCCTTTTTTGTTGTTGTTGGGAATCGATATTCATAAGGGGTGTGAGGTTATGCCAGGGCATAAGGGGTGTGAGGTTATGCCAGGGTGACATAGGGTGTGATATGATGGAGTAAAGGTGTGTGTGTGTGTGTGTGTGCTGGCAAGCGTGTGCTCTTGCTAAACATCCCATTAGATTGAATAATCCTGTAATATTACATTACAGCGTGCTAGTGAGAGGAAGCCTGAAGTTTTCTCTGTGTAACCCCGTCCATCACAGCACCTCTGGAAGTGGCTCCAGAAACAGGCAGGAACTTCAGCCTGACAGCCCACCAGCTGAGGGCCCTGACCCAGCTAGCCTGCACCCTGCTGGGACTGGAGCGCCAGGTGGAAGAGCTGGCCACTCAACTGGCCTTCATCAACTGTGCTGGGGAGACTCCCTGCAGTGTGAGAGGTAGGCTCAGGTGCAGCTGTGCAACCACACACACACACACACACACAGACACAACAAGACACAACCACACATAAACAGCAAGACAACAACCGGACACAACACATACATACACCCAACAACAACACACAAACACACACACACCATCAACATGCACACATTCATACAAACACACACACAACAACACATACACACACACAGTCACAACAAGACAACCACACATACACAGCAAGACAACAACCGGACACAACACATACACACACCCAACAACAACAACACACAAACACACACACACCATCAACATGCACACATTCATACAAACACACACAGGGGGGAGAGGGGTTGGGAGAGAGAGAGAGAGAGAGAGAGAGAGAGAAAGAGAGTGGGAGGGGGGAGAGAGAGAGAGAGAGAGAGAGAGAGAGAGAGAGAGATGGGGTGGGGTTCCCCCAATACACACACAGCATCCACATCCAACACCAACATTGTGTGCTCTGAAATAGTAGTGAGGACGTTCAGGGATGACAGACATTCTCGCCATGTGTTATTTAAATGTGTTCTTTTAACAGGGAATGGTCTTGGGTGGCGTGTATGTCTCCACCAGTCCTCTCCCCTCTGGACCAGAGCAGAGAACTTAAATAAAAGCTTTTGGTGCATGTAGTAATTTCCATAAAGGTTACATTAAAAAACAAGACATGCAGACAGCCTCGATTTACAGAGAAGTAAACAGGCTTTAAAGGGCAGTTATCCAAATCATTAATTCGAAGCAATCAAATGGCTTAATTACCAGAAATTCATCAGATGGGCTTAAAGGTCAAAAAGTGACGTGCAGCCTGCTTCCACTCTTCATCCATTCCGCGCGTTCTTGTTCGGGCTAAATTGCCTCGCCCGAGGTCTCACTTCTGCGCTTCTGATTAGGAAAATGCGGCCTTGATGTGTGCTCCTTTTAATTTGTTCCCCTCACACACCCGTCTCACCCCCCCCCCCCCCTAAGGATTAGCCCAGTTAGGCTCCTTGTTATCTGGGTTCAAATCAACTCCAAGCTCCAGATTTAGACTAATAAAGTGCTCACTGTTGCATTCACGGCTCATGTCTGGTTTTCCCCGAGGCTTGACATCCGGTGGTTACTCTTACTGATTGGTCTGTTGAAAGGACAGGGAAGGGAGATGTGGCCTGCTGGTTTATCATGTTCAGTTACGCAGGCATTTTCCATGCCGTTCACCATTTACAATGGGATATCATCGAAAATGTGCACTGCGGCAGTTTTTGTGTGCGAAAGAGTTCACTTCTAAGAAGTACGTTGTAGCTACAGTGTTCCTGAGCAGCAATGTTTTAATAGATGCTTTATCTTTGTCTTTAGGTTGACGGCCATTTAATTTCCCTTAACAAAGCGCTTAAAGGGTTTTCTTAATCATATGGGTTATTCAAATATTAATATATTAAACTGATTGCAAAGCCATGTCTTTTTCTGTTATAGGAATACTGAAAAAGACCAAAGACAACTTGGAAATGACAGCTGTGGATTACACCAAGACCACGGGAGAGATGCTCTTCCAGAGCCCGGAGGTGAGACTGCCCTCGTCTGCTTCGGAGGAGGAACTGCATCTTGAGCAATAAATCAGCTACTCCAACTTGATCATAGACAATGACCAGTGTCCTTTATTTCATTCCCTATATTAATTGTCTGTGCTGCTGTCTCTTCCTGGTTTAGCCCTTGGTTCTGGAGTTTGAATGGAGGACTGCGTTCAGAGAGCTGGTTCCTCAGATAGCCCACTGTGTGAAAGTGGTGTTGGAAGACGTGTGCTCGAAGGCCCTGCGGCAGGAGGAGGAGCTGTCACTCCTCTCTGGCTCTGCCCACATCGCCCTGACCAACACGCCTGACACAGATGACTCCGCCCTGACTTGCCCAGGAAGGGACATCCCCAAGATGGTTGCTAAGGTGAACACAACGATCAGCTCAAATGAGTGTGTGTGGTACGTCCATCTCCATGTGTTGTCCATATGGCCGCGTAAAAGAAGGAGCAGACTACATGACAGTGAGGCGGGGCTGTCTCCCCGAAGCCCATGGCACCTCGCCCTGGTTAAGCACCCCCTACTATCCTCCTCTTCCTCAGAGGGTATCAGGTATCGACGCTGTCTTCCTCTTCCTTCCTATCCTGTGTCCCCCCACATACACGCCACATTGGCTAAACAGCCACGCCAACCCCAGCTGTTTCCTGTCCATTTGTTTTCACTGCGTCTGGGACCGGCCTGGGATAATGTCCTGGTGTCCCAGTCCATTACTGCTGCCTGCACTGGGTTTAGAGGAGAACTTCCTTCCCACAGGCCTGCCAGGGAGATTGATGGGCCGGTTCCTGCTGGGCTCTCGGCTGAGGAGAGTCCAGATGGTTTGTGCCTGACATGACTGACACATCAGACTCTGGTTAGGCCCAGGGAAGCCTACGGTGTCCTGTGGGTTAGCAGCAAGGAGACATTGATGAAAGGGTAGGTTTGGTTTGCGGCGGGCTGGACCCCAGGCTTGACCTTTGACCCATTATTACTGAACCCCTTTGTGAGGTCAACATACCAGGTCAGTCTCAGATGGAGAACTGGTTGTATTGGTGTCTGTTTGGTTTAACAGTGCCGGGGTCTATGGCTGGACCGGGTAGTAGGATATGGTGTTTTAAGGAGTCTGTCATGGTGATTGGGGCGGGTGTTGCTATGCTACACCCTAAACGTTTGGATTGAACCCGCAGCGTTTTACTTTTAGCTGCAGTCGATTCAGTTGCGGCCTGCGAGGACCTTCTTCCTGCCTTGCTTTTCCTCACAAGCAGCATGTACTTTCTCCTTTCTTTCTTTCCATTCCCATCCCATCCCCCTTTCCTTAAGCCCTTTACACAGACACTGGTTGTGGCTCCTCATTGCTAACGAGTGTCAGAATTTGTCTCCACTCAAGACCTGTACAACATATTTATGTGTAGGTCAACGCTTTAAAGATGAGAGCCTCTCAGCTCAAAGGTTATACATGCATGTATTTGCATTCAGGAGCACCCACTGAGACCAAAGACGAGACCTGTGTTTTTTTTTGTTTTTTTTTCTCTGCCTTTTTTTTTTTGACACTTGCCTGCCTCGTTTTTTGAGGCGAGAGCGAATTACGATACAAGTGTGTAGCGTCAAATGTGTCCAGTTCAAAAGCATTAAACCGATCAATATTTCACTCATTCATATGCATACCTGCATAGCACCATCCCAGCCTCAGTTGCATGACCCTAACCCCTGCCTTCATTACCATACATGGACGTGTTTATCAGGGGCCACATTACACCCACCGCTGCGTCCCGATGTGAACGTTTGCTCTTTTCTGCCTTCACCCCCACCTACATGTCCGATGTCTCACCTGTCTGTTGACTTCAGCCAAGTGGAACGAACGCCTCATAAAGACGGGGAGAGAGAGAGATCCAATACTTGCTTTAACTTTCTCCCATTTCAGTCAGCTGGCACTTCCACTAAGACCAGGAGGGATCCATATGTTTGATCTGACCTACATACAGTTCACTCTATAGCTGGAACCGAGCGGTGTGAGCAATAAATCTCCCAGACACCTCTCTGGTCCTCATCACCCTGAGTGGTATGGAGTGCTCTCCCTGCCTGCCTGCCTGCCTGTCTGCCTGCCTTCCATGCCTTTTTGTCTGTCTGTCTGCCTTTCAGTCTGTATTTCTTTCTGTCTCTGCCTGCCTGTCGGTTTATCTGTCTGTATTTCCTGTCTGTCTGTCTGTCCTGTGTGCCTCCTTGCTTGTATTTTTGCCTGTCTGTCTGTAGCTGTTGGCCCATCGTCCTCACTCTGCTAAGCTCTTAATGACTCATACACTCTATCGTCTATTGACTTCCTGGTCCAAATGAACATTGTTCCCAGGCCTTTCTGGCCCACCGGGGGTTCTTCTGCCCAGCACATTCCTCCAAGGTGATTTCAATTCTGTCCGCATTGGAAACTCCCTGACAGAACGTCGAACTTCCTGCCAGAGTAACAGTAAGTCAAGTATGGTAGCATAAGTGTAAAACAAAACCCAGCTGAAGTGATCTATCCTTCTGCCTGGGAGTGATTGACCCACTATTGAACAGACTTCGGTGTGGAAAAGGAAAAAAATACATTGGGGGCCATTCCACGCTGAAGGCAAGGCAGCTCCTGGGGGAATTTAGGAAATATATTATGGTACCTGGCCATGTTTTACTGCTTTTGAATCACCTCTGGTCATAACTCGTTTCTATAGGTGAATAAATTGTGAGGTGAACTCGTTCACACGTGTGACTCTTTAGCATTCGCTGATCCTCTGTCGTTACTCTTAATGTGCTGCCAATGGGAAGCATATGAGCCAGGGGGGTATCAGGATGTCAGGGTGATGTGTCTATGCTCTGCCTGTCAGTTTGTCCGCCTCTCTGTCTGCCTGCTTATCTGCCTGTCTGTATGGATGCCTGTCTGTCTGCATTTCTGTCTGTGTCTCTTTCCCAGCCTCTCTTTCAGTTTGCCTGTCTTCCTGTTTGTATGTCTTTCTGTCTCTTGGCCTCCCTGTCTGTAGATCTCACCAAGCTGCTGAGCAACTCTAGCATATAGTACTTGTCAGCCAGGATGGCGTAGCAAACCCTTGAACGGGGGCATTTCCCCCATTCCAAATGATTATTTAAGCGTCGCTTTTGCCCTCCAAGCACTGTTCGACGCCACCAGGAGGATGACCGATCACTGAAGCCCCGCCCCACCCCTGCCTCTGCTGCACTGCGCTGTCATTCAAACTGAACCCTACTAAAAGTGTCCATTGGAATCCTTGTACTGAGACTTGTACTTGACAGAGACATTCTGTACCTGGGCCTGAGAAGTGTACATTCATCTCACCCATCCCAAATGATTTACTAGGTGTCTGCCTGGAGGACAGCTTACGACCAAGAGGAAGAGAGACGTCATCTCTAAAACTCTGATCCTCATACTCCCAGCCTGGAGCCCAGCATTAACCTGCTGTCTTTCAGTAGCGGAGTGGTTTTGCTTGAGACAATGGAAGAAGCCAGAAAACATGTCTTGTAGCTAAAGTATAATTGACTCTAGATTTGATATAGTTAAAGTATGTTATACTCTAGATGTGTTGTAGTTACAGTATGATGTACTCTAGATGTGTTGTAGTTACAGTATGATGTACTCTAGATGTGTTGTAGTTACAGTATGATGTACTCTAGATGTGTTGTAGTTACAGTATGTTATACTCTAGATGTGGTTTATTTACAGTATGATGTACTCTAGATGTGGTTTAGTTACAGTATGTTATACTCTAGATGTGGTTTAGTTACAGTATGATGTACTCTAGATGTGGTTTAGTTACAGTATGATGTACTCTAGATGTGGTTTAGTTACAGTATGTTATACTCTAGATGTGGTTTAGTTACAGTATGATGTACCCTAGATGTGGTTTAGTTACAGTATGTTATACTCTAGATTTGTGGTTTAGTTACAGTATGTTATACTCTAGATTTGTGGTTTAGTTACAGTATGTTATAGTCTATTTCCATTTTCAACATACAGTGGGGAGAACAATTATTTGATACAATGCCGATTTTGCAGGTTTTTCCACTTACAAAGCATGTAGAAAATCACATTGTATGATTTTTAAGTAATTAATTTGCATTTTATTGCATGACATAGGTATTTGATACATCAGAAAAGCAGATCTTCATATTTGGTACAGAAACCTTTGTTTGCAATTACAGATATCATACGTTTCCTGTAGTTCTTGACCAGGTTTGCACACACTGCAGCAGGGATTTTGGCCCACTCCTCCATAAACACCTTCTCCAGATCCTTCAGGTTTCAGGGCTGTCGCTGGGCAATATGGAATTTCAGCTCCCTCCAAAGATTTTCTAATTGGGTTCAGGTCTGGAGACTGGGCTAGGTCACTCCAGGACCTTGAGATGCTTCTTACGGAGCCACCCCTTAGTTGCCCTGGCTTTGTGTTTCGGGTCGTTGTCATGCTGGAAGACCCAGCCACGACCCATCTTCAATGGTCTGACTGAGGGAAGGAGGTTGTTGGCCAAGATATCGCGATACATAGCCCCATCCATCCTCCCCTCAATACGGTGCAGTCGTCCTGTCCCCTTTGCAGAAAAGCATCCCCAAAGAATGATGTTTCCACCTCCATGCTTCACGGTTGGGATGGTGTTCTTGTGTTGTACTCATCCTTCTTCTTCCTTTCAAACACGGCAAGTGGAGTTTAGACCAAAAAGCTCTATTTTTGTCTCATCAGACCACATGACCTTCTCCCATTCCTCCTCTGGATCATCCAGATGGTCATTGGCAAACTTCAGACTGGCCTGGACATGCGCTGGCTTGAGCAGAGGGACCTTGCGTGCGCTGCAGGATTTGAATCCATGATGGCGTAGTGTGTTACTAATGGTTTTCTTTGAGACTGTGGTCCCGGCTCTCTTCAGGTCATTGACCAGGTCTTGGTCTTTTTCATGTTAACACGTTTTTGTAAACATCTCAGTATAGTATACATTATTATATATAGCCAGAGCCTGTAGAAGACCTAGGTTGAAGTTGCCTCAAGTTAGGGTTACCAGACATCCCAGTTTGCCCGGGACTGTCCGGTTTCTAGCTGGGTGTCTGTAAAACACAATTTTCCGATAATCACTGCCAAATTGTCCAGGTTTTAACAACAATAATACTACTGTAATGTTTCCACAAATTTGTAAACGTGCCCACGTAATGCATGCCCTTGGTTTTCTAATCTGTGCGCACGGTATTGCAATCAGTACGCACGGTTTTGCAATCTGTGTGCACAGATTTGTAAACGTGCACCGGTAAATGCGCAAAAAAGTGTGTAACATTCCAGAGAAGAAGACGGCATGGGGTAGCCTACTTTCAGCAGCGTCTGCATCCGACAAGTAAGTCATATTTATCTAGATTTAAGGCTTGATGTAATGCTATATTGTCTATTGCATTGTTCGTTTTACTGCTTTCTTAACTTACGTTGCATTTATTGAGCTTTTGACTCACTCCAAAACCTTACAGTTAGCTAGGCTGGCGTTCTGTGAGCACCAAAGTAACGGCCGCTGTTACAGCAAGGGAGGAGGTCTAGGTGAATGGGTGTTTTTTTGTTGTTGCATTAACATAACTGTAATGTCCGCCGAAATGACCAGCAGCTTGCACCAGCACCTTCACCCAGTTTAAAGTATTCTGGTTTCCTATTTTCGTAAGATTTCATTTGTTATATACATTTTCCTACCATATCTACAAACATGTTCATGAGAGTTAAATTTATATGTGTTTTTTTATCTGGCACTCCTGACTGTAGATTAAGTTTTTCGCGCGTTTACCTGGGCACGTTTACAAGGGGGGAAGTAGAGACTTGGAAAGTGAGGTTTCCGGAAGCAAAATATCAATTGTTTTGAACCATAGAGGTGTTAACTGTTAAGGATTCCTATATTACTGTGCAATGTAGACACTCTGTTCTTTGTCAAGATGTTGAAACAGTTTGTATGTCACTGTACACCTGTTTGTTGAATAGGAGAATAGGAGAAGGAATTGCCTAGTGAATGACCTAGTGGGGCCGGCCAAGCTGGCAATGTGGACAGGGTGTACTGATCCCAGGGTTGTGTTGATGGGGTTAGTGGGTGTGGGTGTACTGATCCTAGGGTTGTGTTGATGGGGTTAGTGAGGGTAGGTGTGGATCCCAGGGCTGTGTTGATGGGGTTAGTGGGGGTGGGTATACTGATCCCAGGGTTGTGTTGATGGGGTTAGTGGGGGTGGGTGTACTGATCCCAGGGTTGTGTTGATGGGGTTAGTGAGGGTGGGTGTACTGATCCCAGGGTTGTGTTGATAGGGTTAGTGGGGGTGGGTGTACTGATCCCAGGGTTGCGTTGATGGGGTTAGTGAGGGTGGGTGTACTGATCCCAGGGTTGTGTTGATGGGGTTAGTGAGGGTGGGTGTACTGATCCTAGGGTTGTGTTGATGGGGTTAGTGGGGGTGGGTGTACTGATCCTAGGGTTGTGTTGATGGGGTTAGTGAGGGTGGGTGTGGATCCCAGGGCTGTGTTGATGGGGTTAGTGGGGGTGGGTGTACTGATCCCAGGGTTGCGTTGATGGGGTTAGTGGGGGTGGGTGTACTGATCCCAGGGTTGTGTTGATGGGGTTAGTGAGGGTGGGTGTACTGATCCCAGGGTTGTGTTGATAGGGTTAGTGGGGGTGGGTGTACTGATCCCAGGGTTGCGTTGATGGGGTTAGTGAGGGTGGGTGTACTGATCCTAGGGTTGTGTTGATGGGGTTAGTGAGGGTGGGTGTGGATCCCAGGGCTGTGTTGATGGGGTTAGTGGGGGTGGGTGTACTGATCCCATGGTTGCGTTGATGGGGTTAGTGGGGGTGGGTGTACTGATCCCAGGGTTGTGTTGATGGGGTTAGTGAGGGTGGGTGTACCGATCCCAGGGTTGTGTTGATGGGGTTAGTGGGGGTGGGTGTACTGATCCCAGGGTTGTGTTGATGGGGTTAGTGAGGGTGGGTGTACTGATTCCAGGGTTGTGTTGATGGGGTTAGTGAGGGTGGGTGTACTGATCCCAGGGTTGTGTTGATGGGGTTAGTGAGGGCTCGCCTGATGTTGTAGTATACATATTTTGAACTGGTCTGGAAGAGTTTTTAGATGTGTTGGGTGTCATGTCTGTATTTTGCACTGTGGATGCATAAGAGGGGGTATAGGTGTGTTTACTGTACTGTGCGGCTTGTGTATGGTTGATGGCCAAAAAAGTGGGGGAAAGTATTGTGGTTGTAATAATAATAATAGATATTTATATGTAATTTGACTAAATATTCTGTAAATGTCATTTGTTAGATGGGCAAATAAAGGTACTTTTACAATCCATATTCTTTCCTTGTCTCTCTCTTTTCTGACCAACACTGCCTCTCCAGGCCTTTCTCTTGCTCTCGTTGGATTGGCTCTCATGCGTCCACTCTCTGTTCCCTGTATGTAGTTCTGCGGTGACATCATCAGGGAGTGCAATGCCCTCCTCCCCCTTGCCGAGGCATGTGGGGACGGCGTCCTGCTGGAGGTGCGCTGCAGCTTTGTGGAGGCGTGTGCCCGGGTCGCGTCCGCCATGTTGGGCCGTGTGGAGGAGAGGGCCGGGCAGGTGCCCTCCGGGGCCCCTCTGAAGAACCTAGCCACTCTCCTGGGCACCAGCGTGTATGTCCACCAATGGCTGTGTCACTACCACGACCGACTCAAAGAGACCAGCGCCTCCCTAGCCAGAGTGTGAGTCTTCGTTTTCACAGTGTGTGTGTTTGTGTGTCTCTTGTGTGGGTGGTACACCACAAACTGCCCCCCCCCCCCCCCCCCACACACACACACTCGATCAACACTCTACCTTCAGAGCTAACAGAGAACTCAGCATCCGCAAAGACATAGATTTAAAACGAGCCGAGTCATAATGAACAAGCCTGGGTTCCACTAGACTGCCGTCCCTAAATACCCTACAGGGGTTTCATCATTGTCCTGTGTATGTTCCCAGTCCGTGGAGATTGTCAATGCACTGCCAAAGGTACTAAAACTCGATAAATGAGTTGTAAATAATCTGCATATCTGTGGGAGAGCCATGGCCTGACTGCAATGTGTGTTAGTCTGCCTGCTGGAACGGAGGAGATGTGTGGCTTGGAAAACAGATGTCCCCTCTCACACTGAACCAAGGCTGGATGCAGGTTAGGGAGAACGCGCTCCAGAGAGTCTGTGTGGTCATGACCAAGGGAGTTCACGGGAAGGAGGTCGGCCGCTGGTTGGGGAGAAGGACTGAGAGAACAGGGGGGAGGGAAGTGACCGACGGGTTTTAGTCACAGCCGTTAAATACATCTGGTGGGTTTATTCAACTCCCTGCACCCCTCTGGCATCCCACATATTCCTCCTCCTTCTCCCTGCCCTCACACACCTGTCCTGGCCCCTCACGTCCCCTGTTATCTGTTATACTGTCTTATCTCCTGCTCATGAGATGTGGCCCTGCAGACCCCTGACCCTGCTGCCCATCCAGAGGTACCTGGATGTTACGGAGGGCCTGAGAGAGCAGCTGACCAGCTACTGTGGCCAGGTGTGTTCCAGCACCATCCTGCAGGACGCAGAGAGCCACGACTGGGCCCACACTAAAACCTTCTACGAGGTGAGCTACCGCTGGTTAACTGCCTGGTAACCCTTTCTGGAGTTACTGGGTTACTGTCGGGTAATGTAGAAATGGTTTACTGTCTGGTAATGTAGAACTGACTCTGGTCTGGTAATGTAGAAATGGGTTACTGCCTGGTAATGTAGAAATGGGTTACTGCCTGGTAATGTAGAAATGGGTTACTTTCTGGTAATGTAGAAATGGGTTACTTTCTGGTAATGTAGATGTCTTGGAATGTTGTGTTTGTTGTGTCAAAGTCTTCATCAAATCTGAAAATTGTGTTAGCAGTTGGAGCCCCTGCTCCTTGTTTTATACCCCCCCCCCCCCATTCGGCCTGGGGTACACTCTCTGCTCCCCCCTGCACATCTGGGGCCACCCCGAGGTCTGGTGGGATTGAGCTGTCTGGCTCTTAGTGTCTGGAAACAGGGCTGCTGCAGCCTCCCCTACTCATGCTCCTTAACCAGCCCAGACCCCCCCGCACCTCCCTCCCTCTCCCTCCTGCCGTTCCTGGCCATTGAGGTCAGACAGGCCTGCTGGGTGCAGGTGTGTGGCTGCAGTACAGTCTGGGCTCTCTGGCCCGTTCCCCCTGGATCCCGGACTTCAGAGGAGGCTCAGCTCTTCCGGCCCAGACCCACGCCAACCCATGACAGTCCCAGACATTTTAGTCATTTAGCAGGCCACTTATCCAGCGCCACCTACAGGGCTGGGTATCCAAACCACATCCCCCTTGTTGCACTGGCTTTGGTCTGTCAACTGAGCTACACAGGACTAGACCCAGTCCAGACCCAGTCCAGACCCAATCCAGTCCCAGACCAGACCCAGTACAGACCCAGTACAGACCCAATCCAGTCCCAGACCAGACCCAGTTCAGACCCAGTACAGTCCCAATCCAGTCCAGACCCAATCCAGTCCCAGACCAGACCCAGTTCAGACCCAGTACAGACCCTGTCCTGACCCAGTCCAAGTCCTAGTTCCAGCCAGTTTCAGCCACACATGTGGTGTGTGTTGGTGCCGGTCCTCAGGTAGGGGGTCTGCTGAGTCCAGAGGCAGAGGATGGAGCTCTAATCCCGGACGTATGGTCACGCTCTCTGTCCAGAGACAATCCCCAAATGACTGGCCCGGGGGTGGGGGGGGGCTGGCCCGGCTCACACCAGCCAAACGGAACCCATCCTGGGATCATTACGACATGTCGGATATGTTGTTAATAATCTCTTTGTTCACACAACCAACTGTAGGCCTTTTTCCTCGCTGTCTGAAAGCAATTACAGACACAGGAAACCAGTCTCTCCCCTGTCTCTCTCGCTCTCTCTTTTTTCCCCCAGTTTCTCTCCTCTCTCCTGTCTCTCAGGTTTGCTGTTTGTCTCTCTAAGCCACTTTAACTTCTCTTTCTTCCTCTCTCTCTCTCTCTCTCTCTCTCTCTCTCTCTCAGTCCCCCCCTCACTTCATCTCCCTCAATGAGATGTTCTTTTTCTCAGTCTCCCTCACAGTAATTTTTTGACCTGATATAAAACCCTTCATGTTTCTGTCATCTCATCTTATGTTGTGTGTGCGCATGTGTCTATTTGTTTGTATGTTCTTGTTTGAACATCTGTGTGCATGTGTGTGTTTATTGATATTCCAGACGGTTCCACTCGTATGTGATGTGTTCCACAGATCAGGACATGAAAGAGGTATTCAGTCCCACAGGGGGGACATGAACAGAGAGTAGGTGGCTTGACCATGAGAGGCCTCCTATGTGTTGACGCATTGTCTCCCTCTCTCACTTTGTCTCTCTTTCTTCCCCTCTCTTTTACTTTTTCTGCATCTCTCTCTTTCTCCCTCTTTCTCTTCTCTGTCTGTCTTTCTCTTGGTCTCTTCCTGTCCCTCACCTATTCTTTTTATCGCCTCCTCTGCCTGTCTCTATCTCCTGTTCTTTTACTTAAATCAATCCACTAATATCTCAATTTATTTATACCCTCCCCTCGCAGGGTGAAAGGTGTTCCTTCTCGGTGCAGATGTGGCACTACTTCCTGTCTGGACTGCGTGCTGACCTATGGTTGGCTGTGCCAGGCTGTGTGGGGCGGGACGTGCTGGCCCAGGTGGTCAGTGAGAGTCTGCAGGTTTTGGTTCAGAGGTACTCCAGGGCGCGGCCGTCCTACCGGAGACATCTGCAGATCAGGTACACCAACTACATACTGCATCAGCCCACATTCTGCTGATTACATACATACCAGTGTCCACTGCTGCTTGTGATATAGTCACTGTTATTAATATCATTAGTAGTGATATAGTCACTGTTATTAGTATCATTAGTAGTGATATAGTCACTGTTATTAGTATCATTAGTAGTGATATAGTCACTGTTATTAGTATGATTGGTAGTGATATAGTCACTGTTATTAGTATCATTAGTAGTGATATAGTCACTGTTATTAGTATCATTAGTAGTGATATAGTCACTGTTATTAGTATCATTAGTAGTGATATAGTCACTGTTATTAGTATGATTGGTAGTGATATAGTCACTGTTATTAGTATCATTAGTAGTGATATAGTCACTGTTATTAGTATGATTGGTAGTGATATAGTCACTGTTATTAGTATGATTGGTAGTGATATAGTCACTGTTATTAGTATCATTAGTAGTGATATAGTCACTGTTATTAGTATCATTAGTAGTGATATAGTCACTGTTATTAGTATCATTAGTAGTAATACAGTCACTGTTATTAGTATAATTGGTAGTGATATAGTCACTGTTATTAGTATCATTAGTAGTAATACAGTCACTGTTATTAGTATAATTGGTAGTGATATAGTCACTGTTATTAGTATCATTGGTATTGATATAGTCACTGTTATTAGTATCATTAGTAGTAATACAGTCACTGTTATTAGTATAATTGGTAGTGATATAGTCACTGTTATTAGTATGATTGGTAGTGATATAGTCACTGTTATTAGTATCATTAGTAGTGATATAGTCACTGTTATTAGTATCATTAGTAGTGATATAATCATTGTTATTAGTATCATTGGTATTGATATAGTCACTGTTATTAGTATGATTGGTAGTGATATAGTCACTGTTCTTAGTATCATTAGTAGTGATATAGTCACTGTTCTTAGTATAATTAGTAGTTATATAGTCACTGTTATTAGTTTCATTGGTATTGATATAGTCACTGTTATTAGTATGATTGGTAGTGATATAGTCACTGTTATTCGAATCATTCGTATTGATATAGTCACTGTTATTAGAATCATTCGTATTGATATAGTCACTGTTATTAGAATCATTCGTATTGATATAGTCACTGTTATTAGTATGATTGGTAGTGATATAGTCACTGTTATTAGAATCATTAGTAGTGATATAGTCACTGTTATTAGAATCATTCGTATTGATATAGTCACTGTTATTAGTATGATTGGTAGTGATATAGTCAATGTTCTTAGTATCATTAGTAGTGATATAGTCACTGTTCTTAGTATAATTAGTAGTGCTATAGTCACTGTTATTAGAATCATTCGTATTGATATAGTCACTGTTATTAGTATGATTGGTAGTGATATAGTCACTGTTCTTAGTATCATTAGTAGTGATATAGTCACTGTTATTAGTATGATTGGTAGTGATATAGTCACTGTTATTAGTATGATTGGTAGTGATATAGTCACTGTTATTAGAATCATTCGTATTGATATAGTCACTGTTATTAGTATGATTGGTAGTGATATAGTCACTGTTCTTAGTATCATTAGTAGTGATATAGTCACTGTTATTAGTATGATTGGTAGTGATATAGTCACTGTTATTAGTATGATTGATAGTGATATAGTCACTGTTATTAGAATCATTCGTATTGATATAGTCACTGTTATTAGTATGATTGGTAGTGATATAGTCACTGTTATTAGTATAATTTCAAATTCTATACTCACTGTTATTAGTATGATTGGTAGTGTTATAGTCATTGTTATTAGTATCATTTCAAATTCTATAGTCACTGTTATTTGTATCACTGGTAAGTCCTTATTGCATTATTCATTATTAATTTCTACTTTAAAAGCTACCAGATTCTCTGGCCTCTTTCGGTCTTGGCTAAACTCCATAGTGTTCCACTGGGCTGAATGTTGCATTAACACATACTAAACACGTCCTGAACACCGGCCTTCAGACTACAATGCCTCTCATCACCACTGATGACACTGTACAGGTAGTCCCTGAATTATCATGGGGAGAAAGGTTTGTGTGTTCTTAAATTAAGTCAAAAACATGTCCACAAGGACTTAGTGTTAACATTTTGCTACAACCTTTGAGGAAAAATAAGTATATTTCCTGCTCAGGGGTTAAGTTTAGGGTAATTGTTGCAATAAAGGTTCTGGGTTAAAGTTAAGGGTGAGGGAACGCAGGAGTCCCCAGAAGAACAGTATAAACACAAGAATGTGCATGTGCACTAGTGCTGGCTGAGAGAGAGAGAGGAGGATGAGAGAGAGAGAGAGAAAGAGTGATAAAGAGAGAGAGAGGAGAGGGAAATAGAGACAGAGTGATAAAGACAGAGTGACAGAGAGGGATAAAGAGAGTGTGATAGAGAGGGATGACGAGAGAGTGATAGAGATGGATAGAGTATGATAGAGAGGGAGGGTTAGTACATTTCCTCCTGCTAACATCTAACAGCGCTCCAACCCCCCCACGATAATGGTTAGACACATTCAGGCGTCCTGTCCATCTGACTTAGAAGACTGAGGACAGATTTGGCCCCCGTGAAAAAATTGTCCCAATAAAAGCCCAAAACCAATTGCGGAAACAGATTTACTGCGATCTGAATGTGAAAGGAGATTTTTCTTTCATGCAGTGGCGCAAAGCCCCCCAGACCATAACTGTCCCAGCGCGTCCAGCCGTGTTGTCATGATGTCATGCTCTTGGTAGTGTCTCACCCCCCCGTCCCCCGTCCCCCCAGGTTTGACATCACTGCGGTGCTGCTGTGTGTTGAGCAGCTGATGTGGAGTCTGTGTGAGAGGACCGAGTCCTTGTTGGGTTTGGAGCCCTCGGCGGGACGCCATGCCTGGGTGGCCACCATCCACAGCTTATGTGACCAGCTCTTAACTACCCTGGTCATCGTGACCGCTCCACTAGCCCACCTTTACAGGTACACACACTCACAGACAGACCTCTGACGCTCTGACCAAGCCCCCTACCTCCTCTTTAGACCCGTGTCTGAGGCTGTAGCTTACCAAGAGTCCAGGTGTGCTTTGTGCGGATTGTTCCGTCATGTCCCCCCAGGACCTTTCAGGACCGGCTTGGAGAGGATTCGACCCCGGCTCCGGTCCAACCACCTGGCGTACACTGGCTCAGTGCCATCCACCCGGGCCTGTTCTCCACGCGGGCCGTGCGGTATGTTGAAAACACGCGCTGCCCTACAAACACACACGCACGCAGACACACACGCACAGAGACACACATGCACAGACACACACGCACGGACACACGCACGCAGACGCACATGCAGGTGTGTAAAACAGTGCGCTGAGTCAGAGTTCTGCACATGCAGAACATACAGGAACCCTCCCAGCCAATGCTTTACGCTGTAGGCCGTTGGGTTCGTCAGGGGCCCGGGTCTTACCTTTCTGAGGTTCTGTAACTCAACCCAGATGTGGTAGAGGAAGGAGAGGGGGGGGTGCCACTATGCTGTACACTCACACAGGGTTAATGGATGCTGAAGGCGCTTTCATTCCGGGTGTGAACAGAGAGGACTGAGAGGTTATGGAGTGATAAGAGTGGATGTGGGGGTGTGTAAGGGTGCACTCAGTCACTCTCAGCACTCGCCACACACTCTCCCATTCCTCAGCCCCATCCCTGGGTGATGTCATTGAGTGCTTAGGTGCACAAATCCCCCCCCCCCCCCCCCATACCCCTGCCCTTCTCCCAAGGGGCGGAGAGCTGAAATTTGTTTGTTTTTCTGACCCCTTTATTTTCCCCGTGTTCGGAGATGGCTGGGTGCCTGGCTGTAGTTCCTGGGCCAAACCCACAGGTCCTTCCTCAGCCAGGCCTGGTAACCAGACTTTGACTCAGTTCAGCCCCTCACATAAGTAACTGTTATGATTATTAAATAAAACAACTATAAAAACCCAAAGCGCGTCCATAAATCAAAACGCATTACGGACCGTAAAACGTGCGGAGCTGTCTGTTTTGGGTTGTGCGCTTGACGCCGTAAGCCGACCCGGTTCTGTAGCCGGTCAGATTTACAGGACAGTTATGGGTGGACTTGCCCTGGATTTGCAGCCATGGTGACATCATAAATTGCGCTGTCGGATTCGGGAGTAGTGTTCCTCAGTCAAGCAGCAGGGTGCACCAGCTCTGGCTTTTTGGCTGGAAGGGGAGGGCCAACTTTTCCTGCCTATTCCTCCACCTCATTTGTCATGTATACATTACCCGCACGCACGTGCACAACACACACACACACACATACATACCTTGTGCACAGAGTTACACACACCAGGCAAACCCACATTGGCACGTTTCCTTTACTATCTAAACGGGGACACTGAAGTTGATTGATTGTTCTTAAAAAATCCTACTTTTACTAATCCTAACCCTTGACCTAAACCTTAACCTAATCCTAACCCTTGACCTAAACCTTAACCTAATCCTAACCCTTGACCTAAACCTTAACCTAATCCTAACCCTTGACCTAAACCTTAACCTAATCCTAACCCTTGACCTAAACATTAACCTAATCCTAACCTCTGCAAAAACCTTAACCTCAATAATATAAAATGTGTGCCTGAACAACGCCTAAATGTGTGCCTTTAATGCCTAACCCTAAATATAAATGGTAATATTTAACCACATCCTTGATTCTCACTCTAACCCCGATTGTAATGTCTGCCATTAACCTTACACTTTATAAAATAAAATAAAAAAGCCTGTTTCAAAATGGGGACAGGATAAAATGTCCTCTAGTCACCTATTTCTGATTAGGCCACAGTTTGTCTTGTTCCTGTTATATATAGTTACGTCAGAAACACGCACACACACACGCGCACACACACTCTCCAAGGACATGCCTGGTTACACCCAGGTGGCTTCAGCCTTACTGTTCCACAGAACACACAGCGGGTTCTGCTGTATTTCATGTATTTGGCTTCCCCCCAATTGTTAATTTGCTTTTAGCTGGCCAAGATTAAACATAATTCCTTCCCGGTGTGCACTCTAAGCAAGCGAGCATGAAGGCATTTGCGGACTAATCTGGTAGGGGAGGAACTGACATTAAGGCAAGGTACTGTAGCCTTCCAGTATATTGAGGGCTTAGTGCTGTGTCCTCCCCTGGTGAATAGACTGCATCCTGCCTGTTACCTGACTCTGCAGACCTGTCACTGTTGCTGTGTGTCTTTCCTCCTGTCTGCCTGGATGTCCTGTAACGGTCCGGGATGAAGGGACGGCCTGGTGGGCGACGCCGCCTCCGAGTGTCAACTGAGGCTGCTGACCTCTGACCCCGGATACAGTCCAAGGCTGCTGTTGACCTCCATCCTGCACAGAGACTGTCACCTGCTCCGGGTCCTCCTGGAAAGTTCCTGTAAGACCACAGATTTTAATGAAAATACACCCCCTTACTTAGTCTTGAAATTGCAACACACACACACACATACTGAATGTCTACCAGCTGTAAGTTCTTGTCTGTCAAATGTATAACCTAACCTATCCTAGGACCTACATTAGAGTCATTGAGGGACGGCCCATCAGACATTGGCCATCAGACATTGGCCATCAGACATTGGCCATCAGACATTTACACAAAAGGCAGCTGCTGTGCTACTTTGGTTGCCTCGTGTGCAGTGGCAGTGTCCAAGCCTCACACATTACGGAGGGTTTGCGCTTGATAGCCAAAGCTCGCAATCTTTCTGTCTTGTGAATGAAGAAATGGAGGGCAATGGGTCAATTTCGGTGGATTTCTCATGGAGCAGGTAGATGGTCAGCTTGGCAATGCTGTGCAGGTGTATCCACACCGTGAGGTAACAGGACTCGGATTTACGACTGAATTATAAGACGTGCTGTATTGACTCTTCTTCCTTGTGCAGTTCTCAAGCAGCGAATCCAACCCCCACCCCCCCACCCCCCCCAACCACCAATCACGGTCTTCACTGGGATCAGGACCCTAATGGGGTCTCTGGAATCGTGTGCGGTGCCTGTGTGTCTTTTACGTGGAGACTCTTTGTTTCATTGAGTTCTCCTCGTCATCATCATCATCATCGTCGTCGTCGTCATCTTCATCATCATCATGACTGAATCAATAGAGATCAGTAATAAACACAGCAGTGCTATCCTGGGCCTGAGCGCTGACCTTTAAACATCTCCCTGTCTTCATTGTGCTAAAGTGTAACCTTTAAGGACTGTTGTGTAGTTGCCCATTAATTCACATTAAAACGACACCATTAATAACGAACGCAGCCTTCTGAGACTACGGCGGCCCGCTAGGGCTTTACTTAGGCATGCACCGCGCTATGGCGACCGTAAATCAACGCTGCTACCATGCTAACCACTACCACGGTGACCGGCTAATTAAGAGGGACCAGACAGAGCGGGCTGTCTACCAGCGTTGTAACTCCCAGCAGCCACTTCTGCCTTAACCGATTCCTGATCGGTGGGTCTGTCCAGAGCGATGTGAGCCAGTGCCAACAGGGGAGGAGTTCTGGTGCTCCGGGTCCTCTGTGGAAACGAGCAGCTTTGTATACAGCACTGTTTTATTACCGTCATCCACTGGCTCTGCTTCCAATTACTGACTGGAGAGAGAGAGAGAGAGAGAGGGAGAGAGAGTGAGGGAGGGAGGGAGGGAGGTAGAGAGAGAGAGGGAGGGAGGGAGGGAGAGAGAGAGGGAGGGAGGGAGGGAGAGAGAGAGAGAGGGAGAGAGAGAGAGAGAGAGAGAGAGAGAGAGAGAGAGAGAGAGAGAGAGGGGGAGAGAGAGAGAGAGAGAGAGAGAGGGAGGGAGGGAGAGAGAGAGACATAAGGTGAGGGAGGAACAGAGAGAGGGCCCCTTGTGCTGGGTCTTGCCTTTCTCTGGGAAGATAAACAGGTGTATTTATTGGCTATGCATCAAGGTTGCAGCAGCATAGTCGTTGATGGGGGTGGGGGGGCTGTGTGGCGTAAACTCCTGCAAGATGGAGAACCGCTCTATCTATCATAACTTGTCTCCAGTTCCATATTGGGGGCATTATTAAAGGTGCCTGGTTAACCCGCCAGGCTCTTCAGCACCCCAAGTGGAAATTAATATAAGCCCCTGCCCCCCGCAATGGTTGTCACGGCGCTAGCGCCGCACGTCCTCTCCTTAAGGACCAATTAACAGACCGGCAGACTATTGGGTGGCATTATCCACACAACAGAGAGTAATACAGTGATTGTAGGTCAACGGATGTTTGACCAGTTTATTTCTTTTTTTTCATGTGCCGCGTAGAGTGAACAAAAAAAAAAATAAGAGAGAAAGGAAATCAATTCCCATCAGTGGTTGAGCGTCGGAAGGCTTCCCGGCTTCTTATTAAGCCAGTTGATATTAGGGCCCCGGCGTTCCTTAACGCGGCAGGTAATTTGGGCCTGTCATTTTGAAACATTTTGTCAAGCGGGAGCGCAAAGAGGGCCCTGCCTTTCATCAAAGGGCCAGCTCATGGAGTGCTGAGTTGCATTCACCCTCCTATTCAAATACCTGTCGTCTACTACAAAACAGACTGACGGTCGACCTCTGGACCGCTGCCATCGGAGGAGTGAAGAAGACCCCCCCCCCCACCCCACCCCACCCCCCCCCCCCGACCCCAAGCCACACTGCGTCCAAAGCCACCCCCGCAAGGACATCCTGTCAAAACGTGTTGCTCTTTACTTCTCCCTTCAATGTATTGGTTACTCATCTGTGAGTGGCTTTGGGATTCAGTTGTTTTTGTATAGTTTCAATACAGAGGTGTGGGTGTGTTTTTTCAATGCCAGCAGTTCTTTTGTTACCTCTCGTTTGCGTGTTTCAGCTTGGACAGCCTTGACATTTTCCAGTATGTACAGGCCTTGTACTTTCCAACTTTATGTATTTTGATATAGCTTTATTTCCTCCACCCACCACCCCCACAGCCTCCACCTCAAAGGTGCAGCTGGGGAATATTCCGGATCATGACGGCTAAGGTTGAAAAGGAAGGTTAGCGCTGAACAGCCGAACTCTGAAAAGGCCCCATTCAGAACTGACAAATGCTCCCAAAACATTGTTTAAATGCTCAGGTTTAATTATAGTCCTTGACATTTCATACATGTTTCTCACTTCAACTTTTCCTAAAAGAGGACTTTCTTTTTGTCTCTTTTTATTTTATTTTTAGATTTCTGCAGGGTGACAGATGTTGGAGCTGTGTCTCCTGTGAGGAGTGGGAAAGGAGATTCCTTCATGGAAGCGGTGTTTGGTGTGCTCAGCTCTCTGAACAATGTCCCCAAAGCCCTAACTCTGGCCTTGGAGACGTACCTCCACAAAGGCCGTGTATGGGGCCATCTCTACAGCCTGCCAGGTGACCATGATGGATATTGGCGTTATCAAATGTGGATAAATGCCAAGGTCTTGTTGCTGTCATGTACTACAAAAGCCTCTGTTTCACGGTGAAGTGCATTGTAGTGAATAGAGGAGGCGCACAATGAACCAAACAGACTTGTTCAGATCAGACCTGGGTCAGCAACGGCGTGAGTGTAAGTGCAGTAGTCAACTTGAGCTGAGCATTCTGTCAATGGAATCAGTGGTTCAGTCCAGTTACTTAACACCTAGCATAATAAAGCACACCTAGAATACTTAAAGGGCCACAGTGGTCACATGATCATCCATCTGAAGTCCCTTTCAGGACAAACCATTGTGAATTTCAAACCTAGCCTATTAAAAACAACATGCCACACACCTGAACCTCCTTCTGATTGGTGGTGATGCATCTTGAACAGGGGCGCCATTTCTGCTTCCTGTCTATTACATGTGCCCCTTTAAAGGTACATCTGTGTATTTGACCCGCGGCAGGAAAACATTAACATATGAATATGTATGTGCTAAGTGCTCTCACTCGTGGCTGGGCCTGTGTGTGTCTGTGTTTGTCTGTGTACCGTAGTCACTGTCGAAACGAATGAAACATTTCAGAAGTGGGCTTTTTCTTATATTTTTTTGGACTGAAGTGGAAGGCAAGTTGCAAATCCAAACTGTAACACAGAAACTGCATGTGCAGACTGGCTGATCACTGTTTACGCGCTGTCACTTCCATTACGGAACGTATCAGAAGTCCCGGGCTCGCAGTCGCGCATCCTGTGAAGCTAATCGTGCTACACTGGTTCAGCACTCAGTAAAATAGGCCGCAATTATTGCCTGACACTTCCTTTTTGCCAGCGAAAGCTTTGATTCTGGGGTCTAATCAGGGTTCCTGCCGAGTCACAGTTCTTTTGGTGTGGATTTTTCTCTATCACACGCAACTGGTAATTATTGTTGCATAAATTAGACTGATTGAAGAGGAGGGTGGAAGGGAAACAGGAGCGCAGACAGCGGTGATTTGGCTTCTGTAGTCTCAATGTCACCCGATGCTCCCTCTGTCTCTCGCTGTCGTTAGCTTAATTGCTGCTCTAGGCGGCACCTCCCAACTGAGATGGGGTGTAATTGAATTTTGGGTGCAGGATATCCCCGAATAACTGACTGAAAAGTCCGAGTTCTTTCTACACACGGAGATGCCCATCACCTCCACAGTCAGCTGTTATCGACTGATTTGAGGTCAGTTCCATTTAAATTTTCAATCGTTTCAGGAAGTACACAGAGTTTCAAATCCAAGGAGGTATCAGTATATCACTGTATGTGCAAGATGTCTGGTTGACTTTTAATGAATGGAATCTTTATTCACTAACACCTTTCTTCTTTTGGATTTTTTTTTATCACCTGCTGTCACAGGTCTTGGTAAAGTGTATATTAAAAGGCAGCAATGAGCATGAGCGAATTTTGAATTAGAGCATTCTTTTGTCTCAGTCATTTGTCATCCTCTGTGGATATTAATTGGTGCACTTGGCCAATAAAAGTCTTTGACTTTGCTGAGGGTTATGGCTGCCTCTGTCCTGTCCCAGACTCAACACGGTCCGTCCCTGTGGTGGTCAGCTGTGTCCGGGCAGTGGTCATCCAGCCTGTTCACGGCCTCCTGGGCCCCCTGGTCAACATGGTGCTGACCTGGCAGGCTTCTGAGGAGCCCTGTTCCTCCCTCCCCAGACGGGACGTACCAGACAGCGTCCTCTCTAAAGTCCCCAAGGAGTGGAGCTACGCCCCTGCGACTCCCGGGCGGAGGGAGCCCATTGACAGTAGGTGCAACGCCATGCCCTCGTTGATTTTCGGCTGGATTGTTGTGGGACACGTATGAGAGAAACAAGTGGAAGGATTGCATCTGTTTTTGTAGCACACTTTGTTTGTTTTCATGGTCAGTATTGTTTGAATGCTCATTAACCCCTGGACATCTGGCTGAGCCCTGACCTTTCACCCTTTTCCGTCAGGCGTGGTTAACCTGGCGGTCCAAGCCCTCTCCTTCATCTACACCAACCTGCCCTTGGCCGTGGCCTCTATCCCCCTGCCTGTACGCTTCCTGTTCCACACAGCGGAGAAACACCTGTCCCAGCATGCTCGGCAGCTGCGCTCCACGGGCCTCCTCATCTGGTCCCTCCTTAGCTGTCTCTGCCAGCTCCTGGAGGAACCAAACTCCCTGGAGCTGTTGTGGAGCCTCCCCCTGGATCAGGGGGCAAAGGAGAACCTGTCCCTGCTGTCTGAGTGCCTCCAGGGATCCATGGGCCAAGGTCAGCAGAAAGGTGTGCCCAAACCCACAGTGCACAAGGTCTTGCAGGTCTTGGAGGAGAACAGGCCCAAATGGAGCTCCATGCAGCTGCTGAAGGCTCGTAAGCTCTGCTCTGAGAGGTGAGATCTAACCCTAACCTTACCCTAACCCTAACTTTGTCCCTTTGTGTCCCTTTGTGCTGCAAATAAATAGCCTTCAGGACGTGTTAAAAGCAAAAGCATCCATCCAGGACTTGGAGATATTAAAAATGAAGCGACGGCCATTACTCAGGGTTATGTTTGATATACAGCCGTACACTGTGTCTCCCACAGCATCATTCTGTTGAATGATTGATTGACCGTTTGTGGGCGTTTCCGTCTGACTCGTGGTATGTTCAGCACAACGAGATTCATTTTATTTTCGAGAACAATTTAATGAGTAGTATGTAATTTAGGTATGTCCTTTAATTGAGTGTGTGCACCAGCCTGATGGATTGCATTGTTGGTTGCAGCCATTTTTCATGGGAATCCGAATGACAAGATGAGTGGTTGCTAAGGCACTGTGTTTACCCGGTATGATGAGCACCTTTCCGCCCGGACGGAAAACGATGAGAGTACGGGAAATCGGCTCACCCTGTTCGCCCAGCTTCCCCTAGCCCAGTGACTCATTCCTAGACCCTGTGCCTGCGGACACTCAAGCAGAAAAAGTCTGGACACATTCGTTCTCGTTAAAAATGATTTAGCCGGGTGGGTGACGAAACCGCACCAAGCCAGCGGTTTAAACAGAGGGAGACAGAGAGGGAGAAGTGATTAGCTCAAGTGTTCCAGGAAACAGACTGCTCTCACTGACAGGAAGGGGGCGTCCTGGAAGTTGGGGAGGGGGGACGACGACGCGTAGAAGAACCGAGGGGAAAAAGTGAAATAGTGAATCAGTGAAAGAGTGATTATGTATCACCTGTCGGAGGCATTCTCAGAGATCATTACTATTCATTAAAATAACCTTCAGAGGAACGTGACGACTGGGTTGTAAACAATCAGTGTACAGTGGTGTCAGCGGGGGGGGGGGGCGCCCGTCCAAAAACAACCCCCCGCCTCACACGCCGCACCCCCGCACCCCACCTTGTCTTTGCAAAGTAATTTGTAGAGGAGAAGATTATTGTTCTCCATCATGGTGACCCTGACTAGGCTGACGGCATGCATACACAGATGAAGATGAATGCAGTTATTCCTTGGCGGAGGTCCGCCTCTTTCAGGGCACATTGGCCCTAATGACATGATTGATAGGCTGTCCCAAATCCAGAGAGGGCCTCATTAATCACCCCCACTGACTGAATCCAATCATCTGCTTCACCTGCACAGTGATGGACAGGAAAGGATACCGCACAGGTGCTGACACGGATGCCCGGCCCTCGATGCCGGGCCTCGCCCGCCTCTCTCAATGTCACCGCCGCCAGAGGCTGCCTGACAGGCGACACTGTTTCTGCCACCTTATAATTACAAAGGAAGAGCGGGAGACGGAGGGGGTGAGAGTGAGAGACGGACAGAGGAAACGGTGACAGGAAGTCTATGCGTGTGGAGGAGAGCTTTTTTCTTTTTTCTTTTTTTTTTTGGATGGACAGCGAGCGTTGGGTAAACGGTCGGCCGAGGAACGGGAATGTCGTGGAAGACCCTGCCAGGGTCAGGAGAGTGTGTGTGGGTGTGTGTGTGTGTGTGTGTGTGTGTGGGTGTGTGTGGGTGTGTGGGTGTGTGGGTGTGGGTGTGGGGGTGTGGGTGGGGGTGTGTGTGGGTGTGTGTCCGCGTGTGTGGGCTCCTCGACCCTGCACTCATTCAGAATTGACCGGCATGTCTCACCCACTCAATTATGCTTTCTCGCAAACACACAGACAGTTGAGTAATTTCTACTGTATCACTGCTTTATCCATGCAGGCCTTGAGCATTGGATGGTTTGATAAAGAATGTGACAGAATGAAATGCTCCGTGTTATCTATGGGCGGCATGCCATTTCAGTAGATGCCTCAAAGTTGCACAAAGAGACCCATTTAAATGCTCTCGCCTGCTGCCCCGTTAACTGGATGCCTAGAAGCAATAAATTGTTTCAGGTAGCAAAGGAAACTGTGTCCTTTTGTCTTGCTCCTTCTTTTTCCTTTTTGTATCTCACCTCAAACTCTCTCCCCTCCCCTCCCCGCTCCCTCCCTCAGTGCGTTTGAGCAGGGGGAGAGTGGCGTCGCACAGGAAAGGGACGGCTCCGTGGATGAGGCGACTGAGCGGAAAAAGGCACTGGCGCTCCTGGAGATTTGCCACAAACCAGGTGGCGCCGAGTACCTGAGGCAAATCTATCACATCATCCGAGTCAATGAGGTAGGGAAACTCTCCTTCTCCTCCGCAATTAGCCGTCCACCGGCCTGGGGCCGGGGTCTGTTCTGTCGGGGGGGGGGGAGGTTGTGGGGTTGGGGGTGGTTGGGGGGGGGGCGCTGAGGCCCACTGCTGACCAGCTGGCTTGTCGGGACATGGGCGGCCCTACTCGGTCCTGCCTGGACCTGACGTATAGCAGTAGTGTGGGATGAGGGGGAGGGAGTGGAGGCGGGGGGGGGGTGTCCACAGACATCCAAAGCCCCTTGTAGACCTCGGCTATTGTCCTTTCTCTCATACCAAAGAACAGAAATATGGCCTGGTGTACCTTTTCAAATGTAATGTAACTGATACCGGCAAAACGGGCTTGCGCATTACCAGAATCCACACAAATCTCATCAACCTCCAGTACCAGCATCACCTCTGGTCTGCAGAGTACCTCTACTAACCAGACAAGATCAAGGCAAGGACGAGCAGGTCCAGTCGGTTGGGCTGGGCTGGGTGTTGACAGGCAGGTCCAGTCGTTTGGGCTGGGCTGGGTGTTGACAGGCAGGTCCAGTCGTTTGGGCTGGGCTGGGGTGGGCTGGGTGTTGACATGCAGACTGATGGGTGGGCAGTGAATCAACACCAGAGTACCTGTGACCCCCCCCCACCCCCACCCCACACACACCCACGCTCCTCTACTTCTTCTGCAACCAAAGGTTACAGTGTAAGAATGAGGACGGCATGCTAGCTCCAACTCTCTCTCACCATCTGCACATCCGTCTATGTGCCTGGCCTCTCCCATTGTCCTGTATCTCTGTTTCTATTTCTAAAACAGGGCTGATTCATTTCCACTTCTGTTTTGCCAATAGATCTGGGTATACAGAGAGAAAAGGATGGAGGGTGGAGAGCAACTGGGAGAAAGGTGGAGGAGTGGTGGATGTTGTGATGTCTTGGGGGTGAAGTGTGTAAGAGACAATGTCGTTAACCAGTCGAAAAAAACTAAATTCTTAACCACTCCCACTTAATTGCTTCCCTCCTTCTGTTGATCCTTCTCTCTCTCTCTCTCTCTCTCTCTCTCTCTCTCTCCATCCTTCTCTCTCTCTTTTCATCCATCCTTCTCTCTCTCTTTTCATCCATCCTTCTCTCTCTCTCTCTCCATCCTTCCTTCTCTTCAGGCACTGTTGAGATCCAAGCTGTGTGTCTCTAGTGATGCCACAGATGACTCTCAAGTTGTGACCTTTAACCTGGAACCAGACAGTCCAGTTCACGCCTCGCCCCGGTTCAACCCCCTCCACCAGTTTAAACACATCGGCAGCAATGGGTTTGACCAGGTGGGTTTGTTCTTCATTCTTCTTTTCCGGACTATGGTGTTAATTGAAAGCTTTTTGTCGTTTAAACAGTGCCTCAAATGTTAAATGTTAATTTGAATTCCTTTCTACATAACTTTTTTTCTGAGAGCACTGTGTGTCTGTGTGTGTCTGTGTGTGAGCTTGTTTGTACTGTGTGGTGTGTGTGTTTGTGTCTGTGTGTGAGCTTGTTTGTACTGGGTGGTGTGTGTGTGTCTGTGTGTGAGCTTGTTGTCCTGTGTGGTGTGTGTGTGTGTGTCTGTGTGTAAGCTTGTTGTACTGTGTGTGTGTCTGTGTGTGTGCTAGGAGGCCTACATTTCTGTGTGGAACTTTGTGTGAACGCCACTTTGCGTTTCAGTAAGGAGCGATCCAGCGTGTGGTACAATGACAGCCTCAGAAGCTTTCACCGTTTTCCATATAGGTCACATGGTTTATATCTCTCTTTCAATCTTTCTCTTTCCTTCTCTCTATCGCCCTCTCCCTTCCTCTCGCCCTCTCCCTCTGCGAGGAAGACCAAAGACACGTTAAAAGGTGAAAGAAAATAGAAAGTTTTAACATTTACAATAAGATGACTTTCAAAGTACAGCTCTTCAAGGCTTTGAGCTGAGGCCCCTTTACCCCAAACTTTCTCCCCTGAGTTCTACAGAAATGTCAAGTTAATTGTCAGATATTTCAGGAGCTACAGGTATTTTGGTTCAATGTTAGATAACTTCTGTGTCGTGAGAGACAATGGTTATACAAAACAATCAACAATGTCACATTTTATTAGCCTTTTTTTTCTCTCTTTTTTTCTACCTCTTTGGGACGCCTTGATGCTGTTATGATTCCTTCTTAAAGACCTGTGTTTCTTCTATTGTTCTTTAGAACAGGCTCACTGTAATCCTCTGGCTCACTGTTTCCTCAGTCCTTATCACAGGAGGCTGCATAGCTTTGCATAGAAACACCCTATTAAGAGAATGATTAAAATGCCTTCTCTGCTTTTGGTGCCTGTGTTGTTTGTCAAATCAAATGGAGAGAGGAGAGAAAAAAGCCAGATCCATCAATCACGTCTGAGTGAGGGATGTGGGCAGGGGGGGGGGGGTTGTGTGTGTATGTGTGTGTGTGTGTGTGTGTGGGGGGGGGGGGGGGTAGGCATAGTCGCCTTCCCTTCCTTTTGTCAATAACATTCAGCCTGGAGTTAAGAGTGACATTTTAGCAATCAAACCAATCAGATTTGTATTTGTATTTCCAACACAGCACTGTTCTTCCCTGAACATGAAGGGGGGGTGGGGGGGGGGGTGAGAAAGGGAGAGGGAGGGAGGAAAAGAGAGGGGGAGACTCTGGGCGGTGTGCCACGGCAAAACAGTCAGAAGAGTAACGACTCCCCTCCCAAAATTGATTTATCTTTTTATAAATGATGGCTACATCCCACCAAATGGATTTATAAATTAATTGCTGTCTTATTGGAATAAAAACCTTCTTGTGCGGACATGATTGATATAGCATGTCTGCATCCTCGTTCAAGACCCCCTCCTCCTTAGTTAGTCCACCACAGCTGGAACTATAATTTACTGATCATATTAACTGTGATTAATAACTAACAATAGCATGGCCTCATATATCAACAGTCAGCAGTCGGAGGCTGGACTTGGGACTGGGCCACTCTGCTGCCAGCTTACCAGAGGATGAGTCGGCTGACCGTCACAACACTCCTGGCCAACAGGTACTGTGTGATCTCTCTGCCACGTCCACACCCCACTGCTGGTCAGGACATGACCTCTCATTTCTAACCTGTATGGACGTCTGGCTGGTGTTCTCTAGGGGGAGGGACTTTAGGGGCCAGAGGAGGGGGCGGGGGGGTTTGAGGGTCAGGGCAGATGTGTACTTACAGTTAACTGCGCTGTGGTGAATTAGGGTGTGTGTGTGTGTGTGTGTGTGTGGGGGGGGGGGTGTACAGGGTGTGATAAAGAGACACTCAGTGGTACGTAAATGTAGAATACAGAGGCAGCAGAAAAGCAGACTTCAGAATAGACTATCATCAGGGAGCACCTTATCTGCACGGTGACTTTCAGTCATACTTTTCAAAAGACTGAGGCTCTTGTGAATTCCCTTAAAGAATAGAGACACATGGAGGAGTGGAAAAGTGTGCTTTTCTAAGAAATGAACTAGACAAAAGTCTTTGCTTAACTATATGTGTGTGTGTGTGTGTGTGCGCGCGTGTATGCGTGTGTATGTGTGTGCATGTGTGTATGCGCGTGTGTGTGTTAAAGGTGATAAAGGTGTATCCCAGCAGTACAGAAGCCCTTGGCCTTGAAAGGGTTATTATCAGCTGGGGAGACACGGCTAGTTTAGATCCTCTTGTCGCCTGATTGAAGCGGTGCTCAACTTCTCTCCCCCCCCCCCCCCTCCTCTTCCTCTCTCCTTCCTCACCCCGCACTGGGGCATAAATATTTATGCAGGCAGGTGACACATATTAGGCAGCAATACCTCAGCCTGCACTCAGCCCTCAATTCACAGCTAGCTGTCACCCTGAGAGCTATCAGGCAGCCGGAAGGCTAGTGCACCTTGTCTCACTGGCTACATGAAATACATTTTAAATCACCCTCATTGTTACATGCACCTTCTAACAAAGGGTGAGCGCTGCATTTCTGCCAAGGACACGGTTCTAATAAGGGTGAGTGTCCCTCGGCTCGGCCTGTTCCCTTCTCTCCCCTCGGCTCTTGCCACCCCCCACCCCCCCCAACCCCGCCTCTACTTTTGTTGCACGTGTGTTAAAAAAACGATACTGTCAGGGCCCATCTGAGCCAAATTACTGAGAGGATTATTCATTCATGGAAAAGTCTGAACTGTAAGAGAGACAGTAGAGAGAGAGAGAGAGAGAGAGAGAATGGGGGAGGTAGAGAGAGAGAGAGAGAGAGAGAGAGAATGGGGGAGGTAGAGAGAGAGAGATAGAGAGAGGAGGGGGATTGATGGACACAGAGGTCTAGAGTGAGGGAGGTATATGGAGAGAGAAAAGGGGGATTGATGGACAGAGAGAGGAATAGAGTGAGAGCATTGGAGGATGACAGAGAGGGAGGATGTAATATTATATAATTCATAATTCACCCTAATCTTGCAGTAAAAGCGTCCAAGATTGACTCATTAGTCTGCTAAGAGAGGAGCAGGTTTACACCAGCTTACCAGCGGGCTTTGGGTTTGACTGAGACACGCACAAAAGATGTTTGCTGCATAGCTCTCAGCTGTCACAGTTTTCTCTGCGTCTTCCCTTTCTCCACCTGTATCGGTGCCCATGGATGACCCATTATAGTATGGAGGACAGGCATGAAGAACACCTCGCAGGTTGGACAAACAGGAAGAACACCTCGCAGGTTGGACAAACAGGAAGAACACCTCGCAGGTTGGACAAACAGGAAGAACACCTCGCAGGATGGACAAACAGGAAGAACACCTCGCAGGATGGACAAACAGGAAGAACACCTCGCAGGATGGAAGACTGACATGAAGAACCCTTCATTAGATGGAAGACTGACATGAAGAACCCTTCATTAGATGGAAGACTGACATGAAGAACCCCTCACAGGATGGAAGACTGACATGAAGAACCCCTCACAGGATGGAAGACTGACATGAAGAACCCCTCACAGGATGGAAGACTGACATAAAGAACCCCTCACAGGATGGAAGACTGACATGAAGAACCCCTCACAGGATGGAAGACTGACCTGAAGAACCCCTCACAGGATGGAAGACTGACATGAAGAACCCCTCACAGGATGGAAGACTGACATAAAGAACCCCTCACAGGATGGAACACTGACTCGAAGAACCCCTCACAGGATGGAAGACTGACATGAAGAACCCCTCACAGGATGGAAGACTGACCTGAAGAACCCCTCACAGGATGGAAGACTGACATGAAGAACCCCTCACAGGATGGAAGACTGACATAAAGAACCCCTCACAGGATGGAACACTGACTCGAAGAACCCCTCACAGGATGGAAGACTTAAATAAAGAACCCCTCACAGGATGGAAGACTGACTCGAAGAACCCCTCACAGGATGGAAGACTGACATGAAGAACCCCTCACAGGATGGAAGACTGACATGAAGAACCCCTCACAGGATGGAAGACTGACATGAAGAACCCCTCACAGGATGGAAGACTGACATAAAGAACCCCTCACAGGATGGAAGACTGACATGAAGAACCCCTCACAGGATGGAAGACTGACTCGAAGAACCCCTCACAGGTTGGAAGACTGACGTGAAGATGGTACATTGGTAATAGCTGAGTAACTGAAGGAGTAAGTTGATGATGTCATAGTAAGATTGGCTATGATATGGAATCGTCGTATGTGACATTTTGAAGACAGTTTGGGATTATGTCCTCTCCGATCCCTAATCTCCTCACTGTCATGACTTAATAAAACAAACAGGAAGAACACCTCACAGGATGGACACATTTTAAGCAGCCAATCCGGTACCGTTAAATCACTGACGGGACGGCTTCATTACACGACAGGACCTGCGTGCGCATGCACACGTACAGAAACACGTGCACGGGCCGCTACCTTGACACTGGCGTTGAAGCCGCCAGGAGCGGAGCGGAGTGGATTGACACAGGTGTGTGTGTGTGTCCTTCTTTGTCAGCTGTCACGTCGGTGCTCTACCGGCCGTCATGTCATCCATCATGTCATCCATCATGTCATCCATCATGCCATCCATCATGCCATCTATCAGGGCCAGATTGCGCTTTTGAACAGAACCAGCCTGATTAATCCTCTGTTGCCCTACAGGGCCGCTACATGACAACCAGGACCCACCCTGATCCCCCAGTTATGTTACAGTGCATTTTCCACTGGTCGTTTTCATCATTTGGCAGATACTCTTATTCAGAGGAAATTGTAAAAATAAAAAAAACATATTGGATTACATGGTATGTGCTATGCAGAACCAATTGCCATCAAAATAACTCAACACACAGCCATTAATGTCTAAACCAAAAATGTCAAAAAATTGGGCCCAAGTGAAAATGTCCAAATTGGGCCAAATGTAGCAATTTCCCCTCCCTGGTGTCATGTGACTCGTTAGTGTGGAAAGGTCCCAGGTGTGAATGGGGAGCAGGTGTGTTAAATTTGGTGTTATCACTCTCAAACTCTCCCTCATACTGGTCACTGGAAGTTCAACATGACACCTCATGGCAAAGAACTCTCTGAGGATCTGAAAAAAAGAATTGTTGCTCTACATTAAGATGGCCTAGGCTATAAGAAGATTGCCAAGACCCTGAAACTGAGCTGCAGCTCAGTGGCCAAGACCATACAGCGGTTTTCCACTCAGAACAGGCATCTCCATGGTGGACCAACGAAGTGTAGTGCACGAGCTCAGCCGTCATATCCGTCATACACACACTGATGAGCCAAAACATTATGACCACTCACAGGTGAAGCGAATAATGTGGATCTTCTCCTAACAAGGGAACAGGTCTGGGTAGATTAGATGGTAAGAGAACAATCCGTTCTCATAGTCAACGTGTTGGATGCAGGAGAGATGGGCAGGAGTAAACACCTGAGGGACTTTGACAAGGGCCAAATTGTTATGGCCAGACGACTGGGTCAGGGCATCTCTGAGACGGCAGGGCTTGTGGGGTGCTCCCGGTCAGCAGTGGTGAGTGCCCACCAACAGTGGTCGGAGGAGGGGCAAACCACAAATCGTTGCAGACCAGGTACACCCCCTCATGGCAGTGATATTCTATGATGGCAGTGGCCTCCTTCAGCACTGGCACACTGCACACATTTCTGGGGAATGGTTTGAGGAACATGATGAAGAGACACTCATCAATCTGTGCCTCGGGGCGTCTGCGATATGTATATGTATCTTATGATACTCCATAGTGTTAACAAACTTTTATTAAACATTTACATGGTCTGAATAGCTCCATGGTTTTAATGGAGTATTGTTCATTTGTGGTTGTGGCACATACAGACCTCTCACTCCGCTGGAGTTCCAATGAGCAGCAGCTCCCATAGCTACAGTACATATCAGCCTTGACTATATCCTGTACAAGGGGTTTGTGTAAAAAAAAAAGAAAAAAAAAAAGCATGGATGAATAAATCAATGGGCCACATTTATTCTGTGGCATATTTCTATGTACAGAAATCACACTGTCGCTGTTTATTGAAATAGGTCATCGCCGACTTAACGAGGAAGCGAGCCAGGTGCTCGCTAGGAGAATGCCTTCCATTTAATACCCGGCTTGCTCATCACCATCAAGGTTAGGGGCCTTTGTTTGCGAGACACTCCATGGAATCAAAGGACTGAATGAAGGAACTGCTATCGGATACCCCTCCTGAGTTGGACAGTTTGTTTCTGCGTCTCACTCTTTGTTTTGGTGACCTATCTCTGTGCACTCCAACTTAAAGCCTCTACACATGGTTCAAAAGAAGCCAGAGCCCTTTGTCTGGGGCTTTCAATCAGAACTCACACCCCAGATGTTGATACAGGAGATCTGGTCTTCTTTCATAAAAGGAAGACTACGTGTGGGAGACGTCATGTTTGGGGCTGGTCCTTGTGTGCGCTTACGCTCATCCTCGTGCATTTGTGTGTGTTTACACGTGCCACTTGTCTTGTGTGTCAATGCATGCCTGCGTGTCTTTTGCCACAGTGAATTGTTAATGTCCGCAGATGTCCTGTAGCCCCTCCACACCTTCCTGCCTGCCTGGGTCAACGTGCTCTTCGCTGGGACAACACAACGGCATTCTGACCTGTGTGGATGACGAATTGAGCCCCTTGTGGCCCAGGGCTGGCCTACCGGTTCATCACGGCCTGGCATGGAAGACGTCCTCACAACAGAAGGACGTTTGTGGGCGTCGCTCTCTTTTTGCCGAAGCCTGCTTTAGTGTCCTTTCTGTCTCTATATTGACTTGTTTTCATACGTTCACAATTTCCTTTATTCTGAAGACTATGGATTTGAACCAGGCATGTTGCTAAAGAAACAACAGAGGAAGGAACTAGTATATTCAGTTAACTTACCTCAGTTCAAACGTTGTGACTGACTTTATTCAACTTGGTTGTCGTTACTATTGCCTCTGTTTCCGGGACAGTGTTGCTGCGGCGCTTTACGGGAAATTGCTGTCCGTGCCGAGCCCATGAGCTGCTATCCAAATTGTTGCGATTGACAAAGTGATTTTAGGATGTCTGTAAATACCATCTGTTCCAGAACAGCATATGGTGAGCTTTTTTTCACAGGGAATAAAATAAAAATAAATATGTCAGAATGTTCCCCTTTCTGTTCCCACAGAAGCTGATCAGCCACAGGGAAATGCAACTACTGTCACTGCCGTTTACCCGCCTGGAAGGGGACGTTAGTTGTGTCTCTTAAGAGGTTTTGTATTTCTCAGCTCCATGTGACTCGCCGAACTCCGGCATCACAGACAAACAGAGCTGTCAAGGTCGAGGAGACGGACGTTCCTGCAGCGTGAAAGAAACAGCCACGTTTCTCAAACAGCCGGCTGCCCTCCATCTTGTGAGCGAAGAAATTCAAAAGACTGTCACTTTTGAAAGTGGGGAGCGTGTGATGTGTCATTGAGGAAGGACTCCTTTTTTCTCCAGCGATCCCCATGGTGTTGTCCCTTGTAAAGTGACTGACAGGTTGGGACAGAATGCTGTTCTTGTTGCTGCAACACATCTTTTGTCTATTTGGTTTTACACTGTTTTTTTTGGGGGGGGGGCGGGGGGGGGGGGGGCTACTTCTCTGCTCGGACCGCATCGACGTACCAAGATTTTCATTAGCTGTATGCAGGTGTGGTTTCGTGTGTGCCTGCGTGCGTTTGTGTGTGTGTGTGTGTGTGTTTGTGTGTGTCAGGGCATGTGCACGTGCGTGAAGGTGGTACTCTGTGCGTGTGTATGTGTGTGTATGTGTGTGTATGTGTGATATCTGGTGGTTTGCTCCGAAGGCGAATAAATCAGCGATGCCTGGGATAAGGCCGTGGCCTCTTCTCACACAGCAGAGACAGACTGAGAGGCTCATTAATCAAGCGCAGAGTCACAGATGTGATGGCTTCCACACAAACCGGCAGCAGACTGTGAAAGTCACATCCAACAGTGTCAACTGTCAGGCCGGCCGAAGCGCTCTTCTCCCCTACCCGGGTCTCTCACCCTCTCTCTCTCTCTCTCTCTCTCTCTTCTCAAATTTTCCCTCTTCTACTTTCCCAGTTCTCTATTCTGTTGTGATGGTTCGGTGAAGTCCATGGGAAATATGTCTTGTTTCTATTTTGCATTTTCTTTAGGGGTCGACTTAAATCTGTGGGTTTTGACAGTGAAAACTGATGCGTATGTGTTGAAGTCACAGCAGTAGAAATTGGTTATAGGGTGGTGACAGTGGCCAATATGCTGTCCTAATGTGAGTCCTAACCATGCTCCCATATCTGTCTCAGAGCTTTAACAGTGAATGACACCCAGAAAAATAGAATCGCCTTATTACCTACCAAAGCAAGTAAGTTCACTGAGAATAAATTCCATTTACAAAAACAACCTGGGGGCAATTAGTGTTAACTGCCTTCATCAAGGACAGAATGACACTTTTTCATCCAGCAACCTTTGGTTGGCCGTTCATATGTTCTATCCACTGAGAAAAATAATAGAAAAATGTGCTGTTTCAATGTTTTTTCAATGTCTCTTCGGACAGAAAGACGTCTTTTCAGCATCCTTTGCTCAGTGGGTCACCTGTAGCCTACCTGAACGCTGGGGGGGTGGCGACCTTTCTGATCGCTGTTCAACACGGCTCCTCCTACCGTCAGACGTTGCCCCGGTGATCACGCGCCTCGTCACTGTGCACGCCGTCTGAAATCCCTTTAATCTGCTCTGATGTCCTCCCAGACGGGAGAATTGAGTGACAAAGCCACCCGTGCCTGATTAAAAAGCGGGTCCCTGGATGCTACGGATCTAATGACATGCCGGGTGGCAAGTGGCGGCTGGTGCGCGTGGAAGGAGGGGAGGGGAGACGCGTGATTTCGCGTCGGGGAGGCGTGCACCTGTGGCAGTCTCATTACCCCCTCCACCCTCCGCCTGCCAAGCACCCAGCACTCCTACATTTGCATGGCGGCCGCCAGAAATGGATAATTATTAGAGGGATTCGTGGCTGTCACCATTAATCTGTGACTTAGTGACAGGCTGTGACAGGAGACGGAGGCTCACTCACTCATGCTCTGTTGCTGGGCGGGGAGAGGAAGCTCAAACACCGGGCAGAAATCTTTCTGTCTGGTTTCTTAGTTTTGTTCGGATGACTCGGTCGTTATCATTTTTGATTACCTGGTGTGGTTTCAGATAAATATCACTTTTGTTTTCCTGTTCAGAAAACGGTATGATTTTTGAGCCTATTCCAACTCCCAGCATTTAATTTAGATTGACAACACTTTTCACACGATTTGGGCCGGCAATAAATGTTTTAGGTTTTTACATTTTAAGGTTACATGCAACCTTACCAACGCAGATGTCCCCTACGATCAAAGGTGTGAATAGATTACCTTCATACATGTGTAGCGTAGTCACAATGACTAGATTCAGGAGTGTAATGACACTTTCGTTCCCATGTACATGACATTACTGACACATGTTAACTAGCTAGATAGGTTACACCGCCTCTTCACACAAAATCTACTTTCCATGGTCAGAAGCATCTGAAACGACCTGCTTCGAGAGGGAGGCGCTGTGTGGAGATGCGTGTTAACTTGCTCGTTACTAACTCAGCATTTGTAGCTAGCTAGCTTTTGTGACTGACTTGTTAGCAGAATCTGTATCAGTATTTCCTTTCTTTAATATTAGGTTTGACTGGCTGTGTCAGCTACATTATCTGTCTAAGATGATGTCACCTAGCAAGCTAATGTTGGACAAATTGTGGGATGCTAGTTTTCATGACTCTCCAACTTCAGAAATACTGCCCATTGGGGCACATAAACCCAGATAAAGGATGATACAATGTGAACATCTCAGAAGACAGTGGTTGTAGATTACTGGAGGTTGTAGTTTTCCTGTCTAGGTGACTCAGTGGTTGTAGATTACTGGAGGTTGTAGTTTTCCTGTCTAGGTGACTCAGTGGTTGTTGATTACTGGAGGTTGTAGTTTTCCTGTCTAGGTGACTCAGTGGCTGTAGATTACTGGAGGTTGTAGTTTTCCTGTCTAGGTGACTCAGTGGTTGTAGATTACTGGAGGTTGTAGTTTTCCTGTCTAGGTGACTCAGTGGTTGTTGATTACTGGAGGTTGTAGTTTTCCTGTCTAGGTGACTCAGTGGTTGTTGATTACTGGAGGTTGTAGTTTTCCTGTCTAGGTGACTCAGTGGTTGTAGATTACTGGAGGTTGTAGTTTTCCTGTCTAGGTGACTCAGTGGTTGTAGATTACTGGAGGTTGTAGTTTTCCTGTCTAGGTGACTCAGTGGTTGTAGTTTACTGGAGGTTGTAGTTTTCCTGTCTAGGTGACTCAGTGGTTGTAGATTACTGGAGGTTGTAGTTTTCCTGTCTAGGTGACTCAGTGGTTGTAGATTACTGGAGGTTGTAGTTTTCCTGTCTAGGTGACTCAGTGGTTGTAGATTACTGGAGGTTGTAGTTTTCCTGTCTAGGTGACTCAGTGGTTGTAGTTTACTGGAGGTTGTAGTTTTCCTGTCTAGGTGACTCAGTGGTTGTAGTTTACTGGAGGTTGTAGTTTTCCTGTCTAGGTGACTCAGTGGTTGTAGTTTACTGGAGGTTGTAGTTTTCCTGTCTAGGTGACTCAGTGGTTGTAGTTTACTGGAGGTTGTAGTTTTCCTGTCTAGGTGACTCAGTGGTTGTAGATTACTGGAGGTTGTAGTTTTCCTGTCTAGGTGACTCAGTGGTTGTAGTTTACTGGAGGTTGTAGTTTTCCTGTCTAGTTGACTCAGTGGTTGTAGTTTACTGGAGGTTGTAGTTTTCCTGTCTAGGTGACTCAGTGGTTGTAGATTACTGGAGGTTGTAGTTTTCCTGTCTAGGTGACTCAGTGGTTGTAGATTACTGGAGGTTGTAGTTTTCCTGTCTAGGTGACCCAGTGGTTGTAGTTTCATATGTGTAGTAGTGCTAAACGGATTCTACCAAACAAGCCAGCTGTCACCCTCCATCCTTTCAGCCCCCCTTTCCCCTCTCTGATTGGCAGGCCTCCTGTTTCCCCATAATTCCTCTTGATTTAGACAATAAATTACACTTCCAAACCTGCTAAAGCATTTACAGATATTAAGAGCAGTGCACGCCACAATTAAGCCCCCTCCAGGTAATTACAGGGCTAATTTAACAGCAAACAACTGCCACATTTTCATGTACAATATGTTGCCAGTGTTTACCTGTTTCTCCATCATACGTCAGAATGGGAAATTCAATTATTTCTTTTTTTCAAAAGGCTTAGGGCACCAGAAACTGATTAGATTTTTTAGGAACAACTTTAAGACACTCTTTTGGTCATGAGGTTGGAAGCTGTACATTTGATCCCCTTTGCTGCAATATTGTCTCATCCACTGTTTCACTAGGATTTTAGTATTTCAAATTTCTTAATATAAAATAATTGTATTAATGTATGTCTTATGTTCAGATAAACCTTTTATTAAACTCTTTGTTAAGTTCCCTGAAATTTGCTAAAGGAACAATATATAGCTTGAAATTATTCGCTTTGCGGGTCCTGTCATCAGAAATGTCAGTTGGAAAGGTTAGTTTATACTTTTTCTTTCAACTCTAATGTGTTGTATTCATGTGTCACTCAACAACATTTGCTTCGCACTTCTGTGGTGAATGTATGTTTTCATAGTTTCATTAGGCCAATGTGTCGTACTCTACTGAGCTACAGGGGACCCCACTTCAACTGACAGTTTCCTTGTCACAGGAACAGCTTTCTCCTTAAGGCAGGTCTGACTGATGTCTCGGTGGTGATCTGATCTTGTTCTGAAGGTTGGAGTGCCAGTACAAGTGAGTGTGATGCCCCAGAGGGACCTCCACCCTAGGCCCTGGGCAGATGGTCAGCTAGCCTTCTCAAAGCCAGGACACATGGAGTGGTCATTGAGATTCAGAGACAGTTATCTGTGATATACTGTACCAAGGGATGAGGAAGTGTGTGTGTGTGAGTGTGTGTGTGTGTGTGTGTGTGTGTGTGTGCGTGCGCGCAGGGTTTTAGTGGTAGGTGTGTGAAGGTTGTTGGAACACAGTTGAGGAGAGCCTGTCATCACATCCAGCCTTTCCGATGCCCCATGGGAGAGAGGTTCACAAAGCCAAAGTAATTATCCACTCATCTCACACTGTAGGCTGTGTAGTTAGACATGTTTCTTTGTGTGTGTGTGTGTGTGTGTGTGTGTGCCCGTGCCCGTGCCCCTGTGTGTAGTATTGTCATTTCTATTTATAAGTCTGATAAGAGGGAAGAAGACATGAGAATTACTTTAATTATCTGTGTACATTTACACCCACGCAGAATTCTACTCCGTGAACCGGTTTTATTGGTACTGTATACTATGGATGGACCTGTTGATTTGTTAGATTGCCCAAGTCATGGTGTCCCCTAAATGTAGCTTGGTCATGTACAAGGCAAATCCAGTGACCTTTGCATTCCTGCTCACTGGCCCCGTGACTCTGTAGAGGACTCATAATGGCTGACATTTGGCAAGTATTAGCCGACATTTGGCACAGAATGGCCAACATTTGGTGGTTGGGCTTTTTAACTGCCAATTGTGGGCATCTCTGACGAGGCCCCTGGGTTGCTGTTACTGTAAGACATGACAGGCCAGTGTTCAGGTCATTTGTGTGTTCAACTGTTTTCTCCTTCTCTTTCCTGCTTCTGTTTCTTCACTATTTCTATGTCTTTCTCTTCCGTTTTCTCCTCTTTTCTCAAAAAAAAATTCAATGTTCCCTAAACTTAACCTTAACCCAAACCTTAATTATAACCCTAACCTTAACCTCAATAACCTAACCTTTATACCTAAACTTAACCTAGACCTAATGCCTAACCCACATTTTAAGTTTCACCCTAAACCCAACACCTAAGCCAGAAAATCTAGTTTTTCTTAGCGGGGATGTACCCATGTGGTTTGTTATAGTTTGTCATCATTTACCTATCTTCGTTTGCCAACATTTTCCCCCAGAAGGTAAGTAAAACATGCCCATAGACGCATGCTGTATCACTGTACTGTGTTCCTGTCTTTCCATTGGCTTTCCATTGGCTATACTACCTACAGTATATAGTATATACTCTTATTAACCGGTTATCAATGCAATTAGAGCAGTAGAAACTCATGTGTCATACCTGTGGTGTATGGTCTCATGCTTAGGCCATCCAGCCAATCAGCCTTAATTTCCAAACTACCCGGTTTATGAATATAAATAAAATATAAATATTTATAATTCCAAAATGGCGGTTCTGATCAATTATAACTGTAGATCACTTTAATTCCCGGTTCTGTTTCCAGTCCTTTATTTGGTTGTCTTACCCGAACCGAGTTTCATTCTTGCCTTTGGTTGCTGCTTTTGATCAAATAGGACGTTAATATGCCAAACATTATCAAGTTGTTACTGTGTGAATAAGGTTAGTTATTGTATGGTGAAGTCTAGGTTGTCCATTTGTGCAGAAGCACAGGTTCAAATGGAATCATTTGTCTCTTACTTTACACCCCATAAGTGTAAAAGATGCTTCAGTTCTCAGAGCACTGTGGCACTATGCTGCATTATAATGCTCTTCTTTGTTAGTTGCTGGGGATTGTCTGTGATGTGACAGGTTGCTATGTTAGTCCAAGTTGTTTTTGACAGAACACAAAGAAAAGATAGGAGATGAAGGGGGGAAAAAACATAAAAGCAGCAGATTGATTTTTTTTCTTCAGAGGTGGATTGCAGTTGCTGGAAACAATTCCTTTCTTTTTCTTTCTTTTTCTTTCTTACTTTAAAATGTCTTTGTTTTCTCAATCTCTGCTTTGTCATGACTGTTGAGCGCATTCTGTTTAATTTAATTTGGCCCTTGGAGAAATTTAGTGATCATGATAGCTTCTTTGAATTCATGGCCAGACTGTCTGGAAGCATCTTTTTCAGATTCAGTTTTTTATGCCATTATGAAAACCACTCGCTCCTTTTGCTTTTGACTGAATACAATTTGGGAGTGCATGACATGTTTCATTGCTACATGGCAGGCCTTCTGTGACAAGTCCAGTGATATGAAAGGACATTTTGAATTAGTGCTGCTTCTTCCGCTCCCTCTCTAGTCTCCTCATCTCTCTGCTACTCTATGGCTTAACTTCTCAATCTTTCCTCTCATTCATCTGTCAGTGTTCTTTTTAAACTTGTCTGTTTTAGTGTGTGTGTTGACGCGAGTTTGTCAATGTTTGTTTTAGTGTGTCTGTGTGTGTGTTTATAGAAGCGCACAAGGTTGTATGGCCAGATTCGGTCCGGGGCTGACCCATAGCTGCACCAGACAATCATTCACCCACATCCTGCTGTCTCCAATAGCCTGCCTTCCCCTCCCTCTCTCCCTCGCTCCCTCCCTCCCTCCCTCGCTCCATACCTCCCGACTGTCTACTCCAAGAGCTCTCCAGACCAGTGTGTGGTGGGCCCTCCTCCACCTCCCACCGCTGTCAAGGTTGTCCTCACCCTCACCTGTCTCCTCGCGTCTCCTTCACCTGAAGACAAGTTGGTGAGGATGTCAGGGTCGGATTGCTTCTTTCACTCATGCTCTCCCGTCTCCACGTCCTTTCCGTCAAAACCCTCCCACCTGCTGGCATGCTGTCCGTGGCAACATGCACCTGTCCTTGTTTGGCAGGTGAGCCTGCCTTTGGTTCGTAACTTGACTCAGTGTGTAGACACGTGGAACCTTCTAGTAGAGATATTGGCGTAGTTACAGTAGGCAGCCGTGTTTATTATAATTTCCATGGCAACATCTGTTTTTCCCTTGGTCCAGACACTCAAACGAGGATACCTTACGGTTTAGGTTCTGGAAGCATGGTTGGTCTGCGGAGGTGCGTAGTCACTAGTCTAAGGCGCATTTCGGCAGACACTCGGGCGTTAGGGCGGGAGCCCGGGCTTGTGTTTACAGTAGGTTTGAAGCTAGTTGGGGCAACGGATCCCTACAGTATGCTGTTTGTTGCCGTGGATGTGTCAGGACGAGATCTCGACTGATGTCTGTCAGTCTGCAGCTTAGCGCTGAGGTGTTGTTGTTGTCTCTGTGTTACTCAGCACAACATCTCTGGCATGATAATGCACTGCTGATAATGATACTTCTGGCTCTTCCTATTTCTCTCACTCTCTCCGACAAGCCCCGTCTCCCTCTAAATCTCTCCGACCTAGCGCTGTCTGTCTCTCTCCCCCTCTGTCTCTCTTTCTCCCCCTCTCCCCGTCTGTCTCCCCATGTCTCCCCCTCCTCCCTCCTCGCCTATCTTGCTCCAGCTCCCGTTTCTCTGTGTGTTTCTGTATCTGCTTTTCCTGTCTCCTCTTTTTCTCAGTCTTCTTCCCTTCCCTTTCCCCTGTCTGATGCATCTTCCCTTCTCTCTTTCATTATCACATTATAATGGAGCACTTTGAGAATACATAGCAGGCGATTTACTGTTGGGAATGCATCGTGTGTGTGTGTGTGTGTGTGTTTGTCTGCTTGTAACACGGCATTTACAAAGGGCCTTAGGAGGCGATACATCACTGCAGAGGAGTGAGCAAGAGAGAGGGAGAAGGGAAAGGAGAGGAGAGAGAGGGGGAGGGGAAGGAGGAGCAGAAGGAGGGAGAGGGGGAAGAGGAGAGGGAGGGAGAGGGGAATGAGAGGAGAGGGATATGGGAAGGAGAGTAGGGGGGGGGAGAAGGAGATGGGGGAGGTGAGAGGGGGAAGGGGAAGCAAGGAGATTGAGGGAGAGGGGAGAGGGCTGAGGAGATGGGGGAGAGGAGACAGAGGGAGAGAGTAATGCTAGTTTACAGAACATAAGCATACAGCCAGCTAGCTAAAGGGAGCCTAAGCTGGGCTATTCATTTCTTTATTTTAGAAGCATATTTGTGTGATAGAGAACAGTGACAGGAACGATCAAAGGCCTCATCCATAAATGAAGCTGTCAAAGATGGCCGCCAGCTGAGTCCCAAGGCAAAGTTCTCTTTCTCACTTTCTCTCCCGGTTATTCTAAACACCATGAAGAGAACCACCACATAAAAAAAAAAAAAAGAGGCTAATTGAGCCAAGAGTGTGTGTGGCGTTGTGTGTGATGATGTGAGTTTGAAATGTCTCTGTGAATCCGGAGGGCTGGACAACAATGAAAGACTGGGATCCTCACCCTCGCTAATTAGCACTTTCAACACCAATGTATGATCTCATTATTGCCTTCTCCTTATGTAACACACACACACACACACGTACACACATTGCACCATGATTGCACAAAGCACACAAAGCTGATGATTCATCGTTGTGTTTATTATTGCATTAATATGGTTAGTGTTGCAAATGAACATTTATGAAATGTTGAGATAATTGTAAATATGATTCTAGCAGCATTCCAACAGTAAGTTGTTTGGTTAAGAGCGTCGGCTAAATGACAAAAATTTTAATTCTGTAAATGTTGTAGATTTTGCCTGTCTTTGCTTTGCTATGTCATAGTTTAGGCAATTATATTTTGATCCCCCCCCCCGCCAATGCCTATGCAATTACCTGAGCATTTCGATAATTACATGATAAATATCATCAATCATTTTGCAATACTGTTAATGGGTAGCAAGCGTAATGTTGATATATAAACAAGTATTCCTCTATGATTGGGTACAAATTAGCCACATTATAAGATTTGAAAATGGAGGAATATTTTATATTTTCTTCAAGACTGTGCCGTGTTTTGGTATAACAGAAACAATTTAAACTAACTAATTAGTATCCATGCACCGAGGGGGGGGGGGGGGGGGGGGGGGGTGAGGGGGTGATGTAGAAAGGCAGAGGGGGAGGGATGAGGGTTGATAATTAGACTGAATTAAGCCATCTCTTTTAATCCATCCCCTGAAAGTGAGAAAGAAAGGCTTGCGTTTGGGGGGGGCTACACATTCAACCCTCTGCTCTTTACAACTCTGCCAGGCTTGTCTCTCTCTCTCTCTCTCTCTCTCTCTCTCTCTCTCTTTCTCTCCTTCTCTGTCTCTCTCTTTCTCTGTATGTCTTCCTCTGTCCCCTCACTCTCTCACACACACAGACTCTCTCTCTATCACATGCACTGTCCCTCTCTCTTTACCTCCTGGCCCTCCCTCTCGCTGTCTCTCTCCTCTCTCTCTCTCCCGTCTCTGGTTCTCCCGTCCTTCTTTCTAGTCCCCTGCCTGACACTAGCTGAATGTGTGGGAACTGGGAGGCATGGTGCTTTAAAGACACAGAATGGATCAGCTTGTGTTTCTAAGGCTGTAGAAGTGTCCCATTGTTATGATGTCAGTGCAACTCAAGAAGCCTGACCCCTGGACCCTATGGATTCATGTGCGCCCTTCGTCCCCCATTTCTACAGGCCAGATTGCCATTGTCCGCCCACTAGGGGGTATACAAGCCTTTTGCTGTGGAATTCAAGGCACTTATAGCATACGACACGCAACTTTATTCTGCTGCGCCATTTCACACTCTCACCCTCTCTCTCTTTCTCTCCCACACTCTCACCCTCTCTCTTTCTCTCCCACACTCTTACCCTCTCTCTTTCTCTCTCACCCTCTCTCTTTCTCTCCCACACTCTCACCCTCTCTCTCTTTCTCTCCCACACCCTCACTCTCTCTTTCTCTCCCACACCCTCACCCTCTCTCTTTCTCTCTCACCCTCTCTCTTTCTCTCCCACACTCTCACCCTCTCTCTTTCTCTCCCACACTCTCTCTTTCTCTCTCCCACTCTCTCTTTCTCTCTCCCACACTCTCACACTCTCTCTTTCTCTCCCACACTCTGTCTCTTTCTCTCCCTATGTACCACCCCTGTCTCTGGCTTACTCCTTTACTCTCAAAGTCTTTCTTTCCTTCCTCCGTTCTCTCGCCATCACACACACACACACACATTCACATGCGCGCGCACAGTCTTTACCATCGCTCTGGTGCTCTCTGTGTACATCGGTATCCCAGCATGCACCGCCAGATGTCGCAAATACATCATCGGAGGGTTGTGCTTTCGGTGGATGTAAGTCAAGCCACGTATGTGGGGGAGGAGAGCTAGCTGGAGCTTTCTGTGTGTGTGTGTGTGTGTGTGTGGAGGTCAGAACAGGTCACTAGATTGTCCCTCAGATGTTTGATATTTTATGTATAAGAGTGGCTGGAGTGAAGGGATAAGCACGTCTCTGACAGAGGCATCGCTCTGCCACAATTCGCCACCTCAGCACACTTGAAAAAAAAAAAGCCTGGAATCAACAATGAAAAAGGCTGATTTACCCGGAGAGGGTTGGCAATGGAATACCTATAGGACTAGGAGAGGAGCAGGAATGGGACGGACAGACTCGGAAGAGCCATTCCAAATCAACGATGCCATTTACTATATGCTCTCACACACACACACACACACGCGCGCACATGCACACACACTACATGATGCAAGCACTCAGAAGCTTGCACAACGGCCCCACTCCACATAGCCTATCACTACATACACATACATATATTCTCCTTGAGAAGTGACTAAGAGAAATGTGCCGTGTGTGAAAGCGCTTTGTTTGCAGCTGAAAGGGGGGGCTCGACGCAGCCAGCCTGCCTGCGAGTGTGTCCTCAGATCCGGCTGTGTTAGAGCGGGAGATTCCCCAGAGTGGAGCTATCCCAACAACACAGTCACTCCTTCAGGGGGAAAAGTTTACTGCCAGCCGCTTTTGTAGTGAGATTCAAGAGAGTTGCGGCAGTCAGCATTAAAGGCCCAGATCTAAGGAGACGCCTCCAACAGAAATACCTACAGATGAGGGGGAAAGCGGAGGCCGCGGAGGCATAAAAGAAGGATGCTAAACGCTCGCTTCATGTCGGCTTTGAATCCCGACAACGACGACAACAAAAAAACAAAACTACAGTCGTAATGGCAACGCTCTTTGTTCGACTGGTTTCTTCCTCGGCGCAGGCTGATTTAAAATTCATCCCAGTTGGTTACCAGGGCGATGTGATGACCTCATGGTGGCTGTGATGTTTTGTTGCATGTGAGAAGAAGAGGGCCTGAGTGCAGGCTGGGCGGGGCTTGGTGGCCTGGACTTGGCCGGCCTCAGCAGATCATGGCACAGGGTCTGGCGGTGGCGTGCATCTCTGCTAGTCCTCTTGTCTACACCGTATGCGCACACAGCACAGCGGTGGCTTGTCCTGCCGCCGTGTTCTCCACCAGGGCAAATTAATTATTCAACACACGGCCGCAATTAAATTTGAATTCGCCAGTTCAAGTAACCTTTTAGCATGCCGCATGTATTATTTAGGCCGACGCTTTGGCCCTGTTTAGATGTGGAGCTCAACGTGGTGTTTCAGCCTGTTATCGCAGTTTCATTAAACCGTGATGTATGTTGGGCATTGGGAAATGTGTGTGTGTGTGTGTGTGTGTGTTTGCACAATAATGCCTGATGACTGTACATTTTTATTAGCATTTCAGTCATTTAGCAGAAGCTCTAATCCTGAGCTGCTTACAGGAGAAATTAGTGTTAAGTGCCTTGCTCAAGTAGAGTAATATACAGTTATATCTGGAAATAATTGGACACTGACACAACTTTTGTTATTTTCTCTGTTTACCAAAATATATTCAAGTTACAGTTAGGTAATGAATAGGGGCTTAAAGTGCAGTCTCACAGCTTTAATTTGAGGGTATTCACATCCAAACTGGAGGAAGGGTTTAAGAATTACAGCTCTTTTATATTTAGCCCCCTCTTTTTCAAGGGACCAAAAGTAATTGGACAATTGACTCTAAAGCTGTTTCATTATTTCTTCATCAATTAAGCAGGTAAAAGGTCTGGAGTTGATTCCAGGTGTGGCATTCGCATTTGGAAGCTATTGCTGTGAACCTACAACATGTGGTCAAAGGAGCTCTCAATGCAAGTGAAACAGGCCATCCTTAGGCTGCAAAAAAAAAGGTATCCATCAGAGTGATTGCAGGAACATTAGGAGTGACCAAATCAACAGTTTGGAACATTCTGAGAAAAAAAGAACACACTAGTGAGCTCTGCAACACAAAAAGGCCTGGACGTCCACGGAAGACAACAGTGGTGGATGATCGTAGGATCCTTTCCATGGTAAAGAAAAAACTCTTCACAACATCCAGCCAAGTGAAGAACACTCTCCAGGAGGTAGGCATATCATTATCCAAGTCTACGATAAAGAGAAGACTTCACAAGAGCAAATACAGAGGGTTCACCATAAGTTGCAAACCATTCAAAGCAGAAAGCCCAGGTTAGACTTTGCCAAAAAAACATCTAAATAATCCTGCCCAGCATTCTCTGGAAAGATGAAACTAAAATCAACCTGTACCAGAATGATGGGACGATAAAAACATGGAGAAGGCTTGGAACGATTCCTGATCTGAAGCATTCCACATTGTCTGTAAAACAGAGTGGAGGCAGTGTGATGGGACGGCCATGCATGGCTTCCAATTGCACTGGGTCACTATGGTTTATTGATGGTAAGACAGAAGCAGCCGGATTAATTCTGAATTGTCTACTCAGTTTCAGCCAAATTCAGCAAAGTTGATTGGACGGCGTTTGACTTTTCAGATGGGCAATGACCCAAAACATACTGTGGAAAGTCTTCACTTCAATTGCATCTCTATTGTTTCATTTCAAATCCATTGTAGTGGCATACAGAACCAAAATTAGAATTAGAATTCTGTTATTGTCCAAATATTTCCAGACCCGTGTGTGTGTGTGTGTGTGTGTGTGTGTGTGTGTGTGTGTGTGTGTGTGTGTGTGTGTGTGTGTGTGTGTATGTATGTATGTGTGTATGTATGTGTGTATGTATGTATGTATACGGGTAAGGGTGTCCAAACTTGAATCAAATGTGTCAGTACACTTGACACCTACTGACACAGGCTTAGCTATGACACAGACATTATTCTGGCTATGACACAGACTTTATTCAGGGTATGACACAGACTTTATTCTGGTTATGATACAGACATTATTCTGGCTATGACACAGACTTTATACTGGCTATTACACAGACTTTATACTGGCTATGACACAGATATTCTGGCTATGACACAGACATTTGCTATTTGCTGCCAGACATTAACAATGGCATTGGCGATTAGCCGACATATATTAGCTATTAGCTGACTGACGTTAGCTAGGGCACAGTTATTAGTTATCAGCTGACATGGTCACTAACATCAACCTAACTCTGCGTTGTAATCTTTCTCGCTTGTTAGCAATTCCACATCTTGTGAGCTACCTCATGGACTGAACAGGCCAGAGACTGAGAATGACAGAAAGACGGTTGAGGGAGAGACAGAGAAAGAGAGTGGCAGAAAGACAGACAGAGACTGCGAAATAGCATAGACAAAGGGAGTAACATCTCCAAACAGCCTTGACCATGTCCCCCCTCCCATAATATCTCCCGTCTCCTCTCTGCCCTCCTACCAAGGACCCAGCCGTCTTTGTCGGAAGCGGTACGACTGTACAAAGCCAGATTAGATGTCACAACAAACAAAAATGTCCAAGGAACACCCCCCTCTCCCTGAAATGTAATCAGGCAGCATTGATTGAGCTTTGAATGGAGGGTGCCACCTTCGCTGTGTGTTTCATGTGAAGAGACCTGAGCCTTAACCACTGTCATGGACAGACAGCGGCCTTTAACGCTGGATCCGTCCTCACACACATGAGATCATTCTGAGGGATGGCGTCGTATTTGACTATTTCTCAGACTGCATATTCCGCGTTTCCATGGCTGTGCGATGCTCTGGGACAGGGTCATGGGTTTACTTGTGCCACCGAATTACTTACGGAGGCAATTATAACTAAACCTTGGAGAAGGTGTGTGTGTGTATGGTGTCCTACTCCTCTTAAAGCTGTGATAAAAAAAAAAAAAAAGGTTATATACAGGATAGTCCAGTAGCGTTTTTTTCAAAGGTGTTCAGAGGCATGAGGAAGGTGCTCAAACACAGTCTCACTTGGCTGAGTGGTTTTTCATTACATTATGTTATGGAAAGGTAATTCTCTGTTCTATATAAAGACCAACTCTCCCCCATTAGTGATGAAACCGTAACGTCCTGTGGGAATCTTTGACATTTGATATGAAATGTTTTAATCTATAATGTGTGGTTTTATCTAATGTTCTCTACAACGCAATGGGCCCTGCTTATTATTTTATAATAATGTTCTAGCATTATAGATTGGCCGTATTGATCTTGGAAGTAAAACCATTTATTGGAGAGGTAAATGTTATTATTTTAATATTGGAGCCTTGCTAATTTAATAGAGTTTAACATGTTTCATTCTTTAAGCCGGAGGGGTCTTTTCCCAATTATGTGCACCTCACACCACAATGACAGAATGACTTACTCACTGGCCCTGTTTCTAGCCTGGGATAGCATGTGGTCCTCTAAAAGAACACGTAGTATCAACACATATTGATTCAAATGGGAACACATAGTTTACAATGCGGACCCCTGACCTGGTCCCCAAAACAAACCCATTGTCAGAGAGCTAGGGATGCCTTGTGTTACTCCTGAGGTAACATGGGTGTTTGTCTGTTTTTTTCTTCAACAACAGTTGGTTGCATTCAATGGAGCTCCATGAAAATGGACATTAGTAATAAGTCCTCTACACTGTGTTTGTGATGATTTGGAATGTGAAAGGAAGGACTAGAGAAACCAAAGGTTTGTATGGCTGAGTCTCTGTGTGTTTGACTTCTGGTCTCTATTTAATGAGTCCTCTCTCTTACTTCTCCCAGACACAGCTCTCCCATGGGCGGTAGATTAACATTTCATCCATGATTGAAATGTAAAGAGAATTACACTATCAGAGTGGCTGGCTCCGCAGCAGTGCCAGGTTGCACTAGTCAGGTGCGCCACAGCTAAGGGTCAAAAGGTCAAGCCTGTCTATCATGGCCCCATCCCCCAAGACAAAGCACACTGGGTAACCCCAGCACTGCTAACAGGAGACAATATGCAGACCTGTTGATTTCATGCATGTACAGAAATTAACCTGGTACTACAGTATGTCGCCCTGGATATTCCACTGTCTTCTTCAGCTCGCTTTGTTTTGTGGTCACATCAGATTTGGCAGTGTCCGTCCTCACAGGAACTCAATGTGTTTCCAAAGTGTGCATTTGACCACTTCTCTTCACTGGTCTGACAGGAAGTGACTAGTCAGAGAAATATGATGGAAGTCCCATGCTTCCACCGATCCAGTGCTTTTAGATCTGAGTGAAGGAGTGAACAAGTGTACACTTCAGGGGAAGAGTGATGTATTTGGGACTCGGCTGTGGTGTCGGCCATAGACCTTGGTTAGTATAGTAGGTGATCCTGGAGCTGTATCTAGTTTGTGTTTAGGAGACCCATGCAGGACATTGAATAGTACAGATGTTCCAATTACCCTTGGAATGAGAAACGGTCATTTCAGTGACACAACGCTTAACATTCAGCCGTGTGAGCTTCATTAAATGTTTGATCCATATATTTCAGGGTGGTTGTCAGCATTAATTACTGCATATTAAATGTTGCCCTTTTGGCGCTCTTGAAGAAGGACACTAGATGCTCTTACGAGGTGAATTGGAGAGTAGAAGGAGAGTCATCTAATGCCAATGACAAGCATGACTTCATGAGACATTCTTTTAAATAGAGTATGTAAAAGGCTACTACTGTACTTATCTTTAAAACTTGAGTTTTAATGGTCAAAGTTCAGTCGGATCCTTATTGGCGTTTCCCTGGGCAGTCCTGGCCCAATCCTGTGGTCCACAAAGATTAATCAATGCAAACAACACCAACAATTCTGCTCCTTTTTGGTTGTGTGTTTTGATTGTGTGTGTTGGTCTGTCCAACACCGTGTGAGTCACTGTAAGCTGGGAACTTGTGTCGTGATTGCCCTGTGACTTCACTGCTCACCTGAGGAAACGTCGTCGTACGTTCTCCTCTGTATCCCCTCATCACCTCGCCCCTCTGCAGGCTTCCCTGCTTCTGCTGCCGTCCGCTCACTGGACGTCGCTCTGGATAGAAGCACCTGCTGAATGACTCAAATGTAGATGTCAGTGTCGTCAGCTGAAAAACAATTTGAATGATCTTAAGGCAGATATTGGCCCCTCCTCCCGCTAAGGAATCTATGGAATCCATCCTAACCATGTTGGCGTCAGGTCCATGTCAGTTAAGTCAGAAAGTAGGATCAAGGAAGGCTGTCGGCTGTTTTAGGTTTGGGATTAGTTCTAGTGCCCTGATTGACCTTTACTTTGACTGTTTAACTAGATTTACCTGGACAGTTTAACCAGATTAACCTGGACAGTTTAACCAAAAATAGCTGGATAGTTTAACCAGATTTACCTGGACAGTTTAACCAGATTAACCTGGACAGTTTAACCAAATTTACCTGGACAGTTTAACCAGATTTACCTGGACTGTTTAACCAGATTTACCTGGACAGTTTAACCAGATTAACCTGGACAGTTTAACCAGATTAACCTGGACAGTTTAACCAAATTTACCTGGACTGTTTAACCAGATTTACCTGGACAGTTTAACCAGATTAACCTGGACAGTTTAACCAAATTTACCTGGACTGTTTAACCAGATTTACCTGGACAGTTTAACCAAATTTACCTGGACTGTTTAACCAGATTTACCTGGACAGTTTAACCAGATTAACCTGAACAGTTTAACCAGATATACCTGGATAGTTTAACCAGATTTACCTGGACATTTTAACCAGATTTGCCCAGACAGTTTAACCAGATTTACCTAGACAGTTTTAAAAGTTGTTATTTCTTTCCTTGCTTCTCCTCCATCATCTTGCTTGTCTTTACACTGAGGGGGTGATGTAGCTAACCCAGCCCACAAACCGCTCCACAGACCTGAAGGTGCCCATTATTAGTGTGTGTGTGTGTCAGTCTTAGGGGTAACCACATCTTCCTCTCAATGTCTTTAGCTGAATTGAATGAGTTTGGGGGGACTCTTCCCACTTTTCCAAATAGACATATTTCTTTTTTGAATAGGATCCCTGGTCGCTCGGTTGTTTCCATGGCAACAGCCCCATTTGTCTGCTGCTTAGGAGAGAGAGGGAAAGACACAGAGAGTGAGGAGGATCTTGTCCGCCAACACACAGAGAGAGGTGAGAGAACAGGGTGACAGAGAGACAGACAGACAGGCAGGCAGGCAAGCAGGCAGATATGCTCTAGTGTATGAGATTTCAGAGGTCTTTTGGAACAGACATACAGACATGTAGTATATGAGGTTTCAGAGGCCAGTTGATCATCTCCATGAATACAGAGACATTTGCTGAACAGGGTTAAAGAGGGCACCCATTCACTTAGAGAACCCAGCGCCTTTACCAGGGGGCAAGAAGGTTTTTATTTTTTTTTAATGAAAGGAAAAGTGTGTGTGTGTGTGTGTGTGTGTGTTGGTGTGTGCGGACCACGTGTGTGTTTGGGTATGTGTGTGTGCGTGTGCGTGTGTGTGTGTGTGTGTGGGAGATTTCATGTTAGCGCCCTGTCAAAACCGTTAACAAGAGAGAGAAGGCTATTGAGGGCCTCCCCCACCTTAGATATGAAGCTGTCAGACAAAGAATAGCAGCATTCAGTGAATGACACTTATTTTCTCCCACTTTACACAAGTGCAGTGAACACAACAGGCCGAGTAGGACGACAGCTGAGTGAGACTCTTCTTCACATTCACTGGCGATGACAGACATGCAGCAATTACAGGGATGAGGCAAAGTAGACACCAAGCAAACTGCCATTTCTAGTTATCCCCCCTCTTTATGCTTTCTCGGGCCTCAGGCGCTAAAGTGTGCGTGTGTGTGTTTGTGTGTGTTTGTGCTTGTGTTTGTGTGTCAGGGTCAGGGACCATCCAGGACATATTAATGTAGTCAGGGACCATCCAGGACAGATTAATGTAGTCAGGGACCCTCCAGGACATATTGATGTGGTCAGGGACCATCCAGGACATATTGATGTAGTCAGAGACCCTCCGGGACATATTGATGTAGTCAGGGATCATCCAGGATATATTGATGTAGTCAGGGACCCTCCAGGACATATTGATGTGGTCAGGGACCATCCAGGACATATTGATGTAGTCAGAGACCCTCCGGGACATATTGATGTAGTCAGGGATCATCCAGGACATATTGATGTAGTCAGGGATCATCCAGGATATATTGATGTAGTCAGGGACCATCCAGGATATATTGATGTAGTCAGAGACCCTCCGGGACATATTGATGTAGTCAGGGATCATCCAGGATATATTGATGTAGTCAGGGACCATCCAGGATATATTGATGTAGTCAGGCATCATCCAGGACATTAATGTAGTCAGGGACCATCCAGGACATTAATGTAGTCAGGGACCATCCAGGATATACTGATGTAGTCAGGGACCATCCAGGATATATTGATGTGGTCAGGGACCATCCAGGATATATTGATGTGGTCAGGGACCATCCAGGATATATTGATGTAGTCAGGGACCATCCAGGATATATTGATGTGGTCAGGGACCATCCAGGATATATTGATGTGGTCAGGGACCATCCAGGATATATTGATGTAGTCAGGGACAATCCAGGATATATTGATGTAGTAAGGCATCATCCAGGACATTAATGAGGTCAGGGACCATCCAGGATATATTGATGTAGTAAGGGACCATCCAGGATATATTAACATAGTCAGGGACCATCCAGGACATTAATGTAGTGAGGGACCATCCAGGACATATTAATTTAGTCAGGGACCATCCAGGACAGATTAATGTTGTGAGGGACCATCCAGGACAGATGAATGTAGTCAGTAATCATCCAGGATATATGGAGACAACCTTGAGTATAGTAGATGTTCAGAGGAAGGTCCTCAACAGAAACATCACTATTTCATTCTGTACTGCATTTTTATGTTTGTTTTTTTCCCAGTGTAGCAGCTGAGCTCAACAAAGACATGTATTATAATACTGGATTGTTTCCTAGCCTTTGTAAATGGGGATTTGAATTTCAGACCTCTTTGAACTGTCTGCCCCAGACATTGTCCAATTGTTCTTTGTAACCCGAAAATGAACATAATTTTACTTATGTTGTTTTGAGGTTGAAAAAGTACATTGTAGATTAGTATTTGAATTGAAATCCTGCCATTTTCTCCGAGGTCAGCTTCTAAGGGGGAAAACTAAGACGGCGCTAAAGTCAGCAGTTACATCTTGATGGTGTCATTTCCCCACCCATCATCCTTGGCCTGTTTTTAATAAGCTTCAGGGACCCAAATCAACTAAAGATACCTTTAAATCTCAAATGAACTCTCTCTTACCTCTTGGCTCTGTCTGCGTCAGACTCTCAAAAAATCTTTCTCCCGTCTGACTGGGCTGTAGTCGCAGATTTGAACTCGGATCCACAGGCTGATTCAGACGCACACACACACACACACACACACGCAACACATTAAAGGATGACTGGGCGTCACTGACCACAATATTTCATTATGCCTTGTGGGTGGGTGGGTGGGTGGATGTGGGTGTGGGTGGATGTGGGTGGGTGGGTCGATGTGGGTGTTGGTGGATGCGGGTGGATGTGGGTGGGTGGGTGGTTGGGTGAGAGTGTGAGTGAGACTGTGTGAGAGAGAGCGTGCACGTGTGTGAATATATGTGCATGGCAGTGGGTGAGTGCATCCAATAGAAAGACACACCAAAGGTTGGCATGGAGTGTCTCTATCCCAGAACAAATGGAGAGAGGGGATATTTATGTTCAGTCAAATCCTTTTAGCTAGCGTTGACGGCCACCTCAATCTGTCTCCGTGAGTACTGTGCCCAGAGAAAAAAAAAGCTTTAATACAGTCTAAATCCACACAATGGGACGGGAGCTGCTGTTCCCCATCATCCTCGCTCAGCCTTCCTCCTGCACGAGACCATGACAAAGGGTTTAACTCCCTGGAACTGGTCACCATACTGAGTCTTTACTGGCTGGCCTGCCCAGACCCCGCTCCAGGCTCCAGCCATGCACCACATGGGGGGGGGGGGGTGTAGAGAGAATAGGGAATGTCTATATGAACAGTATCTGTTATATTTAAGGGAATAATTGTACATTGACTGTATTTATTTTATGTATTCTTTATTTTGACACTTGTCATGGTACAGTATTCTTAAAATAAGGAGAACGAGATGGCAAAAAGGGTTGTAATAATGTAAAAAAAAAAAAAAAGTATCCTTCCTTGTTACTAAATATAGCACAACATTTCTCCAGAGACAACACTTTAAACATCTCACTGCCACGGATTGATTGTCAGTAGCTGGTCTTTTATTCACGTAAGGAGAATGTGTTTGAGGGACACAAAGAGTATTTTTTTTAAGGAGGTTGAGCTGTGTCATCATGTAGAGACATCGACAATGAGGGAAGAAAATCAAGTGTTAGGGTGCATTCAGAGTGTTCACTTGAGTGTTTGCATTTAACGTACAGCATGCCATGGAGATTCCAGAAAGCATGGCCCAACGATGTTGCTCAGAATGTAAAAATAGTCACTCAGAATGTAAAAATAGTCTCTCAAAATGTAAAAATAGTCCCTCAAAATGTAAAAATAGTCCCTCAGAATGTAAAAATAGTCCCTCCGAATGTAAAAATAGTCACTCAGAATGTGAAAATAGTCCCTCAAAATGTAAAAATAGTCACTCAGAATGTACAAATAGTCCCTTAACTGCAAGTCAGTCCATTCAACCAGTATGGTAGGCTATTAGGTAAATGCAGATCATAAAGAGATCCTCTTCCATCTCCCACCCTCGACTTGGCCTTAACTCTCTGCTTTGCCTTACATCATTCATGTCTTATTACTCATTTTCCTGAGTGATACGAGAGTTCATAACTAACCGGTGACAAAAACCAGTGGACATTTACACTCTTCCTTTTTGTTTAATTGATCACTGGTAAATAATTGAATGGTTTTCTTGGTGGTTTGCTTATTTTCACAGAGTACCTAAAATAGTTCCACTGTCATGACTCCTCTGTTGTCTTTTGTTGACTTTTTATGCTTTATGCTTATTTGTATGGTCTTCTTTCCAGGTCTGACCTTTTCCAATAACTAATTCATTGATTAGAATGCACTTACTGTGGTGGTTGTTTCATTTGGCTCTTTTAAAATGTATGCACTTACTGTAAGTTGCACTGGATATGAGCGTCTGCTAAATGACTAAAATGTAAATGTTAGATTTCAATGCCAAACTTAAAATTGTCCCTCTTGGTAATGTATTTGATTACCCTAAAAAGTTGGACGTTAGAAGGCCATTGTTAAATGGATTTGAATTGACAAGTGAAATCACATTTATTGATTTATCAGTAACCGTCATTTCTTGATAGTTCTCCTAGCTTTTCTCAAATTAAGTTAAGAGCTGTGCTTTGGGCCTACACAGTTGTTGGCATTATTCAGACTTATGATACTTTAGAAAATGCTTTTCAAAGATTTTCCCAAATGTCCAAGATAGATGAGAAATCATTATGGACCTTATGCTTCCTTTAGGCAAATTAGTTTTGCTTGAGGAGACGTACAACATTTTTTGTAAAGCTTCTAGCTGCAGCAGGATATGGGGATGTAGGTGATACTCTTTAAAACACTGTGACCTATAGGCCAAACTGTGGCATTGTTCATATCACTCATGTACTGACCACCCAGGACATATTAATGTGGTCATTGACCACCCAGGACATATTAATGTAGTCATTGACCACCCAGGACATATTAATGTAGTCATTGACCACCCAGGACATAATAATGTAGTCATTGACCACCCAGGACATATTAATGTAGTCATTGACCACCCAGGATATATTAATGTAGTCACTGACCACCCAGGACATATTAATGTAGTCACTGACCACCCAGGATATATTAATGTAGTCATTGACCACCCAGGACATATTCATGTAGTCACTGACCACCCAGGACATATTCATGTAGTCATTGACCACCCAGGACATATTAATGTAGTCATTGACCACCCAGGACATATTAATGTAGTCATTGACCACCCAGGACATATTCATGTAGTCATCGACCACCCAGGACATATTAATGTAGTCATTGACCACCCAGGATATATTAATGTAGTCACTGACCACCCAGGACATATTAATGTAGTCACTGACCACCCAGGATATATTAATGTAGTCACTGACCACCCAGGATATATTAATGTAGTCATTGACCACCCAGGACATAATAATGTAGTCACTGACCACCCAGGACATATTAATGTAGTCACCGACCACCCAGGACATATTAATGTAGTCATTGACCACCCAGGACATATTAATGTAGTCATTGACCACCCAGGACATATTAATGTAGTCATTGACCACCCAGGACATAATAATGTAGTCATTGACCACCCAGGATATATTAATGTAGTCACTGACCACCCAGGACATATTAATGTAGTCACTGACCACCCAGGATATATTAATGTAGTCATTGACCACCCAGGACATATTCATGTAGTCACTGACCACCCAGGACATATTCATGTAGTCATTGACCACCCAGGACATATTAATGTAGTCATTGACCACCCAGGACATATTCATGTAGTCATTGACCACCCAGGACATATTAATGTAGTCATTGACCACCCAGGATATATTAATGTAGTCACTGACCACCCAGGACATATTAATGTAGTCACTGACCACCCAGGATATATTAATGTAGTCACTGACCACCCAGGACATATTAATGTAGTCACCGACCACCCAGGACATATTAATGTAGTCATTGACCACCCAGGACATATTAATGTAGTCATTGACCACCCAGGACATATTAATGTAGTCACTGACCACCCAGGATATATTAATGTAGTCACTGACCACCCAGGACATATTAATGTAGTCATTGACCACCCAGGACATATTCATGTAGTCATTGACCACCCAGGACATATTCATGTAGTCATTGACCACCCAGGACATATTCATGTAGTCATTGACCACCCAGGATATATTAATGTAGTCACTGACCACCCAGGATATATTAATGTAGTCATTGACCACCCAGGACATAATAATGTAGTCACTGACCACCCAGGACATATTAATGTAGTCATTGACCACCCAGGACATATTAATGTAGTCATTGACCACCCAGGACATATTAATGTAGTCATTGACCACCCAGGACATATTAATGTAGTCATTGACCACCCAGGACATATTAATGTAGTCATTGACCACCCAGGACATATTAATGTAGTCATTGACCACCCAGGACATAATAATGTAGTCATTGACCACCCAGGACATATTAATGTAGTCATTGACCACCCAGGACATATTAATGTAGTCATTGACCACCCAGGACATATTAATGTAGTCATTGACCACCCAGGATATATTAATGTAGTCACTGACCACCCAGGACATATTAATGTAGTATTTGACCACCCAGGACATATTCATGTAGTCAGGGACCATCCATGCAAGAAGACAGAAAGCTCAGTGCCGTGATGTGAATAGAACATATGTCAATGCGGGGCAGAAAGCTCAGTGCCGTGATGTGAATAGAACATATGTCAATGCGGGGCAGAAAGCTCAGTGCCGTGATGTGAATAGAACATATGTCAATGCGGGGCAGAAAGCTCAGTGCCGTGATGTGGTACTGCTAGTCCTCAACAGAGCTATTTGAGACTGAGCTGATGTGCTTTATCTCGGCCCGGTTCTGACATTTCGTCCTGGGGAATGGGTTTAACTGAGAGTCAACTCTTATCTGAATGGATGAGGAGGAGAGGTTGGGAGACAATGGGAGAGAATAGGAGAGGATGGTTGTAGAATAAGAGGGAGTAGGAGAGGACAAGGGAGGAAAGGAGTTATGAGAGGAGGGAAGAGGATGGGGGAGGAGATAGGAGAGGAGACAGCAAAAGAGAAAATGGGGGAGGACAGGGTGCGAGAGGAGATAGAAGTGGAGCAGACGTGAGGTGAGTGTGTGCACGTTTTCATGTGCCTGCATACCAGACCTACTTTCTGGGGTATGATCAAGAGCAACATGTCTTAGTCACCCATTCCCCTCTCTGCCCTCTCTTTGAAGTGTATTGTCTTCTCCATAGGGCCATTACAGAGCCAGTCCCACTAGGAAGTGACCAGAGTGGGCTTTCCTCACTGAACAAGGCTCTTTACCAAGGTCACAGCTGTCAATTATTCCTCTCTCCTGGCCTTGAATCACACATTTTTCTATCGACTGACCGGCTGGATGGCTTTTCCAAGGAAAATTATCTGTCTGTTGTAAACCTCTGAAAGCCTCAAATAGCTTGAAGCCCAGGAGCCAGCCACTAATGGTGCCTTAAGAGACATTTCAGTTATATCAAAGGCAGAGAGAATCAGGTTGGTTTGTTAAGGTGTTAGAATACACACTGGACCCAAACCCACAGGACCAGGTTGGTGTGTTAGGGTGTTAGAATACACACTGGACCCAAACCCACAGGACCAGGTTGGTGTGTTAGGGTGTTAGAATACACACTGGACCCAAACCCAGAGGACCAGGTTGGTGTGTTAGGGTGTAAGAATACACACTGGACCCAAACCCAGAGGACCAGGTTGGTGTGTTAGGGTGTTAGAATACACACTGGACCCAAAGCCAGAGAGAAGAATGTTGGTGTGTTAGGGTGTTAGAATACACACTGGACCCAAAGCCAGAGAGAAGAATGTTGGTGTGTTAGGGTGTTAGAATACGCACTGGTCCCAAGAGCAGAGAAGCAGGTAGGTTTGTTAAGGTGTTACAATACACACTCAATCTTGCCAAAACAAGTGTTAGAGTGCATTGCTGAAAGTTTTTTTTGACATATATACAGTGGGGAGAACAAGCAGGTTTTCCTACTTACAAAGCATGTAGAGGTCTGTCATTTTTATCATGGGTACACTTCAACTGTGAGAGACATTTTTAAATAATTAATTTGCATTTTATTGCATGACATAAGTATTTGATCACCTACCAACCAGTAAGAATTTGGGCTCTCACAGACCTGTTAGTTTTTCTTTAAGAAGCCCTCCTGTTCTCCACTCATTACCTGTATTAACTGCACCTATTTGAACTCGTTACCTGTCCACACACTCAATCAAACAGACACCAACCTCTCCACAATGGCCAAGACCAGATACCTGTGTAAGGACATCAGCGATACAATTGTAGACCTGCATAAGGCTGGGATGGGCTACAGGACAATTGGCAAACAGCTTGGTGAGAAGGCAACAACTGTTGGCGCAATTAATAGAAAATGGAAGAAGTTCAAGATGAAGGTCAATCTCCCTCGGTCTGGGGCTCCATGCAAGATCTCACCTCGTGGGGCATCAATGATCATGAGGAAGGTGAGGGATCAACCCAGAACTACACGGCAGGACCTGGTCAATGACCTGAAGAGAGCTGGGACCACAGTCTCAAAGAAAACCATTAGTAACACAGTACGCCGTCATGGATTAAAATCCTGCAGAGCACGCAAGGTCCCCCTGCTCAAGCCAGAGCATGTCCAGGCCCATCTGAAGTTTGCCGATGAACGTCTGGATGATCCAGAGGAGGAATGGGAGAAGGTCATGTGGTCTGATGAGACAAAAACGTAGCTTTTTGGTCTAAACTCCACTCGCCGTGTTTGGAGGAAGAACCCTAAGAACACCATCCCAACCGTGAAACACGGAGGTGGAAACATCATTCTTTGGGGATGCTTTTCTGCAAAGGGGACAGGACGACTGCACCTTATTGAGTGGAGGATGGATGGGGCCATGTATCGTGAGATCTTGGCCAACAACCTCCTTCCCTCAGTAAGAGCATTGAAGATGGGTCGTGGCTGGGTCATCCAGCATGACAACGACCCGAAACACACAGCAAGGGCAACTAAGGAGTGGCTCCGTAAGAAGCATCTCAAGGTCCTGGAGTGGCCTAACACTGTCTCCAGACCTGAACCCAATAGAAAATCTTTGGAGGGAGCTGAAAGTCCATATTGCCCAGTGACAGCCCAGAAACCTGAAGGATCTGGAGCAAGTCTGTATGGAGGAGTAGGACAAAATCCATGCTGCAGTGTGTGCAAACCTGGTCAAGAACTACAGGAAACTTATGATCTCTGTAATTGCAAACAGAGGTTTCTGTACCAAATATTAAGTTCTGCTTTTGTGATGTATCAAATACCTATGTCATGCAATAAAATGCAAATTAAAATGCAAATGCTAATTCCATCACTCACAGTTGTAGAGTGCCTATGAAAAATTACAGACCTCTACATGCTTTGTAAGTGGGAAAACCTGCAAAATCGGCAGTGTATCAAATCCTTGTTCTCCCCACTGTATATAGTATACTCAGACATGAAATGGAATGTGTGTTGTACAGAAAGTTATCACCGAGAGTGTGGTACAATAGGTTATCAATCAAATTTATTTATAAAGCCCTTTTTACAACAACAGTTGTCACAAAGTGCTTTACAGAGAAACCCGGCCTTAAACCCCAAGGAGCAAACAACAGTAGTGTTGAATTTCAGTGGCTAGGAAAAACTCCCTAAGAAGGCTGAAGTTTAGGAAGAAACCTAGAGAGGACCCAGGCTCAGAAGGGTGACCAGTCCTCTTCTGGCTGTGTCGGGTGAGATATTTAAGAGTCCAATTGGAATAATAAATACATTTCTCTGGGCTAAATCCAGAGTCTATTTGATCCTAGATTAGGTCAAAAGTATGACCAGGTGGACAAGGACAGGGACAGCAACGGTCCCTCCAAACCAGGTACTCCGCAGGTTTGGACCAGGACCTCATCTCCTCCTAAAATTTCAATCTGGAGGAGACTGAGAAAAGTTAGAAAGTGCATTCCTCATATCCCCCAGCACAATAATATAGCAGCGTAACACCTTGGAACTGAGACGGGGGGTCCGGCGACACTGTGGCCCTACCCGGGGGAGGCCCCGGACAGGGCCCAACAGGCAGGAAATCAATCCACCCACATTGCTAGGCATCAACCAAACCCACCAATCAAGTGTGCAACAGAGAGTCAACAACAAGCCAGTGACTCTTCCCCCGAAAGGCATTGGAGGGAGGGCATCCCAGTGGCGACGAGAGCCCACCTGGCAAGACAGCAAGGGTGGACAGTATCAAGCCTACTGGTCACCTTCACACCCCCAGGCCAGGCTACACCTAATTATAAACCGTGCTGTAGAGATGAGTTTTTAGTAGACTAGACACTTGAATGTTTGCACTGAGTTTGCATTTTCTAACCTTAATTGGCAGATCATTACACAGCAGTGGAGCTCTATGAGAAAAGGCTCTGCCGCCAGCAGTTTGTTTAGAAATTCTAGGTACAATTAAAAGGCCTGCATCTTGCGATTGTAAGTTACGTGTAGGTATGTATGGATGGATCATTTCAGCAAGGTAAGTAGGAGCAAGCCCATGTATTGATTTATAGGTAAGAGTAAAACCTTAAAATCAGCCCTAACCCTAACAGGCAGCCAGTGTAAGGACGCTAGGACAGGTGTAATGTGTTAAAACATTTTTGTTCTAGTTAGGATTCTAGCAGCCGCGTGCAGCACTAATTGAAGTTTATTCATTAGTTTGTCTAGATAACCAGAGAGACGAGCATAGCAGTAATCTTTTTCAGGTCTGGAGTAATTTTTCTGCATCAGTTTTTGATAGAAAGTTTCTAATTTTTGCAATGTTTCGAAGATGAAAATAAGCAACTCTTGAGACATATTACCATGGAGATTATGGTATTGTAGGTTATCACTGAGGGTGTGGTAAACGGTGTTGTTGCAGTAGGTTATCACTGAGGGTGTGGTAAACGGTGTTGGTGCAGTAGGTTATCACTGAGGGTGTGGTAAACGGTGTTGTTGCAGTAGGTTATCACTGAGGGTGTGGTAAACGGTGTTGGTGCAGTAGGTTATCACTGAGGGTGTGGTAAACGGTGTTGGTGCAGTAGGTTATCACTGAGGGTGTGGTAAACGGTGTTGTTGCAGTAGGTTATCACTGAGGGTGTGGTAAACGGTGTTGGTGCAGTAGGTTATCACTGAGGGTGTGGTAAACGGTGTTGGTGCAGTAGGTTATCACTGAGGGTGTGGTAAACGGTGTTGGTGCAGTAGGTTATCACTGAGGGTGTGGTAAACGGTGTTGGTGCAGTAGGTTATCACCGAGGGTGTGGTAAACGGTGTTGGTGCAGTAGGGTATCACAGTGGTTGTACTGTAGGTCATTGTGATGGTGGTATAGTAGGTTATCATAGTGGTGGTACAGTAGGTTATGGTGGTGGTACAGAAGGTTATCACGGTGGTGGTACAGTAGGTTATGGTGGTGGTACAGAAGGTTATCACGGTGGTGGTACAGTAGGTTATCACGGTGGTGGTACAGTAGGTTATGGTGGTGGTACAGAAGGTTATCACGGTGGTGGTACAGTAGGTTATCACGGTGGTGGTACAGAAGGTTATCACGGTGGTGGTACAGTAGGTTATCACGGTGGTGGTACAGTAGGTTGTGGTGGTACAGTAGGTTATCACGGTGGTGGTACAGTAGGTTGTGGTGGTACAGTAGGTTATCACGGTGGTGGTACAGTAGGTTATCACGGGGGTGGTACAGTAGGTTATCACGGGGGTGGTACAGTAGGTTATCACTGTGGTGGTACAGTAGGTTATGGTGGTACAGTAGGTAATCATGGTGTTGGTACAGTAGAGTGCAGTAAGTAGTGTCATTGCCTGGTGCTGCTGGATATTGGAGATGCTGGCACAGACGATTCTTGGGCACTTGACTGGCGTTGTATCTCATGGTGAAGGAGTGGGCAGAATGCTGGCTGGCATCCTTCCAGGTTAACTGCATGCTGGGAGGTTTTTGTATCCGTGTGCGTTTTGCGATGTGGCACCAGATGCCATTCCATTTGCCCAAATCCTTTTGACATTTGGAGCGCGGGCACAAGAGGGATTGAAAGACGAGGGAAGAGTAATTAAGATGAAATGCAGCCCTGGCACTGCCAGTGTAACTGCTCACATCCCTGTTGCCACACACTGTACATACCTACACTGTGTCGTCTATGGACGAGGAAGAGCAAACAGAGTTAGACAGGTGGAGGTGAGATAATATAGAATGTGTGTGTGTGTGCGTGTGTGTCTGCGTGCGTGCGTGTGTGTGTGTGTGTGCGTGCGCATTTGTATGACAGAGAGGCTATGTGGGTGAGACAGTGAAAGAGGGGAGCTAATTTGATTAAGGCCTGGCAGAGGACGGGCATGGTGTACTGGTGGCAGGGTGAGAGACAGATGCCAGTTCCTGGCTTGGACCCATCCTCCTGATGAGAAGAGGAGGAGGAGGACAAGACGGAGGAGGAGGGTGAAAGAAGAGGAGGAGGAAGGCCAGGCCATCATAACTATGAACTCTCTCTTTTTCTCTCTCTCTCTCTCTCTCTCATTCCCCACTCCCACTGAGAACTAATTGGACACTCCACCTGCCACTTCATTCTCTGCCTGTCTCCGTTTCAACCTCCCTGTTCGCTCTCTCCATCTGCAGGGGTCTAACACAGTTAACCCTCCAGCTTTATTTTGCATGACAGTTTACCAACCATTTCTGTGAAATAATGCGTGGTAAGTTTAGGGAGCTTTTTTTTTTTTTTTTTATCCCTACACCGTCTTCTGTCTCTCCTGTCTTAACTCCCTCACTTCCTGTTACTGCTGACAAGGGCATTTTCCCAGACCTGGTTAGCACCAGAGGACCACCACCTTCTTGATACTGTATATACGAGTTGGCTGAAAACTGAGATGATGCACCGAGGGGCAGAAGGCTGTGTGTTTTGACGAATCTTAACGGTCATGCTGCTATAGGAACTAAAACAATAGACATTTAGATCGTTTTTTAAGCTAACCTCATAAAAAAAAATCCTGTTAGCTGTGCATTCTTTTTTCTGAACAACCCTCCTAGCTATAACCCCCCCCCCCCCCTTGCCCCACTCTCGATCTATACTGTAGCTCTATCTCTGCTGATCTCTCTGACTAGTTTTGTCTGAATACTGATGTCATTAACACACTGTGAAATCTTAACAGTCCCCGCCCCTTCATAACTTCCTAGCATGACATCATAGTGTGCGGTTCACTATGGCACTGTGAAGTGTGAGGTTAAACTAGCGCTATGTGTCCCCCGTCTGTCATCCATCCCCCTGTGCTCTGGAAATATTCCATCCTTCCATTACCATAATCCGGCCCTTCTAGTGTAGTCATCCCCAACATGGCTTCCAGCAGGTACAGTTGCTCCCTCTCACACTCAGTCCCTCATTGAGATTCAGAAACTGAGCCTGACGTCTAGCATCAGGTCTCACAATAATTATTTTAAATTGCTACGAGGATCCTGGGTCCTGGTGGGAGATATTACCTCCATTCTAACCAGATGAATATCCCAACACATACAGGTAGTACAACCTTCTGGCTGTGTGTGTGTGTGTGTGTTGTGTGTATGTGTGTGCGTGTGTTGGGGGGAGCAGGGAATGTGTTTGAGTGATGGGGAGGGGCAGTATTTGTGTGTATTTGTGAGAGTGTGTTTGCGCTACAGGGTCGATAGCTGTTTAAATTATTTCCAGAAAACATTAGTCTTATTTTATATCTTTTTCCAATCAAGGTCAGGAAGTAGAACTACTTCATGTATGTATGTATGTATGTATGTATGTATGGATGTATGGATGGATAGATGGGGTTGGATGTATAGTTTGACCTCTCATCAATTTAAGGGGTTATTTCTTTCAGGTAACCTGTGTGTGCATTACACTGACACACTGTAATGACAACAACTCAGTGAAGATCTACACACAGACACACAGAGAGAGAGAGTTAGAGACCTGGAGAGAACCAAGTAGAGAGGGCCAGAGAGAAGACAGCAAAAGAGGGAGGTGAGGGAGATGGAGAGATGGGTGTGTAGGATGCCACAGAGCAAGTTAGGTGGAAAGGGGGAGGAAGACATTCCCCTCACCCATCTACATTCCCTTCTCTAATGCTTCCTTAACTCTCCAGGGTTCTGTCTGCCTGGTGTACCGAAAAGTGACCGTCTCAGGTTATCCCAGATCTTTGTTAAAGGACTGTCCTTATATGACAGCCAAATACATCATGAAATGATCTGCAATAATATGTTGGTTGAGTTGGTTTTGTGTCTGTGAAATAACAGCAGTCAACATGCTCCTGTGTAATGCTTGGAAACTATGTAAATTCTGGTTATTTTGGTCAAATTACATCATTTCAAATGAAATTATATTACTCACGTGATCAACATTGTATTTGTGAGAACACAATTACAGTCCTTGCTTCCGGTTTTGTATTACCGTATGGTTAGGAAATAATCAAATTAGAAATATAAATTATAATTTATAATCAGGTTCTGGGTTATTAAGTTAATAAATTGAAATGTTTTACTTCCGATGCACGTTCACACTAAATATGTTTTGGTGACTGATTTTCTGCTGCTGAATGAGAAGACCATCTACAGCTAGGTATGATATGTAAAGCGGTAACAGTCTCAATTATTTCCAATTACATTTTGCTTGGAGAGATCATCTGGACTAGCTAGCTAACATATGCATTTAGCCACATTTAGTCTTGTGAACGTTTGCTAGATCCAGAGATACTTCACAGATCCAGAGATGTTCACATATAGTACATTAACAGGAGTCTAGCTATATGGTCAATTTAAAAACATAATAACATACTTTATTATGTGATAATATGCCATATTTGGCTGGGCTAGCTGCAACAACCAGGCTTGTATTTTGAACTGGCTATCTGTAATAGTTTTATACATTTACAATTCAGAAATTTATCAGGAGCTTTTTGACTTTTATTTTGCGATGCTAAGAACACATTCTTTTCTAAAGCAATCAGCTGGGAGCAATTAGTGTTAACTGTCTGGTAGGACTGGGTGATATCATCAATCACAGTATCGTGATAAGTGAACCAATTTTTTGACTTTGTGTTAAAAAAGACTGAGTACAATTGTGCCATATTCCAATGCAGTGAAGACATTCTGCTAACTAAATTAGTGTAGTTAACTTTAAGATGTGCCTAGATAACGATATATATTGTTATCAAGGTAATTGGGTCCCCTTATCACAATACAGATTTTTGTTGATATCGCCCAGCCCTACTGTCCTGCTCAGGGACAGAACAACAGTGTTTTTCTCTGTTCTTGGTTCAGGGATTAGAACCAGCGACTACACTGGCACAACACAGTTGACCACTGCGCTACCCTGTCATCCCTCTTATCCAGAGTGACTTAAATAAAGGAATTTGGGTAAAATTTCTTGCTAAAGCGCAAATAAATAGGGTTGTGAACCAGTTACCTTTATGTTTGCTGGCCTAATGCTCTAACCATTTCATTAGTTGCCACCCTCAAATATATATGCTAAATTCATGAGTTGATAAATTAGCGAACCTTTATTTACCTGTAAAATGTTAACCAATATTGCAGTTGTTTTGCAAAACTACAAATCATAATTTTCAGGTGAAGGCTATTCAGCCCGAGTAGGTAAGAAAAGAGGTGGGCGGAGCCAAGCGCAAGCTAGTGAGTTCCAAGCACAAGCTTGCGACTGAACTCTAGCATTCATTTGCATATTTTTATTTGAGAACTCCTGCTCTGTGTAGAATCTTTATTCGTCCTTTTACTCTTAATGAACAACACAATTTTTTAAAACTTGGCTGGGCAAAGAGCAAAACATGAATTAAGACACTGGCAGAATGTCAGTCCAGTTTAATCTCACTTCCATCTTCTCCTGATGCCAGCCACGGTGCTTCTTCATATCTCTAGTAAGCAGAAATGCTGTTCAATTAGTTTTAACCTGAAATTGTCAATGGCTAGAAAATCACACCACCATAATAATGAAATTACAGCCAAAAATACTGAGGATAATTGAATGCATATATATATATATATATATGTATATATATATACTGTATATATGCGTTGTGTGATTTATTTCATGACGATATTTGCTTGTCACATTTAAAGGCCAATGCCAGACGGTTTTGCTTACTCAAATTTCTTGCGTAAAGTGATGACATTTAATATTGGGCTAAAATCTAAGATTTCCAGCATAGTAAATGGCAGAATGCACATTAAACAATAAACAAGAAAGCAGGCAAGCCTAGTTCAGCCAGTCTGCAATAAAAAGCATTGGTTGTTTTTGCCCTTGAACCACTACGCCACCAGGGCACACATTTGCGGGGTTTCGGTATAGCCTCTTGGCATTGTGTAGTTTTGTCACGCATTATGTGAAGCTTGAATATTCCATTAGACACCATTAACCATTGTGTTAAACTGAGTAATGTTTCTTATTAAGTTTTCCTCCACCACAAATAGCCTCTATGATCTTTATGGCTTTTGCCACTGGCCATTTTAACAGCTTATTAGCCATTCGTGAATGACGTTGATACAGTAACTATGTACTGTATCGATATAGGTGACGATAACTGACTTTTCGTCAAGTGAAAAGGTGAGAGATTAGTGCAGTCAGCAAAATATTTGTCTTTCGGTCAGTCAGTCAGTCACTCAGTCAGTCAGTAAGAGACATTCGCTATTCTAGGTCGGCTCCACTTACACGGTCAGGCAAAAACATAACATATATACAGTGGGGCAAAAAAGTATTTAGTCAGCCACCAATTGTGCAGGTTCTCCAACTTAAAAAGATGAGAGAGGCCTGTAATTTTCATCATAGGTTCACTTCAACTATGAGAGAAACAATTTTGAAAAAAATCCAGAAAATCACATTGTAGAATTTTTTATGAATTTATTGGTAAATTCCCCGCTAAAATAATTATTTGGTCACCTATAAACAAGCAATATTTCTGGCTCTCACAGACCTGTACCAACTTCTTTAAGAGGCTCCTCTGTCCTCAACTCGTTACCTGTATTAATGGCACCTGTTTGAACTTGTTATCAGTATAAAAGACACCTGTCCACAACCTCAAACAGTCACACTCCAAACTCCACTATGGCCAAGACCAAAGAGCTGTCAAAGGACACCAGAAACAAAATTGTAGACCTGCACCAGGCTGGGAAGACTGAATCTGCAATAGGTATAGCAGCTTGGTGTGAATAAATCAACTGTGGGAGCAACTATAAGAAAATGGAAGACATACAAGCCCACTAATAATATCACCCGTTCCGGGGCTCCACGCAAGATCTCACCCCGTGGGGTCAAAATGATCACAAGAACGGTGAGCAAAAATCCCAGAACCACACGGGGGGACCTAGTGAATGACCTGCAGAGAGCTGGGACTAAAGTAACAAAGGCTACCATCAGTATCACACTACGCCGCCAGGGACTCAAATCCTGCAGTGCCAGACGTGTCCCCCTGCTTAAGTCAGTACATGTCCAGGCCCATCTGAGGTTTGCTAGAGAGCATTTGGATGGCCAAGAAGAGGATTGGGAGAATGTCATATGGTCAGATGAAACCAAAACTCGTCGTGTTTGGAGGAGAAAGAATGCTGAGTTGCATCCAAAGAACACCATACCTACTCTGAAGCATGGGGGTGGAAACATCATGCTTTGGAGCTGTTTTTCTGCAAAGGGACAGGACGACTGATCCGTGTAAAGGATAGAATGAATGGGGCCATGTATCATGAGATTTTGAGTGAAAACCTCCTTCCATCAGCAAGGGCATTGAAGATGAAACGTGGCTGGGTCTTTCAGCATGACAATGATCCCAAACACACCGCCCGGGCAACGAAGGAGTGGCTTCGTAAGAAGCATTTCAAGGTGCTGGAGTGGCCTAGCCAGTCACCAGATCTCAACCCCATAGAAAATCTTTGGAGGGAGTTGAAAGTCTGTGTTGCCCAGCGACAGCCCCAAAGCATCACTGCTCTAGAGGAGATCTGCATGGAGGAATGGGCCAAAATACCAGCAACAGTGTGTGAAAACCTTGTGAAGACTAACAGAAAACGTTTGACCTATGTCATTGCCAACAAAGGGTATATAACAAAGTATTGAGATTAACTTTTGTTCATTTTGTCTCATAGTTCTCATAGTTCTACTTAGGTACTACTTGCACTGTTTTTGCCATCCAGCTTGTCCTATTGCAAGAGGATAGTGATGACCACAACAATTGTTATTATACTTTTCCTCATTAAATAATATTTGGTTCAGGTAATCACCTAATCAGGACCTCATTAAGTACAATGAGGTGTGCCTGTGTTGGAATTTAACAGACACTGGAATGGCTACCATACATGTAGAGATGCTGATTTAAGAAAAATAAGGAGTAGTCTCTTATTTTTATCCAGAGCTCTGTATGTATAATATATATTATACATGTTTTGTTCCTCACTCAGAACCTTCCTTTTTTACTTTTTTTGGAAAGGAAAGAAAAAAAGTGCAGTGGTCTCTTAAATTTTTCCGGAGCTGATGCTGATATATATTATTTATTTGTAGACAACATAAAAATGTAGAAGTAGTCCGATAGCAAATGTTTGCTTACTACTGTACAGATTGTTCTTTAACCCTGCCAGCAGAGCATAGGTAACGGTGGATAAAGTTAGCAGAAATTTGACATTGGCTCTTTAAAAAAAAATATATATATATTAAGAAGTTTTCTATTGGTCCGTAGACCTCTTTCAGGATGAGTGACCATCTAACATCAGGTTTAAAAAGCTATATTCTCGTTTACGGACAGGCTAGGCTAGTTGCTTGGGCGGATGCTGACAACGACTACAGTACTTTGTTTTGCTGTCCCTAGTTATTCCTCACACTCATGCCGAATCTCCAGGGGAATCCATTTGAGTGCATTTTCAAAATAGCTGCGATTGCTCTGTGTATTTCCATATCTCCTGTTGAAATAATTTGATTGAAACATGCATCTCAATCAGCAGGCAGCGATAGCGGGGCTCAATGTGAAGGTTATGCCATTGACACCATGGCAGGCAGATTACACACACACACTGCATCCAGTACATCCCCATACAGTTGATGTAAAGATACTAATTGGCAGTATACTGTATGTAGCCTGAACACAATGAGAGAAAAATAAGTTGATGGCCTCAGAGAAGATGAATTGCTTAAGTCCATATGAGCCAATTTATAGAGAGTTCAACAGCTCTTCCTTCCTCTCGTTTACCCTGCGTCTGAACCTGTCAGCTCTGCGAGAGGAGTTTTTCCACTGGGCCTACAACATCTCACTCCAGACCCTGCTTGTTAGTGACAGAGAGAGAGAGGGAGAGACAGGAGATAGAGGAGAGAGAGAGGAGGGAGAGAGAGAGGAGAGAGAGAGAGTGCAAGATGGAGCTGGGTGTCGAAAGCAACATTCAGAGAGGGGAAAGGTGGAAAAGGAGTAGGAGATGGAAGGGCAGCTGGAGAAGGAGAAATAAATGTATAAATGATTCCTCACTGAGATTGGAAGGAACCACTCAGTTAATCCTCTAACATGCCTAGGCAATGTGTTCTTCTGCTTCCCTGACATCATGGCATATTGCTGCCACACACTACAGTAGCCATCAGGTTAACATTGAGGTGGGAGAGAGGGTGAGAGAGAGAGGGGGGGGAGGAGAGAGAGGGGTAGACAGAGAAAGAGAGAAAGAGGGAGAGAGAAAGTGGGAGTGAGTGAATGGAAGGGAGGGATAAATAAAGAGAGATAGGGTCTCCTGAGTGTCACAGTGGTCTAGCTCATTGCTTCAATGCAGTTGCATCATTGTGGACAGAAGTTGAAATCCTAGTCACAGCATACCCACAGTGCCCGAGGACATAAACCTTGAAAAAGTAAATGAAAATACTGGAAGAGAGATGGAAATATATATATAAAAAATATATATATATTTTATATGGGGAGAACAAGTATTTGATACACTGCCGATTTTGCAGGTTTTCCTACTTACAAAGCATGTAGAGGTCTGTATTTTTTATCATAGTTACACTTCAACTGTGAGAGACAGGATCTAAAACAAAAATCCAGAAAATTACATTGTATGATTTTTAAATAATTAATTTGCATTTTATTGCATGACATAAGTATTTGATCACCTACCAACTAGTAGGAATTCGTGCTCTCACAGACCTGTTAGTTTTTCTTTAAGAAACCCTGTTCTCCACTCATTACCTGTATTAAATGCACCTGTTTGAACTCGTTACCTGTATAAAAGACACTTGTCCACACACTCAATCAAACAGACTCCAACCTCTCCACAATGGTCAAGACAATAGGCAAGCAGCTTGGTGAGAAGGCGCAATTATTAGAAAGTGGAAGAAGTCCAAGATGACCGTCAATCTCCCTCAGTCTGGGGCTCCATGCAAGATCTCACCTCGTGGGGCATCAATGATCATGAGGTCAATAACCTAAAGAGAGCTGGGTCCACAGTCTCAAAGAAAACCATTAGTAACACACTACGCCATCATGGATTAAAATCCTGCAGCGCACGCAAGGTCCCCCTGCTCAAGCCAGCGCATGTCCAGGCCCGTCTGAAGTTTGCCAATGACCATCTGGATGATCCAGAGGAGGAATGGGAGAAGGTCATATGGTCTGATGAGACAAAAATTTAGCTTTTTGGTCTAAACTCCACTCGCCGTGTTTGGAGGAAGAAGAAGGATGAGTACAACCCCAAGAACACCATCCCAACCGTGAAGCATGAAACATCATTCTTTGGGGATGTTTTTCTGCAAAGGGGACAGGACGACTGCACCTATTAGAGGGGAGGATGGATGGGGCCATGTATCGTGAGATCTTGGCCAACAACCTCCTTCCCTCAGTAAGAGCATTGAAGATGGGTCGTGGCTGGGTCTTCCAGCATGACAACGACCCGAAACACACAGCAAGGGCAACTAAGGGGTGGCTCCGTAAGAAGCATCTCAAGGTCCTGGAGTGACCTAGCCCAGTCTCCAGACCTGAACCCAATTAGAAAATCTTTGGAGGGAGCTGAACGTCCATATTGCCAAGCGACAGCCCTGAAACCTGAATGATCTGGAGAAGGTCTGTATGGAGGAGTGGGCAAACCTGGTCAAGAACTACAGGAAACGTATGATCTTTGTAATTGCAAATAAAGGTTTCTGTAACAAATATTACATTCTGCTTTTCTGATGTATCAGTATGGTATGGTGTTCCTAATAAACCTTTAGGTGAGTGTATATATATTTTTACATTTTTTTCCCCAGGTGGCATTATGGCAACGCTACGGTCTAACACATATGCTTGGGTAATTTTTATCTGTTAAAGCCAGTATTATGCTGTTTTCAAATTGTTCCAGGATTGTTTTTTCATTTTATTTTATTTCATAAAATAACAAGCGTAGCCTCCCATGTTCATAATCATGAAAAACACAATTGTCCAGACTGATCCACCTGTGCTACATTGCCAAGTAGGTTAGTCAGGACTACATAATACTTGATTTCCTCTAGAAAACTGCTGAAATTCAAAACTATTTTGGTATTCACATATGTATTTCAGTGGTTAACAACTGAAAACAACCTAAATATTTACTATATTTTTACTCAATCGAGACCCACTGCTGAGAGAGACATACATAAGAAAGCCTGATTGCAATTTGCCAAAACTTACATGATCCACTTCCAGTCTTTTTGAGATGATCTCCCATGAACAGATGAGACCAAATTAGAGCTTTTTGGTTAAGCACACCATCTCTGTTAGCATAAAACTAAATGACAAACACCTTCTCCACACTTTTTATCTGCAAACTTCTATTGTGTGTGTGCATAAAATCTCCTCTGTGTAGGCTGTGTCCATACCTTATGTCCATCCTGAAATGACAGATGAGATATTGTTGGTGACGCTAGTTCCTGGAGTGTATTTTCCTTTAGCAGTTGCTTTTTTTCACATTATTTAAGCCAAGGTATTTCAAATGATTCACTGTCCCATTTTCATGTCGAACATCCTCTGTGAAGCACATAAAATCCAACTACCTGAGCAATCTACTGCACATGGTTCCAAAAATGTTCTCAAACATTGACTACAAATCTGGGAGCAGATAATAGTGAGTGGACATTTTCCTTTTTCTTTCTTCATTAATTAAAGTTTGTATGTCTTCTAAAAGTCTCCTCACTCGTGTCTGGTGTTTTAATAGCATATGTCTATGGGGAGCTTGGTGTCTGTAAATACATTTAGACATAGGCTATTTTAAACACCTTGTTTGGTTAATGATTGGATTACAATTGTTTGATCTGTTTTAAGGCATATTAATAATGAATGCATTATTGCCTGAATGACAACATGTCCAACATCAGCCATAATGTAATTTACACATCCCTGTATCAGGTACCAGAAATGGAAGGACATATGTGTGTTTGTGTGTGTGTGTGTGTGTGTGTGTACATTGAGAGATAGTAGAGAAAAATAGGGAGCGAGACAGAAAATAGAGAAGAATAGGAAGTTTGAGTGAGAAGAAATAGAGAAATAGGGAGAAAGAGAGGGTGAGAATGGGATAGGGAGAGAGAGACAGAGGAAAGGGAGAAATGGGGAGAAAGAGCGGGTGAGAGAGAGGAGAGAAAGGGAGAGGGAGAGAGAGACAGAGGAAAGGGAGAAATAGGGAGAAAGAGTGGGTGAGAGAGAGGAGAGAAAGGGAGAGAGAGACAGAGGAAAGGGAGAAATGGGGAGAAAGAGCGGGTGAGAGAGAGGAGAGAAAGGAAGAGGGAGAGAGAGACAGAGCAAAGGGAGAAATGGGGAGAAATAAAGGGTGAGAAAGGGAGAGAAAGGAAAGAGAAAATGGGGAGAAAAGAGAAGGTGAGACGGAGAGAGAGACAGAGCTTCTCGTTATGCACACAGTGGCTGCACGTTGCGCCGCATCTGTTAGACTTTTTCCCCCTCTCCCCTCCCCTCTTAGTTATTTTTTAATCTTTTATTCATAGCTTAGCAGGTGATGAAAAATGTATGCGCTGAGTCTGGCATTGAAATAAATGCAAAATGAAAACAGAAGCAGTTTATACTGACAGTCTGAATCTCTCTATCTAGAACAAGGTTGCGCAGTGCAAATCAGGGAGGCATTGAGCAGCCATGTGTAGGTTCAGTCTTTCTGTGGTGTAAATGATGCTGCTCAGTGGCGTCCTGTGAAGCTGGCCCATTACTGGCTTTTGTCTCTGGTTTGCTTCTCCTGTCATCCAGGGAAGGAATCAGTGCACACACACACACACACACACACACACACACATACACACACAATACAAACAGCCTGGCAAGTGAATACACACACCCACACACACACACACACACACATATACAGACACACACCCCTGCTTGTGGGCAACCTATTGAAGTGTGACAACTGCTATTTTTGTTGTTTCTGTTTTTATACATACTGTGTGTAATCTCAGGGGGCTGTGTGTGTGTGTGTGTGTGTGGGTGTGCACGTGTGTATGTGTGCAAGTATTGGTACAGTGGAGCCAAGCACACACACACACACAGTGTTTTCTGTTACGGCCTGGCAGGCTGTAGCAGAGGAAGTGCCACACAGAGGCTAACTCTTCCCCTCAGCGCCGTTAGATGTTGCTGTTGATTTTGTAGACCCCCCACTCCCCTTTCTACAGAAACCCCTCTCTGCCCTCTGAAAATAATATCAGTACATTCAAAATAAGAAAAAAATATATATTCCTGAATGATGAACACCAAAAAAGTTAAGTAGTATGAGTGAGAGGTCTAACTGGTTTCTTGAAGTGGTCACACCTCTCCAACATGACAGTAATGTCTGTTCATTTTAATGACTGAAAGAACAGTCTTCAACTACACAGACTTGCTCTGTTTTGCTTTCCTAGGTATCTAGTACTGGATTGCCTGTTTTGCTATTCTACTATAGCTAGCTAGCACTGGACTGAATGTTTGCTATCCTAGCTGGCTAGCACTGGAGTGAAGATTTTGCTATCCTAGCTAGATAGCACTGGAGTGAAGGTTTGCTATCCTAGCTGGCTAGCATTGGAGTGTATATTTTGCTATCCTAGTTGGCTAGCACTGGAGTGTATATTTTACTATCCTAGCTTGCCGGCATTGGATTATAGCTCTGGAAAAAATTAAGAGACCACTGCACCTTTTTCTTTCCTTTCCAATAAAGTCGAAAAGGAAGGTTTTGAGTGAGAAACAGAAGGGTTAAAATTAAGAGACCACTGGAAATTGAACGTTTCGGATCCTCATTTAAAACTTTCCTTTTCAACTTTTTTGGAAAGGGAACAAAAAGGTGCAGTGGTCTTAAACACTGTGTAGTGACTGAAAGCGGTTTTATGATACAAACATTTGTAGCTTGTGTTTTGACTTGCCATCTTAAATGTATTATATCTCAACATACATTCAAGTTTTGATTTGGTACATTTCCCTTACTCAACAAAATGTAAAATGCGCGTTGTTCAAGTTCAGAACATCAAAGGTCATTGTTATTGTACAGAGTCTTAGGAACAAGATCTGGACACTGTTTTTTTCATAACTTTCACAGATTGCACGAGATCGGAATTTGAACATAGTTGTTTCCGGAGTAGCATTGTCACAAATTTGACGGTCGGGTTCATATGTTTGTTTTAACTAATACATACTCTACTACATACCTCTGGGACCCAGTGGACTCTCAGCAACATGGTCTGTTTGACACACACAAGGGTGTGAATCAAACTAGTTAAGGTATGCCAAGTACCATTGCTGTAACAATGGCAAGTGTGTGTGTGTGTGTGAGTGGGGAAAGAACAGTGTTGAGATGTCAGTGCTTTTCTTGCCATGAGTGAAAATGGCAAGAAGGTTGCATGAGTGAAAATGTATTGGTTACAAGTTATTGGTTTACTTTTACATTGCTTCATGGTCACATAAGTGAGTGAAATGACTGAGCTGGCGAGCGAGTGGAGGGAAGCATCCAGCCTATTGGCTATAAGAGAAGTTCCAGTTTGTGAACAGATCATGTTAAATAATGTGAAAAACAAAAAAAATGTGTCAGCTACTTTATTGTGCCTTGTTGGTTGTATCCTTTTTTGCAGTCTTTGTTAATGGGAGCAACGTTCTCATTTCTCAGAATGGTGCTCACTTAATAAAGTTTAGATCAAAGCTAAATCATCAATGTCTTGCATTTGCAAGATCACTTAATGATTAATTAGTATTCTGCATAACAGACTGAATATAATAGCATATAGCCTACAATAACCTTATTGTAAGGCCGAAACACTTTTTAGTTCTCTTTTTGTTCTTTTGAGCCAGGAGGAGGATTGTGCTTGATGGTTGTATGTGATGTGGCCAGAACGTGTTGTGAATTTAAACAATACATAGTATATAGTTTGTTAATAATCTATTTTGAATTGTGCTCAAATTGTCAGCATTATGAACATCCTTCAGAACTGACAGTGATATGTACAAATAATACTACAAACATTTTTGTAGCTCATGCATGTGAAAGTACTGTGTTAAACAATAGGATGTACGGTATGAATCTTTGATTTAAAGATGATACCGTCATTTATACTTTTTATTTATTTAGGGCTCCGGATGCTGAACAAATAATTCTACATCTGTAGCTCTCAGTGCCCTTGTCCTGCCTTGTAGAGTTCAGGGTTTTAAAGTGTACCACCTTATATCCTACATGGACAGCTTGTGTTTTCACTGGACAAGCCAACATGGCATCCACAGAGATGTTAGAAGTGTGTAACATTTTTACCCAGCAGCTCTCATTCATCACCTATCCTTTATATGGTATGGACCCCTATTGATTGAGGTTCCCCAGTGAGGTGTCTTTCCTGTCACAGAACATTTGTTTTTCACATAGATAATCGTTATTCCATAAAGTTGTATCAAATTTTATTAGTGGAGGGAGAGCGATATTACCGGATGGCATTCACGCTAGCTCGACCCTGCTTTCCCTGAGTGAGTTACATGCAATGGGAGACAGTCCAACAATTACTTCAAGGGAGTTATAAATGTATCAAAACTTCAAACTTGAAATGCCACGCTGATAGAGTAGCTCTTTTTCAACAGATTGGTCTTGAATTGGCCTACTGTACGGAAACCAGTGTCTAGAGTGTCCCCCCAGGGTGATACTCTCATACCGATGCTTTCATTTTTCAGAGTGTGAAGTGTGTGAACATCATCATGTGAACATGTTTGAAAATGTCATCAAAACGTATTTGGTGTGATGATGCAATATCATAGGGAGAATGCAGAGAACAGTATATTGTATTTAATTTTTAATTTTGGAGGCACTTATTGGATGAATGTGTGAGCTTCACTGGCGTTGGCTTTTTGACCAAATCAGCGGTTGACTACATTTCTCCGACTTTTAAAACCTCTGCTGTAGCTCATCAATGCACTCTTTTATAAATTGAAAGATCTATCTCAGGGCTGCTTAAAAAAGATTAATTGTGATGAACTACAAAATGTCATACCATTTCAAGAAATGTAATATATCATTTGACAGGACTTCCTTTTTTGAATACCTACAGTATAACTGTCTAACACAAAATGACATGGTAGCTTTACTGACGTCAAATTATACCTTGGTTCCAGTGTGATCTGTCTGGGATGAGCGTGTGTGTGTGTGTGTGTTATGAGAGTGTGAGCAGAGCAAAGTAGAGGCATTCTGTCAGCTGTAATGATGTCATGTAGTTTATCCTGGGAGCAGAAGACACAGCCTTGCCTGGACCACAGATCTAAGTACTGATCTGATGCACTACGACAGCCTAGAGAGAGTGAAGAGAGAGGAGGGAGGCAAGGGGGAGGCAAGAGGGGTGAGCAACCGAGAAAGAAGGGAGAGTGAGAGCTGAGAAACTGACCTTATTGGCCGAAGAGTGATCATGATTTGTTCATAGTCAGTGGTGTGTGTAGTTGCTAGGTGTATGTTTCCCTGTGTGTGTTTTTCCAAAACTGTGGGTTGGGACCCACTTGTGGTTTCATGGCAGTGATTTGTTCTCCAATGCTAAGATAAGCGTAACAACACAGAATTAGCTATGTGCAGGATATTGCCTTTAAAACAAGTTTTTTTGGACTCAAAAGACACATCATCTGATGGGTCATGAAGCAACACAGGAAGGGATAAATATGTCACTGGGGCATACTGTAGATATTGGTACTGTGGGTGTGTACTGTAGAGGTGTGTACTGTAGATATTGGTACTGTGGATGTGTACTGTAGAGGTGTGTACTGTAGATATTGGTACTGTGGATGTGTACTGTAGAGGTGTGTACTGTAGATATTGGTACTGTGGATGTGTACTGTAGAGGTGTGTACTGTGGATGTGTACTGTAGAGGTGTGTACTGTAGATATTGGTACTGTGGATGTGTACTGTAGAGGTGTGTACTGTAGATATTGGTACTGTGGATGTGTACTGTAGAGGTGTATACTGTAGGGATGGGTATTGTAGATATGGATATTGTAGATGTATACTGTAGATATTAGTGCTGTGGATGTGTACTGTAGAGATGTGTACACTATATACTTTATTGGTAGTATGGATGTGTAGTGCCGATTTTGCAGGTTTTCCCACTTACAAAGCATGTAGAAGTCTGTCATTTTTACAAAATAGCATTTTATTGGATGGCATAAGTATTTGATACATCAGAAAAGCAGAACTTAATATTTGGTACAGAAACCTTCGTTTGCCATTACAGAGATCTTACGTTTCCTATAGTTCTTGACCAGGTTTGCACACAATGCAGCAGGGATTTTGGCCCACTCCTCCATATGGACCTTCTCCAGAATCCTCAGGTTTCGGGGCTGTCATTGGGCAATACAGACTTTCAGCTCCCTCCAAAGATTTTCTATTGGGTTCAGGTCTGGAGACTGGCTAGGCCACTCCAGGACCTTGAGATTCTTCTTACGGAGCCACTCCTTAGATGCCCTGGCTGTGTGTTTCGGGTCGTTGTCATGCTGGAAGACCCAGCCACAACCCATCTTCAATGCTCTTACTGAGGGAAGGAGGTTGTTGGCCAAGATCTCACGATACATGGACCCATCCATCCTCCCCTCAATACGGTGCAGTCGTCCTGTCCCCTTTGCAGAGCTGCAAGCTGCTTGCCTGTAGCCCATCCCATTGTCCTGTAGCCCATCCCAGCCCTGTGGCTGGTCTACAATTTTATTCCTAATGTCCTTACACAGCTCTCTGGTCTTGGCCATTGTGGAGAGGCTGGAGTCTGTTTGATTGAGTGTGTGGACAGGTGTCTTTTATACAGGTAACGAGTTCAAACAGGTTCAGTTAATACAGGTAATGAGTGGAGAACAGGAGGGCTTCTTAAAGCTAACTTGTCTGTGAGAGCCGGAATTCTTACTGGTTGGTAGGTGATCAAAAACTTATGTCATGCAATAAAATGCAAATGAATTACTTAAAAATCGTACAATGTGATTTTCTGCATTTTCTGTTTTAGATTCCGTCTCTCACAGTTGAAGTATACCTATGATAAAAATTACAGCCTCCTCATGCTTTGTAAGTAAGAAAACCTGCAAAATGGGCGCTGTATCAAATACTTGTTCTCCCCACTGTTTATTGCAGATATGGGTACTGTAGATATGGGTACTGTAGATGTGCACTGTAGATATGGGTTCTGTAGATGTATATTGTAGATATGGGTATTGTAGACAGGTACTGTAGATGTTTACTGTAGATGAGTGCCTTCGTTTACCCCTTCGTGTTTTTAATCTAGACTGAGGGTTTGATTGATGCCACCTTTGTGAGGTCTTGTTCCCTTGGGGGCTCTTTATTAAAGTCCACTATTTTTACAAGATGAAAGGGGGGAAGTGGCACCCCCGATTCCCAGCGCCTGCCCCCCACACCGTTCTGTGGTAGAGCGTAGCAGCGTTTTGTGGCACGGATGGGTCGCCCAGCAATTAAATAAAGATGCCTAATTGGTTGATCCATATTAGGGTCAGCAGCTGGGAAGAGAAGAAAAGCTTGCCGAGGCTTGCCGAGCCTTGCCTCACACCGTTCCTCAACCAAATTCAATTATTAATGGACTGATTGCTTGAGTGGAGCTTTGCTGGGATTCTGAACCTGCCACACTGAATAAAATAAAACCACTGCTTTACATTTTCATTATACCAAACCGTGTTTTAAATTGCAAATGTGCTTGGAAACTCCTCACCAACCCCTCCCTCACTCTACAGCAACACTCCCACCCCACCGGCTTAATCACACGCAAACGCACACACACACACACACACACACATATACACATGCACGTGTACACAAACACAATGTCTCCTTTCTCTGTGTCTTTTTCTGACTCTGTCCTTCCGTGTTTCTCTCTTGACTCCGCTGGCCTCCCTGTATGGCCGTCATTAGAGAGGATAGACAGTGCAGTGCCTGTTGGTGTGAGTCCTGTGCATGAGAAAGTGCTTCTGGGCCAGGGAGGTTTCTCTGCTGATTTGCAATCAGGTCAGACAGACACCAGAGCAGCACACACCACTGTCACCACCCAGAGACCTCCCTCTCTGCCCCTCCCTTGCTCTCTCCCTCTCTCTCCCTCTCTCTCACTCTCTCTCTCTCTCTCCCTTGTTTCCTGGTGCCCCGAAAAGTGTACATACTGTCAAAGTTGGATGTCTCAATTATCTCCTCCTGAATGTTAAGGACTTCCAGCTATTCCCCCATTTCCATCCCCTCCATATTTCCCGCCTCCTCTCTCTCCCCTCCCTCTATTTAGTTCCCCTCCCTCTCATTATCTTCCCCTCTCTACCTTTTCCCTGTGTTTCCACATCCCTCCCCCGTCTCACTTCTTGCTGTCTGTCCATCTGTACCTGTATCCATCTCAATCTGTCTCAGTTTCAGTGATGTAACAGGCTTCCCAACTAACAGGTCAGATCAGGTGTGCATTTAAGTCTGTCACTGCAGCGAGTGGGCAGAGTACTGCAAAACAGCCAATGTGTTGGGTTCACCTTCCAGTGCTGCATAACTGTATTCAACTGATGTCCTGAAACGCCTCTTCGTTCTTCTCTGTCTCTCTCCCTGTATATATATATATATATATATATATATATATATATATATATATATATATATATATATATATATATGATATGGAAATGACATGAGCAAGAAGCAGCGTATTATATCCTGTCCACTTAGGGCACTCTAAGCCAGCGCCTGAATTTGAACTGAGCTCTGGGGCGCCTGCCTGCCTGTATCACCTTGGTTACATGGAGGATTAAAAAAGAAAAAGTGGGCAGAGACGTGCTGGAACTGACAAATGACTTAATGACGCCGACTAGAGAAGCACTGGGGCAGGCCTAACAAGGACTGCTGCTTTATATGACATGAAAGGAATGTGTGTGTTTAGATACTACATGCATGCCAATTTGCAAAGTAACCCACATTAAGTAAAACCTGATGACCTTGTTGGACCACAGTGACACACATCAAGGGTCACGTGTTATGACCTATTCAGATCGCAATACCACACATGAGGTATCCCTGATGACAACATCAGATCCCAGTACCACACATGAGGTATCCCTGATGACAACATCAGATCCCAGTACCACACATGAGGTATCCCTGATGACAACATCAGATCCCAGTACCACACATGAGGTATCCCTGATGACAACATCAGATCCCAGTACCACACATGAGGTATCCCTGGTGACAACATCAGATCCCAGTACCACACATGAGGTATCCCTGGTGACAACATCAGATCCCAGTACCACACATGAGGTATCCCTGATGACAACATCAGATCCCAGTACCACACATGAGGTATCCCTGATGACAACATCAGATCCCAGTACCACACATGAGGTATCCCTGATGACAACATCAGATCCCAGTACCACACATGAGGTATCCCTGATGACAACATCAGATCCCAGTACCACACATGAGGTATCCCTGATGACAACATCAGATCCCAGCACCACACATGAGGTATCCCTGATGACAACATCAGATCCCAGTACCACACATGAGGTATCCCTGATGACAACATCAGATCCCAGCACCACACATGAAGTAAAACCTCATGACGTCATCATACCACAGCACCGCACATAAAATCACACTCATCAGACCACAGTGACAAACATCCTAAGTCACATCTGATGACCTCGTCAGACCACAGTACATTGGAAGTAAAGCCACATTTGCACACAAGTATCCACATCCGGTGTTATTGTGAGTATGTGTATGCTCTTGTGTCCATCCATTTCAGTGTTCGTATGTTTGTGTTTTAGAACTTTGGCAGTGTGGCAGAACAAGCATGGAGCAGGTTTGTGATTCCAGAATCTGTGTTTCTGTATATACATGCATGTTCATGCGGGTGTGCGTGCGCGCGCGTGTCTGTATGTATGCCTGTTTACATCAGTCCCAGGCTCACAGGGAAAAAGCTTGAACCAGATGTCCCATTAACTATGCCCCTAAACCCCTCATTCCTCCCCCGCCTCCCCCCATGTCCCCCGTTTAACTAACCCATCAGCCTATAAAGCTGTACGGCTGGGATCGCCTTCCCTGCATGGTGATTTATCTAACGTAATGGAACGCGTGATTGTCACACGCTGCACACTTCCCTGGCTCTCTGCTCCACGGGCCGCGAGGGGTTCCACCCATGTAGCACGCCTGTATTCCCCAGGGCACTCAGAGCTGTGACGACTCGTAGGGCAATAAGTAGGGATAAGGTGACATTTGGAATAAGAAGACTAGCGCTTGGCGTGGTTGGAAATGAATACTGCTCCATGGCTGTTAGCATTGAGCTAGGCTAAGACCACAGGGATGCCGTGGTCATGGGTGTATTAACCACAGGGCAGAGGGACTTCAATTAAAAACACTCAGAGATTATGTGACATAGGCTTAGGCATTTTATGTGCGCCAGCGTCACATTTGAACTGTTTGCCAGATTACTGGAGCTCTACTAAACAATAGTGTTTCCCTGCGAAGAATGTTTAACTGTTTTAACAGTGTTTCCGAATGACAGATTCTCTGAACAAAGACTACAACATGGACTGGACAAAATATTCACTGTGTATAGTACTGTGTATTTACTATCAAGCAGGGTTGGGTTCATTTCCATTTGTATTCCATCCCATTCAGGAAGTACACAGATATTCAAATTCATTTCTGTCATCTTTACTGACACTCTCTGCTTATGTTTTGAACGGGGGTCAGCTGTTCATTTGTGTCGTCCAAAAACTCGGTACTGTTAATGGGGTTATTGAGCTGCAAGGTATTGTATTAAAGAAATTCAGCAACTCTGCAAACGGTTGTCCTCAGTGGGCAGTGACACGGTTGTTGCCAGAGCTAAACGGATTGGGAGCTGCTGCTCTTTACCAGGCGATGTTTTGTCCCTAGAGACGTTTCTACGTCCCCGTGTGTTGTTCAGTACAGGGTCAGTGATATCTCCGTCAAAGGCATCTTAATGTGGTCAGCCAGTGCCACCGTCTTCATCCTCGATGACCTGGTTTAACATGACTGCCAATCAGATCATGAAGAAGGATCAGCCAGGTGACCATCACACTCAGTTTGCCGGGTCACCAGGACAGCGGAGGTTGACCTTCCAACCAAACTGACTATGTCAAAATGGCAGCTGTAATGTCCGAGGACCACTTTGGCTATTGGAGGCCTCTAACCTTCTCTACGATGTCTCCTGAATGTTGCCCCCACCCGGTGTCTCAGGTCTAAACCGGTCCCTGATTGGTGGGATGAACTTGGGGGGAAATAAAGCAATAGACCTAGCCTGAAATGAACGGTCACTGTAGCCCAATGTGAAATGTGGACCCACAGCCCAGTGGAGCCAGAAAAACAGGTTCCCTTTGGAACCAGAAGGGAATGTGTCATTGCAGCTTTGACAACAAGATGGCAGTGTACACCAAGACAAGTCCCTGGAGGCCTGTACCTGGTCAGACACCAGTACACATGGGAGAGGGGGATGAAGACAGCGTCAGAGACAGAGATTGAAAGACTGATAGAGAGAGAGGAGAGTGATAGTGAGAGAGAGAGAGAGAGAGAGAGAGGGAGGGAGATGGGCAGTCATCTGGTCTATCTTTTCTCCATGTCTGTAATGGAGATGTTTCAAGGGTGTGCAAGTATGAGTTTGTGTGTGTGTGGGTGTGTGTGTGTGTGTGTGTGTGTGAGTGTGTGTGTGTGTGTGTGTGTGTGTGTGTGTGTGGGTGTGAGTGTGTGTCACTCAGGTGTGCCTGCACTTTTCTTCACTGTGAACAGTGTCCGGGTTGTTGTGTGTGATGTCTTGTGATTGGAAGGAGATCACTAGCAGCCCATCCTACAGCCATCTGCAACCAGACCACAGGCTACAGCAACAGCTGGCTCCATACACACACGCAAACACACACACGCACACACACAGACACACACCCCTTTTCATCTCAAATGTGTCATCTTCCTGTGTTCTGCTGGGTTGTGTATGTCTGCGCCATGCTACACAAATACACACACACGCACACACGCACACACACCTTGAAGGTGTTTTGTGTTGCCACTGGTATACAGTAGAAGTGGCAAGCCCCTCCCCCCACCGTTTAGAACTGTAGATGGCCTCTGATACACTGTGTTGAATCACTCTTAATTGTGTTCTCTAATAAGGCCCCTGAGATCACAATGAGGCCTGTATTTAAGGAACTGTCAACTGTCACATTTCTTCTTCAATGGTCGCTGATTTGAAACTGCTGATCCTGATTGCTTTTCATAGACCCTAATATGGTTGTGGCGATTTCTTTTCATTATTATTATTTTTTTATCCAGTTACACATTTTGTTTGAGAGTGGTTGAGAGAAGGTAGTCATTGGTATTGTATTATTTATTCTCCACTTTCTTTGGCTAGAAGCTGTTGCAAATTAAGCATTTCGATTTTCTCAAAGTACCTTATCTGGCTTAAGGACATCTACTGTCAAAAATATCTAGAAATATGCAAAGCCATATTTGTGTTTATTTAGTTTCCTAAATGTTTATTCCCTCATGCTTCCTAACGAACTCAAACAAAATAATTGCCATAGTTAGTTATAGTATGCCTTAAAACTTTGGATTCTTTTTCATTTTTGTTATGTAGTGGATTATCCACAGAAGCTGGACAAACACATAACTTATTACTAGTAGGTACATTTTACTCAATATTGTTTTGCCTTTGCTGCCTGTTATTGTTATCATTGTTATTGTGTGTATGTACATCATACAGTATATTCTATATATATATAAGTTTGTGCACATGTGATTGCATGTGCACACATGAATTTGCATTCACAGTAAATGTGCATTTATTTAAGTGGTCAAGCCGTTCCGTGTGTTTGCAAGAGAAAGGAGTCATCATCCTGGTGTAGAAGGCAGTGAGTTCTTAAGGGCTCATTTTGCCATTGCCAAGCCTATTATTACACATCTCCACTATTTAACACTGATCACTGTAATTAGGATCAGCTGGGACAGCGGAGTTTATCAGGTTCCAGCCACATGAAATATAAGCCTTTTGTTAACAGGAATTAATATTCTATCAACTCTTCCCCTGCAAAACGCCACTACTGTTACCAGATATCAGAGTTGACAGAACAGGGAGTGTGATCTATTATATGGATTGTCAGTGATGGACATTTTGTAAGGGTTGATGCCTTTGGTATAGGAACAGTCTGAAATGTCAACATGGAAATAAAAAATAAAAAACTAGAATGTTTTTCTTTATGTGATTGGCTCTGCTAAATAAATAGGTATATTCAGCCAGATCATTGAATCACGAGAAACGACTGATAGCCTAAATTCTGAAGAGTGAGAACTCACAGAATTGGCAGACAGACATCTGTCGTACATGTAAAACTATTAAACAATGAGATCTTGTAATATTAGCCTGTTATGGTCATTCTGTCCACTGAACTGGACAGTATGAGTATTGAACCCAAAATGACCTAGCATTACCTATAGGTATCAATGAGCATTCTTACAGTTCACTTGTGTGTGTGGTCAGGTTGACCACTGCAAAATATCTGGGACCTTGACATTTACAATCAGCCCGCACAAAACACACACACCCACACACACCCACACACACCCACACACACCCACACACACAAACACACACAGCCAGTCCCTCCCCTTGTCATAGAGAAAGCGCTGATTGCTCTATATGGCTATATGGGTGCCATTATTCATGAAAAGAGCAGAGGCTTTTATCCTGATCGTTGGCCTGTCTTCCTTCCTGTTGGTTGTCGTGTGTCAAAGCGCTGTAATTTGGCTCAATGTGTAGCCCTGCGCGGCACGGTTAATGACGGCTGTTTGAGAGTTAAATACATGTGAATAATCATAGAGAGAGAGACGTACAGAGAGTGAAGGAGAGAGAGAGAATTTGAAAACCAACCAACAGCGAGCCCTAGGAACTGAGTAATCAGGGGCAGTGCTCAATAGATCCCTGTAATGGTCTCTAGCTACCGTTGGCTCACAATCAATAGATCAATACTAAAAACACCTAGTCAAGGTATTCAGTCTGACTCTGCTCTATAAAGGTGTTTGTTTGTTTGTGTCTGTTTACGTGTGGGTGAGTGTTTACTTAGTTGTGTGTGTGTGTGTGTGTGTGTGTGTGTGTGTGTGTTGGGCTCGTGGGGACATAGTCCAATAGGTACATCTACGTGGGGAGACGTGGGTTTGGGGTTTTGGCTGGGAGGTATCAGTCTGTTTGCCCTGGAACACCGCAAGAGGATTTCGGCTGATACCCTCGGAGGGAGGCATAATGAGTATAATATGGAGGCCTAAAGAAACTAAACCTGGACGCCTGTGTTGCACCTGGTGTGCAGGGAGCTGACTGTGGGATCGGCCATGCAGTCAGCTCCATTAAACTGCGTGGCGGTCGGCTAAACGCACAGATGTTTACTTGTGTGCTACGTTGCCATATGTTTAAAGCTTAAGGAGGATAGATACGCACTCCCTTTCAGTGTTCAGGGAAACAGTGTGGGGACCATGGAGATGTGTTTGCTGAGCCTGGTAAAGGAATAAACTAAGCCATACACAATGCCGAGTATCGCATTCAGTAAAGAATGTAAAGAACGGCGCACAACGCCACCCCTACCTCGAACGTTCCCGCACATCTCAAAACAACTTTTCAAAAAAAGTGATCCATACTTTCTCACGCTTATCACCAACAACCACAATCTATCGACATGAGGTTCAAGTTGAAGCAGGTGGATTTGATGGTCATCAGGATCACGTTTCTACTCCAAAGCCGACTACTTCACAATGATGAAGACCATGTAGTCACTGAACACGTCACTGCCGAACTATGTAATAAACACAACACAAATAAAATAAGCAGAACCAAATAGTGTCTGTCTGCCTCCCCACAAACCCCTGTCATCCCGGAAGCTGTTGATTCATCTTATTAAATTTTTTTCTCTTGCTAGCCAGAGTTACCTCAGGTGGAGGTGCATTCTGTGTGGATATATCTGCTGTCCTGCGTTCTGGACCTGGGGACTGTGAATAGACCTCTGGTTTCATGTCTTGGAGGGTACCGATGGGTGTTTGAGCTGTGTTAAGTGTGTGAACAGACATCTCGGTACATTTAACACAACACTTCTTACAAAAAAAAAAAAAATCCTTGCCATCAATCTCTCTTCGACTCCAAGCCAGGAAAGGTTGACATGTGTGCTGTGTTTTTCTATGCCACACCTGACTGTATAAGAAATAGTCATTTGTGGTAAAACTAGGCTCTGTAGGATTTGTTTGGTCAGTTGTGATCCGTGTGTAGAGCTTGGTGCTTACAACACCCTATGGGTTTGATTCACACAAGGGGACCAGTGTTTACACCCCCCACTGTAAATTACTTGAATGTAAATGTAAGGAAGCAGTCCTCTAATCCAATGGGTATTTTTTTCCAGTGTGAAATTTCAAATGGATGATAGTGGGACTCCTCTTTAATCTTCCGAATTTGTTATTGGAGTCAGAGCGTGAATAAAGTTGCTAATCGGCTGGCTGGAATACGACCAGAGGCAGGTGGGCAGATACAGGCAGTCAGGCAGGTGGGCAGATACAGGCAGTCAGGCAGGGGGAGGGAGGCAGGCAGGCAGGCAGGGGGGTAAGGAGGGGCAAGGACAGGCCAGGGCAGGGCAGGCTGAATGCATGGCCTTTGTAATGCAGGGGCTCCAGTCAGGAGGATCTCCTCCCCTATTCTAAACAGTGTAATTAAAACAGGAGCCGTAGATGTTTTAGCATGCGGGATCCTGATTGTTGAACAAAGGGCCACTCTGCTCGACACTGCTATCAGGTTGAAGTGTAATGGTAGAAGTCAAAATAGGGCGATTCATTTACTCTGGCTGAGCTAAGTGCATTCTTGGCTCACAGAGGGGGAGCCGTTCACGACGCCCGGCAGAGAGGCTGTTTGTGACAGAACATGTCACCACCCTGTGTCTCCCAGCCTGCACCTCTCTCACTGCTGCCCGCCTCGCTCTGTGTTCATCTCTCTCTCTCTCTTTCTCTTCTCTTTCTAACCATCCCCCTCTCATTCCCCGTCCCTATTTTCTGCTTCACTCCTCAGACCCCGTTCTCCCTCGTCGTCTTTCTCTCTCTTTTTATCTTTCTTCATCTCTACCTTTGTCTCTCTCCATCTCTCTCTTTCATCTCTGTTGCCGTCTCTCTCTCTCTTTCTCTCTCTCTCTCTCTCTCTCTTCCGTTCTGTTCCTCATCCTCACCGTTCTCTGTGAATGCGTGTGCTGTGCCATGACAAAGGGATAGCTAATTGATAAGTGCGATGGTAGCCAACATGCGTGTCCGCTCCTGAATACCAAGCCTGTTTCGGGTGCTTCGGCGGGGACTCGCCGCGTCTGTTTGCACGGCATGCAGAGGAGACAGAGGTTTACGTGTCGCCACTCTATCACAAAACCAAACGGTGTACATTCGCTCCGAGCCGACACAGTGTTTTATAAGGCTGTAACGGCGTGTGTGTGGAGCTGCCAACATAACGAATAGGCAACGCAGCTCATGCATGCTAATGTTATGTTGTAAGCAGTTTTGTTGACAAGTGCTAATACTTCTTTCATACTATCATCAAAAGCAGCTAATACAACAGCCATTACTCCACGGCTCCACACGGGAGACATGATGGATTGTGACCTTAATGTGGGTTAGCCCAGTTTTGAAAGTTAAACAACCTGCAATATATCACGGAATTATTACAATGCGCTCTAATTGGTTAAGGACTGTTTATTTCCTAAAGAGGTAGACAAAATTGGGTTTCGGCAGTTTTTAATTTGCAAAGTGCATTTTCATTACGAATGGCAGTTGAATATTACCCTCCTTTGTCATGCAAAATATGCAACACACTGGCAATCTATTAATTGGACCAAAAAATGCGATGCCAGCGCAAATCCCCCTCTTCCTCTCAGTGCCGGGGAGTGGCGGGTCTAATAGGAAAAGGGGGATCGGGGGGCGGGGGGAAGTGAAGCACCTTCTTTCGCTCTGTGCCCACTTCCTTCTGATGGAAATACAAGAAACCTCTGACAACCTGTCCCCCCTCTCCTAGCAGCTCATTAAGACAGAGTAAATATGAAGGACACACTTAATTATACGTGGCCCCCCTGTTGTTTCTTCTACTGCCACCATTTTTCATAGACACACTGGTGATTCATTGAAGTGTTTGGGAGGATCCCAGGTACGACCTAGTTTCCAAGTACAACTTTAACATGTCGTTCCAGCGCGACGTCAAACCAAATGACCTCATAGTCTGAGTGACTTTCGCTCAGCCAATGGAAGTGTATGTGCCTTGGACCATGCATTAGCCACCCAGCCTGTGAAGTAAGGTCAGGGGACCGGTGTGGTTCCATGCCCAAGGCCTGATAGGCCAAAATGCCTCTAATTAGAGTTATTAGGTCTCATGTGTTTGTACATTCGCATAGATACAAATAATGTTTTGCTCTTCTGCATGCTGAATGGTACTCAGCCCTGGATGCTTTTGATTTGTCGGCACACGAAGCTCCAGCTTTCTGGATGGTCAGTGCACTCGGGGACAGAGGGTTCTGATTGGCGTCATCTACTTCCTGGTGTCGTCATGCTCCCTCATGTCCTGGTTTGGCAGCATGACGACACGTTGCCAGCTGCTGGTGACAGGTTGATGCTCGGAGATGTCACAATCCTGTCCTGTGTCTCTAACCCTCGACACCCCCCCGTCCCCCCCGCCACCCCCTCCCCCGTCCCCTCACGCCTGTCACTCACCAATCTTTCTCTGACGCCTCCTAGACCAATCAGCCGCCGTCTCCCGGGTCGCTGTGTCACACATTTAAGGATGCATGACAAAGTGCTCCTTGATTTCCCAGTGGCCACTATCTGCAGCCTGCTAACTCAGTCACACGCACACATGAAAGCACGCGCACACATAGAAATACACACGTACACGCTTTACATGTGACATAAAACACATGTCCAAGGATGTTGTGTGTGTGTGTGTGTGTGTGGCACAGACTGGGAGTTTAGAATGTGTTCTCTCATTTGCATAGCAAATTGCCATGGTTGAATAGCAACTCCTCACTACCACAGATGTTGAGATTGTACGTACAGTGCATTTCAGTTATGGCTGCTAGGGGTTAAGTATTGTTGCCAATTTATTAGATCAGTGTATTTCTTTTCACTTTTAGGATCATCAGTTTAATGAAAGAGAAATTTACATTTTAACATTTACAAGGTGCTTGATGTTTCTGGAGACAATAGTACAGTAGCTACACTGTGTCAGCCTTATGGCTTAGGGGTAGAAGCTGTACTGGGTCAGTCTTATGGCTAAGGGGTAGAAGCTTTACTGTGTCAGCCTTATGGCTTAGGGGTAGAAGCTGTACTGGGTCAGTCTTATGGCTAAGGGGTAGAAGCTTTACTGTGTCAGCCTTATGGCTTAGGGGTAGAAGCTGTACTGGGTCAGTCTTTTGGCTTAGGGGTAGAATCTGTACTGGGTCAGTCTTTTGGCTTAGGGGTAGAATCTGTACTGGGTCAATCTTATGGCTTGGGGTTAGAAGCTGTACTGGGTCAGTCTTTTGGCTTAGGGGTAGAATCTGTACTGGGTCAATCTTATGGCTTAGGGGTAGAATCTGTACTGGGTCAATCTTATGGCTTAGGGGTAGAAGCTGTACTGGGTCAGTCTTATGGCTTGGGGGTAGAAGCTGCACAGGGTCAGTCTTTTGGCTTAGGGGTAGAAGCTGTACTGGGTCAGTCTTTTGGCCTAGGGGTAGAATCTGTACTGGGTCAATCTTATGGCTTGGGGTTAGAAGCTGTACTGGGTCAGTCTTATGGCTTGGGGGTAGAAGCTGCACAGGGTATTGTTAGTTCTGGACATGGTGCACAGCATAAAATGATTGTCATGCATTTTATGCTGTAGCACAAAGAACGGTCCATGACCTGGGTTTCTGGAAGGCCTTCCTCTGACACCACCTGGTGTGGAGGTTCCAGAGGGTACTCTTAACTTCCCACCAGCCTTTGAAGCGCCTACTAGTGTTGAAGCGCTGATGAGCCTTCTTTACCACTTTCTGTGGTCCATGTGCTTTTCTCTGTGATGTTGACACAGAAGAATCTAACATGTTCTTACTGCTCAGCATCAATGTCAGTGTTTCCTGTAAGCCACGAACTGCTTCTTTGTCTAGCTGATGTTGTGAGAGAGATTGTTGTCCTAGCGCCATACTGTCAAGGCCCTGATTGGCCTTCTGCATGCGGTTGCGTCATCATGGCTGGCCTACCGTCGTTGAGTCTGACTCAGTGATGGCGTTGGGGTCATGAGCAGCAATTTAATTGTGAGTAAAATGAGACTACAGGAAGGGACCGAGTCCTCACCCCTGAGGGGCCCCTTGTTGACTGTCAGTGTGGTGGATGTATTGTTATCTACCCTCACCACACATGGGCAGCCTGTCAGAATCTAGTTGCGGAGGTTAGGTATTTAGTTCCAGGGTCCTGAGCTTGGTGATGAGCTTGCAGAGTGTTTTGGTGTTTAACGCTGAACTGTAGCATTCTCTCAAGTGTCAGTTAAATTGTGTTTCTTTCCAACTGGAACATTTGACACAGTGAATACTTATGTGTTCCTTCTTTGGTGAATACACCTTATAGCTGACTGTCTTGCCAGCAACTTCCAGATTGAGGTGAGCCTCTTTACCGTTGGAACATGGAAATGGTTGTGGCTACCCGGGTAGCGAGCACTCACTTTCCCTTTGATACAAACCACATCCTCTTTGAGGTTGACATTTTCAAACAAGAAGAAAAACCCAGTTTGACCTTTCTGTGGTGTGTCCCTGTGAGAGTGAATCAACTCCACTTTGAGGCCGAAATTAGTCAAATGGAACATCAGGGCTGTCAGAATGTCACACCTCTCAGAGACGTACAACTCAGTGATTGTGTTCCAGAGAAAAAAGGCTCTTCTGGCCTCTGTACCCAAAGCATTGTCGGTATGTATTCACATGTGTAGAGTAGACAGGGTGTGTTTCTTCTCACCCACGACTCACTCACAGGCGCAGCTTTTATGACGGATGAAAGCAGAACTTAAATTGCAGAGACCTTTCAGCGCTGGTGTATGGGGGTGAGATGAAGAAAAGCCTGCAGTAATGCTACAAAGCCATTTGAACCACTTTTTTGCACAATTACGGCCTTTCTCTAAAAATGCCTTGTTTTATAATAGGGGACTGAGACAACAATTGCAGTGGAGTAGCTTTGAAGTGTGAGCGTGTTATTCTTAAGAGACTGAAGAGGGTACAATGCAGCGAACATGTGACAGAGAAGAGCTGCATAATCCTTAAATAAAGAATAGAAAATCACAATATAGAGGACGGAAGGGGGGGTATGTTGGGGTTTGCAGTTATCAAAACAAGCATGAAGAGAAGGGAGACAAAGTCCCGCCTCCTGGAACACAGCTGTCAATCAAGGCATTTGAAAGGAGCCAATCGGCTTGTGCTCCGACTGCAGTCACATTTAGCAGGCCTCTGTTGAAAGAGGGGAACAGTAATTGTTTATGACACAAAGCCACCGCTTATCCAAAAACCAGCACAGCCATCGGCTTAAAAGATAATAAATCAATTTACCATACTCTACACTTTGGTTGCTTTTTTAAACGTCTGTTTTGGTAGCAGAGTAATCCCTGTAATAGAAAACACACTCCTTTTACAAAGTTGATGGATTATCATTTTCTTTGTGAAAGCCGTGCCTGACATCCAGTGTGTGAGTTCCAGGTGTGGCTTTGTGCAGGCGTTGATTCTCCGTCTAAAGGGTGAACTGATATGCTGTCAGGCCTGCGGGATGTCTCTTGGTGTGTCTGTGTCTGCGCGCACGTGTGTGTGTGTGTTTGTTTACTTAGGTTCCTGTGGCTTATGCCATTCCACTGAGGTGTACTGTAAAAGTAGAATGCCGACAAGAAACGGTCACTCACGCGGCAAAAGAGAAGAACAGATTCAGCATGCTACCAGTGGCAATGGGATTGGGAGTTGGCGCAACTTTTTCTTAAACAAAGCTGTACATTCAAAATCCTCTTACAGCTGTTTGGTTTGCAACTTTACGTTGAATCAAGCTCGATGCTGGTTTGTGAAGTGATGTGTCTTTCCTTTTTTTTGTTGGTTCGAAACTTTTAATCACCCTCCACAACTTGCATTGAGAATGATTTCCGGGGCTCGGGAAGATGTATTTTTAAGTGTGACTAAATCCTATTAACTGGAATGACCACATAAGTAACAGATGCAAAAACTCCAAACACTTACTTTTAGAAAAATACCTGTCAAAAATACCAATTAACCAATACTCACCTGCTTCCCTTTCTTTGAATCGGGTTCAGCCGTTCATTTACTCCACAAACGTTTGACAACACGGCTGGTAAATATTGTGCTTATCTATGACTTAAAAGAAGATATGCAGTTGTTTATAAAACATTCCTATTTGGAGGGGAAAAAATACATCTGATTGTTTTGCAACCTAATGACTTCTTTAACTGGATATGAAGGCCCATGGGTAAGGGGGCCCATGAACTTATTTTCAAGTGTCCCAGGATTGCTGGCGACGGCAATGGTAATGATGGCTACAAAGGATCCTACAAAGGTTGACAGGCTTTTGGGATATCGGATCATAGTCACTACAACAGATCATTACATGTGGGTTTAAAGGGACAATTTGTATTTCAAATAATAGCAAAGGCAATTGACGTTTCAAGGGCTGAATAGCCCTTTAACATCCCATTGTTTGTAGCCAGTGTTCTGGTACGGGAACTGTCCTGGGTGTGTAGGTGTGTTGAGAAAGCAGCCGTAATGATGCATCCGTCTTCTATTAACCAGAAAGGTGAGGAGATATATATATATTGTTCCATGGGGGCAGACTCCTGAATTCATCAAGCCCAGACATTTCTCTCTATTTTTCTGTCTTTCTGCCTCGCTTCGCCTGGCTCCCCTCGTTCTTCCATGGTGCTCGGTTCACTCCGCGGTGAGTGTCAGGTTGAGCTTCAGGTGTGCTGCGCTCAAAGGCGATCGGGAATCTGTGACCGCTGAGCGCGCACTGTTTACCTTAGCGAGTCACGCGCTGTGACGCTGGAAAGTGAAAACACGGGCAGCCACGTTCCGCCCTGTCTCTGGCATGACGGCCGTTTCTGTCGGCGGGTGACACGGGCTGGGCCCGCGGAGCGGGCAGGGGCGCAGGTAAGCCTGCCAGCCTCAAAGCGATTGGTTAGCTCGCCTGGTGCCTGTTCGCACTTCCTTTTGTGTGTATGTCTTTCGTCTTCGATTACATCCAATCAGAAGTCACGCTTTGGTCACGTCAAATCAGGAAGCAGGAATCTGGTTTCGGGTTCGTGGCTTGGTTCATGTTTTTGTGTGGGATCTGAGGCCCACACCTGGATCAGAGACACACACAGATCATTGCTCTCATAAGGATTTATGGATGCTAATGGGCATTACTTGAGGTTCCTGGGATGAAGTGTCAGAATGGATGGCAGGCAGACTTTTATTACCTTTACGGTGTTTGTAATTAGACTAAATAGATGGGATTGGACATGCATGGTAAAGGCTGTATTTTGCCCCCTGTAGGATTTACGGCCGTTCTGTGCATTTCCAAGGCCCGCTTTAACGCACTCATTTGTATCCTGGTGGGCACTCACTGTAGCTGATGTTGCGTCAGCCCTGGCCTGGTCACATAGGCCACTGTAGCAATGATTTTGGCTTGGGTAGCCCAGACGACTATGTGCTAAAACTAATTGTTAACCCTGGAATTAGTGTTAAAACAACATGTTAACTCTGAAATGAGTGTTACAACTAGAGGTTAACTCTGCAATGAGTGTTAAAACTACAGGTTAACTCTGCAATGAGAGTTAAAACTACATGTTAACTCTGAAATTGGTGTTAAAATGACATTGAAATTAGTACTACAGCAACCTTAAAATAGATTTTCGATGAAGTCCATTGCTAATGGTTGATTTAATTGGTACCTTTAATCTGTGTGAATGCAAAAGCACATGATTTGCATACTCGCGCAGTTACGTGTTGTAGCTGAATGCATTTGAGTGAGTGAAAGAGCAGACATGCTGCAAGCACCAACGCATCATCATAATCTTGCGTCTATATGCACTATTCTACACAAAAATTACCTCTGATATTTTTATATATATTTAGGTAAAACCTATATGCTACATTGGGTGAATCATTTAACTGACAATATTAACAAATTAAAGTGAACAGCGAGTAAGTACACTGGTAAACACACTGTCTAGAGATTTATCTGGTTCATCGGCCATGTTGGAAGTACAAAAAAGCAAGTAGTAAAGCAAACCATCCATAATTAACCACCATGAGAACAACTTTAGCTAGCTTCGACTAGGGCTATAAGGCCCAAATGGATGGCGAGTGGATAAGTAAAAACAAAACCTTGAGGTACAATTTTCACTTTATTCTTGAAATTATATTTTGAGATTAATCTCAAAATACAGTATTTAGACTTTTGCCTGTGATTCATTGTTTTTTGGAGTATAAAGCGACCTCATTTTTTTTTTTTTTTCCTGGCAGCAATATGCCACTGGAAAGGCCTGATCTGAATTGACAAGTTCAAAATTATGTTTTCAATAATGACACCATTAACACTCACCTTCCGTGTGTTTTCCGTTTAATGGGATCAGTCCATTGCGAGCTACAGCACCAGCTGCCTGTTCCGAACAATATTATTTATTTCCATATTTAAAATGTGATCTTTCAAAATCAACTCTGCCATCGTAACTTTAACAATACTTCTGTGGCGGTCATTATAACTGCATGGTCATTAGTGAAATTGAACAATATTTTCTCTGGAACTTTTTACCAGATGTATGATCAACTAAAGCATAGTTGTTGATGTTCTATATATTTCTGATCAGTTCAGCTTACTTTTGTAATCTCTGCCACATTGGCTCTTTTCTTAAAGTCATCTCTCCATTCCTTGATGTACTTGGCTTATGAAGGGATGGAGTTACTTCCTACTAGGGTCTCACAGTCATGGAAACACTTTTCCCATCCAGATGGATGGATGTATGGTGACAGTACACTGAAAACATTGTACTGTAAACAGCCCTATCATCAGATTAAATCCCAGAGAACTGGGCTTCTGTCCTCCAGCAAGGTCTCATTCCTGGTGAAAGGAGCACGAAAACATGAATCCAGCAGCAAAGGGTGTCACATTCACATGCGTTCAAGCACATGCCGGCACATTCTGTCAAGGCACAGTGCGTGGACACGTGTGTGCCATTGGTTTGGCACCAATATTGATCATTGTAAATTATATCGATACCATTTGATATCAATATGAGAGGGTCATGTGGGGGATGTCATTAATCCTTTGAAGAAAAAATAACACTTTTGAATCGTTAAGATGTAAGAAACTGAAACGACTGTCTAACTTCTTTTGTTTTCATCTAAAAGCTTAATAATCTCTTTCTGGCATAATCTGGGGATATTTAGACAGCTTTTCCGGATGTTTCTCACTGTGCTCAGCCAGTCAGGTTGCAGTAGTCTGCCTTCAATTATATTGAGTTAGTCAAATTTGAAGCATCAATTGAGGACGTTTTATGTACGAGCCATTTGCTTGGGGACACAAATCTAACTTATTGCCATCTGTGTGCATTGCTGTCAGTGCAAGCTGGTTAAGTTTGCAAATAAAAATGTCTGAAGTTTAGCTAGTTCAAGTTAGCAGTGTAGTACTTAGCTAGTATCTGTGGCTTCGGCAGGTATCTTAAAAGCACATTGTAATCCAGATTTCCTTTTTTACTTACGGTAGGCATGCATTATTGTAACCAGTAAAATTAGCTAACTTGCTAGCTAATTTCAACAAGCACTATGGTAGATGACATGTTAAACGTTTCGTAGTTCTGGAAACGTGACTGTAAATGGCAAATGTGCACTGACCTTATATAATTAATATTTGTTATCAATAACAAAAATGAATAAATAATGCATCTGATATCGACGGGGACTTTTCATATTAGTGCCCACCTCTAATGTACACTCCTACACACACACACACACACACATCCCCTCAGGCTGTCAGGGCGGGCGGGAGACACGGTGAAGACAGGCCTATTGACAGGCCAGAGTGGCTGTAACTTATTGTGTATTGATGGGGTGTGACAAATCATGTGGGAATGCAGGCGAGCGTGTCAGAGGGTGGGTGTGCGCGCGCGCGCAATTTCTTTCTGTGCGTTAGCGTGGAGGCATGGAGCGGGTGGGGCGGGCAGAGTGGAGACCCTTCACAGCTCATTTAGCCCAAATAGGCCCACCTGGGTGGCGCTGCGGCTCAGTGGGGCGGCTCTGGCTCTGGAGCCCCACTGACAGGACCCAAATATAGGGGCGCCTTCGGCCAATTAATCAACACAGGCACACTGACAAATCACCACAAAGTGACCTAATGAGAGCGGGAGGAGAGAGGGAGAGACTGAGAACGGAGGCGGGGGGGGGGTGTAAATAATGAGGTATTGAGAGGGAAATGCTAACACGGTTGTCGTTGAGTGTTGTTGCCCCGAATTCTCCTCCCCACGCACCATCCTCAGTCGAATGATGTATACGCAAAACACGAGTAACAGCGCAGTCGAAACACTGGGAGAACCCCTGTGCACCATCCTGATCGGCGCCATTGCGTTTCATTCTACGAAACACGGACGTGCAGGGTTTTGAATGCAAGCACCCGCTGTCATTACGCCGCTTGTAAGTTGATTAGAAGACACACGCGTGGATGTAACTGGAAACAGCACTGATGTGGTGTCTGACAAAACTTACCATGGCCCAAAGCTGCGTCACATCTCCCTCAACCTGCCCTCATCCAGAATCAAATTAGTTTAGATCAGAGGTGAAATCAGAGCTCTCGACAGAAGGCTGATGCACTAATGAACCCCTATGGCCATCCATTCACAGCATATTACAACCCAGCACGCTTAGACGCCAAGGCGATAATCATTGAGATGTAATGGCGAGTTCCCATTGCATTTGCCCTGACATTTGGATCAATGCTAAGCAACAACATGCGTTCTTATCGTTATCTTGTGTTTTTATGGTCTGTATGAAATACCATGTGGTTAGTAATGACTGTATCTTTAAATGTGATACAGTAATACTGTATGCACATAGACACTGATCAGCCATAACATTCTGACCACCTGCCTAATATTGTGTCAGTCCCCCTTTTGCCACCAAAACAGCCCTGACCCGTCGAGGCATGGACCCTACTAGACCTCTGAATGTGTGCTGTGGTATCTGGCACCAGGACGTTGGCAGATCCGCCCTGTAAGTTGCGAGGTGGGGCCTCCATGTATCAGACTTGTTTGTGCAGCACATCCCATAGATGCTCGATTGGATTGAGATCTGGGGAATTTGGAGGCCAATTGAACACCTTGAAATCCTTAAACCATTCCTGAACCTTTTTGCTTTGTGGCAGGGCACATTATCCTGCTGAAAGAGGCCAGTGCCATCAGGGAATACCGTTGAATACATGGAAGGGTGCCCATGCTCTGGTAGGTGGTAGGTGTCAAAGTAACATCCACATGAATGGCAGGACCCAAAGTTTTCCAGCAGAACATTGCCCAGAGTATCTCACTGTCTCCGCCGGCTTGCTTTCTCCCATAGTGAATCCTGGTGCCGTGTGTTCTCCAGGTAAGCGTCGCACACGCACCCGGCCATCCACGTGATGTAAAAGAAAGTGTGATTCATCAGACCAGGCCACCTTCTTCCATTGCTCCATAGTCCAGTTGTGATGCTCATGTGCCAATTGTAGACGCTTTCAGCAGCCCCATATGCAACAAACTGCGATGCATTGTGTGTTCTGACACCTTTCTATCAGTACCAGCATTCACTTTTTCAGCAGTTTGAGCTACAGTAGCTCGTCTATTGGATCGGACCACATGGGCCAGCCTTTGCTCCCCACATGCATCAGTGAGCCTTGGCCACCCATGACCCTGTCACCGGTTCACTGCTTTTCCTTCCTTGGACCACTTTTGATAGGTACTGACCACTGCAGACTGGGAACACCCCACAAGGGCTGCAGTTTTGGAGATGCTCTGACCCAGTCGTCTAGCCATCACAATTTGGCCCTTGTCAATGTTGCTCAGATCTTTACGCTTGCCCATTTTTCCTGCTTCTAAATCATCATCTTTGAGAACAGAATGTTCACTTCCTGCCTAATATATCCCACCCACTGACAGGTGCCATGATGACGAGATTATCAGTGTTATTCACTTCACCTGTCAGTGGTCATTATGTTATGGCTGATTGATATATTCAGTATCTCACAAAAGTGAGTACACCCCTCACATTTTTGTAAATATTTGAGTATATCTTTTCATGTGACAGCACTGAAGAAATGACACGTTGCTGCAATGTAAAGTAGTGAGTGTACACCAAATATAACACACCTTCTCCCCATTCACACCTGAGACCTTGTAACACTAACGAGTCCCACCGGGGAGGGAAAATGGCTAATTGGGCCCAATTTGGACATTTTCACTTAGGGGTGTATTCACTTTTGTTGCCAGCAGTTTAGACATGAATGGCTGTGTGTTGTGCTATTTTGAGGGGACAGCAAATTTACACTGTTATACAAGCTGCACACTCATTACTTTACATTGTAGCAAAGTGTCATTTCTTCAGTGTTGTAACATGAAAAGATATAATCAAATGTTTACAAAAATGTGAGGGGTGTACTATATATACCAATCATATACCAATATACCAATCATAAAGCTCCAGAAAAAATTAAGAGACCACTGAACCTTTTTCTTTCCTTTCCTAAAAAAGTTGGAAAGGAAGGTTTTGAGTGAGGATCAGAAGTGTTTAAATGAAGAGACCACTGCAAATTGAACACTTCCTTTTTGTGGAAAGGAGAGTTAAAGTCCAGTGGTCTCATAATTCTTTCCGGAGCTGTATGTTAGACATTGGTTTAAAGTTGATGTACATGCATACTGCATCAGTATATTTTATCTAGATGCATTGAGATTAGAAGTGCAGTGTAGCTGAACTATTTAGCTAACAGTTTGGAGGTGCCTAGATGTGATGGGCATAGTCGCCGCTGAGGACCATATCGTGGAGACAGGAAGTGCTCAGGCAGCTGGATTTTTTTGGTCAAGAGTGGAAGAGGAGACATTTTGGAACAGTGGGTACCTGGCGTGGGAGGGGTCAGTGAGAACCTGGCGTGGGAGGGGTCAGTGAGAACCTGGGGTGGGAGGGGTCAGTGAGGATCTGGGGTGGGAGGGGTCAGGGAGGATCAGGGGTGGGAGGGGTCAGTGAGGATCTGGGGTGGGATGGGTCAGTGAGGGTCTATCCTTGCCCAGGATTCATATAGGACCACAGTGTAGAGCTGGTGGCAGCCGTTGAGCCTCTCCATATTCACCTCACTGACATGGTGGGAAAAATCCCATTCAGGACAGGACACTAGTCTAGGAGACCAGCCTTTCCTATTGGAATGCAGCAGAAGCATCCAGCTGTTTCTGAGAAAGAGTGAATAGTGAATATTCAGGGGGTAGCCCCCGTTATTGAGCTGTGTGTGTCCTGCGTGTTGTCCTGGGATGGGAGCTGTCTGATGTACTAAGCCCCAGCCTGTCGGACCCATCGACTCGCTGCCACGAAAAGCCCACAGAGAGGATTCACGAGTGTGTGCTCCTCCCATCCTTTAGCTCTCAGCCCTGTGCTAGCACTACCTCCCATCCTTTAGCTCCCAGCCCTGTACTAGCACTACCTCCCATCCTTTAGCTCACAGCCCTGTGCTTGCACTGCCTCCCATCCTTTAGCTCCCAGCCCTGTGCTAGCACTACCTCCCATCCATTGGCTCCCAGCCATGTACAAACACTGCCTCCCATCTATTAGCTCCCAGCCCCATGCTAACACTGCCTCCCATCCTTTAGCTCCGAGCCCCATGCTAGCGCTGCCTCCCATCCTTTAGCTCTGAGCCCTGTACTAGCGCTGCCTCCCATCCATTAGCTCCCAGCCCCGTGCTAGCACCTCCTCCCATCCATTAGCTCCCTGTGCTAGCACTGCCTCCCATCCTTTAGCTCCCAGCCCTGTGCTAACACTGCCTCCCATCTATTAGCTCCCAGCCCTGTGCTAGCACCTCCTCCCATCCATTAGCTCCCAGCCCTGTGCTAACACTGCCTCCCATCTATTAGCACCTAGCCCTGTGCTTGCACCTCCTCCCATCCATTAACTCCCAGCCCTGTGCTAGCACCTCCTCCCATCCATTAACTCCCAGCCCTGTGCTAGAACTGCCTCCCATCTTTTAGCTCCCAGCCCTGTGCTAACACTGCCTCCCATCCATTAGCTCCCAGCCCTGTGCTAACACTGCCTCCCATCCTTTAGCTCCCAGCCCCGTGCTAGTGCTGCCTCCCATCCTTTAGCTCCCCATGCAGATCTAACTAAGCGACTCCTACTTGCATTAGCCATGCAAACACCATCTGGCCCTTCATTCAATGGTGCTCATTGATTAAATTGTGTGTGTACATGTGCATGCCTCAACATGTGTGTGTGTGTGTGTGTGTGTGTGAGAATGTGTGTTTGTGCCACAAATACTCTCAGCACGAGGCCTAACTCGGATCCAAAAGCCTCGGTTTCTGATAAAAAAGAATGGAGCAAGGCTGTTGTAATGAATCCAGAAAGATACCTCTTCTCTGACTTTGGAGCCAGTGGCTGGACTATGTTGAATAGCTGAGTGGATCATGCATTTTGATCATGGATTTTGTATCTTAAATAGACAATTACTACTTCTCCATGTACCGGCTAAAATGATAGTTGTCAAAAAAGCTATGAAAGCTAGGAAAACACGAAGAGCTCCTTTGTTTGGGGGCCTGATTGCTATGAAGACGTGGTTTGGCAGATCCTGTGTGATCTCTATTGGCATGCGTGCTCTCAGAGCTGACAATAGCCCCTCACGGCGGCGACCAAATCCCTACAAGGTGAGTGGCGAATATGAAAGCCTTTTCACCGTCACCTTATCTCTTTCACGCTTCTGTTGGCGGCTTTAGCGGCAGAGCATTATAATTTCATTATAAGACTGGAGAAAAAAAATACACAATCCGCCGATAGAAATCTGTAGATTAGGAAAAGCAGAACAATAAATTATGCAAAGTATTTGAAAACACATACAGCTATAATTAGGTGGCATTTGATTTTAAATGAGGCGACAGGGAGGACTTATTTATCTCTTTAACCCCTCTAAAACTTCCCTACGCGTAGGGGGAAAATGTGCTGTTTGAAATGGTAAGAACGCGGCTGTGTGTTCAGATTGGACTAAGCCCTCCTTCCCATCTTGAAAGGCCAGCGTTTTGCGGGGAGATCAGACTCCTGGGTGGAATGTGTTCCAGCCAGCAGGTGAGATCAATGTCCTCTAGGGGTAATCGCTTCACACCAGCCCTGACACAGCCGCAGCCCAACAACAGGACTATTAACTAATAACGTCATTATGGTTAGGCCGCAGCAACCCCTTTACATATCTCTGGATGGCTGGTTGGCGTGGAAGGTGGCAGGTACTGGTGACTGAACATACACGCCGTGTTCTCGACCTTGAGGATCTTCCGCTAACATTGCACTCTCTGTACTCCGTGTGCCAAAGATAATTACAAGGAGTGGGAATGTAAGCTAAAGAGACTTCTAGTCAGATTACTGGCTACGACACCATTGGCTTATTGGCATAAGTCTGATGTGTGAAAGTGTATCCTGCTGTAAATATTGTATTTTATGGAAATTCTTTTAAATAAAGCGTTGCCGTATCAATGTCTCACTGTTCGAGCAGGGCGCCATGTCAATCAAGTCTCTCAAGTCTTCTACGCATCAGCATAGTTTAGGCTTTATGTATGCACAACCGACAAAGAGGACATGCTGAATAAATAATAGCCTATTTCCTGGTAGCATATCTAGGTGAAATCAGGGGGAATAGAGTATATTTTTGTTCTTCACCCTATTCTGCGGGGAGGAGGGAAGCTAACGTTGGTATCTGGTTATCACTAGCATCTTTGTTTATTAATTCATGGGCCTATATTTTATGCATTTGAGGGGTAATAGAGGGCCTGTTTGGGTATAGTGGCTGGGGTCTGTCAGTGTCGCCTCTTCTCGGGGCTGGTTTGCCCGCGTGTAGTAGAGCAGGGCCAGGGGGGTAAAATAAGAGCTGTCACCCCCCCCCCCCCCCCCCCGCGCTCTGCCCTGGCCTGTCGAGGAAGACAGATTGCCTGTGCTGAGCTATTTGATCCCGGAGACCCGGAGCCTCGCTTCAGCCCTTAGCAGGTGCCTGCAGCTTCTGCTCTGGAGTTGTACTGGGAAGGGGGGTTTGGCGGCGGGGCGGCGCTCAGCTTCTAACAGATCCACACATTAAAACAACATTAAAACACATTGCCCTGCATCTCCACATCCACGCCGCTACCCACACAGACTGCCACGCCGCTGGATTACAGACCACCGGTCTGTTGATGTGTGGAGATGTGAGGTGCTGATAGCTTTGGCCATTATTTCCACTGGGTTAATTGTTGGTTGGTGCCAAATGCAGCTGTCTGGGGCGCGTGAGAGACAGACAGGTCCTATGAGGGGCTGTCAGAGGGCGAGAGGGGCAGTGTGGGTAATGATTTAGCTCAACTGAAGAGGTCCTGGGCTTCCAGGGAGCTATTTTAGTGAGAGGTGCCTCAGCCAGCCAGGTTAACAAGGACATAAGTCTGGAAAAGTAGACCCTAGATAACACAGGCAATCGTCTGGCTTCAGTGACAGGCCTTTTGGCATAGAGGAAGTTCTGTCTACATCATCACTACTTCCTCAACATCGAACACAAAGAAGTAGCGAGCAAGATTTAGATTTTGAATTAGTGTATTTTTGAAACCAGTCGTGGTGTTGGTCTGGTGTAGGAGAGAACTGAACATTAAAACCAGTCGTGGTGTTGGTCTGGTGTAGGAGAGAACTGAACATTAAAACCAGTCGTGGTGTTGGTCTGGTGTAGGAGAGATCTGAACATTGAAACCAGTCGTGGCGTTGGTCTGGTGTAGGAGAGAACTGAACATTGAAACCAGTCGTGGCGTTGGTCTGGTGTGGGAAAATAATGAACCGCTGTGCTCCCCTCATGTGTCAAATTAACTGCTCCAGAGGTCATTGAAAAATAATATTGTCATGGATTTTTCTGTAGTAAAGGCCATGGGTGCTTATATGTGTCCTGTTTTCATGTGTGAATTTGCCTTTTTTTTCCACCCTTGGAGAACGAGTTCACGGCCAGGGGATGCGACTCCATCTGCCTTGTGTAAGTGGAGGTAGATCACAACAAGCGCGGTAATCAGTTGCGGTGTAGTACCAACATAATTGATATGGCTAACATAGAATAATTGCTACCTTCCTTGTTGGAATACAAATAAATACACTAGGCAAACATATTAATATGGAAATGGACCCATTAATTTAGAGCATGGATTTGATTATTCATTAATTAAGCCTGTGCAAATTTGCACAATATTTTAGTAAGTCACTTGAGAATCCTGAAGACACAGAATCACACCAGAATAGACTGGTCACCTGATTCAGCACCATGCCGATGTTTCGTAACACTTTCTCAACGATCACATAACTTTCTCTAAGATGTCAACATCAAAACGAAAGTCACTCAGGGCACGAGGTAATGATTTTCAACTGAACATAGATATTTGAGTGCCACCTCATTCTCTCAGGGCGTATAACACAGACCTTTACCTCGCTGCAGTGTTCTGTCATACTGTATCACTACCCTCCCTCCCTCCTGGCTATGACCCAACATGGCAACACAGACTCAATAGCTGTGTGTGTGTGTGTGTGTGTGTGTGTATCACATGCTGCAGTTTTGGAGAAGGTCTTCTGCAAAGGGTCAATGGGATGATAGAGATGAACAGCAAAATGCGGCATTACGTTTAAAAATACAATTAAATATAAACGATACAAATACCTCCAATGTCAAGCCACTGTCCTTAGTAATCAACACACACACACATATACTACACACCCAGACATACACACACACACACACATATGCTGCACAAAAACAAGCACACACACACTTGCTACATACACACACAGACACACATATACTACACACACACACAGACACACACACACACTTGCTACATACACACACAAAACAATAACGTTAATAGTTCCAACCAATCTGTTTTAATTTTTTCTCTCTATTATGCCCTCCTCCCTGTTTCATCCCTCGCTCTTTCCTCCCTCACTCCCTCCCTCCCTCCCTCGTGCCTCCCTTTCCGTCTCCTCTCCCTGTCTCGGTACCTCCCTCTTTCCTCTCTCCTCTTCCGTTCTCCCTCATCCCTGTGTTTCTCTGTAGTACAGTGCGGACATTGGAGTCTTGTGTGAATGTGTGTGTGAATGTGTGTGTGTGTGTGTGTCTGTGTGTAGGTGATGTGAGGCCAGAGGTTTATATCTGGAGAAGGTCCTTTGGTCTTGACTGTGTCCTCTGATGTGCTGGTCTCATCGCTGCCGGGATTGAGAGTTTAAAGCCATAGTGTGGATGTGAAGCTGCCCTTGTGTGTGTGTCGTTTCGGCGTGTATGTGTGTCTATATGCGTGTGTGTGTCCCATTTCAAAAGGCGCTCACAGATCTGTCAGTGGCCCTTTGATCAGGCACTCCATCGCTTGCCTTCCCTTGGCGGCCCTTGAGTTGGAGGGTGTGTGCTTGGCGGGCAGAGGGCCGGCTTTGACACGACACAGCAGCAGACGCTATGTGGCTCTGTGTGTGTTTGTGGCTGTGTGTGTGTGTGTGTGTGTTTCTGACTTTGTGTGTGTGTGTGTGTGGCAGTGTGTGTTTTTGTGTTTCTGGCTTTGTGTGTGTGTGTGTGTGTGTGTGTGGCAATGTGTGTTTGTGTGTTTCTGGCTTTGTGTGTGGCGATGTGTGTTTGTGTGTTTCTGGCTCTGTGTGTGTGTTTGTGTGTGTGTGTCTGTGTCTGTCTGGCTCTGTGTGTGTGTTTGTGTCTGGCTGTGTGTGTGTGTGTGTGTCTCCATGAGCCACGGCTCTAGAATGGGACCTGCATGTAAAGGCAGACAGAGAGCAGCACTGGTTTATGGGCGGACACATGGGTCAATTCATTTGGATTTGACACCCTTTCCAAACAGAGTGGCTGCTGGGTGTTGTAGTGTAGAGGCGGTGGCCATGCAACTCAATGTCTGTGAAGTTTACCTTTAAATGTGGGTGAAGTCTATACATTCTGCCAAGTTGTACTGCTTTTTAATCGTAGTCATTGTAGCTCCCTTGGTCTGGTCCTGTGTTGCATGGCTGGTAGGGCAGTGTGCTTGTAACACCGGGGTTGACGGTTCGATTCCCATGGGGGGCACATGACATGGTATCCAGTCATTGTCGTTAGTTGGTCTGGTTGTGACTGTCTGCAAGATAATGTTGATGTATGTCTGTTGAATAGAGCCATGGAGGGAACAACTGGACTGAAGATAGAAGCCTGTCTCTTTTGACAATGTAATGCAACGGTTGGAGTATAATTCCTTCTGTCAACTCTGTGTCTTGTCAATATTCAAATCCACCATCCCCTATAATGCTTGTCAGTTACAATTTCCCTCCCGGTTGTAGCCATGGGGGAGTCACATATCCAAATTGAATTGGAGTTGACTCCTCAATGGAAATTGAGTTCAGAGCTGACCTTTGCTCTGCATTGTGAACTTGTCAGTTACACTAACTTGAGCTGGTTTGCTATCGGGCTCCTTTCTATTGTCTTCACCTCTCTGTCTGTCTGTGTCTTTCTGTGTCTTTTACATCCGCACACAAACACACACACACACACACACATTCACGCTACGACACTACATGTTGTGTATCACCTGTGTTTCATTACAATGCACCATATTTGGTGGCCTAGTGATACGTTATGGCCACTGCAAGACAAATACCACAGGGCAAGTGTCGGAGCAGGAAACCAAGTGTGTCGTCCCAGAGCACCGCGGCAAACCTGTGGACGACAGACGTTCAATTCTCCCTCATCGTTGACACATATCACCCAGGCATGCGTGGAAAACACTGACCTTTCTGAAGTTTAGCACTTTAAATATTTAGGTTTGGCTTATGATGGATCCTCGTGGCCCTCCGTACGTGCAAAGGCCCAGATTAGGTCCTTGTCAGACCCATTTAGCCGAGTGTCTAGCGTCGTGTGGCATGTTGTTTGACAGGCACCCTTTTAAACAAACACAGGTACCTGTCAGGCTGGAGCTGGCACCCAGCGAGGCACAAACACGCCACTCTGAGGAAAACCACTCCCACACTGACAGCTCACACAATTCCCCTCACTCCTTCTCTCACCCTTTCTGTCTCTCTCTCTCTCATCTCCTTTTCTCCTGTCGTTCTGTTTGTCTGCTGGTGTATTGTCCTGCCATTATGGCACCTGATGACATACAATAGAGATGGTTTAAGTAGAGTTATAACCAGCAAATAAGCTTATCGTAGGGTGCTGTTATAACCACCACATGGCCCTATCTTTAGACTGTGTCCAGTAGACTGCTGTTATAACCACCACATAGCCCTATCTTTAGACTGTGTCCAGTAGACTGCTGTTATAACCACCTCATTGCCCTATCTTTAGACTGTGTCCAGTAGAGGGCTGTTATAACCACCACATAGCCCTATCTTAAGACTGTGTCCAGTAGACTGCTGTTATAACCACCACATAGGCCTATCTTTAGACTGTGTCCAGTAGAGTGCTGTTATAACCACCACATAGCCCTATCTTTAGACTGTGTCCAGCAGAGTGCTGTTATAACCACCACATAGCCCTATCTTTAGACTGTGTCCAGTAGAGTGCTGTTATAACCACCACATAGCCCTATCTTTAGACTGTGTCCAGTAGATTGATGTTATAACCACCACATAGCCCTATCTTTAGACTGTGTCCAGTAGACTGCTGTTATAACCCCCACATAGCCCTGTCTTTAGACTGTGTCCAGTAGACTGCTGTTATAACCACCTCATAGCCTTATCTTTAGACTGTGTCCAGTAGAGTGATGTTATAACCACCACATAGCCCTATCTTTAGACTGTGTCCAGTAGAGTGCTGCTATAACCACCACATAGCCCTATCTTTAGACTGTGTCCAGTAGATTGATGTTATAACCACCACATAGCCCTATCTTTAGACTGTGTCCAGTAGAGGGCTGTTATAACCACCTCATAGCCCTATCTTTAGACTGTGTCCAGTAGACTGCTGTTATAACCACCTCATAGCCTTATCTTTAGACTGTGTCCAGTAGAGTGCTGTTATAACCACCACATAGCCCTATCTTTAGACTGTGTCCAGTAGACTGCTGTTATAACCACCACATAGCCCTATCTTTAGACTGTGTCCAGTAGAATGCTGTTATAACCACCTCATAGCCCTATCTTTAGACTGTGTCCAGTAGACTGCTGTTATAACGACCTCATAGCCCTATCTTTAGACTGTGTCCAGTAGACTGCTGTTATAACCACCTCATAGCCCTATCTTTAGACTGTGTCCAGTAGACTGCTGTTATAACCACCACATAGCCCTATCTTTAGACTGTGTCCAGTAGAGTGCTGTTATAACCACCACATAGCCCTATCTTTAGACTGTGTCCTGTGGATTGGGCGATTCTTAAGAAGTTATTGTAGGATGGTAATTTACTGAGCATGGCTTTAATTCTAAGTGACTTACATTGAAATGAAGGTTAACTATCAATACCATCTCTGTGTATCAATGCAGCAGTCAAAATTAAGACATGGTTCATATACTGCGCCCATACATTGCCATTGATATATACCAGGGTTATGGCTTCTTTTTTTAAAAACAATCTCCTGTGACATCAATCCAGTATATACGAGTCTTAATATGTGTGTCCTATTCTGTGTTCGGAGAAACTGCCTAGTCAGCAAGTATAGCATTAATGCATGAGAAATGAGCCCAGCCGCTACGAATTATAAGTCAGTCTGCCTTTATTAAGATGTAAATTCCAGGGACATTTCTAAAATGAGGACGCTGTGAAGTTATTGTCAATTTGAGTTGAAGCTAAATTCGTAAATATATATTTTTTTGTCTCACTTGCTTGATTTGGCCGCGTGATGGAACTACCTATTGTTGATGTGTACTGAGAGAGCTAAATGACCCCCGGTCAAGATTAGGAGGCTTCTCTGTCTCGGTCTGGCACAGTTGGCATTAGTAATGTAAAACTGCACCGGACAATGTGGAGTCTGTAGTATAAGGAAGCTTAGATATACACGGCAAGTGTTGCTATGTTAGACCTCCCTCTCTCTCTCGCCCGCCCTCTCTCACCCTCCCTCTCTTTCTCTCTCTCTTTTCTCTCTCTCTTTTCTCTTACAAATTTGCACTTAACACCTTCCTGTGGAAAGGCGTCTCATTCATCAACTCTGTTTGTCCCAGTGACAAGCGGACCGCTTCCTGAATATCAATATCAGCTAAGACAATGCGTCGCTCTGCTCAGCCAGTAACCTTCAGCTAAATGTCATTCTGCTTAATCCTATTTGAAAATTAAACATTGAAAACCTTTACCGTTTCTTTCCTGCATTCCTCCCCAACTGCCCCCCCCCACGTCCTTCCGTTCCTCCATCCCCCTCGGTTCATTTTGCACATCTGTGACATTTGTAAATATTATGTTTTTCGTGTTCCCATTATTTGTTTATGGGGTTTCAAATCATAGCAATAAGCGAGAAAAAATGAAGTGATTGTATTTTTATTGAACTGTGTAGTGTAGTCCCAATCTGCTGGCCTCCTTCATCTCTACTCCCCAGCCCTTTCTAACTTAGTGGTGTTAGTGCAGTGTCTTCTTCCAGCTATAGAGTTGTCATAAGGAGAGGCTGACTTAAACCCCCCCCCACCCCCCCATCCTGTTGGTCTGTCTATCAGGTGACAGTCCACTGCCTTGGTGATAGAGAGCGAGAGACTGAATAAAAGAGGCAGTACAGAGGGAAGCAGACATGTGCGAAGGGGCCCATGCATCAAACGCACATATTTACATAAACAAATCCTCCTCGTATAGACGGTAATTACCATGGTGACAGTCCTAGAGGAGAAGAGAAAGAGGGTGTCTGATTTGGCCAGATACACACAATGACTGAGGCAGAAACTCCGTCAAAGGGCTTGCGTGGAGGGGCCAGCTCCTCGGGCGTGCACCGGGCGTGTCACGCGACGGTCGAAAGTCTCCCACTCGCACCTCCGCAGTATCTTTACCTTCTCCCCGTTGATGGAACGGAGAACATAGGTTTGCAGGGAACGCCACGAAGACGCGGTAATTCACAGCTGGAAAGCGTTCCCTGTGGATGGGAAGACAAGGGAATCCACCTATAGACGATATACATACTTTTGACCGACCGCCGTCGCAGTTCATAGTTGACTGTCTGTTCACTATAACACCTACCCATCGAATCCTCTCCGCAGAGGGAGGTGGGTGAGTGGGAGATGTAGGAGTGGGGATAGAGAGGACCGAAGGGAGGGAGGAGAGGGAAGGAGGCGGTGGGGGGGGGGTAAAGGAGGCGGTGCTGGTGGAGGAGGAGTGAGGAGGAGGAGTGAGGAAGGGCACAGGGAAAGAAAAATAAACTTTTCAGATCACCAGTGATCCCAGCTGCCTGTTAAGAGTTGGCCACTGTGTTGTGCTACTGTGCTGTCCACAAGTAGTGGTTCAGAAGCTGGGAGAACAGCCATTTGTGATGGAGGTGCGTCACAAGTGTCTGAGCACTCCACATCAGTATTTCAACATTGTCTTTCTCATTTTCCACTGTGTTGATATTTTCCTAGAACCTCTTTTGGGAGCCCCCCCCTCTCATGCCTGCGTGTAAAACATGGAGATCTATCGACAGGCTGGCAGTGAGAGCTCTGAATCTGACATATACACAGTGAAACACGAGGCACATTCCCATATTACTTCTCAGTATAGCTCGATTTTCGGTTTATACTGTAAGTCTGCCAGAGAGCACTCTGTGGTCTGGGCATTGGGGTATTCTCCACTTCATCTCTGTGCTGAACCTGGCAGAATCTGAGGAAGAAGTGTGTGTGTGTGTGTGTGTGTGCGTAACACTCCAACGTGTGTGTTCCAGAACTGGTAGAAATCTCTGGTAACTTGCTAAGCGCTGTGCATATCTGTATGTTTTCCAGGTGGGAGATGCAGGATGGTGCGGATCTGGAAGATGAAGAGACGACTCTTGTGGAGGAGCTACAGAAAGCCTACTTCAACCAGAGCCCTGGATCCCGAGCCCCCCCTGGAGTCAGCCAGGCAGCCCCGGAAGAGCAGCATGCAGTGGCAAACATCATCAATTAAAACCACTGCTTTCCATTCACTACGCCTTCCTCCAAAAACCCCTTTGTGTTAAAATGAGAAACATTGTAAAGTGTTAGCGGGGTTGGAGAGCTAAAAAGGAGAAGTGTGTGTGTGTGCGTCCGTGTGTGCTCTTGTGTGTGTGTGTGTGTGTGTGTGTTTGTGTGTGTGCACAAATATGTTTGATTTCATATGGGTGTACCCAGAAACACTTTCTCCTTATTTAAGCTGCCTCAGTAGGATTTCCTGTCTTTGGTGCCCTTCCGCAGGGCAAGGTTTTGAATTGGAGTTGGTTTGGCGGAGAAGATCTGTTTACAGAGACTATGTGATCACTGAGGTTGTTGAATTGTTGAAGCAGCTTGTGTAAAGACATTGGTGTCAGCATATTTTCTCCCAGCTCCCACAAACTAACTTCAAAAACTCTGATTTAGAGGGAAGATATGTTATGATTGCAGAATGTCACCAGAATGTGTCCCAGCATGTAGCATCAGTCAGACATTGTGTACTGAGAGTAAAGTTTGTTATTTGTGATTTGTGAAACACCCTGCCCCCCAACTCCCCACCAGAGTTTCTGTATTTTCTGAGACGAGACAGAAAGTAGAATTAAACATGAAAACGAACAGGATCTATCTATGCTTTTACCACATCACATACTATAAATTCCCAGCCAATACATTATCAACCAGGTATAGCCACTGTATGTTTCAACTATAACAGGAATAAACTATAACATGGATATGTTGCTGTTTTTGGTTGTTATAAATAGTTTCAATCAAATGTGTGATCGGTAATATGGATGCTATGATAATAAGCTACAAATAGAATAACCACAACAGCAAAATGCTGTCAAACTATTCCTATGCTTCATTTGAAAAGGTTTGCTGTACATTTAACATGCAAATATTATTTAAGACACTAAGAGTTTAAGAATTTAAGCCACAGAGTTTTTAAGGTTTACAAAGTTATGGGCTTCACTTTTGTAAGGACAGAATTAAAGCTTTGATATGGGTTTGTCTCCTAAACTAACACTCATTATTAAAACATTTTAAAACACATTTTCATTGTTTTTATACAAAACACCAGTCAAATAGAAAGGCAGCAATCGAAATGCACAGTAGTTATTATTTTTTTATGGACAATTACACTCCGGAATGAGTCTTTAATATCCTAGAACAAATTAGGCGAAACTGTAAACCTTTTTGAAACAGTAAATTGATCCTCACTTTTGGATGTTTTTTTATTTTTATTAGGATGAATACTGCTTGGTTGTGAAAACCTTGTTGCAGGAATGAGCTGGGAAGCAGTGGGCGGCGGGAATAGGTTGTGAGCGAGGATAAGTGTATCGCACCGACTGCTGCAACTCATTCTTGAGTTGTAAAGCAACGTGGAGCGGTCCCTTTAAATATTTCTTCCAGTCGGTTGTCTCGGTAACCCGGAAGCGTCCATATCAAAGCATTCTTCCTGTTATGTAAATTTGAAGAAAGCAAGGAATTCTAGCTTGATATTTATTTGGAAATTCGCCTGTAGTGATGGTATGTGATTCAGAAATACTAATTGTAAAATGAAGTAGTTATTCACGGTAACTTCTGCCATGCACACATGTGAAACCAAAGCTTCTCATGTTAAAGTGGCTTCACGTGTGCACTTTTTCCCTGGCTAGTTTAGCTAGCTAACGTTAATTTAGCCAGCTTGTGGTGCTTTCCTGGATGTCTACATTACAGTCACTTGTCCAGTTTCGCAATTATTGTAGTACACGGTCAGCGATATGGCAGGTGTTTTAGGAACTAAAGTTACATTATTTAGCTAGCTGACATTGAAAGCGCCACATTGTAGAATATGCAGACTTGCATGTGCAGTACTTGCGCATTCAGCGGTCTTGTTGATCTGCTAGCGTCATTGTTTATCTTCCTGTTTCTTTAGCTAAGGAGCTACTGGACATGCAATTTAACTTTCTTTTACAGAACCTTAACTAACTAGCTCTTAACTTTACATTTTTGCTTTTAAAATGCATGCAGTTTATTGGCAAAATATGTTTAATTGTTAATAATTACGGTATATGCGTTACTAAGTGGGCCCCACATTTTTTGTAATTGTTATTCTCCACCATACCTGCAGTGAGACACCAGAGCAGAAGATCCATGCATACTCGACCCTGTGCTTTTAAATTGTTCATTTTGTGGATAATCATGGCCCACATTTCCGGCCAAGAGGACAAGGAGAAAACCACAGCACTGAAAGGTGAGTTAGTTGGACCCGCTTTTCCACTTTGTTGAATGCTGGTTTATATGATTGGATTGTAATACCTTGAACATAATCTGCATTGGCGCACACTCCCAGTTCATAATTCAGACCTGCTGATTGCATTGTCTTTGTCTGCAGAGAGGACTTCCATGGTTCTATCCATTTTAGTTCTATCACTTTTTGACAGGACCTTTTCTGATTTGAAGGGAACCTTCTCTAGCACCCTGCATCCCACTGCTAACTGGCATTTGAAGCTAATTAAGGTTGGTGTTGGTGGGTCCCAGTATGGGAGACCAGATGCTGCTGGAAGTGGTGTTGAAGGGCTAGTTGGAGGCCCTTTAATTTAAATCCCAACCTGATTTACCCTGGGCAGTGAACAGGAATTGTCCTTGTGACGGGTGCTGTTTCGGATGGGACATTATGCGGATGCTCTACAGATCCAGTGGCACTTATTATAAGGGTACTGGTGTCGACCCAGGAGTTCTGGTTCATTTTTTAATCTGGCCTTTGTTTATTTTTTACAGACCTTAAAAATGTATCCAGCATGTTGCTTGTCATGCTTCTTGTGTTCACTATTTAAGGATTACATAAGGGCACTTTTGGCTCAGGACAGCCTGTGTGTGCTGTGTGTGATTGCATCAACCTCTGTAGCCTGCTAGAGTCCTTCAGACCCTTTTCTGTGTGACGCCTTCAGTGGTTTTTCACTGCTGGACCTTTTATGTTGCGCTGAAACACAGAAATGTGGGAATTTACTGGCATGGTCAAGCAACGGCTGAGATCCACTTGCCTGGTGAATGTTGTTTAACTAGCCCCAAGACATTGGGTTATTGTGTATCGAACCCTCCATCTAATCACCCCCAGCTTCCAATTGGTTCAGTCATTCCCTCTCTTTCCCCAAGAAAAAAATAAATGGTCTAGTAGTAAAGGTACTAAAATGTATACTTTCAGTAATATTTGCGTAGGTTCTGGATAAAGTGAGCTACTAAAAAATAAATTGTCATATTTACTTAGTCCTTAGAATGTGATCTTTTGGACCTGAATGCCAATACATTCAAGAGCTACATTACCTTCAAACGTTTTCAAACCCCACCCAGTACTGAATATGAAGAGAAAGTGGGATTCAAACTTTGCCATAGCAATTCTTAATTAAAACACCTATCAAAAGTGTGTTAAAACCTGTATTTAAATCAAAAGACTATGGGTATAGGCTGGGGTATGGACACTTTGCAGAAGTGCCGTCATATTTTGTTACCCTCTTTATTAAAGCAATAATAAAAATACATACAAATATAAGAAATGCTGATTGTTTTCGCCTTTCTCTACTGTAACATGTTGCTAACACGGATTCCTTTGTCCCTCCCTACATCTGGTCTAGACTTGTTGTCCAGGATCGACTTAGACGAACTCATGAAGAAGGACGAACCTCCACTTAATTTCCCCAAGACGCTTGAAGAGTTCCAGTACGCCTTCAATGAACGTAGGTCATGCAAATTCTTTTGAAAATCTGTAATTACCTCTAGATAGGCGCATCTGCTACAAGACTGCAGTGTAAATGCCTGGTGGTCTGGGACTTGACTGTCCCCAACGATTCTGAAATTGGGTCCGGAAACATGTGTCTTGGTGTGTACGTATGGCTGATTAGTGGTCACGGTGTTGGGCTAGTAACCAAGCGTTTGCACACCTGCAGTGATTTTCAAGTCCTTTGAAATTCCTGTGACGATCTTAGACAAATAAAACTAAGTACTGTGTGGGCCATTCTCTACATCCCAAAATCGACATTTGGATGATTTTGTAATTAGACGTGTTCCTTTTCTAAGCCGTCTTAAAACACACACTGCCGAAGTGATTAAGACGCTCAACGTTAAACGTGGTTTCTTTGTTAGAAAAAAGAAAAACTGTCTATTGTCTCAGCATTGAAATTAAATAGAAAAAACTGCAGTTATCAGATGAGCTCACAAGACTTGCTAGTACTAGAGATACCATGGGCCTCTTCACAGTTGGGTAAAACTGCTTTCTACTGCCATGCCTCACTACTGGAATGCCTTGCAGACTAACCTTAAGTTAGACGTCTTGGTGCCTATAAGGCAATTCAAATGTTTGAAATATGACCTTTGTGAAACATGACTGCATTTTCTAAATGTGTGTGCTTCATATTTCTGTTTCAAAATGTTTTCTCGCAAAATATTTTTTTCACAATGCCTAACTTTGAAATATATCTGGGTCTCAGCTGTAACTTTCCTTCAAAATTAAGTAAAAGTAAAAAGAAAAATGTGTATACATTTATAAATAAAAATCCAAAATTTGAAACAATACTATAGCAACCAATCAGAGCAGTGTTTTATCTATTGTTTTCCATACGTGTTTGGAATTAATTTGAGGGCAGGTGTGAACACGCTTGAAGCCTTCTTGGACATTAAAATGGTTTCCTGTTGCCAGCAAATCCAAACTGGAGATAAGAAACAACAAGATGATAATGTTGATCTGAAACATGTCCACTTATTATGTCTATTTATTTGGTGTTGTTTTTGGGTCATTGTCCCGGAGTCATACAAAATAAAGTATGTACATGATTGTATGGGCTGACAATGGCGTTCTGATTCATGTTATTTATGGCGTGTCTGTGCTGATAACGTGTTCTGGTGCATGTATTTATATGTACAACCCCATTTCCAAAACCGTTGGGACGCTGCGTTAAATGCAAATAAAGACAGAATGCAATGATGTGCACATCGCTTATCCCTATATTTAATTGAAAATTGTACAAAGACAACATCAAATGGTGAAACTGAGAAATGTTATTGTATATAAAACCTGTGTATACACTCACCTAAAGGATTATTAGGAACACCTGTTAAATTTCTCATTAATGCAATTATCTAATCAACCGATCACATGGCAGTTGCTTCAATGCATTTAGGGGTGTGGTCCTGGTCAAGACAATCTCCTGAACTCCAAACTGAATGTCAGAATGGGAAAGAAAGGTGATTCAAGCAATTTTGAGCGTGGCATGGTTGTTGGTGCCAGACGGGCCGGTCTGAGTATTTCACAATCTGCTCAGTTACTGGGATTTTCACGCACAAACATTTCTAGGGTTTACAAAGAATGGTGTGAAAAGGGAAAAACATCCAGTATGCGGCAGTCCTGTGGGCGAAAATGCCTTGTTGATGCTAGAGGTCACAGGAGAATGGGCCGACTGATTCAAGCTGATAGAAGAGCAACTTTGACTGAAATAACCACTCGTTACAACTGAGGTATGCAGCAAAGCGTTTGTGAAGCCACAACACGCACAACCTTGAGGCGGATGGGCTACAACAGCAGAAGACCCCACCGGGTACCACCCATCTCCACTACAAATAGGAAAAAGAGGCTACAATTTGCACGAGCTCACCAAAATTGGACAGTTGAAGACTGGAAGAATGTTGCCTGGTCTGATGAGTCTCGGTTTCTGTTGAGACATTCAGATGGTAGAGTCAGAATTTGGCGTAAACAGAATGAGAACATGGATCCATCATGTCTTGTTACCACTGTGCAGGTTAGTGGTGGTGGTGTAATGGTGTGGGGGATTTTCTTGGCACACTTTAGGCCCCTTAGTGCCAATTGGGCATCGTTGAAATGCCATGGCCTACCTGAGCATTGTTTCTGACCATGTCCATCCCTTTATGACCACCATGTACCCATCCCCTGATGGCTACTTCCAGCAGGATAATGCACCATGTCACAAAGCTGGAATCATTTCAAATTGGTTTCTTGAACATGACAATGAGTTCACTGTACTGAAATGGCCCCCACAGTCACCAGATCTCAACCCAATAGAGCATCTTTGGGATGTGGTGGAACGGGAGCTTCGTGCCCTGGATGTGCATCCCACAAATCTCCATAAACTGCATGATGCTATCCTATCAATATGGGCCAACATTTCTAAAGAATGCTTTCTGCACCTTGTTGAATCAATGCCACATAGAATTAAGGCAGTTCTGAAGGCGATAGGCAGTCAAACACAGTATTAGTATGGTGTTCCTAATAATTATTTAGGTGAGTGCAATGTTCAGCATTAATGGTGCTTTTGAACTGTGCGCTGATAAGATGCCGAATGGTCCCTCTCCTCTTTAGTCCATGGCGTCCATGATTCCTAAAAATAATTTCAAATTTTGATTCGTCAGGCTGTAATTGAGTTTTACACTTTTCTTCAGTCCATCTTAAATGCGCTCAGGCCCAGAGAAGGCGACAGTGGTCCTGGATCTTGTTTATATATGGTTTCTTCTTTGCATGGTAGAGTTTTAACTTTAGTTTGTGAATGCAGAGAGGTGTGTTCACAGACAGTGATTTCCACTACAGAATCGTGTCTGTTTTTAATGCAGTGCCATCTTTTGGCCCAAGGATCACGGACATCTAATATTAGGCCTTGTCCCGTGCATACAGAGATGTCTCTGGATTCTCTGAATCTTTGAAATTATGTACTGTAGATGATGAGGTCCCCTAAACTCTTTGCAATTCTCTGTTGAAACATTATTCTTAATTTGTAGCACTATTTTTCTGTGTAGTCTTTCACAGAGTGGTGACTATTGCATATACAGTATACAGTTTTTATTTAAACTTCACGGAGGGTCCCAACTTCTTTGGAAACGGGGTTGTATATCTTGTCTGTTGGTTTTTGTGACATCGACTCCCAAATGTTAGTATACGTGAATGGAAGTGCTGGTAATACTCCCCTGTGGTTAAGATTGGGATTAAGGTTAGCCTTAAGGTTAAACAATAATGGTTAAGATTAGGTAATGCTTCCATGGTGGTTCGAAATAATACGGGCCCTTTGCCTTCAAACTCTGTAGCATTAAAGCGAAGCGTCTCAAACTTCTGTTTTGGCCTGTGGCAACACACGCACGACCACACCGGAAATAACTTTCACTCCGAAAAGTGTTTACCACCAGCGTCAGAGACACTGTTTGGGGTTCTTCCATCCCAGATGGAGTCCGGGTGTGTTTGGTTTTTAATATTCCCCCAGTGGTCTCTCTCACTTGGCTCTCCCTCCCCTCACCTCCTTGTGTGCGGCTCCCCCCCGCGCCCCCTCGCTCCTTCTTCTTCTCCGTGTGACAGTCTCTGCATGCTGGCTGTGTGGCTGTCCTGAGGAGGACATGTTGTGTACTCTTCAGCCTGTCAGTAACCTACTCAGCCTTGCACTCAATCTGACGGAGGATTTGCATAACCTTGCTTCTCCTCCGAACAGGCCCGGGCTGCCACGGCTGAGGAACCTACCTGGGTGTCTCGCTCTCCCTCTTCCAGAATATCATTTCTATTCAAACTAAGGGGCCCCCGGCTTTGTGTGGAGGTGGCTCAGTGCTGCCGTGACCGCAGGGCTTTCTTCCCCAACACCCTGGTTTGCCTGCGTCTAAGTGGTGTAAATATTTAAGAGGCTGTATACAATTGATACAGGTATCTTAATTATAAAGATGATGGCTTCATCACGGTAGCCCTCCGGATTTTCATTACTGGAAATCCAAGGTTATCTACACCTAATTAAGCTCCAGAATTGAGAACTGCATGCTAATTACGCTAGAAAAAGGGGAGAAAAGTTGAGGAAACTTATTCCTCTGAGAGGCCGTGTTGTGGAGGCGATGATGCTGAACACTCTCCCTCTCTCTCTCTCTCTCTCAAACGCAGACACGCACACGCGCACACATACTGTAGAGTTCCATTAGGTTCTAGTATTCATTCTGTTAGGCGCTACTGTTTAGTACATCTCCTTTGTCCCCGTCGTCAGTGCATAATTGGTTTCTTCAAGGTACTTTTGTACCGGCTCCTTTTCAGAGCGATAGTCCCATGTCTCCCTGTTGCCCCTCTCCCCCCCCCCCCCGCGCCCCTCTCATGGGCACCAGCCTGCTATTAGGGCTCCATGTTGATGAACAGGCTTCCAGTGCTACACGTTGTCTAGCGGCTAATGATTAAAGCAACGTTTTGTAACGCCGAGCTGGTGAGCAGTGAGAGATTTATCGCCCGATAACAGGGTGTAAAGTGGTGTAATTTAAGGGAGATGGAAAATGCTTATGCAATCTTCAAAAGATGGATTATTTTTTTTTGTCAGGATTTGGGAGATAATTGCAAAAGTATGAGACCCTCTGGCTATTTGGGTTAAGTGTGTACACTCTCAGTATTTAAGCGTTATGTGTTTTGCCGTCGTAGAGGTCACAATTAAATTTAACACTGTTTTGTGCTTCGTTATGTTGCAGTGTCAACTGAAGGATCGATGGCCTCATTGTTAAATGCTGTATTTGGCGGCATTGAACAGACGTGGATAATTGTTTAGCTTGAAAAAGATACTCACAGTGTTGAATTGCTCTTCCTTATCGCATTAGACTATTCTCTGCTTGTTACCCATTTAGCCTGCCTTTTATTGGAAAAGGAACTCCGACTCTCTAATAATCGCTGGTGTTAAAAAGTTCTCTCCTCGAAAATCTAGTACTACTTTTTTACTCGGTGTATATTACACTTTGGTCCTTGTAAATTTCCTAGTGTTTCTAGTCCATCCTATGTGCTTGCGTGTTCAGGAACACACGCACACGCACACACACACGCACACACTCTCTCACACACACACACACACACACACACACACACACACACACACACACACACTCACTGTTGATGTGGGAAGTGACCATCGTTAGTGAGAGTGAAGACTGAATGGCCGCCACCCAAAGCCCGGCCTACTAAGCGCGTGACCCAACCCTCTTCCCTTTGACGCCTCCCTCCTGCCCCGCCCCGCCCCGCTCCGGCCCTCTCCTTCCTCCCATCTCAGTTCGGTTGGGCTGCTGAGGCATGCAAAGGGGTGGGGATGAGAATAAGACATTTAGAGGGAGAAAGACGCTTCGAGGGAGAAAGAAGGATAGCAAGAGAAGGAAAGAGAGGGAGAAGGAAAGAGAGAGACAGAAAGGCGAGAGGGAGACGGAAACAGAAAGAAAGACAGACAGAGAGAGGGAGAAGGAAAGCGAGGGAGTTTACGCCACACCAGCTGTCTGAGCCTGGGCTGCCAGACATCCCAGAAGGCCGTTGGAGTCGTGACTGGAAGAGCGCTCCGCATCCACGGGCCTTGTACCTGCCAGATGGGGGGACGGCAGCCAAACGCTTTTAATTGCATGAAGGGAGAGAGGCGCAGGAAAGCAGGGTCTCATTCTGAACTGAAGGTCAAAGCTAGTTTGCTTCTTTTGACAGGCGGAACTACTTCAGCATGCCCAGACGGAGGTAGAAACCTAACAAGCAGCACGTTTTTTTTTTTCTTCTACCGCTATTTTCCTCCTCACACCATCATTAGCTTTCCTGCCATAATTAAGCGCCCGTCAGTTTGAACAGCGTTTAGTTTTCTTCTTCCTTTGGGGAGCTGAAGCATTGGTCCACTGTGATCTGTTCTGACTCAGATTATTCTCTATTTCTCAGTAAAATGTTAACACTTGGTTGGGTCAATTCCATTTTAATTGATACTTGGTTTGATTTAATTGATATTCAACCCTTGTATCCTAAACTGTTATTTTACTGGCTGTGTTCTTCACCTGAAAAAATTTGATAGCAATCTAAAATAATGACACAATAAAGCATTTACTATCAATCAATCAATCAATCAATCAAATGTATTTATAAAGCCCTTTTTTACATCAGCAGTTGTCACAAAGTGCTTTTACAAAACACCCAGCCTTAAACCCCAAGGAGCAAACAACAGTAGTGTTGAATTTCAGTGGCTAGGAAACATTCCCTAAAAAGGCCGAAATTTTGGAAGAAACCTAGTGAGGACCCCGGCTCAGAGGGGTGACCCGTCCTCTTCTGGCTGTGCCAGGTGAACAAATTAAGAGTACAAATTGTAATAATTAATAAATGCATGTGAGCTGTGTCCCGAGTCTATTTAAACTTAGTCCAGGTCGGGAGCATGACCAGATGGACAAGGACAGGGACAACACAGGGGAGGGGGAGATGTCAGCACAGTGGCAGCGGAAATCATCAGGTATCGTCTTGATCTGCAACGTAACCAGGACGACTTTGGACAGGGACAGCAACGGTTCTGTCAAGGCTGGTACTCCTCAGGTGTGGGCCAAGACCTTATGTCCTCCTAGGTTAAAACAGCAGGAGAGGGAACATTTAGAAAATGCATTCCTTAGATCTATAGGAATTTACAGTGTAGAAGGAGAACTGACCCTACTCCCCCAGCACAGTAATATAGCAGCGTAAGACCTTGGGGCTGAAACAGTGTCCTGTGGCCCTACCTGGGGGAGGCCCCGGACAGGGCCCAACAGGCAGGAAATCAATCCACCCACATTGCTAAGCATAACCAAAGGGACACCCACCAACTGCAACCACCCTGAATGAGGGCCGAGTATTGCCAGCAGAGTACAGCCAAATTGCACAATTGCGCCACAGAGAGACGACAACAACAAGCCAGTGATTCCGCCCCCGAATGGCATTGGAGGGAGGGCATCCCAGTGGCGATGAGAGCCCACCTGGCAAGACAGCAAGGTTGGACAGTATCAAGCCTTTCTGGTAACCTTTACGCCCCTGGGCCAGACTACACTTAATAATAGAAAGTTTGCACTGCGTTTGCATTTCTAACCTTAATTGGCAAATAATTCCACTGTAGTGGCGCTCTATGAGAGAAGGCCCTGCCTCCGGCTGTTTGTTTTGAAATTCTAGGTACAATTAAAAGGCCTGCATCTTGCGATCTAAGGTTACGTGTAGGTATGTATGGCTGGATCATTTCAGCGATGTAAGTAGGAGCAAGTCCATGTATTGATTTATAGGTAAGAGTAAAACCTTAAAATCAGCCCTAACCCTAACAGGCAGCCTGTGTAAAGAGGCTAGTACTGGAGTAATGTGTTCAAATATTTTAGTTCCAGTTAGGATTATAGTAGCCGTGTGCAGCACTAATTGAAGTTATTTTCTTTATTTGTCAGGGTAATTGGAAATAAGAGCATTGCAGTAATCTAATCTACAAGTAACAAAAGCATGGATTTTTTTTTTCTGCATCAGTTTTGATAGAAAGTTTCAGTTTTTTGCAATGTTTCAAAGATGAAAATAAGCAACTCTTGAGACATATTTTATGCACTAAGATCAAGAGGGTCACCATTAGAAGGTAATTTGTTACCTTCACGAGTGCAGTCTCAGTACTATGATGTGGTCTGAAACCGGACTGGAGCATTTCATTAATGCTATTTGTCTTCAGGAAGGCATTCAGTTGTTGGGAAACAGGAACCGGAGGAACAGGAGGTTCGATATTGGCCTATAATTGTTTAATATGTCTGGATCAAACCAAGTCCCTTGTCATTGTGTTCTGTATCATGTATTAAGGGTGTGCACTGGACATTGGTTTATTATTCAAATGTAACTTTTATCATTCAAATAGTTTATTCAGATAATGTTTTAAAACATTTACAGATGTTTTTAACCTGAGCACTACTACGTAACATGCAAATAAGTGGGTGTCTTTCCTGTACCACTGGTTCTGTGGCAGTTCATGTGATAAAGGGGCTAGCGCTCAACTGGACGACAGAGACAGAAAGAAGCAGTAGTAGCCATGCCAAACTCGGCTGCAGCATTTGAAGCCATTATGTATCAGCTCAGAACAGGACCTTTTTTGGATGGAGAGGCTAGTCAGATGATCTAGCTGACTACATGCTTTCTTCCCAACACTTCACCATCAGTAACTTTCATTGGTAACTCTCAGTTCTGTAAATGTATTTCATCTTCCTTTGAATTGAACTACAAAGCTAAAAAAAATCACACAGTACATAACAAGTCAACTAAACTTCGGGGGTATCAATCTGTCCAGTTAGGAAGCACAAGCGATTTGTGAATTTATGTCACCTGTTTTGGTGCAAATGAAAGTGACAACAGGTGTACTGGAGAGGCAACAGCAAGACAACCCCCAAAAAGGGAATGGTTTTGCGGGTGGTGGCCACAGACAGTTGCTCTCTCCTTATCCTTACTGACTGATTCTCCTCTAGTTTTGCATTTTGCTAGTGTCCTTACTTGTAGCATGTGGCCGTCCCTGCAGCCAATTCAGTTTGCGCAGGTTGTCCTGCTCCTCCAGGTTGGCACATGCTGCAAGGTTTGCTGTGTCTCCCAGTACAGTCTCAAGAGCATGTAGGAGATACCGGGAGAAGGGCCGTTACCCAAGGAGAGCTGGACAGGGCCATAGAAGTGCGTCAACCCAGCAGCAGGACCGGTATCTGCTCCTTAGTGTGAGGAGAAAGACTCAATGAGGGTGGCATGATGGCCCAACGTCCTCCAGTGAGACCTGTGCTCACAGCCCAGCTCCATGGAGCTCGATTTTCATTCCCCAGAGAACACCAGAATTGGCAGGTCTGCCTTTGGCGCCCCGTTCACTTCACAGATGAGAGCAGGTTCACACTGAGCACATGTGACAGACGTGAAAGAGTCTGGAGACGCCGTGGTGAACGTTATGCTGCCTGCAACATCATCCAGCATGACTGGTTTGGCGGTGGGTCAGTGATGGTCTGGGGAGGCATCTCCTTGGAGGGTCGCACAGACCTCCACGTGCTAGCCAACAGTACCCTGACTGCTGTTAGGTATCGGGATGAAATCCTCAGACCCATCATGAGACATTACACTGGTTCAGTGGGCCCTGGGTTCCTACTGGTGCAGGACAATGCCTGGCCTCATGTGGCCAGAGTGTGTAGGCAGTACATGAATGATGAATGCATTGATGCCATTGACTGGCTCTCACGTTCCTCTGACCTGAATCCAATTGAGAACCTCTGGGACGTTATGTATCAGTGTGTCCGACGCCACCAACCAGTGCCACAGACTGTCCAGGAGCTCACTGATTCCCTGATCCAGGTCTGGGAGGAGATTCCCCAGGACACCATACGCTGTCTCATCAGGAACATGCCCAGACGTTGTTGGAGTGCATACAGGCACGTGGGGACCATACACACTACTGAGTCACACTATGAGTTGCCAAGATGAAATTGCAACAGCCTGTGATTACAATTGTTGGTTTTGATTCACGTTGAAATGCAGCCCTCAATCGGTTGGTGATCTTGATTTCCATTGACCGTGGTTATGTCATTTAGTTCTCAATGAATTACACAATATACGGTAAAGATTTAAATCTTCAATATATTTTGTTTAAGACCCAAAGTGTAATTTCATTGTTCCCTTAATTTTTTGGCCAGTGTAGTTTGATTGAGCATGTAAACAAAAAACACGGGTGAAAGAGCGTAAGTCATGTAAAATAACTTATATGTGTTGTATAAAAAAAATTTCATGGTGTATTATAAATCCCAGAATGGAATTTTGCTTGTATCTAGAAAAAATATTTTCAGGCCAATTTGCAAAAATATATGCTCACACAAGCATATAAAAATTCACTTCATTTTGAATATTCAAATGACAATGGCCATCTCTATCAGCTATATGCCAATGTGGGCCTCATGTCTTAAAAACCGCTCACTTTGAAACTTGGAAATCCATAGCTTAGTATGATAGTGATTCTTACTGTTTATGCACATATGAACAACATGTTACACATCCAGCCCAAAACGGGAGGTCTGAAAAGGTCTTTACAGTCTCAAAATGACTCAACACTTTTATAAATTAGCCGATAATATGCAGATGGATAATGCAGGATGTTAAAAGATTTCTGAGACGTGTTTACAAAAACCGTTGTAAGAACCTGAGGAATTATGTTCATGTTTTGCTGATGATGTCACCCTTGTGAACACACAGGATATGTACTGTTTATTGATCCATTAGACCAACTTTATTACATGATCTTTATTTTTCTTCAGGCCCTAGCAAAGCAGTAGGAGCTGAATTAATTCCGTATTGTGCCCCCTGGAAAGGGTTTTCATCACTCCCACTGAGTTTATTAGTCCTGCATTAACATGGATTCGTTCTATCCCTCTTTCTGCTTCCCACTGTCCACCTGTGTCTTTCTCACCTTTTGTTTCTTCATTTCTCTGTCATCAGAGGGCCAATTGAGGCACACCAAGACTGGGGAACCGTTTGTTTTCAACGCCCGGGAGGATCTCCACAGGTGGAACCAGAAACGATATGAGGCGCTAGGAGAGGTACGTACTGTTACGACTCCACGTCTTCACCGCCTCATTTCCTCTGAGGGCTTGGTTTTGCTGGACCCAAACATTAACGTTATCTGTGTAAGATTTTCTGTCTGCATCTGTGCTGACACTACATGCTTCATGGTCTTTCGCATACTTGCAATCTTTTTTAGTTTATTGCCTTTCCACACAAAAAAAAGCTTTTTAGTTGCAACTTTCCCTACATTTCTGGTAAAACTTCTCCTCACGGTCAAATGTGCTTTGCTGCTAGCGGACTTCCTGAATGCAAGCACTTCCATCTTGCATATTAGGTGCAGAAGAGTTTAATGACCCTTTAATTTTCCTTGGTCCTTGGGAAACCCACAGATGTGTTTCCAGTGGGGAATGTGCCAGTGTCTCATGTTCTACAGTGATGCTATGATAATGAGTGGTGGATGCAGTGATGAAAACATACACTTGACATGTATCAGTCAAGTGTCATTTTCTTCACCAAACGACAGACCCACGGACTACACTTTTGCACTGTCATGGCACTGAGCCCTTCAACTTGTTGACAGTGTCATATTGGTTGTAGCTTAGTCGCTCTATTATGAGGTAATTAACTTGTTCTGGTAATACATACTGTTCCTTACTGTTTACTGTTTAATTTTACAAGAAGTCTGATCCAAATTGGATGCTGTGTACAATATTTGTTGATTATTCTGTTTATCCTATGAATTAAAATTGAGAACTTGGGGCACAATTTCTCAGATCAAATAAAATGTAAATGGAATACTGTTGCTGTAATGGTTATAACATTCAGGGAGTGTCCCCACCATCACCAAATTAGGGCCTGCCATACATTCTGTCTGTGATCACCAGGACCTACTGTTCATTCTGTCTGTGATCGCCAAGGCCTGCTGTACATTCTGTCCTCATTATAACCGTTGTACTGCTCCTTTGCCAAAGAAAGTTAATTAAAACATGACAAAGTAGGAAATGAATGTTACCCTAATTTTGAATATGTAATTGAGAGAAATGAAGCTTCTTTCAGGGGATTCAGGGAGTGTGTACACAGGCACAGTGCATCAGCACAGTGTGTTCGTCCCGTTCGGAGAGCAGCTTATGTTACCGTGGCTGTTCTTCCAGTTGTCTTCTAAGGGCCTTTGCATTGTGTGTCTGTTTGTCTGGAATGTGTCAGAAGATTGTGTGTTTGTGGCCAAAGACTGGTGGATCCTTCCTTGGCAGTGGTGCCGTGGCGTGTGTGCGTGTGGTGTGTGTGTGTGTGTGTGTGTGTGTGTGTGCGCGAGAGAGGGTGTGTGATCAGGCTTGATTTGCCCTGATTTCTAACTGACTCAGCAGGCGTGCTGTTTACACCTTTACGCTCAAAGGACCATGATCCCTCCAGGCCCTTGCCAATGTCACAGCTCTAGCAGGTGTGTGTCTGTGTGTGTCTGTGTGTGTCTGTGTGTGTCTGTGTGTGTCATAGCATTGGTTAGTATGCTGGCACGCTTTCCGATCTAGTCCTCCTAGCAACATCGCTACCTTCCAGTTGGCTAACTATGACTGACTGACTGTAACTAACTGGCTGGTTGAATGACTGTCGATTTAAGTGACTGTAACTATCTGATTGACTGTAACTATCTGACTGACTGTAACTATCTGACTGACAGGCTGACTTATTGATTGATAGGCTGACTATAGGTGACTGACTGTAACTAACTGGCTGATTGACTAAGTGATTATGACTGACTGACTGGCTTACTGACTGACAAGCAAAATGACTGTAACTGACTGACAGGCTGATTGATGTGACTTTAGGCTGCCTACCACACAGTAAACTTTACTTTGTGTCCATTCATTGTCAACCCATAAATACGTTTCCAGTCATATGAGTTCAGCACTGGTTTTCTTTTTTAATCTTTTGTTAATTTGAATGCCTGCAACTTTATTATGAATTGTTGTTCTTTTGAAGTTCAAAGCACTAGATCAACTCTTTGGTTGTTTAGCTGTGTTTTTTATTTCTAATCCAGGTATGTCCTTTGAGAACTAGACTTTAATGAAGTCTTCTGCTGGTGGAGTTTTCTCGCCATATTCTTAAACACTGAAAGTTGGTAAAGCAGCCCAGAAAACACAGAAGTAATAAAACCTGGATTTGGAACACAAATTATTTCCCAAACCCAACCACAATTTATTTTTTCTTCTGTTTTACTGTTCCGACAAGCAAGAACATTTATAAATCTGAACCATTTCTAACCCAGAAATGTACTGTTTCTGTTGTTCTTTTTTGTTTAATAAAAATCTGAAATCTTTAAATTAGTCTTATCCTGTGCAAATAAACTGGCCAGTTTTAGAATGGACAAGCTAGCTAGTTGTTAGCATGCGTCATTGACAGACATGTACAGACAAACTTAACTGAATTTGTTGATGCCTGAGGAGGTCCCTCTCTAGTCCAATGCAATGCTTTGCCCGCGGATGGGAAAACTGCCATCTAAATGGTTAAACACGTGGGTGAAGCAGAGTATGAAATTTTTTTTCACTGGCTCTAAGATTTAGGAAGGCACATGTGACTGTGTGGCAGGTTACACCCACTTGATGATCTCCGTTAGGTTTGCAGGTCCACCAGACCGCTGATTGGAGTTACTAGAGAGCAGTGGAACAAATTGCAATATTTCCGCTCTCCCCGACAGTGTCAAGGCTCGAACCCAGACTGTGGTGCCCAGCTTGGTGATGTAGTGGATTCAGTCTGAAAGGCACTACCTCCATTGCAGGTGTGCTGTTGTAGCGTGGGTTCAATTCCGCTCGCTAAAAGAAAAAAAAATCTCTGTCAGAGAAGGGCAAAATGCCCCGAAAATCATACGCAAAATATATCCAAAATAGGTGTTTCAGAAGAGTGCCTACGCCGCGCCTCCTGAGAGGCCCGAAGAGTTCTGTATGAGTCATCAGGACCTTATGTATTGGTTAACAGTTCAAGTGTCGGCATCATTGGTTTCTTACTTTAGGAAACTATCAACAATGAGGAGGTCCTTTACAGTGAAAGATCATTCTGTGCAATTACTAATTCTGGTCATGAGGTTAATGTACATGGTCTCTCTGAGTTTGTTAGGCTGTGTAAATTGAAGGTCGCGGAGCTGTTAGGAACCCTCATTTAACCAACTGCCCTTGCGTGGGTGCATTACCCACAATGGATTCAGGGAGGGGCGAGGGGACGCTGTGCCCTGGACTGGCCCTGCGTCTGGGCGATTTGCAGTGGCCCTCGCGTTGGTAGCTGGTATGACTTCTGTCTTTCTGCCTATCCTCTTTCCAAAGCCCTGCCGGTCTAGTCATCTACGCAGTGGTAGGGGGAGAATGGTGGCTTCATTGTCAGACATCACAGCACCAGATGTCCAATTTGCACTTCAGCCTTGTCTGAATGGGGGACGATGTAGAGAATGGGTTGATGGTCACGCCGAGGAAAGAATCACAGCTGGGGTTGGGTCCAGATTGGAATTATTACTCTGGGTTTATTTATATATTTATACAGTTCAAAATGAAAATCTTTCCAAGGAGCCCAAATGCCTCACTCTGCTCCACATGTTCTGGGAACTGTTTGTTTCATGTCCCAGTTTGTGGTCAATTAGCATATTGAATTGTGTTGTTTGAAAACTTGGGAATGCCAGCCCACAAAGCCAGTAATTCAAGGTGCTGTTTGTCAGATAAATGACTAATGTGGGGTTCTCTGTCTGTGTGTGTGTTTGCTTGTTCGTAGTTGATCAGTGTGTCTCTACCTGGGTTTCAGGTGTGTGCGCACGTGTGCTGTATGCACGATTGTTTGATCTGCAGCATTGATATATAGTACTCCTGGAGCTGTGCATGTGTGCGCGTGTGCGACCTGGGCCCTGCTCTGTGAAGGGGTATTGATACTGGGTGGGTTGGTTAAGGGTGACCTGGGCCCTGTTCTGTGAAGGGGTATTGATACTGGGTGGGTGGGTTAGGGTGACCTGGGCCCTGTTCTGTGAAGGGTTATTGGTACTGGGTGGGTGGGTTAGGGTTACCTGGGCCCTGTTCTGTGAAGGGTTATTGGAACTGGGTGGGTGGGTTAGGGTGACCTGGGCCCTGCTCTGTGAAGGGGTATTGGTACTGGGTGGGTTGGTTAAGGGTGACCTGGGCCCTGCTCTGTGAAGGGGTATTGGTACTGGGTGGGTTGGTTAATGGTGACCTTGGCCCTGTTCTGTGAAGGGGTATTGGTACTGGGTGGGTGGGTGGGTGGGTTGGTTAAAGGTGACCTGGGCCCTGCTCGTTAAAGGTGAGGGATTGTTTCCTCTGATAGGTGACAAGCATGCTGCCAGGCCCACATGGAGCTGTAGTAAACTGTCAATACAGTTCTCTCAAACACACACACACACACACACACACACACACACACGCACACACACACACACACACACACACACACACACACACACACACACACACACACACACACACACACACACACACACACACGCGCGCGCGCGCAATATTCTAATGAACCTGGGCCAAGGCAGATGGCTGTATTCCTCTCTATCTTCTCCCTCTGTCTCTCTTCCTCTCTCTCTCTCTCCTTCTCACTTGCTCCAAGCTACTCAATACCAACTTTTGGTCTTACTGTGGGTGCTGTATATGCAGTGTAATTGTTCAAATGACCAGTAAATGCTGGTTAATCAGCAATATGCGACTTCATGGTGTATCGTCAGTCATGTTCACTGTTCAAATGACTGATGGATAACTGTAAAATAACAGGGAAATGAAAATGACACCAACCCACACACACACAACCAGGGAGGTTGCGGTCGGCCTGTACTGTAAACCCGTCAGTGGGCACGCAAAGGCACCGGTAACCCCTATCAGTCACGGGCGTTTTGATTGTGGGTTAAGAGGATCCCTCTAAATGGGGGTAAAATGGCAGCTGTCTCTTGATTTATCGCATCCCGTCACACCTCTACTCCCGCGGTGCTGCTACGGAGAGAGAGAGAGAGAGAGAGAGAGAGGGGGAGGGAGGGAGGGAGGGAGGGAGAGAGAGAGAGAGAGAGAGAGAGGGAGGGAGAGAGAGAGGGAGGGAGGGGGGGGAGAAGGAGCGAGCGAGGGAGGGAGGGGGGGGGGGCGAAGGAGAGAGGGAGGGAGGGGGGGGGGGAAGGAGAGAGGGAGGGAGGGGGGGAGAGAGAGGGAGGGAGGGAGGGAGGGGGAAGGGAGGGAGGGGGGGAGAAGGAGAGAGCGTGGGAGAGAGAGAGAGAGAGGGGGGGAGGGGGAGAGGGAGGGGGGGAGAGAGGGAGGGAGAGAGAGGGGGGGAGGGAGAGTGGGGGGGAGGGAGAGAGAGAGAGGGGGGAGAGGAGAGGGGGGAGGGGGGGAGGGAGAGAAAGGGGGGAGGGGGGGAGGGGGGGAGGGAGAGAAAGGGGGGGAGGGAGGGAGAGAGAGGGGGGGAGGGGAGGGAGGGAGAGAGAAATGAAGAGCGAGAGGGGGAGAGGGAGGGAGGGAGGGGGAGGGTGGGAGGTATGGACGGTGTGAGAGAGCGAGCTAAGAGAGAGTGACAACACAGGCATCTACCACAGCGTTCTTTAAAAGTGAATTATCCCTGGGCTGACTGCTGAGGTAACACCTGATGTGGTCATTAGACTGCTATTAGGAGGTGCAGCGCTGCGCCAAGAGGGGAGGGGACTACGAGAGGGGTATGGGGCAGAGGAGGAGAGGGGGGCGGGGAGATGAAACCCCATGCAAACACCCTCCCACCCTCTCTCCCCCCTCTCTCTCCTCTCCAGAGAGCCACCTTCCCCCAGACAGAGGCACAACACAGAAACCTTGTGGGAATTTGTCTGGGAGTGCCTCTGCTTTGTACCCCCGTATATCCCACTAATGAAAGAAATGGAGAGTGGCTTGAAGTCAGACAACAATTGACTCTATTTAAAATTCTCAACCTGATGTTAGACATACCATCCCTTAAAATAACCCCCCCCCCCCCACCCCCTTTCTTTTTGGTAGCTTTGCTCCAATGCTGTGTTTTATGCTTAGGAATTTTCTTCCTCTTTTTCTAGAGTTTCTTTTCGGAGCTCTGCAATGATGTGGATCCACTTTCCTTATGTAAACGGCTTTGATGTCAGCAGTGTGTGTCCTCCCTGGATAGTGGTAGAAAGAGCCCCGGTCAACACCGTCATCCTGCTCTTGTGCGTGTCCCTGTCTCTCTGCCTGTCTCTCTGCCTGTCTCTCTGTGAGTCTCTCTGTGTGTCTCTCTGTCTGTGTGTGTCTTAGCCCAGTATATGTTAACAATGTTTCACCTGCTCCGTAACCGCCAGTGGTTAGTGTTTGGGCTCTGTTCAGATGCTGGGTGAACTTCACCCCTTAATCGGCCTGTGTCTGGAGTAACACCACCACCCCCATCGGCCCGTGTCCGGAGTAACACCACCCCCCCCATCGGCCCGTGTCCGGAGTAACACCCCCCCCCCCCATCGGCCCGTGTCCGGAGTAACACCCCCCCCCATCGGCCCGTGTCCGGAGTAACACCACCCCCCCATCGGCCCGTGTCCGGAGTAACACCACCCCCCCCATCGGCCCGTGTCCGGAGTAACACCACCCCCCATCGGCCCGTGTCCGGAGTAAACACCACCCCCCCATCGGCCCGTGTCCGGAGTAACACCCCCCCCATCGGCCCGTGTCCGGAGTAACACCACCCCCCCATCGGCCCGTGTCTGGAGTAACACCACCCCCCCATCGGCCCGTGTCCGGAGTAACACCACCCCCCCATCGGCCCGTGTCCGGAGTAACACCACCCCCCCATCGGCCCGTGTCCGGAGTAACACCACCCCCCATCGGCCCGTGTCCGGAGTAACACCCCCCCCATCGGCCCGTGTCCGGAGTAACACCACCCCCCCCATCGGCCCGTGTCTGGAGTAACACCACCCCCCCATCGGCCCGTGTCCGGAGTAACACCACCCCCCCATCGGCCCGTGTCCGGAGTAACACCACCCCCCCATCGGCCCGTGTCTGGAGTAACACCACCCCCCCATCGGCCCGTGTCTGGAGTAACACCCCCCCCCCATCGGCCCGTGTCTGGAGTAACACCAACCCCCATCGGCCCGTGTCACACCCCCAACCCCCCCCCCCCCATCGGCCCGTGTCTGGAGTAACACCAACCCCCCATCGGCCCGTGTCCGGAGGAACACCCCCCCCCCCCCCATCGGCCCGTGTCTGGAGTAACACCACCCCCCCATCGGCCCGTGTCTGGAGTATGGTCTCCGTATCGGAGTGGTCAGTCGGAAACAACTGTGACCAGAGTAATCTGAGAGCGTTATACATACACAGTGTGGGAGGTCTGAATATGCTCTCTCTTACACACACACTCTCTCTCTCTCTGTGTCTCTTTCTCTTACTTTGCTCTACCCCTCTCCCATTCTCTTACTCTTTCGTTCTCTCTTTCTTTCTTTGGAACCCCCCCCCCCCACACACACACACACACACAACCTTCTCTCTCTAACTCACTTGTTTGTTTTGAAGAGGGTTTTTCCACCAGGAGAGTTTACAAACAGATTGCCTTACGGACACGGTGGTCTTCATTAAGGCCTTAGCCATGGCCAGGGGGAGGGGAGCAGGAGAGAGAGGAGGAGAGGGGTAGTAGTGCGTGTGGGGGAGATATTGTTGAAGGCCAGAAATGTCTCCCTCCCTCCCTCCCTCTGCTGTCTCTTCTCTCTGACCCTCCACATCCCTCCCCCAGACCCCTGTAAGGACCTTCCTTCCTCTCTGGTCCTATTGGCACCAAGAAGGAAGGGGTGGGATGTTTCCTCCACCCTGCCCCTGAAACACACAGTCCCCATGAGAATGGGAGAAGGCCAGGTCACCAGTGCCTGGTGTCCACACTGTCTGACCGGTTCTGTTCAGTGGGTCACCTGCCTGACCTGATAGGGTGGAGGCTGGGGGATGTGGGTCACCTGCCTGGCCCTGATAGGGTGGAGGCGGGGGATGTGGGTCACCTGCCTGGCCCTGATAGGGTGGAGGCTGGGGGATGTGGGTCACCTGCCTGGCCCTGATAGGGTGGAGGCTGGGGGATGTGGGTCACCTGCCTGGCCCTGATAGGGTGGAGGCTGGGGGATGTGGGTCACCTGCCTGGCCCAAATAGGGTGGAGGCTGGGGGATGTGTGTCACCTGCCTGGCCCTGATAGGGTGGAGGCTGGGGGATGTGGGTCACCTGCCTGGCCCTGATAGGGTGGAGGCTGGGGGATGTGGGTCACCTGCCTGGCCCAAATAGGGTGGAGGCTGGGGGATGTGTGTCACCTGCCTGGCCCTGATAGGGTGGAGGCTGGGGGATGTGGGTCACCTGCCTGGCCCTGATAGGGTGGAGGCTGGGGGATGTGGGTCACCTGCCTGGCCCTGATCGGGTGAAGGCTGGGGGATGTGTGACACCTGCCTGGCCCTGATAGGGTGGAGTCTGGGGGATGACCCTGGGCCTTTCTGTCACCCTGAACAAAGACCTCTCGGTATCGCCTCTGACTTACTCGTTCAAATATCCCAGACACGCACACAAGGACATGCACTTTTTGCTTCCTTGACACACACAGTCCACATCCCCCAGCCTTCTCCTTCTCCATATCAGATGGTTCTCGGGCCACCTGAGGCGCTGAACAAATAATGGAGCACAAATAACATTCCTTTTCCCGGGCTTATTGATGTCAATAACACTCGCATATTGAGCCTAGCAATCATTATAGTCTCTGTCAGAGAGTCTGACATGCTAGTGAGTTAGCTGATGTGGGGCGTTCCTCATGCAGCGGGTCAAGTGGCGGGGCATCCTATATGTCTTAGCGTGTGGGGCGTTCCTCATGCAGCGGGTCAAATGGATAAGATCCGTTGCCCGCCAGCCTGTGACTGGGCCTCCTTCATAATCATGTCTTATGGCGTCATTTGTCCGTAATGTGTTTCTGTAGACACGTAATCGTGTTAGCAGTGAGATTCTTTTGGCTTTGAAAGAGCGTGTGGTTGTGACTGGTGTTAGCATTTTCCTTCCAACTCTACAGAGGAGGCTTTTGGTTTAGGAGACAGAAACTGATGTGTTGGTTCAACACTGTTTGTTTTCAGTGCTCTGTGGTTCTGTAGTCGCATGGTTCACATGGCAAGGAGTTCTGTTGAAACTATCGGCCTGGTGGAGGAGTTGTGTTGTTTTATTACTGTGTACTGACAGGAGTTGTTGTTTTATTACTGTGTACTGACAGGAGTTGTTGTTTTATTACTGTGTACTGACAGGAGTTGTTGTTTTATTACTTTGTACTGACAGGAGTTGTTGTTTTATTACTTTGTACTGACAGGAGTTGTTGTTTTATTACTGTGTACTGACAGGAGTTGTTGTTTTATTACTGTGTACTGACAGGAGTTGTGTTGTTTTATTACTGTGTACTGACAGGAGTTGTGTTGTTTTATTACTGTGTACTGACAGAGGAGTTGTGTTGTTTTATTACTGTGTACTGAGAGGAGTTGTGTTGTTTTATTACTGTGTACTGACAGAGGAGTTGTGTTGTTTTATTACTGTGTACTGACAGAGGAGTTGTGTTGTTTTATTACTGTGTACTGACAGAGGAGTTGTGTTGTTTTATTACTGTGTACTGACAGAGGAGTTGTGTTGTTTTATTACTGTGTACTGACAGAGGAGTTGTGTTGTTTTATTACTGTGTACTGACAGGAGTTGTGTTGTTTTATTACTGTGTACTGACAGGAGTTGTGTTGTTTTATTACTGTGTACTGACAGGAGTTGTGTTGTTTTATTACTGTGTACTGACAGGAGTTGTGTTGTTTTATTACTGTGTACTGACAGGAGTTGTGTTGTTTTATTACTGTGTACTGACAGGAGTTGTGTTGTTTTATTACTGTGTACTGACAGAGGAGTTGTGTTGTTTTTCTAGGGTCTTTAGCCAGGTTCAAGGTCCTGTGTCATGTGACAGGGTGGTGTGTATCTTGATCTGTGCATGTTCATATCATAAGGCCACAGTTGGTATACCATCAAACTAAAACCAACACAGAGGGGAGCGATGGTTTTCGGACTCTGGCCTGTCCAGCTGTCCCTGTGGTCAACGAAGAGCAAATTCAGACACGTCCTCCTGTCTGTCTGACGCCACCGGCCGTGCCACATCAAACCCCGACACAAAGCCGTGTCCTCGCCCGCTCTTGGTTGCCACTGCGCTACATCACGGCACCACCATGCCAGGCTGTGCCGGGCACGTCTGGTGATTACCCCCAATAATACCTCCAGTACTTCAACCCACCCACTCTCACATCTGACAGGTCATTGTCATCCAGTACAAACAAGCAAGAACACGACCGACTTAAAACCCCGGCTCTCATCTCTCACCCCTCATCTCTCTCTCTCTCTCATCCCCTTCCAAAGAGAAAAAAAAAAAAAAAAAACGACGTCTCCTCTAAAGCCTTTATGTTTTCAGCTGCCAGGAAACAAAAGGAAGGAAGAGAGAAAGAAAGTTGTTTATGTCATTGAACCATGAAACCGTTGGCCCGGGGTTGAAATTACCCTGTATACACGTTCCACAGTGCTGTGGCTTGGGGGATCAACATACCTCAGCGCTGTACCAAGCGCTGTTTCCTCCCCTGGCCTCCAATCCCTCTACGCCAGGACTGCACTGAGCTCAGAGCTTGAATAGCACGCCACGGCAAACCAGACACTCTCAATTAGCTCACTCAGTACAGCCTGGTTGTCTAAAGGCCAGATAGATATATTGACTATACACTGTATGCGTTCATTATTCTTCACTCACACAAATCAGGATTTGGATTGGCTCTTTGGGTTAGAGAAAAGTGCCTTACGAGTTAAATAATTTATCCTAATTTGTGTTATTGTCTTTATTTTCTGATCTCCTTTGTGGTGTTTGCTGTAGATGGGTTTGTACCTGACATTGTTGCGTTAGCGGCGTTCTGTAAGTGACAGTGTTTGTTTGTCTTCCAGATCATCACGCAGTATGTTTACCAACTGTTGGAGACGAAGTGCAACATGACGAAGGAAATTGTGCCAGTAAGTATAGCAAATAAAAAAAAAAAAAAAGAAAACAAGGCATTTTGGCATTGAATAATTCATAACCTTGAAGATTATAGGGGGTATTAATGTGAAAATTGACGTAAATGTGCCGGCTTCTGAGAATGATGCTGAGTGTCCCGCAAAAACCCGGTTTGGGAGTGGGAATAATCTGTTCCAGCTCTCTGCCTTTGTCCAAGACTGTCTCCTGAACAAATTAACTGTATTGTGACACGACATCTCCCGTCAGAAAAGCTGTTGCCTAATCTGTTTGGCATTCAAATGCGCTCAAATTGACTTTTCTTTGCTGTCAGGGGTGTATTCAGTATTCATTTCTGCTCATCACAACATTCAACACGGCCTTGACTTCTCTGTTCTCTTTTCGGCCTGTACTTTGGGGGGGGGCGGCGGCGGCGGGGGGGGGGGGGGTTCCCCCCACTACTTTTCCAAGCTCTGTTTAAAGCAGATGTCAGGACCTGTGTTGTCCTGGGGCTATGAGCAGTCGTAACAACACTATTAATGTCTATAAATCACCTAGGTAACCCAAAGACCCTGTGTTTTATTACGCACACACACTTTTATCTGCCTGCCTTATTTAGCTTGTTATTCCCGTGGAAGAAAAAAAATACCTCCTAAAAAGCTAGTTCTGGTGTGTGTGTGTGTGTGTGTGTGTGTGTGTGTGTGTGTGTGTGTGTGTGTGTGATGCTGGTGGGTCTGTCCACCTGTGTCGAGTTGAACTTGTGACCGCAGATTTGAAGCAGATTAACCAGAGCCAAGTGTAGAAGGAGGGAATGAGGGAGAGAGAAAGAGAAGAAAGCCAGAGATTTCTTTCCCTCCAGTTTTCTTTGTCTGCTTGGATTAAGTTCTTGCAGCTGCCACCCATGGTTTTTATGGGTCGTGCTTGTTTCCTTAGAGATCTCCCTGGGTGGACAGGGGGACTGCGTCTATCCAACAGGCCGAGGGCTGTCTAGGACACACGCATACCCACAAACACACACAGGACATTTTTTAAGGACTTATTTGTTACTAAGGAGTGTCAGACTCCTTAGAGGGAAGAAAAAGCTGGCTAACACAACCCTGCATACTTCCAAGTACCAAGTACTTCTTAACGGGGAAGTATGCAGCTCAAACAGTAACAAAGAGGTCCTGCCAACTTTTTAATTTAACATATTTGGGGTCGGGCTGCGGAAATGCACCCACTCTCGTATTTACAAACCGGGCTTACATCAGAATGATTCTTCCAAGCGTGCTCTGAACCTGTGCCCCCTTTACAAAACAAATGACTACGGCTATCTTTCTGGGGGTTCTGCGGACTTCAAACCGTAGAAACAGGAACAGATCTTCACCCGCTGTGTTCGGATCGCAGTGCCCGGCGAAATGCTCACTCGCTGTGTCATTTGACCAGGTGGATGCGTCGGAGGAGGAGCCTAAGAGTTTCATCTACCTGAGCGCGGACGCCATGTCCAACCCGTCCAAGCTGCTGGTGCTCATCCACGGGGACGGGGTGGTCCGGGCCGGCCAGTGGGCCAGGCGCCTCATCATTAACCAGGACCTGGACTCCGGGTCCCAAATCCCCTTCATCACACGCGCCAAGGAGGTAGGGTCAACGTACTGCCAGTGGGGGGCGCCGAGGGTACAGCCGGTGTTGTCAGAGGGCTGATGGGGGGTGGGGGTGGGTGGGTGGGGGGGGGTTTGCAGGGTGTGTATAAGACTAGGTCTTAGTGTGTGTGGGTGTGTGTGCGCTTTGCGTTTTTGATTTTGTTGTTTCTGTGCTGGAATGTCTTTGTTGCTGTAAGATGTCTGCGTTGGATTTTTCCCATTAGGAGGTGTTGTTGAGGTTGTGTTCAGGCCTGTGGAGTGTGTCTGCCCGTCTCTGTGGCGTCTGGCCCTGCTGGCTGCACTAGTTCAGCTTGCTCAGGCTGTGATCTCTCTTGTGGTCTGTGGCGTCTTGGCTGCAGGTCAGCCCTCAGGTCTGCCGTCTCATCACTGACTCCCCTCTAAACCCAACACACACACACACACACACACCCACCCTCTAGCTTGCGTTCATGCTCTTCCTCCACCTGCACATACACCACCTCTCTGTGTCAACCTGTCGCTCTGGAAGACCCTTGGGAAGGCCTCCCGTCTGTATTGCAGCGTCCTCATGGTGTACCCCAGATGCCCAGGGTTTGGGGGTGGGTGAGGCAGCAGTAGTTTTTGGTTATTGTTGTTCCAGAAATAATGTTGGCCAGGTGAAACAAGGCCCATTAGAGGCAACCAGGCTTAAGAGGCAGGAGAAGCATCGGAGATCACCGTGGCTCTTTCCTTGACTCCCTGCTCTCTGCCAAGATAGAGAGATCCTATTTGTTTTTTTGGTGTTTTTTTTTTTTTTGCTCAGGCTCTCCCCAGTAAAACCCTCTTTTAGGCCGGCCCATTCCCCACAGACCCCCCATCCATAATGTGTATCCAGGTTAAATTCCAGCGTGGGCTTTGATGCCAATGTTGTGTAAAGTGTAATTTAGATTCTCATTTCTTCTCCCTGTGCCCCCATTCACGGCAGGTTTGTGTTAGCGTGCCAGAAGCCTCGCTCTCCACGAGCTTATTTCCCCCCTCATCTCTGTGCTCATTTGTCAAGCTGGCCTAGGCTACCTGCCTAATTTCATCGGCCTGCCGTTCAAATTGAGTTAGCGGAGATCCCGGCTTTCTCCCTCTCTCTCACTCCCTCTAAATGTCATAAAGACTAGCATGGCCATGTCTGCCGGCTAAGTCCCCTTTGTGTGTTTCTGTGTGTTTCTGTGTGTGTGTGCGTGTGTTTGTGTGAGCGTATGTGTTACAGTACGATTGGCTATTATTACATTTGCTGGGAGATTGGCGTTCCTCAGACGCAAAGTGACAGGGGAGATATAGAGGGTGCTGTGCGCGTGGCCGTGTCCATTCATCATGGTGAACAAGGAGCTGTATGCTTATGTCTCGACACGTCGTCATCATGGCATTTACAGGAAGTCCTTCCACTCCGGTTTGAGTCCAGGAAGGAGCTGTGGGCATGGCTGGCATGTTGGGCCGATACACCATGCTGTCTGCTGTATGTTTTCTTGTTTCTTTTTTGGAAGTCCAAATAGTACGGATTCAATCTCCCACTGTGTGTGTGTGTGTGTGTGTATGTGTGTGAGTGTACACACACAAAGTGGATATGGAGATAGGTGACATTCCACCTTTAAGCAGCATGAGAGAGGCGATCAAGTTTTGACTTTAAATTCCACTGAAGTTTATTGTTATTATATTGTTATTATTTTCTTTCTATTAGGGTTGCACAATATCGGAAATAACTGACGTTGCGATATTTTAGTTTTTCTGCAATATGAAAAAACAGAGGATGTCTTCGGAAAGCACTTTGGCTATTAACCTGACAGTCTGTATCCTTCGTTCTTCCCCAGCCCCATCCTCTACAATTAAAATGTATGAAACTTATGAAAATGTTTATATTTCAGAATAGGTTGCTAGGCAATAATATGTAACAGTAATAGTATAGCAATTGCAATAATGCCAATGTGCAAGATGCTGTCTGTGGCCAAAGCACTGCAATCTGGTCCACTTGTTCAGGTGCAGCCTTCACCATGTTCGCGGCATTGTCTGTTATTATACAGACTAAACGACACTCATCTAGGCCCCAATCAGCTAAAGCTTCTCTCATCCATGTTGCGATGTTCTTACTTGAATGATCCTCTGGGAAAATGCAGTTTGCAAACAGCGACTTTTCAGGTGGAAGTCCTCATTAATAAAGTGTACGGTCAGACTTATGTAGGACTCCGTTGTCCGGCTGGACCACAAGTCTGTTGTTGCTGTATAATATTCCACTTGTGACAGCTCTTTTTCAACTTGTCTTGCGTTTCTCGTACAGCTCTGGGATGGCAACTTGAGAAAAATAGTTGCGTGATGTCATTACACACCGCTTGCCTTGGAAGGAATTGAGATGCTTTGCACTCGTCATACGAAGATTTGTGGTGCCGCCTTAAATGATGGAACATATTGGTCGTGTTGTGGCCACATTTGCAAGGCACTCTTGACAAAGTACCTGTTTTTGGTCAACATCATCCTGTCTGTAGCCGAAATATTTCAAAATAATTGACAATGCATTTCTTTTTGCAACCAAATTCTCAATTTTGGCCTTTTTTGCCTTTTCTTCGCTCATCATTTCGTCACGCACAAGCAGAGCATGCTGGTTTTCCATTTGAAAAATATATATATTGTAAACTGATATGTTTACCTTACTAAGTCGCATGTTCTGCGATGTGACTATTGCGGATGCGTACATCGCAATGTCGATGCTGAAACGGTGTATCGTGCAGCCCTACTTTCTAGATACATTTTGTTTGTATACTCTTCCTCTTAACTACGTTGTTTGTCGGGTGCCGTGTCATAAGAATGTCATTGTACAGGATGACGCTTTGTTGTTCGGTGCATTTGACACATACGCCTTGAAACCTTATCACTTGTTAACTATCTACGGTGTGCCTAATGCGTTTTTCTTCAGCATGGGGCTCCAGTTATGTGTTCGGTTTGTTAACTTCCTAGCCATAGGTGGCCAGCCTACAGGATTGGACAGTCAGTTCACTATCTAGGCTTTCTATGTTTCATCTCAGGCTGATTTGCATTCAGAAGACCGAGGTGAAGCTCTTCATGTTTCATGTTTGGCCTCATTTCCTTGGTTTTATTACGGGCCTCTGGTCTGGGAGGCCGCTCTTCTCTCGTGCAGAGCGGCTGTAGTGAGTACTGTAAAGGGTGTTGAACAGTAGACTGTCTGGTGTCTTAAGTGATAAGCTGCCGTTAAAGTTTCAGGGGGTTTTGTGGACTGTCCTTATGTAGCCTCAGCATGGACACAACAGAACTGGTAGGCCCGATTTGACCATTTACTATCTGGAACTTTCCTGTGTTCATTCATCCTAAAAAGACAATGCAGTGCCGACGCATGGTGGGAGAAAATGCATTCACCCCCCCCCCCCCCCCACCCACCTGCACTACCTACTGTTGGCTAAGTCTCATGTGTACCAGGAGATGCAGAGGAGCTCTTCTGTCCGAGCCCTGCAGTCCACAGTCATCACTACTGTGTTCTGATTGAGACAAAGAGAGCCGTTAGCCATTCCACACACACACACACACACACACACAGCGCCATATCGCTGGCAGAGGGGGGAATTCGCACTGTGTACGCGTCAGCCGTGAAAACCCACTCTTTATTCCTCTCCATCCTCCTTTGAAGCCACACTTAGCCCCGGCCTCCTGTCCAAGGGGATCTGTTCTGGCAAAGCCAGGGATTGTGGGAAAAGGAGCTGCTTGCGCTGGTTAATCAGACCCCAGACGCCGCCTCCCTTTGACTGGGTATGGGGATCAGGGTGAATATGAGGTCAGCCTTCCCTGGCTCTCCCCATATCTCCACTCTCTCCTTTCCTACCTTTCTTTGTAGTGAATGCCCAACGCCGCTAGCTGTGGCTAACGCCATGATAATAGGTAAACAAAACCAATGTCTCTGACAAGATATCACGCTGTCCTTCAAGTCTGTGACAACTTAAAAAAGTAAGGCCCGAGAGTGTATTCTGTCCACAGTACTCCGCCCGTCGCCCCCATTTATGACTGATCAACAGGCTTATGACAGTGACTCTGCTGAGGTATTTTCTGGGTATGCTACGGAGTACATGCTAGGCTTAGGTGGTATCAAGGTTGTCATAGCTTCATGGTGACCCTGTGACACCCTGGGATAATAAATAATACCGGCAGTGAACACAGGGGGTGCTGTTGGAAGAATCCACTGAGCCTCTGTTATAACAAGTGTTTGTGATGCTAACAAGTACAGGTTTAATTCCACAGAGAATGCTAGCTGAAGGCTGATGAGCGAATTGGAATGTGTTCTACTGCTTATGTGTTAAACAGCAGGACATATCATCAGCTTATGAAGGTGTATAAGTGATGACAAAATGCTACTTAGTTTTTTGTTTGCACAAAACAAATATTAGACAGCAGGAATATTGATTCATGAGGGGCATATCTGTTACTAAGAGAAGCTTTAATTAGCTTGAAGCTAACCACTTAGCTTGATAACTAGCCAGTCAATTAGCAAAACAAATGCATAGCTGGAGAACATTAGGCATATTTCTCACTTTTAACTTAGTTTAGTTATAAGGTGTCTAGCTGTTTGTGATTATCATCATTTAGCTAAATCATCTGCTCGGTGCTGCACAGCATTGATTGTGCAAGTCTTGTTTAAAACACATCTGACTGGGCGCTGCTGCTAAATCTTCAGAATGACAAATTTGATAGGTAAAAAAAAAATATCAACGCAATCTGCTTTATTTCCTTACTTACCGCACAGGTGGACTGCAGACATGCCCTAAGTAGCCAGGGGTTGTCACTGTTATTGACGTGATCAAAAAATAACATCCTGTGACTATTTCCATATACAACAGCACACCAGCCAACCCTTGTGTGTGTGCACACATGCTACAGTCACGCCACCCTCCCTCGCGCTCCCACAGTTGGTGTGGAAGTGGCGCTATTCCCAAAGCCTGGCTGTAAGGTGACAGGCGAGGGAGCCCATTCCCGCCCAGCCCCAGTGGCAGCACAGGCAGGGAGGGGAGGGAGGGGGGCAGGGAGGAGTGAGGAGGGGCTGACAGCTCCACTGCAGGGAGAGCTCCTCTTAATGACAGCTTATTCCTTCATGATTTGAATTGTTGACAGTCGACAGGCCTGCTTGTTGCATCATGGCACCTGTATCATTACCTTCTGGCCTTGTCAAGGCTGCATTCTGAGGCCCGGGAGGGAGACCAAGAGAAATGAAGGATGGGAGAAAAGAAGGACAGACAACAATTGAGCCGAGGTGAAAGAGAGAGAAAGAAACGGGGGCGATGGAGAGAAAGAGAAGGACAGGAATGGGTGTGCAGGAGGTGTTAAGTTGTGCCGGGTTTTAGTCACCTGGGGTTGTGAGAGGAGCCTGTGGATTGGTGCGCTACACAAACGCTGTTATCATTCTCTGCTGAGAGGGAGGCCTGGGAATGGAGGGCACATACTGTCTACAATATTCACCACAACATGCAAGAGATGTACACACAGAAGCTGGTGGGCAACTGTATAGGGGGGTGGGTGGGTGGGTGTATAGGGGGATGGGTGGGTGTATAGGGGGATGGGTGGGTGTATAGGGGGATGGATGGGTGTATAGGGGGGTGGATGGGTGTATAGGGGGGTGGATGGGTGTATAGGGGGGTGGGTGAGTGTATAGGGGGGTGGGTGGGTGTATAGGGGGGTGGGTGGGTGGGTGTATAGGGGGGTGGGTGGATTTTTGTACTGTAGTAGTCCAGATTATGGCTTGAGCATCTTAAATATGCAAACAGAAATGACAATCCATCATTACTTCAAGACATGAAGGTCAGTCAGTCCGGTATATTTCAAGAAGTTTTAATGTTTCTTCAAGTTGAAAAAAACATCAAGCGCTATGATGAATGTTGCTCTCATGAGGACCGCCACAAGAAAGGAAGGCTGAGAGTTTCCTCTCCTGCAGAGGTTAAGTTTATTAGAGTTACCAGTCTCAGAAATCGGCAATTTACTGCACCCCAGATTTACCGCACCCCAAATGAATGCTCAAGAAGAGTTTAAGTAACAGACACATTCATTTCATATACAGACAAATACACACCCCAAGATCACATTACGAGGCATAGTTGCTATAATGTCTGTCTAAAAGGTGTAAGACATTTTTTGTCCACAAAAAGCAAGAGAATGACAATTCCTCATCGAGACCTGCTGGGCAGTGTTTGAGCGATCCATCCAAAAAGTCAAGTCTCTCTTTGGAGGAGAAGTCTATCCCTAAATTCTCCCTTAAATGGCAGCTTCACAAATTCAATACTCGTATAACATTACGTAACAAGTTCATCATTATAACTCCTATTTTATCATGGTTGCCAATTGACCTCATCTTTCCAAACATAGGAACATTAAATTGTGCTATTGACATGCACACTGAGAAACCTGAATCTGCTGACTATGTCCACATAAGCCCCGTCATTTTGGTCAAGGCTCTTCCTCTGTCAGAAGTCCACATGTGAAATGAAATATTGAAAAGAGTGGGGCTCAAACCGCACCCTGTTTCATTACAGACTTGTTTTCTGTGTAATAAAGAACGAGTATAATATTGTAGTTCCCCCAACACCACTTTCCATTATTTGGTACAGTTTCAACTGTGATTCGAAATGGAGTCGAAAGCTTCTTTTCCCACAATACACAGGGAGACTTTGCTTTTGTTTATTTCCTCAATTAGGCTATGCTGGGTGCATGCCTGAGTTGTCACGCCATCTGACATTCACCTGAGTGCAGTTCTCTCTGAGGAAATGTTGGAGTCAGCTGGTGATGCTACTGCACAGAGTTCGCTCTCTCTCGCTACATTTCTTCATCTTCAACACATTCCATCACCCTCTTCCAATATTTTGTTTCACTTTCTTTGCTTCCTTTTTTTTTCGCTGTTTGTTTTGTTTCTTTGACCCAAACCCTCCCCGTGCACCCCTTTCTCCCTGCAGTGTACCCATGAGTGCATCAACAGCCCCCTTAAGACAACCCAACGGGTACACATGGGTGCGTGCACGCGCACACACACACACACACACACACACACACACACAGAAAAAGGAAGAGAGTGACTGCATTTCATTAAAAATAACTTAATTTATCACAAAAACTAAGATCTATGAACGCCCTCTCCGACCCCTCCTCCCCTCACACCCCCTCACACCTCCTCCTCCTCCTTGCTCCTGTTAGTCAGTTAGGCTCGGCACTGGAGACTTGCTGGAAAGAAAGAGGGGGTGTGGTGTTTTCAAAAGTGTGTCAAAAGCCTAGGGGTTTGTATCTGCCCAGAATTTCAATGGGAGGCTGAAAGGGGGCAGGGATGAGGGGTTATCTCAGACACGGGAATCTTGTTTAATTTCTGTCATGTTGCTCTTTTTTTTGTTTTGTTTTTTTTTGCCAGATTGATGTCTTTTTCAAAATCCCCTCCTCTGCTATGACACTTCGTGGTACTGTATACCGGCAGGCCTCTCCTCTCTCCTTGTCTCTCTCCTTCTCCCCTCCCCATGTATCTCCCCCGTCTCTCCTCTCCTCCCTCTCCCATCTCTTCGGTCTCCCCCGACCCTGATCCCTGGTGTGTGTCCCTGACTGCTGCCTGTGTTAAATAACCTTGCATTTTGGTGTGTACATTTTAGAGTGACTTCTATCCTATCTAGTGATTAAGGTGAATGCATTAGGTTATTATGATGTGTGTATGCAAGTAGGAGGTGTGTGTGTGTGTGTGTGGGTCAGAGGACGGTCGGGTCTGAACTGACCATGTAATTGAGGCTCTGCGTGGTGCTCCTATCTTCAGGTGGAAGGTGCAGCGTTTCCTGCAGTTAAAATCAATGCACTTGACACCTTCAAAGGCAGTGGAGGCTGGGACTTGCTCTGGGGTTAAACCTCTTTTAAATAGCTGTCAATAAAACCCAATAATTACCAGGCCAGGCCCGGCCCGGGAAGAGCTCGCCCTGTACTGGCCAAATTAAAAATTGATCAGCGAGGAAGAAAACATTATTTAGTGCTGGTGTTCCCTGTCTTTACAGGGGAGCCATAAATCTCTCTCATCACAGACTCTTCTGTTTCTGCATGAACAATGGAACACCATGCTCCGTGTAAAAACATGTATTTGCATACTAAGCGTGTGTGTTGATTGTTTTTTTTGTTTTGTTTTTCGCTGGCTTAGGTGTGTGTGTGTGTGTGTTTCCCTCCAGCCCTGTATTGATGGAAAGCTCATTCTGTCTTACTTCTCAGGGAGCTTTTATTTGCCAGTCAGGAAAGGTAGAGAAGAAAGCTGCACTTCCTCAGGCTTCCTGTCCTCTTTTAGGAAAACAATTTCTGAACACACGTTCAGGAATGAGAATAAAGACTGTTTTCTAAACTAGTGCATACGCTCATTTGCGCACCCAGAGACATACATGGACAGCCATTCCTTGTATTCATAAGCGTAGTGGAGAGCGGTCTCATATGGGTGGCACCGTTAAGACGTTGTCTCTACGTCAGACTGAAGCAACCTGAGGCAGGTTAGCTGGCTAACTATATGTCCGGTTGAGAGAGGTTAGCTGGCTAACACTATGTCATTCTGAGACCTGCTGAGACAGGTTATCTCGCTAACGCTACGTCAGGCTGAGACAGGCTAGCTGGCTAACGCTATGTCAGACAGGGCCTGGCTTGCTTACTAATGCTATTTCTGGCAGAGACAGGCTAGCTGGCTAATGCTACGTCAGGCTGAGACCGGCTAGCTGGCTAATGCTACTTCAGGTTGAGACTGGCTAGCTGGCAAATGCTACGTCCGGCTGTGCCAGGCTAGCTGGCAAGCGCTACGTCAGGCTGAGACAGGCTAGCTGCCTGGGAGAGAACAGGGGGAAAAAAAACTTTGATCTAAATGCTGAAGCATTCTTAAGGATTCTGCTTTTATTAGCCCCAGTGTTGATAATTAGATTTTTTTTGGTCCAAATTAACAAATGATATCATCAAGGACAGTGTGGTAGGTGGGTAGTAGGTCGTTCACTGCTGCAGGGCTGTGTGTGTGTGTGTGTGTGCACGTCTGTGTGAGTTTTTGTGTGTGTGTGTGTGTGTGTGTGTGTGTCCCGGTGGGACGGTCTTGTTTAGATTCTCTCCCAGAATGCCCCGGGCAGTGTGTGTGGTGGATTTCTGCTCACTCTCTCCCTGGGAGAACACTTCACGAGGCCAGGCACAGAGAACAGACACACACACACACACACACCAACATTCTACTCAATGAATACACACCTCTGCTGGGTCGTGTTCATTACAACCCCTAACACCTCTGACTGACGTGGAATACAGAACGACACAAACACATACACACTTTCACACACGCCGAGAAACACTGAGCTATTGATCGTCCACGTGTTTCCTTTCTCCCTGTGTAATGTAACTGGCTGTCCTGTTGGTGTTACATGGACTTCACATGGCAGGCCTGGCTCAGTGAGGTTAAAGGAGCGGGCAGTGCAGTTGTCCAGAGGAAATTGAGTTATCGTGGGAGGCGGAGGGAGACGGGAGAGACACGGAGTCAGACACCCAGGAGCACTGGAGGTCAGCTTTGAGTTGTGGCGTGTGCGGCGCCAATACGGGGTCCTAGCTCCTTGATTGTTGGTAGGGGCCTTGATCGATGCGAGTAAACATGGGCTAATTCTTGAGCAGGGTTAACGCGGTTCTGCAACAATGCTGGGGTTTTGAAGAAACACCAGGCCAAACAGCTGTGAACAGGGCATTTTGGCTTGACACCAGGCCATTCATTATGGGTCTAATAAAGAGCTTATAGAACATTCATAAAGCTTCTAATGGAGGTTGGTGGCCTTGAGGTTTCATCTTTCACGTGTGTGTGTGTGTGTGTGTGTTTGCAAGTATATTTATCTAGTATATTAATCTAACCATCCTTATAATAAGGTATATTGTTTGTTAGCGTTATTCAGCTAAGGTACAACGTTGTATTAGATAATGATAAGTAATTTGTCTTGTTCCATTGGCATATTATTTCACTTATTTCAAGCAAATATCTCCTCAAATATATAATATATGTATGTGTATATATATAATTTCTTATTTTTTTTTAATAATTTTTTTGGTGGTCTGTGTAATATCAGACCTGTCAACTGCTCCATGTCTGACAGTCATGGTGGGAGACTCTGTGTCTGTGGGCGAAGTGAGCAGAACATCAGCATTCAGACTGTCACTCCCACTGTGCACTTCTGTCTGTCTGTCTGTATCTTTTTTTGTCCGTCTCTGTGTCTGTCTGTCTCTGTGTCTGTCTGTCTCTGTTTCTGTCTCTGTGTGTGTCTGTCTGTCTGTCTCTCTGATCTCTGTCTGTCTTATATCTTTCTGTCTCTTTTATCTCTGTCTGTCATTCTCTGTGTCTGTCTGTCATTCTCTGTGTCTGTCTGTCATTCTCTGTGTCTGTCTGTCATTCTCTGTGTCTGTCTGTCATTCTCTGTGTCTGTCTGTCATTCTCTGTGTCTGTCTGTCATTCTCTGTGTCTGTCTGTCATTCTCTGTGTCTGTCATTATCTGTGTCTGTCTGTCTGTCTGTCTGTCTGTCTCTGTCTGTCTGTGTCTGTCTGTCTGTCTCTCTGTGTCTGTCTGTGTCTGTATGTTTCTCTTTTTTGGTTTGTTTGTGTTTTGGTTTGTTTGTGTTCGTGTCAGGAGCAGGGTGAAGAGTCACTGTCAGTGTGTTTGGATGCCTGTTTCAGGGGCAGAGTGTACTCTCCTGTTCCATCTACCTTACTCTCCTGGTCCATCTACCTTACTCTCCTGGTCCATCTACCTTACTCTCCTGGTCCATCTACCTTACTCTCCTGTTCCATCTACCTTACTCTCCTGTTCCATCTACCTTACTCTCCTGGTCCATCTACCTTACTCTCCTGGTCCATCTACCTTACTCTCCTGGTCCATCTACCTTACTCTCCTGGTCCATCTACCTTACTCTCCTGGTCCATCTACCTTACTCTCTTGTTCCATCTACCTTAGGCCCACTGAACACCTCCTAAACACCTCCCCTCCCCATTCATACACAAATCTAGACTCCCCACCCATGGCTTTAGTCAGTCAGCAAAAAAAGGTCCAGGTAGAGACCAGCCGTCACCATTCAGAAGACTTCCAGAACAGCTTGTGACTAGATGCATGGCAGCAAACAACCAAAGTGATGTCTCCATTAAAAACCGGAAAAGGAACCAGGCAAGCCTAGCTCAGCTGGCCTGCAATTAAAAGTGATAAATGTTGTCGCCCTTGCAGATTACGAACCCAGGACTCCCATGTGTGAGGCGGTGTCTCTTACAGCTGCACCACTACATTGGCTAGCATAGCATCCCGACATTAGATCATGTTGTCACGTGTTATCATCACGCCAAGTTTGAATATTTCGCTAGACACCATTAAACTTTTTTTTAAACTGCCTAATGTTTCTTACAAATTTTACCTCCACCACAAATAGCATCAATGACATTTTTGGCTTTTGCCACTGGTCATTTTAGCAGCTTATTAGCCAGTAATAGGCTTTCTGGTATCCACTAACTTACTACTTGGAACCGTCATAAGAATTGATCAATTTCTACCGAGACTGAAGATGAACTTTACACTGCCAAAGCTATTTCATTTCATGGCACAACAATGTTAGTTATTCTTTCATTAGTGAATGACATTGATACAGTAACTATCAATATAGGTGACGAGGTGAAAAGACGACAGAATTGTGGGAACCCCTACTCTTTTACTGCTCACGGGGTTGCGATCTAGCCTGTATTACCCCCAAAAACATGTTCAGATGCGTAGCTTGAAAATCCAGCAGAAATAGTTGCAGTATAGCCATGAACAGTTTTTGTTTAGGCTTGCTATAACACAGCTGCTGACGGTTGTAGACTGCAAGTTATTGTCTACCCGGAGCAAATCCTAATGCATAACTGGTTTTGACTGTGACGAGATTAGAGTGCTAGACGTCTTGTTTGGCAGTCCGCGTCTCTAACCACTACGCTATTTAACAAGGGGTAGTCACTCAGTCAGTCACTCACTAACTCAGTAACAGACATTCGCTCTTCTTGGCCGGCTCCGCTTATGCCGTCTGGCAAAAATCATTATTTCAGAGTAGCTGTAGGGAGAATTATTTTATTGTAAAGGGAGAGTTTGTGGAAAAAAATCCATTTGGGTGAAATTCCCCTTTCCTTGGGTTGCGTCTGAAGGCCCATGGTGTCATAATCCACAAACTATTGTTTACTTCTGCCCCGTCCCCGAGTTACCTTAATTTGCTTCCTTAAAATTCATGAATTGATACTGTGAAACCTCTATAGCAAAAGCTGCATTGCCAGCGGAAACTTCCCCAAAAAAAACCTTCAAACTAGTTTAGTAATTCATGCATTAGCAGCGATTTTATTTTAAATTGCATACTGCTGAAATTTCCACTGGAATGTGTTTGCTCCGAACTGGCACTATTTCCCCTCAGTAACCCAGCTGGCACTTGCTAAACATTGGTTTGTACCAAGTGAGTACCACCTACTCACAGGAAAAGTATGCTATTGTTACCATCTGTGGACCGGTCCAACAGATAAACATAGGGAGTATCAGAACTATTAATAATGACATTATTGTGTGGACCATAACAGGTTCTTTCTGGTACATGACACCCTGTAGTTCCACTTGTAATGTAGCTTTTGCTATATCGGATGCATGGTTTCAATGAATTACTTTTGACGATGCAGTAAGCTAACACTGAGGTAGTGCTTAATCAGACAATGACTTGCTGTGGACTTTGACACTATGGGCCTTACGAACTCAAGGGGAATTTCACCCAAATAGGATTTTTTTTTAACAAACTATCCCTTTACAAATCCTAAACACAAACATTTCTGAATCCTGAATCCTGATTTTAGTTCTCCTAAACTGCTGCTAAAGGCAGTTGTGTTAGAAGCTCCAAATAATCTCTACCTAGTACACAACCTATGACCATGGAGAGAGAACAGTCCCTGGTCTTTGGACCAGATAGAGAGAGAGAACAGTCCCTGGTCTTTGGACCAGATAGAGAGAGAGAACAGTCCCTGGTCTTTGGACCAGATAGAGAGAGAGAACAGTCCCTGGTCTTTGGACCAGATAGAGAGAGAGAACAGTCCCTGGTCTTTGGACCAGATAGAGAGAGAGAACAGTCCCTGGTCTTTGGACCAGATAGAGAGAGAGAACAGTCCCTGGTCTTTGGACCAGATAGAGAGAGAGAACAGTCCCTGGTCTTTGGACCAGATAGAGAGAGAGAACAGTCCCTGGTCTTTGGACCAGATAGAGAGAGAGAACAGTCCCTGGTCTTTGGACCAGATAGAGAGAGAGAACAGTCCCTGGTCTTAGTAAACAGCTACTGGACATTGGAACTTTACACTGTCATGCACAGTAGTGACACAAGAATTTGATATGCCTAGAAGGTGTGTCTGTGTGTGTGTGTGTCGGTGTGTGTGTGTGTGTCGGTGTGTGTGTGTGTGTCGGTGTGTGTGTGTGTGTGTGTGTGTGTCGGTGTGTGTCGGTGTGTGTCGGTGTGTGTGTGTGTCTTGGGCTTTGGGGTCGGTGCCTCCTAGCCAAGACCTCTCAAGAGTCCCAGAGCATTGACAGCACATCTGCCAACATCTCACCATATCACTCTCCCTTTTTCTACCTCTCTCTCCATCCTTTTTCCTTTTATCCTGCTTCTTTCTCTCTCTCTGTCTCACACGCGCGCACACACACACACACACAGACACAGACACAGACACACACAGTGTCAGCGATAGCAGAGAGTATTCCGTGGATGAACTGGTTTAATTATAGTGACACAATGACACTTCGCTTGTTTCCATTTCACTGCTGTACCGATCACCTCCCACCCACCGTGTGCGAGCGTGCGAGTGAGCGTGCGAGTGAGCGTGCGAGTGAGCGTGCGAGTGAGCGTGCGAGTGAGCGTGCGAGTGAGCGTGCGAGTGAGCGTGCGAGTGAGCGTGCGAGTGAGCGTGCGAGTGAGCGTGCGAGTGAGCGTGCGAGTGAGCGTGCGAGTGAGCGTGCGAGTGAGCGTGCGAGTGAGCGTGCGAGTGAGCGTGCGAGTGAGCGTGCGAGTGAGCGTGCGAGTGAGCGTGCGTTTGTTGTAGGTGATGAGACCTACTCAGTACTGGACAATTATTCAGGGTGAGATGCATGTTGGTGGGTGAAGCAAACAACATGTCTACAGGCACCATCAGCATGGCCTCTGCCCAGGGTTACAGTCAAGACGTTTGTGCTACGTCTTAAGTGAAGGGTGGTATATTATGAATAGTTATGGTTCAAGGTATGCATTAATACAGTGTTATTAAAGGGGAATTTCACCAGATCTAATGATGTAGCAATCACTTATGTTGTCAGTGATACATTTTTGGTCATGAAATGGACCGTGTGGTGCTCTGCCTGGCTATACTAATTAAAATCAAGGACAGGAGAGCTCTTTCACATTTGCCTAGTGGATTTCATAGTGTAGCGCGCTGGGTCGTTCTGCGGGTCGTACTCGTGTCATGCACGGAGCCCCAGCACCCACCGAAGATGAAGCGGCCAACCCAGGAGAGCAGTGTGATTGCTTTTGATCGTCCCCTCTCCTCCGCTTTCACCTCCCTTAATAAAACCGGCTCCAGGGCCCTAAATGCCGGCCCGGTACCAGTGTCCTACCTCAGTTCTGTGCAAACCCAGATGTTCTGTGGATATGGGGTCCCCTCGCAGAGTTCGTCCTGCTTATGCATTGTTAATTCTATGTCAACGATGCCGCCCGGTTGTTCGTTTGAAATGTTCAGTAACCAGATTGGGAAAGGCTGAAAACGTTTGGAGTAAATGTTACAAGTCAATATGGAAATACTGTCATCTATAGCTATGTCTTACGTCTATATAATTTTGCAGTGGCTCTCCAAAGTATTCACCCCAATGGACTTTTCCACATTTTGTGTTGCGGCATATATTTAATCGATTTTGAAAATCTAAATAGATTAAATTGCCACTGATCAACACACAGAATGTCCATAATGTCAGTGAAAGTGAAAAATAAAGTCTACAAATTGCGCCAGCCGCCCCCAGCTTGCTTCACAGTGGGGATGTGTTCGCACCAAACAGCGCTTAGCCTCCAATCTCTTCAGCCTGTGGGTTACAATGCTATAGATCGGATTTAAATAGTAGCTCCAATATTTGACTGTGTATGTGAACTCATTGGCCTGTTGGTGTAATACATGTTATTGTTAAATGTGATTGCATTTCATGGACTTGAATGTTGACCTACAGGGGAGAACAAGTATTTGATACCCTGTTTTACCCATGTTTTCCCACATACAAAGCATATAGAAGTCGAATTTATATCATAGGTACTCTTCAACTGTGAGTGGCGGAATCTAAAGCAAAAATCCAGAAAATCACATTGTATGATTTTTAAGTAATTAATTAGCGTTTTATTGCATGACATAAGTATTTGATACATCAGAAAAATAGAACTTAATATTTGGTACAGAAACTTTTGTTTGCAATTAGAGATCATACGTTTCCTGTAGTTCTTGACCAGGTTTGCACACACTGCAGCAGGGATTTTGGCCCACTCCTCCATACAGACCTTCTCCAGATCCTTCAGGTTTCGGGGCTGTCGCTTGGCAATACGGACTTTCAGCTCCCTCCAAAGATTTTCTATTGGGTTCAGGTCTGGAGACTGACTAGGCCACTCAAGGACCTTGAGATGCTTCTTACGGAGCCACTCCTTAGTTGCCCTGGATGTGTGTTTCGGGTCGTTGTCATGCTGGAAGTCCCAGCCACAACCTATCTTCAATGCTCTTACTGAGGGAAGGAGGTTGTTGGCCAAGATCTCGTGATACATGGCCCCATCCATCCTCCCCTCAATACGGTGCAGTCGTCCTGTCCCCTTTGCAGAAAAGCACCTCCATGCTCCATGTTTCCACCTCCATGCTTCACGGTTGGGATGGTGTTCTTGGGGTTGTACTCATCCTTCTTCTTCCTCCAAACATGGCGAGTGTTCAGACCAAAAAGCTCTATTTTTGTCTCATCAGACCACATGACCTTCTCCCATTCCTCCTCTGGATCATCCAGATGGTCATTGGCCAACTTCAGACGGGCCTGGACATGAGCTGGCTTGGGCAGGGGGACCTTGCGTGCACTGCAGGATTTTAATCCATGACGGCGTAGTGTGTTACTAATGGTTTTCTTTGAGACTGTGGTCCCAGCTCTCCTCAGTTCATTGACCAGGTCCTGCCGTGTCGTTCTGGGCTGATCCCTCACCTTCCTCATGATCATTGATGCCCCACGAGGTGGGATCTTGGATGGAGCCCCAGACTGAGGGAGATTGACTGTCATCTTGAACTTCTTCCTTTTTCTAATAATTGCGCCAACAGTTGTTGCCTTCTCACCAAGCTGTTTGTCTATTGTCCTGTAGCCCATCCCAGCCTTGTGCAGGTCTTCAATTTTATCCGTGATGTCCTTACACAGGTCTCTGGTCTTGGCCATTGTGGAGTGATTGGAGTCTGTTTGATTGAGTGTGTGGACAGATGTCTTTTATACAGGTAACGAGTTCAAACAGGTGCAGTTAATACAGGTAATGAGTGGAGAACAGGAGGGCTTCTTAAAGAAAAACTAACAAGTCTGTGAGAGCTGGAATTCTTGCTGGTTGGTAGGTGATCAAATATTTGTCATGCAATAAAACGCAAATTAATTATTTAAAAATAATCCTATGTGATTTTCTGGATTTTAGTTTTAGATTCCGTCACTCACAGTTGAAGAGTACCTATGATAAAAATTACAGACCTCTACATGCTTTGTAAATAGGAAAACCTGCAAAATCGGCAGTGTATCAAATACTTGTTCTCCCCATTCTATACGTTTGCTGATCTGTCCTACAATAGCCATTATGCTACTTCCTAGTCTGCCTTATCAATATTTACTGATTTCTTTTTCATTTTTTTTTTTAAACTAGTTTATTTTTTTACCTAGTCTTCCAAAGTTAAAACTTAAATAACATTTGAACGGATTAACAGAGACAATATTTGTGGTTTTCTAAGGTTTTCAGTACCTACTCCATTAACATTATTTTACCCATAGGTCACTAGGTGCATTTTGCTTCTTGTTGTTATTTGATTTGCTTAGCTTTTTTCTTTTACCGTCTTTCTGTTTGTTATTGTGCGTGTCAACATCTTCTCCCATTCCCAACTCCCTCACCCTCCTTCTCTGTTTCGCTCACTTCCTCGTTCGTCCTGAGACATGCCTGTGTACCTTCCTGCATTTTTCTGTGTGTCTTTCAAAGTTGACACGCGACCTAAAGCGTGTTACGCTCCCAGTGATACGTGTCATTACCCTCTCCTGCGCTGACAGCCTTTAACCCTCCCAGGGCCGGGACACTGCTGAGTTGTTTGTGCTAATGTCAAGTTTCTGTGTTTGCCGGGCACCATATGCCTCTGTGCTGTTATTACTCCTGCCGGCTGTCAGTCAACTTAGCATCAACCGACAAAACACAAATGGCAAAAAGTAAATAAATAAATAGGCACATACATGGAGGTGCATACACGCGTACAGAAAGAATGTGCAAAACACAAAATGTTCATGTGTGTCTTCACGGAGACACGGTGGCCGACAGGAGACTGCTCTCACTATACGGAACGCTGCTCCGAAATTATGCTTGTAGTCTGTAGGTTTTAAAGTCGTGTTTTAAAAGAATGTTTGTAGTCTGTAGGTTTTAATGTCCTGTTTTAAAGAGAATGTTTGTAGTCTGTAGGTTTTAAAGTCGTGTTTTAAAAGAATGTTTGTAGTCTGTAGGTTTTAAAGTCGTGTTTTAAAAGAATGTTTGTATTCTGTAGGTTTTAAAGTCGTGTTTTAAAGAGAATGTTTGTAGTCTGTAGGTTTTAAAGTCGTGTTTTAAAAGAATGTTTGTAGTCTGTAGGTTTTAAAGTCGTGTTTTAAAAGAATGTTTGTAGTCTGAAGGTTTTAAAGTCGTGTTTTAAAAGAATGTTTGTAGTCTGTAGGTTTTAAAGTCGTGTTTTAAAGAGAATGTTTGTAGTCTGTAGGTTTTAAAGTCGTGTTTTAAAAGAATGTTTGTAGTCTGTAGGTTTTAAAGTCGTGTTTTAAAATAATTTTTGTAGTCTGTAGGTTTTAAAGTCCTGTTTTAAAAGAATGTTTGTAATCTGTGGCTTTTAAAGTCCTGTTTGATTGTGGTAGGTTTTTCAAAGAATGTTTGTAATCTGTAGTTTTTAAAGTCCTGTTTTAAAAGAATGTTTATAATCTGTAGTTTTCAAAGTCCTGTCTGATTGCGGTAGGTTTTGTAATCTGTAGGTTTTGACAGAGGAACATCTGGGGTGGTCTTTGAAGTGGATCACATGTCCCCTTTAAATGAAGTCCTCCTATCCTCCCCTGTAGCAAGACCCGCATGAGAACCTCCGTTATGTCTGTGTGTGTGTCAGTGGAGGTCGTACTGCCGTGATAAGCTCTGGCCTTGTCTTTGATGTCTGTATGAGTAGCTTCAGCCAAGTTCCAGTGTTAACCCACGTTTATAATAAACATCACGCAGTCCTGGGAGAGTGTGTGTGCATGCGTGCGTGCCCTTCCTTCGTTGAAACGATGTGGTCGGAGTGGCTTTCCACTTTTCCTCTAACAAAGCTGTTCAGAGCTGTTTTTACAAAGTGGAGACAAATGGTCCCTGCAGCCTAGTGTTCAGAATATCCCAGCTCCCTGTTCTGTGTCCTTCTCACCTCATTATCTCTCCTCATCTCCTCACTGTCTGTCCTTAGTGTTCAGAATGTCCTAGCTCCCTGTTCTGTCCTTCTCTCCTCATTATCTCTCATCTCCTCACTGTCTGTCCTTAGTGTTCAGAATGTCCTAGCTCCCTGTTCTGTCCTTCTCTCCTCATTTTCTGTTCTCATTCTGTTTCCTTCTGTCTTTATTGTCTGTTCTTCTTTCCTCATTATCTGTCCTTCCCTCATTATTTGCCCTTCTCCCCACTCCCTCATTCTTTGTCCTTCCCACATTTTCTCTCCTCTCCTCCATTCTGTCCTTTTTTCATTTTCTTTCCTCACCTCATTCTCCCACCTTTCCTTTCTCACTTGCTCTCTCTCCTCTCCCTCTCTCCTCTCCTGCACTCCTCTCTCTTTCCCCCTCTGTCTCTCCCACTGTCTTTCCCTTTGTCTGTCCTGTGTGTGTGTGTGTGTTTCTTTAAGTAACAAGGCCCAGCTGTGAGTTACCCATAGTGCACTGCTCTGAGAAGTGTGTGTGTGTGTCCTTGTACTATTGTCCTGTTTTACCTTGTCCTAGTACAGTACAAGCCCTCCTTCCCTGCCTCCCTGTTTTTCCTGATGCGAGACATGATGACGGTGAAGCAAGAGAGAAAAAGCATGAGTTGTCTCTCTGCTCTGGCCAAGATTTGTGCACTGCAGCAGTGTCAGTCTGTGACCCAGTTCCAACCCCTTTGAAGTCCACAGGCTGATCCCTCAACAGGGGGTACAATGGATTTAGAAGGGAAATAATGGAGGAGCAGAATACTGCAGAGAGGAGGAGAGATGGAGAAAAGGGAAGAGAGGGATGGGGAGAGAGATGGAGATGAAGAGTAGTGTAGGAGAGTGAGACAAGAAGAGGGAGGAAAATAGGTGGTTTAGAGAGATAGGAGAGAGAGATAGAGGAGAGAGTAGGTGGAATGTGAGGTTTAAGGCATCCTCCTTAGACCGTCTCTAGCCTGGTTCCTGTGTATTATAACTGCCTGGGTTTATATGGTGGAATGTGAGGTTTAAGGCATCCTCCTTAGACTGTCTCTAGCCTGGTTCCTGTGTATTATAACTGCCTGGGTTTATATGGTGGAATGTGAGGTTTAAGGCAGCCATCCTCCTTAGACTGTCTCTAGCCTGGTTCCTGTGTATTATAACTGCCTGGGTTTATATGGTGGAATGTGAGGTTTAAGGCAGCCATCCTCCTTAGACTGTCTCTAGCCTGGTTCCTGTGTATTATAACTGCCTGGGTTTATATGGTGGAATGTGAGGTTTAAGGCAGCCATCCTCCTTAGACCGTCTCTAGCCTGGTTCCTGTGTATTATAGCTGCCTGGGTTTATATGGCAGTGGGTCTGCTTGGAGTGAGAGGAGCACTGTCGGGGGATGTGACCTAGAAAGGCCCAATCACTCTCCTTTCTGCCGCCTTCTGTGATCGCCAGGGTGCCAGAACCTCAGTCGTTGCGTGTGTGTGTGTGTGTGTGTGTGTGTGTGTGTGTGTGTGTGTGTGTGTGCGCGTGTGCGCGTGCGTGCGTGCGTGCGTGTGCGCACATGCACCCCTCTGCAGCCATGCCTTCTTGACCCAGTTAAGGGACTGGCCCGGCAGCCGTGGCCCTGGCGCGGTGCAGCCCGCTGGGGTACAGTCCCCACAGAGACATGGTCCTGCTGAGATCTGCTGGGGGTGTGGACAGGCACAGCTGAAGCACGAACATGTGGGAAGAAGTTTCAGTTTTAATGGACTTTAGTTGCCCGTCTCTCGTCCGAGTGTCTCTCTCCAGGTAGGCTGACTGTGTTGAAGAGTGCCAGGTAGTTTATGTTCCCTGGCCGACGAGTATGAAATGTGTGTGTGTGTCATGTGGCTGTACTGCAAGGTGTGGCGGAGAGAGTGGGAACCCGCGGGGCGCTTAGCAGGGATCACAGGGGCCCTCCCTATACAAGATGGCCGGGCGGTGAACTCCTCTCAATTAACCAGAGCCACTCGCCTTCCATCCCTCCACCATCCACCTAGCTTCAGCCTCCCCTGTGAATCACACGGTAGCCGCCGACACAGGCCCTTCTGCTGGGGGCATGCTTAACCTTTCCCTGTTGTGGAAGGCAGGGATACCTGGAAGTCTCTTCGAGTTTGGCTGTTCAATTAAAAAACCCTCACTTTCTTTCCTGCTCCTTCATCTTCTTCCATCGCCATCTTTGAAGTTGGCCCCAGGCCTGGCAGCGGCTCATCAACCCTGCTTCGCTAGATTGCGTACAGGTACCGTCTCGTCGGTTTTTTTGGAGTTTTTTTTCCTCAATGACTTAATTAGTTTCTGAGTGCCGCTGAGGCTTGTGGATGGACCAGACAGAAGAGTATGATTGAGAGCGTGTGATGCGGACACTCTTCTGTCTGCCGTTTCTCTTTCTAGGTCACGCTCTGGCCCCGCGTGGCTGTCGTTACCTCCCGGAAATACCGGTTAATCCAAAATGGCGGCATCTCATTGTTGTCGCAGCCATCAGAGTGACACGTCTCCTGGAAAGTTCAAATTGCCGCAGTCACAGTCCCAACTTTTAATTTAACAGTTCCCTACTTTTACCCTTTTCTTCAACCTTATTGGTCCTGTTTGGATGTTTCTAACAGAAGACATGTATAACAATATATATATTGAGAGAGATGTGGAACCTGTAGACCATAATTGAAGAAATCCATTTGGGTTGTGAGGTGGAAGCAACACTAGGATGTTAATCAACCAAAGTCAAGGTGAGAGACCTTAGGCCAGGCAGCCCACTGCAGTGCTGATAACAAGTCAAACTAATTGTTCAAGAGAATAGGTTGACACAGCCTGTGACAGTTTGATGTGGTTTTGTTTTGTCTTGTTGTTAGCTAGCTAGCGTGCCACCAAGCCAGTGATCAAGGCTGCTTTGTATTCATTGCTGCTGCTCCTAATATTTTGTCAGCCATGACATCAAGGGCATGCCCCACTCCAATGTAAACTGCTGTATTCCCCCCCAAACCTGCTCCTGCTGAGAAGAGAGGAGTTCCTTCCCTGAATGTCACTCATCACACTGTTACACCGCACACTCCCTCTGTCTGGTCCCATTCCGAAAGGATAGAATGAAAAGGAAAACGTGTCAGAAGAAGGTGACATTTTTATACTTCTCTATCGTTGATCACGGTTTAAATACCAACTAGGTGTCATGCTGTTGTAATCCAAAATGACACTTTCCAGAGAAGTAACTGTCGAGGAAATTTGTGCTGATTTTAAAATCCATCTTTATTTATTAATATATGATACTTATTGTCCTGTATCCTTGTCTGCAACGAGGCCTCGTGGTCTCTGGCCGGGCCATCCTCAGACAGTCACGTAACGGAGTGTCTGTTTGCTGGACGGCTTCTTTGACTCAACCTCCTGTGACCTCCTGTGATCACAGGCCACCACATATTAGTACAAGAGGCCACCACCCTTGGGGAATTGGGCCCACGTCCTGATACGTGGCGGTACCCAGGGCCCGTTCCCGTGCCACTCTGCTCTGGGCGCCACTTTAAAAAGATGGGCCTCCTAAATGAAGTTAGGACGAGCAGCAGCCTGTGGCCCCAGATCCTCTTCCATTACCCTGTTTTAATTGGGAAGCTCTCTCCTCAGTTCCCTGCTCCCTGACAGGCTGGTCGTCTCGCGTGGCCCAGCCACGGGACAGAGGCCACAGGGCAGGAGGAGGAGATTGGAGGGGGTTGAGAAGGTTACTGTACATGTGGAAGTTTAGTTGCCTGGCTACCTAAAATCCATTACCTGGCTAGACACTACACCATGTTTAAGTACCGAGAACCTTCTGATTGGTTCCGGAAAACTTTCTGATTCAACGCATGTAAGTATTAAGTAATGTGTGATTTCCCTTAGACTCTGTGATTTGTTAGAGATTATCTAAAAGCTGATGACGGGACTTATTTTGACATCTACCAAATGACTACAGTGGGATTTGTTTCAGACTGAATACTGTAACAAACCACAGACCAGCAGAGGATTCCTGTTGGAGTTGTTGGGTAAAACGTCTGAAGATGAGAAGGAGTCTGTATGTTCATTTGGTTCTATACGTGACAAGCAGAAGTATTACCCATGGCAAATCAGGCAAAGGCTTGATGATTATATTTAGGGTGTGCATGTGTGTGTGCGATCTGGATTGATTAACAAAATATGGTCCAGAGCGACCACTGATCACAGACATTTTGTCAATATGGTCATGACCATTAGCCTATACCAGAGACATGAGATGTTTAGAATAAAATATGGCTGCTAATATGGGTGATTGTTAATGGGACAACTGTGATAATCGAACTAGTGGTATTAGTTTAGCTGGTGAAATTTAATGGCTGTGTACATTAACATACCTAGCACGCCTCCCCTGTTAGCACGCCTCCCCTGTTAGCACGCCTCCCCTGTTAGCACGCCTCCCCTGTTAGCACGCCGCCTCTGTTAGCACGCCGCCTCTGTTAGCACGCCGCCTCTGTTAGCACGCCGCCTCTGTTAGCACGCTACCTCTGCAGGGTTACCATGATTCCCAAAGTTACCCATAAAGAATGGACTCCTTTCTCTGTGTGTGTGGCCTGTTCCCTGACATTCCTCCTCTCTGGTACCATCCCACCTCCATCCTCCTTGTTTAACAGTCTTCTGCTCTGCTTATTGAAGCCCGTCTCCCCGAACCCAGTGAGGAGTTCTTGTCAGGCGCTGTCACTGCGAAGCCCTTCTCCATGTCAATCAGTACATAGGGCTTTGCAGTGTTTTTTTTTTTCATTTCTTCCACCGTTGTCTCCAGAATAGTGCTGCCTACGTCGTTTCTCCCAGACTTGTGTTGATGCTAGCCTCTGAGCTCCGAGTTGATCCGCTCCAATGTCAGCCACATTTCGAAACGATCGGTGGTCCCTCGTTTACCTCACGCAGTGTTTCCTCCCTCACTCCAGTGTTGTTGATATCCACCCCCCCCACCCCCCACCACACCCCCCCACCCCCACCACCACACCCCCTGCCGTCTCTGCAGCAGCAATCTGAAATGTATTACAACTAGTGTTTCAGACTGCCTCTCTCCTCTCACTTCCTCTTCACTTGTCAGATAAGTTGTTGTGTATCCGTTAGTCTTCAGTCTGTTCGGTGGACCCCATCCTCCTGGAGGCCCAGTCGACAGCCTTGCTTTCGGACACCATGGGGTTCTGCCTGGGAGTGCAGGAATGGCCCATGGTACCCCATTTCCTGGAGTGTGGCCGTAGCTGGTCGGATGGCATAGGTCCAGTGGATGCAGCTGGCCCCTTGACAGTGCTTGGTCTGTAGAAAGATTTGGACGGGACAAACCTGCTTGGTGGCTTCTGGGAATGAAGTGAGGATTGACGGTGGGCTACGCCTGGGAGAAATCTTTTAGACTGCTGTTCCTGAAGTGACTTGGTTTAGTGCTCGTGACCAGGGTAGCGCAGGATGTGTGTGTTTCTCTCCCGTACTGTGTTTGGGTCATGGACGCATTAAACGATGGTGTACTTACCCAAAGCCACAGGCACCACTAAGGGCTCCTGAACCCCAGATGAAAAGCTGTGAATTACAAGGGAAAGAGCCAGGAAGGAACAAAGCCATGGAAGCCTGCTAATTAGGCGGCTCGTACGGTTGCTGCTGGAGCACTGGTGCACAGAGTTCGCTAGTTCACGGGGCTTTCTTTCCCTGGGCTACACTGGTGGCAAAACCCCGGATTACCAAACGGGGATTAGGCTTCTTCCAACTAGGTTAGAGAATCGCAATCCTTAGTTTGGCAGTCTCTTCTCTGAACAATGGCTGAAATTAACGAATGAAATTAGGATTTTAAGTTTATTTAGTGCAATAACCATGTCGGTAGATGGTGATCCGAGAGCAGTGTATGGCGATAGGTTACACTGCTGCAGCTTATTGGAAGTAATAGGATCTGACTTCAGACCTGCTGCCCCAGAATCATCTGAACCAGGCAGAGCACTGCTTACCTCTAGTTTTTCTAATCCATTGAAAAGTTAAAGCCACATTTGTAGGAAGAAAACGGAAACCACCATTTAATTTAAACTCCCTTCAATGCAGGATATAATAAAATATATGCTATGATTATATGCAGTCACTTTATTGGCACCTTTTGATAAAGGGTTCAGCGTTGTAACCAGAATGCATACCTAGAAAAACAAACCTGTCACTTGGTGTAAAATATTGTGGTGGATGCTTTGGTGTTATAGGTCTGTTTGGCCTCCACTTGTCCATTGTTTCTTGTTAAGGTCACATTCAAATTGATGAGGGCAGTCCATATGTACCAACAAAAGGATCCTGAAATATTCTGTATGGAGGAATGATCTGAGTGGCCTTCCATTGTGTCCTCTAGTCCCAAAAGGCTACTGTTATCCTTTCACAGAGGGCACGCGAAGACAGGAAACAGTCACCTGAGAAATGTGGAATGTTGGTTGATTTCCCCGATTCACTAGTGAGCTAAATTTCTTTCCACATGTTGGAATATTTCAATTATAGCTCCTAATACTGTGTGTGTCCTCAGCACACGTGCACACACACACACACACACACACACACGTCATACAAAACTGTACCGTCCACCTTAAACACGAACCCTCCTCTTGACACGCTAATCCGGACCTTTGTGCGTGTTGACGCGAGTGTGGCTGCAGGGCCTCTGTGTGGCGCCTGGACGTGTTGCGAGGGGTTGCGTCGTGTTGCGGTGGACGAGGGGAGGCGACCAGGTTTCTGCCGCTCCCGCCTCCCTCCGCCATTCCACCGGACTGAACGAATGAAAACATTCATCAATTACTCCCGTAACAATAAAGACGCATACGCCAAAATCAATGTCGCATTGATCTGCTGGGGGCCTGTGGACATGGAATCTCGGGCCGATTTCGTGCCACGCCCGCCTCTCTCCATTCAGCAGCTCATTACTGGAACACGACGGCGTCAACAGCCAGAGGAAGGTGCTGAGGTAAACGCCGCGGGGATGGAGAGACACGCCACTTGGAAGTGGGCGAGTGACGGTCTGCATTACGCGCGTTTCTTATGTCACACGTGCACGTTTATGCGTCCCGCATCCATCTGCGGCGCCGCGGGACCTTGTTAGTGCGTGTCTGTGTTGATTGTGTGTGAGTGTGCGTGTGTGTGCGTGTGTGTGCGTGCGTGCGTGCGCTGTTCGGGCGTCTGCAGGGAGAAGTGGGATAGGTCAGAGCGGGCTAATGAAGTTGTCAGAGGCGTGTTTGAAGCCAGCTGATGGGAGGCCCTGCCAGGGAGCCAATGGAGAACCAGGGAGCGGAGCAGGAGCGGGCGTCTGTGATCAGCCGGGCATGATGGGAGAGACCACCCTGAACAGACAGCACTCTGCTGCCCTTCTACGCAGGCACACACACACACACACACACACACACACATCAAAGCAGAGCCCCAGTAAGGGTCCAGCCACGAGGTCGTCCTGATCTCAACACAGCACTACCAGGACCAGAGGAGAGCTGGAAGGTACATCCGACCAGACAGAGAGGAACCGGGGGCACTTATTTTCCTTTGAATGTTCTACCACGTCGTCTTCCATCCTCGAGTCCCATGCCTGACCCGTCTCTTCCTCGCTCTGACTGTGCTGCCCCCCCCCCCACCCCTACCCCCCTCCCTGTGTGTCCCAATCCCCCGTGTGTAGCTGTCTGTTAGTTAAGATATGTTATTAAGAAGCTCTTCCTGGGCTGGAGTTAGCCTCCAGTAGTAGCTGGCTGCTCTGCGCTCGGCTCAGCCCAGGGTTGGGAAGACTTTGAAATTCAACAGTGGTGCAGTGAGACTGCAATAACCTACATACAGACACCTCTCTTTCTCCCTCTACCACTTTCTTTTCTCTTTCTCTCTTTGCTTCTCCTTTATTTTTCTTTTTTCTCTCCCTCACCCCCATCTTCACCACTGCTATATTTTTTGAAATAAATATTATTAAATCTCTAATGTATGTACATATATAAGATGTCTAATGAATATACTCATCTCTGTTCTCATTATATGCACATCTGTGCTGCCTGGCAGACTGGAACCCCCCCCACCACCCCACCCCCCTATTTCTTCTGTTTAGTTGTTTCCTCCCCTTGGTGGGGAACAGAACAGGGTCGCACCTTCACATATTCTCCACCCGTCCTGCCCCATCCATCCCAGCACAAGGTTCTCTCTCTGGCTGGAGGCTGTATACAGAGGTGCCCCACTGACTTCTGCTTGAACCCCTCCGCTCTGCAGATGAAGCTGTAAAGAGGAGGAGGAGGATAGAAAGTTCTGGATGAGTGTGTGTGTGGTGCAGAGTTCTACCTCAGCGTCCCACTACCCTGGCAGTGACACTCTGTCTCTTGGTGTCTCTCTCTCTCTCTAACCTGTCACTAACTAAGTGCAGTGAGAGTGGACTGCGTGGGTCTCTTTCTCACGTGCACATCATCAAGGTGATCACAGTAGTTTGGTTTCCGCCGGCGAGCAGGGGCGCCACTGTGCTGTGCGCCGGGGTCGCATGTTCACCGTTGACTCACATAGCAATATCCGGGGAGAGGGAGGCAGAAGCGTCCCATCTGTTCTCCCTGTTTGGATAAGACCTTGTGCAGCGATTAAAGGCTGTTTGCTCTGGTCTCTGTGTGAGCGCTATGTGTGAAAGCCCCAGCCCTCTCTGCGTGTTGTCAGCGAGATTAACCCTAATGCATCAAAAAGCCCCCATCGGCCAGGGAACAGGGGCAGGAGCAGCCGCTCTCCGACTTCTCAATTAGCACGGCAGGAACCGCTAGCAGCGGCGCGACTACACTAAACGGATAGACGCCCGCCACCTTGTTGCTACGCTAACGCTAGGCTAACATATGTGCTTCTGGGCCCCTCGCCTTCAGTCAGGTGAGGGCAGAGGTGCCTACTGATGGTGATTTAGTGCTGATCATTGGTTTGGTGGAGAGATTTTTTTCACATGAACCAGACTCTGGTGGTGATCCCAAGCTAGTGCTGGGCCCAGCAGCTGTCCCATTCTTCCCCTCAGCCCCAGCTCGCCATTCTGTCCTGTGGTTGATATTGACGGGGAGAAAATACAGAGATTAACTTAATTTACAGAGGTTTTTATAAATCAACCCCACCTCCCTTCTCTCCCTTTATCCCTCCCCCACACTTGTTCTCTCTCTCTCTCTCTCTCTGTCTCATTGATCAGAGGTGTAGCCATGATAGTCTGAACAAGGCAGCGATTATCAGGTGTGGTCTGACCAGCCCATCATAATGTCAGCCGCGAGGACCAGGCAGAGGCAGAGCAAAGCACACACACACACACACGCGCGCGCGCACACATGGCGAGCAAAGAGCAGGCTGGCAACGCAGCAGACGCTAGCTCCAGACGCTAGCTCGAGGCTGCTCCGTAGCCGTTTGATACGGCAGCTCCTTTGTGGGAGAAGCAGTGTTTTTTTCCCCTCCCCTCTTCTTCCTCGTTTGGTTCTGAACGCAACTGTCTGCATCTAATCTCCCTGGATACCTTTATCATCAATTCCATGCCTGTGATTTTGGGCTGTCTTTCTTTTGGTCCATGTTTTTATGAATATATCAGACTGAAGCGAGGCAGCGGGGTTTGATGTGAGGTGGAAGCAAATGCCGTACCGGTTTCGGGAGATAGGTGGCAGCCTTCTCTCTCTCGCTTTCTCTCCTCGTCCACCCCCTCCCCTTGTCTCTCGCTCCCCCCCCCGTGTCCCTCCTGCTCTCTCCTCCTTCGCTTGTTCACACAAAATCACAGGTCTGCAAATTAACCTGTCACTTCATCATTTGACAAGATCTTCATTTTTATTCATTAGGTAGAGGGACCAGCCCTGGCCATGTCTACCGCCATTTGCCTTGACTCTAATCCTTTCGTCTTGATCCCTTCCCATCTCTCCTCTCTCCCGTGTCTGCTGTGTGCAGCTAGCCTAGCATGAGCTACATCAGCCCTTGTTAGCAAAGGATAGCGCTAGCTACCACTACCGAGGCTTCTAGTGTAGTATGTGTGTGTGTGGTGGGGGGGGGGGGCTGGTGCAGAACAGAGAGTATCTATGTATTGGGACCAGAGAGCTCTGTCAGACGGCCGCATACAGGGTGAGCAGACACAGTAACCAGATAAATGCTCAGCCATCAGAGGAGGCTTGGCAGCGTGTTTGCCCAGATCAAGACCAGACTCTGGAGGATTCCTGAGCTATCGCATGTTCGGGGCCTATGGAAATGGAAGGCTTTGTCCCCAAATGAGCCCTCGCACTCCTGAGACCACTGGCCGGGGGCTCTCTCAGCGATCTCCAGCTTTCTTCCCTACCTCGACTTCTGTAGTATAATGGAAATCTGTCTTTTAAGCCGTTCATTTTTGTGGGGGGCGGTGCGACCGAAGAGGCCAATATCTGTTTTAAGTCATTTTTTTAAAAGATTTTCAGTCGATACGGTGCTTCAACATGACGCGTATTTTCATTTTACTTCATGGTTTCACATTGAACCTTGTTTCTTTAGCTGTATTTGTGGCCTAAACCCTTTTTTTTTGCTGTTATGTTGCAACTCTGTGTGGGTTTCAGCATTCCATTAAAGAAAATAATATTGACTCCTCACATTACGGAAACACTCCGGGTTCCCTGGATAATAACGCAACTAAAGCCCTGTACTGGAGGAAGAACGTGCAAGTCTTCAATAGCTGTTTGTGCTGTGTACAACTCAGTCAGAGAGGTTTGTAAAGTCTGCCCTCTCAGAGTGATACATGGGAGCTGAAAGTAAACAACCAAGAAACCCAATTCCTTTCTCACCCTTTTCTTCTGTGCCTGGTCTCTGCAGTGTATCACACATCCTGGAGTTTTTTTTTTTTTTTTATCTACATGGAAGAAGAACGTTGGCTCAAATTCAAGGACTTTTTTTAAATTTCTTTTTAACATGCCCACCAGTGACATGATCCTAAACCTGTGTAATAATTGCTGCCCCACCCCCTTACCAGATGATTGGTCACTGAAGATCCGGAGTCTTTCAATAATAATTTTCTTTATAAACAATAAAGAACATAAACAGTTTTTATACAGAAATCTGGCAAAAAAAAAAAATTCAATGGAATTTTGACCTGGGAAAACTGTTTTAACTAGAATGTCCATTTGAAATAATTCTGGTAGTGTAGGCATATCAGAGCATTAATCTTGTAAGCATGAGCATATGCTGATCAATCTGCCAGATTATCAGGACATTTAAACCGCTCAATGATGATGTTCCTGCTGTGTATTTGATTGGAGCACATTGAAAAACTAAAAGTGTGCTTCCTTTAAATAGTTTACGCATGTCTAAGCTGAAATAGGCTTCTGAAAAAAGCATGGTCACCGAGATAGAATGATTCATTTGATAGGCGATTCCTTTTAGTTTTTGGTTGCTTTTATCCCATCAGGTAGCCTTATTTTAGATGTGTCCATATAAACAAGGAAATTGTTTCTTCTTGAAAAGCATGTGAATGTTTGAATTGAACAATAATATTAATCTGACTTCACAGTAATCGTATTATTGTGAGGATGTAACCGCACTCTGTGTGGCAGAGGAAAATAATACCCCGGTTGTCATCCTACCATTACTGGACACCTGGTGACAAGCTAGTTTCTTTTCTCCCTCTCTCTGTGGAAAGGGTGTTTTTTAAAGGCCCTGATGTTTGCAAACCCACCGCAGCCTGGCATTGCAAGCAGATTATGAGTAATTGTATGTGTGCATGCTTTCTGAAGGGGGAGGGGATCATCTGAATGACATGTAGATTCCTGCTGGCTGTTTTGTGCAGCCTTCGAAAGGCAGGCAGGCATGTTTAGAGGCTGTCCCCCCCCCCCAGCTCCATGGCCCTATTCGGGCCCCGCTGGCCCGCTGAGTGGGGGTTTGATCTTGGCAGTGGCAGTTATGTTCCTGATCAAAATTGGCACCCCCCTCAGGGGCACCTGCGAACCGGGCCGACTTTACATTCAAATGGCCTCTTACTACCCCACAGAGGTGCCCTCCTTCAGTTCAGCCAGCCAGTGGAAGGGCAGCAGACAAAAATGAACACAAACGGTTCACTGGGGTTAATGCAAAATGTCCACACCTTAAATGATGCTCAGAACCATAGTAGGGCATGAAGGGAGCCCAACCAGATCACACCCACCACACAATGTCTCTCTCCCTGGCTTACTACGTTATATAGAGATAAATATACATCTACATTTAGAGGTGTGTTTTAATCCTACTCTGGACCTGACGAATGTCTGGGCTGATGTGATGGCCTGTTTAAAGGTCTTCCTAATGTCTCCTTACCATGTGTGAGGGTCACAGCCCAGGGGAGGCAGGGCAAGGTTTACCCAGAGCTAGTGCTCTCAGTGTGGGCTGACTGAGGTGGGGAGAGGGGGTCCACCGAGCTGCTGTCCTGGAGATCACAGCAGTCCACCGTCTCTCTCTCTCTCTCTTCTATTTCTCTCCCTACCCCTTTCTCTCCCCCCTCCTCTCTTACTCCCTCCCTCCCTCCCTCCCCCCTCTCCTCCTGATGGGCTTTTCTTAGCATCCTACTACCCAGGTCATGACTGTCTCTCTCTCTCTCTCTCTCTCTCTCTCTCTATCCCCCTATCACTCTCTCTGTGTGCCCTGCATTCTCTCTGATGGGTAATGGCAGCCTAAACTTTTCACCCTGAATCCTTTTCACTCTCATTGGAGCTGGCTAATGCTGTGCTATACTGCATCGCCAATGTGTGCATGTGCGTGCGTGCGCTCGTGTGTGCGTGCCTGCGTGTGTGTGTGTGTGTGTCAGAGAGGTGCACTGTAAAAGAGATAAGGCCCCTGAGCCTCACGTTGATCTCAGGAGAGGCATGCATGTCATTTGCACTTGTCCATTCAGCTTCTCATGGTTGGAGTCCTGTCTGTACCATGTTGCTGAAACGACTCCCTGAAACTGTTTTCCAATGTCAGACTTATCATTGGTGTGATGAAAAACTGGAAGCACAAGAACGACAAATGCCTGACAGCAGTCTGATGCTACAAAAAGCACATTTGTGCTATTTTAACATGAATGAACTCTTCTGTTAAAAAAGGCTTTGAGTACTTTGCATATCCACTGCAGTAAGCAAGGTGACAGCATGTCCATAAACAGAGTTTTGGTCTGTTTTTAAATTTTTAGCAAATAATGACCAGGTTATCACTCTCAGGGTCTTAACTGCTGTACTTTACCACATGAAAATAATTCCACAGCATTATCACAATTTCCAAGGTAAAGTTATGCTGTCCTAATGTAGTTTATGGTTGTCAGGGTTAAAAAATTAAAGTAGGTCATTCTAGTAGATTTAAAGTCTCACACCATCTGGTCATGGATAGATTTGCTGTTGTTGATGCCTGTGGTTCTATGTGTTGTGTAATCACCACTACGGACATTTCCACAGTCCAATAATTTTTTTTTCATGTCTGTTCGAAAGGAAATGGAAAAGTCGTAGCAAGTATCTACAGACCTTCCTCTGGAGTATTCATTGAAAAGAATTTTGAGCGGAGACCTTGAAGTGTTCTGTCTACAGAAATGTCGATAGACCCAGTATAACCGAGCCTTTAGTTCAACCGATCTGAACTAAGACATTATTACAGTCACAGTATTTTATGTCATTTCCTTTAGTTACCGTGGTTTAACCCCTTTTCCAATTGTGAAATTAGATCTTTTCTGGCCAATATTGAAAAGAAAGTCTTAAATTATGACTATCCTCCAAATGATTGTTTTCCTAATGTAGTTCATGTAGTCAAAAATCTTGCTGTTTGTGTGTGTGTGTGTGTGTGTGTGTGTGTGTGTGTGTGTGTGTGTGTGTGTGTGTGTCTTTGCCTAATAGAGGTAGTGAATGAATGAAGCCGTCCATTTAGGGCTTCTTTAATGGCCTGTATGGAGTCTTTAGCAGTAGCAGCTCATCTCAAGACCTTCCTTGTAGATAATTGCACCTTGGGTCCTTAGCCCCCCTCTTCCACCTGAAAACCAAGCTCATTGCAACCAAATGAACCCTCTCCACCCCCCCCCCCCCCCGAAAAAAAAATCCAAGTTGTCCTTGTGCATAAAAGTAGATTCTGCACTCCCAACACCTTTTCACATTCATATTTGTGATGGGTCTATTCTGTGGACTGAGTTTCTGTTCTCCCCCTGTGTCCCTACGTTTGATGTAATGGAGGCAAGGACAAAAACGAGAGCTCAGAGAGTGTGTGAAAATGGTAGTTAAGTGGGCTTAAGGGGTGCTTCAGTACTTTCTGAAAGCCCGGGCCTCTGAATACCTCCTCAGAGTGCTTATCTGTAGTGCAGTAAACAAGCCCGGTCCGGCACAAAGGTGCGCCTCAAATGAGCGCATGCACCCCCTCCCCCACCCGACATCTGGCCAATCCCAGGAAGATGTGGAGAACCCAGTCTCCCCTCTTCCCCCCACACTTTGCCTCCCCCATGTCTTTTCTCCTTTTTTTGCATATTTCCACTGGGGGGAGTTTTTTTTTTTAGGTGTGTGTGTGTGTGTGTGTCGTCCCCCAGCTAGACACCCCCCTGCCTCCCCCCTTCAGTGCCAGGCCGTTCAACTCTTTTGTTCGCTTGATTGCGATGAGTATAATATACTAGTCTCTCGGAGGTCCGCGCAAGACAATCAGACAATCCAGAAAATTTAATGAGACAGTCACCCACAATCCTCTCTGTCCTCAGAGCCACGGCGGTCTGTTGGCATCGGCGGTGGGGGGGGGGGTGTGGATGTGTGTGTTCTTTTTATGTAGATGTGTTTCTTAGGTTGCCTGGAATAAATCATATAAAAGGTATTTTGTCTTCAATTTAGATGAATTTGTTTTATTTTCTGTGTTTGGCATCACTCGGCCACTCAGGGGTTTACCTGATCCAATGGAGGGTCCGTGTTTGTCGGGCAGGCAGGTCTTCCTGGGGATGGGTCGGTAATAAGCAGCGATTATCCCGGGCACCCAGGGATTGGAAGGAGCACTTCACATTGTCATTCCCCTAAGCAAGAGGGATGGCTGTGGGGCCTGGGTGACTGATGGACCCTGGGGTGAGACGCCACGGGCTTCTCACGCTGCCCCACGCCAGATAAAGACAGCCAGACCAAATGGCAAATATTAATTAGACATTCATTATATCTCTTTGCTCGTCGTCTCATGAAGATTAATTAATAACCACACTTTGCCGAAGTCAAGTGATCCTTATTCACAAGCTCCGATGTGCACTTGAAGTTGTGCAGGTTGTGAAGGGCAGTGTTTTTTCCCCTCACTAATCACGCTGTTACAACAAAAGACGGGCTCCATTATTACTTCTGCAGCCTAGAAGAAAGGAAATGAGAAAGGGACTGGGGTTACAGTCGACTGACACTCCACGATTAATCTTCCAGTAAGCGCTGTCAGCCAGAAACGGACACAAATGGATCACTCACATTAACTGGCATAGTGTAGGTAGAGGGTTTAACAAGCGTTTACCAGAGTCCATTTTCTCCCTAATGAAGAGGGGGATAAGCGACCTCCGAGCGAAGCCCTGCCAGTGTTCTCTTAAAGGTCTGTCTTCTTGGCAGAGGAGGAGCAAGAAAAGGAGGATGCAGAAATTCTCACTGTTGATGTGTGTGTGTGTGTGTGTGTGTGTGCACCAGTGAGGGTTTTGTGTTTTCTCTGGGCCAGACCTGGCCTGTTTTGGCCCCTGCAAAAGCTAGAGCAGGGTACTCTGAGCCATGTGTGCTGTGGCCCCTGATCTCCCTTGCCTGGGCCCTTTAATGAGAGGAGCAGACAAAATGACGAGCCCACTACTCTCATTTTACTAACCTGCCTGGTCTGCCCATCAGAGTTATTGTCTGTCTGCCGGCCTGTCTGTCTGCCGGCCTGTCTGTCTGCCGGCCTGTCTGTCTGCCGGCCTGATTTTGTTGCTTTGTCCAGAAGAACAGAACAAGTCAGCACTGCACTCCATCTCTGACAGGGTCTGTACTGGCTCTCTGTGCTGTGTGTCCATATCCTCTGATTGTCCGAACAGAGACGAGACAAGCACACTGTGCCCTGCTGTGCCAGCAGTGGTAGAGCAGCATGGCTTTTGTGTGAGGATGAACTTGATGAGCCCAATGTGATGCCGACTGCCTTGGTGACACTCACACGGTCACACACAGACAGGTTGTTTGTGAACTGTTGGCCCAGACGAGAGAGCAGTAGGTGCTTCTGAGGTCCGCACGCTTGTCTTGTGACCATATACCTCAACCCAGGGGAGGGGGTGGGGGGGTGGGGGGGGACCGGGTCTCAGCAGGGACATTTTATTTATGCAGGATATCCATGGGTCTCTCTTTCCTTTGTGTCTGGCCTGCTGTCATCTGACCAGGTCTCTCCAGGCGGGTGGCTGGGCCGGAGCCTGTAATATGAGGGGAGATGAGGGGAAAGTCCAGGACATCTCTGCAGCAGAGTCCCAGTGGTGGCCAAGCAAACACAGAGAGCGACAGGCCTGTTGAATTGCTAATGCGCCCACCCCCCTTCCTTATTCACACACTCCTCTTGACACATGCTGGATAGACTGGTGAAGGTTTGGAAAAGCCGGATAAATAATAAGAGCGATGCTGGACAAGTATCAAGTATTTAATTACAGTATGAAGTAGACTTACTGTTTCTGTAGCTCGGTCATGGACTAATATTTAATACATTTTGAAATAATCCGCTGGTGGTAGTTTGTTAAAGGTAATCAATCTCCCAGGACCCAGACATTACTGTGGTTCGCAGACCTTTGCATTACCTATGTTAAGACGTGTTGTTAGTTATCGGCGCTTACTTGTTTCCATTTTTCATTATCAGAGGTTAAAGTCAGACATGAGAATGACTGAGATCACTTGTTATTCCACTGGTGTGTGCACATAACAGTGTTGATTAGCCTGTGAGCCTTCCTGTCCGTTCAGCAGGTGATAAGAGGCAGTTAAAAGAATGTGTGGAACATTGTTTTCCTCAACCGTAAAAAAAATGTCTCATGTCTTCCGGCGCCGGCACGGACGTCATTACAGAGATAGCGGCCCTCGCTGACCCCATGGTTGACGGCAACGGGAGAGGCGCGGTCCGGCCTGTTTGTCTCTATCAAGCCTCGCTCTTCGTCTTCAGCACGCTCCCATGGGAGAGGAGGAGGCGAAGACGCAGTTTCACCTTTTTTCCCCCCCCTCCACCGCCCCTTCCCTCCGCTACCGCCACCATGCCCAAACATTTTTAATTATATCTTCTCCCAAGTAGTGCGCCTCAGTAACCAAGGAGCTGACATTGATGCATGTGCTGATAAATCCGCAAACGCTGGGAACGAGATTAACAAAGATTTTGAGGAAAGGGTGACAGCTAATTTTGCGCAGTGGTCCGCGTCTCATTCAGGAGTGATGTTTTTGATAGAGCGCCACGCTGGAGAATTCGCCTTCTCACACCGGGGAGGGAACTCGACGCTAATGCGAGGAGTTCCGCGGCATTTGCACTTTTTAGATTGTTTTTCTTCTCTTCTTTTTTTTGCCCAACGCCCCCACCAAGTATTCCGCTTGCTTGTCTGTTTTTTTTTTTTGTCCTTTGATTGTGCATTCTTAAGTTAGGATAACATATTCACACCATTTGTTACTGGATGACTTTGGGTTTCGGTTGTTTGATTTGACGCACTTTAAAGAGTGGGCACACAGACTGAAGAGACAACAGGCAGCCTGTTGAAACAGTCTCTGACTCTGAGTGGTGGTTAAATAATTCTACTATAGACCTGATGACAGGAGTTGAAATCTAACTATTTGGTAGTTAAATACTTCTATAGACCTTATGGCAGGAGTGGGAATTCTGTCTGGTAGTTACTGTATATGTTTTACTGTAGACCTAGGCTGTATGTGGTAACTGAAGGCTTCGTTGTTCTTCTGTCTCCTATCTGTCTATAATGCAGACTGTTGTAGATATGTTTCTTTCAGTCTGTACTCCTGTCTGTCTGTCCTGTTCATGCCATCTAATCTAGACTTTGTTGTGGAGTCTGTATCTAATCTAGACTTTGTTGTGGAGTTTGTGACACACCACTGGCCTCTCTGTCCCTAAAGCTCTCCTTAGCATAAATATAAGTGATACACACTCCCCAGAGAGACACAGAGAGAGATAATACTCACAGAGAGAGAGGGGGACACACAGAGAGATAGACAGAAATAGAAACACAGAGAGACTCAGAGAGAGAGCGACTCGGAGAGAGATGGACAGAAAGAGAAACGCACAGAGACAGAGGGAGAGAAACGACAGATAGAAAGAGATATACTCAGAGAGAGACACAGAGAGAAAGAGAGAAAGTTGGAGGCAGAGAGGGCTATCTTTAGGCTTCATCATTTCTCTCCATAGAGAGACAGGCAGATAACAATCATATCTGCCACAGCTGATTCCCCATGTTTTCATCTGAGAAGGGCCTCCTCCCCACCTCCCTCCTCCTCCTCCCCACCTCCCTCCTCCTCCCCACCCTCTCGCCAACCAGTTTTGTGTCTGTATGGCAGAAACATCTTGTAGTTTTCTCTTGTTCTTTTGTGTAGCCTTCTTTTATTGTCTCTTCATCCACCCCTCCCCTCTCAGAGTGGGCTCCCCTATCTTCATTTGCAGGCAGCTGACAGCTTCTTTCACTTTTCTTTGTCAAATTTTCTTTCCTCACTCTCTGTTTTTTTTCTTCCGTCCCTCTCCATCTGCTTTCGCTTTTGTTTGCTCGGGCCCTCTCTCATCCCAACTTGATAATGAGGAATGTGCTGTGACCCTGACCTCCATCAGCATGGCTACGACCCCTGACCCTGCCATGTGACCCGCAGTCCCCGTTTTGACAGCTTGATTAATTAGCTAGTGTTATGATTTATGAGAAAGCAGTATGTAAAAAATAATAGGCAACAGGTGGTCTTAAAAAAACAAAATGATGTTGGGGTCCAGGTTCTCGTGGTGTGGTGGGCATTTATTTCACCACTGCTTTGAACGGTTAATTGTGTTCACGCTCTTCCTGCAAATGTCCAGGGTTAATAGTAGGATGTCTGCCACTTTGTGCTTAGTTTATATCAGTGTTCCAAGGAGGTCTCTTCTACACGCATGGAGGTTTGTGTTCTCTCCTCTTCATAGAGGAGGTCTCTTCTACACGTGGGGAGGTCTGTGTTCTCTCCTCTTCGTAGAGGAGGTCTATTCTACACACGTGGAGGTCTGTGTTCTCTCCTCTTCGTAGAGGAGGAGGACTCTTCTACACGTGTGGAGGTCTGTGTGCTCTCCTCTTCATAGAGGAACCAGGGGATTCCAGCTTATTTGCGTAGCTCCATCTGTGTGCTCTCATGCATGTACTAAGCCATGTGTTAAGACACTGGGAAAGCTCTGTATTACATTGACACCCATAAACGTGTGCAGACACACACACACACACACAGATAGTAAGAGAGTGAGTCCTTAAGAAGACTGTGAATGCCAGGACAGAGCAGCCATACTGTTAACTCTTCAAACAGAAATTATGACTGAATGCCTTGGTTGGTTCTACCCATGGTGCACTGCTACGAGGACACACGCACACACATTAACACGCACATTAACACACGCATTCACACACACACACACGCATGCACACACACACATTTACACACGCACACAGACACACACAGAGACACAAGCTCAACACACACACACACACACACACACAGACACAAAATCAACAACCCCAGCAGGACCACCAGCTCGCCTCTGGCCCTCCCTCCCAGGCCACAATAACAGAGCAGAGGTCAGGGGATTCCACTTTAACCCCTAACCTCGTAAGGTTACCCAGTGCCTGTGGTGTTCACTAAGATTAATACCCAGGCCTGGACACTGGGAGATCATTATTCACCCCCGACAGGCCCAGATTACAGAGGGACAACACCACTAGGTCATCACATCCTGGCTACTGAGCCGTTCACATCCCCCTGGCCTGTCCTCCCTAGCCCCTTATCCACTAGCCCCTTATCACCTAGCCTAGTGTTTCTCAACCCTGCTCCTGCCCTGCATGTTTTAGATCTCTCCCTGCCCTAACACACCTGATGTAGCTCATGAAGGACTTGATATTGAGCTGATCATTTGAATCAGGTGTGACAGAGCAGGGAGAGACCTAAAACAAGCAGGTCCCAAGAACAGGGTTGAGAAACACTGCCCTAGCCCATACTATCTAGCCCTTATTCCCTAGTCCTTAGCCCTTATCTCCTAACATTTATCCCCTAACCCATACTCTCTAACCCCAAGCCCATACTCTCTGGTCCCCAGCCCATACTTTCTAGTCCCCAGCCCATACTCTCTAGTCCCCAGCCCATACTTCCTAGCCACTATTTCCTAACCCCTGGCCCATACTTCCTAGCCACTATTTCCTAACCCCCAGCCCATACTTCCTAACCAATATCTCCTAACCCCTAGCCCATACTTCCTAACCAATATCTCCTAACCCCTAGCTCATACATCCTAGCCAATATCTCCTAACCCCTAGCCCATACTTCCTAACCAATATCTCCTAACCCTTAGATCATACATCCTAGCCAATATCTCCTAACCCCTAGCTCATACATCCTAGCCAATATCTCCTAACCCCTAGCCCATACTTCCTAGTCACTATCTCAGAGGTATTCAAACATGCCAGTAAAGACTCCTGCATATCCGACCCTCTCACTGTGGAAGATATCATCCTCACCCCCAACATTATCATCATCACCATCCCATCATTCTCATCCTCACCCCCAACATTATCATTATCATCACCACCACCCCATCATTCTCATCCTCACCCCCAACATTATCATAATCATCATCACCACCACCCTATCATTATCATCCTCACCCCCAACATTATCATCATCATCCTCACCCCCAACATTATCATTACCATCACCACCACCCCATCATTCTCATTCTCACCCCCAACATTATCATCATCACCACCACCCTATCATTATCATCCTCACCCCCAACATTATCCTAATCATCATCACCACCTCTCATTTTTATCATCACCATAATCACTAATCACCAATATCATAATTTCTGTCATCGTACCAACATTATTAACATCACCATCAGAATCTTTGCCAGCATCATCCTTGTCAACGTCATCCTTGTCAACGTCATCATTGTCAACGTCATCCTTCATCGTGGTCATCCTTGTCATGAGCATAAAAACATTCTGAATGTGAACGGAGTCCTTCTACCAGGTGGTTCTGCCAATGCATCCTGACCGGCCACATCCACTAGCCTCCAGGAGAGGGCCGTTCTCCAGAGGTATCCCCCTCTCTCCCCCTGCCTGTCCCTCGGCTGTCTCCCCCTCTGAGCTGCATGGCTCTGATTTATACATTAAATTGTTGGAAGGGAGGATAGTCACCCTAAATCAACCCTGACCCTCATTAGAAATGGATGTTTACGCTGAGAGAAGACAGTATAGAATGTATGAATCACAATGCTAACGGCGTGAGACTGTGGATTTGTATTTATTTCCCAGCAGCCAGTCAGTATGTCTCTGTCTCTTTATGCTCCGACCAGTCTGTATATGGACATCATGTACAATTGACTGTGCTGGCTCTTACCATAAGAAGTTACCATTCTATCACAGTACCTCTTTGGTTAAAAGAAAACGCTAAAGCAGTTAATGTACTGCAGGCCGTGTGCGTGCGTGTGCGTGCGTGTGTGTGCGTGTGTGTGCGTGTGTGTGCGTGTGTGTGTGCGCGTGTGTGCGCGTGTGTGCGCGTGTGTGCGCGTGTGCGCACACACGCGCGTCATAGTGACTTACCTGTGAACGATTGACACGTTGCCCTCCTGAAAAAATAAAAAATAAATTGACAAATTACTTCTGTAAGATTTACTTGCACAATCGATAGCTCTGACAAATTCCACCTGGTCGGTGATTAATGTTCCATCAAGCCGCCACTCCCCCCTCAGAGCTTACACACACACACACACATGCACACACACGCTCTCTGGGTTTTGCAAAGAGCATATGAAGCAGTGTGTGGTAGTGTATTCATCAGCGTGCATGTGTGTGCTTGCGTCCGTGCGTGTGTGTGTGTGTGTTCATGTTTCGTCAGGCCATGAGAGTTCAGTGTCAGCCTAGTTCAGTGTTTTACCAAATTGTACCATATGAGGGAAAAACACCATGACCCTTTTGCTGATGTATAAGTCTCACTGGGTGTGGGTGTGTCTTCTGTTCCTTTAGACCTGATTGGACAGCACATTTAACTTGGAGAGGATTGGTTTTATACATAGAATATACCCTGATCTTCCCTGATTCACATCAACACCTTCTGTTGTTATTACCAATCCGTATTCAGTGATTTTGGACAGACATGATTGCTCCAATTATGAAATTGAACAGTTGTTTCATGTTGTACTTAGGTGTCGTCCTGATTATATAATAAAACAAACCTAGTTGGGTTCACGGGCCCAAAGAAGTTACTCCTGACCTAGTCTCTAAAACCAGTATTGTGGCGTGAAGGTCCTATGTTGAAGTGTGTTCATAGGACCGTGGTATTGTTCTGACCCATGTTGTATGTTATTGTATGTTATTGTATTTGCATGACCGTGGTATTTTTTTCCTCGTTGTATGTTATAGTGCATTTATTTGACCGTGGTATTGTTCTGACCCATGTTGTTGTTTGCACGCATGAGACGTTGAATGAGTGTCGATGAGGGCTGAGAGGATTGGGTGTCAGCCACACTACAGCTCTCACAAATGAAAGGAAGCTAAATGATGCAAAGTTAGTGAATGAAAACACAGAGGAGACTGATAAATCATTCAGATGTGAGGAGCCTTTGCTTTTTGTCTGGTGTGTTTGTTACTCATCACTTGCGTGTATGCACACACGATTTCCTTCAATGATATCAATGTGTATGTGAAGGTCCTGGAAAATAGACAGGTCCAGGAGAGAGAGGAGGCAGGTTGAGGGAGGGCGAACGACGAGATGAGAGTAAGGGAGAGACATGAGGAGGGAGAGAGGGAGAGAGTTGGGAGTAGGAGAGGGAAAGAGAAGGAGAGATGTAAAGTCAGACATGAATAGATGCTGAGACACAGGGGATATGAAGCCTATTCTCCTCATTTCCTCCCTAAGAAAGCTCCACTTTGAACTCCTGTTTAAGTATTCAAATTGGCCTGTAAACAATATCTAAATGAGCACCCATCCATGCCAAGGTTACATGCTTGTTTCCTCTCGGAGCAGAACTAGCTACTTGACTTGTCCCCAAAGGTTAGTGTGCATTAGGACTTGGCCTATTAATAATAAAAATGATATATGTATTATTTTATACTTGTTTATCCTGAACACAGCTGTAATCACGGTTGTTATTTACAGTAGCTTTGAATTGTCTGTCTGTCCGGTAATGTGTTGTCCTGGTTCTGATCTCTTTTGAGGGAGGTGTCAATCCCCCTGGCTCTCCTCGTACAGGGAGGTGTCAATCCCCCTGGCTCTCCTCGTACAGGGACGTTGTTGGGGTGGGTCTGGGAATGGTTATGGTTGAAGTTTATTTTTTAAACAACATGGTCACTTCATAAGGATGACCGCTCTGATGGTTGTACCTGATCATGGCCCCTGAACAACAATCCCCAGTGTTAGGTACTCATTCTTAATGCTGAGTGATTCATGTTTAAGTTGTTTTTGAAGTTGTGGAAACTCGAATCCCCTACAGTCAGATTTGGCCTAACAGCATGCGACCCCATATAGATTTACTGTTGGACTGTTTAATGCATTTCCCTGCTCTTTTTAGCTTCCCATTGTCGGATAATAATTTGTTTTTGGGGTGACTAGCGCTGCAAATAGTACACAATAACAGCAGCATTCGAGACTGGTATTGACAAAGGTCCAGCAAAAGATCACCATATTAACGACTTCAGTGAGAAGAACAGAGGTTGTTTACTCAGTCTGGAAGTCAATATTCATCTAGACAGTGACAATTGGAGTTTCTGACAGCAGCAGTACAGGCAGGCTAAGACAACATGCACACTCTGTCCTGGGACTTCCTATGATGTTCTGTGTGTAGAACTCCTTCCCTTCTAACTTACCTTGTGTGGCTTGTTAGTGTCGTAGATCAAAACCGAGGCTGCATGTTCTTTCAAGCCTACGGTTTTACTTCATTCGGATGCAGTAGTTTATGGCTCATAGTTTTTACCTTAATAGAGGATTTGGTAAACCTGCCCCACCTCTTCAGGACCCGCCCTGGAGTCACCAGAATCGCCCGCGGTCAGGTACTGGCCCCACCAGACTAATGACTAGTATCTGTGGATCCGGAAGAACTACTTGTATTCAGTTATGTGATCGAGAAGTCCATAACACAAACAATCCCTGGTGGACGCGATCACACTGCCAGTCCATTTAAATCTAATAGTCTTCACTTTTTGTAAATTATTTTGTGATCTGAAGATGTTTGACCCACCAGCACAACTGTCTAATGAAGATGTGGATCTGTTGTGCAGCTGCTGGAGAGGGAACGGTTTGGGGGGGGGGGGGGGGGGCAGAGGGGCTGGCGGTGGGTTGTGGGGGGGGGCCTTGATGGGGGTACCGTGACTTAATCTGACAGTGCTGTTCGAGCTGTGTGGCATCTGGGAGAGAGGGGGGGAGGGGGGGGGGGGGTGAAGGGGGATAATGGGCCCCCGGTCGCTGAAAAAGCCCATGTGGAGCCGGAGACAAACAAGGTCACCCAGAGCAAGGGTGGCCCTAAGAGAAAGAGACCCCCACCTCAGCCCTGGAGGGGCCCATTTCACATGACTGTAGGTCCATTCCCACATACTCCACCAGCAGTAGCACCAGCAGGTTCTCTGTGGACCTCTCCCAGATCTAAGGCTCCCCGGGTTTCTTTATGTCTCCATGCTGCTGGGCCTCCGTTGTTTACTGCCTGGATCTCATTTAGGTCAACTGCTTTTAAAAATAGAAAAAGAAAAAAGAAAAGAAGAAATAATCTATGGAAATCGTTTCGGAAACGTAGCTGTTTGCTAACGTGGCAACGCATTAGCGTTTATGAATTGTGAGCGAGTGTCTGGATGTGACGTGCGTTGTTGTCCCAGCGTTCACTTTCCAAGTTGGTCTTTTTACCGTCGGCCTTGGTGTCTAACACCGCAGTGTAGCCTTCTGATACGTCGTTCCGCCGGCTCCCTCCCGCCTCCTGATTGGTTGGACAACACAGAGTGCACCTTTGCCCTCTGTCTGACAGGTCGGGACAGCCAATCACAGGAGACCTATCGCAGGGACGCGGAAGTATTGCCGAGGGCTGTGTTCAAATGGGGAGAGTCAGCTGACCAACACAAGAACAACCTCCCACTAAGAAGAAAGGCTAGTGCCCTCCATAACCGATGCTGTAGTGCATGCTGGCACATCGAGGAGCACGGTACTTCATGAGGAATACAGGTCCATAAAATCTGTACTAACGCCTTGAATACACATGTATACGCATCTACTCAACGCATTCACAGTACTGTATATGTTCCTTTACACACCTCACCTGCGACATTGCCCCCAGACCGATATTTTACCTGTGCATTGCCGATGCTTTTCACCCAAAACCATGCTCGCTAAACGAGAGCTGTAAAATCAAAGCCTCCTAGAGCTCCGGACACGCATGGACCTCACACACAAACACACACACAAACAAACAAACAAACCAATCCAACCACCTCTTTCCGCTCACATGCATTAGACACATTTAATTTCATAAAAGCCCTACTGGAAACATTAAGCTAGCGTTGTGATAAAGGAACGGCTTAGCCTATTTTCTGTCCTTCTTCTTTATCCAGCGCCTCTGAGAAGGCAGACAATGATTCATTAGCGTTCTACAGTCTCATGAACCAGGACAGGCCTCTTACTACCCATACAACTTCATCACAGAGTGCTCCTTATATGAACCAATGGAAGGTCCACAAATACTCTGGAAAAATGAATGGTCGCCATTTCACGCTGAGGCGGCGCTTCCATGTTGCGTTTGATCTCCGTGTATCTCGGCATTTTGAGGGAGGTGATTTGATCGGGGACGACCACAGCGTGTAACAGGATGCTTGTGTGAGATGTCGGGCCGAGTCAGAGCCCTGCGTCTGGGGCGTGGAGGGCAGAGCAGGGCAGAGCAGGGCAGAGCAGGGCAGGGCAGAGCAGGGCAGGGCAGGGCAGGGCAGGGCAGAGCAGGGCAGGGCAGGGCAGAGCAGGGCAGGGCAGGGCAGAGCAGGGCAGGGCAGGGCAGGGCAGGGCAGAGCAGGGCAGAGCAGGGCAGGGCAGAGCAGGGCAGAGCAGAGCAGGGCAGAGCAGGGCAGGGCAGGGCAGAGCAGAGCAGGGCAGAGCAGGGCAGGGCAGGGCAGGGCAGAGCAGGGCAGGGCAGGGCAGAGCAGGGCAGAGCAGGGCAGAGCAGGGCAGGGCAGGGCAGAGCAGGGCAGAGCAGGGCAGGGCAGGGCAGAGCAGGGCAGGGCAGGGCAGGGCTTCCTGAGCTGCTGCCATTGTTGTGCGATCTGGGGGGGAGTCGGCTGGTCTTGGACAGGCCAGCGAAGGAGTACTAAAGAGTGTCCCGTCCCGTCCCGTCCCCCCCGGGCGAGATGTGGTGACCCCTCTGACCGCTGCCCTCTGGTCCAGGGCTCTGTGTGGTGGTGGCACAGGGCTCGCAGGGGCATGGGAAGGCCAGTGTGTGTGTTAGCGGATCATAATGGCACACTGACCTCACATCAGTATCCTCACAAAGCTTGAGAGTTTATTTTTTCTCTGAATGCAGGCAATTGAGACAATTCTGACCATATTTTGTTTTTTCAGCATCAGTTTTTCTATTTATATGACAAACTATTTGTAATAGATTCTTATGCAATCATGTGTTTTCTTTTTTCTTTTTCTTGCAAAAAAAGACCTTGTATTTACAGTCATTCACATCAAATACTTGAATCTTGATCATAAATAAATTATTGAATAAATCAAGGTGTTCCCCCTTGCATCTGTACTCTCTCCTGTCCACCTGCGGCACAAATCGGAAAAGGCTCCTTCCCTCCCTGACACCACCCTGACGCCACCCTGATGCCACCCTGACGCCACCCTGACACCACCCTGACGCCACCCTGACGCCACCCTGATACCAACCTGATACCAACCTGACCCTACCCTGATACCAACCTGACCCTACCCTGACGCCACCCTGACGCCAACCTGACCCCACCCTGATACCAACCTGACCCTACCCTGACGCCACCCTGACGCCAACCTGACCCTACCCTGACGCCAACCTGATACCCTCCCTGACCCCTTCCCTGACACCACTCAGACCTTCCTCGGTCCATGTGAAGCCGTGGACTGAGAAGCCTGGGCCACCGATAACCTTCACTGTGATGTCCTTCAGGGTGACTGGTCAGCGGTAAGGCTTGGCCACCATTAGCTAAGTAGGTCTAGCAGTGTTAACTTATTAATGCTACACTCTTTTGTTAGCCAGGATCTGAGACAGAGATGGCGGGGAGGTTTGGGGTGGGTGGGATGGTTGGCTTGATATATGGATGGAAGGATAGTTTGAAGGATGGGGGGGTGGTTGTGTGTGGCTTTATGACTGAACACTTCGTAGGTTTTTTCAGTTTCTATCTTTTTCTGTGGCTTTCCTTCTCCTCCATGTCTGTCTTTGTTTTAATCTCTCTACCCCTTTCTCTCTCCTTCTCTGCATTGGTCTACCCCTCCCATTCTATCTCTGTAGTATTCCTTAGCATGGGAAGAGGGAACAATGTTGCCAGTCAGTTTTCCAGCCTGCCACTAGTGGGCAGTGGCACAAAGCTGGAGCGGACCTCTCCTCCTCTTCCCTTCTCCCATCTTCCTCTGCTCGCCATTTCCGCTTGTCCTGTCCGTGTGAACTCGTCCATGCAGGCTGTGCCAACAAAGACAGCCCCAGGTCTGTTCCGAGCCCGTTCAACAGAACCTGGCCCCGTCTCTGTGTCTTGCCTCCCGCAGCAGATAGCTAGTATGCCCAAAAGAGGAGAATGAAAGCAAGCTCCGTCTCCCTGCTCCACTTCCAGCCCAGGTGGTGCAGGTTCTGTTTCGCTCCGTATGTACACCACTGACCCGGGAGGGAAGCTCCCCGAGGGCCAGAGATACTCCTCCAGCTAAAGAAATAACCATGCCCTTCAAATGATTAGGTTCTATAAGAACAAGTTGAAAATATTCAACATTTAGACCAATGGATTTTATAGGATTGCAAAGTTATGAATGAACAAACACTGTTTGTGTTTTTCACTGCTGATGTGTTAGTTGTTGTATTGGACAGGTGGGAGTAATTTATCTGGGATCGTGTCTCTCTCCATCATTTGGTAATGTGCTTATTTTTCTTGGAGAACAATGCAGACATTATAATCTGATTAGTATAATTTTGCGAAATATCCTGGTGGTAAGTTATTTAAAGAATTCATGCTTAATATTCTATTTCGCCAGTTTCTTAAAAGCTGATTTAAAAAACTAAATGTTCTGAATTGAGTTTTTTTTTTTATTCAGATTTTCCTAGGAATTTTTGTGTACAATTGTTGGTGTAAGAGATTTAGTTAAATAGTTATGACCTGAAACACAATAAAGTAATACTGTCACTTCTGATATGAAGTAATTATATAAATGTTTCTGAAATAACTTGCAATTCCGCAGTTTGTTCGAATTTGTCTAATTAGTTGAAGACTGAAAGTTTGATTATAATGAGCCCAAAGGAGAAGAGTAAGGGGCTTAAATGCGTCGGATGGAGAGGAGTGAGAATACGAATCATTTCATTATCTGGCAACGTGTGAACGTGTCATTTTGCTGTTGTCAACACACCAGGTGCTAAAGGCAGTGGGTGTGGAGCAGGTTTGATGTCGATGGGCACATGAGGGACACACACGTTGTGTTAACACTTATTAAAAAGGAGATGTGCTGCCGGGTAGACTGAGTGTGTGATGGAAGGTGACTCGGGGAGGAATCGGAGACGTCATTTTACCGCTAACGCCTACACTGCTTGGGATTGATCTGTGTGTGTGTGTGTGTGTGTGTGTGTGTGTGTGTGTGTGTGTGTGTGTGTGTGTGTGTGTGTGTGTGTGTGTGTGTGTGTGTGTGTGTGTGTGTGTGTGTGTGTGTGTGTGTGTGTGTGTGTGTGTGTGTGTGTGTGTGTGTGTGTGTGTGCGCGCGTGCGCGCGTGTGTGCGTGTGTGCGCGCGTGCGGGTGCGCGTGCACCAAGGGAGTGTGTGTGAAGCGCAGCCAGAGTGGAACAGGAATCCATCCGTTTCCTGCCTTAGTTTCAGGGTGCTTAGGATAATAAACACACTTAATTAAAAATGGCTTCGGAGTTGAAGAAGTCACTTTGACCTTGTGAAGACTTTCTCCAATCACAATAGATTCAGAACATTTCACAAGCATTTTTTTCTTTCCCTTTTTTTAATGTTATCTTAGTTTTACAGCATATTTCAATTTTAAGAGTTTCAAATTGTTCATTTTCATGAAACATTTTTATTCCTCAATTTCCAATGTTATTACCAATACATTAATAGCTTTGTCCCTGTTCCTATTTAAAAAATGTTATGGTGAGTTTCTAAAACAATTAATATAAACACACACACACATATACACACACACACACATTTATGCATCTGCCCCTAACACTTGAGTTGAGTGATGGAGGGATCGATTAAGTTTGAAAGTAAGTGACATGTGGCCTTTTTCGAGTCACTAAATGCTATTCACTGGCTGAGACCTCTGTCAGTGGTTCTGTCAGTGGTTCTAATCCTGACTCTAATCGTTCTGCTGCTCTGACTGCTGCCATGCCTGCCTGTCTGTCTGTTCTCCTCCCCCCTGGTGCAGATGAGACACGCGCACACACACAGACACACACATTCAGAAACACAAGTGTAGATGTGATCGGTGCTGTCTAACAGCTGTGTGGTTTGTCTTCCAGGAGGGCTACGGTGTGATGGTCCTCAACCCCAACCAGAACCACCTGGAGCAGGCCAAGCCCATCCCTCTGCCCTCCCCCGAGGCCTCGGATGAACCCGCCCAAAAGAGAGAGCGCAAGGACGACCGGGAGAGCAAGAAGAAGAGGGACTTCTATGAGAAGTACCGCAACCCCCAGAAGGAGGGAGAGACTGAACTGATTCCGATACGGGTCAGTGCAGGGAGACGAGGAGAAAAGAATACAAAACAGATATAAAAGATGAGACGGGGAGTTGAGATGGACGGAGTAAGGAGGACTAGTAGATGTTTGGAGAGGGAGGTGGGATGGATGGAGTAAGGAGGACTAGTAGATGTTTGGAGAGGGAGGTGGGATGGATGGACGGAGTAAGGAGGACTAGTAGATGTTTGGAGAGGGAGGTGGGATGGATGGAGTAAGGAGGACTAGTAGATGTTTGGAGAGGGAGGTGGGATGGATGGAGTAAGGAGGACTAGTAGATGTTTGGAGAGGGAGGTGGGATGGATGGAGTAAGGAGGACTAGTAAATGCGTAGATGAGGGAGGTGAGATGGATGGGGTAAGGAGGACTAGTAGATGTTTGGAGAAGCAGTTGGGATGGAAGGAGTAAGGAGGACTAGTAGATGTTTGGAGAGGGAGGTGGGATGGATGGATGGACGGAGTAAGGAGGGCTAGTAGATGTTTGGAGAGGGAGGTGGGATGGATGGAGTAAGGAGGACTAGTAGATGTTTGGAGAGGGAGGTGGGATGGATGGACGGAGTAAGGAGGACTAGTAGATGTTTGGAGAGGGAGGTGGGATGGATGGAGTAAGGAGGACTAGTAGATGTTTGGAGAGGGAGGTGGGATGGATGGAGTAAGGAGGACTAGTAGATGTTTGGAGAGGGAGGTGGGATGGATGGAGTAAGGAGGACTAGTAAATGCGTAGATGAGGGAGGTGAGATGGATGGGGTAAGGAGGACTAGTAGATGTTTGGAGAAGCAGTTGGGATGGAAGGAGTAAGGAGGACTAGTAGATGTTTGGAGAGGGAGGTGGGATGGATGGATGGACGGAGTAAGGAGGACTAGTAGATGTTTGGAGAGGGAGGTGGGATGGATGGAGTAAGGAGGACTAGTAGATGTTTGGAGAGGGAGGTGGGATGGATGGACGGAGTAAGGAGGACTAGTAGATGTGTAGGTGAGGGAGGTGGGATGGATGTAGTTTGAAGGACTGCTAGATATGTAGTGAAAGTTGTGGATTGAGGAGGGAGGCTGTGTGGTCAGGCTGTGTGGTCAGGCTATGTTTGACCATGCTCCTCCAGTATGTTGGCAGTGTGTGAGTGTTAACCACAAGGCTCTCTGCTTTTCCTCTCTTCTCTCCATCTTCTCGTCTGTTTTCTTCCTCTCTTTCCCACCCGTCTAGTGTTCCCCTCTTTCTCTCTGGGCTCATACTGCTCACCAATGGGATTATCACATCCTGAACACATGCACTGAGACACACACACTCAGACACACACACTCAGACACACACACTCAGACACACACACTGAGACACACACTCAGACACACACACACTCAGACACACACACACTCAGACACACACACACTCAGACACACACACGCTGAGACACCCACACTGAGACACACACCTTGGCCACCTTCATCTGCCCAGACGGAAGAGAGGAATAGAACCGTGATCAGAACAAACATGGCAGCATGATGAGAAATGGCTTCCTAAATTCGGCCCTTCTGTGAAACGGGAGCAGACAGGCGTCCCCATCTCTCTCGTCTCTCTTGTCTCCATGTCCAGCGGGCCCTGGGGAGTAGCCTGAACAACACCGTCTTTGGGGGTGGTCAGAGTTAGTTGGGGGTTTTATCCTGCCGGGTATATGAAAGGAGAGGAACCTCTTTGTCTCATCTCAGTTGACGTTCGTAGCGTCACACCAGAGTGTGCGTGTGAGTGTGCACGTATGTGCATGTGTGAGATGTCACTCTTTTGTCTCTGACGAGCTTGGTGGCTTTGTGCCACTGACGGGCAGTGTGTAAGCTGTCAACACTGTCTCTTTTCTCTCAGCCTCTTCTGCACCCCCCCCCCCCACTCTCTCTATCTCACTCTCTTTTCTGGCAGTACCTGCACAATAATATGTGCTCATTAGCACTAGCCGATTAGCTCGCTGGCTCAGATTGCCCTGAAGATATTACAGTATGACCACAGATATTATATAGAGGAGGAGATATTCGTGTTGGTGAATGAATGAAGGAACATGTGCAGCACTCTCCCGCCAGACCAATTGACCGATTGGATCACTGTTGTTGTGTAGCGTCAGGTGTTTCATGTTACGACGCGTGTCCTTGAAGATTAAAATATCAGTTAAGAAACGTTTTTCTGAAGTTTCTAATTGACACAACACCGAAACACCGATACAGTATTGAAAAAAGTAAGTTATCACACGTCAGACCTCTTGAGGTTTGTCGGCGGCTGTACTTCCTGTTTTCACGTCAACGCCCACTTGACTCCCATTCCTTCAGAGGAGTGCACTCCATGGCCCAGAATGACCCGTTGCGCCACAGCAGGGCCCATTGAGAATGCATGGCTAACGTAACCACCGGCTGCTAAATTGTTGATTGCGGTGATGTTCCCAGTCTCCCCAAAAGTACCTCTGGTATGGATCATTGTGTCTGCAGTAGTTACAGATGTAATAAGCAATTTATTTGAAATACAGCGGTTCTGAAATGTGTATGCTTATATGTGGCCTTTATAACTGACCTATGCAGAGGTCATGTACATGTTTGGATGAAACAACAGTGTGTGTGTGCATAGACACACACACACACACACACACAGTACAACACAAGTGACATCCGCATTACAGTGACCTAAACGTGTGTGTGTGTGTTTTGCTGCTTTGCTGTATGTTTGCATGCTTGCGTTGGTGTGTGTGTGTGAGGTCAGAGCAGAGTGGGGAGAGATACAATGTGTGAGCATAGCATCAGAGAGCAGATGAAGGGGAAGAGCACATATTAATATCTTAATAAATATTTCAACTGAAATAGCAACCCATCCAGATAATGAGGAGCCTCCTCTCTCTACCTATCTCTCTTTAACTCTCTCTCCTCTTTCTCTCTTTTTAACTCTTTCTCCTCTCTCTACCTGTCTCTCTTTAACTCTCCTTTCTCTCCCTCTCTCTCTTTAATGCTCCCTCCTCCCTCCTCTCTCTCTCTCTCTCTCTCTCTCTCTCCTCTCTCTTTCTCCCATCCTCCTCTCGCTCTACCCCCCCCTCGCTCTTTCTCTTTACTACCCTGAGTCTTATGCACATTGTGAGTCTAGCAGCATGAGATCGTTAGTGCAGTCCTACCCAAGGTTTTCCAATTCTGTAGGGAGCCATGCGGTATTATTCACACTTTGACATTAGTCTGTAGTTGCTTTCCTTGCGCCTGCATTAAACATGTTGGAAAGGGGCGAACGCGCCAAGGCATGGATGCATGGACAGCAGTGACTGTGTTTGTGTCTAGAACTTTTGCTTTAAAACTCAGTACCATGTACAATATCCATATTCAGCAAGATATGTAGTGGCCATTTAATCATTACATTTATGTGAATGAGTTTGAAAATGGATTCACACAAGATTACTCCTAACATGGACCATGTAATGTACAAGATTACAGTATGGTTTGTTGTATTCCTTTCAGACAATCTCTCTCCTCCTTAGTATGTCCAGATTTGCTGGGAATATTGTCTGTTGAGTTCCAGTTCTGAATCATATTACATATCATGATCTGGGCTGAGCTAAGGGTTAAGTTTAGGTCAGGGTTAGTTCTGGGGGTTAAGGTTTGGTGTTTGGGCTAAGGTTAGGTTTAAGGTTAGGCATGGGGTCTGGGTTAGGCATGGGGTTCGGGGTTAAGGTTGGGTTTCTGCATTAGGGTAGGGAAGTGTCTGCACTCACTACTGCAAGTAGTTCTGGAAATGATTGTCTGCTTGATGACCTAAGTGAATAAAATATTGGTTTCACCATTTAGAAACAAAAGACATAAATATATTCTCAGTTTTATCTTTTTGTACAGTCATAAGAGATTTGTCAATGTCAAGTCTCAGTTATAGGCTTTGCATTTGCGTTTGGAGTTTTCAATTGGTGTGTGTCCAAAGCAGTGTCAATAAAAGTCTAGGAAGCCATTATGAGGCTATTAAAACAGAAATCATCAGAAACATTTCCGGAGCCATAGAATGCTTATAAAACCCCGCTACTGGGAACGTAATTTAAAAGAAAGAGCTCATGAGCTCAGCAATTGCAAATGGTCTGGTAGGTCAAAGAAAAACCCTTCAGTGGATGACTGAAAAATGAATTGTTGGACAGATCAGGACCCCTCTCCAGGAGGTAGGAGTAGATGTCAGCCACTTCCATCCGCAGCAGACTTTACCTGCAGAACTACAAAAGCTACAATGCCAGGTTCAAACAAGTAGTTAGCTTTAAAAGCAAGATGGTCTTGTAAAAATAAATAAAATACCCTTTTGAGTTCTGGAAATAAAGTATTGTGACCAGAGTGGAAACTTGACATTTACCAGTGTGTCACTATGGGAGATGCGAAGGGAAACTGTTTCTCACCATTCTGCCTTAACTGTGAAATGTAGGGGGAGTGTTATGATGGTTCGGGCATGTATGGCTACCCCTAGAACTGTCTCACTCATCTTTATTTTCGAGGTATATATTATCTGCCAGTCTACAAGCAAATGCCTCAAAACCTATTGGATGGGACTTCATCACATAACAAGACTATGGCTCCCTGCATACTGCCATGGCAGGACTATGGCTCCCTGCATACTGCCATGGCAGGGCTATGGCTCCCTACATACTGCCGTGGCAGGGCTATGGCTCCCTACATACTGCCATGGCAGGACTATGACTCCCTACATACTGCCATGGCAGGACTATGGCTCCCTACATACTGCCGTGGCAGGGCTATGGCTCCCTACATACTGCCGTGGCAGGGCTATGGCTCCCTACATACTGCCGTGGCAGGGCTATGGCTCCCTACATACTGCCATGGGAGGGCTATGGCTCCCTACATACTGCCATGGCAGGACTATGGCTCCCTACATATTGCCATGGCAGGACTATGGCTCCCTACATATTGCCATGGCAGGGCTATGGCTCCCTACATACTGCCATGGCAGGACTATGGCTCCCTACATACTGCCATGGCAGGACTATGGCTCCCTACATACTGCCATGGGAGGACTATGGCTCCCTACATACTGCCATGGGAGGACTATGGCTCCCTACATACTGCCATGGGAGGACTATGGCTCCCTACATACTGCCATGGCAGGACTATAGCTCCCTACATACTGCAATGGCAGGACTATGGCTCCCTACATACTGCCATGGCAGGACTATGGCTCCCTACATACTGCCATGGCAGGACTATGGCTCCCTACATACTGCCATGGCAGGACTATGGCTCCCTACATACTGCCATGGCAGGACTATGGCTCCCTACATACTGCCATGGCAGGACTATGGCTCCCTACATACTGCCATGGCAGGACTATGGCTCCCTACATACTGCCATGGCAGGACTATGGCTCCCTACATACTGCCATGGGAGGACTATGGCTCCCTACATATTGCCATGGCAGGTGGGTTGGTTTTCAGGGACAGATAGTGATACGTTCTTGTCTGGCCAATCTCCGGAGTTATTTCCAAATGACATCCATTTAATTTGCGGGAAATAAGAACCAGCAGTGTAGGTCAGTTACTGCATCCAAGGATATGATACCAAATAAGCTCTTAACTTAGACATTATTCTGTAATATTCTGTCCCAGTGCTGGAGGTGCCTTAAAATAGGGGACTTTGTATAGAAATTATTCAAATGGTGAAACCAATATTTACCCTCAAATAACAGTTGAGAATATGTAGGATGTCCAGAAGCAGGTGTGGACTGAAGGGAGGGAAAGTGAGGTGGATGGGCTTGTGGAACACTGGAGGGATGGGCAGGTGGATGGGCTTGTGGAACACTGGAGGGATGGGCAGGTGGATGGGCTTGTGGAACACTGGAGGGATGGGCAGGTGGATGGGCTTGTGGAACGCTGGAGGGATGGGCAGGTGGATGGGCTTGTGGAACGCTGGAGGGATGGGCAGGTGGATGGGCTTGTGGAACGCTGGAGGGATGGGCAGGTGGATGGGCTTGTGGAACACTGGAGGGATGGGCAGGTGGATGGGCTTGTGGAACACTGGAGGGATGGGCAGGTGGATGGGCTTGGGGAACACTGGAGGGATGGGCAGGTGGATGGGCTTGGGGAACACTGGAGGGATGGGCAGGTGGATGGGCTTGTGAAACGCTGGAGGGATGGGCAGGTGGATGGGCTTGGGGAACGCTGGAGGGATGGGCAGGTGGATGGGCTTGGGGAACACTGGAGGGATGGGCAGGTGGATGGGCTTGGGGAACACTGGAGGGATTTGGCAGGTAGATACAGTAGATGAAGAGATTCAAGGTCCTCTTGAGAGCGTGCAATTGGCATGCTGACTGCAGGAATGTCCATCAGAGCTGTTGCCGTGAATTTAATGTTAATTTCTCTACCATAAGCTGTCCCAGAGAATTTGGCAGTACATCCAACCGGCCTCTCGACCACAAACCACGTTTAACCACACCAGCCCAGGACCTCCACATCCAGCATCTTCACCTCCAGGATCGTCTGAGACCAGCCACCCGGACAGCTGCTGCAACATTCGGTTTGCATAACCAAAGAATTTCTGCACAAACTATCAGAAACCGTCTCAGGGAAGCTCATCTGCATGCTCGTCATCCTCATCAGGGTCTCGACCTGACTGCAGTTCGCAAATGCCCACATTCGATGGCATCTGGCACTTGAGAGAGGTGTGCTCTTCACGAATGAATCCCGGTTTTCACTGTACAGGGCAGATGGCATTGTGTGGGTGAGCGGTTTGCTGATGTCAACGTTGTGGATCGAGTGGCCCATGGTGGCGGTGGGGTTATGGTATGGGCAGCCGTGTGTTATGGACAACGAACACAGGTGCATTTTATTGATGGCATTTTTAATGCACAGAGATACCGTGACGAGATCCTGAGGCCCATTGTTGTGCCATTCATCCACGACCATCACCTCATGTTGCAGCATGATAATGCACAGCCCCATGCTGCAAGGATCTGTACACAATTCCTGGAAACTGAAAGCATCCCAGTTCTTGCATGGCCAGCATACTCACCGGACATGTCACCCATTGAGCATGTTTGCGATGCTCTGGATCGGCGTATACGACAGCGTGTTCCAGGCCAATATCCAGCAACTTTGCACAGCCATTTGTAGAGGAGTGGTGCCAACATTCCACAGGCCACAGTCAACAACCTTATCAACTCTATGCGAAGGAGATGTGTTGCACTGCGTGAGGGAAATGGTGGTCACACCAGATACTGACTGGTTTTTGGACCCCCACGAAACCCCCCAATACAGTGAATCTGCACATTTTAGAGTGGCCTTTCATTGTGGCCAGCCTAAGGCACACCTGTGCAATATTCATGCTGTCTTATCAGCATCTTGATATGCCACACCTTTGAGGTGGATGGATTATCTCGGCAAAGGAGAAGTGCTCACTAACACAGATTTAGACAGATTTTTTTGAACAATATTTGAGAGAAATAGTCCTTTTGTGTACATAGAGAAAGTCTTAGATCTTTGAGTTCAGCTCATGATAAATGGGGGCAAAAACAAAAGTGTTGCGTTTATAATTTTGTTCACTGTATGTTCGTATGAGGACCCTTTAGAACATATGAAGACCATTTAGGACATATGGAGAACTGTCCATAGGAAGACCATTTAGGACATTTGGAGAACTATGTCCGTATGAAGACTGTTTAGGACATATGGAGATCTATATCCTTATGAAGACCCTTTAGGACATATAGGGAACTATGTCCGTATGAAGACCATTTAGGACATATGGAGAACAATTTCCGTATCTCACAAACTCTGCTGTCTCCTGTGTGACCTTGTTTTACTACAGAAACGTCCCCCATACGGATGCTTGAACAAGGGTACTTACTCTTAGTAGGACATTTCACTGGTCCTTGTTGTGCAATATTTAGTGTAAAGATTAAATTGGGGTCAGGGTTAGTGGTTGCTGAAGTATCAAGGTTTGGTTTTTGGGGTTGATGTTAGGGTTAGCGAAAATAGGATTTATAATGGTAATACTTCATTGAGTCCCCACAAGGATAGTAAATGCAAAGGGTGTGTGTGTGTGTGTGTGTGTGTGTGTGTGGGGGGGGGGGGGGTGAGGGGCAATGATGTTTTTGAACGTGTTTTTCTTCCTCACCCTTCTTAATCAGACAGGGTGGGGGATCAAATCCCGCTTCTTCAGCTGGGGTTTTCATCTATTCTATTAGCAGTGGGCTACCCCCTGACAGCCTGTCCCCAACTGTGCCCCCCACCACTGGAGGGGCAGGACCACCTGTATACAGCCACTTAGTCACACACACACACACACACACACACACACACACAGCCTCCAGATGGAGTGGAGTTGATTAATACGCTTCCTTACACACATTAGCTAATAAGTCCTTAACTGCTTTTAGGGTTCTTACTTCTTAGCCCCTGGTTCATAGTGTGTAACCTCTCAACCTTGGCTAATCCCCTCCCCTCTTAGAGATCACAGTCCATTGGCCCATGTTTAGTGATGTTGGCTGGACGATAAAGAGCGAGGGAGGGGATGGGAGGAGGGGTGAGGCAGGAGAGAGTTGGGGGGGTGTTCTCAGCACTTTGCCATATAGAAGTTTGGGAGTTCACTTTACTCTGAATTTTAGCACTAATCCAGTTACCTATTTTCTGTCAGCCAAGCGGAGGAATAGCAGGAACAAAAACCACATTCATGGCTTAAGAAGCTTCCAGAGATTTCAGTCAAGGCTGACTGGTCGGGATTAACACCCCCCTGGAAAAAGAGCAAGGGGACAAAAAAGAGAGTGGAGCCTTTCTTTATGCGCCACTTATTTTTGTAAATGACTGGAATACTTTTCTCTCCTTTCTTTTTTTTTTCTTCTCAGCGGCCTCGCTTTTTGTTACATCTCGTTTTGTTGCATTTTTTTAAAATGTTCATAGAGACACAGGGAGATGGCGAGAGACCGGGAGAAAGAGAGAGACAAAACGAGATGGAGAGGCCCTCCGCTTACTTGCTGTAGTAGCACAGATTGCAGGCAGTGTTTTTCTTTTCTTTCTCCTGTAGTCCTCTCTCAAGTGTCACCTCTTTAAGTGTGAGATCCTTGTGATTGAGAAGTGAAGAGCTTTGAATCGAAAAGTTTTTACTTCTTTTCTCTTTCAGCCTTCGGTGTGACCATCACTCTCTGGGAACAATGGCACTCCAGTTCCCCTTGTGTTTTCCCCTTGTTTTATTTTCTGCTTTTAAACACTTAGATACTTACAGTCTGGCGAATTCCATTCCTGCTACCGGACTTGACCGGCAGTGATGACCCACATAGGACGGGTTTCTGTGTGGCCCGGCTCATGCTGTTCTGTTGTTGGTTGGGGGTGTGGATTGTGCCTTGTAATTGACTGTACGGCACTGAGGTAACATCACTTCTAGACAGCTTTCTGAACGAGGTCACTAAGGGGTTGGTAAGGGGTCACTGAGGGGTCAACCTTCTCTCTGTTCTAGCAGCACTTAGAATGTTGAGATGCTTACTTGCTGGTCATTTTGTGTGTGCGTTTGTTTGTTTGTGTGTCTGAGTTTGTGTGTGTAATGCAGCCATGAACTGTGTGTGTGTGTGTGTGTGTGTGTGACTGAGTACCATCCATTATTTAGGCCTGGTTTCTCCGTGGTGTCCTTATTGTCCCAGTCCTCCGAGGCCAGAGGTGTTCATGTCCAGAACCATGTTTAGAAGATGTCCTGTTTCCCAATGCCTTCCTCATACATCCTGTCCTCAGGATTGCTACACACTCACCAACCTTTTTACAAACGCGCACACACACACAGCATATATGTATTCCACCTTGTTCCAAAAGCTTGCGCCCTGAAGCCCCGCTTAGTGTCACCTTCACCCCACCACCTCTCACTTTGCTGCAGGGCCATTAAACAGACATGCCTCATATGAACTTTGACCCCTGCTGTTGCCAGGATGTGATGCTTAGCATATCCAAGGACATGGAGGGGCTCTGGGAACAACTTTATTAACCTATCAACCGTGTGCACCTGGCCGGACGAAAGGTCAATGACCAGGCTCTGTTGCCATTCGCCCACACAGCTCGTGTGTGTGTGTGTGTGTGTGTGTGTCAGGAGAGGAGATAACCATGTACTGTAGCATCTCTTAGATCATTGCTCCCAATCTTCCAGTCAGGTCAACCATCAAACACCTCCATCTCTCCCTCTACCTGCAGCCCAGGCCCTCTGTAGTCTCAGGTCAAACTGGAACAAACACTAGCCTGTCTGCCTGCTGCACCCCCCACACACCTGGTCTCAATTAATGACTACAAGTCATTTCATCGGAAGAGCCCTATTCCGGCGGAAAGCTGTAGCAGAGATGTCACCGAGGTGACCTTTAGCAGAGATGTCACCGAGGTGACCTTTGGGCCATGTGCAGCCAGGAGCTCTGCTATAGAATTTTAGACAAACCGGGCCACTTCCTTTATACTTGGTTAATGAGTTATTGATTTGAAACAATGCTCCGATAAATATTTTAAGATTAGCTTGACTCCAGCCAAGTGACTGTGCTACCTAATCTCAATGCCATCGTCTTTGAGTCGAACACACACACACACACACACACATACATATATAAATATATATTTAAACAATTCTCAACATATCCATAGATCTATGGTTTGCTTTTTCTTTCCCTCTCTCTTTTTCTCTTTCATCTTTTTCTCTGCGTTTTTCTCAATCTGACTGTCCATGGGCCCCGCCTTCTAATTACCCACAATGCTGCTTATCCTTGTCCTACCTCTGCTGTTAAGTTGCTCCATATTGTGTCCTCGCCCAGCAGACCATTGTCTTTCCCGCGATTCCCAAACAACTTTCTCTGGGAGGAAATAGACTGCAGGGAAGGAGACAGACGCCAACACGGAGAGAGGAAAGACTGTCCACGTCCAACACATTGATTAGAATTCAGAGTGAAGGTCTACATCCTAATGGATCTTGTGTTAATACGAAACCATGTAATTACCTGCGCTTGGCGCTTGTTTAATATTTAATCATTAGCCCAAATGAAAATAATCCAGTTACCCGCTGTAAGGAACATATTAAATATTCAAATGAGTGGACTGCAGGTGTGTTTACTCAGTGTGGGCCTTCAGAAAGAGACTCAGACAGAGAGAGAAAGTGAGGCTCAGAGAGAGAAAGTGAGGCTCAGAGAGAGAAAGTGAGGTGTCTTCAGAGAGAGAAAGTGAGGTGTCTTCAGAGAGAGAAAGTGAGGTGTCTTCAGAGAGAGAAAGTGAGGTGTCTTCAGAGAGAGAAAGTGAGGTGTCTTCAGAGAGAGAAAGTGAGGTGTCTTCAGAGAGAGAAAGTGAGGTGTCTTCAGAGAGAGAAAGTGAGGTGTCTTCAGAGAGAGAAAGTGAGGTGTCTTCAGAGAGAGAAAGTGAGGTGTCTTCAGAGAGAGAAAGTGAGGTGTCTTTAGAGAGAGAAAGTGAGGCTCAGACAGAGGTGTCTTTAGAGAGAGAAAGTGTGGTGTCTTCAAAGAGAGAAAGTGAGTCTCAGACAGAGGTGTCTTCAGAGAGAGAAAACGAGGTGTCTCTAGAGAGAGAAAGTGAGGTGTCTTCAGAGAGAGAAAGTGAGAGGAACTCAGACATGTGTCTACAGAGAGGGACTCAGACAAAGGTGTGACTGCTACACGCTAATATATAAAGTTGATAATAAAAAAAATATCAAGTTTAATTTTAAAGATTTGTTTTTCAAAAAGGTAAAGTTGGCAGAGGGAATTGTGTATGACTGAAGTTGTCTAACATATAGGGGGGAAAAAGGCCTCAGAATATTGAAAGCCCACGGAGTAATGTGAAGAGGACTAGCCAACCTTCAAAGTCCTGCTCCCCTCTAGGTTTCTTCCTAACCTACTAGGGAGTTTCCATAGCCACTGAAACATTTCTTGCTACATGCTCTTTGAGGTTTTAGGCGAGGTGTCTCTTCATAAAATACATTTGATTGAATTAGAGTGAGAAACTCAGACAGAGGTGTGTGTAAATGACCTGAAGACCTGCCGCTTAGCAGCACTTTAAAGCACTTCATCCACACTCCTCAGCTTTGGGAATCACTGACCTAAGTTCTATTAACTTGTTTAGTGTCTGTCTGTACACATTAGAATCAGCCAGTGTCTTGGCTACCCCCTTTCCCTCTAATATATCTCTCTTTCTCACTCTGTTTCTGCAAATACCTCTGTTAGTATATGGTAAGTTAGTAAGCAACTTGTGTAATTTGTTATCTCAAGTCAACAATTAAACCCATACTTCAATGCTCTTGACAGACATTGTCTGACTAGGTAGTTATTTAGCTCACTCGCTAGCTAATTAGAAAACATTTATCCCCAAAAACACATTATTCACATGTGAAATTGATAGCTATATAGTTACACAATGGTTTAAGCAACCACAACTTTCAATTTAGGGCATCAAAACATCCAATGTTCAACTTGGTAAAGTTTTATTTTATCCTCTCAAATCTGTGTTCTTCAGGTATCTGTGTTAACAATGCTAGCTTGCAGCAAAGATTTCCGGTACAGTGACCACTCAAATACCAGGAATATAGCAGACATTTCAACAATGAACACAATATCACCGTGTGTTTTGTCCAATCTCAAGTTTCCAGAATATACTGATTCAGAAAAAAAGGTGCAGTGGTTTTGTTATTTTTTTACGGAGCTGTATATATAGCTACATTTTAAACACTTATAGAACATGGTTGGTTAACGTGTATTCTTCAGATTTTCTGTGAAGGTTGGTTAACGTGTGTTCTTCTGAGTTCCTTTGAGGGTTGGTTAACATCTGTTCTTCTGAGTTCCTGTGAGGGTTGGTTAACATGTTCTTCTGAGTTCCTGTGAGCGTTGGTTAACGTGTGTTCTTTAGAGCTCCTGTGTGGGTTGGTTACAGTATGTTCTTCAGAGCTCTTGTGTGGGTTGGTTACAGTATGTTCTTCAGAGCTCCTGTGTTGGTTTGTTACAGTATGTTCTAAAGAGCTCCTGTGTGGGTTGGATGCAGTATGTTCTTCAGAGCTTCAATACGGATAAGTTAACCTGTGTTCTTCAGAGCTTCTGTGTGGGTTGGTTAATGTTTGTTCTTCTGATCTTCCGGACATTGGTTCTCTGTCCTATCACTCCGGGGAGGCTCACTCTGGAGACATTCTCTCCAAGTGTCTCTGAGGACTCCAGCCTTCCCACTTATCCGGGGGTGACTCCGGGAAAGGGAGATAGGGAGGGCAGGGAAGCCGTAGTGTTTGTTTGTCAGAGTGTGTTGATTCTGGTAGATTCATTGTTTCCTGTGTTGTTGGGCCGGAGCGTTTGTCTTGGCTTCAGAACTGTTTTTGTGGCCGTAGCGGGGGGCTCTCCTCTCCCTGATTCTCATTAATGTCCTCTAAACATAGAGCAGGAACTGGGAACATAAAACACACAGGGAGGTTCTGGACTCAGTGACGGGGGCTGGCAGCGTGGGGGTCTCTGATGAGAGTTTGGTGGTTGGGTGGGAAAGGAAAGCACGCTTAGTGTGTTGGCTTCTGTTAGTCTCTGTAGTGTTGTTGGCTTCTTTGAAATGGAGCTAACAAACAGGACAAAGGCTGAGGCTGTCATATTGACCAACTCTTTAGTGTGCTTGGTGTAGCCACAATCCGCTAACTTCACAGCTGTCTAGGGGTGCCAGGTGAGTGTGACCTCACACACATTGACCCACGTGACTTCCTGGTTGAGGACAAATGTGGACAAAAGCATAGATGCTTATATGGAAAGCATGCAGCTTCCTCAATCCGTTATGAGTCCTTGCAATGAGACAGGGCCATAGATACAGTTGGATGTGCCAAAACCGGATAGGGGAGGAACATGGAGAAACAAAGTGACTGCACACAAAACCTGGGTTTGGGACCCGTGGATTTTCTGCTAATTCCCTCTGGGAATCGTTTAACTAAGATTTATGAAAACACAGGGAATTTTGGGGTAGGTTACTGGAACTTTTCAACCTTAAATGTACGTGTGCATGAGATTGTGGGCCTGCTTGTGTGTTTGTACGCGTGTGTGCGTGTGCGTGTGTGTGTGCGCGTGCTCGCGCTGGTGTGGGAATGTCTACACTTATCCATTCTCCATAATCACCTGCTTACTGTCCTCCTTCCCTGTGTGCTCACTGTCAAACAGTACGGTACAGTGCGGAGCCAGGAACTCTGTTGGTATTAATTAAGTGGATACGCGGCCAGCGAGCTGTCTGTTTCCAGACTGGTTAGGGTAGGCCTGGGTTTGACTGACACTGAACACACGTCAGACGGTGTGTGTCTGGGTGCAGAGAGAGACGTGTTTCTCACTGATTACTGCCACCAGCGCTGGCTGATAGAGGAAGAGAGAACCTGTCAAGCTACCCAGCTTTGCTGGCACTGAGACAACCACTCAACACTACTCTGTCTCGCTCCCCCCTCCATGACCAACTCCTTTATTTTTTCTCTCTTTCTTTTTTTTTTTATTTTTTTTTTTTTAACTCTACCCAACTTATTTTTCCACCGTTCCGAGCTTTGCAATCGAGCTGCAGGTCCAGTTTAGTTTCAATGCGCAAAGAGACATGATCAACAGAGATTCATTCAAATGAAAAAGAATTCAGTGACATATGGTGATGAGCCAAGAAATACAAATCAGTCCCATGTTTTTACATGCATGAACAAAGTTCACGCCCAAACTGCCCTCTTTAAAGGCTAACGTAGAGGTGTTTTAAACAGGGGTTTCAGTAATAATGGTAATGGATTGATAATGGATATTTCTTTAATGCACATTGTGTTCCATTTCAGATTAGATTTAGGAATGTTAACTGCAGCCTTGGCAACAGCTAATCAGTATCCTAATAAAATACTAAATACTGGAAGCCTAAGGATCATAATATGTTCTATTCTAGAGAGAGATCACATTATCTGTACGGCATTGCATTCTGGGCTAGAGTCAACAGTGCCCGTCAATCCGCACACACACACACACACACACACGCACTACAATCCCAGTGACAGTCATCACTTGAAGACGCTGGCAACAGGTGAGGAGAGCTGGCACACACACACACACACACACACACACACACACACACACGTAGGAGTATCAGAAAGGGAAAAGGAAAATAAATTAAATAAAATAAAGAACTAAGCGGGCAGGCGTGGGACAGGAAGCTAGTCTCTGAGGGCAGTCTGCTTCGCAGGAGCTAATTAACCCCTGGAAATAATTACACCAGTATGCAAATGAGTGTTTAGATAATGCATGGTGCTATCGGGCCAGGTAGTCAGTCTGGGATGGTGTGTGGGGGGGGGGGGGGGGTGTAGAGCTGCGTGTGCGTCTGGGCCAAGTGTCGGGGTTCTGCACTCGGGTGATAAGGGGAGATGCTGCTTGGTTTTCATGGCGACCGTGCTGCCACTGTCCAACGCCAGCTCCCTGAACAACCCGGCTGCTGCAGGCGGGAAGTCAGCATTCACCGAGGACTCCTTCACAGCACTGTACAGAAGTACCTCTGAGTTGGGGATAATATGTTTTATTTAATTATAATGTTTACACCGGGAAAATTCATTATTTAGCTTGCAGACACCCAGTGTTCCACAAGGAGTCGCTAGAGCATTGAGACGACAGCTCAGCCTGCCATTCCACCCTCTTTCCCTGGACAGTTTTAAGCCAATGTGCATGGCCCTCTGTGGAACCCCCAGGCACTGTTGGTATGATTAGCTTTCCTGGCACTCGGAAGCCCCACTTTTATGAACGTTTTGACGCCCACACCGTTCTGTTGTTTCGCTACACCCACGCAATTCCATCACGGAAAAGATGCTTTTACATACTTAATTAAAACCTTTTGAAATGAAAACAATTCCACTCCGGTAGGGCAGAGGTCATGTTTGGTAGATATCTTGGAAAAGCTGTGCAGCTACTTCAGTAAACACTAGAGTTCCTGTCTGTCTACTCTACTCTTCTCTGTTATTGACTCTAAAAAGAATACTTAGACATGAGGGATATTAGAAGTTCCTGTGTTATAGTCCCGACAACAAAAGGATGACACCCAACAGAAAGGGTCAGTTAAACACGGGATTTATTCATTCTGCCAAACTAAATGTTTTATCTGCAATACATTTTGTCAAACAAGGTTTCAAGGTAGGTCTCTCTCAGTAAGATTCTGATTGACAAATTGTTTGTCCAGTAGGAGCCCTGTTTGACGGAACATTTTGTCGCTTAAACGTTTTGTTTGGCGAATGAATACACCGCAGGCGCCTGGGTGGGAGTCAGGGAGGGATTACCAAACAGCCCTTGTAGAAGAACACTTCAAAGGATGTTGATGTCACTGGCCTTTAGACAGCCGACTCTGCCCCGCGCACGCGCACATGCACACGCACGCGCACGCGCAGGGATCCGGGTGGGGCGGGTCGGGCTCAGTGTTTCACACTGTTGCATCACTTGCTATAGAGTCTGGTTCTGATCCCAGCCGCCCTCTCTGTCTTACTAAGCCAGCACACAGAAACACACAGACGGCTTCCTTTACTGTATCTACACACACACACACACACACACACACACTTGGTCATCAAAGCACAATAACAACATCCTAACAAAAACTGTACTGAGCAGTCTATGTATCTTTTCTTGATTGTCCAAAATGTGTGGCTTTAAACTAGCCTTGGTGACAGTCTATTTAGCTCAGGTTCACTCCCTGTCAAATGTCGAAGGCGAGGAGTGTCAAGCATTGGAATGTTGGCCAGAGAGACTGCTTCTCGGGCTTGGTGTAAGCTGTGTAGTCAGGGAAATTACTCAGCATTTGTATTCCCCGACCTCTGAAACAAGCAGCCATTGGCTAAGATAAGCTTCTAGGTCTGTCAATCACAGCTTCTAAGTGGGCGTAACGCTTTGTCACTGTTTACGCTTGTGAGTTAATTCCATGTAGGTGGCTTACCCAGACTATTTTGGCTCTGAAATGGGTTTGGAGTGGTTTTACCAATTGTCAGAAAGGGCATTTATTTGGGGAATCAATTATGTTGCCTGCTGAGGGTAGATGGAGCATGGCACAAAACCATTCCACTTAGCGATGCTCCATTAAAATACAACCCATGTGTGGAGAATTTATTATCAGAGATATCCCATCTCATCTGAGTCACGTTGTGTCTGTGTGTGTTGTACTTTGTACTTAGGATGTATTTTAATTTCAGATTACTGTCGTGTGTGTGTGTGTGTGTGTTGTTTTTATTTTATTTTTTATTTTGTACTCTCACCTGACCTACCACTCTTTGCCCATAGTGTCTTTGGGCCTTGTAGATGCCCCATTGATCCAGTGGCGAGGAACAGAGTAAGATTTGAATGTGATGTTACGCAGCCCAATGGGTTTTTACATTCAGGACATTTACAATATGCAAGGACTGATGATCCCGCGATCTGCAAGTGTCTCCTTATTTCAACACTCTACTGTGATGTTATCTTATTTTGTGAGATTCCTTGTCTGTCCGTTAGTTGAAGGACAATCGACAAAGTGTTCGACACAGCGCTTCAACAAGGTGCACTTAACTGTGCCGTAACTGTCAAACTCAGGCTACATGTTCGCTCTGTGTCCTAGGGCCTGTCCTCTTGTCTGAACCCCCGCCTTACAGCAGGTCTCTCCTTTACCTTTCCCCTTAGTCTCTATGCCGAAACGCAGCATTACTAAAGACTTAGAGTCCCGTAGAAAGTGGCCGTTTGACAAAGTCTTTGTGCTTTTCCCACTGGGGGCTTGCCTTTTAGCTTAGTTATAAAATCACCTTGACCAGTGCAGCCTTGATTTTCTTTGATAGAATGAGATTTTTTCTGCCATTACATGTGACTGAGCCAAGCAGCGCCTCACATGGGCACATCAGTGGCAGCGTCCTCCTGTAACTCTAACCTGATCTGTCCTATTTTTTCTTTGGTCAATGTTCCTTTTTTGTTACCCTTTTTCAGTCTCTTTAAACTCAGTCGCCTCTCTCTCTAGCAATGCTCCTTCTCTGACACATTTTCCGTGCATTTCGTTTGCGGTTGTCTAATGTGAAGCTCGATTTTTGCCTTTCAGGAAAACTCTTCGTCCGAGGAACATGTGCAGTATGTGTGGGACCACTTCGTGTCCAAGGCTGCCGCCAGAAACGTCTTCATCATCGCGCACAGCTACGGAGGGCTGTCGTTTGTCAATCTGGTGAGTTGTTGCTCTACTCCTTTGGTCTCGTCCCTCCCAACCAGCCACCTCTGGCGCAGTCAGCCTGTGTGAATCGCGTTGGAGTAATACAAAATAAATAGCGTTTAGGTTCTTTGAGAAAGTGCTGCGTCTGTAAACAAGCCAGTTCAACCCTGGCCTAAGGGCGATATCCACTTCCTCGACACAGCGACGCACAAGAGAGAACCCAGAGAACCGGCATACAGTCCTGCTATTTAACTCTGCAGCAGAGCACCCAGAAAAAAGACCCAGCAGGCCATGTGAGAACCCATAGTAAAATGAAGGGAGAAAACAAAGTGTAAGTGGGTGAATGTAGTTGAACTTTTGGAAAAGCAGCGGGTTAGGTGAGCACGGTTAGGTGAGCACGGTTAGGTGAGCACGGTTAGGTGAGCACGGTTAGGTGAGCACGGTTAGGTGAGCACGGTTAGGTGAGCACGGTTAGGTGAGCACGGTTAGGTGAGCACGGTTAGGTGAGCACGGTTAGGTGAGCACGGTTAGGTGAGCACGGTTAGGTGAGCACGGTTTGGTGAGCACGGTTTGGTGAGCACGGTTAGGTGAGCACGGTTAGGTGAGCACGGTTAGGTGAGCACGGTTAGGTGAGCACGGTTAGGTGAGCACGGTTAGGTGAGCACGGTTAGGTGAGCACGGTTTGGTGAGCACGGTTTGGTGAGCACGGTTTGGTGAGCACGGTTTGGTGAGCACGGTTTGGTGAGCACGGTTAGGTGAGCACGGTTAGGTGAGCACGGTTAGGTGAGCACGGTTAGGTGAGCACGGTTTGGTGAGCACGGTTTGGTGAGCACGGTTAGGTGAGCACAGTTATGGTATTAGTATCTCCTTTTACCAGGGAAGTAGACTGGGGACACGTTCTCATTATCAGTAACAAACGGGGGGGTCATTTGGGTTAACTGCACGTGGGCAGAGCAGCAGATTTGTTTTAACTTGGCCAGCTCTGGGATTTAATCTGGCTATCTTTCAGGTACTGCTTGGACGATCTAAACGATACTGATTTGTGGTGCGAATTGCGCATGTGGAGTAGACTTTAGCCGTTGGCTTTTTCAGTGCTTAATAGAAAGCAATGAGAAAAGAGCAAGGTGTCCTATTGTATTTTTGGTATTTATAGAGTAAGCAATCCGGTATTCTGAATTTAAAACGAGTCCAGTGGTGTGAGTGATTTGTTTTCTGTAATCAGTGTCAAAGATTTGTAGCTGTGTATGACCTACATTCACTTGGTTGGAGGGCTTGGTATCCAATAGAAAGCCATGACTGCATGGACGTTGGTTAAATCCACTCGCAAATAGCTAATGATAACCTTTGAATTAACACTGCGTTTTGAGAAACCTATGCAAACTAACAGAATCTACACACAACCACAAATTAGTTGTTGGTTTTGTCTTGTGTTATGTTCTGTATGTTCCTGTATACATTTAGCTATATTTTATTGTATTTACACACATTGAAGTGTTTTGTTACTGTCATGCTTTGTATTTCTTCTCTAGAGCTTGGGAAGTATATTTCTTGCTCAGACTGAGGTAAATGGGGATCTGAATATGCTTCTATATTAGCCGATTCCATCCTCTACCTTGCCTGGGTCTTATAGCTAAAGGCTGCAGTGCTCAGAAGTCAGGCTCTAAGATAGGTTGGGTGCCAAGCTGGTTCTAGGCAAGATGCACTAGGTGAACATTCGCACATCTGCGCTCTCTATCACTCTTTCTTTATCTCTCTATCATTCTCTCTTTCAATCTGTCTTGTTCTCTCTGTATCTCTCTCTCTCTCTCTCTCTGCTCTGACAGCTGGTGCAGGAGCCTGGTGTTGATAATGGTTCTTTGATCATTCGGATTTAGTAGTGGTAGACTCTCCATGAACCTAAACTATTTAAAGCATCTCTCCTTTTCTTTTGAAGAGGGGGAGGGCGCGCAGGGTAGATGGGGACAAGGGTAGTTGGAGGGGGGCTCTTGTCCCACTGCTAACTCCAGGAATATCTGGATTTCCCCCCCCTTCTGTACCTAGTGTTTTTTGTTTTGTATTTTGTAATTTTAATTTGCCTGCTAAATATTCATGTGGCGTTTTGTCCGTGACAGCCATTCTCTCCCCGGCTGTGTGAGTCCAGGACTGTTCTCTTATTCCTTCCTCTCCCCCACTCCCCCACTCCTCTCCCACTCTCTGTGTCTCTCATCCTGTCTTTCCCTCTCTCTTTCCTCTTTCAGACGTACAGTGTTATACCCTAACGTGTCGACAGCAGCAGCTGATGACCTTTCAGACAATTAAAAGATGTGGTGCCTCAGAGGAGACTATCTTTTCAGACAACATTGAATGTTTTGTGTTCTTTACCTGGCAGCTTTTTATTTACAGACTGGATACGCTGGTAAAGTGGTGGTTCTAAACCATCTCCAGAGAAGGTTTCACCACATAATTTGAACAGCAGTAGTAAACTCTTACAGATATACAACTTTGTCATAACTGAACCGCTTCTGAGGTGCCACCGTCCCTCTGTCTTCCCTCTCCTTGTCTCTCCCTCTGTCTTCCCTCTCCTTGTCTCTCCCTCTGTCTTCCCTCTCCTTGTCTCTCCCTCTGTCTTCCCTCTCCTTGTCTCTCCCTCTGTCTTTCCTCTCCTTGTCTCTCCCTTTCCCACTAACCCCCCCTTCATCTCTCCCTTTCCCACTAACCCCCTCTCTCATCCCTCCCTTTCCCACTAACCCCCCCTCTCTCATCTCTCCTTACCACACCAGAGGTCTCCATGACAATCAGAGTAGATCCTTTTTCTTCTGTCCTTGTTAGGTGAGGGAGATGGTGTGTGTGTGTGTGTGTGTGTGTGTGTGTGTGTGTGAAAGAGTTTGAATGTTATTGTTCCCTGTCTCCTGGGTCTCTACCTTTCATCGGTGGACTGTGACATGACTGTCATAGCTCCCCCACCCCCCCACCCCCAAAACCTCTTTTTCTCTCTGGACAAGCCATGACTCCTGACCCCTAGGGGGCATTGGGGCAAGCAATCCATGGAGCTGGGGGGGGGGGGGGGTGGCTCAGAGGGGCACAGACATCCCACCAAGACCCCCAGATCAGGCAGGCCACCCTCAGGCCCCAAGATTTGCCCTGACAGCCCCTCAGTCCACCTGCTGTGACAGGAGCTGGGTACAGCCAAGACCTCTTCTTCCCCACAGGGATTAGTTGAGTTGTGGTTGTCAGTAAAAAAAGGTTCTGTCCGCCAAACACTAACCTTATGAATTCATTTAAGAGAGTCCTGTAAGTAGAAAAGATTTCTGAAATCAATGGTAAATTCAGCTTGTCAGTGCCGTCTTTTGGGACCAGCAGCATGAGTCTAATGTTATGGTGCTGTGATGTAATATTACATGTAAATATTACACGTATGTTTGTCTGAGAGTTCCACACACGGTGGTTTCAGAAAGTATTCAGACCCTTTGGTTTTGTTATAGAATGAATTTATAATTGATTTAATTATTTTTTTTATATCCACAATTCCCTATAACATTTCTTTTGGCGATTTACTGTATCTCTCATACAGAAGTGGTCAGACAATTTAGTCTGTACTTTGTAGAGGCACCTTTGGCAGTGATCAGAGCTTAAAGTGTTCTTGAGGAGAAAATTATTTTCTTGTTCTTTCATGTCATTTGCCTTTTACTGAGGAGCGGCTTCAGTCTGGCCTCTCTTCCATCAAGGCCTGATTGGGGGAGTGCTGCAGTGATGGTTCTCCTTCTGTCATGTTCTCCCAAAATCTGCACAAAGCTCTGCAGCTCTGTTAGAGTGGCCATTGGGTTCTTAGTTCCTGTCCGGTTACTGAATTTGACCGGACGCTTTGCTCTAGGTGGAGTCTTGGGGGCTCCAAACTTCTTACCTTTCAAAATGCTAAAGAAATAAAATAAGAATCTGCTCCTGGGAACAATTAATACATTTGCATTTAATATCCTTCCCCACATCGATGCATCTACACATTTTATTTTGAGCGGTCAATGAAGAGTTCCTTGGACTCCATTGCTTGGTTTTTGCTCTACCTTCCTAAATCATGCCCAATCAGTTGAATTGGTCACAAGTGGCCTTCAATCTAGTTCTAGACTCATGCTAATGATGATCAAAAGACACAGGATGCATCTGAGCTCAATTTGGAGTGTCATGGCAAAGGGTCTGAATATTCATGCAGTTTTTACATTTTTTTTTACATACATTTCTAAACATTTGTTTTTGCGTGGTCATTGTAGCGTGTTGTTTTTAGTTTGATAGCAAAAAAATCTATTATGAATTCAGTCTGTATCACATTAGAATGTGGAGAAAAGTGAAAGGTTTTGAATACTTTCCAAAGACATTGTATCTTTTTTTTTTTCCAACTAGATTTTTCTAAAGTCTGAACCTCAAACTGTTCTGACTCTGACAGAGGTTTCTGTAAAAAAAAAAAAACCTTGCCCGAGTCTTTCAGGATCCATCCGTTCCTTACAGAAAAGTGTGTTTATCTAAGCCTTCGCTTAATCCCACAGACTAAGAGCTGCCGTCTACCCAAAGTGAATCAAAGGGTCCCAATTCCAGGACGCGCCGGCGAGTTGTGGGACTTGTGGGCTTTTAATATGCTAACACGTGTGCAGCACAAACAGACACGGGCAAAGATGAGCACACGGACGGACAACACACAGTTACGTCCACCTCATTGACTAGAAAGTGGTCCAGTGGGAAGAGGAGGGGGGGGGGGTTGTCTCTGGGTTAATCATAGCTCCCTTTTGCAGTTAATAAACACGTTTCTGATCAAGAACATCAAACAATCTGCTATTAATTCCTCCTACTCCGCTCTCACCTTCTCACTGGCTTGTACTGTAGCCATGTGTTTGGAGTGCTCAACTGTTTCATTGCGATTTGATTTCTTCATACACTTCATAGTGTGTGTGGACTAATTATAGTGACATCAAAGAGCAACTAGGAACGTGGCTTTATTTCATAGCCTGGCCTCAACCTCTGTCTGTCCCTTCTCTCCTATCTATTTCTGTCTCTCTCTGTCACTCTCTGATCTCTCTATCTCCTGGTCTCTGTTCTGTCTATCTCTCTGTCACTCTCTTATCTCTCTATCTCCTGGTCTCTGTTCTGTCTATCTCCCTCTCTCTCTCTGTGCTATCTCTCTCTCTGTTCTATATGTCTCTCTCTTTTCTTTCTATCTCTGTCTGTCTCTCTTCAATCTATCTCGCTGTCTGCCTCTTTCTTCTATTTATTCCTCTGTCTGTCTCTCTCAGTGTCCCTAAGTCACTTTTGCTCTATCAAACCTCGCACTATCTACCATAGAGCCATTTTTATTCCACCTAAACCCCCCCCCCCATCTCTCCTTCTCTATGTATCCACCTAGACTGCAAACTAAGTACATGTAGAGCGCCGACTACCAGTAACCAACAAGGCTGAGATGGGGTGTTCCAGACCAGCCTTTGTCTCTGCATGGACACATCCACAGATGCATCAACACACAAACAACCACCTTATTGGAAGCCAGAGTGGACCCTTTCAGTCTGTCTGACTGTCTCTGTCTGTCTGCCTGCCTTCCTGCTTGCCTGTCTGTCTGCCTTCCTTCCTGCTTGCCTGTCTCTGTGCTGTCCTTTTCATCTTCCTTGGTTGCCAGGGGTGAGGAGGGGTGGGGGTTACTAACCCACGGTAACCTTCCTGCTCCCGCTGTGAAAAAGGAGGGCTGTTATTGGACGAGACATGCCGCGTTATATAAGGGCTTATGTAAGAATGCATCTCTCTCCCTCTTGATACACCAACAACCTCCCGCCGTTTCCCAACAAAACATACAGAATGTGTATATGTCTATTCGCGCACGCTTGTGTCCATGTATGTGGTGGTACTGAATCACAATGCTTTTCTCACATGCTTTGTAAACGGCAATGTAGGAGAGCGAAAGGAGAATGTATAGAAACACAGGAACACTAGCAACATGGCATTACACTGGTGGTACCAGTGAATGGCATTACCCTGGGTGTATAGTGGTGGTACCAGTGAATGGCATTACCCTGGGTGTATAGTGGTGGTACCAGTGAATGGCATTACCCTGGGTGTATGGTGGTGGTACCAGTGAATGGCATTACCCTGGGTGTATGGTGGTGGTACCAGTGAATGGCATTACCCTGGGTGTATAGTGGTGGTACCAGTGAATGGCATTACCCTGGGTGTATAGTGGTGGTACCAGTGAATGACATTACCCTGGGTGTATAGTGGTGGTACCAGTGAATGGCATTACCCTGGGTGTATAGTGGTGGTACCAGTGAATGGCAACACCCTGGGTGTATGGTGGTGGTACCAGTGAATGACATTACCCTGGGTGTATAGTGTTGGTACCAGTGAATGGCATTACCCTGGGTGTATGGTGGTGGTACCAGTGAATGGCATTACCCTGGGTGTATGGTGGTGGTACCAGTGAATGGCATTACCCTGGGTGTATGGTGGTGGTACCAGTGAATGGCATTACCCTGGGTGTATGGTGGTGGTACCAGTGAATGGCATTACCCTGGGTGTATAGTGGTGGTACCAGTGAATGGCATTACCCTGGGTGTATAGTGGTGGTACCAGTGAATGGCATTACCCTGGGTGTATGGTGGTGGTACCAGTGAATGACATTACAGTGTGTGTATGTGGTGTTTATGTGTCTGGGTCTATGTGTTGTGGGTGTACATGGTGTTGTGGGTGTACATGGTGTGGTGGGTGTATGTGTTGTGAGTGTACATGGTGTGGTGGGTGTATGTGTTGTGGGTGTACATGGTGTGGTGGGTGGGTGTGCGTGTGTGTGGATAGAGCCATTGAGCAAGCATTTTGCTGTCATTTTTGAAGTACTGGTTCAGTCTTATGGCTATGGGGTAGAAGCTGTACCGGGTCAGTCTTATGGGTTGGGGATAGAAGCTGTACCGGGTCAGTCTTATGGGTTGGGGATAGAAGCTGTACCGGGTCAGTCTTATGGCTTGGGGGTAGAAGCTGTACCGGTTCAGTCTGTTGGCTTGGGGGTAGAAGCTGTACCGGGTCTTATGGCTTGTACTGGGTCCTATAGTTCTAGACATGATACCTGGTACCACTTGTCAAGGGAAGTATAGAGACTTTTGTCCAGGCACCACATGGCCAGATCTTTGATCTCCTCCCATAAGCCTGTCTCGTTGTCGTCAGACATTAGGCTCACCACAGCCATGTTGTTAGCAGACTTGGTGATGGTGCTGGAGACGTCCGCTGCCACATAGTGATGGTCAAACCCTTTTGAGGGTCCCCTGTGTTGAGGCTCAGTGTGGCAGATGTATTGTCGCCCCCCCACTAGCACCGGCTATGGGTGACAGGACAGCACCCAATCGTGACCCAAGTCCAGGAAGCAGAGTTTTATCTCTGGGCCCTAAACAGACCGCAGTGACGCGGCCACGGGACACATAGCGGTGCGAATGTTAAACCGTTCAGGAGTTACCCTCACATCAGCTATGGGGAGCGAGAGCACATAGTGGTCCGGAACAGCAGGTGCTCTCATGCATGTATAGGATCTGTGTGTTTCCTCTGTGGGGAATATATCTTTCTTCGTGGTAACTCTTCCCTTTCCGTCTCGCTGACTGTCTCCATATGTAGGCAGTCTCAGATGTGAGCAGATGCTGTGTTGTTTGATGAGAGGGAAGTGTTATTGAGAAGAAGTTGGAAGATTTTCATTCCCCATGGACTCTTGCTAGTAGTTAAATGATGATGATGATGATGATGATGATGGCAGCAGTGAGAGAGCTATTTTGAGACCATGTCCCATCACCGTTTGGTCTGGAGAGAATATGGTGACTTTTACTGGAGGCCTGTCTTATGGTGAATATGGTGACTTTTACTGGAGGCCTGTCTTATGGTGAATATGGTGACTTTTACTGGAGGCCTGTCTTATGGTGAATATGGTGACTTTTACTGAAGTCCACTCACCAAGAGGACTTTCTTCCCTGCCCATTGATGTTAATGTGCATATCAGGTCAGGATTTGGGTCCATCCCTGGAGCTTTCAGAGAACTCTCATTCTCTTTGCTCTTGTGACAAGTTCTCCAGGACCTTGGCTGTTTTCCACATCACCCTACCAGCCGTCTACCGCTGGTCCGTAGTGACCCCGAGGGCAGGACTGGTGCCAACTGCTCTGCTGTGCTCCTCTGCCCGCGATGCAGGACTGGGAGCCTGGCAGTGTGAACACATGGTGCATGCAAACGCATGCCAAACAGCCAGCTCTCCTGTGGCACTGAAAAAAAAACACAAAGACAATACTCTGTCCCTCTACTGAGGAAATCAGAAATAAAAAACTCTGTCCCTCTACTGAGGAAATCAGAAATAAAAAACTCTGTCCCTCTACTGAGGAAATCAGAAATATAATACTCTGTCCCTCTGCTGTGGAAATCATAAATATAATACTCTGTCCCTCTGCTGAGGATATCATAAATATAATACTCTGTCCCTCTGCTGAGGAAATCATAAATATAATACTCTGTCCCTCTGCTGAAGAAATCATAAATTCAATAATCTGTCCCTCTGCTGAGGAAATCATAAATACAATACTCTGTCCCTACAGAAGAAATCTCAAATACAATACTCTGCCTCTCTACTGAGAAAATAAATATTTATTGCTCTTTCTATCTTTCCGGTTCTCCCTTTCTCTCCCCCTACCTGTCTCTATCTCTCCCTCGCCGCCATCTGCAGTAGTCGCCTGGTGAAGCCAGTCTGTCTGTCCGGGGCAGAGCAGCGTTGTTGAGTCAGGCATGGGTGTTGAGGCATGCTATCAGAGCCGCATTAGGGAGGAGATGGCGAGAGGAGATGATAAATGGACAGGCACACTAGCAGAAATTAGTGGAGCTGTATGCAAAGCGTCCCGTTTTGTTTGAAGTGAAACAAAAGGACCACCATGACAAAAGTGTCTGCCAGCCAACACAGCGGGACAGCAGCCACTCAGCTGAAGCCCTACAGCAGTGTGTGTCACAACATATTGTGTGTGTGTGTGTGTGTGTGTATTTGTGAGTGTTGTCTATATTATTCCCTGTACCTTGTAGGTCTTTTTCGTGCTTTCTGTCCATACTGTATTATAGGGAGGCGGTCAGTCTCTTCATAAATAGTCTAGGAGAACCTATTTTCCTCACACAAGGATGTTTGCTAAATTTGACTGTTTATGCATCCGGACAAAAGACCTGATTTGTTTTAAATGAATTTTCTTGTTTTTTGTAAGAGGCCTGTATACCAGATATTTTTTCTCTACAACACTTTGTATTCTGATTGAATGATTGTATCCAATAGCCATGGTGATTTAATAATGCCTTTGGTTGACCATCTATTTCCAAGCACTACCTGTTTGACCTTCCCTGACCGTTTATTTTCAAGCACTGCTAGCTTGGACTTGGTTGACCATCCTTTTCCAAGTTCCACTAACTTGGTCTTCGTTGACCACCCATTTCCAAGCATCACTAGATTGGCTTTTGTTGAACATCCATTTCCAAGCACTAGCTTTTCCATTCATGGCGGTCTCAGAAATGACGGTTTTCCATTTGAAAGTCATGCTCGCAAAAGCCTTTGTGAATATTTCCCCTCAGTAGATTAATGTTTTCACTTTTGATGTTATTTAATTTTTGCCGTTGCCTTCGGTTGAGTAAATTACTTTTTGGAGTAAATTATATAGTTCCCTTCTGCCCTCACAAACATTTATTTTTTGTTAGTCTTTTTGCAGTTATTATGTCAAAATTATAATTAGTTATTTTTTGGTTGTATGTCATACAACAAAGTTCATTCAGATGTAATAAACTGTGCATGTGCATCAGTCTTCAGCAAATTGCAAAACTGCATGTTTAATTGGATTTTACTATGGAGATTAACTTAGCCAATCTAGAACTTTCACTTGTTTTGGCTTAAAACTCTGTACTTGCTATGGAAGTATTTAGGGAGCCAATGCCTTTCGACCTCACTTTGTTGCACATTCATCTTTATTTAGTCTCATGTCTCCAAAATAAAAAAAATTCCAGGATAATTTTTTAGGTACAGTTTCTTGCCCATTTTCTTTTCAAGTTAACTTGTGATTTGTACTTTCCAGTGTAGTCTCTGTAGTTCTGTTGGTGAATGCCTCTGTGTGGTGGTGGCTGAAACATCACTGACTTCCTCCTGAAGTTTGTTCCTGATCTATCAGACCGTTACTTTTCCTTATTCAGTCATGCACTGTTGTGGTCTTCCTTGTCCTACCCGGCCATTTGCAATTGCTAAGAAGTGTTGTTCTTTTCAATTATGTTTCAAACTGTTGTTTTTGCTGGACCACATAAGCAGAGCCGGGCCAAGAAGAGTGAGTGTTTATTGCTGAGTGAGTGAGTGACTGACTACCGCTTGTTAAATAGTGTATTGGTTAGAGAAACAGACTGCCATGCAGGCAACTGGTGTTCGAGCCACACCGGAGGCAAAACAAATTCTGTATTAGGATTTGCCCAGGATAGATAAAAACTTTGCTGACTACAACCTTTGGTAGCTACTTTATAGTGAGCCTAAAATAAAACAGTTTGTGGTTTTATTACGCCTATTTCTGGTGGATTTCAGAAGTAGGCATCCGTGCATGCTTTTTGGAGTAATATAGGTCACAACCCCTTGTGCAGTAATTAAAGAGGAGGGGTTTCCACGACTCTCTCGTCTTTTCACTTGACGATATAGTTTTCTTCACCAGTGTAAAGTTCATCTTCAGTCTCACTGGCAATTGCTCAATTCTTATGACTATTCCAAGTAGTAAGTAGATACTAGTAGGCCTATTACTGGCTAATAAAAGCCATATATGCTAATTGTGGTGGATGTAAACTTAATATGAAATGTTAGTTTGTTTAACATAATGATAACACAATAAAAAACTTTTGTCAATTTTCTTTTTTTCAGATATTTTTCAACTATAACTTCCATACTTTCTTAACATGTACCAATAATTTGAAAGTAATTTGAAATATTTTATTTATATTCTTTTATCCCAACAAAAAAAAAAATATTGTTAGAGGCTTTTTATAATATCTTGTGTCATTTAGTTTGTAAGCGTAATTTGGTCTGTAAATATAGGCAAAATATGCATTTGTCATAAATATGAATATTGTTTTGTAAATAATTTAGAGGTGGTGCCTGGCCTTAATGCGTGACAATAGTATCTAATGTCGAGACGCAATTTTCTGACAAGGTAGTATGTCCCAACGCTCCCAATACTGGCATTCTAGCTGACTATATACAAAACAGTACATACCATAATCCGCAAAGTACGTACTTGTAGTACGGAATATGCAATTTCAGATTCAATATTCGTATAAAAGACACCTGTCCACACACTCAATCAAACAGACTCCAACCTCTCCACAATGGCCAAGACCAGAGAGCTGAGTAAGGACATCAGGGATAAAATTGTAGACCTGCACAAGGCTGGGATGGGCTACAGGACAATAGGCAAGCAGCTTGGTGAGAAGGCAACTGTTGGCTCAATTATTAGAAAATGGGTCATGGCTGTGTCTTCCAGCATGACAACGACCCAAAACACACAGCCAGGGCAACTAAGGAGTGGCTCCGTAAGAAGCATCTCAAGGTCCTGGAGTGGCCTAGCCAGACCTGAACCCAATAGAAGATCTTTGGAGGGAGCTGGAAGTCCGTATTGCCCAGCGTACTTTGAGGACAGCCCCGAAACCTGAAGGATCTGGAGAAGGTCTGTATGGAGGAGTGGGTCAAATTCCCTGCTGCAGTGTGTGCAAACCTGGTCAAGAACTACAGGAAGCGTATGATCTCTGTAATTGCAAACAAAGGTTTCTTCTACATGCTTTGTAAGTAGAAAAACCTGCAAAATCGGCAGTGTATCAAATACTTGTTCTCCCCACTGTATTTAAAAGAATAATTGTATTATGTGACCGTTTTATATTTATATTGTTTTCTAAAGAAATGAACCAACCATGGAGTGATTGGAGTTTTCATTATAGGTAGGCTGTATAGCTATTAGCAAGCCATCTACCGTAATCTTTGTACATGAGTACACGTTAATAAACTTTTTTTATTTTTTTCTTCTCGAAAATTTCAGTTTGATTTTCAATTGAATTGTTCACATTATAGGTCGCATTAAAAGTGGAAAATTTTCTTACATGATTTCACTTTGTCTCATTCTTTTACATCACAAAAACCTTTATATCCACTGTATGTTATATTAATAGTTGTCATTTCTAACTGCAGAAACTATATACTGCAAAAAATATATACACAAATACCCTTAAAAAAACGTAATTATCTTCACTTTAAACAACTTAGTAATTGTTTGATTTAGATTCCAAACCTTTGAAGTATAGAGACAAAAAAAATCTTAAATATTTATTGGACCCAAGCATAGTCAAGCACTGTATTGTAGTATATCGTTTAAACTGCTATCAGTTTTGGAGTTCAACTGACTCAACTCTCTGTGAATCAGGTTACTATAGCAACGTGCAATGATGCTTCAGGTTTGTAAGAAAGGAGGCGCCGGACAAGAGGAGACATAATCTTTGCATGATGGTCGATGGAGGAAGAGAGAACATCTTTGAATGATGGTAGATGGAGGAAGAGAGAACATCTTTGCATGATGGTAGATGGAGGAAGAGAGAACATCTTTGCATGATGGTAGATGGAGGAAGAGAGAACATCTTTGCATGATGGTACATGGAGGAAGAGAGAACATCTTTGCATGATGGTATTTAGAGGAAGACAGTGTATTTATCTGACAAAGCAATTTATATTTGGAGGAAATATTAACAACACATTTTCTTTTTCATGATGATAGAGATGTATCGGGGTGTTCTAGACCGTACTGTTTGTGTATGTATGTATGTATGTATGTATGTATGTATGTATGTATGTATGTATGTATGTATGTATATATATATATATATATATATATATATATATATATATATATATATATATATATATATATATATATATATATATATATAATATGGCAGTCTGGAGTGCAAGTAGTTGTTCTGAAAGCGGAATGAAATGTGTCGTCCCCCACATCCAGTTTCCAGAAATCTTTATTTTCTGTCTGTCTCTCTGTCTGTCTGTCTTGCTGTTTGTCTCGCTGTCTGTCTCTCTCAGTAAAAAAAAAAGAAAAAAAGAAATCTCTGTCTTTTTCCTTTTCTTTTAAAAAGAAAGCAACCAAAATGTGTGCCCTGTAACTGAATGAGTTTTAATCCATGTCTTTATTTGATTGTACGTACCATAGGTCCTAATGAGCATATTGATAATTGGTTAATGTTGTTTTTCTATTTATTTCTTTTCCATCGGTTTCCCATCCTGCCGTCTTGTGTGTGAGAGTTCGGGGTCTTACCGGGTCACGACACACCACTCTTCTTTCACACAAACACACACACGTTACCATGGCAATGTAATTGAAAATCATTACGACTCAAGCCAGTATTGTTGAAGTGACTATTCATAACTCTCCCCTCTCTCATTTTTGTCCTTCTTTTTTTTTCTTCTTATTTTTAGCGAAAATGGGGGGGAAAATCTATGTATCCGTTGTGTAAGGATATCATTTTTTTCTTTTTTTTTTTTTTCTTTTTACCTTCCTCCTTTTCAGGTGGGTGTAGGAAACCAACCTAGTTTAAGAGTTCACTTGAATCTTAAGAGATTCGTCATTACATATTTACTGGCTGCGGCTGATATAGCTGTAAGGTTTTACCCGGGCCATTGATCTAATGCGCATGTTCGCTCCTGAGGTTACAGGACGTGCTTCTATTTGCATAAGGCCCTGGGCAAGGTTCTTCCTACCATTGATTGGCCTGTCCATGAGAGCCCAGTGCCTTTTTCGCATTGATCACTTTGTTTTTTTTTCCCGGAGACAGTGCTACACAGAGTTCACATCCAACATCTCAGACCTGGCGGGGGAAAGAAAAGGAAGGGAGGAAGAAGAGTGAAAACTTTGCCGGCAATGTCTTAATAATGTTTCCCATTCCTGACTGCCCTCCTGCAGAGTTCCCGAGTCGGTTTCTGTATAATGGTTTTAATTATCAATGTCCTCCTCTAACTAGTCAACTCTCTACGTCTGTGGGGTTTTATTGACGTGGAAATACTAGGTTACTAACATTGTGTACAGAAAGTAAGAGTGGTCAGAGCAGTGGCAGGCCGTGATAATGAGTATTAACAGTTGCTACTGCAACAGCAGTGATGCCAGTGGTATTAAAATCCCAATATAATAGTAGGATGCCAGACTGTACATATACGGAAAGGCGTCAGTGCGTGACGTGAAAAACAAAACAAATGGCCATGTAGATTTAATATTGTTTTAATGGCTGTCCCTCAGATCTTTGGTAGGAAGCCTTGTATTTGGCGGCCAGATATACACATTACATTTATTTCACAGAATACTACTTCTTATGTGGTTTCAGATTCTTTGCAGTAAATTATTCATTTTTGAGGGTTTGAACTAGTCACCTCTAACCTTATCTCATTACCTCTCTGTCCTTCTCTAACTAGTTACCCCTCTATCCTCCTCTAACTGTTTACCCCTCTATCCCCCTCTAACTGTTTACCCCTCTATCCCCCTCTAACTGTTTACCCCTCTATCCCCCTCTAACTGTTTACCCCTCTATCCCCCTCTAACTGTTTACCCCTCTATCCCCCTCTAACTGTTTACCCCTCTATCCCCCTCTAACTGTTTACCCCTCTATCCCCCTCTAACTGTTTACCACTCTATCCCCCTCGCACTGTTTACCCCTCTATCCTCCTGTAACAACTTACCCCTCTATCCTTCTCCAACTTGTAATTGTAATGTCCTTTCCAAACTAGTTACTGATTTGTCCTTCTCTAACTAGTTACCTCTATGCTTCTCTTCTTACCCCTCTGTCCTTCTCTAATTAACTGCCCCTATGTCTTTCTCTTACTAGTCACCCCTCTATTATTCCATAACTAGTCACCCCTCTATTATTCTCTAACTAGTCACCCCTCTATTATTCCATAACTAGTCACCCCTCTATTATTCCTTAAATAGTTATCCCTCTATTATTCTCTAACTAGTTATCCCTCTATTATTCCCTAACTAGTTATCCCTCTATTATTCCCTAACTAGTTATCCCTCTATTATTCCCTAACTAGTTATCCCTCTATTATTCCCTAACTAGTTATCCCTCTATTATTCCCTAACTAGTTATCCCTATATTATTCCCTAACTAGTTATCCCTCTATTATTCCCTAACTAGTTACCCCTCTATTATTCCCTAACTAGTTATCCCTCTATTATTCCCTAACTAGTTATCCCTCTATTATTCCCTAACTAGTTATCCCTCTATTATTCCCTAACTAGTTATCCCTCTATTATTCCCTAACTAGTTACCCCTTCTCTCCCTCATATCTTCCCCTTCCTTTATCCCCATTTTGTGTTTATGCATATATTAGCATAATTAACACACAGACACACACACACCCACACACGTTTCCTCCATTTAAGTCCCCCCGTACACACCTGATTCCCAGAGTATCATACGCTGAAATCAAACAGCTTCCTTTCCGGCGTCCTCCTCCCTGCACCCTGTATTTCAACCCACTCTTTCTAACAATGTGGTGGGGAGAATTACTTTTTTTTTTCTCTCCTTAGGCTTCTCTCCCTCTTTCCTTTTTTCTCCATCTCAGATTGTACTCGCCACTGATGACTTTGACAAAGCAGCAGTCTTTATTTCTTTTTGTATACCTGCAGCAAGGTCTCAGAGCACAAGTTTGTTTCATGCTAATTTCATACAAAGACACACTATTGCACACACAGACAGCTCAAGGAGATCAGACCGTTGTGGTTGTAGATGTGTGTGGTTGCATGTTGTGTGGTGTGTGTGTGTGTGTGTGGTATGTGCAGTGTGTAGGGGTAGTAGAGGTGTTGACAGCGGCTAGACTTTGGTGCTGCATCTGTCTTTGTTCTGCTTTCCTAGCTGAGCCTGTCGCTTTGTCTCTCTGCCCTTTTCCTCTCTCTCCCCCTCATCCCTCTTTACTCCCTTTTGCTCTCTCTTCCTCTGAGGTGAACTCTCCCCCTCCTTATCCTGACCCCTTCCTCTCTCCCTCTCTTCCTCTCTCCCTCTCTTCCTCACTCACCCTCTTCCTTGTCATCCCCTCTCTCTGTTAGTGCCTTATGTCACGGTCCACATGGTTATGAAGCTGTGTTGTCTTTTGGCTTCTCAGAACCATGAGAGGCTGGATCGGCGATGACATGGAGGGGCCAGGGATGAGCCAGGACAACAGATAGCACCACCAAATTGCCCTTCTATCGTCTGGCCTTTATCCTTGCCTTTTCTATTGGGAAGAATGGAATTGATCGCCATTTAAATAGGCACCTTAAAAAATGGCCAGGCGTTGGCTCAGCGGCATGGCTCAGTGATGCCTAAATGTGTCGATACAACAGCATTTTCAGCCACTCACAGCTGACTGAAATAGGACATTTTAGTTGAAAGTAGAACAACAGAAAATGTCAGTGGGTTGAAAACCAGATCTCTGTGGAGAAGAGTCGGGCCTGGTACTAATGTCACTGAACTCTGTGGCTCCGAGTTCATTCTGCAGCCATCCCTCTCTCTCTCTCTCTCTCTCTCTTTCTGTCACTCTCTACTTTCTTTCCTTCTCCCTCTCTGTCCGCCGTTTTTCTCCGTCTCTTCAGCTCTGTGCTTTCCAAGTTTATTGTAGAGCTGATTTATGGCGCTCTGTAGAAAGCACTCAACATTTCCCGGATGGGTTTTTCCCGGTATGCGCACACTTTTCCTGTGCACTCGCATGGGATGATTCTGTCAAGGTAAAGACGGAAGTTACATCTCTATCAGGTTGGGTGAGCTTATTATGCTCTGCTGTTGTGGTGAAACAGTGGACAGAATGAGAATGAACCCCCTCAGACTTTGCTGTGTTGCAGTTTGATTGAAATGGATTTAACAGTAATCAATAATCTCCCAAAAATACTGAGTAATTATAATTATTGAAATAGTTGTCATAAAAAAAACAAAAATGAAGCACTAAATGCGCTCATAGGCTGATTGGGTAAGTTTGTGTCATGAGAGACACCTTGGCAGCAATTACAGCTGTGTGTCTTCTTGGTTACACCGTTTCTTCGGAAAAGTGACAACCATTCGGTGATGCCATGCTTGAAAAGGCGGTTACTCTGTGGTGTGCTGTGGTGGATTACCGAACGTAAGGCTTTTCATTTTGGCCCAAGGCTTTTCCACAGCCACGATTGTAGCATTATGTTATTGCCTTTTTGCATGTGGAATGTACATGTGTTTTTTTTTTCTTTTTCTCTGTGTATTTGTATTCTTAATTTTGTAATTTCATTACACTGTTGTTGATCCATTCTTAGATTTCTTCCATCACAATGTTTCGACTCTGTAGCTGTAAAATCCCCATTGCCCTCTTGGTGACTTCCGTGAGCATCTTCCTGTCCTACTGTTGAGGTCAGAAGGTCACCTGGTGTGTCTGGGTTGTTTGGTACATTTTTCACAGCATAGGTATTAACTTGACTATGCTTGAATACTGTCTGATGTCTTATTGCTATATAACGACCAATCACTGAGGAAGGACTAGTGATTTTAAAAGAATATAGCCTTATTGTTTCACACAGTGAAACTTATTATGGGATATCTCGTTTTCAATCCCACTTTGTAAGGCAACAAAATGTATTTTTCTTTTCTTTGTTTTAGTCCGTGGGGGTGAATACTGATTATATCCACTTTATAGTTGACTCTACACCCTGCAATACCCTGACAGCCATGTTGAAATTATTTATGACGATTTTTTTTGCTGGGCTATGTTAAAGTTACCTGTGGTAAAACATATTTAATTTTTAAGTCCAGAAAGTGGACACTGAAAGGAGATGAACTGTTTTATGTGCCATTTTAAGGTTTATGTGCTGTGAAATATGATGGGGTTGTGAAGCAGTTGAAAAGGAGGGAAGAAAAAGGAGAGCGAGAGAGAAAACCTCTGCGTCTTTGGTTCCTGGTGTGGAATAGCTTTTGATGTCATACTGGAACGGAGCTGAATGCAGAACTCACTGAGTAGCAGGCCTTGTTTCATGGAAGCTGGGGCTATGAACAGGGCTGTCCATACCAGGAAGAGCTGAGGCGCGCAAACACCAGTGTGTGTGTCGTTGTGGAGTGTGAAGGGAAAACGTGGGGGAACAAACAGAAAAGGTAATCCATCTGATCAGAACCCCTTTTCTGTGTTCTGGTCCTGCTGGAGCCGGATATTCTTCAAGTCTGTGTTTAGAACCAGGTGCTTGTGACTACAGTTTAATAGTGGACACATTTCTGTAAAAAATATACCTGTGTATCAGTGTGTACTTTCACACACTGATACCCAGGCTTCTGTGTGTGTGTGATTGAATCAGTGGCCAGGCCAGGCCGGCTTTAGTCATTCAGCCTGTGTCTCTGTGTGTCTTATGTATTCAGCTCTTCCTATTAGACGCCTTCACACTCCACCATTCCTCTGGACTGGCTGACATCCTCTTTCATGCATGGCCTGCTCCTCTCCCGGTCTCCCTCGCCTGCCCACATACGCTCTCCAACGCTCCCTGTTTCACTTTCTCTCTCCCTCTTTCTCTCTTTCTCTGTCTACCCCTCTCTTCCTCTCTCTCTCTCTCTCTCTCTCTAGCTGCCTGCCTGCCTGGAACATTAAAAACATCTTGGCTGTGTCAAAAAAATCTTCTCGTACCCCCCCCCAACCCCCCCCCCCTCACTGCCCTCCACACTTACCCTACTCCGCCAGACACGTGCACGCACACACACGCACACACACACAGCCCGCCCAGCCTTTCAGATGTGATGCCACATCTCCTGTGACTCAAACCCCTTCACTTCTGCCCCCCCCCATCTCCCCTCTATGTTTTTCTGTGTGCTCTGGGAGACGGTTGCTTGATTTGGTCTCATATCTCTTTGTTGAAAACACTAGGGGGCACTGCCTGTCCTTTGTTACCTCTCGCTACTCACTGCACGTCTGGATCAGTGTTTGTGCGTGCATGCGCGCGCACACGTGTGTGTGTGTGTGCGCGGTTAAAAGGTGGTTCTCTCATCTGTTGGCTGGATTCATTAATAATACAATTTGTGTTCTGTTCTGTAGTGGGCAGCCTAAGTGGTACTGGTGCTTCCTGTCTGGTCGTGTGGTGAACCACAGTTCGGTGGTGGAGTGGTGCGTTCTGTCTCTGGTCTCATGGTGAACATTGGCCGTGGGGGTTAATGAAAAGGGTTTGGAGCGTGGACAGGACAGGAGAACAGTGAGCCCGCAGACACTTAGTTTCACCTCCAGCCCTCTGAGGCGTCTCTCTGTGACAGGCTCTCATGTCCCTCTCCATCCCCAGGTTTCCTCTTTGTCCCCTGGGTGACTGCGTGGGACACTGGGTGTCTGTTGACCTGGCCAGGTCATTAGCAGAGAGAAAGAGGCTCGCAGGACCAGAGGCTAGCGTTACCCCAGGTCAGAGCAGGGCAGCCAAACCCAGAGAGGAGCACTCAGTGACTTCAGGACTTTATTTCCACTCAGCTAGTTTATCTGTAGCTGGATTGAGCTAGCCCACCTAATCTGGCCCAAAGGTATTTTTTGTTCTGTGTTGTAGATGAATATAGATATGCTGGCCCACTGTGTGTGGTCTTCTATTAACAAAAGGAGTACACAATCCTGTCTATTCATCTATATCTATTTTCTTACTCCTCGATAAAATATAATTGGAAAAATAGGAATACAAATTAAATAGACCAGTACTGTATACTTACTATATGCTATCTCTGTATGTTATCGCTGAATGGGTTTGACTTTGTGACAATATCTGTGAATTCTAGATTTCCCGGGAGTTGTTGGAGCTCAGGGGGGGATGAGAAACCATGAGACATTTGTGATTGTGTTAATTGGCACATATAGTCCAGGCTCTGTGTGCTGGTGGCTGTGTATTGTTCAGATATGTCAAACTCTGAACAGAACAAAGAGGACAGCATAAACTACCATGCCCCAATCTCTCCCCTCACTGTTTTAAAAAAGAGTTAATACACACACACACACCCACACAAACATATGCTAACACACACACACACTACCAGCCTGAAAATGACAAGATAATCACCACATTCAAACTTACCTTTAGCACAGTATAACTGTCTACCTCGGAGAGACAAACTAATAAATAAACTGTTTTCTTTTCAAATGTCCTCCACCACTAAAGCTCCTAATTACCATAGTCTGACAAAGACGTGACAGCGCTTTAATAGTTAAAAAGGTAATTTGACTAGAAGTGGAGTTTCAGGGAAAAAGGGTCATTCCGGTGTTTTTTCCTCCTCTTTAATGGTTTATCCCTGATTCGTTAGATGGTTTCTTCTTAAATTGAGTGAGTGACAAGGTTCTTTTCCCAAATAGCATCTTCTGTAATGAGAAATAATTGACTCACTAATCAAAAAAGGGTTGGTGAAATCCACAAACCCTTACTACTGTAATCTTCTCTGGCATTTGGAAAAAGAATTGACGCGTCTCGTCCTCGCTTCAGGCCTTAACGCGTTGATTTAATTGCATTTTTGATAAGATTAATACAGTTTGGGTCAGAATGCTCCCCCCACACACACTCCTGGAGCATTTATTGTCATCAACAACAACAGTGCTTTAGTAGAACTACCGCTTCCATACTTTCTGTTGCGCACCGCTGAGACGTGTGTTCTTACTGACATGGTTGACCATGGAGGTGGGTGGACTGTTGCTTTCTCTCAGTAACTGTCCACATGGCACATTATATCTGCAAAAATAGTATGCATTTTATGAGATTTTGAATGCTATCAGATTGTTTTTTTTTTTATGTTACCGTATGATGACAAATGCTGGATTGTCTTTTGCAAGTGATTTGTGTTATTTACCAGTCAATGTTCTAGAGTTTCACGTCTTCAAATTTGAAGAAATAGAAACAACATTAACGTATAATAATAATAATTATTGTATTATTAAATTGGGGCTTTTGATGAGGAAATCTATTTTATTCCTTATTTAATAGTTTTACTGAATGCATTTTGAATTAATAATAACTTTAAATTAAATTAATCCAGTCCAGTATTTTATACATTTTGATGATATTCTGTGGATCTGGTTAATGATTACTTGAAGCAGGTAGAGACTGAGAACTTTCTCTCTTTTAACTGAAAACTTTTATTAAAATGAATGTAGTTAAAGGCACAATTTGCATGTTCTATTCAAAATGTTCCGAGAGTAAAAGTTTGGTATCGAGTCTCAAATTACCCATACTGTTACAAAGTTGTTGTTTTTTTTTTTTTGCTTAAGCCTTTTGAAATATTTTACTTTTTTGTTTGGCTGGATATATATATATATTTTTATATAATAGTGACTATGTTTTTTTTTTTTTCTTTGATCAGACATTTAGGCCTAGTGGACTGAACAGTCTCTAGGGTGTTAGAAGTGAGCTGTTTTAAAATTATATTTCTGGCATTCTTACAGCATATTTGGATCAGTGTCTCTAACTCTCACACGCTCTCTTCACCTCTCTCTCCTCCCTCTTTCTCTCTCAATGTCTCACCACATCTCTCACACCAGTTAAGGCTTGAATCCTTAATGCTTACACATTTTTGATCCAACAAAAAGTGGAGACTTTTGGAGAAATGTAACTACTCTTGAATGCAACAATATAGCTGTTAACGCTCGGCCTGACCATCCATTTAGTCAAAATTATCGTTTGAACAATGTTGTAAAACTGTACAGTGCTTATTTACATTCTATTATATTCTTTATATAAGTGTTTTTATATTCTTTATAACTGTTAGAATAAATTAAGCTGATGAGCTCAACGGGCGTTTATGATATATTCTTCAAGAATCAATGAGTGAATATTATACATTTTTAAATCCCAAAATGTATTTAGAAACTAAGGATCCCAGCATCGAAAGATGGGTTTTGGTTATGAGGTGTTAATTTCTGATTTCTGTGTGCTTGTATTAATTTCACGTAGCTCTCTCTTGGAGAACGGGGGGTTAACTGGGCACATTTAGGGGGCTGTGTTCGGACCCCCTGCCCCTAGGCTGGGGAGATGATGCTGTCTGATGGAATGGTGGGTAAATGGGGGCAGGAAGAGAGTCTTTGTGGTGATCGTTAGCACTGGCTTTCTCTTTTCTTTTCTTTTTTCTTTTTCATTTGAGCTGTGTCTCTGAAATGGCTCGAGTACCCCTGAAAGTTTAAACAAAACGCCTCCCCTTGGACCCCAACTCAGAGAGCCCTTTAGAGGGTTGTTACACACACTCACACCCACACAACAAAACACACACACCTGACCTGCGACTGTGCTCAGGAGCTGGAGCCTCTCGATTTATTTTTTATTCTTTTCATGTCTTGTAACTCCTCCCTGGTTAGGAGTGGCACTAGGGTGAAATACAGTTTAATAAGACAGTTTAGAAACGTTCTACTTTATGAGCCCATAGTTCGAGACACCTTTATACAGACAGTTGACAGTAATACTGTTGATTTGAGTGGGGAGGTTCCTCTGTCTTGCTCTGGGAGCTGCCCAGCCTGTTAATGTCTCTGTGAGTAGAATGGACAGTTTGTCTCAGTCACTGTCTCTGTGAGTAGAATGGACAGTCTGTATCTGTCAGAGTCTCTGTGAGTGGAGATGGGCAGTCTGTCTCTGTCAGTCTGTCTGTGTCAGTGTCTCTATGAGTGGAGATGGACAGTCTGTCTGTGTCAGTGTCTCTATGAGTGGAGATGGACAGTCTGTCTGTGTCAGTGTCTCTATGAGTGGAGATGGACAGTCTGTCTGTGTCAGTGCCTCTATGAGTGGAGATGGACAGTCTGTCTGTGTCAGTGTCTCTATGAGTGGAGATGGACAGTCTGTCTGTGTCAGTGTCTCTATGAGTGGAGATGGACAGTCTGTCTGTGTCAGTGTCTCTATGAGTGGAGATGGACAGTCTGTCTGTGTCAGTGTCTCTATGAGTGGAGATGGACAGTCTGTCTGTGTCAGTGTCTCTATGAGTGGAGATGGACAGTCTGTGTCAGTGTCTCTATGAGTGGAGATGGACAGTCTGTCTGTGTCAGTGCCTCTATGAGTGGAGATGGACAGTCTGTCTGTGTCAGTGTCTCTATGAGTGGAGATGGACAGTCTGTCTGTGTCAGTGTCTCTATGAGTGGAGATGGACAGTCTGTCTGTGTCAGTGTGTCTATGAGTGGAGATGGACAGGCCTGCAGAAGCACGTTGTGGATATTTAACACATTAGCTTTGGCAGAGTTGAGTGTAGTGTGAAAACACACTGATTTCCTAAGTGGCAATCATATCAGCTTCACCGTGAGCGAGGCAATAAAAAGCTAACATCTGTGTCTGTCTTTGTGTTTCTGCATTTATGGCTGGTAGCGAACTGACCCATGTCTGTCTGTCTGTCTGTCTGTCTGTCTGTCTGTGGCCTCTTCTCACTCTCCCTGAGTTGTCTTTCATGTTACCATAACCCTGAGTTACGACACAAGACTCAACACCTCTCTGTCTCCTGCCCTCCCCTTCCCCTCTTCATCCATCCATCCATCCATCCATCCTGCGGTCCAGCCCAGGTGTCAACCATCAGAATCTGTTAAAACAGGGTCGTCGGCCCCACGTTCACTTTAGAGTGTCACTTTAACCTGCTCTCAAATACTTACAGCTATTCTTCTATCTTATAAATCATTAAGGAAGTGTAATTATACCAACATTTCATGGAGGAAATGTGCAAGCTGACACATTGGAAGGATCATTTAATGGGCCACGAGTCCCTGCACTGTGAGGGTAAATATTGAGGTTAAGTTTCTGTTTTACTGCGTTGCCGTGGGGAGGAGAGGGGAGGGGGATGAGAGAGAGAGAGGGAGAGAGGGAAAGAGCAAGGAAGAGAGATTTGAAAGAGTTGGAGTAGGGAACAAGAGACAGAAAGTGAGGGCTGGTAAATCTACACAGCGTGTCAAAATTACTTTCCATTTCACTCTTTCTGACCAAGACCGCTAAAGGCCCATCAGTTTGGGACTGATGACGATGTTGTCATTATACCTATCCTTGGACTCGCTGTTCTCAAGTAAGAAATCAACTAATTAACGATAGACTTTAATTAGTTTACCCGGGCTGTGATTTCCCTTTGTTTGAAATGCCTCCTAATTAGAAATTAATGGTAGGAGGAATTTTTTAATTGATGTTCCTAAACACACAGTAAGATGAAAGGAAGAGTTAAGTTGCTAATGTCATTTATTAGTATAATACTATCATTTCTTATTTTCCCTGAAACACGTTCATGGGAGTGTGATCAAGGTGACGTCATTATGCATTTATGACAGAAGTGGAACATCTGCTAATTGATTAAGAGGTTGGCAGTTGATACTGTACCTGGGTATGTTAATAGGAAAATAACGAAGTACACAGTGGTAAATATGGATGTCTGCAAATGTACCTAGTATGTCCTCTTCTGGTGTTCTTATGGTTTGGTTCATAAGTAATTTTAATCATGGTGAGCCTATTCAATCAGAGGTCTGTCAGTCAATTTTAAAATAAACAAACATTTCTGTCAGGTTTTCTCTTTGTGAATAGTTATTATTGGCAGCCATGTGGAACCATTACTGAAATATAAAGTATGACATCAAACAAAGAGATGGAAGAGCAGATACTGAAAGATATTCATTTATTTGCACGATATTAATAGTATCACAGAATTATACAATATATCATTATTTACCCAGATTGATACAGCAATGTCAGAAAGGAAGTGTGAATGTTAAGCGCACGTTCACAGACAGACACACACGCCCAGCTGCCTGTCCTCAACCAAGCACAAGTGTGTGTGTGTGTGTGTGTGTGTGTCATCAGTAGCACAGCCATGACCAGCTGCTCAGATTGTCTTTGCCACGATTCCTCAATGTAGATGCACTTTACCTGACACACACACACACACACTCTGAGAGAGTAAGCTACAAAGAGACTCGTAAGCAAAATATTCTATTGTTTCCAGTGGGGTTTCCTTGTGTTTGGACACCATTGTCTCCCAACACTCCCTGTCCATGAGCAGCATATAACCCTCCTCTCCCTCCCATCTCCTCCCTCCCATCTCCTCCCTCCCTCCCTCTGTCCTCCCTTCCTTTTTTCCTCTTGTTTTCCACAAGCTGGGCGATGCTTCCGTGGCCACGGCCTTTCCTGGCACGCCGCTCCTTATCCTCTGCCTTTTGTTTTCAGGAGGGGGCCGCCATTTTGGGGAACTGCTGTGTCAGTAAATATTTACTGGCCTTCCCTTTCCTGTCAGTCCCCGTTGACGTGTTTGTGGAAGAGCCCACCCCCCCCCCCCGCTGCCCTGTGTCCGGAGCTGTCACTCACCCCCTCCCCCCTTCCCATCCAGAGTCTGCGATACCCCTTCACCCACAGACTCTGGTCCTCTGACCCCAACCCCCCCCCTCATACCCACTCCCTCCACGTGCCGGCCTGCTCTGCCAGAGGAAATGCAGGAGGAAGTTATTGCGGCACTCTCCCGGTCAGTCTGTCAGTCGTAACGTCACTCTCCTCTCCAGCTCTCTTAAATCAAATGGCCAGGCTTCACTAACTGCAGGGCCAGCAGAGTAATGGCCCTAAATGCATGTGACCTTAGTGCTTTTCGACCTGTGCCTTGCTGTGCGTGCATACATACACGCGCACACGCGCACGCACACACACGCCGTGGCCCTGTAGCGTCCTGCTGGATGGGGCTTCCTTCCTGCTGTGAAGACAAAGGATGCCAGGGAGTTGAGAGGTCCTGTGGGGGGGGGGGTTGCAGCCGGGGCATCAAAGCAAGGGAAAGCCCTCGTGTTGTCTCTTCCTGTGGTCGTGTCAGAGCTCGGGGCCAGCTGCCTGTGTTTTCACAGCCAAGCCAGGGGTGATGACCAGAGGGGCTGAGGACTGACCCCCCCCCCCCGACCCACCACCACCACACCTCCAACCCATCCATACGACCACCAGCGCCTCCCTGGGTTAGGGTCAGGTCAGTTCAGAGGGGTCAGCACATAGTGAGGCCAGCGGTGGACATTATGGCTCTAGTCAGCTTTCTGTTTCACCTCAGTCTGTCGATAAAGGAAACTGCCGGTGTCCTAGTGGCTCTCCCCTCCGCTGGCCCTCTGTGTTCCGTCCGGTCACGTCCACACCGGCCCTGCCTGCGTTTCACTCTGCCTCCAATGTCACTGATGTATGTAAAATCTGCCCGGGGTTGTCACAACACAAGTCAAGCTTTACGTTTGGTCGGCTGGCGGCGCGTACACGAGCCTACAAGCTGTGCTTGTGTGTGCATAAATGTGTGTGTGTGTGTGTGTTTTTCTTTTGTACGCCGGTAGCGTGTTTGTGTGCATACTTACGGCGCTGCCGATGCGGTCCCCTCCCTCGCTGGCAGCGGCTGGACAGTTAATCAATCAAATATTTAGGCAGCCCTCCAGCGCTCTGTGGGTAGTCCCAGATTATCTCCCACCGTTGGCAGCCGTTTGGGCACATTAGGGCCTCGATTGGGTGGCACAAAACACCACCATCTCCGCAGACACAGGGTGCTCTCGTCTCCCTGTCGCTCGGGCCGCCAAGACTCCATCCGCTCCCTCCTGTAATAGCCGTGTGCTAGCTTGATGATTTGGTTGCGAGCGGCTCTCCCCTTAAAAGGCCTAGTTTATTTCCCCGTCCCTGTATCCCTCACATATCGTTCCCCAGCGCTGTGTGCCCAGTCCCCCTGGGGAAGTCCATTGTGGATTACCATTCAGTTTTCACCCAATTATCCAGTGGCTTTCTCTGCCTTTGACACATAATTATCAAAGCCCTAAATAATTGTCTTTATTATTGCGGGTCTTTAGATGGAGGCTGGAGCGGCGGCGCTGGCATCATGGAGTGTGAGAGAGAGACACAGAGAGAGAGGGAGAGAGAGTGGAATGGAAGAGTATTTATCTCAGGAGATGGCTTAGCGTGTGGCTAAATGCAGCCTAGTCTGTTATTTCAACTCGCCATCCACAACTCGTCCCGATAAAAAACAAAAAATTAATGATGTTTTTTTTTTTTTTTTTTCATTTTCGTCTTCCCTTCCAACACAACATCACAAGGCCAAAATAGGATTTGGTATTACAAAGTATTGCAGTTAGTTGACTTTGTGATGGGAGGAAGATTAAAGAGCTAAAATCTGTATTTTACTGTCAGGGGCATGTATGGTGTTAGGGAAGTATGGAGAGGTGCTGGCTTGGTGTGGATGGAGGGACTGGTTGGAAGTGTCATTTATTTAATAGAACTACGTACGGATCCTGTCAGAAAAAGTTGTTTAGAGAAAATCTGTTGGTTTCGGAAATTCTTCTTTTTTGTTTAATTTTTTGAATCTCTTACCGTCATTATATGACGTTCCTGTGAAAACATCATGACAATAGAATAAACACAATGAGTGCACAGAATGCAGGTTAGAATAATGACAGTTTATCCATGGTGCTGTCCCAGAGCATGGGCGAATGGGCGGCCCTTGTCTACCTCTTGTAAATATGTTTTGGTAAGTAGTTGCGGCGTATGTCTTACACCGTTGACAAATGTTGCTACCTCCGTTGCTAATACGTGTAACACAGCTGCGTTCTTTGTTAGTCCTATCTACCGTCTGTGAATCCAACTCCTGTTACTCAACACCACCCTCCCCATTTCCCTCTGTTCCTCACCCTGGCTGCTCGCGTCCAGATGCTGTGGTGTGAACAGAAAGGGCACGAGTGAGATAACAAATGTCTCAACATCTGTCTGTTGGTTTACTGCAACAAGTATTTCCACATGTTTCTCGTACTGTTCGAGGACTGATGAACACAGCTGTCCTTTATCGTCTCCTCCCTGCATGGGAGCACAACTGGAGCCCTGCTCAAGGCATCTCAAAGCTATCACTAACCCCAGGCTAATCTTTTTAAACAGTGCAGCGCTAACTAGCTGCTAGCCTAGCCATGGGCCCAAGCCCACCCAAGCCTTTTGAACATCTTTCTTGTTCCCTAAATAGTCTAGATATAGGCCCTAAGAAACTGGCTATATGTGTTTAATATAATGCTAGCATGTGGTTAACCACACTCTCGCAGCTTGATTAGCTCTTAACCGCTAGTCCAACTATTGGTCTGTTGATGAATTAGTTAAGTGTTTGCGTATGTGCTACGAGTAGTTGGGCAAGAGTTGAAGATGTGTTAGGTCTACTTCCAGTATCATTCCCTGCGCACCTCCCATATCTTATTATCACTTTCTGTTTCTCCCTGATGGGCAAAGTGTATATCGCACAACGTCTGGTTATAATAGACATGAATTAGTGTTGGGGTGTTCGGATAAATATTTTCTGTCTTCTCCTAGCTCTTCTCCCAGCTAAGAAACTTTGCACTGCCTGGGTGTTGATTTAGATGCATAATGATTCAGTGGCTCAATAATATCTTTATGTAATGCTATGTTTTGCCACCCATAGTGTATAGATGCAATTTCGGTCATTGTTAATATACAAAATTCATTAGAATATCTGTGTAACAAGAGTTTAAGGAAATACAGGGGTCAGACGTTTGCTCTCTTTCTCTCTTTGCAAGTGTTGAGTCAAAGACAGCTTTTTTTATCCCAGGTCTTTTGCCTGGGATGGTGAAGTCATGGCTTAGGCGTTTTTCCACGCGGTCTGAAATGTCCCCCGGCTTCCTTGAGAACCAAAATAAAAAACTCAAGGAATGACGGCCGGTTACTGACGCCTCCGGTTTTAAAAGGTTGTCTTTGCTGTTCCCACAGGCCCTATTCTGCCAGAGCAAATCTTTTGAACCCCGCGTAAACGATGAGGCAGCGGACCGCGTGCATGCGCACATATGTCTAAATAGCTGTCTACTTCTTGGTGAAGATGCTCCTGAGGACGTCTTATCAGCTGGATGATGTATTAGTCCTTAGTGGCCTAATAGGTTCCATTCATCTCTATACACTTCTGCTTTAATTCAGCCGGCCTACCAGTATGTATTCACGTCCAGCCCACAGTCACTTTGATGTACTGTACAGCCAACCAGGGCTAAATGCAGCCAGTGTATACGGCTGTTAACCTATTGTTGCCGTACCTGCTTCTCATTCTTTCCGGCTTAATCTTAAGGGAACCTGTTTAAAATGGTTGCTATTTCGGCTTCTACTGCTCCTGTGGGTGGAGGGGCTATTGTAGTGCAGCGTGGAATAACGAGTCCTTTGTGTGACATTTCCCTTCCGAAGCTGACATTCAGGAGGGGATAGGCGAGTGCCGGCGAGCACCGTCCACCGTGACAAGCCGAGGACTGGTATTAGAATTGGACTTTGGGGGGGGGGGGGGGGTCCACACAGACGTGACAAGGACACGGCGCTGTGCTCTGCTCATGTCTCATCCAGCGCTTTAACACATCGAGGCCTAGTCAGATGCATAACATGGACTGATAAGACGGTCTAACACTTGTCTGACAAGACTTCTTAACACTTTTGAGTTGAGCAGGCAGTCAGTTCTTCTAGTTTTCAGATAACACAGGTCATATCACCTTGTTGAAATACTCAAAGATTGTGGCAGTACAGTATTAGTGTTACTTTGTTGTTTGGTATTTCCCTCATGGGTTGATGGTAGCCAGCTAATACTAGCTAGCTAACTAGTTAGCAGCGATAATGTTGCTACTGTTTACAAATCCCTTGTCGTTACAAAAATTGCCCTTGTTGCCCCTGTTAATGCTGGCTACAGTCTTGCATGCATTTCATCTGGACATCTTATAGGGTTGCACGATATTGGAAATAACTGACCTGTGAGATATTTTTTTTTTCTGCAATATATATTGAAAAAATACAAGATGTCTTTAGAAAGAGCTTTGGCTATCAACCTGACAGTATTTATCCTTCATTCTTCTCTAGCCACATCCTCAAAAATTTATAAAACTTATTAAAAATGTTATATTTCAAAACAGGTTGCTAGGTAATAATGTATGTATAGTATATATAGTATAGCAACAGCAGCAGTAGTAAAACAGAATGCACAATTGGGCATAACTTAGCAACTGCAAGATGCAGTCTGTGGCCAAAGCACTGCAATCTGGTCCACTTGTTCAGGTGCAGCCTTCACCATGTTCGTGACATTTTCTGTTGTAATACAGACTAGATGACTCTCATATAGTCTGCTAAAGCTTCTCTCATCCCTGTTGCAATGTTCTCACTTGAATGATCCTCTGGGAAAATGCAGTTTGTAAACAAACTGCATTAGATTTTATCTTTGGATGGCATTGAGATCCTTTGCACTCGTCATACGAAGATTTGTGATGCTGCCTTAAATGATCAAACAAATTGGTCGTGTTGTGGCAACAATTGCAAGGCATTCTCGACCAAGTACCTGTTTTTGGTCAACATCATCCTGTCTGTAGCCTAAATATTTCCATATAATTGACGATCCATTTCTTTTTGCAACCAAATTCTCAATTTCTTTTTTGCCTGTTCCTCACTCATCATTTTGTCACACGCAAGCAGAGCCTGCATGTCAACCACGTGCAGCAACAAACTCAGCTTTTAAAATAATAACAATTATTATAATTAACTGTGTATCCAATAACCCATAAATCAGAGTAAATTAAGTTTTATCAGGCAGGTTTTCCATTTGTAAAATATATGTATTGTAGACTGATATGTTTACCTTTATCGCACGTTCTGCGATGTGACTATTGCGGATGTGTACATCGCAATGTCGATGCTGAAACGATATATCGTGCGGCCATAACATCTTGCCTCTACCTGGCAGCAACCAGCACATAGCCTGTTTCTGGATAATTTTACATGTTGCATGGATGTGACTGTCAGAAGTGTCCTCTTTAATTCTTGTTAGCTTTCCTTTTGGCTTCACACTTGTGCCGACTGATTGGGTCATCTCTCTCGATTTGGAAGAAAGGTTCTTCAATTGACTGTTGTATGTGAGCTGCCGGAGGCTCTGTGTGAATGCTGCTCAGGGTCGTTATCCTTGATCCTGTCAGACATTATGTCGCTTCTCCACCCTGTTTTTATAGTATTGACGATGTGAGACACACTACTGTTACAAAACTACTGTTACGAAACTACTGTTAGGACACTACTGTTAGGACACTACTGTTAGGACACTACTGTTAGGACACTGGTCAGTGCAGTTTTACTTCTAAGGGGTTCACCTCTCTCTCTCACAGATGAAACACAGAGAGGCCGAAGTGAAGAGCAGGGTCTGTGCTGTGGCCATGACTGACTCCGTCCACAATATCTGGCACCAGGAGGTTAACAAGAGTGTCCAGGAGTGGCTACATCAGGTGAGATGTCACACACACACTCACACACACACACACACACACACACACACACACACACACACACACACACACAGGCACACACCAATGGAAACCTTTAGGACTAAAGGGAAAGCAGGAGGGATTATGTAGTCTACCTACTTATATTTCCTAACACCAAATAAGTCATATTGTCTGGAAAGGAGACCAGAGAGTCCAAGCCAGTTGTTGGCCTGTTTTCTCTGAACCCCTGTAGCCCCCACTTCCTCAGCTCTCCTTGGTGTTTCTCTCTGTGGTGGACGGATGTCAGTGAATGAGCCAGACGTTTGGCCTTCTCCACTGTGTGTCTCGGTGTCTGTGTGGGTCGCTTCATTTTCTCTCTCGCCCTTTCTGGTGTGACCTCTGGCCATAGACAGCACCTGGGCTCACTCTGTATGCACATATAGATGAGACACACACATTGCCACGACTACAGGGGAGCCAAAGATGCAAATGTCACGCACACACACACACCGCCACATGCACCTCGCCATTGCACCGCCCAATCGTTGCACATGTCTGTTTTTTCCTGACTCTTCTTTTTCCTAATGTTGTGTCTATCTTTTGTTCTCCGGGTCTTTTTTCACGGTCTATAGTGTATGTGTTAGTGTGTGTCCCTTAGTGGGTGCAGGACTGAAAGGTTTGGGCTTCAAGGTTGTGTTGCCCCTCTGTCTAGATAAATTCCTATTTCTGATTCATTAGTGGAATAGCGGAGACGGCGCGTAATTGGAATGTTAAGTGATTTCTATTTGTGATGATTACCCAGAACAATAAATCTCTAATAACCTTCTACAAGTTGCCCCATGAAGGAGAGAGAGGGGGAGACAATTCATTTTCTTCTCATTTAACCCTTGCCACTCCGGCCAGCACCCGGACACACAGAAATAAGCCTGGTAGAAACACACACACACACACACACACACACTTAAGACTGCATTGTGTCTGACCGGTGTTTGGGAAGCTCCTCGTTAATGGGACCAGGGTCAGTGTGTGGATGTGATTCCAACCTAAATCTAATCTGTCCTAGTGATTGAACTGGTGCCTGTGGTCCTCAGTGGAAGAGTGCCTGGGTTGTTATGGAAGTGCCTAATCCCGGAACCTCACCTGATTCGCTCGTTCCGTCTCTTTCTCTGTCTTCGTCTCTCTCTCACTGTTTCTTTATCTCCCTCTATTTCTCCCTGACTTTCTGTCTTTTTCTCTCTCTTTCTCAGTGATGTGGAGTTTTGTGGTGAGAGGTGATATGTTGTGGGATACAGTGTGGTTGTGGTGGGACGAGTTGCGGTTTCTAACCATACCATGCTGTACAGGGGGGCTCTTTACGGTTCGCACGTGAACCCAATGGATTGAGCGGAATTAAACATATTAGCCTGTTCTGTTTAAGCCAGAGCTTTCTCACACATCATAATCACAATTAAAATAATTTCCAGCTGTTTTGTGAGCTGAACTCGAGGAGGGACAGCTCATACCGCAATGGCTTTATTGATAAACCAACTCTAAACAGCTTTGTTTAAATCTCGAGTTTGGCAGCATTCTGTTTAATGAAACCGTGTGTATGTCCCCACTTACTGGCAACTGCATGTCCCCACTTACTGGCAACTGCATGTCCCCACTTACTGGCAACTGCATGTCCCCACTTACTGGCAACTGCATGTCCCCACTTACTGGCAACTGCATGTCCCCACTTACTGGTGAAAGTAGCCCATGCAACTGCTAACACCGCAAACATGTCTACTGTAATGTCACCCCAGTGTGAATATCCCCGAGCAACATGGAAATGCAAAGAAACATTAGCAGGGCTGCTACAGTTAATCCATCAAGTTGATGACGTTGATAAAAATAATTTGCGACAAACGTCATTATCAAGTTGTTGGGTTTATGTAAGACAGAAATAAATAAAGAACATTTAAAGATAGAGAGTGCGATGTTCACCACCATGAATTAGTCTTGAAAAAGGTGTGTGCTTTTATAGAGCTCCATGGCATAAGCATCATGGCATAACAAATATGTTGCAGTGCGTTGCTGAGTGTGTTACGGTAACTTTCGCATGGCCTCCACAGCTGGTGGGATAGTTGGTACTCGTTTAGTTTGTTAACAGTCGAGGAGCGCATGTAAGCTGACTGAAGTAAACCATCTTTGTTCTGGAATTAACTGTTGAGTTGTGCATTAACGTAACGTTACTTGTGCGTGTGGAGTGTGTGTGCAGCTGAGCTTAGCATTCCCGTGTTACTGGTGTGGTAGATCATACCACATAAAAACTTTGAGCAAAATGCATCCCCAGTCAACCCCATTCATTGACTTCCAGCTGTTTTTAAAGCTGCCTGTTATAAGATTCTCAACAGTTTCCTTATTCCTCCTCGTTCCAATTGTTCAGGGATTTCTAAGCCTCAACCCCAGTCCATATTCTAACCCTAAACTGAGTATCAGTCCTCACCTCGTGTGATTTTTTTTCTTCCTTTGTGGTCCTCACTGAGATAGTATAACAGGAGTACATAAACACCCACACGTGACATCACACAACTTGTATTTGTATATCTGAAGCATCATTCAGTTTCAGCGGAGTTTCATCCTGTTGTTGGGCCTTTTCGGCTGCAATCCCAGTGCGCGTGTGAGAGAGAGACATAAAGTTATGTTTTTTTGGACGGCGGTAATCCCTCCCACACACACACACACCCGTACCCCCCACCCCTCCCCCTCTTGGCGGAGTTGTAGGGTTAGGGATGGATGGAGGGAGGAGGGAGGGAGGGAGGAGAGAGAGAGGGAAGATGGAGGGATTTAAAGATCAGCACCCTGGGACAGGTGATATAGAGCTAATGGGTCAGACAACGGGCAGATGACGTCACCAGAGTGGGTGGGGGGCAACAAACCTTCAATTACACTAATCCCAGACAGGCCCAGAGAGAAGGAAGGAGGAGCGAGAGAGAGAGAGAGAGAGAGAGAAGGAGGGAGGAAAGTGAGGGGTGGGAGGGAGGGAGAGGGAGAGGGAAGGATGAAGAGGGCAGACAGCGAGAAATGTAGTTGGGGAGAAAGAGGGAACGCTCAAGGAGAGGAAAACAAGAGGACCACCTTTTAGTATGGATGGGTGAGATGGGGAGGGAACTGGGGGAATGCAGATAGATCCAGGGACATGGAGGGAGGGAGAGACCGAGACAGACAGAGAGAGAGAGAAAGCGAAGGAGAGAGAGAGTGGTGGATGGTGTGCATCTGGCAGCCTGTCATGGCCCAAGGTGTCTCCTGTCACTGTGCTGGCCACACACACACACACACACACACACACACACACACACATACACACAGCCATGAATAAACCATCATAATCCACTGAGATTACATCCCCAGTAGTGGGATCTGACCCATGGGGGGAGAGGGAGAGAGTGTGACCAAGCACACACCTGTCTCACTGTTTTCCACCAATGTTTAGTTCTCTGTTGTTGTTTTTGTATGTATGTATATAAATGTGTACATAAATATAAATATACACACTTTTTTTCACTCAAAGAACACCATATATATATATATATATATATATATAAATAAATAAATTTGTGTGTATATTTATGTACAATGGAAATAAAAGGTCTACACACCCCTGTGAAAATGCCAGGTTTTTGGGATATAAAAAAATGAGACCAAGATAAATCATGTCAGAACCTTTTTCTACTTCTAATGAGACCTATAATGTGATCAATTCAATTGAAAAACAAACTGATATCTTCGAGGGGGAAAAATGAAAAATAAAAACCTTAACAATAACCTGGTTGCATAAGTTTGCACACCCTCTTATAGCTGGGAATGTGGCTGTGTTCAGAATTAACCAATCACATTCAAACTCATGTTAAATAGAAGTCATTACACACCTGCCATCATTTAAGGTGACTCTGATTAATCACAAATAAAGTTAATCTGTTCTAGTTGGATTTTCCTGACATTTTCTTAGTTGCATCTCAGAACAAAAGCCATGGTCCGCAGAGAGCTTCCAAAGCATCAGAGGGATCTCATTGTAGAAAGATATCCATCAGAAGTAGGGTAAAAGAATGTCCAAAGCATTAGATATGGAACATGGAACACAGTGAAGACAGTCATCATCAAGTTGAGAAAATATGGCACAACAGAGACATTACCAAGTCCCTCCAAAATTGATGAAAAGACTAGATGAAAACTGGTCATGGAGGCTTCCAAGAGGCCTACAGCAACATTAAAGGAACTGCAGGGATTTCTGCCAAGTACTGGCTGTGTGCTACATGTGACAACAATCTCCTGTATTCTTCATATGAATGAACTATGGGGTAGGGTGGCAAGACGGAAGCCTTTTATTACAAAGAAAAACATCCTGGCCCGGCTGAAGTTTGCAAAAACAAACATCAAGTCCCCCAAAAGCACATGGGAAAATGTGTTATGGTCTGATGAAACCAAGGTTGAACTTTTTGGTCATAATTCCAAAAGGTATGTTTGGCGCAAAAACAACACTGTGCATCACTCAAAGAACACCATACCCACAGTGAAGCATGGTGGTGGCCGCATCAGGCTTTTGGGCTGTTTTTCTTCAGCTAGAACCGGGGCCTTAGTCAGGGTGGAGGGAATTATGAACAGTTCCAAATACCAGGCAGTTTTGGCACAAAACCTTCAGGGGTCCATTAGAAAGATGAAGAGGACGTTCACTTTTCAGCACAACAACGACCCAAAGCACACATCCAAATCCACAAAAGCATGGGTTCACCACAAGAAGATTAATGTTTTGAAATGGCCCAGCCAGAGCCCAGACCCAAATCCAATTGAACATCTGTGGGGTGATCTGAAGAGGGCTGTGCAAAGGAGATGTCCTCGCAATCTGACAGATTTGGAGTGCTTTTGCAAAGAAGAGTGGGCAAATATTGCCACATCAAGATGTGCCATGCTAATAGACTCCTACCCAAAAAGACTGAGTGCTGTAATAAAATCAAAAGGTGCTTCAACAAAGTATTAGTCACTTTAAATGATGGCAGGTGTGTAATGACTTCTATTTAACATGAGTTTGAATGTGATTGGTTAATGTGAGTTTTTTATTTTACAAAGCTTTTTTGTTTTTCAATATATATATTTTTATTTAATTTTTTATTTTTATTTACTTGATCTATTGATTACCCCCCAAAAATTTTTTTTTCTGATTGTACTTTGGCAATATGTACATATGTGCATCATGCCAATAATGTGAACTGATTTGACAGAGAGAAATACAGAGAGAGGGACAAAGAGGGAGACAGAGAGAGACGGGCTGAGAGAGAGAGAGAGAGACGGGCTGAGAGAGAGAGAGACGGGCTGAGAGAGAGAGAGAGACGGGCTGAGAGAGAGAGAGAGACGGGCTGAGAGAGAGAGAGAGACGGGCTGAGAGAGAGAGAGACGGGCTGAGAGAGAGAGCAAGATAAGGGGTGTATCAGGCAGTCAATGGATGTCAGAGTAGTATTGTTTTGGGGGGTTTCTGAAAGGTTTTGGTTTGACTTTGTGAGGGTTGATTGATAAGTTATTGGGGTAGTGGTGGGTTGCTACTGAAGCATGTGGTGGGCAGTGGTCCCCTTGATCTAGAATATAGATCTAGAATATAGAATCCACAATGTAGAATGTGGTCAGTGCCTGGGAAGGCTCCCTGTGCACCGGCAGGGGAGGCTTAAGAGTGTCACACAGGTAGGACCTCTTTCCACGTAACACCTGCGTGCCGTTCCGTTCTCAGGGCGCTACAGCGTGGAATTAGGAGCACCAGTAGAATCCCGTAAGCCCCAAATGCTACCGGCTCCCGCTGCACCGCCACAGAAAGACTGTGGAACCCTGGAGCCATGTTTCCGATTAATAATGATGGGACTGAATGAGTTTATGTGAAAAAGGTGTGTGTGTGTGTGTGTGTGTGTGTGTGCACGTGTGCAGATGTCTCCTCTCATTTCCCTTTAAAAGGGAAGCTATGTGAGGAGTCATAGTACTGCATACTCATACATACTGTTTCCCCACGGGAAGTCAGTGTGACTGTGGCTGTGTTTTCAGCTGCCGCCTCCATGTGACATACTGCAAACTGTTGATGTAGGTGGATCCAGATTTACTCTGGCATGTCTAGTCCTTCATTTGATACGTATTCCACTTTTCAAACCTCGCCTAGAGCAGAGCATGCTCTAAACGTACACAGACAAACACACACGTGCACATATACATACACACACGTGCACATGCACATATCCATGCGTGCACACACAGTCACACACACACACGCCAGGGCGACCTGTTTGTGTTGGTGGCGTCTCAGTTCAATGAGTGCCATTGATCGGTTCCCTGGCTTGAAGCAATGATAATAATAGTGTCTGAGAGAGAATCCAATGTGTCCTCCTTTTGTCGTCTCCCCTGCTCCCATCCCATACAGCCAGCTTGCCCTCCTCTGGCTGCTGCTCCCCTGCTCCCACAACCATGGGGTTGCCTTGACAAATCTATTGAATCCCCGGCCCCTGCTCTTCTGCTGGTGGGGAGCAGAAGGGCTGCCTTTGAAAATGCCTCCTCTCGGGCACAGCACACAGCACAGCTGACGTCTTCCTCCAGACCCAATGAATTAGGGAGATACAATGAGAGGCCTGACGTACCAGTCAAGAAGCCCAGTCTGCCTGCCTGTCTCTCTGCCTGCCTGTCTCTCTGCCTGCCTGTCTCTCTGCCTGCCTGTCTCTCTGCCTGCCTGTCTCTCTGCCTGCCTGTCTCTCTGCCTGCCTGTCTTTCTACCTGCCTTTTTCTCTGCCTGCCTGTCTCTCAGCCTGCCTGTTTCACTGCCAGCCTGTCTCTCGGCCTGCCTGCCTGCCTGTTTGTTTGTCTGCTTGTCTGTGTCCATGGCCACCTTCTTTATGTCTCTCTGACTGTCTGTCTGCTTGCCTGCCTGTCTGCTTGTCTGTCTCTCCCCCTGCCTGCCTGCCTGCCTGTCTGTCTCTCTGGCTGCCTGTCTGTCTCCCTGCACTCATGCACCCCCTTGAAAGAGCCACAAGCAGGGCAAGACAGAGCATCTGAAAGTACAACCGTGTCTGTTTACGAAGGTGGTGGGCGACACCCTCCCTGAAAGCCCTACCATGGTGGGTTGACAGGGTTGGGGACAGACGTGTGACATGGATGGTACTGTAAAAAACAAGTGCCCTGTGACCTTTGTCCCTTTGCTAAAGCAACTGCACTATGAGCTCATGTTTAACCACAGTTGGTTCAAGTCCTGCTCACAGAAGTAGAGCCAACAAAAGTCGCACTGTACATTATAATTCCACTTGGGACATGAAAATGTTCCCCCTTATAACTGTCAATGCACAGTTTATACAGGGACTGTCTCTTCCTACTTCCTGTTACATTTGTGTATTCGTTAATATTTGGCCTTCATGCATGAATACGGCGGATTGATCCTGGCCGCTCATGTAGGACTCTGAAATGAACGCTTCCTCGTAATAACTGATAGCTCAAAGCTTCATCTGCATGTGTTGCTTGGAGACCAGGTGGAGGGTACAGTGACTGTTTGAAGATGGCCGCCCCGGACATGTCAAAAACATGAGTGGGGTTAAGATTCTTCACCATTCAGACACACACACACACACGCAGTCGGGACACTTACACACTCACACACCTGGTGGCGTGGTGGGTCCCGGGTCGGGGCACAGAGACTTCTAGTCGGCGGGGGGCTCCGTGGTGAGGAACGGTACGGGTGAGTGTGACTGCCCAGGGGGGGTGTGATGTGTAGCCTGGCTGGGTTGGGGTGTGTCAGGGTTGCTGGCCTCTCTCATCGGCCTGGGAAAGAGAGTTCATGGCAGTGCGGAGAGGAAGGGGGGTTGGGTGGTGTGGAGAGGAGGGCATGGAGGTTGGGTGGTGTGGAGAGGAGGGCATGGAGGTTGGGTGGTGTGGAGAGCTGGGCGTGGTGATAGCTGCGGTTCAAGGATGTGGTGGGGGTGAGCAGCAGCGGCCTGTTTGGCATACCTACCCTACACACACACACACACACACACACACACACACACACACACACACACTCGCCTGCTCACACAGCTCTGTATTGGCTGTCAGACGGTTCCAAGACTAAAGTAAACAAGAGCTGATAAGCAGTGATTGGTCAGGAGGCCAGCTGCACGCCCTGTAATCTGCTTTACATTTCTGGTTCTTCTTTTTCTCTACTATCTTATCTGTGGAAAGTCTCCTCCGTGCATTCCTCCTCTTCATCCGCCCTCCCTCAGTTACACCGAAACACAGACGCAAAAAACCCACCAGGATATATGAAACACATGCGCGCACACAGACACTTTGCCCATTGTAGTGTATGTCGGTCTAAGGCTACCTCCGAAGTGAATGGATGAAGAGCGTTAGAAGGGTTCGTCCGCTCCAACGGTATATTTGGGGGGGGGGGGGGTTAGCAGTCACCAGGCTGCGTAGACCCCCCCCCTCCCCCCCATGTGTGTCTGGCCTGCCCTCCCCCCGTCCACTCTCTCCCTCTCAACACATCTAACTCTGAGCATCCTGTCACAGGGCTTTAATTGTTTGTTACTCCACCCCCCACAGCACTGCCGTAACTGGGTGTCAAGCCCCGAGCCCCTGGACACTCCGGTGGAACCCATGCTAACAGACTGCCCTCGCGTATCTGCAGGTAACTTGTCTGTGGGGCCCAACTGTCCTATCTCCTCCTCTCTGTCTGTCTCTGTGTGTTTCTATCTGTCCATCTGTCTGTCTCACTGTGGGCGGTTTTCTGCCATTTCATCTGTGTGCCTTTTCTGTGGATAACTCGTTCTCGTGTTGTCACAGCCAGAGAATGTGTCCTTAGTTCAGGATTACGTATGCCTGTAATCCCTAAACCTGAAGCTTGATGACAATGACGGTCCGGTCTGGTGGGACCTCGACGACTGACCTCGGTCTGAGTGAAACACGAGAGCGAATGCGTACACACGTACAGGCAGGTCACTCGTTGACTACGAGAGAGGTGTCCCGCATGGGTTCATTGTGATTACCCTCTCTTCACCGCTCTGATGACATCATGATCGATGAGTGGGTTGAAGTACATGCCGTGTACTTCGGAGCCACACCTCCAATTCGCATCTGATCTGCAGGGGTCAAATCAAAATGCCACATGTGGTTGAAAGGCGTGTGGTTGGGCTCGGGGTCATGACTGGGACATGCCAGCTGAACGTCATACTCCAACTATCTAGGCATTACATAAACAAAGCTCTGTGGGATGTGGCGTATAGCCAGTATGCCTGTATCATGGCAGGCAGCTATTCTTAGGAACAACGCGAAGCGACAATAATCACACACCCGACAGTGTCTTATTACTATTGTAAACCGCATTTGGTTTAGTTAAAAGGCTGTTTTCACGGCTGTGACGCCGTACCATATGAGAATGACAGCTTTGATGTGGGGAAAGCACTGTGGCGAAACGTGAACACTCACTGCCGCAAGCCACAGCCTCTCTACAGTGAAGTATGGTGGTGGCAGCCTAATGCTGTGGGAGTGATTCTCATTAGTAGGGACTCGGCATCTTTTTAAAATTGAAGGAAGAATCATTGGGGCAAAATATGGGGAAACACTGCTAGGAAAAAGAAAATCTAGGGAATGAGCCAGTATTCGGTTCACTAGAAAACTGAAGCTCGGGAGGAAATTCACCTTTCAGCAGGACAATGATCTCAAGCGCAAGGCCAAAGCATCATTTTAGTGGCTAAAGAACAAAAAGGTGAATGTCCAACAGTGTCCCAGTAGCCCCATCTCAATTCAAGGATTGAGAATGTGTAGCGCTGTTTGAACAACTCTGTCCACAATCATCATCAGACCAACCCGTTCAACCCAGAGGTCCTCTACCAAGAACTGTTTGCAAAGCTGCAGCATACACACTCCAAAATACTTACAACTGTTGATCCAGCAAAGGGAGGCTCTGCTGCATGTGACTGTTTATTTGTGTGGGATTTGAATACTTATGCTAGTAACTTACCGGATGTCATTTTTCCCACGGATATTTCACACAAATATTTCAACAGCTGTCACCTTACTATAATTGATTTTGAGTTTCAGTATTTTAAAATGAAAAATGTCAAATATAACCAAATCTCTTGTACCATTTTTAATTTAGTGGTATGAAGGAATTGATCAAGGCTCTGAATTCATTTCAATCCACTGTACTTCTACATCAGTGATAATGAGAGAAAGTGGACACTTAGTTGCATCCAGCTCAGCAAGTCTTTGGTGCCTGGTGTCTCTGGTCGGATGTCAAAGGTTGATTTGGTTGTCTTTGTGTCCTTGGCGGTTTGGCGGGGAGCGAGGCAGCTCCATTGTGTGTGGCGTCACGAGAGAGCAGCCAGAGGTTATGGAGGGTGACTTAAGGGTGTCAAAGGACCATGACCCAGCATTTCTCTGCTGAGAGAACGCTTCTCAAATCATCCCTCCATCCCTCCCATCCATGTCCTTGTTCATGATTCAGCTGTCACATCGAAGTGTGTGTGTGTGTGTCTCTGTATCTGTGTGTGTCTGTGTTACCATGGTAGGGTATTGCTCTGCTGTGGGAAGATAATGGCTAACTACAAAGTGTTCATCAACAGACTGACTTCTGTTTTCTCATTGTCGCTAAGCTCACCACACACACACACACACACACACACACCCCGCTGTCATACCAAGAGCTGCAATAGCCCAGCCAGCCTCGGGCTACAGGAAAATGGCTGTTGATCACATACACACTAAGATGTCTGAAGAGAAACCAAGGAATTCCATTGGCTTTCCATCAGATCTGGGTGAAGGACAAGTCCTCCCTCCATGTCTTTCTCTCGTTCCTGTGCTGTCTGTCTCTCCGTATGTCTTCCTGTGTGGTGATGGGCTGTAGCGTGGGTGTTCTCCATGCTGGTTGAGGTTTGGCTCTGGAGGACACGGTGTAGGGGAGACGGGCCTGTGTCTGTCTTGCTGCTAATCATCTGTGTAGCAACACTGGTACCGGCATGGCAATGGCCTGCTGATGGGAGGGAGAGGGAGGAGATGTTAACGTGGGGGCTGTCCGCTAACATCTCTGTTTATTGTTTTTAACGTGATAAAACCTGGAGCACATCCCTGTTAGCCTGGCTAGCTTTTCTCCCCCTGTCTTTCTTCCGTTTTCATTCCCTCTTTCAAAAGGAATCTTCCCCTAGAAGGTCACTGCTCCGGTGCTGGCAACGGCCCGACAGACTGGCAGAATTTTATCAGTTAGGAGCACACTGAACACTGCCTAAATATGCAGATAAAGTGGAACAAATCTCCTGCTGGAAAGCCTCCCTGTTTGCTGTGCCGGGGGGTGGGGGGGGCTTGGAAGAAGGGTGGGGGGTGGGCCTAACCAGAGTTGGACCCAGTATGGCTGGGCTGCCATTATGGAGCAGATAGGCAGGAGACAGAGAGAGGCTGGGCAGACAGGCTTAGAGACACACAACAGTCATGATGATACTGTGAATCTCTTCTTTATACAAGTGGGTTGTGTGGCTGGGGCTGAACTGGGTTAAGACATCAGTTTGTTACTGGGTCATGGCAGCGGTCTGGTTGTGGTCTGTGACTGGGTCAAGGCAGCGGTCTGATTGTGGTCTGTGACTGGGTCAAGGCAGCGGTCTGGTTGTGGTCTGTGACTGGGTCAAGGCAGCGGTCTGGTTGTGGTCTGTGACTGGGTCAAGGCAGCGGTCTGGTTGTGGTCTGTGACTGGGTCAAGGCAGCGGTCTGGTTGTGGTCTGTGACTGGGTCAAGGCAGCGGTCTGGTTGTGGTCTGTGACTGGGTCAAGGCAGCGGTCTGGTTGTGGTCTGTGACTGGGTCAAGGCAGCGGTCTGGTTGTGGTCTGTGACTGGGTCAAGGCAGCGGTCTGGTTGTGGTCTGTGACTGGGTCATGGCAGCGGTCTGGTTGTGGTCTGTGACTGGGTCAAGGCAGCGGTCTGGTTGTGGTCTGTGACTGGGTCAAGGCAGCGGTCTGGTTGTGGTCTGTGACTGGGTCAAGGCAGCGGTCTGGTTGTGGTCTGTGACTGGGTCAAGGCAGCGGTCTGGTTGTGGTCTGTGACTGGGTCAAGGCAGCGGTCTGGTTGTGGTCTGTGACTGGGTCAAGGCAGCGGTCTGTGACTGGGTCAATGCAGCAATCAGTGATTCCACCAGACGACTATAATCTATGCATTCTACCTCCGTCTCGTAATAATGTCAAACTATAATGTAGCACGTTAGTGCTTCTTACACTTTATTTTACGGATCTGACAGATGATGTGCCGCTGATTTTTTCATGGATATTTTCCTGGGTTGCAAGAACACCAACATATTTCCAATTCCAACTGTCTAACAGAGTAGAACGGATCAGTGTTCTCACCTTCCTTACAACCACTGCCTGCAACTGAACCTGATTATTCATTACAAAGGTCCAGAGTAAACACTGATTAATGGCTAACAAAAGTATGTTAATGTGTACCTGAACTTTAATTAAGCACCCTGCTCTGTTACAAGGTTCTGAACACAGGCCCGTAATTAACCCTCATTGTGTTCATCAACAGAACTCCGGTGGCCTTTGTTCAATAAGACGACGACGGCGCTGCCTTTGAAGTGCTGAAAGAGTTGTCTGTCTTTCGTTATTTACACACAGTTGTTAAAAAGGGATTCTTTTCATTTAGTTTTGTGACGCTTTCCCTAGTTTTCGTGCCACGCCGTAAAGCCTGTTGAGAGAACATGTTCAAAATGACCCTCGTGTTAGCTAGGGTGTATGCTAGACACATTCAGCGTAAGCCCCTGCCCTGATGAGGCATGCCCTGCTGACCGCGAACACCCCTGCCCTGATGAGGCATGCCCTGCTGACCGCGAACACCCCTGCCCTGATGAGGCATGCCCTGCTGACCGCGAACACCCCTGCCCTGATGAGGCATGCCCTGCTGACCGCGAACACCCCTGCCCTGATGAGGCATGCCCTGCTGACCGCAAACACCCCTGCCCTGATGAGGCATGCCCTGCTGACCGCGAACACCCCTGCCCTGATGAGGCATGCCCTGCTGACCGCGAACACCCCTGCCCTGATGAGGCATGCCCTGCTGACCGCGAACACCCCTGCCCTGATGAGGCGTGCCCTGCTGACCGCAAACACCCCTGCCCTGATGAGGCGTGCCCTGCTGACCGCGGAGCACCAATGCCTGTCGCCACCTCCATGCCCGGCCTCTGGGCCCCTGTCTGTCCGATGAACGTTTCTCTGTTGTGTTCTTCTCCTTCCAGAGGAAACTCAGCCCGCCACATCTCCTAACCTTGTCACCTCCTCTGTTTTTTCAGCTTGACTTTCTTTTTGTTGAGGGTGGGGGGGTTGTGTCTGCTGATTTCTGCTGGCTCATCAGAAGATCAAAGGGAGAGAGGAAAGCGTCTTTTTTACACGTTTGTCTTCGTGGACGATAGCTTTGCCTGACGTTAGTGTCGCTTAGTGTAGCAGGAAATAGCTTGGGTAAATGGTGATGAACTAGAGGTGAACTCTGACCCCGATCCTGATCCCGTCACTGGTCTCATCTCCTGGGACAGCTTTCGTCTGGATCGTACAGGTGCCAAGCTCAGTTTCCACTGGCAGTCTTGTGGAAAACGCTGACCCAGCAGAGTTCTCTCAGCAGGCTGCTGCCTCACAACCCTTCATGGATGATTTTATGGTACAGCTACTAATAAAGGAGATTGTGTTCATTGGCACCATTTGCTTAAAAAAAAAAAAAAAAAAAGCATTTTTAAAACACAGATCGTCAATAATAATGTGGCATCGAAATATGTTTAAATAGTGGGTCAAAACGTGAAAGTGAGTGCAAAGCATTTGTCCGAAAGTGGCTATGTTCTCATTAGATGACGGCGAATATCTAACGCTCTTTGGCTAGCTGACACACAAGAGTCAATGTCAGTAAGTTGGAAGTTCAAGGTATTTAAGGTGTTCATAGCAAAGGCTATGCATAGTCATCAGGTATATTAGGTTAACAGTGGAAAGAATGCAGCTTTGAAAAACTCTGAATTCTGCATTACTGCAACCTTGTGTTTGATGTTATTTAGATGAAGGGCGTGGGGGGGGGGGCAGGGGTGCCCCTCCGATGTAGAAACAAGTAAACTGCCTATGCCAATAACAACAACACTTTGAGATATATAGAATATAAAATGCCCCCCCCCATCAAACTCAATCCTATGCCTATGATTGAGACATTAGTGAAATAAGGGACTACTTTTTATTTGTGGGATCTTTTGAAGAGTACTGTTTCTTGTTGAGTGTTTGGTAAACACCCATGCTGCCATGGCAATGTCAGTGAGATTGTATACCGTTTCATGTAGATGCTAATAATTTTGGGAGTTGGTTCTCCTTCTTTCTACCCCTCTATCCTTCTCCCTCATAGAGGATCAGAAGACAATCTTCATTTGCTATTCCTCTTTAAAATGGAGATGGGGGGCCTAAACGTGTTTGATCCATGTGCTCCGGCGCACACTGGCGGGCCATGACCCAGTTGGCTCACAGATTTATGTAATGAACCCTGAGTTTAAAATAACCACGTACACAGGAGCTCTGGAGAGAGACACATTTTTGCGAGGCGGGGTTCAGGAGGTGGAGGAATGGAGCTTCTGGAGGCACGTTGGAGTTGTACAGGAGGTGTTACCTAGTCATTCTCTTTGTTTAGTGTTTTTATTTTTTACTGGGTATTAATTTTTTTATGCCTTTGGAGACATTGAGGTTAAAGCATATTAGTGGTGTGAAATAGAAAGAAAAACATCCATGCCTGTACCACCAGAAGAGGAAAACACAGTGCAACACAAAGTTATTTCAAATTCCTCAGCATTTCCCGTTCAATTGTGTATGAACTCATTTGACCCTGAATGAACAGACTGACACAGGTCTCAACCTCTAAATCTAAACTTGGGTGACGATATAAAAAAAATGGACCTCTTGATAGAGAAGGGGAACCTTGAGAGGAAGCCGTTTTTTTAGCGGGGACCTGTGGCAGACAGATTAAGAACACTGCCATACCTGTCTGGAAGACAATTGCTTGCGATTGTTTTGAAATGTCAGGTCAGTGGCTGTGCTCTGATAGACACTTTTCCTCTCTCTCTCTGTCACTGCCTCAACATACAGTCAGACTATATACACAAGCTCCCGCGCCATTGGACCCGGGACAATAGAGGGGAAGTTGCTTTGTGTCAAAGACACAGTCACTTTGATCACTTTGAGAGGAATGTGTGCGACTATCGATTGATCTAGGTGTCTCTGTCAGTGGTGTGTGTCTGGAGCCAGATCAGAGGAAGGACATGTCGGGTACCAGCCAACACCTGTCAATAGACAACATTCAGCCGTGGGCCTTACAGCATCGTTTTGTCTGCAGGTGCTGCGCCCATGTTTTGGCTCATATATTAGTTATATTTACCTGTTGAATCCTAAAAGAATTGATGTATATTCTTTCAGTCAGTGCTTGTAAATTAAATGAGATGAATGTGAATTATTCTGCCTCAAAACATTCATAAACATCATGGATCATTAGTTCTTGCATTTGTAGTTCTGTCTGCGATTTGGAGAGGTCACCTTTCTCGTCTAATCCCTCTGCCTTTTTTGTTTAGTTGTTGTACCGAAATGGGAGAACACTATGATATTATTTCAGCTGCTGATTTTGCATTCCGAAATCTAAATGAGAGTGTGCCTTTTTATAGACCGTGTCAGTGTATCGTGGCACAGAGAGGCATTTGCCCGTCTTGTCTGGGAGTTACTGGGTGAAATACTCCTCCTGTAGACCGCTGGTCTAGACCAGGGCCCAGCAGTGGTCTGTCTCCAGGCTGTCAGAGTGATAATAAGCTGGTCAGGCTGACTTGGTAAAAATGTGAAGAGCTTCCAGCCCCAGCTGTCGTGGTGAAAACCGCCTCACCAAGCCTTTATGCCTTCTTTTGTATTTCTGTTGATCTCATCTTATCTCCGAGCCCTTTCCCTCATAACATCCCCGTCTGTAATCTCGCTCCAACATTTTTTTTATTGGAAATTTTATGGCAACTGGTTGCTAAGCAACACAGAAGGTCAGGTAAAGTATTTTTTTTCTTCTCGGTGTAGAACCTACCTATGCTTTGTGAATGTTGGTTAGGATTTAGTGTGAATGTAGTAGAGTCGTTCATACTAATGTCATTTGCACATCACATTTCTTCCTGAAATTAATAGTTTTTATGCACATTCTATGCAGTATTGGTGTGTACATTCCCCCAAATAAATGTCTAGGTATTATTATGATGCTAGTGCGAAATTTGGTCTAGTTTACCAGTATGAGTATAATGTGTGAATCCATGTGGAAAGGCTTTTGAACCCCTTTTATTTTTCAGTTATTCTCACCAGGTTTGACAGGCAGTGATATTTTCCCAGTAACTTTAGTCATTTAGTCTAAAATACATTACATATTTAACTTTGATACCGTCAACTCGATAAATATTGGCACCCTTTATGAAGTGAGCAAAAGTGAATGCAAAAAATAAACAACACAAACACTGAGTCATATTTTGGGCTCGAACATAAGGGGGAGCAGTATACTTTCATGTCAACACACAACGTTTTGAGTAGTACGATTCCGTCTGGTAAACAGGTTTATTTTTTGTTTTCACTTTCGCTACATTTTCTGAAGGTTCCCAATAGTCCTTTAGTTGGCTGTATTTTTTTGTACATTTGTGCCCACCGACATGGCGCCATTAGTAATGGCAGGGGTAAATATTTAGACATGGGAATAGATTGTCTCCAAGATGCTTTTCCTGTGTGGTCATTAGATGTTGATTGGTCGTCAGCTGACCATGTTTATCTATGTCCATGCTGCTTGTGCCTGTATGATTGGGGTCTGTGTGGGTGATGGTCAATGAAAAGACGGACAGAGGCGCAGTATTGGGGTGATAGTGTCTTCATATCTGGATGCTTAACAGACACAGTTCTGTTGTGTCTGTTTCTTCATTCACCCTCCACTAGGTAGACTAACCAGGAGCATGTGCTTTCTTTGTCTCCTTACCTTGTCTCCTTCCCTTGTCTCCTTACCTATTTTATTCCCTCCTCTCCCTTCCCTTTATCCCCCTCCCCTTCTCTCCCCTCCTTATTCCTCCTCCTCACTCCTCCTCGCTATCCACCCATCATCCAAAGTAACTGTAAAATGGGAAAGGAGCTGGGCCGTGCATAAATTGAAGTTCAACAAGGTTCAATGAAACACTTATACAATTTGCTGCAATATAGTGGATTTTATAATCTCATTATCATCTTAGTGCCAGATTTGCCCATGAGGGCTACGCCGTACCCGCAGTTATTAGCTTCTGAGATTTGTCCATTTGTCCTCCTGCTTCCCATTTACTTAGCCAATCAACTAGCCTGAATCTCCAAAGCCACTCCCTTCTTTTTTTATTTAGCTGTGTTTTCTCCTACATACCTCCTGGCGCTGTATTTACTGGTATTTGGAGTGGAGGTGGGGGGGCTTTGCTACAGGCAAACAGAATGCAATCTGTTTAGTTTTTTATACCATCCATGTTACTTTGATCTTGACACAACTATGGCTGTTTTTGTGATGGGTGAGTTTTTTCTGACAGCACTTTATTCGGTAAGGTATATGCAGTACCAGTTATTCAAGGGTATACATTTATTTTTCCCATGGTAAAATAATGGTTTTATAATTATTCTGAAATAACACATAAGAAATAATCTAATAGCAAACCAAGTCAAAACACACATTTTAGATTCTTCAAAGCAGCCACATGTTGCCTTGATGGCAGCTTTGCACACTCTTGGCATTCTCTTAACCATCTTCGTGAGGTAGTCACCTTGAATGCATTTCTTGAAGGAGCTCCCAAATATGCTGAGCACTTGTTGGCTGCTTTTCCTTCTCTCTGCGGTCTAACTCATCCCAAACCATCTCAGTTGGGTTGAGGTCGGGTGATGGTGGAGGACAGGTCATCTGATGCTGCACCATCATTTACCTTCTTGCTCGAGAAAGCTTTTCACAGGCTGGAGGGGTGTTATTTTTATTATAATTTTTTTTCCTTTTGAAAAACAAATGATAGTTCTAGTAAGTGCAAACCAGATGGGATAGCATGTTACTGCAGAATGCTGTGGTCGCCATGCTTGTTGAGTGTGCCTTGAGTTCTAAAAGAATCACAGACTGTATCTCCAGCAAACCACTTGTTTTGCGACTGCACTTGAAGAAACTTTCAAAGCTCTCCAAATGTTCTGGATTGACTGACCTGTCATTTCACTTTGCTTATTTGGGCGATTCTTGACATAATATGGACTACTACAGTACAGAAAATTATGGTATTCTGTATTCACACCCTGCTTTGTCACAACCCAACTGATTGGCTGAAACGCATTAAGAAGGAGAGACCTTCTACAATTTTTTTTTACAAGGCACAGCTGTTTATTGACTACCTCATGAAAGTGGTTGGGAATGCAATCAATCAATCAAATGTATTTATAAAGCCCTTTTTACATCAGCAGTTGTCACAAAGTGCTTTTACAAAACACCCAGCCTGAAACCCCAAGGATCAAATCACAACAGTGTGGAAGCACAGTGGCTAGGAAAAACTCCCTAAGAGGGGCCGAAATTTAGGAAGAAACCTAGAGAGAAACCAGGCTCAGTGGGGTGACCAGTCCTCTTCTGGCTGTGCCAGGTGAACATATTAAGAGAACAAGTTGTAATAATTAGTGAATGCATTTGAGTGGTGTCCAGAGTCTATAAATCCTAATCCAGGTCAGAAGCATGGGGTGGAGTGGGAGTGGTTATCTAACTGGCAACTGGAATCGTCAGGTATCATCTTGATCTGCAACACTCCCAGGAGGACTTTGGACAGTGGCACAACGAGTCTTTAGAGCCTTGTCCTCGGTAGGTGTGGGCCAAGATCTCATGTCCTGCTCAAGTGTGAACAGAGCAGGAGACAAGACATTTTAGAGTGTGCATTCCTTAGGTTTACAAGGATTTACAGTAGAGAAGGAGAACCGACCCTACTCCCCCTGACACATTAATACAGCAGCGTAAAACCTTGGAGCTGAGACAGTGGCTGCAAAGTGTGGCTACTTGTGAAAATTACAATATAAAAGGTATTTTGGTCTGTTTTACACTTTTTGGGTGGCTACACGGTTCCATGCGTGTTATTTCATTTTCTTGATGTCTTCACTGTTCTACAATGTGGGGAATTGTAAAAATAGAGAACTACCCCCGAGTGAGTGGCGGTTTCCAAATGCTCCACTGCTCCTGTGCGTGGATGTAATCTCTAGCCCTGTTTGATTGTGCTTACCGGATGTGCCGTATGCGCCGGGATCAGGGTCTTTGCCGCAAGTCGGTCCCCAGGTCAAGCCTCTTAACCCTTCACGTCCAGGCTCTCATCCGACACTGCTGAGCCTAGTCGCCCAGAGGCCAGCGAGAGCTTAGTGGCCTGCAGCATGGATCTGATGAGTCCATATGGTGCCTCCTACATGGGTTAGCACCTTCCACGGTTAACACCTTCTCACAAAGAGCTGTCTGGATGATGATGATGATGATGGTGATGATGATGATGAGGAGGAGGAGGCGGTTGTATCTGCTCTCACAAGTCCTCAACGTCAGCGCCAGCTATATGGGAACACGGTTACCCAGAAATGACGCGAGTGCCAGCATTAACAGAATCACAGGCCACACACTGCTTGTGGAACGGAGAAGAGATAAAACACCTCAGAGGCCAGCGAGGGGACGTTAATGCCCTGGACACAGATCTCATGGCCCAGATGGCACAGCCCGTACAGACTAGATTGGCCACAGTCCTACTCCTTTAACCTTAAGGTACCATCCAATTAGAACTGCACATGTAATTAGAGCGGGTTGACGGAATGCTATGTTACGTTTGGCTTAGAGGGATTAAGGGAGCATCGCGTCCGTTCGTTTGGTAGCCATGCCAAGGACGTCACACCTCTGCCTGGAGCGAGTGATTCCATAACCAAACCCCTGTCTGTAGACGTGCTCCTGGTGGTCAGTTGTCGGGAGGTCTCAGTCCTTCTCGCATTGATGTGGTTTGATTGGAAGAGAGTATGTGCACGTGCGCACGTTGGTGTCTGTGTGTGTGTCTGTGCTGTGTGTGGTGTTGGGTGGCAGAGGGTTAGTCTGCTGAGGGGGGGGTCAGCTGATTTGTTTACCCCCCTTTGTGATCCGCTTCCACTGTTGCCTTCAGACAGCTAGCCGATGCTACCGTTAGCGTTAGAATCTGTTTGGTTAAATTACGCTACATTTTCTGAGGCATATTGAACAAAACTCAAGACACTAGATTATTTTGTTGTGTAAACTTGCTCATTTCGATATCTCGAGACGCCACCATCAGAGCTAGCGTGCGTCACAATTTCGATAGAGCCCCTCTGGTGTTTTGCAGGTCTGAAGACACTTGTGTGGGAACTGTATCAAGTTTCAGTGCATTGCTAACGCCTATTGCTCAACTTTCAAATGCAAAATAAAATGACCATGCAAGCTAAGATAAGTCTCTGTCTTGCTTTTACTGCTGTCTCTCGTGATGTGAACTAGCCCTAACTGGAGAAGGAGAAAGACCCAGGGAAGTGCAGGGTCAGGGGTGTGAAGGCTTATTCTTCCACTAATGGTCATCTGGCTACACTGGAGAGACTGCAGGAATTACCTGGGTACTTCTAGTGGAAGCAGAGCAGACATGCACCAGGACAAAACACCCGGGGAATTAATCAATTCAGGATACACTAAACTGGGTCACCGTTGTGTTTGTGTCACTTTTTGTGCTGACATCTTTTACTGTTTTCTGTTTAGTTAAAATATAGTTTTTGATAAGCTGTGCCACACTCCACACCCAGTACTGTGTTTTCTTTTTACAATTAGGTTATAATGAAATGCACATTACTGTGATTATAAGGAAATAAAAATGAGGGGAAAAGTTGCAAGCTCTGAGAATATATTAGGAATGAACATAATTGCAGAGAGATGATTAGGGAAGAAAACAGCACCCTTGAAGGTCCTTGAGTCGTAATCAGCCTCAAATTACAATGTTTGTTTGTTGCCTTTTTGCCTGAAAAATTAAAACGTATTTATATAATTATGTAAACAAAGTTGACAAAGATTTGTGCAGCGGAGTTCTGAGTGGTGACCTTGGATCAGCCACTGTTCACCACCGTGACAGATATTTTTTTGTTTATTAAGACGCGTCTCTGGGACGGGAGACGAACCGGCCGTGACGCCGGCGTGTGTGAACATTAGGAAAAATTGCAATTAGAGGATGAATTCCGGCAACAGTAACCTGGGTAATAAGCGCATGGCTTGTTTGTGGCCTGGAAAGGCGTAATTATAAACTGCTTTGAGAGAGCTGTGCTCATTGTGCCTGGAAGTAATGAGATAGGCTGAACTGATCCCTCCATGAAGCTATTACTTGTAATCCCCTCCCTCTCTTCCTCTACTCCGCCCCTCCCTGCCTCTTTGCCCTGCCACAGACCTGGCCGGCAACCTCAAGTTCAGCCGTCACGTCACCTGTCCTCTTCAAGGTCCATGGGCCCATCTATTCCTAGTAGTACACCGCATTCTGAGGAGTCAGGCCTAGAACCACACCACTCTGAGGAGTCAGGCATAGAACCACACCACTCTTAGGAGTCAGGCATAGAACCACACCACTCTGAGGAGTCAGGCATAGAACCACACCACTCTGAGGAGTCAGGCCTAGAACCACACCACTCTGAGGAGTCAGGCCTAGAACCACACCACTCTGAAGAGTCAGGATTAGAACCACACCACTCTGAGGAGGCAGGCCTAGAACCACACCGCTCTGAGGAGTCAGGCCTAGAACCACACCACTCTGAGGAGTCAGGCTTAGAACCACACCACTCTGAGACGTCAGGCTTAGAACCACACCACTCTGAGGAGTCAGGCCTAGAACCGCACCACTCTGCCCCCAGCACCCATCAATAAAATCATGGTCCCGGAGGGATCTGTTTGTTTGCTCTTTACTAATGAGTTAATTAAGAAGCTTAAGGTGTAACCTCGGTTGTGAAGGTCGTCTGCTCTTCATAGACAGAAGATGCAGTGTTTTGAAGCTCTCCACCACACCTGCCTTTCTCGCCTGAGGTCAACCCTAGAGCCCTTCTCTGTGTCACCTGTCAAGGCAGGACGTGTTGAGAGGTGGATCCTGGTGTGCTTGGTGACCCAGGACTGGATGCCCCCCCCCCCCACCCCCCACGGGGACCCTGGTTATCAGTTCACATTGGGCCCCTCAGGGTCGAACTACAGAGCTAGCGGAAAGCCACACCTCGCCTGCTGGAGTCTCACGTCCTATCTAATCAACACGCACGGGAGGCTGTCCACTCACCCCGACACACATATGTACATACACACACACACGTACATATACACACAGACACACATACATAAATATACACACACGCACGTACATATATACACACACACACAACGACACACATACGTACATATATACGCACCCACCAACCGACACACACACACACACACACACGTTGCCGCACAGACACAAACAGCAGTGTCTCGGTCCACCACTGTGATGCAGTTCTGCTTAGGTGTGGGGCCGGGCCAGGCCTTAGGCCAAGTGGTGGACGTGTGTTCCAGGAAGTGGGGGGTGGGGTTAGGTTAAGGTCTTCTGACTCAGAGAGCTACCCTCCCCTCAACCACCTGACCCTCCCTCCAGCCCCCCTCCCTGCCCCCCAGACCCCCTGCTGCCAAGGAGACCTGATGTCTCAGTTGTGCCTAGGAGAGAGGAAGAGGAAAATAATCTTGGAAACCTAAATTCCAAATCCATGGCGCCATTGTAATCCTCCTTTGTTTAGCTTTAGCTGTGCTTTTAGACGTAGCGAGCGCTTGCCCCAGTCTTCTCACCGTGAACGTGGCCACAAAACAAAACCCTAAACAAGGGCTGTTTTTTTGCGTGGCGGAGTTTTAAAACATACTCCAAGCTGAACGACGTGGACACCGACCGCTGAACACATCGGGGAGAGGTGGAGGCAAATTGCGTTTGGCAACGGGCTGCTATCAGCCAGTAGTTAGTATAGCTAACATCACAGATGAAAGAGTCAAGTATAGGTCAGGGTAAAGACTTCAAGGGTCTTATCGGGTTAAGGTTGGAGGCCAATCTCTCCCCCCTGAGTTTAAGCTGATGCCATGCCTGCCCAGATTTGCTGAAATCTGTGCTGACCTTTGACCGCGAGGCGTCGTGGCCGGTCACATGTCAGACTGGTTCCTGCTGTCGGCGCTGGACGAGCTAGCGCTAGAGGGATCGCCACAGAGGCAGAGAGGGAGACCTGTTACTGGCCCACCCTGTCCCAGGGTTCATACATCAGCAGCCATCTGACACAGATGGAACCCAGCAGCTTAAACCCTGCCTGGCATTCCAGATCCATCCTTTGGCTCCTGCTTCAAACCTGCGTTGCCTTCCTGTCTGCCTGCCTGCCTGCATGTCTGTCTGCCTGCTTGCCTGCATGTTTGTCTGCCTGCCTTCCTGCCTGCTTGCCTGTCTGTCTGTCTGTCTGTCTGCATGTCTGTCTGCCTGCCTTTCTGCCTATCTGTCTGCCTGCCTTTCTGCATGTTTGTCTGTCTGCCTGTCTTTCTGCCTGTCTGTCTGCCTGCCTGTCTGACGGTCTGTCTTCTCCCCCTCCCCTACCCCTTTGACCTTTTTGAATTGAATACTTGGCTTATTGAACCAAAATAACCCATTTATGGTGCCCACGGGTGGTCTGGTGTTCCATGTTCTGATGCAGCGTGGAATTCCACTGCTCTTTCACCAGAAGACTCTCTCCTCCATTCTTTCCTATTGTCTCTGTCAAAACTAATGCATTAAAAGGGTCCCAAAGAAGGAATGTGTTAAATGATGACTAATTCATTATTATTATTGTAAAATATTATATTATTATTATATAATTCAGAATGTTACTGGGCAGAGATCCCAGAAATACAGCTGTGCCATACTAGATTCCTTTAACTGGGAGACTGCAACAAAACTGAAGAATAATTCCCTGCCGTAATATCAGGTGTGCTGGGAAAAGACCGCCAATTAACTCCGAAGCACAATTTAGCAAAACGCTTCTTCTGGATGGATGGTTTTGGTCCTTTCCATCGGCATCCATTTCATTGCATTTCGCACATTGTTTTCAGAGGCGTCATCTAAGCCCTGTACCCAAACGAGAGACACATTATATCTCTGCACTGTACGTTTGACCTCCCTGACCGGCTTAGCTCCCTCTTAAGCCCCTCGCCCTGGCCCAAACCCTGTCCGTTCCTGGAAAATGATATTACAGTGTTTAGATCATCCTCCTCTTCTGTTCCCCCATACTGTAATCCTGTTTGCTCCGTCATCATGTGTTGGTGTCAGCAGATGGTGTGTGTGTGTGTCCGTGTGTGTGCACGTGTGTGCTCGCGTGTGTGCCTGCATGTGTGTGTTTGTGTATAGTGTGCAGTGACACCCGCCATATACCCTCCTCCCCTCTTGGCTGTCCTCCATGCCCCAGAGAGGGTGGTCTGTACCCCTGACAAACACTACACACCTGCACCCACACACACACCCCCCCCCCCAACATCAGACAGAGTTTCTTTCCCTCTCTGTCTTTCCCCCTACAACACACCCTCTTCCTTTCTCTCTCTCTCCCTCCCGCTCCCAGTGTCCCTCTGTTTTTATCGCTCTCCCTCCCTCCATGGCTTCCCTCTTAATGAAAATGTAAGTCTTGACGGAGGAAAACAGAGGGAGGGAGGGGCCGGTTGAGTCTTGGCTGGTTTCCAGGCCCTGGCGCCTCAGGAGCCACACTTAGTTCCAGCTCAGTGCCCTCAGTAGGCATGGCCTCCCCGGCTTCACCGTGACCCCTTGATGGAGGACCACTCCTAGCTCATTTCCAGAAGACCTTTGATTTTTCTTTTCTTCTCCCGCTTTTTTAGAAAGTGGCTTCATAAGGCTGCGTTTGGGAATTGGTTTGTCAAAGGCGGACAGGCAACCAAAGGACTCTCTCCCTGGCCGAACGCTGTCCTTAAGACACCCCCTCACCTCTTCGTATGGAGGTTCCCCACTACCGTCCTCGGGCTTGAATTTCCATGGTTCTTCAAAGAAGATACCCCCCTGTGTGTTCTTTGGTTGTTTAATTCCATATCGTTACATCTTTATTATTTCTTTTTAATTCACTTGCATTGTGAATCAGAAGCAGCCATAAGAAAATCTTCAGTGGTCATTTAGAAATCCCCCTCAGGTGCCCTGGGTTGGTACAGTGGCGTCTCCCTCCTGTCCAAATCTACAGCTGCAGCGTGGTTTCCGATCCAGACCACGGCTGTTTCAGAAACAAATAAAGTTGTTCTTTTACCAATTTTCTTTCCAGTTATGCGACAACATGGGAGAGTTCATCATGACATCACCACACTCGGCCCGACATCTCCCTGGTCCATATGTGGCCAATTGGGCTGTTCCCAGTGTCACACTACATAGGACTGATCAGACAGGAATACACTACCCCCCCCGAGTTATGTTGCGTTTCAGACGTGGGGGTTTTCTACTGTTGACCCCATCACTCCAGAGCGTTACGTCATTTAGACCTGCAACAGTCTGTCTGCGGTGCTGTCAACAGGACACGCGTGCACACTAACATGCACTCACACGTTCTGCCGTTCACCTCCCACGTAGGTGTGGCTGATGCTGAGGTAGAGAGGAGGCGTCGGTCTGGCTCATCAGCCTATAGAAGGAGCGTGCTGTTAGCCCGCACTTGTTGTCTTTCTTTAATTGCTCTGGCTGCGTCTCTCTCTCTCTCGCCTCTCCTTCTCTCCTCTCTTCTCTCCTCTCCCTCTCTCCTCTCCCTCTCCTCTCCCTCTCCTCTCCCTCTAGCCTCTCTCTCTCTTCTCTCCTCTCTCCTCTCTCTTCTCTCCTCTCCCTGTCTCTTCTCCCTGTCTCCTCTCCCTCTCTCCTCTCCCTCTCTCCTCTCCCTCTCTCCTCTCCCTCTCTCCTCTCTCCTCTCCTCTCCCTCTGTAGCCTGTCTCTGACATGCCGGCCAAGATGTTTGTCTGCAAAGCGCAGCCAATCAATACTCTCCCATTTAAAGGAGTCAAAGGTCACAGATAGTGTGAATTGTTTTGTTATATAGTCAAAGGTCAGGTAATAATTATTTTTTTAACAGCTTCCCGCCTGGAATTGATCAGTTTCATGTGGTAGCTGGGAAGAGGGTGGTGCAGCGCCGCCTGGTACCGTGGTTATCAGAACTGACAGCCTACATGCAGCTAATACCAGGCTGCACACCACCTGCTGTGGCACTCTGAGGCCTCTTCCTCTCTGGGGCTTATTATTTTATATTCCGGTGTGTGTGGTACTTAGTCTTTTATATTCCAGCGTGTGAGTGTGATGCTTTGTCTTTTACATTCAAGTGTGTGTGATGCTTGTTATTATATATTTAGGTGTGTGTGGTGCTTAGTCTTTTATATTTAGGTGTGTGTGGTGCTTAGTTTTTTGTCTTTAGGTATGTGTGGTGCTTAGTCTTTTATATTTAGGTATTTGTGGTGCTTAGTTTTTTGTCTTTAGGTATGTGTGGTGCTTAGTTTTTTGTCTATAGGTATGTGTGGTACTTAGTCTTTTGTCTTTAGGTATGTGTGGTGCTTAGTTTTTTATATTTAGGTATGTGTGGTGCTTAGTCTTTTATATTTAGGTATGTGTGGTGCTTAGTCTTTAATATTTAGGTATGTGTGGTGCTTAGTTTTTTATATTTAGGTATGTGTGGTGCTTAGTTTTTTATATTTAGGTATGTGTGGTGCTTAGTCTTTTATATTTAGGTATGTGTGGTGCTTAGTCTTTTATATTTAGGTATGTGTGGTGCTTAGTCTTTAATATTTAGGTATGTGTGGTGCTTAGTCTTTTATATTTAGGTATGTGTGGTGCTTAGTCTTTTATATTTAGGTATGTGTGGTGCTTAGTCTTTTATATTTAGGTATGTGTGGTGCTTAGTCTTTTATATTTAGGTGTGTGTGGTGCTTAGTCGTGTATGTTATGTTTGATATAATTATTCGCATTTAACCAGGGTAAGGAGTGTATACCATACAGTACATTTGATAACATTGTTACCTGTCAAACATCTGCCTGCAAGAGGTGGCAGCCTTTCTGCACTAATTATAAGTCATGATTTGAAGCAGCACCCGGAGGACAAGGCTGTTTTCTCACGACTAAAACCTCAGCATGTTTACTTGGGAAGTAATTGCTACCTTTGTGTGGTAACAAATACACCTGAATCTTCAGCGACTTATAGTAACTCATTCCAATCATAATGATTTTGAGATCTATTGAACTTCAGACTGTATAATGTTTCATATGGAATACATTTCTCTTGAATGTCATATTTGTATTTTTTGTAAAGTAATTATTTACTCATAGATCATTTCATAGCATGTTTTCTTTTTTTCCTTCTTGAAACAAATCCATAATTTTAATTTAAAAAGTTTGTTTCGGTTATAAGAGGTTCTCACAGAGAGAAGCAGTCAATCAGAGTCTGGGTAAGCCAGGGGGTCGATATCTGAAATATTACTGTGCGTTTGCAGACAAGCAGATTTTGGGGGTCCTAATGAATGCCACCTGTATTGATCTCCATGGGAAATGTTTGTATGATACCGGAATAACTTAAAAGGGGGGTGTCGACCGGGGGGCGGGCGGCCATTGTACATTCCGGGTTTTGCGAGGGGTTGGGGGTAGCAGCGTCAGGATTGTGTATTGACAAAAGGGCCGGGGCGACTGAGGGGCTTGAAATAAACTGGTGGTGTGCGTTCAGTCATTACAACAGCCGCGCTGGCCCCGCTCAACCTTGAGCCAGTCGATAAGCTATTATAACCATGCAAATTGTGGCCAAATCAGAGACCTGACATATCGGTATTATATTCCTCTGCAGCCACCAGGTTATACATCATCATGTGTAGCCTGGCAACAATATTCATTTCGCTTGCCGTTCGGTTGGCGATCTGGGAGTGGCCTGTTTGGAACAGAGGGGGTTTTGAAAGGTGGGGGTGTTCGGTGGGGGGTTGTTTACTGGTCGTGGTGGTGTGGCTGATGTAATGTGGGCTAGAGGCTAGGTAAACACTGGGATGACCTTGGTCTCTGATTTGTCAATAGAGGTACGTTGGAGAACAGAGAGGGGGATTGTGGGTGATCTCGGCACAGTGCCCCGCCTGTGAAAGTGAAGCCCTCCACAGCGAGCTGTGATAACCTCTGCTCCCCAGTACATTAGGTGTCCGTCCTCCACTCTGCGCGCTAGAAAGGTCTCCATAAACACTGGCTACAGAGACAAACAGTGTGCTATTGATTGGTGGAGTTTGGAGAGGTGAGTGGCGCTGTGCCGAGGCTGGGCGACGGGCAGAGATAGCAGCATGTGTATCAAGACTCAGGAGCCTGTCACTGTCTAAGTAGCCCTGCTCTCTGATCTCCCTGCCTTTGACCCTCGCTGGATGAGAGAGGTCAAACTCTCCGCCCTGACCTTTAACCCCGGCACCATACATACCCTCTCTCCCTCCCCTCCCCTTATCCTATCAGGCTCTGTGTCTGTTAAGGCTGTCGTCTAAAATCCCTGGACCGCTGAACCCAAACGTTGTCTCAATCTCCCCTCCACATTGTCAGAACACCACCACCACGCCGAGTGAAGACCCCAGCTTGCGTCAGCCGTAAGTCGCCGGCGGCGAGGCGCGGGCCTCGACCGGCCGACAAGGCTTAGACCCGTCCGTCTCTGATTCGTTGAGCTCACCGCATTCTGAGACACACATTTGTTCCACCAGGTTTTGCTGTGGCTTGCAGATGGGCAGCGATTAATCAGAGAGGTAACTGTGAAGTAGTTTGCAATTAGACGGGAAAGCTCTGAAGCATGCTAATTGAATCAGAAAATGAGAGACAGTACGTGTTCTGTAATTGGCTGGCTCCCATGCAGCAGGTGCCAGCCCACTCGACTGTGGAACAAGGTATTTAAGTCACATTAGCCGAAGTCAAAATATTCCTTGAAATGGAACAGTTGGGTTTTCTGCTAGTTTTCACTGCTGATGTCACCGGCAGCCTGGCCGCCTCGCCGTGCACTTAGGGCACGGGCAGCCGCGCAGGATGTGCATGCAACGCAGGATGTGCATGCAGCGCATGGCGGGAGGAAAGAAAAAGGGTTGGGAGGTGACATGACGTTCGACGCTCCTTGGAATGAGAAGGTTTTCCCTTTGTTTCAAGTCACCGGCGCCAGTATTAAGCCACGCTGCCGTCTGCTAGCGGCCATGTTGGGAGATCTTCACTGTCCATTGTGCGTTTTGCGGGCATTCATCTGTTCTATATATGGGGGCCTGTGTGTATGGAGGCCACTGTAGGTTACTCTTTTGTGTCTGTATCCAAGTGTCTTGTCTTTGTTCAGGCAATGTGACTGAATGAAGCTTAGCTTAAAAGAAGCTCTCTAAAGTACGCCACCAAGGTCTGTTTATGAAGTCAGACATCCTGGAGCCTCACCTGAACCCCCATCCTTGGGGGGGGGGGGGTCCCAAACCACAGATGCCTCTCTGCAACAAAACATGAAGAAAACGAAGAGAAATAAAAAATTGATCACACTTCGGGTGCTGGGGTTGGAGATGGGGGGTGGGGGGGTGCCAGCTCTTGAGCTCATTGGCTACAACAAAGTCCCTTTTCTGTGAAGGTTGCAAAAGTGTCGTTCTCTCAGGTCTATCGCAGAGGAGGAGAGGCAGGAGAAAGAGAGGAGACAGAGAGTCAGATGTAGGGGTAGAGAATTCCCCTGGCTGTGCTGTGCAGATCTTCCTTTAAAGTGTGCTGGCTGCGTGCTGCACATACCAGAGGAACGGAACGGAGCGGAGCGGAGGGCTATCCCAGGCAGACACACTCCTGAGGCCTCCAGCCCTCCTCTGCATTCAGATCCTGCCCTCGCCCGCTCTCCTCTGACATCTTCATCAGCCATGCCAGAGGAGCCCAGCTCACAGGGAGGAGGCTACACATGGACACGGTTAAACACACTCAGACAAAGACAGACACACACACACACACACACACAGGCTGACAGAGTGTCTTCAGTGACTGTTATTTGTATTCATGTTTGTGCATGGTTTGGCCAATATCACGTACAGTACTGGGTTTTGTGTGTGTGTGTGTGTGTGTGTGTGTCTCTGTATGTTTTTTTTTTTTCCTTCTCCTGGCTAATTGAGAAATCTAAAAGGATGGAATGAGCTCTCCGGCCGATGAGAAACAGGCTGGTATAAACCAATGTCATGCATTGATTTTCCTGGTAATGAGTTCATGGAGACACACGCACAGATACACACAGACAGACCCACACACACACACAAAGACACACACGCCTGCACGCATACACCAGAATACTAATTTAACCTATACCAGTAACTCCTGATATTGAGAGTCGTCTTCACTGCTTTTAAGTCAACCTTAGGAAAAGCTTCCCACAGTGAAACCCTGACACACACCCCTGTGGAGAGGATGAGGAGGTTACTGTCAGTGACTGAGTTAACAGTATGGCTGAACTCTGTGGAGGAGCACCGAAAAGAAAAGCTCCACTTGAAGCAACAGCACAGAACCAGTGTAACAGTGCAACCAGAAGCAGCAGTACAATAGCAGAACAAGTACCAGCTAGAGAAACAGAACCAACACGGGAACAGTAGCACCTGAAGCTTTTGTGCCACAAATGAGCCACAGTGCTTTTTCCGAAATATTTGCAGACACTCGCGCGCGTTAGGCAGCGTAGTTATCACAGCAAACGCAGTGAGAAGCGTGATTGAACGGTTACTTGTCTACCTGGCGAGGGACACGAAACATGTCGCTGTGTTGATTCTAAAGCATATTTACAGAGAGAGGAAGTTTGGAGAGATATCAGTCTGTCGTGGGGGGGGGGGGGGCTAGAGATTGATGGGATGGTTCATCTGTGGGATCCACACAGGAGGACAACCTGGATCCCTACCCATAGTCCATATGGTTGGGAGTCGTCGTCATCGTTGCCCCCCCCCGCATTTACTCCCCGACAATCCTGGTCCTTCGAGCCGGATCCTTCCAGGAGCTCATTAAACAATGTCTAAATCACACTGCAAATTCTGGGCTAGTCATGAAGTGTGTCACCCTGGCTGCCGCTTCTCCCCTTTTCCTTCTCCTCTATTCCTTCTCCTCTTTTCCTTCTCCACTTTCGCCTGATCCGATTTCACAGTGCTAGCAGCAGAAGCTTATCACAATCTCAGGCCCGGGCCCACAGCGACACAGCCTGAACGTACCCGTGTGAACTCTCAACCTTTCCTGGGCCAGCGCTACAGCAATTCCTGTGTGATTTTTCTAGATATTATAGAATCCTATATTCAGCAGATGGCTTGCCTGGAACGGGGCTAAACAATAACCATAAATTGTTTGCCTGCCAGAGCCTGTTTCAAAGCTAAGCATCCATAAGCCAGAGTGCTACAACGGTGTCCCTAGAGTCGTAAAGGCGATTGGGTTAATTTGCTTTTACTTATCTTTTTTCTTCCATTAAGCAAGTCTATTGGCAGTCAGTAATGAGGAGTGCTACCGACTTTGGTCCAGAGACTTTGGGCGATGTGTAGCCACAACTGTCACCAGCACAGCAATGATTGTAGCCTTGGAAATAACTTTATTTTTTCCCTTAAAGACTCCTTTCTCTTCTCCTTCCCAATGCAACCGGCTAATTTTGTTCGCTATCAGGACTTCTAGTAATACAGTTTGGGGTTAGGATAGTGTCTCGTCCTTCCGGAGTTCTCTCTCGTTTTTTAAACACAATACAAGGGCAGGTAAAACACTTCTACAACATTAATGCACCTGAATTGTAAGTAGATTATATTTTGTTTACCACTACAATGTGAGAGCATAGAATGACAAACCCAGTAAACATTGAGTATCAACCTGGAGGTAAACCGCAGTCTGTTCCCCTCTGGTTGTTTTGGCAGTGGCCAGGATGATAAAGGACATTGGGCTGTGGGTGGAGCTGGGGCGGAGGCCCATTAGTCTGCTTCCTAGGTCATGCACCACTGGGCATGTACTGAATGCCTTCATTAAAGAAAATACTAAACAAAGGCTTTTGTTTCCTAACACCACTTGCTTTGATTGTCTTACTAAACAGTAATTCAAGAAGATCTAAATGTGTATCCCCATGGAACTAATGGAGATCAGGCAGTTGGCAGGCAGTTGCATTTTGGACATTTGACCACAAAAAAGGGGGGAATTATCCTGATCCTATCCTGTCCTGATCCTATCCTAGTTTGAAATGAGCTATAATTACGTCGGATTTGAGTTTAAATCAGAACACGTTCTTGATGAATTGTGGACCTGTGTTTCCAAAAACTATTTAATATGTGATTGATTTTACAATTTCCAATACCATCTTGTGAGTTGATTTGCCTATGGTGGAACAGAGGGACTGGGATTCTGGCTTGCTTGGTAAATACATCCGTTAGATTGCGCTGTGTTCAGCAATGGGGGGCGGTTTTGCTCTGCCGAAACCAAGGAGACAGATCCCCCCCCATCCTTATAGACCTCCTCTGAACATGTAACCTTTTGCTGACAGTTTTGACCCGGTCCTTACGCTGCATGTTGCCGGGACGGCGACCTGCACGACGCCCCGTTCCACCGCACGCCCATGCCATGTCATATGAGCGGAGTGTGTCACCTCCATCACATCTTCCTGCCACACTTTGGCCCGTTTGGTTCCTATTCTCACCGTCTGTGGTTACTCAAGGTTCGGCTGGTTCTGTATACCGGGGGAATTGTCGTCTCCCTGTGGATGTTAACATGCTATATGAAAGTCTTGCGGATTGGTCAGTCAGTCAGTCCAATAAGATTTGTGTATCATAGTGTTTAGTACTAATTGTGCTGTGTGTGTGTGTCTGTGTGTACTTCCGTTGTGTTTCAGCTCAACGACACCATTTTCTCTGTCCGTTGTACATTACACTGTGCATGACCCAGGCGGGCAGGCATGGCCTTTTTAACTGCAGGCACCCTGATGCAATCCTCTATAAATACATTAAACCAATCCCCAATGAGAGGAAGCTGCTTATCCAGCCTGCCTGCTGCCTATTTCTATAACTAGTCTACCCCCTCCTCCTTCTCCCCCTCCTCCCCCTCCCCCTTCCCCCTCTGCCACTTCTCTCTCCTCCCTGAGCTCCTGCCTTCTCTCTCACTACCCATTAGCCCCTAGGACTCCATAGTCCCCCTCGGCCGTCCTGTCCGCACAGCGCTGTAGCTGCTGGTGAGGTGAGCTGACCTAGGCTGGCCACGAGTCAGGCCAGGGGTCCGGAGTGTCCACAGGTCAGGGCCAGCTCCAAAGGTGCTCCGAGTGGCGTGGCACTCTGGCTGACCCAGGGTCTTGGCAAGGCAGCCTGTTTAATGAGATTAGCTGGGTAATACCGACTCTGTGTCTGTTCATCTCGCCGGGGCCTCCTTTTTTTTTTTTTTGCCAGCTGAACGGGTTGTGCCAGCGTTCACGGGTCGAGGGCAGGACAAGCCCAATATGCCCACTGCCCGCCTGCACGCTCGCCCGCCTGTCGGCTCAGGGTGTGATAAGGGGACGGGCTGGGGGGGCACTCAGGTATGGGTCTGCTCCTGATGGCACATGCTTGGGAGAGGATCACACAGCACTCTGCTCCTTCTTTCACCCTATCTGTCCCTCCCTCCTTCTCTCCCTCTCTCTCTTTCCCTCCACACTCCCTATTTATCTTTGTCTTTCTCTCTCCCTCCATCCCTCTTGTTCTCTCTCTTTCCCTCCCCCCTAGCCCCCCCACAACATTGCGGCCAAGTGAGGAATCCGGGCTCCCATGTGTCCGACTGGCTTTGATAATTGTTCATGGGAGCGTGCGGGGCAAAGCTGCTCCTCGTACCGACCCCGCAAAGACACACAGACTTCCACACGCCCAAGTCTCTCTGACTGTACTAGCCTCTCTAACTGTACTAGTCTCTCTGACTATACTAGCCTCTCTAACTGTACTAATCTCTCTGACTATACTACACTCTCTGACTGTACTAGCCTCTCTAACTGTACTAGTCTCTCTGACTATACTAGTCTCTCTGACTGTACTAGCCTCTCTAACTGTACTAGCCTCTCTAACTGTACTAGTCTCTCTGACTGTACTAGCCTCTCTAACTGTACTAGTCTCTCTGACTGTACTAGTCTCTCTGACTGTACTAGCCTCTCTGACTGTACTAGCCTCTCTGACTGTACTAGTCTCTCTGACTGTACTAGTCTCTCTGACTGTACTAGCCTCTCTGACTGTACTAGTCTCTCTGACTGTACTAGTCTCTCTAACTGTACTAGTCTCTCTAACTGTACTAGTCTCTCTAACTGTACTAGTCTCTCTGACTGTACTAGTCTCTCTGACTGTACTAGCCTCTCTGACTGTACTAGTCTCTCTGACTGTGCTAGTCTCTCTAACTGTACTAGTCTCTCTAACTGTGCTAGTCTCTCTAACTGTACTAGTCTCTCTAACTGTACTAGCCTCTCTGACTGTACTAGCCTCTCTGACTGTACTAGCCTCTCTGACTGTACTAGCCTCTCTGACTGTACTAGTCTCTCTGACTGTACTAGTCTCTCTGACTGTGCTAGTCTCTCTGACTGTGCTAGCCTCTCTGACTGTACTAGCCTCTCTGACTGTACTAGCCTCTCTAACTGTACTAGCCTCTCTATCTGTACTAGTCTATCTGGCCATACTTGTCTCTCTAGCTGTACTAGTTTCTCTATCTCTACCAGCTTTTCTAGCTGTACTAGTTTCTCTAACTATATTAACATTTATATCTGTAGTAGGCTCTCTAGCTTTATTAGTCTCTTTCTCTGTAGTAGCCTCTTTAGCTACACTAGTTCCATGGCTGGCTGGTGTTAATTTTCATTCAAGAGAGTGTCTAGTTTGCCTCAAGCCCTATGTGTTGGGCAGGTTGAGGCTGTTTGAGTGGCGTACCAAACATGAGGGACAGTGGGCAGTCAGAAGGCTGTGCCTGTCTGTGTAGGTGTGTAAGTCATCAGGAGGACAGACAGACAGGCTGGGCCTCAGACCTGGGCACAGGTGTGCCCTCACTGTAGAGGGGTCAGTTTGGGCCCTGCCCTTGTCTGACAGCTCCTCAGACTGTGACAGCCCAGCCCAGTGTACCCAGCTCCAGCCGGGCCAGGTGTGGACCAGTTACACCTGTGTAGCTCTCGTCCCCAGGGCGCAGACGGGGTCGAGTTGCACCCAAACAAACATCATCCTGTCTCAGATCTAATGGGTGTGTGTGTGTGTGTGTGTCTTAAGCTTATACGTTATATCGTGCCCTGTACGTTTAAGCTTAAGGGACTGGACGATCTTGTTACGGGGACGTGTCAGAATGTTCTATTGTGAGCAACATTTCCATAGCTGTTTCACATTGGCATCATGTTCTCCTGCGTTGTCTCTATGCCTCAGTGTGCTCCTGGGAATGGGACGGATGGAAGCGTCGCACTCAGCCAACTACAATATTTAGCTTTTTGAATAAGTTATCATAATCTTTCTGTGAATTGCATACATGGACACCTATAAAAATGTAGAAATACAAAGATATAAATGATTCATACACGATGGGAAAGCAGTGGATTGAGACCCCTAACACTAAGCACTCTCGTCTTTAAAGAAAACAGACATTTGCAAACACAATAGCCATGCAGCTCTAAGTATAATGAGATGCATTTAAAGCAAATACCTGACTAACCCATATCAAATCACCTCAGGATTATTTCCTTCATTTTACTTTATGATTCAGCAGTACATCACCAGAATATTGTGGAATGATTCTTGTGTGTTTGTATTTACATCAGTGCAGTAATCGGATTATGATATTAGTCAATTGTTGGGCTTTAGTCAGACAAGTGCCATGTTTCAGAACCATTCTGATGGTGGTACCCCTGACCCTGTGGTGTGTGCTCACGCAGGGCGCTTTGCCCAGCCCTGGGCCTGTGGTCTGGCCCATTTCAGTGTGACCCGACAGGGGCAGACACACCGGGGCAGGACGGACTCCTAACATATGGTGGAGATACCCCAGCCCAGCCTGAACCAGTACTGGATCTACACAGAGTCTCATCTCTGTCGGTCTCTCTCACTGTCTCTCTGTCCCTCTAACTTTCTCTTGTTGTCTCTCTCTTACGGGCACTCTCGTGTTGTCTCTCTCTTACAGTCTCTCTGTCTCTCTCTCTCTCTCTCTCTCTCTCTGATGCCCATTTCTAGTTTGGCCCAGGCCTCAGTAAGCAAGGGAGATAAAGGGACAGAGACAGCCAGGGATACAGAAAGAGACAAATGGCGAGAGGGTGAGATGGAGACAAGCAGCCGGAGAGACAGAGAGAGTTTGCTAGAGAGAGACTTATGGGTGTGAGTGTGTGGGAGGGAGGGAGGGAGGGAGATGGAGAAAAGGGAATATAGAGGTGGAAGAAGAGAGGAATGGGAGGTGGGGTGGGATGGAGAGAGATGATCCCTGTGGATTGTGCCGTTGGAACATCACACTGGTGAATCCCTGATGGGAGAGCAGGCTGAGCGCTCACCTCATTCACCGGGGGAAAAGAGAAGCATTCACAGGATGGAAAACACACAGGAGGAGATTGAGAGACGAGACGAAGAGAAAACACTATTCCCCCCAGAGCAGGAATGGGGAGGTTTCTGCTAGCGCAAACATTCTGCTAGCGGAAAGCGGGAGAGGGAGAATTTCGAAAGAGGGGAGGAGGAGAGGTATTTAGAGATGGGAGAGAATAAGTAAAAAGTTAGGAGAGGAGGAGAGGAGAATGAGGAAGGAGATGGGAGGAGACAGGAGTTGGAGGTTGAAGTGAGTGTTTGAAGGGCTGTGGTGGTGCCGAGGTCAGAAAACCGGATTTGTAACTGTTTGAAGAACTGTTTGAAGAAAGCTGCTGTAGTCCATACTGTAGAATGAGTCATCAGTGAGGAGAGCCCAGTGGCTCTGAATGTACACCGTCAAACTTCACCTCCCCTTCACCACTCGCTCTCTTTACCGCGATGCCGCTGCCCAAATGGCGCCCTCTTCCCTACAGGAGTGCGCTAAACAGTGAATAGGGAGCCAATTGAGAGTCGCCCCATGTAGGACCACTGCCCTTGACCCTTAACCCTGCCAAATATAAACCTGTCACTGGGACAGTCACCTCAGAGACGCATTAGGATGGACGACAGATGTCTGAGCCCTGGCAGTGGTGGGACACACAACACCCCCCCCCTCCACTTAATGTCCAGCCCCCCCCCCCCCCACCCGGGTCACCTTCATTAGACGAGCCCCCTGCACGGAGTTAACTGAATGGCTGGATGAGGGAGGGGAGTGGGGCTTTGGTGGAGTGGAGTGGGGCCTGCGGGGTTCTGTAAGTGAGGGGTAACCTAAGTGCTACATTACCGACGCCCCGACGCCGTGGAGGTCAACGACATGTGGCCCTAAATGGGGGTCAGATGCGTGGGCGTAAAGCGGGCCGTCACAGCCTCTCGCCATCACAGCGGCTGTAAATACTGAAGATGTTAACCGGTTGTAAAAATACGAGGCTGCCGTCTCTCCTTTCAGGATTGCGGGGAGGGGGGGGGGGGGGGGGGGGGGGGTGTACTTGTCGGGTGGGGAGGGAAAGGCGGGGGGGGGGGTTAGGGAGGGGTTTTAACGTGCTACTTTAGCCCGGAGGGGCTGTGCAGTTGAAAGTCAGTGTGGCAGGCGTACAGAAACCTCGCAGAACGTTGCCGTGTGGAGAGGGGGCACAGCCAAGCTATAAAAAGTGAAATCATATCACTTAGCAGCTGAGTGCAGATAAAGCTGTGTTTGAACTCGGAGGCATAAATTATACATTGTAAACAGAGCAGTGGGAGACCGCAGCTCGCCTAAATTATGACAGAGGGTAGTTTTTCCTCTTCCCTCCTTCTCTTTTACGCTCTCTCCCTTCCTCACCCACTCTCTCTCCCTTCCTCACCCACTCTCTCTCCCTCTCCATGGCTCTCTATTCCTCTCTCTCCCCCCCTCACCCACTCTCTCTCCCCCCCCTCACCCACTCTCTCTTCCCCCCTCACCCACTCTCTCTCCCCCCCTCACCCACTCTCTCTCCCCCCCTCACCCACTCTCTCTCCCCCCCTCACCCACTCTCTCTCCCCTCTCCATGCCTCTCTATTGCGCACCACTTCTGCTATGCTCCTTGATTAACTTTGAAAGAGCAATTTTTTTCATTATGTTTCATTTATGTCTCTTAACATTGTGTTAATATGCAGGGCTGATTTGACTGGGACACCCTCACGGCACAGAGTGAACCCCTGGGTGGAGTGAGGCCGTACACTCCCAAACCCAATACAAAATACCACTGACGCGCACACATTTCTTTCTCAATCATTTTTGTCTCCCGTGTGCACCCGACATGCTCACGTGCGCGCGCCTACGCACCCAGTCGTTCGCTCCCTTGGGGTGTTAGCCGGGGCGCATGTTCTCGCTTGCGTCAGAGAGGACAGTGGGTTGAGACGGGGGACGGGGAGAGTTTTGTGGGGCGCGTTTCACATGGCCTGATCAATGGGTTGAAGTTGGCTCTTTTTTTGGGGGGGGGGGGGGGATAATTTTATTCCCGAACGCCGTTTGCCTCCTCTGTCTTGTAGTCGATAGAAGGGGGACAGCGGGTGAGCATGTCTTCTGGCCTCCCCCACCCTCCCCCCTACTATGTGTCTGTCTGTTGTAACCCGTACCTCACATCACTGATACAATTTTGATTAATCGCAATGTGCTGCAGGGTCAGGGCCAGACTGTGTGTGTGTGTGTGTGTGTGTGTCTGTGTGTGTGTGTGTCTGTGTGTGTGTGTATGTGTGTGTGTGTCTGTGTGTGTGTGTGTGTGTCTGTGTGTCTCGACTGATGCTGTCAGATAAAGAGTTATGCCTGGTCGGGCTGTGTGTGTTTTAGCCTGTGTGTGTGTGTGTGTGTGTGTGTGTGTGTGTCTGCTTGTGTGTGTGTGTCTCTTAGGCTGGGTGCTGATAGCGTCTCCTGCAGAGGTCACTCTGGCCTGCTCGCCGCTTTGGGCCATACATTCATGACCTTGCCCTTGTGTGGCGGTACTTGAGTAAGCGTGTTTGTGTTTGCATTTGTCGGTGTGTTTCAGGACGTTAAAGGCATATTTCAGTGTTTTGGCTTTCAAGGCCTTATTTCCCACTCAGTTTCTTTGATGTAGCATCAAGCACACACAGGTTTTTCAGTCCTATGTTCCAGTTGAGATTGTCTAACTCGCATGTATGACCCATTATAGTGTTAGTGAATGGAACCCACGGCAGTGTGCTTTAAAGCGTCCTCACTTGTGTCAATATCAAAACACTTTCACTATTAAGAGCAAACCGATGTGTCATTCAAGCTGTTTATGCTTCCAGTTTTCCCTTCTTTTAGACAGTGTTTTGATATTGACATGTGTTCACGTAAAATAACGTAGCTTTTGTAAACCATTCCTGTCCATTCTTTGGTGAATTTATTCACTAGCATTAGTATGTTTCATACAAGTGACTAAGCGAGCAAAACAAGCACAGAAATAGAGAAAAACAAGTAAATAAGAAATTAGCTTGATCCTACAGCACAGAAATTAAGTGAACAGTTAGGTTGAACATGCAAAAACTAAAAGCTGGAATATCCCTTTAAGGATCATTCCTGTATAGTTGAATTCCACTAGTCATTGTACATTTGTGTATGAGCGTGTGTTTTGAATTAGCATTTGTGTTGCTGTTCTCAGCCGTGTCTCACTGAGTTGGTGCGAGGAGCAGAGAGGCTGCGAACCCTATGCTTCTCCTCAGAGAGAAAGGCAAGGAGGAGAGGGGAAGAGAGAGATAATTATTCTCTTTCTGACTCAAATTCGATGAAAAATGCATACGGCTGGGGCTTGAAGCTGCTTATCAAAAGGTTAACTCTTCCCACAGTTTGTTTATGTTACAAAGGAGAACCATTCAGATTGCTGCTTTTCTGTTTTTGGACTCGTTTTGTTTGGGTGTTTTCCGCATTGTTCTGACCCACGGCTGACCCAGGACTTTGTTTTCCTAAAGTTTACTTTCAATCAAAAATAGCCAGCTGTTGTTTTTGTTTGGTGGTGAACATCTCTCCGCTCGGCTCCATGTATGCCTCCATTCCCTGCTTGGTGCAGCTTTTACACGTGGTGTTCAGAGTTGCAGTTTACTGTCGTGGCTTGGAATCATATCAGATGGTCGGCTTAAAATTCAGTGATTCCTGTGAAAGCGGCTGGTCATTACCCAAGGCTGAAACGACACAATACTAGTGTTTCTGTTTCTTTTGTCGCATTAGTTTGGATACTAACGGTAGTCACGTTTTGGAAGAAAAAATATTGTGTTTAAAAGATAATGTGATGTGTTAGTGGAAATGCACAAAATGATACAGTGCTTAGCTCACATAATTGTTGGCAGAAATTGCTTCCCATATTCAGACAATCCGTGTGGCAGAGGGGTCAGTGGTCCTCCACCAGAACAATGGTTTGCAGTGGAAACACATTGGGGAAATAAGCTATAGGGGGAAAAAAGCAGAATCTCCTTTCCACACCTTTACCTCTACAGACGTGTCTCACCCCCCCCCCAACCCCCCCCCGCCGCCTTACGGAGAATACAAACACGAGCTGTGAGATCACATTCCATCGTCTCCTGCTTTCCATTGACCCCTTTACCACATCTCCACACCCAGTCCCACGTACTTTACTCTCTGTCATTCAAACACGCACGCACGCGCACGCACGCGTGCACACGCATTTGAGGCCACATGTCATAGTGCTGCCTGGGAAAGTGATAGTGAGAGAGACGGAGCTCTGGAGAGTGAGTTATCTCTTCAGATGTCATTGAGGGGCGCCTCTTTCTCCCGTTCCCCTCCCTCCCCCTCCCTTGTGCTCATCCTCCCTCTCATCCTCCTCTCTCTCTCTCTCTCTCTCTCTCTGTCTCTGTCTCTTGTTCCCACTTGCTCTCTCAAATCATGCTCGCCTCCAGTGGTATCCAGACAGGCCAAGGACAAAGTGGAGATAGTGTGCTAGCAGAGGACGGGGGCTGGTTTCATGTGGAGCTGGGGCTGGTGTCTTTGATGCTGCTGCGCTCTTCAGCCCTGACAGATCACAGTCTTCTCCCTCAGCCCCCCGACATCGGCTAGCCCGCTACGCCTCACGACTGCGGAGAACACAGCACAGGTCACACACAGGTCCCCGACTCACACCCCATGGTCCCAGAACATCACAAATACAACTTGAACATAAACACGCACCCTCAGCTGGGCTCATGGCCTCCAACACACACGCCTGCCCACTCCGACACACACACTCCGACACACACACACAGACACACACACACCGACACACAAACACGTACACGTACCAAGGTTGCATATCTGTGAGGACTGTTGGATGTTTTATTGGAATTTTCCATTCCTTTTAATTCTGAATACTTTGTGCCCAAGCATCTGAACCAACAGCACCAGTTCTGTCAAGCAGATGACCCTTCTCCCTGAGTTATAGCCAGCCACACAAACTACACACACACTACTGGTGATCCATAGAATCCCAGCCTATTTCATTAATGACTCTGTACCAAAACAAACATGCACACATACTTGGTACACAACTGGTACACTTAACTTAATCAGTAGAGAACACGCTAAACTACACACTTCTATAGAAAACATACTACACACAAACTATAGAGAACACGCTACACAAATCTATAGAGAACACACTAACACACATCTATACAGAACACGGTAAACTAGACACATCTATACGGAACACGGTAAACTAGACACATCTATACAGAACACTGTAAACTAGACACATCTATACAGAACACGGTAAACTAGACACATCTATACAGAACACTGTAAACTAGGCACATCTATACAGAACACTGTAAACTAGGCACATCTATACAGAACACTGTAAACTAGGCACATCTATACACAACACTGTAAACTAGGCACATCTATACACAACACTGTAAACTAGGCACATCTATACAGAACACGGCAAACTAGGCACATCTATACAGAACACGGCAAACTAGACACATCTATACAGAACACGGTAAACTAGACACATCTATACAGAACACAGTAAACTAGACACATCTATACAGAACACTGTAAACTAGACACTTCTATACAGAACACTGTAAACTAGACACATCTATACAGAACACTGTAAACTAGACACTTCTATACAGAACACTGTAAACTAGACACATCTATACAGAACACTGTAAACTAGACACATCTTTATCAAAGTTCTGGAGCCAGTGTGCTGCTGTTAGAAGGTGACTTAAACAAACAGGGGAAATCCTGCTGCTTTCCATCACTGGGCCCTCTCACTGTCCTGGCACACGTGGGCTCCTCGACCCTCTCCCTAACCCCCCTCCCAGGGCGCCTTCACCCCCCGCCAGGCACCCTGGCTCCAGGCGGGCTCCCCTGACGCATGGACACACGCAGACAGGAAGCTTCACTGAAGTCTCTGTCAGTCTGGGCCTTAGTCACTGTGGACTGACCCCAAGTTGACCGCGCCACTTCCTCCTTCACCTCCTCTGTAGTAAACAACCATGTCCCTGTCCATTTGAAGGGCTGCCGCCACGTTCAGTGTCACAACATCACTCGTGTTTTGATGTGAACGTGTCTGTGTCCAGGGAGGATGTTTTTCCCTCTGTGTGTGTATGTAAGAGAGAGACGGTCTCTGTGTAGGGCCTTAACACTGTTCCTTTGGGTTTCCCCCGGTCCCGATGATTGCAGAGTCTTCGTCATGGAAGAGGGCTGCTCCGACCCGTTGCCCTGTTTGTCTTCTCATATCGCCGTTTTCATGCTGTTCTGTTTGCCCTCTCACACACACACACACACACACACACACACACACACACACTGGTGTCGCCCCCTGCTCTTGCTGAGTGTGTGTGAACTCCATTAACACATTCCCTGATAGGACCAGGGCCCTCTTATCTGTGTTCACCCATTAATTACACTTTGTTCCCGTTAAGTGATCTATTTCAGAACCGCCCCGCCCCTCACCGCCCACTCCAGCCTATCTCCACTCCTCACCCCGGCGACCCCCCCCACCTCCTCACTCCCTGATAAGAGTTCTAATGCTGGGCTGGCTGGGTTGCAACACCCCTCTCTGACCCCAGCGTGGCTCCATAAATCAGCAGGTGTGTGTGTACGGTCTGTGCGTGGCATCACTCTCGAATGGTGGGGGGAAACATGATGGCCGGCAAAACCCCCTCCCTCCAGTTGACGGGTGTCTGGGGATCTAATGTACGCACACACACACACACACACACACACACTTTACCGCAATTAGACAGGTGAAAGCTGTGTCAAAGACCGAGTGATTTAGGAGCCTGTGTTCCTCCTTAGCGAGTAGACGTCATCAACAGACTCGTATCTTCAACATGCTGACACTTTCATCACAGCTGTTGTTTTAGGTTTGATTAGTTTAGTCCGATCGCTGTTTGGTTGTTGTCTATCGAAGAAACTCAGACTCAGGCCGTATGTAACAGAATGCCATGAGCCGTTGAGAAACCTTCAATGGAATCTGTTCTCTGTAGAGATTGAATTGTAAAACCAGTGACAGAAGCTGTTCTCTGTAGAGATTGAATTTCAAAACCAGTTATAGAAGCTGTTCTGTAGAGATTGAATTGTAAAACCAGTGACAGAAGCTGTTCTCCATAGAGATTGAATTTCAAAACCAGTTATAGAAGCTGTTCTGTAGAGATTGAATTTCAAAACCAGTTATAGAAGATGTTCTCTGTAGAGATTGAATGGTAAAACCAGTGACAGAAGCTGTTCTCTGTAGAGATTGAATGGTAAATCAGAACTTTTCTTCAGTGGGGGTTTTGCCTCATAGCCACACTTGTTCTCCTGAACTATTCTGTAAGTGGAATGGTGTTAGATTTGTTTCTGTGTGTGTGCATAATGTGTATGTGTTTGTGTGTGTGTGTCTTAGTGTGTATGTAGTGCACTCACCCCAGATATACCAGTCAGTCACTTATTGACACTCATCGATTCTCACACTTTCTTCACTCCCTCAGTCATACCTGAGGTACACACCTGTGCTAGTAACTGTCATTGGTTTCATGCTAAAGTCTGTTATTTACAGTGTTTCCCTGCCTTATTTACAATGAATGTCTTCACACGTCTGAGATATGACTATGAGCTCTCCCACTGTGTGTGTGTGTGTGTACGTGCGTGTGCATGCGTGTGTTTGCATTTGTACTCTGAACCATATATCTTGTGTTTGTGGCCTGTGCGTTGGGGACCTGCTAAGTTGTGAGAAGCTGCCAGCGCCAGGCAAGCGAGTGGTGTTTTAATTGTAGGCGTGGTGGCCCCGGTGGATGTGGTAATGTGTGGAGCGCAGCTCTCTGTCTTTCAGCACGCCGTCTTACCTGAGCCCCAGCGGGCCCAGGGTATCTCAATGTTGGTAACGAAAGGAAACTCAGTGTGTGTGTGTGTGTGTGTGTGTCAAGGCATTGTACTGAAGTACAGGGAGGGGTGTTGGAGGGTCTCTGAAGGCGTTGTCTTTAAGCACCAGGGGCGTGTGTTTGTGTGTGTGTGTGTGTGTGTGTGTGTGTGTGTGTGTGTGTGTGTGTGTGTATGTGTGTTTGTGCATGTGTGTGTGTGTGGGGGCGGGGGGGGTGTATTGTGTCAAAGAGGAGCAGAGGCCCTGTGTATGTGTGAGAGTCTCAGTTCATGTGGAATGGCTGAGTGTATTGTTTTGAGAGGAGGGTGGATAAAGAGAGTGTGTTGTGTGTGAGTCTGTGTGTACATGCATGCCTGACGATGACTGTTTGTGTGTGTGTGTGTGTCTATGTGTGTAGATAGTGTGTAATGGTGGAGGTTGAGGTGCGTCGCGATCCAGTAAAGCTTGTCTGTCTGTCTGTCTGTGTATAGCTCATTATGTTGAAGAACAAAAGATGTTTGTGATTTAGTGTGTGCACACCTGTGTGTTTGGCAGAGTTCTGGGGCTCCGTCGTGACCTTAAGCCGGGCGAGGGCCTCTGTACTTCTAATGGCCCGCCTTTGTGGGCCTCCCTTTAGAGGCGCGCTGCTTTTGAGCCTCAATGGGGCCGGGCGTGGGGACCGACCATTCCCCCTCAATGGGCCCGAAACAAAACCGTGTCAGGCGAGCTAGCAGCCCCAGAGAGTTGAGCATAGAAATCCCCACCAATGACGATGCAGCTCAGACAAAGGGCCCGGCGCGGATAGACCAGTGCCATGTTTACGGCAGCCGGTCTGCGTGGCGCCGCGGACGAGCTCCTTCAGGAAAACACACTCGCACGGCACCCAGAGTGACACGGTAAAACACCTGTCCAGGTAGGAATGGAACCACATAATTCAGAATGGATGAATGATTCCGTGACGGGCCACGCTCTGTATTCCACGGGTGGACGTGCAGTAGTTTGTCCCAGCTCTTTTTCACTGGTTCTAAATAGCTAAACGAGTCCTCTTTTAGTATGTCACTGTCCCCCCCCCGATCAGCTGTCGAAACCTTCTTGATAAAAATGGATTGGTATTAATTAATCTGCACAGCAGTAACACTTCCTCTAGTGATGTCTTTGTTGTGAAAGCTTCGCTTCTTGTTAATGGTAATATTAGATGACAAGAATACATCTTGCAATTATGCTTGCTACGACACATCCGCGAGTCACCTTCCTAGCAATGAAAATAATGTGGAAATGTAACTTATTAAATGCAGTAACAGCGCTGTGTCCTTGGTAAGATTTGAATGGTTTATATTGCACTATGCCACAATTCCATGCCATTTCCGAACAAAGGATTCAGAGTGACCTTGGGCTCTCTGATGGAAGATAATAAAGGAGAGGGATGATTCCTTTGTTATTAACTGAAGTTTTGCTTGAGTGTGCATTATAACAGCGTATTTAGTGTACTCTCTCATTAAAGCCTGATTATTGGGTTCCCAGTTTTAATGTGTTGAACATAGACTGTCACGGGCAGGCCTGGCTACAGAGAGTTTTCAAGATGACTTTATCCCATCTCTTTGTGGTACTAACAATAGACCATAGAATGTTATTGGAAATGTATAATTAATTTGAACAAATATTCTGAAGCGCGTTACACGTATCCACACTCCGATTTCATTTTCTCTCCTCTGATAGCCTTCTTCAAATTAACAACAAAGAACTGATAGGAAAGTGCTTGAATTCGAGGACAAATGCACCCTGTTAGCCTTAAGATGAGAGCCAGACGCCACGCCTGTTACCGTTGACTGGCAGATGTGTATTAAGACAGTACCATGTATAGGGGAGCAGAGGGCACGTCTCTCTGAAGACCCCTACGGTGTGGGCTGGTCTCCGATGCACATGCTGGCCCTGGAGAGGCGAGCCGTTGACTTTGAGAGGTGTTGGCTGTGCGAGCACATGTTTGGGCTTCGATTTTACTGAAGGGGACACTGGAGAGGTGGACACTCATATCCCATGGCAGCCTGTCCTTGGACTTGGGTTATCTTGTAAATACTCTGCTCCAAGTCTATAAAAGCATAGTCCTTTACAGCGACCAAGGCCAGTCATTCAATTTAAAATAAAAAAAGCACTTTGTCTCTGGGCAGAGCAGGAGGAGAGGGTATAAGTGTGTGTGTGTGTGTGTGGGGGGGGGGGGGCAACTCTAGGCTTCCACTGTGATGGTTTATTAGCAGAAAGGGACATAGAAAGCGAAGAGACGATTTCAACAAGCTACAATTGAAATATATCTCTCTCTCTCCCCCTTTCTCTCTGTATATATATATATATATATATATATATGTGTGTGTGTGTGTGTGTGTGTGTGTGTGTGTGTGTGTGTGTGTGTGTGTGTGTGTGTATATATGTGTATGTGTGTGTGTGTGTGTGTGTGTGTGTGTGTGTGTGTGTGTGTATATATATATATATGTGTGTGTGTGTGTGTGTGTGTGTGTGTGTGTGTGTATACATACAGTATCTCACAAAAGTGAGTACACCCCTCACATTTCTGTAAATATTTCATTATATCTTTTCATGTAACAACACTGAACAAATGACACTTTGCTACAATGTAAAGTAATGAGTGTAAAGCTTGTATAACAGTGTAAATTTTCTGTCCCCTCAAAGTAACTCAACACACAGCCATTAATGTCTAAACCGCTGGCAACAAGAGTGAGCACACCCCTAAGTGAAAATGTCCAAATTGGGCCCAATTAGAAATTTCCCCTCCCTGGTGTCATGTGACTCGTTAGTGTTACAAGGTGTCAGGTGTGAATGGGGAGCAGGTGTGTTAAATTTGGTGTTATCGCTCTCACACTCCCTCATACTGGTCACTGGAAGTTCAACATGGCACCTCATGGCAAAGAACTCTCTGAGGATCTGAAAAAAATAATTTTTGCTTTACTTAAAGATGGCCTAGGCTATAAGAAGATTGCCAAGACCAGGACAGGTTCCATTCAGAACAGGCCTCGCCATGGTCAACCAAAGAAGTTGAGTGCACATGCTCAGCGTCATATCCCGATGTTGTCTTTGGGAAATAGAAGTATGAGTGCTGCCAGCATTGTTGCAGAGGTTGAAGGGGTGGGGGGGGTCAACCTGTCAGTGCTCAGACCATACGCCAGACACTGCATCAAATTGGTCTGCATGGCTGTCGTCCCAGAAGGAAGCCTCTTCTAAAGATGGTGCACAAGAAAGCCTGCAAACAGTTTGCTGAAGACAAGCAGACGAAAGACATGGATTACTGGAACCATGTCCTGTGGTCTGATGAGACCAAGATAAACTTATTTGGTTCAGATGGTGTCAACCAGGTGAGGAGTCCAAAGACAAGTGTGTCTTGCCTACAGTCAAGCATGGTGGTGGGAGTGTCATGGTCTGGGGCTGCATGAGTGCTGCCAGCACAGGGGAGCTTCAGTTCATTGAGGGAACCGTGAATGCCAACATGTACTGTGACATACTGAAGCAGAGCGTGATCCCCTCCCTTCGGAGACTGGGCAACAGGGCAGTATTCCAACATGATAACGACCCCAAACACACCTCCAAGACAACCACTGCTTTGCTAAAGAAGCTGAGGGTAAAGGTGATTGGACTGGCCAAGCATGTCTCCAGACCTAAACCAAAATATTGACACTTTGGGCCCCATTTGGACATTTTCACTTAGGGGTGTACTCACTTTTGTTGCCAGTGGTTTAGACATTAATGGCTGTGTGCTGTGTTATGAGGCTGTGCGTTAGAGGGGACAGCAAATGTACACTGTTATACAAGCTGTACACTCTCCTTTACATTGTAGCAAAGTGTCATTTGTTCAGTGTTGTCACATGAAAAGATATAATCAAATATTTACAAAAATATGAGGGGTGTACTCACTTTTGTGAGATACTGTATATATAATATATTTTTTTCCTAAGTAAATATCAAGTCCCCTCAGCTTTCCCCCGAGCTAGTCATTCAGGTTCCTCATCTCCTGGTGTGTAATGAGTTTTGCCTTGTTTTCTCTAGCAACAACACGCAGTAATAAGGAAAGTAATTAAAAGCAGTATGAGTGGGATAGAGAAAACAGACAGACCCCACTTAACGGCAACCATTAAAATTGGATTGCATTAAAATGGCAGTGGGAGTGCTGTTTTGATGAAATGCTGTGTGTTTCATTAATTTGTGTCGGTGTGTGTTTTTCTGTTTGCGTGAATGTGAGCGGGGAATCGTCTGTTGATTTGATTAAAATAATACTTAAGTGAGGTCACAGGGCGCTACAAATATGTCATTATGATCATCTGAGTTCGGTGTGTTTCTAGTTTGACTGGGTGGAGTTGATGCCATGTTTGAAGGGGTTACGGAAGGCCCCCTCCATTCAGGTTGAGATCAACAGAGGTTGGACGCCGCCCTGTTTCCATAGTCTCTGATTCGGGACAACGTTGTGTACGTGAGCCAATTGGCCCCGGCACCTGCTTTGACCTCATTTGACCCCTTCTCCTGGCAGTGACACATCCAGGCCCTCTGACAGGCAGACAAAATGGCCCGGGGGGCCCTTAGTGGCCCCGGTCACCCTGCACGTCTCCACACACCCCTCATGGCAGATAAACCAATAACAGCCCATGTCACCAGAGGATATCCGATCGCCTAACGAGCAGAACACTGATAGTGTTTCTCCAGCCCTTTTCCAAAAACCCAGTCAGATGGTGTTGAGCATACACTAGTTTAAACGGGTGTCTGGTCCAAACTCGATAGAAGTTAGATTACCTTTCATGAAAGAATGACAATTCACTCAATTAAATGGAAGTCATATTAAATAGATTTTATACAAATTACAAACATGTACATGATAAAAGTAATTTTTGTAGTCTATTTCAACTTGCAAATTATTAAATAAGAATTGTACATTCTGCTATCCTAATTATAGGTTAATGACCATTGAATGTTTTAATCTTGTCTTGTAAGATTCTGGTCAATTACATTTTAAATAATTGTCAATGTCTAGGGACATTATTTATCTTTTTAAATGTACAAAATTTAATGAATTTGTTCTGAAACCACGGAAAACATTAGATGTGCTGTAACTCACAGACTCAGCTGAATACTAATATACATTTCTGTAAGAAATGCAGCGAAGTGATCTGGCCCTTCATGCTCACATCAATGTAATTATGAAACATGAAGAAGAGGAGGGGAAAAAAAGTTATTTCAAATAAAATAGGCCATAAGTACACAAGCAATTATGTGGCGTTGCTTTAAATAATGCAGCCGAGATGAAAACTCATTACAGCCCCCGTGCTTTGATTCGGTCTTCCACTCGGGGCATTACTTCAGTCACCTAGCGTTTGTGGTGGAATCCCTGACTATCACAGGATGTGACCACTTGTGACAACATGCAGCAAGTGGTGGCTGGCGTCGGGGTCCGCAGCTATGGAGGAGTTCCTTTTCTCCCACAAACATGTCATTCTCCCTTACCTCATCCAGCCCCAATAGTATCAATAGTGTGTGTGTTTTTGTGTGTGTGTGTTTTGTGTGAGCATGACTTGCAACAGGGTAAGTCACAGAGAGATCAAACAGCGAGTCAATTACACTGAGAAGGATCCAATGGCTGCGAGATGGGTGACTAGGCATCTAAGATCAAATAGACTGGCAACTATTAGCGCTGTCTGTCGTAATGAGAGGAGAACACACGACAACCAATAGATAAGCTTGAAGGTGTGGGAGAACACAGAACAACCAATAGAAAGACTTGAATGGTTGCGAGAACACTGAACAACTAGTGGAGAGGCTTGGAAATGTGAGAGAACACTAGTACACCTATAAAGATACTCGGAGGTGTGAAAGATCACTGAACAACCAATAGAGTGGCTTGAAGGGGTGAGAGAGCCCTATACAACCAATAGAGAGTCTTGGAGGTGTGAGAGAACACTGAACAACCATTAAATAGGTCTTAACCGAATGGATATTATGAACTTTTTATTAGAAAAATATTTGGTGTTCTCAACTGTTTGATTCATGCCAATTAGGATGCTTTATTGTCAAAAAACAGACATACCAACATTAATGTATCGAATTTTGTAAAGGTAAAGAGAATATGTAGTGTTGTAAGTAGTGTCACTGGGTCATCAAAACTGTATTTTTTGTAATTTTCATCTTAATTTCAACACTTTGAAAAGAGAAAGTTAACCCTGTGCAACAAAATATCCAATAAATACAAACATTTATATAATTATAATAAACAGAAAAGATTAGCTAAAAATGCATCTTCTAATGATCCAAGCAAATCAACAGCATAATTGCTCAAAAGTCAGAAATAAAATGGCAGAGTCGAAGCCCAGATCATAATGCTGTAGAGCAGTGTTTCCCAGTCCTGGTCCTCAGGACCCAAAGGGGTGCACGTTTTTGTTTTTGCCCTAGCACTCACACACTTGTTTCAAATGTTGCCCTAACACTTACACACTCGATTGACATAATCAATCTATCATCAGGTCTTTAATTTGAATCAGGTGTGTGAGTGCTTGGGCAAAAACAAAAATGTACACCCCTTTGGGTCCTGAGGACCAGGATTAGAGGTTCAAAGGACTTTGAGGCAAGGACATTCTTGTAGTCTTAATCAATGCACAGTTACAAAATAAAATGACTAAATCAGAACTAGGTGACTTTGGTCCTGGAGGTCTGGAGCTTCATGAAACCCATGACTATTTCTGCAGAAAGTAATTTTCTTTTGTGGAATTCTTTTTGAGAAATTATTCCAAAGTGCAATATGTCTGTTTATTAAACTAGTTACATTTGTCTGACAATTCTATTAAAATCTCCAAATATTAGAAAAACACCACTTTGAAAGCGACATACTTAATTTCTTTACACATCTCAAGAAGTATACAAAAGTAAAAATCCTTTGAGCAACTTTTTAACATGAATAATTTCTAGCATTTTACCAGTGACAATGGAATTTTCATTTAAAATATAAACCAAAAATAAATCTGGGGGAAAATGTTCCTTTTCTAACTTTACAAAATGTCAGGCCTCTGTGATCTTAGCCCTGAAATCACTGAACCATGAAATAACTACTTATTCATTCTCAAACGTTTATATAAGAGACTATGACCAAAACCGGGGGTGGGGGGAGAGAGAAAAATACTGTTTATAGGACAGAATTTACTTTCTACACAGCACCATGGCATTTAATCGATCTCCACATCTTTTAAGGATATTACTTTGATTTGTAGCGTGAGTGAGCTAACTGTCCTCCTCTTTCCCCCGGCTCCTTCTGGGTGTCCAGTGGTCAGGTTAGCTCTGAGAGATGCCCGGCTGGTGGCGCTCCTTCTCTAAATCAACAGTCACAACACACCATTGACAACGTCCATTAGCCTCCGCACACATTGCCTATTAAAGGAGTGGGCTGAGGCAGTAAATGGCCGTTAGCTAGCGAAAGCCCAGACGCCAGGAGGAGTCGGAAGAGTCAGAGGCTGCGCATGCTGAAGAGAGTGCAGAGCTTATTCCGAGGTTGCAGGAGGGTCTGGGCTCATCTGCATACCGGCACTGAGACGCACTCCCGCTGACCCGGCTGCTGTGATTGGGCAAAGCCGCTCACGGCACTCTGGAGTTCAGCGCCGGTGCGGTGGGAGAGAGCCTTGGCATCGATCGCCCCTCTGGAAAGCACAAGAAGAGAGAGACATGAAATGCTGGTGAATGAGAGGAATAGTGCAGAAAAGTAGGTGATCCCCGTACTTCAAATTGGATATGAACGATAGGTGTGAGGGACGAGCCGGGCTGTGTCTTGGTTTTCCGGGAGAGCGTTGTTGTTGTCGAGCCCATAGGTAACACTGTCATTCTGGGAGTTATTGACTGACTGATTGCCAGGCTAGTCAGTCTGACCTGAGGCTGTGATCATAGGCTAGCCCGGTTAACCATGTACAGTGACCGCCCCACGGACGAGACACCCTCACCCCCTATGTCTCCACCAGCGCAGCCAGCCGGGGGTCAATCTAATAAACATGGGGTCAATACAGCGGGCATCAGAGGACACTCTTTGGAAGGGGCCTTAAAGGTGCTGTTTAATTGTGTCCCTCCAGCCTGGTGCATGTACAGGTGTGGGGAGAGGTCTCACTAAACAATTGCCTCGACCCAACTGACAAAGCAGCTAGCAACAAGGGCCCCATTTACTGGTAATGTAAAGCTGTATTGGTAGCCATTCCATAAGCCAAATATTTCGGCTGTGTATTTTGGTAAACATACTGTTGGGACCAAGGCAACAAAAGACAACAGTTTTTTAGCAACAAAATGGTGGTGGAATCTCACCCAACTAATTAGGTCAACCAGCAACAGGTCAGTAACATAATTTTGTATTAAAAGAACATCCCAGAGAGGATGAGCCTTTCAGAAATAAATATGGGGAGGGGTTCACCACTCTGTGAAAGACATCGTGGGCAAATAGCACAATCCCACATTTTGCAAGTATTACAAGCAAGAATGGAAATACATTACACTTTCAAAACTACAGCAATTGGTCTCCTCAGTTCCCAAATGCTTACAAAGTGTTCTTAAAAGTAGAGATGATTCAACACAGTGGTAAACATTCCCTGTCCCAGCATTTTTGAAGCATGTGGCTGGCATCAAATTCGAAATGGGCATCTGTTTATTCCAAAAAAAGGCTTCGTACTATTTTCTATTAGATATAGGGATAAATGATTTGCACATCATTGTATTCTTTTTTTATTTGCATTTTACACATCCAACTTTTTTGGAAAAGGGGTTTTCAGTGAAAACAAAGATTTAAATGTTTCTTTAATTTTCCTCAGCACAAAACTACAATATCTTTGAGAAAGCAAATTGGGATTCCCCTTTTATGTAACCAATTATTCCCCAATTATGTAACGTGCATCACAAAATTATTCACCCTCTTGAAATGTTCCACATTTTATTACATTTATTAAATTACATTACAGCATGTAATTAAAATAGATTTCATTCATTTTTGCTTCTGATTAAAAAAAAATAAAAATAAAATCTTTCTACATTTATTACAAATCTAAAACCGAAAACAATTTACGGCATGAATATTCCCTTTGCTGTCAGGCCTGAATGAGCTGTAGTGCAACCAAGTGTCTTTAGTCAGTTAGTTGAATAGTGTCCACATGTGTGCAATCAAGGTGTTTCAAATTCTGGTTAAATACACGTCTCTGGGAGGTCCCACAGTTGGTTAGTAACATTTCTGACTCTTTCATAAAGACAAAGTAACATTCAAAGCGAATCTGGAAGAAAGTTCCTCAAATGCACTAATCAGGCGTAGGTTATTTCCAAGGCATTGAATATCCCCTGGAGCACAGTAAAATAAGAAATTAAAAGAATGTTGTTGTGACTCTGTTTAGAATAGGGCGTCTTCAGAAACGGAGTATCTGAGGGAGAGGGACACTTGTCAGGGAGGCCACCAGGAGGCCTATTGCAACTCTAAAGGAATCTCAAAACTGCCCTTCATGGGACAAAAACAAAGCCATTGTTGAAAAAAACAAGATGCTGGAGTTCGCCAGAAAGCACGTAGGAGACCCTGAGACCAAATGGAAAAACGTTCTGTGGTCTGATGAGACCAAAAGAGCCTTTTAGGCCTTAACGATTCGTGCTATGTTGGGTTCATCCTGGGAACGCCATCCCTACCGGCAGCATTTCAGTGGTAGCATCATGCTATGGGGATGCTTCTCAGCAGCAGGAAGTGGGAGTCCGGTCAGAATTCAGGGAAGAAATGAACAGAGCAAAACACAGACAGGTCCTTGAAGAAAACCTGATACAGGACCTTAGACTGGATGTGAAGATTCATCTTTCAGCATGACAACAACCCAACTCACACAACTGAGACAATACTGGAGTGGCTTCGGGACAGGTCTGTGAATGTCCTTGAGTAGCCCAGTCAAAACCCGGACCTCGATCCAATTGAAAATATGTGGAAAGAGTAGAAAATTGCTGTTCACCAAAGGTCCCCATCCAACTTGACAGAACTGGAGCAATTTAGCAAAGAATAATCAGCAAATATTGCTGTTGTCCAGATGTGCATAGTTGGTTGGGACTTATCCAAATAAACTCATGGCTGTAATTGCTGCCAAAGGTGCCTCTACCAAGTATTGACAATAGGGTGTGAATTCTTATAAAATCAATTCTTTTAAGTTTTGTATTTGTAATACTTTTTTCACTTTGATGTTGTGGACTTTATATGTTAATCCTAATACAATTAGGTCCGGAAATAATTGGACACTGACACAAATTTAGTTTTTTTGGCTGTATACCAAAATATACTATTTCTGTTTTTAGCCATGACTTGCAGCTGAGTCGTAACTGACTAGAGAACTACTGCTATTCAGCTGGTCAGCTGTTCTCAATGTATAGGTGACTAGAATGCTCTCTCGTGGTGAAAATTACAAGACCATTTTAAATGGTATAGAAACTTGCATTTAAAAAAAAATATTAAAAAATTCAAGGTGTATGAATAATGTTGGACATGGCATTTTTAGTAAAAATTTGACAAAAAAACTGAAATAATTACCTTCTCCAGCACAATGTCTTACTGTGTTTTGTCACTTGTTTATGTCATTTCCAGCCAGAATAAACCTATCGGTCAAATACAAATTAATTATGGCTTAGAATTTGGCATGGGTATGAATACTTTTGGGCTTAACTCTACACCGATTAGCCATAACATTATGACCACTGACAGGTAAAGTTAATAACACTGATAATCTTGTTACCACAGCATTTGACAGTGGGTGGGATATATTAGGCAGCAAGTGAACATTCTGTCCTCAAAGTTGAAGTGATAGAAGCAGGAAAAATTTGGCAGGCGTAAGGATCTGAGCGACTTTGACAAGGGCCAATTTGTCATGTGTTCCTGGTCTTCAGTGGTCAGTACCTATCAAAAGTGGTGAACTGGCAACAGGTTTTATGGGCAGCTAAGCCTCATTGGGCCGTCTGGTCCGATCCAACAGACGACATATTGTAGCTCAAATTGCTGAAAAAGTGAATGCTGGTACTGATAGAAAGTTGTCAGAACAAACAGTGCCTCACAATTTGTTGCATATGGGTCTGCATAGAAATATGCTTGAATGAGTTGGTGTGTCTAAACGTTTGACTGGAACTGTACAGTATATAGCATACACTGAAATCAAATATAAGTTGTCAGGACGTCCCTGAAACATTGTGTCGCAGTCTTCAGGAAGTCCCAGGTTTGTTGAGTAACCCTGTATTTATTTAATTAATTTTTTTAGAATTTGCATACCGTTTCACCAGAGAAATAGGACAGTAGATATCCTGACCTAACTGACGTCTGGAGCGTAAATACGCCATCAGCCATTGGTTGTGAATGGTGGCAGAGGGCTGGCGAAAGGCAACTGCCGTGGAAACTGTGGTCACACCGCGAAAAGAAGTGTTGTGAGGCGTCTATATTAGCCACGCTGCAAACCCCTGACCTCGGAGTGCCGCGGGGAACCTGAGGCGTCTGTACCAGATTTCAGGCTCTCCGTGACCCCAACATGGGAACCAGCTCACCTGGAGAAGGGAGGGGAAACCAAGCACCCCCACCCCCAGATCACCTGATACGCTGTCTGACTTAGTGCCTTCTCACCGCTGCCTCTCTCCAGCGGCCCTTAGAATGAATGAATAACGGTCGACTGGTTTCGGTTAGTGCGTCCATTGTGCACAACTCTCATTCAATTAAAAGACGGACATGGGAGACTATGGGCTGTGCACTATCATGAATGGAGTTGGATCAAATATTAAGACTATCCCGTTGGACTGGAGTGCCTCGGGTCAGAATAGATGTAATGGCCAATAAGCTTGTTCCAGACAGCAGACACTGTGCAGGTGGACAGGAGGAGAATTATATTCTCTGTTAACCAAATGCCTTGTCTGTATGGTTGCAGAATTCCTGGTGCTTTCGACAAAATTTCCTGGTTTTCCTGAAAACCTGCTTTGTGTGTAATGAATTTCCTGCCTATTTGCTCACAATTCCGGGAGTGCTCCAACTGGGATTTTGAGAAATCCAGGGAAAGGTCCAACCCTGCTTGTCCCTAAACCATTGAACATGCGAGTTTCCAAAATCCACACAAGGATCGTAAAATAAAAGGGGGAAAATGTTTTAAGGGTGAGGGAAAATCGGATTTTGAATGGAAACGATGTCAGTGGTCCCCACAATAGTAAAGTGTGTGTTACTTTGTATTATTAAAAGAGCCTCCCTCTGTAGTAAAAGTGTGTGTGTGTGTTCACGGCGTGCGTGTTTATGGTTTTGCAGGCACGGAGCGACACGAGCTGACATCGTGGAGGAGTTTCAACTCCATCTTCCAGTTCTTCAGCGAGGCGCGGCTGGCCGGGGAGAAGTACGAGGAGGAGTCTTCCAGCGCGGTCACCACCCGCAGCTCTCACCGAACCAAACACAAGCAAGACCACGACGACTTGTAGAACTACACCGACCGGAGGAATACACACGGGGAGAGCCGAATCCTCTCCACCCCCACCCCCCCTTTCTCTCTCCCTGTATCTAGTGTCTCTATGATCTCCCCCTTCCAGCTGAACCTCCCTTCCAGCTGAACCTCCCTTGCAGCTGAACCTCCCAGCTCTAACATGCATTGTGTAACTGTCAGAGGGCAGGGTGGCAGTGGTGTGTACACTGCCATTGAGTTTCTGCGTTATTTCTAGACTAGTGCTACTGTCAGAGCAATATGGGCCAAGTGTCTGCGCTTCCCGTGGGCTTGCGGCCTGGCTGCAGTCCGGGCCCAGGAACGGCGGCTGAGATGAGGGCCGACGAGTGCTTTGCACAGCGCGACTCGTTGTACCTCTAATTGTCCTGACGCGGCCCCCGAGCTGAGCTAATGCCCTGGCTGCCCTCGCTCCCGGTCCCAGGGCCCGCCCTCACTCCTCCACAACCCACCAGGCTCGCACACTTCACGTGTCTCCCGCCATCCGACCCCAATGCAAACATTCGTTTTAGCAGAAGTAAACATTAACCTGAGATCACCTTTTTTAACTAAAATCAGTGTGTTGTTTTAATGGTTCTTAAGTCTCTTCTCGTGTCATCCATCCCCCTGTCGCGCACACACTCACACACACACACACACAAACGATTAAAAAAACATCAATAACATTTACTGGGAAGTGTGGTCAAACTGATGTGACCAAACTTTGGAGGGTTGCATTGCACTATTTCAGACAGCTGATATACACCTTGTTTTATTCTGCTTTGTTTTTAATATTATGGTACTAAATGTTTGGCTGGATTTTATGCACTCTTATAACTTGGATTTGATTTTGTATAGGACCAAATGAATTTCCAGAGCGATAAATGTTGATGTGAGGGAGGTTGTCTATGATTTTTTTTATTTGTAAAAATGACTTTTTACTGTGCTTTTTTGCTATCTGATATCCATGAAATTGATGTCCCCAGATGATTGAATTTGATGAAACAAATAAAACCCTAACCTGTGCAAGATATGAAGAATTTAAGACACTGAACAGATTTCAAATGGCATAAAGCCCTGCTTGAAAATGAGTTTTAAGGATATCTCATTTTAACAGAAACAAAAAGTCAGTTCCACCGTCATAGAAACTTACAAATATCCCCTTGCAAGTGTCAGGAAATCCAGCATTACGATACCATCTTAAACCTAGATGATGGAGGATATTTTTTGCAAAAGTTATTTGATTGGATTAAATTTGTATTTAACAAAAAATTGGATTATGATCCTCTGGATAGGGATAAGGATTTGGTAATCCCTGTTGGTGTCTGTTGATATGAGGACCTTGTCCCTGGCAGGCCTATCAGGATTTGGTCATCCAGTCTGACCTTTAATCAGGGATTCTAAGTTGTTTTGCATTTTTCTGAACTCAAAAGGCCAGTGAGTAGGAATGTTTTTATTCCAAAAAAAATCTGGATTATCTTGATCTCACTAGAATGGTGGATTCCGGGTGGATTTAGACAGGTGAAAGGCACTACAAGTAAAGCCAGTGTAATGAAGGTGGAGGTTTAAAAAATGTAATTGTTAAAAGGATTGCATGTATAGGTGAGTTGATATATGGATAAGTCAAATAAATGATTCAACATATAAGGACCTCGAAGTACTTGCAGGCTATTTTATCTTTATTTTTAAGGTACCTTTTATTCATGTAGTTGACTCATTTATGTTTCCTTATTACAGTGTAAAAGTAGTACCTCAACCTGCCCACAAGGTCAGAAGATCTAGGCCAGTGAAAAGCAATGTAAAAACGGATTATATGATATTCATATTGTGTTAATCAATCCTATTCAATTATTTTCTGAAATAAATGTTTCGGAAAATAAACAGATTCAGATGATTTTGGATAGCAGAAAATATGATTAAAGATTCTGGCTAATTCTGATCCATTTTCTTTTTGTGTTTAAAACCTAGCATTCTTATTGGCTAAACAACATAATCTGAAAACTCTCCCAGTAGATGGCAATATAGGCGCCGATTCATTTAACAAAATCTGAATTCTGAGATTTGTATATTGTTGTATCTGGATCAGAATGAATCTATCCGATTTGTGTATCCTTTTTTTAACTTACTCAAAACCGACAGATTAATCTGATCCTGGAAAGCAAAAACAATCAGTCTATCTCATTCTGATTTAAAAAATAAATAAAAACATTGACTTTGGAAGAACTGTATGATCTATTTACCAAACACCTGAAGTGCAAACTTAAAAGTGACAAATAAGACAGCCTTGATTCAGCCTTGCATAATCACGGTCTGCTGGGACATAAACAAAATAAATATAAATACCAATATTTCCACGACAAAAATCACTCAAACGTTTAATAGTATATCCTTCTAATATGCCTGCATATTTGTCTAGACGAGACAGAGATTGTGATCCACCTCCCAAACCATCCCCTGTCTATCTACCCGTAATTTTTTTCACGACTGTATTTCTCGAGAGGTACTGTATGTGTAAGTACTCATTGTAAACATTTCACTTTTTAATTATGGCTTCTGTTGATTATTAAACATTTCCATTGCTTTGTCGGTAATAAGAGAGCAGCCTGGGCTACAGTTTTCATATTGTAATTTTTTATTATTATTATGTGTCTTTGAATGTCACTCTTGAAGTTTACTCGTTGGATATGGGGAATATGTAGTTTAACAGAGGCGTTTCATATCAGGATAGGCTACTGTCGTGTGTTCCCATCGCGGGAAAGGAAAAAACAGTTGCCATTTTAGTATTTTAGGTGTAGATTGTTGCCTTAGGAAGACATTGTTCACTGGTATTTTTTAATGAAGACCAAAGCCATATATGAATGGATCAAAAGTAATGAAGGTAGCCTTAAACCAAATCTAAAGCACAGTTGATATGTAAATTGAGAGTAATTTTAACAATTGATCTTTAATATACTATTGTTTTAGATTGAATGCGTTGTATTGATCAGATGTCATACTATCAAAAACACCCATATTTTGTTTTTCGAATACATTTTGTACGTTTTGTACATAATATATCATCCAATCTGTTCTTTTCCAAAACGATTGTTTATTAAAATGATCACTGTGTAATCAACTTTAATCATCCACACATTATCATATGTACTCCATGCACCATTGATTTGAACTTCTTGTGTATTATGTGACTTGGTGAAAATGAATAAAGTGTTTATGGAGTTTACCCAACATGGGTCTATATTTTGTTTCAAAATGAATTCATGTTTATATAGAACTTTTTCATTATATGGTAAATCAAGTAGCCTAACAGCTGTGTTTGCCATTATTTTAATCTGTTAGACTGCATGTGACTAGAAACGATCACTAGACACTGACAATGTAACCTGTAGACAGGCAATACGAATATCGAATATTTGTTGTCACTTCATTATATGATCACAGGATACGGTATAGCCTACGCAGGTCATATGAGGCCGCCTTTCTCAACAGGGAAGGAAAATAAAGGGTGAAGCTAAGAAAAACTTGAGAAGTTCGACCTTGGACCTATAGAGCCTGTTGCGCTGCCACATCGGCTCGCGAGCTTTCAGCGCAAAGTGCGCGAGCAAGTTGAGCCTAGAGCAAAAGTGATCCGAGTCATCACCTCACATAACAGCTATGAAACCTCACCGAGGAAGACGATCCATCACTCAATACGGAGGAGGCGAGTCCTCGACAATTGGACTAGTGTTAACCAAAGTAAATGCCTTCTTAAATAGTTTAACGATTGGTTTTAGTATTAACAGTTCTTTTTACCGAGTGCCTCTTCAAAGAGCACGGAGCTTCAAAAACATAGGTCTACCTTCCTCTCTGTAGCCTATAGTAAGTTAATCTTTTTGGTTTCACGTTTTCCACCGCATAAAGTTTATTAGCCTGCACGTCCCTCGGAAAAGTGTACTCTTTAAAATACAGTCTCCAATTACAACAGGTTAAACGTGTTAGAAACAAATTGTTGAACATCAATTAAAACTCCTCAAAATGGCGATTAATCTTTGCATAGAGAGCAGTATGCCAGTGCAGTTTACAGGATCATTTGTTTTCACATGGTGAAAACCGATAAGGTCATTAAACGCCCCCTCAATAAATCTTTAGAAATCTTTCCATTAACCGTTGAACAACAAGTGCGAGCGAGTGGAACTGTGGAGATCCCTCACACCATGTCAAGGTCCCTCAGGAAAAAAAAGCATTCAATCAGCTATCCGTTTTTAGAGTTGGGCTCAGTTTTCTGACAAGTGAAATGTCTTAACGCACTCAAATTCAATGGGCGAGTAGGCTATAGGCCTAAGCGAGGGTTGGAACACCATATCCTTGAAACTAATAAAAAATAATCAATTCAGGCACTATGCTTTCCACAGCCATGCTCATTTTTTTTTTTTTTTTTTAATTCATACACCTAGCCCCTTGTTAAATAATTACAAGGAAGTAAAATTAACAAAGGTGACAAATTAAACATAACTTTCATTAGGCAGTGTTAGAAAATATCTGCATGGACTCATTGCAGATGTTTTTATAAATTCAATTTCCAATTCATGTTATTTTCATTGGACGCTGTGCATGGCTACATGTAGGCCTACGTCTACTAGGGGCCACACTCACGTAAACCCCTCACGTAGGGCTGTTAGAGAGTAATCGCTCCTGAAACTTCAAAAGCTTCGTCTCTCTTGTCAATACCATCCGGATCCCAAAATGATATTTCAATTTTTCTGCCGACTCTTATTGTCACGGTTGCGCTCATCATCCCCTCCCATGCATGCACACCAACACTGCTAAAAATGAACTATTTCCAAAGATGGACTAGGCATTAAGCAAAGTTGGAATGTCACCCCCGCCAGCCCCTAGTCTTCTCCAGCACTCCACCAGATCACTGTCAGATCTCTATTTGCATAATTATATGCCCGGCTCTGAAGAGAAAACTAACCCCCAAATTTTACGGGTCAACAAACTGCAACAATCAATGTTTTATCGTGTAGGCCTATACTAAAAAACTATCTACAGCCATTCAAGAGGGTCTCTCACTTTCTCTCTCTCTCTCTCTCTCTCTCTCCATCTCTAAGTAGGAGAGCAAATAGTTTTTCATCTAATGACGGAAGAAGAATGTGTAGCTTAAGCTTGAGGTGCATTCAAGTTTGTTCCCCCTCGTTCGTCAGTCTCTTCTTACACAGTATACTGTGTATTTTCTATGCAAAAGAGGGCTCAAAGAAAGCACTATTGGGTTAGAATGTAACGTCGTCATTACATATTCATTGACTGACCAAACCATGAATCCAGTGGAAGCCACCTCACTTCAATCACCAAACCTTTCTATCCGGCGAAGCCCTTTATACACTGAAACAAAACATGCTCTGTCAAAAAGATGGTCATTCAGAGACCCAAGACGTTATTCGAGGGATTCACTCAGATGCGTTGGTTACATACTTCGTACAGTACATCGTTAATAAACCAAACTGGGTTGTATTACGTAATGTAGGCTATGCCACAGCAAGTTCCAAGTTGCCTATGCATGAAGATATCTTTTCATTAGACAACACAGGCCATGTTCCCAATCTGGCTGTTCAAAACATCGACAGGTGTTTGCCATATCCAGCAGAGAGACAGCCTGGCAGGCAGTAGCCTATAGTGTGGGGGTATATCGACGGGAGTCAGTGCTAGTTTGCAACTCTTAAAATGCCAGGACCTTGTTGTCACGGGGTCTTTGGCACTCACGTTGCTGTGACAATCTGATCACCTATGAAGTTACCAATAAGTATTTACAAGCGGGCACGCGTTCCCGCGCACACACAAACGCTGGCCTCGCGTTTTGAATAATTGGGCTTCACCTGTCTGATAACCTGACAATGTAAAATACTGGTTACCATGGTCACCATAACCCATGTGTGATGTGTGTTTGGATGAGCCTGGCATATAATACGCCGATTGTGTCCAGCTGTTGGCAGGCAGGGACGTTTTACGGTGTGCAGTCCATTTGGCTTTAATAGTAGCTTTCAGGCGGCCGCTACTCTATACCCTTACCGCCCCCTCAATTACACCCCTCTGATAGTCCCGGGTCGTAAAGACTCCTCTAGTAAAAGCCCGCCTCTGAAATGGAATACATTTGAAGAATGGGCTCTGACTTTAAAGATATAGCGTACTTTATAACAATTTAGCGGATGGTACAGTATAGTTTATTATTCGTATATAGATCAAGTAAAGAAAGAAAGAGTAAATTAGCTTAGTGCTAAGAGCCCAAGGACGGCCTGTTGGAGGAAATTGGTCATTTCGACAGGCTATGATAAATGAATGACAGTCAGTGTGAAGGTTTGAGGGGGGCCTGTAATTTGGGCTGTTAGCTTATGATTTGTGATGTAGCATTCTTTTAAATCATGTGTAAATTCAATGTTATAGTACAGGAGCTTTGTACAACATATTTCAATGACATAATTTGCCTTTTGACCCAAATAATAAACGAACAAATAAGATGTATTGTTTGTCTTTTACCGACTAACTACTGTCTTAATATTTAAAATAGTTAATTTATTAAACCATTCAATGGGGCAGTTGAGTGAGAGGTAGGCTACAAACTATTTTTATCAAACCGTGACTCTTCAAAAGAAGGAAAAAACATGCTTTAATAAGCATAATTTGGTTGTATTGGTTTTACAAGCTAATAGTCTAATTCAAATTGGAAAAAATAATTAAAATTAATATATATTAACTTATTGCCTTTTGTAGATTGTGTCTTTATATTTGTATTATTCATTGGCCATTTTCGTTAGACCTGCAAGGGGAAGATCTAGTTTATTTGAATTACATGTAAAAGACTGAATGTAAAAGTTCACTTTGCTGATATTTAATATCACATGGAGTTAATCGGTCAATTAAGCTACTAGAAAATTAATCTTCATATCTGGCAGAAATGCATCTTCATATCTGTCTTTAAGGCTAAACGAAATATTTTCTCGTTGTTATTATTATTATTAGTAGTAGTAGTATTGTAAGTAGTAGTAGTAGTATTTATCTTCTTGAGGAAATGTTTCCTTTTAATTTGTTTACATTATCCAAATAAATACTTGTATCTAAAATTAAACTATTAGAGTATCAATTATTTCCTATGAATACAATTCACACATGCATTAGTAACAATCATTGCAATGATTCCAAATTATAATCAACAATAATCATAACATAACAACGAAAATGCAATGGGTTTTCTTTGTGTCATTTGACACGGGAAGTTATATATCAAATAAGAGAACTTAAATACCCATACAAAGTTGTCATTGGTAAGGTGCTGTTATTGAAGAGGGGAGTTATTTGGTACTGTATCCCATCTGCAGGAAAATAAAACGTTGGCCTAATTTCCTGAATCATATTTTAAATCGTGGGCTATGATGGAGATCAATCAAGTTTCAAATGTAACCAACTCTCTGTTTTCATGGTGAAATAAAGAGAAATGCAGGTTTTCCCCGACTTCATAACTACCAGTAATTTAACAATACAATATGGTGCTACGTTCTTTCACGAGAACAGCTAGAGACTTCTTCCAAACTTCAAACCTAACATTATTTAAGGTGGTTCCTCACATACTGAATGACGTTCCTCCTTAAATCACTGGAGATTGGAGGGTAGAAAGCGTTCGATGGGGGAGCCAGACGGAGGCAAGTTTTAACACTCGGGGAACCCACTGGCCTGTGTTTATCAATTTGGGGTTTAGGCTATATGTATATAAGAAACGTGATATTAAATCACACATTATAAATGAGTTTCATCAGCTGGATGCGGTCCTCCGAGGCTCAACATACTGGTAGGCTGCGTGGGGCATTGGCCATTCATCCCCCCAGAGTGAGAGACAAGTTATTACTGCGGAGCAGGCATCATCAGCTCCAGCGCGCATCCTCATTACGGACGCCCCAAAAGATGAAGCTCTAAATTAAGTTATCGCCAACCAATGAACTCAAATTAGCTAGGCTGCAGAGGTGGCCGTAAGACGGGCCTCGCTTTGAAACACCCTGACAGGCAGCAAGGCGGAGAGAGAGAGGGGAGAGGGATGGTGGGGGTACAGCTGGCCAAATTGGCAGGTGTGTTTTTATGTACATTTCATGGTTTTTAGCCCCCCTGGTTAACTTGAGCCCAACTGGAATCTTCTCGGTACCTATTACAGCTCGCGCTATTATAGGACTTGCATGGGCACCATCCCGTGCGCTCTTTGATGCCGCTTCTTTTCTCCCTTTTCGATGGGTCTACTTGGTTCCCTTTCTCATTTCATTTCTTTATCTGCCACTGAAATGAAATGGGACGTAGGCCTATGTCTTTTCTCTCTGTTTGACAAGCGTCTTTCTCTCTCCTGTCCATATAATCTCTCCATCCAGTTGACTAGCTTTCTTCTCGTCAGCGCCCACGTCGTTACTGTGTTTGCTACCTGAGTCAGGCTGGGACGATGAAAAGCGGGGTTTGACTGAATATGGAAGTGTAGCTTGGAGTTGACAGGGGGTGATAGCGACTGGAACGCCTAAAAGAAAATGTGTGTATGTTACCTCTGGAAGATGGGATGCTTCTTATGGTCTGTGATGTCAGCCACAGAACAACCAACTTTACTTTCTTAGACTACTGTTTGTCCCTAAAGAAAACCTGTCAGATGAAGTGACAGATTGGCGGCGTCTGCGTAAACAATCTTCCCGCGTATCTGGACACCTGCGCTGTACCTGAAATCCCTACTAGGCTTCCCCATATTGAGCTACTGAGAATGTATTCAAGCATCCTGCATGAAACAGAAGGACACATTCGTTTGCATATAGTTAATCTCTGAATAACTAATCAACCAACTAAACAAGAATGTGTTACTGAAATTGATTGCATTCGTTTTTATTCTTTTTGGTAATCTAACAGTTCAAGCTAGTTTGAGATGTAACCATGTGATATTGTAAATACTATAAATTGAGTACAATATAATGTACTGTTTTAATAAGAGCACATTATATTTGAATATATTTATCTTTTATTAATTCTGCAAATGAGAAACGTTTTTTCGATAAGATGTTTTTATTTAATTTTTTTTAACCCAGCAGTTCAACATTTAGGCTACAATAATTCCATTGTAATATTATATAACAGTAAAACCCCTTTGTGCTGTTGTTAGCTGTTTTTTTATTTAAAAAAAATTACTTTAGCGTAATAACAAAATAATTTAACAATTTATAGTACGATTAATTGAAGTTGATTTCTGAAAACTAGAATATTGCTATTAAAGCAAATAAATAGGCTACTAAACTACATGTTGTTTATATTAAAGTTGTATCTGAATATTAACAACATATCTAATGCGTAGGTTAACTAGCATCAACTAGCATAAAAATAACCAACTTTGATCTCAACCACTTTAAAAGCATTCTGTTTGTGGCTCTTTTACCATATTTATGGTACGTTGCACACTGGCCTATATGCTCCTAAACAATTTAAAAGGCAAACCAATTACTCATATTTGACTACATTGCCTTTACATTGGTCAGCTATCTAAACTTTGCATAATAGTCTGTATTTTTCCTTTGTGCAATATGCAACATAATTTTTTTCTGGCCTTCACTACCATCATCCTAAAAATGTTGTTTATTCTTATTTTTTTTTTTTATGTAAGGGGTGTTATATAATATAGACCAGTGTTTTGTGGTTTGGAAGAAAGTCCATTACACTAGAAATTCATGTCAGGAACATTTCTATTAAATAAATAAAAACAAACCAGAACACAAACCCCTTCAATTAATGTTGGACCTGGTATAGGTTCATATCTAACGAACCCAGCGCTAATGTAACGTAGTAGACCATCAGATGTGTTTGTTTGTACCGAGATGTTGACCTGTCAGGGGTGACTTGTTAAGAATTTAACTCCCAACTGTTTGCCGTCTCCAGATGCTCGTGGTGGCATCGATTTGAAACTTGTCTAATCTAATTTGATGATAGCGTCCAGCTATACCCTCGCATATCACGGAGGAAAGCGCTCTTTCTCGACCTTGCCTTGCTATCAAATTACCCCCGCCTGAGCCACTGTGGGAGACCAAAACCAAGTTTACAAGACAGAGATGAAAGAGAGGGAGGAAAGAGGTTCTTTTTTCCTCAATCTTGATCACACGGCCTCCTCGTCGTCATCATCATCTCTGTCACTCCATGACTGGCACTATCTGCTAAGAAGACATACTTCTTAACTGATTTCCTGTACTTAAAAGGTGTTTTTGTCCGTGCATCAGTACAATCAATATTGACGCCATTTCTACCTATGCAAATATACCATCCACCTGGTTTATATAACCATGTCAGTTAGTTTGAGTATACAGTGGTGAGATCCTATTGAAACGTGAATCAATCTCATGCATCATATTTTTTTAATTATCTGCCAATTGAATGTAGACATGCCAAAACCACGCACAAACCACACACATCCATCCCAGTTGATGTGATTTGTATAACATATGCATAGATATGAACAGGAAGACATTGGAACCCACCAAACCTCCATGTCAGGCGCACGTGCTTTGAGGAAAAAGTTGACGTGAGAGCTGGAGTGGCTCACGTCTAAAGTTTGAGAGGGAACCGAAGGCGCTGACGGCGGATTTGCTAGTGGGAAGAGAGAGAGAGAGAGGCTGTTTGATGGAGCTCTACAGCTTTGAGACAGCTTGTTAATTAAAACCCCAAGAGATGAGCCTCTGGAGCCACCGTCCATATCAGAACACTGCTAACTATCCTGACAGCAAGTTACTTAACAAGCAGGCGCGCGGAAGCTTTGTACTCGCTCTTCAATCCCATACCTTTTTTTATCAGAGGCTAGCAGTGAGATAATTTAATTCGTTAAAATCCCACTGTGGCGTTGAAATATCTTGTTTTCTACTTAACGAAACTATGACAAACCGATATATTCACTGTCTTCTTCGAGGAAAAGGGGTCCCAATGACTATTCTTACACGCCCAAATCCCATGTCAGCTTAAAAATGCGGTAAATTCGATTAGGCTTTAAAAAAGGAAGGTAACGACTGGAGAAAGAAAGTAAGACGTCTTGGTTGGGTGGTCTGATAAGTGGCCTATAATCACTTTGACCAAATTAAAGGATAATGTTTCTAAAATTGAAAGCACGTTTGAGGTTTGGATTTGGACTACCATATGAAATAAAGAAACTATAAAATTGTGAATAAAAACGTAGCCTGTGTCATTTCGATGAGAACAAATGACTATTATGTGATCAAATTTCATTGAAGTCATTATACGCTTTGCCCTATATGCATTATTCCAACTTAATTGAACTCGCACCCGCCCTTTGCCTGCGGGATCTGTGCGCCATTTGATTTTATATGCATAATGTGAGATGATGGCTTGTTAAGTCCTGAAAAACAAATACCGAGAGCCTTATTTAAACACTCAAAAGCAGGATGAATCAATGGTTGTTCTACAGAAAGTAATTGAAATGCCTTCTTAATGTAGACTTAAATGTGTTAGCCAAGCGCAAAAGTCCTATACTAAATGTAAATACACATATAGTATAGATCTTCGTTCTGGCTGCTACGCCCCATCGATTGTGAGGAATGAAACCAAGAAGTGCTCACTGTAGTGGCTCTTTGATGCAGCTCTTGATGGTTCAGGTGGAGGGTCGAGAAAGGACTCACACCTGCGGTGAGATACCACCCAAGATCCGACTGTGGGTGAACTGAACTAGCGGACAATACAGCTATATTTCTGCTGATAGATGACTTTCACAACAACGACCATCATTCCTTGTCACCCCTACACATTGCACGCTTTGGTCTCATGCACGTGATGGACAATAAATATTTCCTTGCCGGGAATGAAAACAAAGAGATAGTTTTAATACAGTAACTCTCAACTTGGATTGTACATATATTATGTCCGGTATTTCAATGCAAAAATAATCAACACAGTTTTTGAAAACCTGATGTAACAGTATTTGCCAGTGAAATGTACTTATATGTCCAAACCAAAAGCAAAAACACCATTAAGAAATAAAGACGAAATGAGCGGTTTCACGCCATGAAAAACGCACCCTCTTAGCCTGGACTAGTTCCTATCACAAATAATGAAAGACTGTTAAAACCATTAGGCTACATGTGGGCAGGTTTTCTTCAGAACAGGACATGCTTGTTCTTGGGTTCTTACGTGTTTTTGTCATCTAACGCGGTTGCGGCCTCTGCACCTGATCGCATGTGCCTGGGCTAGCGTTTTTAAGACAGCTGTAAAAGGTTCTCTCCGTCTCCAGCACATTCATCAACGTCAGACGTGGACAAGACGCTATTTAGTGAAAGTGTAACTGCAGCAGTATATCTTGACAGAGAGTGGGCCATTCACCGCAAACAATACCATTTTCCCTCTGTTGAAAGGGGCTTTTATAAAGTGCATATTTCTAATTTTCCAAATCTTTAAATATTATACAGTCGAGTACATAAAAAATGTATAGGCTATTGCGCTGTTGAATAGAATAACCGGATAAAAGGGGTTTAAATAGCCGCTTCACATGTAATTAGCCATTGTTTTTAATCATTGTTTTAAAAAAAAAAAGGTTCTAAATGACATTACATGCTCGTTACAAAAAGCACATATAAACTATACCCTTATTTGAATTAATTACCGTTACATTTATGATGAATACACTGTTTAATTTGAAGGATTGGAATTTGTAGTAGCAGCTATGCTTATTCAATATAACTTTGAGTTAATCGACTTAATCTAAAATAAAATAAATGCAAATCTAATGAGTTATTGGCCTATACGATTATATAAGCATTGCACAATATGCAAAAGAATATCGTGTATATAAAAACGATGTTTATATAAAGTCGATGCGTTATACTCTTATTTGGTTCAAATTATTTATTAATTTGATTTGATAGTAATGCAAATCTCCTCACTATAAAACCTTTCTGTCATATACGTTTTCACACACCAACGAAATTAAATTAGGATAATTTACAGCCTTGGAATGTACAGTGAAGTCGCTTCAGAAAAGCTTCTGTAGAGAGAGTGTGGACTGTGGGTTGCGGCTAAGCATGGATAGAGGGGGTTTTGTGTTGTTCCTTGGTCTGAGGGTCCCAGTACGCAGAGCGCCATCTAGCAAAGGAAAGTAGAAACAAACAGCGCGAGAAAGCTTCCATGCACAGCACTGCACTTGCACGAACACTGAAGCAGGAGAGCATCACAACAAAGCCTCTTAGAAGCACGGCGGAGGCATTGTAGAAAAACTTTCTGCACACTATTCTGCCTTAATTTAACAGGAGACTGCTCTCTATGCACGATTCATTATTGACATAAATAGAATACCCCGAAATACTCTATGAAACCACCCTGAAATAAAATATTCTTAAATTATGAATAATGAATGGATCGATTAATTAGAAGTTGGGAATGTGCATTCTACAGAGGATCGAATTTTAATGAACCATTATGGGTCAAGATGCTAAATAAACCAATTCTGTCATCAGTGTCCAAAATAAATGACTAGGAATACATGTCAAACAAGCTGAGGGAGAGCTGGCTGACTATCATCTTGACAAAATCAATACTATCAACCGCAATCCTCATAAAAATGTTTTACTTCACTATAGGTGTACCACGAGCTCACAATACTTCGTATGCCAACCTGGTGTAGTTTCGAATCAATTTAGGTTATGTTATATGCAAGTATACCAGGGCCATTGAGCGGGTTTGTCGCGCACCCTCTCCACAGCACGGGTGTGCTCGCTCTCTGGTCTACATAGGGAAGCTAACACGTCACCAACCCACCCTCTCTGTCCTCTTCATCTCCACTCCTATAACTTGAAGCGCCAACAAATATGACGAAAATCCTAACAATATCAATAACAACTCTAGCAGAGTATTACCTATGGTAACAATTAACTGTAGCAATAACATAACTTAGCTAATAGCCCTTGTCATAACCACCTTAACTGAAATTATCTTAATAGTCTTTAGGCTTTGTAATAACCATGATTAGTAAGGCCATCAAATCGTATAGTCCTGCAGAGAAGTAATCTAAAATCTAGAATAAGACAAGGCTATAGCATTTTTGTTCTATTAATAACCCATTAATGAGTGTTAATACGAGACAAGCGAACTTACAGTCAACTATGCATGCGAATGCCCACAGAGACGGACCTTTTCGATTTGGGAAGGATATTTTACATAATTAGAAATATTATAAATGCTGGAATATGTTAATATCAGAATCATTTTCCCTAACACTTTCAACATCCTGATGTCTAAGTGGAATATTTGTAATTTAATGAATAGTAATGAGTGATTATTCTACGTTCACGGTGATAAATATGTACAAAAAGCATAGCCTATGTCAGAAGACACAATCATGAGGCACGATGGGTTGGTGTAGCTTACTTTATCCATAAACCGCATTTGTCACAATTTTCTTTGATATGCGTACAGTGTAATATCAAAATCAAAGGTACTTAACGTATAACACCGTAGCTTAAAGTAAGTTGTACAAAATATGCACATGGGGTTTCGACGACTTAAATATACGCTGCTTTACATCGATAACACATTCATTATTAAAAATTTTAACATTTGTGTAAACAGCACTTGTGGCCACCCCTTCATGTTCCCATTACACAATGGTTCCCAATGCAGGTGTATGTGTGTAGCCTGTGTGTGTGTAGCCTATATTCTCGACCTCTCAGTCAGTAAGTGATGAAAGTATGTCTCTCCTCATCAAAATAATCCAGAGCAGTGGCAATTAATTTTATATAAAACTGAGATATTTCCCCCATGGCTGCGCAGTCAATCTAGTAGCCCTTGCTATGATTTATTATATGAACAGTGACCTAAAGACTCTTAAGTTCTTTTCGTGAAATTAATCAACTATATGATCATAACCCTTTTTTTTTTTTAATAATGTCCAGCTAAACAGGACAGTTCTGAATAACCTGTTGGAGACGGTGAGCGCACGTGATCTTCCAAAAAGAAACGTGTAAAATTTGATTTATAGTTATAGTCTACTCGACATAAATATAATCTTTCCTTAAAATAAAATAAAATAAAAACATGATGAATGTTATTCTATTTTTTTCAGTGTCCACATCAAAGTCTTGATCTAGCCCCTGTAGCCAGCTCCTTTTTGGACACATCTCTATTTTCTTTCCACTGCTCCGTGGTAACCGAGATAGCCCCCCTTTTGCCGCCTATGCGTGGAGTGGAAAGAGTGAAGATGTGACGGGGCGTATTTGAAGTATGACGAGCTTTGTGGTCCACTCCTTTTCATTCCCCTGCCTCAAATACTCCCGCTTTCAAATAAGCCTCTCTGGCAATCCCAGCCCGCCCGCCCCCCGCCACCTTGACATGAATGGGCGGCTGACCTTTCAGGCCGTGTCCACTCTCCGTCCAGTTTTGTCCAAATAAGCCTCCTTCCCCCACCCTGCCTCATCTAGCATGCCAGCTATTCTTCAGTGATATCATCAACGAATGCAAATGAATTTGGACGTGGGGGACTGCACGGGAGGAGGGTGAGGAGGAGGGCCGGTAGTCATGGACAAATACCACACTAGCTGAGAATGCGCGTGTGTAGATGGAATAATTGAATAGCCATGGTTCGAACCCAGAATTCAATATTGCAGAGAAAATAAAAAATTCCAATTTCTGAATTTCGCACTCTGAAATACCACAAAAATATTCGCGATTCAGCCATTCAGATTAGATGCGTTTATTTCTGCATGGCCTTTGAAGAGAGAGGGGTCGTGTCACTCAGGGACGAAAGGCCACTCGGTTAACCCCCCTCCTCCCTCACCTCCACCCCCCACCTCCCACAACCCCTCTCTCCCACCAATCAACCGTCCCCATCCCTTTCTCAGCACAGACACGTGAGCGCGCGAACTCAATTTGACTATATCACGCTGGCTTTAAGGCTATAGAGAGGGTAGATTAGAGCATTTCTTCTCTAACAAGGAGAGGAGGCACTTCTATAAGCACAGCAGCGGTATGTAGCCTAGGCCTGAACGTGTATACTGATACGGTGAGAGCGCAAGCTTCTCTACTGAGCGGTCCAAGCGCTCTAGGCTAGCAGCAAAACGCTGTATCGAATGTTTTACAATCATCAAAGCACAATATGTTATTATGTGTTAAAAGCAAATAGATTTTGGACATTTCAAAAGATTACGTATGCATTTAATCTATCAAAAAACTGAGGCCTGTCTATTTTATCAGCAGCATATGCCAAAGGACATTCCATGTTGTGAATAATGGCCACTGCGTATTATAAATGTTAAAGTAGCCTAATTGTCGAACATGAAGACATACTCCGGTTACATCCTTCCTCGGCGTTTTACAGTGTGTTATATCGCTATTGGCAGTTTCTCTTCGCGTATACGCACCAACGCTGCTGCACAGACAAACACATTTGATGGATTATGCTGAGTAAGATTAAAAAATACATGTATTTATCAACAGTACGCCTTTCCTCTAGGTTGGAGGAAAAGAGAGGGAGCGATACAGAGAGAGACGGAGAGAGATGATGTGTGTTCTTCTGCACAAACCTTGGGAAACCCTGCCACTGTCAAGACCTGTTTCCAATGGCATAGATTAAAAAAAAAAAGCCTTTTATGAAACCTTTCAGAAGCAGACGTTTCTGCGCTACCCAGGTAAATGACGGCTTACTTGCAACCATATGAACTGCACTAAAGTAAACTGCACTTAATTACTGTACTTAAAACCGTATACACCAAAAATGTGCCCAAGGTTATTACATTCATGTATGAAAAGATTGATGAAAACAGTTATACTTATTAATATTAATATAACATCCATTAAGTGGAAGGTTAATAACAAGCAGATTGTTTACATGTAATGTAAAATGCTTACATATACTTATATATAAATCTATATATCAATATTATATATATATATATATATATATATATATATATGTGTGTGTGTGTGTGTGTGTGTGTGTGTGTGTGTGTGTGTGTGTGTGTGTGTATGTACGTATATAAACAGTACCAATGAAAGTTGGAATGTCTGTGTCCTAACTTTCGACTGGTACTGTATGCATGTGTGTGTATATGTATATAAAAGATTACGTATATAAGAGCAATCTCTCTCCCTCTCTCATGTATATATATATATATATATATATATATATATATATATATATCCAATATCCAATTCGCCACACATGTATAGCAGTTCAATAATTACAATTCTTTCACAGTCCTGGATCATAAAAATATTCTGGCACGCTTCATAGCAAGAAAACAGATGTTTAATTTCTCACGTATCATTTTATGATGGTCTACATAGCCTATGTGACGTTGGAACGGCTCCAGAATTTCTGTTATTTTCATAACGGCTGTTACATATAGTTCAGACATATGGCCTATTCGTCTCTTTATAAACCTTGTAGGAATTACATAAATTGATTAGCTCAACTAGGTGACTAAGCTGGCCTTTGCATTGTATATCTGTTGCATGCGTGTATTTATTTCAACGTTTTGTCAAAATCATAGCGCTATTCACAGGCATAGTTGCTAGCATAGTATTTAGAAGTGGCCAAAATGCCTACAGTTAAAGACTATGAACGACCAATAGTTTCAAGAATTATGTTTGATGGAGTACTTGGCTGAAACATTGTGTGATTTTGGTGCACCACCGTCAAGCTTCGACATGTGCTATGCAATTTCTTCTTTTTAACACAGCATCTATTTACAGTACGGTAAGTACAGGCCTATTGAGCTACATAGCCTATCCATTTAGGGTAAAATGTTTTCATATTAAAATAAATTTACAATGTGAAAATCGTGACGTTGAAGTGTAGGTTATTTATGATACTTTTTTTTTTTTTACATACATTACTGGAAGAATAGGTCACCAATAAATTCAGTCTCAGCATGAAGTGTAATTACAACAAAATGCAGCTGAGTAAAACTGAGGAGCAGCCTGGCTGCGGTGGCAGCAACAAACCATCTGGTGTAGCCTGTGTTAGAAAGCGAAGCCGTAAATGTTGCCGAAAATTCAGGGCGTTATCAGGTATGTAAACCCGGCCTTACTGGCCTCCCATATGTTAACATGATACACTGTATGGATGTCTATCAAAGCGTCTGAATTAATAAATGACCATAGTAGCTTCAATTTAATTCATCTTTTTGTTGTTGTTGTCGAAGTTCTCCCGATGACTTGACGTCACTCTGTTTACATTTTTGAAGGGATTACAGAATGAATTAGTCGGCGCACGCACACTGGTGAAGTTATGTTGGGACCACTGGATTTTTTGTCGGGCAGCACCTCAAGTTAAATGTCCATAAGCAACAGGTTACCTCTTCTCAGACTCAAAACACATTTTAGCAGTTTACACATTATTATTATTATTATTATTAAACATCTTGTTACAAGTCAAACGGCTTTTAACCTTTATGGTATTTGCAAAGGACAATCAAACACATCCTTATAAACTTCCCAAAGCAAATAAAGCTGTAGCCTACTCTTCTCAAAACAGCTCCTTCTCGTTGTATCGACTCTGTTACCTCGTTTCACGCTTTCCCTTTCAAAATCAAAAACTTTCCTTTACTATCTTCTCCGTCTCTTCTCCGGTATGTGATTTATTTCACCTGCACGTACATATATATACGCTGAAAAATAACACTCTCGAGTTTAAATGCCACGTGTTGATTAATTTGTTGTTAATGACAGCCGAAGTCATACACACTTGCATAGGCACATCCTCTCTTTTCCTTTCTCACATAGCCCTCCCACTTCTCTCACTCTCGCTCTCTCCCTCTCCCCTTGCTTATTCGTTTCACTCAAACGGGTACACACACACACACACACTGGGCGAGGGGGACAAAATCAAAACAAAAGTCTTACTTTTTTCGTGGACCTCCATCATAGACGTTGATGTTTCAGTTTCTCTGAGCCGCCACTCTTCACAGTCGTAAAGTCTGAAACATTTGAGTTCGACACAACATCTCGCTTTAATTATTATATTTCTGGGCTCTGTCCCATAGACTATACCCAAAAGCTTAGTGTGAAGTGCAGTGCAGATTGAGACATATTGAGCCCGCTTTAAAAGGATCATTTCATGTGGGAGGTTGGACACAAAGTTTGGACTCGTGACTGGCATTCCGGAGAGACATGCATATTTTAAAACAACAAAGCAAGCTAAAAACGGGGCTCGAGGTGGGAGGGAAAAAAACTTGGAAAGAAGTTACTATCTGATGAACAGCTGTCATTGTTGGGCAGGACTTTCTTTGCGTATTAAGATATAGCCTACACTCCCAGAGCCCCTGTCGAATAATTATCATCAACAGCCCCTTGATGATCTTTTTTTTTTTATCTCATGCCAAATCATAAATAATAAAACGTAAATATTTGTAATTTAACAATTACACTTTATTTCGTGTAATGGGCACTTTATATAACCACCATGTTGTAAACACAACGTTTAGCCAATTAGGCTTACGTGAGCTAATATTCTAACATCTCAATGCATTCTATCAGTGCTATAGCCGTTGAGGTTTAACAGGCACTCAACATCCTACCTTGTGATTTCTTCCACAAGGTAACCTATGACTACTGACTACGGTCTTCAACTTGCCAATCACGAAAATATAATGTTTCCTTATAAAGACGTCAAACGTAGTATGTGAGAGTTGAGACAACTTCGTTGAACATGTTACTGTAAAGGCATACAGTTGTCATAATTAGCCTACAGGCTAACTCTGTCACTTTAAAGGCTACAAATAGTTAATAGTTCCTTAGGACAATACCTATTAATGAGCGATGAACCGTCTTATTTTCCACAGGCCTATCGGTAAAATGACTTCTATTGTGTGTGGATTCTGTGAAAGTGTAAATGTATAAAATGTGTGTTCACTGTGACGAAATCTGTCCGTTTAAATAAAGGGTATGGAGACAAAAGGAGAAAGTGCAGAGCTGGATATCTCTGTTAGTTGTCAGCGTTAGTCCATGGGTATGGAATGCTAATGAGTAAAGGGTCTCTGTCTTTCACCCCCGTCGCTCCCTCCTTTTCTCCATCCACCCTCACTCTCTCTCTCTCCGTCTCTCTCGCTCGCTCGGGGAGGGAAGCGGATCGATAGCTGACCCGATGGTTTGGCCAATGCTTTATTTATCTGGCCAGGCAATGATATTATCAGCCTTGAACGTTATATACAGCAAACGTCTTCCTAAATCAACACAAAGGGATCGCTTACACAGCGATCTGTGCTTCCTCGCAACCCACTCCCCCGCTCTCTACCCCCCCCCCCCCACACACACACACATAACACCCGCGCGTGGGAGCGCGCACGTTTGTGTGTGTGTAAGAGTTCGCACCACACACACACGCCGTTCCCTTATGCTACATTCACAACTGGGGGATATTTTATACCCTGTAGTGTTGGATTTGATCCATAGCTTAAAGCTTGCTTGTGAGGTCTGCGGACAGCAGAATTATACTGCGATCATTGAGATTGTTAGGAGCAATTGTACGTCATTCCAGGTCGACTAGGCTACATATGGTCACCATTTCACAGAAAGCAACCTAGGCCATTTTATGATACATAAAATGCAGCAGGCATTAATGCACTAGGTGAATTTTCTTTTGTTCAACAATTTCTTACTGTTCTGTTTTCATCCATTGACCTGATAACGTCTTTAGTTAGAACACGTGGCTATTATGACTGCAATATGTGATTGTCTTGCCTGTCTCACTTAAGATGAAGGAAGTAACTGTAAGTCACTCCGCTTAAGAGTGCTAATATCATAAGGTTTGAATTCCCCAGCGTTGCTGGCAAATCCAAGTTTTTCAATGTACAGGCAAAAGCCAATAGTTAAAATACAAGTGTAGGCTACAACATAGTAATAAGCCATACCTCAGAGGGACATTCATGAGACACAAAGTTCCTATTTTAAAATATTTTCACGAACTATTTGTCAAAAGTGACAACGTATGCCTAACATGGCCAACCGAGCGGATGCGTTACCCCACACAAGCTTGTTATTGCCGTGTGACTGCTCAAGACGTGTGGAACCATTGGTTGCGTGAGGTTTTGGAAATAGGTTTGCTGACAACTTAGGATAATAAATGTTTCGCTTTCAGACAGATATCTCAAACGTGAAATCGCACCCAGCTGCTTGTGTAAGCAAACAAATAGCCCCATGTTAGGAGTCCTTCACTTGTGGTTTGATGAATGAAACCAGACAAAGGTAAATGGTTATTTAACTCATTTAGGAATAACACTTTGGTAACCAGAGTTTCCGAAATTACCAAGACATAAATGGGGCCTATGGTGTGTTATCCCGTCCGCTTACCCAACATCATCAGTCAAGTACAACAATATGATATGATAGAACTTCCCAAACGTGTCAAACGTTTTTTTCTTCTTCTTCAGAGAAGCAGCTAAAATAGCCAGCATGCCAGACCCAGAGAGACCATTTCTATAAATTTTTTGAACGTTGACAGACACCAAAATTAGAAAATGAAAAACTATGATAGACTACTGCCTGAACGATATTTCATCTCGAACACTATAGACATTTAAGGAAACTGGCATATAGCAAACTATTATGAGTTCAGATGTAATTCCTGCATAGGTATTAATAAAAAAAATAGCACAATTAAAATTGTCAAATGCCTCATTCATTAGAAATATAAACATCGCCAACGATTAATAAATCACATTACTGACAAACTGTAGCTTATCTTGTTTGTAGTTAGTCCTACTGCTTCATTGACTAGAAACACATGGCTCGAATTCTATTATTTTAAAATAGCTTCTGCCCGTAGTGTAGCGATTGTGTAACAGTACCCGTTTAGCAAAGGATGAAAGTGAAAATTCTAGAGGGGTTTAGAATACATTATGCGAGGACAACCAGTTGAAAGCTGCATTTAATATGCTGGTAAACAATTTAGTTGCGGGCTGTAAATATAGGCTAGAATTGATCGAGACTCGTCATCAAGGACACCATTTTCATGTAAATGTTGTATTTTTTATAGTTAACATCTAGTCATATGCGAGTAATAATTAACTAGGGTAGTGGCCACATACATAAATGATACACATTCAACCAGATTTACAAAAGCAAATGCTGAAAGCAACTATACGCCATAACCTACAATATTTGCATTTCTAAGAAAAAAGGTCTACCTACGCTATAAGCTATATTCCGAATGAACCCATAAGTATTTTTCTTTTTTTTCTTTCAGATGACCAGAGAAAACTGTGCATCTGTAGCATGCTATTATGTGATATGTTCAATAGGCCTCTTGATTCAATGCAAAACCACAAGGGCTCAACCGCCAACTTGAACTGCCGATGCCGTTGATCACAATTATCGATAGGCGTAATAGGACACATTATTGAGGCCATAACACAAGAAATGGCTGTTCTGGACAGAGAAATTCTATGTTGAAATATACCCAGAGCTATAGAGCTTGAACACTGCTTCAATCATGACCACAGGTCGACTGGGATCAAATAAGGTGAGCTAAGGTGAGCTTTTAAACAGAGGGCACCTTGACAACTAGACATATTCAAAGGGGAAAAGAAAGCTTAGTAGGCTGGAATAATTTAGGAAATTTCACAGCATCACTGGCATTTTAGGAACAATAAGTTCGCCGATCTAAATGAATGAATCAGGGAACACTCAATCAAATCCACCGCCGCCATGAGAACACCCGTACCCCTCCCCCAACCCAACATGGAGATATAAATAAAATCAAGACATTGTGGCAGTCTCAGTTCAGCTTTCATCCTCACACTAGCTCGCATCATGCTATATACCTTCAAGCTCGACTGCAAGGCAAGGACTACAAGACATTGCCTTCTTCCATCCAGCATATTCCAAGGTTGGGTCCGTATTCGACTACAATACGTTGTGTGCACTGTGTATATTGACAGCCGGCTATGCTGGGTTATATCTGCAAGATGAGAGGTCTACGGGCTCTTATTGTAAAGGGTGGGCAGAAAATGTCACGCAAGAGACATACACGCAGCCTTTCTAAGTGAAGCTAGGCTGCTATACACAAAGCACTGTCTGGACAAAAAAATAACCATAATCCAACACATCGACGATTTCGTCGACATTTTAGTCTCAACTGTAGGCTATGAAACTATGGCCACAAAACCTACACATTCATGCTCATTCGTCTTAACACTGTGCGGTGCACTCTACGTCTCTCTGGCGCTCTCTCACTCCCCTTCACTCTCTCTATTCCAAAACAATGCATCACTTTCGATGTTTCTATCGAGTGGCTTACATGCTGCAAAATACATTTTCCAGACTGATCACGCATATCACATCTGTTTTACAGTGATCGTAATCCGAACCAAAACGCGTACCGACATTGATATAATACTTAAAGGTTACGTTTTTTTTTGAAGGAGCGAGTGCATATGTTTGGCTACTGCAGCAATAGTTGAATTGAGGATCACCTTGATTAAGCCACAGGAGGTGTGCTAGAGAGGCGTTGCTCTACGGGAAAATATAAAACATTAATGCGTTCCCAGCCGGCAACTACCGTCTAATTCTGCACATATCATGTGCTTTGTGTTCAAACCCAGTCGTGAGTGCGTGGAAAGTAGTCTAACATATAGCCATGCAATGAGTAGCCTACACCAACAAACCAATCCAAACAGCGCCTGCAATACAATGATTGTCATCATGTCATGTGTTTCAATCGCTCGCCTCTATGGAGAAAGAATAGAGGCAAAATGCCAATAATGAATTTTAATATTTAGAGTAATTACGCAAGACAACACTGGAAAACGCTTATATGGAAAATACAGAAGGTTGCCTAAACATGTGTATGAAGTAGAGTGGCGCAAAGAAAAGAAAAAAGAGGACCCCCATATTTGGTTTGGCAATATGCTATGCCATACAATGAGCGCAAACGCGCCTCTGTCTTCAGATGAACATTCTTGAGAGTGAGACATTGTTGCCTATTTCATTTTTAATAGTACAGTCACCATCACACAACTTCATCAACCGACCCTTCTGCAAAAGCTGCATTATGGAGTAAGCAAATTGAAGGCAACAACCAATAAAATTCAAGAAACAATGAAAATTTCAAGACGAAACAAACAAAATGTATTTGAAATGATATATTAAAAGTGCTTTTGATTTTCATGTCTCTCCTCTTTGACTGATGATCGACTCCACACACACTCATGACCAGGAAAAAGGCGCCACAGACGTCCTCTCCTCAAAATGTCCACGAGGTCAGTATGCTGCAGTTGCAGGTCCATAGTATCAATTGGAAAAAGTTCAACCATCAGTGGTGATATTGTCATAGCGATTAGACTTGTTTCTTATTTGTCTAAATTTCTTTATTTTTCTGTTTTAAATTCTCACTTCAATTTTAATTCTTGGAGAACATAGCTTCGACAACATATATCGCACTCATTATAAGAAGCAAAAGGTTATATCAAAAATTATTAGTATAGAATCACAGAAAAGCTGGTTTAGAACCAGAAAAAATACAAAACAGAGAGGTACATAGACACAGGACATTTCTTATAATTGCTTGGAAACATTATTTTCCCGCTAAGTCTTGATTCTTTTTTTTCTTACTGCGCATATGATGTTTTTCATTTTATTTGTGGGTTTTTTTTTTTTTTTTTTTACAAAAAAGGAAAATAAAGACTAGTATTTTACAAAATGAAGAGTACTGTTCTTGAAGAAGAGAGTGGATTTACAGAGGTGTAAGTCCAGTTCCATATTTTCTGTACATAACGTATTCCATCTCAGATCGTCCCAGGAGACAAAAACATGTCGTGTCTTCCAACGTGTTCAGAAAGGTCCTATATATCGTCTTCTGGCACGGGATGCTGAATTTTGGTCCTTTTTCTCTTTTTTGTCACTCTCATTCGGATCATTGGATGGACATGTAAGGCCAGTTGAAGCTGCTCCCGGATAATAGCATATCCCTGATGAGGGTTTCAATAGGAGTTTTACCTACCAAGCGGACGAAGAACAGCTGCTCAATTACCGACGAGGAGACGGTGCGGAGAGAGGGCAGCCGCAGCAAGAGCTTGCCAAAGCGGCTGGGCTGGTTAGGGTACTGGCTCCTCACGTATTCCTCCAGGGCACACTGAGACTTCTCCTGCAGGCTTTCGATGTGTGCCGCATCTGACAGGCCGCAAGCGTCTGTGCAGGCAAAAATAGAAACACAAAAGCACCCTGGTTATCATTCAACATCAGCGTTACGTGTTATTGACAAAGTGAAATGAACAAATACACAGGCCAAACATGCTACATCACATTGAGTAAGAGGTACTGTCATATAGAATCAACACTGGTGATCTGTTGAAGTTTGGGGGGACGCACCGCACAGCGGAAGATTAGCCTACCTCTACATTTTCATAAACCAATAAAAAGATAGAATGTTCTGCTAACCCGCATGGAAAATGGTGTGAAGCATAAGTGAAAAAGGTAGGCAGGCCCACTCGTGGTCCCTGACACAGGGGACTCAAGACTATGAAAACGTATAAAAGACACCGATGAAGTTGAAATTGCAATGGCTGTACCATGACCTAATTAGCCTGCTCTCCGTAAGCTGTTACTTCTCCGCTCTTTTCTTGATAGAACATGACCTGTTTTTAGGGTAGCTTGGACCGCTGGAAGCAATCACATTTATTAGCAGGGGTTGAAGTCAATAGTCGCGCAAAAACGCATATAATACGAAGAGGAGACAGAACAATACAAATGTTTTTATTCATATAACCTACACAATTGGAGTTGTGGATTGGCCTGCAGGTCTACAAACTCTTACCACGCAGTCCCCACTGCTTGTTGTGCCCAAACATCTTAAAAAACTGTTGTGCCGACCAGAGCATGTACTGGCATACTGACCGTTATGTGTAGGCCTGACGATGTTGTATTAAGCCATTGCTTTGTAGCAAGTGCACAAGAGAGATTGCCTCAATTCTCCAGCTCTAATACATTAAGCACCGGACAATGGTATCCGAGAGGCTTTTAAGGCTCATCTTGATTTCTCAGGGCTATAACTCACTATGGTCAGACACAATAACCTTATGAACTCGCGACTTCGCGGGGGCAACGCAGAGATCTCGGGTTGATTTACTATGACCTTAGCCTAGACCGCACAACCCCACGCATATAGGCTATGCAAATGCGTTTAGATCAACGTTGAGTGTCTGTATTCAATTAATTGGGGCGAAATGGATAACCTTTCAAAAATATGTTACAAATATTAACACCTGAAATACAACAATGATAAAGTACAAAGCATTTCTGTGACTGAACAGCAGCGAATACAAGAACGCTTGTGGAAGGACACCCCATGTACAGTAGTTAAAATAACCCTGCACCATTCCATCTGCACATAAGACACATTTCCTAACTGTGCATTCGATATGTGTGTCAAAGCAAAAATATACTATCAGATATTAAGATAAAATACACATCTGGAAATAATATTAATTACAAGGCGACAATGGCCTAACTAGCCTGCCATCTATGAGTTTCCTCTTTTGAAAATATCTAAAGGTAACCCTGCTTAAAATGTTCGAGGTGCAACATATTGCTGTTGCATCTATATGTTACTGTTGCCTCTATCTAAAATAGACCAGAAGTTAGGGGTCAGTTGTGTTTTATGTTAAATTATATCTTTTAATGGAACAACAAGTTGGCGCACGGCCCTCGCTTTTGTCATATTATGTTAATGAGAAAACTATAAAAGAGAAATCAATACATTCGCCAATAGTGCACTGTGGTACATCAGATTGGCTGGATTGATGTCATGAATGCATCTAAATATATGTCTTGTTTGTTCGCAATGATGCTCTATATAAGGGCGTGTCGCAAAAAAAGGACACCTTGACATGTAGAATTCAGTGTTTGAATGCTGAGGACTGTAATGCCCAAACTATTCCAAATTTCTGGAAAAGTCCTCACGGGCAGAAAAGGCAGTCTTTAGGTCAGGCAAAAGCACTTTCTTTGAATCCACCTTTGGCCAACAATCAAAACAAGTTCAATTAAAAGATGCATGTAATAAACGCACATCATGCCCTATATTATAACATAACATGACATAATATAATACTAATATAATTCTATTTTACTATTTAGAGCAGGCCTACATGATTTCAGCATGATGCTAATGCTAGGCTACTTTATGCTAAAGTAGGCTAGGCTATAGGTGATGTCCCTAAGTACAATGTTTTTCAGGACATAGAAATAGGAAAATACGCTTTGTTACAAAATATATAAATTGGCTTCTATTTAAAAAAAACATTCATTAGCAAAATTGTGAGTAGTTGTGAAATGTATTGATTAAAATAATGCTATGTAATGAGATTTTTTTCATCACTTTTAAAGAGCCCAAAATACGAGCTCTTTTGAGCCACGGTCGATACAGGCTTTTTATCCACTAGGCCTTCTCTTCATTACCCCTTCGCCACTGGCAGCAAGTGTCTACAATCAAACCACACATATCTATATTATTACGTGTGACACGAATGTTGACCTTGCTTCAGCAAGATAGCTAATGAGCTGTCCTATAGACTAGGTCTAATTTCAGAATGTGGAATTCTAATTTTACAAGACAAAATTATTTTTGTGGAAATATCAGTATATTAGAAATTCTGAATCTCAAACATAATGTTTTTCTGATGGATGTGTGTGTATATATATATGACACAGTT